>NC_057849.1:198473716-200905591 GCF_015237465.2 Chelonia mydas | reverse complement strand
GCTCTAACGGCTCCTGGGCTGGAGCCCCTACCAAGCGTCCTTCCTCCTCAGCAGAGTGCCCAGACTGAGCTATGCTGCTCCCTTTTATGCTGCAGCAGCAGTTGGAGCATGCCCAGCAGGGTCAAGGGGGTGTGGCTTTGGCTGCTGAGAGCACTGCATTAACCCCTTTTGCTCCAGTGCGGGGCCAGTCTACCCGGTCACACTGTAGTAGGAAGAGAGCCTGAGACATAAGCTCTTGTATCAGAGGCCTGGTATGAGGCAGGACCTGCTCACACAATCTGGCAAGAACAGGGCTGAAATTGCAGAAGTACACATTCCTAAGAAGTGCTAGTCACAGAGTGCTTGCGCAAACACATCCCGATATCAAGTGGTATCAGAACATCCCGATATCAAGGATGGTACAAAAACATTCCCCAAGGATAACTGGATCACATTGATCCCTCCTAAATGGTAAGGTCAGGATGACAGTACGTAATAAAGATGTTTTGATCGAACCAACATGTACAAGGTGATGGGTGATAACTAGCATCGTCGGGAAGCAGTAACTAACTATGTCAAACGGGCAGTACTAACTTGTTTGTATCAGGTGGAACAAAGCTCTGTCTTTGTCTCCGTGCGTCCCGTGTTTCCTGGTGGATTTCGCTAGCCTCAGAGGCTCACTGTGATTCTCCACGTAGCCCTTCTCTCTCTAGAGCAGTGGTTCCCAAATTTTAACCACCTGTGAACCCCTTTCATTAAAATGTCAAGTTTCACGAACGCTCTCCTAAAAATGAATATTTCCAGAGATTTTCTCCTTTACCTGAGTATAAATTATAAAAGCAGTGATCTTGGAAAGATAAAATTTGTTTTTATGACATGCTTATTACACACTATTTATTTATTGTGTATAATTACAGTATTTTTATTACATTATGAAAATGGCAACACTCTTCCAAGATCTCACTTTCGTAGCATGTATCATTTTGAATAAGCCTGTTAGAAGACAAGGCTCCTATGTTTCATCAAGGAGTATCAGATGTGAAACAGGAGGACGGTATTTAAGAAGCCAACTCAAAGAGTTCCTCCTACACAAGCATTCAGGTCTTGAGCAGTCCAGGGAAACAACACACGTTACAACAAAGCTTAAACTTGTTCTTCATAATAATTTTAAAAACAATACTAGCTGCCTATTTAATTTTAAAAACAGAAAAATATCCACCTCCCTTTTTATTTTGTATAAGGACTCTTGAAGTTTAAATCTCCTCAGTGTGATAGATATGCTTGCTTTGAACTGCTTAGCTCTTGGAAGTTCAGGGCCTCTGGGCTGCTGGCCCCATGCTGCCTGCAGTCCCTAGAGACAGCTCTGTCTGCCATTAGGGAATTTTTTCCCGAGAACCCCTGTAACATTTCACGAACCCTCAGGGGTTCATGAACCCCAGTTTTGGAACCACTGTTCTCGAGGCAAGGGTCACAGCTTACTGAGCCATTTTCATCATAAGCCAGCAAGGGAGATGAGGAGAAGCAACCCTCCCTCACACAGTCTTTGTTGTCTCCCAGCCTCAGTGATTAATCAGGGAAGGGAGGGGGGAGCCCGGGCCCACCCTCTACTCCGGGCTCCAGCCCAGGGACCCTAATAGTAGCAGCTATGGTAGCTGACTTTTTGGAAATAGGATGTGTACAATTCTCTGGGCCACTTCCCCACAGCAGCCCCCACTCAATATCTTCTTCACCGTTACCTCAGGGCCTCCTTCCTTGTGCCGGATATGGATTTGTACTGCTTAGTTCCTCCAACAGCATGGCTTCCTCCTACAGCTCCTGACGCGTGCACCTCACTGACTAACTGGGAGGCTTTTAACTAGTTCCAGCCAGCCCTTGATTGGCTTCAGGTGTCCCAATCAACCTAGCTATCTCCACTGCTTTCTAGAAGGATCTTAATTGGCCCCAGGTGTCTTGATTAACCTGGAGCAACTGCCATTTGGTTACCATGGTACCAGGGATTTGTTTAGCCTGGGGCTAACATACTTATTCCTCACTACTTTACTATAGCCATCTGGCCTTGCCCCGTCACACAGGGTATAAAGATGCATCTCAGAGGGAGTATCTTTGTCCAGCTGAGGGGGGAATGGAAAGTCCCGCCATTCACTGAGCTGCGTCCACTGTCACTGGCATTAGGACCTACAAAGTTCATGATGTGGCTGCCTGGTTGACAAACTAATTTCAACTGCCCCAGAAGAGGCCAAAGATAAAGTCTGGATGTAGCAAAAGTACAAGGGGCCACGTGGCCCAAAAACCCAAGACAGACTTTCACTGAAGTCCTTGGGTGTTCATGTAGATTTGAAATGAGTACATTCCACTGCAAAATCTGTCCTGTGGGAAATAAGCTCTCACGGGCCTTGAACTGCACCTATGAACAGTTTGAGTGGGAGTGAGAGTTGACTTGTCCTGATTGATCTGGAGGCCTGAAATGGCAAAGAGGTGGAGAACCATTCATACTGCATTGTGTTAACCAATATATGCTAGCTAGCATGTATATATATATCGTATTAATAATACATATTATTTGTTCATATAAGGGATGTGAACATTGGTTAAAAAAGTTAATTGGTTAAACTATTAAAATTATATAATTTAACCGGTTAACCGAGGTCACTCCGGTGGGCTGATGCAGGACAGCAAAGGCTGCGGTCCTGCTGGCCCGGCATGGACGGGGCTGGGGCAGCTCCAGCCGCTCAGCATGGCTCAACAAGGGCTATGGCCACTCCGGCCAGGCCGAGGCTGAGGTCCTGCCAGTCTGGCCTCGTGCGGCTGGGGCTGGGGTCCCAACAGCTGGCTGGCCCGACTCGGCCAGGGCTGCTAAGGCTGGGGAGCTTTCGGCCAGCCGCCAGGGTTAACGGTTAAGGTCCGGTTAACGGTAAGCCTAATGCTTAACCATTTAACCATTTACATCCCCCACACACACACTGTTAATAATAGTTATATAGCCCAAAGTGGCCTATACCTTTTATAATTGTGTACAATTGTGCTAAGTGTCCCATAATAACTGGCATTAGCTGAAGTAAGTTTTGGCTTAAGTAGATAGGAAAATTGTCAGAATCAGTATATATGAGTGTTTTACCATAGCAACAGCTAGAGAGTTATTCCCACAGGCCAGTACTGGAATGTCCCAAAGGAAATGGACAAGATATATGTGTTTTCTACCCTGGTACAAATCAAGGAGATGCATTCACAGACTAGTACCTGGAATGCTAGTATCCAAAACAAACAAAGAAAGGAACATAAGTCAAGGAACTGGGATGGACTGCTGGGTTGGATTTTAGTGATGTGTCAGGAGTTTTATAACTTTTAAAATATCTTATAACTAGTCCTTGCTGCACTGTGTAACTTTGGGAGCTCACTTTCTGTGTAAGGTGAATGTAACATTGCTGTACAAGATGGCTTCCCAGAGACTGGTATCAAATAGAACTTTTTTTCTGTATGATATTATTATTGGCTTAGAGCAATAAACCTGACTGATATTGCTTATTTGGTCTCTTGAATGTATTTTATAATGAAGCAAAGTATGGTCGAGCAACTGACTATACAATTTATCAACAACTAAGAACCCAAAGAGAGGATTAGGAAAAACCTTTTCACTAGGAGGGTGGTGAAGCACTGGAATGCGTCACCTAGGGAGTTGGTGGAATCTCCTTCCTTTGAGGTTTTTAAGGTCAGGCTTGACAAAGCGCCGGCTGGGATGATTTAGTTGGGGATTGGTCCTGCTTTGAGGACTAGATGACCTCCTAAAGTCCCTTCCAACTCTGATATTCTATGTTTTGCCCCAAATCAGCCAATCTTTGAGATAGAGGTAAATGTGCAGTCCTTGTCTTCACAAATGAGCTGCTAAGATTGATAGGCATTCAAATAAAAACTCTTGGTGCCATGGAAAGGCCAAACTGTAATGCTCTGTAGAGCTAAGTAGACAAGCACTTCACTGAGTAATGTACTGACCTTTAAGCATCTAATGGATGAGGCAGACAAGATTTTCATCGGGTGTCCTCTTGTTCTTGCTGTTCATCTCATTCTGTGAAGGTGCTGTGTTGTAGATACAAAACAGAAAGAAAGATGGCTGCCAAATGGGGGCGGGGGAGGAAGGGATTTATGTATCAGTCTAGGACTCTTGACTGTGGACTCAAACTTGCTCCTGAGGCCAGGTGTCATGTGATCAGCAACGGTAGGTGAGGCCGAACTTCTCTGGTTCCGAGGTCTTTTCTTGGGAGGTTGTAAGGACTTTTTTGGGTAATGATATAAGGAGGCTGATCTCTGCTGTAAAAGGTTTGAGGCCTAACCCACCTCTTCTGGGCTGGAGAGTAGAGGCCTAAACCCAGATACTCAAAGGTCGTGTTCAACTTCCATTGGTTTCAAGAGGAGTGGAGTGCTTTGTCAATACTGGAGTTAAAAAGATCATGACCTCCCAATGGTAGGGTCTCAATTGTGCTGTGAATCTCATTTGGTTTGCCTAATGATTGCAGGTAGGATGCCTTGTGCATGGTGACAGAAGTAGCCCTTGTCCTTGTGGCTAGGTCAAAAGCATCTAGTGCTACAGACAATACTGTCTTGGCAATCAGCTGACCTTCAGTATAAACGGACGTCAGTTCATCTTTTTGAGTCCTGTGTAAGTCTATCCACAAACTGGGAGATTTTGTCCAATCTGAGATGATCATATTTCACCAGCAAAGCTTGATAATTTGCTATGTGAACCTGAAGGCTAGCAGAACTGATCTTCCTTCCAAATAAGGAAAGTTTCTTTGGCTATTTATCATCAGGCATCAATTTAGAAGGCTGGTACTATTTTGTATTTGGTACTTGTGTACTGCAGCCACTAGTAGAGATCCAGGGACAGGGTGGATATAAAGACCCTTTTGGAGGGACTTGATAATTGTGATTTGTTCTTTTAGAAGTGGCTGCGATAGAGGCCAGGGTCTGACACAGATCCTGGCCAGCTCAAAGATGCCCTCATTAATGGGCTATTACTCTGCCTCCTTCACCACTAACAGGTGCTACTGTGAGCGCCAAACTGTGCCCTGAGATACACAGGCCTGGGCCACCGCCTCAGCTCATGTCACTTAGCATAGCTGTGTTGATTAACACCAGACATGGAGCTAATCCACCCCTGAAGCCATAACAGCAGAGGTTGTAATCTAATCAAAAGTCATATACTAAGCCAAGCTGGGCTTGGTAAGATTTTGATTCACTTTCAAGAAAAGCCCAGCAGCTGCCTGCAATAGTGCTAGGAATTCCTTACTCCTCCTGCTGAGTGAGTACAGAACCACTACCCCAGAATGGAGCTCGTGGACTAGCATAATTGGCCTCTTTCAGATGTGAGGTAAAATTAGGGTCATGACCAATTGTGTTCATGGGTTATGTGACCCAGGGTGCCTGGGCAGCCCTCACTGAAAATGCCAAGAGCAGGGCAGGCTGCAAAAAGGAGAACAGATTCTCCCAAAGATGTGTGGTTAACACTGAAGTTAAATTCACCAACCAGTCACAAACTGTGCTCCTGATCCCCCACATTGGTTATCAAGAAGCACACAGGTCCAGTACAGGCAGAAGTTATTTGAAACTCTGCTCACTATACAAAATGTTCTTCTGATCCCAAAAGGCCAGCTACGTAACCAGGTCAATATTAGTTTGGATCTTACCCAAAATACCATGCTGCCAGCCAATCCTTTAGTGTCTAAAACTCAAGGTTTATTATAAAAGAAAGAAAGAACAAGAAGAGAGTTGTTAAATGGTAAAGCAATCACATACATAGAGACTTCAAAAGTCCATATATCAGATTCTTAGCAGCATTGGTGAGTTTGCTGGCTTGAAAGTCCCTCTGGAACACACCCACAGTTTGAAAGGGTAATTCAGTCCTTTGCAGTGGTGCAAGTAGGATCCATTTCTTACCGGTACGGGGGTCGGGGGGCACCAGCTAAAGGGGGGATGTGACCTTCCCACTGACCCTCCATGTGACTTCTCTCAGCCGGGGGCCCCCATGCTCTCCCCATCCCCTCCCCATGATTCATCCCACATCACTGGGGCGGGGGCTCTGTCCTCTCCTGCTGCCGGAGGAGCTGCCGGCGTTCTGCAGAACCCCCAGCCCCGCCCCCTGCCCTTCCACGGAGCTGCATCTCCTCTGGCGCCATCTGTACAGCAGCAGCCCTGCTGGAGGACAGGGCTGGGGGTTCTGCCCCTTTCCCCGCTGGGAGGGGCAGCAGGGAAAGGAGCACAACACCGGCAGCTCCTCCGGCAGCAGTACTGCCCCCAGCCTCCCCATGCCAGCCCCGTCCTCCAGCAGGGCTGCTGCTGTACACACGGAGGAGAAGCAGCTCTGTGGAAGGGCAGGGGGCGGTACAGCCGCGCCAGAGGGGCTCGGCTCCTCCTGTGTCTTTAAATACCTTGCTGGTATGGCGTACCACACCGGACCGCCCTACTTGCACTGCTCGTCCTCTGTTCAGAGCTTCAGTCTGCAGAAAAGTTCCTCCAGAGGTGAGAAGCAGGAATGAAGACAAAATGGCCTTTTAATATCCTTTGCCATGTAGGGTGACCAGACAGCAAATGTGAAAAATCGGGGTGGGGCTGGGGGGTAATAGGAGCCTAGATAAGAAAAAGACCCAAAAATTGGGACTGTCCCTATAAGATCGGGACATCTGGTCACACGATTGCCATGTGGCCTTTGTCCCAAACACAAGGCTCACAGCACGTGGCATGGAAAAGCCTTAGAGTTCTGCCCAGAGGCATGCCCCTGCTTGTCTTGATGACTCATAAGGTGTAGTCCTTGGCTTTTTCAATGGGTTCATTGTACAGCTGATGACCCTTGATGGCCATCAAAACGGCTAGGCAGTGCTGATGCCAATCTGTCTGGGGGTGTCACCCAGAAACAAGCACAAGTTTGGAAATACAGCAATACCCTATGTATCTATAACTCAGAATACAAAGGTGATAAAAATATATAAACAAGATTATCATACTTGGCAAATTGTAACATTTTCACAGATACTTTACACAGCATATCTGGTCCGATTCCTTGCAATTTTATATTATTGGCATCAACAATATCCTGAAGTGTCTCCCATATTCCATACAGCATCACAGGTTATCCCACAGTTACTTTTCATAAGAGTAGTACAATCAAATCTGGTGTCCTGGTCAGAGTCCATTGTTCAGGATGACATTCTGCATACCTCAGATCCCCTCTGCAGTTTCAGGTGGATTCAGTCTGCTTCCTGTCATAAATTACCATATGGCGGAGGTGCGTATTGGTAAACTGCTGCTGTGTGCCGTAGCAGCAGAGGCTCCATATGAGTGGTGGGGGAAGAGAGAGGAGCACCACTAAGCCCTTCATCCACAAGATATCAGGCCCATCTTCTGTGGTTGGTGGTACGGTAGGTACGAGGCACCTGTCCCAGCTCCGTGACTCTCAGAAGTCATTCCTAGCACCAGAGATGTGGGACAGGCCCTGATTCCCTCCACACAAACCCCTGCTCTGAGCTGCCTCAAGGGATACTAATATAAACCTTCCTTGACCTGGGACCAGTGCTCCCTGCACAACAAGCCTTCCAAACACAGGTTTCAGCCACGTGGCACCCAGGCAGTCTTCTAAAGGCTAATGAGTGGGGGCTGGTCGGGAACTTTTGAAAAAAATTTTGTCAGAAAATGCTGATGCATCAAAACTGGCACTTTTTGCTGAAACCTATCTGTGTCAATGCAGCTTCCATAGGGAAGGCGCCTTGGGTTCAGGGTGGAATTTCTGGTCAAAACCAGAATTCACCTCAGGGATTAGACAATACCTTGTAATTATAAGCCTCACCTGGGAGACCTTCAAGTTCTTCCTGTCAGTCAGACAGAAGAGGGACTTGAACCTGGCTCTCTCCTAGACTGGGCTGTAGTGGGGCCAGATTGCACTGCAATGGCATACCTGCATTTTTGCTGCATGGAGAACAAAATGACGTTCTCCAAATGGCATCCTCCACTTAGCAATACCTCTCATGCACTATTCAGGACTACACCACTACTCTTATGCCAGGGGAGTGCCCTAACCAAAAGGCTATTCTGGAGTGGGGCCTGATCAATCACTCCTGTTGGAGTTGTTCCATTTTGTATAAATTATTAAATATTCATTGGGCCACAAAAAGCAATAGACAGACTCTGTAGTCCAATGGCTAAGGTACTCACCTGGACTGTATGAGACCCATGTTCACATCCCTGTGCTGAATCACACTCTGATGGGGTGGTGCTGGGTGTCTTTTCTTTTTTTGAAATTTCTTGATTTCATCCCAGGGTTGAATGGAAAAAGAGTTGTGAACCTTTTTGAGAGTTCAATGGATAGGAAAAGCAGTTCCTACCCAGCTCTGAGAAAGAAGCATGGGGCAAACCTCAAAGGCTAGGGATCTGGATTTGATAAATAGCCAAACTCCCATCCCTGTGCTCTGGACCATGAGACCTGAACAAACTCAGAGATGTGTTGCTTCCATTTATAAAATCAAGGAGAGAGAAAAGGCAGACTATAGAAAAAGTATTCGTGGCCATACCACAACTTGATGCTAGAGGGTGCTGCAAGTCCACAATTACCAGTATAGGTGGAAACTTGGCGTTCCCCAGCCCCTTCCATCACTTTTCAAGTTCTTTGCAGCCCTACTGTCATCTTCTCTTCATCTTCACTGTGTGGGTGACCGTAGGATGGGGGAAAAGGCCAACCTGGCGAATGGATGGGTCTCTTTATAGCCATTTTGGAAGCTCCCCATTTCCTTTTTTCTCTCCATCTGGGGACTGGGCAGAGAAGGGGTTGTAACTGAATGCAACTCCTCTCCCACCTTTACAGAATTAGAAAGGGTGGTGGAGATGACAAGAGAAACAGTGAAGGAGCAGTAGTGACTGCTGCACAAGCAGAAACTGCAAGCTTGCATGAGATTTGCGTACCACGCATGCTGAAGGGGGAAGGTTTGAAAAGACCCACAGGGAAGGACCTATCATGGAGATGAAACAAATTTTCCCTGAGTGCAGTGATCACATCAGGCAGAGTCATCTTTGTTGGTGCTGCTAATGGAGACCTCTTTTATCGAACTCATATTGAATTCCCTTCCCAGCATGAGTGCTGAGAGGAGGTGAAAGACAGGCAGGTGCTGTAGGGGAACTGCCTTAAACAAGACAGTGAGTTCTGGGGAAAGGAGGAGAGAGGGGAAAGGGGCTGGAGGTGAAAAAGAGTAGTCTGGGGCAGGAGGATGGAACTGGAGGACAGAGAATGATGGTATCCTGCTACCAACTCAGAAATGGACAGTGATACAAAAATGAGCCTATCAAGTCCACGAGACCTCCTTCGAGACAGACACTCAGGCTGTTAGCTTGGATGACACTTGTATTCCTTGTCATGTCAATGATGTTACTGAAGTGAGGGTTTGGGAGAGAGAGTATGAGAGGGCCAGACATGGGCAAAAAGCATCCTTGGATATGAGCGAGAACTGGGACAGAGATGGCCTTTGAGAAGGAGGGGCTGGAAAGAGACACGGGGAGGGAGCTGGAAACAGATTATTATTATTAGGGCTGTCAAGCAATTAAAAAAAATTAGTTGTGATTAATCGCATGATTAATTGCACTGTTAAACAATAATAGAATACCACTTATTTAAATATTTTTAGATGTTTTCTACATTTTCAAATATATTGATTTCAGTTACAACACAGAATATAAAGTGTACAGTGCTCACTTTGTTTTTATTTTTATTACAAATATTTGTGCTGAAAAAAAACAAAATAAATAGTATTTTTCAATTCACCTAATACAAGTACTTTAATGAAATCTCTATCATGAAAGTTGAACTTACAAATGTAGAATTATGTACAAAAAATAACTATTCAAAAATAAAACAATGTAAAACTTTAGAGAGTCTACAAGTCCACTCAGTCCTACTTCTTGTTCAGCCAGTCACTCAGAAAAACAAGTTTATTTACATTTACAGGAGATAATGCTGCCCGCTTCTTGTTTACATTGTCACCTGAAAGTGAGAACAGACGTTCACATGGCACTGTTGTAGCTGGCGTTTCAAGATATTTATGTGCCAGAGGCATTAAAGATTCATATGTCCTTTCATGCTTCAACCACCATTCCGGAGGACATGCGTCCAGGCTGATGACGGGTTCTGCTTGATAATGATCCAAACTGAAGTGGACCGATGCATGTTCACTTTCATCATCTGAATCAGATGCCACCGGCAGAAGGTTGATTTTCTTTTTTGATGGTTCGGATTCTGTAGTTTCCGCATCAGAGTGTTGCTTTTTTAAGACTTCTGAAAGCAGGCGCCACACCTCTCACCCCTCTCAGATTTTGGACGGCACTTCAGATTCTGAAACCTTGGGTCAATTGTTGTAGCTATCTTTAGAAATCTCACATTGGTACCTTCTTTGCATTTTGTAAAATCTGCAGTGAAAATGTTCTTAAAATGAACAACATGTGTTGAGTCATCATCCCAGATTGCTATAATATGAAATACATGGCAGAATGTGAGTAAAACAGAGCAGGAAACATGCAATTCTCCCCCAAGGAGTTCAGTCACAAATTTAATTTACACATTTTTTTAACGAGAGTCATCAGCATGGAAGCATGTCCCCTGGAATGGCTGCCAAAGAATGAAGGGCATAGGAATGTTTAGCATATCTGGCACATAAATACCTTGTAATGCCTGCTACAAAAGTGCCCTGTGAACACCTGTTTTCACTTTCAGGTGACATTGTAAATAAGAAGTCGGCAGCAGTATCTCCCGCAAATGCAAATAAATTTGTTTGTCTTAGCGATTGGCTGAACAAGAAGTAGGATTGAGTGGACTTGTAGGCTCTAAAGTTTTACATTGTTTTGTTTTTGAATGCAGTTCCGTAACAAAAAAAAAAAAAATCTACATTTGTAAGTTGCGCTTTCATGATAAAGAGATTGCACTACAGTATGAGGTGAATTGAAAAATACTATTTCTTTTGTTTATCCTTTTTACAGTGCAAATATTTGTAATGTGACAGGGTCAGGCCAGATGGCTACAGGAGAGTGATAGAAGACATATATTAGCCCCAGGTTGAGTAGGTCCCCTTTCCCTGGGTAAGGCAACAGGGAAGGTTCCAGAACAATCAGGAACTTTCTGGAAACAATTAAGACAGACAGGCTGATTAGAACACCTGCAGCCAATCAAGAAGCTGCTAGAATCAATTAAGGCTGGCTAATCAGTGCACCTGAGTTTAAAAAGGACCTCACTTTAGTTTGTGGCGTGCGCGTGAGGAGCTGGGAGCAATAGGCACTAGGAGCAGAGAGTGAGAATGCGTACTGCTGGAGGACTGAGGAGTACAAGCATTTTCAGACACCAAGAGGAAGGTCCTAGGGTGAGGATAAAGAAGGTGTTGGTAGGAGGCCATGGGGAAGTAGCCCAGGGAGTTGTAGCTGTCGCACAGCTCTTCCAGGAGGCACTCTAGACAGCTGCATTCCACAGGGCCCTGGGCTAGAACCCAGAGTAGAGGGCGGGCCCGGGTTTCCCCCAAATCTCCCAACTCCTGGTCAGACACAGGAGAAGTTGACCTAGACTGTGGGTTCACGAAAACGGCCAAACTGAGGGCTGCCATGAATCTCCGAGGCGAGCAAATCCTTCAATAAGCGCAAGACCCACCAAGGTAGAGGAGGAACTTTGTCACGGTAATAAAAATAATAATATAAAGTGATCACTGTACACTTTGTACTCTGTGTTGTAATTTAAATCAATATATTGAAAAATGTAGAAAAACATCCAAAAATGATTAATAAATTTCAATGGGTATTCTATTGTGTAACAGTACGATTAAAACCGTGATTAATCACGATTACTTTTTTTAATCACGATTAATTTTTTTTTATTTAATTGTGTGAGTTAACAGCGATTAGTCGACAGCCCTAATTATTATCTATATTGTGGGAGGCCTCGCTGCCCCAATCAAGGATCATTGTGTTGGGTGCTGTATGCACTCATCATGAAAAGACAGACCCTGCCCCAAAGAACTTACAATCACATGAAAGGGTGTAAGAGGCTAGAGCAGAGCTCATGATGATCCCCTGGCCATGATAGCTAAGAGAAGGTGTCTTTTTAAATTATGTGAGCATGTTATAATCCAGCCAGCAATTTACGGTTCTAGAAAATAAAACACTTGATTTTAAATTTGAGTCATTTAAGAACATTAAACACAACATTCACTTTAGAACTTTTTTTGTTTCTTTTCTCAAAACACTAGCACTTTATTTTTTATATGTTATTTATATAAAGCTCTGGAATCCTCTGCAACTAGGAACCTTTGATAAATTCTCCTTCGGTCTCTAACAGCACTCAAAAATATACAGGTGCTAAAAGGTGAGAGATCAGTTCGTCCCCCAGACAGCTGGGCAGAGCCAGATGTGCTAGAGAGCTCTGTCACAGCAAACACTGCCAGGGGCTGACAGCATGGCACTACACAGGTGGCAAAGGCAAACCCGGGAAGCCTGCCCCAAGCAAAACGTGAAACAAAAAGACCATGAGGGAAAGGCAAAAAACAGTATCTGAACTATTCAATACTTATCAGTTAAACTCTCTTTACCATGAGGGCGGGACCCACATTTAATTGTGGAGGGAGGTGAGAGAGACTGGCTCTAACAATAACACCTTGTGATTGTACCGAGGTCTCCATCTGAGTATCTCATTGCACTGTACAAACATTCATTCAGTCTCACAACAATGCTGTCAGGTAGGTAGGTATTAATTCCATTTTACAGATGGGCGAGGAGGCAGCATAGAGGAGTCAAGTGATGAACAGAAGGGCTCACAGCGAGTAGGTGGCAGAGTAAGGTCTCCTGATTGCTAGTCCCCTGCTCTTACCACTAGACCACTCTGCATTTTGGCCTATGAGCCATAGGACTAGTGACAAACAGTGGGGCAATATCTAGTCTGGTTTGTTTTGGGGATCTGGATGGCAGTGGCTCCAAGACAGGCAGCTCAAGCTGTAGAAAGCAAATTTCAATGGCTGGGCATCAAGAAACCCTCTAGTTTTGTCCTCTTACTGCTCTCAGTTTGATTCTTCTCTTCCATACTGCACGTGCCACACGTCTCACATTCAAGGTCACAGCATCTACTGAAAGGTCAGGAAGAACAACTACAGACAACAAGAAGGGCTAGGTAGTAAAACAAGATTGGGATAGCAGGTTCTCCCTGCCTCAGTCCAGGCAGAGCACGGGGTTCTCCAGGAAGACGGCGAGCTTGCCTGCCACTAGGTCCAGGTCGCTGGTGTTGGCATACTTGAGCAGGTTGGTGCCCCTGACGAAGTAATGCTTCAGGAAGTGCTGGCTCACGCACTTGTGCAGCTTCTGCACCATGCGCAGGAAGCCTTCCCGGAAGCAGAGCCAGTCCTTGGTGCGCGGGTACTTCTCGCATGTCCAGAACAGCACCATCTGCAAGAGGTAGATGGGAGGGAAGGAGGAAGGAGAGATGTTACAGGGATGCTGCCAAAGATTCACACAATTAGCGAAGGTAATTTTTCTGCTGATGAAAAGTGCTGTAGTGACTGCCCTGACGACTGAAGGCAATGGCAACGCAAGCGTCTCCTGCCACTTTACCTCCCCCCGACACAGAGGGATCATGCTAAGTTAATCCTAGCCCTCCTCTCTAATTACCATACCAACAAGGATACCAGTGGTTCACCAGGGGCTGGGGAGTGAGACCCACGAAATTCATTTCAGAGAGGCCACCAAACAGCCATCCATTGGGAACAATTTTCAGTCACTACTGACCTCGGCGGGCTTGGAACCAGTGACCACCACCAGCATTCACTGTGTGACCCTGGACAAGTCACTTCCCCTTTCTGTGCTTGTTTCCTACCTCTGTACTTACCTTGCTGTCTCAGAGATGGTTCCGAGCATGACCGGGTAAAAACTTTGAGCTCCTCAGACAGAAGTCTCAGTAGAAATGCAAAGTGGGTTAGGTTGTAGCAGGCAAAGTAGAGTATAATATAGGATACTGGTCAAGAAATAGTGTGTGATCATGCAGTTGAAAGCTGTACTGTGATGCATATGGGGACTTAAGGTAGCATGGGCAGCCTTATCTCTGAGACTGCCTGACTTGTGTGTGTTTACCTGTAACTGTGCAACCATAATGTTCTTTTAACAAATCTTTTTGTATGGAATGTAGACAAACAACAATTCTCACACCATGTAAGGAAAATAGATTAATGTGATGAGGGTCGTTACCTCTGGTGTTCGCTAGGGGGCACTATAGCCACTTAGGCCAATTATTGTATTGTAATTAGAAAAGGAGGACTTGTGGCACCTTAGAGACTAACCAATTTATTTGAGCATGAGCTTTCGTGAGCTACAGCTCACTTCATCGGATGCATACTGTGGAAATCGCAGAAGACATTATATACACAGACACCATGAAACAGTACCTCCTCCCACCCCACTCTCCTGCTGGTAATAGCTTATCTAAAGTGATCATCAAGTTGGGCCATTTCCAGCACAAATCCAGGTTTTCTCACCCTCCGCCCCCCCACAGACAAACTCACTCTCTTGCTGGTAATAGCCCATCCAAAGTGACCACTGTCTTCACAATTTGTGAAGACATTGTGAAGACAGTGGTCACTTTGGATGGGCTATTACCAGCAAGAGAGTGAGTTTGTTTGTGGGGGGGCGGGGGGTGAGAAAACCTGGATTTGTGCTGGAAATGGCCCAACTTGATGATCACTTTAGATAAGCTATTACCAGCAGGAGAGTGGGGTGGGAGGAGGTATTGTTTCATGGTGTCTGTGTATATAATGTCTTCTGCGATTTCCACAGTATGCATCCGATGAAGTGAGCTGTAGCTCACGAAAGCTCATGCTCAAATAAATTGGTTAGTCTCTAAGGTGCCACAAGTCCTCCTTTTCTTTTTGCGAATACAGACTAACACGGCTGTTACTCTGAAACCTGTATTGTAATTGTTGCTACAGGCCTCCCGCAGGAAAGACACTGTGGCTGCTGCTCTCTCCTGATGACAGTATATTCCCCTGCCCCGCTCAGACCTCACCACTCTTGCCTGCTATACACACCTGTAGGTGATAGGTCGTCAGGACTGGCTTATTTCCTGTACACCAGACATCCTCCTTCATTTGTCTCATGACCCGGAAGCACTTCATGCGGCAGCCACCGTCCTCGTCAAGGCCCTCTATCAGCATGCGCTCAGCTCGGGAGAAGCCCAGCTGCCAGTGGTAATTGGAGCGGGCCAGGAGATTAAAGCCAAATGACTGCAGAAGAAAGGGGGAGAAGCTACAGAAGGGGAGATACAAACTTATCTTCAGAGCAGCATGAAGGGAGGATAAGGGAAGGATCCACTACACCTGCCTGTTACCGCTTGAGATCAGGTTGTGCATTATGGACTGAGTTACAAGGGACAGCAAGTTTGGGTTTCCTAATTCCCAGTGGACGTCTGTCCACATCAAACCAGGCCAGTTCCTCACACGTGGATATTACTCACTCCAGAGAGACCCAGCTCCAAAGCAGAAGGGGGAGCTGCAAGCAGTGCTGCACTGGCACAACTGTCTGGGGATGTGGTAATGGAACAGCAGGGCCCACTGCACATCAGGATGAAGAGGCAATTGAGTTACATGGGAAATCCCTGTACTAGAACAGCAGGAATCAACCAACATTGTTCACTATGTCAGGATCGAGGTGGCCAGAGCTCTGCCAGGGGTGTAAGACCGGACTCACCATGTACAGGGCAGGACAAGATGGAGGGGCATGTGCAGAGAGGGGTGTGTGTGGGACAGTAAGAGGCAGAGTGAGAAGACAGAACAACAAGGATGGTGCTGGTCAGGATTGAGTGGCATTCGCAGAGCTGAGGGAGAGGCGTGGGGAGTCTTGCTCAACATCTGTCTATACAGTTCCATACATTATCAAACCTGCACAGGATTCACAAACACTAATATTAAGAAACCTAGTACACTTAAAAACATCTGAATACTTAGAAATGCTTATACTAAAGAAAGTAGCCCTTCTGGGCATTTAAGAAGCATGACTCTTTCTAGGTCTGATTTCAGGTCAGGAAGATCATTTTAGATGGATACAGAACAGGGAGACCTGAAACCTTAAGACTGACCCCCCTAGAAAGAGAATGATGCCACTAATTGGAAATCCAGTACTGGCTGCTTGGCACTCCTCCTCCTCTGGGGAGCAATATCTGCAGACTATGGAAGTCAACAGAGCTCTTAGTGCCTGATGGAAAATGGTCTCTTCCTCCCCATAAAGGGCCTGGTTCTCCCATCTTGCACCTTGTGTTATTATTTACATCTGTGCCAAATGAGTGACAAGTGGGTAGAAAATGCTGCTGTTCTGATTTGGGTCAAGCCACCCTGACAACAGTGTGCCTCAACTTTTGTGCTTCTCAGAAGCATTTAACGCCGATATCTTCTGAGAGTTCCAGCAGGTTTCCCAGCTCTCAGTTGGGAGAGGTTTTTGACAATATGGTAAGACCTTTCACAGCGTTACTAGCCCTTTAAGTCCCCCTCCTGTGCCAACCTGCTTTGTACCTTGATGCACTGTACTTTCTCCTGGGAAGGCCAGCGCTTGAAGCAGCGGGGCCACCGGGCTCTCTCAGGCCAGCAGGTTGGGATTTCCACAGTAGGGACCAGCTCCACCTCTACCTGGGAGTCTGGTGTCTCCACAGCAACTCGGACCACTGAGCTGAAACTCTCCAGAATGCTGACTTTACCTGGGAAGGAAAGATGGGAGGAGATGATAAAGACAGGGCTGACCTTATGCATAGGCCAAGCAAGAGGCTGTTTGGGGCTATGTATCCCTTGCAAACCCTGCCCCTCATGGACCTGCTTCCACTCTCACTTTCCAACAGTGGGACCAAAGAAAACAACTCACCACCTGGATCCCCCCGGGGCACCAGGACAAGAGGAGGAGGCAGAAACTCAACATCTTGTTTCCCCCTCAGCCTTGACCCTTTGTCTGTGTGGGGCCAAGCACATCATAAGACCAGCCCAAGATAAAGAAGAGCAGAATTGCTGCAACCTAAATGTCTTCAACAACCCCCTGGCACAAGAGGCAGCAAGGGAGCTCAGGGAGTCTGAGTGGAGAAGAGTCTCGATTGAACCCTCGGCTTCAAAGATCCCCTCCTCTTTAGGGGAAGTCCAGATCCATGAAACTCTGTTGTGAGGCGTATCTCTGCCCCTAGTGGTTATTAAGGCTATTGGGAGAGTTAGGCATACTCTGGTCTGGCTGGGAACTCACAGGGAAGCCAACTCCTGTGGACAGTCTGACCAGTCTGAAGTGACGATGGCAAACTGAGGCACTGCAAAGCCTCCAAATCTGCTACTGCGTGGCAAAGAGGCAACAGTGAAATCAGGGAAGTGTTCAGGTAACTTAAGCGGTCTTTGACAGAGTTTGTCCTATTTGAAACCAGTTAATCACACTGTCCTACTTCAGTCCCTTTCTTTTCCCATCTGTTGTGTTCCAGAGGAGTCAGCACCATATGCCCAGACATCTTTGATGAACCAAACCGTTTTGGAGCTGTTGCTTTAAAGAATGCTAGGTTTTCACCCTGACCCCTTGCCTTCTACATAAGTAAAATATCTGAGGCAAGAAACCAAAACATTTGACTTTCTGCCAAGCCATAGCATTCTGCTTGGTGGTGGGATTTTTTTTCTCACCACTCCATCTCCCTCAATAGTAATAAATATTTGCTATAGGAATGAGTTGCTAGATGAATTGGTTGAACACTGAGTTTGATGTTAACAGGTCTCTCCAGGATCTTGCAAGACCAAAATCCAGAGTTACATTTGGGTAGGGAAAGTGGAATCTGTGCGTTTGCAATGCCGGGATGCAGTGTCATCCCACTGAAAGGAAAAGTTGTCCTTAGAAGAGAGACATCATGGTCTGAGGTCGGCCTTGGACAAGATACAACCGATGTGCCTCAGTTTCCCCAGCAAAAGAATGGAGATAATCATACTTACTCACACCAGAGGGTGTGGGTTTAAAAAGTTCAAGCCAGTAAAGTGCTTCAAAGATGACAGTTGGTAAGTATGATTATTATTATTATTATTAAGGTGGCCTCCCATAAGCTAGCAATTAGAGGTGTCTGCAGCCACAGCTCTAAAGGAGTGTTTAAAACACAGCACAAAGCACATCAAATCTGCAATCAATTCTTCAATTTCTTTTGTATGGAAGGCTGGGATGTAAACACATATTTTGGAGCTGCCTATGAGAAGTAGCAGCAATTTTGCTGAAAGTGACCCTGGGTGACATTACCTCGAAGCAGGATGGGGTGGGAGCAGCCTGGGCATAGCCAATATTGGTCTAAAGTCTGAATAAAGATAAAGGGTTTTGCACAAGGAGAAGATCTGCCACCCAGCCACTCAACTCTACAAGCTGCCAAGCTATGAAACCCTGGGGCTTCTCTAGGGGAATACTCACCTCCAAGCAGTGGTGCCTGCAGCCAAACGCACATTACACACGGTGCAGGCCACTGGCAGGGGTGGCAAGTCGTCAGCGTTGGGCCCTTCCCAGGGCAGGAACAGTGCTGGTTGCCGCACTGCCCCTTCAGGTTTGGCCCCACGACCGCTCAATTATGGCAGGGGCGAGAGAGCGGCAGAGCCGAAATTGAGTGAGTATCATTGCGTGGGGGTTGCCATACCGCATGGGGTTTGGATGCAGGGGTTGTGGTGCCAAACCTGAATAGTGCTACAACCCCCGTACACCATGTTGCAATGCCGCTCACTCTGTTTTGGCACTGCTGCCCTCCCATCATGATGCCATGGGGCTGGCTCCTGCACCAGGCTCCCTACCCAGCCTCACCCCACAGCAGCCCATGTCCCCTCTGCTCTGCCCACAGGATACACTCAGTGACAGCCTCGAGAGCTGGCTGGGAGCAGGCAGCAGGGAGTCTTGGGGCGTACCATGTCAAAAATACCTGAGGTTGCCCCTGGCTCCCAGTACCATTCCCAATCCTCTCTCCGTTCACTGTCCTAACCTTCATCCACACCAGAGAGTGTCTTTCTGGTTGGTCTAGGCCCACAAAGGAATAGACTTAAACACCAGCTGGTCATGGACACAGGTTTCAACCTCAGCTGCCTTCATTTAAAGACATTTGTAGGCAAGAGGTACCAGTGCTTGCCCTCTGCAGAGGGCACAAGGACACCCCATGGAAGCTCTGCAGCTTGGGCTGGAGAAGCCTAGAAGGCCTATCGGACCCACATAATTTCTGGCCCGGCAGAAAAGCAGGTTATTTTCTGAAAATTTAGGCAAAAGAAAATGTTGGTTGATTTTTTTGGGGTGGTGCTGAGGGAGGACGGGGTCCAAATTCATAACAGAATCCAAACATCCCTGAGCACTGAGAGCTTGTAATCTGAACCCGGGTCGAGAGGTCTTACTTGTGCAAATGGACCTCATCTTCATCAAGGGCCAGTGTCTCCTCAACTCTGGCGTGTGTGAGCCAATCTCTGCTCACAAGGAGTGAGGCAAGTGGCCAAACACCCGCTAGGGGTAGTGATCACAGTCCCGTCAGAGGACTGCACTTGAGAAGCAGACCCCCTTCACACCTTTCCCGCTCAACTCACTGGAGAGGTTACAGGAGGTAATTGACTTCTCCATCAACTCCCTGAAGATGGCAAGGACCTTGGCTGGAACGAGATCACCTTCGATGTTCACCTCTGTCTCATGCCACTGCTGCAGACTCTTTGAGAACTGCTCCACCTCCAGCCACTGCTGCAGCTCCTCTGGGTCCCGTACTGGGGAAAGGAGCTTTGCTCCATGCACGGTGTAATACCGCCAGTGCCGTACCTGGCGCTCCCGGTACCCTGTCAGGCCGCGCAGTGGGACTGTGATGAGAAAGTGGCTGGGCGCTAAGACCTAGAAGAGTTCAGAGAGATTGAGAGAGGAAATGAGGGCAGATTTACAACCTGGATGCGGGAAACATGGTCACAACAGGTAGAATCACGGGGCTTCTAAGCAAAAGGGAAAGTCACGCTGGAATGGAAGCAGCTCTGTGCAGATAGGTCCTACTCCAGGCCTATCTGGCTAAAATGCGGTCTTAGAATAAGGCTGGAGGCTAGAATGTGTCAGCCATGTGCTATTTAGGTTCACAAAACAAGAAAACTGTCATTAGAAGGAAGCTGAAGTGACCATCACATTCAATGCTACCAACGTCAAATTGGAACACCGTTGGCTCATTTGTTACCTCTCCCTCCACCTTCCCCTCCTTACCCTTCGTTGGATCCATAATCTTCCATGGTTAGCTCTGCAATTGCAAAAGATGCAGTTACAGAGAGAGATGCTAGGACGGAAGGCAAGATATGTGTAAATTATTGCCTGAGTATTCTTTCTAGAGATGGGCCTAGAGATTGCTAGTAGTAATAATAATGCCAATGCTCACTTCTCTAGCCCCTTTCACCCAAGAATCCAAAAGTCCCTTAAAGACATTAGTAAAATAAGCCTTTTACAGCCTGCTTTGTGGTGGGGAAATATTGTCCCCATCTCAGAGATGGGGAAGCTGAAACAGAGAAAAGTGAAGTGACTTTCCCAAGGCCACACAGTGAGTCGGTGGTAGAGCCAGGAAGAGAATCCAGTAGTCTGGTCACCTATGTCACATGGAATTGTTTCTGCTCTTTGATTGGGTGACAAACTTTTAAAACATGAGTGTAATAAACAAGGTGATAAATAACAAATAGCCACTAGTCTTGTTTGCATATCAATACGGTCTTCATATGAAGAACAGCCATTCTCCAATAACAAACTCTTTGTGAATAGTGAATTAGCAGGGGAATGAACATAGTCAAACCTATTAGCTACTCAGAATTTGAACAAATGTTTCCTAACACTGTTTTTGGAGATTTTAAACCATCTCAGCTCTCTCTGTCCAAACAACGTGGCTAAAACATCCAGACGTTTACCACTCTGAACTCTGAAGCTTTTCAGCTTTACTTATCACTAATCATAACTCACCCTGACATTATTAGAGGAAAACCTACGAGAGAAACAGAATCTAAACTGACAGCAATTGCTGGAAGGTGGTTACCCCAAGCTAAACAAAACACTATGCCATTCTCCAGTAATGGTCCAAAGCACTGTAGTAACACTTTTGGTAGCTCCACTCACTTAGGGTATTGCTACTGAACACGGTAGGATTTTTTTTAAACCGAGACTACCAGCAGGAAGCATAAAAACGGCAAATGCAACAGCGGAAACCTTTGCTTAGTCAAATCCAGTTCACCGTTTATATAAGGGCAGGAGGAGGAAAGAGGACAGTCACCACAGGAAATTTCAGAACAAAATGGACCCCACAAGAAATTTTTTTTTGTTTCTGGGTGTTGAGAAATAAGCAAAGCCAATCTAGGATCTACATGCTACACTCATTAAGAACAGAATACAGCAGTTTTCATGGGACGACTGGCTTATTTTACAGTGCATCTCCTTAAAAATCACATCTGCACAAAAAAAATCGTGCAGGACAGAATCCATTTTTCCCCCAGCCTTTTCCTGTTCTAAGATGTCTGCTTTTACCTGCTCACCCTGATTGTAATTGTTCGGATGTAACCTGGGAACCACAAATGCTCCCCTCCTAGTGAATTACTGGTGATCCACAGGCTAAGAAACACTAGTCCAGTGATCCGAGCCAGATCCCAGGCCCTAATGCGAACTCAGCCATTGCTTAAGTCTTGCTCAGACTGAGATTCACTTGTCACTTTGAATTACTCTTAAAGTGTTGTAAGGCCTCTCTCACTCATGATGACTGATTCTCCTGCAGTGTGTTTCAAGGAGATATTTTAAATCTCACTTCTTCAAGCTGTCCTGGCTTGGGAGAGAATCTCTGTGTGCATGGCCTCGGGGCAGGGCCGCTTTGTGCCACATGACCACTCCTGCCTCAAACATTGGGCTTAAAACAACAGCAGGGCCTCAGTGAATGAAACATCATTGAATCTGTGCTGGGTAACGTCATACATGAATCTCACTTTTCAGAAGGCTGGAGATGCGGTGAGCAAGCCCCAGTGTATTGAACAACCACGTTGCCATTCCCCAACTTTCAAAAATCATGAGTCGAGCCATAAGAGATCATGACATTTAAACAAAATAGTAATGATCTGGGGGGTTCTTTATATTCACCTTCTGGTTTCTGAGCCCCGGGGGCTGCACTTAAGTCGTGCTTTCAAACTTTTCTCTGCAACCGTGAGCACTAGAAATGTACTTTTTTGTTTTTCAAATGAAACCTGAGATTCTCATGGAATCACAAGACTCCTGCAGATGGGGCTTTAGCAGAAAACACCAAATATCAAAAGACTCCAGACAGAATCACAAGAGTTAGCAATAACGGAAGAGGTGCATTCACATTGCAGCCCATTGGCTAAATAGGACTCACACCCACCTTTGTCTTTCATATGGACATTCTGCGCCTGCTGAATTTACTACAAGCCCCCGCATGCCATGTACCACTTTTATCTGAGCAATGCCACTGGGAGCAAACTAGAGCAATCTATGCTGGCACCTGTAGTCTGCTGCCCATTCTCCTGTATTAAAAACAGTTGGTACAGTTATGCAAATTAGGTGCAGCCCAGCCCTTGGGCTCCTGGCCAAATACAAAGCATTCCTTAGATGGGTACATCAGTATAGCAAGAAGGAAGCAGTAAGTTAGAAACAAGAGTCCTGTGCTCCGAGCTCCCTTACAAGGAGGCTGGGAAGGTCAGAGGGGAGATTAGTTATGTGGAGAAGAGGACTGGATGAGGATGAAGCAGGCATGGGGGCAACCGTTTGGAGGAGTCTGTGTGAGGTATTTGTACCTGGACAGATGGGTGAAATGGGCGTTTCCCCCGAAGCAGAGCGGACCACTTGGCCAGTAAAGCTAGCTGATCCTGAGAGAAGCAGAGAGGAAAATAAGAAGTATACATGGAGAGAAAGCACGTGCCATACAGTTAGTTCTTGCGGCATTTTGGAGTTTCCGCCGAGCCTAATAATAAAGAAAAGGTTGCACAGCTATTGTCCACAGAGAAAATACACTGTAGGCCTTATCAGTGCTGGTGGGAAGTGCTACAGCTCTGGAGAGGGAGCTAAGCTGCCCAGCTCTGCCTCACCAACACCCCTCAAGCTGTCCCACCTGCCCTGGATTGACCACCCCTACTGCAGGAGGGGAGTCCCATCTCTACAGCTTGTTTAATCTGTAGGGTCTGTGTTGAGGCCACCAACATGGTGTCAACTGTGTGATGGTGGTTTTGCAATCTGGAATCTCTCCGCCAGGAACTGAATTGAGACCCCTAAACTCCTTTTGTACAGGCAATAATATTTGAATCAATGACCTATATGTGAAAGGCTTGAGACCTGATTAAATCTCTCCCTGTGTAAATCTACCAACTGGACAGATATTGCCACTAGAGTACTATTTCCTGATGACAACCATGGGGTATGTTCCCTTTTTGTTGGGTGTAAGAGGTATTACTTACCTGTAATTGTTGTTTTCTGAAATTCTGACCTGTATATAAATTCACATTCTTGGGCCTGTTATAGCTGCTATCTCTGAAGAACTCCCACTGGCAGGCATAGGAAATAAACAGTGCAAATACTGGGCAGGGAGATGAAAATAAAGCCCTTTTCTGAAGAATAAACCATGTCCACACTGGAGCATCTGGCTACCAGGAGCAGGTGAGATTTGCTTTGGCAAGAGCCTTTGACATACTTGCACTAAACAGTTTCTGGGTAAAGCTGATCAGAAATTCTTCAACAAAATGATTTTCTGTCAAAAAATGCCAATTTGTCAAAACTAAAACTTTTTGTGAAAGGGAAAGGGTCAGTTTCGACAAATTCCTCCTCTTGACAAATTGAAAAAGTTTTGAAATTGTTGAAATGAAAAGTTCCATTTTTTTGGTTCAACATGGACTTTTCGTTTCAGAGTTTAAGTTAACGTATACTAAAAATAGTTTTTAAAATAAAAAAGGTCAAAATCAAAAGAAATCTTATATTTTATCAAAACAAAATGTTTCTGTTGACCTAAATTGATTTCCCCCTCCCAAATATTTAGTTTGTGAACATTTTCAAAACGTTGACTTTTTGTCCTGATTCAGGATGAGAAATCAGAAAAAATCTTCCCAAGACAGGGAAACAATTTCTTTCCCAGCTCTATTTCTGAAAGAACACAGTTAGTTAGGAATGCCTAAAATACAACATGGATGTCTGGATCTTCCCAAAAATTGGGATCCCACAATATTAAATGATTCCTGTTCCCAAAAGCAACACCTCAAAAGTTCTACTGCAAGGACCATAAGAACGGCCATACTAGGTCAGACCAATGGGCCATCTGATCTAGTCCAAAATCCTGTCTTCCAATAGTAGAAGGTGCTTCAAAGAGAATGAACAAAACAGGCAATCACTGAGTGATCCATCCCATTGTCCACTCCCAGCATCAAACACAGACTGGCATGCGCTCTGATGTCTTTTCCACCACATTACTCTCCCAGAGGCAGTCACAGCAATAACTTTATGGGCTTTGTTTTGGAAGCAGGAGTAGCTAGTGCCCTGAGCTAACTGTCATTGCCTATAAATACATCTTTTACAACTCCATTCCTACACAATATAGTTAACAAACAGATACAGTCCGTCCGTCCCCCAACTTGAATATAAAATGCATATTTTTAGCACTGGATTTAGTTAAATATGGATAATACACTAGCCACTTTACAGATAGTTAAGTTTTCAGAGTCTCACTTGGGCAGAGATTATTCCTGATTACTCCCTCAAAAAAGATTATCTTGCTTTTTTTGCAGGCCTCAGCAGCCATTCTGTCTTGGACTGGGATCTTGCCCCATCTTGCATGTTAAGCGGAATTCATCTAGGTCAGTATGGGGACCAGTTGAATGATGCACCAAGTGGTGTTTGTTGTTTGGAGTGTGGCACTCTTTGTGGATCAATACAGCAGTACTGTGCTGCTGGAGATGCCATATTTCAAAAATGGCCTAAGAATGACTAAGACTGCATGCCCCAGAGCATAGCCAAATGCCAACTCGGGTAATAATGTTCTGCCTCCCCAAATACCCGTTGAAGCTTCAGTCGCATACACTTATTTTTTTCAACTTTCTGCCCCAAACTCTTGCAAAGATTGCTCTGTGCTTTATTCAGTTGCTTTGTTCCACCCTAGAAGTGACTGCATTTCAGTAATGGGGTCTATAATGCATAACTATAGTAATACAATGCCCTTCAGGTGAAAGGGTCTGTTCAAATTTATTATTCTTTCATTATTAAACTAATTTATTTTGGACTTAAAGAGCCACATGAAATAACCAATCTTCACACTGGCAGAGTTGAGAGTGAACATTGTTATTCTGGTGGGTATCTGACAGTCTAATCCAGGGGGAAGTTTCACTTTTCCCACCAGCAAACTTACACCCTCATGATGAAAATGGAGAAATTCCAGCTTATGAGTAAAATCTCTGAAACCTCCCCTGGTGACAGAAGTCCCTTGGTTATCCATGTTACACATGGCAGCAGTAGCAAGGCAAACTACCCAACTCCCTAATCTTGCCTTGCCAGATCCTCCTGTAGCAGTAACAAGGGAATTCAGTCGCCACGGTCCCTTCAGACCTTGGCTTCTCTGCCGAGACTGCCAATAAAGATAACAATGTGCCAACTAGAAAAGGAGTACTTGTGGCACCTTAGAGACTAACCAATTTATTTGAGCATAAGCTTTCGTGAGCTACAGCTCACTTCATCGGATGCATACTGTGGAAAATACAGAAGATGTTCTTATACATACAAACCATGAAAAAATGGGTGTTTACCACTACAAAAGGTTTTCTCTCCCCCCACCCCACTCTCCTGCTGGTAATAGCTTATCTAAAGTGATCGCTCTCCTTACAATGTGTATGATAATCAAGTTGGGCCATTTCCAGCACAAATCCAGGTTTTCTCCCCACCCACCCCACAAACCCACTCTCCTGTTGGTGATACCTATCACCAACTAAGCTATCACCAACAGGAGAGTGGGTTTGGGGGGGGGGGGGGAAGAAAACCTGGATTTGTGCTGGAAATGGCCCAACTTGATTATCATACACATTGTAAGGAGAGCGATCACTTTAGATAAGCTATTACCAACAGGAGAGTGGGGTGGGGGGAGAGAAAACCTTTTGTAGTGGTAAACACCCATTTTTTCATGGTTTGTATGTATAAGAACATCTTCTGTGTTTTCCACAATATGCATCCGATGAAGTGAGCTGTAGCTCACGAAAGCTTATGCTCAAATAAATTGGTTAGTCTCTAAGGTGCCACAAGTACTCCTTTTCTTTTTGCGAATACAGACTAACACGGCTGTTACTCTGAAATGTGCCAACTATGGGTGTCCATATCACAAACAAACACCTGCCTGCTATGAACAGGGGTGAACCACCAACTCATTGCATGCAGCTCACCAGACAGTACACTAAACCCCTCACCCTTACCCTAAAATTCTCGTTGTGAACACCAGAGTTGGAGATGGCCTGAAATCGCGTGTCCCTGTAGCTGATTTCAGCGGTCAGCTGTTGGATGATCTTCTGCACCTCGTCCACTGTCTTAGACACCAGGTGGTGTCGCTGTTCCACCTGTAGACATCAAGCAAGTCACTTTACATCATGGCGGACTGCAAACAATCTCTGTCTCCAGCCAAGAGATCACCTGAACCTGGGGCATCTTGAAACGTGTGTGAACACATGCGTGTGTGTACAGAACTCTGGGCAATAAAGGTTTAGAGTTCTCCTCTTGATAATTGCCAGCTTACTCCATCTGGTAATAATGGAGCTCTGGCTGGAGGCTCTAAAGCAGATGAGGCCATTCAGGAGTGTACTACAGCATGGAAGGGTAGGTAGAGAATTCATTATCTTGGAATCTCCGACACCTGGGTACACTCTCATTCTTTGGTTGATTTTGGTTTTGGCCAAGACTATGCAGCTTTTCCTTTGTGTAGGCTAGACAGTCACTGATCCAGGAACTGTAGCCTCCTAGGAGCTTGTGTGGCTCAGGTATTCTCTGCTGGGTCAAGCCCATTGTGACAGAAAACACTGACTCAAATTCATTCCTGGCGTAGGCTGACGCAACTCAACTGACTGGTCTGAATTTGGTTCAGTGGCCCTGTATGTGTGAAGCATAGGAGCAATTCCATTCCTAAAGGGTGCTGAAGTTCCTCCTCTGTGCTGATCTCAGCGGTAACCACAAGCTCTCACGAGAAGTTCATGCCTTGCTGTACCCTCCCTCCAGTCAAGCAGTAGCAGCAAAATATTGATTATCACGAATTTCAGTGGAACGGAGGAGGTGGAGGATGAACTGAGGTGCAGGATGGGCAGACCAGATAAATAAGAACCAGCATGAACTGTCCCACACCAGCACAAGTGCAAGGCTCATACAGGGATGATACAAGATACAGGCAAGAGTCAATTATTTAGGGTTTAATCGAAGGAATATACAAGACCATGCCTAGTGAAGGACACTGGCATATTCCACACATGCTCCTCACACATTTGTCAATATGGGATGCAGGCTTATCCACACCAAACCATTCTGAGGCTAGTTCATTGCTACTATTAAGTAAGTTAATTAACATATGCCTAATTACTCCTCCATCCAGGGATCGCTATGCAGGATGATGAGTGAGGACTGTTCAATGCACTTCCGTTCGTCCCAGTCCCTGATCTTATATGATGAGGATAGAGGCAGTGAGGAAGAAACCCAGCAGAAACTCAACAGCCAGCGTTAGCAAAACTAATTGGGAGAAAATGAAACCCACCAGAACCTGCAGCCAAAATCCCAACCAAACTATTTGCATTTGAAATCGCAACATTTTGAAATAACAGCACTGAGGCTCAGCGAGGGGAAGTGATTTGCCCTTAGGCCACACAGTAAGTCACTGGCAGAAACAAGAATAAAAGCCAGGTCTACTCCCAGTCACTTCCTCTGACCTCTGCACCTTAGTTGCCACTGATTCACTCTTCATTAGAGTACTGTGTGTCTGAAAACTCACCATTGCCATGGTGGTTACCACTACATCTAGTAATAGATGAACCTCAGGCCCCAGAATATCTTAGGTCTGCAGAAACAGGATGGAGGTCTTGGGAGTAGTGGCTTTCCCATGAGATCTCTGATGTTTGCCACTTCCCATCACAGTTATAAACACTGTGCTGAACAGCCTCTTTTGCCATATACTGGTGTTTCCCTTTCCAGATCCCAGCTTTGGGAGTGTCAAAGCAAATGTTAAAAACTGAACACCAAAGTATTAATATTTTGAATATCAAAAATGGGTTTGGTTTGGGATCTGGAGCCAAGTGTAGGTCAGGTCTAATTCGTCACTCCATCTCCATCCAACACATATTTGGATTTTTTCGTTGCTACAGGAGTGGGTTAACAACACTGATTCAGAAAAAAAAGCAGGCAGTAGCTTGCAGGCAGGCTGGTGGCTGGCTGCTGCCCTGCCTCCCTTGGGAGGAAGATCAATGACCAAGGAGTGGACAGAAGAATCCATACACTTAATAGACACAGTTGTAAAAAACCGTTTAAGTTAACATGCATAAATTATTACATGGTATCTGTGCTGGTTCATTATATGATTATAAGTTTTAACAAACAGGCTGTGAAGTGACATGCTTTAATACAGAATAATGATGATTAATAACTGGAACCTTGTCTTTCTCACTTAGTCGGATGCTGGAAGGGAGTCGCTCTCTGAGGGTTGGGAAGCTTCTGGTGGAACCTAAAATTCTGGTGGCTCCGGGCCCCATTTAAACGCTACTTCTGGTGCTCAGTATCACTGCAAATGAGGCAGCACACTACCACAAATCTCTCTATGCACAACCATGCCCTCCGGTTCCTGTGTCACCCTGCAACAGAAATCTTTACAGCGAGAAGTACTAATGGGCAGAGTTGGCTGGAAATTTTCGGATGGAACATTTTTCCATTGGAAAATGCCAATTTGTCAAAAGTGAAACATTTTGCAAAGACGTGTTGATGTCAGTGATCTTGAGTTTAGAAAAAATGAACAAAGTTCTGATAAGGGCAAAACATTTCCACCTTTTTGAAACAGAAGCCTTGATTTTCTGTTTAATATTACTTTTTGTTGAATTTTGGTATTTAATAAATAAATATAGAATATAAGTTGAAATTGGAACAAAACATTTTAGTCGACCTGACATGATTTCTCATTGTGCAGACAATTTCAATTTTTTTTTGGTTTTGGTCCATTTCAGAACAGAAAAGAAAAAATTCAAAATCAGAGCAGTTCCCATGAAATTGAAACCTGGTTCCTGCCTAGCTCTCTTAAAAAGGTTAGATGGCTTGTTTAGATAAGCATCCAAGGTTTAGGAAAAGGATTAGTATTCTAGTATTATCCACCTCTTCCTAATTATTAAACACATGCATTATCTTTCCTAGAGACAAACTTGCTGCTATATTTTTGGTCCTGCTTCTACCAAATCTGGGTCTTTGGCTGGATAAAGATGAACCCTAGAATCTCTCCTAGTTCTAAACACAAACAACTCCAGCTGTAACCACACTTGAAATTCCAAGTTTGGAGGACAGAGCCCAAAACACAAACTGGTTCTGAAGAGGGACAGATGACCATGTAGGGAAAACTAAGAGGCCACCAAACCAAATCCTTTGCTAAGGTTCTGAAAGGGAAGCTTTGGAAATGTCACTAGAAATCTTATCATGATACTTAAGCCCCATTTTGTCCCAAGACTCGAGTCAGACAAGCATCCAATCCTTGAATTCTGAACTTTTCAAGACCATCCCTACTTGTGGAGGCAGAGAAGAGACATACACACAAAGACTTACCTTATTCTGGATGTAAAATTCCACATCTTCTTCAGTGAATGGTTTCATGGTAGGAGTTCTTCCTTGTGCTCCAAAATTTAATTTTATTCTCTTGCTTGGTTCTGGGTGTTTGAGAACCACTTCCAGCTTTTGGTCTGCAGCCTTCCTTGCCTTGCAAACCCAAGACACCTAATTCCTCTGTGGATGGAGAAGAGGGGAGACAAGCTGGGAGGTTTGCTTGTTTTTTCCATTTTGTGTTACAGTTTGTTTCAACTTACTAGGAAAAAACATGTCCAATTATCTTTTTCAAGCTCTGGTTTTATTAATTATTATTATTATTTTCAAATGGTGATTCTTAACATATATAAAAAATATCCCAGACACTGCTTTGCCTTTGGTCTGAATTTGAAGCACCTTTCAGACTTTGTTGGGGATTCAGAGCTCTCTTGCCCAGCATTATTTGCTGATTGCCACAAACACTTCCCTGTTTTCTAACTCTTATAACTAGATCGTGTATAAACCCTTTCAAAACACAGAGAAACACTCCCTTGTCGAGGTCAATCCACCCACTTTCCTTCTGTAGCTGTACTGCTAGGTTTACGTTCAGATCACGCATTTGGGTTGCAGTCCACGGCCTCTGCTCCTTATATTTCCTCTCTCTTTCCTGCTGTATTGACAGTAATCATCCCACCGCCTGTCTCCAGCCTGCAGTTTGCTTCGCCTTCTTTACAATAAACAGATATAAAGCTGCCTCTTATTAGCTGCCAGCTGCCCAGATAACAAACCCAACACATCGTTAGAAGGGAAAACCATTGATTGGGCCTTATCGATCTGATAAGAGTTAGTGGCTTTTAAAAAAAGGGTACGTCATCCTGGGGGAGAGTGGCAGAGCCCTGTAGAGACGTGTTGCAAACTGTCCCTGGTTAGGAAGAATGGGCCCACTGTTTAGCAAAATAGTTACTTTGGCCCAGATCCACAAAGGTATTTAGGCTCCTAAACTTCCACTGATTTCAGCGGAAGTTGGGAGCTTAAAACCTTTGAAGGTCTGGGCCTTTTCCACTCTGTGTTCTCCCAGCCCTCTTTTGTGTGTTATTACTTGTACAGTGCCAAAGGCAATGGGGCTCCTGTCCTGACATTACCACAATACACTTATTATTGTTCATTATTAGCCAAATGATGATAATGTGCTTGGTGCTGTACAAGACCCAACAGAAAATATGGTTCCTGCCTCGAGGAGCTGATAGTCTAAAAATCAAACCTGCTTCTGGATCTCCCAGGGTATTTTCTATTGTCCGTTTATTTAAAGCATTAGCCTCCCAACCTTCCCGCCACTCGTTCTCCTACTCCTTTTGGGGCCCTTCTTTAAGGTGATGGCCCAAAGGATTAGCAATGTTGTGAGCTTTGCAGGAGAAGTCAGATATAAGGTGCAGAGAGAAGGGAGTGTGGAACAGTGGGCTAAGGAGGGCACTGCAGGAACCAGGGATAGAATGGAAGAAGATGTAAGGAGAGGCGGGACAGGGCACACTGGGAGAGCACAGGGAATGAGGGAGGGTAAGGAACATTTTAAATATTCAGACTCAATTTAAAAAAGTGTGTCCTTATTTCCTCTCCCCACCCTCTCCGTTCCTAGTTAGATATTTCAAATCCAGGAAGGTATAAGGACGCCGTAGAAAAGTCATTTTTCTTCACCTCATACACCCACAAGGCTTGTATGTGTGTGGTGGATTTCAGATTCCCGTTTTCCCATGCCCACCAGCTGTCTGGTGCTATAGCAGCTATTGAACAAACAGGCGTCAAGGGATCTGGTCCCAGTCATTTCACATTAAACAATAACACACAGCACTTGACGGTTTGAAAGCACTTCACAAAGAGGAATTTAATTCTCACCTCCCTCACCCCATGAGGGAGGCAAGTATAAGCAGTTTGGGCCAAGGACCCTCTTTTTGTCACACGCATGCACAGCACCTAGCACAATGGGGGCCTGACCTTTCTTTGGCAGCCTCTAGGTGCTACTGCAGTGCAAATAATAAATCATCATTAGGATTATTGCCCTCCTTTTACAGATGGGGAACGAAGACTAAGAAAGGAGAAGCGACTTGCCTGAGCAAGTGTCAAAGCTAGGATGAGAACACAGGAATTCCTGACTCCCAGACCCCTGCTCTAACCAGTAGGTTTTGCTGCTTTATTTGCTTAACTTTAGTTAATTCCAATGGAAAACAGAAAAGCCAGGGGGCGGTGCAAGAGCTGACCCCAGCAGCCAATGGCAGACTGCGGTGTACTGGCCCATGGGGGATTCCAGTGGATTTTGACATGCCTATTTTGGAATCACAGTGTTGCTGAAGGACAGCCAGGAAATACTGTGTACAACAAAGGGAAAGCCTCTGACACAGGCAGGAAAAGTCAGGTAAGCACAAGGAGTGTCAGCAGCTCCTGCTGGAAAGTGAAAGGGTCGCGTTTGGCCAGAAGCAGCAAAACAGCATGGGCAGCAGGTGCTTACTTGTCCCTGGCCTTGTGTCAGGATCAACAATACACCAACTTGTTGTTACAAAATACGCGAGGGAGGGAGAGCACTCTAAAGGAGAAGAGAATAAGAGGGTTGTGTGAGGGTAGAGAAAAATAGAGAGAGTGGGGTAGAGAAGGAAAGAAAGCAGGGGAGAGAGAGAGAGCTCTGTAGAGAGAGTGGGAAGAGAACAGAGAAACGGAAGAGAATATAATCCAGGAACCCTCAATGAGCACTTCTGGGTGGGCTGTGCAGCAGTTTGTTACACCGGTGTAGTGAAGCCTCCATCAATCTTCAAGCCGTGAACCTTGATCTCCAAGCCAAATGCACGATTTCCAGAGGCTTTTTTGACCAGCTAACCTAAAAAAGCACACCTGAGCTCCAATCTGGCCTCCCTATGGCTGCTTCAACCCTCATCCCATTTGTAGCTGAAAATAAAACTGGAGAGGGAGCAAACACTCAAGGAGGAGGGAAAGAGAACCAAATCACAAAGGCACCTGGACTGGTCAAAGCAGCGGGGTACATAACAGGGATGTGCTGCCAGAATGATAAAAACAAACTCCCACAAAAGTGCTTCCCCCGAGTTTATGAGCAAGTCTGTCCCAGGAGACATGGGCATCAGAGAGAAGTGGCGAGGGAACAGGGAAATCGATTCATTTGTTTGGCCATTTGAACAAATGGCTCTCTCAAACCCCTAACTAGGGAGTGAGGCAGCACCATGCAGCAGACTCCTCGTGAGTACCCTTCCTGGGAAATACTTAGACTTTGTTTCTAAAATAGAGAGTCTGCTCAATACTAACCGTAGCTCTTTGAGTGAATTATCTGTATGGATCACACTCTTGCAATGGGGCTGCGTCCTGGGGCTTCCATTCAGATCTTGTTAGAAAGCAGTATCAGTCAGGGCCACATGGATTCTGAGCAGGCATGAACCAATGCTGAGTGAGGATGATAACAGAACTTTATTTAAGTAATGGGGAAAACCAAGTTTAACTAAGGGAGTTTCCAAAGTACTAGGTCTCTGTCATAAATATAAAGGGAAGGGTAAACCCCTTTAAAATCCCTCCTGGCCAGAGGAAAAATCCTCTCACCTGTAAAGGGTTAAGAAGCTAAAGGTAACCTCGCTGGCACCTGACCAAAATGACCAATGAGGAGACAAGATACTTTCAAAAGCTGGGAGGAAGGAGAAAAACAAAGGGTCTGTGTCTGTCTATATGCTGCTTTTACCGGGGACAGAATAGGAATGGACTCTTAGAACTTTTAGTAAGTAATCTAGCTGGGTATGTGTTAGATTATGATTTCTTTAAATGGCTGAGAAAAGAACTGTGCTGAATAGAATGACTATTCTTGTCTGTGTGTCTTTTTTGTAACTTAAGGTTTTGCCAAGAGGGATTCTCTATATTTTGAATCTAATTACCCTGTAAGGTATCTACCATCCTGATTTTACAGAGGTGATTCCTTTACTTCTATTAAAAGTCTTCTTGTAAGACAACTGAATGCTTTTTCATTGTTCTAAGATCCAAGGGTTTGGGTCTGTGGTCACCTATACAAATTGGTGAGGATTTTTACCAAACCTTCCCCAGGAAGTGGGGTGCAAGGGTTGGGAGGATTTTGGGGGGGAAGACGTGTCCAAACTACGTTTCCCAGTAAACCCAGTTAAAGTTTGGTGGTGGCAGTAGAAATTCCAAGGGCAAAGGGTAAAATTAATTTGTACCTTGGGGAAGTTTTAACCTAAGCTGGTAAAAGTAAGCTTAGGAGGTTTTCATGCAGGTCCCCACATCTGTACCCTAGAGTTCAGAGTGGGGAAGGAAACTTGACAGCCTTAAACTGGAGCAAGACTTAAGCATTTGAGATGTTTCAGATGGAAAAGACCTTTTATATCACATCTAATCCACTTCCCCTTGGACACTGCAAGATTGTGCCCTACAATATTCTCTGGGGCTGTGCCAATTTTTAAATACCCCAAGCAACGAAGCTTCCACCCCTCCCTTTGGGATTCCACAGGAGAAAAGATCTCACTGTCATGATGTTTTGCCAGGTGTTCAGCCTAAATTTTCCCTTTCTCAACTTCATACCAATATTCCCTAAGAGAGCAAGACAGACAGAGAGCTGGAGCTTTGTTTTGAAACAGTTCAGTTCAGGATGGCTGGGAGTAAGCAACCAAGTTCCTCCCACTGGAGTAACACATCCAGTCAGTCAGACACTAAACATAGGTACATTCTGGAATGAAAATAAGCCCTAGCACAGCTAAGTGATCAGCAATGGGGACACTGATGGTTTTGCAATATCAGGGTCATAGAATCATAGAATATCAGGGTTGGAAGGGACCTCAGGAGGTCATCTAGTCCAACCCCCTGCTCAAAGCAGGATCAGTCCCCAATTAAATCATCCCAGCCAGGGCTTTGTCAAGCCTGACCTTAAAAACTTCTAAGGAAGGAGATTCTACCACCTCCCTAGGTAACGCATTCCAGTGTTTCACCACCCTCCTAGTGAAAAAGTTTTTCCTAATATCCAACCTAAACCTCCCCACTGCAACTTGAGACCATTACTCCTTGTCCTGTCCTCTTCTACCACTGAGAATAGTCTAGAACCATCCTCTCTGGAACCACTTCTCAGGTAGTTGAAAGCAGCTATCAAATCCCCCCTCATTCTTCTCTTCTGCAGACTAAACAATCCCAGTTCCCTCAGCCTCTCCTCATAAGTCATGTGTTCCAGACCCCTAATCATTTTTGTTGCCCTTCGCTGGACTCTCTCCAATTTATCCACATCCTTCTTGTAGTGTGGGGCCCAAAACTGGACACAGTACTCCAGATGAGGCCTCACCAATGTCTAAGTAGGTCACCACAGTCTAAGTAGGTTAGGCCGAGACATCCAGCTGGAAATAGACCATAGAAAAATGCCAACTGCCCCAGCATTTCAGCCTTAGTGAGCTAGTTTGCTAGTCCATGAAACCTTCCATATTAACATTTCCTGGTAGCGCAGCTCACCAGCGTGCCACCCAAGCAGTCTTGGTCATTGGTACTCTCTTGCCATTTTGTGATTGCATCAACTCCCACATAAGAAAGGCCATATCGGGTCAGAGCAATGGTCCAAGCCCCCTATCTTGCCTCCTGACAGGGCAATTATCGAGTGATCCATCCCTTGTCCTCCACACCCAACTTCTGGCAGTCGGAGGTTTAGAGACACCCAGAGCATGGGGTTGTATCCGGGCCCATCCTGGCTAATAGCCATTCATGGACCCATCCCCCAAGAAGGTAGCTCATTCTTTTCTGCACCCTGTTATGCTTTTGGCCTTCACAACATCAAGCAACAAGGAGAATGAAGAGACCCTTGTGTGGGGCTAGCAGGTGGAGTTAGGGATCCTTAGAAATACCGTGCAGAGTAGCTGTCTCTAGCAATGACCAACTGCTGCTCAAGCCGTTTTTCACGCAGGCTGCTCTGGGACAAGACCTGCACTTGATCGGTTTACTTTGGGCAAAAAGTTCTCTGCATTTTACTTTTTCTTTCTTTATAAAAAGCCCAGATTTGGTCAAAAGCGATGTTTAAATAACAGTGCCCTGGGAGCGTTTAGAGGCGAGAGGAGGAAGGTTTTCTGTGAGTGCTGCTAATTCATTGTGACAGCATCGAAGTCACACACAGCTGCCACATTGAAATATGCTCCCCCCACCCCCATCTATTTCCTGTCCACGGCCTCCCTTCTCCCCCCTCCCTCCCCCTTACCAGGGAGCCCACGGGCCAGTCGGGGCCTCGTTCAAATCGGGTGCTGCATGATGTTGTCACTGGAGGGCGCCTTCACCAGCGCTCCCCCCTCCCCCACCAGCACCCTTTGTTGGCCGCAGGGCACAGAGTGGCCACCCCACCCACTGGGGTGGGGCTTGGCCCCGCTGGAGCTGGTCGCCCACTGAGGGGAGAAGCTGGAGCCCCTCATGCAAGTGTCAACCTTGCTGGGCGGGGGCAGAAGGGGGAACCCTCCTCTGATTGGCTGCCTGCCCCACGGCTCTGTCTCCCCACGGCCCTGTCAGAGCTGCTGCAGGAGGCTGACAGAGCTCTTCCCCCCTCCCCTCAGGGGATGAGATAGGGCTGCCAACCTTCCAGGATTGTCCTGGAGTCTCCAGGAATTAAAAGATTATGTCATGTGATGAAACCTCCAGGAATACATCCAACCAAAACTGGCAACCCTAGGCTGAGAGGAGGGCAGGGCGGGGAAGGAATAGTGGCACCGTGCTCTCAGGAGGGGAGGAGGAGCCGAAAGATCCCAGGAGCTCAGGGTGTCTCCGCTGCCCCCTCCTGTGAGCAATGGGCAGGAGCACCGGGCAAGCAGAGCGGTGCAAGCCCCCCCAGCGCCACTCCCTGGCAGGAGCATGGGGGGTGTGTGTGATGGGGGTGTGGAGGGCACCCCACTTGCTTTGGGCCAGGGCCCCCTAAAAGCTTAATCCACCTCTGAACGCACCATATGTGTTGAAAGGGGGGAGGTTTGTGGAGTTGCCGTGTGGTTGGGGTTGTAGTGGGCTTGCCTTGGGGCCAGGCGGCTGCCAGGTTTTTCGCATTTCAAAAGTGCTTACCCCAGCTACGGTACTTACCTGGCTCCCATCACCCTAGTATTTGAGCACTGCGTGTGATGTATTCATCCTCCCCACATCCCTCTGAGCTAGGCCGAGCCATCATGCCCATGTCACAGACGGGGAACTGAAGCACAAAGAGATTAAGTGACCCACTCTGGCTCATCACACACGGGAAGGCTGTGGCAGAACCGGGAACCGAACCTGGACTGCCCACAGCAGGTCAGTGCTCTGCTTCCTCCCACCACCAGGCTTGGGAAGGAAGAGAACTCCACTCCAGCTGCCCGCACCCCCTTGGGGCCTAGGAGAGGGGTGAAGAGCCCTTGGAGCTTCAGAAAGAGTCAATATGAGGGACTGGAGGAGCAGGCAGATGTGGGGCTGGGGGTGTGAAATTAATAGCTGGGCTGTGGGGGCAACACACAGTTAGCTAATTAGACTGTTGGGGCATGGGGAGAAGGTGGCAGCTCTGCTCCATCAGCAGCCCCGAGAGCTTCTGTAGCAGGGCCAGAATCGCCTCATGCTGTACAGGCGGGGGAGCTGGCAACAGCGTAATTGCCACCCCTGGGGTGGTCGAGAGACCAGGTGGGTGAGGTAATATCTTCTATTGATGGTGGGCAGGGGGAAAGACAGGCCAATATATTGTATAGGCTTTCAAAATGTTATGCTTTGAGGGGAATAGCTCACCACTTTTGAGCATTTGGGGGATGGGAAGACCGGCAGCAGCTCCAGCTGCACAGGATCAGTCCAGATCACATAGCCAGGCTCAACATGTGTAAAAGCCCAGCCCCAGCGCTGAGCCGGCAGGCCCACAAGGCTGATTTTATAAAGTTACTTTTCACACTAGAAGTGCATTTGGGTAGTGCTCAGTATTACTTCCCCAAAGGCTCAGGCCCCACGCAGAGGGAAGGCAGCCTCCTCACCAGTCGTCAAGACTTCTTCCTACAGCAATTTGGCTTTTGCTTGCAGGTTACAAAGTGTTGCCAGTGCTCAAGATATTTGGTGTTTGTCTTAGAGACCCAGGTGTTGAAATCAAGTAATTATATGAGAACCTCAGCTTTCTTTTTATAAAAGCCCCATAGGATATGGCTACAGCTACGTAAGCCCAGGGTCAAGCCTAACCCCCACTTGCGTCCACACACCCATTGTGCTAACTTAGGGCTCAGGCCCAGGGCCCTAGGACTGTGCAGAGCTGGAGGGTCTGAGCCTGTGTTAATCTGGGACCTAGGGTCTGAGCCCTGTTGCTTTCCTGTGTGGACGAAGACCCAGCTTGACCTCAGGTCCCAGAAGTCCTCCAAACGTATCCCAGAGTTCCCAGAAGCAGAGGAGCAGCACTACAGGCTGCAAGCGCCATGGCTGCCTGGCTGAGCATGGTGCCTGTGGCAGCTCTTGCTCCAGCTCCTCCCCACTGCTGGGTAGGGTTACCATATTTCAAGTTCCCACATGTGGTGTTTAGATGTTGCTTGTAATTATTAGAACTGGGAGCACTGGCTGTTGGGAGTCTGAAAGGACAGGAAACAGGAAGGAGGGGGAGGAGTTGAGAGGCTGGGAGAAAGCTACAGAGGGTGCAGAAGCTGCTTGGTAAAGAGATTTCCACTTTGAAAATAAAGTCCTGTTGAAGTTTGTTAGTACCTTGCCTGGTTGATACAACATTTTGGCAACGAGGATGGATCTTCTGCCTCTGAACCCACCTGCACCCTTTCTGCAAAGCCCAGGTGAGCCTCCAATTGCTTTTACTACCTGGATCCATATATTTGAGACTTATCTGCTTGCAATCAGTGCTACAGAGATTTCTGAAGAAAGCATGCTCTGCTAACCCACTGCCTTGGAACAGAAGGGCAGCATATTTTTTACACTTTTCCCCTTGCAGATGATAAATATGAGACTGCACTCACTGCATTAAAGAACTTTTTTGTACCAAAAGTTGTAGTAGCTAATCGCTACAGATTTTGCCAGCATGAGCAGAAACCAGGGGAAACTATAATGCAGTATACTGCTTCCTTGACGAGTCTGATTGTAATTTGTGACTTTTGGAATATGACAGATAAGATGATTAGAGACCAGCTCATTGAGAAAACAACCATGCTTCATGTAAGAGAACGCTTACTTCTAGAACCACAACTTACACTAGAAAAAGCAATAACCATTGCTACTCAGATTGAGTCAGCTACAGCTGAAGCCAAAATAATGAGCATGGATACAGGAGGCACAATCCAGGCTGTGACTCCTTTGCAGAAAAGTTCACTAGCACTGCAGACACACAATTGCAAGAGGAAAACTAATGAAAAACCACTGAATCAGCAAATCAAAATACAGTAAAAGCATGTTTTCATTGTGGATCCCCACAACACCTTGCAAGCTACACGGGATATCCAGCAAAAGTAGCTCAGTGCAATCATTGCAAAAAGATTGGGCATTTTGCTAAAGTATATCGCAGTAGCCAGTTCAATCAACAGGTGCATGCAGTTACAATACCAGATGTTACTGTGCTGAGCATGGACAAAATCAGGACTGTACATATTCCAGAACAGATAAAGTGCACGGTAAACGTTTCTGCCACACCCTCAGGCAAACCACACTCTATTCAGCTAATGTTGGACACTGGCTCAGCAGTATCTATGCTCCCTGATTCCATCTATCTGCATTACTTTAAAGATGTGCCTCTTACTGAACCCAAACTTCACTTGGTGTGCTACTTGAAAAACCATATTCCAGTACGTGGCTGCCTGCCAGTAATAGTTACTTTTGGTGATTGCGGTGTAACTGCAGAGTTCTACATTGTCCAGAAGGTCACTCCTATCCTTGGCAGAGATTTATTGGCTGCTTTAAATCTCAGGATAGTTAATGGATGACTTGATCTTCCTCAGCAAAGCACTCTTGTGGTACACACACCAGGTTGAGGAGAAACTCGGCTGTGCTTATGGGTTTCTGCATAAAGTTAAAATGCGGAATAATGTGATGCCTGTACGACAGAAGTTACGGCACTTACCATTTTCAGTCAGGGAAGCTGTTTCAGAGGAACTTAGAAAACTTGTTCAAAAGGACATTATTGAAGAGATCGACTCCTCAGAATGGGTTTCACCTATAGTAGTGATGCAGAAGGGTGGAGGCATTCACCTTTGTGTGGACTTAAGGGAGCCGAATAAAGCTATTGTGATTGACAGCCATCCTCTTCCTCACATAGAAGAAGTATTTGCAGAACTCCGTGGAGCAAAGATGTTTTCTACTCTTGATTTGCAGAGCGCATACCACCAGGTTATGTTGCATGAAGATAGCAGAGACCTCACAGCATTTATTACACATGAGGGACTATTTCGTTTTAAAACGTGTTCCATACTGTCTCGCATCTGCCCCAAGTGCCTTTCAAAAAAATCATGTCATTGATACTGAAGAATCAACATGGAGTTCAGTGCTATCTGGATGATATTATCGTGTTTGGAAATACTTCTGAGGAGCATGACAATAGCCTGCAGTCTGTACTAAACTGCATCAGCTCAGCAGGCCTCCAGTTTAATAGGTCCAAATGCAAATTTAGACAAACTGAACTCTTTCTGGGGCATACAATTTCACAGGCTGGACTAAAGCCTATCCAGATCATATCCTGGCAATTTCAAAAGCTCCTCCTCCAACAGATTTGCAAACCTTATGTTCCTTCTTGGGTCTTACCTCCTGGTATGCAAAATTCATTCCCAATTATGCTTCTGTCATTCAATCGTTACAAGAATTACTGCAGGGAAGTTCAACCTTAGTGTGGACAACGGATGCACAAGCTAGTTTCAAAATGGTGAAAGACTTGATTGTCCATAGTTCAGAACTTGCACTATTCAGTCCTGCATTGCCCACAATTGTAACTACTGATGCTTCTGATTATGGACTTGGGGCAATTCTCACACAACTGCACGAGGACAACACAGAGAGGACTGTTGCATTTGCTTCAGGGACATTAAGTAATGCTGAGAGAAAATATTCTACAGTCGAAAAAGAAGCACTTGCTTGTGTCTGGGCTACTGAAAAATGGAGAACTTACCTGTGGGGCCGCACATTCAAGTTGCGCGCAGACCACAGCCCTTTGAGGACGTTGCTCACCACAAAAGGACTGGGAAGAGCAGGATACCATATTGCTCGATGGTCTGCAAGACTACCCTCTTTCAATTATGAACTGCAATGTAAGCCTGGAAACCAAAATGTGGTCGCTGATTGCCTTTCTCGCCTGCCTTCGCCTTCACCAGATGGTCCACCGGAGGATGAGGATGTAGTGGTTGTGCTTATTACAAGCGCTCTCACTGCAGTTACAAGAGAACTATTTCAAGCTGCTTGTTCAATGTGTCCAATTCGACAAAAACTATGGGAATTTCTGACAAAGAGATGGTCCAGTCATCCTAAAAACCTTGACCCAGTTTTGCTGCCTTATTTTAGGGTTTGGGATGAACTTTGTTTGTTTGATGGCTGTGTGCCATGAGGTACACACCGGCTCCTTGTGCCAGAAGAATTACAGTCAAAACTCATACACCTGGCACACGATACTCGTCAAGGAATTGTCAGAACCAAATGACTATGGTATCTGTATTGGTGGCCAGGGATGGACTCTCAAACTGAAGCACTCATAAAATCCTGTGTCACTTGCCAAATGCATGATAAGTCAGCAGTGACATGTACCCCTCCATTACAGCCTGTTCCTCTTCCTGAATCTGCATGGGAAAAAGTGGCGATTGACATTGTTGGACCCTTTGATATTGCTCCAATTGACTGCCGTTATGCCATCACTTTAATAGATTATTTCAGTAAATGGCCTGAGGTAGTGTTTACATCGCAAATCTCTTCTGCTACAGTAATTAAGTTCCTCTCTTCAGTTTTTAGCAGGGAAGGTAACCCCAAAGAACTGGTTTCAGATAATTGTAGTCAATTATTTTCCCTGGAGTTTGAAACTTTTCTAGCACAGAGGAAGATTTTACACAGAAGGTCATCCCTATATTACCCTCAAGCCAATGAGGAAATCAAACAGTTTAACAGAAGTTTGAAAGAGTTTGCAAACAGCTAAACTGGAAGGGCAATTGTGGATACCCTTCACTACTGATTTCTTGCAAGCATACTGGGCTACACAACATGCCATAACGCAAAGATCACCCGCAGAGTTACTGCATGGGAAACAGATGAATACTAAACTGAACATGGCTGGATTGTTAAAGGCACGACCTGAGGCCCCAACCGAGGATGATGTGAGAAAAACAGTTGAACAGAACCAAGCAAAGTCTAAGGCTTTCACAGAGAAGCTGTGGGGTGCTAAGAAACCAAAATTTGAGTGTGGTTCCTTCGTTAGAATACGAAAACCTGGAATTTTACGCAAAAGGGACCATATATTCATAGCTCCTCTTAAAATCATAGAGATGAAGGGGCGGGTATGGAATGCTTCTTATCTTGCACCTGCCTATGCACCAAGAGGAGATTATGCCAACACCCAGTCTGCACTGGATGACTTCACCGTAGTACCAACGCAACAAGACATTGCATTGGAACCGGGGCTTGAGAGACGGCCTGTCAGACCCAGACGACCACCTATCTGGACTAGAGACTATTTTATGTAGTATCTACAGTGTTTTCAATGTAATATTTCTGCCAACAGTATAGTGTCTTGTTTCATATTTGTTCCTGTGGTTAGAACAATGTTTATTTTAAGTGGGAGAGTTTCTTAAGAGAGGAGGGAATGTGGTGTTCAGATGTTGCTTGTAATTATTAGAACTGGGAGCACTGGCTGTTGGGAGTCTGAAAGGACAGGAAACAGGAAGGAGTGGGGAGGAGTTGAGAGGCTGGAAGAAAGCTACAGAGGGTGCAGCAGCAGCTTGCTAAGAGGTTTCCACTTTGAAAATAAAGTCCTGTTGAAGTTTGTTAGTATCTTGCCTGGTTGATAAAACACCACACAGAGGACACTGCCCAGCCCCAGCCCCACCCCCCACTGTTCCTCAGACATTCTTGTCAACTGCTGGAAATGGCCCACCTTGATTATCACTACAAAAGGTTTCCCCTCCACCCCGCTCTCCTGCTGGCAATAGCTCACCTTACCTGATCACTCTCGTTACAGTGTGTATGTTCACACCCATTGTTTCATGTTCTCTGTGTATATAAATCTCCCCACTGTATTTTCCACTGAATGCATCCGATGAAGTGAGCTGTAGCTCACGAAAGCTTATGCTCAAATAAATTTGTTAGTCTCTAAGGTGCCACAAGTCCTCCTTTTCTTCTTGCCAGGAGGAGAGGTAGCTGTAGGGGATGGGACTGGGGGAGGGGGGTGGGGAGGGACACAGTTTCTACTGTACAGTTTCTTTCCACTTTGACTATCTAACATTTATAAACAAGTATAATGGCCTCAAAAATAAATGTAAATCAAATTTAAATGTACCTTTTTACATGCAGTCAGCCCTTTCCTACTGCACTTCTTGGGCCCATGCACATTTCTTTGAAGAGCGTATCTTGCTCAGCAGTGGTTGACTGCTCATCAAGTAGCCATGAAAGTCTTTGCAAGATGTGTGCCTGAAGTTGTACTGTACAAGCAGGATCCCATTCAGCGATTCAACAGTCAGTACCATGCCACCCTTCCTTCTGCGCTGCTCCCGGCTGGGGTGTTGCCTTCAGAGCTGGCGGCCGGCCAGCAGTTGCCACGCTCCAGCTGCTCTGAAGGCAACACCCCCAGCAGCAGCAGTACAGAAGTAAGGGTAGCAAACCAGTGAACACGCACACTGCTATTAAGGCTTGCCGGGAATTGCAGTTCTACCAAAACTGATGTTGGAAAAAAGACGAGCAAGGAAAAGTGACGGATATTTGTTCATATTTCAAAAATCTGCCCGGACAGAAATTGGAGGACCAAAAAAAGAGCTCATGTTCAGGAAAACCTGGATGTATGGTAACCCTGTGGGCGGAGCTTGCCTGGAGCAGGGAGCAAAAGCTGACAGGCAGGAGCAGCATCCCCTTCCCCAGCCGTGCTGAGCTGGGAGCTCTGCTGCTTCCCTTCTCTGCAGGGCAGCTGCATTGGTCCCTCTCTGCTTGCTGCCCCTTGCTCTCAGGCCCGCCCTGCCCTCCCTGGGGCTGTGTGGGCATCCTGCACTGTGAGGGCAGTGAGTGACAGCCAGCCCCAAAACTTCCCCACAACCTCCCAGGGATCCCATATCCCTGCTTCCTGAGCTACGGCAAGGGCAGGGCTAAGGGATCCCGAGGGTGCTGGAGCACACTACACCCCAGGCCTGAGTGATACATTTCACCCTCTGCAGCCGACACCAGCCAGGCTGGGTGGGTGTCTTTTCTCTGATACCTTCATTTTATGTCAAACTTCAAAACATACAGACAAAAACAAATAAAAACCAACCAACCAAAAACACCTTCATTGAACAGCCCAGTTTAAAAATTAAGAATTGCAAAGTTTCATTATAATTTGACAGCCCTGGAGACTGATGTGCTAATTATCCTCAGAGCAGGTGCACATGGGCATTGTCCTGCCATGGGACTCAGCCTGAGGAGCCCAATTATCAGATTAGATGGTAGTTCAGTGTAAAGCCTTCTCAAACTGCCGTCATTTGACTGAGATAGTCACCAAGGGAGCGGATTATGTACTTGTATGTTCTTTATGGGCACCTGAGGCCTATCAATAGCCCCGCCACAGTTCGGAAACAGGGTGGGCAGTAGAGTTTTCCCACAGTGCACCACAGTCCTAGGGCTAGAATGTCAACATGTAGAAGGTGGTAGGCACTTTGGGATATGTTTACTTTGACTCGGATCTGTGCACTACAGTGTAGACGCCTTCAAGCACAAGTCAGAAAATTCTTAATCTAGGGTAAAAATGCAATGTAGACGCTCAAGCCCAGGGTTCCTCGATCAGATGACTTGAGTCCCACCAACTTTAGACTTACATTGCTGTGTAGACATGATACCCTTAGTTGCAGAGACAAGCTTGAAAACATGAATGCTAAAAGCTCAAAAAACTCGAAAGCAAATTGACCCCCACATTTATTTTTCACAATCTCATGATTTTTGAACACTTGCAGTTGGAAATACACAGTATCCTAACAAAATGTTGTCCAGACCAAATTTATGAGCTCTTACTGAAACACAATCTCAGGTAGCCCAGGATAGTAGTTTTATAGCCAATCTGCTTGTAACCATTTCTGCTGGCTATTAATGTTTCTGCCCTGTGTTTAAGAAAAACTAGGTGATCTCTTAAATGACTGCAACAGAATACACCAAGCCTCGGCAGAACAGAGTTAAATGGAGTGTTTTCTTCTTAATCATCAGGGAATTACCATTGGCAGCTCATCTCTCCTCCTGGCTATTGCAAACATTCAAGGACAAGCAAGAGGGTTAAGCAGACACCAGCAAGAAGCCCAACTGATGGTCTCTAACTGGATGTGTGATGTGGCATGTTTGCACCCCACACATTTCAGTGTAATGGAAAACCACATGTGCAATTGCTTCAAGCAGGATTTTGTCATGATTTCCTTCTGTAGGAGATGTCAAGGGCTATTGCCTCAAAGGAATAATAGCAAGAGCAGAGATGTGTGGCAGATGTTAACTGGGGCTTGATGAGTGCTAGTTAATATTCAGCTTTGCAGAGTAATTGGATCATAGGACTTGGAAGGCAGGCACAAAGATATTTGTCTAGGTTCACATGCATTGAGAGGCATTGGGTTTTCTAAAAAAAAAAAAAAAAAAAACACGAGGCACCTTAGAGACTAACAAATTTATTTGGACATAAGCTTTTGTGGGCTAGAACCCACTTCATCAGATGCATGGAGTGGAAAATACAGGAGCAGGTATAAATACATGAAAAGTTGGGAGTTGCCTTACCAAGTGTGAGGTCAGTCTAACGAGACAATTCAATTAACAGCAGGATACCAGGGGAGAAAAAATAACTTTTGTAGTGGTAATGAGAGTGGCCCATTTCAAACAGTTGACAAGAAAGTGTGAGTAACAATAGGGGGAAATTAGTATGGGGGAAAGTAGGTTTTTAGGTTTTGTAATGATCCAACATTAGAAAACCAATGGATTTTCTGAAACTAAGCGAGACTTTTTATGGTAAAGTTTGTTATAATGGATTATTACTCATCTAGTGCATAGGCAATTTACCGATAAATCTTTCCCTGAATAGCTTGCAAGCTAACTCAACAATGTATAGAAACAAACAGATATACCTGCCACTAGGCTAGGAGTGTAGATGCTGGGGTGTCTGGAGAGTTCTTGAGAGTCACAAGTAAGCAGATAACTGGGATTTGTCTGGGATGCTGGGTAGGGATACTGGAGGCCAGCTGAGAATCTGGGGTCTTATTGCGGGGGCTGGTGCCTGGGGACTCACTGGGTAATACCGAGGCCTCTGACCTTCTGTCCCTGCATGCTGACCACCTGTTCCTACTGATGGCACTTGTTCCTTCTAACTACTCCTTTCCTGCTCTGAGTGAGCTGGGGGAAATAGTGAGAACAGAGGCAAAGAGACCACCATCTGCACACTAAGCACCACAGCAGCTCCCTAGAGGGAGAAAGAGCAACTGCTACCCCTGGCTGGAGCCCAGCAAGATGGATGAGAATTCAGTAGAGCTGGGGGTAGGTGTGACAGGGATGCTACATTTGTGAGTGGCATGGAGATGCTTAGCACATAACAGCCTTGGAGAGGGCATGGGAATGCAAACCCAACCCAGTGACTGAAGGGGCTTAGAATTCATGATTTCAAACAGATTCCCCCCTCTCCCCCCCCCGATTTGTTAACATTGCTTTGAGGCGAGGACTTGGGGCAGGTCTACTGTATAATTGCAGCGCTCAGGGGTATGGATTTTTCACCCCCCGAGTGACGTAGTTATACCGATATAGGTCTATAGGATAGACTTAGCCTTGAAATTGGAGGCATCAGACGGATTCAGGAGTGTGGTCCAGGCGTACATTAGAAGTCACTTGGAAGAGGGCCCAGACTCAAACAGCAGTAAGGACACCGCAGGGGCTAGGTAGCTGCACATTTTGAACAGAGAAGGGAGGAAGCAAAGGAAAAATGAAGCAGGCAAGGGCTATGTTATGCAGGGGCTTGAAGATCAGACAGCAGTTAGGGTCACGGTGGAAAAAGGTGGACATAGAGGAACAATTAAGGTGACCATATTTCCCAAAGGGAAAACAGGACACCACATGGGGTTGGCTCAAGGCCCCCCTGGCCGCAGCTGCTCACCCAAGGTGGCCCCAGCTGTCACTGGTCACTCAAACCCTGCTGCCCGCCCCCGCCCCCCAAGAACCCTTCCTCCCTCCCCCTCCAGCCCAGCCTCCCCCCTGCACGGGGGGGCGAGCAAATGGGACAAATGCCCACCAATACACTACAGTAGAGGATTAAAGTTGATGAGACACTTTACTAGAAATAGGTTACAAATGGAACAAAGTGGAGCAAGAGTTCAGCACTTATGTACTATACTGATGGGCATGGTGTATAAAGCTAGATCGACCCAGCAGCCTAGCTTGGCTGGAAGAGGACCTGGTCAGAAGTTTCTACAAACTTTTGAAAGAATTCCTGTGCTCAGGATGGCTACCAATTCTCGGTCATATATAGATACAACTGCAATAGTTGAGGTGCACTAACAGGCTCCTGGTCACTGTGGTTGGCACGTATTTAGTAATAATTCTAGTTAAGTAGCCTCCTAGAATAACCTGCTGGCATCAGTGGATGATTACATTTGTTTTAAGAAAAGGAGGACTTGTGGCACCTTAGAGACTAACAAATATTTGTTAGTCTCTAAGGTGCCACAAGTCCTCCTTTTCCTTTTGCGGATACAGACTAACAGGGCTGCTACTCTGAAACGTACATTTGTTTTGTAAGCAAACATATTCCTCAATCTCTGTCAATAGACAATTCAAGTTCAAGCTGCTCCCCACTAACAAGATGCTTGGCTCTTCCCTCTTTATTGGCTGCTTTGTGCTGTCACAGCCAAACAACCTCAGGGAACAGTTCAATCATTTGCATTACACTGGCTCAAGGTTGCAGTGGAGCAAGGGTAGATATGTAGGGCCAGAGCTGGTCAAATGGAGAATTCACTGCAGAGCTCCTGAGAAATAGGAAGAGCAGGAGAAAGTGGAGCACAAGCTTTTAAAATTAAAAAGCATTACAATTTTGCAGAAATAGGCTTGTGTCATTTGACTGGTAGGAGGAACAAGAGCCTTCATCTGCCTGTACCCCCCCCCCCCCCAAACAAACTAAGAACACAACATGAACATGCCTGCCAATTTAATGACAAAAAAAGGCAGGGCTCCTCCCATCCATGCAGAGAATCTGGATGGGATAAGGAGTGGAAATTCAGACACATTTCAAATGACAGGAGAGGGCAAGGGCAAATGCCAATTTCAAACTACCCAGCCTCTGAGAACTGATCAAACTTAGCCCCCACATTCACACTGCTCAAGGGAAAGGCCAAGTCACCCCAAGAGTTCATGCCACCAAGTTTTGTAAGATACTAGGACAAAAGCATAACAGTTACTTCTCAATAATACTCTGCCTTTCTGCAACACTTCTCATCCAACAGAGAAGGATAAGGCTAGTGGGTAGGGACTTGGGAGACTTAAGGTTTAATTCCCTGCTCTTCCACAGACTTCCTGTATGACCTTGGGCAAGTCACAGTCTCTCTGTGCCTCCAATTACTAGCTGTAAAATGGTAATATTAATACTTGCCTACCTCATGGGCCTGTTGTGAGGTTTAGTACATTGAAGACCAGAAGACACTCAGGTATGATGGTAGCGGGGGATGACAAATATTTTAGGTCAAGACAACTTTACAAACAATAAGTGTCATACCCTGTGATGTAGATAAACTGTATTGGTTCCATTGTATAGATTAGGGAATTAAAGTTTCAGAAAGGGTAAGCCTCCGGAATAGAAATCTGAGATTCAGCCCTATCTACTGCACTACACAATCTAAGAACTGTAAAAATGTAAGTAAGTATTAATCAGACACTCAAGTGAATACCAATGAAATAGAATGAAAGCTGTACCCAAGGGGAAAAAGGGCTCTGGTAAACAATCACCACCTGATACTGTTTAAGCAATAGCTCTCATCCAGGGAGTGTATTACATGACTATTTTGGTGAACACTGCAGGTATATTCTTAGCCCAGCTACACACCCTGTGATATGCCTCGCAGGTTTACAAATAGAAGAAAAAACCTCAAGCGTTTGCTACATCAACAGAAGTTTATAGTAATGAAAACCAGAAATTGAAACTATCCCCACAGCTGGGGAAGGATGGTGCCTCAAGAAGAATACATTAGAACTTAAGTGTTAGGGGGGCAAGCTGCAGCTCAAAGTGGCCATCAAAATGATAAAGGGATACTACTAATGATAAAGGATGGTAAAGGGATACGATTATATGGACAGCTGCCACACTGAGCACATTAAGTTAGAAGTCTTACATTTTAGAGACATTGACCCAAATTCTGCTCCCACTTACATCAGTGTAATTGGAAGCAGAATTGGACTGCTTCTTCCCTAGTGTTTAAATACTGCCTTCACTTAACTTTGGGGGTCTGCTCTGCTAAGGTCTAGGGTAAAAGCCAAGGGAAATCACAGAGAAAGTCACTGCTATTAGGCCGGGACTCTTTTGCTTACACGGGAGGTGACAAAGATACTCCCCACCATCCAGGAGCCCATTTTGGAGGAAGAGCAGATTGGGGGAAATCCCCACAAACCCCAGAACTGCAGGGGTGGGATGAGCCTGAGCAGAGATGTGGGGCCAGAGAGCAAGTGACAGTTCAGCAGCAACTGAAGTGCCCTGTACTGAATGGCTTAATCTGCTGCCAAGGCTGCAGCAGGTTTTACCCACATGCTCCTTTCTTGAAGCATCAACATGCTGCTCATTTCTATACCAGACCCACTACTGGAGCAGCTTGGTAGGGATGCTAGTGCTGCTCCCCACCTCATGCTGGCTGAGCAGATGAATGGAACTTCTGTTAATCCTGCCAGAGGAAAGTTTAAGGGCCTTGAACTGTGATGGAAGTTTACACTTGAAATTAGATGAAGGTTTCTAACAACCAGAGGAGTGAAGTTCTGGAACAGCCTTCCAAGGGAAGCAGTGGGGGCAAAAGAACTATCTGGCTTCAATATTAAACTCGATAAGTTTATGGAGGAGATGGTATGATGGGTTAACATGATTTTGGCAATTAATTGATCTTTAAACTATTCATGGTAAATAGGCTCAATGGCCTGTGATGGGATGTTAGATGGGGTGGGATTTGAGTTACTACAGAGAATTCTTTCCTGGGTATCTGGCTGCTGAATCTTGCCCACAGGCTTGGGGTTCAGCTGATCGCCATATTTGGGGTCAGAAAGGAATTTTCCTCCAGGGCAGCTTGGAAGAGGCCCAGGGGGGTTTTCGCCTTACTCTGCAGCATGGGGCACGGGTCACTTGCTGGAGGATTCTCTGCACCTTGAAGTCTTTAAACCATGATTTGAGGACTTCAATAGCTCAGACATAGGTGAGAGGTTTATTGCAGGAGTGGGTGGGTGAGATTCTGTGGCTTTCATTGTGCAGGTCAGACTAGATGATCATAATGGTCCCTTCTGACCTTAATATCTATGAATCTATGGTGCTGCTTACACTGAACAAATACAATCTGTGAGTGATTCAAAGGACATCCTGAAATAAAGCAGATGAAAGCAATCCAGCCCTACATTCTCAGGGATCTGGTCCATGGCTAGCTACCATCTCAACAAAAAGGTCAGTCTGGATAAAGGTAAGCAGTATTTTTAATGTTTATCCAGTCTCTTAAACTTGCCCAGTCTCAAGCAATCCCATTATGCCACACATTCTGCATGGAGCAGTCACTCAGCCTTCCCCTGAATCCATCAGAATGGTATCCAAACAACATACCACACATGAGCAGTTGGCAAAGGAATTGTGTGCAATGGGAGAGTGGCACTGTGCATTAGGACAAGAGGAAACTGCACAACCTCCCCACCCCCAACATAATCACACAATCCTTACAATGTCACTACACCAGGACAGAGTGGGAGAAGGGTGCCCACAGTGAAGCCCAAGACCTCTCCACATCTATCCTCTCCACTTCATGATGAGGACGAAGCTCAGCCACCTCAGCTTGTCAGCTGTCAAGAGAAATATGGATACAGACCAACAGGCTGCTCTTTTAATTTGGTGAATTATGTACATGACCTAGGAGAGAGCTGCTGTCACTTCTGTACCAGGTTGTGTTTTCCCCCTCAAAAGAATTTAGGAGTTACTCAGTGAAGATGCTCTTCACAGCAGCTGGTCAAGATGGTAGTGGTTTCCTTCAGAAATTCAAAGACAATTTGGCCACCACTGTTTGTCTCATCTCCAACCATCAAAAAAAGATGCAAACTGATAATTCTGGGAAAAGCATAGTTGAGTGTATTTCAGAAATCAACTTTTTTTAAACCAATATAGGAGGCTGCAATGGGAGAGTTTTTTTTTTTTACTTTTACCTTACCAGCTTGAATCTGGTCCAGGTTAGACGTAACTAAAAGTTGTTACTGTTTGATGGCTGTTTGGCAGTCCATGGGGAAAGGTGTTACTGCTACCACAATTAGCACCACTGCTGGCAGTCTTCACAGAGGGTCCAGTATACCTCTCAAAGTGTCCATGATTTCAAGGAATGACACTGATGTTAGTCCCAACAGGGGTGGGGGAACCTCCCCTTTATTACTGACGATTTACATCAGAAATGGAGAATGAAGCAGCTGAGACAGTAGATTGTTCCTTATTGTGAATAACTAATACCACAATACTTTCAAGTTTTCCACATGAATAGTTTGTCCCCCTCATTTCAGGCCTTTAATAAACTGCATTTCTCATTTGGGCCTGGGTGACTGAAAGGTATGAGGGTCAGTAGTTAAATGGCACTTGTTCACAGTGGGAATTTGTCCTAGTCACAGCCATTGATGTTAAAACTGCAGTTTGTGGCAGGGCATCTTACTGAGTTCCAAGCAAGAAAGGAATGCATCAGAGAGAGTCACAGCTTTGTCATCACTAAGGGTTTGTATGAGTGCAGATAAACCAACGGCTGGCCACAGATAACTAACTCGGACAAATCCCCACGGTCACAAAGGATAGACCGAGGCCTGGTCTACACTAGAAAATTAGGTCAGCTCAACTACCCCTGAGCAGCACTGTTAAGACAACCTAAATCCCTGCGTAGACAGCAGTAGGTTGATGGAAGAATTCTTTTGTTGAGGTAGCTACGGCCTCTCAGAGAGGTGGATTACTTACACCGACAGGAGAACCCCTCCCATCGGGGAATGTAGCATCTGCACTGAAGCACTGCAGCAGCAGAACAGGTTTAAGTGCACACAAGCGCCTACTTTCAACTCAGCTGTTCCCTCCAGGGCATAACTGAGGCAAGTAGTAGTAAAGGATGTGGAAGTTTATACTGGTGTTAGCTGCACTGTACGGATTCTGTAGACAGAGACCTTAAGCAGCAGGGCTTTCAAGTCTACACCTTTCACCAACACTACATTGAAAATTAAAATAAAGAGAGAAAGTATTAAACCATTATGATAGAAGAGACAAATGTAATGTCCACAAGAATGGGGAACAAAAGGTCAGTTTTGTTTAGTAATTCTAAACAAAGGTACCAAATTAATTGGTCGTTTGGCTGTTATGGACACTTCAACTGTTTGTAAAAATTCACTTAAAGACTACTGAAGAGGAAAAACGTCTTCAGCTTTAGCAGTACTTTGTTTTGAGAGATTTCTTTTATGCTGTAAGAATATAAAAGAGGTGAACCCAAAGACAGATGACTATTTTAAACAATGAAGCAATGTGAGAGCAGACTGACTTCTTCCCATCCTTGTCAGAGCCCAATGCCAGAGGTGGGAATACAAACCAGGAATCTTGCTGGTCACTTTCACTTAGCCTCACTTTGCAGAAAGGAAAATGGCAACATACCTCGCAGCCTGTTATGTACATAACTTAGTATTGGATACATGCTCTTTTCTATTTAGTTTGTATAAATCAAAAATATTAACCTCTGAAGTGTAAAAAAAGGAGCTATTTAAGGGGAAGTTAAAAAATTAAATCAAAATATGCTTTACTTACAGACATGTCCAAAGAACCTTACATTTTAAAAAACCTTCAATTACTATGCAGAGGTGGATATATCACAGTGAAAAACCTGTTGCCCAATATTTAGAGAAGAGACATTATCTCCAGTATCCCTAAGCCATATTTTTTCAGGTATATAAAGAGACTCTCTCTTGACGTGATAAAGGAAGTGCACTTCAGCTATTCATTACTTTTTTCCTCAGTTAATGAAAACAAGTGTTAAAATATTGCCAGTAGCTGTCACAGTATTTCAAAAAGTGGTATAATTTTAGACTGAACTCTTTAGGGCAGGGACCATATTTTCATGTGTTTGTGCAGCACCCAACACAACAGGACCCCAAGTCCCAATCAGTGTCTGTGCATACTACCATAATATAAATATTAAAAACAACTGCAGCATTGACATTTTACTGGGCTAAATCCCCAAGAGCGTTTCCAGTCTTTCAACATCAAGCAACAATTGAGGCTGGTAGTAAATTGATTCTCACATTCCACTTGCTCCAGTTTGTTTTTGTTAGAAATGATTTGTGATAGATATAGTGGAATATATTGATTAGTACTGACAGTCCCAGCTTCCCAGGGGTTTTGCGGCATTGCCATTCCACAATGACCTGCTTTCCACCTTGTCAATTTCCTCCTGAACAATCAGTTATAAATATCTGTTCTATTAGAGATCACTTCTCACCCTTTGGAAAACAAAAAGGGGGTCAGGCAAGTAAAATCAGTACAATAAAATAGGCTTGCAATGGTCCAGAACAGCTGATGTTTATTGAGAGAGCTTGCATTAGTGAAAGAAAAGGCACAAAGTAAGCAACAAAGACATTTATATGAACTGTATGAGTCAGAGGCAGTTTCAGAGTTTTTACAAATTACTTAAAAGTTACCGTGCCATGGCAGACAAATATCTACGAAATCTTAAAGATTAAGATCTTAAAAATGCTCAAAAGGTCACCCAGAAATAAACTAACATCTCCCAGAATGTAAAGCATATCCCATATTGATTTCTGGCTAAATAGTGTTATTACATTTTGGGAGTAAGTAGCTTTAAAATGTGTAAAATTTTAATGGAGTCCTTTTTTTAAAATCTCACATTGCAAAAGGTTCCAAAATTGAACCAATTTGCTGGTTTTACCTTGCAGAGCTCCAGTGAATTATAGCAGCTATAGATCAAAAATGTGCATCAAATACAGAAACAACCTAGACAGAAGACGAGAGTCTTAGTTGTTCTGAATATTTTTACATTTGTTACAACAGTTTAGTCCTCTGTGGCAAATACATCTTAAAAGGAAATGGACCCAGCACTTAGTCACACTGTATAAGTGAATGCCACCATTACAAAAGACATACGTTAGGGAAACAAATGTTTTGAGGCTTGAACAAATGGTGACTTCTTGGTGTTCTAAAAAAACAAACACAAACAACCCCACAGGCTTTAACCGTACAGCTGTGAACCAGAAATGGCACTCAGAGGATGATGACAGAAGGACAACTTCCAAATTCAATAAATCCACATATTTATGCTGAAAGGCCTTGTACACGCAGTGCTCAAGAAGTCCAAATCAAGGATTAAAAAATATATATATATACACCCACACATTGCATAAAACAAACATCTAAAACTTTCTGCCTGGGTACATGGCCCAAGCAAAAACCCAACCCCCCTAACCACCAGACATCTTTTTGCTTAACCAACAGGCTGACAAGCACTTCTGAATGTAGGATCAAATTCCATCCTGGTGTGAGTAGGTACAACTTCACTAAAGTCAATGGGCGTTATACTGGCAATGAACTTGGTCTTATGTTGAAAAAATAAAGTTCATCCACTTAGCTGCTCCTCTGTCAGGGTAATGTCCAAATTCAGGGGTTGTGTAAAGTAACTCAGGGCAGAATTTGATCCTCTGTTCAGGAATTTCATTTGCTTGTCCTATGCGAATAATTAACTGCTTACGAAAGGCTAAGAGCAAGGAGAAACAAGACAGTGCCAGCGTACAGTCTTCTGCCCAACAGATGGGTTTCAGCACAGTAAAGGCCTGGTTTGCAGAAGAGCAGAGCATCACAAATGACAGCCATGGTTGTTCAACCCTTCTAAAACTACCCCCCACTCCACCCCAAAACAACCCTTGTACTTACATTCACTATTCAAAACTCACCGTAAAAAACATTAAAGCCATAAGTCCTTCCCCGTTTCAAGTTAATCAGTGGATCACCAGCAGCATACAAACAAAACAATGGAAAATATTTTTTCCCATAGTTTCCTAAAATCTCTTTAATGTAATATTCAGTACCAAATAAAGATTAATGGAAAGAGGTAGCTTAAAAAAAATCCAATGTTATTAACTCAAGGAAGGAAAAGCTGCTACCATTAAGTACGCTGTGCAATAAAAATTTTCTTCATAAAGCAAAAATTATACCTGCACAATGACTGCATCTCATTCAATCTTCACCAACAACATGTAAAAAAAAAGGTTTTGATTTCACTTTTCCTTGGAATTAAAGACTGACCATTTAGAGACTCACCTGAAATTCTAAGGGAAGAAAATAGAATACCTTAGGGAAATGCTAATAACCTATTCTTCGATATACTGTAAATTGTATTTTTAATGTGTTGACAATACCAAATCTTTCCATAAAGTTCTGCTCTTTTCAGATTATACACGGATATTGGCTTCTTCCCAACTAAATCCTTAGCAGCCTTTCAACTTTCATTGATCATTTAAAACCATTTAAGGCCAAAATCTGAGCAACACTTCATGAATTTAGAAGGCTTCATGGATAATGCACTGTTCAAATACAGCTGTTTAGTATTTCTGTAAATATAATCTATCCATTTAGTAATCAGAAATTCTGATTACTATTATTGTCGCACTTTATCTGGCTCCTGATTGACTATGAATCTGAGCAGTATATCAAAGTTGGCTGGGAAGCAGTAATATTTTGTTTTAGAGACTCATGCACTATTTGTAATTGAGGGGCAGATATACAAAAGGGAACAGTGATTGGTCCAGGCAGCCATGTTATATGTACCCACATAAAGGTGTGAATTATGCCACCTCATGGCTTTGTCCCATTCCATTTACCAGCCTGGAGGTACAGAATCTCTTTACAATCTTTTGGAGACAGGAAGCAGCCAGCTCCTGCTGTGCATTCCAGCAGTTGTCTGCATTTTTGCTGGCATACATGCTGCCACCAGAATTCAAGTTTTTTTTTAAAACTGAGTTCCAAAAGGAAACTGAACTCTCTTGTAGACATTTTAATATTTAACACTGCCCTTAATTAAAAATACCAGTTCAACCATCTACTTCATTCTATAAACTCCATGTGGCCTTCAATTAACATTCCTTAAAAGTCTGATGAGTGAACTAAAATTCTAGCAAGTGGTCTTATCTTGTTTATCCTGATCTTGAAGAGTGAGCTTTGATATTTACAATAAAATAAGACCCTGCAGACTTGTGTATGATATATGAGACAGGCAACGGTTTCATATTATGCAAATTCTATACTTTGTTTTTAAATATTAATCTCTTTGGCTAATTACTGTCTCTGCAAGCAGTGAGAAGGGTTTCAGAAACAATGGTCATTAAAGTGCAAAGAGCATTAAGGCATGAACAAAGGTAGTTCTCCCTTTTCCTGTCCTAAAGATCCATGGAGAGATGCTTGTAAATCTAGTTTTATCCGGTCACATGGAAGAATTCCAAATGAACACACAGAACTAGTTTTAGACATTATTTCATTCCAGCTTAGAAATCTGGCAACTGCTTAGACCAATTCCGTAGAATTACCTACGGATAGCACCAGTCCAAACTGATTTGAGGACACTTAAAAGCACTTTAGCACTAGGGACACTTCAAATGAATCAAAGTAAAACAAAAATCGATTCCCTATTTATATTTTCTTAGTATTTTTCACTAGGTTTGCAATCAAAGCTATTTTAGGATGATTCAAGAAGCTATCAGTAGGAGAGACGGGATGAAAAAGTAAATAAATTTAGGCTGACCTTCAAGGTAACTTTTTAAAACATCTATTAGACTGGAATAGTCCTATCACATGGATCATTTGAAGGTTACAGTAGATTGGAGTAGGCATTGGCAACTATATGGTAATGAAGAATGCTGCACTGGATGCTAGAGGTGAAAAAGCTACAATATCAAATAAGCCCTTTCCATATGATTTCTATAATAGCAGCGATTTCTCCATCTAAGAACCCTTCCTTCACTCTTTATACCCTACAATGAATTCATAGAGTACTGAAACTCAAAACAGTTACATGCATAGTCCTGCACTAGAAATAATTAAATGTAAGAAGAGCTGTGCATAAAGACTTAGCTGGTCCACCCAAAAGCGTGCACGTACATGCTAACTTCCACCATACAATCCTTGTGTTGCCCACAGATTTTTTGGTGTATGTGCTGCCAGCCAGAATTGGGCCCATAATACTGATATACTGACATGAATGTATTACAGTTTTAAAATAAACGAAACTGAGAAGCTAACACCATAGCTTCCATAACATTCTTCTTTCTTGAATTTGCTTGACCAAGTCAACATGGTCTAGAAGTTAGAGCACATCCCCTGCCACACCCTGACAACAGAGTTGGGAAATGGTAAGAAGATGGGTCTCGCTGGAAGCAGTGCTGACCTGATCTCTGCTGTGGGAAAGTCTCAATTCTCTCCAGTAGAGCCCCATAAAGAGACCCAGCTGAAAAACAACTTCTACAAAACAAGGAAATATAGGTAAGAGACTGACAGCTACCAACTTGGATTTATTCTTATGTCTACACAGGACCAAGAACCCTGAACAGTGCACATCACTTATGTAAAGTTAGCCTAGCAACAATGAAATAAAATAAGCCTGGGGAGAGCATTTGTCAAACTTCAATCAAGAATTGCAAGGATTAAATCTGTCAGATCATCAGTGCTATTTTAGTGTCACTAACAGTGATACTTTTCTTTTTGAACTGGTGTATATTCAAGTTTCCCTGGGCAGATGTCCAATATGTGCTGCCCATACATGGGAAGAATTAGAATAAGGCCAGCTCTGAACCATTAGATTATACCTGGAGGTAGGGTAGCCATACAAATGTTGTGACTTGGGTCTCTAATTAAAACAGGCACTAGCTGCAGAGTTCAGAACAGCATGCATTGTCAATCTGAAGAGTTCTGCTTAGCAATATTGGTCTGCCTAGATACAGTGTATGCTGTCCATACTTGCCATGAAATGCTGTGCATCATATGTGCACAAGAAATGCTAACAAGGGCAAAGTATCTGATGCCACAATAGCTTAGGACTTCCCTGTATGAAACAGGAATCTTCTACTGTTCTGTAGCATGTGATCAGTTTGTACCACCCCCAACTTCTAAGCACAAACCCAAACACCAGAGGAGCCAGACTGAAGCGCCTGGAGCGGAAGAGTAATTAGTCATTTGTCAGAATCCTTCTGTAAAAAACAAAACAAACAAAAAAACCCCCACCTCAACGAACACTGAGCTTCCGCCTAGGAAGATCCTATTCTAGCAATTCACTGGCCCAAAAATAAATAAATAGCCACTCAACAGCCTCTGTGGTAGACAGAGTAGGAGGTCCTCAATCTTTGAATGTGCAAACCTGGGACAGACTCAGTATAAGGGTCTCCAAAAAAAATTGCAATTAATTTATTTCATAAAAGTTTCTTCATCCTTGGTTTTGCAATCATATGTATAAGAGTGCTTGTATGAAATGGAGGTACATTTGACCTTAAATTAGGGACTGTCACAAATTTTGACCATGATCCTACAAAGAAATCCATCCACCTGAACCACTGCAACCACACAGAGTAACAATGGAAAGTTACATGGATGGATCTCTTTGCAGGTTTGGGACTTTTAGCAATCTAGAATGTAGATAAAAGCAAAAACAAAACCAACAAGGCCAAGAGCGCTAGTCAGTCTCACAAAGGAGTCCCTATTTCCACTGCTTAAAGCCAGAAAGAGGCAGTGATTCCATTGTGGAGACTGATCCCCTAACAAATATAGGGTTTGTGACAACATCAATACAGTTCCTAGGTACTGCAGCATTAACTTCAGTAAGAGCTATTGCACATGTAGAACCTTTGAGGAAAAAAAATCACCAAGAACCTAATGAAAAGAAAAAAACCCTTTCCCCCCATGTTTCTTATAATCCCCATATTTTAAAGTGTCAAATGTCAAACTAGAAAAAAAAAGCACAACACACAAACTTAATTATAACTCCAAGAACTCCACTCAGTCATTTTCCTATGTATAAATAAGGCTGAAAACATCCAGATTAGTTTTAAAAAGTTCTATTAATTTTGCTATCACATCCACAAGAGCTGTGCAAGAGTCAGGAGAGATCAAAGCGTGGGCTGCTGGTCAAATGTCCCACTGTTGTCTACAATGCAGCCAGCAGTCCTCTTCATCTTCCCTACTGATGTGCTACCCGCAGAGACTACTGAGCCCCACTACAGCTCACCGTTGTGCTCATAGCACTGTATCAATCTGTTCAGATCAAGATGGAGTACTGCATGCTAGAACATGTAGTCTTGTGGGCTTCCCCTCTGCACTGAAGATGAGGATGGCAGCACTACATTCCACTCAGGTAACAGAGATACAACTCTTGGGCTCCTAGAAAATTGCCTATGCAGCTCTTGACTGGACAAAGTTTAGATACCCTGCTGTAAGTTTCAGATCCGATCTTCTGCTTCCTTCCAGAATAACTGAGTTTTTTGCTCTGATTCTGGAATATGTTCAGTAAACACCCTTCTCCCCAATTATTTGATCCATGTATTATTTTCCAATAGAATAACCAGCTACCTTTACACTTTTAATATGAAATTTGATCCCATAAACTGCAAAGAATTATATAGAAGTTAACTGTAACAGCTAGGAATATTGAATCCGTACCCAAAGGCCGCATCTATTAGTTGGCAAAACTTCAACACTCAACATCCTTCTCTTTCAGTATACTTTAAAAAAAAGTTTAGTGTAAACAAAAGAATACAGTTCTCCCTCAGCAAGGTCAAGTAATCAATTGAATGTGGGCTCAAGAAACTTCCAAAGAACTTTATCTACATACAGAAATTTAAAGTAAATACTAGCATCCTCTTGCAATGATCCCCAAGACACTAGTAGCAGCCTGCACAGGCAATTTCAGTACTCTGTACCACTGCATGCAGATCTCATTTTTCCTCCATAGCCATAATCATGGATAGCCCACAATAATGCAAAACATAGCTAAGTAAAATTACTTCCCGTAAGACATTCACTCTATGCCATGGAAAAACAAGTCCCTCAGTTTACATGGCAAAGTGAGGAAAAAAATCAAACAGAATATGCAACAGAAATTCAGAGCCATCCTGAGATTTACAGACTGTCATGACAAACCTGTGTGAGAAAGAACCAAAATAAAAGGGAAAAAAAGGAAGTTGTTTTGGGAGGTGCAAGGGCTGGGTGGAGGAGACAGATAGGGGGAGAAGAGATCAGCAATAATGGGGATTTTGTTTTACTTAAGTCCCTCTGCCCTTTCCTATTAGCTGGTCCCTCTAACCTTCGATGGCCCCCTAGACATCCACCCTACAACATCAATGAGTACAGCTATCTTTTGTTGGTGTTCCCTAAGCACTTGAGGTATGAAATTCCATTTCAGTGAGCGGATGCAGAACTGGTGGAGATTCCATAGTTCATTCTTTCCAGTGTGCTGCAGGTTACTTGAGAGGATTTCAGGAATTTGTTCCCATCATACTGGCTATAGTATCTTCTGTGTCCAATTTAACTCTTTAGATTTCATCCATCTGAAGAAGCCTAGTTGAAACCTTTCCAGTTTATGGATTTCAGCTGTTTCAAAATCAACATGAGCCCACCTTGAAGGAAAAATGCAAACACATGCAGCGGAAGTCTGCAAGTTGAATCAGTTCTCAAGTTCAAGTTTCAGAAATACCTCAAACCCCTCCCCATCATCTTTGGCCTCAAACCTAGCCTGCTATCATAAGTTTGAGCCACAAACATTTGAATGGTTTTCATGAGTAAGAAAAAAAAAAAAAAATCAGCAGTGGTCACCAGTCAAACCACTGTAATGCATCTGAGTAGTACTCTAATTCCTCCCCCAGTGCTGGAAAGGCAGAGGCACTTGCCCTGTTATAATTCACCCGCAGACAGTTCCAGTTTTATTCTTACAGGTGGACCTGGCTGGACAAGTTTAAAAAAAAAAAAAAGGCGTAAAAAGGAAAGCTTTCTCTTGTTACTTGATCATTTGGGTCTCTTCATCGGCATCATAGAATTCTTCATCTTCACTTTCACTCCCCACAGAGCGATCTTTATCTGCAGACTAAAAAATTAGGAAAAAAAATGAAATTGTTAACACATTCAACAGTTAACATTGAAAAAATGTACTTTTGCAGCACCTTCAGAGCATCTCAAAGTGCTCTTTACAAATAGGAAGCATTACAACCTTACTGAGAGGTGGGGAGGATTTTGCCCATTTTACATAGGGGAAACTGAAGTACAGAGAAGTTAAATGACCTGCCCAAGGTCAGTTCCACTTGGATCTGAGGATTTTAGATTCATACTTCTTCGAACCCTCTTAGAAAATGGACTTTTATCCAGCATGAACTCCTGTGCTCCCTTTAGCAAACTAAGGAGGTCGGATGCAGGACAAATGAACTGACTAGGATGGCTTGATCTGGCATTCTACAAAGCTTTCTGAGTTAAGAAAGCAGTAGCAATGTTCCTGTCCCTCTGTGATCTACTAGAAGCAGAGGCTCAGGAAGCAGAGTTTGGGGGAAATGCCTCTTCATCCTTATTTATCACGAGTGGACATCTTCCTACACAAGCTTCACATTAAAAAAAAAAAAAAAAAAAGGCATTTGCCAGGATTACCTGCCATGGAGATAAACAAAGCTCCAACTAGCCAACAATAAGCCTAAACACAGGTGAAAAGAGACTCAGGGGACCAGTAAGCTTTTACAGAACAAGCTAACTACTAGAAAAAACAAAACAGCAAAAAACCTAACTATACCTGACACAAAGGGAAAGAGGTTCTGCAGGCACTGAAACTGCTGGAAAGGGAGAAACTGTGAGACAAAAGGCTATTCTGTACTCTTGCAATCTACAATGCAAGGGTGTGCAACATACATACCTGCAAGCTATTTTCACTACTTGAAAAGTTTGTGGCTTGCGATCCAAGTCAGGTGACTGTCTGGGGTAGAGAAGGGAACTGCAGAGACAATTTGCTAAATGAGAGCTGAAACTAGATCTCCCTACTCCCAGTGCTGTACTTTGGCCACAAGATCATTCTTATCCTCCAAGCAAAGGAATTTGCCCTACTTGCACTAATTACATATAAGAGGGGAATTGTTTCCCACCCCCCACCCCAAAAAAAAAAGGTTAGAGTGGTGCAAGTGCGAAAATACACACATTTAAAATTTTGTTTGGATGAACAACATTCTTTCAGACAGAGCATTTCCAGCAGTAAGCACCCCCTAACACCTTGGTAGGGAACTGTGCTCTGCACTGACTAAAGGAATGGGTGATAAATTGTAAACAATAATAGAATCATAGGACTGGAAGGGACCTTGAGAGGTCATCTAGTCCAGTCCCCTGCACTCACAGCAGGACTATGCAATATCTAGACGATCCCCAACAGGTCTTTGTCTAACCTGCTCTTAAAAACCTCTAATGATGGAAATTCCACAACCTCCCTGGGCAATTTATTCCAGTACTTAGCCACTCTGACAGTTAGGAATTTTTTCCTAATGTCCAATCTAAACCTTCCTTGCTGCAATTTAAGCCCACTGCTTCTTGTCCTATCCTCAGAGGTTAAAAAGTAATTCTTTCGCTCTACTCTGCACTGATTAGGCCTCAGCTGGAGTACTGTGTCCAGTTCTGGGTGCCACATTTCAGGAAAGATGTGTACAAATTGAAGAAAGTCCAGAGAAGAGCAACAAAAATGATTAAAGGTCTAGAAAACATGACCTGTGAGGGAAGATTGAAAAAATTGGGTTTGTTTAGACTGAGGGGGACATAAGTTTTCAAGTACATAAAAGGTTGTTACAACGAGGAGGGAGAAAAATTGTTCTTCTTGTGTCTTGCTTACCACACTCCTGCTAATACATCCCAGAATGATGTTTGCTCTCCCCCCCCCCCCCCCAACAGCAGTATATTGTTGACTCATATTTAGCTTGTGGTCCACTATGACCCCCAGATCCCTTTCTGCAGTACTCCTTCCTAGACAGTCATTTCCCATTTTGTATGTGTGCAACTGATTGTTCCTTCCTAAGTGGAAGATTTTGCATTTGTCCTTATTGAATTTCATCCTATTTACTTCAGACCATTTCTCCAGTTTGTCCAGATCATTCTGAATTATAATCCTATCCTCCAAAAACCTTGCAAGCTCTCCCATCTTGGTATTGTCCGCAAACTTTATAAGTGTACTCTCTATGCCATTATCTAAATAATTGATGAAGATATTGAACAGAACTGGAACCAGAACTGACACCTGTGAGACCCCACTCATTATGCCCTTCAAGTTTGACTGTGAACCACTGATAACTATTCCCTGGGAATGGTTTTTCAACCAATTATGCAACCATCTTATTGTAACTCCATCTAGGCTACATTTCCCTAGTTTGTTTATGACAAAAATCACAAATACCATTTCCTAAAATATCCTTTTGATTTCCCTGAACGTCTCATCCAAGTATTGACCCAGCCCAATCCTGTTCAGCTTGCAATATCTGTCTTTCATAGATTCTGAAGTGCTTTAGAACCCAATAAACGAAGCACCCGTGAAACACAGCCCTCTGGGATGGAAGGCAGCAACCAACCTGTGCATTACAGTTTTATAATACACTGCTACCTTGATATAACATGGTCCGATATAAAGCGAATTCTGATATAACGCGGTAAACGAGTGCTCCAGGGGGTGTGGCTGCTTGCTCTGGTGGATCAGCACGTCACGTGTGTGGCTTCGATATAACGCGGTTTCACCTATACCGCGGTACGATTTTTTAGCTCCCGAGGACCGTGTTATATCGAGGTAGCAGTGTATCACAGTGATTTATGGGTCTTCCTTGGCATGGAGAATTATCGCACTCAGTGTATGTAACTTACAGACCTAAAAGCCCACAAAGCAACTGCTCCCAGAGAAGAGGGGAAAACATTAACACATGTATTGTCATAGAACAGGGGCCAGCAACCTATGGCATGCATACCGAAGGCAGCACGCGAGCTGATTCAGTGGCACTCTGCTGCCAGTCTGGGGTTCCGGCTGCCAGCCCGGGGTTCCGGCTGCCAGCCCCTTGCCAGCCGGGATCTCAGCCACCGGCCCGCTCAGCCCACTGCCTGCCTGGGGATACTGGAAAACGCAGCAAGGAAAAGCAAGGGCAAGGATCACACTAAACTGATAAGATCTGCATTCTAATTTAATTTTAAATGAAGCTTAAACATTTTAAAAACCTGATTTAATTTACGTACAACTGTAGTTTAGTTATATAATATAGACAGAGAGAGAGACCCCTTCTAAAAACGTTAAAATGTATTACTGGCACACGAAACCTTAAATTACAGTGAATAAATGAAGACTTGGCACACCGCTTCTGAAAGGTTGCCGACCCCTGGCATAGAATCAGACAAGTCTTCTTACTTTGCCCAACCCAGACTAACAACATTGGACACTGTCAGATTTTCTCCGCAAATCTTTGAGCACAGTGGGAGATTATCCAAATATTTCAGCTCTTATGAATCATGTAAAGTGGCTATACCCAGTCCTTGTCGATAATTAAGGGGTTTGCCAGTACAGTTGCACCAGCAAATCCTCCTTGTATAGATGCAGTTTTTACCAGCAAAAGAGTTGGTTTAAACTGCATCTATACCAGGAGGGCGAAAAAAAGCTATTCCAGCAAAATGGCTTTGATGGTATAACTGGGGTATAACACTATACTGATGGTATAACGCTAGGGCATTTGCTAACACAGCTATGTCAGGAAAAAAAAATCACTCCGCTAATTGAGTCTGTGAGTCTATGACATAGTATGTTGGCAAAACAAATGTACACTAGGCATCAGTGGGTATCCAGCAGAACAATGTATTAAGTAATCCTAATGGCAGCTCCACTAGACCTTTCTATCACCTTTATCAGACAGGGTTAATGTTTAACAGCTTTTCATTTTCCATATGTTTTACCTGTGATTGTCTTAAAAAAATGTATAACATGTCAGAGGCCATCTTGGGTGTAACTTCACTGAAGTAGACAGCGTCTCTGCAGACATGAATCTGGCTCCTTTTGTTTTATCTGGATTCAATTCAGATGTATATCTGGGGAAGCGTGTTCCTAAAGACTGAGTATTTTTTCATTTCATTTAATGTGACAAGATGTACCCTTCTAGTGCTCCAAGTCAATCTTTATAAACCCTACAATATTTATACGTTTTGGACCAGTGTTAAGAAACCTAAGATCCCTCCCCAAACTTAATCACTCTTTCCACTCATTTATTTCTCCCTCCCCAGGAGAAAAAAACAGATGGAAGAACTCTCACACCAAGACATGACTGGAAGGTCAACAAAACCTGATGAATGAACAAAGGGAAGCAAACTCAGCAGTCAAGTAAACCTCACTGAAAATACCTTGCCTCCAAGTCTCCTCATTATTAAGCCTGGGAGCTGTTAGATCATGCATCTCAACTAATCTCAGCTACTACGGTCAGGTGTGAGGCAGACGTCAGAGTTAACCAGGTTCTAACCAATTTAAGGCTTTGTATGTTAGAACCAACATCTTAAACTGCATCCAAAAACAAAGTGGAAGCCTGCACAGATTATAGAATACAGGCACAGCCCTCCCTCATAAACCAGCCGCTGCATCTTGTGCCAGATAAGGTTTTTGAAAGGCTTACGGCCTTATAGGACCCAGCAGCCTAGAGGTGACAGAGGCAGAGATCTCTGTGTTAGGGTCCTTTATCCTAAAGGGAAAGTTGTAACTTTCTCACCAAGCATGAGAGGGATGAGTTGACCTAGCTAGGATCTGAGCCTGCACTTGCAGAGAGTATTTCAGATATGAGGGTAAGGTCACTAAACTATCCCCAGTGTCCCCTTGGGGCCTGTCATCCACAGACTAAGCACCATCTAGTTCAGCACTCCTAAAGTTGACAGCTGTAATCGATGCACTACAATGGTGGAGAAGTATTATGAAAAGTGATGTACCCGGGAGCCGCCTAGTGCTTGCAATGACATAGCTTCGTCCCCCAGTCTCCAGTATGAGCACACCTGCAGGTCTGATATCGTCTCTAGCAAAGGGCTGTTCAGTGTTTCTGGCAACAACAAACTCAGGAGCCCCGACAACAGGCCAGTCACTCCAAACACGATATATGGCAGAGACCACTGCACAGATTTCTGAAAATTAAGAGCAGAGATAGTTAAGGAAAGGGGGGCAAACATATGGCATTTTACATATTCAGGCACTTAATTTTCAGCCACCCTGTGAGGTAGGTATTGTCACACTACACCACGTTCTTCATAGAGATATTATGATATAATTATGGCATAACTATAATGTATTTTATGCAAGATTGATCATGTGAGATATCATTGAAAAGGCTATGATTTACTGAATATAATTATACTACTTATATGCATGTATCATTTTGGTATCTGAAGTTAGGAATATTGTTTATGCATCTATTACAAATGTGTTTACACCTGGGGAACGCCCACTAGGCAGAATGCACGCAGTCTAGATGGCTGGCTGGGAAGGGCCATTATGGAGAACAGGTCTTAGAAAAAGTTAATCTCCCACCAGGGAGCCTTCCTGAGGACGCTACAAACAGACTGAGTCATTGCTGCTGTGACCCTACAGACATGTGACCAAGTCACCTGGTACTGGACTCCATCTTGGAATATCAGTGTATTTCCACTGAACAGGCGCGGGAACCAAGCTTGGAGACAAAGCTATTTAAGGCAGAAGAGTGACATCAGGTTTCTTCGCTGACTCCCCACCCAAAGGAGACGCTTGGAAACACCTGAGAAACAAGGACTGGACTGGGGGAGAAGGGTTGGACACAGGCTAGAGGGATTTCTAGCCTGTGAAAGCAATATCTAGGGTTTTTAAGCTGCAAGCAAGGGCAGCTGGCCCCTTAATCTCTACAAACTGCCTGAATCAACAATTAGGGTGAGAATTTGCTACTCATATCCAATCTCTTTAGTATATTATGCTTAGATTGCGTTTTTGTTTATTTCCTAGGTAATCTGTTTTGATCTGTTTGCTATCCCAAATCATAGAATATCAGGGTTAAAGGGACCTCAGGAGGTCATCTAGTCCAACCCCCTGCTCAAAGCAGGACCAATCCCCAACTAAATCATCCCAGCCAGGGCTTTGTCAAGCCTGACCTTAAAAGCTTCAAAGGAAGGAGATTCCACCACCTCCCTAGGTAACGTATTCCAGTGCTTCACCATTCTCCTATTGAAAAAGTTTTTCTTAATATCCAACCTAAACCTCCCCACTGCTACTTGAAACCATTACTCCTTGTTCTGTCATCAGCTATCACTGAGAACAGTCTAGATCCATCCTCTTTGGAACCCCCTTTCACATAGTTAAAAGCAGCCGTCAAATCCCCCCTCATTCTTCTCTTCTACAGACTAAACAATCCCAGTTCCCCCAGCCTCTCCTCATAACTCATGTGTTCCAGTCCCCTAATCATTTTTGTTGCCCTCCGCTGGACGCTTTCCAATTTTTCCACATCCTTCTTGTAATGTGGGGCCCAAAACTGGACACAGTACTCCAGATGAGGCCTCACCAATGTCGAATAGAGGGGAATGATCACGTCCCTCGATCTGCTGGCAATGCCCCAACTTATATAGCCCAAAATGCCATTAGCCTTTGTTAGGATATAGATATTCAGGCCTGTCTGTAAAGGCCTATACTCTAAGAATTTAGGTGTATTCCTATCCCTTGGCTAGTTATAGAGGTATAAAAGAATCAAAATCACTGTCTGCCAGTGTAAGGTCCTTCTCTTACTGTGACAGTCTGAGGCCCTGTTCTTAGGCTAAGGCCTTTGGCTAAGCAACAGACGCAGCCATAAGCTGGGAAGCGACCGGTCACCTCTTCACATTCCAAACTAGTCACATTGAAATAAGGTGCTATTGGGCTGTTAGGAATACAATCCTGTCCTGATAATGCCTATCGCCTCCAGAGAAAGGGAAGTGCCTAGAAAATGTAAAAGGAAACTTAGTTTGATAGCTTCCTGTCTGGCAAGAACTCACTTATCAATAGCTGGGATGTGAAATCCTCATTTCTGTGTTTGTTCTATCACTGTAGTCCCCATTTCCCCACTGTTTGTCTGTATAATCTCTGTCTGGTTCTGTGATGGTTTCTGTCTGCTGTATAATTAATTTTGCTGGGTGTAAACTAAGGTGGTGGGATATAATTGGTTAAATAATCATGTTACAATATGTTAGGATTGGTTAGTTAAATTTCAGGAAAATGATTAGTTAAGCTATAGCGAAGCAGAACTCAAGTTTTACTATATAGTCTGCAGTCAATCAGGAAGTGAGTGGGTGTGGGGGAAATGGGAACAGGGAATGGGGGTGGGGAAACTGGAATCATGTTTGGCTAAGGGCAGGAATGGGAACAGGGACACAGGTGTAAGGCTCTGTGGTGTCAGAGCTGGGAAGGGGGACACTAAGGAAGGAAACTGGAATCATGCTTGCTGGAAGTTCACCCCAATAAACATAGAATTGTTTGCACTTTTGGACTTTGGGTATTGTTGCTCTCTGTTCATGCAAGAAGGACCAGGGATGTAAGTGGGTGAAGGAATAAGCCTCCTAACAGCCTTCTTGGCAACAAGGGCACACTGTTGACTCATATCCAGCTTCTCATCCACTGTCACCCCTAGGTCCTTCTCTACAGAACTGCTGCCCAGCCATTCGGTCCCTAGTCTGTAGCGGTGCATTAGATTCTTCCGTCCTAAGTGCAGGACTCTGCACTTGTCCTTGTTGAACCTCATCAGATTTTTTTTGGCCCAATCCTCTAATTTGTCTAGGTCCTTCTGTATCCTATCCCTACCCTCCAGCATATCTACCACTCCTCCCAATATAGCGTCATCTGCAAACTTGCTGAGAGTGCAGTCCACGCCATCCTCCAGATCATTTATGAAGATATTGAACAAAACCAGCCCCAGGATCGACCTTTGGGGCACTCCGCTGATACCAGCTGCCAACTAGACATGGAGCCATTGATCACTACCCGTTGAGCCCGACGATCTAGCCAGCTTTCTATCCACCTTCTTATAGTCGATTTATCCAGCCCATACTTCTTTAACTTGCTGGCAAGAATACTGTGGGAGACCGTATCAAAAGCTTTACTAAAGTCAAGGAATAACAGTCCACTGCTTTCCCCTCATCCACAGGGCCAGTTATCTCATCACAGAAGGCAATTAGATTAGTCAGGCATGACTTGCTCTTGGTGAATCCATGCTGACTGTTCCTGATCACTTTCCTCTCCTCTAAGTGCTTCAGAATTGATTCCTTGAGCACCTACTCCATGATTTTTCCAGGGACTGAGGTGAGGCTGAGTGGCCTGTAGTTCCCCGGATCCTCCTCCTTCCCTTTTTTAAAGATGGGCACTACATTAGCCTTTTTCCAGTCGTCTGGGACTTCCCCCGATCGCCATGAGTCTTCAAAGATAATGGCCAATGGCTCTGCAATCGTATCCGCCAACTCCTTTAGCACTCTCGGATGCAGTGCATCCGGCCCCATGGACTTGTGCTCATCCAGCTATTCTAAATAGGCCTAAACCACTTCTTTCTCCACAGAGGGCTGGTCACCTCCTCCCCATGCTGTGCTGCCCAGTGCAGTAGTCTGGGAGCTGACCTTGTTCGTGAAGACAGAGGCAAAAAAAAAACATTGAGTACATTAGCTTTTTCCACATCCTCTGTCACGAGGTTGCCTCGCTTATTCAGTAAGGTGCCCACACTTTCCTTGACTTTCTTCTTGTTGCTAACATACCTGAAGAAACCCTTCTTGTTACTCTTAACATCTCTTGCTAGCTGCAACTCCAGGTGTGATTTGGCCTTCCTGATTTCACTCCTGCATGCCTGAGCAATATTTTTATACTCCTTCCTGGTCATTTGTCTAATCTTGTAAGCTTCTTTTCTGTGTTTAAGATCAGCAAGGATTTCACTGTTAAGCCAAGCTGGTCACCTGCCATATTTACTATTCTTTCTACACATTGGGACGGTTTGTCCCTGTAACCTCAATAAGGATTCTTTAAAATACCGCCAGCTCTCCTGGACTCCTTTCCCCCTCATGTTATTCTCCCAGGGAATCCTGCCCATCAGTTCCCCGAGGGAGTCAAAGTCTGTTTTTCTGAAGTCCAGGGTCCGTATTCTGCTGCTCTCCTTTCTTCCTTGTGTCAGGATCCTGATCTCGACCATCTCGTGGTCACTGCCTCCCAGGTTCCCATCCACTTTTGCTTCCCCTACTAATTCTTCCCTGTTTGTGAGCAGCAGATCAAGAAGAGCTCTGCCCCAGTTGGTTCCTCCAGCACTTGCACCAGGAAATTGTCCCCTACACTTTCCAAAAACTTCTTGGATTGTCTGTGCACCGCTGTATTGCTCTCCCAGCAGATATCAGGGTGATTGAAGTCTCCTATGAGAACCAGGGCCTGCGATCTAGTAACTTCCGTTAGTTGCCGGAAGAAAGCCTCCTCCACCTCATCCGCCTGGTCCGGTGGTCTATAGCAGACTCCCACCACGACATCACCCTTGTTGCTCAGGCTTCTAAACTTAATCCAGAGACTCTCAGGTTTTTCTGCAGTTTCATACTGGAGTCTGAGCAGTCATACTGCTCTCTTACATACAATGCAACTCCCCGACCGTTTCTGCCCTGCCTGTCCTTCCTGAACAGTTTATACCCATCCATGACAGCACTCCAGTCATGTGAGTTATCCCACCAAGTCTCTGTTATTCAATCGCATCATAATTCCTTGACTGTGCTAGGACTTCCAGTTCTCCCTGCTTTTTTCCCAGGCTTCTTGCATTCGGGTATAGGCACTTAAGATAACTCGCTGATCATCCTGCTTTCTCAGTATGAGGCAGAAGCCCTCCCCTCTTGTGCTCTCCTGCTTCCTCCCGGTATCCCACTTCCCCACTTACCTCAGGTCTCCTTCCCCCGGTGAGCCTAGTTTAAAGCCCTCCTCATTAGGTTAGCCAGCTTGCTTGCAAAGATGCTCTTCCCTCTCTTCGTTAGGTGGAGCCCGTCCCTGCCTAGCACTCCTTCTTGGAGCACCATCCCATGGTCAAAGAATCCAAAGCCTTCTCTGCGACACCACCTGCGCAGCCATTCATTGACTTCAATGATTCAATGGTCTCTATCGAGGCCTTTTCCTTCCACAGGGAGGATGGACGAGAACACCACTTGCACCTCAAACACCTTTATCCTTCTTCCCAGAGCCACGTAGTCTGCAGTGAGCCGCTCAAGGTTATTCTTGGCAGTATCATTGGTGCCCACGTGCAGAAGTAGGAAGGGGTAACGATCCGAGGGCTTATCATCACTTAAAAAAAAAAAATCTATCTTTTGTAGTTAATAAACTTATATTTGATTGGTCTAAAACCAGTGTGTGGGAGTCATAACTGGGGGCAGAAAGTTGTGAGGGAGGGGGCGAATTTCATGAGCTTAGGCTGTACAGTTCTCTGCGCAGCGCAAGACAGTATAATTTTGGCTTTACCCTCCAGAGGGGGGTGTGTGCAGTTGAGTAATTGGGAATTTCCCTAGCTGAAGCCTTCCCATGCAGAACTGATCACAGCATCTGTATGTTTCTGAAGATGGGTGTGTCCCTACTTGTATGTGTGCTGGTGAAGGTGCAGACTGAAGCCTGGAAGAGGGCTTGACAGGCTGGTCACAGCAGTACAGTGTAAAGGGAACCCAGGCTGGTGGGCTCAGTGACACCCCAGTTCCAGGTGGCACCCCGTGGGGAACCCATCACAGGTATGATACGTAAGGCTGCATGTCTGTCACGGAGGTCATGGAAGTCACAGATTCAGCCCCTAGGCCAGCAGCTGCAGTTTGGGTGTGTGGGAGGGGGCTCAGGGCAGGAGGGTGCACTTACCAGGGGGGAGGGGGAGCCCGCGAGAGGGAGGGGTGGGAAGGGGGAGGGTGGCTCCCTGGCTCTCACTGGCATAGGCAGAAGAGGGGCTAGGAGGCGCCACGCATTGGCCATGCCCACAGGCCCCACCCCCACAGCTCCCATTGGCTGCGGTTCCTGGCCAATGGGAGCTGTGCCTGTGGAGCCAGCACCTGTGGTGGGAGCAGCAATTGGAGCCCCCCGACCACAACTGCGGGGACATGTGGAGCCCGGCAGGGAGCCTGCGACTCCTGCCAATCCTCCCCCACTCCCCCTGAGCACCAGCAACGCTCCCCCCGAGCACCAGCGGGGTCCCAAGCATCCCCCCACCCCCAAGTTTTAGTTAGGGGTATATAGTAAAGTCATGGACAGGTCACGGGCTATGAATGTTTCTTTACTGCCTGGGACCTGTCCATGACTTTCACTAAAAATACCTGTGACTAAAATGTAGCCTTCATGATACATAAAGATCGGAACAGATGATTTCAGAAATGATTAGAACCTCTGGATCCACAGGTTTTGGAACGAATTTTAAATAAGTGCCTGCTAAATTCATGTTTCAGAGTAACAGCCGTGTTAGTCTGTATTCGAAAAAGAAAAGGAGTACTTGTGGCATCTTAGAGACTAACCAATTTATTTGAGCATAAGCTTTCGTGAGCTACAGCTCACTTCATCGCATGCATACTGTGGAAAGTACAGAAGATCTTTTTATACACACAAACCATGAAAAAATGGGTGTTTACCACTACAAAAGGTTTTCTCTCCCCCTACCCCACTCTCCTGCTGGTAATAGCTTATCTAAAGTGATCACTCTCCTTACAATGTGTATGATAATCAAGGTGGGCCACTTCCAGCACAAATCCAGGGTTTAACAAGAACGTCGGGGGGGGGGGGGGGTGGCGGAGGGGGAAACAAGGGGAAATAGGTTACCTTGCTAAATTCATGCATTCAAGTTCTTGGCTATGAATTTTTTCCACAAACACTGATTTGTGCACACAAATTGAGTAGATGTCAAATGCAAAATCAAATTTGGGGGAGAAAAAGTGTGAGATGCCTAAAATGGAACTCCAGAAACTTGAATGTACAGTTTCAGGCAAATTGAGAAGCCAGGCAAGTTCATTTTGAAAATTTGACCCTTTAGATGCAACTGTTAAAAAAAAAAAAAAAAAAAAAAAAAAAAAAAAAATCAGTTAAGTCTCACTCACTTTCATTTGTGAAAAAATTCTAAATCAAGATAGGAGAAGTTAACACAATATTAGACTATGACCAGGCATAAAGGCACAATGTTTTATCACCAATATATACAATCTCACAACTTTCTCCCCCACCAAAAAGACAAACCTTATTTACAAATGTGCTCGGGGAACTCCCAAAACAAACAGTTTTTCTCCCCAATTCAACATTTATTTGTTCCCATATTTACGCAAAGCTGACATATGTTAAGTTTGATGAAGTCTCAAATTGATAATTTGTTTAAGATCGTTTGCTCAGATTCTCCACAGTGCCAAGTTCTTTCCGGACACAAGAGAATGGAGTGCTCCCCATATCCTTACCCAATCACCACCACCACCCATGTCAGGGAGCTTATGACACTTCCTCAGGCAGATCTACACTGGCCTGAGCCTATCCTGGAGTACACTGGGGGCTGTATAGTCTACACCATCTAGCAATGGACTCCCAAAGGCCAGATAGTCAGAATACCCTCAACCCTGCCTTCCTGACAGACCCCTTTGCCCGAGTCAGGTGGGAGGGGATGCAGAAGCAAGAAAGCTCCACCCCACAGAGGGAATTGTCACCTGGTCAGAGTTGGCAGTTTCCAGTTCCTTTCTGCCAGAAGAAAATCTGACCATTATTTTTATACAAGTACCTCAGGATACATAATATATGTAATTCCCATCACCCTGATTTCTCATTCTGTTCAGGGCCTACTGCAAGATTCAGGCTCAGGGATTAAGTATCTCAGGTCTCTACACAAATATCCACATCTAGAAATATGACACTTAGTTACGAATTTTAATTTGCACGTATCTAGTGAGAGTGAAACCAGTTCAGGCTGCCTCTCTCTTCTCCATTAAAATATTAAGGTTAAACCGCAAACCTCACATTTCAAGGAATAAACTGATCACATCATTCCTTCCCTTTCCCCTATCCATTTCCAGAACTACATGTTTGTTGAGGCAATTTATATGAAGGGATTCATCTCTAGCATTAGCCACAGACAGAGTGGGGATAAGAACTACTAAAGAGAGTACAACAATCTCATCTGATATGGCAAATCCTACAAGCCAGCTTGGGTTTTAACTTTGCCTATCCAGGGTTTTAGGAGAGGCTCACCACCATAGTATCTGAGCATCTGAAAGTGGTCAGGCTGTTGCAGCGTATAGGCCAGTTCATGAAATCATTACATGGGTAAAACACAGACTGAAACAAGTGGTGGGAGTTTTGCCTACATAAGGGCTACATCCTGCTGTCCTTCACCATGTATGGAGAATCATGATACTATATTGACATGTCCTCCATGTTGATTATATTTTACAGATCTTGAATCATACACAATTTATCCTATTTCCCCCATCCCTGAAAACATCTGATACGTCAGAGCTAAGCAAGATATAAAGATAAAGAAATAAAAATGTAAGTGCAGACAAACCAGTGAAGGGATGAAGGGAGCAATAATCCCACCAACCCGGGAAAACATGGAGCAGGAACCCATTCCAACGTTCCTAAAGAAAAATACAGGCATTAATCAATGGTATTTGCAGGAGAGGAATTAAGGAATTTTTTAAAAGATGCCCGCAATAAGAAAATTCTTGGTCATGGTACTATGCCTATGACAAAGTTTGTTGGCAAGGGAGGTATTGGAATGCTGCTAAAAGCATTCCAGTAATGGAACTGTACACAGTGCTGAAGAACAGAGACCCTGTTCACAAACAGAATTTCAGGCATTAGTGTAGCTGCCACAGCAGAGACAAAGCCACTGTGAACTGTGATTTGGACTAGTGCACATTAACCTTTCTTGAAATTGGGGATAAATGGCACTAATCCAAATCACACCACATATCAGATTTGCATGTCTACACTACGGGTGCACTGTATGAGCTACAGTGGCTGGCTGGCTACCAATGGCTGTACCTGGGGGAACCGCCAGTACAAAGTGCATCTATACGCTACATTCATCTGTCCACTCTCCTACAACGAGTATGTGGCTCCACTACTCCCTATTGGATCAAATGTCAGAGCTGCTCAAGTGTTTGTGAATGATCAAGTTGCACTAAACAATTGCAGCCTCTTGAAGGTATAAGCCCCAACATCACTGGCTACACTAGCATGAATACTTAATGGAGTTGTCTTATATTTACCCAGCACCTGGCAGATTTCGGGTGATACTGCTATAAGGCCCTATGACTAATCACACAAGTTTTCCTTTAATTAAGGGAAAGTCTCTATGAGAAGGTGCCGTTAACAGGACAAAAATAAAAGTGGAAGAAATAAGGATTAGGGAGATGGGCAAGAGAAACCACCATCACAAAGTGAATTCAGATTACCTGATCACTGTAGGATAAAGCTCTGACGTGTAGATATAAACAATGTTAAATGCTGCACTGATTGTCAGTTTCCCCAGTAAAGACAAAGAACGGCTGTTCACAACTGCAAACACTCCTGTGGCTGATAAAGAAAGTGTGACCCTTGTAAGGATCCATAGCATACAGAAATGTCCTTTAGTAATCACTTCAGTAACAAATGGAATGAAAGGGAATCTGCTGAAGAGTCTGTTATGCTGACAATATCTGTTGGAGGTGCACACATTAATTATATGTGGCTTCAATAGGGCTCTCAAAGCTCAGAAGAATTCAAGAGATCCATCCTTCAGGCAACAGTGGCAAAAAAGTCACCTATCTAATTTTGTAAGATGAGGAGGGAAAATGCACCCATTTTCTTTAGCTATACTGTCAGATTGTACAAAGAGAAAGAACATCTTCCTTTGAACACCCTGTGAAATGTATTTTAGAATTAAGTTTTACATTGAAAAAAAGAGACTTTCAAATCTGGCCTACAATTTTTTGGTGTGGGGGGGGGGGGGGGGAGGATGGAGAATAATTTAACATCTAATGTCAGTCCAGGTGTTTCTATTAATTAAGAAATCCAGTAGATATAGTTTGTTTAAATTACTACAGCTCCCAGCACCAAAGCATGAGAGCCAGAAAAAGCAAAGTCAGTTTTTCTCATTGACCAAATTATGAAAAACAGTGAAGTTCACTTTCGTACTTAAATTCTGTTTTTAAATTGTTATAATGGGCGTTAGAAGTAAAAGAGAAGGAGACTGGTTTGAACATTTTAATGACAATTTCTAAACATTTTCTGAGAGTACCGTTGGCAAAAGCAATAAATGTTGAAGAGTAGAATTTGTACTATTGGTAAGCTGGTGGAAAGGACAACAGAAAATTTTTTCAAAAGTTCTTAAGTGACTTAGTATCTAGGTGACTTTCAGTGGGGCTTTGGTTCTTATGTGATGGGTGATCTAAAATTGCCTCATTAGAAAAAAAGATAGGAACTGCCATATAGGATCAGATCAGTGGCCCACCTAGCCCAGTATCCTGTTTGACATTAGCCAGTACCAGATGCTTCAGAGGAAAGTGTTAAAATCCTATATAAAGGATAATGACAAAAGACCCAGTTTCTATTTCAACCCAGGCAGTTAGTGATTGACATATACCCTGAAATTTGAGTTCTATCCCTTTAAAACAATTACATTCACCACTGTCTAGTGTAACAATAGATATTCATCCATATAAATGTTTAATCCTTTTAAAAATCCTGCTAGGTTCAATGGTCTAAAGCCTTTGACTAATGCTATGTAATACAAGTATGAAGTATCATTAATTTTATGTGCCTAGCTTTGAAAGGAAGGAGAAGTCTTTTCTCTTGCTAATATTTTCTGTTTCTATATCTGTGTACAATAGTTGAAAAACAACCTAGCATTGGACCTTTATATGGCTTCCTGAAATAAATTAAAAATTAGGGCTGTCGATTAATTGCAGTTAACTCATGCGATTAACTCAAAAAAATTAATCGTGATTGCAAAAATTAATCACGATTAATCCCACTGTTAAACAGTAGAATACCAATTGAAATGCATTAAATATTTTTGGATGTTTTTCTACATTTTCAAATATATTGACTTCTATTACAACACAGAACACAAAATGTACAGTGCTCACTTTATATTAGTTTTATTACAAATATTTGCACTGTAAAAAGGATAAACAAAAGAAATAGCATTTTTCAATTCACTTCATACAAGTACTGTATTGCAATCTCTTTATTGTGAAAGTAACTTACAAATGTAGAATTATGTACAAAAAATAACTGCACTCCAGCCGGGGAACAGGCTTGGGGTAGCGCTTACCTCATGCGGCTCCTTGAAGCAGCAGCATGTCCCCGCTCTGGCTCCTATGTTTGGGGCAGCCAAGGGGTTCCACTCCACACACTACCCCCGTCCCAAGCGCCGCCCCCGCAGCTCCCGTTGGCTGGGAACCGCGGCCAATGGGAGCTGCAGGGACGGCGCCTGTGGACAGGGAAGAATGCAGCAGAGCCGCACCTCCGCGTAGGAGCCAGAAGGGGGACATGCAATTGCTTCCGGGAGCCGCTTGAGGTAAACCTCACCCCAAGCCTGCATCCAAGCCCCCTCCTGCACTCTGAACCCTTTGGTCCGAGCCTGGAGCACCCTCCTGCACCCCAAACCCCTCATCCCCAGCCTAGAGCCTGCACCTTCAGCTGGAGCCCTCACCCCCCTGCACCCTACCCCCTCCCGCCCCAGCCTGGAGCCCCTTCCTGCACCCTGAACTCCTCATTTCTGGCCCCTCCCCAGAGCCCGCACCCCCAGCCGGAGTTCGCACTCCCTCCTGCACCCCAACCCCAATTTCGTGAGCATTCATGGCCCGCCATACAATTTCTATACCCAGATGTGGCCCTCGGGCCAAAAAGTTTGCCCACCCCGGCGTAAGGTACGTTTCCCCAATTCCTAGTATAAAGCAGAGGCAGAAATATGTTGGTATGGTGATTAACAGCATAGGACTGGTGGCCTGGAAATGGGTTCCATTCCAAACTCTTTCCCCAACTCATCACAAAGCCTTCAAAAAACCAATTCCCCCTTACTATGCCTCAGTTTCCCCAGATGTACAATGGAGATAATAATTACCTACATCATGTCAATGTTATGAACCTAATGTTTGTGAAATCTTTAGATCCTGAGTTGGAGGGGGTTATATACATGCACAATACTACTATAAAAATCTTAAAAAGGCATTTACCTTTCTTTTCTGGAAGAAACATGACAATAAGACAGGCCAGTCCTCCCAGGAACAGGAACGCTGCCAATGTCCGTTTTCGGCCGAACCTAATGGGGTCCCCAAAAAGGATAATACTTAACTTTTCTATTCCATTTTTCATCCAAGGACTTCAATGCACTGAGCAATCTAAAGTCACCCAACACCACTCTACTCACATAGCATAAATTACTGAAAATCTCCTGCAGAGTCTTTACTTTCTCACTCTTTAAATTTTCAAACAGAAATCTCTGGTCCTCTCATAGTATGGTCAGTGCATGAGCCTGTCAAGGATGCACTACGTAGTGCAGATTGTAAATCACTAAGAAATCTCCAGACAGACTGGCTGACTATTCCTATCTTTTTAATTTGTCTCCCATTGTGTGTGTGTGTGTACGCGCACACGTGAGGGGGGTTGAAAGAGAGAAGAGGGGGCAGAGAATGGGCGCGTGCAGGAGGAGCTATTCCTCAAACACAGACGGAAAAGGGAGAAAAGCCACCTATTAATAAAGTTTTGAGATGAGCTCTACTGAAAGAGAGAAAGAATGGAGTATTGCACGTCAAACATAGGCCAGATGGCCCAGTGTTCAGTAAGGTTGCCAATCCTCCAGGACTGTCCTGGAGTCTCCAGAAATTAAAGATTAATCTTTAATTAAAAAGATTATGTCACGTGATCTAACCTCCAGGAATATAGCCAACCAAAACTGGAAACCCTATCGGTCAGCCCTATGAGGCACAATGCACATACACCAAGATGGGAGCTGCCCCCAAGACAGCACTCTAGTTCCAAAAGAATTCATCTTGGAGTGGCATAGAAAGTATTATGGGATTCTTCACTGTGGTGTCACAAGATCAGAAGTCTGAAGAATGCCATCTTGTGTTAGTAGAGAGTCAGAGCAGCTAGACACTACAGAATTCTCCTTGAGAGCTTCAGTTTAATCTGTGTGCCAGAACTAGAGTATTATTTACTGCTTGGGAGTGGTTAGGAAAGATTGCTCTCTCTTTCATGAAAATTTATTAATTTTTTTACATAATTCATTCCCCCAGGAGGCCAGAGTAGGTTGGGACTGTTAATACTTCCTATAACATGACTAAGCTGAGAATAAGCTAAGGGCAAACAGGTGTCCAGGAAAATTACCTCTGGAAAAAAAATTACATATTGAGCTTCATTCTATTTAATACTTACCATTTTTGGTTAATCAAGTAGATACAGATTGGGTAGGCAGGTATCTCTATCAGCCCAGAGAGAGCCAAGTTGGCATAAATACTTCCACCTAAGTCACCTGCATTGAGAGTCAGACCATAGTATACCAAGCTGCACACAAACCTGGGGGGGGGGGGGGGGGGGGGGGAAGATGGAGGAGGAGAAGAGAAAGAAAAACCAAGTATAAGACTTTGAAACTGAACAATTTTTATTGGAACCTTTCACAAAAGGAGGACACACTGAATTTTTGATTTGATTACAATTTCTACTACTTCGGTTCCCAGTTTCAGGAAGTAGTCAATTAACTCATTTTGGTCATCACTCAAGAGAAAGTCTGTGTGTTACTTATCACTAGAACTTGCTCAGAACATCAGCTCAGTTACTGTTCACAGTAGGAGTTGACACTGCAAACAAGCGAAGTGAACGATGACATGAACAGTCTTTTCCAGATGCATTAGCAGGCAACCTGAATTGCTGGAAAATAGAAAGACAGTTAAAAATGTCTATCCCACATAGGAACTTGATGTCATCAAGAGGACTCCCAGGTGACCAGCCCAGGACCTCTGTCTTTTCCCTTCCAGGTGTCTTCAGTTTTCTGGAAGGTGACAGGCTGTTTTGTCTCATTTCTGCTGGGTGGTCCAACCTGGTTGCTCTTTTTGGAGATGTTGGCATGGACCAATCAGATGCTGACCCATACGTTTGCTGAAGATTCAAAATGTCCAACCACAAAAAGTTGTTTTTGCTCCACCATCCAGTCAGGGAACAAGGCATCACCTTTCAGCTCTTGCAACTGGGGCTGGAATTTTCCTCTCTTTACGCAAGCTGAGCTGATGAGATGTGTTGCATAAGGTAAGTTAGGCTATAGCTGTTGGTACAGCCATCTTGGGACATACGCTGAACACCAGCTTGTTTGCTCCAGTCAGCAACTTACTTCCACAAGTAGTTTTCCCTGGGCCCCTCTGCGGTGCATCCCTTGGCCAACTTTGCAGTTATGCTTGCTCAAGTTGCGGTTTCACCATCAACACTCTGCTAGCTCCTGAAACATCCACTTTACAGTTCCTATAGTGTATACAAAGGCCCTCCATATTCTTTGATAATCTTTAAAATAGTTCTAGCAGTCCATTATACAACAAAGTCACTTCAAGAGCTGTTCTCCAGCAAGCTGGAACCACTGTATAAATCTTCCATGGTACGTATAGCTGAGCTGTATTACTGATTGCATTATTGATCAAACAGTTACATTTCTCATTATTCCACTCTATGATCAAGTGTCCTTATAACATACTATTTGGTTTCAACTCCTCTCATTAACTTTTTTCAGCACAGGTTAGATAATATTACTAACCTGATAGCATAAGCATGCTTGATTACAAACCTCTTCACTTTATCACTAAAGTGGAAGTAAATAATATGAACGTAACCACCTTCTTTGCCTACCATGGGCAATCCAGAGGTAAACCTGGTCATTAAAGTTTACAATAGTTTGCACAAGGCTGCTTCACTTATAGTTAAGGCCAAGATTTTGTCACGGATATTTTTAGTAAAAGTCACGGACAGGTCATGGGCAAAAATTCACAGGAGCCTGTGACCTGTCTGTGACTTTTACTAAAAATATCCATGACAAAATGGGGAGCTCAGCTGTGGAGTCCCCACACCGCCCGCAGCGGTTAGGCAGCTGTGGGGGCCCGCTCAGAGCTCCGGAAGCCCCCACTGCCTGCAGCGGGCAGGAGCTCTAGTGTGCTCCGGGGTACCCCCTGCCACTCAGTAGCTGTAGGATAACGGTGGACTGTTCATTTGTCTGGTAGAAGTCATGATGGGGCTGCTTCAGAACTCTCTGGATGTCAGTGCCATCCTCACTGTGGCCAGCTGTGCACTGCAGTGTGTTTGCCAAGAGAAAGGAGAATCATTTCGCCAACAGTGAACTCAAGACACTATTGGATTGCAGGAACATTAAAAGCTACCAGAAAGTGCACCTATCATTACTGGGGTGGAATCCCCACAAGCAAGGGAAATAATTTATTCTTAGGAATCTATTGTATCAGACCATGCATGTTTAAGCACATACTATTTGATAATATTTGAAACCGTTCTACCTGAATTTCTAAAGTACCAATCACCTGTCTGTCTAGACATCATCACATTCATAAATCAGTTTTTCTTTTCTGCTTACAAAACAAATTGGCCTTACAAAATACATTTGTTAGTGGCTGCCCAGATCTTTAAGAGAGCAGATGACACTATTATTATATGGAAAGTTTCAAAAACCTGTTTAATAGCTTACTTTACTTTTCTTACCCTGTTTATCCCAGGATATTTGCATTAAAACATCTTAAATATAAAGATAATGTCTCCTTTTGCTGATTATTCCTCACCTGAAGTTAGAAACACCAACCCCACGAAACCCCAACCAATAAAAATCTACTCTAACAAAAGTCAACCTAAAAAAGGTTAATGAAATCTAAGAAGTCAAAAACAAAACCCTACTCCAATCAGAATTACTACCCTGAAAAGGCGGTAGTGCCAAAGACTCCATGAAGTCCACTTTTACATGGAAGGTACTCTGATACCCGGTGATGGGCAGCGGTATAAACCACTAAGACAGAGAGACAGACAGACAGACAACAACTGGTTGCTGTCATGGCAGTATTACAAAAGGAAGGTTGTTTATTTTAAAAATAGAAAAAGTATTAACTAGTGGTTTGTACAGGGGACTGAGAATTGAAGACCTGGATTTTATTCCTGAAAATGCCATTACGTCATGTAACCCCTCAGCTTTTCCATTTGAAAATGTGATCTTACCCAACTTTGAGCAGATCCTGCAAAGAATGTACACATATGTTTAACCTTAAGTTATACATCTTTGCAGGACCAGGGCTTTTGTAAAGAGTTTTACGATCCTTTTATGAAGTGCTAGATATTTATTTTTTAAAGCAGCTCTCTGAACAGGGCAGTATCTTGAATACTAGAATAGAACTGACTTACTATCCAAAGGGACCAAATAATTTGGGCACTAAAAAAGAATCAGACTAAAAACCCCACAACCCTGGGCCAAAGAACTAGGACATGACCAATCTCAGCAATTTTGGAGGGCTGTAGGGAAAGAGTTCTCAACTACTTTTGAGATTCTTGGATGAAAAGCATCATAAAAGTGTCAAGATGAAGTACCTCAGGCCTAGATTATTAAAATGACATCAGGTGAAGAATAAGCACCAAGAGTTAAGGAACTCAAACAAAGATTCTGTTCCATGCACAATGCCCATAGTAATAAAGAGGCAGAAAGCATGACGAGCTGTCTCTCAACACGTTTTTCAAATACTTTAAAAAGAGCTGAACTTAAAAAGAATTGCAAATACCAGATGAACATCATGATCAAAGTGCGCCCCAAAAGGATCTTGTATCGGAACAGGTCCAAGAAACTGCTGGTCTCTCTGTGACTCCTGTCAGCTGGGAGCTTTAGTGAAAAAGTACATTTCTGCTTGCAGTTCCTCTTTGCAATGAGATAGAGGGCATTTTCTGCTTCTCTCAGCCGACCTTGTGAGTATAACCAGCGGGGGGATTCAGGAATGAATCTGAAACAGAGATTTCATTGAGGGTTTAGGGCCCTACTCTTATAGAGGATTGGATTTGCCTGTTTGGAATAAAGCTGAAGGACATTTCAATGTCACAGCATGTTTTTTCAAACAACGTTTCACCTCAGTTTTAGAATTCATCTGTAGTTGCAGGTAAACTACACTTTAATAAAAAGTGGGGCGAATAAGAGCATCTTTATTTACCAATTTTCTCAGTATCTAACATGCAACAACTTTGCTCTGTATTTTAAAATTTGACTCAAATGTTAGGAGTCTGCATTAGAGAAATACAGAATTAAGGATGTGTGGATTAAGCAGTTACAGTACACAGGCAGCTGCTGGTTATGAAAAACTAAACTAGTTTAGCTGTCTCACATCTTCTCCCCAACACAGTCCAAAATTTTCTCCTGCAGGCATCAGAATAGTCACTGCAAAACAGCTCTGTCACTCCCTATTGGCAGAATCTGATTCGTACAGCTGAGATTGCTGCCTACAAAAATCCTCCTGTGCCTCTTGTTTTCAGCAGCTTATAACTTCCTGAAGCTTTCACCTTTCCAGGTTGTAGTCTCTACCCAAAGTTGATTTTTTTAAACATATATTTAAAGTGATCCAGCCACCTTTGGATAAAAAGTTAGGAAAGGAACATTTTCTCCTCTCTAACACAGAACATCCTTGCAACCTTTTTTGAACAGCTCTAGGGTCAAACAGCTGGAGGACTGAGATTTGGTACAGAAACTGCACTTACTGTAGAGGTACTTTTGAGCAGAGCTTTGAAGTCCTGAGAGGAAAGCATTTATATTTTTTATTTTTATTTATTTTGCTTCAGAAAGACAAGCTGAAAGGTTAGGGTGTTTTTAACTAAAGATTTTTAACCTAAAAATATCAGGAATGTCAAGTCAGACTCTTCACTAAGGGAAGAGCAAAGTTCTCATTGGGATTTATATTTTAACACCTCAACTGAAGGTGTGAATGTGTTGCATCTCTAATAAAGGTTTCTTTTATTTAAAATGTCACTGAAGTTAAACAGCAACTAGAAATCCTACTCTTACAAATGCTAAATTTTTGCTCGTGATGTCTTGGCTGGAAGGCTATGACAAATGGACAGCTAGTCACAAGATCCAAAACATGAAAGACAAACCAACAGGAAAAAACAGTGCTTTTGATAAAAACCTTTTAGGCCTCTTTACCCATTATGTAATCAAAGAAGATGGCACCAAACTAAATTTTTCCCTTTTGCATACCTTTAAGAGTGTATGCACAACCTCAATGCTGTCCCTTGTGTGCATACATTATAATACTGCCCTTGAAACTGAGAAATAGCATGTGACCATATAGTTACATATATGCAGCATCTTGTAGTAAATGTGTAAATCCAGCACATTCAGGTATATGACAAGTGCAGAGTAAGCGGTTCTTAAACTTCATACTAGAGAGTAATAAAAATATGGCATATCTAAGCCAATTAAATCTGCAGATATGTCAGCACTCCAATGTAAGGGAGACATGAGATTTCTCTCATACATCACATAGAAGTACCACTATCTTCACCCTAGTGCTCCACTTGATCCTTGGAGAACTCTTTGATCTACTTTCTCAATTCCTACTCTTTTGATGAAGGCCAATGAAACAGTTTTAAAAACAATAACTTACAGAGAGAGGAGAAAGACGACTGTTCCCTCCAGGTTAACCACAACTGCCAGAGTCCTCCAGGAGCGAATGAAGTACCCTAACATAGCATACTGGGCAATTCCCACTGCAAAGAACAGGCCACCAATCGATCCTAACACATTGGAAACATAGGGAAAAAAAAGAAATGTTACAAACCATTTCACTACATTGCTCATCCCCATTATGTGCGATCAGAAAGACTAGCACTTTACCAGGAAGGCAGGAAGTATGGACAAAAAGGCTACTTGACTCAAAATCACGGAAAAGAGATCCTTAACAGGGAAGAACTGTTAAAAACAACAACAACAAGCAGGAAAAGAACAGGACAAAAGAAAAATGCTACATAAATAATCATTTGGCCTTCCTACAGAACTTTTCACCCATCAATTTCAAAACATTATAAACAATTAGATCTTATAACGCCCACATGGCTTATTGCAACCTCCCACACTCGAAAATAAATACTACTAATTATTGGAAAGATGACATTTCCAACATAAAACGTTAGTTTATAACCTTCATGGTTCATGAGATATTAAGCTTTAAAACTGTCATTGATCCCTTAGCCAAGCACTTCCCTGGAATTAGGCAAAGAGTAAATGTGTCAAGTTCCAGACTCTGGAGAAGTGTAATCTGCAGGCACTGTACTGCATTACAGCTTGTATGCTAGCAATGACTACAGTTAAAGGTGTCTAAATATTTCCATTATATGTTCTTTGCAGTGTTGTTGCAGCCACATTGGACCCCGGATCTGAGAGAGACAAGGTGGATGGGTGAGTTAATATCTTTTGTAGGACCAACTTCTGTTACCTTTTCCAGACCTGAAGACCTCTGAAAAGCTCAAAAACTTGTCTCGTCCACCAACAGATGTTGGTCAAAGAAAATATATTGCCCCATCCACCTTGTCTCTCTTCTATTTTAAGTTTATAGGCTGATTTTTATCACAGGGTGATTTTTTTTTGGGGGGGGGGGGCAGTTTAAACAAAAGTGGTCCAGCCACTTTTGAGTATAAGGAGAATACAGGGAAAAAAAAGGCAGTTGGGGGGGGGGGAAAGAAATGGTTTGTTTGATAAAAAAGCCCACAATTTTTTTTGAGTCCTGCTACATCAAAACTGCATGAGGGAGGAAGGAATTGAAATTTGGCAGCCAAACAACTCCCCTTGAGAAGTGCCTTCCTGGGTCCAAAGTTCTAAGTGAAGGAATGCAGTATCATGCATACATGCGTGGCTTGTCCAGCTGTGTAGTGTGCAGAGGAGAGTAACTCAACTAATGTGCATTTGCCAGTGTCCAGTCTTAGTGGTGCAGAAATCTGAAGTGGCCCGAAGTCATTTACTGTGTTCATCTAAGGTGTACATTAAATGTGGCAAGGCTCAGAGACTGTATGATCATGCGTATGCACAGGGGAACAGAGTCTGCAACATTAAATTTGGCATTTCTTGGCACAAGTGCTTAAACAGATCTCTAGAGCTGAATAGTTTTCTATAAAAGTGTTGCAGCTAAAGCTGTACCTGCCAATGCCCAATAGGCAGTGCCCACACATTCATTCAGTAGAACAAAGGCCACCAGAGACATCCCTCCATTCATCACCCCCACCAAGAAGCGAGAGACTGCAAAGAACTCATATGAGGGGGAGAATCCATTTGCAATGGCAAACAGGATGTCAAGGGCAAAACCTGGAAGACAAAGCGTAAGATTTAATTTCAGAAAAATACCTGAATGAGAAAGACAGCATTTAGCATGAGCATTACTTGACATTCAGTGAAACCTGTTCTAATCAAATCATATTCAAGAGCTACAAACGTCTGTTGCTTAATGTAGATGATGGGGCAGAATTGTAGTAAGCACACTGGAGCAATCTCTTAAAGGAGATTGCTTTAGAAAGGTGGTGATCTTCACAGGATTTACTGGTTTCAGAGTAGCAGCCCTGTTAGTCTGTATCCGCAAAAAGAAAAGGAGGACTTGTGGCAACTTAGAGACTAACAAATTTATGCATGCATCTGATGAAGTGAGCTGTAGCTCAAAAAAGATTATGCTCTAATAAATTTGTTAGTCTAAGTTGCCACAAGTACTCCTTTTCTTTTTACAGGATTTACTGCACTAATACCCAACACCAGTTAATAGAGAGCTGTTTTTCCTCTTCAGAAAAGCCACCATCACATTTGACAGTAACCAAGATATCTTGTTAGTAGTTTCAATAGAGAAGCCCAGGACTGAACAGGCCATGAACAGATTTTTCTTCTCATCCCTAGAAGTTCTCTCTCCAGGTCATAACTCCTCCTTGTTGTCAGAAAACAGTTTGGAGGAAGTTTGCACTGCTGTTATCTTCCCTGTATCTGTTCTGTGACTAGAGGGTTTCAGTGTTCGGGGTCAGACACCTTTTACCAGCACCAAGTTAATACAAGACTTAAAAATGTCATGCTTTTTTTTTTTTTTTTTTTTTTTTTTTAAAGTGTTAAACTTTAATATATGTCCTGTACACGAAATTCCCCGAACAAATTTATGGTATGAAAATGGTACATGATGTCCATGGGTTTTAAAACTCTGCTAAGTTCACAAATATCCAGCAATGCATGCATGATTTGAGAAGTGATGACAAACTCATCTGGAACTTTTAGGAGTCTTGACAATTAAGTGAGAGGTTAATGAATAATTAATCTCGGATACTCTGAAATTTTAGGTTTCAGAGTAATAGCCGTGTTAGTCTGTATTCGCAAAAAGAAAAGGAGTACTTGTGGCACCTTAGACACTAACCAATTTATTTGAGCATGAGCTTTCGTGAGCTACAGCTCACTTCATCGGATGCATACTGTGGAAATTGCAGAAGACATTATTATATACACAGACACCATGAAACAATACCTCCTCCCACCCCACTCTCCTGCTGGTAATAGCTTATCTAAAGTGATCATCAAGATGGGCCATTTGTGCTGGAAATGGCCCATCTTGATGATCACTTTAGATAAGCTATTACCAGCAGGAGAGTGGGGTGGGAGGAGGTATTGTTTCATGGTGTCTGTGTATATAATAATGTCTTCTGCAATTTCCACAGTATGCATCCGATGAAGTGAGCTGTAGCTCACGAAAGCTCATGCTCAAATAAATTGGTTAGTCTCTAAGGTGCCACAAGTACTCCTTTTCTTTTTTCTGAAATTTTAGTTTCATTTTGTGGAACATTCAGGGAACATGAGCATCATGGCAAAAAATGTGGGCCCAACTTTTAAGTTTAAGCACATGTGTTGGGGGTCCAAACTTCACAACTGGTTGCTTAAACACTTCAGGCTTTTAAGTGCTGAACTGAGCACACAAATATGGATTATTTGTCCCTAACTTGGGCTCTTTGTGTGTAGTGGAAGATGCAAAATTCATCTCTATGCCTTGGCTTTCCACAAAACTTGGATAACTGCTACTGTGTCTTCTGAGACAGACATGAAGGCAATAACAAGACAATGACATTTCTCTCCAGTCATTTTGTTAGGGCTGCAGTGGGTTACCTGTGAGATAGACTTTTTTCCTCCCAAAGCGATCTGAGAGCTGGCCAAAAGAGATCACTCCAACAAAGACACCACTGAAGAAAAACGAACTGGCAGCACTGACTTTGTACGATGTGTTCCCAATTAAAAACCACTAGGGAGAAGAAAAAAAAGTTTTAGTCAAAGTCCAAGAAGTAAACAGCTTGGGCAGGAAAAATCTTTTAAAAAGAAAACTCCAGCTCAACCTCCACTTCAGTCACCAAAATATCACTCCCCACCCCAAACCCCCTAAAGACCTTGGCCCATTGTACAATTCCTCCCCTCCTCCAAAACAATAATGCCTTTCACATCTGAAGAAAAGGTTAGGTTCCCCAAGGGAACATTATTTTTTGTTGGCTTTGTTGTTTTTTGTCTATGTACCTTTCATTTATGTACCTGTATGTACATGACCATTATATCTAGGGAACATACACAGAGTTAAGAGTCACAGTTTGGATCCAAAGATGACCCTAACTCTCCTCATCATGACCTACCTTGTAAGTGAGATCCATTTGGTTGGCTTCTACTTCTCTGCCTTTGTAAGCACTGGCATTTTATTTTTTTTTAGAAGAGCAGGCTGTGGGAGGTGGGCGGGGGGGGGGAGACGGACTGGGACCAGAACCTTTCCCAAGCACTGTCTCTATTGTACCTGTACTGTGGATAACATGAGTCTCCAGAGCTGTTAATCTAGGCCAGGCATAGTCAATTATTTTTTGTGAAGGTTCAAATTTCTTGATCAAGGTATAGTCAAGGTCCATACGCCTCCCCACTTCCCCCGCCAAACATGACCCAAGTGCACCCTAAACACTCAAACCATGTAACAAACAAAAATCTCATGATTTTGGGGTAGGCTAACTCACGATTGAGTTCTTGGGGTTAGCAATACAAGAAGTGAGACTCTAGAAAGGATTTGAATGAGAAGGTGGAGACCTAGAGCATTAGGTGACATTAGGAGTTTATTCCAAGAACAGGATGCAGCTTGGAAAGAGGCATTAATGAAGGACTGGGAGAAGGAAACACATGTGGCCTCAAGGCTGACACTGATGGCTAAGAAGGGAAACACTGGGGGAGAGTTGTACAAAGCCTTGAAAGTGAAGATGAGAAGTTTTATTATCTTTAGCAAGAAATTGTTCTGCACATATTCACCTCATACGTCCCCTAATTCCTGAACTCTTCATCAAAATAAAAAAAATTACCTCGGTCAACTTTACAATCCATTTCTACTTGATAACATCCAAGTCTCTTATAGGGCTGGGTTTGTTCTTGGAATTGAAATCAGATCCAGTTTCATTTTTGTAGCAGGTCTATATACTGCAGCCTCTAGAAGGCAATAACCTCCAACACAAAGGAATTCCAGAATGAACCTAATAAGTGTTCCATACTGTTCAATGATACTATCTTCTCTTGTGTTCTCTCCACTACAACCATCTTGTTTACCTTTCCCTGTTTATTGTTGCTGTGTTCACTTCCCAACAACAACATCCAGATCCTTTCCCTGACATGTTGGCTGTATGATTGTGCCATTTTCCCCACTCTTGAAACATCTGTGCACTGACCTTCTGAATTCCCTTCTGTCTTCTACTACCCAGATGCTCCAAACACTGTTACATATAGTTTTTCTAGCAGAGCTCAAAAAACTGGTTTGAAGGCCAGTAATGAACAGCCTCATCAGAAGCAGCAAAAGCATGTAATCAAAGCCTACAGAATATTTCAGGAACACCATGAAAATAACTTGATTCGTCTTACTGTATGTGTAATTCTGAATTATCACTTAATGGGTGATATATGCATGCTGTTATAGTTAGTAACATGGCCATAAGGAATCCAGATGCTTGAGAAAATTAGCTTCTAAAGTTAATTATTGCCATGCATTTTTCAAATGTTTTTTCCCCACTGTATGTGGAAACATCTAGAGAACAGGACTCCGATAACATATACACACTCATTTCAATTATCTAAGCAGTTTTTTTCCTGCAATATCACAAGAATCATATTGTAATTCTTGATATAAATGTTAATTAAGCCCAATAATCATGTGTCTGAGTAAAACCTGATGCTTTCTGAATCAGTCACAGCTCAGGGAATAATTCAGTTACAGCAAATTTGCTCTCTAAATTCACCCAAACGGTTAGAAGAACTTCATTTTAATGTAGTCACGACATAGTACTTCTTTCCCCTGTATAAGGCCCATCACATCAATTCATGAAATACTTGGTCTGTGAGTTAGTCGATTTTTTTCTAGCATGAATCTGTGACGGCCACGAGTTGTAAAGACACAACAGTGTGCAGATCATCCCAAATAAATGCAGATCATGTCTTTAGACCACTCCATCATGAATTAAAACATATTTTACAGAAATTTTTTTAGGCAGTTTTTGTACATTTGACAGTATTTTAATAGAACTATACTTTCCACCTGTAAAGCCAGGTACCACAGTTATTAGGAGTGCAACTGAACAGAACTTAAAAAGGAAAGTTATAACTAATACCTTTTAGCTACCTCATAACTTTAAAGCCTACTACAGCAGAACCTTCCATGCAATAGGACAAGTACTGCATCCCACACTGAAGTCTGAGAATCTCCCCATTCCAGTAGTTTAAAGCTCCAATTTCTAGTATGGCATGGTGTCCAATATCTCATGAGAAACATGATCATTCAGAACTTGTCTACAAGGGTCTAGGTTTTGAGAAGAGGTGATATTTTCAGTGCTCATTATGACATGCCTAAAGAAGGAGGCCTTTCACAGTGTGGTTGTTCAGCATCTCTATAAATCAGGCTCCTTTAAGATGTTGCAAGTTGGGCACCCAAAAATTGCATCACTTTTGAAAAAAATCTAGGCTAAAACCTTTAGAATACCACATAGAATCATAGAATATCAGGGTTGGAAGGGACCTCAGGAGGTCATCTAGTCCAACCCATGCTCAAAGCAGGACCAATCCCCAGCTAAATCATCCCAGCCAGGGCTTTGTCAAGCCTGACCTTAAAAACTTCGAAGGAAGGAGATTCCACCACCTCCCTAGGTAATGCATTCCAATGTTTCACCACCCTCCTAAGGAAAAAGGTTTTCCTAATATCCAACCTAAACCTCCCGCACTGCAACTTGAGACCAATACTCCCTGTTCTGTCATCAGCTACCACTGAGAACAGTCTAGAGCCATCCTCTTTGGAACCCCCTTTCACGTAGTTGAAAGCAGCTATCAAATCCCCCCTCATTCTTCTCTTCTGCAGACTAAACAATCCCAGTTCCCGCAGCCTCTCCTCGTAAGTCATGTGTTCCAGTCCCCTAATCATTTTCGTTGCTCTTCTGCAGACTAAACAATCCCAGTTCCCTCAGCCTCTCCTCGTAAGTCATGTGTTCCAGTCCCCTAATCATTTTCGTTGCCCTCCGCTGGGCAATTTTCCAATTTTTCCACATCCTTCTTGTAGTGTGGGGCCCAAAACTGGACACAGTACTCCAGATGACGCCTCACCAATGTTGAATAGAGGGGAACGATCACATCCCTCGATCTGCTGGAAATGCCCCTACATATACATCCCAAAATGCCATTGGCCTTCTTGGCAACAAGGGCACACTGTTGACTCATATCCAGCTTCTCGTCCACTGTAACCCCTAGGTCCTTCTCTGCAGAACTGCTGCCTAGCCTCTTGGTCCCTAGTCTGTAGCGGTGCATGGGATTCTTCCGTCCTAAGTGCAGGACTTTGCACTTGTCCTTGCTGAACCTCAGACTTCTTTTGTCCCAATCCTCCAATTTGTCTACGGCCCTCTGTATCTACCCTACCCTCCAGCGTATCTACCTCTCCTCCCAGTTTAGTGTGAGGTGATCTTCCTCCAAATATGCACTATACCCCTAGCAGACCCGAAACATGCTGTAGTTTACATTTATCTTAGTAGGATGCAGAATTTTTAAAAAGATGAATCTGTGCTGCAAAGTTCAGATCCAATTCTGAACTTTTCCAAAATATGAGGGTTCAGATACAAACTTTTTGTGTAAGTACTTCCTTAATTATTTTTTATTTGTTCTTTGCTTACATCTCCTATCTACAGAATGAAGCCATGTGAAAAACTCTATGGAGAATTTAAGTCCTAAGACATTGGTTGGTGACACATACACAAACGTACTTAAGGTTAAAAACAAGGGGGAAGAATTCAAGAGGATGAATACAGAAGTGTCTACAGAAGATTTTAAAATGTTATAGCCAGTTTAAATTGTCTTAAGTTATGCACTAAAATTATTATACACAATCACATTTTAAATTTAGAGTTAAGAACATTATATTCTTTTTTACTCTTCATTCTTTTTGCTCTATAATACAGGATGGAGCAGCACAGAAAGTGTCTCTGAACACAGTTAGTCGGGAGTGTATTAAAACTGCCAGTTTTTATTAACATGCTCGTAACTAAGGCTGAGAGACTGTCGCGGAAAGTCACAGATCCGTGACTTTTGTAGCAGCCGATGCAGCTGGCTTGGGGGTCACCTGAGCAGCTCGGGCAACCCCTGAGCCAGCTGCACCAGCCGCCGCTGGGGCAGTCTCGGGCCACCGTGCCGTACCCCCCCCCCCCCAGCGGCAGCAGGAATTTGGGTGCAGAAGAGGGCTCAGGGCTGGGGTGCGAGAGGGGGTGAGGGTTCAGGGCAGTGCTTACCTTGGAGGGCTCCCCAGAAGAGGCAACATGTCCCTCCCTCGGCTCCTAGGCTGAGGGGTGGCAAGGCGGCGCTGTGCACTGCCTCTACATGCAGGTGCTGTCCCCGCAGCTTCCATTAGCCATAGTTCCTGGCCAATGGGAACTGTGGAGCTGGTGCCTGGGGCGAAGGCAGTGCATGGAGACCCCTGGCTGCACCTCTGTCTAGGAGCCAAGGGACATGTTGCTGCTTCCAGGGTGCCAGGCAGAGCCATGTAGGGAGTCTGCCAGCCCTGCCAAACTCCCCATCCAGCACCAGCTGGGGTCCCAGGCCACCACCTCCCAAAGTATGCATGGCACCTCCCACAGAGCACTCAAGATTTAGTCATGGGTATTTTCAGTAAAAGTCATGGACAGGTCACGAGCCATGAATTTTTGTTTACTGCCCGTGACCTGTTCATGACTTTTACTGAAAATACCCATGACTAAAACATAGCCTTACTCAACCAATGAAGTTTGAGTTTTTTTAAAAAACATGTCCAAGCTAAATTAATACCTCTGGACATTGACCATACATTTATAACCACTAACAGTTGGCTAAACTGCACAGGTCTAAATTCAGGTCTTACATTTACAAGTAAATGTGCTCAAAATGGGCAACTACATATGCTAATTTAGCGTTAATGTGTATGTAAGGCAGGGGTGGGCAACCTGCAGCATGCGAGCTGATTTTTGGGGGCACTCTGCTACCAGTCGGGATCCCGGCCGCCAGCCCCACTCAGCCTGCTGCCTGCCTGGATGATTGGAACCCCAGGCAGGCAGCGGGCTGAGCAGGGCCAGCGGCCGGGACCCCGCCTGGCAGGAGCTGGCAGACAGAATCCCAGACTGGCCACGGGCTGAGCAGCTCAGCCCGCTGCCGGCCTGGGGTCCCGGCCAACGGCCCCACACAGCCCGCTGCCAGTCTGGGGTTCCGTCCACTGGCCCCCGTAAACGTAAAATGTATTACTGGCAAGCCATACCTTAAATTAATGAAGACTTGGCATGCCACTTCTCAAAGGTTGCCAACCCCTGATCTAAGGCCTAGCTCCACAGCATCTCATGCACTGTCCAAATCCCCACCCCAGTACAGACCTGAGTAGTTTATATGGGGAATTACGTAGGAACCATGGAAGGGATACTTGCAAAAACTTATAGTCCATACCTATAAACCCTAAACTTCACCCTGGAATACCTTAAACAGCTCCTGCTATGGAGGAGCTACAGAGCAGCCTGGGGTATATTTAAGCATAGCACTATTTATGAATTAAGCCCCATCATGAGAATGACAAAAATTACAGAGGAAGAACACAGCCACCATGCAGAACTTTGAACACTAATGCCACTGATCCTTTTTCTCAGTTCCAATCCACTTCTAGAAACATGCAACAGTATAATGTACAACTCCCATATGGGAAACTTATTTAAGTTTTGGAGGAGACCCAAATGAGCAAGGTCTATACAGCAGAACAAGGCTGGTTTGTTGTTTCCACGCATACATTTGAACAGACAACTTGTTCTCCAGTTGGACTAAAGCACCTACTTCTTTGATAATCAAAACACTCATTGGTTTGGAAACCAAGACAAGAAAATTGTACAACCAGCTCCTCTACTCCTCCCACTTTGCCCCCATGACATGTATTAATCTCACACTGGGCTGAGAAACCCATTTCATTATTTAATACCTCGGAAGCTATTGATGTGAAGCTGCTGCTGAAGTGCACATGCTTATGAACTTCACTCCCATTGGCTGTCAGAAGCCATTCCCCAAAGGCTCTCTCTTCATTAGTTGACTGGTTGCTATGGCTTTGATTAGCTGAAAGCTCTTCAAAGTCCCAGTGGTAGGGAGGTGTCGCCCCTACTAGCGCAATGAGGATTGCTTCAGTAGCTGCATAGAGCTGAAACAAAACAGACAACAAAGATGCTAACCCAACACCAAAAAAGCAACATTTCATCCACAGAGATTTCAAGTCAATATTAAAATGCCCTTCCTGTCTTTTTAGATTCTCTTATGACTTCAAGATGCATCTAACATCATATACTCCAGTATCATGATTCCAGACGAGTGGTTCACATGCTTTTAGAGCGTGGATCACCTATTGAGAAACGCTCTTTGTGGATACCTCCTTTCCCACCAACCTTAAGAACCCAGTGACAACTACAGGAAATACAGGGCTTGGATACATAAAAGAGTATTTAGAAGAGTATCAAGAAAACAAGATGAAAATGCATTTCAATGGAACTAGATTACATTCTTTTCCATCTCGAGATTTTATGTCTGTACTGTTCACTTCGTCCCCTTTGGGGGACATTTTACTATTTGAACCACATATCCCCCCACTGCCTACAGCAGACACCCCCATCACCAATCAAATCTCTCCAGATCTCATTGCAGTTTGATTGTGTCCTCCTGTTTACTACATTCCCAACACTGGTGTCTTCTACAAACCTGATCAATTGATTTCTTTATATTAATACACACACACGCAACTGTCACACCCCAATGGCCCCCTCTTTCAAGGGGTCCCCTGGGAGAGGCAGATTAGCATTGTATATTGCTAATGCTGTTGCAAGCTTCGCAAACATTTTGCGAAGGGTCAAAGGTGTGAGTGTGGGGTGGAAGATTCCTTTGCAGGTTGCGAGAGGCTAGAGGGGGAAGGAAGAAGAGAGCAGAGCACGGGTTAAGTCGACACTACAGCTAGCTAGCTCAATTCGACAATAAGACACTGGCCCCAACCCAAGGTCACAGCACTCGACAAGAAGCCTGCAGCTGCGTTTAGATTTCACTCAGCCCCAGCCAGCCATGAGAAAAGTAAAAGTAAACTGAATCAGGGCTGCAGAGATTGCAAACAGGTGAGACGACGGGTGGGGGCAAAGCAGAGTTTCATGTCCCTGGAGCCGGTGTGTTTTGGGAAAGCTGAGGCGGCCACAGAAAGTTGGTTTGGACTGGTACAAAAAGCACCAGAAACAGAGGTCGTTGAACGAAATGCCCCCAAAAGAACCCAGAACTTAAAAACCCTTCTAAGAGCCGAAGAGACATGGAGATCAACAGCGGACCCTGGATGACCCATGCACGGGACAAGAACTCCCGTCCACCCCTTCTTCTTACATTACACCTAGGCTTGGCCAGCCTCGGGTAGTGCAGGTGTGAGTATGAAAGTGGGTTAGGACTTGGGGCACTAACGCTTTCTTCCCTCCTCTCAGTGATGTGGGGAACCCCCCTCTTCCCAGCACTCTCCACTATTATTTTATCAATAAAGCTTTAAAACTTAGATGCTTGGTTTGCTCCTTCATCTCCTCCCCTAAAGATCCTGCGGCCTCAGCCTGATCACCTGACGCCTCAGGCAGATTGGTAACAAAAATCCGTCATACAACCTGACAAAGACGAGTCAGGGATCAGACAGATGCTTTTTATTTAGTCAAAAAGCCCACTGAAAATCCAAAGTGCCCTAGTCTGGCCTACAGCAGGGAACATTGCTGCTTGAAGACTGAGGCTATGGCTACACTACAGAGCTTACAGTGTAGTGCTGCACCAGTGTAGTGCTGCTAGTGCAGATGCTCCAAGCCAACAGGACAGAGTTCTCCCATCAACTTAATTAATCCAGCCCCCCGAGTGGTGGTAGCTATGTCAGTGAGAGAAGCTCTCCTGCCGACATAGCGCTGTCCACACCGGTGCTTAGGTTGGTGTAACTTACGTCGCTCAGGGGGGTGGCTATTCACACCCCTGAACGACATAACTTATACCGACATAAGCTGTAGTGTGTACAATAGCGAGTTGTTTCCCCATTAACAAAGAAGATCCACAGACCACCAGTCTACAAATTCAAGGTGTCCAGACTCCAGGTTGAAAACTACTGTTCTAAGACTTTCTGTAAAAATGGAAATCCCCCAACCGGAAATCAGAAAAAATAAGGGAAGATTTTATAAAGTTGTTTGTGGCATTACCAGATATATCTCCTAGGTCTGCTGGATTGTGTGATCTGATTTAAACAAAACATCAAATAATGCTATCCTGGTCTAAACAACACTTGAGGATTCAAGGGTTCTTATAAGCCCAAAATACATTTATTACCAAGTTAACAGGCAGCACCCTTAAATTAGTAAAATATTTTGACACATTTGGTTTGGGGAATGGAAGCACAATACTCATTTTTCCTTTAAAAGAAATCTACTCCACAGAGCACTCAATCCAAAGATAGATAGATACAAGTGTACAATGGGAGGAGATAGATATTTTGGTATGGAAAGATTTCAGCTGCAAGTTTTCTACGAGTAACAGCATACACAGAGAAGAACAATTTTTAAAAGCCTATTTTTAAAAATAGGTCCCTTGAATCGGTCCTTTAAATTAAAAAAATACATGAAATATTCGGGACATATCTTGCTGCTATTAAATATAGAACATATTTCTGCATTACAGCTTATTGGACTCACTGTTATAAGACTGTTTTAACTCAAAGCTCCTCAGAGCTTTTTTGCCAACAGCAATGTTGCCAACTCAATTTTGTCATAAGCCTGGAGACATTTAGTGTTTTCTCAAAGCCTTAGCTTCTGAAATTATGTGAGAATCTCACCTTTCATTTAAAAACAGTTCCTGGCCCTCATAGTTGTAGAGAAAAGCTTGAAAATATGACCCAGATCAACTTCACAGGTAAAAAATCCAGACGGCAAATAAAAGCCAAATTTCTATTTTATCATGATTTGGGGGGATGTGATGTTACACAATCAGAACACTAATGTTTTACATTAATTTTGCAATGGGTAAATAATTCTGCAAGGTAGTAGAGAACCAGGCCTTTTATTTTCAATTTGGTATTCACCCTATACAATAAAATAAGTCAAAATCATGCCATTTAGTTTACACTCTGCCTTATAGTCCTATAACATTTGAATTTGCTCCACACAATGATGCTATTGTTTCCACACAGATAAAGCACTGATTTATATTAATAGATGACCATCAAAAGGGAAAAATAGCCATATGCCCTTTTTTCTTCTTTATGATGGATGCGGTAGGCTTCAAAGATGTAGTTTTTCTAATGTGCTTAACACAAAAAACAACCAAAATTCAGATCCTGTCTTGCCCAGAAAACTCTGATGACTAGCAAACCTGTGAAATTACATCACCATAAGAGCGAAGAAAGTGCAAGCTGACCAACTGAGAGAGTGTGACCCTGGGAGACCAGGTGCCAGCTCATGCCCAAGTACCCATGTCTCAACTGAACCCTGACAAATGCACAGTTGGAATCAGTCTGGCTCACTTGTGTGTTAGTATTGTTAAAATAGGCATTAGAATTAAAAGAATGTTCAGTATTTAGGCTTTATTGACTGCTCGGGCGTTGCTCTATGCAATTGTTTCATTTATAACATCTGAATCCCATATTGTAAGGTAATATTTGAGCCATTGCATTGTGAGCCTCTGTGACTGTAAGTCACCAGACAGGAAAGAGACATTAATTAGTGTGAAAGGCTGATCTTCAACAGAAGACATTATGTCCTTCCCAACAGGAAAGGTCCATTGACATCAGATGGACTACTGTGGGATCTTAAAGAGGACAAAATACATTTGTTGTTCTGCTGTCTCCATCCACCTCCCCTGCCTGTGAAGATGAGTCATGCAAGTGGATTCCTCCTATCAGCTGAGTTTGCAGCTCAGAGCACATGGCAGCAGGGTGATTTAAAACCCTGTATAAAAGGGATTAGGTATCTCTATGCTATTTGAACCGGTGGGGGGGGGGGGGGGGGGGGGGGGGGAGGGAGTGTTTCTAGGCATAAGCAAGAGATACCCAGCTGCTTAGGGATAGCCCTAAAAGAGATACAGAGTCTGCTGATTATAGAAGTAGAAGCTTTTATTACCTTTGGAAACCTACACAAATAAATTACAATCTTATCTACATGTACCTGCTTAAACCTTGTAAATAACTCCCAGGTGCATTTCCTTCATAATAAATCTTTATATAATTTATTATAGGACTGACTACAAGCATTGTCTTTGGTGTGAGAACTAAGTGCAACTGACCCGAGGTAGAGTGACAGGTCCTTGAAGACTGGGAGTAACCTCAATATTGCTGTGATTTTTGGTATAAGGGACCAATCCAAAAACCTGGGTGGCAACATAGATTAGAGTATGCAAGGGACCTCTCTGACTCCATGCTAAGGCTGTTATAGAATCTGAGGAATTTACACTTGATAACTGGTTGGTAAAATCTAACTATAGAATTCACAACCAATTTTGGGTTTGTGCCCTGGTTCCTAACAGTCAGCCCTGAGGTTGATATTCTCGCTCTTGAGCCACTTCAGGCAGCGTTACAGAGGGGAATAGATTTTTAGTCAGACTGTTTAAAACTATTCTGTTAAAGTTTTGAAGTTAATTTCCAAAATATTAATGTGTTAAGTCAATATCTAACAAAAATATCTCATCACCTCTGCTCCCGATACCAAGGTGTCTGTTCTCATCATAAAAAAACTCCAAGACAACCTGGATATCCTCCAATAAAACCAAGAAAGACTAGAGTTGGCATTTCTAATACTACTGACGTAAAAGTGAACACTCACACACAAAAAAACACATTTTAAGAAAAAAATTACACATTCTTTATCATATAGTAGTCAAAAAGAAGCAAGCACAATATTTTTGGGTTGTTTTAACAAGTCCTCTCTTGGTCACCTTTAAAGTTGTGGTTTTTGGTTTGTTTTTTTAAACCAATTATTAGAATTGGGGTGCTCACCACAGGGTGCAGCAGCAGCACCCTCTGTCTACTCATCCTCATTCTTGGTACCTGGGGGATGAAGGAGAAAAAGTTTCTCAGAGTTTTGCTCCTGGATGGCCCATGAAGCCTCTAACTTCCATGCTGGCATGGCACCTGGTAAATTTTTCAAGCACTGTGTGGTCCCTTTCCTGGGTGGAAGCAGATTTCATGGTCTTATTGGTCAGTTTCCAGTTTGGAGAAAAACCACCTACATGAAGTCAGGTATTTTCTTAGGCCTGGTCTACATTTAAACTTTTGCTCACATAGCTATGTTGGGTAGAGTTTCATTTCCCCCCTCTTCCTCCCCACTCATAAGCCCTAGTGTAGACTTAGGCCAGGTCTACAATACAAACTTAGGTTGACAGAAGCCACCTAATAATGTATGCATCTATACTACAGGTCATTTCTGATGACCTAACTTGCCTGTAATGTCGATTTAATTACTCCACTTCCGTGAGAGGCGTAGAGCTTAATTAGATGTTGATGGGTCAACAGAGAGGCAGTGTAGAAGCAGCATTGTGTAAGTTGACTGAATTGGCTTCCAGGAGGTGACCCACAATACTCCACTGTGACCACTCTGGAGACCGTTTTCTACTCCGCTGTAGAGCAGCCAGGTACACAGGAAACAGTTCCTCCCCTGTTAAAGCCCCGGGAAGTTTTGAATTCCCATTTCCTGTGTGATCAGCATGGAGAGCTCGCCAGATTGTTGTACCAATAAATTAAAAACCAGCAGGATCTTATTAAAGGGAAAAAGGCAAAATACCACATTTATTGTGAATACAGAAAGAATCATAGTAAGCAGTTAGTTATAGCTATAACATTCCATTCAATCTCATATTTATTCACACATTCATTCATACACACACACACACACACAGGTTCTGCAAAGTTGTTATCATAGTTACCAGCCTTAGAGTTGCTCATGCCAAGCCACTGGCCAGGTGGCCTGGACATGAGGAGGGAGCAGGGCCTTGTCAGATGCTCATCTGATGCTCCTGGAAGTTGGTTTGCAGAATCAGACCCCAAAGTTCTCACTTTTTAGAGTCTATTTTTATAGGAATTTCTTTCCATGCCAGTCTATGGGAATTGCTTCATCATGCTGTTGCTGAATCAATCAGCAGATAGCACATTCCTGACGGCTCCAAGATGTTATCTTGTTCTTTAGTTCTCCCATTCTTGAGGCTGTTGGGTGGATTCCAGTCTGCCCTCCGGGGGTCCTCTGGTTATTTCCACTTGACGCCTTCTTCAGCCGATGGACACTGGATTCTTAGGCTGGCACCTCCCTGATCATTCAGTTATTATCCACACCAAGCATCCATCCACATACATCCTCTATCTCTATTTCAATCACAATTGTTAATACAACAAAAGGGCGGGGAGTTTCTGGGTGCTGTTTCTGTTCTTAGAGTATTGCTTTGAGTCTCTCTCTCTCTGTGAATTGCTTTGAGAACAGACTCTGTCTTAGAATGTACTAACACAATTAGCAGCTTGCAAGTTTCACACACAGAGGGAGAGAAACAGTACCAAAAACCAAGAGACCTCTTAATTAGTAATACCCTGGAATTTAAACTATGGGGAATCAAACTCATTTGTGATTTTAATACAGAACTTCTTTAATATGATCCAACAAGATCAGCTGATCATGGCAACTCAATACCCCAAATGCACTCCAGCCTGAACTACACAGGAATCATAGAATAGGACTAGAAGAGACCTTGAGAGGTCATCTAGTCCAGTCCCCTGCACTCATGGCAGGACTAAGCATTATCGAGACCATCTCTGACAGGTGTTTGCCTTATCAACAATTCACAAGCAGCCTCATTGTTCTCAGCAAATAATAGGTGAAACATGTACTGTCAAACACAATAAGTCACGAAACTTTGACCTTTCTAATACAAAAAGATTAAATCTGCACCTTGGAGAAAGAGATGAATTTAGCAAGATGAAAAAAAATGGCATTGCTGCAGTAGGACTCAATGGCAGGGGATGGTGAAAGGTCCCCAATTATTCCTCTTGGCAATGTGAGCATTACGGTGCTAAACCATCTTTCACAGACTAGATCACCCAGAGGCAGGAGACAAGGTAACATTGCAGATTTAAGACTAAAGGTATTTGAGATTTGGAAAATGAAGGTGCTGAACAGCAGCAAAGCATGCTCCACCTTCCTTGCCCTGAAAAGCATCAATAACTTCTAGCATTTAAGGCTGACCTTATGAGCTGATTCTAACAAAAGAGAAGCTTGATTCATTTGGTTGTATAAAAGATTTGGAATGGCTGTGAAGAAGGGAAAAGATGAAGCTTTATACCAAAATTATCTCATGCAGTAGCTTGTGACTTGAAGGAATTTATACTCTGAAAATGTGCAGGTGTGAGAGAGAGAAGAGGGTTAATGAAAACAGTCATAACCCCCATACTGTGTGTGTGTGTGTGTGTGTGTGTGTATGTATATTGGATACATTTTAACAAACTCTCTTCAACCATAAAATAAACTGCATATATCAAGTACCTTTCACCTACTCCCTCGCACTTCACTCATTATTCCCTCTGAGTCAGGACTAGTACCTTTCCACTAACTGCCTTAAAAAAATTAAAATATCACAGAAATTATAATTCCCCTACTATCCCTCCTGCTCAATGCAGATTTGATCCAGACTCCTGCTCTACCTGGGGGATTACTGACCCACATCCAGTCAGTCCTGCAACCAAAGATAGCTTAAAGGTTCAATATCTTTTAAATCAGTAGAGAAAGAAGCAGGTGCTTCAAGAAACTGGAGTCCAACTTTTCCTATCTACAGGTACATCATGTTTTAAGGTCTGAATTTAAAGACAACTATTTTAAAGATTTTTTTAAAGAGATACTGTAAAAGACATCAAATATAGATATAAAGACATACATTTATGTGGCAAAGAATTTTAAACATTTGAAAGTCAGATTATAATTTCTATAACCACTGTCACTGGGCCACACTATATATACACACACAGACAGAGCTGTGCAATTCCCACACAAATCTACCTGAGTTGTCCACACCCACACAGAGACAAAGGTGAAATCATTGTGTATTGAAGTTAGACTCAAAAGCATGATTAGTAATGCAGGATATTCCATCTGTGCAATGCAGCCAGGCTACAGCGAAGGAAGAAATCATCAATTTGGAGCATACAAAATTCAAACCATAATAATGAAGTGAGTTTTGCTATACAATTCTTGTTCGTTTCAAGGGGAGGGAAAAAAAGATTGAAGACTCAACTCTCCCAATTCCACTGAATTACAAGAAATGTGCAAGCATAAAAACACACACCTCAATGCACGAGTCCCTTCCCCGCCGTCCTCACCCGCCCCTCCCAGGCACAGGGCACCCCCAGGGCAGGCCCCCTCACTCGCCCCCCCCCAGGACAGGACACCCCCCCACACAGACCTCCTTACCCGCCCCCCCGGGCACAGGGCCCCCAAACACCTCCTCAAACCCCCCCAACCCCCCACACCCGCCCCTCCCCACAGGCCCCCTCACCTCGCCCCTCCCCAGCCCCCGCACCAGGCCCCGGCCGCCTCGTCCCGCTCGGAGGCGCCGGGCCGGGCCCCACCTGCAGCAGCACGGCCAGCAGCGCGCACAGATACACCTGGTAGGGCCCCATCTGCCCCACCAGCGCGAAGGCCTCTTCCACCTCCATGCCGGGCCGGGCCCGCCCCCTCGCACGCCCAGCAGTAGCACCGGGGGCCCGGCCAGCCCCTGCGCCAGGGCCGCAGGCAGCGCATCCCCGGCCGGGCGGGAAGCAGCCAGCGGCTCTGTTAAGGCAACTGACACGACGGCTCGTTGCCGGGAGACACGATGCGCATGCGCGTTCTCGCGCGGCGGGAAACGAGAGCGAGAGAAACCGGGGACGCATGCGCAACTTAGCGGGAAAGGAATACAGGGACAACATGCAATGAAGGAACTCGACGAGCCGGCGCATGCGCAGCGCGGCCCTTCTCGGACGACCGGCAGGCACCTTTGCGGCCATTGATAAGGAAGGGGCGGGGCTTGAGGGGTACAAGGGCGGAGCGAGAGTAGAAGTGGGCGGGGCAGGGTGAGTGGCAGCGTTCGCGCCGGCGCGAGCGCTCAGAAGGGGAGTGAGGGCTAGCTCCCGTGGCCTCTTGGGCGTCGCGGCGAGCGGGCTGGCTACTGGGGGTGCGGCGCTGTGCATGCAAAGTGCAGCTTAGCACCCAGCTTCAGAGGCTGCCTTCCTGGGGGAGGGGTCGTCCACGAAGGAGTTACTCTGAACGTGCTGGACCAGTTCTGCACCTAGGCTTCCAGGAAAAAAAATCAGCTTTGTCTGAAGACCATAGAGAACTATCAGCCCCAAAGCAGCGTGCTGGGATACTGTAACGACCGGGCTCGTGTTTGCCTATCCCACTGCCCTGGCAACAGAATTACGAGCCTGTCTCAGGGCCTGCGCTGCAGGCACTGGGTTTAAGTATTTACTTAGCTCAAACAGTGAGACAGATCCAACTTTTGTAGCAGGAGGACCTGAGTTGTATCCTCAGTGTTGCCCCAAAGTTGAGGATGTTCTCTGCCTAGTGTGCTGCATCAAGGAAACCACAAATGGTCAGAGGCCTCGAATTTATTCCAATATATTTTCCCTTGATCTTCACAAGAAAACTCCCAAGAACATGAGGATACCAAGGTTTTAGCGTTTGTTATTCCATGAGACTTTTTTTCCTGTAGTAGCAACAGCAGCTTCCACTTGGCAGCTTATGTAGCCAAGGTGGACACGCAACCAGGCCCTCACCCCGTTATGGCCGGGCCTTTTGTCTCCCTCTCTCCCCCTGTGCACTCTGGTCAAAACCTAATGAATTTTTGAGAGAAAAAAAACCTATTAATTTAGGTGAAGACTGGAAAAGCAGAAAAACCTTACTTCCACTAAAATCAGGCTTTTCCTGTTTTTTTTTGGCTGTTACAATAATCAGGGGGTTCTGACCAGAGTGCATTTGTATGGTGAGAAGTGGGGGTAAGGAGCCTTCTTAGAGTAGGCTAGTCAGAATAGGGTGAGGGACCCACTAACCCATGCTCTCACCCTTACCCAAATCCTAAACTCACTGCCTCACCCCTAAATCTGGAGTGACTCCGGTCCCTTCCAATAGACCTGTGTGAGGTCTTGCACTCCAGTCTAAAGGAGTGGTTGTGGAGAGCACTTCAGCAGCATGCAGAAGTATGGATATCTACTACTTCCAATTCCTACTGCTCATGACATTTCCACTATGAGCAAAAAGAAAGAGAGAGGTTGGGCAGACCATAATATGATTGCCCCCCTCTTGTTTCTTGCATGCTTTGATCAGCAATGGAATAGTTAAAATATTAACTTTTAAAATGCCACTATTACATTTCTTAGTGAACCCCCCATTGAGTTAACTGGCAACAGTTTACACTTACGATTACATCTGGTTCATATTTTGAAACTTATCTTCACAACCATAATGGCTAGAGATTTTTTTTTTTAACTGAAAGCTTTGCCTCAGGAGTGTAAGGAGGCAGCCACTGAGGAATAGTACCAGCTCGCCATGCTACCACAAACTGGCAAAAATTAATTAGCATGCACACAAAACCCTTTACCAACGGAAAGACCAATAGTGCCCTCATTTCTGGCTTATTAGGAAAATTGTCCCAGAAGAAAAATGTACAGTGCTGGCAGCTAACCATAAATTTCCATATGAACGCCCAACTGTAGCCCTTATTCATGTGAGCAATCCATTGAACTCACTAGCATAACTCCCATGAGGAAAGGCTGTAAGCTCAGGCCTCAGTTCCATAAATTACTAGATATGCACATATGGATCTAACTTGCCAGATGCATTTTCCAAGTTCACCTCTCTAAGAAAATAGGTTAAACCACCTTATTAAAGCTGGGAGACCATTCCAACCCATCAGAATTTTGGTTCCCAGTTTACAATATCTATTCTAAATAGCTCTGAGGTCCCTCTCTTAGGGGAAAAACAGTGCTGGAGTTCTTTTGGCTTCCTTGTAGTACATGTTCTGCAGCAACATGACATCAGCAGTCTGGAATGTCATCAGTGAGGTGGTAAAGATACCGGTCATGGTACTTTGCTGGCTTTCTCTTACTGTACATGAAAGTTTTCTAACCAGACTAATCATCTGCATTGCAGCAGGCTTACCCCATAATGCTAAGGAAGCCTAGCATACGGCTAATTACTGTTTTCCAAACAATCCACTAAGGCCTTTTTGTTTCTCTAATGTACCATTTGCATTTTTTGCAGACAGCGAAACAAACAATTCCTTTGGAGGTACTTTTCAATTTTAAATGAGGATCTAAGAAGATGAATTTCTGGCTGGAATTTGAATAATGTTACAGCCTGGCCCAGCCCTCGTTTCTGGACTAACACCAGTCTTGTAAATGGACCCAAATCCTGGACTCACATGCTTCTAAGCCAGCCTTCCAGATCTGGATAGTGACTGGGAAGTCACTGTTCCTAGCTCTGGGTCTCTTGGGCACACACCCAGGTGCAGACTCATGTCTGACACCCCTCTTGGGCAGTGTAACCACGTAGTCAATCCAATTTAGGATACGTCTACACAACAACTAGACACCTGTGGCTGACATGGAAGTTTACACAGCAATGAAACAGCCCCGCAGCCTGAGCCCCCGCGAGCCTGAGTTGACTGGCAAGGGCCAGCCATGGGTGTCTAGCTGCTGTGTAGACTCACTATTAGACCATGGAACCAGTGTCCCAGTCTTCCTGAGCCCCCCAGTGGCTTAGATACATTTCCGCAGAGTCCACTTGGCTGTGGGAGCTCTAGTTCCTCAATTAACCCTTTCAGTGACAGCATGGCAGGCAAGCAAGGAATACAGGCTTAGCAAAGCAATTTCTTACCCACAGACACTTTTTCTCATAACAAAACACATTAAAGGGTTACATATCTTTGAAGATCAGCAGACAGTCCTAAAATGCATGTTGGTCTCACCTAAAGGCTTACCATCCCCTGATGCTAACCTAAGCAGGACTAGCTTCTTCAGACACCCCTCCTGTCTATCACAGGCCATTACTCCACTCAGCCATCTGCACACTAAACCCAACAACTGGAATTAAACCAAAATAATGCAGCCCTCAGGGGTCTTAACTCTGTCATAGGCAGAGAACAGGAGGGACTGAGATGCACCAATGCCTGAGGAACTGATTGAGACATACCCAGATGATACTCTGACTGTGGTCTGCGGACATATGCTAAGGCTACCAATGGCTAATCCTCTCAACCTCCCCACAACAGCCTAGTGGTGGAAGATTCTACTCCACTGGACACTCTTATCATATGCTGCCCCCAGCTGAGGAACAGAGACACAGGGACTTCTTCAGAAGCAGGGTTCAGAAGCTGTACACAGCTTGCAGTAGAGCATTTCTCTATCTAATCCATGTACATCTTGGAGGATCTCCCTGTCGGAGGAAGTCTAGGAGCCTGTGATCCCCAAGGACCCATGATTATCTCAGATAAAAAGGGCTACCAGCGTTATATAGAGGGGACTACAAAATCATCTTCAGGAGAAGGCTCTCATTTTACCGTATCAGGAAGAGACTGCACAAAATCCAATCCCTCCTGGCAAAGAAAGCCAATTGATCCTACAACACTGGAAAAAGAGGGAAGAGAATTTCAGGTGATTCCTGATACCCAAGAAAACAGGAAGCTTCACTCCTTTTTGGATCTCAGCAATCTCAGTTTTTATGTAATGAAAGAAAAGTTCAAAAACTTTTCTCATGCACCTCATAGAAAGCAACTGGCTGTGCTCTGGAAATCATGGACACCCGTATGTCCTCAAGGGTATGTTTTAACCACCCAAGTTATTATTTATGATTACAGTAATTATCATTATTATTACTGGAGTGTTCGGAGGATCAAGGTCCAAAAGTGTAGGATGTTCTACAAACAGAACTCTTGCCCTGAAGAGTTTACAATCAAATTTAAGACATGAATCAACAAGAGGAATGTGGGAGAGAGAACATAAGAACGGCCATACTGGTCAGACCAAAGGTCCATCTAACCCAGTATCCTGTCTTCCGACAGTGGCCAATGCCAGGTGCCCCAGAGGGAATGAACTGAACAGGTAATCATCAGGTGATCCATCCCCTGTCACCCATGCCCAGCTTCTGGTAAACAGAGGCTAGGGACACCAGAGGACAAGGAAAACAGTGACATGAAACACATGGGTACATAGACTACTTGTGTGCACTGTTAGATTGTTTTGACTCAATTGATTTTATTATTTATGATCAATGTTACAACATAAATAAGTAAATGAGATGAATATAAGAAGTCCCTACTGGCCCTCTGCTTAGTTGATATCACCTGGTAGTTTTCCATAAGCATCAGGGCAGCAGTGGGTTGGAAAGGATTTGAATAAGAACAGGGTAGTGGTTTTATAACTAGTTCAGGGAGAGCACAAGAGGAAACACAGAAGGAAATGTGCAGGAGAACAAACACCCATTGCTGGCATCATCAATGGAGCAAAGGGCAGGAGAGGATAAAGTGGGTTGTGAAGGGCCTTAAAGGTAAGGGCAAAAAGCTTGTATTTGATGTAGTGAAGAAGTGGGAGCCAACAGAGAGATTCAAAATGTAGATGGGTATAGGGATGACATGTTTAGAGCAATGGGCTGGAGAAATGACCTTCTGTACAAAACACAACTTCAAGAGACCTTCACATTCGATTGGGATTGCGGACAATTTGCAAACCACTCTAAAGTAGTGGCAATTCAGTCTGGGTCAGAATTTCTATCTGGCCCCATTTCTACAATTGGTCTCTCCAGAAATTTGGAGAAGTTAAGATCTGGATTTATGTCTGCACCTCTATATTGGACCAAACCAAAACCTCAGGTCTGAACATCACTGAACTTTGGGAAAGTCAGAATACAGAACCAAATCTGAGCTTTGAAGCTCAGGCTCATCTTTGTTTACAAGCATGTCCGATACAATTCATTTAATAGTCACTGTCAAGTGTTCGTGACTATTAAAATCATTCCCAGGTTAACAATAGTGATGTTACAGGAATCAGCATAACTGAGTGTATTGGCCAGGAGGATAAGTATGATTATAAAAGAGATATTCACGGTCATAGATGTTGGCATTTGCATTGATGGAAAAGGAAATAAAAGGGGAAAAAACAGCATGTGCCAGTATGATGTGGTTTAGATGAAAGAATCAGTTTTTGAATGTTTCCCTGAGGCATGTGTCCTCTGAATAACACAGACCCATGAAGTGTAAGTTTGGTTGCCAAAAAAAGAATTACACAACTGAATAGAATGAGATGTGTAAATCACTTTTGTGAAGGGGGAAGAATTGTATTTGTTTTTTCTCCAGATTTATAAATCTGGGATATTTTGGAACAAAGAATTCCAGAAGTTCTGTTCTTATCCACAAGGGGGAGCAGAGGTCCTATATAAAATTTGTCTAGTCCTTTCAGCACAGCATAGTTGTCTAAAACAACTAACTACACAGCTGAGGGTGGGGAAGGAATTAAAGAGAAAGGGGTGATGGCTTGGGCCTTAATTCAGTAGTGGACATACATAACATAAATACGAAATAGATAGGAACATCAAAGTCTGTGGAATCATAGATGACTCATGAGGCTTACATAGCGAACACAAGGGAGGGGTGTTGCCAGTATCACATCTGACTGCCTTTGACTTCCCTAATCCTATGGATCAGGTACCAGTTTTGCAGCCTTACCATGTGAGAACAAGTGAGAATCAAACCTGCAACCTCTAGGATTGTAAGCAAGTGCTGGGCTACCATCCCTTTAGACAGTAATATCGACAGGCATACATCCACCAATCTGAACCACTGGAGGGAGCCTCTGTTTGCACTTTGAGTGATTTTAGTGACAGGGATCAGATTGACAGCCCCAGAGAATAATGTTCTCTCTTTATTCCCCCAAAATATACAACTCAAGCAGCAGCAACATGAGCTTCCTTCTCCTGCTCCCACCACCACCAGTGTCCCTGACCCTGGCTCTGCAGGGTCCCCCTGACCAAGTCACAAGATCATTCATTCTTCATCACCCATCCAGCCACTAATGGAGACTGCCAACCCAGGTGTCAAGTAGCACTAGTGGATGGTGGCTTTTTTGTGATGTGGAAATACTAAATATCTATTAGGAGCTAGAGTAAGACTGCTAACTAATTTCATATAGGCCACTGAACAGCCATAGGATGACAACAGTTCCATTGAGTTTTGATGGTATGAGTGCACCTCCAGGCTTCAACAATATTAATATGCCTTGCTACTGACTATGTCGTAGATTTGCCATTGGGTCTGACTTCAGTGCATGATATTCTAAGAGGATTTGGCATTTATGACTGGTTCATTGGCCTTGACACCGGAGGCATAGAGAAAAGAGGAGTCTGCATAAGTCTGAGAGTGTATCTCAGACGCCTTTAATGACTGCAGTTATTGGAGTGAATTGTGTTGAGAGTACAAAGGATTGTAGGGATGAAGGCATACCCGGGAAAGCAGAAGGTGAAGAGATGCCACAGAGTTCACTGTGGCTGGGTACTCCCCTGACCTAGCAGTGATTGTAGAAGAGGAGCTCAGTTTATTGGCAGAGGTTAACCTGCTTGTTTCCTCACAGACCATTTTGTGATCTGGAGAGTAGCGATTTTAATCAGAGATTCATCCTGGATCCCCTGCTTTCCCATGGGGAAGAACTGGGTGAGAATGTAAAAACAGTAGGGAAACTTGGAGACAGTGACCATGAGTTAACTGATTTCATCAGAGTAGCAAAACAATATACATATACAGCCTCAGCAGAGTGTGGAAATAATAGTCCTTCTGTGTATGGCTCTGCTGTGATCATAGCTGAAATACTGCAGTCAGTACTGGGCACCGCATTGTCAGAAAGATATTGACAAATTGGAGGGTGTTTAGAGAAGAACAGCAAAAATAATCCCATTTCACTGGTCAGGAATTGCCAGAGAACAACATGCTCTGGTCAGGTCCCCTCCAACAGGCAGAACTCTTCCTACAGGAAGGGCACCAGTAGTAGGAGGTATAGAGCCTAAGCAGCATAAAGCAGGGATTGAGGATCTGACCCATGAAGTTACACTGGTGCAAAGTGAGTAAGTGAGAAGAGAACCAGCACCTAGCTCCCTAAAAAATATTGGTTTTAATAATCCATGATGTCATTAGTAAATCCGAACAGGATTTGACAGTGTCCCTTTAGTGATAGATTGATTGCCTAGACAAGGACTTTCCCATTTAAGATGGTCTCAGATTTATTTTACATGTTTGCTTTACTGAATACAAAGATCACAGGAAACTGACTGAGTTGTGTTATTTATTTATATGTACTGCCCTATTAGATTTCAAGGCATCTGCTGCCTGCAGTGCAACTGCTATTTTGGGAGGCAGAGTTCATGCAGAATGTTCTAGCAGAGACACACACACCGTGCTCTCTGTAGGAGACTTTTCTCCTGTTCTTTTCTGTTTTGTTATTTTTTTCCTGATCAAAATAAAAGTGCATTCGGACTTTTAAGCCTTGTTGACATTAGACTAAGTATATTTCGAGAGGAATTCTGCCATTGTTTCATTGTTTCATTGTTCTATCAGTACAAGCAATGGTGGGAGCACTAGTATAGATAAGGGATGGATTTTTTTTTTGCCAACAAGTCATCTAGACCTGCTCTGAGCAGGATTAGAGAACACAGTGGTAAAACTATCAGCAGTCTACACTAGTGCTTGCTGCACCATGGAAAGTAAAATAGTGGGAGATTTTGTGGGAAACGCAAGTGTAGCCACGGCTTTAAATGTTTGTTCCTTGTGCATGGAAAACAGCCTGGAAGTGATGAGACAAAAAACACAATACTGTACAATGCAACTTTATTTTGGACAGCATATTCTATTAACAGTATGTCAACTCCCTTACAAAGTTAAATCATAAATCCTAGCAGAAGGACAGAGATAGCTAACCGGTGATTAATATGGTGATTAAAAAACACAGACAGATAGATAAAGGAAAGTATATTCCTATTATTTAGAGGTGGACCCAAGCGGCAAAATTCAGATCAACATCCGGATTTTGAACTCCCTTGAAATCTATGGTATTCACATCTGGGTGTTTGGTTCAGCCCAATACAGACATAGGGAGCAGCTGGGGAATTAAGTTCCTGGATTTCAAACCTTCTCCAAGTTCAAAGGTGTTTTTGATTGAATCCAGAAGAGATTTCCATCCTCTTTTGCTGACTTTGGGCAGTGTGCACCTGCCACCCATCGTCATGACAGAAAAGCAAGACTTCTTTAAATAAACACTCATTAGTCACTGATTTCTTCTGAGTTTCAGTTGGAGTCGTTGAGTGAGTTTACATTCTATTTCCAGTTATCTGTGAATAAAGCATAACAGCTACACAAACATGGAGGGAGGGAAGGGAAAGGGAAAATAGTCAAAAGAACTCTTTGGATTCGGTTAAAATAAATCAATCCTTAATTCATGTACAACTAAATCAGTTTTTGTTTCTCTGTTTTTTAAATTGAAAAGTTTCTCCTACAGGCTCTTTATCTGATGTTTAGCTATAAGGTGTAGCTCACTTCACATTGATTTAGTGAGAGGGTTTATATTAGTCAACAAGTGAACTGTCATTTATTAATCATGTATGTACTTAGCAGCAAATTCAGAGTCCCAGGCAAGTCATTGTACCTTTGTGCCTCAGTTTCCCCAGCCAGAAAATGAGATTAATAATACTTGCCTGCCTCCAGAAGTTTTGAGAGGCTTCCTACACTCATGTTTTAGGGCCCACCCCAAAGGCCATTGAAACCAATGCAAAGACTTCAGTTGCCTTGATTTCAATGGGCTTTGGATCAGATTGTTAAAAAGCTTTGGGGTCTTCGGGTGTACAACACTGTAGAAGTGCTACATATTATTGAAGGGTCATATCCTGAGCACCTTACTTAGTTTATACTCAGCCCTTACTCCGGCAAGATTCCCATTGAGAAAGAACTGAGTAAAAACCAAGTAAGGAGCTCAGGATCTGCTCCATTTTCTAATAAAACAGTGGATACATAATACATATTGCTGAGCTTCATTCTGCCCATAACATATCAACTCCCACAGAGCGTCTTTCCTCCCTGAAAATCCCAAAGCACTTTCTTGGTAGGCAAAATTTAGTTACACCAGGACATTGGGGTGAACATTCCTACTCTTCTGAAAAGTGCCAGAGAGGAGTTTTAATGACCACACGAGGTTTTACATTTCAGGACCTTGGTTTTACATTTCATCGTAAATACAGCCCTCAGCAGCAGAGTGCATCCATGAGCAGTATTCTCCTTATTGTACAGCCAGGGGAAGGGAGACATCAAGAAGGATTAAGGGCTTGATCCTGCACTCAGTGAATTCAATGGCAAAATGTCTTCTGTAGTGCAAGATCAGTCCTTAAGTGACCTGCCCCAGACCATCTAATGAATCAGAGGCATAGCCAGGAAAAGTACCCAGATCTTACTAATGTCTAGTCATGTGCATTAACCAACAAATCATGGTCCCTCTTTAGCCTGCTCTAAGCTGCTACCACTCATTTAGTTCCACTGGTGACAGCAGCACCAGGAGCCATAGTGCAAACAGGCTGATGGCCTTTTAGGATATGTCTTCACTACAAGTGAAAGTATGATGGGAGTGCAGGCAAGCATAACCATGCTATCTTTCATCTAGCTAGCACAAGTAGTAATACTGTAGTAGTGACAATGCGCTTTGGTGCACGCTAGCTGCTTGAGTACGTACCCAGAGCCCCTGGCAGGCTCTCTCTAGGGCGGTTAGTCCGTGTTGAAGCCCATATATTCCCTACTGTTGTTACCTTCCTATCCACACTACAGTTACACCTTAATTTGCCGTTTAGACGTACCCTTAAACACCAGTTGGTCTAACTCAGCTCTGCATAGGCCTTATTGATACAGTGCTTAATATCCCATTAGTAAAGTTCAGCAGCCAATAGCTCCCCAGAGATTGCTAACTCTGGTGGGGCCTGACCTAGCAATGGTGGGAAATCCTACAAAAGTTCCTTTGTATAGACAAGGCTTTAAAGGTTTACATCTTGGCAAGATCCTTCCCTGGTGAACAGATGTGATCTACCCTGGAAATGTTCATTGCTTTGATCAGTGTATTAACATGCAACATTTCACTTACCAAAATTCTTTATGCATCCAAACATATTTCTCTTGCCAGGCAGCAGGAAGAAGTATTCTGAGTATCCAAACAAAGGCACTCACTTCTATACAAGACATAACACCTCTTTGAAATATACCCTGTAATGATGCCTGTCAAATCAAGACAAAAATAGCAGTCCCTGAATCAAAATGATGTGTAGTTTGCACCAGCCGTGAGCATCATCTGTTTCTCTTTCTGGATTACAGGGTGTGAGCCACATGCAGAGAACTGCTTAGTCCACTTCTTTGACTGCAGTCTTGTAGAGCTGCACTTCATGCAGCAATAGGTATCAGAACAACAGGCCTAGAAAGTCAAGTTCTCTGTTTCTCCAGAGCTGCCTCCTAAGCTTCCATCACACGCGGGTTGCATGAAGAATGGAAACATTGATTCCCAAATATTTTCCCAGGAATTGCCAGATTTCACCATGGATATTATTCATGAGTTATTCAGCCAGCTCTTCTTTACTTTCTGCCATAACAATGTGCCATAATATTCACCTTGAGGAAACATCTCTGGTGGCTAGAGAGGAGTTCAGTCCTCATGGCCAACTCAGTCCTTGGCCTTTCAGCTGAGGTTGCTGACAATCATGCAGTAGTTGTGCTGGTTTCTGTCCACATGGATAGCTGTCCACTAGGAACTAGACTAAAGCCTAGACTAGACTCATCTCATACAGGGGCCAGAGAACAGAGATTAAATGGTAGTGACTTTTAGTTATCACTGACCTGGGGTGTTGTTGAGCCACAATCTAGAGACGAAAGTCTCCATCTCCCAATACCCTGTGCCATGCAGCTTCTTCCCTTGAATGGACACTTAGCACTTTGCTATGATAAACAAGTGCAAGGTAGTGGGCAATCAGGCCGTTGGGATTATGCAGCCAAATGTTCAGAAGTGTCCACTAATCTTACATGTCTACAGTTTTGGGTGCCCAACACTAGAGCCATTGGGCCTTGTTCTTGGTCATGCTGAGCACCCAGAATTTCAGCTGAAGTCACTGGGAGCCATGGGGCCTAAGTAGGTCTGAAAATCAAATACAAAGTACCTCAGGCTGGACACCCAGAAGTCAAGGCACACAAAGTTAGTGAACATTTCTGAAAATTCAGGTCTGAGTGCTTGATTTTCCTCTCACTCATACTAGTGGAACTCCACTGAATTCCCCTCAGACAGAGACAAATACCTACAAGATCTCTACTAAGCATTCTTACAACCACAGTACCCACCTGCTGAAGTGAAGAAACAGATTGACAGAGCCGGAAGAGTACCCAGAAGTTACCTACTACAGGACAGGCCCAACAAAGGAAATAACAGAACGCCACTAGCCATCACCTTCACACCCCAACTAAAACCTCTCCAACACATCATCAAGGATCTACAACCTATCCTGAAGGATGACCCATCACTCTCACAGATCTTGGGAGACAGGCCAGTCCTTGCTTACAGACAGCCCCACAACCCGAATCAAATACTCACCAGCAACCACACACCACACCACAGAACCACTAACCCAGGAACCTATCCTTGCAACAAAGCCCGTTGCCAACTGTGCCCACATATCTATTCAGGGGACACCATCATAGGGCCTAATCACATCAGCCACCCTATCAGAGGCTCGTTCACCTGCACATCTACCAATGTGATATATGCCATCATGTGCCAGCAATGTCCCTCTGCCATGTACATTGGCCAAACTGGACAGTCTCTACATAAAAGAATGAATGGACACAAATCAGACGTCAAGAATTATAACATTCAAAAACCAGTCGGAGAACACTTCAATCTCTTTGGTCACTCGATTACAGACCTAAAAGTGGCAATTCTTCAACAAAAAAACTTCAAAACAGACTCCAATGAGAGACTGCTGAATTGGAATTAATTTGCAAACTGGACACAATTAACTTAGGCTTGAATAAAGACTGGGAGTGGATGTGTCATTACACAAAGTAAAACTATTTCCCCATGTTTATTTCTCCCCACCCCCCACTGTTCCTCACACATTCTTGTCAACTGCTGGAAATGTCCCACCTTGATTATCACTACAAAAGGGGTTTTTTTTGTTTTTTTTTCTCTCCGCCCCCCTTGCTGGTAATAGCTCACCTTACCTGATCACACTCGTTACAGTGTGTATGGTAACACCCATTTCTTCATGTTCTCTGTGTATATAAAATCTCCCCACTGTATTTTCCACTGAATGCATCCGATGAAGTGAGCTGTAGCTCACAAAAGCTTGTGCTCAAATACATTTGTTAGTCTCTAAGGTGCCACAAGTACTCCTGTTCTTTTTGCGGATACAGACTAACACGGCTGCTACTCTGAAATCAGTCATTCTGGGAACTGAGGTTCAGATGAACAGCATTAAGTATCTTCTTTGGTTTCAGAAGGCCAGATCCTGCGGCCCAGGTGAGGAACGCTTGGATCAGAAGATTATGAGAATCACAAAGGTGGCTTTCATCTGCTTTTGCATTGCCCAGTCTTGGGCCAGCTGAATGCTGGACCTGTCCCTTGGTGTAAATTAGAGCAGCTTCTGCAGCAACTGGCATGGAGTTTGGAGGAGGTACAAGGAAATCAGTCTGTCTGCACAGGGCTTGAATGTTAGCTGCATTTGCAGCACCCCTGCAAATAGTTTTATATAATGCAAGTTCCATGTAACGCAAGTTTTTAAATAAAATGTCACGTGGTACAAAGTTAGATGCCTTGGAGAAATGCAAGTATACTATTTCGACACAGTCGTCTTCATCAACTAGACCGTAATCTTGTCAAAAAAAGAAAACAGGTTTATATGACAAGACCTATCTTCCATGAAACCATGTTGACTGACATTAAGTATAATTTTAGCCTCTAATCCTTACACATTATGGACACATGCTTCAGGAGCATGTTCTCTAATGAGATGTGGTGGTCTGTAACAGATGCGTATAAGTTAGAACTTTAATCCATAATCATGCAAGGTCCTCTGATTCTGTAGTTTGTTGCAGCCCAGTGGGGGAATAATGGACAGAAGCAGTTAAGACAGGGGTGGGCAAACGTTTTGAGCCGAGGGCCACATCTGGGTGGGGAAATTGTATGCAGGGCCGGGGCAGGGGGTTGGGGTGTCGGAGGGAGTGTGGGGTGTGGGAAGGGGTGCAGGAACAGGCTCAGGGCAAGGGACTAGGGCAGAGGAGGGGTGCAGGGTGTACGAAGGAGCTCAGGGAATTCGGTTGGGGTGCAGGAGGGGTGCGGGGTACGGCAGGGGGCTCAGGACAGGGAGTTGGGGTGCAGGAAGGGTGCGAGGTGCGGGCAGGGAGTTGAGATGCAGGAGGGCTGCGGGGTGCGGTGGGGGCTCAGGGCAGGGGGCTGGGGCGCAAGGGGCAGGGAGTTGGGGGTCAGGGTGCAGGAGGGGTTCGGGCTCTGGCCCAGCACTGCTTATCTAAAGCAGCTCCAGGATGGTAGCGGCGCACACCGGGGCCAGGGCAGGCTCCCTGCATGCTTGCCCTGGCCCCATGCCGTGCCGCTCCGGGAAGCGGCCGGAACCATGTCCCTGCGTGGCCCCTGGGGGAGGGGGGCACAGGGCTCCGTGCACTGCTCTTGCCGCACCTCCAGGTACCTCCTCCGAAGCTCCCATTGGCCGCGGTTCCCTGTTCCCGGCCAATGGGAGCTGCGGTGGGTGGTGCCTGGAGGCAAGGGCAACGCACGGAGCCCTCTGCCCCCTTCCAGGCCCCAGGGATGTGGTGCCAGCTGCTTCTGAGAGCGGCACGGGGCCTGAGGCACCACGGGGGCAATCCCACAGGCCGGATCCGGCCTGTGGGCCGTAGTTTGCCCACCCCTGAGTTAGGAGGATGCCAAGCTAAGCAGGCAGCTTGCTACAACCTGAGGCCACTTTTATGCACAGGGGAGCAGGTCTGGGTCCAAGTGTTGAATAGCCACATAAAGGAATGACAAAAGGCAACAGTCCCAGCTGCAGTGCGACACGGGTCGTATGAGGTAGCTATAGACTCAGGACAGTGGTGGAGATAAAACCAACAACAACTGTGGAGTAGCAGCAGACAGCTAGGATACCTGGATAGATGGGCTAAGGCCAGGATCTGGAGGACTTAAAAAGAACCTCATCCATCAGCTAGTCTGACATAGGAGAGTTGGGAGAAATGAGGTATATGAACAACACAGAGGACCAACAGGATGCTGCTCAACTGACTGGAGGCAGCATCAGGGTGGAAGCAAGTTCCCCACCAATAACAATAACAGAAAAAAGAAGCAGGAGCCTGGTTGGAAGACCTGCACACTTCACAGAATATGAGGCCTAACAGGCTGCCTGGGCTGGCCGTGGGATATGTGCTAGTGGGGGTGTTCTAATGGGGGCATTGTACTAGTCACATCTGGCCCCAGTAAGTCAGCAAACACTTGCACAAAGACATGACAACAGAAATTGTATGGCACTTGGAGGGAGGAGACGGGTGGCTGGAGGGAACCGTCTGGAGGAGGCTAGTCTAGGTGCATGTGGCTAGAATGCTAGTTGCAGTTGCAGCACTTCTGTACATAGTTCTCTTAACAAAGAGCCTGTTTTGTTTTAGAAACATGGAGTCCTCTTCTCATGTTATTACTTAGCACCCAGTATATGAATCAGAGTAAAGGCTACATTAAAGCCTAAAGGGGCCATACGGCAGTCAAGGATTGCTGAGCACAGGTATACCTTGGACATTCCCTCTTTTCTGCAGCCATACTCCCTGCAGCAGCTGTAGGGATGGGTGTGATTTAGGGGTTGCCTCCGCTGCACTACATCTCACAAGGATCACCTATCACCCGTTAATCTTCCAGTTAAGCTGACTTAGGGTTGGTTAGTGTTGGTGGAATTGTGCAATGCTGCCCTAAGGCCCTGGAGGTTTTGATCCAGAATTCCTGTCTCCAACTCTGTCAAAACAAGCAGCTTTTGAACCAGAGCAGAGTCTAGCCAGGCTGGATGCACAGCCAACATGGGCACATGCTCAGGACAGGTCAACATATGGCACGGGGACCTGGCCTGGTGAGAATAATGGAGCGTGATAAAATGTGTCAAACTGCTAGACCATTTGCATTGTGTGGGTGTGCAGGAATTCCGTTTGTCACTGACGTGCAAAGTGTTTTGAGTGAGCAAATGTATATTCAGAGAACCTTTCATCCCAAAACACTTAACCTCTCAATTTCTGAATTTCTACAGGAGTGAAGGATGGGGGAAATAGGGTAGTCAGTGGTCCCATCCGTGACTGCTGAGTCCAAACCAGGTTTAAGGAAATCCTGTGTGGCAACACTAAGGAGCACAGGTTGTGTTGGTCCAGGAGCTAGAGAGCCAGAGAGAACCACAGGCTCTGTCTATGTCCAGCAGCTTCATCGAAGAATCTCCTTTATGTTCATTTCATCTGATTCCTCTACTGCAACAGGGACACTACAGAGGAACCCAATAGCAGCTGGTGGTGGGTGGGGTAAATGGATGCCTGGGAAGGGAAGAGGCAGAAAAAAGGGAGCCAAGAAGCAGGCCCAGAAGCCAGAGCAGGAGGAGGAGCTAGGAGAGTAGGCAGGAAGACACAGAAGAGTTGCTAGCCAGCTGGTCTGCCATTAGCAGCTGTGCTGTCTGAAAAACAGATGGGTAGGAGCCTGTCGGCCAGTACGTAAGGGGAGGAAGCTGCATGCCATCATCAGGAAAAAAGAGGTGAAGAGGCAGGTCCTTGTCACAGTGGGAGGAGCTGCAGAGCTGGCTGGCTCTCTGTTATGAATGGGCTTCATTATTCTAAGAGTTCTGAAACTGTTTAATCTTTGAGCACTAAAGTGGCATGTCAGAACTAAAGGAATAAATGCAGGCATCACGTCACCACTGTATTGCATCCACACAGCCAGCACCAGGAGAGGAAAGTTAACGGGAACAGCCCTGTGCTAACGAAGTGTCCTGGGATTTTTAACATCTGTGACGAGCAGACAGGGATATAGTATGTAAAGTCTCATCCAAAAGTGCAACACTCACTGAACTGCATGGGACTCAACGGTCCTGATTCTCCATGTTAGGGGAGGAGTAATTGCAGGGAGTCCCACCAGTGTAAATGAGATCAGATTTCATTTCAAATTATCTGACTGGAGAAGATGAAGGGCTGAGCTGATCTTACCGGCATTTGAACATGCTGCTCTAGAAAAGACAAATATTACAAACTTGGTGAGTCAACCAGGAGCTCATCTCCTCCCATGCGTGCTTGTGTCCTCTGAATTGGCCACAGTCTTGCTACCAGAGAACATCACAGGGGAATCCAAGAGCACTGCTTAGTTATTGCACCCTGTCATTTCAAACATTAGTCTTGGTCTCTCAAAGTAAATTCTGCAAGTGCCTCCTTTATAGCTTCAAGTACTTTGAATGTTGCTAAGGCTGCTTAGGATGTCTGGGTGGTGATATCAATGGTCTGCATTCGCTGTGCTCAATGCACTTACACAGCTGCAATAGCAACAGTCTGGAATTCAGAAAGTCTACAAACAGGCAGCCCTGTTTTAATTAGTTGAGTACTGAGACTAATTAATATGCAAATGAGGAGCTTACCAATATTAATCATCTGTTTTACTAGGCTGCTTTACTAAAGAGTTTCTAACGAATTTGCAAATGAAGTTTCTGTCATTAAAAATCAGCTAAACGCCTATCTGAGAATACTCTTTACTTAATGTGTGTGAAGAGGGAAAGGGAGATTGGAAAGGGTTGTATTTTTGGAAGAAAAACAGCAGTGACTGAAACCAATTTTGTCTTTGGTAGGCACTGCGCTGAGTCAACTCTTTTCAAACTCTAATTGAAAGTGTTTCAGCAAGAGAGCAGTAATCAGAAAGCAGTTGGAATGGGACCTTTTTGTGTGTGTGTTTTTCTCAAACCATGACAATTCAAAGAGACCCCCCAGCAGGACAAAAATAATATCTATGTCCAACATCTGTAGATAGCACCCATCACAGTCGAATTTAAATTACGTGTATATACACATATATATCTTGTAAAGTTTCCCTGCTATATTACTATGATTGACGCCTTGGAGCATAGTAACGGAAGTCATTTACCTGAGCTAACATTCTTTATGCTGTTGATTTACATTTTGCACTTCACTGAGCTTACCGGTCAGTTTCACATTGTGTTTCTAGTCAGTTTCACTCTGATTTTCATGCACTAGTTCAATGTTTGGCATTCCAGCACTGCCAGAGGGAATATTTAGCTCAAATGAAGAACATTTTCATGTACAATAAGAAAATCCACCAAAGCATTTCTGATTATATTAGTTTTCTTTTGATACTTATTCCCCCCTCCCCGCATTAAAAATAGAGCCTAAATTCTTGGCATTGAGCATCCCTTGAAATGACTGCATAGTTTGAAAAGTGAGAATGAGACTTGCAAATGTCTTATTGAAACACAGATGGGACCACAGAGAGAGAGACTTCAAAAAATGGAAAATCCTGCCTGAAAATGAATCCAAAACACTGGGTGATTCTCACTGCTAGTGCATGGAGCTTGGCTGCAGATTTGGATTAAAGAGGTTCCTGAGGTTGCAGAGCTGGAAAATGGAAAAAGCTTAGCAGCACCTGCCATCAGTTCTGAAATAGACTTCTCCCTCTCAGCTGACCATAGAGAGGATACACATTTCATTTATTTAGAAACAAGGCCTTAGCAGGGGCTGCCCCCACACCTCATTCAGCTGCACTTAAGTGACAGCTCGGGCCTGTTTCCCTTCTGCTAGAAATTATTGAGCTCATTTTCCTGAGCACAGGAAAGGAGAGACTGGGAAGCAACAGAAAATAACTTAGGAGGATGCAGTTAGCAGCTGTGATACAGTAATGCTTACACATTCAAAACTCCCATTGAAATCAAGTTACAGTTGGCAATTGGATAGGCCCAAGTGCTGGGCAAGACAGGGTTGAGGAGCTCTGCCTCCTCCTGGGTCAGATCTGGATATCTTTACTCACACTGAATAGTACCTTGATCCATGAGCAGTCCCACTGTATCCAGTGGGTCAGGTCCTCAGTTGGTATCAATCAGCATAGCTCCATTGGTAATGATGTGGATTTATCAGCTGAGGATCTGGCTCAATGAGCTTATTCATGTAGTGAGGCACTACTCATTATGAGTAAGGGTCCCTCAGTGAGTATGTTACTGCACTGGGCTTTTTCCACACACTGTGCAGTCGATTAGGTATTTCTTCTCCGCACATTATGTCTGTAGGTTAACCACACAGGCATTGGCCCTGCGGCATTCCCTCATGCAAACCATTGGTAAGAAGTGCTAAACAATCACTCCCCAATGACTGTGCATGCATGAACTGAAATTTTCACTTCCTCCTGGACAAAACAAACCCAACTTTTAGTGGAAGGCTCAAAGCCAGTCCTCATCAGGAAAGGTTAGTACCTGGGCAAACTGCACCTTTCTTCATCCTGCCATTTCAGCACAAAAGCTATTCCAGAAAGAGTTGCAAGAATTCACTTTTAAATAGGAAAACATGATTTTTCTTCAGTCTCTTCATATTCCAAACAGTCTGGATGGCTTTGTTCACATTAAAAATAATAATACCTTAAGGGAAGAGACCACACCTGGAAAATTTCAGCCAAAGTTTGAGAAAGTTCTGAGCAACTGAATCCATGGCATTCTAAAGGAAATACTTAGGCAAATATAATCGTGGCTTTGGTTAGCACTCCAGAAATTGAGCCTGATTCCCCATTGATGTGCACCTTGTGTCATTTCTCCCTATGCAAAGGGAGTGCAAAATGGTACCAAATCTGAATGCTCCACTCACTCACACTCAGTGTGGCTCAAGTTCAAATGACTCTACAAGGGGTAAGGCAGTGAGGAATCCCCACTGCCCCATTGACGTCAGTCGAGTTACACTGGTGGAACAGTGAGGTGCAGAGGGCCAGCACCAAGCCAGTGCACTACTTACCCACTTTTTTGAGGACTTAAGTGGAGCTCAGCGGTTACACAGGCCTTGTGCTGGACTGGCCCCCTGCATGGGAGAGAATTTCCCCAGGAATGAGTGAAGGGCTTGTTGGGGGTATTGCATCAGACACCATAGAAGGTGCCTGATCCAAATCAATAGGAGTCAAGCTCTAGGTGAGTAATGAATGAGGTGAGGAGCCCTGCTCACTCAATGTGTGCCCTCAGTAAATATTTCAATAGACATCTAGATTGGCCATGCATACACGCACAGCTCAGCCTTTCATTGTTCTGCACCTTCCTAATTTAGGCCTTGATCCTGCACACTGCGGTCAATGGGAGTTGACCTCAGTGGGAGTAGCACTGACACTTTAGTCATTAAACATTTACAGTGTGTGTGCTTGTCAATAAGTCATAACCACCAGTGCTTAATTTGTGCCAGGGCTGAGGCCTGGCACCTCTAGGCTTGGCAGTTCATAGCTCTGGGACCTCTGGGCTTGCTGCATCAGTTATGAATGTAAAAATATTGCTTGAGCCCTGGCACCTAATTGTCCAAGTCCTGGCACCTCTTTCATTACAAATGAAGCACTGGTCATAACCTGAGCAAACCAAGGTCAATTTTCACCACAAAACTCAAAGACACTTCTCCTCAGAGATGAATATGCCCCTGCCTAATTTCAGCTTGCTCCCCCTAACTGTTCTGGTGCTAGAGTTGTTAAAAAAATAAAGCTGCACAGATTTTTTTTTTTATATATGAAATGGGGAAATTGCATATTTTTCATTGTCCCTGTTCTCCAAAATGGCATTGTGCTAGATGACATCGACAAGAAAGTGACTAAGGGAAAAAATGCAACTGATTAGGAGTATATTTTCTTTGTTCAAACAAAGAGATGCAGCAAAAGTAAATAAACTGAAAAACAAAATCTAGGATTTTAAAATTATTCCATATTTAAATATTCTGAGGTGTCATTAGTGAGGAAGTGAGATTTTTTTTTAGAATATGTGTGAGTTTTAAACTGACATTGTCCATTTTGACATATGCATTTTCCATTCAAAACTTGCAATATAGAATGAAACTATCTTGTTGTTCTAAAGTAGAAACAAAGAGATAGAAGAGATGCCAGAAAGAAAGAGAGACACAAGGTGGGTGAGGTAATTCTTTTATTGGACCAACTTCTTCTGGTGAAAGAGACAAGATTTTGAGCTCCACAGACCTGAAGAAGAGTCCTGTGTACCTCAAAAGCAGGTCTCTTTCACCAACATAAAATATATTACCTGATCCATCTTGTCTCTCCTATATGCTGGGACCAACATGGCTACAAAAACTCTGCAAAGGAAGAAAGAACAGGTCGGGGTAGGAAAGAATACGACGGGTTACAGCTTCTCGTTGCCAACAGATAGTAAAAGATAAGGACTGTTGGATAGGTATTTCAAAGTTCCAATGCTAAGGCCGTCCTTTAAGCTGGATTGAAAATAGTTTAGACTTCAATGTTTATTAATACATTTTTGGTTATTTATATGAATCTTGAGGGGGGAAAGGAAGCTTCTGCCATTTTAATTCCTTTGTTAATGTCTTTATGAATTCAATTAGCACTTCATTCACACTTCTTTGTTTCTGAATCACATTAGGATATGGCTTATGCCAACTTCTTTCTCCCAGGAGAGCTGAGGCATCACAGTATTTTGCTCAGCTGTGTGGCTGAGCACGGACAAACTCAATTTACTGAAGGCGAGTGAGCTGACACCATATAGTCACAGCTGCCGTAACATGGACAAATGGCCTATATCATTCCAAACCAAAGATCACTGTCCTGGGGAAAATGTGCCAGTACACAAGTAAATGGAAGACAAACGGAGTTGATTTACCGGACATGAAAGTAACCTCCCATTGCTGGACATAAGATTTAACTACCTAATAATTCATTTTTGTTTCTGTGATTCTGTCGTCTCTGCTCAACCTATCAGCAAGATTTCAGAGTAGCTGCTGTGCACCTAGAGACACTGGGCCAAATTCCTCTCTGGTGTAATTCAATTGACTTCTATAATGTTATACCAGGGAGGAACTTGGCTACTAAGCCTGATTCTTCTCTCTCACCAATTTTACATCCGGATAATTCAGCTCTTGATTTCACACTGGGGCAAAACTCAAGCCCATAGTTTACCAGGTGAGAGAATAGTTGGGTCTTGATTCTGATCTCATCAATGGAAATTAGGAATAAATTCAATGAAATCAGCGGAGTTACAGTGGGGCAAAACCTGTGTCAGTGAGAACCCAATCAGGCCCATCAAATCGGATTTAGATTATAAAGGGTAGATTTTGAAAGGTATTTAGGCACCTAAAGAGATTTCCAAAAGTGCCTAAAATCAATGAGAGCTATTTGCCTAGATGCTGGTGAAAATCCCACTAGGTGTCTAACAGCATCTTTAGACACTTCTACACCTTGGAAAATTTGGCCCTAAACTCCTGTGGGACTAGGGACCAAAGAAGAGGTCTGATTCACCATGGTGTCACTCCAGTTTTACACCAGTGCAATTCCAATTAAATTAATGGACTGGTGCCAGCATAAAACTGGAGCAGCACAGTGGTGATCTGGGTGTCAAAATACTAGTAACCTCTTTCAGTTTGTGTCAGGGGTTAGGAGGCAGGTGAATGTATTTTCACCAGATGATTTATTTGGTTAAATAAATTCAAATATTCAACATGGCCTCAATACATACCTAGAGCAAGAATGCTGTGCCCTGGGGAGGTGGCTGGGGGGTAGTAGAGCTATTTGGCAGCCAAACCAATGGCTCCTGCACCTCCTCACTTCAGGTTTTGGAAGGATGGCTGATGGAGCTGCATACCTGTACATCTTCTGTCCCTTCCTCTGCTTCTGTGCTGGTCCAGCCTGCACCCCAGGCTTCTCAGTGTACTGGGGCAGAGGAAGTGCTGCAGACCTATGTTCTAAGGGAAGGGGAGGGGTGCATATAGACCCTTCATGAGGGGGTTTCAGAGTTCTGCTCTTCCCGCCCCCACCCTCCAAGCCACTTGTCCTGCAGGCAAATGACACTGTCTACATAAAAAGGAGAGTTGAGTTTTCAGTCCTGAAGAGGCAGGGATTCTTTATTGCTTATTAAATGTTCAATTCCAAATCCAGTGAATCAGAGATGAAAAGCTCCTGCTGAGAAAGGGAAGAGAGAAATTGCATTTTGGCCTCAGGGAAACCTGCGCCTCTAATATTAAAGATGTGCAAATAAATAAAGGAGATTGTTAGATTTACGCATCTAATATTCTCGAATGCCATGATCAATGTCTAGATTTTACTTTATGAGGTTCTCCAAAAATCTATAGCCCCTCTTTTATTAATTGTAGATCCTCACTGCAAAGGTCTTTCGCATGTCTCTGGCAACTAGGTCTTAGCTGTCAACTCCATTAAATTCTATTATAATATGGCATGATTGAATGCTCCAGCGGGATTAGCTAGCCACTGTGTATTAATATATTATGGAGCACGTACAGTCATGCATCAGCACCACACTGCATTCAAAAAGATGCTGTTGTGTTTACATTTTTTTTCCAGTGCACTCCGCTGCCATTCAAGTGGAAAACGGCTGTAACATAAATAATCCCTTGCAAAAGAACAACATCAGCCACTAAGTATCTTTCTCTGGGATGGGTGTGCTGACAAAGCTCTCTCATGTGCTCAGAGTCTCATTCCCTTAATGGGTTGTGTTTGTGTGGCTTTAATTAGTTAGCACTTGTGTAGTGGAACAGTATAGAAGGGCCCAGGATTTTTGCGTGTGAGGGAGAGCTGAGGTGCCACAGCGTAGAGGGGCTAAGGATTTCCCACCCGCCAGATTAGATGCTGGAACACTACAGTGATGGGTCCATGATAAGAGTCTAAACAGAAAAAATACCAGAAATGCTTCTCTGTTCAAGAAATACTGAAGCAGGACAGTGTGTGAACTAGAGAGGGTTCAAATAGCTCAAATTCTGAGATTTTTCAATGGAAAAAAAGGCACCATTTTTTCACAAAAGTGTCGCTGGTTTTCACCCAGCTCTAATATGGACCAAAATGCTCATCTACGTTTGCTGCACCCGAGGGAGAAGGAGGCGGCAGAGGTCGCACTACGCCACCATTATGACTCCCCTAATCTTGAGCCTTCCAGGAAGTGGCTCTAAATTGCTCCAGCTAGAACCGTCCTGGAAGGATTGTTCCCCTAGCTAGGTATCAGCAGAGTACATCACAATCCAGCTCTCCCCCTTCTGGCCCCATCATACACCCCTCTTTGCCTTGGAATGCTTATCTCCCATTGCCCCCTGCAATGGGGTGAGGGTCATGTGGGGAGAATCCCTCACTGAGATCTGGTTTAAGCTCCCTGTGCACCACTTTGGTCCAAGGTTCTCGTCCTACCAGTGTAATCTTCTGTTTCCTTTTCCTGCCACTCCTCATAGTCCACCTGCTTTCCCTGTACTCTCACTGACCACAGCCCAGTGTCTGGGTGGTACTTTGGAGCTCGAACAGCACAATCCATGATTGGGACCCTTTTCTCCTAGGCAAAAGGCTGTCTTCCCTTCAATGCAGTATTGCAGTAGTGGCATCTCAAAGCAATATGAGACTCAAATGGTCCAAGTGAAAACCAGGTTAATTAAGAACAGGGGAAAATCAGTGTAATACAAAGGAAACAGTCTGTATAACTTATCTACTCCTATATGTGGCAAAGGTGGAGCTGGCTATGTCCATCTTATGTTTATTGGGAGTAGAATGAGTTTTACATTTCTAGAGCTCTCTCTCCTTGGATGTTAACGGTCCCTCAGGCCATCACAGGCACATACCTTGTGCTTCCCAATCCCTTTGGCTGCATTTACACATTTTTTCTTCCCTAAAAATTACCCCACTGCTTCTACCACTGGTGCAGACTCAGTAATGGTAACAACAGTGAAAGCTCTCATGTAGACTGGCTGCCAGCATTTTAGCCACTGTGTCTTCTAACCCTGCCTAGCACAAGTCTAACTGAGTGACCACAAGTGCCTCGTCTACACTAGCACTCCCACCTTCGCTGCCACCACTGCAGCATCAGCAGCAATCATAACAGTGAGAAATGATAAACAAGGCCTTTGATGTGCCGGACTTCTTATCATTCCTTGGGGGCTCCCCAAAGTGTTGTTCCCTGAGTTAAGTCCCCACATTCAGTCCAGATCGTATTCAATGCTATGGCTAAACACTTTCAGTTCCTGTGTTCTACTTCCCCTATGCATCGTATTGCCCCAACCACAAATCTCCCCTCCAAAGTGGTCTAGCATTAGTGCCGGCCTCAACAACCATCCCTGGGCATGTTAGGTGTCTCAGACAGAGGTGTCACTCTGACCAGCTGAGTTTGTTTTTAAAGATGAAGGACTTACACAATGCCATATTTCATCCTTACCATCAATTCTGCTCTCTAGCAAATAGGAATCATAGCCAGATTGATTGATCTGGCACAATAAGGGCTAAGGATTTTTAGGGTTGGGAGCACTGGGGAAAAGTCTCTGCTAATAATAATGGGTTACAATGTGTTTCCCAGAGGATGTAGTTGTCTCTAGTCATTTCAAGAGACTAACCTCCCAATTTAGAGGAATAAAAATAATTATGGTTGTGACGGTAACCAAAAATGCAATCCCTCTGAGCAGTGACAGGGGAAATAGATTCTGTTCTATTACCAGAAATATGCTTCACCTTTGTCCCTGTGGATTGCATCTGGGAAAGTCAGTATGTATATCCTGGAGGCAAGCCAATGGGTAACAGTGTAAAACATAAGCAGGGGCTGTGTTTTCCCAGATTGGAGGAAGATGTAAATGTGTAAAATGTGATGGAAGAGGTTTGATTTTTTTTCTTTTATTCCTCTCAGGAATGGTCTGACAGCCCCAGGCTGGAATATGTGTCTCTCCCAACTACTCTGTCACCCTGGTAACCATGGAGACCATGACGATCGATTAGATGCCATCTGATCTCAACCTCATAAAAACACACACAGGCAGCAGATGGCAACCAGACCACTAGACCGGTCTCCACGGGGGTGGGAGGGGGAGAAGAGGGACTGAGAGATACAGAGAAAGAGCGGGATCATGAGGGAAGGGGGGAAAAAGACAAAGAATGTGGGAGGAGAGAGGGAGGAATCATGAGAGGGAAGAAAAGAGAGACTGAACTCCACTGAAGTGAATGGGTCTACAATAATTTACACCAGTTGAAGATCTGCCCCCTCATGAGCAAAAGGTGAAACACAGGCTGCGAGAGAAAGAAAAATGAGAAAACTACTATAAAAATCTTGGGCCAAATCCTGGAGTGTGGCTGAACTGAAGGAGAAGAGGTGGTGTGTAAAAGTATCTTAAACTCACCATTGCACTCCTCCTGCAGCCTCTAGTAACCATACTCGGGTCTCCTGTAGCACTTTACAAAGTGCTGTGATTGCTACAGATTAAAAGAAACATCAGTGTCATTAGCCCCATTTTACAGATGGGGGAAAGAGGTGAAGTGATGCCCACAGTAGGTCTGTGGCAGAGCCAGGAATAAAAATCCAGCTCATACCCATCTGCTGCCTCCACAGAGACCTTATTCTGCTCAGAAGAAACCTAGCCTTCTGGCTTCATGTTCTGAGACGGCATGTGGCATATATATTACCCTTCTTCTGATAGCTCCTCCCAGTTGGCCAGGAGAGAGAGGAGCCCTGCCCCACCCTACATACAGGGCTTCTGATCCCAGGGCCTTAAAGTGATAATGTCCTGGGATCTTCCCATTCCACTGCTAACTCCGATCTCCTCTCTTCTGGTTTCTGGGCCTGCACTCACAGCAACACCCACTACAGACAGGGAAGCATGAAACCCCAAACAGACTGGAGAACAAGTGTCTAGAGTACAGGAGGGGGCAAGAAGGACTATATGGAGAAAGCAGAAATTCCTGTTTAATGCAGCCGATTCTAATTTTGTAACAGAAATAGGGACAAAGCAGTGACATGAGAGTACAAAAAGCCAGGAGCTGTAGGCTTATCCTAAGTGGAGCCATGCTATATCTGTGTGTATGCCCTGGCAGCTGGAATCCAGATAGCTTTGTGGCATTAAGACAGTTGGAAAATGACTTTTCAGCTTTCTTCCAACAGGTTTTTACGTAACTTTTTGATTCAGGAGGTTTCTCATTAGCCAACATACCAAGGTTGGGCACATCTGTTACTGCTTATTGCAATCGTACCTGTGCAGGGCTGGGCCTGATCATTATGGGATACCTGGAGTGAAAACAAGGTCAGCTCCCAACCTGCTGCATTGGGCAACACAGCATGGGGAAGAGGTGAGCAGCCCTCAGTGGTGAAAGAACAGCTTAAGGACTATTTAGAAAAGCTGGACATGCACAAGTCTAGGGGTCCAGATTTAATGCACCCAAGGGTGCTGAGGGAGTTAGCTGATGTGATTGCAGAGCCATTGGCCATTATCTCTGAAAATTCGTGGTGATCGGGAGAGGTCCCAGACTATTGGAAAAAGGCAAATATAGTGCCCATCTTTAAAAAAAGGGAAGAAAGAGAACCTGGGGAACTACAGACTAGTCAGCTTCACTTCAATCCCCAGCAAAATCATGGAGGAGGTCCTCAAGGAATCCACTTTGAAGCACTTGGAGGAGAGCAAGGTGATCAGGAACAATCAACATGGATTCACCAGGGGCAAGTCCTGCCTGGCCAACCTGATTGCCTTCTATGATGAAATAATTGGCTCTGTGGATATGGGGAAAGCAGTGGATGTGATATATCTTGACTTTAGCAAAGCTTTTGATACAGTCTCCCACAGTATTCTTGCCAGCAAGGTAAAGTAGTATGGATTGGCTAGATTGTAGGGCTCAGCCGTTAGCGATCAACAGCTCGGTGTCTAGTTGACAGCCGGTATCAAGTGGAGTGCCCCAGGGGTTGATCCTGGGGCTGGTTTTGTTCAACATCTTTATTAATGATCAGGATGATGGGATTAATTGCACCCTCAGCAAGTTCGCAGATGACACTAAACTGGGGGGAGAGGTAGATATGCTGGAGGGTAGGGATAGGGTCTAGAGTGACCTAGACAAATTGGAGGATTGGGCCAAAAGAAATCTGATGAGGTTCAACAAGGACAAGTGCAGAGTCCTGCGCTTAGGACGGAAGAATCCCATGCACCGCTACAGACTAGGGCCCGAATGGCTAGGCAGCAGTTCTGCAGAAAAGGACCTAGGGGTTACAGTGGACGAGAAGCTGGATATGAGTCAACAGTGTGCCCTTGTTGCCAAGAAGGCCAATGGCATATTGGGCTGTATTAGTAGGAGCATTGCCAGCAGATTGAGGGAAGTGATTATTCCCCTCTATTCGGCACTGGTGAGGCCACACCTGGAGTATTGTGTCCAGTTTTGGTCCCCCCACTACAGAAGGTATGTGGACAAATTGGAGAGTCCAGTGGAGGGCAAGAAAAATTATTAGGGGGCTGGGGCACATGACTTATTAGGAGAGGTGGCAGGAACTGGGGTTTTTTAGTCTGCAGAAGAGAAGAGTGAGGGGATGATTTGATAGCAGCCTTCAGCTACCTGAAGGGGGGTTCCTAAGAGGATGGAGCTTGGCTGTTCTCAGTGGTGGCAGATGACAGAACAAGAAGCAATCGTCTCAAGTTGCAGTGGGAGAGGTCTAGGTTGGATATGAGGAAACACTATTTCACTAGGAGGGTGGTGAAGCACTGGAATGGGTTACCTAGGGAGGTGGTGGAATCTCCATCCTTAGAGGTTTTTAAGGCCCAGCTTGACAAAACCCTGGCTGGGATGATTTAGTTGGTGCTGGTCCTGCTTTGAGCAGGGGGTTGGACTAGATGACCTCCTGAGGTCCCTTCCAACCCTAATATTCTTTGATTCTAAAACCTAGGAGACTGCAGGAAGTGCTGGTGACTGAGGTGTGTTGTCTTCGGAAGCCCTGGCTAGACTAGGAAAATAACTCACGTTAATTAACACATTTTTGAATATGACCTAACATGTTTTTAAACACAGGTGTGGATAGATAGGATTTAACACCTTTGAAATGTATTAATTGGGTGTGGCTAGCCCTAGGCTCCTCCCCAAGATTGATTTTACCCATCTAAATGGGAGAGAGAGGGACTCCTCCTTCCCTTTTCCTCCTTTCTGACATTAGGAAGTGGCTTCCCAGGTCTATAAGGGGTTCTGACTGTTGTCTAAGATGCAGCTTCACTGACAGCAGCTCCTAAGAAGGTGGCTGAAGCTCATATCCCCAAGGGTATTTAAGGTTGAAATCAATGGGAATTAAGTGGCTAAATAACTGAGTATCTGGGTTTAAGTAACCTCCACTTTAAGAAAGCAAGGAGTATGTGAACAGACATCATTCCCCCATGCTTCACCCCACACACATCAGGGGATTATACACATGTCATTACTCCTGGGGGAATTCTGCACCACTGTCCCCCACAGATTTCTTATTCTTCTGTGGAGAAGCAGACTTTCTGATGGGGAAGCAAAGGGAAGCCATAAGAGCAGTCATGTGGCCCTCTCCAGCAGTATGGTTCAGGTGCCCAGGGCAGTCAGCAGAGAGGTAAGTCACTGTGGGGCAGGAGGCAGGACTGGGGAAGACCTGGCTCGTGGCTCCTACCCTGCGCCAGGCTCAGCTGGGGAGGACGGAACTTCCTCTTCCACTACATGGCACCCAGGGCTGGGTCAGACCCACCCCCAGATTTCTCCCCCAGCTGCAGGAAGCTCTATAAACTCCCCCTTCCTGAGCCCATTGCTCCTCAGATGCATGGGAAGGGATCCCTATACAGGGGGCTGCATCGCCATCTGCCTAACCCCCATGTGTCCATCTCCTGGGGGGGAGCTGCACAGGGATCTCACACCTCTGTGCAGCCAGTGGCCTGTGCTCCCCACTGCCATGCTGGAGCCTCCACATTTATTTGACAAATAAAATTTGCAGAATTTTAAAATATTGTGTGCAGAATTTTTAATTTTTTGGTGCAGAATGCCCTCAGGAGTAACATGCCCTCTCCCTTTCCAGAGGTTTCCCTTTATTTTTAATAAAACCCTAAGACAGGCCTATACTTACAAATGCAAAGAAGGAAGTCAGAGTGAAGGTGGCAGGGAGTATTACAGAGCTAACCACAGACAGGTCATTGTTTGTTGGTCTCTTGGTCATGTCCAGATCTCAAGTGTGCTGATCTAGCTGAGATTTTGGGAAAGTAAGAGTTCTCCAGGGGACCACAATCGATATTCAAACGCAACAGAAAAATGCACGTCCCCCAGGCAAAAAGGAAACTAATGCACATATTCTGTGGTCTTCCTAAGCCAGCACCTACTGACACTGCGACGAGTACCTTATGCCAGCAGACTCCTTTCAGCATAGCAACCGTAGAGGGTATGGCTGAAGTACAAGTTCAACACACCAGAAACGGTTAGCACCTGCTGAGATTTGGCTGAACACTTCATCATGAAGCTACAGAGAAAATACTGGACCTGTGACAAAGTCCATCCCATGTATGCAGATGAATCAATTAAAAATGTTACTAGAAAGAATAGACTCCATGGTATCACACCTGTCCCATACAAAAATCATTGACTCTGCAGACATGTCCAATATCACAATGAAGAAGCTACTGTCTCATAGGCACATGAAGGATGAGATAACCACATATCTTGCAGGAAAAATGCTCCAGCATGTGAAAAATTGCTCGAAGAATTCTGTTGTCACATGACATAATGAAGTTACTGCCTCGCACTGTTCAGTGGAGTTTCTTCATCATTCCCATGATGAGACTGACACTAAGGGTACGTCTACAGTATAAAATTATTTTGAAATTATTCTATTCTAATTTTTCGGAAGCTATTTTATACATTCAGTCTTCTGTGTCCCCACTAAAGTGTGTGAATTTGGCGGAGTGCGTCCACAGTACCAAGGCTAGCATCGAATGTCAGAGTGGTGCACTGTGGGTAGCTATCCCACAGTTCCTGCAGTCCCCGCTGCCCACTGGAATTCTGGGTAAAGCTCCCAGTGCATGACGGGGCAAAAACATTCTCCCGGGTGTTTCTGGGTGTGTCTCATCAGTTGCTCCTCCCTTCGTGAAAGCTACGGCGGACAATCGTTTTGTGCCTTTTTGGTGTGCAGACGCCATACTGCTTTCAGCAGATGGTGCACCACTGCTCTCCTGCTACTATGAATCCACCTCATTTCCTCTCATCTTCCTATGTAATCTCTACTATCTACTCTCTCTCTTCCTCATCGAACGCTTCCGCTGCCAACTCTGCTCGGCCATCGTGAACCGAGCAGCACAGCTTCCACCACCAACTCTGCTCTCCCGCTATTGCCACGCTTCCGAGCTTCTCCATGTTGTCTGTCCTGGGCTCCCACCTCCTTGAAAGCTACAGAAGACAACCATTTCCCACCTTTTTTTCGGCTACCATGAACTGAACAGCACCTCTTCTGCTGCCACTCTGCTCTCCTACATTTCACGCCCTTTTTCCAGAATTACCCATGCAGGCGCCATAGCCATGGAGCCCGCTCAGATCTCCTCTGCAGTTTTGACTGTTGTAAATACCTTGTGCATTATCCAGCAGTATGTGCAATATCTGCAAAACCGGGCGAGGAAATGACGACAGCGTGATTACGATAGTGATGAGGACATGGACACAGACGTTCCTAGAAGCACGGTATGTGGTGATTGGGAGATCATGGTGGTGTTGGGCCAGGTTCATGCCGTGGAATGCCAATTCTGGGCCCGGGAAACAAGCACAGACTGGTGGCACCGCATATTGTTGCAGGTATGGGATGATTCCCAGTGGCTGAGAAACTTTTGTATGCGTAGGGCCACTTTCATGGAACTTTATGACTTGCTGTCCTCTGCCCTGAAGCGCAAAGACACCAAAATGAGAGCAGCCCTCACAGTTGAGAGATGAGTGACCATAGCCCTGTGGAAGCTTGCAATGCCTGACAGCTACGGGTCAGTTGGGAATCAGTTTGGAGTGGGCAAATCTATTGTGGGGGCTGCTGTGCTGCAAGTAGCCAACACAATCATTGACCAGCTGCTATCAAGGGTAGTGACTTTAAGAAATGTGCAGACCATTGTGGATGGTTTTAATGCGCTGGGGTTCCCTAACTGCGGCGGAGGGATAGATAGAATGCATATCCCTATCTTGGCCCCGGAACACTGGGGCAGCCAGTACATAAACTGAAAGGGGTACTTTTCCATGGTGCTGCAAGCACTGGTGGATCACAAGGGACAGTTCACCGACATCAACGTGGGATGGCCAGGAAAGGTGCATGATGCTCACATCTTCAGGAACTCTGGTCTGTTTCAACAGCTGCAGGAAGGAACTTACTTCCCAGACCAGAAAATTACTGTTGGGGATGTTGAAATGCCTATCGTTATCCTCAGGGACCCAGCCTACCCCTTAATGCCATGGCTTATGAAGCCGTACTCAGGCAGCCTGCACATTAGTAAGGAACAGTTCAACTATAGGCTAAGCAAGTGCAGAATGGTGGTAGAATGTGCGTTTGGATGTTTGAAAGTGCGCTGGCGCAGTTTACTGACTCGGTTAGATCTCAGCACAACCAATATTCCAATTGTAATTGCTGCTTGTTGTGCGCTCCACAATATCTGTGAGAGAAAGGGGGAGACATTTATGACAGGGTGGGAGGTTGAGGCAACTTGCCTGACGGCCAGTTTCGCACAGGCAGACAACACGGCGGTTAGAAGAGTACAGCAGGGCATGCTGCACATCAGAGAAGCTTTGAAAGCCAGTTTCATGACTGGCCAGGGTATGGTGTGACAGTTGTGGTTGTTTCTCTTAAAGTTACCCGCCCCCTATGTATATGAAAGGAAATAAAGTCACAATTGTTTAAAAACCGTTCTTTATTATTTGTTGCACAAAACATTGAGAGAAATCAGAAGCTAGACAGGGGAGGGGGGGTATTGGGTTAGGGGGGTGGAAGGGGAGGGAAGGACAAGTCCAGAAAGCAAATCAAAATTTAGAATATGCCAGCTTTCTGCTGCTTGTGCAATCTTCTGGGGTTGACTGTGTGGGTCCCCGTAGCCTCCCTGCCTGTGTTCTTGGGTGTCTGGGTGAGGAGGCTATGGAACTTGGGGAGGAGGGAGGGTGGTTATTCAGGGGCTGCAGTGGCAGTCTGTGGTCTTGCTGCCTTTCCCGCATTAGATCCACCATACAGCAGAGCATGTCAGTTTGCTCCCCCATAAGCTTGACCATAGCATCCTGCCTGCTCTCAACACTGCATCCCTCCTCTCTTCATATTCATGTAACACTTTACCCGACTCCGCAGTTGTTTGCCTCCACACATTCAACTGGGCCCTATCAGTGCGGGAGAACTGCATGAGCTCGGCAAACATGTCGTCCCAAGTTCGTTTTTTCCACCTTCTAATCTGGACCAGCCTCTGGGACAGAGTAGATAGGAACCGCATTGAAACATTTGCACCTGCTGCGGGAGGCGAAAAAGGGAGGGTAGTATTTTAAAAGATACATTTTAGAGAACAAAGGGGACACTCTTTCTCAGTGAAACAGGCAATTCATAGTATACAGCACGCGTTCTTTCTGTACAAGGTCTCATTTTGCCTCTTATACTGAAGTGCCTGCCACTTTGGTGTGAGTAAGCCATCACATGCGGCCAGGCAACAGAATTCAGCTTGCAGGCAGCCATGGTAAGCCCTAGGAGCATGTGAGGTTCTGCTTCTTCCACATTCATTTCAATGCTTTCAAACTGCCTGGCCCCCTTTCCCATAGCAAGCAATGCCTGGTGGGTTTGCCATATAAAAAGAGGGTCTGAGGGCTCTCTGGGATGATCACTTCATACAACACTCTCCCCCCCACACACAGAGACACACCGCGTGGCCCCGATGAGGCTCTGAGCAGGGATGAGCCCTTTAAACTAAACATGAACAGCCCAGTGCGGCTGGGTTTCCCCTCCACCCCCCACCGCATGGCTCCGATCAAGCTCTCACTCACCAGAAGTGCCTTCTTCAGGGTCATAGTCTGGCAGCATGCCTTGGAGTGGGGGGAGTCTATTGGCTCCAGCATTAAGAATAGTTCCTGGCTGAGGGGGGCAGAAAACAGATTCCCCACTTGCCGTCTGTGCACTGTCCTCCTCCTCTTCTTCGTCCTCCAAAAACTCATCCTCCTCGCTCCATGCTACTCCACCCTTGCAGGTGTCCATGGACAGTGGTGGGGTAGTGGTGGCGTCACCCCCCATAATTGCATGCAGCTCACAGAAGAAGCAGCATGTATGGGGCTGTGACCCAGAGTGCCCGTTCGCCTCCCTGGCTTTTTGGTACGCTTGCCTGAGCTCCTTGATTTTTGTACGACACTGCTCTGTGTCCCTGGAATAGCCTCTTTCCGTCATGGCCCTGGAGACTTCAGCGTACGTATTTGCATTTCTTTTTTTGGAATGTAGTTCTGCCGTAACAGATTCATCTCCCCAACATGCAATGAGATCCAGTACCTTCCGTTCGGACCATGCTATAGCTCGTCTGCGAATCCGGGACTGCGTGGTTGCCTGTGATGATGGACTCTGCATGGTCGCCTGTGATGGTGGACTGTGCTGATGGTCACCTGTGCTGATGGTGACCAAACAGGAAACTCAAAAGTTCCCGGGGCTTTTACTGCCTACCTGGCTAGTGCATCAGAGTTCAGAGTGTTGTCCAGCGTGGTCACAAGGGAGCATTCTGGGATAGCTCCCGGAGGCCAATATCGTCGAACTGTGTCCACAGTACCTGTAACTGTGATCTTGATTTTAGCACTACTCCACTTGCCGAGGTGGAGGACAGAAATCTGATTAAAGACCCTTTAAACCAAAGAAACTGGTTTGGTCGTGTGGACCGAATCAGTTTTATTTCAAAGTAACTTGGCTAATTCCGAAATAATCGCGTACTGTAGACCAGGTCTTAAATTGTCTGGCATGCCATACAGAGAGGTGCCACTAAACTCCAGATTTTTGCACAAGACCCAGACGTTCTAGTGCTCTTTGTGAGACACTACCCAAGACTTCCACAAGATTTTGTTTTTGTGCCTGCTGCTGGGGAACAGCATAGCTGTATATTCCTCAGAGATGAGTTCCTATCACTCAGACTATTACAAGCCACTGCACTGCCAAATTTCCACTCTCTTCCAGGATGTGATGGTACTGGAAAGTTGGCTGGAATGACCAAATTATCTTCCTGGAAGGCATTTGATTCAGCCTCCAAAGACTCCTTGCTCTGAAGGTGCTCAGAATGGCTGAGACAGTCACTGAGGTCATAAATGCACTGGGGGTGTTCCTATGCCGAGTTTACCATTTGAAGACCAATATTATGACACTTGGAGCGCTGTTTTCCAAGAAGCTGACAAACAAAGAATAATTGCCATTGACAAGGGGTGCAGTTCTACCTGCTATCAAGAGGGTGAATCATCATGCAGTGGAATGGCTCCAGGATGATTGCACACATCCAAAACTACCCGCCCCTCTCAGGCACAGATGGGTCTTGGAGGATGGACTGATCATACCAGTTATGTGTAAAATATTGTGCTCCCAAATCAATCCTTCAGCTAATCAAATACTCATGTGCAAAGACCAGATGCTTACTGCCTTGCAAATGTTTGGCCAGCAGCTTGCCTTGTACGGAGATGTCAGGATCAATGTGACTAGACCAGCAGTGGTGCCCTAGACAGAGAGGACACTGATGAGGATTTTGATAAATAATTATGTTCAGTCCTACGTGTCAAGGCTAACTTCCCTAGGATTAGCCAAGCTCAATGTCTTTATGTAAGAATGCATCCTGGTGTTAAAGTATAATTTAAAAAATGATTTTTAAACATTTTCTTGAATGCACAGCTACATAATTGTTCTAGGTTTGCCATGTGTGTTACTGTTGTGTTCATGGGAGAAAGGGCTTTTGAATGATATAGCATTTTTGGAAATGAGTCAAGTTGGGTATTATCAAAATTTCCACCAACCCAGACAACCTGAAGCAGAGAGGGCAGCAAGTCCCCCTGCCACGCCATTGAAATTACGATTCTGTAGATTTTTATAACTCACATGATACCTCCCTTACCATTTTATCACTAATCAGCCCCTAGAAGGAGATTATTATATTATGCTCCCAGACTACTAAAGGCATTTTGTAGCCAGATTGATCCAAATGACCACCCTTAGCTTCAGGGCAGTATGTCCTAGCAGTGATAGTCAATACGACTGCCCTCCCTTGCAGGGCTGTGTGATGTGGTGGCCAGAGCCAGTATGGCTGCCGTCTTCTGCAGGGATGTGTGGCCTAGCGGCCAGTGGGGAAAGAGGCTGTCACCCAAGGCTGGGTGGCTGCTGGCATAGGCGCCAACTCCATGAGTGCTCCAGCCCCGGAGCATCCACGGGGAAAAATTGGTGAGTGCTCTGCACCCACTGGGAGCTCCTGCCCCGCCCCCCTGCCCCAGCTCACCTCTGCCTCCGCTCTGCCTCTGCCTCCTCCCCTGAGCGTGCTGCATCCCTGCTTCTCCCCTAAGCTCCCAGCACTTCCCGCTGTGAAACAGGTGTTTTGCGATGGCAAGTGCTGGGAGGGAGTGGGGAGGAGGGGGAATGTGGAGCACTCGGGGAAGAGGCAGGGTGAGGGCGGGGATTTGGGGATCTGCAGTTCTCCACAGAGTCTTAATGCCTGACTTATTTTCAGAGTCAATGTATAAGGCCCAGCAGGTCTCAAACCCAGGCCTGCAGATCTGCTACTCAGTGAATACCTCTATGCTTCCACCCAGCAGCAACAGAAGCCAGTTCACACTTCACTACCCACAGCTCACCGCAAACAGACCACAGGAAGTCCTCCCTCAAGGGTCCAACAGGTGGTAGCTTCATGGCTCCCCACCCTATATAAACCCAAGTGGCATTCCAAGGAGCATCCAGGCAACAGTGTGGATTTTCTGTAGCTGCCATGACCATTCCAGCTTTCTGCTATCAAACTCCTGGTTTTGACCTCAGCTAGATTTGGACCTTGCCTCAGCTAGATTTGGACCTTGCCTCCAGAACTGGACCCTGAAACCTGACTTGAACTCTGATCCTTGATATTTATCCTGGCCTGGAACTTGATGACAAACTCCTCTGCTACTCTCAGCCTCAGGCTTGACCCTGCTCCAACCATTGGTCTTGACTGCCTTTTTCAGGATCCTGACAGTTTGCCTGTACCACCACCCTAGCTCGTGGTGAAGGGCTATCCTGTGGGAGCATGGAGGCAGTAGGCTACTTCCTACCCAGCATGCCCCAGATACTGGAGATGCCTGAATGAGTTTACCTCCCCTAGGGGGAGCTCCCCACACTGGGAGCCCAAGTATGCAGTTTGCAACCGAAAACAAGCTCTGCACAGGCAATCAGCCCAGCTCCATGATGAAAACATGGCACTGGGGGCCCAGCTGGCACACGCAGATAACAGATGCTATGAGGACAGGTGGCCCGACTATGGGATGTGAACACTCCCCTCTGGGCACGTGCTGCAGTCACGCACCCAGATCCAGGACCACCGGTTTCCCTCCTAGAATGTTTTAATGGGGACTGTCAAAAATTCAGAGGGTTTCTGAATCAATGCTGCTGGCTTTTCCTGCTCCACCCCAAGTCCTACCACACCGACTGAGCAAAAGTAGGACTTGCTATTAGCATCTTGATGGGAGAGGTGTTGGATTGAGCCTTGCACCTACTTGAGTGAGCAAGCCAATGCTATCTGACTGGAACGCTTTCCTCCAGACATTTTCCCCCCATATTCAATGATCCCCACCATCAGAGACAACCTGTGCCTGCTGATAGTGGGGGTGCACAACCCTGGAACAGCTCGAGTCACCACCCCCAATTAGTCTTCCACTCTCAGAAATCAGCCCCTCCCCTCCCCAGAAAGCAGCAGCCCCTCTCTGCAACTCCCATGTGTTCCTCCCGCCTCTCCCACCAGAGTTAAAGTAGCGGCCCCTCCCTGCAGTTTCCAGCTATTCCTCCTGCCTCTGCCTCTCCCTGCCCAGCGCAGCTTGCAGCTCGCTGGTTCAGCTGCCCTGCAGGGAGGGGGCCCAGTCACATCATGTGGCTGAGCAATTGAGAGGGCGGGATGCCACATGATCCAACATCCCCTCCTCCCCCCACGTCACCTCTGCCCACCATGCCGGCCTCCACCTACGCGGCCTCTTTCGGTGATTAGTCTCCAACACCAAGTGGAATGAAGAGGCCCGGCTAGTTCCAGTGGGGACTAGGTAGGGTTGCCAACACTGAATTTCAAAACTAAGGGACTGTTTTCTTAGCACCCCCACGTCACCCATACTCCCATCATCATCACTACTACTACTACTAATAAGCAGTGCTCACTGAAATTCTATACCCGGGGGGAGCATGCTGTAACCCCCCATATTCCTCATTTTCATATAATCGTGATTGTACATATAAAACATGCCTTGTAAGGTATCAGGGGAAAGGTTATGATCTGCTGAAAGTCATTTCTCTATCCATGTATGTGTATCATCATTAACGCATATGAAGTTATGAGAACGGTGTAGTATGGTGGTCACTAAAACATGCTGTAAGTTGGGGGTGGGGGGGAAATCAGCCAGATATTAGCTCTCCAGAGGCAACGGCAAGGAAAGGAACCAACACCCGGGTGGGGAGTCAAACAACCCATCAACAGCCATTGTCCAGCAAGGGAGCTACAATGCAATGACTCACCTGCATGAGGCCACACCAGGGGAATTGCTCAATCTTGCTTGGAGAGACTAACGCTCACCTGACTCTGAAGGGGGGGAGGGGGCAAAGTCCAGGGGGAGGAAAGGACAGGATAAAAGGAAGAGACGTTTGCCATGCTCCTCCTCTCTTCCACCTGCATCTACAGACATCACCAAGTGACTGAAGCGCTGATCAAAGGGGAGAGCCTGGCTGAAGAGCAACCAGCCAGCCTGTGGTGAGAAGCATCTAAGTTTGTAAGGACATTGGAAGTGTTAAGAGCAGCTTAGAATGCATTTTGCTTTTATTTTGTTTGACCAAATCTGACTTGTTATGCTTTGACTTAAAAAAATCTATCTTTATAGTTAATAAATCTGTTTATTCTACCTGAAGCAATGCATTTAATTTGAAGCGTGTCAGAGACTCCCCTTGGGAGAACAAGCCTGGTACATATTAATTTCTTTGTTAAGTTGACGAACTCATAAACTTGCAGCGTCCAGCAGGCAAGCAGAACTGGACACTGCAAGACAGAGGTTCCTAAGGCTGTGTCTGGGACCAGAGTTATTGGCTAGTGTCATTCGGTTGCACAATCCAAGGTGCAGCTTACATGCCAGAGGCTGTGTGAGAACAGCCCAGGAGTGTGGGTTCGCAGAGCAGAGCAGGGTAAGGCTGGCTCCCAGAGTCTAGGATTGGAGTGACCTAGCAGATAACAACAGAGGGGAACTTCACACTCACCTACATTCATCGGGGTATTTTCTTGCTGCTTTTTGCAGAACTCAGCAACTCCTGATCTTGTTGTGCAGAGATGGAAAAAATAAGGGCTGTCCCCTGTAATAAGGGACTGTGGGCAACCCTAAGACTATGTGAGGAGAGTAAGGATGGGCTAACAATGGTGCAGGCCCCAACCAACTTAGAGGCCTTCATTGACCTCACCGTACTCATTGACAATAGGCTCTGCAAGTGACAAGGGGAAAGGAAGGGATCTGGGCCATCACCTGAGAGGCACCCTTGATAGCAGTCTCCAGCCCAGACCCTGAACCATCTCCTGGATACCACCCACCACCATGGGCTGTGTTTCTATTGTGGTGGATCTGGCCATGCTCTCTCCAACTGCCCATCACAACAACTTGCACAACCCAGTTTGGGAAATGACCACACCCAGGCCCAGTAGAGGGGGGTGAGCCCCAAAGTAATGTCCCCTCACTGAAACATGACTCAGGCATGGTGAGCATTCCCCGCACCTCAGAGTCTGGGTCTGCCTCTCCGTCCCAGGTGAGCTGCCTCAAATTCTCCCATAGTGGGAACTGGTGGATCCTGGGGCAGCGGACAGCTTCATAGATGCCAACCTTAGCCTTGGGTATTGTGGTACAACTGAAGATGGTCCCTTGACTTAGTGGAAACTGTCTATGGCTGACTCCTACCGTCAAGGCCAGTGACTTAGGACACAGGACCTTCGGTAGGTGCCATTTGGGACCATCTGGAAGTCCTTTGGTTCGGGATGATTCACTGGCCACACTTTCCCATAATCTTTGAGATTTTGAGGCTGGCGACTCATGATCTGCACATCCTTTGGCACGAGCGCAAGGCTGGCTTCTGCTCAGAGTTCTGCAAGCAAGTCTACCTACGCACAATGCCTGACAAACCCCACAACCAAGATGTTCCCCTCTGGGCCCTGGGTCAGGTGGGACCACCACCAGAGTTGACTTCAGTTCTACCCTTCAAGTACAGCGGCTACAGTGACGTCTTTGAGAATAAGAACGCTGACACCCTACCACCACACCAGGATTATGACTGCCCAAACGAGATGCAACCAGTGGCGACAGTGCCAGTTGGCTATAGTCATGTAATGTTGGGACCTGAGCTGGCTGCCCTACAGTCTATCTCCAAGAGAATCTGGCTAAGGGTTCCATCTGATCATCTACCTCTCCTCCTGGAGCCCTGGCTCTTTTCATTAAAAAGAAAGATAGAACCCCACACCTATGCATGGATTGCCAGGCTCTCAATCAGGTAGCCATCAGGATTCAGAACCCCCTTCTGTTCATTTTGGAACTAATGGATCATGTACAGTTGACCCAGATATTCACAAAACTTGACCTGCAGGGGACTACAACCTGGTTCAGATACAAGCTGGGGATGAATGCAGACAGCTTTTTGAACGTTGTATGCCCACTGTGAATACCTAGTAATGCAGTCTGGCCTCATGAATGCCCCTGCAATGTTCCAGCACTTTGTGAATAAAGTCTTCCATGACATCCTACACTAGTACATCATAGTCTACCTAGATGATAGCCTCATTTTGTCTGAGGATCTGGACCAACATGCCCAGTCCATTCTGGAACATCTCTGCCATGGTGCCTGTATGTGATGCTGGAAAAGTGCAGCTTCAATCAGTGCTCCATAGGGTTCCTGGGCTACATCCTCTCCCCTAAAGGGCCTCTGAATGGACCCCAAGAAGGTGGCTGACCTGGGTATCAGCCACTCCCCACCACAAAACATCAAGGAGCTACAATGCTTCCTGGGGTTTACTAACTTTGATAGGCAGTTCATCTCTAGATTTTCAGGGCCACTCACCACACTGACTTTGCTTCTCTTCAAAAACACCACCTTCACATAGTCTTCAGAGGCCCAACAAGCATTCAACTGGTGCAAGATTACCTTTATCAGCACCCTAATCCTGGCCCATCCCAACCCTGTGTGACCCTTTTGTCATTGAGACAGACACCTCCAGTGCAGCAACTGGAACATATTCTCCCAAACACGTGGTCCCCACCACCACCTCCTCCCTTGTGCCTGCTATTCCCGGAAGCTCACTCCAGCTGAACAGAATTCTAAGGAAATTCCATCCATAAAAGAGGCCTTCGAAGTGTGGTGCCACTACCTGGAGGGTGCTTGGTACCCAGTACTGGCCTACACAGATCATAAAAAACTTACCGTACTTCTGCCGAGCCAAGGCGCTGAATCAAAGGCAGTTTTGCTGGGTTCTTCACAACACTTCACTTTCATATCACGTACCACTCAGGAGCCAAGAACAAAACCTCTGGTGCCTTGTCCTGAAAAGAGGAATATCTTGCCAGCCAAGAACCACCTCTTTCCCATGCGGAGTCCCTATGCATTCTCAAGCCCCGGAGCTTTCTGGACACTGCAGTGTCATGAGGTCTTGGGGCACTGATCTGCTTAGCTGTAGGGAAGGAGTCCCCTCCCAAGGCACTTGAGGCAGCAAGCCAGGGGCAACACCAGGTCCAGTTTGGCTTGCTCTATGTCAAGGGTCACCTGTACGTTCCACCAGAACCCCCGCAGTTAGAGGTACTATAGCTCTGTTATGACTTGCCATTAGCAGGCCATCTGAGTCACCTCAAGATCCTCCATTTGGTTGCCCGCTTCTTCTGGTGACTCTGAATGAGCATGATGATCCATTTGTATGTTGATTCCTGTGAGACATGAGCCTGCCCCAAGCTGCCATGCTCAGAACCCTTCGGCACCCTGGGCCTGCAGAGCTGTCAGGCAGTGAACACCTTCACACTGCCACCCAGCCAGCTTGCACTCCACCATCTACTGTGGACACAGACCATGGGAAAGTCCATCTCAAAAGGGTCTGACAAGCCGCAGTAGCCTCATGGCTCCTGACTGGCTCCCCACCCACTATACACCAAAGGACATTCTAGAAAGTGTTTGGGAAACGATGTGGATCTTCTGTAGCTGCCACAATCATTCCTGCTTTTGAACTCCTGGCTTCAACCTCAGCTTGATTTAGACCTTGCCTCAGGACCTGGACCCTGAACCCAATTTGGACTGATCCTTGGTATCGACACCAGCCTGGAGGAGTTTGTAGTTAAATCCATTACTCTCAACCTCAGGTTTGAGTCTGGCCTAGTCATCCTGATGGTTTGTGTCAGGATTCTGACACTAAGACTTTCCTGGTTTTAATCATATTTATTGAAAAGAGGCTTACGCACAAATCCCGAACAGCCCACAGGTATAGGGAGAGAAAGAATCAGAAAGCACCAAAGGGAGGATAATAAATAAGGGATCATTTATATCAGTGAAAATATTTCCTGTCTTTTTCTAAAAGTGTTAAAACAGATGGCCAAATTCTATTCAGTTACACGAGTGAAAATCTGGATTAAGTCCCTTGATTTCTGCTGTGTTACTCCCGATTTACTTCCCAATGTAATCTAATCTAATCTCTCTCACCAGGTTGTTCACTCAACTCAACCTTAGTCCTTCTCCAGATGGCAGGAAGAAGTTGAGAAATGGCACTACGCTTATGAGTGTTGCCTTGCAGATAATGGGCCAAATTCATTCCCAGCCTAATGACATTAGCTTCTAAGGAGTCACCCTGGGGATGGAATTGGTTCAGTAAGGCTGAGAGACAATATAGCTGATCTAGGGCCCAAACCATCTCCCATTAAATTCAACAGAAGTTTTCCCCATTGATTTGGATCAGCTCTTTATAAAGTGATAGATGCATCCAGAAAGAGAGAACTTCTAGGAAGGGTCCTCAATCTATCACCTCTGCTGCTTGATGTTCTATTAATGTTTTCACTCATTCAACCACAAGTCACTGTGCTAGACATAGGAATCATTGGGTAAAATTCTATGGCCTATGTTATGCAGGAAGTAGATGATCAGAATAGTCCTTTGTAGCCTTAAAAAACTATGGGTGAAGACCTGGTCCCATTGAAACCAATGGGAGTTTGCCACTATTTCAGTGGTGCCAGAATGTGACCCTACTAATCTGTTTTCCCCCTTTGTATATGGCTGACAAAATGGCTGATTTGTGGGGGAAGAAAGGAGCATGGCCATAGAAACATAGAAAGGTAGGGCTCAAAGAGACCTTAAGAGGTCATCTAGTCTGTTTATTTGCCTTATTCCATTTGGGAGGTGCAGATTGGTTAGTTTTTGGTTCTCTAATAACCCAATAAGTTTAACTATTAAGATTAACTCGTGAGAATTTTTCCAGAAGCGTATCCAGAAACCTGGGTCCCTGCTCCACATGGAATTGGAATGGTTGGGTCACTGTAGTTCCATTAAGAATCCTTCGGGGTTCCATACTGTATCGCACAGGGTTCCCTCTTGTATCTCCAACAAAGTGATGGAACCTAAGAGATGGGCTGTGCAATAGGCAGCTTCCACCACATAGTGGGAGGTGCAGACATGCACTGCACTGGCAGCAGTGGAGAATTTATACCTTCCTGTTAGGGGGAAATGGAGAGGTTTTGACGTGGTCATCAAATTGGACATGTTTGATATTTTGGAATGCACTTTAAATGCTTGTAAGTTTAAGTCCATCCCTCTCCCAGGAGAACTGAGAATTATCTCAACAAAGAAAATGTGACTGGAGGCAACTTCCATGCTGCTGTGTTTTGGTCACCTGGCTATCATGATAGGACTTCCCCGGACAGGACATTTCTTGGTTCTAAATCCCATTGCAGGACTGTGGGCCCACTTCCACTCTCAGAGACGCCCCTGGAGCTGCCTGGAATGGAGGACAGAATTTGGCCTGTTTGGTTTGTATAGCCAACTCAGTTTGCTTTATCCTGCCCAGTAAAAGTCTGAACATCCATTTTCGAGTAATTCATAGTTGCATTACGCTGGGAGTGAAACACAGCGGCAGAAATCGATATCCCCTGTAACAATACAACATGCATGAACAACAAATCAGTCCTTTGGGTGCTGCTGACAGTTAAGCGAAGTCTTGTTTGACGGAAGGAAGCAAAAAATTGTGCTCACCTATGTCTATGAACATAATCCAATTAAAAAAAAACAAAAAACCTGGGCACTTACAGTTAAGATCCCAAATCCATATTTAGGCACCAAAATAAAGATGATCTGATTTTTTTTTTTTTTGCAGAAGTGCTCAGCACCCATACATCCTACTAGGAGCTGCAGGTGCTCAGCACCTCTGGAAATCAAGCCAAAAACTTTGACTTAGGTGCCCAAATATGAATTTAGGAGCTTCACTTTATTTACACAGGTTTGAAAATTGTGGCCATTAAACTTAGTTGGGAACGAAAGGTTCTCACTGGGATTTTCCCTTAAACTACATACAACCTCTCACTGCTGGAGCATAAGCAAACAGGGATCAATCCTGTTTCCACTTAAGTCAATGGGAGTTTTGCCATTGATTTCACTGGGAGTGGAAGCAGGCCAAGAGCACAGATCAGTATTTTTTAAGCGCCTGCTATAAAGAAACAGTGTTTTTCCCCAGTCATCCTCATTGCCAAATAGCCTCATTTCAATTCCCAGTGCCTGTTGTTCTCAGTCACTGCCAATGAAAAATCAAGTAACGAAGATGAAAATTACTCATCTATTTGTTGTTTTTAACCAATCTCAGTATTTTCTTGGTACCCTTTTTCAATCCCCTTCTCATCAGACCTTCTCCCATGCTACTTGGAAACACTTGCATCATCCACAGCTGCTGTGTGCCAAGGCCATCTCCTTTCCTTCTTCAAATCACATCTCAGAACTGTTTCATACCCTAATTTTACCAGTAATGCAAGTAAGACTCCTTAGGTTAGCAGCCTGCTGTCATACAGCAGTGTATCTGATCATCACTCTGATGCTCAGAAGCACCACATCATATGAAAGGGAGAGAAAACAGGCCCTGTCTATACGTCTCTCATGTGACCATCCTGAAAAATATTGCACTAATTTCTGGGCTTGTGATTACCAGAAAGATAGGGACAAACTGGAGGGAATTCCTAGAAGGGCAAACAAAAATGATCAAGGGGACTGATATACAAGGAAAGATTACAAGCAATATGTTTAATCTGGCTAAGCAATTGCTATTGTGTTCTCCTTTAGACATCTACAAATTTGCAGGCTTTAAACACCAAGGTTAGAAAAGTATTAAGGGTGTGTAATTAAGAATGATGGGATAGAATTAAGAAAGGGAATATTTAAGTAGATTAGAAAAAAAAACCCAACAACATTGGGCCAGATTTTCAAAGGCACCCAAAAATGCTGACAGGAAAACCCAACTCGGGACCTTAGAACCTAACTCTGAAATGGCACCTTTTCAAAAATCCCACTAGGTGCCTATCTCCACTCCATGTACTGACGTATCAAGGCCACTATAGAGCAGTGGCCTGAAATATTAGCAGTGCTGGAGGAAGCAGTTGGTGACACATGAGCTGATCTAGAGCGTGAAGCGGCCTGCTGAAGTTCTGCCAACAAAACAGACCTGAAGCGGATCCTGCATGTGCTTTCTGACCGTAGACATACAAGCCAGCTGTGAAGTTCTGATCTGGCTCCTTAAGCCAGGTTTACACTAGTAGTGCTTCACTAATATAGCTATCCCTGTATGTCATACAAGCAAAGCTCACCTAATGTGGCCACAACTCATACCAGCAAAATGGCACTTTTGCTGGTATAGCTGATTCCAGCCCTGCTGAGCTAAATAAACTACACTGGAGAAGGAGGAAAAAAAAACAACACTAACATCACCACCACAATTCTCGATTACAGACCTAAAAGTGGCAATTCTTGAACAAAAAAAACTTCAAAAACAGACTCCAACAAGAGACTGCTGAATTGGAGTTAATTTGCAAACTGGATACAATTAACTTAGGCTTGAATAAAGACTGGGAGTGGATGGGTCATTACACAAAGTAAAACTATTTCCCCATGTTTATGCCCCCCCCCCCCCCCCAGACGTTCTTGTCAACTGCTGGAAATGGCCCACCTTGATTATCACTACAAAAGGTTCCTTCCCTCCACCCCCCCACTCTCCTGCTGGTAATAGCTCACCTTACCTGATCACTCTCCTTACAGTGTGTATGGTAACACCCATTGTTTCATGTTCTCTGTGTATATAAATCTCCCCACTGTATTTTCCACTGAATGCATCCGATGAAGTGAGCTGTAGCTCACGAAAGCTTATGCTCAAATAAATTTGTTAGTCTCTAAGGTGCCACAAGTCCTCCTCATTCTTTCTGCTGATACAGACTAAAACGGCTGCTACTCTGAAAGCAGTTATAGTTGTGTCTAGACTAGGGGCTTCTACCAGAACAGCTCTGTTGGTCTAGAATCACACCTCAAACCCCTGACATAGCTATGCCAACAGAAGTGGTAAACAGTGAGGTGGCAAAAATTTGCCCACACTACAAAATTCCTCAAGACAGAGAAGTCTAAAGCTGACTGCAAAGAGAGTTAAAGGGATCTCACAAAACTGGGTGACCAGATGAAATTCAGTGTCGATAAATGCAAAGTAATGCACACTGGAAAACAATCCCATGTCTACGTACAAAATGATGGGGTCTAAATTAGCTGTTGCCACTCAAGAAAGATCTTGGTATCAATACGGATAGTTCTCTGAAAACATCCACTCCATGTGCAGCAGCAGTCAAAAAAGCTACCAGAATGTTAAGAAAGGAATAGATAAGACAAAATATAATGCCACAGTATAAGCCATAGTACATCCACACCTGGAATACCATGTAAAGTTCTGGTCACTCCCATCTCAAAAGAGATATTAGAAAAGGCACAAAGAAGGGCAATAAAAATGATTAGGGGCATGGAGCAGCTTCCATATGAGGAGAGATTAAAAAGACTGGGACTTCTCACTATGGAAAAGATGACCAAGGGGATATGATACAAGTCTATAAAATCATGACTGGTGTGGAGAAAGTAAATAAGAAAGTGTTATTTACTCCTTCTCACAATGCAAGAACCAAGGGTCACCCAGTGAAATAGGCAGCAGGTTGAAAACAAACCTAAGGAAGGAATTCACACAACACACAGTCAACCTGTGGAACTCATTGCCAGGGATATTATGAAGGCCAAAAGTATAACTATGTTAAAAAAAGAAGTAGATAAGTTCATGAAGGATAGATCCATTAATGGCTATTAACCAAAATGGTCAGGGATGCAACCCCATGTTCTATATGTCCTAGCCTCTAACTGCCAGAAGCTGGGAGTAGACGACAGGAGATGGAGGACTTGATACTTGCCCTGTTCTGTTCATTCCCTTTAAAGCAGCTGGCATTGGCAACAGTTGGAAGACAGGACACTGGGCTAGATGGACCGTTGGTCTGACGCTTTATGGCCATTCTTATGTTTTCTTGTGGGGGGGGGGGGGGGGTCAGGATCTGACTTACTGCTCTTACAGCTGGGCATGGTCATCTTTTCTCTCCTCCACAGCAGGCTCTACAAAACCTACATTTTTACCCCAGAGCCTTTCCTACAACAGGTCTTTTCCTTGCAAAATCTGCTTCTCTAACCCTACCAGACCAATGTAATTATACAAACAAACACAGTGCCCCCCCCCCCCCCCCCACCAATCTAGTGGTTAGACCAGGAGCCAGGCAGGATTCCTGGGCTCTAGTCATATTCTCCAACTTTCTCACTGTATTGTTGTGGGCAGGTCAGTTTCCCCCTCTGAGGCCCAGCTTCCACATCTGTAAAATAGCGTTACTGCTACCCACCATTTGCTCTATCTAGGCACTTCTATGGCCCCATCACTGTAGTATCACAACATCAATGAATTTCCCCTCACAACACCCCTGAGTGGTGGGAAAAATTGTCCCTAATTTACAGATTAAAGGTGCTATAGAAATGCAAGGGTTTATTATTATTCATACACAGATACACAAGGCATGATTTTTCCTCATGGTTATACTAATATAAATATGGCACAACTCCAGTGAAGTCAATGAGCCCAATTCACCATTGCATTACTTCAGTTTTATTCACTGTGACTCCATTTTGTGGTGTTTAGATGTTGCTTGTAAGTATCAGAATTGGGAGCACTGGCTGTTGGGAGTCTGAAAGGACAGGAAACAGGAAGGAGGGGAGAGAAGTTGAAGAGGCTGAGGGAGAGCTACTGAGGGTGCAGCAGCAGCTTGGAAAAGAGGTTTCCACTATAAAAAAATAAAGTCCTGTTGAAGTTTGTTAGTACCTTGCCTGGTTGATACAACATTTTGGCGACGAGGATGGATCTTCTGCCTCTGAACCCACCTGCACCCTTTCTGCAAAGCCCAGGTGAGCCTCCAATTGCTTTTACTGCCTGGATCTATATATTTAAGACTTCTGCTCACAATCAGTGCTACAGAGATTTCTGAAGTAAGAAAGCGTGCTTTGCTAATCCACTGCCTTGGAACAGAAGGGCAGCGTATATTTTACATTTTCCCTCTTGCAGATGATAAATGAGACTGCACTCACTGCATTAAAGAACTTTTTTGTACCAAAAGTTGTAGTAGCTAATCGCTACAGATTTCACCAGCGTGAGCAGAAAACAGGGGAAACTAATGCAGTACATTGCTTCCTTGACGAGTCTGACTGTAATTTGTGACTTTGGGAATACGGCAGATGAGATGATTAGAGACCAGCTCATTGAGAAAACCACCATGCTTCGTGTAAGAAAAACACTTACTTCTAGAACCACAACTTACACTAGAAAAAGCAATAACCATTGCTACTCAGATTGAGTCAGCTACAGCTGAAGCCAAAATAATGAGCATGGATACAGGAGGCACAGTCCAGGCTGTGACTCCTTCGCAGAAAAGTTCACTATCGCTGCAAACAATTACAAGAGGAAAACTAAAGAAAAGCCACCGAATCAGCAAATCAAAATACAGTAAAAGCATGCTTTTGCTGTAGATCCCCAGAACACCTTGCAAGCTACACGGGATGTCCAGCAAAAGTAGCTCAGTGCAATCACTGCAAAAAGATCGGGCATTTTGCTAAAGTATATCGCAGTAGCCAGTTCAATCAACAGGTGCATGCAGTTACAATACCAGATGTTACTGTGCTGAGCGTGGACAAAATCAGGACTGTACATATTCCAGAACAGATAAAGTGCACGGTAAACGTTTCTGCCACACCCTCAGGCAAACCACACTATTCAGGTAATGTTGGACACTGACTCAGCAGTATCTATACTACCTGATTCCATCTATTTGCATTACTTTAAAGACGTGCCTCTTACTGAACCCAACCTTCACTTGATGTGCTACTTGAAAAACCATATTCCAGTACGTGGCTGCCTGCCAGTAATAGTTACTTTTGGTGATTGGTGTGTAACTGCAGAGTTCTACATTGTCCAGAAGGTCACTCCTATCCTTGGCAGAGATTTATTGGCTGCTTTACATCTCAGGGTAGTTAATGGATGACTTGATCTTCCTCAGCAAAGCACTCTTGTGGTACACACACCAGTTTCAGCTGGGACCCAACAGCAGGTTGAGGAGAAACTCGGCTGTGCTTATGGGTTTCTGCATAAAGTTAAAATGCGGAATAATGTGATGCCTGTACGACAGAAGTTATGGCGCTTACCATTTTCAGTCAGGGAAGCTGTTTCAGAGGAACTTAGAAAACTTGTTCAAAAGGACATTATTGAAGAGATCGACTCCTCAGAATGGGTTTCACCTATAGTAGTGATGCAGAAGGGTGGAGGCATTCACCTTTGCGTGGACTTAAGGGAGCCGAATAAAGCTATTGTGATTGACAGCCATCCTCTTCCTCACATAGAAGTATTTGCAGAACTCCGTGGAGCAAAGATGTTTTCTACTCTTGATTTGCAGAGCACATACCACCAGGTTATGTTGCATGAAGATAACAGAGACCTCATAGCATTTATTACACATGAGGGACTATTTCGTTTTAAACGTGTTCCATACCGTCTTGCATGAGCCCCAAGTGCCTTCCAAAAAAATGTCATGGATTTTGAAGAGTCAACATGGAGTTCAGTGCTATCTGGATGATATTATCATGTTTGGAAATACTTCTGAGGACAATAACCTGCAGTCTGTACAAAACAGCATCAGCTCAGCAGGCCTCCAGTTTAATAGGTCCAAATGCAAATTTAGACAAACTGAACTCTTTCTGGGGCATACAATTTCACAGGCTGGACTAAAACCTGATCCGGCTCATATCCTGGCAATTTCAAATGCTCTTCCTCCAACAGATTTGCAACCTTACGTTCCTTCTTGGGTCTTACCTCCTGGTATGCAAAATTCATTCCCAATTATGCTTCTGTCATTCAACCATTACAAGAATTACTATGGAGAAGTTCAACCTTAGCGTGGACAACGGATGCACAAGCTAGTTTTGAAATGGTGAAAGACTTGATTGTCCATAGTCCAGAACTTGCACTATTCAGTCCTGCATTGCCCACAATTGTAACTACTGATGCTTCTGATTATGGACTTGGGGCAGTTCTCACACAACTGCACGAGGACAACACAGAGAGGACTGTTGCATTTGCTTCAAGGACACTAAGTAATGCTGAGAGAAAATATTCTAGTCACAAAAGCACTTGCTTGTGTCTGGGCTACTGAAAAATGGAGAACTTACCTGTGGGGCCGCACATTCAAGTTGCACACAGACCACAGCCCTTTGATGACGTTGCTCACCACAAAAGGACTGGGAAGAGCAGGATACCGTATTGCTCGATGGTCTGCAAGACTACCCTCTTTCAATTATGAGCTGGAATAGAAGCCTAGAAACCAAAATGTGGTCGCTGATTGCCTTTCTCGCCTGCCTTCGCCTTCACCAGATGGTCCACCAGAGGATGAGGATGTAGTGGTTGCGCTTATTGCAAGCACTCTCACTGCAGTTACAAGAGAACAGTTTCAAGCTGCTTGTTCAATGTGTCCAATTCAACAAAAACTACAGGAATTTATGACAAAGAGATGGCCCAGTCGCCCTAAAAACCTTGACCCAGTTTTGCTGCCTTATTTTAGGGTTTGGGATGAACTTTCTTTGTTTGATGGCTGTTTGCTATGAGGTACACACCGGCTCCTTGTGCCAGAAGAATTACAGTCAAAACTCATACACCTGGCAAAAGATACTCATCAAGGAATTGTCGGAACCAAACGACTATGGGATCTATATTGGTGGCCAGGGATGGACTCTCAAACTGAAGCACTCATAAAATCCTGAAAGAAAAGGAGTACTTGTGGCACCTTAGAGACTAACCAATTTATTTGAGCATAAGCTTTCGTGAGCTACAGCTCACTTCATCGGATGCATACTGTGGAAAATACAGAAGATGTTTGTTTTTATACACACAAATCATGAAAAAATGGGTGTTTATCACTACAAAAGGTTTTCTCTCCCCCCACCCCACTCTCCTGCTGGTAATAGCTTATGTAAAGTGATCACTCTCCTTACAATGTGTATGATAATCAAGGTGGGCCATTTCCAGCACAAATCCAGGTTTTCTCCCCCCCCCACCCCAAACAAACCCACTCTCCTGTTGGTAATAGCTTATCTAAAGTGATCACTCTCCTTACAATGTGTATGATAATCAAGGTGAGCCATTTCCAGCACAAATCCAGGTTTTCTCCCCCCTCACCCCAAACAAACCCACTCTCCTGTTGGTAATAGCTTATCTAAAGTGATCACTCTCCTTACAATGTGTATGATAATCAAGGTGAGCCATTTCCAGCACAAATCCAGGGTTTAACAAGAACGTCTGAGGAAGGTGTGGGGGGGGGGGGATTAGGAAAACAAGGGGAAATAGGTTACCTTGCATAACGACTTAGCCACTCCCAGTCTCTATTCAAGCCTAAGTTAATTGTATCCAATTTGCAAATGAATTCCAATTCAGCAGTCTCTCGTTGGAGTCTGGATTTGAAGTTTTTCTGTTGTAATATCGCAACTTTCATGTCTGTAATCACATGACCAGAGAGATTGAAGTGTTCTCCGACTGGTTTATGAATGTTATAATTCTTGACATCTGATTTGTGTCCATTTATTCTTTTACGTAAGACTGTCCAGTTTGGCCAATGTACATGGCAGAGGGGCATTGCTGGCACATGATGGCATATATCACATTGGTAGATGTGCAGGTGAACGAGCAATCTGATAGTGTGGCTGATGTTATTAGGCCCTGTGATGGTGTCCCCTGAATAGATATGTGGGCACAGTTGGCAACAGGCTTTGTTGCAAGGATAGGTTCCTGGGTTAGTGGTTCTGTTGTGTGGTATGTGTTTGCTGGTGAGTATTCGCTTCGGTTGGGGGGCTGTCTGTAGGCAAGGACTGGCCTGTCTCCCAAGATTTGTGAGAGTGTTGGATCATCCTTCAGGATAGGTTGTAGATCCTTGATAATGCGTTGGAGGGGTTTTAGTTGGGGGCTGAAGGTGACGGCTAGTGGCGTTCTGTTACTTTCTTTGTTAGGCCTGTCCTGTAGTAGGTGGTTTCTGGGAACTCTTCTGGATCTATCAATCTGTTTCTTCTATCAACTGCATGAAAACTGTTACTCTGAAACCTGTCATAAAATCCTGGGTCACTTGCCAAGTGCATGATAAGACAGCAGTGACATGTACCCCTCCATTACAGCCTGTTCCTCTTCCTGAATCTGCATGGGACAAAGTGGCGATTGACATTGTAGGACCCTTTGAATCATAGAATCATAGAATAACAGAGTTGGAAGGGACCTCTGGAGGCCATCTAGTTCAACCCCCTGCCCAGAGCAGGACCAATCCCAACTAAATCATCCCAGCCAGGGCTTAGTCAAGCCTGACCTTAAAAACTTCTAAGGAAGGGGATTCCACCACCTCCCTAGGTAACGCATTCCAGTGTTTCACCACCCTCCTAGTGAAAAAGTTTTTCCTAATATCCAACCTAAACCTTCCCCCACTGTAACTTGAGACCATTACTCCTTGTCCTGTCATCTGTTATCACTGAGAATAGTCTAGATCCATCCTCTTTGGATCCACCTTTCAGGTAGTTAAAAGGAGCTATCAAATCCCCCCTCATTCTTCTCTTCCGTAGACTAAACAATCCCAGTTCCCTCAGCCTCTCCTCATAACTCATGTGTTCCAGTCCCCTAATCATTTTTGTTGCCCTCTGCTGGACTCTCTCCAATTTTTCCACATCCTTCTTGTAGCGTGGGGCCCAAAACTGGACAGAGTACTCCAGATGAGGCCTCACCAATGTCGAATAGAGGGGAACGATCACATCCCTCGATCTGCTGGAAATGCCCCTACTTATACACCCCAAAATGCCATTGGCCTTCTTGGCAACAAGGGGCACACTGTTGACTCATATCCAGCTTCTCGTCCACTGTCACCCCTAGGTCCTTCTCTGCAGAACTGCTGCCTAGCCATTCGGTCACTAGTCTGTAGCGGTGCATTGGATTCTTCCGTCCTAAGTGCAGGACTCTGCACTTGTCCTTGTTGAACCTCATCAGACTTCTTTTGGCCCAATCCTCCAATTTGTCTAGGTCCCTCTGTGTCCTATCCCTACCCTCCAGTGTATCTACCACTCCTCCCAGTTTAGTGTCATCCGCAAACTTGCTGAGGATGCAATCCACACCATCCTCCAGATCATTAATGAAGATATTGAACAAAACCGGCCCCAGGACCGACCCTTGGGGCACTCCGCTAGATACCGGCTGCCAACTAGACATGGAGCCATTGATCACTACCCGTTGAGCCCGACAATCTAGCCAACTTTCTACCCACCTTGTAGTGCATCCATCCAGCCCATAATTCTTTAACTTGCTGACAAGAATACTGTGGGAGACCATGTCAAAAGCTTTGCTAAAGTCGAGGAATAACACGTCCACTGCTTTCCCTTCATCCACAGAACCAGTTATCTCATCATAGAAGGCAATTAGATTAGTCAGGCATGACTTTCCCTTGGTGAATCCATGCTGACTGTTCCTGATCACTTTCCTCTCATCTAAGTGCTTCAGAATTGATTCCTTGAGGACATGCTCCATGATTTTTCCAGGGACTGAGGTGAGGCTGACCGGCCTGTACTTCCCAGGATCATCCTTCTTCCCTTTTTTAAAGATGGGCACTACATTAGCCTTTTTCCAATCTTCTGGGACTTCCCCCGATCGCCATGAGTTTTCAAAGATAATGGCCAATGGCTCTGCAATCACATCCGCCAATTCCTTTAGCACTCTCGGATGCAACACATCCGGCCCCATGGACTTGTGTACGTCCAGTTTTTCTAAATAGTCCCGAACCACTTCTTCCTTCACAGAGGGCTGGCCACCTCCTCCCCATGCTGTGCTGCCCAGTGCAGTAGTCTGGGAGCTGACCTTGTTTGTGAAGACAGAGGCAAAAAAAGCATTGAGTACATTAGCTTTTTCCACATCCTCTGTCACTAGGTTGCCTCCCTCATTTAGTAAGGGGCCCACACTTTCCTTGGCTTTCTTCTTATTGCCAACATACCTGAAGAAACCCTTCTTGTAACTCTTAACATCCCTCGCTAGCTGCAACTCCAGGTGTGATTTAGCCTTCCTGATTCCATTCCTACATGCCCGAGCAATATTTATATACTCATCCCTGGTCATTTGTCCAATCTTCCACTTCTTGTAAGCCTCTTTTTTGTGTTTAAGATCAGCAAGGATTTCACTGTTAAGCCAAGTTGGTCGCCTGCCATATTTACTATTCTTTCTACGCATTGGGATGGTTTGTCCCTGTAACCTCAATAAGGATTCTTTAAAATACCGCCAGCTCTCCTGGACTCCTTTCCCCCTCATGTTATTCTCCCAGGGAATCCTGCCCATCAGTTCCCCGAGGGAGTCAAAGTCTGTTTTTCTGAAGTCCAGGGTCCGTATTCTGCTGCTCTCCTTTCTTCCTTGTGTCAGGATCCTGAACTCAACCATCTCATGGTCACTGCCTCCCAGGTTCCCATCCACTTTTGCTTCCCCTACTAATTCTTCCCTGTTTGTGAGCAGCAGGTCAAGAAGAGCTCTGCCCCAGTTGGTTCCTCCAGCACTTGCACCAGGAAATTGTCCCCTACACTTTCCAAAAACTTCTTGGATTGTCTGTGCACCGCTGTATTGCTCTCCCAGCAGATATCAGGGTGATTGAAGTCTCCTATGAGAACCAGGGCCTGCGATCTAGTAACTTCCGTTAGTTGCCGGAAGAAAGCCTCCTCCACCTCATCCGCCTGGTCCGGTGGTCTATAGCAGACTCCCACCACGACATCACCCTTGTTGCTCAGGCTTCTAAACTTAATCCAGAGACTCTCAGGTTTTTCTGCAGTTTCATACTTGAGCTCTGAGCAGTCATACTGCTCCCTTACATACAGTGCAACTCCCCCACCTTTTCTGGCCTCCCTGTCCTTCCTGAACAGTTTATACCCATCCATGACAGTACTCCAGTCATGCGAGTTATCCCACCAAGTCTCCGTTATTCCAATCATATCATAATTCCCTGACTTTGCCAGGACCTCCAGTTCTCCCTGCTTGTTTCCAAGGCTTTGTGCATTTTGGTATAGGCACTTGAGATAACCCGCTGATCGCCCCTTGTTCTCAGTATGAGGCAGGAGCCCTCCCTCTCACACGCTCCTGCTCATGCTTCCTCCCGGTATCCCGCTTCCACACTTACCTCAGAGCTTTGGTCTCCTTCCCCCGGTGAACCTAGTTTAAAGCCCTCCTCACTAGGTTAGCCAGCCTGCCCGCGAAGATGCTCTTCCCTCTCTTCGTTAAGTGGAGCCCGTCTCTGCCTAGCACTCCTCCTTCTTGGAACACCATCCCATGGTCGAAGAATCCAAAGCCTTCTCTCCGACACCACCTGCGTAGCCATTCATTGACTTCCACGATTCGATGATCCCTACCCCGTCCTTTTCCTTCCACGGGGAGGATGGACGAGAACACCACTTGCGCCTCATACTCCTTTATCCTCCTTCCCAGAGCCACGTAGTCTGCAGTGATCCGCTCAAGGTCATTCTTGGCAGTATCATTGGTGCCCACGTGGAAAAGCAGGAAGGGGTAGCGGTCCGAGGGCTTGATGAGTCTCGGCAGACTCTCCATCACATTGCGAATCTTAGCCCCTGGCAAGCAGGAGACTTCTCTGTTTTCCCAGTCAGGGCGGCAGATAGATGACTCTGTCCCCGAGGAGAGAGTCCCCGACCACTACCACCCGCCTCCTTCTCTTGGGAGTGGTGGTCGTGGAACCCCCAACCTTAGGACAATGCATCTCATGCCTTTCAACTGGTGGAGTCTCCTTCTGCTCCCTTCCCCCAGACGTATCATCTGGGCCACTCCCCGCAATGGTACCTGTGGACAGAACATGAAAACAGTTACTTACCTGTATCCGCGTTGCTGGTACATGGACGTTCCCCCTTCTTCTTCTGGAGGTCATATGTTGCCAGATTTCTTCACCGTCCTCCTGTCCGCGCTGCGCAGCCTGCTCTGAATCTTCAGAACCTTGTGCCTGTAGAAGCATACCCTGACGTCTGTCCAGGAAATCTTCAGTTTCTCTTATGCAACGCAGGGTCGATACCTGTTGCGCCAGACCTTGAACCTTCTCTTCCAATATGGAGACCAGCTTGCACTTTGTACACACAAAGTCACTTCTGTCCTCTGGAAGAAAGACAAACATGGCACATCCAGTGCAGGTCACAACAGTTGAACACTCCCCATCCATATTACCTTCCTACTATGAGCTTCCTCAGGAGATGCAGTAATTACTCAGAGAAGTCGTTAGGGTATAAGCCTCAGTGGGCTCACTCCAGGCGAACTCCCAGGCAAACTCCTGCTGTTTGCTGCTCTGCTGTCCCCCGCTGCTCAGCTGGTTCCCCGCTGCTCAGCTGGTTCGCGGAGCGCCGGCTTTTTTAAACAGCCAGGCTCACCTGAAACAAAACACTCCCAACTCCCGCCCTTTTTAGCCAACTAATCAAGCACTCGCTCAAACTTTCAAGCTGCCCTCACTACAAACACTCCGATCCTCTCACCAAACACACACTCAGATACCCAGATACTCACCAACACAGATACTTTGATACTGCTCCAACTGACTGCCGTTATGCCATCACTTTAATAGACTATTTCAGTAAATGGCCTGAGGTACTGTTTTCATTGCAAATCTCTGCTACAGTAATTAAGTTCCTCTCTTCAGTTTTTAGCAGGGAAGGTAACCCCAAAAAACTGGTTTCAGATAATGGTAGTCAATTTACTTCCCTAGAGTTTGAAACTTTTCTAGCAGAGAGGAACATTTTACACAGAAGGTCATCCCTATACTACCCTCAAGCCAATGGGGAAATCGAATGGTTTAACAGAAGTTTGAAAGAGAGTTTGCAAACGGCTAAACTGGAAGGGCGATTGTGGATACCCTTCACTACTGATTTCTTGCAAGCATACTGGGCTACACAACATGCCACAACGCAAAGATCACCCGCAGAGTTACTGCATGGGAAACAGATGAATACTAAACTGAACACTGCTGGATTGTTAAAGGCCCGACATGAGGCTCCAACCGAGGATGATGTGAGAAAAACAGTTGAACAGAACCAAGCGAAGTATAAGGGTTTCACAGACAAGCGGCGGGGTGCTAAGGAACCAAAGTTTCAGTGTGATAGGTGTAAGGTCCCCTCTTTATGATTTTAAGAGGAGCTGTGACTTTATGGTCCCCTTTGCGTAAAATTCCAGGTTTTTGTATCCTACCAAAGGAACCAAACTGAAACTTTGGTTCCTTCGGTAGGATACAAAAACCTGGAATTTTACGCAAAGGGGACCATAAAGTCACAGCTCCTCTTAAAATCATAAAGAAGGGACCTTACACCTATCGACTTTCTGATGGGCGGGTATGGAATGCCTCTTATCTTGCACCTGCCTATGCACCAAGAGGAGATTATGCTAACACCCAGCCTGCATTGGATGACTTCACCGTAGTATCAACACAACAAGACATTGCACTGGAACTGGGGCTTGAGAGACGGCCTGTCAGACCCAGACGACCACCTGTCTGGACTCGAGACTATGTTATGTAGTATCTACAGTGTTTTTAGTGTAATATTTCTGCCAACAGTATAGTGCCTTGTTTCCTATTTGTTCTTGTGGTTAGCACAACAATGTTTATTGTAATTGGGAGAGTTTAAGAGAAGAGGGAACGTGGTGTTTAGATGTTGCTTGTAATTATTAGAATTGAGAACACTGGCTGTTGGGAGTCTGAAAGGACAGGAAACCTGAAGGGGGGGTGGGGGGAGTTGGAGAGGCTGAGGGAGAGCTACTGAGGGTGCAGCAGCAGCTTGGAAAAGAGGTTTCCACTTTAAAAAAAAATAAAGTCCTGGTGAAGTTTGTTAATACCTTGCCTGGCTATTACAATACATTTATTTCAATGGAGTTTCACCAGGATAGAGTTGGAAAACCCAGTGCTGAATCAGGTCCAGAAAAATGACACTATTTCAGGGAGAACAGAATGCAATCCCCATACTGTACAAACACACGTAGCATGAGTCTTCTGATTTACACTTGTATAGTGTAAGTGAGGAGTACATTAATTGACTGCAATGTAGTTGCACCATTGTAAAGAAGGTGTGACTAAGAATCAAGCCCAGACAAAACACATTTGACACACACATGCAACGGATCACAACACGGTTTGACAGCCAATTTCCTGCATTTTTTTTTAAGTCTCCTCCTCATGTTTAACTTTGTTCTCTTGCTTCCTAGCATTATTATTGCTTTGCCGGCTGGCTTCTGCAGATCTCAGGAACGAAGCAGATGTCAGCAGCTCTGAAAGATCCTATTCCATTACACAGCAGAACAAATGAGTATGTCAAAGAAGGGCCCTCCAATCTAACAAGAAAACAGAGTGAACAGACACAAAATAAACAAACAAACCCTGCGGGGCCAGGCAGGCTAGTTCTGATTAGATATTATGCTAACATGATGCCTTCTTTCTGCACTAAGAGTGTTTTAATACATTTAAATGATACAGGGGAAATAAGTCATGAAACAGGAGAAGACGCTTTTGTGTCAGAAACGATTACGATTATCCAGGAAACCTGGCTGCAGCTCCCATGAAAATGCAGCTTGCGGTACGGGATTATGAATGTAGCCCAAACCATATTTACATAGTTTGCCTGACATTATGTCATTACATTTGCCAGCGATTGCTTTTCCTGGCTGCTGGATGAGTGATATGGCTGTTACAAATGCATAAGCCTCCTAGACACAGGCTGATCCCAGTGCTGTCCTAGAATGGCAGCCTCTCCTGTGGTTCACTTTAGTGCACTGTGTAAGCAGGGGGGGGGATGAGGCATCTCCGCACAGCTGGACTGCATTCCCCTTTGTCTCTTGCAGGACTACACCACAGGAAAGGCTTCTGAACAGCAGAAAGAGGAAGCCCCAGGCAGGCCTGTGAGCCCATGGCACCCCAGCTGCCATACTGAAGGCCACATGTCGGTTTTTTGGGTGAGATTTTCAAACGCACCTAAGTGACTTGAGAGCAAAAGTCTCAGGTCTAGTCTATACTACAGAGTTAGATTGACATAAGCTGCCTTGCATTGGCCTAACTATGGAAGTGTTTAGACTTAATTTCATTCCTGCTGATGTAACTGTCCAGTGACACCGCCTTAACTCCACCTCCACAAGCAGCACAGAGTCAAGGTTGATGTCATTCGGTCAATACAGTGTCAGTCAAATAATGTAGACGCTGCATTGCTTCTGTCAACTGTTACCAGCTTCCAGGAGCTGTTCCACAATGCTCCACCCTGACAGTACAATCAGTAAGAGTGCTCCTGGTGAGGACCTGCACCGCCAACACCAGGAGCAAAGCATAGACATGCACAAGCGATGCAATTCTTGCAGCGGCTGTAGGCTGCCCTAAGTTAAGTCGACTGAATTTTGTCGTGTAGACATAGCCTCCCTGGCGCTCAATGAGACTTGTGCTCCTAAGTCACTTACACACTTCTGAAAACTTCACCCATCATCTATTCACCACCAGTGTTTTCCTAATGGCTTCGCCAGCTTTCGGGTGAGGCACGCCACTAAGGCCTTGATCATTTGTGGTCATTGAAGATCCCCAGGCACTTTTCATGAGAGCAGACTTCTTAACCTCAGTGTCCTGGCCAAATTCCTTTTGGGTAATTACATTCTGCTTCCATAAAAGTGTCATTTTCAGCTGGATATGGTTGTTCATTGCACTCCCTCTCCGAAGCTGGCATGTAATGTTGCTGTGTGCTGTTAAACAGCTGGGGCACTCCACCTCCAAGGTAGCTGCATTTCAGCAGTGGACCAACTTATTCCTACCGGGAAGCTTGTATAGTCAGTTAGTCAAAAGGTGGCAGCCTCCAAGGTAGAAATTGCTGTATACATGGAAGTTCATTTTAATATTTAAATTGCAAAAGCATTCCACAAACAATAACTCATGAGGAGAGAGAGGTACCCCCGAGTCCTTCCATTATTCTGTGATTCAAGGACTCCCCTCTCTCTCCCTGCCCCCTTCTATCTCCTGTCTCTGCATCTCTTGCCTTTTCAGTCCCATCAGGCCCCTTCTGTCTTCCCTCCTTTCTCCTCGGCCATTCTGTCGTCTCACATCACCTTGCCTCTCATCTCATCCTCCCCTTTCCATCTCTCACTAGCCCATACTCAGCCCCCCAGACAAAGGGGGAGATCACTTGTATCTCAAAAGGGCTTGTGTGGGGAAAAGAAGAAGAAAACATTTGACAAGTTGTGATGTTAATCCTGCAATAAAATTACAGCCTGGGAATACATCCCTCTATCCCCTCAAGTCTATACAATACTAACAAATGGCCATTAGCTGCAGCCCACACTCTGCTGCTGTAACCCATCCTGTAATGTTCCTTGAGATGAAAAGCTACGAATGAAAAACAGATGCGTGTCTCACTTACAATGTATAAGGTATGGAGATGGGCATGAAAAGCTAAATCCATCAAGAAATCAGGGAGTTCTCATTAGATCTTAAAGGTCCTTGTATTGCGTGGCCACATCCATACTCTGCAAGCTGGATTCCTTCTCAGGCACACGGATTTTCCATCGGCACAACCCCATAGACGTACTCCTGACTTCTCTGGATTTAAGCGAGCAGAGAATCAGGCCGCATTATACTCCCCTGGATATTGTGGAGGGGTGGTTGTCAGGGAGCTGGCAGCCAGTTGCCCAGAGCACTGCAGCACAGAGGTCAATGTACACATTTTAAATGAATGACAGGGAGGAGAAACACAGGGAGGGAAAGCACATCTGAAAAAGGAAGCGGAGTGGATGCGACAACTTCAACTAGCCCTGCCTTTTGTTACTAGAGCAGTGGTTCGAATCCAGCCCTGGCCAGCAGTTAAATCAAGGTTGTTAATCTAGAGACTGCTCAGCAGGTTTCTTGGGGAGGGGTCTGACTTTCGCTGAGCTGCAGCCACAGGGTCAGTGGAACAGGTGTCCATCCTGTGAAGACCACCACCAGCACTGCACATGATTGGGCCTGAAATCCCATGAGAACATTCCCTAGCTACAGGGGCCAATCTGTGGCTGCACCAAGGGGCTCAGTAGTCTAACAACTGTATTTTGTACAGCATCCATCCTAACAACTCTAACCCACCCTGCCTGCTGCGGGGAGCTGGGAGAGGGGAGTCTCCCACCAGAGCATATGAGTGATTCCTGTTATCCAAGTGCTGGGGGTGGAGGTAAGAGAAAGTCATAGTCCCATCCCTACTCTGCCAGACTTAACTGGCTTGCCCGCACAGGGTAACTCATCCATACCCCATTTTCCCCATCTGTCAAGTGAAACTAATGCTACTTATTCACCTTTTGAAAAAGCTTTGAGATCTCTGGATGAAAAGCGCCCATGTAAGCATATTATTCAACTGAATTCATTAGTTCACTGTCACTCAACTGGTGTGTCATGACCCATGGCGGGGTCACAAAAGGCAATCAGTGAGGCAATGGGAAATTGTAAATATTACAATTGAAAGCAAATCAAAATCTCATTTCCCCAATCCCCCATCTCCTATCCTTCAAGGAAAAGTATTCTTTGTCAACCTCTAGGAAAAAAAACTAAATTATATAGGCTTACCATTGTTATCATTCATAGGTTTGCTCAATTTCAAACTGAACAGTGGACTCTAATTCGCTTACCTGCAAAAATGGATACATGGAGCTACCATGTTAGGGCAGCCAAAGGCAAGCGGACATACTGCCCTTGGGTACCATTGGCTATGAAACTGATGTGTCTTAACCACGTCAGCCTGATGAGCCTTTGGCTTTGGAGGGGGGGGCGGGGGGCTTTGACTTAGGGCACGACATGGATGGACAGCCTGTGGAGATGCCAGAGGTGAGAGATGTGGGCAGCTGCCTTCTGCACACACTGGAAGCTGGAGAGGTGGAGATTGGGGAAGCCAAGGAAGAGGGAGTTGCAGTAGCTGAGGCAATTAAGGCCTGGACAAAGATTTTACCAGAGATGGAGTCAAGGCAATGTTGGGAAGCCATATCAGAAGGGAGTGGCTTTTCAGACAGCTGGAAGAGTGTCCTGGAGGAGAGGGTGAAGAAAGTGATTCAGGAGATATAAGCTACTTCCTGCACAGGCAAGAACAGCCGGGCTGCTGCCAGCAGCCTCTGAACCCACTAACTGGTGGGCAGTGTTCCCGGATGGAGGAATGGACCGGACTCTTTGTTCTTCCCTCGCATGCTCCAGAGAGGGCAAAGAAACATGCATGTCCTCATTACGCTTGAGACCTCGGTGCATTACAATAAAGGCAATCGTGAGTAGGGCAGTGGGTGTGAAACAATTTATCTGCGCCTATCAAGAGTGACCAGAGAACCCGCACGAGGCAGAACAAAGCCAATTACATCTGGTCAGACCTGAACAAGTGGAAATAAATTGGTCAGTCCGGGCCCCTTATGCGCCGTGCTGCAGCGAAACTCAGTCTGCTCTTGGGATGTATTAAAATGGTTTGAATTTTTATATGCTCTTTAATTATTAATCAAGCAATTAGTTTTAGTCTCGTGTTTGCAAGTGAATCAGAGGGAGCAAGGATGGAAGTACTGCAAGCGAGGGAGCACTGTGGGGAGGAGAATTAGAACTTCCTTTACAGTCACTTAATTAGGAACAATACTAATAAATCAGTTGGGCTTCTAGAGCGACTTACATCCATGGATCTCAAAGAGCTTGAGGGACATTAGCCTCACTTTCCCTCCTGTAAGGTAGGCGGGCATCACCACCATTTTACAGAGGGCACAACTGAGATTCAGACAGGTGAAATAAATTGCCCAAGGCCAAACTGAGTCTGTATTACAGCCAGGTATAGAACACATGTTCCTGATTCACTGCCTCCCCCTCCATTCTAGCCACTGAACCACACCCCCACCTTTCACCCCGAGTGCCCTACAGATAGTAGATATCGGCAGCAGACTGAAAATGCTGCCGCCGTGGGAGCAGTCATCTCCCTTCTAACTAGCCATCTCTGTCCATCACAGCTGGTTAAAATATTCATAACCAGTTGATGCAATTACTTAGGCCATTTCTTCTGTGACATATCCATGGCCAGGATGTTTATGAATGTACCTATTGCTAGGTGATCACTGACTCCTTTACGCAAACATAGCATTACCTAGGATTTTTGTCTTATATGGTTATTCACTACTAGTGATGACCCGCAAACTTGCGGCTCAAGTTTGTGGTTTTATGAGAAGTATGAGCGTAGCTGCCAACTTTTATTTGTCCCTGGGGGGTGCTGCACCCCCACTCTGCTCTGAGACCCAGTCCCTGCTCTGCCCTCTCCCCTGAGATCCCACCCACCCCTCACTGCTTTCCACCCTTCCCCACGCATCTCCCGCAGCTGCCGAACAGCCAATCAGCAGTGCCTCCCTTATCAGCTCATTGGGGGCGGCACCCAACAGCTGTGGCTGGTAGGTGCTGAGCACCCACTATTTTTCTCCCCCTGCAGGTGCTTGAGCCCCCAAAGCATCCCCAGAGTCGGCGCCTATGAGTATGAATGAGGGTGGGTATTGTGCTGGGAGATCGTGTTGATTTGTGCAGGTGATGAACGAGGGGGCTATATGTGTTTGGGGTTGTTGTATGTGCTGCTTGTCTGGCTGTGTTGGGAGATTTGTGTGTGTGTTGGCTGTGTTATTGTGTGGGTGGTTGTGTTAATTTGTGTCTAGGAGGTTGTGCTGCCATGGAGGTGGTTGTTTGGATTTGTGCCTGGGAGGAAGGATGTGTGGGAGAGTTGTATGGATTGTGCAGAGGGGTCTGTGCTGTAGTGGGGGCTGTGTGTGTTTGGGGTTATTGTGTGTGCTCATGGTTTTGAGAAACCATGGCAGTTGGATCAAGTAATCCACCATCTGTGCAGTCTGCCTCCGATAACCAAAGAAATGGTTGTGTTTAAATTAGCTGTAGAGTAAGGGTGGTGATTGGTTGAGTTACCTCTGATATCACAATGGTCTCGAACTCTGGGCATGGCAGAGATACATGCCTTGCCGTCACACGGGTGTAATTCATTAAGTCAAAATTGCTGAGACCTTAAAAATTGGATGGTAACAGACCATGAATCCCAGTGCTGACTGAACCTAGTGATATTCTGAACAAAAGAAAGCAGCACTCCCCACACTTGTAGTTCTTTCCATTGCTTCACACTGACTCAGTCATTCTGGGCTTCAAAGTGACACGTGCCAATCCTGGATTATTATATAGATTTTCACTTAATGCTACATACTTGTCCTGCCAAAACTGCTTCCTGTGGGGTTTTTTGCACCTACCTGTGAAGCATCTAGTACGGGTCATTGTTGGAGACCAAATGCTGGATGGGATGGAGCGCTAGTTTCATCCAGTATGGAAATTCTTATGTCATTAAGTCATAGTGTGGTTTCTGTTCTGATTGGCTGACCAAAACTTGATAAACAGGTGTAGTGCTTTTCACTGTGGCCTCTATTTCTTCAGAGTGACGGGGAAGGAAGCATTTCAGGGAGCAGGAGCAACAGAAAGAGAAATGGCTGCTTAGAGAATTGAAGAACATGTTAGATGTTCTCTTACTCTCTTTCGCATACAAAAAAGAGCATTCCACTTGGCTACATATACACAGGCCTCAGATTTAAATATAGCTATGTTCCATCCACTCCTGTGGGGGGAGCGACAGAAAGAAGGCAGATTTATGGCTGCCGAGAAGACTTGTACATTCAACTTTCTGTCACACTGACATGATGTAATTGCATGTGTGTACACATGCCTGTTCCTAGTTAAAGATTATAGGAAGATCACATGTGGCCCATCTAAGTGCCACGCCTCCAGACATGAGCATTTGGGAGCCACATATACCAGCATGTACCATTTCATCTATCTGCCAAGTGCACGGATTGAAATCCACTGGTTTCCACCGTTTGTCATGCTCCATATACCCACCATTCACTAGGTATTCACAGTGTTTATATGAACTATTTGCTATAAGCTAATGCTCTTTACAAAGGTTAAATTCGCTTATCCTTTTCTAGCTCATTGCATTAACCCTGTCAGTGCCAGTTCTCTACAACTTTCTTCACCTCTGCTGTCAGTCACCCAAACTGCTTAGTAAATGTGCAATGTAAGGACTATCTGCAGAGGGTGTAGTCCAAGGGCTCTATCAGTCTAGTTTATTAGCTGTACTTAGTGAATCAGGCCTCTGGCTTTGGGTTCTTGGGGGTGCCTTGGCACAATTAAGCTGTGCGCTCATCTTTCTCTAGACACAGAAATATTTTACAGGTTATCTGTGCTTTCCACCATCCCTTATAATCACTTAAAATCTGTCCTTTGTAGTTAAGAAGCTTGGTTGCGTTCCAGAAGCACTTTGTGCAATTCATAACTGGGGCAAAAAGCTGTGCATATTTTCCTCCACATTGAAGGAGGGGATGATTTTCCATGAGCTTATGCTATATAGATCTCTACACAGCATGAGACAACATTTTTGGGTTTACACTCTAGATGGGGTGTGTACTTGAGTGCTGGCCAATTCCCAAACTGAGTCTTCCCACACAGAGCAGATCTCAGTGTCTGTCTTTCTGCAACTGGGTGTGGCCTTACATGTGTGCACACACTAGAGGAGGCTTAGCAGGACAGCGTGAGGGAGCCCAGGTTGGTGGAACAGGTAGGTTCAGTAGTACCCCCGTACATTGGGTGGCACCCTGAAAGGGTGCCAACCCAACCAATCACCACCCAACCAAATGCTAACAAACTACAGACCCCACAAAAAGAGTAGCCCAGTGATCTTGCCAGTTTCATCTGCAACCATATTTACAAGTAGTCTTGTGCATTTTCCCCACTTGAAATAGCTCTCTCTAGATTCCTAATGTGAGCATCACAATAGTATCCAGGCTGCATTAGGACCTCATGGCCACCATGACAATCACCAAACTCATTTAAAGGTGCCACACGTGTAAAGGGCATACTCCAAATCTCATTTTTGGACTAGGATTGTGGAGTGGAAGGGTGACAATTATACCTTTGTCCTGGTCAGACCAGAAACAGCTTGAAGACAAGGCTTAGCTGTGGTCCTTTTGGGGCAGAGGAGCTAGTTAATCTATCCTCCCACTGAGATGGATGAATCTGCAACAGTCATCTACAGGACTGGTGTGGGGCTTAGTGAATTCTTCTTTGGAGGGGGCTTTGAGGATGTAAATTGCAATACAAGAACTAATATTATGGTTATGACTGCACTGCCCTGGCACTATGGTCTGATCACTGGCCCTACTCTTTTGACCTAGGGAAGTTTTTTTATATATATAGGCGCTTTCCACTATTTCAGGGTTCTCCTGTATGCAGCCCACATACACAGGGGTAATTATAAAAATACCTTGTTCCCTATGATCAGAGACCTGTGACAAGTAGAAAAAAAAGTCACCTGAACTTCAGTAAACCACAGCCACTAGAATAAGTCCACTGCAGATATTTTTCAAACAACTCTGATTTGCACAGCTCAGTGTTTTAATTTGCTTGACCATTTATTTTCCAAGGAACACATCCAAGAGACAAACTATCTATTTCAATGGGCAGCATATGCCAGCAACTTGAATGGCAGATGCTAGAAGAGACAGTGAACATTCCAAGACATTCTAAGCTGCCCCTTCAACATATCATGTGCTGGTGAGGAAAGCCTTAAAGTGTGGCTCTGACAAGTGATGCTTTTAGAGTGGCACGGTGGGTTTCCATGTTCAATCTCTCCATGACTCCAGATCAGTTTTGCTCATGGTGCAAGTGAAAACTGATGGGTTGTTTTTTCTAATGGCTGACCTGGAATCTGAGAGTCAAGCTGGGTTCTTTCATTCTTTTGCCTCATCCATAAGGAAGTTTCCACAGGCAAATTTCTGCCCTCAATTACACCCTGCACCCTCACAAACCTTTGCTAGTTCAAAGGTAACTCAGGTCAGTAATACTGAAAGATTGCTGATGGCCTGTGTGAAATAAGCTTGAGTCTGGATCCAGTTCCCAGTGTGACAGGTGTCCGCATCACAAAAACAACCTTTGTCTCACCTGTTCTCACTGAGTGCTGCAGAACATTGTTTAATGAATTTTCTTAGACCTTGCCAAAACGTGTTCCCACAGCACTCAGGATTATGAATCCCCACTGCACATGCATTGCACTTTCCCATGTAATTGTTGTGAGTGGCCTTGGAGATCTTGTGGGTTGATTTGGCTACCCTTAAAGGCAATTTGGAACCTTCTGCTAGTGGAGAATATGGCGGTCTGCTTGCTTAATGGAACGCAGAATAACTGCTCTGTAGATTGCAGTGTCAATTTCTGGTACGATTCATAATGTTCGTTCTGTGCTCTACCACTGTATACGCTTTGGCTCTTGTCTGCCTTAGAAGTCAACTCTTCATTATGGACCAGGCAAGCAGTTGAGCTCAAGTGGCTCACTGGCTAGCAGTCCCTAGATTTGAACTCTTGGGAGTGGGATGTCCGATCATCATCCATGGAGGGCACTTGGCTTTCAGGCACTTCTAGAGCTGACTGGATGATGATTCAAAACCTTGAAAGTTGCCACGGAACAGAAATTTCTCTTTTGTGATTGGATCAAAGAGTCAGGAAGGAGGTGTTTAAAATGTCAAGACACAATCAACCTAAACAGCAAGAACTGAACTACCTACCTCTAACAATTCCAAATAAAAAACCCAAGTAGAGTTTTGGCCCCAAGAAGGGAGAAGTGAGACTCCATGAAGTCCTCTAGGCACTGAGCACCTGTTGATTCTGAACACCTTCTGTGTACATACTATGGTGAGCTGCCTAGGTCTAAACCAGTGGTTCTCAACCAGGGGAACATGTACACAGGGGTCTTCCGGGGGCACATCAACTCCTCTAGATATTTGCCTAGTTTTACTACAGGCTACATAAAAAGCACTAGCAAAGTAAGCACAAACTAAAATTTCTTATAATGCAAATACAAATGCAAGTACAGTATTTATATTCCAATCCATTTATTTTATGATTATATGGTAAAAATGAGGAAAAACAGATTGATTTGTCTTGTGTACTACCAAGTTACACCTCACTTAAACTACTTGCTTACACAATCGGGAAGCAGACTCTTGAAAGGGGTGCAGTAGTCTGGAAAGATTGAGAGCCACTGGTCTAAACCCATAAGATAGGGATATCCTCTCCAGAGCCCAGGGACCTTAGGACGAAGAGCCAAGGTCTGCTCCATCAGATGCTTTGCCACTGTCCCCACAGACTTCTTCCTACCTTCAGGCCTTCCCCCTTTCCTGGGCTCTGTGTAATCATCAGCACCTCCCAGGACTTCTTCCCAGAGGTCTGGTTGCTTCCCTTGTGTCAGGGTCAACCACAAGTGCTTGCTTCAATCCTGGTCTTTCAGATATCTTCCAACCCTGATATTCCATGAAGCTTGGGGTGGGAAGGGAAGGGACTTCAGGAGGTCATCTAGTCCAACCCCCTGCTCAAAGCAGGACTAACACCAACTAAATCATCCCAGCCAGGGCTTTGTGAAGCCGGGCCTTAAAAACCTCTAAGGATGGAGATTCCACCACCTCCCTAGGTAACCCATTCCAGTGCTTCACCACCCACCTAGTGAAATAGTGTTTCCTCATATCCAACCTAGACCTCCCCCACCCTTTCACCACTTGTCTGAGGTAGACATCATGGAATGGGCTATCCAAATACCCCAAGAGAACCCACTTCAATACAGAAGTAAAACCCCCCTCTGACCATACACCCCTATTTGTCACCTACCATCCCACACTGGAACCCATACGGGGTAACAAACAAGTACAACCCATACTCAATGGAGACCCCATCCTGAAAAAATCTTTCCTGAACCCCCTCTTCTGGCCTTCAGACAATCCCCCAGCCTTGCCAAGCTCTTCATCAGAAGCAAGCTCCCCACAGACCAGGGCACACCAGCTCAAAGCAGCACCAGACCCTGCCAGAACAGATGCAAAACCTGCAGACATCTCCACTGCTACGATGATCAACACATCTTTCAAGATCGAAGGGTCCTATACATGCCTATCACAAAAGGTGGTGTACCTCCTCCAGTGCACTAAATGCCCCAACAACTATGGGGGTAAAAGCAGACAACCACTATGCTCTTGAATGAGCCTACAAGAAAATAAGACAAGACAAAAACACCTTATCACCTGTGGCTGAACACTTTTCACAAAGCAATCACTCTGCATCTGACCTATTAGTCCTCATCCTCAAAGAAAACCTTCAACACCTTCAAAAGACAAGCCTGGAAGCTTAAATTCCTAATTTTGCTAGACACTAAAAATCACGGTCTCAATGAAGACAATGGATTTATGGCTCATTACAACAACCTGTAACCTACTAACTCCCTTTTTCCCCCCTCTTATGACTGAAGTATTGAGAGTAACTACTTATGCTAAACAATCTGTTCCACCTTACATTTAGCTGTGATGCTGGGAGTACCTTTCCCAGACCTGAAGAGCTCTGTGTAAGCTCAAAAGCGTGTCTCTCTCACCAACAGAAGTTGAGCCAATAAAAGATGTTACCTCTCCCACCTTGTCACCCTATCACAAGGTCTTTTTTTTAAGAAAGGTATTAACACCACTGTTGCCCCCCAGAGATTGATGGGCACACAGAATCTAAAGCAAAAATACAACTAAGCAAATGAAACAAATAAAGAGTGTTGTTGGCTTTCAGCCCATTTCCCCATAGAAAAGTGTTACAAAACCTGCCATCATAAATAGCGCTAGAATTGGTACCCGTATTTGCCACCTTGGCAGAAAGTTAAAGGAGTGAATGGGTCACGGAGATTCCCCATCCAGTTGTAGAACTGGCTTCTTCCATGGCAGGAGCAAGGCACATTGCCAGGGTGTGTGGAAGGGAAGCTTGCCTTACTGCTTTCTCGGTTTAGTCTCAGAACAGATACCTGTAGCCTCCAAGGGGATCAGTCCCATTCCTTGAATTGGAAAATATCTAGGGTCAGACCCTTCAGCCCTTACTGATGTGACAAGTTCCACTGACTTCAGGTGGGGCTGTTCAGTTGGGTTAGGAGCTGCATGACTGGATTGTTAGTCTGTAATCTCCATAGAGCGGGGCCCTCTGGATTTTGGTATCCAGGAGGATATATTGAGGGTGTAATCAAATAGTAATAAACAGCATGTTATGTGGTGTCAAAATTTGTCTGCTAGCTACTGAGTGACCCAGGTGATTAAGTGGCTGAGCCACCCTCATGCACCAAATTAAGGAAAAGGAAAACTTAAAAATAAATTTTAAAATGACAGCGTCAGCATCAAAGATCAGTGTACAATGCATGCACTGTGCAAACGACTAGCTTCATGGACCTAGCTTGTGGAAACCACCTCCCTCCTGCTTCCTTCTCTGTTGTCCCCTTCCCTGTGTTATAGGGACTCCCCTATGTTTCCATGAACACAGCAAGCCAACCTTCCCTCCCACCAGATCTGAGCCAGGAAGGAGCAGTAGTTTGGGAAAGCTGCCTCCACAGCATGTATGCCTCTCCCCACATAGAAGTCCCTGGGCAGGAGGAGCCAGATAAACAGGTGAGCAGAGGATAGGCAGGGCATGTGATCTGGGGAGAAAGGACCGGCCACACTATGCCAGATTCTCCTCACCCCCCCAAATCCATGGGGCAAACAGGAATATGAGATTGGATCTGCATTAATATGCACTGGGACATCTGGCTGCATTGGAAGAAGGCAAAGCCATGGAGTGACCTTGGATCTTCCACACGTGGAGCCTGATCTTTAGAGATCCTTTATGGAGGAACATCTGCAAGCTGTGAGGAATGTTGCAGCTACCCAGTTCCATGCCCTCCTGAGGGAGAATTTTGGTTCTCTGCTTGCAGATGCAAAAAGGATGATCCAGTCCTAATATTTTGGAGCTCAATCATGCCCTGGATCTGTACTTGTATCTCTTCTTCCTAGGTAGAAAATGGTATTTACAGCAACAGTTTTCCCTTTCCTCAGATTCTGCAGAGGGCTGTCTGTAGACCCAAGGTTGTGTGTGGTAGGATTGGCAACTAGAGGGCCAGGATAGGAGTGAATGTACAGGCATCAACCACATGGGTGCTCCAGGGCCCAAGTACCCACCCAAAAAAATAGGGGGTGCCCAGCACCCACAGGGACAATTTAATCTTGTGGGCCCCACTGCCCGGGCTGTGCCCCTGCTCCATCTGTACTCCACCCTAAGGCCCCATCCAGCCTCTTCCCCCCAAGGCCCTGCCCACCAGTCACACAGGGGAAGGGGCAGAGAAGAGCACCCACTGACAAAAACAAAAGTCACACATGTGAGTGTGTCAGGATCGAGGCTCAAGGGACGTACATTTTAGAGAGTCCCAGCCAGAGGCTATATTGCCTTTCTGCAGCCTCTCTTCTACAGTGAGAATTTCCCTTTAAGGGTAGCCACCACCAGGGAGTTTAGCAGTATGGCTCCATTGGACCAGTGAGGCCAAAGAGCAGCTCCAGGAATCCAGAGCAGTGATGGATTGTTAGAACACCAAAACAGAAGGCCCTGGCTGCCTGCTGATACCTCAGGACCCAATGTGGGAGGGGGGAGTATAATGGGGTACACTCACCTCTCACAAGTACCCCCATCTCACTGCACATGCCTGCTCTCTTAGCTTATGTCAGGTCTTCAGTGACTCAGCCCTGCAGCCAAGTCACACACAGACAGTATGAGAAATAAAAAAATATCAACCCCCTTCCAGGACACAAGTCCAACTGGGCATATCCCAAAGCCCTCCATAATGTCTCTTTATCTGCAGCCCTATTCCTGAGCTCAGGCCTATCACAGTACCCTGGTTTGAACTGTCTCAGCCCCTTCTGGGCTCTCTCAAATGGCCCCTGCTCTTCAAGCAGTCCTGGCCATCATGCAAGGCCACATCCCCCAGGGCTCCCTCACTGAAGACTCACCACCTCTCTGGGCCTTTCCAGCCCCAGCTCTCCACCTGGGCCACTAGAAGAATTCAATTCCCCTTCAGGGAAGTATCAAAGTCCACTTTCCCAACGGCTGGTGGGGAGGACCCAGGCCCACTCTCTACTCCAGGTCCCAGCCCAGGGACCCTATAGACAGCAGCCATCCACCACATCCCTTTAAATAAACTGTATCACTTCTACAATTCCCCACATCCTCTGTTCACTCTTCATACATCCCTCAAACCACCATCCATTTCCCTCCAGCTCTAGCAAAGAACTGAACTCACAGTGGCCCTGCAGCTCTTCTTATACTAGCCTGCTGGGACCTGATTGGCTGCTTCCTACACAGCCGCTCTAGGCAGCTTGGAGGACCTTTCTACTGCCTTTTTGTGAGGCAGGGTGAGGCAGGGCAGCAAGGCCTCCAGCAGGGGGCTTCCAGACCCAGTCTGCCACATCATAGGGAGCAATGCCCCTTTCCAAAGGACGCACCTTCCAGAGATGTCCTCCCGCATTGATTGGAATGGCTCTGTGCCAATGTACACCCACGGTGACTTAGGCATTGCATTTATTGTCGGAATATTTCTTATTCTTAGAAACCCCACAGAGCAGGCAAATTATTCAGTCCCAGTCAACATAATGTTGTATTATTATTTAAAAAACCTTTACTGAGGCTTTGCCCTGTGTTGGTGTCCTCCACGCAAAGATCTCAAAGCACTTTATATGGGTCCTGAATTAATCCCAGGGTGCTGGGCAAGTGCATTACTACTTGGGGCTCTCAACACTCCCATGCAGTAGTCTCCCCCTGGCACAGTTGCGGAACCCCAAGGCAAGAGAGGTGAAGTGCTTTGCCCAACGCCACCCTCCCAGTCAACAGCGGTGTCGGGGCAGACCTCAGAAGGCCTGGCTCCATGACCACAGAGCTCCCCCTTCCCACCAAAGAAATGCTTCTTGGCAATAGATTCACCCCAAAATGCTGGCAGTAGAAAATGTACCGGAGTACTGCCCTGGGGGTCTTCCCTGGTGCCAGGCAGTGCCATGCACCTCTCTAAAACCAAGCTCTGGCTCATTTCAGTGCTAAAGAAGCTGTTGGCCCAGCATAGAGCTCTGCGCCCCGCATCCCATTGTCTCGCCTGGCTGGGGGACTAAGTGCCCTCCCAGACCAGTGGTTTTCAACCTGTGGTCTGCAGATCCCTGGGGGGCCGCACACTACACCTAAGATTTCCAAAGAGGTCCCCACCTCCATTTGAAATTGTTTAGGGGTCCGCAAACGAAAAAAGGTTACAGACTGCTGTCCCAGGCTATTAGCTGCTTTGTTGAACAACCCTGGGGCCACCATGTCCCTTCTTCCCCCCACAGTCCATCCAGGCTGGGTGCACTTCCAGGTGTATTGGACATTTGGGCCAGCACTAAAGAAATGTGCTGGAGAACAGCCTGAGGAGTCTCACTGAGCTTAGTGTATAACGTATATGATGCAGATTGGTGTCTAAAGCTTCTTTATTAACTTCCATGCACAATGCCAGTGGTATTTTTCTAGACAAGTGGGTAGCCAATAGTTTGGGCGCGAGGGAGCAAACATGGCCATAGCCTGCATATCCAGAGGCTACGGTTTCTATCACTGGCTGCTTTCGACTGTTATAATTTGTGGCACCGATTCAGTGAGAATTCTGCTCTGCTGAAAATATTTGGGCTGTGAAAACTCCCACACTGTGACAGATGTCAAGTCCAATTAAGCGACACGTGTCCAGGTTTCTGTCCAATAGGATTTCCCATTAAATATCAATTTAAGTGGGGGGGGGGGTGCCATCCCTCTTTCCCTATGCCTTTATCTCTTCCACCATCTCCAGGCTCAACCCTTTGATACCAGGAGAGAATCCACAGCATCTCTGTTTCTCTCCCTCTGCCACCTTCCCCAGCTTTTCTTTTCTTCGCTGTCACTACAAGGGGGACTTGCACTTTTTCACCAGCATCATCTCTTGCAGCATTTCCAAGCCACTGGCAATGGTTTATATGCATGTATAAATAAAAGAGATAAAGAAGGAGTTGGGACAGAAGGATAGGGGGTATATTTTAAATTTGATCTTCAAGGACTGGAAGAAAACTAAACATTTATTTCCCTGCACCCTAGTAAATAAATACATACATAAAAAGAAGAAGGGGACGCATCATTATTCCTGATTTACAGTACTGTGTGCCTGGGAATAGAAGAGACATCAGCTGAACAAAGCCTATCTCTACCGAACAATCTCACTTCTGAGCCCGATCATATCAGAGACCTGCATGGCATTTTCTCTTTACAGGGGTAAGCCGAGGAGTACAACATAAATTGAATCTTATCCCGACCATCATCTTTATCGATTGTGCTGCTATTAGGAAGGAGAGGGGGGGAAATATCTTGATTGTGTTTATCTCTGCATCTCTTTTGTTATTTATCGAGACCTGGGAGGAGGAAGAGAAGGGGAAAACAGCACTTTTCAACACATCCTCACACATACACACACACCCCAAACACACCGGCTACTGATATATTCTAGATCTCTGGGAGAAAAAAGACTCTGGTGGGAAAATGTATCTCTAACTCGTCTTAAATTACCTACGTTGTTATTTATACTCTCCAAAAATTAGATAACATCTTCCATTTCTGGACCTGCGAGGCCATCACAAGGAATGAGATCTGCCTTTTCCAATTCAAACAGAACAACTCGCTGCTTTTAATTTATTTTTGATTCTGAATTTTTCTTTTTCTTTTTAATGTTCCTCTCCTGGAGTTTCGAACTGTAAAAGCACCAGGGTGTGGGAAAGGGGGCTTTAAGAAAGATTGTTGCAAAGACTCAGGCAAGGTAAGCGCTCTTTAACTAATATTCTTTTGCAGGTGAAATTGGAATGGTTTTATTTGAAATCTCTCTCTTTGTTCCGATTGCCAACATAGGCGCTGGATATTGTTTGAGATCAACCCAGATCGTAAAGGAAGGGAATTCAACACGCTGTATGGACAAACCTTACAGCAACTTTCTCCGATAACTAACGCTATAATTTCCCGTTTTATATGTTGCCACGCTGTAAATTTCGAAAGCTATTTATCTATCCCTTCTTTCAAATCAACCTCTCAGCTGAAAGGCGCTATTCGTATTTTTCAGAAGATCGCTGATATTTAACCTGCGTAGTGGCTTGTTATTTTGTTTTGTATTCTTGCTTTCAGAACCTCATTAGTAAAGTCATCAGCATTTTAAAACAGCAAAAAGCAATTCGGAAAGTTCTAGTGGTCCCCGAGTCTCTTCTAAATGAAGAAATTTTGCTGTTTTTCTTTCCCCCCTGTTTCTTTTTTGTAATCGCTTCATGTTTGTTTCCTTTGCTCCCTACACAGCTTCCTGCAGTTCCACTGTTTGTTTTCTTGACACATTCGCCGGCATATTGATAGACTTTTAATCCGTGTGGATGTGTTGTAATAAAACAACCAGCTACAGAGGGATGTGGGTTTTAGACTCTGAATTCCCACTCAGCCTTTCCTCTCAGGAAGCTCCTCAGTGTGAAAAGCATTTCAAACAGGGTGGAAGCTTACCTGACCCCCCCCCCCCACCCTTTATTATTAATTATCATGATTATTTTATTTCAAATCTTTAATGCGCTCAGAATCATACAGTCTTTCGTTTTGAAGTTGTTGGGTTGTTGTTTTTTTTGCAAACTGGTTCTGAGTCATAATAATAATAAGAAATAATAATAAGAAATCATTAAATGCCCACAGTACTGTAGTTGAGATCATAAACTTTACACTGAAATACTTTGTAATCCTAATTTTTGTGGTAGGATGATGTATTCCCTCCTCCCTCCCCCACCCCACATTTGTGTCCAAGGTTATTCTCTAGTTGCCTGATGTATTGTTTTATTACATGCCGGCATGTCCATATGAGTTCCTGGATTTGTATTGCTGTCTACATGACAGATGGTGTTCTGTGAAGCTGCAAGAAGATACGATTCAATTTTCTTTTGAAAGGCACGTCTAAATTCAGTCATTTATTTATATATTTTAGAAGGAGGGGGAGAGAGAGAGAATGAAAAGAAATGTGAAAGTTTTTTTTAAAACCATCTTTAATAACCTGGAACCCAGAAATATCCCCATCCAATCAGTTACTCTGACGCTACAGATTCAAGAAAATTAGCATGAGAAAGCAGCTCCGCATTGTACGAAGAATAGAATAGAGGAGCTACATTAGATCCTATAGGTTTGATTGTATCTCCCCCATACTTCCACGCTGGCCTTGTTATGGTTAAAGGATCTTGAGCTATATTTCTTTCTATTTTAAGCCATCAAATCCATATTGGATTCCATTTCCGGGTTAAGCAAAAAAAAAGTTTAACAGACAATTGGTAGAGGGGAAATACTGTATTTAGAAATGAAAAATCTATTTAATATTTGGAGAGTAGCTGAATTATTGTTTTATTCTTATTTTATTTTGTTATTGCTCCCTGGGCCTGTTTCCACAAGCAAACAAACTAGGGAAATGATCAGAGGAAGAATATTCTGTAAAAGCTGTTGACAGATGTTAGATTGTAAATTATGCAGTATGGTTTATTGTTATTATTATTCCTACGATCGTTGGTAGTAACCCTTTCCACTTAATAAAAAAAATGGATTTGAGTTTCCTCTATAGAAATCTCCCTGTTATAACCTAGGTAAGATATAATATTTATCTTTTGTATCCTTTCTATTTTACTGAGATGGGGGTTGTTTTGTTTAGAACCAGTTAGTTGAGATTTACAAACCCTTGGGAGAAGTAGGGAGGAGGCTCAGGCAAGGGGAAGGACATTGGTAATTATTATTAATTACTATTATTATTAATTATTATTATTATGTAATGTTGTTTTTCAAAGCCAGGTAAAGGGAGATATAATCAGAGGCTAGAGGGCATGGTTCTACTCCGGAGTAACTCCACTGAAGTCAATGACACAAAGCTAAAACTGACGCAAGTGAGGGCAAAATCAAACCCTAGTCTAGTCTGGTTATACCCAACCTGCCTTTGTGCCCAAACACATTGTTGTCTCGTTGTTATCAACAGGCCCTATCTCTAGCGGGTCTCCTGGTTTGATCTGGTGTTTCTTTTTCCTTGGGCCAAATTGTTCTCCCTTGCAATGGTGTCAATCTGGAGTCACTCCCTTGCCTTGGCTAGAACGACTCCACCAGGGTTACACCCGCGCGTGTCAGGAGCAGAGTGCGGCCCCGTGTCCTGACCTGGGAGGCGATTGCCGGCTTGCTCTCCCCATAGCGGAGGGGCACCCTCCCTGACTCCCCTTGGCGCTCCGATTTGGCATTTTCAGGGCCAAGGAGTGTAATTCCAGCCCGGATTGGTGCTGGCGGATGAGCTCCGCTAGCGGGGAGGGGCTGGGCCGGGCCCAGGGGAAAGGGGCTTTGCCGGTCGGCTTGCACAGTAACAGTGTGGACTTTTCTATTTTGTGCCTCTCTCCTTCCCCTGCCCCCCCCCCCTTCCCGTGTCACTGAAGGCTCATTTCCCCACCCCACCAAAATGATGCTCAGCCCGGACCAAGCGGCGGATTCCGATCACCCCTCCTCGGCCCCCTCGGACCCGGAGTCCCTGGCGGGGACCGACGCCAAGGGGCTGCTGGGCTGCTGCGTCTCGGACCCGGAGCCGGTGGAGGAGGGCGGCGGGGAGGGCAAGGGGGGCGGCCGGGCGGCCCTGCACCCCCAGCAGCTGAGCCGCGAGGAGAAGCGGCGCCGGAGGAGGGCCACGGCCAAGTACCGCTCGGCCCACGCCACCCGCGAGCGGATCCGGGTGGAAGCCTTCAACCTGGCCTTCGCCGAGCTGCGCAAGCTGCTGCCCACCCTGCCCCCGGACAAAAAACTCTCCAAGATCGAGATCCTGCGCCTGGCCATCTGCTACATCTCCTATCTCAACCACGTGCTGGACGTGTAGGGGCTGGGCCGCGGCAGAGGGGGACCGCGGGAGCACGGCTGGCGGGGACGGAGGCGACGCGCGCTGCCGGGAGGTGATACTGACAAGGGGAGACACTTGCAACATATTCCACCTGGGGAAGGGAGGGGCCCTCTGAGCCCTTCCTGGCGGCCCCGGGGGTGGATCCGACTCTTTCGGGACAGCTTTGCGGGGTTCCCCAGAGTCCTTCGGGTCAGACATTGCAGATGCATCTGCGTTTTCCAAGACAGCTGTAGGGCCTGATAACCAGCCAAGATCGTTCATATCAATAGACCAACTCGCTGTCTCCTGCACGGCTAGTTTTCCTTTGGAAATCACTCCAGACTTCGCAGGTAACATTTCATTGTCCTCCCTTTCTTACTGAAGGAGAGCTCAGAGCTGTGATGGCTCTAGGGGACAAAAGCTCCGAAATTAGAGACTTTTTTATTTCTCCTCCCGGACAATCGCACAGTGCCCTCCACAAAACGCAAGAGACCAGTTTGTTTTTCACACGAGAACTTCTACAATTAGGCTCCAATTCAGCAAAGCACTTAAGCACTTGCCAGGTCAAGGGGACTTTAAAACGGCCCTAAGTTCTGCAAGCTTAAGTGCTTTGCTGAATGAGGACATTAAAGACTCACAAGGTAAAAGGGAGCTATAAAGAACATAACAAGGGAAAGGGCAGATGCATTTCCAAAGTCTTCTGGGGGTATATAAAAATAGACTGAATATTTTGCAAGGTTTTCTTTTTAAAAATCTTTTCCCACCTATACCACAAGGTGGAAGAGCAGTTTGGTGATACACATATAGAAAGTCCAGTTTTAGAAGGAAAATGTAAAATCAGATTGTTTTTCAGGTTGTCAAGTGCCCCTTTATATATCCAAAAACATCTACTTGTGACCTTAAACATGTGACCCATGGGTGCAGTTAAAAATAACTATTTTTTATTTATGTTAGAAGGAGTAGACTATTTATTTTTTTCAAGACCTATTTATTTTTCTGAGTGGTGACAATTTTACTTTGGATACTTTGTGCCAATTGGTTTATATAGTCGAGTGTTTACACTTTCTCCTGTGGAATATTATGTCTAACTTTTCAAGTGTTTGTTGGGATCAATTCAGTGGTTATTTGTTTTTTGCTCCAGTTATATTGCACTTGTATATGACAACCTTCCCTTCCGCCCTGTTTCTAAGTATATTTTATATATTAAGACATTTGTTCTTGAAGGATTTTTCTTTTTTGTGTGGGATCAACACTAGCACTTCACTAGAGGTTGTTTTTTTTTTAAAATACTTGTTGTTATTCTGAACTATAGTTATGTCTGAAAAGTACTTTACAAACAGTTTATAAGGGAAGTAGTTTTTTTGTCTGTGTGTGTGTGCGTGCGTGTGTGTGTGCGTGTGTATGTATGTGTGTGGTATTTTTTTAGGAAATGACTTTTTTCCTAAAAAAAAGAAAAGAAAAGAAAGAAATAAAAATAAAAATAAAAAAAAAATCCAGGACTACTTTCCTTTGTAACAACCAAAAAAATTCTATAACCTGAATATGTTTCATGTTCTCTGCTGTGAATCTCTCAAAACAAGGAGCGCGTTTTAGAGACAAAAAAAGAAAAAAGAAGTCTGCGATCCAAAGATTTTAATCTTTTTCAGGGTTTTTTTGTGTGTCTCTGTTGCTTTATATAATGCAATATTTTGTAGTGAAAATAGATAAATCTGGTTTCTATCTGATGCGTTTTTCATATCTCTCATGAATGGTGCGCTGTTTTGCATATAAATAAAAGTATCAAATAAAGCTGGTTTTTCCTAATTATTTTTCTTTGATTTTTCCATAAGATGGAAATTAGAAAGGATGTACAGCCAGTATTTGCATGAGATTTTTGAAGCCTTCTAAAGTTGTCTATGAAAGAATCTCAACAGGTTGCACAAAAATGGACAGTTGCTGTCTGATACTAAAGATCATAATTTATCTGATAATAAAGAAATTCCTCACATAAGGCCCTGATCCTACAACTGGGCTCAACAGATTCAGTTGCAGGATCGGGGCCTAACTGTGTATGAGCTGCAGGACATTTCTTTCATCCCCTGCTCATTCCACTGGGCATCTGGTAGCACACTTTAAAGTTCAGGCTGTGAAGTCAAATCAAACCTTTAGAATCACCTGTTTTTACAAATTGTTTCTGACGCATTCATCTACGTGGCTGGTATTTTACATGCTTTGTCCCTGCCTGACTGTGAGGTGTTTGGGTTTTTTAAGTTTAATTAAAATCCCTTCTGCTAGTTCTGATTTGGGTGCAGTGAAATAAAAATACACTTTTCTTGTTTATAAAAACTCCAACCCCACTTATTTGGACAGGGCTCCAGCTAAAATGACTGATATTTGAAACATGGCATTAATGTAGACCTGATCTTGTAAAGGTATATTACCAGGGTGAAAATCACACTGTGCAGAGGACCAGCAAGGCCTAAGCACCACTTAACTGCCAATTAAGCCCTTGTCTGGCTCCTCTGCATGGGGTGCATTTTACCTGCAGTGCTGTGCACTATGACTAGTCCCATTGACTACGGGACACCTCTTTAACCTTCACCATAGTAATGGTGTCCATCATCGGGCCCACAATCTTCACTGATGAATAGAGGCTTTACTTAGTTTGAAAAAAAAATTTTTTTTGATGAACCACACTCCTGACCAGCTGAAAAACTGCACATGGAGAAGGTACAGTAGATGATGTTAACTCTAAAGGTGCATACTTTCATATGCACTGTGCAGCATATACAGATATTGCAGCCAGATGCACCCTTTTCAAAACGTTACAACTTTAAATGATCATGTAATTTTAAAACTTTTGCTCCAGTTTTCTTCAAATCTGGCTTGTTTCACGTAGACCACACAGAGATTTATACATTATGCCGAGGATGATGACAATTGACTGAGCAGATCTGAAGTTATGAACCTTTACATTCAGCAAGCCCTGGCACTACCTTAATTCACACAGACTTACAAGGTCCGTATACAAGTGTGGAAATGCACATTAGGGCCAGATTCTACTCTCAATTACACAGGTGTAAATCAGTAGTAAGTCCACCAGTATAAATAGGCTGCAGTACTAACATACAGAAATCAGTCCTTGGCTGACTGGTGCCTCTACGTGGACCAGCTCCTGCTTTAACTGAAGTCAATAGGGGGTGAGGGGTAGTAACAGGATCAAATCCTAAGTGTGACTTTTTCTACTGACATTGGTCAATTCCAGTTGTTATTTGACGGCTGATGCCAGTTAATTATAAAAAACTAAGTCTTTTGCTCCCCACTTCTTTCTTTTTCTTAAAAATAAAAATCATCATCATTGAGGAAATAAACACAAGAAACAAAGTTAGTGCAACGTGAAGTCTTCATGGTTAAGCATGCAAAAGCCAGGAAATGCCAAAATGAAGATCAAATAAACAACCTTAACTCTACCCCCTTGTGCTTATGCCTTATGAGACAGATACCATCCGCAGCTCATAGGTTATCTTGGATACACTGTATCTAAGTTAGTATCAAAATGTATTATTATTTGAGTTACAGGATGTGGTCACATGTTAAGGACTATATCATTTTGTGCAAGCTGACCAGCAGGCAGAGTGCAAACTTAAAATGAATAGTGCTGACTTTTTAATGTTTAACCTGTATCCTTAATGTTGCACTAATGTGTTTTTTTGCATTTAATGTTAGACATGAGCCCACACTGCAACCATGGATATGAACATGCTCAAAACTCGGGAAAGTTTAGTTCTGAATCCAGACCTAAATCTGGCCCTGAACAACATGGCTCAGGTCCTTCTCTAATTAATACTGATATAAAGTATAAGACAGAGACCTGGAAAATACCACTAACATACAGACATGAGAAATGCCTCCAATGTACAAACCTGGGGCATTTCACTAACAGATATCCAGCATGCCATTAATATAAAGAGATAAGACATATCACTAACATAGCAATGGGGCATGGTACTTCCAATATATGACATAGAATGCTGTGCTAATATATTGATAAGTGCACATGAATAACATCAGACATGAAGCATGCAACAAACATGCAAATACAAGGCATTCTACCGAAACACAGAAATGGATCCTGCCCCTAACACAATGACAGAGATCAAACTCCTGCACATGGACCATGGGCTAACATAAAGATATAGGGCACAAATCTACACCACTTTATCCGCAAGTGTCACTTACACAGGTAAGCTTACTCACCTCAAAGGGCCAATTTGCATGAGTAAGGGCTCTTTACATATGCACTGTGCAGTGTATAATGCTCATGCGCATAAAAGATTGCAGGGTCAGGAGCATAGCGCATTCTACAAAACATGCAGACATGAGTGACACTACTAACAGACAGGCATACATGAGGTAAACTGTTTCCAGACATGAAACATGCCTCTAACTTTTAAGCATGGTATATGCTATGTTTATTCATAAATAGCTTAGTTACTGACCAAGAAATAGCACCGTCAGGTTGGATAATGTTATGTAGCCAGTGCTCAGAATGGGGGAAACAGTGCGGGTGTTTGAAATAATTTGATATCTTGCATTATTCCTACCAACGGGGGAAGGAAATGATTTTCTATTTTTTGTGTCAGAGTAACAGTCGTGTTAGTCTGTATTCGCAAAAATAAAAGGAGTACTTGTGGCACCTTAGAGACTAACCAATTTATTTGAGCATAAGCTTTCGTGAGCTACAGCTCACTTCATCGGATGCCCATCCGATGAAGTGAGCTGTAGCTCACGAAAGCTTATGCTCAAATAAATTGGTTAGTCTCTAAGGTGCCACAAGTACTCCTTTTATTTTTTGTGTGTGAGTTTCAACAAAGAAATGGCACTTTTTCAGTGTATTGTTATGAAGAAATACCCAAGTTTATCTATCTAGCTATGTATGTCATATTTGAAATAAGGCATACATTTTTAACAGCGAGAGTAATTAACCATGGGTCAACTTATCGAGGATCCTGTTGGAGTCTCCATCACTGACAATTTTTAAATCAAGATTGGATGTTTTACTAAAAGATCTGCTCTGGCAATTATTTGGGGGAAGTTCTATGGACTGTATCATACAGTGGGTCAGACTAGATGATTGCAGTGGTCTCTTCTGGCCTTGGAATCTATCTTATCTATAAAAAGAAAAGGAGGACTTGTGGCACCTTAGAGACTAATCAATTTATTTGAGCATAAGCTTTCGTGAGCTACAGCTCACTTCATCGGATGCAGCTCATGAAAGCTTATGCTCAAATAAATTGGTTAGTCTCTAAGGTGCCACAAGTACTCCTTTTCTTTTTGCGAATACAGACTAACACGGCTGCTACTCTGAAACCTATCTTATCTATCTATCTATCCTGTAACCCAAGTAACCTAGCCCTTTTAGTGTGGATAGATATAATCTAATATCAGCCATTATTTTTTCAGTACTCTTGGTTTATTCTCTAAGGGAGGAAAGCTCACTAACCACAATAACAATCACCCCAAAAGAAAAAGGCACTCTCCTGCAGTTTTTGTTTCTTCCTGCCGAGGTGATTTTGTTTCCCCTGCCTCTTCCCGTGGTGCTGGATTTCTCCTTTCTGTCCAAAATGGCCATGCTGTTTTATCCTGTGTGTTATTTGCATGTGGGCCTCAGATTTGTCTTTGGCTCCTTGTATGGTTTGGGATGAGACCCTCCCGTCTCCTGGGAGGGGGGCAGGTGTTGCTCCAGTCGAGCGAATGGAACCAAATTACAGGACCGTCTGTTGCCTCCTCTGGGAGATGGCAGAGGGAGGAAAGGAGGGGAGGGAGGCAGGATGCCACATGACAGAAAAGAAAGGCATAACATTATCCTGATGCTGATAAGAGCCTGAAAACATGAGTACACCAGCCCTCAGCCCCACCCTAAAATTGGCAGCAGCAGCCACCTGAGAGAGAAATGTCAGTATTAGAGACAGAAATGAACTCAGATACTGAGCTTGAACAGCACAGGCTTAAAACTGAACAGGGCTCAGATCCACCAAACTTTCACACACACCCCCAAGAAAAACCCAAACCAAAACAAAACTGGGCCACTCAACAGGCCCTTCTCTCAGCTCCCCCTATCTTTGAACTTTCCCTCAGCTGTCCATATGATAGGCTCTTCTTCCTAGTGACTTCCCCACAATCTTCTCTCTAGGAACTAGTTTGGGGGAGGTCTTACCTACATCTGGTTCCCAGGATTCAAATACCCTGCCTTAATCCACCTTTGGGCTGATACCCTGTGGGAGAAGCTCTGCAGAGATAGGGATCATCCCATGACAAAATGAAGTGGACATAGATTGGGTGCTTTATTTAAATAGAGTTGTCTTGTGGTGAGAAGGCATGCCTGGGCATCAGGGTTCCTGGATTCTCTTCCTGGCTCTGCCACTGACCTCTTGTGTGGGCTTGGGCGAGTCATTTAACCCAGACAGTGTCCCATTCCGTAAAATGAGAGGTGGAGTATGTGAGAGAGGGAGAGGTATGTGTATGTATATGTGTATGTGAAGGGCGTGATGAAGGGGAGGGGTGGAAGTGTAGGGGTAAATATATGAATGTTGGGTGTGGGATATGTGAGAGGGAGAGATACGTGTATGTGAAGGGAGGGATGTAGGGAGGAAGGTGTGTGAGTGGGAGTAAGTATATGAGAGGGCAGGAGATAAAGACTGGAAGGGAAAGTAGTGTGAAGCATAAGGAAGGGGAAGGGTTTGAGTGGGTGGGTCTTGATGGGGGTATACGAGACAGGAGAGAAGATGCTTAGGATGGCCACAGATAACAACCATCTTGGGAATTACAAGCAGTCATTATAGGAAATTCAAATCAGGAGGAGACTGATGCCATGTAGGATGGAGCCACAGGGAGTCATTAATTAGACATTAAAGACTGCTGAAGGGAGTGGATGACAATATTAATGGTGTCCATATAGAGAGGGACATTCTGTCTGAGTACGAAGGACAAGGGATTTGATTTTACCCCCAGTTTACTCTTCCAATGAGCTGTCTGTCCGTCTCTCTTTCTAAATCCTCCTGCACATACAAGTGGTGAAAGACTGCGGCCTCGGGGGCCAAAGGACAACAAAGGTTTATGAACCAGATAAACAATCTGGCTTAGTGATGTTTGGAGAAAGAAAGAAAGAAAGAAAGAAAGAAAGAAAGAAAGAAAGAAAGAAAGAGCAGAGATGGGCTACAGGGCTATGACCTTGGGAAGAGCTGAGTTTGGAGGGATTTTCTTGTGTAGACACAGTGGGCAAAGACCAAGCTTTCAGTGCCTACTCAAGCTAAACTCCAATAGACATCAATCGGATTTTTGCCTGGTAAAGGACTGCAGGATCCATCCCAGGTTTAAACACAAGCTTCAAAACTTTGCAAGAATCAGTTCCTACAGGAATAGTCACAAATCTGTACTGGACATAGCAGCAATAGCGTCCTTGGCAGACGGTAGTTTCCCTCTAGCTGCAGTCTCAAGGCCCAAGTGTGAAAGCTCTCAGATATGTAGATTTTGCTGCCATCATCCAGCAATGGGGGCTGAAGCAAACATTAATCAATGGAGTTAATTAAATGAAGACCAAGGGAAGACTGGTTTATTCCCCTAAAGACTAAGGTTCAGGTTCTGATACCAGTTACACAGGTGTAAATCCAAAGCAGCTCCACTGATGTCACCAGAGTTACTTGCGATTTACAGCAGAGTAACGAGAGGGTCATGATGATGATGCAATAGCACCCAAAGGCCACAATCATGACTGGGCCCTAATCAGAATCTGATCCTAAATATCCAGTCCTGACATTCTTATTGATTCTTTACTCAGGCAGAACTCCCAGTAGACCTTACATTCTATAGGGCTAGATTCTATTTTTTACTGTCACAGTTTCTGACCTTGTCTGAATTGTCCAAAACAAAACTAGGGTCAGGTAAACTGGTTCAGATAAAAAAACCCTAGAGATAGGCTCAAGCTAAAAAATTCACATCTGGATTTTGAACTCTCTAGAGTGGGGAGATGATCCAGGGTTTTAATTCAGCCTCCTCCCTAATAGAAACCTACCAAATTTTTGCCCCAAACTGAACTCAAGATGGAGAAAGGAAAAGAGAAGATGTGAGTGAAAGAAAAGATGTGAGAAAGAGAACAGCCAAATGAACTATCACCAGGCCGTGGAGGGGACTAAATTGTCCCTCCTAAGCCTGCCCAATATTCCAAACTGCTCAGACTGGGGCTGCCTTATGTTTCCATGTTTTATTTGGTGGTAGCCTCACTGGAGAGATGGGTATCTGTCAGGATGACACTGCAGGATGCTAGCCTTAGCCTGACCTGGGCCTAAACTGAACTCCCCAGTATGAACACTCCAGGCTTTGGGAAATCCAGGCCCAAGTTTTGTGGCTCACGTGAGCCAGCCGTTGCTGCACAGTTATGTGTTGTCCATCAAAGAGCAGTTTTGGGGAGGTTCTTTCTTGACGAGACAAAGAAAAAGCCGGGCCCACTGGTTCAGAGACAAACATGGGTGGCAAAACTCACCATCCTATACATGGACATCAGACCCTCTTCCTCAAAGCCTACACTTTGCTATTCAGCTTTATACTGGGGACCTGTACAGTACTTCCCCCGATATTCCATTCCTGGAGCCCCTCACACAGCTCTGCCAATGCACCCCATCCAGACCTTCAGCACCCTTACTAATTCAGTTCCCAGGTCTCTTCTGAGCAGAGACCGCCAAATATGTTGAACTGTGTGATGTTTCTGTGACATGTACACAGCAGACTGGTACAGGACTTCCCAGCTCAGTTTCCCTTGTGACAAAACCCAGGATTTGAACCCAGATCTCTAGAGGTAACCTTATCCCACTGGATAGTCTTCTGTGTTACTGCTAAAGCACCGATGAACAGCTGAACTGCAATTCATTCTTGATCTCCAAACACTCATAATCTCCTTTCTGTATGATTTTGAGACACCCAAACTCTGCCTACCTGCCTGTCAGTAACATATTTGTTAATAATTTACCTGATTGATTAGCTGGGCGCAAGCAACCAATATGCATTTTACTACAGCCAAATATAAAGTTATACATCTAAGGACAAATAATGTAGGCCATACTTGCAGGATAGGGGACTGTATCCTGGAAAGCAAGAGACTCTGAAAAAGATTTGGGGGTTGTGGTGGATAATCAGCTGAACATGAGCTCTCAGTGTGACGCTGTGGCCAAAAGGGCTAATGTGATCCTGGGATGTATAAACAGGGGAATCTTGAATAGGAGTAGAGAGGTCATTTTACTTCTGTAGTTGGCACTGGTATGACTGCTGCTGGAATACTGTGTTCAGTTCTGGTGTCCCTAATTCAAGATATTGAACAAGGTTCAGAGAAGAGCCAGGAGAATGATTAAAGTATTAAACATGCCTTGTAGTGATGAAATCAAGGAGCTCAGTCTATTTAGCTTAATAAAGGGAAGGTTAAGGGGTAATTTGATCACATCTAAAAGTACCTACACAGGGAAAAAATATTTAATAATTGGCTCTTCAATCTAGCAGAGAAAGGTATAACATGATCCAATGGCTGGAAGTTGAAGCTATACAAATTCAGACTGGAAATAAGGCACACATTTTTAACAGTGAGGGTAATTAACCATTGGAACAATTTACCAAAGGTGATGGCAGATTCTCCATCACTAGCAATTTTTAAATCAAGATTGGATGTTTTTCTAAAATATCGGCTGTAGTTCAAACAGGAAGTATTTGGGGGAATTTCTGTGGCTTGTGTTTTGCATATGGCCCTGCCAAATTCACAGCCATGAAAAACACATCAAGTACCATGAAATCTGGTCTCCTCCGTGAAATCTGGTCTCCCCCATGAAATCTGGCTATTGTACCGGTGCCATGGTACTGCCACCCTTACGTCTGTGCTGCCTTCAGAGCTGGGCGGCTGGAGATTGGTGGCTGTTGGCCAGGTACCCAGCCCAGAAGTCAGTGCCGCTGCCAGCAGCAGTGCAGAAGTAAGGGTGGCATAGTATGTTATTTCCACCCATACTTCTGCACTGCTGTTAGTGATGGCGCTGCCTTCAGGCCAGCAGCTGCAGCTCTCCAGCTGCCCAGCTCTGAAGGCAACACCGCTGCCAGCAGCAGCGCAGAAGTAAGGGTGGCCTGGTATGGTATTGCCACCCTTACTTCTCCGCTGCTCCTAGCAGCAGCACTGCCTTAAGAGCTGGGTTCCTGGCCAGCAGCCACCACTCTCTGGCCATCTAGCTGTGCAGGCAGATGTCCCACCAGCCATACAGTTATTACAGCAGAGCACAGCATTCAAGCACTGAAAGGCAGAAGAGGCTGCAGGTGGAACCAATTCAAATCCAGCCCTGGTTGGTACTGTCTGAAATGCATTACCCTCAGAAGTATGGTTGATGGCCTGCATGGAATGAGTTGGTGGGGCTCACTATAGTTCCGAGTGAGACAGGTGTCCACAGCATAAAACCACCATTACAATTGGCACTAACTGGGAATCTCAGCAGACACCCCAAGCACTAAATGCATGGTGAAGCTTCCCCATTTCCTTTCAGATATAGTCCCTCCAGGGCAGGGTTAAGGCACATTGGTAAAGCAGCACAGGGAAACCTGCCCTCCATTTTAGCATAAACAAGTTGTTAATAGCATCCATCTCCTTCCTGCTCCGATGAAGCTCATTTAATTACTGTACTTTCAAGTCGCGGTAATCTGGATGCGGATACATATGAAACAAAGTGAAAGGAAATGGAGTTTATGCGACAATCTAGAAATGCTTCTTCTAAAAGGAAAGGCCCATTAAGATAAGGATGGTTAGGACTGGAAGAACCTGGTAAAAGATAATTGCATTGAAAACAACAGTGCCTTCAGCAGGGAAATTTCTGCCAATTTAAAGTTATAGCACTGTTACAATCAGGGAAGTGTCTATATAAGAACAGCCTTACTATGCATCATTGCTCCCGGTGTGTCTCTGAGTTGCATCTTCTGAGTTTACTAACACAAACGAGCCTTAGCTCCCCTTGGTCCTGCAGTCAATGGGAAATATATCCATGCCTCAGTTACCCATCTTTAACATGGGCCTAATAACACTTCTCATATTCCACCCTCCCATTGGTTCAACTATACGCTCTTTGGGGCAACCACTGTCTTTTCTGTGTCCGTGTGTGACTAGCACAATGGGCAGTAATGGAAAGAGGAAGGGAGTGAGATGGGCGGCAAGGAATCTTCCCACTTGGAGACTCAATCCACAGTGAGAGACAGAAAACAAAGCACAGCTATACAACACAGTGAATCAATAATCACAATAATTGAATGGGGAGTGTTATCCTCATATTTGGTGTATGTCACCCCTTGCATTACTTACTGCCTACCATCCAATCAGTGCTGAATTTGTGCTGGGGCTGAGCCCTGTCTGGGGTACCTCTGGGCTTGCTGCATCAGTTATGAAAGAAAACTAATTGCTTGAGCCCTGGCACCTAGTTGCGGCACCTCTTTCATTACAAATTAAGCACTGAAATCCAACCCCTGCTCTGAATATGGAATTATTCCTTTCTTTTTCTATGGTGCTCTCCTTGCTGGATCTTAGTTATTTACAGCCGTTAATTAATTGATTTTGACAACACCCCGGTGCAGTGAAGTGCTATTATTATCCATGTTTTACAGAGAGGGAACTGAGGCACAGAGATAAAAGCCAACATTGTCAAAAGGGACCGCTAAATTGGGGGCCCCAATCTGAGCAACCTCAGGCCTGACTTTTCAGAGTATCAGAGTGTGCCTACACAGCCAAGAAAAACTCACAGCACCACATCTCAGAGCCTGAGTCAACTGACTCGTGCTCAAAGGACTTGGGCTGCAGGGCTGAAAATAGTAGTGTAGACATTCCTGCTCGGGCTGGAGCCTGGGCTCTGAAAGCTGGGGAGGAAGGAGGGTCTCAGAGCCCAGGCTCCAGCCTGAGTGGGAACATCTACACTGCTATTTTTAGTCCCTCAAGTCTGAGTCAATTGACTTAGGCTCTGTGACTCAGTGCCACGGGTTTTTCTTTGGGGTATAGGCAGACCTTTAATGTTTCCATCACTTTATATGTTCAGAGCAGAGTTCCCACTGACCTCAGCTGCAGTTCTGCAATTCAGACCCCCGTGTCTCAAGTCGGGCATCCAGAAAATGAGGAACCTACAGTTAGTGGCCACTTGTGAAGTCCTTTCCCTCCACGTTGCCTAGGTGTCATCTGGGGAGCACTGAGAGCACAGAAGAGACATGCTCCTGTGCTCTCAGTCCCAGTCCCTGAAGCCATAGCAGCCCCCACCTGCCTTGAGCAGCCATTACAGTCCCACCCCATTCCTGCAGCCCTGGGGCAGGCGTATGTTCAGTTCTTCTGTGTGGGGTGGCACACACACCCTCCAGCTGGCTGACAGGAGCTGTGAGGTGATGGAGCATGCTCAGTGCAGAGAGAATCTTTGGAGAATTTAGGTGCCAAGTGCTAACAAGTCTCCACTGAGCATGTGCAAACTGAGATTTTCAGTGGCTCATAACCCTAAGCAAAAAACATACTCCTAATACCAGGGCAATCTCCTCTCCTCCCCCCTCCCCAGCAGTAGGGTTGCCAACCCTCCAGGACTGCCCTGGAGTCTCCAGGAATTAAAGCTGAATCTTTAATTAAAGATTATGTCATGTGATGAAACCTCCAGGAATATGTCCTACCAAAATTGGCAACCCTACCCAGCAAAGTTCAACAAAACAATTTTAAGGAATTTTTCACATGGGCAAAACAAGGTATTTTCCCCCCTAATCTTGTTCTGAGAAACAGCTGAACAATTTTACCTGAAACTTTAAACAAAAATATCACCAGGCTTGGAAGATTTCAGCTCAAACTGTTACAGTCTGGCACAGTGATAACCAGCTGGAAACAGGGTCTTGTAGTGGGGAATATCAGGCAACTATTACTATAGGCATCGCTACCTGCATGGCCTGTAATTCTGTACTACTATTTTATAAAAGCAGCTGCTACAGAAAGCCAATAGGGGATTTTTTAGCATATCCATCCACCGGTATTGCTATTCACCGTAATATCGAGGCCTCTATCCCTTCAATGCACTCCGCACTACACCATCACCACTTTCATCCCTTCTCCTTTCAACCCCCACACATCACCCACCAGATCATTAATCCCCAGAAGTCACCTCTCCTGGTTGCTTGACAGATGAATTCAGCTAAGGCATGTAGGGATAATATATCAATCACACACATGGTAAGCCTAGGCTCATGGGGTCTGCATTTGAATGATATACAAGACAAGAGCCATCCTGTGCACTTTCCATATTAGATGGAGCCTCCATCTGATTATGTTTGGAGAGAGGGAGGAGGAAGCATTTGGTAAAACAAATCTCCTGTATTAGATAAGCCTCTGCAATCTGAAGGAACTATAATTATGCTCTTGCATTAGGATGAAAATTAAAGGAGCATGGTCAAGATAAGTATGGTGGGCCTGATTCTCCCATGCCTCACACATTGTTTATTTACAGCTGTGAAAAATTCGATGTATAACACTGTGAGTGAACAATTCTGGTTTGGCAACATTTTACACCCACTTTGCAGTCACTCGGCACAGATGTAAATGACAACACAAGATGCAAGGCAGTGGAGAATTTCCTATATGGGAGATTCCTACACCTGTGTTGTTAATAACTCCTGAGATTGGTTAAAAATGAATTCTAAATATCTCCTTTGCATTTCACCATTTTTGTTGCTTGCTTGTTTTTTGCACATTACTTGGCATGGACAGGTCAACTTCAACAATTTCATTTTTGGTTTCTGGTCATTTTCACCTTCTGGATCTCTCTACTTCTCTAGCTGAAACAAACAAAGCAACCACCAGCTCTCAGTTACATTTTCTAAAATAATTTTGTGAAAACATTTCTTTGACTTCTAGGATTCCAACCCTGCTCCCATTAAAATCAATGGGAGAGTGGCAATTGACTGTGGCCAAGATTTCACAAATAGGAGCCCAACTTTAATATTTATGCACCTGCTTGATTTTAAAAGCACTGGGCACCCAACAGCTCCCTTTAACTTCAGTGGGAGCAGTTGGGTGCTCAACAAATGAAAATACGGCAGATACATAAACATGGATGTAGGAGCCTAGCTTTAGGCTCCTATTTTTTTTAATTCTTGGCCTCTAAAAGGAGCAGGATTAGGCCTTATGTTTTGTAAATCTCCATCCCCTCCATTCCACTCTGGTTTTATTATTTTTATTTATTTATTACAACCAGGGAGTAATCATTTTTACGAGTGTCCCTTCACTGTCATTAGTTAATTTCTTGTATGTTGCATACTCAACAAAAGAAATAACTGAATCTCATTTCCCCATCCTACAAAGATCACCATCATTCCATTTCTGGAAACCCTTTTCCTTCTCTTTTATTTTAATCCTTGGTGTCCCCTGAGTTCTGTGATTGCATTTAAAACAGATACGACAACATTATGAAGCATTAAACTAATGGCATTTGAGACCATTTTTCTCCCGTAAACCATTATGACTTCTCTGTAACTGCTGGCATAGACCAGAGAGCCAGCTAACCCTTCCAGCATTATTTCTTTCTATTGCACGCTATCTCCGCTTTGGGATTCTAGGTGCCATCTCTCTCCTTGCTCTTGCTGTAACAGTCCCAGGGAAAGCTGTTTTGATGTTCAAATGAGTTGTTTGGCATGACCATGATGATAAATATGTGAAAGGGGGTTACGATGAATTGCAAAGTACCCACTGAATTCCCAAGGTAGGGAGGAATATGTCTTCCTTCACACCCTTTTGATGTGTTGTTAATTACATGGCTCTGGAACTGTTACCATGTGCAAACACAGTGAAAATTGACTTTCTAAACCATCCCTGTCCCTCCTGCACATTCTACCCCAATGGCTCTTTCTATAACAATGATGTTTTAGACTCCTTGCTTGATATTCCAGCTTGATAAATGTTATGTGAATGGAAAGGAATGTAGCATCCTCCAGGCCTGAAGCATCCTTTACAAAAAAACAAAGCAAAACAAAACAAAAACACAACTTACTCTGTATTAGCAGTCCTTTCTCTTGCCTGAATAAAAGCTTTAGCACAGCATGAAAGGGTTGCATGTGCTGAAATGTAGCCCAAGGATATGTGTTATTATCCCTCCCCTCTTGACCAGCAGGGTCTCAGCTCTCTCTCCCTTTCAGCCTTTTGTTTGAACAGATGGGATTGGGGAGTGGAGGGAAAGAAAGGCAGTCTGTTCTCATTAACTCTCCCAGTACACAAACACAAACCTGAGCACTGGGGACCTACAAAATAGGACCGCTTCCACTCCATATCCATTGAGACCATATGTACCGATACACAAAGAAAGATAGAATATAAAAACATAAGAACAAGAACGGCCATACTGGGTCAGACCAATAGTATCCTATATCCTGTCTTCTGACAGTGGCTAGTGCCAGATGCTTCAGAGGGAATGAACAGAACAGGGCAATTTATCGAATGATCCAACCCATATTGTCCAGTCCCAGCTTCTAGCAGTCAGAGGTTTAGAGACCCCAAAGCATAGGGTTGGGTCCCTGACTAGCTTGGATAATTGTCATTGATGGACCTATCTTCCATGAACATATCTAATTCTTCTTGGAACTCAGCTATACTTTTGGCCTTCACACCATCCCCTGGCAATGAGTTCTACAGGTTGACTGTTTGTTGTGTGAAGAAGGCCTTCCTTTTGTTTGTTTTAAACTTATTATTCATTTCATTGGGTGACCCCTGGTTCTTGTGTTATGTGAAGGGGTAAATAACACGTCCCGATTCACTTTCCCCACACCAGTCATGATTTTAAAGACCTCTGTCATATCCCCCCTTAGTCGTCTCTTTTCCAAGCTGAACAGTCCCAGTCTTTTCAATCTCTCCTCATAGGGAAGCTGCTCCTTTCCCCTCCTCATTTTTGTTGCCCTTCTCTGTGTTTTCCAATTCTACTATTATCTTTTTTGAAATCGGGCGACCAGAACTCCACGCAGTATTCAAGGTGTGGGCATATCACATATTTATGGAGCGGCATTATGATATTTTCTGTCATATTATCTATCCCTTTCCTAATGGTACCTCACATTGTTAGCTTTTTTGACTGCTGCTGTACATTGAGAAGATGTTTTCAGAGAACTATCCACAATAACACCAAGATCTCTTTCTTGAGTGGTAATAGCTAATTTAGACCCCATCATTTTATACACGTAGTTGGAATTTTCTCTTCCAATGAACATTAATTTTCATTTATCAACATTGAATTTCATCTGCCATTTCGTTGCCCAGTCACCCAGTTTTGTGAGATCCCTGTGTGAGATCCTTTTGTATCTCTTCACAATCAGCTTTGGACTTAGCTATCTTGAGTAATTTTGCATCATTTGCAAAATTTGCCACCTTACTGTTTACCCCTTTTTCCAGATCATTTATGAATACATTGAACAGCACAGGTTCCAGTACAAATCTCTGGGGGACCCTGCTATTTATCTCTTGCCACTGTGAAAAATGACCATTTATTCCTTTGTTTCCTGTCTTTTAACCAGTTACTGATCCAAGAGAGAATCTTCCCTCTTATCCCATGATGGCTTAGTTTAAGAGCCTTTGGTGAGGGACCTTTTCTGAAACTCCAAATACACTTTATCTACTGGATCACCCTTGTCCACATGTTTGTTGACCCCCTCAAAGAATTCTAACAGATTGGAGAGGCATGATTTCCCTTTACAATAGCCATGTTGACTCTTCCCCCAAAAATCAGGTTCATCTATGTGTCTAATAACTCTGTTCTTTACTATCATTTCAACCAATTTGCCTGGTACTGAAAGTAGTCTTACTAGCCTGTAATTGCCAGGACCACCTCTGGAGTCTTTAAAAAAAATTGTTGTTATATTAGTTACCCTCCAGTCATCTGGTACAGAGGCTGATTTAAGTGATAGGTTATACACCACTGTTAGTAGTTCTGCAATTTCATATCTGAGTTCCTTCAGAACTGTTGGGTAAATACCATCTGGTCATGGTGACTTATTACTGTTTGATTTATCAATCTGGTCCAAAACCTCCTCTATTGACAGCTCAATCTGGGGCACTTCTTCAGATTTGTCACCTAAAAAGAATGTCTCAGGTGTGGAAATCTTCCTCACATCCTCTGCAGTGAACACCAACGCACATAATTCATGTAGCTTCCCCACAAAGGCCTTGGTTCCCTTGAGTGCTCCTTTAGCACCTTCATTGTCCAGTGACCCTGCTGGTTGCTTAGAAGGCTTTCTGCTTCTGATGTACTTATAAAAAATTAGCTGTTAGTTTCTGTGTCTTTTGGTCGTTGCTCTTCACATTCTTTACTGGCTTGCCGAATTATATTTTTACACTTGTCTTGCCAGAGTTTATGCTTCTTTCTATTTTCCTCCTCAGATCTGACTTCCAATTTTTAAAAGATGTTGTTTTGTCCCTTAACTACCGCTTTTACTCTGTTGTTTAGCCATGGTGGCTTTTTTTGGTCCTCTTGCACATATATACACATCAACTTGACATCTACCTAAGAGGGGTCCCCCACATTTTTATTTTAGTTTATTCTTTTAGTAATAAAAAGATTATTTCATCTTCATTCAGCTCTGTGGTTTAAAAACGCCATCAGGAAGGCTGAGTTGAGTCAAGTCTCAAATGAACAACAACAAATCAGTACAAAACATGAACTGTAAGGATTTCCAGGGTTCTGCTCTTATCTTTGAAATATTCAGACCTGACTCGGAATGTACCAGAAGGAACAATGAACATGGGGATTGCCAGCCCAGATCAGACTAGTGGTTCACCTAGTCCAGTACCCAGTCTCAGAGAGTGACCCGTACTAGATGCTTCAGAGGAAGAGGGTTGAGACCCTCCAGCTATGGAGTAAGTTGTTCCTTCCTAATGCCCCTTAGTTAGAGGTTGGCTTACACCTCGAATCATGAGGCTCTCTATGTTTCAAAACTCTTGTTTTTTGGTTTTAGCCCTGTCATAACCATACAGCTAAGGGTAGCCTAGAATTCATCCTTACCTGTAAGGGGTTAAGAAGCTCAAATAACCTGGTTGGCACCTGACCAAAAGGACCAATGGGGAAAGAAGATACTTTCAAATCTTGCAAAAAGAAAAGGAGTACTTGTGGCACCTTAGAGACTAACCAATTTATTTGAGCATGAGCTTTCGTGAGCTACAGCTCACTTCATCGGATGCATACTGTGGAAACTGCAGAAGACATTATATACACAGAGACCATGAAACAATACCTCCTCCCACCCCACTGTCCTGCTGGTAATAGCTTATCTAAAGTGATCATCAAGTTGGGCCATTTCCAGCACAAATCCAGGTTTTCTCACCCTCCGCCCCCCCCTCACCCCCACAAACTCACTCTCCTGCTGGTAATAGTCCATCCAAAGTGACCACTCTCTTTACAATGTGTATGATAATCAAGGTGGGCCATTTCCAGCACAAATCCAGGTTTTCTCACCCCCCCACCCCCCTCCAAAAACCACACACACAAACTCACTCTCCTGCTGGTAATAGCTTATCCAAAGTGACCACTCTCCTCACAATGTGTATGAAAATCAAGGTGGGCCATTTCCAGCACAAATACAGGTTTTCTCACCCCCCCTCCCCCCACATACACACAAACTCACTCTCCTGCTGGCAATAGCTCATCCAAACTGACCACTCTCCTTACAATGTGCATGATAATCAAGGTGGGCCATTTCCAGCATAAATCCAAGTTTAACCAGAACGTCTGTGGGGGGAGGGTAGGAAAAAACAAGGGGAAATAGGCTACCTTGCATAATGACTTAGCCACTCCCAGTCTCTATTTAAGCCTAAATTAATAGTATCCAATTTGCAAATGAATTCCAATTCAGCAGTTTCTCGCTGGAGTCTGGATTTGAAGTTTTTTTGTTGTAAGATAGCGACCTTCATGTCTGTGAATAAGGAATATTTCCAAAATACCTCTGAACAACATACTAATCCACAGAGGCCTCCCTACCAACATTACAAAAAGAAGGATTCTAGGTGGACTCCTCCTGAAGGTCGAAACAGCAGACTGGACTTCTACATAGAGTGCTTCCGCCGACGTGCACGGGCTGAAATTGTGGAAAAGCAGCATCACTTGCCCCATAACCTCAGCCGTGCAGAACACAATGCCATCCACAGCCTCAGAAACAACTCTGACATCATAATCAAAAAGGCTGACAAAGGAGGTGCAGTTGTCATCATGAATAGGTCGGAATATGAACAAGAGGCTGCTCGGCAGCTCTCCAACACCACTTTCTACAAGCCATTACCCTATGATCCCACTGAGAGTTACCAAAAGCAACTACAGCATTTGCTCAAGAAACTTCCTGAAAAAGCACAAGATCAAATCCGCACAGACACACCCCTGGAACCCCGACCTGGGATATTCTATCTACTACCCAAGATCCATAAACCTGGAAATCCTGGGCTCCCCACCATCTCAGGCATTGGCACCCTGACAGCAGGATTGTCTGGCTTTGTAGACTCCCTCCTCAGGCCCTACGCTACCAGCACTCCCAGCTACCTTCGAGACACCACTGACTTCTTGAGGAAACTACAATCCATCGGTGATCTTCCTGATAACACCATCTTGGCCACTATGGATGTAGAAGCCCTCTACACCAACATTCCACACAAAGATGGACTACAAGCCGTCAAGAACACTATCCCCGATAATGTCACGGCTAACCTGGTGGCTGAACTTTGTGACTTTGTCCTTACCCATAACTATTTTACATTTGGGGACAATGTATACCTTCAGATCAGCGGCACTGCTATGGGTACCCGCATGGCCCCATAGTATGCCAACATTTTTATGGCTGATTTAGAACAACGCTTCCTCAGCTCTCGTCCCCTAACGCCCCTACTCTACTTGCGCTATATTGATGACATCTTCATCATCTGGACCCATGGAAAAGAAGCCCTTGAGGAATTCCACCATGATTTCAACAATTTCCATCCCACCATCCACCTCAGCCTGGTCCAGTCCACACAAGAGATCCACTTCCTGGACACTACAGTGCTAATAAACAATGGTCACATCAACACCACCCTATACCGGAAACCTACTGAGCGCTATTCCTACCTACATGCCTCCAGCTTTCACCCTGACCACACCACACGATCCATCGTCTACAGCCAAGCTTTGCGATACAACTGCATTTGCTCCAACCCCGCAGACAGAGACAAACACCTACAAGATCTCTATCAAGCATTCTTACAACTACAATACCCACCTGCGGAAGTGAAGAAACAGATTGATAGAGCCAGAAGAGTTCCCAGAAGACACCTACTACAGGACAGGCCTAACAAAGAAAATAACAGAACGGCACTAGCCGTCACCTTCAGCCCCCAACTAAAACCCCTCCAACGCATTATTAAGGATCTACAACCTATCCTGAAGGATGACCCAACACTCTCACAAATCTTGGGAGACAGGCCAGTCCTTGCCTACAGACAGCCCCCCAACCTGAAGCAAATACTCACCAACAACCACATACCACACAACAGAACCACTAACCCAGGAACCTATCCTTGCAACAAAGCCCATTGCCAACTGTGCCCACATATCTATTCAGGGGACACCATCACAGGGCCTAATAACATCAGCCACACTATCAGAGGCTCGTTCACCTGCACATCCACCAATGTGATATATGCCATCATGTGCCAGCAATGCCCCTCTGCCATGTACGTTGGTCAAACTGGACAGTCTCTACATAAAAGACTAAATGGACACAAATCAGATGTCAAGAATTATAACATTCATAAACCAGTTGGAGAACACTTCAATCTCTCTGGTCACGCAATCACAGACATGAAGGTCGCTATCTTACAACAAAAAAACTTCAAATCCAGACTCCAGCGAGAAACTGCTGAATTGGAATTCATTTGCAAATTGGATACTATTAATTTAGGCTTAAATAGAGACTGGGAGTGGCTAAGTCATTATGCAAGGTAGCCCATTTCCCCTTGTTTTTTCCTACCCCTCCCCCCCAGACATTCTGGTTAAACCTGGATTTGTGCTGGAAATGGCCCACCTTGATTATCATGCACATTGTAGGGAGAGTGGTCACTTTGGATGAGCTATTACCAGCAGGAGAGTGAGTTTGTGTGTGTATGGGGGTGTGGGGGGTGAGAAAACCTGGATTTGTGCTGGAAATGGCCCACCTTGATTATCATGCACATTGTAGGGAGAGTGGTCACTTTGGATAAGCTATTACCAGCAGGAGAGTGAGTTTGTGTGTGTGTTTTTTTGGGAAAGGGGGGGTGAGAAAACCTGTATTTGTGCTGGAAATGGCCCACCTTGATTTTCATACACATTGTGAGGAGAGTGGTCACTTTGCATCCGATGAAGTGAGCTGTAGCTCACGAAAGCTCATGCTCAAATAAATTGGTTAGTCTCTAAGGTGCCACAAGTACTCCTTTTCTTTTTGCGAATACAGATTAACACGGCTGTTACTCTGAAACCTTTCAAATCTTGGTGCGGGAAGGCTTTGTTTGGTGTGTTCTCTTGGGAAGCAGACAAGCATCAGGTCAGAAAACTCCTTCTCCTATAAACCATCCTAAAAGTCTCTCATATTACAAAAATTGTAAGTAAAAGCCAGGCAAGGCGTGTTAGATTATCTTTTGTTTTGCTTGTGAATTTTTCCTTTGTTGGAGGGAGGTTTATTCCTGTTTTTTGTAACTTTGAAACTAAGCCTAGAGGAAGTTCTGCTGTGTTTTTGAATATTTTGTTACCCTGTACAGTTATTTTCCATCCTGATTTTACAGAGGCTATTTTTACATTTTTTTAAAATAAAATCCTTCTTTTAAGAACCTAACTGATTTCTCTATTGTCCTAAGACCCAGGGGTTTGGTTCTGGGATCACTTTGTAACAAATTGGTTGGGATATTATTCTCAAGCCTCCCCAGAAAAGGGGGTGTAAGGGCTTGGGGGGATATTTTGGGGGAATAGGAACTCCAAGTGGTCCTTTCCCTGATTCTTTGTTAAAATACTTGGTGGTGGCAGCCTACTGTCCAAGGGCAAAGAATTTGTGCCTTGGGGAAGTTTTAACCTAAGCTGGTAGAAATAAGTTTAGGGGGTCTTTCATGCGGGTCCCCACATCTGTACCCTAGAGTTCAAAGTGGGGAGGCAACCCTGACAAGTCCAAACACAGGACTTGCCAGTCTGGATCCATCTGGCGGTCCACCCACTCCAGTCTCCTGTCTCTGGCAGTGGCCTGCAGCAGCTGCTTCAGAGGAAGGTACTAGAAACCCTGCAGTAGGCAGCTGTGGGATAAACTGCCCTTAGGGAAAGTCTCCTCCTAATCCCACTGGTGAGTGGCCAATTTAAGCCTGAGGCATATGGGTTTATGTTTCCACCAAAACTTTTGTTTATTATTAATATATACTAATAGAACTCTGGATATTGCTAGCTACACAAATGTCTAATCCCTGTTGGATTCCTGCTATTAAACTCTTGGCTTCAGTGATACCTTGTGGCAATGAGTGCCACAGACTAATTGTGCACTGTGTGAAAAAGCCTTTCCTTTTGTCAGGTTCAGATTTACCACTCTCAGTTTTACCAAACACCTCCTTCTTCTTGTATTTAAAAGGGATGCCATGCGATTCGGATTCAGACTGTGTTTTCTGTGGCCACAGAACATGGTGAGGCACCCAGGATATGCACCTCTTGCCACTGCCATGCTGGATGGTCTCATTATCCGTATCAATGAAGGAGGTTTCAGACAATTCAAAGTATGATTTTGTAGGTCTCATGGCAACTTTCTTTGTCTTAAGAGTGAGGTCTATTTCTGGCCCCAGTTACATCCACCCAGCCCTGCTAAATTTAATGGGACCACAACTGAGAGACGAATGAGCCGGAGAGACTTTCAAAACTGCCTAAAAATTAACCCCAAAATGCAAAATGGGGGCAGCACTTGGCAGATCTGAAATATTAACAGTGGCTGCAGATCAATGGAATCAGGAACTGATCCTCCAAACAGGGCTCTTGATTAAGGTCCGTGAACGATCAGTTCATTTGATCATATGTCCCCGGAAGTCTCAGCCTACCCTAGTGAATACAATACCTGTATGAGGGAAAAGGTGAGCTAAGCCAGAAAATGGCTCTTCCCCAGGCTCAGAATGCTACTGACAGCCTTGAACATTAAGCTTTTGTCTCAGGTGTCTAGGAAAAGAACCTGAGAGCTGTGTCCAGCAGCAGGTAGATCTATATTTCCTCCCAGCCTCATGCATTCCAAATGCTGGCCCTGAGGGACAGAGATGTCCCTTTTTCTTTCCCAGGTATTCTGCACATAGGGAATGCAGAATAAAAAAATGAAATGTTTTTCCCTGGGGGCAGGGGAATGTTCAGAACAAGAATCCAGGTGAGTAGGGGAGCACTTCTGCATGGAGAAGGAGCACCGTCTCTGCTCACAGCTTGCTGAGCACTTTCCAGGCGTACCAAGACAGCTTTCAAAACTGCACATCTAATATGCGTGCAAAAATTACCTCACTTCCACATGCACTTCAGGTAATTATTCAGCCAAATGGACAGTTATGCATCCAGTTGGTAATTTTTCACAGGCAGTTACCTAGTTAGCAAATGTAACAACCCTCTTCCCCAGTGGTCAACAGCTGGGTTTGAACCAGAACGCAGGGCTTTCACCACCATAGTGGCAGACCTCTATCACTGCCTTGAGTTAAAGGAGTATTTCATTAGCAGACAGCAGTAGTAGGTTATAGTTATCTTCTATGTGGACTAGCCATTAGAGGCGGCTGTAACACATACTTTAAATGCACAACACTCTACACACATTACATGCACACAGTTCGGCAAATTAAACAGTCAAGTCACATACTAGCCTTTCTAGTAGGTTGTAACAAGTTCACAGTCGTTGCTATATTGCACACCTTGACCATTAACAATTGTAGATGGAAGCCGGGATAGAACTCAGATTATTCTTCAAAAACAGCACAGACCCCAAACTCTTGAAAGAAAGAATTCCTTTAGCTGTTAGCAGTAGAGGGCATGTGATGGACAGCTGAGCAGTTCTGATTCCATCCCACAGAGGGCAATGTTGCATTTACAAACTAGCCAGAACAACGGAATCTAGTTACAAGGGAAAAAGAGACTAAGAAAAGGAATAGTTAAAAAGTAGGTCAACAGAGCTGTGTGGGAACCAGCATTTTCATTATGTGGGAAATTCCAGTTTCAAAATTTATTTCCATGCCAAATTAGAACAAAACATTGCATTTCAAAATTTCTGAAATGAAATGAAATTTTGGGTGAAAAAATACATTTTGGGTCAATGGAAACACTTAGCTTCAATTTCAACTTTTTAAAGTTTTTATATTATAATTTGTAATGTAACTGTGACAGGATCCCCAGGGTGCAGCCTGGGACTGTGGGACCACTGTGCCCCCTTAACTGTCCAGCCTGGGCTGTCTCTCACAATGCTTTGCTAGTGACAAGCAGCAAACCCTTCCATGCACTGTTATCAATCAGCACAACCGTATGTGGAGCCCCACATGTAGCTAGATTGCATGCGTGCTCCCAGAACCACTCATGAATCACACAGAGAAAGGCAGCAGCCAAATCCCCCAGTTCCCAGCCTTGTATTTTCGGAATATACCATCTTGCACTGCTCAAGACAAGCAGTGCAAGTTTATTAATTGGTTCACCACTTCATCAATGGAAAGTGGACATACACCAACCTTTGTAAACCTGAGCCAATTTACCAAGCACTTCACGCAAACTCATTGGTAAACATAAACAGTAAAACGGTTTTATTGATTACAAAAGATAGATTTTAAGTGATAGGCAAAAAGTCAGAGTTAGTTACCAAAATCAAATAAAATATAAGCACGCAGTCTAAACTCTCAACCCTAGTAGACTGAGCAACATCTAGATTAAGCAGTTTTTCTCACCCCACTGGATATTGCAGTTCATAGTACATGGGTTTCATCCTTGAAACCTGGGCCAGTCTCCTCTGTTGGAGTCTTCAGTTTCCTGAGTGTCCTTGTTGTTTGCAGCATAGGTTGGGGGAGGAGCAAAAGCAGAGCATGGGGTTCCTGTGTTCTGTTTTATACCCTTAGTCCCATGTGCTTGGAGAACGTAAGTCCAGGCGTGTCTGGCGGCATTGCTGAGTCACCACCAGGCAAGGTGGAGCAATTCCCTGATGAGGCCTTGTGCCAGTGAGTCAATGAATTGTAGCTTCCTTGCTGGACAATGGCTGTTGATAGTTGTTTGACACCGGCCCGGGCATTGGTTAGCTACCTTGTCCTTGTCTGTGGGGAATCTAATATCTGGGCAATTCCATGACTCAGCATATTTTACTGACAACCATGCAACACAATCTCATAACTTCATATGCACTAATGATATACATATTTAGATAGAACAATGGCTTTCAGCAGATCATAACCTTTTGCAATACCTCACATGGCATGCTTTATATGCAATATCATAATTATATACAAATGATGAATATGGTGGTTACAGGGCACTCCCCTGGGGTGTAGATACCAATAACATATAATACATTTCAAAATGAAAAGTTGTTTGAAATGGAATGCTACAAAAATGTCAAAACATTCCATTTTGACATTATCAAAATGCTTCATTTTGATTTTTTTTAAGCAAAATGTTTTGAAAATTTACACGTGTTATGTTTCTGGCATACACACAGAGTAATTACATAATAACATAAATACTCTTGCTGGAAGATTGCAACTTAACTCTACTTTATTGCTTAGAATTCAGAACAATAACATACACAAAAACCCAAACACAGAGAGAGACAAAGCAGGCTGCTCTTTAAGGCAGAGAGGCACAACTCAGCCCACTATTTTCAAGGCTCGTTCTTTCCCGAATAAGTCTGATCACATGCTTTGCTACGGTGCCCCCTAACCTGAAAGCAGGTATAAGAACTCCTCCCCCTCCCCCTCATTCTTAAACTGATGGTTTGCAATTCCAACACGGTCCTCAATATACTACAACATGTTCCCATGAAAAGTTTTTATTTAGATGAAAGGGCCTTTTGCTATGGAAAAATATTTCATCAGAAAATGTTTGCCCAGTTCTGTGGGTCAACACATATAGAAATGGCTTTTCCATGGCTTGATCCCCCAGATAAGCTTCTCCTCCACTGAGTCATCTGTTATAAAGCATTGGCCAATGACAACTTCAAACTAGCAAATCTTCAGCAACATCTGGAGATAGAATATGTTGATGTAAAAAACAAATCTTGTGGATTTTTTGTCATGCAAGCTTGAGGCCAACAAAAAGAGTGTGCAGTCAGTCTTAGCCCTTAACACAAAAGCTTTTGAGGTGTCGTGTCGTGTGTCTGTGCATCAAAAAGCCTGGAAAAAGCTCATAATAATGGGAAAGGTTAGATCTTCCAGCAGCCTATGAAATGGTTTGAGAGCAGTTTGGTGACAAGAAAAGAAGGCACTTGGACTTGGTACTTTTGCCAAATGACACAGTATCAAGAATAATCTCTGCCAGGACTGCGGAAGTATAAGAACCAACCATAACCCTTGTTCATAGCAGCTGTTTCTTTGCAATTCAGTTTGATGCATCCACTGATGTGGTTTCCACTGCGAAGCATCTCCTGTATGTTGGAAGTGAAGCCAATGGCAAATAGAAGAGTTCCTTTCTTCACAGGCTTTGCCAACCTGCACAGCTACAGAGGCTATTTCTCAAAGAGTAGATAGATTTGTGGAGTTGGCTGATAATGGTTGTGCTGGAATAAGCATGAATGGAGCATGAGCAATAAGCAAGAGGCACAGGGGGCAGGTTCAACATAGAGATGGGTCCACGCTGCAAAGTACAAAGCTGAACTTCCCCAAGGTTTAGCAGGAGGGTGGTTCAGATTTGGGTTTCCTGTTCTGGCTCGTCTCATGGCAGTATGCACAGGGAAAGCCTATCTACAAAGAAAATCCCAGCACAGTTGGCAGTTGTTACTGATGCTGCTGCAGAGATACCTAATGTGGTCAAAGCTCACACTGGGAGTTTACTTTGGGGGCAATATGTGATGAAACTGGTAGGAAGTGTCACAGTTTCAGGGTAACTGCCCCTGTGTTCCCCCTCCATGGTCCACCAAGGGCACCCTCTTAAAGGTATCTGGCTCTCATCCATCACCTCTCTTGGATGGAGACCCATGTCTCTCTCCTTCCTAACAAGGGTTTTTCCAGGCGACACAATTCCCTGCCTACACTGTGATATTCCCAGCAAGCCAGACTGCCTAAACAGGCCAGCGTCTATGCTTTGCTTTCTCTACAAGGGCTATAAACAGAGTAATTGCCAGCAGTTACAAGTCACCATCCTGCTCTTTCTAAGCAAGCACCTTTATTCTAAAGGTGAAAGCAATACAGAAAAAAAAAAACAAATTAAAACCAATAAACGTTCCTATATGCATGCTAACAGCTTACCAGGGTTCACCCATCAGTCTTATGGGGCCCTAATAGGTCAAGTCTTATCAACCCTTCCTCAAAGATTGGGGGCCCTCCCTTGGTCAGAAGGTCCTGTCCTTTTGCTGGATCCATAAGTCAGTTTAGACTTAGGCTATTTATTCAAAACTTCTTTCTTTATTGGTGTCTGGAGAATCTATTTTGAACTAGTATAAGTGACCCTTACCAGGAATGAGGCTACCTCCCTATGGGGGTTACAAACTGGCTGATTTGCCTTAATCACCACACACTGTTTTGAGTTCCTGGAGGAGCTGTGGTAGCCCACCCCCATGGAATAGAACACAATCACATATAAAAACAACAAGGAGTCCGGTGGCACCTTAAAGACTAACAGATTTATTTGGGCATAAGCTTTTGTGGGTAAAAAACCCACTTCTTCAGATGCATGGAGTGAAAATTACAGATGCAGGTATTATTATGCTCAGTATTATCAGTATAATAATTCCTGCATCTGTAATTTTCACTCCATGCATCTAAAGAAGTGAGTTTTTTACCCAAGAAAGCTTATGCCCAAATAAATCTGGTAGTCTTTAAGGTGCCACCGGACTCCTTGTTGTTTTTGTGGATACAGACTAACACTGCTACCCCCTGATACTTGACAATCATATATAAACCATTCATTTAAAACAATGGACCCAAAGGTGCTGCATGGGGTGGCAATATTTATCACAGGGAGCACCCTCGAGATCTCTCTATTTATCTATTTATTTGTGTCCTTCATATTTCTAAGCTGCCTCTCACCACAGCAGATATTCTCTTCCTTCACACAAAGTTAATTAGCTTTCATGAGGGAGCCTTGATCCGTCTGAAAGAATTCCAAGCAAACAAGCAAAACTTCCTGTCCCTTCATTCAGGTGAGTTGCCCAGGAGCTTGGATGGCAACTCATGGCCGCTTTACTTACCTGATATTTGTGCTGAACTGACTGGGTTCAGTGAGTTTGTAAGAACAGAGTTTCATTTATGAGACAATGCTGAAGCCATGCTAAAAAAACCCCTCACCCTATCTGTGACATTATATACGTTGGGGGAGCATGCTGTAACCCCCATATTCCTCATTTTTATATAATCGTGATCGTACGTATAAAGCATGCCTTGTAAGATATCAGGGGAAAGGTTATGATCTGCTGAAAGTCATTTCTCTATCCATATATGTGTATCATTAATGCCTATGAAGTTATGAGAATTGTATTGAATGGTGGTCACTAAAACATGCTGTAAGTTGGGGGGGAAATCAGCCAGATATTAGCTCTCCAGAGGCAATGGCAAGGAAAGTAACAAACGCCCGGATGGGGTGTCAAACAACCCATCAACAGCCATTGTCCAGCAAGGGAGCTACAATGCAATGACTCACCTGCATGAGGCCACACCAGCGGAATTGCTCAACCTTGCTGGGAGACTCAGCAATGCCCTAGACATGCCTGGATTTGTGTTTTCCAAGCACATGGACTGAGGGTATAAAACAGACAGAGTGGACACATACTGAACCCTTCTCCTGCCCCCACCTTCGCTGCAAGCAACTAAGACACTGAGAGGAAGACAAGACTCCAACAGAGGAGATTGGCCCAGATTTAAGGAACAAACCTGTATATTAAGGACTGCAATATCCAGTGGGGTGAGAAATTGCTTTATCTAGATGTTGCCCAGTCTAATAGGGTTGAGAGTTTAGACTGTGAGCTTATATTTTATTTGATTTTGGTAACTAACTCCGACTTTTTGCCTATCACTTAATATCACTTAAAATCTATCTTTTGTAATGAATAAATTTGTTTAACTGTTTATCTTTACCAGTGAGTTTGTATAAAGTTTGTGGCAAATTTCAGGTTTTGCAAAGGCTGGTGTATAACCACTTTCCATTAATGAAGTGGTAAACCAATTGATAAATCTGCACTGCCAGTCTTGAGCAGTGCAAGATAGTATATTCCTGGGGTACAGTGCTGGGAGCTGGGGGGATTTGGCTCTGGTGCCTTTCTCTGTGTGATTCATGAGTGGCTGTGGGAGCATTCATGCAATCGAGCTGGGTGTGGGGCGCCACATGTGGTTGAGCTGAGTGATCACAGCGTCTGGAGGGGTTTGCTGCTGATCACTAGCAAGGCATTGTGATAGACAACCCAGTCTGGAGAGAGTTCAGGGGGCACAGCAGCCCCACAGTCCCAGGCTGCACCCCAGGGATCCTGTCACACTATCTAATAAAGAGAACTGTGTGTAACAGGATCCCCGGGGTGCAGCCTGGGACTGTGGGACTGCTGTGCCCCCTTAACTCTCCAGCCTCAGCTGTCTCTCACAATGGCCTTGGGCAAGTGTGTCATTGCATTGTTATGCAGTTCCCTTGCTGGATAATGTCTGTTGATGGTTGTTCGACACCTGCCTGGGCGTTGGTTAGCCCCCTGGTTATTGTCTTTGGGGAGCTAATATCTGGGCACTTCCCAAACTTACAGCATGTTTTAGTGATGATCATACAACACAATTCTCATAACTTCATATGCATTAATGATATATATAGATAGATAGATAGATGGAACAGTGGGTTTCAGCAGATCATAACCTTTCTCCTGATACCTCACACAGCCTGCTTTATACGCAATATCACAATTACAGTATATACAGATGAGGAATATGGGGGTTCCAGGGTGCTCCCCCAAGGTAGAGTGTCACATTGTGGTTTAAACTTTATATCCCTGCTCTAACCTGGGTTCCTGATGTACAGAGGCTGCAGCATTGTTCACACTCCTGGCTGGCAGGGCATGCTAGAAACATGCCACAAAGAGGGCTCTACACAGGAGGGAGAACATCATTTGTTAATTAGGCTTTGTCTACACTGCAGTTTCGTTGGTAAAACTTTTGTCGTTCAGGGGTGTGAAACCCCCCCCCCCCTTGAACGACAAAAGTTTTACCAATGAAAAGCGCCGGTGTGGACAGTGCTTTGTCGGCGAAGAGCTCTCCCGTCGACAAAGCTACCACCTCTCATTGGGGGTGGATTTATTTTGTCGGTAGGAGAGCCCTCTCCGGCTGACAAAGAGCAGCTACACTGCGCACCTTTGAGCAGCACAGCTGTAGCCTTAGACTGTAAACTTTCCATGAGCCCAAAGCCAAAGCCTGGATCCAAACACCACTGAACTCCAGGGAAGTGCCAGTCGAGAGCCAGACCTGAATTTTGTGTCTTCCTGATCCAAGCACCTAAAGTTTGGATCTAGACTTTGCCGCTTGTACCCAACTCTGTCTAAAAGTAAGTTCTTCACCCCATTTAAGTGGCATGCCAAGGCACGGATGTTACAGGAGTTCAGATCTGTCACATCTGTACCAGCAATTTTGCATTTCAGCCTTGCAAGAATCCAATTTAGAGTACTCATGAGAACCAAGGCCCTTAACCATCTGAGGCTGGGTGCATGGGAGGACGGGAGATAAAGAGTGATTCATCTTAGAATCCAAAATGAAATAAATGGTCTCAGCAGCAGTCGCAGCGTCTCCTCAGTGCTGCCTAGTCTGTATCCCAGAAGGACCACATGGACTGTGTAATCAGGCTCAGCTGGTAATCAGCAAAAGTCCAAACTAGCATAAAGACTAAATTATCCCTTAGTCCTTCCAGCTCAGGGGAAAGGATATTGATAGGGGGAGATGGCTGCTGCACCGCAGCTGCGAGCAGTGGTGGATTCACAGGGCAGCATTGCAGCACCTACACCAGCACAAATGCCATTATTATTTAAATAGCCAGAGACTGGTGTGTGAGGTGCCAGATTCTGCTCTCAGTTACAAATTCAGAGTTACTTGCTAGCTTTACTCTGGGTTTACACCAGCAAAGCTAAGGGCATAATTTGGCCCTAAAGGGCAAAATAACACAATGACGGTGTCATCAGTGAATGTGAACATGCAGGAAGGGTGGGCTTGTGATTAAAGCACAGAGATGGGACATCTGGAGCCTTTACCTGGCTCTGCCATTGACTTGCTGTGTGGTCTTGGGCAAGTTACTTCACTTCTTTTTGCCCCTCCGTTTCCCCATCTGTGAAATGGGGATAATGATACCAGCCTTCCTAACTGGGATAGGAACACAGTAATTGCCAGACTGGATCAGGCTCAAGATCCATCTAGTCCAGAACCTTGTCTCTGATGATGATCAGTACCAGAGGATGGTGCAAGAAACCCCATACAGCAAGCAGATGTGGGTTAATCTGACCCCCATGAAGGTTTTGTCCGAATTTCTAATAGACATTGGTTTTGGCCCCGACACATGAGATTTTATCACCCTTCCAAAACTCAGCATCACCCACCCCAAGTGTTTAAAAATCATGAGTCAGGTCACACATTTTTTACAAAATAATACATTTGGGGTTCCTTTTCTTTGCCTTCTGGTTTCTGAGCCCTTAGGATGCACTTAGGTCACATTTTCAGTTTTTCTCTGAGATTCTCACAAATCACATGACTCCAGGAGCTGGGGCTTTAAGAAAAAACACAGACTATTGAGACTCATGATAAAATTGAAAGAGTTAGCCACACTGAATACTTTTTGTTAGCACGAACTATTATAACTCTGGATAGTCTTATCCACAGAAACTTCCAGGGATGTTTTTAATCTAAATTCATTAATGTTTGTAAAGTGCTTGGAGATGGAGAAGGACAAAGTATTATTATATCTACACTGCACAGAACAACAGCAGAGGAAAGGCAGGTGAAATAACTTTAAACCTGGCCAAACTGCATCTTAGGACTGTATCCTCACTACCTTGGACTGTGAGCTTTTGGGGTATTATGTAATTTAAGCAGATGGGGCATCCGGCCATTATTTGAATGGGAGACTTCTGATGAAAATGCAAGTGCTGAATGAAATAGTATTGATAACTCAGCAGGGGGTGTTCTTCCCTTGAAGATCTGATGGATCCCAATGCTCCAGAAGAACACAAAGGGCCATTCACATTCTGGTCAAGACTTTCACAAGTAGGTGCCTAAAATTAGGTGCACCCAGTGTCTGTTTGAGCATGTAAGTGAGTGGTCTGATTTTCAAAAGTGTTGAGTACCCATTGGCCCCCATTAAGTTCTTCCTGACATATTAACAGAGGCTTTTTTTTTTTTTTTAATGTTAATTATTTTGGCTGGGGCCTAGTAGTTCAGCAGAGTATTTGTTTGCATTCAGATTATTGTACGTTATCGCCATCTAGTGACAAGCAGAAGCAGCTCCATAGGAAAGGCTCCCTTTCCCCCCCCCCGCAAACAGCACACTGCACCTCCAAGGCTTTGCTCTCAGCAAGCTTGTCTGCAGCTTGTAAAAGGCAGAAGCAATTTTCTCCTTTGTCCACCAGATAGAGACCAATAGCTAAAGAAAAGAACAGTTTCCAGGAGCAAGAGCTGTGTGTGCTGTGTGGGTTTGTTTAGTTTAGCAAAGGCCACAGTTAGCAAGGACTTGGTCAAAGTATTAAAGATTCTGAAGGGCACAGTGAAAACTAATCAGTCCCTGTTTGTACACTGTCCCGTAACATCAGGAGATTCAGTAAAAGTAATGACCAGTAAATTCAGAACAGGATATTTTTCCTGACAGTTAGAGCCAGCATCTGAAGAAAAAGATGTCAGTTGACAGGGACCTACCTATCCTTCTTCTTCCCCAGTGCTTTATCTGTACTTCCTTCTCTCTGTCCCTTGCCCTAGAAACATCAAAACAATAAATACAGCCCTATACACACAAAAAGGCTACCTGTCTTCTACATGCCAAGCAAACTATGTATGTCATCATCAAAGTGATGGGTTTTCTACTGCAGAGGGAGAACTTTGATATTGATCCACATTTTTCTAAAGTTTGGAGGCAGGGGCGCTGGAACAATTTGTATGGGGCAGGGGAGGGCGCTGAGAGCCATTGAACCAAACTGTAAACCCGGTATATAATGGAAACCCCTTCAAGCCAGGGGTTGCGGCAGCACCTCTAGTTCCAGCACTATGTTTGGAGGTGTCTGGATCCAGGGTTTTGTTCTGGCCCATCTCTTTTTCTCAGATGGCTGGTTAAATACTATGTTATGGAAGGTGTCAAGAGGGGGCAGATATAGCCATAGCCATTTTGTCAGTTAGGGTGGAAAACATTTTTGCAGCGCCCCTCCCCACCCTGAGCATCTGAGCAAAAAACAAAACAAAAACCCTCTGCCAGTCAATCAGCAGAGTGTGTGCACCCATGCAAAAGCCGAGTAGCCCAGTGCTAGAGTGCCCACTGCAAGTTTGTGCTCAGGGCAACGGCCATGCTCACCTGCCCCTAGATACAGCTCTGCCAGGTCACAGTGTTACACATAGTCTTCTAACTTCTTGGTCTTGGAAGGAATGTTTGTGTTGTTAGTTTTTGGTTATAAAAGGTTCCGTGTAGAGGGAGCTGTGTGAGCAGCAGGTGAGTCTTCTCTCGTGTTGGTTGCTCATTAGTGTCAATACCTGAGACTTCCTGGAAACTGGGCATTGGTATTGGACTGGGATTCCTGGAAGAAGGGATTGCCTGCATGTTATTTGTGACCACCTCTGTCCCAGGACTGGTGTTTGTATGTAAATAAAGCAAGTCACACATGTAATATACCCAGACACTGTGTCACTGATATCTCCTGCACTAGGAAGCCAACCTGCAAGGCCCCCTATGTCTGCTACTACTTGGCTTTGGTATGACACTGGTGTCAGTACAGGACAATGGCATCAGAAGGACTAACAACATAAAAAAATGATACACCTTTGAAAAAAGCAGTGAGCTCTGTGGTGAATTTATCCACGTAACTATTATGCCTTTACTCTTTGTGTACTGCACCTTTATATCTTTAAGTACTATACTGTCTGCAGAGACAGGCAGCCATTTTGTGATAAATCCTGTGCAAACTATCAAAGGAAATACACACAATCTCTCTCATGGAGACTTTACTCTTCTTTTTAGTTTTGTTGTTCTCCAAATCTGAACTAAAGGAAATTCAGACTGGAAGTGTCTGTAGCTTTTTGTGTATGGAAAAATATAACAATTTCGATTTGGTATTATTTGTGGTCTCATTGTTTGTAATTTATGAGAATTTGGGTTGGTGCTGAGTGTTTGTGAAAACGTGCATGCATCTTTAAAGCACCACAGATGTGCACCAATGATTATTCATACCAGGAAGTCCATTATTTGTGATTCCCTGTTGTGATTTTCTACCATTTACTTAGATTGTGAGCTCACTGGGGCAGGGACTGACTTTTTGTTCTGTGTGTGTACAGCTCCTGGCAAAACGGGCTCCTGGGCCATGGTAATACAAACATATCATATCATATATTTTAAAAGTTTCAGTCATCTATTCAAGGAGCAGAAACAATAACACATGACTTAAGGAGACCAGTCACATGCTACAAATATACAGTAGACTAGCCTTCTCTGTCTGATCATGGGTCCCTCTAGTGGCTGGTCCCAGCAGTGATGACAACTTTCTAGTTACTCACAGTTGGGCTAGCTGCTTTAGAGGCTTACGCTTTTGGTGTTGAAGGTCCTGATCTGGATCTCCACTGGTGCCCTTGGTGTCTGTAAGAGGATGCAGCCATAATTTGTTACAAAATGGCACCCCAGATGGGACTTGATTCATTACAAATAGCTAGTAGTATTTAGCTGAAGCAAAGAGTTTGTGAGCAACCATTGTTAGGGTACCAGAGACCACCCATACAGGCCGCATCCTTAGACATTCCTCTGTCCTGGGGCTGTGACTCTTTTTCCCTTCTTGTTTTAATGTTCATCTCATCACCATTGTAGCATGCATTTTGCTTAATGTCATAATACATCTTTGAGTTCAGCATCAGGAAAAGCTGTGGTTAGATATGTCTAGGCAAGTTGTGTATGTGACATCTGACCATCACAAAGCACATGTGTAACTTAACATATATTGCGGGGGTGTTAAGAGCTTCTCAGTGTGGAAAGGTGACAGACATGGGACAGAGAGGAAGGTTCATCTGCCCATAGGTCAAGATCAGTTCATGAATCAGTTGCTAATAAAAGAAAAAAGGGCGAATTCATGAGTATTACTTGAAATAAATAATTTTGACCAACTCTATCTGGTATATTCTTGAAGGACTTTCAGAAGCTGATCCCTGATCCAGCAAAACACTTAAGCATGTGCTTAACATTCAGCACATGAGGAGTTCAATGGGACTCTAAATTAAGCATATGCTTAAGCATCTTGCTGGATTAGGGCTTTATAAACCAATACCTATGAGAAGGTCAATACCCTACAATGTGTCTGTATCTGCTGCAAAACAGGCTGGAGAAAGGCAAGGTGTTGCTTCCTGATTTTTTCTTATAATATTAAACTCTCCATCTATGCTCACTCATATACTGGCAGCCCAAGTCAGAGTTCTGTCACTGGATAGCCATAGAGGAGGAGTTGGTCACTGATACAAAGGCAGAGAATAGCATTTGGTACAGAAGGATCCACTTAGGGGAAGTCCCCCAGAACATCAGAGTGGTAAGACTTCCCACCCATTGACCTTTCTTTTCACTGAGAACTGGGTTAATTCAGTTTCCACCACAAAGTTCCCCAAGGAACTTAGATTTTCAGGGACAGATTATTCAAAAGTGATCTCCCCACCACAATTTGAGGGTACAAATAATTGCAAGGACAGTTTTGCACCTGCAATTATTTGCAGGCACAGTTTAGGTTATTTAGACTCTGATCAGAGATGAACCTTAACCGGGCTTCCCTTTTTCCACCAACAATTATGCAAATAAAAATAATTACAAGTGCAATTGCTCAGGTACATATAATTGCAGGTGCGGTTTGAGTCTTGATTCAACAAAACACTTAAAACGTACTTAAGTCCCATTGACTTCAATAGGACTTAGATACAGCCTTCAAGTTAAGCATGTGCTTAAGTGCTTTGCTGAATTAGGGCCCAAGTCCTTTAGTTGTTTAAAATGCCTGATTTGCGGACACAGTCTGGTACTTATAAAACCTAAACTGTGCCTGAAAATAACTGAGTGTCAAAAAGAGAAGTTAATGTGTTTAAAAATCTAGCCCTTAGGTGCAGAAGTATACTATTATACCTATAAATCACTTAGACACAGAAATTATTGAAATGCATCTGAAAAATTGAACTCACAATTGTTTGTGCTTATATAAGTCCACAAGTATTTACTAATGTAATATAAAAAGACCAACACATCACTTCAGAGCAAGCCAGGCACTGAATATAGGTTATTCAAAATGTCATAGATATTACAGATAATAGGAAAACTGCATAATTCCCCTGGAATCTTTCCTCCTATATTAGACCAAAATGGGAAAGAAAGCAAAAAACAGACATAGCGAGAATGGGATTCAATAATGTTTAGCAAAACAAAATGATCTATTTCTCCTCCAGCTAATAATAAGAACTCAGTACAAACTGGTTCCCAAGCACCTACATATTCCAGCTCATCTGAGATCCTTAACCCACCTGCTTATTTGAAGTTTGCTGGAGAGAATTTTCATTTAAGGGCAAATTGATTCATACCTCCTCTGTGGTCCCATTCCTGCAAAGTTTTAAGAGCTCCACAGGGGCTTCGTTTCAGTCCTGCAGAGCTTAGAAGCTCCACATAACTAAGACTTATGGCTCTGAAGGCAGATGGAACAGCTGGATTTGCAGAGCTGGACTGTGAGACTCTGGGTATGTGCTGTGGAACAGAGGAGTCTGAGCCAGCGATGAGTGGTGCCCCAAACCCAAACCCCACCTCTCTGACTTTTACCCCCACCACCAAAGTATCCTAACCTCCTGGACAGTTCTACTTAGGAATTCTGTGAGTAACTCCAGGGAAGAGAACTGGTTAATAACCTAGAGATTGGGTAACGGGAGTTTCAGTAAATCAAGGTTTAGCCTGTACTGCTAGAAAGAGGTGTGAGTTCACAGAGTGTGCACTAGAAGTTACAGCCTCATTTGCCTGATGCCTGCTGTCCTGGCCCTTCCTTCACAATTCTTCAGTGCCCCCCAGACACAAGTGATCTATGGCAGATCTGCTGACAGCTGGGAGGCCACTTTTAACATGTAAATGGAAAGAGCAGAACACCCTGTCCTTCGAGTGGCATGGTTTCCCTTTGTTCAGCGGATAGCTGACCTCTCCAAGCTGGCACAGTGCATGGAAGGCAAGTGTTATAAATACGAACAAACCGAGGAACCCTTTATGGAAGCCTCAAAAAGCCTGCAACCTTGATGTGTTGTTTAGTGACAGGTGTCTCATTAGCAAGAAAAAGAAATATACATTACAGCTTAATTTCTCCCTCTCTCCTACTATCTCTGACAGCATTCCCTGAGTAAAGAAGCCACAGGACTGGGTTGCAATGAATATAAAGGGAATGGAGACTGTCGGACACAGGCAGATCCTATGGGTCTCTCTAGGACTCTGTCTAACACGCTTGTGCTTTTAGGAGCACCTAAAAGGGTCACAGAAGGGACTGCTTACTACACGACAGCAATGAGCAACAGTTACTGCACAGCATGGGTTCTCCTATTAGCGGCTATTACGCTTTCACTTTCTTCTGTTTATTTTTCTCTCTTTTCTCTTCTCTTCAGACTTGATTATCAAAAAACAGGGCCAGGATCACTGGTGAGGTGTGTCTCCTTTAGACAACCAACACCTGTGCAATCCAGCTCAATTGGAGTTGCCAACCTTCCAGGATTGGCCCGGAGTCTCCAGGAATTAAAGATGAATTGTTAATTAAAGATTATATCATGTGATGAAATCTCCAGGAATACAGCCAACCAAAATTTGCAACCCTAGGCTCAGTAGGTGGTTTAACTGCCTTGGAGGATCATCCCAGTGCACAGGTGATTCTGCAGTGACATTGAGCCACTGTACAGTCTGTTATGCATAACCCTTCTCAGCTGCCAGTATTATGGGAAAAGGAAGTGTGGTCAAAGGAAAGAGGCCATGGCTAAAATGCCCCCAAGCCATACCTGTTCTTGGCTGTGGTTTCAGCTCCTTGCAACCAGCTTCAGCTCCTTTGCAACCAGCATAAGACAGAGCAGCGGTCAGGAAGGGGGACCAAACCTGCACAGAAGCCACGAGGAAAGCACATGTGAGCTTAAGCCACCTTTCCACTCCATCCCCTCGGCTATGCTCTCTGTCGTTCATCCCTACCCCAGCCTTTGGCCCATACACCCTGATTCTTCCCTGCTTTTGCACCTTGTTTAGTCATTTCCTCCTCTGCAAAGAAATGAGTGTAAAACACGACCACTGTTCTGAGCGAGTGGAGAATGCTGACTGGTAATGTTTTATGTTCACCTTGCACTCATATTCCACATGTATAAACGGTAATACAAGGTGCACGACAGAGGAGACTCAGGACCAGTGAATATTGAACTTAGTCGCCCTTCCTACTCCTTTACATTGTAACCTCTCTGAATTTAGGTGAACTGCTCCTGGATTCAGCATGAACTGAGCTGGAAATCAGATTTTGGCTTCAATGATATCACACACACACACACACACACAAACCCACTAGAAGAACATTGTTAAAACTGCAAAGTCAAGCAATCAAAAGCTAGGAAATGCCAGAATGAAAGTTACCTGTGCAATCTTAACTCAGCTGCTTAACTCAGTATGCCACCTCACTGCCAAATTTCAAGTCCCTGCTCCAAATCGGGGAGGAAAGGGGGAGCATTTTAAAAAGAAGTCTCAATAATTTTTTAACATACACAAGACAACATATTTTCCCATAGTCTCTTTCTCAGAAAAGCTGAACCATTTTGGCTGAAATTTTCAAAACCCATTCAGCCTGAGGCAGACACCCAGCATGGAAAATTTCAGCAGAAACGGTTACAGTTTGGCAAAGTTATAAACAGCTGTAAACAAGATCTTAGCATGTGAAGTGTTAAGCAGGTTTTGCTTCCAGTTCTGCCTCTTATATATGCTACAATGGGGCTGCTCCAATAGTACAAAGCAGCCCAAAAGCCAGCACACACCAACAGGGAGGATGGCTCCAGTCTTGCCAGCACCAAACATTCAAAAATAATGGCCAAAAATCATGATTTTTTAGAAGTCCAGGCGAAGGAGGGAGAGCCAGGTTAACAGAGAAGGGAAACTCAAGAGCAGAAAATCCTTTTTGTTCCCCCTGTAAAGTGAAGAAGAGCCCTAAGCTTGTCCAGATCATCAGCAAAATGAAATCGAAATGCCCTCTGATGAATCAGGTCACCCCAACACTTCACTGTGCTTGCCAAAATGTGCCCAGTGCATTCAACCAATAACATGTTCCTGGGCTGCTCAAGTCACAGCACAATGTCAATTTCAAAAGGCAACACAGAAGCCGGTGCACTGGGAGGGGAAAGGAAGTGAGAGGAGAAAAGTAGCCCAGTGATGCCAATATTGAAGCTGCTAGGCCCAGATCTGCAGCTGGTGTAATTCAGCGGAGCTCCCATTGAAGGGCTATGCTGATTTACATCACTAAGTTAAAACCATATATTCAGATAAAAATCAGAACCTGGAGTGCTGGGGTGCTGCCGCATCCCCTGGCTTGACGTGGTTTCCATCATATACAAGGTTTATAGTTGGGTTCAATGGCTCTGAGCACCCCCACCATAGAAATTGTTCCAGCACCCCTGATTTCAGAACCCTATGACTTACCCTGGAGTTTTCATTGCAAATGAACATGCCAGTTAGATAATGCTGGTCATAGAAACTAGGGATGGGGATGACTCATTAGATCATCCAGTCCATCTCCAATCCTGTTAGTGCAGGATTGTTCCACACAGTTTAGTTCCTAGAGTTTGGTCGAGTCTAGTTTTAAAAGTTCCTGGGGCTCTGGGCCAAAACAAAACACTAAATCCACCCCACCCCCCTGCTTTGAAGAGACAAGTTTAGAGTTAAATTTTCAAAAGAGCTCTGCCCCCTCTTCTTTTTGGAGTGTTCAGCCGCCAGAATTGGGGCCAGATTTTCAACAGAGCTCAGCATCGACTACTGGGACACTTCTGACCAGTTTTTGAAAACTGCTCTTTGGAAAGTTTGGCCACCAGTGGCTATCCCCACTAGTCCTGTAACAGGCCAAACCAAAAACCTAGCTCTAAACACTCACCTCTTTCAGGGATTTTGAAATCTGGATCCAGATTTCTCTATCTAAATTGCTTACATGTCCCCCATTACTGTCTAGTATCTGAACACCTGACAATCTTTAATGTATTTATCCTCACAGCACCCTGTGAGATAGGACAGTGCTATTAAAGGAACTGAGGCACATAGAAGGTCATCCAGGAAGACTATGGCAGAGCAGGGGCTTGAACCTAGATCTCCCAAATGCTAGGCTCATGCCCTAACCTCTGAAACATGCTACCTCTGCTGGTGGCTATTGGTGCAATTCCATTGAAGTCAATGGAGCTGTGCTAATTTTCATGAGCAGAGAATCTGGCCCCTATGGCCAGTGCCTGTGTGTAAAGTGATGAGCCAAAGCAGAATGACTTGATGGTTAAATCATACAGCACTGTCACTACCACCAGGTAATTTAAATGAACAGAGCTAAGTAAATCAAAGAAATAAATTGTGCACTCCTAGATATAGCAAGAAGCGATCTGGAAGGGTTTTCATGGGATGAACAGAGTTTGTTCAGAGCCAGACGTTAGCCACCCTAAATAAATGAATTGCCTCCTCTTGCTCTCAGCTACCAAATAAACAAAATATGGTCAGAAACCTTTCTTGGAATTAGACTAGCTTTGAACTTGTGCTGCATGGCATTGAATTTAATGTGGTATGGTCGGAGGAGGCCTATTGGGCATTCAAAGGACCTGTGGCTCCCGGCAGAGGAGGATAGTACAAGCACGGATGATGTGTCAATGAAACCTCCCCAGGTCTGGATTAGCCAAAGAGTCAAAAGTCTAGATGCTTGCCTGAGGATCTTTTCCAAACTAATCCATCTGCCAAAAGAAGGCGTAATTCATGTGTGCCTGAAAAGCTGATGCCCGGAGAGCTGGGAGGCATAATCTTTGCACCCATTCCCACCTCTGCACGAGCCTGGAGTGGTCACACACTGTAAGTGTGACACTGTAGGGATGCGGCATGTACCCCATAGGTCAACGCACCAGACCTGGTGCAGACTGCTCCTCGTCTAGCAAGGATAATCTTTGCAGGCAGCAGCACATGGGCTGAGGAAGAGGAGAGAAGTCTGAACACAGGTATGTGCACAGACTGTGCTGTATGACTGGTCCCTTGAACTGGGCCCTATGGCCAGACGTCTCATAAGAAGGGTCTTTCCTGGGAGATTTCCAGATCCATTTTTTTTTTCAGTTTCTCCTGCCCCAATTTAGCATGAGGTGGCAGGGTGCAAGTCTCTTGCTGTACTTTACTGCATGGAAGGGGTGACCAGGAGTCCCAGTTAAGATTTTCATCATACTGTGTGAAGGGGGAAGTATTTCTGTGTGAGGGACCCAGTGATATTGACTGAGCAATGACAAAGTACAGAGCATCATCTCAGCACCACAGCAGGGAGCAGTGCTGCCACTCAAGGTTTTTTGGGATAGCCACCCTGTCCTGACTTAGGGGTAGTACCCTGCTCTCGTGGGACACCTCCAGTTTTGGCAAGGATGTCCCTTGAAGTATATCCCATTTGGGTGGGACATTGAAACAAGCCCAGAGTATCTGCTTAGGGTAAGCAGATGCAGCCATCCCAATCATGTGACATGTTGACAGCTCTGGAGGACAAGATTTCTAAAGTAACCAATTTTGCTTATTAAATGCCTGTGCAGTAAGGACCCTATCTGGTCTAATGCATAGAGCAAGAGAGAGGCAGGGAGGGCCTCTGGGTAGAGCTGGGTGAAATTTTTCTGATAAAACTTTGTTTTGTCAAAAAAAAAATAAATGCAGTCAGGTCAACCAAAACACTTCATGACTTTGTGCTAAATTTGCCAAATTGGCTCAATTAAAAAAAAAATTCAGAAAAAAACTAAGAAGTTTCATTTTGACATTTTCTAAGTGGAATGGTTCAGGTTTTTGATTTGGAATGTCTGAGCATTTCAAAATTTACCTCCAGCTTATTCACTTTTTCTAAAGGGTAAAAATAGTCAAAAACTAAATGAAATGTTTCATTTTGGGTCAAACAAAAGATTTTTTTCCCCCTACTTCTTTGGTTCACTGAAAAAAATCAGAATTTTTCAGTTTCGGGTCTGCCCCAAATACATTTATTTAAATTTTTCAGTTCAGCCAGTGAACTGAGACAACAGTTTTTCACACGGTTTCTCTTCTTGGCTCTCCCACTACAATTTTTGTGCGACTCTGGACAAATCCCTTCCCTTTTCTGTGCATCAGTTTCCCCATTAGTAAATGGGAGCCAGCAGGTGTTGTGAAGCTTAAATAATTCAAGTGTACAAAGTGCCTCCAGCTGCCAGATGGAAGTTGCAAATATCTCAAGCCCTATATAACAGCAAATTTGATGGGCCTGATTCTTCACTGCCTTGCACTTGTCATCACTGACACTAGTGCAAAGTGCTTCAACTGGGAGCCTTTAACATTCAGCTTGCGCAGGGCTAAATGACGCAAGGGAAGGTGCAAGACAGTGGAGACTCAAGCTGAAAAATTGCCTTTGAAATGAGAATGTTTTTCTCAGTTTCCCATAAGCTATCAATGGTTCTCTAAGGCTTCTGTGCTAATAATAGTAAGAATCTGGGAGTTATTACAAACCATGACCTTGTTTGACTATCTAGTGTCCCTGTAATGAGGCCAGCTTGTGGCAAAAGGTACATTTTCTGAATACACCTATGTTGGAAAACATACAAGGTCTTAGAGGCTTGTAACGAGATTAGCTAAGGCAGAACTTTAAATCCGAAAGCCTCGGAAAAAAACCAGCCAGATTCCTTGGAGCCATTTGTATCTGATGTAGCTGGAGAGCTCATTTGCACTGCTGACCAGCCAGGGAAATGAAGGGGAGCATGTCAGTGTGGAGTGGGGGGAAGCTGAGAGAATTTACACTCCAAACTCCTTCCTAATAGCCACACGGTGAGAAGAGACACACCTTATGTTCATGTATTACACTTTTCCAGCAGGCGCCCTGCCCTGTATCTCTGCAGGGCTGGGGGAAAGTGGGGGGGGGGATGAGAAGTCTGGCCTCTTTAGATTCCAGAGCATGGATCTCAAACTCAAATCACCATGAGGGCCAAATGAGGACTAGTACATTGGTCCGAGGGCCGCATCACTGACACACATCCCTCCTGCTGTCCCCCGCCCTGCCCCCACTCCACCCCTTCCTTGAGGCCCCGCCCCTGCCCTGCCTCTTCCCACCCCTTCCCTGCCCCCATTCCAACCCCTTCTTCAAAGTCCCCACCTCAACATATGACCAGGGAAGAGTATAAAAATATTGCTCGGGCATGTAGGAATGAAATCAGGAGGGCCAAATCGCACCTGGAGCTGCAGCTAGCAAGAGATGTCAAGAGTAACAAGAAGGGTTTCTTCAGGTATGTTGGCAACAAGAAGAAAGCCAAGGAAAGTGTGGGCCCCTTACTGAACGAGGGAGGCAACCTAGTGACAGAGGATGTGGAAAAAGCTAATGTGCTCAATGCTTTTTTTGCCTCTGTCTTTACTAACAAGGACAGCTCCCAGACTGCTGCGCTGGGCATCACAACATGGGGAGTAGATGGCCAGCCCTCTGTGGAGAAAGAGGTGGTTAGAGACTATTTAGAAAAGCTGGACGTGCACAAGTCTATGGGGCCGGACGAGTTGCATCCGAGAGTGCTAAAGGAATTGGCGGATGTGATTGCAGAGCCATTGGCCATTATCTTTGAAAACTCGTGGCGAATGGGGGAAGTCCCGGATGACTGGAAAAAGGCTAATGTAGTGCCAATCTTTAAAAAAGGGAAGAAGGAGGATCCTGGGAACTACAGGCCAGTCAGCCTCACCTCAGTCCCCGGAAAAATCATGGAGCAGGTCCTCAAGGAATCAATCCTGAAGCACTTACACGAGAGGAAAGTGATCAGGAACAGTCAGCATGGATTCACCAAGGGAAGGTCATGCCTGACTAATCTAATTGCCTTCTATGATGAGATTACTGATTCTGTGGATGAGGGGAAAGCAGTGGATGTATTGTTTCTTGACTTTAGCAAAGCTTTTGACACGGTCTCCCACAGTATTCTTGTCAGCAAGTTAAAGAAGTATGGGCTGGATGAATGCACTATAAGGTGGGTAGAAAGTTGGCTAGATTGTTGGGCTCAACGGGTAGTGATCAATGGCTCCATGTCTAGTTGGCAGCCGGTGTCAAGTGGAGTGCCCCAGGGGTCGATCCTGGGGCCGGTTTTGTTTAATATCTTCATAAATGATCTGGAGGATGGTGTGGATTGCACTCTCAGCAAATTTGCGGATGATACTAAACTGGGAGGAGTGGTAGATACGCTGGAGGGCAGGGATAGGATACAGAGGGACCTAGACAAATTGGAGGATTGGGCCAAAAGAAACCTGATGCGGTTCAATAAGGATAAGTGCAGGGTCCTGCACTTAGGACGGAAGAACCCAATGCACAGCTTCAGACTAGGGACCGAATGGCTAGGCAGCAGTTCTGCGGAAAAGGACCTAGGGGTTACAGTGGACGAGAAGCTGGATATGAGTCAGCAGTGTGCCCTTGTTGCCAAGAAGGCCAATGGCATTTTGGGATGTATAAGTAGGGGCATAGCGAGCAGATCGAGGGACATGATCGTTCCCCTCTATTCGACATTGGTGAGGCCTCATCTGGAGTACTGTGTCCAGTTTTGGGCCCCACACTACAAGAAGGACGTGGATAAATTGGAGAGAGTCCAGCGAAGGGCAACAAAAATGATTAGGGGTCTGGAACACATGACTTATGAGGAGAGGCTGAGGGAACTGGGATTGTTTAGTCTGCGGAAGAGAAGAATGAGGGGGGATTTGATAGCTGCTTTCAACTACCTGAGAGGTGGTTCCAGAGAGGATGGTTCTAGACTATTCTCAGTGGTAGAAGAGGACAGGACAAGGAGTAATGGTCTCAAGTTGCAGTGGGGGAGGTTTAGGTTGGATATTAGGAAAAACTTTTTCACTAAGAGGGTGGTGAAACACTGGAATGCGTTACCTAGGGAGGCGGTAGAATCTCCTTCCTTGGAAGTTTTTAAGGTCAGGCTTGACAAAGCCTTGGCTGGGATGATTTGATTGGGGATTGGTCCTGCTTTGAGCAGGGGGTTGGACTAGATGACCTCCCGAGGTCCCTTCCAACCCTGATATTCTATGATTCTATGATTCTATGATTGACAATGGCACTGCTACAGAAGGTCCCTCCATGGAGGCACACTAGCGAGAAAAGCTTGCCCTGCTGCTACTCATGCTGTGTGTGTGTGTATTATACATTATATACACACACACACTGAAGATAAACAGAGGTGTTCATTCTCCAGAGCTAATAATCGAGCACCTTTCAGTAGAATTAAAGTCATTTAAATACTGTAAAAGAGAATGGGGTTGCGTCTATTTTTAAACAGCTCAGAAAGTTGTTCTGGAAGAGAAACAACTTAAAAATAGCTCAAGAAATATGAAAGTGGACCACTCTCCAAAGATCTGTGACCTACTGAAATAAAAGGAGAGCAGGCTTTGGGAACCTGATTTTGACAAGTGAAGGCACACAAATTCCAGCGAGTGTTTCATTTTATGATGCAGTTTGATTTATGTGTGCTTTAAAACACATGCTGTTACTGATGGGGGTTTACACAGCATCATAAATGGATATGGTTTGTTAAAGACAAACAAACAACCTGTTCCATACCCTGAGGAGCTTACAAACCAAGTTCTAATTTTACAGCCTAAGTATCCAGTGAATGATCACTTTAATGTGTCTAGTCAGCTAGGAGTTTCATCAGCTAGGAGAGGAGTCTTGCAGCTCCTTCTAAAAACAGCCAGGTTTGTGCTAGTATATGGTTCAGTAGGAAGATAATGTCAGAGGTGCAGGCCTGTCACAAAGAATACCTGGTATTCAGCTCCGTGAAGCTTCAGGTTTGGGATGTCAAGTTCCAGGCAAATTTTGGTTGTATGGGGGGTAGGAAATAGCGAGGAGGCTTTTAAGATAACAAGGGCTCTACCTTCTAGGTTTTTGCATTTGGTAACCAACACCTTGAATTTCACCTGACAGGCACTACGGAGCCAGTGCAGGGAGAGGATCCTGGGTCGCTCAGAAGAGAGGAAGTTCACCAGATGGAACTTCTAGGTGGATTCCAAGTTTAGCCTCATGTGGACCCTATTCTTGTAGAGCAGCCAAGAGGCTACAAAGGCATGGATGGTTGAGGTGAGATCTGTATCTAATAGGAAGTGACACAGTCTCTACCACTGTAGGGGAAGGAGTGCTGTGTGGGTGACCAAAGCAATCTGTGAGTCTAGAAACCTGGGAGCAGTGGGGAGTCTAGTAAGAACAAGAGTTGTAAACGCCTCTCTGATGCCCAGTTGAACTGTATTTCACCAGGCCCTTAAAACACTTCTCCCTGCAGATCAGCATCACCACCATCTTGTCTGGGTTGAGCTCCAGCCAGCTGGCTTTATTCCAGCTCCCAATTACTGCCAGACACTGAGGGGAGTCTGTCAGCAGTGCTCTCTGGGTCAGAGGAGAGGAAGACACAAAGAGGGGGCATCAGCAACCCACAGCTTCTCACGCTGTCTCTCTCAGTAGCTTCATGTAGCTGGAAGAGAAAAGGGGTACCAGGACTAAGCCCTGAGGGATCCCACAACTCAGAGTCCCTGGGGAGAAGGAGCAGTCAGCCAGCTTCACCTGCTGGCAAGGAAGAGAAAGGGACGAGGGGAACCACTCTACAGTGATTCCACCTACCCTTGCTGGATTGTGTAGCTGTATGAGCAACACCTGGTGATCAACAGCCTCCCAGAAGTTGAGGAGGATCAGCAAAGACATCCGGCTTCTGTCCAATGTCCTGACGAGATCACTGACCTCTGCCCAAAGCTCCCAGCTGCTGGACACAAAGTGTGGTCAGTAAGACCAGCCACTCATATTGTTTGACATCAGAATGCTTTAGCCACATCTCAGTAATGCCTGGGTCTGGATGCATGTTAACTACTCTGGGTGTCAGAAATGGCATGGTCAGTTTCCATTTGTTCCAGGATCACAGGTACATAGAGACAGGAAGGACCAAGCTCTACCAATGACCAGGGATCGATGTGGAGATTGGAGGAAACTGAACAAGTCAGGTGTGTGGCCTATCTGAACCTCAGTGATGATCCTTGCTTAATACCCCAGAAGAAGAAGAAAACTCCCAAGGTCCTCACTTGTCTCCACTCCCTGGAGACTGGGGAGATGGAATTCTTCTTTGCAGTGTGAATGAGAATCACTATCATGAAACATTTAATTGCATTTATATTCCAAGACTGATTGATCAATCCCTTGATCTAAAGCCTAACTACTGTGATATCTAGGCATGAACCACACAGTACTGAGAAAGAAAGATACCACTTAGTGTCCCATCAACTGTCTATTTTTTAAAGTCCTAATAAGGTGGATTGTGCCTTGATGCCCCATGTACCCTTTCCCTTGATAAAGCCTGCCTGCCTGCATTCCTAATCTCAATCTCCTCCACTCCCTCTCCCTCGCTCAGATGATGCAGAGTGCCAGCAAGTCCCTCAATGGTGTCATATCTGTCCTTTTTATTCATTGCAGGGTTTATTTTTAGCCTGAAACAACTGCTTCCTAAAAATGGAGTTCCTAATGACACAGGAGCTGGGCAGAGCTATGTAAGGTATCCAGGGCTTGGCCTCGCAGCTTCTCCTGTCTGTCTCTTTGTCTTCAGCCCAGGACTGCAAAGTTTGCTGCTTCCCACTGGCCTGGATTGATCATTAGGAAGGCAGAGGAAACATACACTAAGTTCAAACTTCACCCTGAGACTCTGGTTTCTGCTGGCTCTTTTTCCTTCCCTTCTCAGATATATAAGAAAAGACACCCCACACTATCTCCCAATGAAGATAGCTTGCTGGCTACTGGCAGGTTCTTACCTGTTCTTCTGCTGCAGGGCTGAAGAGGGACTGGACTTCCCCACCTACGATGGGAAGGATCGGGTGTTTGACCTGAACGAGAAGAACTACAAGCAGGCCCTGAAGAAGTATGACGTGCTCTGCCTACTCTTCCATGAGCCTGTGGGCTCTGATAAAGTCTCTCAGAAGCAGTTCCAGATGACAGAGATGGTTCTGGAGGTAAGTGCTGGTGCATGTTTGGCTGCACAGCTGTTTCAGCCAGGGTTTACTACTGCAGTGCAGTTTGGGGTCATCCAGACTAGCCAGGGGAAAGGACTCATAAGGTTCAGGTGGGACAGATCCCCAAAGTATTGGGTGTTGAATTCAGCTGAAACCCTTCGGTCTGGAAATCTCATGAGAATAGGTTTTCCGGTGCTGCTGTTAGAATTTCTGCATCCATCCAAAACCAAGAACCCTTTTTCCACAGAAACAAAAGAAACCAAGATGACTGAGCTTTTCCAACTCTCTGGAAAGAGTTGAGGCTCCAGTTTGAATGCTGGGCAAATGTTCAGGTTACTTCGTATTTTATCCAAGCTGTTTTGCCTGTCCATATTTTGGACTTGAACCCAATCTTCTAGCCCACTAGGAGGGCTCAGCAGAGAGCCCTTACTAAACAGTGTTGCAAAGACAATACTTGGCTGCCTTTTTAAAAAAGCTCTCAGTCCCTGCCAATGCTTAATCCTTTGTGCTCCCCTGACATTCAGTTGCCTGCTTGGAGTCTTTCTGTAGATTCTTATTAGTTTCTTCAATATAACCATCCATTTCCGAGAATGTTTGATTAATTACCCAGCGAGGAGAGGTTCTAATGAACTGATCCTTTGCAAAGGGAAATACAGTAAAAATTACATGGTAGATTTGTAGCACTGGTTCCTGGTCATAAAGGCACTGAAAGCTACTGGGTCATATTGGGGAGGGGGGCACCTGAATTTAAGGAAGCAGGGAAGTGTCTTTAGATATTCATTTTCCACCTTGGTTGAGGAGGCTCCCCCAATCTCAGCTCGGAAAAAGTAAGGAGTGAAGAAGGGACAGTTACACTTTGCTTCCCAGATCTGGGGTTTAAATGTGTTGCATCCTAATAGCATGGCAACTGAAAGCTAGAAAAATATACCCACTGGGGGTTCACTATCCTGACAGCATGTTAATCCAGATTCAGAATGTACCCATACAATTTAACAATGAAGGTGACAGAAAAACCAAGGAGATTATATTCACCCATCAAAACACGATTACTTGCCCCGGGGGAAAGAGGAGGTAGAGTTCTTTGCAAAACTGGGTTATCAACTGGGTAACTTAACTGCAGATCTCTAGCTGAGATGTTTGTACTGATGCTATAATTGCATTGTTATTTAATAGGGTAGTTATGTGCTACATAAATGGCAATTGATTACTACATACATATTTATGGAGGCTTGACAGAAGGTATCTATTATATATTACAGGTGTTATTCCCTGCCAAAAATCTGTCCATGATAGTCTGTCACTAGCTATCTTATTAAATGTGTACGTGAGAACTTTATTATTTTTTTTTTTGCAAGGGACGGTCCAATGGTTAGGATATAATTAACTTTGGACTCTGGAGACCTGGGTTCAATTCCCGGCTCTGCCACAAACTTCCTGTGTGACCTTGGGCAGGTCACTTAATCTCCCTGTGCCCCAGTTCATCAGCTGTAATATGCAGATAATAGCACTTCAGAGGGGTGTTGTGAAGATAAATACATTAAGGAGTAAGAGGTGTTCAGACACTAGCGTGACGGGGCCATAGAAGTACCACAGATGGATAGAACTATCATTCAAAGTGCTACCAAAATAAAACTCACTTAAAATGTATTCTTAAGAATCTGCCTGTTGGCCTGAATGAAGTGTGTTGGTGGGGTTTGTTTCAGTGCCTAGTGGACGGGTGTCCACAGTACAAAACTGCCCTCACATCTGCCCCCCTTTCTGGCAATCTCCACAGTGAGGCCAATGCAAACTGAATGAGCCATGGAGATTCATGTCTCTTCTCGCTCCTAGAGGTGATTTCTGTGGGACAGGGTTGTGGCACCTCGACAGGACAGAATGTACTGCTGCTGCCAATGGACCTTATTCTTTGTCTGTTCATAGAATGTTTTGGTGTCCACAGGTTGATGGGGGCCGGGAGTACACTGCTGACATGACATTCACAGCAGAGATGGTTGGAAAGTTTTTGTTCCAACATTTTTCCATCAGAAAATGCCATTTTTCATGAAATTGGCTCAAGTTCAGCAAAATTTCATGTGGAAACAGATTAGAAAAAACATTTTGAAAATGTCAACACTTCCCCTTGTGACCTTTTCAGGATGGAAAGTTTCAATTTTTCATTTCAAAATGGCTTTTTGTTTCAACGTTTTATATAATAGAATCAAATAAAAACGGGTTGAAGTCAAATGAAACATTCTGGCTTTAGCTAAATAATCCCTCTTCCACCCCGCCCCCCATTTCTATGTGCAAAAAATGTTGGCTTTTTGTCCATATGGGAGATTTTTTTTAAAAAATTGCCAATTTTTTTTGTAAGATGGAAAATCCATGTTTCAACCTGTGCTAGTTGTCAGTTCCTGGTTGGGGGAAGGTGGGGAAACATGGTTCTCTAGCGGCCCCTGCTGTGGGGCACTCTGAGGCACGAGAACAACTTCTAGTACGATGTTAGGTTTCAGAGTGGTAGCCGTGTTAGTCTGTATCAGCAAAGAGAACAAGGAGTCCTTGTGGCAGCTTAGAGTCTAACACATTTAGTTGGGCACAAGCTTTTGTGGGCTAAAACCCACTTCATCAGATGCATGGAGTGGAAAATACAGTAGGAAGATATATGTTGTGGTGGAGGAGGAGTGTACAGGGAAGGAGATGAGACAGTGGCACAGGGAGGGGGTAGGCAGAGACAGACCCTGCTTCAGAAAAGCAAGTAAGCATCTGATTAAAGTTAAGCACACGTTTAAGTGCTTTGCTGAAATGTGGCCACAATGAGCAGACTGAAGAGTAATACACTTCCAAGGAAGCCACAGCACAGCCTCACGTACACCTGCAAAGACAGCCGCACAGTCTGATCACATATGTCCTCTCTCTGACACATTCATTTTCAGGGTGGTGAGAAAATGTGTCTTGTGAACAAGCCATTGACTTGTTGGAGGTAAGGGTCTCTGGCCCAAGTGACCAAGACGCTGACAGCCTGGAGTAAGACAATAAGTATATATTGGAGCCTCCACAGGTTGCTTATGTTTTATTAGAAGTGCAAGGGTCAAACTGGCAGTGGTGCTCTTCTCAGCCCCACCCACAACCCAAACCCCACCCCCTCAAAGCCCATATGCTCAGATACTATGGTCATGGGCACAACTTAAACAACCAGATAACAGAGAAGAGTAACGCCATAACTGACAGCGATGGTGCAGTGGGATTGCTCATTGTGTCTTCAGGTCCCTCGATGGGGTCCCACGCTGGAGGCTGGAGTGTGTTGGGCTCCCTCACTGGGTCTGGGATCTAGAGTCCTTCTCTGGCTTGCAAAGGAGTGGGCTCCTGTTATCTGGCAACTACTACTCCTTCCAGGTGCAAGCAGGCAGGAGGCATTCTTCAGCAGCTGCAGTTCCTTGGACCTGCTCCTGCATTTGCTGCCTGGCAGGGAGGAACTATGGCTCCTGTAGCTCCCCCATGGCACCAGCTCCCGGCGTGGCACCTGGTGGGGAAGCAGCAGCTGGAGCTGGGGCTTTTCTGCCAGCCTCAGGCAGCTGCACTTCTGATTTTGTGCCACTCCCTGATTGGTCAGTGGTGCCACTAGGGGCTGGAAGGGGGTGTTGCAAAATGGCAGCAGTGGTGACGGGAGGGATGTGTGCCAGCAGTGTCTAAGCTGTGGCTAAAGGGCTCTTCTCTCCCCTTCCCCTCCCACCCTGTTAACTCATATTGTTATTGTACAGCACTCACGGTGTGCTACTGTAACAGCCGCCATCTCGGTTGATCCTGGGAATTGAAGCAGAGACCTTCAGAGCTAAAAATATTAGTGTCTACAGCCTGAGCAAGGCTGGAACAGACTCCTATCCTCTGTGGACCAGGGCCACAACACTCACTCATCACTGGGTTACACTAGGTCAGGGGTGGGCAAACTTTTTGGCTTGAGGACCATATCGGGTTTCCAAAATTGTATGGAGGGCCAGTTAGGGGAGGCTGTGTCTACCCAAACAGCCAGGCATGGCCCTGCCCCCTATTTAACCCCCACCCCTGCTTCTCACCCCCCTGTTCCCTGACAGCTCCCCTGGGACTCCTGCCCCATCCACCACCCCTGCTCCCTGCCCTTTGACTGTCCCAACCCCTATCCACACCCCTGCCCACCACCCACCAACTCCCCTGCCCTCTATCCAACCCTCCCAGCCCCCTTACCGTGCCGCCCAGAGCACCGGGTCAGGCCGCGACTCTGCAACCACTCTACCCAGCTGCCCAGAGCATTGCACTCGAGGCGCAGTGTGCTGAGGCTACAGGGGAGGGGGAACAGCAGGGGAGGGGCCAGGGGCGTGCCTCCTGGGCCAGGAGCTCAGGGCTGGGCAGGAGGGTCCCGCGGGCTGGATGTGGCCTGCGGGACATAGTTTGCCCACCTCTGCACTAGGTGCTTCACAGATAAATCAGCAGAAAAGCTCCCTGAAGATCTCAATCTAAATAGGCAAAGTACAGGAAGAAAGAGGAGCAGAACAATGAAGCTGAGGGGAGAAACATCCCCTCTCCTGCCCTTTCCTTTGGCACTCTCCTTTTTCCCTCAGCATCCCAACCTCACTTCCTCCTGTTTCTCCTTCCCCATTGCCTCCTCTTCTCCTGTGTTTTCACAGTCCCTCTCCCATTTGAGACACCTGCCACTGGATCCATCTCTGCAGCAAACATTGTAAACTGAATCATTCCTCCTTCCAGTGGGACAGCATCCAGCCATAGGGATAATAATAAATAATCTGTTGGGTTAGGGCTTTGCTTCTGAAATGGGAGGCTTTAGTAAAGGAATTCAGGTTTTCAAATACTGACCAGGGAGGTTGCAATCAGGCATGGCCTGCATCCCTGTTTCTTGCCTTTGTTTCTAGCCGTGTAGGCACGTGCAAGATCCTGAATAAAGAGGCTGATCTAGCCCAACCATTTAAAGTACCAAAGCAGCAGCATCCGTAGGCTGAAATTTCATGAAGCATTGCCCTAGCACAAACTAGTCTTATTTCAGTTAATAGAAGAGGAACATGCTGCTGCTTCCCATTCCAGAACAGGTCTGGTAGCACACTGGTGTTGTGCCTCTGACAACAGCCAACCCAGGCTGCTTCAGAACAATGCCTACGCTCATAACATACTTGGCCAGTTCTGAAATACTAAGGAGGAATAGTCCGTCATCTAGAGTACCTGGGGAGATCAGCTCCTGAGATCTAATTATCTCTTCCCTAGCACATAAGGACCAATGTTCTTAGAGATGAAAAGGCAGCTTTTGCATCCAGCACTGGATTAGAACCAACATAGAAGTCAGGTTTAAGGCCCAAATGGGACAAGAGTGTGTGTTTGGATTAGTTTCAAAGTAGCAGCCGTGTTAGTCTGTATCCGTAAAAAGAAAAGGAGTACTTGTGGCACCTTAGAGACTAACAAATTTGTACAAAACAAGTACTCCTTTTCTTGTTTGGATTAGGTGGCACTGAAATCTCACCAGCTGTTCTCATGAGATTTGGGGCCCGGACAGTGGAAATTTTGTGAGATCAGCTATTCTCAGGATAGATCCACCAACTTGGGCTGAAATCCCTTGAGAAGAGATGATTCGTCCGAGAATGCAGATGTATCTGAAATAGAAAATAGGCCTGTCGTAGCCCTGGCTGTGCTCTCACTGCTAGACACTCACCAGGCCTCACACACTGGACCCGTGTGCTTTTAAGCTTGTCTGAGTCTCGGTAGGCTCCGGCACAGTTTCTTTCCTCGGCCTCTGGCACACTTTCTGAACACAAAGAAAAGGAGTACGTGTGGCACCTTAGACTAACCAATTTATTTGAGCATAAGCTTTCGTGAGCTGTAGCTCACTTCATCGGATGCATACTGTGGAAACTGCAGAAGACATTATATACACAGAGACCATGAAACGATGATACCTCCTCCCACCCCACTCTCCTGCTGGACAGAGTGATCACTTTAGATAAGCTATTACCAACAGGAGAGTGGGGTGGGAGGAGGTATCATCGTTTCATGGTCTCTGTGTATATAATAATGTCTCCTGCAGTTTCCACAGTATGCATCCGATGAAGTGAGCTGTAGCTCACGAAAGCTTATGCTCAAATAAATTGGTTAGTCTAAGGTGCCACAAGTACTCCTTTTCTTTTTGCGAATACAGACTAACACAGCTGTTACTCTGAAACCTTTCTGAACACAGATGGTCTGCTACTCCTTCATGGAAATGGGTTCTGCAGTTCTGTTGCCACAGGCTCCCAGGACTAGTGCTAGACCCTCCAAGCATTCCCAGAATTTAGCCCTCCAACTTTATGGGCTTCCCTGGTTTTACAGTTCACCTCTTCAGGGACATGCGACAGTGGAAGCACATAACACAGAGGCTTCGCAAAGGGTTCCAAAACCCATTATTCTCCACATTAGATCTGTATCTCTCTTGTGCTATCTAGACAAGTTAACACACACCTGGAAGCATTTCCCTGCCTCAGTTTCCTCACCATTCTTCAGCGTTTTTTGGGCTTAGGTCAAAGTCCTCTAAGGAGTCCAGAATCTGCCCTCTCCTCCCGTCACTGCACATGGCTTCTCCAAATCAAGGAGTCTCTCTCTGTCTCTCGCCTCTGCAGCCAGCTTCCTTCTTCCTCAGCTGGAAAGGACCTCTCTGCTCTTCTCCAAAACTTTCCCCTCTGTTCCTGTCTCCCGCCCAAACTTTTCTGTGAATTCTGAGTTTTTAAAAAACTAGCACTACCACCTGGTTTCTTTGTTTGCGGATTTTCTACTCTCCAGACCTACCTCTCATCAGGCCACCTCCCAGCTCAGACATCCTCCCCCCAGACCCATTGTTTGGCCTGAGCACAGTCATTAAGTTTAACAACCCCTTGTTTGTTCTGTAGCTTTGTCCAAATGAGGGAATGGTCATGATGCTGATACACTGTCAGCCAATATTTGAGTCACTACCCATTGAGGCATTCAGTAATATAGCAATTTCATAAAATTAACCAGAATTCATAAGTTGTACATATATTCCCCAGCTCACCACAAGACCCTTCTGCCTTTGACATGGAAATTATAGGTGTGACTTCAGCTTTGAATCTGATTCACCCCAGATATTCAAAGGAGCTAGGGCTTGAGGATCTAGAATTGCCACAGCTATAGTCTAGTATTAGTGCACATAAAACTAACCTCTCTCTAGGCAACCACATTGTACATTTGATCCTATCTCCTTGATTGACCGAAAAGGACGTCATCCTTCTTCACTGAAAATGAATATGCTCATGAGATGGGGGCCTTAGTCCAGTACCCAGTGGACAGGTATCCACAGTGCACAAGCCAGGTTAATTAGCACCGATTGGCCCTCCTGCTTGCAGCATGAGTAAGAGAGGCCAAAGACTGATTGGGCTACAGAGATTGAACATGCTTCTAACCCTGAAGGACAGTTTGTCCATGGCACAGATAAGACGTGTAGGGCAGGGTACATGGAGGAAGCTTGCACGGCTGCCTTTACCATACCTGTTCTGGGGATAAAGAGAAGCTTTCAGAGTCCATGGCTGTCGGCCAGTCCAGCAACTTTCATCAGCACTACATTCATGAAGAGGGGGAGGAGAGATCATGCTCTAGTACCCCGGCCCTGGGGGCCAGATGTGGTGCTCTCTATCCACTAGTTACTGCATAGCTGAGAAGGAGCATGGCTGTGTAGTAACACCATCTAGAGCTTTGTCTCTGTACAGCTCAAAGCACTTTAAAAAAAAAAAAAAAAAGTGCAGATAAGCATCATTCTCCCCATTTTGCAGTTGCATGAAACGAGGCCCAGAGCAGCCAAATGACTTGCCCAAGGTCACAGAGCAAATCAGTGGCAGAGTCAGGAATAGAATGCAAGTCTTCCCACACCTTGGTCTATGCCCTACCTACTTGACTATCTTCCCTCTTTAAAAGATAAAGCACCCTTACCAAGTGTCAGCAGGGAGTTTTGCCTAGGTGTGAGGGGTTAGTAATACAAAACTTTATGTTTTGGCCCCATTCCAATTTTTGAAAGAGAGTATGTGCTAAGATCACCCTCTGGTACTCCAGCTGTTCATGGCCAGATGTCATCAAGAAGCCATCAGTGAAAGTTCCTTGTTGGCTAAAGCATTATGAAATTAGAAATGACAGCTGTTTGTTCTGGGAGCAGGGAACTCTTCTCTCCAAGAAAGTTCAACATTCAACTGGTCCTTGGATATAACCAACACTATGCATCTGCCACATGGAGACACTACAGAGCCCTAAGGGAGAAGGGCTTGGGCTAGTATCCAGACACTATGCAAAGCCAGGGCTGCTACAGAGCCCCAGGTGCTCCTAACACTGGGTAGGCAGCTGCGCTGTTTGCCCATCTGGATAGTAATCACGCTCTGGGGCTTCCATGCAAGCCCAATAAGCCATATGGCTTGCTTCATCTTTTTATTGTCCTCCCTTATAGAATCTATATAAGATTTGAGGATTGTCATTGTGCCAAAGAAGCCTAAAACGTCTGTTGAGCCAATGTGAAGCGATGGCAACAGCTATCATGGAGGAGAGCTCCTTTTGTTCAGAAGATCACCAGGTTCAATCATCACTGGGATTTGCAATCAGTTATGGTCCAGTTTTTAAGTGCTCAGCCTTTCTGATTTTATGAATTTCACTGGTGTGGTGTACAGGTTAAACACAGACATGTATCCGTCATGCATAGGCAGCAGATATAAGAGGCTGGGGGAGGCTAAGCCTCCCCCAAGGGGGCAAGAAATGCCAGCTGCAGAGTTCAGATCCAGATGTGAGTTCTCCCAAGTCTAGAGGGGTTTCAGATCCAGGAGTCTGCCTCGGAACCATTTCCGGTATCAACACAAAAACCCAAGTTGTACCTAGCAGGAACAACATGGTCACAGCCCTGAGCCCTGCTCAGCACCAGCCAAGCATGGAGACTAGAGCGGGGTAAGTGGCACTGACCAAGGGGATGGTGCGTTATGCAGCAGCCCCTGCCCTGGACGCTGCGGTGCTGGTGGAGGGATTGCGCTCCCACTGAACCAAGGCAACTGCACTGCCCTCAACATGGACGTGTGCCTTAATGATGGAATCAGGCCTGAAGTTTAAAAGGAGACGCTCTTATGCGTAGACAAAGCAAGGCAGAGGAGATGGGATGAGAAATGGCCTCATCTCTACTGAATTCTGCCCCCCCCAAATCTGTGCCTTCTTGCCTCAGGTTTCAGAGTAGCAGGCGTGTTAGTCAGTATCTGCAAAAAAACAGGAGGACTTGTGGCACCTTCGAGACTAACAAATTTATTTGAGCATAAGCTTTCGTGAGCTACAGCTCACTTGCTCACGAAAGCTTATACATACAGAGAAGTTGGAAGTTACCATACAAACTGTGAGGCTAATTAGATAAGCTATTATCAGCAGGAGAAAAAAAAAAAAAAAAAAGAAACTTGTAGTGATAATCAAGATGGCCCATTTAGACAGTTGACAAGAAGGTGTGAGGATACTGAACATGGGGAAATAGATTCAGTGTGTAATGACCCAGCCACTCCCAGTCTCTATTCAAACCCAAGTTAATGGTATCTAGTTTGCATAAAGAAAAGGAGTACTTGTGGCACCTTAGAGACTAACCAATTTATTTGAGCATAAGCTTTTGTGAGCTACAGCTCACTTCATCCGATTCAAGCTCAGCAGTTTCTCCTTGGAGTGTGTTCTTGAAGCTTTTCTGTTGCAAAATTGCCACCTTTAAATATTTTACTGAGTAGCCAGAGAGGTTGAAGTGTTCTTCTACCGGTTTTTGAATGTTATGATTCCTGATGTCAGATTTGTGTCCATTTATTCTTTTGCATAGAGACTGTCTGGTTTGGCCAATGTACCTGGCAGAGGGGCATTGCTGGCACATGATGTCATATCACATTGGTAGATGTGCAGGTGAATGAGCCCCTGATGGTGTGGCCAATGATGGTGTCACTTGAATATACACGTGGACAGAGTTGGCATCAGGCTTTGTTGCTTCCATCCAGCACACACCACACAATCCATTGTCTACAGCCAAGCTCTAAGATACAACCGCATTTACTTCAATACCTCAGACAGAGGCAAACACTTACAAGATCTCGATCAAGTGTTCTTAAAACTACAATATGCACCTGCTGAAGTGAAAAAAAAACAGATTGACAGAGCCAGAAGAGTACCCAGAAGTCACCTGCTACAGGACAGACCCAACAAAGAAAATAACAGAATGCCACTAGCTGTCACCTTCAGCCCCCAACTAAAAACCTCTCCAGCGCATCAAAGATTTACAACCTATTCTGAGAAAAGATCTGTGAGTGAGGGATCATGAGAGACAGACCAGTCCTCATTTACAGACAGCTCCCCAACCTGAAGCAAATACTCACCAGCAACCACACACCACACAACAAAAACACTAACCCAGGAACTTATCCTTGCAACAAAGCCTGATGCTAACTCTGTCCACATATTTATTCAAGTGACACCATTATAGACCCTAATCACATTAGCCCACGCCATCAGGGGCTCGTTCACCTGTGCATCTACCAATGTGATGTATGCCATCATGTGCCAGCAATGCCCCTCTGCCATGTACATTGGCCAAACTGGACAGTCTCTATGCAAAAGAATAAATGGACACAAATCTGACATCAGGAATCATAACATTCAAAAAGCTTATGCTCAAATAAATTTGTTAGTCTCTAAGGTGCCACAAGTCCTCCTGTTCTTCTTGCCTCAGTTCTCTTCAGAGGGGAGTTTAGTTTTGTGGAACAGTTGCATGGTGTTAGGGCAGTTCTGGTTTCAAATACTGCAAACAGAGGGGCAGGCCAGCATAGAGAAATGACATGCCCAGCTCCACATGGATGTTCAGTGTGTTGGCTGCCCAGCTTAGTCAGCAAGATAACCTTCCTGGTGATGCCACTGAGCAGTGGTTAAATGAAGTGCCAAGGAGCTGTGTGGGAATCGTGCTGAGACAGGACTGGACCCCCCCCCCCCCCCCATCAGCGTCCTTTTAGCTCACGGTTGGAAACTTGTGCCTTGGCTGAGAGCACACTTCACATTAGGAATGCCCAGTTCAAATAAAAATACAAACCTAACAATGTTCAACCTTTTGTGAGGCATCCAAAGAGCATATTAAGTTCCCACTGTGCAGAGATACTCCACAGTGTGTAATTAATGCCCACAAAGCTGCATGCCAGGATCACTAGCTGAGAAATCCACCTTCTAGTGGGGGGATAGCCAGAGAAGGGTCTCGGCCAAAAGTGACTTTTTGATGTTGGCGTTCTGTCTTTCAAGGCCTGCTTTCTGATTTGAGGGGCAGCAGCCTTCTGGAGGGGGAGCCTCGGTGAGTGGCCTCCCCATCTGGTTCTAATGGAGAAAGGGTGAGACTGGGTGATAAGTCAGCTCCCTTCTAGCCCCAGTGCCAGAGGGTATGATCCCCAGTAGCCACTCAGCTGAGCCCCACCACCTATGTTCACCCTACCAACACTCCAAGACTCAGATTTCAGAAGCCTGTGGGGCTTCTTCTCAAAAGCCCCAGAGTGCCACTGCCAGAGCTACAGTGACAGATGCAAGAGAGAGGCAACTGGGCACCACCACCCAGCTATTGTTGCAGCTGGAAGGGAAAAGGGGGTCTCCTTCTGCCCAACAGGTCACCCCTAGTGCTAAAGGTAGGGGAAGACAATCACTGGGTGGAGGTGCAGGGAGGGAGACAGTCTATTATCCTGCAAGGCTGCATGTGAACTCAAAACATCTTTGGCCATTGCTCCAAACAGTTTCCCAGCATTTTCAACACTCATTGACAGCCAGTTCCTGACCATCAACATATGCTTTAGCTTAGAGCAGTGGTCTCTAACCTTTTTATGCCCAAGATCACTTTTTGAATTTAAGGGCAACCCAGGATCTACTCTGCCCCTTCCCCAAAGCCCTGCCCACTCAATTCCCCGCCCTCCCCCCCCCCGGTCACTCGCTCTCCCACACCCTCACTCACTTTCACCAGACTGGGGTAGGGGTTTAGGGGTTAGGAGGGAGTGCAGGCTCTGGGCTGGGGCCAAGGGGTTCACAGTGTGGGAGGGGGCTCTGGGCTGAGCTTGGGGTGCAGGCTCTGGGAGGGGGCTTAAGGCTGGGGCAGGAGTGAGTGGCATGGGCTCTCACCGGGCGGCACTTACCTCAGGCGTCTCCCAGTCAGCAGCACAGTGGGACCTCCTGGCCACTCCTTGCCTGCCCCAGCCTCACGTCAGTCCAGGAAGAGGCCCACACATCCCTGCAGGGGCACATGGCTCCACACGCTGCCCCTCTCTGCAGGTGCCATCCCCACAGCTCCCATTGGCCACAGTTCCCCATTCCCAGCCAATGGGAGCTGCAGGGACGGTGCCTGCAGAGAGGGGCAGCCTGCTTGCACATGCAGAGCCCCCTGGCCCCCACCTCCCCTGGGGCCATGCTGGCTATTTCCGCTGTGGGGCTGGGGCAGGTACGGAGCCTGCCTTAGCACCACTGCATTGCCGGAGATCGCAATCGACCAGGAGAATCTCCAGGATTGACCAGTCAATTGCGATCAACCAGTTGGTGACCACTGGACTAAATGATCACAATGGCCCCTTAGATTCATAGATACCAAGGTCAGAAGGGATCATTATGATCATCTAATCTGACCTCCTGCACAACGCAGGCCACAGACTCTCACCCACCTTTGATTTCTCACTGGCCTTTCATTTAGGACAAAGCGTCACTTTGTTTGCTGAATAACCCTGCACTCTAAAATGGGCTGGAGGCTAAAAATGGGAAACATCCTACCACCCTCAATCCCAAAGCTCACTGTTATCAAATGTGCACTGCTGGAAGCACATCTGGGCCTTCCAATTGACTCCCATGGCTGAAATGTAGATTTTGCTCCCGGAGGCTGCCTGCACTTGTAGCTGCACAGAGATCTTGAAAAGAAATGGGGGGAGGGGAAGAAGATTCAGGTTATTGGGCCTGAGGCAGTTGAGTAGCACTGGCTTAAATTTGTATTCCCTTAGATAAGTCACCTTAGCATAGAGGAGCCACCAGAAGAGCAGGGATAACCGGGAAATTTAAATGGGAGAATGCAGCACCTTGGGGAGGTTTCCCTTCATTCTCTTACCTTCCTTTCCAGTCTCTTATTCTTCTAGCTATGCAAACTGGAAAAGAAACTGTCCTTGCTTAACAGGAAGCTATTAATGCCAACTCCCTCTCACAGGATCCACTCCCTGCATGTGGGACCTCCTTCTGGCCACTCTGTGGAGTCAGCTTGTTCCAGGTCAGGGGTCCCCTTCTGCTCTCTGTTGCCACTCTCTCTCTCCACAACACCAGTTGCTCCTTCTTCATGACTTGACCCTCCAGTCAGGTCACTGCATGTTTCCCCCTTCTGGGGTACCAAAGTCTTTTATTACCAGCAGTCTTAGGCAATCTTCCCATTCATTGCCCTATGGTACCACTTCCCCAGTGGCTAGCAGGGGAACCTAGGCCCTCTACTCCAGGTTCCAGCTCAGGGAGCCTTTAGTCAGCAGCCAAGGTCTGTTCCCTTTTCCCTGAGCCATTCCTTACCTTCTGGCTCTCCGCCCTTCTCTGAGCTTGCCAGCCTCATGACTCCCTGCTCCCAGGGAGTAACCATAGCCTAACTGCCTCTATAGCTCCAAACAGATCTCCCTCCTCCCAGGGAGTGACTACAGACACTTCCCTTCAGCCTCTCTCTGCTATCAGTTCCCTGGCTTTATAAAAGCCAGGCCTGTTTCCACACAGGTGAGCTTCCCCTAATTAGGGCTTTCCTCTCGGCCTTCAATGTCCCATCTTACAGCCTAATAGGCTAATTGGCCCATCTGGCCTCCATTAACCCCTCCAGGGTAAGTGTAGGGTGAACACCTCATCACACTCCCCCAGGGATCCAAATTCATCACCCCTGTCCATCCCTGCCAGTCGGGGAGCTGAGAAATGCTAGCATTACAGTTAGTGGGGCCCTGCCAGGTGAGGCCAAGGGAAGTTCAGGCCACAAAACAAGCTGCCACCCTACAATGGGAAGCAGTCAAAGCTGAGATTTCCCCAGTGCTGTTCCCCTCCCCCCCGTAGGCTTCTCTGCCATTTGAGAAAAAAAACTGACATCAAATACAAGCCTCAGCATGAGCATTAATATTTCCATCAGAATTATAATCATCCCTCTCTGCGAAATGAAGGGAGACTGGTCAGCTGCAGATCTCAAGAACTGCCTTCTCACAGTCTGCCCAGTCAGGATGCCTCTCTCGGCCCCTCCTCTAGTCTATCCAACTTCACTTTTGCTGTTATACATCCTGAGATTTTGGAAACAGCCTTGAGGGTCTTATTAATCACCCAAAAGCTTTCAGCTCCAAAGCCTAAGCCCACGTAGATACAGAGAGCGCTCCCTTAGGCCCAAACAGCTCTGGAAAGGAGATATTTCCTCTCCCTGCTTGAGACAGAGGTTCATGTTGCTGATATTCCAGCTGTCAGTGACTCAGACTCATAGACTTTAAAGCCAGAAGGGACCATCATGATCATCTAGTCTGGCCTCCTGCACATCACAGGCCTCAGAACTTCACTCTCCCATTCCTGTAATAGACCCCTAACTTCTGGCTGAGTTACTGACATCCTCAAATCATGATCTAAAGACTTCAAGTTACAGAGAATCCACCATTTACTCTAGTTAAACCAGCAAATGACTCGTGCCCCATGCTGCAGAGGAAGGTAAAACCCCCACAGGGTCTCTGCCAATCTGACCCAGGTGAAAATTCCTTCCTGACCCCAAATATGGCGATCTGTTAGACCATGAACATGTGGGCAAGACCCACCAGGCAGACACCTGGTAAAGAATTCTGTGACCTTTGACACCATCAGCTATGAGGTCGTGCTGACTTGCCTATAAGAGCTGGCGTGTGTAGAAGGAATTGCTTTGGGCTGACTCCACTAGTTCCTCTCCAACAGATGCCAAAGGCCCAAGATAAGCAATGTCCCTCCTCCCTGAGCTCTCATCAGTGCCACTCCACAGGTCTTTGTCTTGTCAGCCCCTTTACCCATCATCTGTGTAAGGCCTCTAGGACAGTTCGTGAGGCACCATGAGCTCCATCGTCATCAGTGTGCCTGGAAACCCTGCTCCACATCTCTTCTGCATCCAGTGCGAACAATGCTGACTTCTAGTTGTCCCAAAGTCTGCAGGAAGTTGACAAGACTAGCCCCAGGGAAGATGGAGGTGATGCTGTTAGGAACACAAAATGCATTGAGGAAGTGGAAGAAGCTGTGACTCTGCTCCACAGAAGGAATCAACCCCCAGGGTCAAGACAGTGTGCGAGGGTTGTACTGGACTCCTGGGTGGTCCTGGACACTCAGATAGCAGCAGTAGCCTTAATAACACCTTCCATCATCTTCCCTTAATCCAGGGGCTGCCCCGGACCCTTTGACCCCCAGCCATCCCTTACCTGGACACCCTGTATGGGCTGCGCCCTGACTAACTCAGAGGCCACGCCCTACCATAGCTGCTGGGATCCATAGGGTTGTTCTGTCTGACTGAGAGAAGGCAGAGACTCTTAATTGGCAGGGCAAGGAGTTAATAGCAGAAGTCCCTTGGCTGTGGAACTCCGCACCACTGTAAATCAGAATGAGCCTGAATTTTGCAACGATCAGGGGAAAATGTAGGACTCGTCTCTTTGCATAAGGCCCTCCCACAACAACAGTGCGAGCAGAATGACATGGAAACAAATAACAGGATCATCCCATTTAAGGGAGGAATGTAATACTAGGGAGAAAGGAGTCCTCTCAGACACAAAGCTGCTATTCCGAATGCTGTACATAGCACCTAGGTCCTACGGGGAGGGACACATTATGAAGGCACAGTACAGATAGGAGAGAGATGGGCTGTGCATTACCAAATGTGTGTGGAATGTGGAGCCTTGAGAGTCCAATTGCTTTGCTCATGGTTAAATCCACCCCTGCCTGCCTTGAACTCCTGCTGCACCTCGAGACAATCTAGCATGACCAGTTAGGTCCAGTTCTTCCAATACAGCCTTTTTCCTCCCGCTCACCATGCAGCTGTTATAGCCAAATTTCTCACTGTTGAAGCAGACACCATGACAAGGGTTCAGGTAGGCCAAACCTTCAAGGGATCTGATTTTAAAAGGCAGGGAAGAGATGGCTGTGTTCGTGCATTACAGCTCTCTCCCTCCCTCCCATGGTCCTGAGCCAAAAGGATTGTTGAGGTTAGAAACGTTATCTGTTTTCAAATCCCACTGGAATCAGAAAATACTGTAAGTGAATACATAAATGTCAGATACTGTATAAAGCATGGGCAGCCAGCCAAGGTGCTGTGTCTCTGGCATTCTCTGTGCTCTGATATTTGATGGTGGATCAAATGCAGTAGCCTGGATAAGGCCATACCTAGGCAATGCATAAGACTCCCCTAACCAGCTGGGGTTAGGGCAAGGGCAGTCAGGCTGGTCAGTTCCTGTGTAGCTGGCATTATGGAGAGATTCCCCAGTGCGGGACTCTGGAGTGCCGCACATGGGCACATGCTGTACGGTATACCCGACGTTATCTCAGTGTGACTGTCCCAGCAGAGCAGTCTGATTGCCTGCATAGCTCCCTGCTCAGTGCTCACACACTGGCATATTAATACACACCCTCACAGAAACACCGCCAAACACACATACCCACAGAGAGAGACACTTCCAGAACTACTCCCACACACACAACACATACCCTGACAGACCCAGCTCCAAACACACATGCACACACAGAATTCCTATCACACATACATACCTCCAGCCACACGCTGTACTTTCCCCCTCACAAACTCTAACAAACACATATGCACACACTATCTCTCTCTCACACACACACATACGCACACACTGTCCTACCCCAGAGGCTCTGATTCCATCCCTCACATGCTTAACCCTAACCACGCATGCTCACAGTTGCACACTCACCCCACTGCCCACACCATGCCCCCACAAAAACTCACCCCTGTTCGCCCAGCCACTCTTATACCTGAACGCTCATGTACACACGGACCTATTCACAATCCCATCACGCAAACACCCTCACTCACTCACATCCCCTCACACACCCCCACCCATAGCAGGTGTTTAAACCTCAAAAGATGGGGACATTTTAGGGCCCAGTTAAAGGCCTTCAGACACACCAGCCCTGATCCCAGTGTGTGGGTTCAAGGAGTGTTTGGCTGATAATAGCCATAGTCTTAGTTTCTTGGGCTGAACATATTTTGCCTCAGTGCTCTCCTCTGGTCACAAGGCAGGCATGGGCTCGAGTGCTGGACTCAGGGCCTGAGGAAACTGTTATTTGTCTGTTAAACGTCCTCACTGTGGCAATCTGCTTCCAATACTGAGTATTGTTCAGGAACCTCTTACACTCCAGTGCTCACCATTCCTGTGTTCAGCAAAGAGTTTCTCTGGATAGGCAGCCACATATAACATGGAACAGGAAGGGATTTCTCTCCCCCCCGCCACCCCCCAGACCTCTGCTTAGCTGACTAAGTACCCTAAAAGAGGGTTTAATCTTCCTCTGAATCATCAGGCATTGGCTACTACCAGACGCCTAATGCTGGTTTACATGGACCAGTGGTCTGAACCAGTAGGGTAGGAGGTGGGGCACCTGGCTAGTGAGACCAATGTGCTGAGCCAGTATAATTAGAGGTAGAATAAGGGAAATAAGAATTAAGTGCCCTAATGGTATACTCCACTATGGCAGAATTCTTTATGTTTTTCTGTATACAAACAGTAACCATAAACTTTCAGTCTGCCATCTGTTTTAAATAAGGAAAACAACAAAACAAGAAAGAACAAAAATAAAGTCTCCATGAAAGAGAGCCCAGCGTGTGTCTCCTTTGTAACATGCTGCATCAACTCTGCCTCACAAAATGGCAGCTTCCTTCACCAACGGCAGACCCCAGGAAGTTGTAGTAGAGAGGAAACAAAATCAGAATAGTTGTATGGCTAGCTATACTACAAAGGAGAGGACTGGGGGGTTGGGTGAAGAAACTGGAGCAGGCCTGGGAACATGTCCTTTGAGGGAATGGGAAGCATACATGTGAGGGGCGGGGGGATGGACCTGGGGGCACATCGTTCAGATGAAGGGAGTGAGAAGAGGGGGAGGGGATTTCCTTTGGAGCAAGGGGGAGTCTGATTGTAAGGGTGGGGTGGTAGTCGAGGGCATTTTTTGTGGGGGAAAGGAGAGTATAAGAGTAAGGAAGTGGGGTGCAGGCTTGGGAGCATGTACTTTGTGGAAGGGGAGAAGAGAATTAAAATTTCACAAATAATTGTATTTCCCATTGCCCAAGCAAAGCATCTATCAGTCCAGCCATTAAAGTGCCTTGTTTTGCCCTAAAATTTTGGCAAAGGGTTTAACTGCTGCCAGTGAATGGTGATGACTTAACCATGCATCCCTAATGAGTGACTCGGTTCTGTAGCTAGCCTTTATCTTCCTTAATCTCCTGTCACCCTTGGGTTCAGACCCTGGCTATTTATAGGAGGGAGGTTAGCATACTGCACTTCTATGGGCGGCAGCAGCTCAGCGCTATTATGTGACATTCAAACTAGCCGGGAGGCGGGGTGTGGGGAACACAGGATGCCCACAATGCTAGGCCCTGAAATGGGCCCTGCGTCACTCATAAATCATGCCACAGTCTGCCTGAAGGTTTTCTTTCTCCATCTAGTCTTGTGGTGACATCTGAAAGCAGCCATGTCCTAATAGGGGCATCCCTTTCCTACAAGCCTTGGAGCTCCGTTCCTTGGGTCATAATGTTCTTCAAATACCAGTATGCAGAAAAAAGAGCCGTGGGGTTTTGTGGTGGTGAGCTGCCTTGTGACAGCCGAGATGTAGGAATGCCCTGGCCATGCCTCCTCCTTCCCCTGCATGCCCTCTGCCCAGGGCAGGACTAACTTTTTGTGGGCCCAGCGCCAAACATATTTGTGGGACCCCATGGGGCAAGGTGCAGGGGGGCAGGGTGGTTAGTCTCCAGAGTGAAGGGTGGGCTGGGGGCAATGAGGCACAGCACAGCTGGAGCAGCCCCCCTCTGTGCAGCCCAGCAGGAGGGTACTGTTTACGAACCTGCAGCTGCCAGATGCACACAGGCCTGCTCAGCCCTGTGCTGCCAGCATGCCTCTTCCCCTTAAGGGCAGGCCCGCACCACACCGCCCCCCTGCCCAGTGCCCCACCCTTATGTCCAGCGCCCCCTTGCCCAGAGACCTCCCCTGCTGGCCTCCCACCACAACTGTACAGCACTCTGCATACCACACTGCTCGCCCAGCGCCCCCCCCATCCATAGACCTCCCCACCACCTTCTTTACAGTCCCACCATGACAGCTGCACAGCACCCCATATTCCTGAGGGGATTCTGCACCAAAAAATTAAAAATTCTGCACACACAATATTTTAAAATTCTGCAATTATTATTTGTCAATAAATAAATGTGGAGGCTCCAACATGGCAGTGGGGAGCACAGGCCACTGGTTGCATGCAGGTGGGAGATTACCCTGCAGCCTCCCCCCACCCCACCCCGGGACAGGGACTCGGCAGTGAGGCTGCACCCGACTCTGACACAGTGCAAGGGCCAGGCCTGCCCCAGAAATACCCTGGGGCCCTGCCCCCTGTGCCAGGCGCACCATGTGTAGGTGAGCAGGCTCAGTCCAGCAGCAGGATCCAAGAGCAGAGGGACTTAGTGTGGGGGGATCCAGGTGGGGGTAAGAGAGTTCTCTGTGGGGCAATCTGGGTGCGGAGATCTGGATGCACAGAAGCTAATTGGGGGGTTCCAGGTGCAGGGACCATGGGACTCGCAGGGGATCCAGGTGAAGGTGTTTGGGGCTCAGCCGGGTGGGGAGGGGGGCTAGGTGCAGGGGAGGTGGAGTTCATTTGGGTGGGGGTCTAGGTGCAGGTGGTTGGGGCTCAGTGGGGAGGGTGTCTGGGGGAGCTCATGAGGGTAGTACAGATGCAGGGGAGGTGGGGCTTGTCAGGGTGAGGGCTTGTCAGCTTCTGTCCAGGGGATGCCGCATGCTGGGCTCCAGCTTCCGCCCTGCCCCCGCTTTCCCCATCCCCTTGTCTTCCGCATCCCATGCCCCTTCCCCACTGCTCCATCTCCTCCCCAGACTTGGGGGGCAGAGGGGAAACCGCTCCTCAGCATGAGCTGGAGGAGCAGAGCTCCCCTGGCTCCCAGCCTTGGGACTTGGGGGGCAGGGGGAGCCACCTCCCAGCACTCCTCTGGCGGAGGAGAGCGGTCTGGGGCTGGGTCGCTCCACTTCCCGCCACGCGGTGAGTGCAGGGTGGGCCCAACCCCTGCTGCAGTCCCCCAGGACGTAGCTCAGGGGAAGGGGTGGAGTGGGGGCGGGGGTTGGGGCGGAGTAGGGTGGGAAGAGGCAGGGTGGGAGAGGAGGAGGGCCAGGGGCAGCTTTCCTGGCCGGCTCAGCCAGCTGGGGGATCAGGCTGGCTGGGGCCCCTTCTGACTCTGGGCCCGGCGCCATGGTAAACCAGGTACTGCCTCTGCCACTTCCCCCGCCCCCGATCTGCCCTCAGCACACACCCTGAAGAAGCAGCTCTTGTGAAGGCAAAGAGGCCCATGCACCAGAAGTATTCTCCAGGGGCAGGGCTTTCCAGCTGCTTTGCAGCCTCTTCCTGTCATTACGGCACCGGTAGGGTCTGGGGCATTCTGTGTGGCAGAGTCAAAAAGGCTTGTCACTTGGGAGCTGGGACTGGGTGGGACTGGAGGTCGCCATGCAGTGGAGCGGGCTGTGTTTAGTCATTAGAAGCCATTTCCTGTGCTATCTCAGCCAATGTGTACTGGGATTTTGTTTGTGTTGTTGCCAGTATCCAGCTGGCCTCTGAAGTTAATTGAAACAGTCTGACTGGCTAATTTGGATCCCAGTGACATCATAGCTCTCTGCTTCCCACAGCACAATATCTCTCCCAAATGGCTGGAGCATGTTTGCCTTGAATGCTCCTGGTTCATTCAGGAGAGACAGTGACAAAGGGGGCAGAGAGTGGAGACAAAAAGAAACCCCCATAGTGACCAAGTGGAGCAGCAAGAGAGACAGACGCAGACAGACACAGAGGCTACTCTAGTAGATAAGGCACTGGCCTGTATTTCAGGGTTCTACCAGGCCCTACCCCAGCTCTGCCACTGACTACTATGTGACCTTAGGCAAGTCATTTCATCTCTCTTCATCTCTGTTTCCCCTACACGTGTCCTGAGCAAGGCAATGACTTGGGCACAGTTTGTCTTTGCAGTGAGCTTGGCCCCCGAGTTTCCAGATGTTATCTGCTGCTTACTGTGGGTAGAAATCTCTGAGTTAAAATAAGTGGGTTCCCCTCTGCGTGGTGCCATAGGCTGGGGACTATTTGTTTTATATCAATGCAAATGGATCTTTTTTCAACTGTGCCTCCCACTTCATTGTCCCTGATTCGGGCTGTGAGCCTTCTCCCAATACCTGAATATCTGAGAGTAGTTAGCAGCACATACTATCTTAAGCCAACCCAGGTCTGTGAACGAGTGGGATGAGATCCAGTCACTGTGACCTACGGATAGCATACCTCAGCCAACAAATGGCATGTGATATGATCCACCCATCAATTCTGCTCAGAAAGCAGAATGTAGGTCACCTGTCACTATGGTGCCATCCTGGTTGGTCACGATGACTTTTAACTGTCTTGTGGTGTTCATTAGAGAGACAAGGTGGGTGAGGTAATATCTTTTATTAGACCAACTGCTGTTGGTGAGACAGACAAACTTTCGAGCCACACAGAGCTCTTCCTCCCACCTGGGAAAGGTGCTTAGATTGTCACAGCTAAATACAAGATTGAACAGACTGTTTGACATAAGTAATTAGCACATATTCTAAGCAGTGGTGCGCTGGAGCCGGTTCGCACCGGTTCGCTAGAACCAGTTGTTAAATTTAGAAGCCCTTTTAGAACCGGTTGTTCTGCAAGGGACAACCATTTCTAAAAGGGCTTCTAAATTTAACCGGCCAAAAGTGGCACCTTAGGCACCGACTCCATGGGTGCTCCAGCCCTGGAGCACCCAAGGGGAAAATTTGGTGGGTGCAGAGCACCCACCGGCAACTCCCCTCCCTGCCCCACCCCCGGCCCCAGCTCACCTCTGCTCCGCCTCCTCCCCTGAATGTGCTGCCCCGCCCTGCTTCTCCGCCCCCGCAGGCTTCCCGCGAATCAGCTGTTCGCGCTGGAAGCTGAGGCAGGCTGAGAAGCAGGCGGCAGCTTCCCGCTCAGGCCCAGGGAGGCGGAGGTGAGCTGGGGCAGGGGAGCGCGAGGAGGGCCGCCCGCTCCGCAGCAGGTAACCCGGGGGGGGAGGGGGGGGCCACGCAGGGGAACTGCTCCCCGCCCCAGCTCACCTCCACCACCGTCAGCCTGAGCGGGAAGCCACCGTCTGCTTCTCAGCCCTCCCAGGCTTCCCACCGAACAGCTGATTCGCAGGAAGCCGGCAGGGGGGAGGGGGCTTGGAGAAGCAGAGCAGGACGGTGCGTTCAGCGGAGGAGGCGGAGCGGAGGTGAGGTGAGCTGGGGCCGGGCGCAGGGCAGGGATCTGCTGACCCACCAGATTTTCCCCATGGATGCTCCAGCCCCGGAGCACCCAGGGAGTCGGCGCCTAAGACACCACTTTTGATGTGATCGGTGGGGGAGTGGGCGCTCCCCCTTCTCCCCCCCTAGCTACACTCCCCCACCCCTAGGAGCCAGAGAGACCTGCCGGATGCTTCCTGTGAGCTGCCCCAGGTGAGCACCTCCGGGACTCCCCACCTCGTCCCCTGGCAGGTGCCTCTGACTCTTAGGAGTGGGGTGGGCACCCACTACGGTGGCCCACGAGACCCTCCTGCCCGGTTCTGGGGGCAGTCAGGGGACAGGGGAGCGGGGTGGATGGGGCAGGGGTCCTGGGCAGGGAGGCGTCAAGGAACGCAGGGGGGTTGGATGGGGCAGGAGTCCCAGGGGGCGGGGGTGGGCAACGACCCCCTCGTGGGGTGAGGAGGGAACCCATTGTTAAGATTTTGGCAGCTCATCACTGATTCTAAGGGACCATTCCAGGTGAAGTGTCCTGTAGTCATAGGACAAAAAGGGGGCGTTAGTGGGTTACAGATTGTTGTAATGAGCCATAAATCTAGTGTCTTTATTGAGACCATGATTTTTAGTGTCCAGCAGAGTTATAAATTGAAGCTCCCAGGCTCGTCTTTTGAAGGTGTTGTGCAGGTTTCCTGTGAGGATGAGGCCTGAGAGGTCAGACACAGAGAGCTCACCCACACATGATAGGGTGTTTTTGTCTTTTAGAAAAAAGAAAAGGAGTACTTGTGGCACCTTAGAGACTAACCAATTTATTTGAGCATAAGCTTTCGTGAGCTACAGCTCACTTCATTGGATGCATACTGTGGAAAGTATAGAAGATCTTTTTATATACACACAAAGCATGAAAAAATACCTGAAGCAAATACTCACCAGCAACCACATACCACACAACAGAACCACTAACCCAGGAACCTATCCTTGCAACAAAGACCATTGCCAACTGTGCCCACATATATATTCAGGGGACACCATCACAGGGCCTAATAACATCAGCCACACTATCAGAGGCTCGTTCACCTGCACATCCACCAATGTGATATATGCCATCATGTGCCAGCAATGCCCCTCTGCCATGTACATTGGTCAAACTGGACAGTCTCTATGTTAAAGAATAAATGGACACAAATCAGATGTCAAGAATGATAACATTCATAAACCAGTCGGAGAACACTTCAATCTCTCTGGTCACGCGATTACAGACATGAAAGTTGCTATATTACAACAAAAAAACTTCAAATCCAGACTCCAGCGAGAAACTGTTGAATTGGAATTAATTTGCAAATTGGATACAATTAACTTAGGCTTGAATAGAGACTGGGAATGGCTAAGTCATTATGCAAGGTAACCTATTTCCCCTTGTTTTTTCCTACCCCCCCCCCCCGACGTTCTTGTTAAACCCTGGATTTGTGCTGGAAATGGCCCACCTTGATTATCATACACATTGTAAGGAGAGTGGTCACTTTAGATAAGCTATTACCAGCAGGAGAGTCGGTTTGTGTGTGGGGGGGGGTGTGTGTGAGAAAACCTGGATTTGTGCTGGAAATGGCCCAACTTGATTATCATACACATTGTAAGGAGAGTGATCACTTTAGATAAGCTATTACCAGCAGGAGAGTGGGGTGGGAGGAGCTTTTCATGCTTTGTGTGTATATAAAAAGATCTTCTACACTTTCCACAGTATGCATCCGATGAAGTGAGCTGTAGCTCTCGAAAGCTTATGCTCAAATAAATTGGTTAGTCTCTAAGGTGCCACAAGTACTCCTTTTCTTTTTGCGAATACAGACTAACACGGCTGTTACTCTGAAATTTGTCTTTTAGCATTTTCCTGTGTGAGTTCATCAAGAGCGTAGTGAGCATTTAGTTAGCATGACCAGATGGCAAGGGTGAAAAATCGGGGCAGGAGGTGTGGGAGTAATAGGCACCCATATAAGACAAAGCCCTGAATATCAGGACTGTCCCTATAAAATTGGGATATCTGGGTCACCATAAATTTAGTGCACCGGATGAGGTAAACCACCTGTGTAGGACCTTTGAAGCCTGAAAGGTGAGTTGTGGGGAGTGTTGATCATTGTAGCAGACGCAGTGGGGATATGCCTGCAGGTTTTGTATCTGTTATTCTGGCAGGGTCTGGTGCTGCTTTGAATTAGTGTGCTCTTGTGTGTGGGGAGCTTGCTTCTGATGATGAGCTTGGCGAGATTGGGAGGTTGTTTGAAGGCCAGAAGAGGGGGTTCAGGAAAGATTTCTTTCAGGATGGGGTTGTAATTTGGGTTGTAATTGTTTGATGATACCCCGCATGGGTTCCAGTGTGGGGTGGTAGGTGACAACTAGGGGTGTGAGGTCAGAGGGGGCATTATTTTGGTATTGAAGTAGGTTCTCTTGGGGTATTTGGGTGGCCTATGTTCATGGCATTTATGTTCATGTCTGGGTTCTCCTACAGCTGGCTGCCCAGGTCCTGGAAATGAAAGGTTTCGGCTTTGGGTTTGTGGATTCCAAGAAAGATGCAAAACTAGCCAAAAAGCTGGGTAAGTGTTATCGCTAAAGTCTCTGAAAACATGCCCAGAGCACATGGGAAAGGCACCAGACTGGCAGCCCTGGAGAGGGCAGCCAACTGGTTATCCACAGGACAGAATGGTAGTGACAGCTTTCCATGTGCATGCTGCCCCACCCAGCTCTAAGGGAATCATTCACTGTGTAAGGGCCAGAGGAGAGTTCAGGATCCATGGTCCTTTCCCCCATTTAGCTTCCTCGCGGAGACTGCCAACAAAGAAGCCAGTCCTTGCTATTTGTGATGGCTGGATGGAGACTCACAATTCATTTAACAGAGGCCATCAGAGTGTTGTCAGAAGGTAACAACCCTCCAATTCCCTTAAAGAACTAATGGACTTAATATATTTGTACTGTCCAGGAGAGGGCTGGGCAGTACAGAACATTCATTTCTGGGAGGAAATGCAGGACTGGGGTGTGTTGGGGTCACCCTGCAGTATAACCCAGGCTGGTGAGAGTCAGGGTGTGGCTTGCATGTGGAAGGCTGTTTGTGAGCAGCCCAGGTGGGAGCTACTTCAGCAAGGCATTGTAAGGCACCCAAGGTTGCAGGGCAGGGGTGACAGCCCCCCACTGCTCCGGACTATACCTTGGTATGTCACAGTGGCGCAGATTTGAAGCAGTGATGTAGAGCTGAAACTTTCCGTAGTACATCACCAATCCCCAGGAAATCATCCAGTCCCCTAACACATCCCAAGCTCTTCCTGGAAGATTCTCTCCCCTCCCTCCCACCCCTCAGAAGATAGGCACCCATCCCCTTATGACTATGCTCAGGCACTGTTACTAGATCTTTTTTTTTTCTGTCCCTTTTCTCTCTCCTGTTGTTTCTTTTCAAACTCTTTTTTCTCTTCCTCTGAGCATGGTGGTGTTTTTTGTGGCTCTCCTTCCTGCACCCCACTTAGCAGGAGGCTACAAACTTCTTTGGATAGGAGCATTCGCTGGTGGCAGGTTGCCGCTCAATTGAATGCCACAAGAGCAGGGGAGAATAGCTTGGTTCTGTAGCCTGCTTTTTGAGCCTGCAGCTCTATACAAGTGAGCACTCCTGTGGTCCTCTACAATAGGGGCTCCTATGGGAGAAGAGGAAACGGGACTGGCTCTCAAGAAGCCAGTCATTGCATTATTTTGTGGTTTTGGGAGCATATTTACATTGGGAATGGTAGATCTGGAGTCATGCTACTTTCTCCATCTCCAGTGTTCTCCTCTGTCCTCTGCCCCCTAGACTAGTTGTGATAACCCCTACAGGGGCTTGCCTCTCTAGCTGTGAAACATTGCCTTCCCTAAAATGGATTTGAACTGATGACCTACTATAGAGGTGTAAGGTTGCTGCGTTCCACCCCAGGAGTTGCTGCATTTCAAGGGTGGGTGATATCTTTATATCTAGTCTGTGAAGCACTCTGGAATCCATCTATATACATGGTGCCACACAAACATATGCTAGGCCTAGGTGAGTCTTAGAGAGTTTGAGACTCACTTTGGCTTATTGGTCAGTTCTTATTTTATACAGACTTGGCACAACCATCTCTAGGGATCCAGTCACAACAATGAAGTCTAGATCCCAGATCTGAATCCAAACCAATTTTCTGAAAGTTCTGGGGTGTTTGGTTTTGGAACGCCAGTTAGAGCCCAAGATTATTTATTTTTATTATTTGCTTAGCAAAATTCTTGCAGTTTAAAGGGAAAGAGGCCCAAGTCATGAAGCTCACATCTGAATCAGAAACTGAACTTTCTCAAAGTTTGAGAGAAAACTGATCCAGGGTTCCAGATCCAGCCTGTCCCTAGTTGTGACGTCTCTCAGCGGATAGATCAGATTTGTTTCCCACAGGGAACTTTCACTGACAAGTGGGCACACGCAGCTGGGCTGCTAACCATATTTTCCCAGAATGCACAATTAACCCTTTCTGAGCATACTGACCATGTTGTGTCTCTTCATCCCCTTCTTCCAGGTTTGGATGAAGAGGGAAGCCTCTATATCTTCAAGGGGGAGCGTATGATTGAATTTGACGGGGAACTGGCTGCAGATGTCTTGGTTGAATTCCTCCTGGACGTAAGCACAGATAAGATCAGAACTGGGCAAATACTTCCAAAATGTTTTTGCAAATATTCGCCACGAATGAGCTTCAGTCCTATTTGGAACCCCTTCTTGTCTGTTTTCTGCGAACATGCATACATATGATTTTCTTGTTTGAAAACTTCATGAATACTCCCCACCAAGGCTGACACCCAAAGTGTTCACATGGCCATCATGGAATCTCTTTGATTTCCCTCCTCCTGCTTATAAGATGTTCAGTCATCCAATCAGGGAGCAAGAAACAATGCCATGTGATTTAGGTGACCGGTCACACACCACAAATAGTGAATAACTTGCAAATGGCAATACATTTGAATAAAGTGATCATTGATTTGGAAGAAAGAACAAATTAGTTATAATCCAAGTGTGTTCATAGGTAATGTACTAAAAAATAGCTCCGTGATTAAATTATTTGCTGACCAGTTTGCCCATCCCTAGACATGATCAGACATATGAAAACAATGAAATTGCACCAGTGTAAGTGAGAGGAGAATATGGTCGGTAGAACTTGGACCTATCAGGTTATGTTGTCTATTTCTGCCAGTGCACAAAGAGGTACTCGTGCCTGCTGAAAACACAGAAATTATGCTACTGGTCTGACAGATGCTCTCTATTTCTCTACCCTTATTCTTTATTACAAGGAGGGACATCAGCTTGGAAACAAGATCTTTGCTCTAGAGAAAAAATGTGGTCCTGCTCTATGTAGCTCCTTCAATCTGAAGAGCTCCAAGGCGTTTATCAAGGCTTGTGATTATTACTATCTACATTTTGCAGATGGGGACACTGAGAGATGACATGGCAGCCCTGAGCTCATCAGTAACTCATATCTCCAGTCCCCCAATATATTGCTGTAACCACTAGGCCACTCATTTTCTCATGAAATGTTGTCAAATCCAGCTGTTTATCCCCACCTGTTTAAAGATAAATCTGTAATGGGGGCTGGCAGCTAGTTTTCTGGAATAGCAGGAAAAACTCCATCTCTGCCTAAAACCAGCGTAAGTTACAGGAGACCAGAAATTGGTGGCAAGAGATATGGTGCAGGGTGTGGTTTATAACAGCTTACTGCATGGATGGTAGTGACGCTACTTTTAATTTACACTAGTGTAAGTAAGACAAGAATCAGGCCCACAATATGTGTATGCCACTTGTCCTCAGCTTCTCATCTGGAGGATGGCACATCTGTCAGTATTGTGCTGGGTTACTGGGTCAGTACAGACTTGCAGGGAACAATGCTGCATATTGGCTTCCCACCAGAAGGATGCTACTTCTGATATTGCTTCAGGGCTGGGCTCAGGATAGGGATAGGGTCTCTGCTTTGGTGTGATAATGATTCTGTGGCAACGAACTATCAATTGCTGTTATAGGGTTCATATCCTCTGTCGGCCATCCACTAGAGGGCACTATAGTAACAAACACTGGAGCTGTTCTGGCTTTCCATCTAGTTTCTAGTAGGAGGTAGCAGACACACATGATGTACACCCAAGTGTCATTTATTATGCAGCACAAGTCGCTCGGTGTGATGTTTTGTTTGCTGTATTTTGACATGTGCATATAAAACATAGCAGTGACAAAAGAAAGCAAACAAAGATCTTCTCTTCTTTTAACAGGTGCCTTATAATAAAGAAAATCCTAAACAAACAAGGGACAAGAATGACAGAAAATATTTAGTGTGTGAGCAGAATTGTCCCTAAAGAAAATGGGCCCAATTCTCCCTCATACAGGTTTTATACTGGTCTATCTCCATTGGTTCTAGTGCAGTCACTTCTGATTTACACCAGTGTCACTGAGACGGCAATCAGACCAATCCTTTCCTTGTCTGTGGCAGCTTAAGAAATCAAAGGCTGAGATCTGCATTAGACTTGGGTTTGAGCTGCAGACAGGTCTGGAACCCCTCCTTCCCCCAAGTTCTGAGGTGTCTGGATCCCCAGGTTTGATATAACCCACTGCACAGATAGGGTCAGCCATAAAATTCAGATCCAGATCCAAACTTTCCAGAAGTCCCTGGTAGCACTGGGCCTAACTCTGACTGGCCTTTGAAATTACATTGTCACCCAGCATCATTCATTTGTTTACAGTGTCTTCCCTCTTTAACCTCAACCATTTGCACTAAAGGAACTCAAATAACCTCATGCTGATAATCAATAATCAATAGTTTATTAATAATCAATAACCAATAATTGGTAGGAATTTTAACTGTGATTATATATTTAGTGAGAAGCGTTCTCTCCAGTTCAGATTAGTTTAATAATAACAGACCTCTGATAAGTCAGTTTTGATTGTATTTATTAATCAAACATTTAAGAAAGACAGTATATACACAGGGAGGCATACAATTACCAATAACCATGGAAGACCTTCCCTGTACTTTCTAACAGTTGGCATCCAGTCTGCCAGTGATCTTACTTCCCCTCTGAACAATCACACCCTTGTTACCCTTATTGTGTATCATTCTGGTCTTTATCTAATTTCTCCTTCTGGTACATACATCTCCTTACCTTATTTCCAAGGTTCCCTGTTCCATTGCAACTCTCCAACTGTCTTATCACCTAGTGGCTGTTCAGTGAATATGCCCTTTTTTGGATCATTTCATCTGTTACACATCTTGCAGCCAGCATACTGTAAGAATAGATCTTAAAAATAGCATTCAAAATAAGCGAAGGGTTAGGTTACTGCACAGTAAAATTCCAGTCTTTGTTAGATATCGTTATCTTAACTGCAAAGCATTATGGGAGTGTTGCTCCCAGGCAAACCTTAACATCTTTCTTGGCCTATCTTAAGTGTCAACACTCAACCTCATCAACAGCTACGCTCCCAACCACCCCTCCAACTTCTCTCAGCTGCTGATCACTCATCCCCCCCGCTTCCCCACAACACAAGACACCCACCATCCTGCCTCCTAACCCTCATTCCCCCACCCCACCAGGTTCTCTGTGATCCTTTGGGCTGCTGATTGCTCCTTCTGTCTTCCCACAGCAGACCTATTCCTCACCCAGCTATCCTACCCTCATACAAACCCCCTGGAGATGTCCCATCCTGTGGCCAGGTCCCAAATTCTCCCTGTCCACCTCCTTTCTGTCAACCATTCACTTCCCTGGTCCAGACTTCTTTACAGACAGCTCCCTTTGAGGGTGCTCTCAGCCAACTCAACTCTTGGGTTCCTTGCCTCAGCGCTGGGTTGGGAACCTGCCATGGAGGTTGGGTAAGGTTCTGGCAGCAGGGAAGCAAGCTAAGACCTCCCCTTTAGGCCCTCTGTAAAAGTAGCCTGTAGGAGGCTGGTGCTGCAAACATAGGATTGCTTATCAAATACATTTGTCATGGCAGTTGCTGGAGGACCCCGTGGAAATCATCAACAGCAAGCTGGAGCTACAGGCCTTCGACCGCATTGAGGATGAGATCAAACTCATTGGCTACTTCAAAGGAGAAGACTCTGAACGTGAGATTGACCTGTTCCTTGCTCTAGTCTGGATGGGCTTTAGGAACAAGGTGGGGGATTCCTGATCAGGGATCTTAAGAGGGGAGGGTGTGCCAAAGAGGGTCAAAATCTCTGCCAACAGGTGGAGGTGGGCTGAGAGCACCTGGAAATTTCTATCTGCTCTTTACATTTGAGCTTATTCACATGTTAAATAAAACAGCAAAAAACTGTATAGCAAAAGCATAGGTGTTCGGATCCTAATCCCACTGTAGGGTGGTAGGCGCTGCTGTTCTGGAACAAACTATTGGCCCATCTACTCTGGTTTCCTATCTCCCTGCCACAAGTCATCCAGCTAGTCCTGTATCCTGTCTCTAATAATGGTCCACGGCGGATGTTTCAGAGGATGATGCAAACCCTCCAAAACAAAGCACCTATCTGTGCAATGCTTATACTATAGTGAGAAGATGCTCTTGACTGCAGCCAGGGAGCTGATATCACCAGTCATAGAGGAAACTCACCCTCTCCTCCACCCCCACAGTGATGGCTAAGGGAGCTTGTATGGTCATCCAGGAACTCACTGAAATCATTAACACTAGTTCAGCTGAACAGGACTTTCCAGCTGATGGTACATTTCTCAGACCAAGCTGCAGCTTTGTGTGTGGGAGGGTGGCTGCGGGCACTCTTGTCATGGGTAGGAGTTGGGACCAGAAATTTACCTTGCCCAGTAGGGCTGCTTGAAAAAGTATTTGCATGGCAGCATTGCCTGCTGGGATCTGTAGTTTCCATGGGCTACCCTTCTACAAAGATACCTTGGGAACCTGCAAACATTTATACAAACTATAAATCAGCACTAAATAATTCTTCTTTGTAAGTCCAATAAAGATGAAAAAGGCTCAGTACTGTTATTATCTGCAATATTCTACCCAAGGATCTCAAAATGCTTCACAAACAGCAATGACCTTAACTTCACAACCTGCCTAAGGGGTGGGTAAGCACCATTATCCAAATTTTATTGATGGAGAAACTGAGGCACAGAGCAGTCAATTGACTTGGGTAAGCCCACACAGCAGCTGAGCCAGGAATAGACCCCAGTTTCCTGACCTCAAGGCCTATTCCTTAGCTACAAAAACATCCTCCCTTCCCTGCTACATATTAGCTTGAGTCCTCAGGGTCCTGACTGACAAGTTCCACTGGGTTTGTGTAGAGCACAGTTGGGTCAGATACCTTTGGGATTTCTTCTTTAACACTCTTTTCTGTCTTTTCTCCTTTCAGATTACAAGGCATTTGAAGAAGCAGCGGAACACTTCCAGCCATCCATCAAATTCTTTGCCACCTTTGACAAAGGGGTAAGCATCCGGAAACACCCTCCTGAGAGCTCACAGTCTCCTTTCTGCACAGCCAAAGTGCATTCAACTTAGAGTTCCGGATTAGGCTAACAATGACTGAAATCAGTGAGGTTAAGATCAGGACTTTCCCAAAGCTCAGCAGATCGGGAGTTTTCAGTCAGGGTTTTGAGAACCTGACTCTAAATTTCATCCTGAGTCCTGATGCATTACTCTGCCTTGGCAAAGAAAATTCTCTTCTTACTGGAAATCAAGAGGGGCTTCTATCCCCAGCCAAACAAAGCAGTGACTGCTCTGATCTAGGTCATTGTCTAAACACAAAGCAGGTTCCAGAGACTGTTGGCTTCAGTGGGGTTAGATCAGGGATGAATTTGTCCCAAAGAGACAATTCTGCTAGAAGTCTCTGGCCTAAATTCAGCAGTGTACATTATACATCAGGTGGAAATTAGTCAGAAAACAGCGGTGACGTCATGTAGCTTGAACCAATTTGGCATTCGATGAGTGTATAAAACAAGTGTAACCTGCTCACTGGGGAGGGGGGGATTGATTCTGGGTTGCATGTGTAAAGTGAACCCTTTAGCTATAATTTGGTGGTTAATTCTAGTGTATGTGAAAAAAGTAGACCATCCTGATTCTCCAGTAATTTCTACTCCAGACATGCACACAGCAGTATCCTGGGGTGATAGGGGCAGTAAACGTGGGGGCTTTGCAGCCACTCACCCCTTTCCCTCTGTTCAGCACTTCCAAGTGTCATACATTGGACATGACACATGTCTCTGGCCCTCCCACTCTGTCATGCATTTCCTTAGCCCTGCTGGAATGATCTTCCCCGTTCAGCAGGGCTGCAGGGACCAACTGGCACTTCCCATGCAATGACTGCTCCTACTAAATGGGGTCAGCTGTGAGGCTGTCACTGAGGACAGGGAGACTGTCTCTCCTCCTCCTCTCCCAGCCAGTGAGGATCCATTGGTAGCAGGGAGCAGAAGGTGGGTGAGTGGGATCACTCCTGCCCCGGTGCCTCTCTAGCAGGGGCAGGTTGTGGTACAGGGGCAGGCTAGCAGAACAGGGGATGAAGCGAGATGGGCGCGGAGTGGAGACTGAAGGAGGGACGGGGACAGAAGGCAATAGGCTTGGAAAGGGACAAGGGCTGAAAGGGGAAGCAAGTTAATGGGCTGGGGCAGACGAGGGGTCATACAGGACTCTGGGGCAACTGTGAATAGCCTCACACATGGAGAGCAATATTAGACAAGAAGGTGCAGTAAGTATTACACCGTAAGTTGGCAGGTAAAACAGACTCAACTGTGGAGAGGCCCACCCCAAGAAGGGGAACATTTGTCAGCTAGAGGACGAGAAGCACATGGAAGTTTTGCCTCCTCATGGATAGGCAGGCCATGCACATGCTGGCAATGAGAAGTGCAGTCTCTAGGGACAGACCTGGGAGCCAGGATTACTATGTTCTGTTTGCAGCTCAGCGCATGAGTCACTATGAAATTTAGGCAAGTGTCTTCATCTCTCTGTGCAGCAGGTCTCCAGCTGCAAAATGAAGGTAGTAATAATTAAATTACCTGCCTCCCAGTGGGTGTTTGGAGAAAGTGATGGGTGCAGAGCACTTAGAGACATGTGGATGGGAAAAGGGTTATCAAACACAAAAGAATATTCTGCTTATCAAAAACCCATTCAGTGCCCATCTCCGCAAACGCAACAGCTCGCGATAGTGCTTCTAAGATCTAGAGATGGTCCCATATCTAAAATTTGGTTCCAGATCAGGGTTTTGAACACTTCAGGTTTTAATTTGTCCCTATTATAAGGATAAAGGCCATTGCTGCAATTCAGATGCAGATCCTGGTTTGGATCTGAAAACCAAAGGGCGAGATGTGTGGGCCCAGTTCTGACACAGTGTTTGAGGCCATTACTGTAGAAAGCAGTATTGGCAAGGGAAGGACTGGGCTACGTGTGCGACAGATGCCCATTACAAGGTGTGCTCAGAGGACATCATACTCACCATTCCCCTGCAATGGGGAAGACATTTGCTAACTCCGGTGGGTACGTCAGACCTATTCACTTGTAACTTCTGTGATTGCCACAGGTTGCAAAGAAACTAGCTCTGAAGCTGAATGAGGTGGATTTCTACGAGCCATTCATGGATGAGCCAGTTCATGTCCCCGACAAGCCTTACACAGAAGAGGAGCTGGTTGAGTTTGTGAAGGAGCACAAAAGGTACATAGCCTGCTGTTCAGGGACTGGCTGGCTCAGGCAGTTGGGACTGGCCTAGGAAGCCTGTCACCTGATGGTTGCTGGTGCCAGCCCAGACCATCTCAATAGTAAGTGAAGGTTACTACCATCTGTTAGCTGTCCAGTGGCCTATGTGACATTAATTTTGTGAGACTGTGCCTAATTCCTAGCGTACAGGTTACAGTGCCTCACAACCAGGCATTCTGAGCTAAGGATTGAATGGAGACTGAACTCCCCTCTTCTTCCCAGAGGTGGTCCCTCTAGGTCAATGGTTCTCAACCCGCAACCCATGGGCCACTTGCAGCCCAATCAGCACACAGCTGTGGCCCATGTAGATGTATAGGTAGTATATATATTGTGTAGATGCAGCCCACATAACACATAGAGAGCCGCCTATGCAGCCCACAATGGTAAATAGGTTGAGAACCACTGATCTAGGTCCAGATTGAGACATACTGATAGCAGAGTGTGGAAAGCATACACTGCTCGTGCAGTTCCTTCCTTTGTGGAGAAATAGAAGGCCTCATTCTCCAGGGCTATCAAGGCAGCACTAAATACAGTCCAACCCCACCCCACCCCTGACTATCTCCTGCTCCTGATGTTAGAAATGACCCATCAGCACGTGTACCGTGCTAAGACCACGGTGCACTATTTGAGGTGGGATAAGAGGAACAATACTGTACGGTGTGCTTGTTCTGAGTTGGCTGATGAAGGAAGCTACTTCATATGTGGTTATATTGGGCCTGGTCTGGAAAAGTTTCCACTCAAGTCAATGCAAATTGTGGGTGTTCCATACTTTTTGGGATCAGACCAGCTTTATATTTGACTAGGGATGGGGCAGGAAGAAAAAAAAAAAACCTGGTAGCCCAAGATTCTGTACATGACTAACGAGGTTATTCCCATCTCAGGGGTTAAATCTATGTATGCACCTGCCTGTGAGACAAGGTGAATATGCACCTTTAAACATAAAGTGCAATGGAGTTCAGACAGGGCATCGCCCCGCACACATAAATTGCTTTTCCCAACAGTTATACGTATCCAAATTAATCTAATAGGCTACCAAGGATCAAGAAAGGATTCAAGGAAAACATGGTCACCAAAGGTCTCATGGGTCGTAAATGGGATTAGATTGATGATTTTTGCTCACGCACAAGTGGTTAAACTCATTGTGAGGTTTAGAGTCAGGAGGGAATTGCCCCTGGATGTGTGGGCAAAGAACTCAGAGATGGTTTCACTTTCCTCGGGAATGTTGAGGGGAGCTTCAGTCCATCAGGTAGGCTCGTCCCCGTCATCAGTGTCCTGCTGTTCTTGGACTGATGTGGGAGACTTTGACCTCAGCTCTTCCTGTCTTTTTCAACACGTTCTTTCCATCAAACAGCAGGAACAGGAGGCTGATTAAACACTCAGACAAATGCCAGGCCCTGGGGTTCTCCATCTGCTGCTAACCATCAGCAATGAAAAGGAAAAGGAAAATCTCTGAGCCTCACAGATTGCAAGATGATACGGCAGGTTTGCAGGAGGTGGGGGATGACTGATGCCATCTGCACCCAGGATAAGAAGGGCGGGGGGGGAAAGAGGTTTAATGAAATCATATATCTGTGAAAATCCAGCCCATCAAGATCCTATTGTGTCATGTAGAAAATCTTCAGTTCCTAGTGACGTGTTCCTAGCAGCTCATTTTGAGCCCCTCACAACAGACAAGCTCTTCCTATCCTGCTTCAGGACCTGGGCCATACAGCTACGTAAGACAAAACCGGGAGGTGCATTTAGCTGGAAATGGAAATGACCAGGCCGGTATGGAACATGAGGTTAAGTCAGCAGTTGAGCTCTTTAGACAACTGATGAGGAGTATATCACTTCCTCGCCAACAGATGAGGTACAACCCCCTCCCAGCTGAAGATGCATTTCTCACTCCTCCCAGTTTGCCATCTCTCAACCGTTCAGAAGTACCCTAATCTGGCCTCTTCTCCTTTTTGCTGGTTCCCTACATCTCCCAGCTACTGCCTTCTGTAGGTTCCTGCCATTTCTCTGCTCGACTCCTATGCACCTCTCCTTCTATCCAATCCACCTGCCATTTGATCGTTTCTCAGTGGTCAAGTCAGCAACTGGTAACAGAGAGGCAGGTTGCACAGAGTTCAGAAAGGGAGTGTGGCAATGGATAGAGGGGTCATGTGGGAGGACAACATGTTTGTGCAGAAAGAGTGTGTTACACTAGTGCCTGCTACCTAGCATCTACAAGTCCCTCAGACATTTTGTTGTTGGGAGTTCTCCACTCGGGAACTAGCCAGGTCCTGGAATCACTGTTTTGTATTGGTGCCATGGCATTGTAGAAAGTTGTCAAATGTATAGAAGCAACAACTCCCTCTCATGTACTATGATGACTTTTCAAGGGCTTTCCTCCATCTCACAGCACATCTTCACTAGGTACACACTCCACCCTGTGGTGAGGAGTTGGTGAATCACAACTTTGCCACCACCCCAGAGCATGCTGCTGTGATTTCACCCCAGCAGTGAGAGAAAGGAGAAAGTGGGCTAGGAAACAGGGATGTGGAGGTTCAAACCCCAAAAGAAGAGTAGGAAAGGAATAGCAGAGAGAGTCTGTAGTGAATCCATGTGCTGCAGGCAACAGGCATAGTTAGATGTCTTCAGGTCAGCAGGACCTGGTGAACTGCATCCTAGAATACTCAAGGAGTTGACTGAGGAGATATCTGAGCCATTAGCAATTATCTTTGAAAAGTCATGGAAGACAGGAGAGATTCCAGAGGATTGGAAAAGATCAAATATAGTGCCCATCTATAAAAAGGGAAATAAGGACAACCTGGGGAATTACAGACCAGTTAGTACCTGGAAAGATAATGGAGCAAATAATTAAGCAATCAATTTGCAAACACCTAGAAGATAATAAGGTGATAAGTAACAGTCAGCATGGATTTGTCAAGAACAAATTGTTTCAAACCAACCTAATAGCTTTCTTTGAAAGGGTAACAAGCCTTGTGGATGGAGGGGGAAGCAGTAGATGTTATATAGCTTGATTTTAGTGAGGCTTTTGATACTGTCTCACATGTCCTTCTCATAAACAAACTAGGGAAATACAACCTAGATGGAGCTACTATAAGGAGGGTGCATAACTGGTTGGAAAACCATTCCCAGAGAGTAGTTATCAGCGGTTCACAGTCATGATGGAAGGGCATAATGAGTGGGGTCCTGCAGGGATCAGTTCTGGTTCCAGTTCTGTTCAATGTCTTCATCAATGATTTAGACAATGGCATAAAGAGTATACTTATCAAGTTTGCAGATGATACCAAGCTGGGAGGTGTTGCAAGTGTTTTGGAGGATAGGATTAAAATGCAGAATGATCTGGATAAACTGGAGAAATGGTCTGAACAGGATGAAATTCAATAAGGATGAATGTAAAGTACTCCACTTAGGAAGGAACAATCAGTTACGCACATATAAAATGGGAAATGACTGCTTAGGAAGGAGTACTGCAGAAAGGGATCTGGGGGTCATAGTGGATCACAAGCTAAATATGAGTCACCAGTGTAACTCTGTTGCAAAAAAAGCAAACATCATTCTGGGATGTATTAGCAGGAGTGTTGTTAGCAAGACACAAGAAGTAATTATTCCACTCTACTCTGCACTGATTAGGCCTCAACTGGAATACTGTGTCCAGTTCTGGGTGTCACATTTCAGGAAAGATATGGACAAATTGGAGAAAGTCCAGAGAAGAGCAACAAAAATGATTAAAGGTCTAGAAAACATGATCTATGAGGGAAGATTGAAAAAATTGGGTTTGTTTAGTCGGGAGAAGAGAAGACAGAGGGGAGACATGATAACAGTTTTCAAGTTCATAAAAGGTTGTTACAAGGACGAGGGAGAAAAATTATTCTCCTTAACCTCTGCGGATAGGACAAGAAGCAATGGGCTTAAATTGCAGCAAGGTCAGTTTAAATTTGACATTAGAAAAAACTTCCTAACTGTCAGGGTGGTTAAGCACTGGAATAAATTGCCAAGGGAGGTTGTGGAATCTCCACCATTGGAGATTTTTAAGAACTGGTTAGACAAACACTTGTCAGGGATGGTCTAGATCAGAGGTGGGCAAACTACGGCCCGCGGGCCATATCCAGCCCGCCGGACCGTCCTGCCCGGTCCCTGAGCTCCTGGCCTGGGAGGCTAGCACCCGGTCCCTCCCCTGCTGTCTCTCCTCCCTCCCCCGCAGCTACACTGCCGCTTGGGCAGCGCTCTGGACGGTGTCTGGTGTCTGGATGGGTGTCTGGCTCCGGCCGGGCAGCACGGCGGCCAGACATGCTGCTCTGAGTGGCATGGTTAGGGGGCCAGGGCCAGGGTCGGGGGGTTGGATAAGGGACAGAGGGTTCCAGGGGGCAGTCAGGGGACGGGGAGCAGGGGGGGTTGGATAGGGGGTGGGTTCTGGGGGGCAGTTAGGAGCGGGGATCCCGGGAGGGGGCGGTCAGAGGACAAGGAGCGGGGGGAGTTGGATGGGTGGGGGATTCTGAGGGGGGCAGTCAGGGGGCGGGAAATGGGAGGGGGCGGATAGGGGGCAGGGGCCAGGCTGTTTGGGGGGCACAGGCTTCCCTACCGGGCCCTCCATACAGTTTCGCACCCCAATGTGTCCCTCGGGCCAAAAAGTTTGCCCACCCCTGGTCTAGATAATACTTAGTCCTGCCATGAGTGCAGGGAACTGGATTAGACGACCTCTCGAGGTCCCTTCCAGTTTTACGATTCTATGAGTATATAATTCTTAGCCTAATCCCACACACACTTGGGGGAGTCATAATTAGAACCCTGATTCTTCAAATCCAAATAGAATCATAGAATCATAGACTTTAAGGTCAGAAGGAACCATTATGATCATCTAGTCTGACCCTCCTGCACAACGCAGGTCACGGAATCTCACCCACCAACTCCTGTAACAAACCCCTAACTTATGTCTGAACTATTGAAGTCCTCAAATTGTGGTTTAAAGACTTCAAGATGCAGAGAATCCTCCAGCAAGTGACCCATGCCCCATGCTGCAGAGGAAGGCGAAAAATATAAAGGCTTCATAAATTCAGCCTCACAATACACCTGTGTGCTACAGCAGGACAGTATGATCTCCAATGCATGGCTTAGGAAACTGATCTATAGAGCAGTGATATGACTTGCCCAAGATCACCAGCAGATTAGTGCAGAGCTGGGAATGGAAGCCAGGAGACTTGACTGTCAGTTCCCAGACCAGACCGAATTCTGTTCCCAATTGTACCAGTGTAAATTATGTAGTAATTCCACTGAGTACAGAGACATTTCTTTGGACTTTTACATCCATTTAACTGAAAACAGAATTTGGCCCACTCTGCTTTAACCACTAGACCATGCCCACTTCCACGGCTCTGTCCTTCCTACTTCTCAGTGGTTAGTGTCCAAATTCCATCAGAGAGACTATCGTATGGGGCCAGATCCTCAGCTGCTGTAAACCAGCTTAGCAACATTGACCGAAAGGTATTTTTAACCTTGATTGATGTACTGACTTCTCATTAGGGTGTTTGCTCTCTCAGGATCTCCAGTTCTTTTACAGCCCTAAGCAGTTCAGACATTTTGAATAAGCATCCAAAATTTTGGGTGTTTATTTGAATCTAACCTCCCAATTCTTTGGGGGTTCCCCTATCTCTAGCATAGATATATTGGATCAAATTCTGCTCTCAATTATTCACATAAAACCCATAGGTCCTAATTCTTCTGTAAATCTGGTGTAACTCCATGGAAGTCAGTTGAGTTACACTCAGGTAAAACCAGCAGAAGTGATGGGAGAATGAGGTTCAATTGGGAAGAGTGAGTGTAAATGGCCCTGGATCCTTGTAGAACTACACCTTGTCATCTCAAAAAGCTGATGGGCCACATTATGCTGTCAGTTACACACAGATGGGACAAACCATGGTGTTTGGAACCATATCTCCAAAGTGTCTCCAGTAGGGTGTGACAACAGAGTTGTACCAGTACAATGGTGTTGAGATTACAAGTTTGGGTGATAAAGGTAACAGCATTGATGTAATATACTTAGACTTCTGTAAGGTTTTTGCCTTGATACCACATGACATTTTTATTAAAAAACTAGAAAGATATTAAATTAACATGGCACACATTGAATGGATTAAAAGCTGACTAACTGATAGTTCTAAAAATGTAATTGTGAACAGGGAATCATCAAATGGGTGTTTCCAGTGGGGTCCTGAAGGATTGGTTTTTGGGGCTACACTATTTGACATATTTATTAATCCCCTGGAAGAAAATATAAACTCATCACTGATAAAGGTTGCAGATGACACAAAAATTGGGGGAGTGGTAAATAATGAAGAGGACAGGTCACTGAGACAGAGTGATCTGGATTGCTTGGTAAACTGGGCTCAAGCAGACAATATGTGTTTTAATATGGTTCACTGTAATTGTATCCATTTAGGAAAAAGAATGTAGGCCACACGTACAGAATAGGGGAGTCTATCCTGGGAAGCGGGTTCTCTGAAGAGGATTTGGGGGTCATGGTGGAAAGTCAGCTGAACATGAGTTCCCAGTGCGGCACAGTAGCCAAAAGAGCTAAGATGATCCTTGGATGCAGAAACAGGAATGTCGAGTAGGAGTAGAGAGGTTATTTCACCTCTGTATTTGGCACTGGTGTAACTGCTGCTGAAATAGTGTGTCCAGTTCTGGTGCTCACAATTCAAGAAGGATGTTGACAGATTGGAGAGTGTTCAGAGAAGAGCCACAAGAACGATTAAAGTATCGGAAAACATGCCTGATAGCGATAGACTCCAGGAGCTCAGTCTGTTTAGCTTAACAAAGAGAAGGTTAAGGGGTGATTTGATCATAGACTTTAAGTATCTACATGGGGAACAAATATTTAATAATGGGCCCGTCAATCTGGCAGAGAAGGGAATAACACGATCCATTGGAGGGAAAATGAAGCTAGACAAATTCAGACTGGTAATAGGGCATAATTTTTTAATGGTGAGGGTAATTAACCATTGGAACAATTCACCAAGGGTCATGGTGGAATCTCCATCACTGACAATTTTTAAATCAAAATTGGTGTTTTTCTAAAAGATCTGCTCTGGGAATCATTTTGGGGCAGTTCTATGGCCTGTGTTATACAGGAGGTCAGACTAGATGGTCACAACAGTCCCTTCTGGCCTTGGCATCTATGAATCTATGAAATGAGAGCAGAATTTGACCCTTCTGTCCACACCCAGAAGGGGCCTAGAGTGGTGAATCCCACTGGTAGGTACCTGCTTCATGATTGCTTTTTCCATTCACACCAGCAATATGAATAACATGCCTGCATCCTAAGAGAAGGTGCTTTTGTTCTTTTCAGAGCCACCCTGAGGAAGCTGCGTCCAGAAGACATGTTTGAGACCTGGGTAAGCACACAAGGGAGGGAAGCCTTTAGTCCCTTGAAATCTTTGAATGAGAAACAAATCTGCTCTGGCTCATGAATTGCTACAGAAAAGCTCCAAGCTGTGATGATTAGACAGCAGCGTTATCCCCCAAAGCCTCTGCAGCTTTACAAGCACATTGAGTGATTATGCAGCAGGGAAAGCTTCATCCATAGCTTCCAGTGTGTAAAGTTAAATCACATGCTTAAGTGCTTTGCTGTTTGGAGCTAGACTGCTGAATCAGGGCCAGAATCGGGGATAATGGTGTTGAATGCACAGTGCCGAGGAAAATCAAAACATAATAACTATAACAATCCATCTGCTTGCATAAACTGGTCAAATGGCACTCTGGGTCAAGGTTTAAAGAAGCAATTTCCCAGCACCTTAAATAATTGCATCTTGGAACAGCTGGTTCTAGAGTACAGAAGAGGAGAAGATATTCTCAGTTCAGTGTTAAGTAATCACTCTGGTTCAAGAGGTAACAATATTGAGTCTATAATGGTGACTACAATATACTCATATTCAACGTCCTTGGGTAAGGAATCATCTATTCACCTGTAGTGTTCACAGGGTTAATTAGATAGCTCAGCCATGTAGTGTTGTTTCTGGATGGCTTATGGAACTTACACAGCATGAATTGTGAATGTTACAACAGAATATCCCATTTGAAATTCAGGCTGGAATAGTTAGATTAGTCACATGAGTTACAGAAGAAATTGTACATTGATTGTAATAGGTACAGTTTGAATGAACTGCAGGTAAAAGATTCTGAAGAAATTCACCAGAAATTTGAAATGTAAGAACATAGGCAAGAATTCCGTGATCTGTGAACTGGGGGAAAGTGACAGGTTTCAGAGTAGCAGCCGTGTTAGTCTGTATCCGCAAAAAGAACAGGAGGACTTGTGGCACCTTAGAGACTAACAAATGTATTTGACTATAAGCTTTCGTGAGCTACAGCTCACTTAATCGGACATTCATAGAACAAATTATTTGCTGCAAATGACTCAGCTCTAATAAACATGAGTGTGACACTGAAAGCCAGTCAGGAGCTCCAATTGTGTCCAGCATTCCGACAAATTCACTTTAATATTATTCATTCATCGTGTTCCCACTCATGGTGCTTTGCAGACATTGAAGAAGATACAATTATTTCTCCAAAGAGCTCAGGACCAACATTTACAACAGTGTCTGCTTGGCTGCCCAACTTGAGACACCTCGGGCCTCTGATTGCAGGATTAGTCCTTGAGACAATAAGGAAAGAAATGATGCAACAAAACCTTGAAGATTGAGTCGTTTAGGCTTTATGTCTTGTTGGACCCAGGGTTTTCATTTATTTTTTAAATATGGTTTTGATATACTGGGTTAAATCCTGGCTCCAGTGTTGTTAATGGTCATTTTGTTTTATCATTGACTTCAACGGAACCAGGATTTCACCCATAGTGATTTTGATTTAATATTAAATATGTCATAATATAGTCTTGAAAAAAGCATGGATTGTCAGTGGTGGAAAGTTTGCTTAATAAACACAGTGTTAAAATACAGGGTTTACATCCATTAAGGTAAGGAGATTTTTATGCACAAGAGATGAGGAGCTCGATTCTGATCTGAGTTACCCAGGTGTAAATTCAGAATAGTCACAGTGACATCACTGGAATTACTCCAGGTTTACACGAGTGCAACTGAGATCAGAATCTGGCTCCATTTGTCTAAGGAGATGTAGATTTTTTTTTAGTCTGTTGTGCAATGATCTTGCTGGCAAATGTAAAGGAAAAACAAAACTGCAGGCTACACAATCTGTTTGTGGTCTGATTTCTGTAGCAAATCTGCCCTAAGTGTCCCTGTGAAAATGGGTGTCCCCAAAGAAGCTAGGACAGGCCCGACACCCGCTCTTGTTTTCAAAGATAATGTTTTCCACTTAATCTTTTAGCTTGTTTTATTTTGTTGTTGTTGTTTTTAGTTTTTGATAGTGGTTTTGTCACCTCTGGGCTCAAAGGGGAAAAGAAATTAGCATTTAGATGGGAATTTTTTCTTGCATTAAAATCAATTGAAATGGAAACTGGCATCGGCAGAGGATGAAGAAACCGAGGCTTTACCGTGGGATAATTCTGAGACGACTTTCATAGCAGGTGCACAATAAACAGCCTGGCTAATACATTGGCTTTTGCCAATGTCATTAGCCAAGCCCTACTCACACCCCCACAGCTTTCATGGAGCAAATAACCCAAGCCCCTCACGTCAGCCTCATCTAAGTCTGTCAGATCTCACAAAGTCACCCCTCTGAGCCCCTTACCTCTCACCCACCCCGTCTGAGCCCCCTCACCTCTCACCTGCCCCGTCTGAGCCCCCTCACCTCTCACCCACCCCGTCTGAGCTTCCTCGCCTCTCACCTGCCCCGTCTGAGCCCCCTCACCTCTCACCCACCCCGTCTGAGCTCCCTCGCCTCTCACCTGCCCCGTCTGAGCCCCCTCACCTCTCACCCACCCCGTCTGAGCCCCCTCACTATTCACAGTGACCCCCCTCCAAAACCTTGGGCTCTTCACCCCTTACAGAGACTCATTTGAGCCACTTCATTTCTTCCATTATTGGGAGAGGAGGAACACCAGCTGATGCTATTGGCATCACTCACCAGCCCAGAAGGGGCATGTCTGTGTGGGGGTGGGTCATGGCCATCACCCTGCACACTGACAGCAGGGCACACTGACACTGCACACTGACACTGGCAGCAGGGAAGCATTTTGGAGAGTTCAGGCTCCAGCTAGTGTAGAAAGACTCTGTACTCACCTGGCTCTCCACAGCACGCCATGGGGCACTAGGCCTTCTACAGGAACAATGCCTCTCCACCACTGCCAGGCCCGCAGGCCCATCCTGATCGCTCTTAGCAACTGCGTCCAAGCCTTGCAAAGTGCTCTCTTCCTCCTCCTTCTCTTCCCCCTTTCCAGCCCTAACCCTTGACGTGGTGGCCCCCTCCTCCTCTTTCACAACAGATCCCATCCAATGCTGTGCGTTTCTCCACAGCAACTCCAGCCAAACTCTTCCTTGTGGTACCTATCACCTCCACATCTCCACCCACCTAAGCCCCACCCTCTAATGTCACATCATAATTCAGTCCTCATCTCCAACAGCAACCCGCACTCAAGCTGCCCCATCCCCTCTCAATGCCCTCTCCTCCTCTCTCCTGACCAGCCAGTAACAGTTTTCTTGTCCACAGGAGGATGACCTGGATGGAATCCACATTGTGGCCTTCGCCGAAGAAGACGACCCGGGTAGGAGGCCCTTCCTTACCCCCACATAACTCCTGTCTCTCCCCACACCTACCTGGAAATCTATCAGATCAGCTAGGATCATCTTTGACTTGCATTATGGTTACCTGGTATGAGCCTCACACATAGGCCCTCATCTCAGCCCCAAGGACTTACACCTTGTCACTCCTTCTTGCAAGTTGCTTTTCCTGCAAGAATCCTCCCTCCCAGCCTCGGAGTGTGTTAGTTACACCATCTTACACTCTGTTAAACTGACTCCACATTTTGGAGACACCTTCTCCCCCTCCCAATCCCTTACCAATCCCAATCCCTGCACAGAGCGCCCCAGGATCTGTGCTGATTCTAAAGAGAAGTCTCTCTCCCCTTCACTAGTGCAGCCACGAGGAAGCGTCGCCCAGAAGGAAGGTGTGTTTGTTGCTTTGCAGTTCAGTTACCATACCTTACCTGGCATGAGAAAGTTTCCAAAGCAAATGCAGTCTGGCAGTTGGCAAGCCTGTCAGACCAGTTCAGCAGGGCCTGCCTCCATCAAGCAGCGAGAACCCCACACGCAAACTGGTAAAAGGGAGACAGGTCCTGCAGGGATCTGGAGTCAGGATGCTTGTGTGAACTTTTAGCCGGTGAATAAGAATAGCCTCAGCAATTATACCAGTTAGGATTAAATTGCAAAGAATATCAATCCTCATGCTCCAGAGCTTAAACTGGTGACCAGCTGGGGTTAGGAAGAAATGTACCCCTCTGTGTGGTCAGCATGGCACAGACAGGAGATTCGTGAGGGGCTTACATCTTCCTCAGAAGCTTTTGACTCTGGCAGCTGTTGGAGATAAAATAATATTCTGCATGAACTATTAATTAGTTTTGGATGGTAGTTCCTAGAGGCCTACTGCACAGGCTGAGTGAGCAGAGGACGGGATTCAGGACCGTTAGGTTTTTGTCCCAATTCTGCCACTGACTTGTTGTGTGATCTTGGGTGAAGCACTTAGGATGAGATTTTCAAACGTGCCTTAGTGATTTAGGAGCAGGAGTCAATGGCATTTGTGGTCCTAAATCACTTGGGCATTAGTGAAAACCCCACCCTTCACTCGCTTCATTTTGATATCCTTGGAGGAAAGCTGCTAGAGAAGTGCAAAGCATTGTCATGTAGCAGCCATCATCATAAGGAACGGAGGGTAGCTAGAAGTTTTTTAAATAAAAAGGAGCCTTGTACGCCATCTTTAGCTTGGACATTGCAACAAAACAAGGAACGTGTGTCGGGGTGCTTGTTTGAGAGACTGGGAGGTTCACATATATCATTTCAGATGGCTTTGAGTTCCTGGAGATTCTGAAGCAAGTCGCCAAGGAGAACACCAACAATCCTGACCTTAGCATTGTGTGGATCGACCCTGATGACTTTCCTTTGGTGAGTGGCGGAGGATCATTTCCCTCCTTGGCTGGTGTGTGTGTGTGCACTCATCCTACCAGAGAACTCACAGAATGTAGAGGAAGAGAAGAGAAGATATGGGAGAAGTTGAGACATAGCATGGCAAATTGGGAACTAACCAGCAAGGATCCACCTCAAAGTCAAATCTGCATGACAGTGCTGGAGAAGAAACTGATCTGGTGTTTCCACCATTAAATGGATGCTGTTGGGACAGCCCACTGGTTAGCATTTTACACTGCCACACAAGAGAACCCATCTCTGATTTCCAGGACTAGTCTGATTGCTGGATGGCTTGTTCTTCAATAGCCAGCTGGCTGTGTTAATATGAAGTGGTTGTTTAAACACCTTTGTCTTAGCTTTTTTTTCCCCCCCTGCTGCAGCTCATCACCTATTGGGAGAAGATCTTCAAGATCGACCTATTCAAGCCACAGATCGGGGTGGTAAATGTCACAGATGTGAGTATGACAAACACAGCAAATCCAGTAAGAATTTGAGATGCTAAGAAGGACAAGTCCTAAGGCAAAATCCTGGCCCTGGTGAAGTCAATAGAAGTTTTGCCATTGACGTCAGTGGGACCAGAATTTCACCCCAGTGAGCAGAGCAAATGTTAAGCCACAAAATTTACCTTTAGATCTGGATTTTCAACACTTCAAAGTGCAGGAAAGTTCAGATCCAGTTTCAGTTTGGGCTCAGTTCTACTACTGAGTCACTTGTGGGCTACCTCTGGCCAATGCACAATTGTTCCCTTCAGACTGTTCCCCAGTGCTTTATCCAGTTTAATTTTAAATGACTCGTACAATGAGGTTTTCATCACTTCCCCTGGGGTCTTCCCTAGTCAGTCACTCACAGTAGGGTCTTATTTGCATGGAATTCTATAGGTCTCAGCAGAGAAACAGAGCAGCAAAAGATAGCTTAGGGACTGAAAGAAGGAAGAGGGTAGTTGCGTGGCAAAACAAGAAGGGCACAGTTTGACTGTGCGAGGAAAGACGGTCACTAACAAACAGTGAGCAGCTGCACAGATTAAAAATACAGTAAGAAACCAGAAGGATGCAGTATAAATTGACAATGGTGGGATCTTCATGGAACGAATATTGAATAGCAGGGCTTGCTCTATGTTTCCAGCCCACTGTGAGACCATTGTGTTCAGTGGCACTATGGAGAATTTGATCACAGGCGTAGCATGTTGTCAGTGGATCTATCAGTCTTCGCAACCGTGAAACAGATGAGGGTGAACTCATGTACTTAGACCACAGCACTGGGTTTAATGCACAGGGAGCAGAACGGCTCCATAAGCAGGTGCCGTTCTTACATAGGCACCTGTCTGATGATAACCACACTATCATATTCTCTCTGAGTTCTTCTAATGGAATTTAATTAAGCCTCACTTTCCCCCAGGCCTTCTGCAAACTCTGAGTGTAGACACTCCTCCCCAACTGCACACCCCCTGGAGTCTAAAACCAAAGGCCCTTTTCTAGCCACTACACCGCTCGATCACAAAACCACTGGGCTCCTGTACGGCTCGAGCTGCAATGGGGCAGAGGAGGAAGAAAGGCATAATTCTTCTCGGTGCCTAGGCTAGGGAAGCCCTTGTCATACCTGTTCAACAGGTATATCCAATACATTCCACCATGCAGCCATTCCAGCGCAGAAGGGACACAGCTCTGGCTTCACCCAGCCCAGAAACACAGCCTGGGCTTCTAGTACTGCCGTCAGCACTAACCAGCCCTCCCCGCTTCATGTTCCCTAGTGACGAGAGCCACGGTGAGCCTAGCCCTGGGGAGGGTGCACTAGACCAGAGGAGGGAGGGAGGTTCCCTGAGTCCCTCCCCACCCATGCACATGATCTTACATTGTTTCACATGCATGCACAATATAACAAAAGCTAAGCAGCCCCTATTGCACTTCACAAACACATGGAATTTTCCTACCAGGTTGGCAACTGTTTCTAAGTCATGCCATTGTGTTACCATGGAGAGTGCAAATCAATTCAAAACATACCCATGTAACCAATGCAGTTGCTGAGAGGTGCTGAGTCCTAACTCACAGTGGAGTCCGGGGTGCTCAGCACATCCCAGGATCAGGCCCTGCGTGACTCAGACTTTGCCATTGTGCTACCTGCCTGGGTTTTATGAGCAGTAAATCTTGCCATTAAAATGCTATTGTTTCCATTGTGTTGTACCAGGCTTGTGGGGGACTAATGTCAGGTTGCAAATTCCCTATGTATGTATTGGTCGTCAGGCTAGGGACCCAGTCCTGCTTCCAAGCAACAACCAACCAGAAGGAACAGTCAGGAAAATAAAATGCACGTAACATGCCAAATGGCAAGATAATGGAGAAAAAATTTTTTTTTCTTCATTCTGACGGCAACGTCGAGATTATCTGAGAACATCTAACACATACTCCAGATTTACAGGCTTCTTTCCATGGCTGGATTCTGTGAAATGTAACCTTTTATAACCTTAAAAAGGAGCTGTCTGGAAACACAGCAGCTTGGGAATCAGAATTCCCTCAACTATGTAAATACCATAACGTGGAGTCTGGATTTAACAACCCTTTTTGTGTTTGAAATTTTGTTAATAAAAAATCTGAATGTTTAATTTGACCTCAGAGGAGAGGAGAGAGAGACTTCAATGGGCTATGTCAATTTCCACCAGCTAACGATCCAACCCTTGGGGGGTCTATTCCTGGCTCTGCCGCCTACTTTCTCTGTGACCTTGAGCAAATCCAGAGGTTATCTCGAGATCTTTCAGAAGAGGTGGATCCCATCATTTGACCATGGCTTTGCTACCGTTTTCTTTGTAAACGGGGCTAGATTGTTGCTCGTAGGGTTTATGAGAGTTTTAGTTCATTCTCCTAAGTGTGGTTTCCATTTATCTAGAAGGGTGTTCTGAGGAAGGTGCATGTTGGTGCAGTGTAAGAAAAGAAAAATGGTGGGCCTGATTCCGCACTGCAATGCTCCAGTGTGACAGCGATGTAAATCCACTGAGATGCAGTGATACAAAATGGAGTAACACAGTGATGACTCAGGCCCAGTGAATACACAGACACATTTTCCTTAACCTCAGAAGGAGTAGGACCCTCATGTCTCTAGAAATCCGCCAATAAAAATACCATTGGGTTCCAGGTCCCCACTGCCTATTCTCACTGTGATGGTGTAGAAGCCCTGCCACCGTGGATTGCAATATACTGCGGCTATATTTTCCACACAAGCAATGAGTCTGATTCAGCTGTCTTTACTCACAAGAGTAGCCCTCATTCACCCAAACAGTGCCATTTCATTCAATGGGACTACTCGCAGGGCATCAGGATCAAGTTCTGTATCTCTTTTGATAGCTTCCTGTTCGATAAAGGAAATACTTGGGGATCTAAGCCCTCCCTGGAGGCAGAAATGTGGCCAAATATTTTATCAAAGCTTACATCAGGACCCCAAGCAAATTAGGTCCCTCGGGCAAGGAAAGACTTTGCTTTGGAGATTTCACTGCTCCAGTGCCTTTCAAAGCATGAATGAACAATGTCATTATCCCTGCTTTACAGCTGGGGAAACTCCATGGTCATGCAAGGAATCTATGGCTAAACAGGGAACGGAGCCCAGGTCACCTGAGTCCCCTCCCACTAGACCATGCCTCCTCTCACTACTCCATAACTTTATTTTGTACAGTGTCTTTCATACCAACAGAAAGCCACAGTGGTTTGCAGCTTTAAATGGTATGAGCAGGGAGAGAGAGAAGAGTTTAAGACATACAGACAAGGGGGATGGGCAGTGTTTTCTGCAGATTTGGAATGAACTGTGGAGTCAGTGAGGCAAAGAGGTGTTATGGGAAAAGGCTCTTCCAGATGGCAAGAGCTGCTGTCACCCCCAAGAGTGTCCCTCCAGACTGTGTGATAGGCCAGAGAGGGTGCCGGCAGGAGAAGAGTGGAAGGATCAGGGAGATGAGTAGAGATGACAAGGTCTGGAAAGTCCAGCGGAATAAATCCACAGAGAGAGTTGGAGACAAGGAGGGGAATATGAAACTGCATTGTGAAATGGGCTAAAACCACTGGAGCTACGTCCCTATGGACTATTGGCTAATATAATTAGCTAGCTGGTCCAATAATGAGAAAAATGTGATCAAAATACATGCTATTACCTGCCCAGTTCCTAACAGTCAGTTTAAGAACATGATCAGTTCCATGCAGTACATCTATTACAATCTTTGGCCATGTCTCCACTACCGGGACTATCCCGGCATAACACAGCCTACAGCGATGGAAGGGGTCTTTCTGTTAGTGTAGGATCACTACCACCCCAAGTGACGGTAGCTAGGTCTTCTGTCACCCTCGCTGGATCTACACCAGGGGCCAGATTGGCATAGCTACGGTGGGTGGATTTGTCACAACCTTGAGTGACGTAGCTATGCTGACCTAAATTTTAAGTGTAGCCCAGGCCTTAATAAAGCAGCACGGAGTCCCCCCTGTTAGAAAGCAGGGGGGCTAATCCTGCCAGCTCCTACTTGACACATGAGCTAATCCCACCACACCCAGTTAGAGAAACAAGCTAATTCTACCCCCTCATTGGAGAGGTGAAGTAATCCTACCACCAGCCAGTCCCTGGGAGGGAGGTGCTCTGATTTCTTGCTGTTGTATCTGTTCCTTCAGGCAGACAGTGTTTGGATGGAAATCAAGGATGATGATGACCTGCCCACAGCGGAGGAGCTGGAAGACTGGATAGAGGATGTGCTCTCTGGGAAGATAAACACGGAAGATGATGACGATGACGACGACGACGACGACAATGATGACGACGACGATGATGACGACGACGATGATGATGATTAGATTTGACTCTGTACAGTCTGTCTTCTGGACAGTGAGCCATTTTCACTTGCGGCAGGTTGCTGTGCCTTCTAAACGGCTGTCCCGCCTCCTCGGCCTTATGAAGACTGTTTCCAGCGGTCACAGAACACCCGTCTCCTCCTCCTTTCCCATCCCTCCTGCTCCCCACGCCAAAAAAACTGCTTGGCCTGGTTTCCAGAGGTTCTGCACACCCCCAGCTCTCAGTGAAATCAGCGACAGCTGCAGATGCTCAGTACTGCTGAAAATCAGGCCTCACCGGTATGGACAACAGAAATCTGCAGGGAATTTCCCCTGACGTTTCTGTGAGTTACTGCTGGGTAGTGGGTAGATGGTAGAGGGCCTTTCTTCATGCCACCAAAGGGCATGGGGAACTAATTTCTATTCCCATGATAATCGGCCTCTTATATTTTAAGACCTAATCTCATTGTAAGACATCAGGAAGGTCACTGAAAAATACTGCCAATTTCATTAAACAAAACATCCTTCACATCTGCTCAGCTAAACAGCACAGCAGAGACCACAGTATCCCACAAACTCTGCTCTGGGTGTCTGGTACTTCTTCACTGATGACATCATAAACACCGTGGGGTGTTTTTGTTTTTTTTTAAGGATGGTAGTTAAAATCTCAATTATCTGTATAATGAAAGAATATTCCCTTTGTGCAGAGCTGTGCAAAAAAATTGCACCCAAACTCATGAAACCTGCCTGGATTGGTGTGACACTGCAGGCTCCAAACTCAGGCAAGGTTGGTAAAAGCGTAGAAATCTGGATGGGTCAGAACATCAGGTCTGAAAGCTCCTGAGGAGTTCAGATCAAGGTCTGAATCCAAACTCTGAGGTTCAGACCCAATGGACTGAAATGAAACACTGATTCCTGACCCCAGAGCTTTGAGATAATTCAGATCTGAACTCTACCACTCTGATACATCTGTATGATGGGTGGAACCAGAGCACTATATACGACCTACCTGAATTTTGGGGAAGTTTGCATCCACATCTGAATCTGGATCTGAACTTTCTGGCTTAGGACCATCTCTTCTTTTAAGGGATCCTTAGCTGATTTATTGTTGGGCATTGAGATCACATGAAATACACAACTGGAAATTACATACAGAGGCTCACCCTGCCACACATGGAGATCAAAAGAAACATTCATAGTACTCCACCCTAAAGCCCTCCCATTCCATATGACTGTACAACCCTAGAGTCCTCTGAACCTTATTCCTGCATGGCATCTTTTCCAGTGAACAAATTGTCAGCCGGGGACAGGTCTGTTCAGCTTCACTAGACAAACTCATTGGATGAATAATTTTGGTGTGGTAACCATCAGTGAAAGGATCAAATTGTCTGGCTTTTAAGTAGACGTGGGACTGGGTTTGAAAGTTCTATTCCACATAAATGTTCACACATCCCTTAGTACTAAGGGTGCAGCCTCTTTTGGCTGCAGACTCTAGTCTAAAGTACATCACAGCATTCATTTGCAGTCAAAGGGTCACTCACAATAGGGGTCAGAAACTTGATCTTGCAGAATGCAGGGCCATCCATGAGAAATCCACATATAAACCAACGTGACATCTTTAGGGCTCATGGATTTCCCTCACCTGTAGATTTCAATTGTCCTGCTTTATTAGGTTTTAGTGCAAGAGAAGGACAATCTGAGGACATTCTTACCCTTAGGAATTAATCCTCAAATTGTCTTGTCTTTTTAGCTTAGTTAGGGTCTGTTTCTTCTCTCTTACTAGAGATACAGAGCCTTCTGATCTTGTTTACACTGGGGCAAGTCAGAAGTAACTATTGAAGTCAATGAAATTAACACCGATGTAAAACTGGTAGAGGTGAGATGAGAATCAGGACTCGTTGGGTCACTGTATTAATGTGAATTAGCCCAACAAGAGCTAAGATTTACACTCCAGAAACTGCCTCTAAGTGAACTGCAAAGCAAAATTTTATAGCGCTATCTATATCTACATATATCTATATACCTGCCCTTTCTTGCTTCTGTCCCAAAGGTTTAAAATACGTGCGTGGGGGAGGGGGGGATTTTCTATGTACAGTATTAACATTTGGAACATCAAGCGCTCACTTCCCTTTCCGTTCTAGAAGACTTGGTGAGATCTTTGGAGGACTTGAAGGATGATGTCACTCTAGGCTGTGCTGCGAGCTGTCTCCTGCTTTCTTACTGCTTTCTGGAAAGGGGGTGCTAAGTCTTAACCCTTCTCCCATTGGTTGAGGTGAGGGGGAGTCACAGCTCTGTCTACAACCAACAGAGATGATCTTATGGTTCAGGCTCTCCAGAGTTCTACCCAAGATCCTCCAGCACGGAGAGGGATGTGAGGATCTGGGATGCCTCGTGTAAATAGCAAGCAGGATTTTTCTTGTAAGTTTGAGGTCATCTTTATGCATTGTAAAGTGCAGGAAAGGGTAAAGCCAACATTTTTCAGTCTCTCTTCTCAGTTCACCACTAAGGGACAGATCCTGCTTGCATCCTCATGTGGGAAGACTACCAGCTTTGCCTTCACCTTGGGGCTACACACATGAGTAAGACAAGCAGGGTTTCACCCTTCCTGGCTAATCAGAAGGGTTTGCAGTTTACAAGGGAATAAAGATCCCATGCATTTTTGTCCTCACCATTCACAACACTACTGCAACCCCTGTTATAATCCCTGTTACAAAACACATTTTAGTTATGTATACTATTTCCTGATTGGCTTCTCTCTCTCTGAAATTATGACCCGTTCTCAGGAGCTGTTTGAGTGATGCAGTTGAGCAGTTCTTTGATTGGCCTGAACTGGCTCATGGAAGGATAATTCCAACATGAGTAGACACTGAAACACTGATTTGTAATCTGAAAGTATAATTAATTTATGTGAACATGAAGAAAAACAAATTAGTTATTTTATCCCTTCCCGGTCATTATCACTAATGGGACATCCCAAATGCTCACTAGCTTTCTGCATGCCTCTTTTCAGTGCCTTTTCTGCTCTAAGCACTTGGCTACATTAGGTATATTTGCATCATTAGCTACACTGGTGCAAACCTCTCCCATAGATGCACTGTGCCAGTGTAAAACGGAGTGAGTTGCATTTGTGCAAGCCCCACCTACCATGTGTCTTGCACTGGTGCAGCTGTATGGGTAAAGCTACACTGATACAAAAAGGCATTTTAAAGCATCAGGCAATATTTATTTTGGGAAAAGGGGCACTTAGAACACGGATGCGTTCCATGCAGAAACTGATGGGTGATGTTGTATCCTGTGCTGTGGGGTTTCAGTGCTTCATAAATTGGACTAGAAAGCTTTTCTTTGTATTATAAAATAAAAAGTTAAATATGCACCTGTCATCCCTGTGGCCTGTGAAGTTGCTTTTGATACTATCGTTTCTCCCGCCCCATTCTTCAAACATGGCTTTCTCTGCTTCTCTTCACCCATATATCATCTGGGATCTTTTTAACTTTACCTTTTAATTAAAAAGCTACAGATGTTTAATTCTCTTCTGGTTTTTGCCATTTTAAAAAATAAGTAAAATTTTAAGGGAGGGGAGAAGGAGGCAGTTCTGGCAATGAAGAAAGTAGGAGGGAAAGCTAATTCAAATGCATTTTTTTCATTCATCTGGAATGTCCCAAATGCTCGGTAGTTTTCTGTCTCTTTTCAGTACCTTGTCTGCTATGATTTTACAGAATAGGGCAATATCTCTTTTGGAAAAAAAGGGGTGATTAGAATGTTAATATGTTCCCTGCTGTGACTGGTGGGATGTTGGTGTATTCCATGCTGTGATGGTAGGATGTTCTATTCTACAAGTGGTGGGATACTGAGGCATTCTGTGCTGCAACTGGTGGACCATAGTCTCTTGGGTCCTATGACTACTACATCTTATAGGCACGTGTCAAGCATGAAACAGCTGCCACTCAACTTAGCTAATGAATAGCAATAACCATGGAAGAGTGCTCGCTCACACCAGTGTAAGTGAGGAGGAAGTCAATGGACTCATACCAGGGGAAAACCAATGTGAGGGGGAAATCAAGCTATCCCTTGCCTCCGTCCTCCTCTTTTTCCTCTCTCTCTCTCTCTCTCTCCATCTATCCCCCTCTGTCCCTTGCTTTCTCTCCTGAGTTCTCCCTATGCCGATTTTCTCCTGTTCCTCCCTCTCCCTTCTCTCCTGCCCTCCAATATCTGCTGTCAATGGCCATTTAAGGACAGGGCTAGAAATTGTCCCCACTACCTCAGCTCATCTCCGTGCTCTGTCACGGCCAGGCGACCACACTGCTGCTCACAAACCCACCGGTCCGGGAAGCACCCACAGAGCTGCTACTGCCACCTCCCCATCTGCTCCAAGCCGGGGGAACTGCCTCTAAATCAGAGGTCCCCAAACTGTGGGGTGTGCCCCCCCAAGAAGAATGTGAAGGAACATTCTGGGGGGTGCATCGGGCCCAGGCCAGCCCCCAAGGGGAGGGGAGGGGTGGGGGAGGAGTGCTACCCAGCTCCGGCCTCGCCCCCAGCCATGGCCCCAGGTCCCGACCTTGCACCTGGCCCCATCCCCAGCCTTGGCACAGCTCTGAACCTGGCCAGGGGCCCAGCTGTGATTCCTCTCCTGCCCCCAACTTCGGCCCCTGACCGCAGCTTCATCCCTGCTCCTGACCCCAGACCTACCCCCAGTTGCAGTCCCAGCCTCGGCCCCCTTACCCCTGTCTGAGTCCTCCCCTCCCCCTGGAGCTCCCAGCCCCAGCCTGGGGGAATGGGGACAGAGATAAGGGGAGACATGACCCTCAAAAGTTTGGGGACCACTGCTCTAAGTGGGTCTGGGACTCATTACTCAGTCGCAGCTGAGAGCAGGGAGAGGAGATGGCTGCTCCCAAGGAGCCAACCTGCAGAGAATAAAGCTTCCCCCTCCTTAGGGGAGAGTCCAGGGCAAACAGGACCCAGAGCTCCTTTTGCTTTGGGGGAATAGGGTTGACACATGGTGCAGGGCAGTGTCCCAGCTCACTGCGGGCTCCCTAGAGCAAGGCACTTGGTGGGCTTGGCTCACGCTGAGCTCCCCTTGCTGTGAAATTCCATTCAGGCCATTGAATGCACAACCACTGTCAGGCCCCAACAGACTCCATCATGAGGGAGCTTTACTGTTCCTGTCTGCACTGCATGGACACCCACTGAACTCTCATAGACTAGTCCTGCCTCAGCGAGTAAAACCTGGGATGAATTCTATGGGGAAGGATCTTTTCCAGTTGTCGCAAAGCCCTGGTCAGTTGCAAAGCAGAATTTCTTCCCAGATTGTGACCTGCAGTAACTAAAGATGCAACGTAGCTTGAGTTCGTACTCCAATAATGTCCTTCTCGGTGGGTGGCTAAACATTGGCCTGAGAATGAATCCAAACACCAAATTGCCACCTGCTCCTAGGTTTTCTTTTAAGCTTTGAATCCTAAATGTCATAGGCCCCCACCCAGTTATTTCCATAGAAACACACACAATTCGGCAGCCAGGTTACTGAGCTGCAACCATTAATCAGATTAGTCAGAATTTCTTTTTTAAAAAAATCCCATACAAAACCACAGTACTGACAGCACGCCAAAGCAACAGCAAACTAGTTATGGCCACCCCCTCAATAGTTACAGAACAACAAAATTGGTATAAATATTGGGCTGAGTATTTTCGGTGCCCAGGAACTCAAGGTTGGCCTTTGCAAAAACCAAACCAAAAGATTTACAGCTTCCCCACCTTGTCTCTCCACCACACTACAGACACATACACACACATACCCCCCAGAGCTTTTAAGGACTGCCCACAGCATATGTCTGTACTGCTCATGCTGTTCCAACATGTGAAGCAGTTCTGTGCTGGCCCTAAAACATTTTCTGAGAAAGCTGAAAGACTGTTGAGGTGATTAAAGACACTTTACCAGGAAGCCCCCTGCCCACTCTCCACTGAGGTTACCTTTACGAGCAGTAAAAAACTAAAATTCAATCAGCACACAAGCATGTATCCCCTTGGGAGACAGATTATCGCCTTGTAAAAGGAGGAAGGAGGAAAAATATTAGGGCTTAAAGAGTAGCATTGTGCATGTGGCAATGTCTGTCATGTCTTGCTTTTAAGAGCTCTGCACTTTTATGTTTCTACCATGGGCAGAGGGTGAATGAGCCGTTGGGGGAGGCTAGTCCTCGGCCCCTCCCACTCCCCGCCAGAGCCCAGAGCACAAGCACAAACCCCATGGGCACTGGCCCCCCCCGCATGACCCAACCCCAGGCCCAGAGCGCCCCCAGCCCCAGAGTGCCGGGCGGGCAGCGCGAACAGAGCGCCCCCAGCCCCAGCGTGCCGGGCGGGCAGTGCAAACAGAGCGCCCCCAGCCCCAGAGTGCCAGGCGGGCAGCATGAACAGAGCGCCCCCAGCCCCAGAGTGCCAGGCAGGCAGTGTGGCTGGAGCACCCACCAACCCCAGTGCTGAGCGTGAGGCACAGTCCCAGCACCTTCAACCCCAGTGCTGGGCAGGCAGTGTGGCCCCAGTCCCAGCAGCCCCAGCCCCGGGCCTTGTGAGCACCAGGCCCAGCCTGCCCCAGGCTCTCTGCCATGGAAGAGCAGGAAGGGAACGGGAAGCAGGCAGGAGGGGGCCTGGGAGCAGAGTGTGGGCGGGGCCACTCCAGGCTGTTTGAGGAGGCACAGCCTTCCCCGGCCTATGCTACCCGCCACCCTTGGTTTCTACACTTAACTTGCTAGAGTAGTCTACACTAGAAAGTTAAGTCAACATAAGCTACCTTGCACCAACTTACTTGTGCATGTGTCTACACTTACATGTGTCTCCCACCAATGTAAGTGCCCCGTTATGGCGACACAATAACACCATCTCCCCGAGTGGGACTGAGCCATGGTCGATGTTCTGAGGTCGATGCAGTGCAAGAGTAGACATTGCGCTACTTCTGTTGACTCTAAGAGGCCTCCAGCAGCTCTCCCACAATGCCCGACACAGACCACTCTGGTCACAATTGTGAACTGCACTGCCCAGGGCTCATGGAGACTGGAAGCCCCCTCCCCCCTTATGCTTTAAAACCTCATGAATTTTTTAAATGCCTTTTCCTGATTGTCCAGCGTGGCAAGCACACCTAGCAGTGCTCCTTTGTTGTATGCAATCATCCACCTTACCATGCCAGCTACACGCTCCAGACATGCACTGGCCTGGAGTAGACAGGAGATGTTGGATCTCCTGGGCCTGTGAGGAGAAGATGATGTGCTAGGGACCAGCCATAGAAACAGTAACAGCTACGAGCAGATTGCATGAGGGCTACAGGAGAAGGGCTCTGGCAGGGACCAGCAGCAGCGGCCCATGAAAGTGAAGGAACTGCAGTAGGCCTATCCAAAGGCCAGGGATGCAAACAGCCAATCAAGTGAGAGGCGCTGTGGGGCGGGGCGAGGGGAGAGATTGGCTGCGAGTGGGTGCTAAGCACCAGCTAATTTTTTCCATTGGGGCTCCAGCCCCGGAGCACCCACTGAGTCGCCACCAACGCGTGAATGTATTTCCCATTTCAGTGATGCACTGCTGGTGCCTCTCAATTTAACAGGACACAGCTATTGGCTTTTCATTGATTTACTGGTACTAGAAGAGGTAACTGCTGGTGCTGAGTGGTGCCAGGCACAAGCACTCCGAAGTAGACGTGACAATGGGCATGTCTTATTTAAAACTTCAGGGGAACAAGGGAAGGGAGTTCTGAACCTTAACGGTCACTCTCCATTGTGACTACACTGACAATGGTGCCTCTGTGTGTTTTATCTGTAGCTGCTAACATTGCAGCCTTGAAGGGTTCCCTATCCACACCTACAGAATGCCTCAGCCAGATACAGGTGAGAGGACTCGGGATGACACGTTCTGCAAGAGCCCACAAGCCAGTGCGGCACTGGACTGTGAGCAGAGGGCCTGGTGGGTGAATTCTGCAGACCATATGGAGAGGGACAGAGCGGACAGGAGAGCACCCACGGGTCCCAGCAGGAAAAGGAAAGGGAGATGAACCAGGACATAATGGAGCTTCTCTGGCAGCGAACACAGAGGCTGCAGACTCCTGAGGACCTAGAGGTCCAACAATCCCAGGCTTGCTTCCCTTTGCAGTCCATGGAGAACTCTAGTCTAGCCTCCCTACATCACCCCCTCAAATATTCCACATGGCATCAGGGTCTGCAAGCCCTCTCCCCTCCCCCCCCACTCGAGGGGACAGTAAGGACAAGCACAGCTTCACATACACTGACCTGAGAGCGCCACAGTTGATGAATGAGTAGCTAAAATGGACAAGAATTTTCCTTCCTCTTCTTTAAGCTATTTTTCATACATTTATTAAGGTTTTAACGTATTTGCTTTTAACTTGCACAACATGGGGTTTTTTGTGGGTATTTTTTTTAAGTGTTTTCATCATTCAATAAAACTGTGTTGTTTGGGAAAGAATTCTTCTTTATTAGTTCCCAACATATGCTTCAGGATGCCTGCCGGTAGTAAAAGTACCCAATTAGTGGTACTATACAATGTAATGCAACTCAAAGGATCAGTGACACAGTGTGATAATCACCGAACCATAGGACTGGAAGGGACGTTGCAAGGTCACCTAGTCCAGTCCCCGGCACTCATGGCCTAAGGACTATCTAGATCATCCCTGACAAGTGTTTGTCTAACCTGCTCTTAAAAATCCCCAATGATGGCGATTCCACAACCTCCCTAGGCAATTTATTCCAGTGCTTAACCACTCTGACAGTTAGGAAGTTTTTCCTAATGTCCAACCTAAACCTTCCTTGCTGCAATTTAAGCCCGTTGCTTCTTGTCCTATTTTCAGAGGTTAAAGAGAACAATTTTTCTCCCTCCTCCCTGTAACAACCTTTTATGTACTTGAAAACTGTTCTGTCCCCTCTCAGTCTTCTCTTCTCCAGATTAAACAAACCCAATTTTTTTCAATCTTCCCTCACAGGTCATGTTTTTTAGACCTGTAGTCATTTTTGTTGCTCTTCTGTGGACTTGCTCCAATTTGTCCACATCTTTCCTGAAATGTGGCATCCAGAACAGGACACAGGACTCCAGTTGAGGCCTAATCAGTGCAGAGTAGAGCGGAAGAATTATTTCTTGTGTCTTGCTAACAACACTCCTGCTAATACGTCCCAGAATGATGTTTGCTTTTTTTGCAACAGTCTTACACTATTGACTCGTATTTAGATTACGATCCACTTTGTCCCCCAGATCCCTTTCTGCAGTACTCCTTCCTAGGCAGTCATTTCCCATTTTGCATGTGTGCAACTGATTGTTCCTTCCTAAGGAGTATACTTTGCAATTTGTCCTTAATGAATTTCATCCTATTCAGACCACCTCTCCAGTTAGTCCAGATCATTTTGAATTTTAATCCTACCCTCCAAAGCATTTGCAACCCCTCCCAGCTTGGTATCATCTGCAAACTTTATAAGTGTACTCTCTATGCCATTGTCTAAATCATTGATGAAGACATAGAACAGACCCAGACCCAGAACTGATCCCTGAGGGACCCCACTCAACATGCCCTTCCAGTTTGACTGTGAACCACTGATAACTACTTTCTGGGAACAGTTTTCCATCCACTTATGTACCCACATTATAGTAGCTCCATTTAGGTTGTATTTCCCTAGTTTTTTTATGAGAAGGGCATGCGAGACAGTATCAAAAGCCTTACTAAGCCACATCTACTGCTTCCCTCTATCCACAAGGCTTGTTACCCTGTCAAAGAAAGCTATTAGGTTGCTTTGACAATACTTGTTCTTGACAAATCCATGCTGACTATTATTTATCACTTTATTATCTTCTAGGTGTTTGCAAATTGCTTAATCATTTGCTCCATTATCTTTCGGGGTACTGAAGTTCAGCTGACTGGTCTGTAATTCCCCAGGTTGTCCTTATTTCCCTTTTTGTAGATGGGCACTATATTTGACCTTTTCCAGTCTTCTGGAATCTCTCCCATCTTCCATGACTTTTCAAAGATAATCGCTAATGGCTCAGGTGTCTCCTCAGTCAGCTCCTTAAGTAATCTAGGATGTATTTCATCAGGCCCCGGTGACTTGAAGACATCTAATTTCTCTAAGTAATTTTTAACTTGTTCTTTCCCTATTTTACCCTCTGATCCTACCTCATTTTCACTGACATTCACTATGTTTGACGTCCAATTGCTACTAATCATTAATGTACAGCATGCACCACAAAACTAATAGGTGCATTGTCAGTGCTACACTCATAAATGTGCACCAAGCACTGCACAATTCCTAACAGAGCCCCAAAGTACAGGGCCAGTTAGAGCACAGCCCATCACAACACGTTACTGCAGCTTGCTGTTAAAGTGCTCTTTCAAAGCCTTCCTGAGCCGTACAACTCCACATTGAGCTCTTCTGATAGCCCTTGTGCCTGGCTGTTCAAACTCAGCAGACAGCCACTCCACTTCCACCACATCTGCAACTTTTCCTCCTTTGCCTCATAGATATTATGCACAATACAGCAGGCAGCTACAGCCATTGGGATATTTTTCTCACTGAGACCCAATCTTGTGAGTAAACAACATCAGCATACCTTCAATCTACCAAAAGCACATTCAACTGTCATTCTGCATTTGCTGAGCCAATAGTTAAATCACTCCCTGGTGTCGTCTAGGTGATCAGTGTACAGCTTCATGAGCCAGGGGAGTAAGGAGTAGGCTGGGTCCTCCAGGATCACTATTAGCATTTCAACATTGCCCATGGTAATCCAGTGGTCAGGAAAGAAAGTGCCTACTCGTAGCTTTCTGAACAGTCCTGTGTTTTTAAAGATGCAAGCATTGTGCACCTTCTCTGACCAGCCAATGCTGATGTCAGTGAAATGTCCCTGGTGATCCACCAACGCTTGCAAAACCATAGAAAAGTAGCCCTTTCTGTTGGTATATTCTTTGGCAAGATGGGCTGGTGCCAAAATAGGGATATGTGTGCCATCTATCACCCCACCGCAGTCTGGGAACACGATTGCTGCAAATCCATTCATGAGGTTTTGCATGTTGCCAAGAGTCACAGTCCTGCGTAGCTGGAGATGATGAATGGCCCTGCATACTTGTATGACAACAGCCACCACAGTGGATTTTCCAACTCCAAGATGATTTCCCAATGACTGGCAGAAATATGACCTTGCAAGTTTACACATATGACTGCCACTTGCATCTCCACTGTCAGTGCAGATCTCACTCTGGTGTCCCTGTGCAGGAGGGCTGGGGTGAGTTCTGCACACAGAGCCGGGAATGTGGCCTTGCATGGGTGGTAGGTATCACAAGCCACAGGAGGCTGAGCCTCCCCAAACAGCTAGGTGTGGCCCCACCCATGCTCTGCCCCCAGGCCCCCTCCTGCTTCCTGCTCTTCCCCTGTGGCCCGAGCTGGGGCTGGGACTCGGGGTGGCTGGGGCCAGTGCTTGTGCGGCCCAGAATTCTGGGGCTGGGAGCACTGGGGTTGGGGGCACTGGGGCCATACCACCCGCCCAGTGCTCTGGGGGCGTTCCAGAAGCCTGGGGCTGAGGGACCAGCAGCTGCAATTGGCGGGGGGGGAAATCTGGGCTCCAGCAGGGGAGGGAGGTAGAAGAGGCAGGGGAGGTGTGGGGCCTTGAGCAGAAGGGGCGGGGCCAGGGGCTAGCCTCCCTGAACAGGTGGCTCACATGGTGCTCACGTGGCTTTGCACATCCAAAAGTACTGCAGCCACTGCTCGTCATCCCAAGCCTGCATTACAATGTCCGTGCTCATTTCTCAGGTGCAGAAGTGGTGCTCCACCCTTTGCAGCTGCTTCATGAATACCACCAAAAATCTTCAACCCCTGCGTGACTCGTTTCTGCCCCAGCATGCATTGCCAGAACTTCCCAAAACACAGCGGGCTGGACGATGAGTTGCACAGTGAGATACCTACCCATGGTGCACTGCACTGTGCATCCATAGAAGCACTCCTGGTGAGTACACACACGGCCAATGCCAGGAGCCCGGTATGCACTTACCCAAGTGATATACAAACTGCGACAGCTTTATGCCACCATAACTTGTGTTGGCAAAAGTTTGTAGCATAGCCATGCCCTAAATCGGAGATGCTGCAGCATGTTACAGAGAAGACAAACACACACAGCTCTCTCCTACTGACTTGCCTTTTCTTTCTTTTTTCCTTAAACTAAAATAGAAGTAATTCAGGGTCATGGTATCTAGCTGATCTCCGTGCATAACAAATGGAACAAGCAACAAGTGTCTTATATTCCTAAAAGCTCATGCCTCAGGATTTCAGCCAGCCACCAGCAGCTGGAATTTCCCCCCAAATGCATCATGGGAGGGTTTTTTTTTAAATCTCCTTCTGAAGTACTATGTACAGCCATGACTGGCAAAGGGTCATTGGATGGGGTGGGGCAGCGCTCTGAGGTGGCACAGAGCATTCTCTCTCTCAGGGGCTTGTCTGGCTGGTTCTTGCTCAAAGATTCAGAGTCTAACCGATCGCCATATGTGGAATTGGGAAGGAATTTCCCACAGGTCAGGGATTATGAGTTAGTCCTAATGGTGGTACAAGCATATGGGAGGGAGGAGGGTAGTATTTCCTGGTAGACCTACTTGATTAGCGATCAATATCTAATGTGTGGCTGGAGAAAGCCCTCTTCACAGGGGTGCCAGTACTCTCAGAAAGCCGGGAAAGCTGTACAAACGGCCCTTCCTGCCATGCTAAGGCAGCATCTCAGCATTATTGATAATCTACTACTGCAGGCCAACAGGTATACATGAATCAGGGCTGTATGAGTTAGATATGGGGCATGGGACCTGAAATAGACATTGGCTCCTTTGTAAAAGTAACTGATAATCAGAGCCGGCCCTTGGATGGAGCGAACTGGGGCAACTGCCTCAGGCCCCGTGCTTTGGGGGGGCCCCCGCATTTTGATAAAATCAGGACTGTCCTGATATAGAGCCCTTTGTCCCAACTGATGTACGATCGGGACACCATTTCCCCCCCGATATTCAGGTGAGAAGGCAGGCGGGCGGGCGGCAAGGAGGAGAGTGGAGGGTGGGCGGACAGGGGCGGGGGCTGGACAGCGAGGAGACTAGTGGGGAGGCTGATTTGTCCTGGGTCCTGCACCCTCCTAGGGATGGCCCTGCTGAGAATCCTGCTTGTGCATATTCTCTCTCACACACACACACGCACAGTATCACACCATCCTCCCCCTCCCACGAACATCCTGTGCACATGTTTGTGCGCCTGTGTAGCAGACCAATGGGTGTGTGTGTGTGTGTGTGTGTGTGTGTGTGTGTGTGAGAGAGAGAGAGAGAGAGAGAGAGACAAGGGGCAAGACACACTCACCCGATAGCTTATCTGTCAGTACCAGAATGGGCTGTAACCCGAGCCCAGGGCCTTCCTAGTCCAAGATAAACTCAGATCAATCTTTCAACACCACGCTCTGCTGGCCAATCCCAACAACACGTCCGCCCTTTCTGCATACCTGATGTGACATAGCGTGCTGCAGAGGGATCCTATTCCCCAAGATACCCCACCCCTTCCAGTGCTTCAGGGCCCAAATACTCAGCACCCATGCCTCTGACTGGCCCCAAACTTAGGCTCTTCCCACACCTCCCAGAGAAAACTAGCTGCTAGTTCGGATGCTGGAGTGAGTACCAGCATGGCTCAATACCAGCAATAAAGGACAGTGACATAAGCAGAAGGTTGGTTCTGTGGCCTTGAAACCTTTCCCCTCTACTCAAGGTGTTTTGCCAGCAGAAAATGCCAAGCCATTAACTTCAGACCTTAGGACAGAGGGACATGCAGCAGCCATGTTTGCTAGTACCATCACTCCCTGCAGTGCTTCAGAGCACCCACGCTGTACACCCAGCTCATGTAAAAGCGGTAGACCATGCCCCTACACAGTGTTTTCTCCAGTCAGTGATGGGACCCCCTCACACACATATACACTTCCCCGCACAGCTCTCAAGAGGAGTTGCTTTCTGAGCAGCCCTGGATTTTGGGTCTAGTCCCAACACGTCAGTGGACCTACTAGTCTCATTCAGAGTCGAGAGGCCATTCCAACAGCTGGCTCTGTCCTGCCCGAGGACAGCCCCTGAAGCTCTACCTCCCTGCGGGCGGAGGGCACCATGGACGAGGGCGGCCAGAGGTCCACGCTCCTGGAGCAACCCCAGCAAGGAACTTAAACTCCACAAAACGGTGATAAACAAGCATGGCTGAGCATTGTTAGTTACCAGTCGTGGGGCTGGATCCTGCGCGTAGGGCGCACACACAAAGCTAAACCCACATGACTTTGATGGGAGTTTGGCTGAACCGGAGCTGCAGCCTCAGCCCCATATTTCCGATGAGCTCATGGCTTCCCCCTATGATCCACACACGGGAGTCAGCCAGGTAGAGGCCAGTAGGAGCAGGTACCTCCAGCCAAGCCAGTTCCTTCCACCACCTCTGCTCCTTGAGCCAGGAGGGTGGGGAGCAGGGCCAGGGGGCATGACTAGGGATTCCATCAGGATCAGGATGAGACCTAACATGAGGGGTAGATTACCCAACCTCAGCCTGCTGTGGGGATCTCACCCCTTCCTCAAGCCCCTGCTGCTAGCAACTACCAGAGACAGGAGAGTAGATGGACACTGGGATTGATCCAGTCTGGCACTTCCTCTCAGGCACAAGGAGTGGCCAGCAGTGACTGCAGCACCACCAGGAAAATCTGAGGTTCATTATTTATTGGAGGGAGGGATAGAGCAGCTTGCCCTCATTCGTGCCTGTAATTTATTTTTCACTGCAGTCCCTCTATTATTTCTTTCAGATCACCAGGGACTGCTCCTTGGGCAACTCCCAGGGCTGGCCACCACAAATGGCACCGCAGGACAAGGGCAAATAGCTCCCAGAGGGATACACCAATCAATGGGGAAAGGATCAGGAAGCCGGGGGGGCGGGAGAGGAGTGGTGTTGAGCAGTGCCAAGTGCTCCCCCACCACCCTTCCTGTTTCCTACTGGTTTGAAATTAATGCTTTGTAACCTTGTTTGGTAATCCCAGGAGGAGCAATCCCCTTTGGAGGCTCTCTGAACTAATGTTTATCCATTAACTGCTCTTATCTCTGCAACCCTTGCATTGTATTTTTCATAGCACAGCAGCATCCTGTGGATTTTTCCAACCATTTCTCCAGCAGTGCTGACAGCAGCCTGGCAAATGCTTGGCCTGTGGTGGGGGCACAGCTTGCGGGATGAAGCCGGGAGGCCAAGCGCTTCGGCACCACCATTTGCAGTGCCCGTGGGATCACTCCACACTCTTGTTCCTTCAGTCTGCAAGGAAACTGTACAAGTCCAGCTGGTGACAAGACCTGCTGGAGGGCTGTTCCCCCACCTTGATTCTGGCAACAGATGAGAGGTGAGGCTCTGTAAGCTGGGTCGTGTAACCAGAGTGGTGGTAGCAGTACCTTTTTGCTTTATTGCTGAGAAAGAGCTCAAGAGCTACATTGGTTGGTTGCTTTGAATATAACACGGCCTGAATTCTGTAGACACCAAAGGCACCACCCCTAAGAACTGCTGCTCCAGCTGCTCCCCCGGCCCCCTCGGACTCTAGTGGAGGTCAGACTCCAATCAGGAGTCCCAGCGAGTTTGAGGAACAGCTCTGGTACTTCATGATTAGGTTGTGTGCCGGGTGGCGTGAGCTCAAAGTAAATGAAAGGGAGCAGGTAGTTTTACCTACTGAATTCTAAACTCCTTTCCCCCACTGCCAATTCGCTCCAGCCCCATGTCCTGTATTTCCTCCCACGAATCTGAGATTTTTTAAGGCATTCAGCACAGCCTCCTACAGGTCTCATTGTTGAAGAGTGATAAATGAACACGTCCCCTATTGTGGCAGGACAGATGAAAGAGGCCTAGAATTGGGCAATGAGGGTGATTGGAGGTTTAGCCTGAAAAGGCTATGGCACTTGTTTACAGGGTACCACTCTCGAGGCATAAAGAACGCTCAGAGAGGGGGAAGACGTTTCCCAGGCTGAAATAATCAAAAGAAGACTACGTAGGAGCACAGAATTTCTGTTTTCAGTTTATTTTCAGATTTTTACTGTACAAAATATGCAAAGTGTAAAATGGTTTCATGTTTCAGTTCAAAAACAAAACCATCCAGCTATAACTTAAGAGAACCCAGCTTGGAACAGAACAATTCACTCTGCTAGACACACAGTGCATGAACATCACAGACACCAGGAGTTTGCTACTCAAGTTCACAACTGGGACAAGGGGGGGAAAAAACAAAAACAGATTTCAGAATTTATTTCAGACCACGTAACACTGCAGTTAAAGCCACATGTGCAGCAAGAGGCTGGTTAGTGTCTATTCATTAGAAAACCTCAGCAGAACCCACCTTACTATATGCAGTTTATGTAGAAAAAAGTACCAGGCTGTACATTACACAGTGATCAGAAGAGTTGTGTGGGAGCCAGGAGATCCTGGCCCCCAATACAGAATAACGTCGTATTCGTTACAAGATATAGGCACAGAGGAGTGTAAGAATCCTTCACAGACAGATCTCCGTGCAGGCAGCGAACCACAGCAAAACAAGTGTGTGTGTCCGTCCGTGTGTGTGTGTCCCTGTCCGTCCGTCCCCAGTGAATTAGTTAGTGCTGGTGAAAGGTGCCAGAGCAACAGTCCTAGAGAATTCAGTCCTCTCTATGCCCAGGACAGGCACGGGTGGCAGAGGCACAACGCTTCCCCTACACACTGCCCTGCCACGTGGGGTGAAAATTCGGTCTCTATTAACGGGCCCCTTTCTCGGAGAGGCCATACTCGTGGCAGTCATGGTGCTGTGGAGACCTGGCCCAAGAGGAACCAAACAGATGAACACTGAAGTCGCACAGGTTACTGAACACCTGTCAGACGGTCACTTGTGGTCATCATCCTTAATGGAGTCGGAGCCAGCCAACGGGAGGTGAAAGGATCTGTGTATCCATCCCATTGCCCACCTGCAGCCACACAGCCCCTTTACAGAAGTAATTTTATGACTCGATCCCAAGAGTGCTTCATTCTCCATACAGTCCTAATGGGCATTACTGAACAACCACCCCTGGCTTTTCAGGCATTAGACAGGAATAATACACACCTACAAGGGGACAGCACGTACAAATACAAGCTGAACATGAAAACAGACATCTGCACATACATCTCCTATTCATCTAAATGTCTATTGGATGGCAGACTGAAAACTTAAGGACATTTTGAAGATAAAGTCTGGAGCCAGAACACAGTTCTCTCCAAAGACCCAAAGTCAATTTTTTAAGAGGGGAGGCCAGGTTTGCAGGCTTTTTTAATGGGATAGCTATGTTAGCTTAATCGACTTGAATAAGTCTTCCTACGAAGCGGGGCAAACAAGTTTGTGATCTTTCAGGCTTCTTTATCATTACTGTTTAAATATGTTTATGCCAACAAGACTTTAAAGCAGTGCATGGGGCTAAATGGAATTGCCAGTTTTTAAGAAACTGGTAGTGGTGTGATTTTATAGGATTTTTGGTGGAGTCCATGGCAACAGGGGTGGGTGCATGAGGGAAATGGAAGTGTTTCCTGCAGCTGGGAGGCAAGACTGGGGTGAGGATGGGATCCACCCAAGAGCCCTGCCTTATCATGAGCTCCAGCCTGTGCTCCTGATGACATCCATCTTGCCTGTTACTAGTTCCTCACCTTGGCCTGAGAAACACAACAGGGAGATGGGAGTGGAGGCTGGAGCAACAGAGGAGGAAGTGGGTGTTTTTGGCAAATGGGTCATCAGAGGCAGCCAGCCCCGCAGAGGGCAGGGGGAGAGGGAAGAGGATAGGAGTAGCCATGGGCAGAGGTGCTGAAAGCTGGTTTATATTTATCACCACTGGCCCCATCCAAAGACACTTATGTTATCCCTCTGCTATGCAGGAATGGGGGCCGCTGTCAAGGCCTATGCTAGATCAGACCCAGTTGCAAGAGTTGTGTCATGCCACCTTTTCGCTCTGCTTGCTGCCTCTGTTCTCAAGCACCCCTGCCCCCAAGGGCAGTGAGATGACCAGCAGCCACCTATTCTTCCACTACCACCCTCTTCCGCTATTGATAGAGAGCACTTGGTGGAGGCAGAAAGTCACCGTAGCCCCCTGGCAGCAAGGGTTGGTTGGGGACCAAATCCTCTCCCCTCCGCCCCCACAGGGTGGGAGCGCTACCACCAATCACCTTGCTCTAGGTCCATTCCAATTCCATTCCTTCCTCACCCTGCAGAGCAGAGGGGCAGCATGCTGAACCCGCATGCCATGGGGAGAAAACAGCAGCACCTCAACTGCGTTTCTGGTGGACTGCTCAGTTCATACACGGCCTTTCCCTATGCTACGGCCCTAGTTATGGGACTGGCAAGAACCAGGAGACAAGCATCTGCCCCTTCGTTCCGACAAGGGGCCAGGGACCCTACCATTTTCACTATCCATCCACTCCACCCTACAAACACCACATACCACTTTACTACAGAAAAGCCACCTCAACAATCTCCATGGATCTCAAACTGATCACAGCAGCTTTGCTTGCATCTACTTGGGAGGTTCTGCTCGACCCCTCCAGGCTTTAGGATTTGCACCATGCTGCTGACTGAGAGCAAAGACGTGAAATAGTGTCTTTGGCAGTCCAAGCTACATAGTGGGGAGATGGGGAAATAGCAGGGAGCAAGGAGATCGCTCGTCCCTGAGCAACCAGGAGACCTAGCTCCCTAGGGAAAGGCTTAGCCTTACATGGTCTTCACCTGACATTGTTCAATAGGAATTTCCTCGGTCACTTAGCTTATGGTCAAAGGCTTAAACACTTTAAAGTAGGTTTCCATTCATTTAAGAACTTTCCAATAAGAGAGAGGAGAAAAGGGGAGGGCGGTCGGAGTGAAACAGTCCCCTTCAGAGCAAACCCTGCAAGCCATGCTTCCCATGGACATGAACGTAAAGCAAGGACTGTGGGATTGGGTTGGAAATGCTGACACTACCTTGCTGTCTCCGACACCTGATTCTCATCCACTAACAGACTATAAATGGCAAGTGAAACAGGCCGGTCTAGTTTCACTGTTCAAATCTTTATTAGAAGACAGTTTGTGCTTCGATAGACAATCTCAAGTCACTTCACAAAGGTTAAGTTTAGCCTCACAACATCCCTGTGAGGTAGATATCATCATGGTCCCCCCTTTTGCAAATGGAGAGATGAAGGCCCAGAGAAGTGAAGTAACTTGCCTAAGGTCTCACAGTGATTCCTGTGGCAAAGCAGGGAATAGAACCCAGAAGTCCTGGCGCCCAGTCCTCCACTCCAACCACTTCCCTCTCCTTCCAAGCTCAGCGAAGTGCAGAAAGGTAAATGGCAAAGAGTAAATGACCTTTTCTCTCTCATTGGGGTTGAGACCTCTCAAGCATTAGCAGTAACAAAATTAAGGGCATTCCATTTAAAGGAGGTTTACGCTAACAGTGCCCCTTTCAGTGACAGACAGAAATGGTGGCACTTTGAACCGCAGCAGGTAGGTTATGTAGCAGCTGTGAATACACTCGGCTTCTATTTGGTTTTGTGTTAAATCCTTACACACATTTAAAAACAGAAAGACACGTTTCCTGAGCAAAGCGACTGTCAAACAACTTCCAGTTCTGAGGTGATACGGCAGGAATCATGAAAGGAGGAAATTCATACTGGGTGCTTTTGTTCTAAATTCACACGTCTGAGCCAACTAAGCCAGGGTTGGGGCCCTAAATTCAGACAGCCAGTTCAGCCCTGATCACAGCTTTATCCAATTACCCCCACAGTCCCTGCCCCACAGTCTCCCCTCTCCAGTTGCACTTGTTACCCAAAGGTTAAAGAAACTCACTTTTTATGATGCATCATGCACAACACTATGTGACTTTCATTTAAAAAAAATGGTACAAAACCAACAGCGTTTTCAAAATGAATATACAGCAAAAGGCCACAACTGTTAAAAACCAACGAAAACTGCCAGAAAGCCTGACTGAAAGAACTGGGTGTGCTTTAGGGCAGGGGATATCTATAAACATCGCATGTGGCAATGAGAAGAGATCCTCCCATAGGCCCATCCCACACCCTGCAACCACCAGTGCAATTTGGCTTCTTTGTAATCGTTACTGGTACATAAATACAAAGGGGATAGGGTCCTTATAAATACCATAGGAGATACCTAGGACCAGCAGGAAGGGCCTGGCAGACCACAGATAGGCCATGACTTGAAAATCACCACTTTAGGCCTTGGTTCACCAAGTTGCTTGAACACGTGACTGGTCCCATACACTTCAATGGGACTTGCTTAAGTACCTTGCCTTAGTGTGTTAAACATCTGTCTGTAACAAAGACAGGCAAGCAAAACAAAGACATTCACATTGTAAGAGACTTCCCCCCAGACTTTCCTGTTCATCAAAATAAAGTTAGACATAGGCCCAAGCCAGGAAATCCCCCTCCAGATCCTGTATTGAACTTTCCCAGAGTCTGGAGGTCGTCTGGAACTGGGGTTTTGGTTTAGCTCATGACAGAAGTAGGAGCTGGCTCTGGAGTGGAGACCTGGACCCAAACATTCCTTGAATTCAGAGTGCAGGGAGAGTGTTCAGATCAAGAGGTTCTGTTTAGGCCCAGCTTTAAAACAATCCTGTTTAAAAACCTTGAGAACAGAGCTGTACTGACAGAAAAAAAGGCTTAAAAAGTAAGTTCTCTGGAGAGCTAAGCTTCCCTCACCCAAGAACAGACAAATTCCAGGCTAGCTTGGTGACGAATACCTAAGAGAACAGTAACATAGGGGTAAACGGTCAAGGACTTTTTTTTCTAAAAAGCAGTTGCAACATTCAGACGCAGTTTGGTCTCTCTTAGCTACAGCGGGGTGGGGGTGGGGGGCGATGACTATACTGTAGTGCATTTATATATACGGTCTTAAAGAACCATGGCACTCAACCACATGTGTCAGCCAAGGTCTGCCCTTCCCCTGCTCACACTCTCTCTGGGCCCTGTGAGGGACAGGGGTTAAGCATTCCGCCTTCCTTCAAGATGCTCTTGAAGCCCTTCTAGAATACGATACTACATTCCTGCGCAGGCTCCCTTTGTTTGGGACCAGGCCGTCAGGGTTAGGTAAACGCCACACACCTCCGAGGAGAACGTTTACTCAGCCAGGCTGTAACTGTGCAAATATAACGCGAAAGGGGGGTGGGGAGGACGTGATAACACGACTGACCCCAGAGGAGCCGTTGCTAGAGAAACACATTCAGAAAGCTGCAAGGGGGACAGAGGAGAGGGAGCATGGGACGTTCAAATTAGTGGGGCAGGGATTAGAGATCAAGGGGCCGAGGGGGAGAGTTGCATCATGCACCAATCCCCTGACATCTCATTAAGACATCTGGTAATAATTCAAACAGCTGCAAAATGAGTAGTGCCCGTACAATGATCAGCAATACAATCAACTGAAGAGACTGAAGGAAACAGATGGCAAAACCCATCCCTGCTACCCCCTGGTTCACAGGGGTCCAGTGCTATTGGAGAAGAGCATCCCTGGAGGGGGAAGGGCTCTTCAACCACTAGACAGCCTGGTTTACAAACAACTATCAATTCTCTCCCCACCCACCACACTCTCCTTCCTGAGAGAAGGGGAACTGTAAATTCTCCCTCATACGCAGACTTTTAAAAGCTGCTTCCCAATAGAAATCTACACGCACAGGACGCAGAGACAGGTCAGGCCTGAGTAAGGGAGATGTACGCACAGTATTGATCACTGCAAGGCAGGGCTCCAAAGGAAATATAAAGGCCGTTTGTTTGTTCACAGTGTCTACAATAAGCCTGGAAAACAAGGAGGACCATTCTGTCTTAAAGGCTGAGCTAACTCAACCAAGTTGCCTTGTGAGCTTTTAAGATATTACTTTCTAGATAGATATCCCAACCCATTACCCCCGGCCCTTCTTCCAAATAAAGTGCAGATGGTCAAATATTACTGGTCTTTGTCATCTGCCAGTTTCAGTCAGAATTGGGGACACAAAATCCAAAAGCACAAGAAGAAGAGAACACTGCCCTGCACCCTAAACCGAAGTCTCAGACTGCAAGCGAAGGACAAATTTGTGAGATTTGGGATCTATGAACTCTTCCGAGAGTTTGATGAAGGGGATTTTCTTCACATTAATTACAAGGCTGAAGTCCAAGCACTTGAGAACAAAAACAACACCATCCCTTAATCCACGTGTGACTGCTTCTTCACTGACAAGCGTCCACTGCTTGGAGAACCAGCGATCCCTGTCATATTGGAGGGTTGGGCCTGGATTGATGTAACGCTCCAGGAATGCCTAGACAGAGAGAGAGAGACAGAGACAGAGACAGACACAGACAGAAAAAGAATGAATTAGTGCCAGGGGAACTCCACCTCCCATGACTCAGGTCTGCCTTGATACTTTCTTTCAATCTCATGATTTAGCCCTGTGGACAGAGGTATTCCCTGTAGCAAATTGTTTCAGCTAGCACACTTGGTAAACCTTCCTCTCCTCCTGCCATTTCCTACCCCCAGGATCTGAACAAGTAGGTGACAGCTAGAGATCTGCTTTATGTCATCCAAGTCAGTTCACAAAATTATGGCTCCAATTCCAGTTTCAAAATTGCCTTTTAAATATAAATTTAGCACTGGGGAAAGGTCCGACAGCGCTGGAGAGCTGAGGCCTCTCTCTCCAGAAAGGTGCAGCCTGGGCAAAGCACAACTTCCCCTCCGCCATGTATACAACCCACTGCCAAAAAAGCCCCATCCTTGACCTGGAGAAATCCCCTGTCCTGGTGGGAGGAGATTTCAGTCTCCGTGACCCACTCAGTCCTTGGCAGGAAAGTACTTTAACTCAGACACCTGGAAGAACAAGCATCACTTCAAGCAGTTTACTTGATATTGTTGTATTTTAAAGTTCCCACTGCAAACTCAGGGGGTAAGTTCAGCTGTCAACACACATCATGCCAAGAGCCCGCTGGGATTCAAACACGGGTATAAGGTCATAACAGACCCTGTGCGAAAGCCAGCCTAAACGCCCATCCTGCCCACAGTGTCCCTGCTACTATCACATATGGCTACTAATACGGGGTAAGATAGTAAGTGCTTTTGCATTTCTGCAGCGGCCTTTACCCCAAAGAGGACTATATGTAAAGCACCAAGCCTCACTTCCCCCAGCACTCAAATGCAGCCCCCTCTGGAAAGGACTGTGGCAGCCATTTAACAGTTGCACAGCAACTTAGGGCAGGAAGTGAAGCATAATTATTCTGCTGCATCTGCAGGGAAATGTAGGGAGGCAGAATGCAGTCATACAAACTGGGTGTTTGGCCAGGTCATGAAGACTAACACTCCTATTCATGCGCGCGCACACACACACACGACGTGCCCCGGGGTCTTTAGCGGCCACAGCTCCTTGGGTAGAAATCCAATCCAAAGAATAGCACGCCCAACACTGCGCCTCTGAGGTCAGTGCTGGCAGCGGGAAAATTGCTCCTTCCTGAATCACCCACTCCACCCCCCCTACCACACTAAGGCACAGAGCTAGAGAGCTCCCTACTGAATTGCGAACCCCACTTCCTGTAGCAATCTGTGCTTTCCTTGGAGGTCTCCAAACCAAGGATCAGCCAGGCCTGACCCCACTCGGCTTGTTAGAATTGCGGCGATCGTAGCTCATTGATGCTCACAGCTTAAAAAGGCAGACAGGAGAAGGGGCAGTGGGGTCTGAGTTCACTCCAAGACCTAAAGCCAAGTTACAAGCAAAGGACTGAAATGTACCAACTGTATCATCAATAGCAGCCCTCAAGTCTCGTTACTCCCTGCCTGACGCCCACTTTCCCTAACATACACACTTCCTGCAGCTCTCCGCTGAAGGCAGCGTTACCTTGGGCGTCATGTTGTTGGTGATGCAGAAGGCCAGGTGCTGCAGGATGCTCTCCATACTGTGGTAGTGCTGCTGCCGGGTGGTGCGAAGGTATTTCTGCAGCGCCCTCGCCATGGAGGGGAAAATTGTCTGGGCTGCCTCACGGGGATCCATCGCTTCACCTGGAGCTTTCTGCTGTTCCTCCGCTTGGAGACGTTTAATGTGAGTGAAAGCCTCTTCCACTGCAACCACAAGCCTAGAGAAAAAAAAAAAAAAAAAAAAAAGACATAAGGAAGCCAGATTCACCACCCGGGAGGACGGACGGTTATGTGGTTAGGGCACAGATTGCTCGGGAGTCAGGAGATCTGGACTCTGTTCCTGGCTCTGCCGCTGGCCCAGCGTGACACGTCAGGCAAGTCACTTAACCCCTTCCGCAGAGGGGGAGATGGAGGCATGGAGAGGTGAATGGGAGTTTGCTTTTCCTCGCTCAGAAAGTCACCCAGCACATCAGTGACAAAGCCAGGATTAAAACCCAAGAATTCCTGGCCCCAGTCTTGTGTTCAGGTCACTAGACAGTCCTGCCTCCAGCTGTAACTTTGGCCCACAGCTGCTCTCATATTGAGTACAGCGGTACGAGAGTAGTGGAACCAGCATGCATTACTCCAATTTTGATCTGGGGGAAGGTGCTTGGCTCAAGATAGAGCGCTGCATACACTGGGACCCACAGTCTCCACATACCTCTCCCTGTTCATGACCTGCACTCTATTCCATTTTATACAAACCGGGTTGCAGTCCTCAGGCTCCTGGCAAGTTGCACAAGTGGCCCTGCATCCGGCAAGGGTTGGGTTGTTCCCTGCCCTAGCTCAGGGCACTTGCAGCCAAGAACGCATCCTATGCAAACTATCCCTGTTTCAGCACAGCTGTGCAAACAAACTCAGACCCCCCTGGAGCAAAGCAACACAGATGCCAGAGGATGTTTAAAAGCTACGCTACCCGTGTTGAACGAGTAAAAGAGAATAGTGCAGTTAAAGGAAAGCTGTTGGATTGTAAAATACTCATGTTTCACATTGGATTAAATGAATGGAATTAAGTCACTAATAATGACTTTTCTACAATGCCCTGCATATAAAACCTTTAGATATTAATGCAAGGAGAAGCTGCGCTGTCAGCCTGATCACGCGTAGGAAGACAGAAATATCACAGACGAGCCAGATACACAGGAAGCTTCAGACAGACACGTGCAGGAAACACCAGGAGGTCCTCAGAGCTCTTTTTAGTTAGGTTTTGATGGTTTTAGAAAGATTCCCCATGTATACGCCAGCAGGCGGCATCTCCCGCTAAATGATGGTTTGTCTTTAAGCCAGCAGCTGCTCCAGCTGAGCTCAGTGAGTATGTGAAAAGAACCCAAGTTGCTAGATTACACAGAAGGAAGCCCGTGGAAGCCCAGAGACACATGCTTCCCTTTTTGCCGAGAGACTGGAGAAAGCCTGACCAGCGGCCAGGGGTCAGGCTCAGCCAGCACGGAGACAGACCTCATATCAGCACTTTACTGCTGACTCTAAACCCTCAGTTAGGGCAACTCGTTTAGTCCCTCTGGTTACACTGCGATTCAGCTCAGGGACGTCGGCCTGCTGCAGGTGACCTGCCTCAGACAATAGCTCGGAGGTGCTACCTACCCAGGTTAGTTTCAGTTGGGTGTTAATTCCGAAGGTGAACACCACCCTGCAATCAACATGCTGAACTGGTAATGCACAGAGGACCATTCCAGCAGAAACATCCAGCTAGTCATGTCCCTGCCTCTACCAGACCTGTTCAGATGGACAGCAAGACTACAGAGTTTAAGCTGAAGTGTTGCATTGCCATATCAAATGCTGCATTCGCCGGCTTCCGAAGGAGGGAGAATTCCTCCCTGTAGAGACCAGGTGGCACTGACAGCGCTATGGATTCAGCCCTTGGATTACTTGGGGAAATAATGGGATTTCATGCACTGAGTTGTTATGGATTTCGCAGGCACTGGACCCTTCCCTAATCCCTAACATTCTGTTAGCTGATCTGGAACATTTACACATGTTCTTTGCGTATGCATTTCTATAAGCACTTCCTGTCACAAGCCATTGCCGCCCCTGGATGTCTGTTTTCTCCTATACCTTTTTAATATAAAGGACTTTATTTATACCAAACACTCAGTCCCTTCAACAAAAACCTCTCAATCCAATTCCCCTCTTTTATGGGCCCACCCAGCTGTTCAGATACAGTTAGAGAATCCAGCAGGCCAGCAAACTGACTGCAGCAGGAAACAATCGCTACAACGTGAAGAAGACAGCATTACCTTGCTCGACGTTTTTTAACTCTGCGATCGTGGTCTGCTTCTTCATAGTAAAGCTCATTGTGACTGGAGTCTCTGCGCCGGGCAGCAGCAGCGATCATGGCCCGGGACTGGCCAGCAGCATTGTTACCTGGGCCTTCAAGGGGAAACAGAAGTCAGAGGAAGACTTTACTGTTGCAGAAGGGGAGCTGAAAAGGCTCAAAATCCAAGAGTGCCTGTCACAGGCAATCTGTGGGCCAAGTTGGGCTGTTCCTGCCCAATGCTCTGGGGGGGAAAAGGGGGTGAAAAACCCTCCCTGCAGATACTCTCCCTGGGAAGTGTGCATATGGAGGGAATATTTCCTGTCCACTCCAAGTGCTGCAGTCAGTGGAGATGGGAAAGAGAATTCAGAGGGAATGAAGTAGCCAAACAGTTACAGTGACTGACTACACAAACTAGGAAACAGAGTGCTAAGGATGTTACTTACCATCCGCTATATACATTTTCAGTTTGGCCACAAGGGCAGCTGGAACACATCACATTTCAGCAACAAGACAATGAGAGAGCACAAGAGGAGTTGGGAGGGGGAGAAAGACAGACAGAAAAGAAGAACATCAAGAGACATGGACACAACAGCCACACACAGGAAAACACAGAGCTACACTGGGATGTCTGGGCAGTGGCATCATCTTCAGAAAAAAGACAGACACTTTCAAAAATGTAGTTACTGTCAGAGAAGCGACTCTGCAGAATGTAACTCTGGGCTCCATACTGATTCTCTGTGGGGCTGAAAGTTACATCTGTCTCAAGAGTTTTTATGCCTATTAGCAGAGCCCACTTAGCTCTAGGAAAAGGAGCTGGAGTCTGCTCTACATCGCACATCAGTATCAAGTAAGTATCTATCACTTGATTACTAGTGATGCTTTAAAGTGCAGGAATGGCCCAGCTAGGTTCTGTGATCCCACATGCAGCCTGCAGCGCTATGAGTTAGGGAAAAGTGTTGTCATTTGATGAACAAAGCACATCAGACCTGGAGTCAGAGAAAGAGACATATAAAACCACCCCCAAAATGTATACATTTTTAAAAGCCACTTTTCTGACTGTAACTATGCTTTAAGAGTGGTAGCCGTGTTGTTCTTTATGCTGATTCAGACTGAGGAGTACTTGTGGCACCTTAAAAACTAAAAAATTTATTTGAGCATAAGCTTTCGTGGGCTAAAACCCACTTCATCGGATGCATGCAGTATACTGTATTTTCCACTGCATGCATCCGATGAAGTGGGTTTTAGCCCACGAAAGCTTATGCTCAAATAAATTTGTTAGTCTCTAAGGTGCCACAAGTACTCCTGTTCTTTATGCTTTAAGAGCCAGTCTACGCCATTAAACTGGCAGTCTTTAAGCATTATCAATTCTGCAGGGTAGACAGTCCCAAGAATGCTCTGCTCACACAATAAAGGCTGCTTTTTTCTTTAAAAAAGTAAGGTTTTTTTTAAGTTCCAAGACATAAGTTTGATGTTTAATGATGGATAGTCTAGGAATTCAAACAAACAGCTTCTCAAGAGTAAACACTTTAGATTTCATTTGACAGCCGCGATGTGTAGTGGTACGGCTTAGGAGAGGCGCAGTTCCAGTTTGGTTTAGAGTTATTAATTGTCTGATTCATCATGCATGGTGATGAAAATACAGCCTTTGGGCTAGCCCCCATTTTGCCAGCACAATAGGGACTTAAGCAAGACGACCCCCCCCCACACCCAGCTGCTGTAACACCAAACTCAAAGGCTGCCAACAAATTAGAGGTCTTAACAGCATTACTGTCCTCTCACGCGGAGAGCATGCGAGACAGATTGTTCCTCTGCTAAGAGGGTCCTGGCTAGAGCTACACAGTCCACTTAGTAAATCCACAGGAATTCTTCTAAAGGATATGCTTCTATGCCACTGAGTTCAGTGTGCATTAAAAAAAACCCTGCTGCGTAGCAAGAGAAGCTATCCAATACCTCTGCCAACTCTGGGATTGCACAGTATATTGCAACGGCTAAAGCCCTGCTGTATTCATTACGGCAATAAAGCCAAGAAGTACTGAGAGACCAAGGAATTGACAACGATTGTAAGATCCTGTGTTAGAAGCCACTAGTGCCACAAATAAATGCTTTATGCTCCTGGAAAGTTGGGAGTTCCTCCTATCCAATGTCATGAAGCACTTGTTTCTAGCCCTGCCAGACTGAAAGATTTTGGAACTGAAAAAGCATCCCATCCAGATCCCTAGCTTGCTTTTGTCTACTTGAGTTCGGATTTTAAATTATGCTAGCTCACAGACTGCTAGTGTTAGAAAAAAAATCACGGATTTTTCCTCTGAAAGTTTGGAGTCCCAGCTTTCCAGTGGTATACATCATTAGCCTCTTCCTGCACCAGTTGTGCCATGCCACTTCCTACAGTTATGCTGCAACTGCACTAGAAGAGAGGCAAGATGGTAACTGGAAAACATGACATTAATTAAGGCTAATACCTTACAACCTGAAAAGGCTGGGAATACTTTCGCGGAATCAAATTTGGAAATACTTGTCCAGAAGGTAAGTTCCCCCCTGACACTAGCCCATGACCAGAATGAAAGAGAAAGTTTCCACCTGGTCAAAATGGTTTATTTTTTCTCCAAGACCCCCCCCACATACACACAAACATAGCCCATTTCTACAACAGAATATGCTAGCTTACATCCCTTGTTACTGATGTTACTTACTATTTCACACCACTCTGCACTTCCTGCACTAGCCAGGACCAGAAGTGCTACAAAACAAAGCTGCCCCTCTCTGGGTTTCTGGGCCCACCATCAGCAGTAGGTCTCGCTAGAGGAGGCTGCTCTGGCAACATTTCCAGGTCCAATTTTTGCTGTCTCTAAAGGTTCAGAGGAGGTTTGGAGAAGCATCCACACAACCTCTGAACCCTTTGGGAGCACCGAACAATGCAAAGCAAGATATAAGCCATGTGCGAAAGACGGCAGAAGAAGTCTTAGATTCATCTCCCGCATTCCTGCTGTGCGTGGAAAACAGTCGCTCTCTGCAAAGTCAAATCCCCTCTGAACACATCCTGCTGCAAAGCCTTTCAGTGCTAATCCACACATGTATAATGCAGCCCTGATTTTTCCAACGCCTGTGAAATTAAAGGTGGCCGTGTTTCCTGGGACAGCCTCTCTCCTTTGTATTTTAGCTTCAGCCCTGTGGAGTTTAAAAGCTTCCCCATAGAACTGAAGCTACCCGATTACTGGAACACCTGATTTTATCAAGGCTTGTGTGTCCTGACACAACCTCTGCTCCTCTAAACCTGGCTTATTTAGATTTAATCAGCAAAGAATGGAGTCAAGTTTAGTTTAAATCAGGTTCAGAGGGGTCACAAAGGGCCTCACAATGGTTTAACTACATCTTTTGAAGAAACACCCCTTTAAATTGGTACAACTTGTGAAGACAAGCCCTAAGCTCACAAAGGCTTGCAGGACACTAAGCCCGTCCTTATATTTATCTATAAAGTGCCATACCCATCTAGGCTTTGTGTTGAGTAGGAAGTACAATCAAATTAAAATTGGGCTTAGCTAATACATACTAGCTAAACTTGACCTAAACTTGGCCACTTTTCCTAGTCAAGACAAAGTTCTATTGTGCTTTGTAAGCCTGAAGTGATCTGGGAGCAATGTACTCAGAAGTAGTAGGAAGATTTCTGACAAGAATTTTGGATGGTGAGAAGGTAGGGCATGTGCCTGGAACAAAGGATAACAAGTCCTGCTCGTCTCCACCCCACACATCAATTCTCAGCAACTATTCCACCTCACCTACCATCCACATTGTAGACTTTCAGGCCAGCCATGTGTTTGGCTGCACGAGACTTGGAGGCCATTAACAAGCTCGGGTTATAGATGGTGAAATCTCTGTAGTAGTTTTCCAGAACCACCAATGCAGCTCGCTGGATGCTAGAAATAAAATGCAACAAAACATTTTAAAACTGACAACTTAACATTATATAGAGAAAAACAGATAACCCCATTAATGGGAAAGTGGTTGTTAGCGTCATGGCTCTGTGTACTATGCAATTCTGCAACTGACAAATCTGTCAGACTCCACGACTTGCGGAATTGGGTTCCAGGATCTTCTAGCTTTCATTTTTGAGTGAAGAATTTGCCTTTACAGTTGCTAAGAAAAGCTTCTTAAATGCAAACAGGGGGTAAACTGACATAGTATCCTCTTCAAATCTGTAGACAGCCTGGAAAAACAATAGCTCATCTCATCTTGGCTTTGATGCAGTACTAGCTCATATTAGCCAGCCAGCCAGCCTCAGGTTGAGGCACTGGTTCGGTACCGATTGAGGCTTTCCCCTCCAAATCTTCTATACTACTTCTTGCAGCACCTAGTGGTTCTTGAGATGTGTCTCACCCAAGTACTGACATGGCACAGTCTTTACAACTTGTGAGATCAGATAAGGTCACAGCCTGGAGGTAGTATGGCTGCATTATAGCAACATTCACAATTTCTGATTACATCCCACACTAGGGCTGGGACGTAAAATAGTGTCACCTCCTCCCTTGGAGTTGGCTTCTATTCCTAATATAACAGCCAACACAAGCAAAGCAAACACAAAAAAGTGCTCAGCTGCAAGGTTTCCTTTCCTCATAATCAGCTTGTCAAGCAAAATATAAAGATAGGCATTGTTTAAAGACATTACAAACTGAAGTGTTTCAAAATGAGCCACGGCCCAGGGCTAAATCAGGCACGCTGCAGGGAGATGCTCCACAGATTAGGGCTTGTCTACACTGCAAAGTTGTCGACAAAACTTTTGTCTTTCACGGATACTTAAAAAAGCCCCCCCCGCGAAAGACAAAAGTTTTGCCGACGCAAGCGGTAGCGTGAACGCAGCTTTGCCGGTAGGAGCACTCTCCTGCCGACAAAGCTAACGCCGCTCACGGGGCTGGAAGTATTTTGTTGGCAAATGTGCCGACAAAATACCGACAGAGCGTTTACACATGCTGACTTTTAGTGACAAGGCTGTGACTGCACAGCGTAGACAAGCCCTTGGCTCCCATCACACAATTCTGCCAATGTACCGTTTTCCTCAGCATCCCCCTCAACAGACCATCAGTAGAGATTTCTTCATGTCACTACCCGGGGAACCAGCCAAGAACACCAAGCTGGTTTCACTTTTAACTCACAAGCAGTTGAACTCAACAGCGAGCACTTTAGCTCCTAGAACCAACCTAATCTGTTTTAATTAAGTTACATTTGTCGTTAACAAGCAAACTCCCCCATGAAAACAACAGCAGATGATTCTCACACATGTTATAAGGTGGTGGTTGTAGGACACGTATGCATAGGAAGGACAGCATTGCAGGAAAGGTTCGAATCAAGAAATGGCATTTGGAGTCTATTCTCAGCTCTGCCACTGACTCACTGTATGAATTTGGACAAGTTACTTAACCTGTGTGTCTAATGTTGATAAAAGCCTTCATACCATGCTACTCTGAGCCCACATAATACATAAATAGCCTTCCAAAAAAATGTCAAAATCCAGATACCTGTTCAACTACCTAGGGTTAGCGGAGCAAGGAGGAGCAAGCTGTTCCTCTTTCGTTGGGCACCTTCCTCATTAAGTTTCACTGCACAGCTAGATTGCTTTCCTTAGCTGTGTACATTAAAAGCTGAGGTTTAGATTTTCAAAAGTGAACAGTGATTTTAGACTTGATTCTTGAGGATCCAACTTGAGACACCTGAAAGGTGATTGATTTTCAGAAGGCAAGTGCTTGTCACTTTCTGAATGGTCCCCTTAAAAGCATCTCAATCTTTGAGATATTTCTCCCCCCCGCTCCACTCCACCATTCACTGTTGAAAATTTAAGTCTTGGTGAGAAAGTTGAATAAAATGAACCACGCACACAGAACACAGTTCTCAACGGTTCACCCAATGACAAATCAAAACCAAATTTTCACCTGAAGTTTCAACGGTATCTCTCCTCAACAAGGGTGATTTCCCTGCCAAATTTCTGTTGGTCAACCCCAGTCATTCTAACTGTTAAATAAGTGCCTATTGTCCCCCCCATCATACTTACACATGACAACTTTTTTTGCTCAAGCTTCCCAAAGTTTCACCCACATGCCTGGAAAGGTGAAGGGTTTGGAAAGTGACAAGCTCCTGAGAACAAAGTTAGAACACAGACTGTCATGCTCCTGCTCTGCTTGTGGACAGTTTGGGCTGCATAAGACTACATGAAAATGGGCGGAGCATCTCCAGGGAGGTGGTGTGTTGAGTGACTCACCCCTCAGTGAGCAGGGGCAATACAGCTCCGAGAAAGAATGTTACATTAAAGTTAACAAAAATTTTCCTGCAATCTAGAAAGAACATTAAAATGTAGACGTCCCCTATACCCCAATGACCCCCCTCCCCCAAAAGAAAGAAAGAATTTAACTTGCAAAAAATGTCACTACCACATAGACACTCTAAGACATCCCCTTCAGTGGGGCCTGTTCAACTACAAGTCCCTCCCCACTCCAGAGCTGCTACAGAGTATGTTAGTAAAGTTTCATCATTTCCTAAATCCTCCTGTCAGCCCAACTCTGGCTCACATACAGTCACGTGGGCATGAAATTAGGAAACAGCTAGAATTTCACTTGCAGGGCTTTGTGTTTGGTTTAAAGCTAAATTCTCTTGAATTTTTTTAAGACACCGATGGTACAGATAAGAAAATTAGAAGGGTCACAATAATTAGAAGAGTGAGCAAATGGTTGAATCAGAGCCTCCAGGCTGTATTGCTCAACCTCTCTACCCACTTCAAGGGGAAGCTCCGCCCTCAACTGTGCAGTAGGAAAACTATTTCTGCTCTGCCTTACCAGCTATAAAGCAACAAGAATCCCCCGCCCCCAAATACACACCCAGCCCTTCCCACAGCTGTGAGAAAAAGGCACAGAGAAGGAATGCAGAGTGGCCAGATGTATTTGGGGGAAAGTGCAGGGACTAGTGTAGCCTCGAGTAGATGGAAAGCCTTAGAGCAGTGGTTCTCAACCAGGGGTCCGGGGGCCACCAAGCATAGCCATCTTTAGATTTGCTGGGGCCCATGGCAGAAAACTGAAGCCCCACTGCATGGGGCTAAAGCCCAGGAGCCTGAGCCCCACCACCCAGGGCTGAAGCCTGAGCAACTTAGCATCGCAGTGCCCCATGTGGCATAGGGCCTGGGCAGTTGCCCTGCTTGCTACCCCCTAATGCTGGCCCTGGCTTCTATATGCAGACAAACAGTTGTTGTGGCAGAGATGGGCTATGGAGTTTTTATAGTGTGTGTGTGTGTGGGGGGGGGATTTAAGAGCGAAAAAGGCTGATAACCCCTGCCTTAGAGGGAGGGATTAAGATGGGTAAGTGAATTGACTAGAGTAGAATGCTAAATACACACACAAAATTCAGCTCTGATTTTATATTCTCTGAGACTTTCTGCTGCAGGCAGGTTACGCTGCTTCTTTAGTAATGCACAGAGAAGTAAAGTGGCTGCTGCAGAAAGCCTGCTCCTCTCCTCCCACACACCCTGGACTCCAGATCAAATGGAAACTGGCTAAGGTCCCAGGCCAACGTTCTGAGACTTTCCTGGCAGAGCATCTCTACAAGGAGTTCAGCCCTATGTTAGCTGGTAACACTTCACCCAGCACCCCTGCAGGTTATTCCTTCCATTTACAATTAAAATAAGGGGATGGGCTGGGAAGATTTCCGTGCACTGTACTGAAATGACCCATTCAGATGGCTGCAACTGGAAGTCTCACCTGTATCCTACATATGACAGCATCCAGTAGAATAGGCTACGAGATAAAGCATGCTCTAGCATTATGACAGGTTTCAGAGTAACAGCCGTGTTAGTCTGTATTCGCAAAAAGAAAAGGAGGACTTGTGGCACCTTAGAGACTAACCAATTTATTCATGCTCAAATAAATTGGTTAGTCTCTAAGGTGCCACAAGTCCTCCTTTTCTTCTAGCATTATGCTAACCTACAACAGCGTAAAGAAAACTTCATCAAGAATTTCAGTGTTTTACAACATGAGGTCAGCCTCAAATCACTGTTGGGGCAAGGCAGAAAACACTTGCCCTTTGTCTAGGCTGCAGAAATCAGGATATTCCTAATGTAGATAAGTTCCTGGATATTGTGATGTGAAATCAGTAAGAGGGTCATGTCAGAGCATGCTGCGACTAGGGGAAGCCAATAAGCAGATATAACTTCAGTAATATGTTGCATCTGAGGATTGCAAAGCCCTTTACAAAACAGTAATGAATTAAATGTTATAATGCCCCTGAGTAGAAGGGATTTGTTTTTTCTTTGTGTGAAACACTTCCCCCTCCTGCCATAGGTAACTCAGGAACAGCCGCACTTGGAAACTTGGTGCTAAATGTGATTTCAGTTTTAGGAGATCACGAAACACTTTGCAACTTGCAGGCCAAAATGGCATTAACCTTGGCTTCAGTGATGGACTTAATCACGCTGTGACTGAAGTCTCTTTTCAAGGAGAAGATTCTTCTTGGAGGCTTTGCAGAAGACCAGAAATGCTAGGATGAAGCTTAGAGCAGAGAAAGGCAATCCTGGCAGTTATGTCCAAATCAAATCTGCAACAAGTAACAGTGCACAGACATGCGCAGCTAGACTTTTAACCACTGGAGTCCCTGTCTTCCCAGGTATGTTACTGGGCAACCCTTCCAGCACCCAGGGTAAGGTTGAGCAGAGGTTTCTGAAGAGGTGGCTCTAAACAAAGTATCTAAAATCCACAGGCGTACTCAGATGGGCCTGACGATTCCTGTGCCAGTTGATAGACCTGGGTTGTGTTAGTGGTGCACACTGGGGTCTGTTTGGTCAAAGTGTTCCTGAGAGAAGTTTCTCCCCCAAATGACCTACTTTTAAATTTTCTAGTGCTCTAGAAACTGGCACAATGCACTGAAACTGAGGTGGGTAGCTGAGAGGACACACGCTCCATGCTCAGTCACATGATACTGAGACCAGGCAGAAGCAGAAACTGAGCTCTGGATCCTCAAGGAAGAGCTAAGTGGGACACCCTCACGCAGCTGATGGCTTAGAGAGAGTGGCACCAACATGCAGTCCCAATGACCATGAGTTCGAGTCCCCCTCTAGGCAGATTCCTGTGATTAGTTTTGTGCATATGGGCTCTGTACCAAGCCTAAAACTACAGCCATATCCACAGAGATGTCAAATTACTGGGCTGCCCTGAGCTCATCCAGTGTAGGCGATCAACAGCAAGTCTAAAACATATGGATCTGCTGGGTACACGTAGGGGTAAGCCAGTTCAGGACTACTCTCATCCCCTGGCACTGTTTCCCGCTGGTAGCTGAGGGGCTGTGAGAAATGCCCAGGAAACTTTCCCCATCTTCCCAAAATTGTCCCTCAACTTTGCCCCCCTCGTTACTCCCACTGTCTCAAAAACCAAGGGAAATTCACACACAAAACCCCCTTGCAAGCACGGAGGCCGAAGCCACTCAGCACTGCCCTGTGCTTGCCATGTCCTGCAAGGATATTACAGTGTAGCTCCCAAAACGCAAGTGTTGCAAAACCTGGAAACCCAGGACGAAGAGGATACTTCCCACACAAACTGGAATCTGCCCCTGTAGGGATGGCAGTATGGAATAGGAACATCACAGGACTTTACCCCTCTCTCAATAAATGTGCTGTGGTCCCTGTGCCTACCACAACTCCAAGTCAGCATCATTCATATGTACCCGCACTGTGCTTGGGGCAGCACCACTGATCCAGGAAGTACTTGCTCCTGGTTGGAAGAGGTTAAGGGAGGGGAAGGTTATTGTGCTCTTCCGTTGACCCAGGTGGCTGTCAGGGCGCAGGGTTAAGGTGGTGTCAAACTGGAGGCAGCGGGAGCAGCGTTTCGGTTTTATATCTGAGAACACACACGTAAAACGACTTAAGAAACCCGTTCAACTATTGTGTCAGAACAAGATCGTCAGACTAGTGCAACAGCAACAATATTCCGTTTTAGTTTACTTGGGCTGTGGTTTCATTCTCTCAAACGAGAGGAAAACCACATTTTCTTGTCAGACCACCACATCTGAAGCCTACAGGCAACTAAGAATAAGTGCGCAAAATTCCTCACCCCGCAAGCCTGCCCAGGAAATGCACTGGGATGGCCAGAATTTGTTTTAAATACATGACTAAGGAGCAGGACCCCAGGCAATTGTTGGACATTCTTCTCCAAGGGGATGGGGAGGGGATCCACACGGCCAATCCTTGGATTTACCGTGTCCCGGGAGGGAAGGAGTCCCCAGCCTGCTCCCCCGCTGACTGTATGGCAGCAACAGAACAGTTCTTGTAAACACTTCATCCTTGGCTCTATTAATTGAATGCGTGCTAATGGTTCAGTTAAAGGAACACGTACTTCATACAAGTATGAGGGATTTGCTGGACTGGCTCCAGGAATCGCTTCCTATGTCAGCTTCTTCCCTTCCTTTAAAGACAGTTTAGGAAATTAAGTGCAAGACACCTATATTAATGCAACGTTAGCTGGATTTTTTTAAAAAAAAAACAAACACACTGCAACATTAGTCAGGAAATGCATTAGTTAAGTTTCCAGCAGCAGGGTTTTCTCAGCTGCTTTGAACATCCCAAATATTTTTTGGCATACATCACACCGAACATCAAGTTACATATTTAACAAGATAAAAACCTCATACAAAATACTGTGTGCAAAACATCCCTGGTAACAGTTCAGCAGGGATTTTGTACAACCTCAATTAAAATTTTCAGGAAATATAGACTTTTTTCATCTGATATTTTTTAAAAAAAGTCTTTATAAGTCTACCACAAATGCGGTTAGCTTATTTAAAAATAAATAAATAAAATTTAGTCCACACTGGAGATAAAAACAGCATGAAAAATTACATTTTAAAAAGGAAGTTTCATTGCAGCATGACATCAGCAAACCTTTTTTTTTTAAAAAAAAATAAAGCACTACTTCAAATGAAGTGTCCAGAACAACCTATTTTTAAAAAGTAACTGTACAAATATTCCCAGGCCAATGTTCAAGTCCACAATTTCATCCAGAACGCTTTCATAGCGGTTCTATAAATCCTGTAACACTCTATATTACCGACACACAGTGGTTGAAACTTTTATTCTGAGAAACTGACCAGGCCAGGAGCTTGGTGACGTTTATGGTCTTTAGAGCATTTGTACTGGACTGCCCACTAAGCAATTCTGCAACAGGCAGTTTTAGTAGTGGAGACTTCAATTGACAGAGTTCAAGATTAATGTTTTCCTGCCATTTGTAAGATGAAGTACAAGCTACTTTCAGATGGTAAGTGGCATTGGTTTTAGCTCTAGAAGTTTGAGAATGCAACTAGTACAATAAGTCATGGCAAAATTCAAAGATACTGTTGGTGTGTGTGAAGGGGGATATGATTTAAAAGGTCCAATAAGACGCTGGCTTGTCAGGGACAGAAAATGACTAGTAAGATGTGTCACACTTCACTAATCCCTCCACAACCAAATAGCCAAACATTTTACTCCCCAGTATAAGAAAGTACCTATACGTGGAGAAGATATGAGGGCAAAGGGTTCTCTAATCTAGCAGACAAAGACATAGCAAGATCCAATGGCTGGAAGCTGAAGTCAGATACATTTAGACTAGAAGTAAGCTGCACATTTAAACAGCGAGGATAATTAATAGTGGAACATACCAAGGGATGTGGTAGATTCTCCATCACTTTCAGTGTAAGTCAAGATTCGATGTCTAACAGATATGCTCAGCCAAAAGTTATGGGCTTGATGCAAGAGTTAATGGGTGAAGTTCTATGGACTTATGTCATGAAGGAGGTCAGACTATGATCATAAAGGTCTCTTCCAGCCTTAAAAGTCTATTAATTCTCTGCTGCACTGAGCAACAAGAAGGAGAAGCAGGCAGAAAATAGGGTGACAAGGAAGGAAAGAAGGGAAGCCAGTCCCTGCAGGAGAGAGGAAGAGATGAAGGTATCAAGGACTGGAGCTTAGGGGGAAAAATAAGGATGTACAGGGGACAGAGAGAGAGAGAACATAAGAGATTCATACCTACACAAGGGGGGAAAAAAAAAAAAAAGATTTATGTGATCAGGGATTCCATAGTCAGCAGAATCAACAAGCTTGTCATCACCACAACACATCCAGAGAACACAAGAGCGTGCGGTCTGTGAGGAGCAAGGCTATGAGATGTGGACATGAGGCTGAAAAGGATCCCGAGGAGAACTGTGCTGCAGGTCGGAACGAATATCCGTTCTAGAGAGAATCTAGCAGTGTCAAAGAGTGACTTCACTATGCTGGGTAAGACACTTAAAGTGGAAGCTTGGGTGATTTTCAGCAGAATACTTCTGGTCCCCAGAGAAGGAGGGACAAGTTAACGAAGATGAACAGGTGATTCAAGGATTGGTGCTACGAGGAAGGCTTTGGGATGATCGACCACTGGGAGACATTCACAGAAAGAAGACATTCCTCTATTGATGGACTTCACTTGAGTACCTGGAGTATTAACCTTCTGGGATCAAAGCTGGCATGATTGATAAGAAGGGTTTTAAAACTAGGAGACTAGGGGAGAAAGTTGGGAGAGACCTTGAGAAATCTCCACATTTGGCTTCAATACACAGAGCAGTAAAATCAGCTAAATGAAGATATGCTAAGGGATAAAGGAACATCAGAAGGTGAGAGTATGGACAGCAAGGTGAAAGTACTGATTTGAGTAGCAGTCAGGTAGATGTTACAATTAGTAAAGGACTATACCTAATCCAGGAGAAAAAGTGGATGAGATCTGAGCAAAACGACTGAAGAGCTCATATATGAATGCAAGGAGTCGGGCAATAAAATGGAAGAACTTGAACTACTGATGCAGGAGGTCAAACCAGATATTATAGGAATGACAGAAACATGGTGGAATAGCACACTTATGAATGGACTAGAGCAGGGGTGGGCAAACTTTTTGGCCCAAGGACCACATGTGGGTGGGAAAATTGCATGAAGGGCCATAAATGTAGGGCTGGGGCAAGGGGTTGGGGTGCAGGAAGAATGAGGGGGCTCAGGGCAGGGGGTTGGGGTGCAAGAGGGGTTTGGGGTGCGGCTCCAGCCTGGCGCTGCTTACCTTGAGTGGCTCCGGGGTGGCAGCAGCGTGCAGCAGGGCTAAGGCAGGCTCCCTGCCTGCCCTGGCCCCATGCCGCTCCCGGAAGTGGCCAGCACCATGTCTCTGCAGCCCCTGGGAGTTAGGGGGGCAGAGGGCTTCGCGCCTGCGGGTACCTCCCCCGAAGCTCCCATTGGCCATGGTTTCCCAGTGCAGGTTTGCCCACCCCTGGCCTAGAGGTATTGAAGGGTAAGAGCTGTTTAGGAGAAAGAGGAAAAAAGGTCACGGTGGTAGGGTAGTACTGTGCACCAAAGAAGTGGTAAATTGTAAAGAGACAAGAAGCGACAGTATGAACAAAACAACCTGTTTGGATCAAAATCACTTTGGGGAAGGATTGTAAGAGAGGCTGTATTAGGCAAGCGTTTGGGTCTCCTCCAGACCTTCAACAGTCAGACTCCGATATGGACAGAGATCTCTTCAAGAACATTAGAGAGAGAGAACTACCTTTGGGAACCGTGTCCTGACGGGAGACTTACTTCCCAGATAGAGATTGGAGAATAAATGCTACTAATACAGATGGGGTCTAGTTTTTCCTGGATATGATAGATGAGTTTTCTTCATCAGACCATCACCAAACCAACAAGAGATGATACAATTTTAGACTTTTTGATAAGTACTGAGGACATCATAGAAGAGCTGGCCCTAGGAAATAACCTTGGATTGAGTGATCAAGAGCTGCTTTAGTTTAAATTAAATGGAACAACTATGGTTTTAAGGGAAGTTAAAGTTAACCAGTCTGAAGAGCTCAAAGACTTAAATGTGGGGGAAACTTAGCTTTTGTATCGCTGATTTGAAGAAATTCCATCTGCCATTTGCATCCCAAGCAAGGGGCAAAACTTGCAGGAAAAGGCTCCAAGCCCAGCTGGATGAATAGCCTCCTCAAAAAGGTTAGTAGGTATAAGCATAGAGCCTACAAGGAATGGGAAAAGGGACTGATCTGCAAAGAAAGCTACATCATGGAGGTTAGAAAATGGAGGAATAAAGTGAGAATTGCCAAAAGTCCAGTTGAATTAGCTCTTGCCAAGGAAATTAAAATACGCAAGAGGGGGGTTTTCAGTTATATAAATAAAAAGAATAAAGGAGGAGGAGATTAGGCTGCTATAGAGTGTGGATGGGATGGAGTTTAAAGATAAACTAGGTATGCCCAAAAACTAAATGAATACTTTGCCTCTGTTTTCAATAAGGGTGATAATATGGAACATGGCCATGAACGACAGGATGGCTGATGGAAGTGAGTGTATAGAAATGGAAGGTACCACATCAGAGGTGGAAGGAAAAAAACTTAAAGAGTTTAAGGTGCTCAAATCATGGGAACCTGATAATTTCCACCCCAGAATATTGAAAGAACTGGCACATGAGATTGCTCGTCCAGAACAAGGATTGTAATAATTAACTATTTGGGGGTAGTACCATATGTCTGGAGAATAGCTAATGTCATACCTATATTTAAGAAAGGGAAATAAAAACAAAACAAAACAGATCTGGGCAATTAGACCTGTTAGTCTGACCTCAGTAGTACGCAAGACTTAAAAACAAATTGTGAAGGAAAGAATCATTAAGTTCCTGGAGGTAAAGGGAATGTAATACAACATAGGTTTACTAAAGGTAGAACATGCCAGACTAATTTGATTTCCTCTTTTGAGAAAAATATGGTTTTTTTTTAAATAAGGGAAATGCAGCAAATTTAATATAGTTGGACTTCAAGTAAAGCATTTGACACAGTATCACATGGGAAATTGTTTAATTAGAGAAGACGGGGATTAGTATGAGACTTGTAAGACAGATAAGGAACTGGCTAAAGGGGAGAAGGCAACAGGTTGTGCTAAAAGGTAAACTATCATGCTGAAGGGAGGTTATTAATGGAGTCCTCAGGGTCTGGTCTTGGGACCAGTCTTACTCAATATTTTTATTAATGACCGTGGCATAAAAAAGTAGCAATGTGCTAGTGAAATTTGCTGATAATACAAATTTGGAAGGCATCAACAGAGTATAGCCACTCAGGGGAGACAGACATGCTAGCTCTGCTCAAGCTAGCATACTAAAAATAGCAGCAGGGACGTAATGGCATAGGTACAAGCCTGTCCCACCCTGTGGCTTGCCTGTGCCATGACGTCCAGAGTGCTACTTTTGGCATGCTAGCTTGAGCAGAGCTAGTGCATATCTGTCTACTCAGGCAGGAAGGCATGCTCCCAGCTGCTGTATTCACACAGCCTTAGAAGCTAATGGCCCTGTGTCCAGTTAGTATTTATTTGTATTACCATACCACCTAGAAGCCCTAAGCATTAATTCCCCTAGAACAGATTTAAAAATATATACGTATAAGCCGCTAACGCTCACAGAGCAGAGCGCCAGCCCATCTTATTGTTGCCAATTCACACTTGAGGCTGGCACAAGGAACAGAAAGAAGAAATAAGTCACTGTCTTTCCCTAGCCACACCACCACCACAAACCAAGAACACCCAATGAGAAATGAACCAAGGCCTGGCCAGATGCCCAAAACCCTCATTACAGGCTTGAGCCAGTTCTTATTGAAGCTAACGGTAGCTGGATCAAATCCTAGGAGGAGGCGGGGACTGGATCTCAGAAGCTATCTCAGATTTAGGATTCTGCCAAGCATGCTGCCAGTGTGCCATGCCGACTGTCTCCACACCGTGGCTTTGTGAAGTGGCTCAGTATCCCTGTGGGAGTGAGAGAGAAGACTAACTTGTTCATTTGAAAAAAAAAAAAAACCTACCAACTGCTAGCACTGAAACAGGCCTAAGCAGTGAAAGGCCTCCATTATCAATTGATCGACAAGGCTAGGGGGAAAGGCTGACCAAACCACAGAGATGGCAATTTACACGAAGGGATGGTTTCAGGAAGTTGATCCACGAAGTCTCAAAATTAACGGCTCAGCAGGCACTCTGAACCTGCACAGCATCACCCAGCTTAGCACACTCAGGTGCAGTAAGCAGGCACAAGCCAGCTGGTCATTCCAGCTTCCTTACAGTAATGTGAACCCATCCGCCCTTAGCTCTTTGAAAGCTTGAATTAAATCAATCCAAGTGAACAATCTGCAGGCTAACTACTGCTGGGGACTATCAATGCTTGCTACAGAAGTTGGTCTTAGGAGAAAGATCTCAGAAGGAGGAGAGAGTGGAACAGCAGGTGCCAAGAAGTGCTGGAGGAAGAGATCTGGAGGGCTCCGGAGACTGGAAGTGAGTTTGAGTCTCATTTCTAGGTCAGCTCTTCCAGTCCAGACTAAGTCTGTAGCGAACAGAAGTTATCACACAATATCTGGGAGTTTATGAGAAAGCGAGTTGATGGTCTCCGTTCCTGATGTCCAAATCACAAACAGTCCCCTTTGCTGGCAGGGGTGCCAAAGACTGACCAGGCCATGGAGAGTCAATGTCACTTCCACTCTGGAGGTGGGTTCTTTAGGACAGGGAATGAGGCACACAATTGGCACCATACTGGGGGAGGCATGTGCTATTAAGTGCTGTTCTTGCTCTGCAGACAAATAGACTGCAGTCTCCAATGCTGTCCCTCCACACTGTCCACTAGCAATTAAAAAAGCAACTGCAGAGAGACCTAGAAAATGAACACGTTTGTTTCAATATTCATCAGTAATCCACCGAACAGGTAGACACAACCCTTTTCTCTCAGGTTTCTTAGTAACATAAGACACCAGCACATAAAGAACATCAACAAGAAGAGTGTGAGTGTGTGTTTCTAAGAGGCACAGAAACATTTAACTTCCAAAAAGGATTTTAGTGTAAAACAAACTTTCTAGTTTTGGATTAAACTCCCACCAAAGCACTTTGGATAAAGAGTTAGAAACAAGGTAGACACCAAAAGAGTACAGAGCGTATTGTTGGTGCTTGATTGAGTAAACACCACCTCCTCCCATTTTCTTGCTTCCTAACAATGAAAGTTGTCTACAGGGAGTGCTCATCACTTCCTAAAAGTCTTCCAGACCCAACAGAAACTCATGCCTAGGATCCCAGGACTTAAGTGCCAGTGTATAGGTGAGCACAGGAACAGAAGGGGATAGGGGCTTGGGCTCCCACAATCAAGTTCTGCCCCTTTTTAGATGCACTCCAGCTACCATGACCCCTGTGCACCTCGTAGCACCCAGGAAACAGCCAGGATACAGAAGCACCCTAACCTTGCTGCTTTTGGTCACTGGCCATACATCTATGGCTCCTGAGGTGGGGTGGTGGTATAGAGACTCATCCTTCTACATCAAATTCATCACTAGCCTAAGCAAATATCTCCATTTACATCAGTGGATTTGTCCCAATTTATACCTGCGGTGGATTCAGACCTGAAAAAACACAGTAAAAATAAAAACAAATGAAGAAACCCTAATATAAAAACTCTACCTTCCTCCAATTTCCCTTTTCTTTTTAAATATGGAAAAACATTCTATTTCTTGTACATATGCAAAATTGAATCAGATCACTAGGTAATAAATGTTTTTAGAAGGGCGTAAAAAAAACCTCATTAAAAATAATGTTTTTAAAAGGGCGTAAGGCTAAATCAATTATCTTTCTTATGCTCGGTGAGATGGTTGAAGAGCCTTTGGGAGCGTTACTAGGAAATTCGCCCCCATGCACATACAATAATAGCTTTGAAAGTTAAGGAAGGAAATTATATTTAATGTATTTGCCCAGTTTTACCTCAAAGTAAATAAGCAGGAGGAAATGTTCTAAGTAACCATTAAAACAGTTTTAAATTCATACATCAATGTAGGAAGAGAGTCTTTTTGTTTAAAGGGTCTCATTTGTTGCAACAAGACAAAAGCACTTGGTCTCATTCCAGGTCCTGGCCAGCAACCTGACTGAGTGCCATCCCAGGGAAAGGATCTTCCATTACTTGATTCCTGGCAGGGCCCAGGATTAGCAGATTCAGAATGCAAAGGCAGTTTGCCATTACTCTGAATTAGAACAGCTTTAATCTCTTTTGGGGAGATTTCTCATGATTCTCTCTCAAACCCCCAAATTTTGCCACGAAGCTAATCATAGCTGAACAATGGGGTTGAACACATACGTACAGGGGGAATAACCTAAACTACATTTTAGGCTTAGTCTGCACATGGACTTGCAGAGATGTAACTACTCTGTCCCAAAACAGATGAGTTATTTCAGTGTCAGTCACAGAACCATAGAATATCAGGGTTGGAAAGGACCTCAGGAGGTCATCTAGTCCAACTCCCTGCTCAAAGCAGGACCAATCCCCAACTAAATCATCCCTGCCAGGGCTTTGTCAAGCCTGACCTTAAAAACCTCCAAGGAAGGAGATTCCACCACCTCCCTAGGTAACGTATTCCAATGCTTCATCACCCTCCTAGTGAAAAAGTTTTTACTAATATCCAACCTAAACCTCCCCCACTGCAACTTGAGACCATTGCTCCTTGATCTGTCAGTCTGGGTGAGGACATTCATTTCAGATGGGAACCAGCTAAAGTCAGTGGCTAGACTTTCACTAAACAAAACCAACATTAGCCACTTTCTTCCAAACTGGAAGTCCACACAGACTTGCTTGGAAGTAACTAAACTGGTTAAATTCACACCTTTTGTTATTTCTGTGCAGGTCTGTGCACAAAAGACCAGCTCTTGGGGGCGGTTTTGAGACTATGCCATACAGGGCCCTGTGCTTCTGAGGGACCCCATCTCTCACACTCTATTTCCAAGCCAGATCGCAATCTCCCATGCAGGGCACGTCTTGACTGCAGAGTTAACTTGAGTTACTCCTCTCAAGTTAGTCCAACTCAAGTGAGAGCAGCCCACTGTGAAACAAGACTCAGGTCCAGTCCATACTTAAAATTTCGGTCGATATAGCTAGAGCACTCAAGGGTGCGAACAATCCACACTGCTAAGAGCCATAGTCAAGCCAATCTAACCCATGTTGTGTTCACAACTAGACTGATGGAAGAATGTTTCCATTGACCAAGCTACCATCGCTCAGGGAGGTGGAGTTCCTGTAGCAATGGAAAAACTTCTTTCATTGCTGTAGGAAGTATCTATGATGTGGGATTAAAGTAGTGTAGCTACAGCACCCTAGCTATGCCGCTGTAGCATCCATAGCATAGATACAGCCTCAGTGTCCACAGTGGCGCTGCATTCACCCCTGTGTGTGTCACTGGGACATCTGGGAACACATCCCATGGTTCTTAGTGCTGCAATAAGAGGAACTGCTCTATAAATTCTTCCCCAGGGAGTTGCGGGAGAACTTGAGCACACAGGGGAATTGGGGGGAAGGGCGCTGGAGAACAAGTGGCTCTTGAGTGATACTAGCCTGCATCCAGTACTAGAGTAGTTGTGCTCGTACGAGTTTTAGCTTATACCCTGCCCCTAAACAGGACAGCCAACTTGAGTTAAACGCACTAGTACACTTGGATTAAGGTTTGTATATGTGGAGGGGACCATGGTGGGGAAAACTTTTTTTTTTTTTTAATTTAATTCAGGTTTTCTATGATTTAAATTATTATAAGTTTTCATTTTAAAAATAAACCTGTTTAAAATGAAATGTGAGTATAATACAGAAAGTGTTAAGGCCTAAACCTATTATCTGTTAAGACATTTAAATTGGAAAAAAAAAAAAAAAAAGCTGATTCCATTAGCCTCTATCAAAAACCGTGTTAAAGGCTGCTTTTCTAGATAAAGAAAGAATCAGGGGGGAAAAACATCTAACTTTTGAGATCAAGATTAATAAATATGGTGCCACAAGTCATGTACCATATTAAGGGTTTGTTTTGTTTAATAAAAAGATTGTAAATGCCGTTGTGTGTTTAATTCCAGTTACCATCCTAATGCAGCTTGACACAAATGAGCAAAAAGTTAATTTTCTATTAAAGCAGCAATAATCACCATTTTCTAACATACTAAACTGTACAAGAAGAATCTGAAAACGTTAAACTGTATAATTGTTTAATAAATGTATATAGGTATAGTGTATCCTCCTAGGTCACAAAAAGGTGTACCAACTCTAGTGTAAATGCTTATTTAGTTGTAACCATTAAAACATGCTGATTTACATCAGCCTTGGAGAATGCATGTTTCTTTAGAAAAATAACTGAACTACAAATGGAAAAGTGATTCAAATTGATAATTTAAATCAAGGCGTTCCACTTGGTGATTTAAATCATTATTTAAATCACTGATTTAAATTGCCCTGATTTAAATCAAATCGACACTGGAGGGGACTCAAGTTAGGGTCAACACTCAAGTCAAATTAACTTTGCAGTGAAGACAAGTCTGCAGAGTCTGACTTAAGGTCAGCAGTACAGACTGAATTCCCTAGCACTTCTCCCCTGTTCCCTAAGGGGAGGGTCTAGGATTAGCTGCCATTTTACTTGATATTTTTAATATTATGTATAGATAGGTAGAATTACATATTTATTGAAAACAATTTCTTGTACACCAGATCTGGACTTGTGCTACTTTGATGCAAACCTAGTACCCCATGATTTGTCACAGGGAGTCTGTGTTAAAAGTTTTGGGGTTGTTTTTTTCAGTGTTTGTAGATGCCTGAGCCTTTTCTGTAGTGGCCACAAAGTTCACAGTAAAAAGAAAAGGAGGACTTGTGGCACCTTAGAGACTAACCAATTTATTTGAGCATAAGCATCCGATGAAGTGAGCTGTAGCTCACGAAAGCTTATGCTCAAATAAATTGGTTAGTCTCTAAGGTGCCACAAGTCCTCCTGTTCTTTTTGCAGATACAGACTAACACGGCTGCTACTCTGAAAAAAGTTCACAGTAGGCACTTCAGAGAAGGTCATCTAGCCTTTTGGGTAGCAGGACAACAATGGAAGAGGAAATGAGATATCAAACCCATAAGTACAGGGTATGCTGAAGTGCTTGTACATCTACTGCTGTGTGCTGTCAGTTTGCAGAACTAAAACAAGGAGAAAAATCCCAGCAGACTAAGCCATGGCATTTCCTCTGCTACCTCTCGGTCTGGAAGACATAGCCCCTCGGTCTGCCCTTCAGGAGATCACACAGTAAGAGGAAGAGAAAGCCAGAGATTAATAATTAACTCTAGGCCCTTCACCTGCAAGTACACAATCAGGACTGTTAAAATATTAAGTTACAAGTATTCCAAAAATGTGAAACCATCACTCCAGGGAATAAAGGTCACTCCCCAGTCTCTTGGTTGGAGCTGCTAGTAGCAGAGAGCAACTGTTGCACTGGCTGGTGTGCATCATACGCCACTCCACACTCATGTTTTTGGGACGCAAAACAATTGGAAAAAACGAGCTCAGGCTCCCTTGGAAGGCCCCAGGGCTGCATCATTATCTCATTAACATATCCAATTTCAACAGATTGTCAAGAATAGCTGTGTACTACAACTGCACATCTCAGGAGAGGATCCCACTGCACTAACTTTCACTACACTAGCCTTGCCTCCAAACCTGTGAGGTAGATGGGGAAACTGAGGCATAGAGGTAAAATGACAGGAATAGGGTCACACAGTGGATGGGGCAGAGGCAGGAATAGGACCCAGGCCATCTCAGCTCCCATTCTTTCATTCTGACCCACTGCTTAGTCAGTTTTTGGAGGCAGAAGTCCAGTTCTAGATTTAAATCAGTATGTAAAAGCCTGCTGGGCAAATCTGTGCAATAAGGGAGTATGCTGGTTATATCCACGCTCTTCAAACACACACACACACACACACACAAAACCAGTCAACCAAACAGACTTTGGGTGTTGAATTTCTAAGTGTGATAACCTAGGGAAAACTGTAGCACACAGCCAGATCACCCTCCAACAGATCTCTGAGAATGCTCATTTGTAACAGGAGCGGGCTGGTAGTACCAGACTTTGCTGCTAGATTCAGTCACAAAGAAATGCTCCGTTAGACAGTGGCACTGCTCCGACTGCCATAAGAAATCCTGATACTCCCTTTGCTGGTGCACAATACAGACTGCGTCAGAGCAAGCTGCCAGACAGATGAACCCTCATAAAAGGGAATTAAGAAATAAAATGCTCCTACCAGCATTCATTTCCAGGTGTGAAGGAGCTCACAATACCAGCTGCTGGGAAGGCAACAAGGATTTTCAGAGAACACTGGCACAGTCACTTGTATGATACCTCTATCGCTGTGGCCACCCCCCACAGCTGGATGACGCAGCAGGCAGCTGTTGCTCCTTGTGTGTACAAGGAAGTGGGGGTAGGGGAGGACCAGGTAGGTCAAGCGTCTGGGAAACCCGGCACTAGACAGCAACCAGAACTCAGATGGATCAGATTGTTATTTGGTGGGTGAAACGTGTCTGGCTCTCAGTGCAACTCCCAGTGATCAACTGCCCATATCAGAATCTACTGCTGACATGCCCAGAGTGGTCAAGAACTGAATGGGTCTGGAGGCAGAAGAGCTAGCCTCTCACCCCTGGAGAGGGCCCAAGCAAGTCTTTTGTCCCTCCAGGCCCACGAACATGATACAATTCTGTGGTGACCCAGAATCCTACTTTCGACGTCTCCGACTCAAAGAATATTTCCAACACACCTCTGAACAACATACTAACCCACAGAATCCTTCCTACCAACACTACAAAAAAGAAGGATTCTGGGTGGACTCCTCCCGAAGGTTGAAACAACAGACTGGTCGTCGACATGCACGGGCTGAAATTGTGGAAAAGCAGCATCACTTGCCCCATAACTTCAGCCGTGTTGAACACAATGCCATCAACAGCCTCAGGAACAACTCTGACATCATAATCGAAAAGGCTGACAAAGGAGGTGCTGTTGTCTTCAGGAATAAGTTGGAATATGAACAAGAGGCTGCTAGGCAGCTCTCTAACTCCACATTCTACAGGCCATTATCCTCTGTTCACAACTGAGGATTACCAAAAGAAACTACACCATCTGCTCAAGAAACACCCTGAGAAAGCACAGGAACAGATCTGTGCAGACACATCCCTAGGACCCCGACCAGAGGTATTCTGTCTGCTACCCAAGATCCATAAACCTGGAAATCCTGGATGCCCCATCATCTCAGGCATTGGCACCCTGACAGCAGGATTGTCTGGCTATGTGGACTCTCTCTTCAGGCCCTACGCTCCCAGCTATCTTCGAGACACCACTGACTTCCTGAGGAAACTACAATCCATCAGTGATCTTCCAGAAAACACCCTCCTGGCCACTATGGATGTAGAAGCCCTCTACACCAACATTCCACACACAGATGGACTACAAGCTGTCAGGAACAGTATCCCCGATAATGTCACGGCAAACCTGGTGGCTGACCTTTGTGACTTTGTCCTCACCCATAACTATTTCACATTTGGGGACAATGTATACCTTCAAGTCAGCAGCACTGTTATGGGTACCCGCATGGCCCCACAGTATGCGAACATTTTTATGGCTGACTTAGAACACTTCCTCAGCTCTCGTCCCCTAACACCCCTACTCTACTTGCGCCACATTGATGACATCTTCATCATCTGGACCCATGGAAAAGAAGCCCTTGAGGAATTCCACCATGATTTCAACAATTTCCATCCCACCATCAACCTCACCCTAGACCAATCCACACAAGTGGCCCATTTCCTGGACACTACAGTGCTAATAAGCGATGGTCACATAAACACCACCCCATACCGGAAACCTACTGACCGCTATTCCTACCTACATGCCTCCAGCTTCCATCCAGGACACACCACACGATCCATTGTCTACAGCCAAGTTCTATGACAACTGCATTTGCTCCAATCCCTCAGACAATCCTTCAAGAAAAACACCTACAAGAATGCTTGATCTAGATCTTAAAATTACAATACCCACCTGCTGAAGTGAAAAACAGATTGATAGAGCCAGAAGAGTACCCAGAAGTTACCTACTACAGGACAGGCCCAACAAAGAAAATAACAAAGAACGCCACTAGCTGTCACCTTCAGCCCCCAACTAAAACCTCTCCAGCACATCAAAGATTTACAACCAATCCTGAAAAATGATCCCACTCTCACAGATCTTGGGAGACAGACCAGTCCTCGCTTACAGACAGCCCCCCAACCCGAAGCAAATTCTCACCAGCAACCACACAACAAAAACACTAACCCAGGAACCTATCCTTGCAACAAAGCCCAATGCCAACTGTGTCCACACATTTATTCAAGTGACACTATCATAGGACCTAATCACATTAGCCCACGCCATCGGGGATCGTTCACCTGCGCATCTACCAATGTGATATATGCCATCATGTGCCAGCAATGCCCTTCTGCCATGTACACTGGCCAAACCAGACGGTCTCTACACAAAAGAATAAATGGACACAAATCTGACATCAGGAATCATAACATTAAAAAACCGGTAGGAGAACACTTCAACCTCTCTGGACACTCAGTAAAAGATTTAAGGGTGGCAATTTTGCAACAGAAAAGCTTCAAAAACAGACTCCAAGGAGAAACTGCTGAGCTTGAATTAATATGCAAACTAGATACCATTAACTTGGGTTTGACTGGGAGTGTCTGGGTCATTACACGTATTGAATCTATTTCCTTAAGTTAGGTATCCTCACACCTTCTTGTCAACTGTCTAAATAGGCCGTCTTGATTATCACTACAAAAGTTTTTTTTCTCCTGCTGATAACAGCTCATCTTAACTAATTAGCCTCTCACAGTTTATATGGTAACTTCCAACTTATCTGTGTGTATATATACATACATACATAGATATATATGTTCCATTCTATGCATCCGATTAAGTGGGCTGTAGCCCACAAAAGCTTATGCTCCAATAAATTTGTTAGTCTCTAAGGTGCCACAAGTACTCCTGTTCTTGGTGCAGTCTAGTGGCACACACAGGTATGGGGAAGCTTGCACTGCGATTGTCTGTGCTGGGCCAGTTCTGTAGTCGGAAGGACTTCAGTCTCCAGGGCATCAGTCTGGCACCTTTCACCAGCACTAAAAGGCTACCTTGGGGCTGACTGCATAGGTTCCGAGAGCGCTTTACATCCTCAGTGGCAATTAGCCACTTTAGCAGAATGACACTCAGCTTCCCAGGAAGTTCTGGACTGGCTAGCGTGAGGAAGCGGGGCAGCTGTGGGGAATGAAAACAGTAGAGAAGAGTTGTACTATACAGAAGTGGGTAGGTTAGCTTTGATTTGAGAACACCCTCCAATTCTACCAACGTGAACATTTTAGAGATGGCACAATTTAGCAGGGAATGAGCAAGAGGGTGTCCAGTTCCGCTTCGGCTACTGGGTTTGACTGCAGAGTTGGCTGTGCTACTCCACTGAGCATATGCTCAGCCTGTAGAACTTACTGCTGCAGGAGGTCAGCGTCTCTGATGCCATAGCTGAATATATTTCAAATTACTGATAAAATTGGTAGTTATAGGCCAAACTCCGAGTAACCAGATCTCATGCTTCAGAGCAAAGGCTGATCACGGCAGGAGGTTTGGAAGAACACACTTTCCTAACCTGTTTGTCAAGGGATTGGATTCTCCATCCCTGGAAATTTTTAAGTCAAGATTGTATGTTTTTCTAACAGATATGCTTTAGTTCAAACATGAATAGGGAAGTCCTATGTGGTCCGTATTATGCAGAAGGTCAGACTAGATCACACCGATCCTGTCTGGCCTTATAATCTATGAATCTCAGGGATCGTCTACACTGGCAGTTTACAGCACTGCAACTTTCTCGCTCAGGAAGGTGGAAAAAACCCAACCCAACTTGCGTGCAGCAAGTTTCAGCGCTGTCAAGGCCAGTGTAGACAGTGCCCCAGCGCTGGGAGCTACGCCCCCCCGTGGAGCCACGTCGCAACCACACAAGGCAGGTTAAAGCGCTTTAGCATTGCCAGCGTAGACTAGTCCTCAGGAAGGAACAAATTGGCCAGATACATTCGGGAGTTTCACCACCATCATCTGCAAGATCATGCCCTGCCTGAACCAAGAGACAACTGAATGGGCCATTGCTCTGATCTGGGCCAGTAAATCCTGTGATGCAGAATGGGGGTAAGAGGTGGTACTCCATGAAGAGCTTGCATTTGTGGGGCTGAGACAGAGTGTGAGAAGCCACCAAGAAAAAAAGTTTCAACATGACTCTGGACAGAAAGCAGAGTTTTCTATTCCATTCAGATGATGCACAAGTGCTCTCGCTGACTAAGAGCGTGTCAGTCTTTAAGCATTGCCTGGAGTTAGTGAGCCACGCTTAAGGAAAGGCTTAAACATGCAGACTTTGGTTTGAGTAACCTACTTCCCTCTACCCCTTTGTTCCTTTTCCATCCATTCCCCTCCCTCCACACTCCACCTACGCCCACTACACCAGCTGGAGGAGCCTGGATACAAGAGGCAGCTTTTCAAATGAGATCATTAAGTGCTGAAAACCCAGAGAGCAATTTCACAAGTGCCTGGCCTGCTGTTTGTTTAAGTTTGAGCATTGATGAAAGAAGCTGTTTGTACTGCATACAATCAGAAAAGAGGTTGCATAAATTTTCCCTATACAGCTCTGCCAGCACAAATTACTCCTGCTTTGCATTACAGTCCATAGGTGTGGGTGGACATTCACCACGTATGCCACGGTTATATTATCTTCTGCTACAGTGGGTGGCAAGCTCTCCCTGGGGCCTTTCATATAGGCCTAGATGTGGTGACTGCATCTGCATGCACAGTGATCAACAGAGCAACTGCACCTCTAACCTGGAGGCATTAATGACTACTAGAGGGAGATGTGTCTAGAAGGGATGGGCAGAGTAGTAGCAGATGGGGGTGTAGCTACAACCAGTTTCTTTCTTGGCCTCTTGACTACAATTAAGGTCAGGTTAAATATCCCATATAGCTTTCAGCAAGGATTATATCCTACCTTTGCAAAGGGATGGGCAAGGATCTAGTTGACACTATAGTCCAGGAGCATAAGCTTTTGTGAGCTACAGCTCACTTCATCAGATGCATACTGTGGAAAGTGTAGAAGATCTTTTTATACACACAAAGCATGAAAAAATACCTCCTCCCACCCCACTCTCCTGCTGGTAATAGCTTATCTAAAGTGATCACTCTCCTTACAATGTGTATGATAATCAAGGTGAGCCATTTCCAGCACAAATCCAGGGTTTAACAAGAACGTTGGGGGGGGGGGGGGCGCTAGGAAAAAACAAGGGGAAATAGGTTACCTTGCATAATGACTTAGCCACTCCCAGTCTCTATTCAAGCCTAAGTTAATTGTATCCAATTTGCAAATGAATTCCAATTCAGCAGTCTCTCGCTGGAGTCTGGATTTGAAGTTTTTTTGTTGTAATATCGCAACTTTCATGTCTGTAATCGCGTGACCAGAGAGACTGAAGTGTTCTCCAACTGGTTTATGAATGTTATAATTCTTGACATCTGATTTGTGTCCATTTATTCTTTTACGTAGAGACTGTCCAGTTTGACCAATGTACATGGCAGAGGGGCATTGCTGGCACATGACGGCATATATCACATTGGTGGATGTGCAGGTGAACGAGCCTCTGATAGTGTGGCTGATGTTATTAGGCCCTGTGATGGTGTCCCCTGAATAGATATGTGGGCACAGTTGGCAACGGGCTTTGTTGCAAGGATAGGTTCCTGGGTTAGTGGTTCTGTTGTGTGGTATGTGGTTGTTGGTGAGTATTTGCTTCAGGTTGGGGGGCTGTCTGTAGGCAAGGACTGGCCTGTCTCCCAAGATTTGTGAGAGTGTTGGGTCACCCTTCAGGATAGGTTGTAGATCCTTAATAATGCGTTGGAGGGGTTTTAGTTGGGGGCTGAAGGTGATGGCTAGTGGCGTTCTGTTATTTTCTTTGTTAGGCCTGTCCTGTAGTAGAAAGAAAAGGAGTACTTGTGGCACCTTAGAGACTAACCAATTTATTTGAGCATGAGCTTTCGTGAGCTACAGCTCACTTCATCGGATGCATACTGTGGAAATTGCAGAAGACATTATTATATACACAGACACCATGAAACAATACCTCCTCCCACCCCACTCTCCTGCTGGTAATAGCTTATCTAAAGTGATCATCAAGATGGACCATTTCCAGCACAAATCCAGGTTCTCTCACCCTCCGCCCCCCCACAGACAAACTCACTCTCTTGCTGGTAATAGCCCATCCAAAGTGACCACTCTCTTCACAATGGGGTGGGAGGAGGTATTGTTTCATGGTGTCTGTGTATATAATAATGTCTTCTGCAATTTCCACAGTATGCATCCGATGAAGTGAGCTGTAGCTCACGAAAGCTCATGCTCAAATAAATTGGTTAGTCTCTAAGGTGCCACAAGTACTCCTTTTCTTTTTGCGAATACAGACTAACACGGCTGTTACTCTGAAACCTATAGTCCAGGAGTGGCCAAACTGTGGCTCACAAGCCGCATGCGGCTCTTTTACAGTTGAAGTGCGGCTCACTGAGCCCTCCATGCCCCCGCCCCCATTCTCCATCTCCCCTCCACCCGGAGGGAGGGGAGCTTGGGACCTCTGCCTTGTAGCACGGTTGTGGGATAGGGGCTTCTGCCCACTGGGGAAGGGGATGTCGGGGCTTCAGCCCCACAGGGTGTGCCTGCCAGGGCTCAGGGCTTCAGCAGGAGCGGGACTGAAGCCCCGAGCCCCAGCAGGTGCCTTCCATAGGGCAGAAGCCCCGAGCCCCAGCTCTCGAAGTTCTGAAGATTGTCATATGTGGCTCGGAGGGTCAGTAAGTTTGGCCGCCTCTGCTATATTCCTTTCCAAGTACTCAGCCTCTCTGGATTAAAGACAGCCAAGTATGTCCACTTGTGTGGATCATACTGCAAATGTTGTGGCCAGATGTCCAATAAAAGCTAGATTGAGACTCACAAGCTGATCTTACAGGAAGCTTGTTTTAAGAGGTGAGTCCATGTCCCAAGAGGTGAAAGGCTAGGGCAGTCTGGTGTTCACCACTGACCTGGCATTGTACAGACCCATATAAATGGGCAACTGTGATTTATAAATGGGCAACTGTGAACAGTGTCACCTGTCCCTCCTCCACTGCTCCTTGTTCTGGGCATCCCACCGATGTAACAGGGTGGAAATAGACTATGACCCACTAATGGCCCTGTTTAACCCAAATCATTCAGAGATAATGCAGGCGCCTGACACTAATTCTGTCAATGTTTACAGACCAATAATCACCATGTGCTTCTGAAACCATTCATTTTCCTGAGCTGTCTAGACTAGCACTGCTCTAGGGTGAAGGGTGGGAGGGAAAAGGGAGGGAAGAAGAATGTCTATCCATTTGAAAGGAAGAGAATACATTTAGCGGCCTGATTAAGAATAGGAGGGGTTTTTTAATGGGGCCTTTGCTAACAACCTATGAGGCATCCAGAAAATTTTGGGAGGAACTGGCCTGAAAGAGCAACCAATGCTTGGGTTTTGTGATATAAACAGGGACATTAAAAAATTAAGTCCCCAGAATATCAGTCCTGCTGATAGAGAATGCTTTATTTTTCCTTCTCTCTCCCTTCCCCTTTCTGTTCACACCCCTTTTTCCTGCTTTCACTCCTACCATCTGCTTCCTTACCCTGTCTCACTTGCATGTTCCTCAGTTTTCCTTTCTCTGAGTTTTGATCATCTCGCCTCTTTCTTTCTCACTCTCTGTATCCACGTGCATTTGCTGAACAGGGTTGCAAACAGCCCTCATGTTGTGTTCCTCCGCATCCCTCAAGTGATTTCACAGTTACCAGCAGTGCGGCAAACATTATAAACTTACCAAATAAAGCAGGGCTTAGGTTTGGCTGCACAATCATGGGTACAACTCCACCTTCCACCTGCATTGCAATCCCCTTCTCCTAAACAAAAAAATCACAGGCCAGGAGGATCTTAAACTGGGCAGCTAAACTTGAAATCTTTGGAATTGGTGTGGCCCCTCTGTCAGCACTTCAGCCAGCCTGCTAATAGGAACCACTCTGGGAAGAGAAGTGACCTGAGCCTGCCAGCTCAGCAGGGGTAGAGAGAAGTCCTTACTGGCAAGTTCAGCTCCTCTCCATTCCTTCGCTCATTTGGAGCCAGTGCTGGCGGAAAGTTTTCCATCTGAACCTTTGCTGATAGAAAATTAGGTTTGTGACAAGACTTTCTGCAGAAAGTGTCTGCTTGCCTCAGAATTTTGGTTGTTCCATTGGAAAAAAAAAAACAAAACTCCTGATGCTTTCAGTTTTGACAAAGTTGAAATTTTTCCACAGAACTTTGTTTTTTACTGACCAGCTCAGTTTGGAAGTGTTCTGAGAAAACATTAGGAGGAGATATGTTGAAAGCTCTCCCCAACCCCAGCCCACCCCCAAAAAGCATGCTAGACACTCAAGGGAAGGGGGTAGAGGAGGAGAAGCGGGGCTCAAAACTGTGGAGATGGAGAAAGACAGACAAAGTGAAGACAGGAGTAAACTGCTTGGTCTTAGGATGAGAAGTTAGTCCATTTATTTCAGTTACCATGCCAGTTAAATGTCACTGAAAGAATAGTTAGGTGCAGCTAGGGGTTTTCCAAAAAAAAAAAAAAAAGCCAGATATATCAGGCTCTAATAGAAGACCTGTTACCACTTTAGGCCTCATCCTGCTGAGATTTATGCAGGTGCTTAACCTTAAGCACAAAGTCAATGGACTATTCACATCTACGAGCTTAGTTTCAAACACGTTTGCAACAGAGGCCCTACTGTCTATGAATACAAACCTAGGATTTCCCACCATTTTCTACTAAAACACTCAAAAGCAAGAATTCCATTTTTTTTTTCTTTAGGAAAAAACAGATACAAAAGTAATTTTTAAAAACGCAGAACTCTTTTTCTTGTAACAATGGTATCTTCACATCCCAGTGTGTGAAGCATTAGTGTATAGATGAATTCTTCCTTTGGTGGCTACCCTTCAATCTCTTTGGGCTGAAGGGTCTTGGTCCTTTGTCTGATAAACACACTAGAACCTATCACTGAAGAATCTTAACATTACGTGATCTAAACTCTCATACAGGCAATAGACTAATTATGCTGATAACAACAGTGTAGTCCTACAGATCTTAGTGATTTACAAACAACAAGTTAAGCCCCGCTACTGCACCACCCTCTATGAAGATAGGTATCTTCTCCCATTTTACAGGGGCAAAGAGTTGAACTAACTTATTCAGAGTCACATGAGTCACCAGCACAGCCGGGAACGAGGACCAAGAATCCCAACTCCTTGGCTCTTGCTCTAACCACTAAGCCCTACTTCAAAGCAATTCCATTGCTTTGCTAACAGGCTGCAGGAGACTGTTCATATATCCATTTAAACCAGCAGACACTAATCTCTCCATCTGCAGTAGATCTGTGCGTGCCACAGGGATCTGGACAGGATACATTTGACAGATGTTTAATCCAGACACTAGTTGATAGCATCTTCCCTAAAAAGTCATTCCCTCCCCCAGCCTGAGGAGTCATCAGTTTCATGGGGTGAGGGAACCAGAAATAAGTCTTCTCCCCCACAAAAAAGTTCTAGCCAGTGTGACCTGGCCTTTCCCACACCTGAGAGAGGCAGGTACCTCAGCACAAGGGGTGGGGCTGTCAGGCGTGAGTCATACAACTAAGGGTATCAAATGACATCTAGGAGGTGCCGGAGTGCTAAGAAGATCTAATAACTTTTAGGCACCACGGCCCCACCTGGACACCTATAAAGTAGAGCATACCACCCACCACCACCTGAAGCAGCAAATAATCCAGAAACCAAACTAAGTACATTAGTAACAATACAGAGCAACTGAAAAGGCAGCCAAAGCTTACACATGGGGCTGACAGCAGCAGAAACAAATACTACAGAGTGCGTGTCTTCTGTTACCCTAAGAGGGGAGAGAGAAGCTGGGACAGCTCTTTCACAAGGAGCTAGTGCCACATCCTGGGAGCTGCCACAGCAACAGCTTGCTCATCTGTGTACCTAGGGCATGCAAACAGAACCCCTTCACATCAAGTAGCGTCAGGCTCCAGGTGCACAACAGGACAAGCCTTGAACATAGCCCCCGCCGTCTTGATCACAGGCTTGCCAAGCCAAATCATCAGTTTGAAAAAAATTCTAATCTCATCAACTGCTGATCACTTACAGACAGGACCCCTTTCCCCCTGGCTACCCAATGCAGGAGCATTTAGGGATTCTTCAGGCAGTCCCAATGCTGGCTCTTCATAGGAAGAGAAGAGAGGAAGGCAAGGACTAGAGGAGATCTGCATTCAATCCCCAGCTCTACTGGCCCTTACCGTGGGCAAATCACAGCCTTTGTACCTGTTCCACAAGCTGTGAAGCTGGAACATTCCTTTCCTACCCCACTGGGGAGCTGACAGGTTTAATCTTTTCTTCATGAAGGACTTAGAGAGCCTCAGGTGGGGAAGGTTAGAGAAACCCACTGGATATCACAATAAAAAAAAACATGCTCCACGGATTGCATTCTCTGCTATTGCACTTGGATCTTGACACAGATTTCCAGACATTCCCCTGCCCCCAAGAACTTTCAACCTACCTCAGGTGCCCCAAGCTATAATATCGCGACTCTCCGTCTGTCGACCGCACCACCTTGACCGTGAACATGGGCTGCAGTTGCCTCAGCTCCAGCAGCACAATGGCTAGGTAGTGAATGAAGAGGAGAGCATCTACGAGAGACACTGCATACTGCACTATCCCCTGGTAATTGGTGTCCTTGGAGTCCAAGATGCGGACGCCATAGAAGAGCCAGTAGGAAAAAACAAACAGGAATATAAGGACCAACAAGAGGGCCCGGAACATGAACACTCTTGGTATATCCGCCTTTGGCTGACGGAAGAACAGAGCCCAGGTCCCAATCAGAAGAATCAGGAGTTTAAAAGCCACAGAGATGAACAGTCCCTCGCAGACAGTGCCACATGGCTCCAGTTCATCCCGCCACAGGATCTGGGGTAAGAGAATGAAGGCAATGGGGGTAAGGAAGACGAGGAGTCCAAGGACAGCAGCCACTGTTAAACCAAGGTAGCGTTTGCAATCCAAGCCAACACTGTCCTCCAGATCCTTACTGATCCTGGCAATGTCCTCCTGGGAGATGCTGTGCTCCGAGGTGCCTGTGATAGCTGTTGTGGTCTCACCCCAGTTGTCATCCTGAAAGGGAAAGAGAATAAGGAAACATCAGTTTATATCAATTCCTGATATTCTGCGTTTAGAAGCCAAAGGGCCACATGGTCACCAAAGAGGACTGGAAACTGCCACAACACAGCTGAACAGCAGGTTTAGAATCCCCCAAAAATGTATTCAACGATAATGTGAGAGGGTGGGAAGCAGGGGTAAATGGTCTAACCGAGTTTGGAATTTTTTCTTGCATCTACAGCCCCAGGAGAGATGACTCAACATAAGAACGGCTGTACTGGGTCAGACCAATGGTCCATTTAGCCCAGGATCCTGTCTTCTGACAGTGGCCAATGTCAGGTGCCCCAGAGGGAATGAACAGAACACGGCAATCATCAAATGTTCCATCCCCTGTTGCCCACTCCCAGTTTCTGGCTAACAGAGACTGTGGACACTCAGAACATGGTTTTCTATCCCTTCCCATCCTGGCTAATAGCCACTGATGGACCTAACTTCCATGAATTTATCTAGTTCTTTTTTGAACCCTGTTATAGTCTTGGCCTTCATAACAACTTTACATGCTGATTACCGTGCATGGGTCTTTCCTTTCAGTTCCCTGAAAGACAATCAAATACCCTGCCCAATCTGTAGGGACAACAAAGATTATATGTTACGGTGTGAGTGTGAGTAGAAGGAAGGAAGGGGATTCATGAAGGGAGAAAGATTGGGAGCATTTGCTCCTGCTACTTAGAGATCTGGAGAACAAGCCCTGATAAAGATAGCCAGAGTTAAAAATAGAGGAGCCCACCTCCTGCAGATACAGAACATTCTGTAAATGCAGGAACTAGTGCTCTTCCAGTCCGCAAGTATTTATAAGTGCAGTGCAGAATCCACCTGCAAGAGAAATTCTGTTTCAATGGTCAGCAATGAGTCGAGTGCAATTATGGTTATAGTGAAACCTCATCCATGGTTTGCACTTTCACTGCATATTTTCTCAGTCTCCCTCACTAGTGGAGGAAACATTACACACATCCTCTGCTGAACTGTTTTAGCCAATGTTTGGTAAGCTAACAACCAACTCTCCAGTAATTTGAGGTGCTGGGCCACGTGACTCTGTGGGATTCTACAACACTTGTGAGCTCCTATATTAAAGTACTGGATGTGTCCAAAAGCTGTTCAACCTGAAGCCAGCATATTTGAAAAGTAGAGACAATTGCCAAAGAGTCAAATTTCAGTCTACAATAAAGTTGTCTGAAAGTCAGCAATAAAAGGATTCCAACTTCAGAGAACTTCTGCCACAGAGATCCTTCCTACTCCATGAACACACCTACACAAGGTCAGATTAACTCTTTATCCTTGTATGTATGGATCTGACGTGGAGCTGCTGTTCAGGGACTGACTCAGACTTCTGAAGACTTGACAATTTACACCAGTGCATTCTAAACTGCATTAAAACTTCTAGACAGTAGGTAGATTCCTTCATTCCACCCAGTGGCACCTTAAGCCTTTATAGTCACCCAGTCAGTCATTAGCACCCCAACATGGTTTTTGGAAGAGAAAAAGATATCCCAGTGCAAGTGTGTCTGTGACTGATAGGAGAAAACCCTCTGGGCTTCTGCATGGAAATATGCTGACAAAAGTGTTTTAACAAACAGGCTTAACTTAATTGACAGAGGCAGTGATGTTGCGTTGTTCTTGTACTGTGGTTTCAGGGCCTCCATCTAATCTCCATCAGCCCAGTATCTAATAAAATCATCACAATCACTTCTCAAAAGAGTTATAAAAAAGATTAAGTCTAAAAGAATCCTTGTAACAGGAGCAGACTGAGGCAGCATAATTGTTTAGAATAGCTCCAAGAATTTTCACTTCTGGTGCAATTTGAGACATTAAAATCTTGGGCCTAAAGCACTAAGGTTTTAAAAGGAGAGTGAGAGACCAACCACAGCCAGCATCTTGAAACAGCCTCAGCAACATTAACACTTTTTGTAAAAACAGGCCCTGGAAAGGCCTAACGAGTTCTCAAATGGAGTGCAGTACTAGAGTACTCTGCCTTCTGCTAGCACCTTCCATATGATGATCTAGGCATTGTCGACTCTTAACCCCTCTCCCACTCAGTGAGGTGGACCAATATAATTACCCCCATTTTACAGATGGAAAAACAGTGACAGAGGGGGAACTGACTTGCCAAGATCACAGCAAGCCAGGGCTAAAGCCTAAAACAGAACAACACACAAGCCCTGGTTCCCAGCCTCACTGCTGTAACAGTTCTTCCCATTTTAAATGGTATTACCAAGAGTTCATGCAGTCAAGTGGAGCTACCGGGCTAAAAATTTGTGCTGAAAACCTGCTGGAGCATAATGTCTTTGAGTTGCTAAGAGACAATCCTTCTTGTATTGTTTCTGTATTTTTCTTCGCTTTTTAGTTTACATTACTAGAGAGATTTGCATGAAGATAAAGACTTGTTTCTTAAAAACTCATCAGCATATTTTGCCCCACCTGACACAAACTCACCCATTCACAACTGCTTAACTGGCAGTTTGTGAAAGCTATTGTCCTAAAAAACAAAGAAGGTTTATTTATGTACCTCCATTTGGCACCCTCTGCAGTGGCATCTGGGTGCTCTAACAACTATTAATGCGTACATTGCTGGCAGGGAAGAGGCAGCAGACTGAGGTCTGGTCTACATAACTACGGCGCTCATGGGATGTGAAAAATCCACAGCCCTGAGTGAAGTAGTTATACGAACCTAACCCCCACCTGCCCGCTTCCCCCCCTCCCTCTCCCCACCCGTAGACAGTGCTACATCAGCGGGAAAGCTTGGTGTAGGAGCATCTTCATTAAAGCGCTACAGCGGTGCAGCTTTTTTTAAGTGTAGACAGGCCAATTCCCTGACAGAGTTCCTGGTTTTGTGTAATGGCATCAGTACTAACCTAAAAAGTGCATGCAGATGAAGAGTGAAACGTAGGATGCACTGAAACACTATTTGGACACTATTCCAAGTTTGTCTTGAAGTGTCACAGCTCTTTAAGGCCACTATTCACGCAGTATGACTGCTTCAAACTGTGGAGCTCCCAGTATAGAAGGGCCTCTGTTCTGATCCAGATGTAATATAGAAACAGTATCTTTCTATTCTTTGCCTGACCTAGTGTCCATATACCTACTGCATGGACTCAATTTTTTGCTGTCACTCCTTTTTCTTATATTTATTGTACATTGTCTCTTGCTTTCCTCCCTCCACTCAGCATCTTGGTCGCCTGTTCTGTTACTCTTGGAAAGAGTTCTTTTTTAAAAGGTCTAGATTTTTTTTAAAATGGCATGTCGCTCAGCCGAAAAGCGAAGGGGGCTGGGTTGGGTAACTATCCTTGATCAGTGGTAAAAACAGCTGGCTTGGTACGTTTGGCAGGACACAAAGCACCTGTGGTTCAGTAGTAGGTGCTCTTCGAAATCAATAGTGAGCTAAAGCCCTCAGTGTGGCCAGACAGGGCATTGTACTACTGAAAGTGATGCTTTCAGAAGAGACAAAACAAAAGTCCTGACAGCTTGTAAGCTCAAAGGTCCCATACCTTTTAATACAAGCGTGGAGGTATAACTGGATCATTGCATTCTGCCTCTCTAAAAGCCTGTGACCATTTCAATTCTTCGTATTTATCTTTAAATCATGTGGTGTGCTCTGTTAAATTGCTACCACATCCCACCACAGAAGTGGCTACATCTTGGTGGTAGGTGAAGTGATGCAGTCCCTATAGATAGAGAGTTTTGCAAAGCAGTTTAAGGCCTGAAAAAAAAACCCCAACAGCATTAACTATGATCCAAAGGGACCCGCGAGCCATACCTGCCTGCTACCAAGAGTGCAACGAACACATTTCCATCAGCACGCAGGCAGGCAAAGACAGTCACCAAAGCAGAATGCTGTCCCACAGCCCACACTTCGCCCATCCACGTCTCCATCTGCTTCCCGTTCCTTACCTGACCCTCTTCTGTCCGAGAGGCATCATTCCCCAGCAGCGGTTCTGCGGGAGGCGTCTGGATGGTGACTGATTTCTCTGACCTACTGCCATCTTTACTCCGCGGCGATTTGTGCCTGTCCCGACTCCTTTCCCATAAATAAAGGCAAGGGGAGAAGAAGATTACAGGACCCAATCACCAGAAGGCATCACAGACTCAGCCCTCCTAGTGAGATCTACCCACTTTATTAACCTCCTGTAAATCAAGAGGTGCCCTCGCCTCTTGCCAGTCACCTTTGCGATACAACCTTCCAGAACATAAACTCCACCTGCTATGCCTCCAAGAAGGGTGGGAGCCAACGTAGATCCCACGTCTGCAGATGGTTTCTGGCAATAAGATTGTAGAGGACTCGCTCCACCGAGGAGCCTGCACCTGCCCATACAACATGACCCTCTTTCCAAACTTTAAAGGACAGCCTGATTCCAGGTGCCATCTTGCATGCCAGTCCCCCCAGGGCACGGCACATTAATTCGGTGCTCACAGAGAGCTCAGCACTGTATAGGACAGTCCCCAGCCTAGAGGACTTAAATTAGAAGCTTTGTACCTATTTCTTCCCTTCTCAATCCCTGGTCACAAACTCCTCCTAGCCCAGCAACATCAGAAAAGGCCTGGAGAAGGGGAAAGCCTCCCACACGTATCCTCAGTGTAAACTCAGGGAGTACTCCCTCTCCCCTAAGGATTTCAGTGGGAGATTGGGGGGTGGCGGGGAGAAGAGGGGGGTCAGTAATCAAGCTGTCTCAAGGGGGCTGAGGTAGTACTAAAGGGAGCACTGACAGCAATATTTAGACTAAGATCTTCAGGACAGGGAATGTCTGGGTCCATACAGCACCTAGCACAATGGGGCCCTGATCTCAGATGGAACCTGTTAGCGGCTGCCATAATACATATATATATATATATATATATATATATATATATATATATATAAGCCGCAGACAAACTTTGATTTTTAGCTGTTTTTCTAAACACCTGAATTACCCACAAAAGGTATTAACTGAGGGGGAAGGCAGCTGAGGGGAAGAGAGACTTTGCCCCTAGCTGAGAAAGACAAACAGGAGTGGAAAAAAGGAGAAGGAATAGCAAGAACTTTTTAAAAAGCTGGTCAGTCCTCCATCTGGGGACTCTATCCAGCCCTCTCAGTTAATGACCGAACTAACCGAGTTCTTTCCATCTCCACTTTCCGTGGCCCTATTCCTAGTGTCCCGAGAGAGAGAGAAAGTCGTCCCACACTTTGCCTCCTCTAGATCCACAGTGTTTTGGTCTGCGAGGGGCTTCAGCATGACCTACAGAAGAGGTCATGACACTGTGACACTGCCCAGCCTAAAGGACTAATTTGTTAATAACGGTTTCCATACCCTTGTCTGTGGGCTTTTTTGGAGTGACCTGAGTAGTGGGAATATCCCGAGTATGTCGATTCGGTATCCATGGCAGCAGACGCCTGCCCCCGCGCTGGAAGGGGCACTGATCGGCTTCCTTAGAGGGTGAGCAGCTGTTGCTCCTGAGGTGGGGTCCTCAGAGAAAGTACCTTCCTGGATACTCTCAGCGTCCCAATCATGAGTAGCTCCAAAACATCAGGCAGCCAATGACTTTCCACCTAAAGAAACTCTAAGGAGGGAAGAGCAGGTGCCTTAATCTTCAGTACCAACCTAGGAAAAAAGAAACAGATGGGCGTACAATACTGATACTCTACTAAGCAAAGCAGCCACATTCTGACCGTGGTAGGCCTCCTCCCTCCTTCCCCTGTAGCAGCTATCAATATTTGTCACACCTGTTCTAAGCATGTAAACTCCTGTGGAGAGATATCACATCTTTTTTGTTCTGTCCATATATTTGTGGAGTAATAAATTATAAAATAAGCAGTTCCTGCTACGCACAACGCAGCCTCATTTATCTCAAAGTCTCCAGGGGACAGCAGAATCTTTGGGTAAACAGAGGGGTCTGGTGAGGGAAAGGCAACGCAGCCCATGCCTGCGGCACAGTGGAGGACTGTAACTCACTCCTGGAAAATGCACAAAGATACAGTGGGTTCGAGTCTCCACCACCACCTCGCCTGTGCAAAGGAGATATAAAAACGTTACCAAGTCGCAGTGATAACATTTTACACTCACATTGCGCAGGTGCGTACCAGCGGGCAAGGCAAAAGAGAATCAGACCCACCGTGCCTGAACCTGAACTGTTTGCTAAAGTACAAGGTGTGTCCATTTTATTAGTATTACTAACTATAAAATACCATCGATTACAAGGCCTCCTATCACTTACCATCTACATGCTACTTGGGCTCTGAACTGCAGCTTTTTAAAAGTCACAGGAGTCAGGGTAGAGACTATTAGATCACATTTATTTTACACACACCCTGGATCTGTGCAAGATTTCTTTCCTGGAGTACATTTGGTATGGCATTCTGGCTTATGACATCTTTGTAACAAGCAGGAAAGGGAACATGCTTTGGAAAGAACAAGATATTGGAACAACAATCAAACATGTCCGATAGAGTCGGAGCTCTGTGCGAGGGACTGGTGGACACTAATCCCTTTCATTCTGGGGAACCCAAATTCCCACTTTGGATTAGGTTACAAGTTAAACTGATTAGCGGAGAGAGGAGCAATTTGCCAGTTTTTGCGATGCACACAATCAGGACTGTCACCACACAGATCCCCAGACTCTAGAATAGTAGGTGGCAGGACTGCAGCTCAAGACTGCGGGCCCTTGGCAGAGCTTGGTGTTTGGCATGAGGAAGGAGGGAGCAATCTTATACATTTCCTGCTCAGGCTATTCCTGCCTCTCATCAGCGTTGTGGCCTTTACTTTCATCGGTGTTACACTTATTTACAAGTTCTAAAATGAGAGAGTTTGCTTTCATTAAATCCTTCTATTATTTTCTGTTCACAGCAATCTTCAAACCTCTTGCAAGAAATATTCAACCTCCTTCAAAAGGAGCAAGAGTTGGCTTTTTAACTCATGTGGGCTAATCTTTTTAACACCTCATGTGCTAATTAGTGATGTAAGTGTACAGCACACACCACATTACACAGTATAAAGTGTGCAGAACAAAGAACAAAATGCTGGCCCCATGGAGTTCACAGTCTGATGGAACAAATGGGGACAATATTACAAAATGTTACATGGATGGTGGGAGCTGCAAGGCCTTTGTCAAATAGTTGGGCGCTTGCAGGAGTCATTTGAATGGAGAGGGCATTGGCTGTGTGCATGTTAATTGGGAGGGTGTTGCAGCTATAAGGCAGGAAGGTCTCCAAATGAAAGGAGGCACAAAGCTGGGTGGGATGCAGGAGGGTAGAGACCCAGGCAAGAGCAGAACCCTGCAGAGATCTGAAAGCGAGTAGGAGAGGCTTGAAGTATAGCCAGGAGAAGATCGGAAGCTAGTGCAGATGTGTGCGCAAGGATGGTGGTGAGAAGAAGACACCCTTACCAGAACATGATCAGTAGAAACCACCTACAGCCATAATCTGCAATTCCTGTAAATCAGCAACACTTGCATGCAATAGAGGAGGAACAACCTGAATTAGACAGAAGTTGCAATTAACAGGCATGGCCTCAAAGTCATTATTTCCAATCACAAATTGTTTGTGACCTTATTCAAATCTATTCTGTGAGGGCAGCTGTCCTCTCCACTAATACATGTGCCCCTACGATGGGATAACCACCCCAGGATAGAAATTACACTAGCTTCTACTATAGAGACTAACACTCTTACCTCTCAGAGGTTCTCCAGGCACTTTGTAAACATACATTACTTAAGTCTCAGAGCCTCCCTGGAAAGTCGGTATTATCCCCATTTTACAGATGGAGAAACTTAGGCATAGAGGGCAAGTGGTTTGCCCAGAGATCACACAGCAACTCAGTGGCAGAGCCAAGAACCCAACCCCTCCTCTAACTACAACCCTAAGGCAGTAACCAGTGCTGTGATGTAGCAATTCCTTGTGTGTTAGCAGTGGAGCTCCTGTTGAGGGGATGACGGCAGAGAGATAACACATGGTGTACTGCTTTACAGGCACGAGGATCTCTGTTGAGAGTCAACGTAGCATTTCAGCAGACCAACACTACAGCGAAAGTACCCAGGCTTTCCCCGCATGAATCAAGAGCGGGCAGTTCCCATTCTGAGGTAGGGAGAGGTGACACAAGGGATCAAGTGGAGAACACGCACCCTATACCAGGAAGTATTTTCATTAAGCTAACACAGAAACACCAGGGCAGGCAGGCAGGCACCCACTAAGTTGTGTGTGTGTGTGTGTATGTAAACAAAAGCAATGGTTGTGATGCAGCGCCACAAAAAGTCAACGAGAGGGTCCCAAAAAGTAAAACCTCTTGGATCAGTCACCACTAACAGCAATACCCTTAACGCGAGAGTTCTGCAACACCTCACAGCCTTGGCCACGCGACACTGACGGTTAAACAGAGCGCTCTGCCAAGGCTGCAGCAGGGCTGCTATGAATGGGCACTCTCTCTCCCAACTGAATTCAAACGGATAGAGAGACCACTGGCTTTGCCTATTAGCCAGCTAAGGGCACCCAAACTTTGGGCAACCCAGGGCTGCACTGGCAATTTTCCAGAAGCCTGAAGACCAGACCCAATTTGAGCAACACAGAGCAACACCACAGGCAACCTCCTTTGGAAGACTGCAGAGACCACAATCCTACAATGCTCCGTTGACATGGAGCATGCACACCCAAGTCAGGCAGGGACGGGTGTGCGGTATGTAGCCCACAGTAGGAAATGGCTAAGACCAGCTGGGATAAACTCCTAAGAACTGCCAATGGGGGTGAGAGAAAGGAAAAAAGAAGAGTCCCAAGGGAGGGCTAATTAGGTTGGGAAGCCATAAGAAGACAAAAAGAAAAGGAGGACTTGTGGCACCTTAGAGACTAACCAATTTATCTGAGCATCAGCTTTCGTGAGCTACAGCCCACTTCATCGGACTCACGCAGTGGCTCATGAAGCCATACGGCTAAATTCAGTGCCTTGTATAATGACAGGTTTCAGAGCAGCAGTGTTGTTAGTCTGTATCCGCAAAAAGAAAAGGAGGACTTGTGGCACCTTAGAGACTAACCAATTTATTAGAGCATCAGCTTTCGTGAGCTACAGTAGTCCTTGACTGGCAGGCCCAGAAAGTAATGGGAAGGCTCCTAAAATTAACATTCTGCACAGAGCGGACATGAGTGCAGCACCTAGCACAATGGGACCGAACCTGGTTGTGGCCTATAGATGCTATCACAATAAAAGTGACAATAAATCTCCTCATGGCCCTAGGGGATGGGCAACTGTACTGTACAGAAGCCTTATCTAGTCACAAGCTTGCACCAGTTTAAACCCCAATTTAAGTTCATCATCATGTGTGACTACTCAAGGATGCCCTGATTGTGTTCAGACACTTTGGACTGGCACTGAAGGAAGCCCTTTTGGGTACCAGAGTGTGGTGGGGCAGGACTTGGGTAGGACTTTGACTGTATGTGTCCTTTTCGCAGCCCATAAAGGTGTTTCAAACTTCATCCAGCTGCTGAGCACATGGGGATACAGAGCCCTGCTACGCTCCCTAAAGGGAAGGTGGTTATGCTGGCAAGAAGAGCACTAGCCCCTCACATCAAGATGAATCACTGCATATTAGATAAGACAGTCTCCACAGGGTACAGTAGAGATCTCTGTAATTGAGGTTGCTAAGTAACTCATTGTAACTCCCTAGTTTCACATGCTCATAAACCGCTCACAAAAATTTCTTCTTTGGAATGGCCATTTTCCTTGCTTAGGGCCCAAGCCTGCTGTTAGTGAAGTCAGTCTGTCATTGATTTCAAGAGAGCAAGGTCCCAGATCCAGGCCATTACCAAAAAGGTTGAGTTGAGTTGGTCGCATTCAGCCCTTTGATTTACAAATGTGAACAAAAATACCCAGCCTTCTACGCTACCCCACCAGTTTCCTCACCATTTCGAGGTTTGCTCATGGAGTGCTTGGGAAGATAATTCTAGATCAGCTCAGCTTTGAAGTTTCAAATTTAGTAAGGAATTAATCTTTATGCAGGTTTAGAACTTCTACTGAATTAGAGTTTGGCAGTTAGTTTGTGAAGTTACGTGCATTTAAAAATGCCATTTGGAGCATAAGCAGCAGAAAGCATCCACAAGTACACACATATTCAGCTAAGTGTGCAGTTGGCCTCAATATTTAAATGCCACCAACTGTGTATTGGCCAATGGAGGCCCATAAGCTGGCAAACAAGGGAAATTTCTCCCAATTTAATTTAGTAAAGACTTGGAAATTAAATACAAAAACCTAAAAGCTGTGTTAAGGCAATGTTAGGATTGCACAGCCAAAGACCAAGAGGCAGGAAATTTACAAGTTAAAAGTTCCTCCAGCAGCATTAACTTGGCTGCACAGTATATCTGTGGTGTTTCCCTATTCCTCTTTTCCTTAAGTGTAAAAGTCATGTAGTTTAATATATTAAATTGCACACTTAAGAACAAATAGAAAGAGCCACATATGAGCAACTTCACCAAATTAATGTGGCAAGAACATTAACTTCAGCAGTTCGTGACTCAAGCCCCAATCCAGAAATCACACCCACCAGGGCAGAATGGTCTGTCCACGTGAATCCAGTTGTAGGACTCGGGACTTTCATTTTAAGTGCGCAACCCCCATTACGTACTTTTTTTGCACTTGAGTTTGTGGCACGTTTCAGCTTTCACTCTGGCAGCAGCTTTTTTATTTCCGATATCTAAGTTAAGGCCTTCACATTATATGGCATGGATCTTCCTGCAGGAGGAGAGTCTGAATTTGTTTTAAATAGGTAATACAAACACATGGGTGAATCATTTGAACATGTATTACAGGTCCAAAAATGCAGCAGTGCTGTTTGCTTTGTAACAAACGGAAGTGTTTGCCAAGCAAAAGATTTGAGTTACAGCCCACACCATGTGCAGCCGCTAGACTGCGTCCTGAAAAGCTCCTACCGGGCTTTCTTTAGGGCCCCGGCTAGTTACTCAGCAGCGCTTCATTGCAGCCTTCTCCAAATTTTTGGAAGCTGAGTCTGTACCTCTTAGTTTGCATACCCCCCACGCCCCTAATCTTTTGTGGTATCCTTGGGGAGGAGGGCACAACCCACACTTTAGGAAACACTGGTCTTCATTATATGATCTATGCTTTCATGAGCAGTGACATAGTGAACGACATTGACATTTAAAGGGTCCTGGCCTCCGAGTTAGCCTTTGTTGAAACGAACAGGGCAGGTCAACCTTGGAGCCATTGTTTCAGGCCCTCGGCAAACTCAGGCATAGTAATCTGCATTGGTTATACAAAGGTCACATTTTCAAGGTTTTCTCTGAAACCGTAATAGCTAGACTTTTGGGGGTTCTTCTAAATGAAAGCTGAGACTCTGGAGAACAACTGAGATGTCTGTTTGTACCCCATCCTTTGTGCAACTTACACTTCAACTACAGGGGGTGGAACTGGGCAACCCAGCTGGGCTTCATAACATGCACCTCTTACAGGGGCTCCCCATCCTTTTGAAAGTAGAATTTCACTGGCTTTGCAATGTCCTCAGTAACGATGGAGGAAGTGGCAGGATTTGCTCCAAAGAGAAGTGTAAACTCCTTCTATTCATCTCAATGGGACAGTAAACCTGAAGTGATGGTAAGCAATTTATTTGCAAAAAATATTACCCATAGCACCCAGTCAGCCCTTTCTTCTTCTGTTGGAGCACTAGATACCCAAGGTACCAGCAGCCACTATTATTTTAACCACTCTTTCATGCAAACACTGCTCTGATCAGGGTCAGATGTTATGGTGCTTAGATTGTTAGTGGCTATCTGGAGCCCTGAATGCACTAACCTTCACTCCAATGGTGGAGGCGAAAGGACAATAGCAAACATGGGAATTTAGAAGCAGTATCCTAACTTAGACACAGTCTGTATATCTGCTTAGTTTTCATGCTCCTGGCTGATAGCCATCGGCGGTTAGCTACCTCTCTGTGTGGCTGAATGTGGGCTGGAAATCCTTCCAGAATTTTGACTTGCAAGAAGTTTTTTTTAAATAGGAGGTTTTCTGTAACTCTATTCACCATTTATTTTAAAGATTAACAAGTTAAATTACTATAGGACCAATACTGGTCTCAGCTTTGCAGCCAGTTATATATTCAAACCCCAAAAGGAGTAAAAAGCCAAGCCTCTTTAAAATCAAATTCTTAGAAGGTTAAATACTCAGCAACTATGAGGCAAGAATTACTAACCCAAACAGCAAAATACAATTCTTCTCCCACTAATCAAAACTATTTCCCTAACTGATATTCTAACGCTATGTACAATTGTTAGTTCTGCCTCCCTAGAGTAATAAAGCTGATGACCTGTCACTTGCACCTTCAGGAAAGGTAGCTAAAGAGCTCAGCCTTTGGTGCAAGAATGGTTATTTTGAACCATTAAGTAACATTCTAAACAAAGAAATTAAGTCTTTTTTTTTTTAGCACCCATTCAAAGTTCGCAATTGTTACAACAAACTGGCAAAAGTAATAACTCAGTCTTCTGAGGGGACACAATCACCACCTATATTGCTAAAAACTAAAAGGAGTGTCCCCTGCAGCCCAAGTGCAGGCCTGTGCTTTCGGAGCAGAAGGATCTCAGGTTTCTCTCTATCACTGAAAGGCTGTAAGTTGCCATGGTCTAAACTTAACAGACAGCCATGCAGACCTGTGTAGCCATGAATTGTCACATTAGTCCAAGTGATCAAACTAAGTTCTGTATAACTAGATCACATTATGCTTTACTAGCTTTTTTGTCTTATACACCTACCCAAACAGACTTGGAATTTAAACAACTTAAACGTCATCCAGGGAATTAAGATATATTTGCAGAGCACTGAACTCAGTTTTAATTCACTGATTTATTAATCAATGACTAATTTGCTCCAAACACAGGGCTTTAAAAATTCACTTGCCATTGGTGAGTGGGACGCTTTCCCTGGCAACCCTGCGCAGGGCAGTGCTGCCTTCCCAGGTCTGCAGGCAAGCCCCAGTGTGCCTAAGCCGCTGCTCATAGCCCTGCCTGAAGTTAGCAAGATTCCAGTTGTGTGCACTGCTGTTATTCAGGACTGTGTGGGCAGCAATGCCAAACGACAAGACTCTGGTCCGATTTATGCCGCTGCATGGGAAAGCTCTGAGCAACAAAGGCAGAAGATCTAGGAAACAGAGGCTGGGGCAACCCTTGCAGCAGCCAGGAGGCTGGGGGGGGAGGAGAAGTGACAAAAAGCTCCTTCTCCCTTCCACAAGGAGCGTGGAGTGCCCAAACGGATCAGGCACCTACTAGCCAGGATGTGCAAGTGAAGTACACGCTGGCGGGTAGCTGAGACCCACAGAAGCCCGGTTACTGCTTCCCCGACCCTGGTTTAACACAGGCAGCGAGATGCCTGCCAGCCTGAGCCGAGGGGCCACCCAGCCTTGAGCTCAGATGCAGCCCAGCAGCTAAGAACCATCCTCCATGCCGGGCGGCCCCCGATGGGAGAGGGGCTGTGGCCCGCCAGCCCCCAGGCACAGAGCACGCCCGGCTGGGGCCGAGGGCTGAACAGGCCCGGCAGGGGGCTGCTGGAGGAGGAAGCCGGGGAAGGGGTGGCACGGCCGCAGCCCCCTGGGGCTACCTGCCCCGCGGGGGGAGGGCTGAGGGGCGCAAGCCGCAGCGGGACCCCCGCCCCCCCGGGGGAGGGGATGTGGGGCCAGCCCGGGGAGGCGAGAGCAGCCCCGGGGGTGCTGGGCGCGTGCAGGGCAGAGCCCCGGGGAAGCCCCGGCCCCGCGGCGGGCAGCGCTGCGGAGGGGGAGCCCGCGCCCCGCGGCGGGCCGGGGGAGCCCCAGGCAGGGGGAGCCGGGCCGCCCGCACCCACCTCTCGCGGCCGCTCCATGCTGCTCCCGGTACCAGCCCCGCTGCTGCAGTTGCTAGCGCCGCCGCTTTCCGCTTCCTGTGCCCAGCACCGCCCCGCCCCACCGCAGGGACCAGCCCCCCAGGACTAGCCGCCCTGCAGTCCGCCTGCCGGCCCCACAGCCCCCTCCGGGACCCACCGCCTGCTGGGACATCTCCCCCCCCCCCCATTCCGCACAGCCGCTCCAGGGCCCCCCGACCTGCTGGGACCGCCCCCTGCCGCCCAACCTCCTCCAGCCCCCCCGCCGTGGGACCACCCCTTGCTGCTCCCCCAGCCCCACTGGGACCTGCCCCAGGGCTGCTGGAACAATTTGTGTAGTGGGAGTGGTGAGAGCCATTGACTCCAGCTGTGAGCCCTGTATTTCATGGAAACCACTTGAAGCCAGGAGGTGAAGCAGCACCCCCAGTTCCAGCACCTTTGACCTGCCCTACTGCAAGCTTCCCTCAGGGCCCCCAGCATCCCTAACTATACCCCACCCCTTCCCCAGGACCACACTTTTACAGACACCCATACATAAGAGCAGCCCCTGCCCCTGCCCCTCACTCCCACTGCAACTCTCTTTAGGATTAGCCCTTCCAACACTATAACCTCCCCCCACAACCCCGAGCCCAGCCCCTTGCACCCCCACACTGCTGCATCCACCCCATGGATTCTTGCAACCTTCTCTCCTGCAGGATCAGCCCTCTCCACCCAGGGCTTGATTAATCACTAGGTACACAAGTGCCTACACTCTGGGGTCACTCGATATCACCATGTGCTGGAACCCTCACTCTACAGTATGAAGCAGTATGCTCCAACCCCAGAGGCTGCAGAGAGAACCCCAGACAGCACCCATTTCTCTTCAAAGGAATCCAAGGAGCCAGTAGATGCCACCAAGAGGCACTCCGCCTAGGTGCGTAAGAGCTAAAGGACCAGTAATAATCCCTGCGGTTGCAGAGCATGCCCCCTGCTTGCCCCATTATATTTTTTCCTCCTAGTTTGGTGGATACCCATTGTGGGCTAGTGGATATGGCACTAGACTGGGAGTCAGGAGGCTTGAGTTGTGTCCCTGGGTTTGCCACTGACCTCCTGTGTGACCTTAGGCAAGTCACTTCACCGCTCTGTGCCTCAGTTTCCCCCCCCACACACCTTTTGTGTGTCTTGTCCTATTTAGACTGTAAAGTTTTCAGTGGCAGAGCAAGCAATAGAATCAAGATCTCCTGGCTCCCTGTCTTGTCCTTTAACTACTAGAAAATGTTCTGTCCTTTAAAGGAAGCAGATATTTAAGATGTTTCTTCATGTTATATGTTAATGCAGGGTACTAGGTTATTGTAGTGTTAGTTGGGGGATGTTGGGTTATGTGTTTTTTCCTGCACCCTCTTCTGCCCCCCTTTGATCTATGATATTTGATCTATATCTTATGCTGGTTTATAATAGAACAAAGGCACAGAACTTATTAAGAGATTAAACTTTCATTTCACTCTGATTTGGTAGCTTGCTATACCTACTTTGCACTGGTGTATGCAGGGTATAACATGAGTGGAGTATCAATTTATTAACTCCATTTTATATGATGAGTGGAACACACATCTAAACTTGCCTGAGGGCAGCATATTGAATTGCATTCCAGACTAGTTGCTCTGCCCTGGAATAACACTTTGCTGAACGACCATCACAGAGCAATATTGAGTGAAGAACTCAAGTACTGGCCCACTCCTATAGAACAATGATTTTTCTATGGCAGGGTTTGCAGGTGGGGCAAGCTTAACAAAGGGGCAAGGGGGTTGGAGCTTCCCAGTTTGAGCATACGGCATAGAGGAGAGACCCTGCTTGAGAGCATGCCCAGTGACTCCATGACACAAACCCCAGACAGAACATAGGCAGAAAAGAGCCTTCCCCAGCTCATAGAACCAAGTTGACCATACCCCAGCACAGCTACCAGAACTGCCAACCATGGAGAAAAGCACCCACAGCTGGGAGCAATAAAGAAAGCAAACCCAGCTATAAAGGAAGGAGAGCAGATAGAGAAAGAGAAGGCAAAGGGGCAACAGCCTTACACCAAGCTGCTTTCAGGGGACCGATAGACTGCAAGCCTGAGGGTTTAAGGGCTGCTTGATTTATTTTATGTCAAGTTGATAAACTGGCCTAATCTGCGTTAAATAGAGGAAAGCCAGTTTGGCAGAAGTGGCCCACCCAAACAAGCCTGCACGCAGAACTTTGGACAGTAGATCTCAGGACTTTGCTTGTTTTCAAAGACCTGTAACTCTCAGTGCTCTAACAGCAAGGTTTCTGTGGCTAATTCCTTTGCTAAGCCCATGTCCCTGGCTTTCCTGCCACGGTCTCCCAGAAGGGTTAAACGAGAAGCCCAGAGTACCCATAGCCCAGGTGGAACTCTGGGGGAGTGTATGTAAGCAACTGGGGGTCTTGGGAGGTCTGACACTGGTTGGGAGGTCTAGGGCAGCTGGATGGCAGTGTCCCATCAAGGAAGGATGGCTCATGAGCTCTGAACCTGGGAGTGTGTCCTAAAGTCCCAGAACTAGAAACAGTGACCAGGCTCTACCCAGACTCAGTTGACTTGGAAGCCTGTGTGACCCGGCAACTGGGTGGACTCATAACAGGTTGGTGACTTGTAACACAGGGCAATGGTAATTTGGGTCCACTCTTCCCAGGCAGACTCGAGTACAGGGGCGGGCAAACTTTTTGGCCTGAGGGCCGCTTCGGGTTTCTGAAATTGTATGGACGGACAGTTAGGGGAGGCCGTGCCTCCCCAAACAGCCAGACATGGCCTGGCCCCTGCCCCCTATCCTACCCCCCCACTTCTCACCCCCTGATGACCTCCCTGGGACTCCTTCCCCATCCATCCCGCCCTGCTCTCGGTCTCCTGACCACCCTCGGACCCCCCGCCCCAACTGCCCCTGCCACCCCATCCAACCACCCCTTCTCCCTGACCGCCCCCGAACCCCTCACCCCTAACTGCCCCCCCACCCCATTCAACCCCCCCTCTCCTTCCTGACTGTCCCCCTGGAACCCCTGCCGCATCCACACCCCTGCCCCATCCACCGCCACCCCATCCAACCCCTCCTCTCCTTCCTGAGTGCCCCCCTGGGACCGCCCAACCCCTATCCATGCCCCTGACCACCCCCCAAACTCCCTTGCCCTCTATCCAACCCCCTCCCTCCGCTCCCTGCCCCCTTACCGTGCTGCCTGGAGCACTGGTGGCTGCGGCTGCACCAGGACAGGCAGCCGCGCAGCACAGAGCACCCGGTCAGGCCGGGCTCTGCAGCCCCGCCGCCCAGAGCATTGCACCACACGGCAGTTAATGGCAGAGGGGCCGGGGGCAAGCCTCCACAGCCAGGAGCTCAGGGACCAGGCAGGATGGTCCCGCGCGCCGGATGTGGCCTGCGGGCCATAGTTTGCCCACCTCTACTCTGGTAGATGAAATGTGTGATGTGTTCATGGTTACGTGCTGACCTAGGATTGGTTATATACTTACCGTTCACCATTTAAAGCACAGGGGCAGGGCCGTATTACCTCTCCTGTGGGCCCGGGGCTATTAGATTCTGTGGGGTCCCTGTATACAAGTCTTTTTCCTAATTTAAAACAAAATGATCACAATTATGGCATCAAGGCTATTAATGCTATACTAAACTTGCCTTTTAATTAATATAAAGCCGTTCTGTGATTACATTTCAGTCTTAAAACATGTAGAATATAGTTAATTTAAAATAACCTACTTCTTACCTTAGAATAGCTGTTATATTAGTTTCTTTCTGGGAAGGAGTTTGGATGCAAGAGGGGGCTCCAGACTGGGGCAGAGTGTTGGGGTGCAGGAGACAGTGACAGGTGCAAGCTCTGGGAGGGAGTGCAGGAGGGGGTTCGGGGTCTGGGAGGGAATTTGGGTACAGGAGGGGATTCTGACCCGGGGCAGGGGGTTGGGGTGCAGGAGGGGGTGTGAGGTAGGCAGGCAGCCTGCCTAAGCCCTGCTGCGCTATGGTCCCCCTTAGCCCGGGGGCGTGGGCTGCAGTCCCTAAAGCCTCTGCATTAATCCGGCCCTGCACAATGAAATGTTTGGCACTAGTTGAGCTCTTTGGTTAGGAGGATGGCTTGGATGTTTCTAAAGTGCTGTGCATATTTATAGCACTGAATAGTGAGATAAAATCATTATTTCTTAATTTGACCCCCAAATTTTGCTTCCCCAAACCATGAGGACAGTCTGTGCCCCAAGGAGTATGCACCCTCAATGGCACATGAGAAAACATCTCAATAGGCCAGTTCCTTTCTGTTTTAACCTATATTCCCTTTCACTTCTCATAAACAAGATGGCAGAAGTAAGTTTTAAGCAGGGATTTGATTGTGGTGAAGCAGCTGGCTTGGGAGACTTTATTGAGGGAGGGTATTTCAAGCATAAGAGTCAGCAAAAAAAAAAAAGACCCACTGATGCCTGCAAGCAAGGGAGATCAAGGGGTTATCAATGTGAAGGGCAATGGAGTTGCACCCAACATCTGTGAGCGTTGCTCTAGGTGTCTTTCCACAGGTACAGCAGATTGGTGTTTGTACACATCCCCATGCCTTGCAATCTGCCAAGGCCCAAATATGGGACGGAATATGTGTCAAAGTTCCAGAATGGGGAACACAAAGAACAATTCATGAAGGCAACTGGAAATGCTGTGGGGATACATTCCTTTGGTGTAAACAACTGTCTAAAATGATTCTGCATTTCTGTTGTAAATATTTTGCAATGTGAAAAGTGTGTGTGGAATTTAGATAATCTGGACCTAGAATGAGGGGGACGTGAGAAGCATGCACATTTCTTCTTCCTGTACTGAACCCGTCAGTGTTTTGAGTCATTGTGCCAGCACTTTGATATGCTGCTCGTGGCAGGTGACACACTTGCCAGCTTATTAAGCTTGCTAAGTAGACTTTTTAAATGTTCTCCTCTAGGACATCAGTTGTTTAGTGGTGGCTAAGGTTTCTCATGAACTCTAGAGATTTAAACTTCCTTTTAAGTAGTCTCTTTGCTTTGAAGTTTGCTCTTATTTTCCCAGCAGCATCTAAGCTATTGATTTGTTTTAAAGAAGCCCAACTTTTTCTGTTTATTTTTGTTTGTTTATTTGTTTCTGTTATATTTTCATGTCAGATTTTGGATTCTCTGCCATCCTGGTAAAATAAGAGACATACGTGGGAATCCCTGGGTCACTTTTGTCAGATACTGAGTTGGGAGCTGCTGTATGTTTATTCTGCTCTCCCTCTTCCAAAAATCTTTCTGGGATTTTCATTCAGTTAATAAAGTTGACCCCAGGCTCCACCTCTCCCAGCACCATGGAAAAGCATCCCCAGCTGACCAAATCAAAGGTCTTTCTGGGCCTATAAGCAAGACTGATTTCCCATTTTCCTGTTGCTTATTATACTGCAGGACAATTGGTCACAGTGTGCCGAATGACCTTAAAAGACCTCCCGATCAGAAAAGTAACGTCAATAATGGCCCATGTCTGGGCCAAACCTTCCTTCCAATAGGCCCATCATTGCAATTAAGCAGCTCAACACTGAGGGCCTATGCAATGCAAAGGGCGATTATATTACAATGATTCTGGGGACTCAAAATATCGATGTGTCTGTGCTGCCAGCAGCACACCTGGAGAGTGAAGGCCACTGATCAAAGATCGATGGATGCATCCTCGTATCTGCAAGCCATCACCCCAAATATGGACTCGTGACATACGTAAAACATGACCTTAAGGATTCCATTCAGGACATGCAGATCCCCAAGCTTTACCCAATTGCCATCAAGATCATCAATCTAACAGTCATAAACATGTACAAGCCTCTGTCAATGGAATGGCCATGTCCAGTGTTACTAACCCCATGCCATCCTACCATCCACATCAGCGATTTCAATAGCCACCATAGCCTATAACCAGTGGTGAGCTGGAGCCAGTTCACACTGGTTCACTAGAACCGGTTGTTAAATTTAGAAGCCCTTTTAGAACCGGTTGTTCCGCGAGAGACAACTGGTTCTAAAAGGGCTTCTAAATTTAACTGGCCAAAAGTGGCACCTTAGGTGGCAACTCCATGGGTGCTAGAGCCCTGGAGCACCCAAGGGGAAAATTTGGTGGGTGCAGAGCACCCACCGGCAGCTCCCCGCCCCACCCCTAGCTCACCTCCGCTCTGCCTCCCCCTACCCCCCCCGAACGCGCTGCCCCGCTCTGCTTCTCCGCCCCCCACCCCAGGCTTCCCGCGAATCAGTTGTTCGCGTGGGAAGCTGGGGCGGGCTGAGAAGCAGGCGGCGGCTTCCCGCTCAGGCCCAGGGAGGAGGAGGGGAGCTGGGGTGGGGGGGCGCGAGGAGGGCCACCTGCGCCGCAGCAGGTAACCCGGGGGGGGGTGGCGCAGGGGAACCGCTCCCCGCCCCAGCTCACGTCCGCCACCCTCGGCCTGAGCGGGAAGCCGCTGCCTGCTTCTCAGCCCTTCCGTGCGAATAGCTGATTCGCGGGAAGCTGGGGGCGCGGAGAAGCAGAGCGGGGTGGTGGGTTCGGGGGAGGAGGAGGAGTGGAGGTGAGGTGATCTGGGGCTGGGCGCGGGGTGGGGAGCTGCCAGTGGGTGCTCTGCACCCACCGATTTTCCCCGTGGTTGCTCCAACCCCAGAGCACCCAGGGAGTTGGCGCCTAAGGCGCCACTTTTGATGTGATCAGTGGGGGAGCAGCCGCTCCCCCTGCTCCCCCCAGCTACGCTCCCCCACCCCTAGGAGCCAGAAGGACCTGCTGGATCCTTCCTGGGAGCTGCCCCAGGTAAGCACCTCCGGGACTCCCCACCTCGCCCCCTGGCAGGTCCCTCTGGCTCTTAGGGGTGGGGTGGGCACCCATTAAGGTGGCCCACGAGACCCGCCTGCCCGGTTCTGGGGGCAGTCAGGGGACAGGGCAGAGGTCCTGGGGGTGGGGGGGCGTCAAGGAACGTGGGGGGGTTGGATGGGGCAGGAGTCCCGCGGGGTGGGGGTGGGCAACGACCCTCTCGTGGGGTGAGGAGGGAACCCGTTGTTAAGATTTTGGCAGCTCATCACTGCCTGTAACAAGAATGACCATGCTATAGAACATCTGACATCCTGGTCTTTCACTGAAGACCAGCACCTGCTTTACAATGCCAAATAGCCTGGCACATTCAGGTTGGCCCAACGGAGGAAGTGCTACACTTTTGACCTTTGCTTTGTGTTGCACAATATTAGCAGCCATCCAATACCATCTACAAGGTCAGTTCTTGATGACATTCCCAACAGCCATCTCTGCCTGGTCACAATTTGTGTAGGTCTAGAAGCTCCACCCATTTGATCCCTTCTGAAACCATGCTGGAATTTATAGTCTGCTGATTGGCCTGCTATGCGGTGATCATACAGAGCGCAATAAGCCAGATCCCACCATAACCGGCTCATTACCACTGCACTGTAGGCCAACTATTGCTCTCCAAATTGAGCACTGCAAGGGGCCTCAGAAAAGCATTCTTCACTCCTTGCTCATCAGAAGAGAGTGAGGCACTCTTCCAGCAACATCAAGCCAACAAACACCCCAAAACCACAACAGCATTGGTTGAGCCTCTGAATTCAGCAAGATGAAAAAGGTGGTATGAAACCCTGACAACTCTGGACTTCCCAAGGTCAAGCTACAAAGCCTAGATTCTCTTCTGTCTTTTAGATAGTGTGACTCCAGAAGCCTACAAACTACTTCAAGTAAGTGCAGATGCCATCTCTGTGATAGTTAACTGCCAACTCCCATGTGCTGGTGGATAAAACACAGGGCAGCAAGTCCACAATCTACGGCACACTAACCAGTACTAGTTGTCTTCACCCCTTTCTGCCCTCTACACAGTACATAAAGTGGACAAGGGTTTCTCCAACACTAAGTCCAAGAAAGTGGAAGGAATGGACAGAATATATCCAGAATTCCTGAAGAACCTTGGCCCAAAGACAAGAAGGTGACTGGCAGACTTCTTTATCAACATCCACTTGTCTGGAATAATACCAAGAGTGGAAGGTAGCTAAGATCATAGCATTGTGAAACCTGGAAAAGAGACCACTGACCCAAAAAACGGTTACTGCCATCTGCCTCCTGAGCTGTTGCTATAAACTGTTGGAGTGGCTCCCACTTCAAAGTTTACAAATGATACTGGAGCTACTGGTTCCCAAAGAGCAGGTTGGATTTGGGACCATTCGCAACTGTTGTGACCAGGTGCTGGCCTTCACCAGCTACACAGAATCCGGCTACCAGCAAAAATTAAAAACAGTGTCAGTGTTAATTGATGTTTCTTCTGCATACAATACTCTATGGCACAAAGGTCTCCTGTAGAAATTAGTAGCTTTCCCATGCCAATCAACTATCAGACTCATCTCTGAGATGCTGAGTAATAGAAGATTCACCCTACACCTTGGTGAATCTGCTAGCAAATCATGGAGACTTAACAATGGCCTCCCACATGGATCCGTTTTAGCATCTGCACTGTTCAGTCTCTATACCAGCGACATTCCGGTCACCCACATCATCCTGGAAATTCATCTATGCAGATGATTACTGCGCGAACAGTGCAAGAATAGTGTAAGCATCCTCTCTGAAGGCCACAGAAAAGGTCATGAACAACAATCTCTGGATGCTTGAGGCATATTTCAAAGCTTGGCAACTGAAACTCAATGCTTCAAAAACACTTATAGATGCCATCAACTTGAACAACCACAAAGCCAAAGTGCCTCTGAAAGTGGAATTTTGTGGTCTGCCTTTATCCCATGACCACAATCCACAGTACATTGCAGTTACCCATGATTGGACGTGAGCTATCGCCAACATCTTGACAACACCAAAAAGATTAAAACAAGGGTCAACATCATTCGGAAGCTCACTGGCACATCCTGGGGATGTGATGCATGTACACTTTGAATATCAGTATCAGCCCTAGTTTTGTCACATGTGGAGTACTGCACGCTAGTTTGGTGCAACACCTCCCACACCAATCTCATTGACACTGAAATCAATGCCGCGCTCAGGACTGTTAGAGGCTTTCTCAAATCAACACCAATACCGGGGCTCCCAGTTTTGGCAGGCATCGCATCAGCCAACATCAGGTGAGCTGCTGCTGTGGTCCGAGAGTACAATAAGAGCCTGGCCACTCTGGACCTGCCGATAAACCAAGATCTCATTCACTGCCACACTCCTGACTCCAATCCAGGAAGCCTTTCTGGATCCATGTGTCAATGCTACAGGCCAACGGAAGGGACGCCAGCACTGGCTGACTTGAATTGTGGGCCACCTGTGAGGTCCCAAACAAAGACCTGATTGAAGATCCAATTAAAGAAGCCTTGGGGAGTCTGCTTCCTTATAGGCAGTGGACTGCACTCAACTGCGTTCAGACAACACATGGAAGGTTTCGATATCTGCTCCACAAATGGAAAATCAAATAATCACCAAATTGTGACCATGGTGAGGTACAAACCATGTGACATACGATGGGCAACTGCCCACTGACACTTATAGTGGTGGCAGAAGGGGGATCCACCTACCTACCCCAGAAGCATTAGAATGTCTTTTGAAGCTTAAGATTCAACTATAATCCCAGCCCGTTGCTTTTCAAATGCCATACAAAAGAAGAAGACTGCATGACAATGAATAACCTCCTTATTAGTCATAAATTTACCTGGACTAACACTTGATTGCTTTGGGTGGATTATGCTTACGAGTCAAAGGTGGCTGGGCCAAAGTTAGCAAGGTATGTAGTGCTTCTCCTGAGATAGAACAGAAAGGAACAAAATAAAGGGGCCTGGCCAGTGAAACCAACAACACTTTGTTCGAAGTACTAGTCTCTTTCACATGTCTCCAGCCTGCTGTCTCCTGTGTTATAGGCTGGAGTGGATTGGCTCGTGTGTGAAAGACTGTTACCCTCTCGCAGACTGTATGTCAGAGCTGCTTGTTTAAATTATCAGATCCCTATGGGGCTTGTTTGTGTGAGCATGCACACCCCTGCCCCCTCTGTTCAGTGGGATTTGTCAGATGCTTAGGTGTATATAGAGTCCACAGATAAGCAGAAGGAAAAAAACGTTACTCACCTTCTCATAACTGTTGTTCTTAGAGATGTGTTGTTCATGTCCATTCCAAGCAGGCATGTGCACACACCGCATACACGGTAGCCGGAAGATTTTTCCCCTAGCAGCATCCATTGCGTCGGCCTGGGTGCCCTCTGGAGTCGCGCCTTCATGGTGCTCAGTATAGGGCTCTGCCAACCTGCCACCCCCTCAGTTCCTTCTTGCCAGCTACTCCGACAGAGGGGTAGGAGGGTGGGTATTGGAATGGACATGAACAACACATCTCGAAGAACAACAGTTACGAGAAGGTGAGTAACTGTTTTTTCTTGTGCGAGTTCTTATTCATGTCAATTCCAATCAGGTGACTCACAAGCCCAAGTTCTGGAGGTGGGGTCAGAGTTCAGATGTCACCTGACTGGAGCACTGCTCTACCAAAGGCCACGTTGTCTCCTGCCTGCTGGGTGATAGCATAATGCAATGTAAAAGTATGTATTGAGGACCATGTCACTGCCCTACATATTTCCTGGGTGAGAACATGTGTCAGAAATGCTTTTGCGCCCTGGTGGAGTGGGCAGTGAGCGGAGGGACATGCACCTCTGCCAGGTTGTAGCACTCCCAGATGCAGGACGTGATCCCTGACGAAATTCATTGAGAGGAGACTGGAAGAACTTCATCCTGTCTGCCACGGCCACAAACAGTTAAATGGACTTCCAGAACAGCGTCGTTCTTTCAGTGTAAAAGGCTAACGCTCTGCGGACGTCCAACGAGTGAAGCCTCTGCTCCCTGCTGCTTGCATGCGGCTTAGGATAGAACACTGGAGGAAGATGTCCTGGTTGATGTGAAATTGGGAGACAACCTTTGGGAGGAATGCTGGATGTGGCCTGAGCTGAACCTTGTCCTCACAGAACACCGTGTAAGGAGGCTCTGATGTTAGGGCCTTGAGCTCAGACACCCTCCTGGCTGAGGTTATCACTACCAGAAACGTCACCTTGTATGAGAGATAGAGCAAGGAACATGTTGCCAGTGGTTCAAAGGGCGGCCCCGACAGTTTGGAAAGGACCAGATTAAGGTCCCAGGCTGGGACTGGTTGTCAGACGTGAGGGTAAAGCCTGTCGAGACCTTTCAGGAAACAACTGACCGTAGAGTTGGCAAAGACTGATCGGCCCGCTGCACCTGGCTGGAAGGCAGAAATGGCGGCCAAGTGTACCTTTATTGACGACATGGACAGCCCCTGCTGCTTAAGATGGAGAAGGTAGTCCAGTATAAGTGGTATAGAGGCGAGCATCGGAGACGGACAGCAATGCGCCGACCAGATTGAAAATCTCCTCCACTTGGCCAGGTAGGTAGGTAGCCCTGGTGGAGGGTTTCTTACGGCCAAAGAGGACTTGTGTAACCAGGTCCGAGTAGGAGAGCTCCATCAGATTCAGCCATGGAGCTTCCACACAGTGAGGTGCAACAACTCGAGGGTCGGGTGCCTGAGTTATCAAGCCCAGGAAGAGCAGCAAAGTGACTGGAGCTTCTGCGGATATTTCCAGGAGAGATGTGTACCAGTGTTGGGGGGCCCAGGCTGGAGCCATCAATACCACCTAAGCTTCTTCCCTCCGTATCTTGAGGAGCACCTTGTGAACAAGAGGGATGGGCAGGAATGCGTATAGGAGACTGCCTCCCCATGGATTGAGCAACGTGTCCGTGATGGAGCCTGGGCTGTGATTCAGGAAGGAGCAAAACTGCTGGCACTTCCTGTTGCATCGCGTGGTGAACAGGTCTATCTGGAGAAAGCCCCACTGTTGGAAAATAGAGTTTGCGACATCTGGGCGTAGGGACCATTCGTGGCCGTGGAATGACCTGCGTAGGTAGTCCACCAACTCGTTCTGTACTCCAGAGAGGTATGAAGCTTGCAAGTGTATTGAATGCTACACACAAAAGTCCCACAGCCTGAGGGCTTCCTGGCACAGGGAAGAGGAACGTGCACCCCCGTTTGATGATGTAAAACATTGCCATGGTGTTGTTTGTAATAACTGATACACATCTCCCTGCCAAGTGGGCTTGGAAAGTCTGGCATGCCAGGAAGACTGGTCTCAGCTCTCTGACACTGATGTGGAGAGCGAGTTCTGCCTAAGACCAAAGGCCTTGTGTCCTGAGGTCTCCCAGGTGTGCCCTCAGCCCAAGGCTGACAAGTCTGTCACTAGCGAGGGGGATGGCTGAAGGCTGGTGAAGGGGACCCCTTCACACACTACCTGCAAGTTGAGCCACCACAGGAGAGAGTTGAGGATCAGGTGAGGCAGAGTCACGACCCTTTGCAAATTGTCCCGACCTGGCCGATACACTGAGGCTAACCACGATTGGAGCAGCTGGAGTCCGAGCCTGGCATGTTGCACCACATAGGTGCAAGCAGTCATGTCCCAGGAGTTTCAGACAATTCCTTGATGTGGTAGTTGGGAACTGCCTAAGACTTTGAATGATATTGCCCAGAGCCCAGAACCTTGTTTCCGGGAGGTATGTCCTGGCCTGCATCGAGTCCAGAACCGCCCCTATAAATTCTATCCTCTGAACTGGGGACAGTGTAGATTTTCCCACGTTCAGGAGAAGGCCCAGTTTGTCTAATATCATTCTTATGAAGTCGACTTGTGCCTGCACTTGGGCCCTGGAGGGGCCCTTGATCAGCCAGTCGTCAAGGTACGGGAATACTTGTACCTGCCGCCCACGCAGGAACATGGCCACGACTGCCATGCACTTGGTAAATACTCCAGGCGCCACTGACAGAATGAACGGGAGGACTATGAACTGGTGCTGTCCACGAGCGTGAGGTACTTTCTGTGGGACGGTGTAATTGCTATATGAAAGTAGTGTCCTTCAAGTTGAGGGCGGCGTACCAGTCCCCTGGATCCAGGGAAGAGATGGTGGAGGCCAAAGTGACCATGTGGAACTTGAGTTTCTTCATGAACCCGTTGAGCTCTCACAGGTCTAGGATGGGCCTGAGCCCACCTCTGGGCTTTTGGTATTAGGAAATACCAGGAATAGAAGCCCTTGCCCTTCAACTCCTGAGGAACCTCTTCCACTGCCCCCAGCGGTAGGAACGAGTGCACTTCCTGCATGAGGAGTTGCTCATGAGAAGGGTCCCTGAAGAGAGACAGGGAAGGGGGGTGGGAGGGCCGAGAATTGGAGTATGTATTCCCTTTCTACTGTGCGGAGCACCCATCGCTCCAGTGTGATACGGGCCCACGCAGGGTAGAAAGGGGATAGTCGGGACGAGAAGGTAAGGTGGGTTGGATCCAATTTATGCACTGGTATGCCGCCCTCGTGTGCACCTTCAAAAGGCCTGTTTCTGGTCCAAAGATGGCTTGGATTGGCCAGAGCCCTGGCCTGAGGACGGGTGTTGTCTTTTCCTGCTGCTCCTGTTCTTCCTCCGGGAACCGTCCTGCCAGTTCTGTGGCTGGTAGATCCATGGTGGAGGTTGTGGTTTTAAGTGTTTCCGCTGGGTGGCAGGAGTGTGGTGGCCCAATGACTTGAGTGTGGCTCTCGAGTCTTTTAGGCTATGCAGCCTTTTAGCTGTCTTTTCGGAAAAGAGAGCTGAACCCTCAAAGGGGAGGTCCTGGATAGTCTGCTGGACTTCATATGGCAGACTGGAGACCTGTAGCCAGGAGCTCCTTCTCATGGCAACCCCTGTGGCCATAACCCAAGTGGCCGCATCCGCCCCATCCAGAGCGGCCTGCAGTGAGGTCCAGGAGATAAGCTTTCCCTCCTCCACCAGAGCCGAAACTTTGGCACGGGAGTCCTGCGGGAGCAGCTCCATAAACTTAGCTATCACTCCAAACATATTATAGCAATACCTGCTAACAGTGGCCTGCTGGTTAGAAATATGGAGCTGCAAGCTGCCAGTCAAGTAGACCTTTCTCCCAAAGAGGTAGAGTCTTTTCGCGTCCCAATTCTTTGAGGAGGGTTCCTGGTAGCTCTGGTGCTCATGTTGATTAGCAGCGTCCACTACCAGGGAATCTGGTGGAGGGTGGGTGTATAAGTGCTTGTAGCCCCTGGATGGCCCAAAATAGCGTCTCATTGCACTTAGCCATAGGGGGCAATGAGGCTCGGGTCTGCCACAAAGTCTTTGTGGTGTCAGAGATGGTTTTTATGAGGGGCAGGGCAACGCGTGCAGGCCCGGAGGAGAAGAGGCTATCCACCGTGGGATCGGCCTCCTCCACGGGATCGGCCTCCTCCACAACCTCCTCTGCCTGGATGCCCAGGCCCTGGGCAGCCCACCGCCACTGCAGAACTCTGCTGTCCTCTAGGGCTGGGACTACAGTCGTGCCTGCCACCACCTCATCTGGTGAGGAAGAGGATGAAAGCCCCGGAAGAATTGGCTGTTCCCTTCCCTCCGCACCCAGGGGGTCCCACGGTGCCTGGGGGTCCCGGGATGCTGATGTCGACCCCAACAGTGCCGGGACTACAGAGGGAGAGTCCCCCTCCCTCCTGGAAAATCCTAAGATGTTTGGCGGCAGGAAGTGCTGGGAGGTAGGCAGAGGAGTGGGGACACGGAGTGTTCAGCGCGGGGGGAGGAGGTGAGATGGGGTCGGGGGTGAGGGGAGCTTGGCTGCTGGGGGTGCAGAGCACCCACGGAGTCGGCGCTTATGCACACACCTGATTGGAAATGACTTGAACAAGCATTTGAAGAAGAACCTTGGTTTAGCTTACACACTGCAGGAGGTCTTGTTTTGAAGAAGATGGGGCTGGAGAGAGATGAATATGGGGAATTCCTTCCCTTATGGCTTGGCTGCTGTTTGAAAAGGGGGAAAGTGGAGCAGTGTGTACTAGTACAAGCTGCACAACACATAGCAACTTACACACAAAATATCTCCCACAACCCTTTATAGAGTTAAATAATCTAATAAAGAATTCTATGTGATGAGGAGTGGGGGCTCTGAGTTTGCACAAGCTCGCTGGCTGGGTTTTGCAAAACCAAACCTGGGTTTAGTTGGGATCTGATTTCCATTTCTCCTAACTTCCTAAAATTTGGAGGTGGGAGGTATATGTTTTAGATAAATGCCTGGTTTTGGTCCATCTCTAATGCAGATTTCAGTAATAATATTTTAAAAACAAGCTACGTAACCATTTCTCCCGTAAAGTTTGAAGGAGCAAAGTTAAGGTAGGTGCTACCTCCAAGGGATAAGAGGTCTACGGAGTGGAAGAGGAACTGAGATCAGAAGCTCGCCTGCTTTGCCCGAGAGGTATGAAATATAGTGCAAGCAATGGCCGCCCCTCTTATTTCCAAACTGCATATCTGGATCCTTGCAGAGATCTCATGGAGGAGCTCCTGGAGGTTTGGGGGAGGTAGGACCATGCTATGGAGGTAGCTTTCCCCCTATCTGGCCATGGGGTGCATGCTTCCCTTTGCTCACAGAAGCAGAGAAGATCATATGAGGCCCCAAGTACATACTTCAGCATTTGGCCTCATGAGTCTGAAGTTGAGTCCCATGTCCGGCCACCAGTGGCTGACTCAATATTGGTAAATAAACTTCAATCTATTTTAGAGCACTCGAGCAACAGACCTGACAGAGCAAATTTATCCTCAGTGTCGAAGCCAGAGGACTTACAGCCGGGAGGGATTTGGCTGTAGGTGTTTGTGAGGCTGTGAAAAACGTTGGCACATGCTGAAAGGAGAAACAATTGGAAATTCAACCAATTAAAAGCTGTCGACAAAAGTAAGGGGGAAATAGGGGGGGAGGAGCAAAGTCTTGTGCCTTTAAACTGCAATTTCACTTTAAATGTTGAGTAAAATTGGTAAAGAAAAATGAAAAACAAGATTTATATTTTAATTCGGGCAGAACAGAACATTTTTCTATGCTGGAGCAGAACATTTCCCGGCTCTTTGAAACCAGCCTAACAGCAACATGTGCTGCTTAAGACAGTTAACAGTGCCACCAGCTGGCCAGTTCAGAGAATGCCAGTGGTTCATATCAATGAAAATAAGGTAACATACATTTAAATCAGAGTAGCAGCTGTGTTAGTCTGTATCTGCAAAAAGAAAAGGAGTACTTGTGGCACCTTAGAGACTAACCAATTTATTTAAGCATAAGCTTTTATGAGCTACAGCTCACTTCATCGGATGCAAATGGCACCTTTCATCTCCAAGAGCTTTACAAAGTAAGGCCCTGATCTTGCAAACTCTTACCCACGTAAGTAAGGTGGGTAAGAACTTTTAACAGCCCAGGAACCCCTTTCACTAAATTGTGAAATCTCGTGAACCCCCTCCTAAAAATGAATATTTCCAGGGATTTAAGTTTAAATTTCCTCTGCACGGCTCCTGCTGCTGGACCCCGTTGACCACCCCGGTCAACTGAGCTCGGGCTCCAGGTCCCGCTGACCGCCAGGACTCGGGCTGCCAGCCCCAACTGCCCAGCCCCGCTCTCCCTGGGGCTCGGGCTGCCAGCCCCGCATGGAGCGCTGGGGTTTCGGCAGCCGGCTCCCCCGCTGATGGAGGCAGCGCTTGGGCTGCCAGCCCAAACTGCCCAGCCCCGCTCTCCCTGGGGCTCGGGCTGCCAGCCCCGCATGGAGCGCTGGGGTTTGGGCAGCCGGCTCCCCCGCTGACGGAGGCAGGGCTTGGGCTGCCAGCCCAAACTGCCCAGCCCCGCTCTCCCTGGGGCTCGGGCTGCCAGCCCCGCATGGAGCGCTGGGGTTTGGGCAGCCGGCTCCCCCGCTGACGGGGGCAGGGCTTGGGTTGCCAGCCCAAACTGCCCAGCCCCGCTCTCCCTGGGGCTCGGGCTGCCAGCCCCGCATGGAGCGCTGGGGTTTGGGCAGCCGGCTCCCCCGCTGACGGGGGCAGGGCTTGGGTTGCCAGCCCAAACTGCCCAGCCCCGCTCTCCCTGGGGCTCGGGCTGCCAGCCCCGCAACCGGGTCCCACCTGCTGCCTCCAATGCCTCGGGTCCTCTGGCCGCCATGAGTGACATTTTTGTGGCGAACCCCCTGTAACATTCTGTGAGCCCCAGTTCGGGAACCTCTAGGTTAGATAGATACTGCTTGGTTGCAAACAGGTGACTGTGCAACTAGTTCTAACTTAGAATTTTCTGTTTGAAGAAATATTAAAATGGGTTTCTTTGGAGTTGGGGCTGTTTACATTAAGCGTGTGTTATGCTGAGTTTTTACTGCAGACACCTCCCTCACGAAAGAAAGAAGTTTTATCATTAGACCGTATCTGTTGTTTACATGACTGATTTTTTTGCTGGCCCTTTGGCGGCTGCTTGAGACAATCGTGTGTGAGTGTGTGTGTGTGTACATATTTGTTAGGGATAGCTACAGCCCCACCCACCCAAACTGTCTCAAGCAGCCACCAAACCACCAGCAGAAAAATCAGTGTTGTAAACAAGAGATAAGGTTTTGAAGCAAAAGTCAAACAAAACTGTACTGCCAACCCTGAGAATAATTTAAGATGGTGGCTTAAAATAAGGGCTTATGATTGGTCGCCAGTGAAGGTTTAATTTTCCATCTTAAAAACTAGAGATGGGCCCAAACAAACACCCCAGATGCATGGATCTCCTGAAGTTTGAAGAACTTTTAATGCAGCACAGTTCCATAACTAATATAAAAATCACTCTGAACTATAGAGGTATAGAAACCTGAAAACCAACAGTGACTTTGGATCTGCTTCAGAGAAGCGACATAGCTACAGGCTGGCTGTAGATGTGATGTTGAAGAGATCATGGGCTTTTAGAGATCAGTACACTTCTGAGTTAAATCATTGGATCTTCAAGGGTTTGCGGTTGCCACTGAAGTTGTAGATGGTTGTGAAGAAGAGGAAGAGGCTTTATTCCTAGGGAAGTAGTATCTAAGGAGAAGGGTCAAGGAAATACTCTAAAATTTCAAACCAAATATGTACTAATGGCATTAACTTAAAGAGGTAAGGAGGTAGAATACTCACTATACTCTACACCAGTGGTTCCCAAACTAGGGGCGCCGCTCGTTCAGGGAAAGCCCCTGGTGGGCCGGGCTGGTTTGTTTACCTGCCGTGTCCGCAGGTTCGGCCGATGGCGGCTCCCACTGGCTGCGGTTTGCCGTTCTCGGCTAATGGGGGCTGCGGGAAGTGGCGCAGGCCGAGGGACGTGCTGGCCTCCACTTCCCACGGCCCCCATTGGCCTGGAGTGGCGAACCGCAGCCAGTGGGAGGTAAACAAACCGGCCCGGCCCGCCAGGGGCTTTACCTGAACAAGCGGCGCCCCTAGTTTGGGAACCACTGCTCTACACCTTTGTTCTTAATTTTCTGTCTCTCTCACAGCATTGCTGAACTTGGCATTATACAGCAGCTGCATTTTCCCCAAGAAGTGACAAAAAATATAGTTTTAACATTTCTCACTCCTGCCAGCCCTGCAGAACCTACTCACCTATGGAAGAGTCAGCTGAATTCTATTCTGCTTTGCACATCAAGACAGAGAGAAACTGAACAAACAGCATACACAATGAAAATCAAATTGGATTTGTAGGATTCTTTCCCAGTTTTAATAATCAAAAGTTGTCAGTAGCAATGTAGATAAGGACATCGGTTTAAAATATATTCATTTGAAATTGGTAAGTGTCCCTATTCTTTTCACCTGGCCAATAGTTTATAAAGTGAAATATCCTGGAGCTACTGGTCCTTTTCCCCCCCATCTCCCTCAAAGACAATCCTTTAGTTGATGTTTACTGACTCGCTGATCTTCCATCTTGCGTGACCTGTGATGGTACAACACATAATTGCATGCACTGGTGAGCTAACTCAGTGAAATGACACTGTGGTAAGCAAAGCAGTACCTTTTATATTTTGATATGAAGGAAAGTTATATGGCCATAAAACCCTTAAAGTGACACTTTTTCCACATAAGCTGTTCTCTTTCTATGAAAGTGTATGCTATTTTATGTGTGTATTCACAGAATCATAGAATATCAGGGTTGGAATGGACCTCAGGAGGTCATCTAGTCCAACCCCCTACTCAAAGCAGGACCAATCCCCAATTTTTGCCCCAGATCCCTAAATGGCCCCCTCAAGGGTTGAACTCACAACCCTGGGGTTTAGCAGGCCAATGCTCAAACCACTGAGCTATCCCTCCCCCCTCACTCTCTCTCTCTCTCTCACACACACACACACCCCTACCTACCTACCTGTAATGGGTGTTCACTCCCCACCACCCCGAAAGGGTGAAGGTGGCTCAGAAGGGGCTAATTAACCCAGGAGGCTGTACCTGGGGGGAGACTTTGGCTTGACTGACAAGCATTTATTAAGGATGGAGTCCATCTGGGCAGGAGTAGGCAGGGGTTTGTATAAAGCCAGGAAGTGAGAGCAGAAGGGGGCTGCAGTCACTCTCCGGGCCTAGTGAGGAGAGGAGGAGGAAATCTGGGGAGCAAAAGCTTTGGGATCCGGACTCTGAGGGCAGGGGCTCACACAGAGGGGTGGTGGAGAAGGAAACCTGCAGAGGGCACTGTAGGAAGATGCCCAGGGAAACTGCAGCAAGCGCTGAGATGGTGCAGACTTGGCTGCTGACTGTAGGGTCCCTGGGCTGGAAACCGGAGTAGTGGGTGGGTCTGGGTTCTCCTCCCAGCCACTGGGAAAGTGGCACAGTCATGGGAATACACCCTGGAATGGCACCTGGACAGCTGGTCTGGTGAGACTTGTTACCCCAGAAGGGGAAACCAGTCTAGCGACCGGGCTGGAGAGCCAAGCCACAAAGAGGAAGCACTGCAATTCCTAGAGAACAGGCGGGACCACGGCACAAGCAACTAAAGGAAAGTGGCATCGGACCGGGCAGAGCTAGTCCCCGGATGCAGCCACAAAGGGGTGTCCCAGTGCTGAGTAAACCCCATCTCTCTCTTACACACACACACTTCTTTAGAATGTGCTTTTCCTAATCTGCTCATTGTTTGTGTCTGGGTCAGTTTGATAAATTGTTTCTATAACTTCAATCATATCACTACAAACTTGGGACGTTAGTCCGCCCCCCCATCATACAAACAAATATCATCATCTAGCATGCTTAGTATCCAGTATGTAATGTGTACTTAGACGAGAGGGAGATCAGACATCTGTTCAACACAGTTTGGAGTCGGACTGTCCTAGTATGATATCCGTAGCCCACAGTAGATCCATGAAGATCTTACAGTGAACATTTTGGTATTTGCAGATATGACAAGTCATTTTGATTTGAACAAAATAAAATAACCACGCTTCAAAGGATACATAAATGTGGGGATTCCTCTTGTTGCTAAATATTTTCGGATGAGCCGCTCAGTACCGTACCAGTTAAATCCCTTCGTTGCATGTCCAATACGTGGAAGATGGACGCTTGCTGGAAGAGAGAGCAGAAAAGCTCTTTAGGGCCTGATGCATTAAAAATAAATAAATGGATGTGCCATTTAAGCTCCACTCAATGGCAGAAGAAATGCCTGTGTCATAATGTTCTAGCTGTAGTAGGTAAATGTGTCTCCCCTTCCATTTCAGAAGACAATCACAGAAGAGATGGAAGAGACCCATTAGAACTAGATCATCCCAATCTGTGGCCCTGCCAGAATCTTTAAGTGGAATTACATGCACAGCTCTGGGGTAGATCATTCTTTCCACTTCAAAGGCACACAGACATAGGTGCTGACTCCGTGGGTGCTCCGGGGCTGGAGAACCCATGGGGAAAAATTGGTGGGTGCTCTGCATCCACCGGCAGCTCCCCGCCCCAGCTCATCTCCGCTTCACTGCTGCCTCCTCCCCTGAGCACGCCGCATCCCCGCTTCTCCCCCTAGCTCCCAGAACAGCTATTTCGTGGCGGCAAGCGCTGGGAGGGAGAGAGGGGGGAGGAGGGGGAACGTGGCACGCTCCGGGAAGAGGTGGGGCTGGGGTGGGGATTTGGGGAAGGAGTCCAGTTGGGGCAGGGAGGGGGCAGAGACTTTGGGGAAGGGGTTGGAATGGGGGCGGGATGGGGCAGGGAAGGGGTGGAGTGAGGGCAGGGCTGGGGGCGAGCACCCACCGGCGCCTGGAAAGGTTGGCGCCTATGCACACAGATGGACAGATGCACACTTACCATTCCTTTTCTTGGCTGCTAAAGAAATCTTCTTCAAGCCCTCCTCCAAAGCGGACAGCTTAATGCCAGACAAGTTGTTGGACCGATCCCGGTGCTGTGCTACAATCAGGGCCAACTAGGAAGAAAAACATGAGATGTATGTACACTGGCAGTCGCAGCGATGGCTGCTAGAAAACAACATTAAATACACACTTTATAGGCTGGAAAAAAAGCTGTCCCTTGTCTTGTCTTTGTTAACACTTATTTCAAGCCTGTCCTGCGCTGTATTAGGGTCACTGTTATTTTGTGTAACATGTAAAATTCACTTCCTGTTGTTTCAAAAATACTTTAGTAGAGAGAATATCAAAGGGGCTTCTTATAGTTACCAAGTCCTGGCCTTTATTTCTGGATTCTTTATCGTCAATGGGAAATAAGAGGGTTCTTCCCAATGCCACATCTGTCCGAAAACAAAAAAAGTAAGAAAACATTCAATCCCACGAAGAACAAAGGTGAGTCAATGCAATGCTGGCTGTTATAGGCTTCTACACCATCCTTTCTAGTTCTCCTTGACACTGTGCACCACACAGACATTTTCTTAAGAGGGGGGAGGTGAGAAGACGGAGAAAGAAAATGATCAAAAGACATGAGGGGAGAGAGAGAGAGACTGAGAGAATAAAATTCCAGTCTACAGTAAGGTCTAATCTGTTCTTCACTAGCTCCTTAATGGTTTAAGATCACTCGTACGTATGTGCACATAGGAGAACAAGGGGTACTGGAGAGAGTCCATGGCCTGGCTAGACACATATTGAAGTTGCTCCAATCCACCTCCTCCTCTTAAAATCATTTTGACATTTGAACTGCAGGTTTAGAACACTGCCTTGTAGAGAGAAGAAATACCATGACTAAAGAACAAGATCTTTTTCCCCAGGAAAAGATCAAAACAACTGAGTGCTATGAAGAATCTTCTCACTCCAGAGCAGAGGTCAGGGTCAAAATGTCTTCCTGTATTGTCACTTCCAACACCACACGTAGGAAGTACCAGACTAAAAGAAGAGACCATCAGCTTCAAGCACTAAGATTATATTTTTCTCTTTTACCTTTCATCCTTCCTGCCAGCTCGTATATTTTCCTGGGCTGATCAGAACGAACCTCCAGAGCTGTAAATAATCCTCCCCTTCCCCACCGGCCGGAATCATCTAAAACAAAATTAGAAGTTAGATTTTTTTTTTTAAATTGAGATCCGTGTCCAAAGAGATGAGCTGCCAAGTGTATCTGTGCCAATAATGCCTTCTGCAGGGAACAGACATGTTCTCACTGCACATCATAGGACTTATTAGAAACAGACATGGAAGATGAGACGACACAAAATCCCTCAATAATGCAGCTCCCTCATTCTGTGCCGGAAACAGATCACATGATCCTAAAAGAGGATTCCTGCTCAGCACTTCCGGAAAGTAAACCTCCCACACGATCCTTGCCAAGCCATCCCAGGGGAAATTCCTCCCCACGCCACAATGTGGCTGTTCACATGCCATCAGTCATCAAATCCTATTTGCATCCTGGTAACCTGGTCCTGAAGTCATCCATTACTTCCCCTCAGATGCTTCCTGCACCTCCAGAAGGCAGAGGATTCCCTGCCTCCACCCGTGTTTTTTTACTTTTAAACAGAGCATGTTGGCTGAATTTGAAATAAATGCCACAATCTAGGCATTCAGCCATCACCTTGCGGCTTTAACACCCCACTCAGGAGAAGCTCCAACAGGGGATTTTGTCTCAGGAGGCACAATTCACTGCCCTACCCCCGAGCTACGCGTAGCATAGGAGGAACGTGTCCTCCTTCCAGGTGCATGTGTCTGCCTCCCGCACCCTCCAGGGGTTGAGGTTAAATGCTCACCATAGAATTCAAATAGGAGGCAGGACGGAATCCAGGGACTGCAACTGTTCCTAGCACTAGGCTCCATCCCTCCCCTCCATGCAAGGGCTCAGTGTGGGCTGGCCCATAGCTTTTCCGAGTACAGAGGAGAATTAGAAAAATAACTTTGCTCAGAGTAAGAGATGGGTTCAGAGGAGCTGACTGCAAACCACACAGGCAGGGGAATCCTTGTTCTAGCCCCTACTGTCCTCTCCAGCAGGACATCGTGTCGGAGACACTGCCTTAGCCTAACCATTGGCTGTTCAGACCCTGGCGGCGTGACACTGGCAGACCGGGAGAGCCGGAGCCCTGTACAAGTTAATTCCTTCATGGGCTTCCCATGCAGCCGAGTGTTGTGGCAGCTTTGTCCCTAGGCATACAGCACAACATACAGCGTAGTGCCAGGCAGTCCTTCTAGGACCATCACCTCTGTGTTTTCACTTCCCAAAGGGCCTCAGCTCTTTCTGCACAAAGCAACATTGAAGCTAAGACACTAAATGCCCAGATGCTGAGTTCAGCTAAAACACTCTCGCCCCATTGCTCCACTCTGCCAATGACCTTGCCCAGCTAGACTAAGCAGATGCCCACCTTCTGCTGTCTACGGTGCAAACCAGACACTACTTTCTGCTGCTGGCCCACAGGGCCTGCTCCACCACTGCTGGGCCATCTGGGTCGGCTTACACACATCTTTGTCCACAGGCAATGGACCTTATTAGTGTTAAGACGCCCTGCAGAAATTCTGCACTTCAGCACAGATTTAGGGTGGGGGGTCTTTGCAGATTTCAATGTGTTCTGCAAAATGTCACCTTTTGGTTAAGTTATATTTCCAGCCCATCTGGATGGGAAGTAAACCTTCTGAATGGGACTCAAGGCCGAACGGCCCCACTGAGTCTGCAGACGCACAGGGCCCGGGTCTGCCCACTTACTGGGCCCACTGGGATGGAGGGAGGTCACGCTTCACCTTCTGAAGAAAGGGGCTGCATGCTAGGGAGCGTGCTACCCGCACTCCTTCCTTGCGGCATTCTAACTGCACCTGCACTATGCCAGTGCCACTCCGCTGTTCCTACTGCTCAGCCGTCGGGCTACAAGGCACAGTTCAGCCCTATCCCCAGGAAGGCTTTTTGCTTTTGCCAGTCCTACCTATGCAATGGACGACGATCGCATCCTCCTCTTCGGCTCTGGGGTGGGTAACGTCACCCATCACATACTTGATGGAGTTCAGCTCTGGGTCCATGTCATCTAACTCCACAACCAGCCCATCCTCCCCCTCCTCAAAGGCATCCTCTGAGTCGCTCTCCTCTGAGGGCAGACAGGGGGATCTGTAGTGATTTGCGTCCCACCAGCCCATCCTGAAACAAACAAGGCAAAAGAAGAACAGGCCAATGAAAACTGGGAAGCCAAACTGCTGCTTTAAATCATCATCATGAATTGTGGGAGATGGGGTCACGAGAGACAACGCTCAGCTCCAGAACCACAATTGCCCCCCCCCCAAAGTTCGGAAACCAGACTGTCACAGGATGGCTGGTCCCTGGGACTGAGGTAAGTCCAGCCCCCCTACGCCAGAGCAGGCGCTCCCAGCTGGGCCAATGAAGGGTCTATGGGTGCACCTGGGGCTAAAACGGGCCAGAGGGCGTTCCAATGAGAGAGATCTGGCTCAGGCAGGGCTAGGAAGCAGCAGCAGCAGGGCTGCCAGAGTCCCCAGGAAGGGTAGGCAGCTAGAAGCAGCCTGAGATGTAAAGAGGAGCTGGTTTTGTTTAAATTTGGACAATAAACCTGCCTCAGAGAGACTGTGGGTCTGGCAGTGGGTGCTTTAGAAGCTGGGGAGAAGCCCTGCCTTATTTCATGTAGGCACTTTGGTCAGCTGCTGATACAAGAGGAGAGTAAGGAATATCATTGGTGCAAAAGGAAACGACAGAGGACAAGCCCCTATCATTGACTTGCCCCACCTCGTAGGGGCGACCCAGAATTAATGGAGCCAGATTATGTGGCATCCTGCTTTGCCTGAGGAAGCTCTGCTCTCCCAAGCTGGTGCGTGGAGGATGACAGCAGCGGCTAGAGTTCCCGTTCCAGTTTCCGCCGGCAGCCAGATGAGAGAAGCAGCAGAAGGTGCAACTGGAGCTACAGAAGTGACTAACCAGGCTCGAGGAGCAGCAGCAACTCTCCTAGAGATTCTGCAGAGGGAAGTGATTGGTGGGCGCAGGTACAAAGCAGGAAAGAGGGGTTCGAGATCCGTGAGGGCCAACAGAGGGAATGTTCTGCCTATGGGCAAGTGCGGATTATAAAAAGCGACTGTCCTTATGTGAACTGTGCTTTTAAGACTGGCTCAGCTTCGCAGAGCACAGAACAAACCCAGGAGACTCTGGGTGGAATCCTGCCTTGTTACTGCGGCTCAAAAAGGGGCCAGGACAGGAGGCTTCCCAGGGGTTGTGTATTTTTGTTGTGGGGGGCTGAGGCACATTAGAAGGCACTGCCCCACTAAAAACGGAAACTGTGAGAAACCTGGATGCCAAAGACTTGGGTGCCGGTGTAATCACTGGAAGGTTTAGATCGGGAGGGGTAGAAGGCAGCCAGACTGTCTCAGGTGTGGGGAAATGGGAGACATATCTGGCACCCACTGGGAAGAGTGAACTTGGGAAGAATAGTGTCTGTGAGAGGGGAAGAGCTCTGCAGGGGGAGGGAAATAATTCCTCAGGCAGAGGCAGGTACTGGGAAGCAGAAGCTCACAATAGAGACAAAACACTGTAACAGGGAGCTAGACAGGGCCTCAGAGGAGAAGTGAGAGAAGGGCACAGGCATGGAGGCTGCAGGAAGAAAATGGAGTGACAACTTACAGCTACTAAAGCCACAGTTACAGCACTAAGAGGAGAGAATGTGAGACGCCCGCTCTCCTTGGCAGAAAAGCGCTTGGTGGAGCTTGCTGCCTTGGAAGAGGCCTGACAGCAAGCCCAGAGACAGAAGGAGTTGCTGAAAGACCAAAAAGAGCTGGAGTGCCAGACTGAGCTCCTGCAGGAGGAGCAAGTGGGATTTGAAACATAAATCCAGGGCATGCAAAAGGAACTCCAAGAGAGAGCTGAGTTACTCTTTAAAGTCACTCAGCATGCCTGGTGAAGATGTAAATTGTACGGCTGGTGTTAAAGACCGTGGGGACTTGGGGAATACTGATGTGTATGAATCTGTATGGAAATTTTTGTATTTTGTTTTAGGGGTGAGAGCCATCCAGATGGGGCCTCACAGGTTGGTGTGCGGGGTCGGGGGGGTGGGGGGGGGAGCGTGCCTGTGAAAGAGGCAGTTGTTTTCTGAAAAGTGGGGGAGGTGCACCACAGGGTGACTAAAATAAGTCCAACTCCCCTGTGCCAGAGCAGGTGCTCCCAGCTGGGCCAATGAAGGGTCTATGGCTGCACCCGGGGCTACAGAGGGTTGGGGGAGTCCCAGTGAGAGGGGGCTCAGCAGCTGCTGGAAGCAGCAGGACTGCCTGAATCCCTCAGGAGGGGAGGCAGTGAGAAGCTGAGATGCAAAGGGTGACGGGAGGAACTGGTTTTGTATATGTTTGGACAATAAAACTGCCTCAGAGAGGCTGTGGCTGTCACAGTAGATCCTTTAGAAGCTGGGGAGAAGCCCTGCCTTGTTTCAAATACTATTACGACAGGTGGGTTTGCGGGATTAAGAAGGGGAAAGGAGCTCTGCGATAACCATTTATAGAAACATGAAGGATGTGACTACAGAGGAGGGGGAGGAGTTGCCCAGGATGGCACAAAGGGGTACAACTAGAACTAATGAGATAAAATTTAGACATAGGCTCAACCAGAAAGTTCAAATCCAAATTCCATTGTACAGGTAAAGGGCCAAGTGTCAAATCTGGATCTGAATGTGAGCTGCCCAAAGTCTGAGCAGGGTCAGCGATGGGGTTCTTGTTCATAGAGATGGAGGGCTGGGAGGGACTTTGAGGGGTCATCTACTCCATCCCCCTGTGCTGAGGCAGGACCAAGTAAACCTAGACCATCCCTGCAGGTGTCTGTCCAAAATATTCTTAAAAACCTCCAGTGATAGGGATTCCACAACCTCTCTTTGAAGCCTGTTCCAGAGCTAACTATCCTTACAAAGTTTTTCCTAACATCTAACCTAAATCTCTCTTTCTGTAGATTAAGCCCATTACTTCTTGTCTTACCTTCACTGGATATGGAGAACAGCTGATCACCATCCTCTTAATAAAAACCCTTAACATATGTGAAGACTTATCAGGTGCCTCCTCTGTCTTGTATTCTCAAGACTAAACAGATCCTGTTTTTAAAACCTTTCCTCATAGGTCAGGTTTTCCTAAACATTTTATCGTTTTTATTACTCTCCTCTGGACTCTCTCCAAATCTGTCCACACCATTCCTAAAGTGTGGCACCCAGAACTGGACACGGTGCTCCAGCTGAGGCCTCACCAGTGCTGAGCAGAGTCGGACAATTACCTTCCGTGTCTGATGTACAATACTCCTGTTAATACACCCCACAATATTAGCCTTTTTTGCAACTGCACATGAATTGACTCATATTCAATTTGTGATCCACTAGATCCTCCAGACGCTTTTCAGCAGTACCACCACCTAGCCAGTTATTTCCCATTTTGTAGTTGTGCATTTGATTTGTTTTCTTCCTAAGTGTAGTACTTTACATTTGTCTTTACTGAATTTTATCCTGTTGATTTCAAACCAGTTCTTCAATTTGTCAAGGTCATTTCGAATTCTAATCCTGTCCTCCAAAATGCTTGCAAACCCTCCCAGCTTGGGGTCATCTTCAAATTTTATAAGCCTACTCTCCACTCCATTATCCAAGTCATTAATGTTCGGGACTCAGAACAGACCAATGTGGGACCCCACTAAATACACCCTCCAAGTTTGACAGCAAGCCATAGATACCTACTGTTTGAGTACGGTCTTTCAATCAGTCCTGAATGGACCTTTTAGTAATTTCATCTACACCAGGGGTCTCAAACTCCCAGCCCATGGGCCATCTGCGGCCTGCGAACCTCCCCATTGTGGCCCGTAGGGCTCCAGCAGTTTTGGGGCCAGGTCTCTCCCTTGGCCCCACCTGGCGCCCCCGGACGCTCCCCCCCAGCAAGTGATTTACAATGGCCTGGGGCCCCGGCAGCGCAGTGGAGCTGAGCAGCGTCTGCCTGCTCGCTCCACGTGTCTGCCGGCTCTTCCTTGTGGCCCCAAGAGGGGCGGGGCTGTGCCTCCGCATGCTGCCCCCGCCCTGAGTGCCCCTGCGGCCAATGGGAAGCTGCGGGGGCGGTGCCTGGGGGCATCAGCACAGCCTGGCCCGGCCCGCCTTGGAGCCCCAGGTAAGCGCTGCCCCCCCGACCCCCTCCCAGAGCCTGCATCCCCACCCTCTCCCCACATACCACCTCCAGCCCCAAACTCCCTCCCAGAGCCTGCACCCCAATCCCCTACCCCAGACTTTCTCCCCCACCCAAACTCCCTCCCAGAGTCTTTGGCAGGTGGGGGCGGAGTTTTGGGGGGTGGGTTCTGGGCAGCATGAGTGACATTATTGGCCCGCTAGGAGGATTTGAGGACTGGCACTGGCCCTAAGGTAAATTGAATTAGAGACCCCTCATCTAGACAAAATTTCCCTAGTTTGCTTATGAGAATGTTGTGTGGGACTGTATCAAACACCTTATCATAATCTAGACAAATCACATCTACAGATTTCCCCCATCCATTAGGCCAGTATCCCTCTCAAAGAAGGAAATAAGGTTAGTTTGGAATGCTTTGTTCTGGACAAATCCATGCTGGTTATTCCTTATAACCCTATTATCCTCTAAGAGTTTCCAATTGATCTGTTTAATAATTCGTTTAGGTATCTTTCCAGGTACTGAAGTTAGGCTGAGTGGTCTATAATTCCCCAAGACCACTTTGTTTCCCATATAAACAAAGGTACTATGTTTGCTCTTCCCCAGTCCTCTGGGACCCCACCTGTCATCCATGACTTCTCAAAGATAGTCGCTAATCATCCCAATATTGCTTCAGCTAGTTCCTCAAACACTCTAAGATGAAATTCATCAGGCACTACCAACTGGATTACATCTAACTTATTTAAATTATCTTTAGCCTATTCGTTCCCTATTTTGGCTTGCAATCCTTCTCTCCTGTTGTTAATATTAATTGTGTTAAGTATCTGGGCATAATTTACCTTTTGAGTGAAGACTGAAGCAAAACAGGCATTAAACAACTCAACCTTCTTGATGTCATCAGTTATTAGCTCTCCTTCCCCACCAAGTAGAGGACCCACACTTTCCTACATCTTTCTCTTGCTCCCAATGTAGTTATAGAACCTCTTATTATTACCTCTTATGTCCCTTGCTAAGCGTAACTCATTTTGTACCTTAGTCTTTCTGATTTTGTCCCCATACGTTTGTGCTATTCTTTTGTACACATCCTTAGCAAACATGTTTCCACCTCGTGTAGTATTCAGGCCCACCTCTATGAAAGTTAGCAAAAATGGATGCTACCGCTGTGTCAAAAGCCATTTCTACATCAACGCCTCTACATCCTGCAATTTAAGCACACACTTGAAAAACCAATGTCCAGCTGTGACTCCTTTTAGACATGACCTGCAGCCAGCGTCTCCTCCTCTACCCCTTCCCATGTCCCAAATGCCCCGTTATTGCAAGAGTAATCAGAATGTGCAGCTTCCTGATTTTATCAGTCTGACATAGCCAGTTTCCCTGCTAACTGTAACAGACACCACACTGCTTAGCAACAGACAAAGCAGAATCCTACTTTTTCTTGTGTTCAGCTTCTGCTTTCTTCTGTTTCTTTTCTTCCATGAGCCGTGCTCTCTTTGCTGCTGCCTCCTGTCGTTTCCTCCTTCTGGCCTCCAGCTCTTCTGGGCTCAGTGCATGCTTCCTCCTTGTAGGCACCTCCTGAAGACCAGTGACAAGTACCTGGAAAAGGAAGGGGACTTGCAGGTAAACAGATATTTCTCATCTCAAATTCCTATCAGATCCCATCTTATCCAATGTCCCATATCTGTTCCCTACAGTCTATTCCTCCAGAGCTTTGTCTGAATTGAATCACACTCCTCAACCCATTTCAAGGAGGCCACCAAACCATCAGCTAACGACAGCGACCTGTATTGCAATGACCTGCATTTGAACCTCTTAATGCTCATCTCTGATCCGTTCCCAACCCCCCTGAGTCATCCAGTCCTCAGAGTCTACTGTTAATTTCAAGACATTTGTAATTGAGTCTTTAAATATTTCCTCCGCAAGATGGAGATTAAAATCTGCCTCATTTTCAATGACTCATTGACTGCATCATATGAGTCATTTCTTTCATTTTACATTTGCTTTATTTCGGAGGGCTCTTCCTTCTTGATTGGTCTCTTCAAGGACTTTCTGAAGATCCAAAAGCTGATCAAATGCTCTTCTGTCTTCTCTGCTCAGGTCTTTCGAATAATCTTTGCCTTCATATACGTACATATGATCTTTAAAAAAAAAATTAAAACATATAAAGATCTCCCAATGGGCCAGTGGTATCTGCTAAAATTACAATAAGTAACAAGTAATAATTAAAGTTACAGTAAGTACGTAATTTGAACTCACACCCTCTTTGTGACACCATTGCCCGTTCTAACAGGGATAGCTGTTGGGATAGTTTTGTGAGGAAAAACATAAGCATCTCATTGAGACAACTAAACCAAATTTCTGTCAAGGCATTAATCCTCAGCGAGGATTACATGCATGGTGAGTTTGAAGTGGAATTTGTTTGGCACTATCCAATACCGATGGAATCCTGGCTCCTAAGATCAGAAATTTCTTCAACAGCTACCACACATTGGGATCTAAGAAACCACAGTTCTTCTCTCAGTCTACAATAGGAAATACCACTGCGTGGTAACCATTGGCAAATGGTAACTTATTACCAGTAGCCACTGGATGGGACTGAAGGCCCATTTTATAGAATCCCATTTCTGTAATATTATGGAAGCCCCAGTCACAATTCCATAGTTAAGGATGAGTTCCATTTTGCACTTAAAGCAGAGATTATGGATCGAATACAGTGCATAGAGTGACACTACAAGGGGAAAATATGTGAAAAAAGGATCTTTAAAAATCAGTTTAATCCAGTCTGGGAATGCACACACTAACGTGCCTTAATCCTAATCATATGGTTATTGCATGCTGTCACCACAGGACAGAGTTAAGGTTACTTGGGTGCCCTAACTCTGCATTTCTTTCCCTAATGCTTGGATTTTTTAAAGTGAAATTCCAGGGTTTGTAACACTTGATTTGGGGATAATTACAACATCCCTATGATGTTTTTTACCCTTAAGCTACTGATTTGTAACTCCATCTTAAGATGGATCTTTCTCTGTGAATAAAGTCAATTATAATACAATACTTGAGCCTTCCCTAGAGACTTACATCCAAGGATATCAAAGCATTTCACAGACATTAATGAATTTAGCCTCGCAACGCCCTGAAAGGCAAATCAGTTATTATTATCCCCATTTTACAGATGGGGAAATTGAAGCACAAAAGTAGGAAGGGAGTATTCAACAGTTACAAATCAAGTCTGTGGCAGAGCCAGGAATAAAACTCATGTCTCCTGATTTCAAATCCCCTACTCTAACCACAAACCCACCTTTCTTCCTTCCAAAGTTACTTGAAAAACACAGTATAACCCCTTGAAATCTCCTCTAATAGCATCCAGTCTTGAGTGTGTTTTGTGTGCATTTAGGATCCTCGAACTTACTTTCTGTATCTTGCTCTCCGCTTTCTTCTTCACTTGGTAGCACAACATCATTTACCCACATTCCTTCTTTTGTCTCTCCAAGGATATTTTCCAGCTCCACATCCTGGATGGTGCTCCCCTCTGATGAGAGCAGCTTATCCAAACCAAACTTCAGGATTTCACTCAGCTTTAACGAACAAAAGGATGAAGTTTAACGTCACCATCATATTTCATGCTACTTCTAGCCCACTGTGCCTCTAGGTTGAAATGCAAGTAGTTTGTGGAGATGGAAATCAGACACTTAATGTCACCCCACAAAACACTCATGCTTTGTCAGCTGTTATTTTCACTCTGCCCTCATCAGTTATGCACCACCTAACTAGACCCAAGTAACAAATCATGCTCAGCAATATCCATCTTGACAGACATGGGTCACTAGTAGCTGCACAGACAGCTACTCAGATTACATGCAGACTCAGGCAGACAGCTCTGCATTGGGTCACATTCAAGAGGTTTTCCCCACAATCAGAAAGGCCAGAAACTTTTGTTTCTTTTGACAAGAATGCTTAAATGTCTGCAGAAATTAGTGGGGTGAAAAGTGCCAGCATGGCATATCACCACGCACGGGCTCAGTCCAATTTCTCAAACTGGAAGCTATCATTGCTCAGACAAATTTGCGAGGAAGAGGGAAAGAGGGGGGCTGTGCCATAGCTTTTCATTGTTTCACTTTACATGGAGTTCACGTCCCCCTACATTTCACTTAGTATGGAGTTTGACAAGATGATCTGGTTGTTCCTTCTGGCCTTATACTCTACCAAATTCCGGGTCCAATTTCATGGTCATAGGATTTTAAAAATTGTAAATTTTGTGATTTCAGCTATTTCAATCTGAAATTTCACTGTGTTGTAATTGTAGGGGTCCTGACCCAAAAAGGAGTTGGGGGGGGGGGGGGCGTGGTCACAAGGATATTGTAGGAGGGTCTGCGGTACGGCTACCCTTACTTCTGCGCTGCTGCTGGGCGGCTCTCTGGCTGCCCAGCTCTGAAGGCAGCGCTAAAGTAAGGGTGGCAATACTGCGATCCCCCCTAAAATAACTTTGCAACCCCCCTGCAACTCCCTTTTGGATCAGGACCCCCAGTTTGAGAAATGCTGGTCTCCCTCATGAAACCTGGATAGTATAGGGTAAAAGCACACAAAAGACCAGATTTCACGGTCTGTGATGCATTTTTCATGGCCACGAATTTGGTAGGGCCCTAGGCCTCTTAAGTCCCAAAATCTCAAAGCAAAACTCAGCTTTCGGTTTCTAATCACAAATCCCCCCACCCCAGGATTCCAATTTGCCTAGAGCTCAGTGTAAATTTTGTCTGAAAGTTTTGCAAGCCTAGGACAAGTTGCGGGTTAGTAACAAAAAGCTACCATAGTGCTGATGGTATAGTTCTGTTTGTGTGGGAGAAGGAGGCAAAACAAATGAACTAGAAGCAACGATGCAATTTTCATATAAATATCTATTATAGTCAAAAACAAGGAAAGAAAACCCCTCTGGAAAACATGCCCTAGTTAGACAGTGGTTGAGCCTAAAAATTAGCATCTGATTGTCCCCAAATTTCAGTGGTGTTTGGATCTGGGATTTTGGCTTGCTCCATAAAAGAGATGCATTCAGATGCCATGTTCTTCTCCAATCCTCCCCAAAGACAATGGTGTTTGGATCAGGCCCATCTCGAACACACACCCAGAATGGGGCCCTCTTACGTTTCTCAGGGATGATGCTGTCGAAGTCATGCTCAGCGATCATCTTACCTGCATGTCTGCTGCTTCCTGGCACTTGGGTACTCCGAGAGCAAACTGCCCCCCTTCGATAACAGTGTTTGTAAATTGGAGCTTCGATGCAGCTCGGCGGTAGATTATTTCTTCTACAGTGTCCCGTCCAATCAAGCGGATAATTTTTACAGGCCTTGCAAAATTGAAGAGAGTCAGTTTAATCATTTATATTGCTTTAGAACAGTTTCCCTGAATCTGGGACCAAACCCTGCAGTCAGTCCTGACCCAGCGAGGTGCCCAGTTAGCTAAGAGAAAGCACGCGTAGAGCTGCAGAAGGAGATGCTGACCCGACCACCATGGTCAAAAGGAGGAGGGGACACTGCAGAGAGCAGCCAACCTCCCATTCTATCCCCCCTCCATAACTGAAGAGTTCCAGATTCTGGAGACTTGGGGAGGCCAGGACTGCATGGGATCAAAGAAGGGAAGAGGTGGAACTATGCTGAGGACCCATGACTCCTCTTTCTCTCCCTCCGCCCCCAATTATCCGAACCACTCTGCTTAGGTCTCCTCTGCTGTCAGAACTTGCGGGTGGGAGGGAAGCATTAGTGTGGCATTTAGTGAGAGGGTGAGCAATCAGATGCAAAATGCACCACAAGAAACAGTTCTGTTCCTATTTCTCACTTGTTCTGGCCAATCCTGTGAGATCTCGCTGTGGCTTGCAAGTCATTTTGTGGGTTAAAATCGCTATCAACAAAAATAACTGTATCTGCTGCAGTTAGATTCATGCCGACTCCACCTAAAAAAAAGTTTTAAACAAAGGGGATGGTCAGTAACACACATTAGCAACATGAAATAAAGGGAGAAACAGTGTTTAGACTACAAAAGGGTGGATCAGTTCAGATACAATAAAAATAAACCCAACCTTGCTCCATCCCTCAAACCAACACTGAATCATTTATGAGGCTCAGAAAAGTTTGGTTAACCTTCTGAATTTCATTTTCTTGCACTTCTATGCTTCCAGCTTTCCACCAGGCCTCATAACAGATGTGTTGTCTAGTGCACTAAAAAGAAATCAGGTGTAATCAATCTAAAGGGGATTGTTTGTTGAGGCTGCTGGACACAGATGGTGCTCTCTAGCTGGCAGACCAACCAACACAGCTGGGCTGCCTAGTGTCAATACAAAGGATCTCCCTAAGTCCTGGCAGAGACCAGTGACTCTGCCACAGAAACTGGAAACGTCAAGTACAATAATACAAGCCCGAGGATGGTGGACAGTCTGGGTTCTTATCCAAACTAAAACGTCGGAGATTTGCCCGTCACTGCTTTCTGAAGTGCTAGCTCTCATGGGCTGAAAAGACAAGTTAAACTGGAATATAGGTTTGAGATATATACTGCCTCTAAAGAGGAGGTACATGCTGAGGAGCATTTGCCTCTATCCAGGAGACGCACTTCCTTCCTAGCAGGGCCGGTGCAACCACTAGGCGAACTAGGCAGTTGCCTCGGGTGCCAAGTAGTTGGGGGGAGGCGGTGGAGCGGAGGTAAGCTGGGGCAGGGGGGCGCAGGGAGGGCCGCCTGCAGCAAGTAACGGGGTGGGGGCGGCGCACAGGGGAACCGCTCCCCGCCCCCACTCTCCTCTGCTCCGCCTCCTCCCCTGAGCACCGCCCCGCTCTGCTTCTCTCCCTCCCAGGCTTGCGCGCCAAACAGCTGACTGGCACCGCAAGCCTGGGAGGCGGGAGAAGCGGCGGCGTGCTCGGGGAGGAGGCGGAGCAGAGGTGAGCTGGGGTGGGGAGCTGCCGCAGGGGGTGCTCCCTGGGCCTGGGGAGGGAGGGGGCGGCGGGGAGCTGCCGCAGGGGGGACTCCCCGGGCCAAGGGGGCGGCGGGGAGCTGCCGCAAGGGGGGCTGCCCGGGCTGAGCAAGTCGTGCAATGGGCTGCGCTGTAAACTGCATGTTGGCCTCAGGATCCTGAACTTGGGTCTCAGCCTGAACATAGAAGACACATTCAAACACATCATCTGCAACTATAATTAAAAAAAATCTCCACACAGATTCTATCACGGACTAAATGGTTTTTAACTGATGCTATTTAAAAGCCTTATGAAATCCTATTTGAATATTAAAACTGGGGTTCTCTAAAGAATTCAGACCTTCCCAAAGTCCGGTCAATCCCTGAAGACAGCAAAAGGCCAGGAGATTGTGGAAGGGTTGATTATAGTTCCAGTTTTGTCTCTCCCACAGTTGCCTTACCTGCCCTGGTGCTCAGCAGGAAAATAAAGATGGGCTGCTGACCAAAATTCTTAATGGCAAGGTGCCTCTCTTCCCCTCGGACAGACCCATCCAGCCGCTCATAGCTGTAACCTTTCCAAAGGGACAGAACAGCATCTGGTCAAGAAACCACTATTCTGACCCTATCCCCCTCCAGGCTGGTTTCTCCTTTCCCAGCCCTCCTGGTCTGCTCCCTGCTCTACAAGCTGCTTTCCCTGTTATTAGTCTTCCTCCATCAACACCCCACACCTCACATTCTCCATGCTCTCCCCATTCTCCCCAGATTTTCTCTGGCTTTCTTTCCTTCATCTACATTCTCCTATTTTCGCTCCTTTCTAGTCTACTCTCGGGGGGCAGGGGGGTTAGTAGCTTTGTTGCTCCCTCATGCTCCACCAGCACTACAGAAATGAAGGGCCAGATTCTGTCCCTGTTGATGTAAATCCAATTAATCAGACTGACTGCAATGGAGTTACTCCATACTCACTGAGTGCAGGGGCTACCAGAACTGAATGTGCAGCAGAAACTCTTGTGTTTTAGTTTGCTGCTTGGAAGCAGAGGAGAAAAATTCCGAGCCAAAGCAGAAGAGCGCTGGTACAATGGCCTGTTTTAGATCAGGCCACTTTGGCAACTGGCCCCGCATTATCGGCCAAAGCATACAGTCCTTTCTCACTGACTTCAATGCCAGCTTTTCTGAGTCAGGACTACAGGATTTGGCCTCATGTTCAGCTTTAGACTACGTTATTAGTTGTCTATGGCAAGAAACACTAAATAAAAGCCTCTCTCATGAGAAATAGTTGGCATAAAGCAGGGGTAGGCAACCTATGGCAAGCGTGCCAAAGGCGGCACGTGAGCGGACTTTCAGTGGCACTCGCACTGCCCGGGTCCTGGACACCGGTCTGGGGCGCTCTGCATTTTAATTTCATTTTAAATGAAGCTTCTTAAACATTTTAAAAACCTTATTTACTTTACATACAACAATCGTTTAGTTATATATTATAGACTTATCGAAAGAGACCTTCTAAAAATGTTAAAATGTATTACTGGCACGCAAAACCTTACATTAGAGTGAATAAACGAAGACTCGACACACCACTTCTGAAAGGCTGCCGACCCCTGGCATAAAGCCTCATGGATTGAAATGAAAGAAAATATCTCATGTCTCAAGAACACGTCTGGTGACATTGCCAGAAATGATGGGATCCTGCCTACCCTTGCACTTATACGGTTTTCAAGGGGACATATTGCTAACAACGGTTTTCAGCAATAAGTTCATTTCCTGGTGTAGGCTACATGACCTGCTTTTTATTGAATTCACAGTGGTGTAAATCAGGAATACATCTACTGATTTCACTGGAGTTTGGATTTATAGCTCTGCAGCTAAGATCAGAACATATGCGAGAGTCCTGAAGCACAGGGCTCTTCGGAGCCAGCACCATTACAGGATGACTTTTGCATCATGGCACAGTGTAAAGCAAATAGCATTGTATCACCATGAAATGTCAGGGTGCTATAAACCAAGTTCAGGCCCTTGGGTAATTAGCTGTAACTCCACTGAAATTAACAGTGTTGCACTCACTGACACAAGGACTGAATATATCCTATGACCACTAAACCTGCATTCATTTAGTTTAAGGTATTAGAAAGCAGAATCTTACCCTAATCATATAGCAAAGAGGATGGGGGAGTGAGGGAGAGGGTTTGGCCTTCACTTGTCTTTCATTCAAGGATTTCAAAGCTCTCTGATCTCATTGAACCTCATAACATCTTTATTATCCTACTTTCACAGATGGCAATAGCATAGATGCCAACTTCTCCTGGTGCCGGTGGGTGCTCAACCCCCGCCCCCCATCCCACCCCTTTCCCCAAAGTCCCCGCCCCAACTCTGCCCCCTCCCTGCCCCTATTGGACTCCTTCCCCAAATCCCCGCCCCGGCCCCGCCTCCTCCCCTGAATGTGCCGTGTTCCCCCCCCGCCCCCGCCAGAGCTTGTTTTGCGGTGGCAAGCACTGGAAGGAGAAACGGGAATGCGGCACGCTCAGGGGAGGAGGCAGAGGTGGAGGCGAGCTGGGGCGGGGAGCTTGGCTGCTTTTTCCCCATGGGTGCTCCAGCCCTGGAGCACCCATGGAGTCGGCGCCTATCATACTGAGGCAGAGAGAACTAAAGAGACTTGCCCAACGTCAAGCAAGCAGTCAGACACAGCAAGAAAACTCCTTCTGCCTACTAGAAATAAGTCCCCAGTATTATGGTCCCTTCTCTGTCATACAAGGATCAGTCGAGTACAGCATCACTGTAGCTGACAAAAGACAAATATGCCAAGACAGCTGCTCCAAGAATACAAGTATTTCACCTCTATAGTCCATGTAGTCTTGCAGAACATCCAGCATCCGAGTCATCTGAGAAAACAGCAAGACCCGATGACCACTGCAGAAATAAAGTGAAATCCCGTAACTTCAATGTACCTTTTGTAGCAGAGGGATAGACAAGGTTCGCTTAGTTTAATATACAGGAGTATTTTTAATCCAAACATTGTGTGATTTCAGTTTCCTCAAATATAAAAAGACTTGCCAAGATCATAGAATGAGTTAGTGGCAGAGCCGGAGCTAGAGCTCAGGTCTCCTGACTTCCAGACCTGTACCGTGTGCCTCATACTGTGACAGCACTCTATTCAAGCCAGTTGATACTGTCTAGCATCATTTTTTAGGTGCAGCAGGCCCATGGGTCCTGAGAGTTTTTGTGGCACAGGACCCGGGGACGGAGAGACACGCACGCATCCACGCACACACACACACACAGTCTCGCTCCCCAACACCGCTATACAGCAGAGAAGCAAAATCATCCCAGCCACTTTAAAAGTTTCATTTTTGCTTTAAAATGTCTGTTTAAGGACTTCCTAAGGAAGCTGTCAGAGGGAAACTGCATACTAGTTAAGATTCTCTTGTTTGGTATCACTCTGCATCATGGAGGAGGAACCGTCTCACATCCTGCACCAAAAGGCGATTTGAAGTGTGTCCTGGTTTGGTTAGCTCTCTCCTGGGAGATGGTGCAAGTATCTAAAACTTCAATTCCAGATTCTGAAGCCACCAAAGTTAAGTTCCAGAATCTGGGTCAGGATCTTAAATCCCACATCTTTGGCATGTGTGTTTTCCAGGCTTTGATTTGTCCCAATTCTTAGGTTTGGGGATCCCCCCCCAACTTATGACTATTTTTCATTTTGACTGCATATTTGTGCTTCCTCGGCCCAGAGGAACTGAAGCACAGCATGAAAGTCTGTTCTCTTGGAATCTGTGGCCAAAACAGAAGCATCAGACATCATGTAAGACAACTTGTTCTTCCAGGATTTCCAGCCTGAACTTGGAAGACAGAAGAGGTTTGAATAAATACAGAGAAGCAGCCAGTATTCTGGGCTCTTTAAAAGGAAGCTTCAAACCTTTTAAGGTTCCTTGGTCATCCTTACTCTAGCTGCAACATTGTAATTACTTCTGTAGAGCTGTCAGTAATTCAGCATCAATTAACTGGACCACTACAGTGTTCATTTCTTGGTGTATGTGAGTAACAGTCATGGATAAATTAGTTTGCTTTTCCCAGCAAGGCTTATCTAGACTCCCACAAGTAAAGCTCAGTAACACCACATACCCAGCATACAAGAAAGAAAGGAGTTTGTCTAACAAGCACAGTTTCCCACTGGCTTCAATGAGGTGGTCTCCAATTTCGAAGGGCTCTGGTTCAACACCTGGAAGGGAAGAAAGTCTCAGAAGCAGTACCACTAGTAGACCAACGATAGCGAGGGCCTCCAGGGTCACCCCAAGTTACCCCAGTGTCATGTATGGTAATTCACAATTTGCACATCTGTGGCTAAACAGAACTAGGTAATAACCTGGATTCCGGCTTCAAAACTGACAGTGCTTTGCTATCTAGTAGGAACACTATAGTAACGATTCCATGTCAACAAACTAGTGTGAATGCATTGCTAAGGCTGAGAAATCAAGCACTCAAAAGAAAACAAGTGCAGAGTTAAGGCTGAAAGCTCAGCCTTGACATAGGCTTATCCTTGAAAGAGAGTCCCCTATATATATATCACTATTAGTCAATTAATATGGATTGTAATTTATCATACAACCTTACATACAATCTTCAGGCTTGACTCAATTTTTAAGTGTCAATGAAATCTACAAAACAAGCCATGTTTGAAGAAAATTGGCTCATATCCTATGATAATTTTTGGTTACTTTCAAACAGAGAAGAGTTCTTTCTCACCACTGAATAGGTATGGGTGGGCTACACACTTTCGAAGCTGAATTAAGACATTCTGAAGTTTAACCTTCCTCCCTGCTTCATTTTCAAATGCATCTGAAACACAAAAATGAAACGGCAAACCCATTCAACAAGAGCTCTGGGGATACACTGTAAATGTAGTGACTGGAATTATCTGGACACCGAGCATAGCTCTACAGGTTTATAACAGAGAAGGGAAAAGTCTCAATGGTACACTTTACTGTTCAAATTTAGGTTCCAAATTTAACACACTCCCTCTTCATGCACCAACTGAGTTTTCGCTCATATTTTTTTGGTCAAATATTTACCCACTTTGGCAGAGGAAACACTGAAAAGTGATATCTTGTTGGAAATTTTTCCCTGAGACCCCAGTTAGAGAGCCACAGTCCCTGCCACTTCACACAGCTCAGGGATTTAACATTTTCCAAATTAACAAATCAAGTTACTTGGTATAACGCATGTGGGTACTGGAAGGAAAAGCTGGCAGCAGCGTCAAGATCTGCACAGCCACCACCTGTGTTCTCTGGTGCTGCCAACCTTACTTCCCAGCTCTGCTCAGAGTCTGCAAGGGACCAGAGAGACAGGCTGGTCGGAGGAGGGGAAAGAGGCGAGGCTCTAAGAGGGTATGGCATGTTGAGCTTTCCACAAGAAGCTTGGTGCTGCTATCTCAGCTCTTGACAGCAGAACCATAGGGAGACTATGAGGATGAGGGCCAGAAGAATGAGTGGGCCTGTAGGGAGAAGTGATGCTCAGTGGGGCTTTGGGGAGGCTGTGCGGAGGTTACAAGGGGATGCATGGAGGAGGCTAAGAGTGGAAGGGGAAGAAGACTGTGCGTGTCTGTTGCAGGGGTGGCCTGGGGCAAGCACATTCCCTCTGCACTCCCCATCAGCACTTGAAAGGCTCCCCTGGCACTGTGGCCTCAGCTCTCTGGTGCGCCGAGCAGTAGCACCAGATGAGCGGAGTGTCTCTGCAAGGTCATTAGGACAAGCAAGGGCTTCTCCAGTGCTATGTAATAGATAGCCTCTGCAGACATGTGCATGCTGGTAGTTTGTAGGTATAAGGACCCAGGGACTAGAAGCTGGGTCTGCAGAGCCTGGGACACCTGATATTCCCACAGTGCCCCTGGGAGGCCATGCAGAGGTACAGTCCGGGAGCACTATGGAGAGTAGGCACCGCAGGAAGTGCTGCCAAAGAGACCCAGAGTGATGGTACCCTGCAGCCCCTTGACTGGCCCAGCACCCTATTTAACCCCAGGGGTTCCCCCGGGAAGTTGTCTGGACAACCACATGGACTTCACCCTGCTGCAATGCCAGACTTTGCTTGATCTCCCGGTCTCCAGTCTCTGACTCCAGCCTGACTCTGACCCGGATTCCTGACTCTCCATTCTAACCCGGTACTACCTCTGGCCTCTGACTCCAGCCTGATTTTGACCCTGACTCTTGCTTATTGAATCTGGCTCTTGAGATCCCTCCACCTCCTGCGTGTCGACTACCGTCCCTGGTGGGCAGACCTCAGCCCAGCTGTAACCGCTAGGCCAGACCTCCTGCGCTTTCGTCCCTCACAGCATAATGTAGCATTCACACAGGAAAGTGTATAAGATCAGAGTAAGGAATGAACATCTGCGTGTAATTTAGCAGAAATGGTGTGCTCATTTTGATTGGTTATATATTAGAAGTACAAGGGAGTTTGTTATGAAGGTGAAGAATCTACAAGGGTGTTTGGGTGGGTGTTAACACATGTGACTGAAGGATGGTTTAACTGGTGATACTAAAGATATTTCTGAAGATCTTTAATTGTATTTTAATTAGAGGTCGGCCCAAACCGGAATCCTGAGATTGACTGCTTCCACACTTTGGGAAAGTGCAGATCCAAATACCAGTGGACCAAACCAAAAGCCCAGAATCAAAACAGCCATGAACCTTAGGAAAGTTTGCAGCAGGCTTTAAATTTTGAGGCTCAGACTAATCCCCAATTTTAATATTACTTGCTTATCAAATGATCATTCAGAAAACTGAACTCAGCACAATCATTCAGAGCATGCTAATGCATCTCCTATTTCACTACAAGAGCGCATGGATTTACAAAATGGAACTCATTTTGCTTTTAAATAAACTGATTAGGTCCAACCCCCCAAATGCTCTAATTACCTAGATCTTTCATCAAAATAGCCTTGTAGTATTTTCTCTGCAGGGCTGACATCCCATGATACAGAACCACTTCCACCTTCTTAGGCAGCTCTGACGCGACCTCAGCCTTCACCCTCCTAAGCAAGAAGGGCTGCAGAAGACTGTGCAATTCTTTGGCTATTTGGAAAAAAACACTGCAATAAATGAATTAAGTGTAAAGGAATGTCTCTAGCACTTTATTTTTTATACAAACATTAATGAAACCTCACCCCATCTTGTGCATGTAAGTATTTTCCCTATTTTATAGAAGGAGAAACTGAAGCAAACGTGGCTGCCTAAAGGTAGGTACCTAAACACATATGAAAGCACCTACATGCTGATGTAGGCCACATTGTTTCATAGCTAATCAGTTTCAGAGAAAGCAAACCCCAAAGTCCCAACACCCAATCCCCTGCTCTAACCAGCTTACAGCACTGACCCTCAAGTACTTTTTATGACTCATTACTTGCCTGGCTTGCTCTCCTTTTCAATCCCACAGTAACACTGAACAAACTCTTCCACTTGCTCTTTAGGGAAGATGTCAGGCTCAATAAAACTGAGCAGGGAGTACAGCTCCTGGAGACTGTTCTGAACAGGAGTGCCGGTGAGCAGGAGACTGAAGCCCACTGAAAACTGAAATAAGCAAAGACAAAGTAAAATGAACTACAACATGCAAGTGGAATGAAAAGTCACTTGCCACACAAACCCCCTTCACTACTCTCCTACACAACCAAAATCTGACAGTTAGTAGAGAGGTACCTGCAGAACTCTGCAACTTCAGTGGAAGCCAGCAAACTCAAGATCTGGAGTAATAAACAAACTTACAGGGCCTGATTCTCCTCTCAAACACTCTGGTGTAAATCAGGTGCAACTCCTCTGAAGTTAATGGAGTGACACCAGAGCACAAAACATGTATGAGCAAGGGAAGAATGAAGGCCAAATATGGTGCCATTAAACTCTTGATCTCTGTCGCACGATATGCACAAACCATGTGCACAGTGTTAAATAACTAGAGCTGGTTGGAACATTTCTACAAAAATCAAAACACCAAAATGAAATTACACAAAACCCACACTCTGCTTTGCTGTTTTCAGAGCAGCTCTCATAATGTTGATATTTATCTGCACTGTGCTATTTGCAGCATTCCCTGTACTTAGACTGGGGAACACGGCTATCACTATGGCAAGTTTAATACTTCATAAAATTCCCACCAAGTTCAAAAATTGGACCTAGGTGAGCAGAATGAAGGTGGGATTGGGGTTATCTTTTAGCATTAACAATGACCATTCTGGAACTAGAAACAAAACTGATCAGAAATAATAGAAAATATTGCCCTGGGCATATTCTGCTCTTGGATGTGCTCCTACTGGGGCAGATTTGGTTCTGGCACACCTGGGTAAATGGAGAACAACTCCACTGACTTCAATGAAGAGAAGTGACTTAACCAAGGTCACATAGCAAGACCACAGAAATAGACCTGAGGAATCATGACTCATGGTCCCCTGCACTCACCACCGGACAAGACTTCCAAATTCACGGCTACCTCACTTTGTTGTTTTTAATAATTCATATCAGAAATACAGACTCCTGATGCAGATTGTCACCTGGCTGTGATTTAGTTCCACGCCATTTACGGCTTCTTTATATTAATCCTTTTCTCACATTCCTCAAACTTCTGAAGCCCAAACGTGAGTCAGAATGTGAGACAAGTTCCCTGTTCCAATCTATTGGCAGCATAGGGCTCAATCCATCTGCCACTGAAGACAATGGGAGCCTATCTACTGACTTGGAGAGGAACTGGATCAGGCCCACAGATGAACAAACGTGATGAGGGCTAGTGATGACATAAATAATGAACCCGTACCCTTTAAAGGGGAGAAAAATCCTTTAATTGCTAAAAGGCTGTTGGGCTCTTTTTTACCTCTGAAAGGGTTTTGTGCAACAGTGAGTTCTGATTTTTCAACCTGTGGGCTTCATCCACAACCAGAGCAGCCCAGTTAAACCTGTAAAATAAATTAATAGAAAGTACTGTTTTCAGTTAAAATTCAAATAATTCTTGACAATATGAAGAGGTCAGTATCAGCTGGTCTCTCTACATCTATACTGGAGATGGCCCTCAACCAAGACCCACGATCTAAAATCCCCTGAATATCGTAGGGGGCGGAGGACGGAAATCAGATCTTCACCTAACGTTTGCCACTCATGTGTATTTCTTGGTGTAATGGATACCTCATAGCAATCTATATTTCAAGTTGTAAAACCTTTTCCATTCTCCCCTCTCATTACTCTCTGCAACAGTCACCTTTCAAGCCTGAAACTTCCCGGGGCTGTGTGTCTGCCCAAAGATGAACTTTTGGGGATAAAATGAGGGTGGGGACATGGGGGAACAGTTCAGCTGCTTTTCACGGAGTAAAAAAGAAAAAAAAAATTACACCTTTTTTCCATTATAAACAAATATTCCTGAGAACTATTTTTGAACAGCTGGGGTAGAAGCCGGCCTTTTCGCAGGTTAACAGACCTGACTGAGAAGTACGTCACAGCCTTGTTATGAAGGAAGGCGGCTTTCCACTTGGCCAAGTGAGCCTTTGAAAATCATGCATGGAGGATATACAGTATATCATTTGTTTTGCTAAGCTTGTAAAGTACACTCTTAAGGCAGGCTGGACTGCATCCCTACCCACCTCTGTAATGTGCTCCGAGATCTACAGATGAAAACATGTGAAGTATTATTATTATTAGCCATATTTTTCAGATGGAACAATCCAGGCTCAAAGAATTTGAGTGACAGTTCTTGAAGGGGAAATGAGGTCTCGTGGGTTAAGCACTGGCCTGAGAACCAAGAGACTGGTCCTGAGGCTGATGTTTATGTGATAACAGGCAAATCACTTAACCCCCCCGACATTCTTTACTCTACATACTGCGCTGATGGTGTAAATTACACAGAACGGTACGGAATTAAGCAGAAAGTCATTTGGAACGAAGAGGACTGAACTGCATTCTCCGTGGCTTTATTTTTTTTTACAATACACACAAAATGTTTCATGGTGTGTTAATTATCAGCTCAAGACATGGATTCTACGATGTGTTCATCAAGCCCAGTATCTTGCCTCTAGAAGTGGCTAATACTTGGTGCTTCAGAGGAGCCCCATCGTACACCTGACTAGTTATGAACTGAGGCTGAAGGGATGGGATGGGGCAGTTTTTTTTTTTTTTTTTTTCTCCGACTGAGTCCCTGAAGCATTCATCAGATGGGACTGCCTCCAGAATTCATAACTAAGTGTTTGTATTATAAGGCATCAGCATTGTTGTTATAAGATATCCAAATCCCTTCCCAAGTACAAGTGCAGCATTATGTAAAATCTTCTGTGATCATGACAGAAATACCTGCCGCTAATTGGTTATACTAATAAAAGACAGATCTCACCAGAAAGTGAGATAACTACTCAAAGAGCAGGATCTGCTGGACTGGCAATGTGATGTGATACAGTTTAGGTTATGATCCTAACCATATGATAACGCAATTCACTTTCGTCAGAGTCTGTACCTGTAATCTAAACCAGTGGTTCTCAACCCACATGCGGCCCAGCTGTGTGCTAAAGGTTGTCTGGCCTGCACGGCGGGGTCTGGAGTCAGGGCTGCTGCCTGGCCCAACACAGCAGGGTTCGGGGTCCCTGCTGCCTGCCCCAGAACCTGGGGCTCCACTCCTGGCTCCACTATGTGGAGGGGTCTCTGGGCGGGGGACGCTAGGCATAGGGGTCTGTGGGAGGGTTGTGGGGGCACCGTGGGTCTCAACCTGCGGCCCACAATGATAAATAGGTTGAGGACCACTGATCTAAACCAATGCAGCCACTTTTACCAGAATATTACTCTATGTACTATCTTCTATTGGTGCTATTGCTTGCTCCCTGGGAGCAAAAATCCACTCACTCCTTTTATGCCCGTTACGTGTGACCAGTGCACAACATTTACTTTTTCATCTGCTTGAAAATTGTTCTTTTAGCGGCTGGGGGGAAGGATTGCTCATGTACAATGTGTCTGAAAGTGAAAAGATCCTTCATTAAATGTTGCTCGAAGAAAAATTCTAATAATCAAAGAAGAGTGCAATGACTCATGTGAAACAACAGAACTGGGACCTCATATCAATGTGCCTAGACAGACTGTTGACAGACCTACTGTATAAATTCTAGTAAAATAAAAATAAACTCACAATTTTAGAAATGCTCCATCTTTCAGGCAAATCTGTAATCAAACAAAATCAGTGTTACACACAATGCCTTTCAGTTACATAGCACCTCTCAACATAAGATATCCTAAAGTTATTTACTAACATAACAAACTGATATATAAACAGTTCACAGACAAGGATCACTTCACCAACCCTTGAACTGCAGCTGCTTCTTGAGTAGAATATGGCAGCTACTTAACAGCATACAACAAGACTACACAACAGAATAGGAGAGAAAGTGAAAGAGAATTGAAACTGCAGGAAGAATTTAGAGCAGGGGTGGGCAAACTTTTTGGCCCGAGGGCCACATCGGGGTGCGAAACTGTATGGAGGGCCGGGTAGGGAAGGCTGTGCCTCCCCAAACAGCCTAGCCCCCGCCCCCTATCCCACCCCCACCCACTTCCCACCCCCTGACTGCCCTCCTCAGAACCTCCAACCCATCCAACCCCCCCCCCCCGGCTCCTTGTCCCCTGACCGCCCTCTCCTGGCACCCCCTGCCCCTAACCGAGCCCCTGGACCCCACCAACATCCAACCCACCCCATCCCCTGACTGCCCAACCCCTATCCACACCCCCGCCCCCTGACAGGCCCCCCACATTTCCCACACCTATCCAACCCGCCCTGCTCCCTGTTCCTGGACTGCCCTGCCCCCTATCCACACCACTGCCCCCTGACAGGCCCCCCCCAGACCTCACCCTCTATCCAACCCCCCCTATTCCCGACCACCCCGCCCCCTGCTCCCTGTCCTCCCGGCTAGGCACCAGCAAAGCAAGCACATGCTTGGAGAGGCACAATTCCAGGGGCGGCATTCCAGCTATCCTGTTTGTTTTGGGTTTTTTTGGCTTGGGCAGTTGCGCTCTCGGAGCTTGGGGTGGCAAATTTTTTGCTTTGGGTGGCAAAAAACCTAGAGCTGGGCCTGTCCCCCAGGACCTCCTACCCAACCTCCCCCAGTCGTTGCTCAGAGCGGCAGGAGCTCGCAGCCCCGCTGCCTGCGTGGTGGTGTAGCTGCAGGGGAGGAGGAACAGCCGGGAAGGGGTCGGGGGTAGCCTCCCCGGCCAGGAGCTCAAGGGCCAGGCAGGACGGTCCCACGGGCCGGATGTGGCCCGCGGACCGTAGTTTGCCCACCTCTGATTTAGAGGATGGAACGTAATTAATGGAGTTGCAATTTGGCCTAGATACCCAAACTGCTATTATGGGCCCTGGGAGAGCCCTGGGATCTATAATGACCACAAGTTGCTAGGACCTTAGTTTTAGGTCTCATCGGAAATACAATACAAAACACAAGCAGAAAAGCTCAAACAAGAAATATTAAGAGAGACTCTCAAGCTGGGGAAAATGTTCAGCTCTCTCAGGGAAGTCTTTTCACTTCTGTCATGTTTTCTCACATAATGTTTCTTCCCACATTTGAGAACTAGTGACGTTATCTACCTCCCCTCCATGTCTCATTTTCCCTCCTCATTGACCCTGCATTAAAATAAGTGATAATGATGAATTTGTGGCATCATAATTACTTGCTAATGTCACAAGCACACACACTGTCCACCTTCAGAAAGGAGGAGAAGCTGGGCTGTGTCAAGAAGAAAGCCCTTATTAAAAGCACAGACCTCACCACTGGCAACAGCAAGCAAAGAGAAATACTAGTCAAGTGAATTTATGCATGGAGAGGTAGGACTGTCTAAAGCTTGCTCCAATGTGAAAGTCCCCCTCCCTTTAGTGCCCTCGGGATAAGTATTCTCATAGCACAGACAGGATCGAGGAGCGAGAGTGGAAAGGTGGGCAGGGTCAGAGGGGACAGCATGGGACAAATAGATACAATCTAAGGGGGAAGAGAAAGCGAGAGACCACAAAACAGGGGAAGCAAAGGGGCAGAAGCAATGAAGGAAGGTCAGAGAAATCAGATGGTGGAAGCTAATGGGGACCTTTCACCACTACTAGATTGATGTAGATGTGTTAGTTTATTTTTTAAAATGGATTGAACGAATGGTGCTAAATCACTCCCGTGAGGAGCGATTTATAATGGAGAAGATTTTTATTTTCCCCTCAGGAATAATTAAGCAACAGAACACTGTTTTAATAACTGCAGGAGAGGCCAAAGCAGCGACTAAGCCCAATCTAGTTCTGGCTGGCTCCAATCTTGCTCCCATTGGCACCAGTAAGAACAAAACTGGGTCCTAATCATGGACTCTGTTCAGCACTCCTTATTTAGCTCAGACGCCTATTACCTTCAATGGGAGTTTCACTGGAGAAAGGACTGAGAACAGGGTTCTACCTCAGTAAGGAATGTGGAATAGGATCCTACAGCAGCCACTGAATGGGACGAAGGGGAAGATAAATACAAGCAGAAGCTTCCACTAAATGTGATTGTTCTGAGGCTCCAGCTCAAAATGAACCTGTGTCCTGCAAGCAAGTAATGCTCCTGCCTGCTGGCAGGTACCTCATATGTAGTGAGCAGCACGTGAAAATGAGAATGCGCTTTCAGGTCCCACTGCAGCTTGGCCCTTTCCTCCTTGTCTCCTGCATATGCCACATAGGAAAGACCTGGAGCAAATCTGTTTTCATTATAAAAAAAACAAAGTAGTGAGCTAGGCTGAGACTTTCATGTAAATAAAGGATGTAGTCTACTTTGAACCCAGACTATCAAAGAGTGTATAAACCAGAGATGGGCCCAAACGGCAAACTCAGATCCAAATGCCTTGAGGTTTTGGAGGACAGGGTTTGGATTCAAGTCTTTGACTCGAAACCTACCCAGATGCGTTTGGAGCCAGGCTGGATCATATTTTGTGGTTCTGATTGGAGGATTCCAAAAATCTTATGAGAATGGCTACTCTCTCATGGCTCCTGATGCTCAAGATGGGAAATCTTGTGATAGCTACCAGTCTCATGGGATTTCCACCATTTTGAGCTGAAAAGTCTTATATAAAGGCAGCAAGATTTTGGTTTTGCCAAACCTGAGCTTCAGCCCTGATTCAGCCTCCAACCTGTACCCCGAGATCAAACCTAGCGCTAAGATATAAGATGATAATATAATCGCTGAGGCTTACCTCTCCAGCTCCTCCTTCCAGTTGCTCAACACGGATAGAGGACAAAGAATCAGAAATGGCCTTTTGTTTAACTTTCCAGTCAAATAAACAAGCAGAGCAATAGTCTAGAACACACATAGACAGACAAAGAGGAGATTATTTTCCAGTGACTAGAAATGGACTCAAACCATCGCCCTGTATCTAAACACACCCACAGCCTCCCAGCTGGCCCCTGAAGGTTCTCTACAGCAAAACAGGACCAAAAATAAATAAATAAATAAAAATCCAAAATCAAAAGAACTCCAAACTATGGAAAAGTTTAGGTCTGAATGCCACAACTCAGACCTAATAATCCCCTCCCACAAGAATCTTCTCTCCCACAAGGACAGAAGAATATCTACTCTATGTCAATGTTTAAAACAATTCACTTGTTATTTAAGATGCATGGAATATTGTCAGATTAACATGCACGTCAGACTCATTCTCCAAAACTTGCAAGACTTATTTTGAAAAATGTTGTCACAAAAAATCAATATGAAAAATCTACAAGTTTCACTTATCTCTCTGACCCTAGAACTGAACTTCATAAAACTATCTACCCAGACTTGCATCAAAATGACACCACCATTACACTGATAGTATGTTGTTTTTACAACTTAACAGGGGTGTCTCATGTAGGGCCATCATTACTTTTGTCCTCAATGTTCAATGCAATGTCTCCTGACAGAAGATCATTTTGCCTTAAAATAAAAATAAAATAAAATAAAGTCCTTACTGAGTGTTACTCAGGCAAAACCTTTACTGAGGTCAAAGGGAGTTTTGCCTGAGTAACCACTAAAGGAATCAGGATTTAGGCTTTAATCCTTGCAGTATGCACTTCAGAATTTGATCCTTGGTTTGATCGTTGGTATTTTTCTTCCTCTTATAGGAATGACTGGGAAAACAGAAATTTGGCCAAGTTGTTTTTCTACATAGTAATGAAAAAATGCACCTGACAAGTCTTTCCGAGACCCATCTCGTCACCCAGGATGCAGCCGCGCTGAATTTCGTAACACTGTACTAGCCACTTTAGTCCTTCCATTTGGTAGGAATGGAGTTGGATACCTAGAAATAAAAGTAAATGGTGTAAAGCTACATCCTACTGCAATGCACTTTACATGGCTTTACATCCAGAGACTATCCAGAAGCTGAAACTGGTGCAGAATATGCCTGCCTGCAAACCCAGAGCACATAGCATCAGTACTTCACCCATGGCATTGGCTGCAAATACATTTTCAGGTGGAGTTTAAGGCACTGGTTTTCACTAATAAATCCCTAAATGATTTGGGACGTGCCGGCTTGGTAGATCACTTCTCTACAAATGTCAAACTGCTGCAACTGAGATCAGTGGAGATGCCTCAACTGGCCTCAAATTAAACAGGAGGAAAATTCTTGAGTGGAATTTTCCATGATGGGTCCTCAACTTTGGAATTCTTCCCCCTCCCACCCCCGGTCTGTTAACCTATGACAAAGCTCATCTTTTCTTGCTGGTGTTTGGGGATGGAACACATTGAAGTTTTCTGAGGGAATATTGAAGGTGGGGTATTTTAGGTTACTATAATTATTGGCAACAAATTGAGGAATAGGGTAGTCTAGTAAAGTAGTTCTCAACCAGTGGTCCGGGGCCCCTAGGGGGCCTCGAGCAGGTTTCAGTGGGACCTCCGAGTAGGGCCAGCATTAGACTTGCTGGGGCCCAAGGCAGAAAGCTGAATCCCCACTGCATGGGGCTGAAGCCTAGGTCCCTGAGCCCTGCCACCCGGGGCTGAAGCCTGAGCAATGTAGTTTCATGGGGGCCCCAGGCAACTGCCCTTCTTGCTAACCCCTAACACTGACTGGCTTTTATATGCAGAAAACCAGTTATTGTGGCACAGGTGGGCCGTGGAGTTTTTATAGCATGTGGGGCGGGGGGGGGGGGGAGCAGACCTCAGAAAGGAAAAGGTTGAGAACCTCTGGTCTAGTAAGTTTACTATTACTGGTGCTTTGTTATTGTGAGTTTTATGCATTGTAAAAAGCACCTGGAGCTTTCTGTATGGATACTTCTTGCTATATGAGTTTTAACCAAAATAGAAATAAATAAACCCACACACTCCCAGATTTCTTTAGCATCCTCCTCTGTAGTCATCAATTGTGCTACATGTAGCTCTGTTCATACTCACTGAAGACATTAATATAACAGACTCTTGATAAGAACTGTCTTTCTACCTGCCTACATTGGGGAGGGAGGATGATTTTGTGGTTAAAGCACAGAACCGGGGGGGCAGAAGAGCTGGGCTCCATTCTAAACTCTGCCAGAAACTCCCCACCTAGTATAGGCCAAAGTCACTTTGAACACAATTTTCAGGATCCTTAGTTGATTTGTTACCCAGCTTGAGACATCTAGGCCCAGATTTTCGAAAGTGGGTGCCTAAAGTCAGGCCATGTATTTAAGTGCCTAAATGTGGATTTTAGCACCTCAGTGGTAATCGGATATATAGTCAGACACCTTAAAATGCAGCCTCGTTTTCAACTCAGGCCATTTATTTAGGGGCTCACATATGGATTTAAGTGTCTAAAGTCAGGCTTAGACTCTTGGAAGTCTTGGTCTCAGCATTTACTATGGTGTGTTAATCATTTCTAAGCAACCTATTTGCCGGATTTTCTTTTCCTAAAACAGGGTAGGGCCCAGTAAAGGCAAGTACTGTTTTGTAGCCACCCCTGCAAAGAAATTTATATTTATAGTAACAACATAAAAACAAAAATTAAGGACGCCTGTATTCTTTTCTTCAATGTCTTGGCTTGGATACTGTGTCCCCTTAATTCCTTGCTATAATGTGTGAAACCTCTCCCACGGTCTCTGTGAAAGACCCAGAGAGTGGATTGAAATATAACTCCCAGCTGTGATGTAGAGTGTGCAAACAAGCAGACTGGAGAATTGCTCTGCAGTGGATTATCCCTTCACTAGCACCTGCCGTCAAAGGAGCAGAAAGCACCTTGCACCTGTTGAACAAGCTTCCGCACCTACTTTGAGGTAGGTGAGAATTATCCTCATTTCACAGATAAGGAAACCTAGGCCCCCACAAATGAAGTGACTTGTCCACAGGAAGCATTGTAGAAGAGTCAGGAGTGGAGTCCAGGAATTCCAACTCCTATGCTCTAACTAGAAAGTGAAGAAGCAGGTTGATGAACTACAACCTTGGAGGATTAGAGATGTAACAGGTGGGTTAGGGAACCATTCTCTACAGTAGGGAACAGAGAATAGTAGCAAATGTAAAGTCTCATATCCAAACCAGCCTCCCTCCAGCCAGTCTCTATATTATTGCAAGACTTTAGTGTAAGCGTTAACTGATTGCAGTTGATCAGGACCAAGAAAAAAAAATAGCATTGTGGCAGATGGTTTTTTTTTTTTCCAGAGAGAGCAACTGTTAGAAACACTAAGAGAACTGGAATATTAAATGAGGATGTATTTCATTTCCGCAATTCCCTAACATTACAATAATCTTCTTTTTGGAAATGCTGATGGTAGAAAAATAGTTGTTGCTTTCTAGGGTATTGTTTTAGGAAGACAAAACCACGTGGCTGTTATTTTTAGAGCCAGTCACCCTGCCAAAATGAATGAGTGTCCCCCTTTTTAAATTTACTTCCATGCGAGAGGAAGGATTTTGCCATGTGTGTTTCAGTGAGATATGCAACATTTCAAACTTTTTTTGTGTGCACATCTACTTTCTCCAAGCTCGAGGGAGCTGGACAGCTTCCATGGGAAGAGATAAAGAGAGTACAGTTTATTTGATTTAAAAAAAAAATCTTAACCATAAAAATGGGCAGAGTTAACCAAATTCTAGTTTACACCAGTGTAATCCCAGAATAACGCCACAGAACCGAATTCTGTTCTTAATTACAGCACTGCCTGACTGACTAGGTTAGCTAAAAGAACAGGAGGACTGGTGGCACCTTAGAGACTAACAAATTTATTAGCGCATAAGCTTTCGTGAGCTACAGCTCACTTCATCAGATGCGTAGACTGGAACATATAGTAAAATGTGTATATGTATGTGTATATATATATATATATACATACACATATACACATTTTACTATATGTATATATATATATACATACACACAAACACACACAGATCTGTTGGAAGTTACCGTACAAACTGTGAGAGGCTAATTGGTTAACTGTAATGGACTTTATTTAGATTTCCAACAATGTAACTGGCAGCAGACCCTGCCCCAGATAATGTATTATTACTCTCCAGTTCTAAGCCACCTCTCACTGCTTCAGGGAGAAGCACTGCCTGCAGTCTCACCCCAGTTCACACACCATGTGCCCAGGGCACTGAGACCCTCAGGATCAGCAAATCCTTAACTTACTTTACCCTACAAACAAGTAACTTCTTCCAACAGCTCAAGCCATCCCCACTAACCTGTCAGACCCCATTGGTGCAAGTCCTTCTCTTTAACGCCTGGCCTGCCCGTCCTTGCTGGGGGTTTATTGCACAGGGCCTGGAAGAAATGAGACATCGCGATCTGCAAATACTCCTCCCTTAGGGCGCTACCCTATCGGCTTCCCGCAGCGCCGCTCTCCCCCCTAGGCCAGCTGGAGTTACAGGAAACCCCCTCTGACCTAGCAGAATTATCCCGGAAGGATGCAGGGAAGAGTAATTATGTCATTGGCTGATTGAAGCACAGTCTCTATGCAGCTCCTCCCTGCAGCCTTGGATTGGCTGGTTTCACAAGACGACTTCCCTCATTGGGTAGACACAGCTCACAGCTGTTGATTGGATGAGTGGCTGAACTGCTGTAGTATTTTTCTTGGCACAAGGGCCTGGGGTGCTATTTCCATGCAAGCTAGCTTTGTAGGTGTGCAAAACCATAGCTGCTGGAACTAGGGGTGCTGTTGCTCCCCCTGGCTTGAAGTGGTTTCCATCATACAGGGTTTTACAGTTTGGTTCAGTGGCTCTCAGCACCCCTGTGCAAAGCTGCGTTAGAGCTTCAACTCACAACATAGCTGTTTAGGAGGGGAATTTGCAAAGCCCCAGGGTTCTCTGCTTTCTCACCTATTCCAGGTTTCTTGTCTGACGTTTGACATAAAGAGATTAAAACTCGCTTTATAACACACTGCATTTCTCTAGCCCTTTCCATCAGAGCATCCCCAAACTCATCAACTAGAAACCTAGTCATTAAAAAAGTCACAAGGAAAAACGTTTAAAACATTAATCTTTGTGACAGTTGTATTTACTATCCTTTTTCTCTGTTTTTATAGATTTTTCTCTCCCCCGTTACTGTGGGAAAAACACATAACGGAGAAAAGTGATGGGGCCTTAAGCCTGCTAACAATTGTGCACCTGCTTAACTTTATACACGTGAATTGTTCCACTGAGATCAATTGGTCTTCACACCATAATGGTAATCAGGTGGTTAATCGAAGGATTAGGGTTATGAAAAGTTTTGCACACAAGTATATCTCAAAAGGGTAGGGGCACAATTGACCATGCAGGGGAAACAGTGAAATCAACTGTGAGCGTGCACTAAGTGCTGCCTACTGCAGGAAGGAGAGAAATTGGGGAATTTTTTTTCATTTACCCCTACAAACCCCTACTACGTTCACTCCCGCTGCAACCTGCCAGTGCAATCCACCACCGCGCGTCCCCTTCAACCTCCGACGAGCAGCCGCCCCCTGCATTTTCTCCGTCCTTGTGCAACATATACACCCAACCTTCCTGTGGTCACACCCTCTCCAACCGTCTCCGTGCAACCGTGCTGCGGACCGTGCCGTACTATACGCCCTCTGTGCAACGCAAGACCACCACCCCCTGCTTTCCCTTTCCAGTGCAACCCTCGCCCCGCTACACTCCCTTATTAACCCTTCCCTTTGCAACTCCCCGCTGCTGTTCCTTTGCCCCTCCCTGTGCACCCCGCCGTGCACGCCCTCAGCCCTTCCCTGCGCAATGTGCACCCTCCCAGCCGCAGACCCGTCTCTCCCTCCTCCTACAATCGCCCCGCCCAGTGCCACGCCCCACGGCCTTCGCTCTTCCTCCCGTGTAAACCCCCCCAATTAGCTCGGCCTCCCTTCCCTGCGCCACGCGCCTCCTCCTCGTCCACCCTGCAAACTCCCCGCGCCTCCCCCTGCCCCGGAGGGCTGCTGCTGCGGATCGTCATGGCGCCGGCGCTGCTGCTGCTCTCGCTGGCGGCCGCGCTCCTGCTCTTCTATCTGGGCTTCGTGCGGCGCCGCCCCGGGACCCCCCGCGCCGCCTTCCGCCGCCGGGAGCCGGGCCGGGCCGGGGACAGCGGTCACCAGCCCCCGCGGGACGCAGTGAGCGCCGGGCCGGGCTGGGGGGGCTGACCCCCGGGGGGGAGTGGGGTCGGGCAAAGGGGGCTTCGGCTCCCGCCCCGGCGGTGGGGTTGGGGTGTCTCCCCCGGGGGCGACGGGGCGGGGAGGCTCCATCCCCCCATCCCGGCCCGCAGCACTCCCCCCTCTCTCTCTGTCTCTCCCCAGTGGGGTCCCACGCTCTCCGGCTTCCCGCTGCGCCTCTTTGTCCATGTGGCTAACACGGTGAGTACCTGCCCCGCGCCGGGAGCCCCAGCCCCAGAGGTGCTGGGAGGCGCCCGCCCCGCGTGGGATTTGGCACCTGTGTCATTTGCCAGCTGCTTTACAGCTGTTCTTGCTGACAGCCTCCCCTTCTCCAGGGAGGCAGCTCTGAATTAACCCCCGCTTGCTTAAGAGAGGGGAGGGGCCCAAGTAAGGAGACCTTCAAGCTTTGTCTTCACTAGGGTGAAGACCATTTTTTAAACCTTTATTAACGCTAACCTCTGTCAAAATCCTCTTGAGGACAAGGCAGCTGTAGAACTACAAGGTAGGGCAGGTCAACACTTAAAACACTGCAGCGGATGGCTGTAGGGCTTAAGTGAAGATGCTCCTAGGCAGGATGGGAGAAAGCTTTCCCCTCAATGAGGTTAATCTATCTCCCCCAGTGGTAGCTATGTTGGCAGGCAAAGCTCTCAGGTTGACGCAGTGCTATCTGTGTTGTGGGGGGTTAGGCCAGTATAAATGTGTTGCTCTGGGGTGTGGATTTTTTGCACCCCTGAACAATATAGTTATACCAGTATAGGTCTGTAGTGTAGACCAGACCTTAGTTGAGACATGCTAAACATACATCTCTTTTGCTTCCTATAGACATGGCCTAAATGTTTAGTTCTTAGTTTGTGATAGACTCAGGATTAGAAATCAAGAAATTCTTACCTTCCAGTGCTCTGACCACATCACTTCTCTAATGCCACCCCTAGAGGCAATAAGGGATGCTGTCCTCATGACTCATTGGCATTAAATAATAAAATCATAGAAATGTTCACCTGACAGGGACCTCAAGTCCAGCCCCCTACACTGAAGCAGGACTAATTAAACCTAGACCATCCCTGACAGGTGTTTGTCCAACCTGTTCTTAAAAACCTCCAATGATGTGGATTCCACAACCTCCTTTGGAAGCCTGTTCCAGTGCTTAACTATCCTTACAGGTTAGAAAGCTTCTCCTAATATCTGACCTACATTTCCTTTACTGAAGATTAAGCCCATTATTTCTTGTCCTATTTTCAGTGGACACAGAATAATTGATCCCTGTCCTCTTTATGACTGCCCTTAACGTATTTGAACACAGTTATCAGGTCCCCCTCAGTTTTTTTTTTCTCAAGACTTAACATGCCTAGTGTGGTGTTTTTTTTAAACCTTTCCTCATAGGTCAGGTTTTTTTAAAAACCTTTTATTACTTTTGTTGCTTTCCTCTATACTGTCTCCAGTTAATCCTCATCTTTCCTAAAGTGTGGTGCTCAGAACTCGACACAGTACTCCAGCTGAGGCCTCACCACTACCAAATAGAACAGGACAATTACCTCCTGGGTCTAACGTATGACATTCCTGTTAATGCACCCCAGAATATTAGTCCTTTTTGCTACTTCAGCTCATTGTTCACTCATACTCAGTTTGTCATCCATTCTTACCCACAGATTTTTTTTCAGCAGTATTACCATCTAGCCCCTTTTTGTTGTGCATTTGATTTTTCCTTCTTTAGTTCTTTGTACTTACCTTCATTGAATTTTATCCTGTTGATTTCAGACCAATTTTCCAATTTGTCAAGGTTGTTTTGAATTCTAATCCTGTCCTCCAAAGTGCTAGCAACCCCACCCACCTTGGTGTCATCTGCAGATTTTATAAGCACACTCTCCATTCCATTATCCAAATCATTATTGAAAATATTAAATGCTATTGGACTGAAGACTGACCCCTGTGGGATCCTACTGGATACACCTTCCCCGTTTGACAGCAAACAATTGATAACTACTCTTCTGAGTAAAATCTTTCAACCAGTTGTGCATCCACTTTATAGTAACTTAATGTAGACTGTGTTTCCCCAGTTTGCTTATAAGAACGTGATGTGGGACTGTATCAAAAGCCTTACTAAAATGAAGATATAACTCATCTACTGGGTCCCCAAATCCACTTGGCCAGTAACCCCTTCAAAGAAGGAAATTAGTTTGCTTTGGCATGATGACAAATTGATGCTGGTTATTCCTTATAATCCTGTTATCCTCCAAGTGCTTACAAACTAACTGTTTAATAATTTATTCTAGTATCTTCCCAGCTATTGAAGTTAGGTTTACCAGTCTATAATTCCCTGCGTACTCTGTGTTCCCCTTCCTTAAAGGTACTTAAATAGGTACTGTATTTGACCTTCTCCAGTTTTCTGGGACCTGACCGATCCTCTTTGAGTTCTCAAAGATAATTGCTAACAGTTTCAAGATAGCTTCAGCTAGTTCCTTAAGTACCCTAGGATGAATTTCATCAGACCTTGCTGACTTGAATACATCTAATTTACCTAAATCCTTTCTCTAAGTTACTAACAACATGGATAAACCATTCAAACTGTAAGAGTGTTGTAAATATCATTTATGATTTGCACTGCAGTATCCTCTAGCAGCCCTAGTCTGGGATCAGTCCCCCATTGACTTAGGTGCTGTGTACAAACACACACACACTTTAAAAGATGCTCAATGCCCCCAAAGCATTTAATAATTTACTTTCTGCATCTGACAGTTGCACTTTGATTCTCATGTCCTATTGTTGGTTGATTATATAGTACCAGTCATCTATGAAATGCCTAGCAAAAAGTTGTCATTTGGGTTTCCAGCACTGCAGGGGAAGTTTTGTTTGTTTTGTTTTTTCATTGGAATAAGAATAAAAATTGCCTTGTGGAAAAGCCATTTCTTAAATGTATGTAAACTCTTGCATGTCCCTTCTTTTTAAAACAAATTCTATGTTTTAGTCCCAAACCTACTCAGTGGGAGGACACTGAAGTGTGTTTTACAATTTAAAACTCCAGTATTTTCCCCTCACTGTTTATAATAGCTGCTTGAAAGAAGAAAACTGGAATCTCTGTTGCATGGGACCAAATCCAGCTAGCTTCACTCACACAAGTAATCATGTTGAAGCCAGGGGGCTAGTCACATGAGTAAAAGTGATCAGGATTTGTCCATTTCTGCAACTCATGCACTGTGATTCTTTGAGAGATCGCACAAACCTAGGCTCCTGTGACAAGCATGGCCAGTTTAACCAGTTGACTGTCTGAGAAGTACTCTGATCAAGCTTTACCAGTGCAGGTGCTGGTAGGTGAACAAAGCAGTGAACGTTACCAATTTGCACAGGGAAGTTCACCAGTCCAGTTACCTAAGGTTTGTCAGTGAAAACATTTTGGAATAAAACAAACTTCACCCTTTTAGAATGGCCATTTCCCTGTTCTGAGCAGGTTTAGAGGACATGTTTATTTAAAACACCAGTAGCTGATCTATACTACTATAATGTGGGGTGCTTTTAGAAGAAGGAAAAAAAAAAAAGCTCCATGTGGAGACAGGCATTCTCCAGGGCCCCATGACTGGTAAATATTTGCTTACAATACATTCTGAACTCCTTAGGGAAAGCCTGCAGCTGAGGCCAAGTATAAAAACCCCTTTCCACATGAAAAAAATCATGACCATTTCAGCTGTTTATGACTTTACCCTCAGCAGATGAACCTGAGAATCCACTGTCCAAACAGTGAAATCTCACTTCACCAGTTTCCTGAGAATTTTTAAGCTCTTCTTGATCCATTGATTTATTCCTACCTCCCTGGCTGCTCCTGATCTCTTCTCTGATCCTGGCACAACCATGTGATTCGTGCACAGCAGAGTGCTGATAGGGATAAGTGACTGACCCCCAGTTTAAGGTGATCTTGGTACGTGACCAGACAGAACACATTTGCAGTTGCCTCAGCTCCAGAATAGGTTTTTGAAACATGTTTTGCCTTTACAACATATTGGTGTAGCAGCTTTCTTTTTAAAGCTATGTACAAGAGCTATTGCCAGAGCGACAGAAATTACATCTCCCTTCCCCCTGTTTAATTGTGTGGCTTGTTCCTGAGCGTGACAACTACAGGGAGGGAAAACTAGCTACAGGGAATTTTTCTTAATGGAGCTGTCTTTGTGGCTAAAGCACAGGACTGGGAGCCAGGATTCTGTTCCCAGTTCTGTCACTGTCTCTGTGTGCCCCGGGCTAATCACATTGCCTCTCTGTGCTTCAGTTTCCCCATATGTAAAATGGGAATGAAAATATTTCCAAACCTCACAGGAGTATCGTAGGGGTTTAATCTTTGTTTACATTTGTAAAACATGTTGATCTCAGAAGGAAGGAGCTATTATAAATACAAGTTAATAATTTAGTCTGTTGATCTTTTCTACCTTTTTACCTAAACACAGGGAATAAGATGCCTATAGAAAATTTCAGCACATTTTCCCCTACCCTGAATTCTGTCAATAATTAATTTTTAAGCTCACTCTTGTACTGTTAAATCAGGGCAGAACATGACCGATCTCTGGAATCGTTAATATTGCACATTAGCAAAGGCATAAAAATAGAGTTCGAGTGCCTTCGTTCCTAGTGTGGAACATTTACATTTCTAATGCTTTACTGAGATCACTAGCTTGAGGAAGGGGAGCAGGTTTACTGGTATATCAGGGCAACAGAGTATTAATGGCATTGTGAAAGCTCCTTGCAATGGATTCAATAAGCTTCATAACTCTTTTATTCAGAGTTTGTTTTGCAGAAAGCTACAAGGATTGTGGATGGAACTTACAGATTTCTGGTGGCTGACTTAACTTTTTTGTTTCTTGTCTGTGAGCACATGGCTTTTGGGATTGTTCCTCTCTGAGGGATGGGTACTGATGTATTTTGGCTAGTGAATGGAAGGAACATATATCAGGAATGTTCAGGATTCTGTAAACGTGGACCAGATCTATGGCCTGAAGCCATTTGACAGTTTCCCTTTAAGTACTGCATGAATGGAATTCTCATATCTTTGGTTTGTATTACAATTTCCTTATAGCATAGAGCTCCCTACAGCAAGCACTCTCAGTTGCGGGGGAGAGGGGCGAAGGCAGAATTAGCTGTAAACGAATTCTATCTGTTTTTCATCCTCTCTTCTTTTCTCGTCTAGGCTTTCGGGCAGTTTTGTGTAGTACCGCTTTTATTGAGGTAAGAATATGTTCCATATCTGCACTCTGAGGTTTTGCATTGTTAACAAATCTGGGGTATCAGCAGTGACTTCTTTAAAGGGGAAGTCGATGTAATTTGGGATTTTCCTAGGGCCCTGAAGAGAGTGGGCAGAACCATTGAGCAGAGACCCTGGTGTTTGCTGGCTTTTTAAAAAATTTTCTAATTTGATGATATTCAGATTTTCTATCAGGGAAGATTTTAACCCTTTCTTTTCACAGCAAACCTTATGCTTGGAAATGTTCTTACTAAAGAGCAATTCCATCTTTCTCAAAGTTCGGGGTATACTGATGTTTTTGTTCACCTCTAGTAGGGGCAGGAGAGCAATAAGGGGCTGTGACAGATCTCTGAGGTACAACCTGAAACTGGGGGACTGCTGTGCCCCCTTAACTCTCCAGCCTGGGCTGTCTCTCATGATGCTTTGCCTGTGACAAGCAGCAAACCCCTCCAGATGTTGTGATCACTCAGTTAACAGTATACAGGCACACACCCAGCTAAATTGCACGAATGCCCTCTAAGCCACTTATGAACTATACAGAGGGAGACACCAGCAAATCCCCCCCAGCTTTGTACCCCCCAGAAATGTACCCTCTTACACTGCTTAAGACCTTCTCTTGAACAATGCAAGCTCATTATTTAGTTTGACGCTTCATCAAAGGAAATGGACATGCACCAATCTTTGTAATCTGAGCAGATTACCCAAGCATTCTAGATAAACTCACTGGTTAGGATTAAACATTAAAATAAGTTTGACTACAGAAAGATAGATTTTTTTTTAAGTGATTATAAATTATAGGCATAAAGGTCAGAGATAGTTATGTAAGAAATAAAAGTAAACACACATTCTAAATACTAAACTTTCAGTCTCAGTAAGATTTGAATCAAACAGCTTTTCTCACCCCCACTGGATGTTGCTGACAGGTTATACTCTTAATACGCAGGCTGAATTATCTTCTCAGCCTGGGACCAATCTTTCCAGTTCAAAGTCTCTCTTCTTGCAAACATTCTTCTTGCCTTCAAAGTAGGTGGGGAAGAAGAAGAGTAATCTCATGATGCCACTGCCCTTTATTTTATACTCTCAATTCACTAGCCCAAACATGTCTCAGTGGACCTTAAGTCACAGAGTTGAGCAATCATCATTGTGTAGTGCTTGTGCAACTGTCTCTTATTGAATTGGAAATCTCTTATTTACAATTTCCATGCTGGTCAATGGGCGGTGATGATCATTTAACTCCCACCTGAGTGTGGGTCATCTCCTTTGATGCCACTGGAGGACAAACAGTGGGTGGCTCCCAGACTTGCAACATATTTCAATAACAACCATATAGCAAAATTTTATAACTCCGTATACAATGATAATGTACATATTTTTGACAGAATGAGTTTCAGCAGATCATGACCTTTCATATGCATGCTTTGTATGAAATATAACCATATACAGATGATGAATATGGGGGTTACAGGGTGCTACTTTGAGGTACAATGCATCATGGGTCACATGAGAGTCAGAGCCAAATTGATAATTAATTCTCTTTGAAGTGTTCAGATCAAAGGTTTTGGTTTAGTTTATTCCAGACCTTCCAGTTGCCTTTTCAGTGTATTCAGTCTTGAACATGCCCTTAATTGTGTGCACTTCAATCTGAAGAGGCAGTTGTAATTCAAGCTCGCAGTGCAGTCCACAAGTATTGCTTATAATTTGGTGGGCAATATCTTGCAGATCCCAATACATTTTAAGGTTCTTCCCTGTAGGGCTAAGAACACTTTAAACATGCCTGGTTTTAGGTAGGATCTACAGTGTGGCCTATAAAAAGAAAAGGAGGACTTGTGGCACCTTAGAGACTAACACATTTGTTTGAACATAAGCTTTCGTGAGCTACAGCTCACTTCATTGGATGCATGCAGTGGAAAATACAGTGCAGAGATTTTATATACACAGAGAACATAAAACAATGGGTATTACCATACACACTGTAACAAGAGTGATCAGGTAAGGTGAGCTATTAACAGCAGGAGAGAGAGAGGAAAAAAAAAACATTTTGTAGTGTTAATCAAGATGGGCCATTTCCAGCAGTTGACAAGAACGTGTGAGGAACAGTATGGGGGGGAATAAACATGGGGAAATAATGACAGGTTTCAGAGTAGCAGCCATGTTAGTCTGTATTCGCAAAAAGAAAAGGAGTACTTGTGGCACCTTAGAGACTAACCAATTTATTTGAGCTTATGCTCAAATTGGTTAGTCTCTAAGGTGCCATAAGTACTCCTTTTCTTCATAGGGAAATAGTTTTACTTTGTAATGACACATCCACTCCCAGTCTTTATTCAGGCCTAAGGTAATGGTGTCCAGTTTGCAAATTAATTCCAATTCAGCAGTGTCTCGTTGGAGTCTGTTTTTGAAGCTTTTTGTTGAAGAATTACAACTTTTAGGTGTGTAATTGCGTGACCAGCGAGATTGAAGTGCTCTCCGACTGGTTTTTGAATGTTATAATTCTGGACATCTGATTTGTGTCCATTTTTTCTTTTACGTAGAGACTGTCCAGTTTGGCCAATGTACATGGCAGAGGGGCATTGCTGGCACATGATGGCATATATCACATTGGTAGATGTGCAGGTGAACGAGCCTCTGATAGTGTGGCTGATGTGATTAGGCCCTATGATGGTGTCCCCTGAATAGATACGTGGACACGGTAGGCAACAGGCTTTGTTGCAAGGATCAGTTCCTCAGTTAGTGTTTTTGTTGTGTGGTGTATGGTTGCTGGTGAGTATTTGCTTCAGGTTGGGGGGCTGTCTGTAAGCAAGGACTGGCCTGTCTCCCAAGATCTGTGAGAGTGATGGGTCATCCTTCAGGATAGGTTGTAGATCCTTGATGATGCATTGGAGGGGGTTTAGTTGGGGGCTGAAGGTGATGGCTAGTGGATGAAGCGTGGTCTAGAGATACCAAATACCTCCAAAAGAAATGCAAATTAACAAGGACAGAAACTGTCACGCTCTTGTACAGTGGATCATTCCTTAAAATCAGGACCCTCATGGACATTTCCTTAATTTGCCTCCTGATTCCCAGCCCTCACCTTCCCTGTGGCATCTACAGTACTTGATTGCACAAAAGTCACATTAGGACGGTGTTATGGAGACAAGACAAAAATAAACTTTCTTTTGTAGGATTAGTGCAATTGCTTGAATATGAATACATGCCCTCATTTTGTATCTGTGCTGCTTATTTTCTCTCTGGGAGTGTAGGGCTTTCTAGGACCAAATCTCTGCCTGCCTGCCTGCCTGCCTGCAGGTCTCCATGTTCTAATAATCTGTCCAAGTCACTCTGCAGTTTGGGTCTGCTCTCCTTGCATGTTTTTCTCCCACTCCAGTTTCAGTGTCACCTGCAGATTTAATCCTTATTTGAATTCCCATCACAGAAGTACCTAACAAAGAAGGACATGGGAGTGTTTGAGTTTAGCTGGGGGGGAGGGGGGGAAGCCTCTTCATATCCTAAAAAAGGAATCCCGTACTGGACTATAGATAGCAGGAAGTATATTGCTTGGAGTTCGACTGATGCTTTGGCATTTTTGAGACAGGAGCAGCTTCACAGACTGTCAGGATTCTTAAGTGAGAGACTCTATTTCTAGAGTTGGACAACTTTAATTAACAAAAGTAAACAAAGCAGAGCCAGGATAAGGAACAAGCGGGAAGTGGGGATCTTATCTGCCAAATGAAAAAGTACAGAATGCATAGGACAAGGGGCTTTGATACATTTCTAAAGAAGCATAATATAAAGAACCTTCTTAACCTGGTGGTGGTCTGTCTTCAGCTATATGCAATTACCTTTTTCTTTGCCTTGCAGAGACTTTGATTTTGATTGTAGTTCCTCTTGTTCTGCTTATTCTCAGGCATTAAAAATGGAGCACCAGTTGCAGAAGGGCTTCCTACATCTGCCAGATTGCTAAAATGTCTTGAGTTTTAGCCACACATACCTGCTTTTGATGCTCATCTTGATATATATCTCAGTTTCACTACTGTGTGTTATCAACGTTGGAAATGGGGGATCCTGGTGCTTGAGGATGTAGGCCATGGTATATATGTTAATTTTTTTTTTTAACTCCACATCACTTGAAGTTGCTTGTACTTCTGTTTTTGACCCTTATTTTTGTCTTGGGGATGAAATCCTGGCTAGACTGAACACAACTCCCATTGACTTTAATGGGGCCAGGATTTTTCCTTGTGTTACAATTTGGGCGTGCAGGTTGATGGCTAAGGACTTGACATATTCTAGGAAGTAGGAGGAATTGCAAAACAAGCAGACTGAGGTAGCTGGGATCCCACCATTTAGGAATGGATCAGGAAATAAGTTGTAAAAGAGTAGGAGAGTTGTACAGAACAACTGGTTATACCATGTGGACATCACAAGATGGATGCAAGGGTATGGCTCTCTGCAACCCATTTGACAAAATGGCTGAGTGGTCATTCATGACTTGTTCTTCGGCTTTAACCTGACTTTGCCAGATTGCGCAGGTAAATATTCATGACAGGCACAAAATCTGCCTCAGTCTTCGTACAGTGATCACTGGAAAGAAAAATATTTTATTCGACCTAGAAGGAAAAATTTTACTGTTCTCAGGTGAGAAGAACTTTACAATGCTAGTTAAAGCTGATGTCTCCTTTGACAATTTTCGTTGATGTGTCCAGCTGCAGAAAGGCATAGATATTGAAGACCTCCTTTGTCATCACACTGTGTTCCACTATGAGTGCAGAAGCAGGCTTTGATCACTGGGGATGTTCATTTCTAAATGACATTGGTTTCTTCCTGGGACCCTCCTTCTCAATAGTAAGAGAATTTTGTGGGCATCAATCCATGGTGGTGTGCTGTCCTTTGTAGAGGATACGTAAAAATATATATATAAAAGATCTGCTCTAGGAATTATTTTGGGGAAGTTTTATGGCCTGTGTTAGACAGGATGTCAGATCACAGTGGTCCCTTCTTGGAATGTATAAATTAATGAATAACCTAGTAATCCTTCTACTCCGCTTCTGCAGAGGAATGTGGTGACAGAGAGAGAATTGTTTTCTAGTAGTTCTGCAAAACAGTGCACATTGTTCAAAAGGAGAACTCTCCAGAAGCATTTTCCTTTTAACCAAGTGTTTGTGAATGAAAACGTTAGGATGGGGCTTACATGCTCAAGCAGTGACTCTCTGTCTCTCTTGCAGGGTGAATAACTTTACTCTCATGCACTATCTTGATATCCATGAAGACCCCACATTTATTCCAGAGGTTGCTGCTGAGGGAAGAAAGGAAAAGCCTGAGACTAAAAACACATTGGAGATTCTCAAGCAGTTGATGGAGACAAGGTCAGCATGATGTGCAAGAAGTAGGGGGGTTGTATGTGTGTATTAATGGAGTACTGGGTCATTATGTCATTGTCAGTAGTCTGGACAAAATCAGGTTTCCCAAAACAAAGGGACTTTTTGTATGTCTTAAACAGTGGCCCCAGTCATAAGGAATTTTTCCCTCCGTCGTTGCTTTCTGAATTCTAATGTGCAGTATCCTTTCCTTTCTCTTCCTTTGCAGTTTGTGTCCTTACTCAATATCTCCCCATGCTATCTCTGCACCTTCGGATATCGAAAGCACCCCTTACTTCATTAACCCTTGTCTAGACTGGGGGGGAAAAACTCTTTTTTGAATTAAGATGCATTTGAATTAAGTACTGTTTGTACTAGGTACTTAAATGTTTTTAGACCATTTATAGCAACTTTAAAAACATGTTACCTGCTCATAGTCATAGAATCACAGAATAACAGAGTTGGAAGGGACCTCTGGAGGCCATCTAGTCCAACCCCCTGCCCAGAGCAGGACCAATCCCAACTAAATCATCCCAGCCAGGGCTTTGTCAAGCCTGACCTTAAAAACTTCTAAGGAAGGGGATTCCACCACCTCCCTAGGTAACCCATTCCAGTGTTTCACCACCCTTCTAGTGAAAGTTTTTCCTAATATCCAACCTAAACCTCCCCCCACTGCAACTTGAGACCATTACTCCTTGTCCTGTCATCTGCTATCACTGAGAATAGTCTAGATCCATCCTCTTTGGATCCACCTTTCAGGTAGTTAAAAGCAGCTATCAAATCCCCATCATTCTTCTCTTCCGTAGACTAAACAATCCCAGTTCCCTCAGCCTCTCCTCATAAGTCATGTGTTCCAGACCCCTACTCATTTTTGTTGCCCTTCACTGGACTCTCTCCAATTTCTCCACATCCTTCTTGCAGTGCGGGGCCCAAAACTGGACACAGTACTCCAGATGAGGCCTCACCAGTGTCGAATAGAGGTCAATCCTAAGCTCTACCCTGGGCTGCTGCCCTTCCCCCCCACCGAGTATGTTAGCTGCGTTGACTGTGACCAGTGAAATGCCTTTTTAAAAGGTGTTGAAATTGTCGACATTAGGTTCTGATACAGTTTTTAACAGCACGTAGTTCCAACTTACTAGGTAACATGTTTAAAGGCAAGGCCTTAATCACCGACATACTTAGGAAAGTTGTATGTTTGCTTAGAACATACACTGGTCAAATGCAGATTTGTCTGTCTTACAAATTAACCTGTTTTAACTGATTTGTACATGTGTGTCTCGATATTCAAACATATTCCATACCAGAAAATACAGAAAGCTATATATTAGATCCTTTTTAGGCTTATGGCATGTTGAATTATTCTTTGTGATGTGTTTTGAGTGTGAGCTTTTTGGGGAAGGAACATGGTTTTTGTATAGTCTTCAACATGCCTAGCATACTGTTCGTGCTATGCAAATAATAATACGAATAGTAATTTCTCTGTGGCAAGTTATTCCTTAAACCTTCTTACAAACTCTGGATTTCAGTTGCTGACATTCTAATGTGTGCCTATCAGTGTATTTAGGTTTTTATTTAAAAAGACTTACGGCAAAATATTCAAATGTACCTAAATGATTTGAAACCCTTAATTCCATGACTCAGACTGTTATACCATCAGACCATTGTACCATTATATAGTGAGGGATTTCTTAACAGCTAAAGACCTCAGCTGTTATTTTCAAAGGGGCCCAAAGCAGTTAGTTGAATTTCATTTGGATTTTGGCAAAGAAGGTTTTCTGGTTGTTACACTGGAATCCGAAGTAGTAGCTGAAGCTTTCCTGGTCAGGACCTCATCATACCCTTGTTGGCATTGTGAGTCTCGAGGAAGGTTCTTTGGCGGCTGACCATCACTTTTTTATTTCTCTCCTGGCAGGTCTCATCCTGCCAACACTGGGTTCAGTTTCAAAGGGATCCAGGACTATCTGAACTGCTACCGGTAGGTGAGATTAAATGATTGGTGGAAAGACCTACAGTATTAGGGCATCTTGTCTTCCCTTTTCCCCTCCATAGCTTGATGTGGTTCCCTGTACCTAATGGATCTGTGTTAGGAATTTCTCCCCCAAAATTTGGCCTACTACATGTACCTCCTCTTAACTTCATCCCATCACTACTAGTTCTTCACTCTAATCTGAACAAATCCTCTTCCTAATTGGTTTTTACACCTTTCCAGTAATTGCAAGCTCTCTCACAAAGTGCTTCTAGGTGGGGGACCTACATCCGAGTTCCTAGCTCTCTGGCTTATCTGTAGTCTTCTCAGTGAAGTAGGAAAGTGGGGGAAGCTTCCTTGTGTCACTTGTTGTTTTTGGGCGGGTGGATGGAAGGTCACCACAATGAAGAGCCTTTGAGGATCCTGAAGAACCTCCACTTACTGTCCCTGCTGCTTGCCCTCCTGATTTGACACGGTTCCACCCAGTGAGTGTGAACAGACCAGAGGTCACTGGAACAAAAAGGTCAAAACAATTCTAGGGAGCAGTGACCAGAGATTGACCTGAACAAAATCCTCTCCCAAACTTCTAGGAGCTGTGTGCCTTAGGCCCATCTCTGATGCTAACACAAATTATTCCGTCAGAACAAACGGAAAAGTGGGGCCCACCCCATGGCTTGTGGTGTGTGTGTGCATGCATGTGCATGCCCTAACCTCATGTAACCTGTCTGTGCATCTCAAGTGTATGCATCAACCTCGTATCTAGGAGCCAGAATTACTGGAAGTGTTACTGCAGCCTTTCCCCCTTAGGGTACATTGACATTCTGAAGGCTCATTTTTGGGGGTTGATCATGAAGGTGATGTTGTGAGGCTGTTTGCAGCCTTCATCATCAGTAGGAGACCTGCACAAAAAGCTGACTTCCATGTTGTACTCTTGAGTTCAGCCCACCCTCTGGCCAAAGCAAGTTCCGCAGCCTTGGACCCTTCGCCAAGGAAGTGTAATAGTTCGCCTGTGGCTCTGTCCTCTACAACACTCCTGCTGATCTTGGTGTTCCCAGGCTTCAGACAGGGTTTCCAGCTCCTGTCTCTCTCTCTGGGGCCAGGAGTGCTGTGGAGACAAGCTCTCATGGGGACAGAAGCATTTCATGTTGCTCAGTAGAACTAGCTGTCTAGGGAGTGTCACTGATCAGCTCCTGATTGATCCCTATCCAGTTCTCCGCCCAAAGGGTGATGGCATAACACCTTCCTGCCAGAGGATGCTTTCCTTCAGAACTATGTCTGGAAAGCAGAGAACCATCCCAGGAATCACAGGTGCTGACTCCGTGGGTGCTCAGCAGCCCTGCGGATCAGCTCCTCCCCCTCTCCCCCAGCGTCTCCTGCCCGCCAGTGGCCCCGTCAATCAACTCCTCCCCCTCCCAGTGCCTCCTGCCTGCTGCGATTAGCTGTTTGGAGGGGGGCGGAAGGGGGTAGGAAGAAGTAGGGCGGGGTGGGGGATTGGAGGAAGGGGTGGGGTGGGGCCTGTGGCAGCGTGGGTGTCGAGCACGACCTGGGAACACAGAAAGTCCGCACCTCTGGTGGGAATTGTAATAGGATCGCAATCTCTAAACTCTCCTCCTATTTTATAGGACTGGGGAGTTGACGCCCTTCCAGGTTGCTAAGAATATTATCTCCTCTCTGGAGGACTGTGAGAAATCCAGCCCCCCTCTCCGAGCAATTGTGCAGTGGGACCGGGAGCAGATACAGAAGGTATGTCTGCCTTTGGTGGGAGTGGGCTTCCTCCTCCCTAGAGTGATAGCAGCCAATGGTCACCTGAATGGGCACACTTTCCCTGCAGAAGAGGATATGAGTGACTAAGGCTCTTGCTCTCATCTGCTGCATAGATGTTCTCAGATCCTGGGTTATGATTGCTGGAATGAAGTGTGAATATTTCAACCTTCTCCCCTGTTTTCCTCAGTCCCTCCCTCTCAGGGCCATAAACGACTTGATTTCACTTACTCCAGGGGGAGACTAATATTACAGCAGTTGCAGTTCCTACTGAATGTTGCTTAAACCAGGATGTGTTTCTTTGGTGTCCACACTATTTTTCCCACCCTGTGTCTCCTTTTGCTCCATGACCTCCAGACCTAGACATAATCGATCAGTAGCTTCTCCCGTCTCGCCCATGGTGGAAGGGCTCGGGCCCATCATGGGGAGATCTCTTTGGGTGGTATTTAGTTTGCAATATTGATCATGTCCGTCTTCTCAGGCATATCCCATTGTCCAGTTAAGAAAATCTTTCTCTCTTTCCAGATGGCTGAAGCCTCCACTATTCGTTACAGGAATAAATGCCCCCTTTCTCTTCTGGATGGAATCCCAGTCTGCTTGAAAGAAGAGATTAAAGTTGTGAGTTTCCCTCATGATTGGAGTGTTGTATGGCCAGCTCACGCTGTGTGAGGCTATAAGCACTTGTGTATCCTCCAGCTGAGGGACACTCAAAGGAACTTAAAAGCAGCTCAGTTTAAAATGCATAAAAGGAAATGTGTTACACAGGCCAATCACTTTTTTTTTTTAAGTATCTCACTGCTTCAGGTTGTTGTTAAGGCAAACATCTCGGTAAGATATTTGAAAAAGGTATAGGCATTTGTGGGAATAAGAGTAGAATCTGCAGTTACAGTAGCTAGACTAAAACAGGAAGACCAACCCTGGAATATGAGCATATAAAAAGCATATTCCATATCTGGTATTCAAATTGTAACTTCTAACAGCATTTAACCCAGGAGGTAGGAGGGGGCTGGAGGAGGAAAAGAGATACTACTTCTTCTGACAAAGCAGAAAGTCAGTAAACTTAGTCCTAGAGTTGGAGGATGGGATTTCCAAAAGTTCTCAGCATTGGCCAGACTCTGGCAATTGGAGTCTTACCGTTGAGGTCGGGGGGGTGGGGGGGTGTGGAGTTAGGACTTGAGTTCGTTGGAAAATGCTAGTTCACTGAAGCAAAATGTTTTGCCAAACACAAGTATGTTTCCGTTGGAAACCTGCTGGTGTTCCAAGCTCCACAGCTCGGACAGGGAGTCTGCCAGCCCCAGTGGGAGCCAGGGCTCTGGAAACTGGCAGGTTCCTGGCTTCACAGTGGCAGCCCAGGCAGAGCCATCATTTGCCATCTGGCCAGCAGGTTGGAATTATCATTGATTCTTCTATAGCGCTCTCCACCCAAAGATCTCCAAGCCTTATTCAAAATTGGGTCACTGTTGCCTGACTATCTACATGGTGTTAGTACTCTCCCCAGCCTGATATCTAACTAGCGCCTGTACAGAGCAGTTAGGGAAATAGTAACTGTTCGATTTTAGGTTTTCTGATTCCAAGTAGCCCCCAGAGAGAGCCCCAGCACAAGGAAGGCAGTACCCTGCCTAGCGGTAAGACTAAAAGCAGCCATGGTACTTGCCCAGCTCAGATTTCACCATAATGCCTTGAGCATCTGGGCTAGATGGGCACTGATTCCTCAGAGAATTCTGTTGTGCTGTTGTGGAGAAGAAGTTGCTGGATCTTATGTGTTCAGTACACCTAATGCACTCTTCTGTTTCTTACTAAGGTGCCTTACCACCACAGAGCGGGAACAGCATATCTTGGGACAGAGCCAGAGACTGAAGATGCTACAGTGACCAGGAAGCTGCGGGAGGCTGGAGCGATCATTATTGGGGTCTCAAACATGCATGAACTAGGGACTGGAACCACTGGCTGTAACCCCAACAGGTTAAACAAGTCACATGCACACTCCCCCATCCCCATTTTTTTGGTCATTTAGGTAAATTTAAAAACCCCTCAGTCACGTAACTCAGCTGTTGAACATTCTCACATCTCACCCGCACAGTGGCAAGGAGAGCATCTTAGCCATGTGAAGGTTTGAGTGCCTGACGGGTGGGGGGTCTGAATCGAGGCAGCAGGATGCCTAGCGAGTAGCGCAATATGCCTGGTGCGGGGGAAGCTAGGCTGCTTCTGAGACGTGATTTTGGTTCCTCCCCTGCCCTAAGGTGTGTCCAACCTTTTTGAGAGTCTACACTATCCTTTTATCTCCTTCAGATTCCATGGCACCACTAGGAACCCATACAACCCCCAGCATTTCGCTGGTGGCAGCTCCAGCGGATCAGCTGCTGCTGTGGCGGCAGGTGAGATGTACTGAACCCAGCCGGGGGAAAGGGCCACTTCAGAAGTTGCTGGAGCCTTTGGGGAAGATTCTGGGATGTGGCAGAAGTTTTGTGGGTGGGTGGAGAGAGGCCTGTGATAGATGCATCAGGGGTGTTTTAGGAGCCGGGCAGAGAACAGAAGATGGCAGAATCCAAGAGGAGGCACCTGGGAGCATGAATAAGCCAGCTGGAGGAAATAGGCTTTCCATGCAGTGCTTTGTCTGGTGTAGAAGCTGCTGGTTGTGGTTGGGCCTCTGTAAGGGGATTTGGAAGTCAGTGGGTATTGCCCTTCGTAGACATGGGTGCTTCAGATGTACCATATGCCCTCTCTTTCCTGTTAACGATGCTGGGAAAATGGTGTGGGAAGGGCTGTATACAGTCTTTATGGTCCCATGCAAAGACACATTTCTTTGTAGGTCTTTGCCCATTGGCTCTTGGCACTGACGGAGGCGGCTCTGTGAGGATTCCCGCTTCTTTCTGTGGTGTCGTGGGGCTGAAAGGTATTGCCCCTTTTACTTGGCTAGGGATCCTGCGTTTCCTTGGGGATGGTGGGAGCCCACACAAAGGCCAATACCCTCCTGAGCATGAAACTGTTCCCCAGCCGTCTGCAGGGTTGGGATGATAGGGTCAGTTCAGCGTGTGGCTGTAACAAACTGTGACAAGGCTTCGACTTCTGAGATCTCTTGTATTTCACTTGTGACTTTAAATTGTTGTTCAGAAACTTAGAGCTTGTGTGACCATGCATCTTACAGATTTTGATTAAAATGAAAATAATCATTTGCAGCCAAACGGGGACATACCAACTAAGCAGTAAACGTCTCCATGAGTCCAAATGACAATTGGGTCACTCTGTACTCCAGCCCCTCTTGTCTGCTAGCCCCGGCACAGTGACTTGCCCTGACTGAAAGAGCAGGAATAAGTAGATGTCCTTCTGAGCTGGAGAGTGGGGACTTGTTTTTTTTGGAGGGGAAGGGGTTAGAAGGGAAGGAAGCCACAGCAGGAGCCCCACTAGCTCTGGGTTCAGGGTCCAGAGGCATCTCTGACATGACATTGCTGGGCCCCATCCTGTTAAGGGTTTGGAATGTACACCATGAAAGTTGTCTCCCTCCACAAGCGTTGAATTTGCCCCTTCTTTCCTGTACTCCTCCAGGGAGGAGAGAACTAAGGGGGCAGAGAATCACCCAGTTGTAAGTCCATCTACCTCTGTTGGAGATCTTCTGCAAATACCCAGGATTGATTTACAGCCTGTAAATAAATCTTCCCCAACCTAGGAATTCTGTAGTTTTGAATAAGGTGGTCATCCCAGCCCTGTATCTCAAGTTAGGGCACCAGTTACCACTGGATTAGTAAACCCAAGTAAACTTGTACTCCTTTCTCACGTGGGGTGGGGGGCATGTGTAGCAGGTTATGGCAGAACTTGTCAGAAGTGGGTAGGGAATAGTGCTAAGTAGGAAGGCAGTGTTACTGGCAAATAAAGTTAAGCACGTGCATGAGTAGTCCTGTTGACCTCAGTGGGACTGCGTATGTGCTCAAAGTTAAGCATGTGCGTGTTTGCAGAAGGATCTTGGTTCCTAGTAGAAAGGTGGGGGTTAATCACTTCTGCTCTGTAAAGGCTCCCCAAGGATCTAGAGCTTGGTTTCCAGAATGTTAGTCCTACTTCCCCCTGAGCACATGCGCTACTGGTGCCTCCCCTAAAGTAAACTCTTCCCTAACTGAAAATTGGACTGGAGGCCAGACTTAGGAAAGCAGCCCTGCTGTGGGCCATCTGGGAGTGGCAGGATGGAACGTCCTACTGTAGGTCTCTTCCATCTCTTAAATGTTTGTGCCGTAATCAATGCTAGCTTCTAGCTGAAGCAAATCCTAAGCCAAAGATTCTTAGTGTCGTGTCTCCTTACCCCCCCCCCCCCCAACACACACCCCTTGTATTCTTTGGAATCTCCTCTGTGAAGGGTTCTGAACCTGATTGACTTGAGGGTATTTAGTCTCATCCCCTTGTAGGTTAATACTAGAGATGGACCTGAACCAAAACCCAGATCCCAAACAAGGAACTTTAGGAAGACTGGGTCTGCCGAGCTGCCCAGCACTGGTCTGTCCCCAGTTAATACTGTTTGTTCCTCCATCTGACCTCCATCTGTCTGTCTTGCTTGAAGGTACATTTGGGCGCATCAGTTGTCACGGCTGCCTTCCACTCTCCTACTCCACCGTCAGCCTTGGTAAGAGGGCTCTCGCGCCACCGCTGTGACTTCCCTGTGCTTGCACGTGTGTGAAGAACCACAGCAGTTGCAAGCCCCTGCATGAGAGTGCGTGTCACTGGGAGTGGGTGTGTCCTGTTCACCTCTTGTCATGTTTGTAACCATTTCATTTATTCTGGACAGGCCCCATTTGTACGTCAGTGACCGATGCAGCCATTGCGTTCAGCATCCTAGCTGAGCCAGATCCACTGTACCCATATGGTGAGTGAGCCTATGTCTCTCCGTTATCCCCCTTCTCCCTGCCTGCATCCCCCATGCTAATGACCGGTTAGATATCTCGCTGTGGGTAGGTCCCTGCCTGACGGGATCTTCTTGTTTGTCCCTTGCAGGACTACAGCAGCCAAAACCATCCCTGTCTGAAATCCTCACCCCTGACCTCAAGGGCTTAAAACTGGGAGTGAACTGGACATTTTTTAAGGTGCCTGTTGTCTCTTTTCTTTATGGTGCACTGTGTCAGCTGTCAGAGTTCCTTCAATTCAGCCATCCCCTCCCCTAGCCTGCCAGCTGAGGATTGATTGCCGAGGTCTTTCTCCTCGCTGCCCTTAGCACTACAACCTGGTCGGAAACTTCACAATGAAAATCTTTTTTGAGGGAAAACACGGTTCCGCTGAAATTGAAATTTTCCAGAAGAAAACACTGATTAGGATGAAACTTTGTACTTCACTGAAGCAGCATTTTGAACGGCAACATTTATTTTGTTTTGTTTTTTTAAACAGTTTTTAGCTTAAAATACCATGGCAGAAATGGAAATAACATTAGGAAAGGAAGCATTTCCGTTTGCATTATGCTTCTGAATTGACATTTGTGAGAACGCTTCATTCAGTGAAAAACTTCAGTATTTCAGCTTTTCACCCCAATTCGGGACAAAAACAAGCCTTGAAATATCGGGATTTCTCACAGGATGGAAATTCCATTTTCCAGCCAGCTTTACCCTGCGCCCACTGCCTGTCTCCAGAAGACTGCTGAGGTCGCATTCCTTCCACCCAAGCCAGACGAAGGGGGGCTGTATGCTACTGGGCTTGATGCTGCAAGGAAGGGTTCATGTGCTGTGTTAGCTGTGCCATGGCTCTATTTTCCTCCCACTCCTCCAGAGCAGCAAATGCAGGGCTGTGTGGTCTTGGAGCTGGGGCCCTCAAAATAGCCGTGGCGTGGGATGTGTTGGATTTACGCCCAAGACTGTGTTTCAAGGAGGAGAGGAGCATGTGGCCTTAATTTAGTGCTCAGGATGGTGGGGAGGCTGGTGTTGGATTCAGCCAGGGGGAAGAGGGGATGACAATTGATAAAGGCCTTTAGTTGGTTGGTTGGTTTTTTTTTTTTTTTTTTTTTTTTTTCTGTCTTGTCTTTCAGGCTTGTGATGCAGAAATTTTGAAAGTCTGCCAAAAAGGTAGAGCAAATGTTTCTCCATTTCTGATCGCTGCTCCCCCATGTCCCCATAAAAAGCTGCAGTAAAGGATCAAAAGGCGTCGGAGGCTCCACCCTGTGGCAGCCTGCAGCCTTGTTAGTTTGGAGAATAAATGTGTTGTCTATTGGGGGCAGCTGACCATCACTCAAACTGTATCATGTTCTCTTGTCTCTCACTTGAGGGGTGCTTCTGTTCGTGTAGCTCACGTTTGAGTTTTGGAATTGTAACCTTGGCTAACCTAGCGCCTGCTGGCTGGCTGTAGTGGCCATGGTGCCCTGAATAACCTTGATCTTGCTGGAGTTTTAAAGCTAAGTAGGTTTGGGCTTATTTAGTTCAAATGGGAGCCTTGCCCACTCCCCCACCATTGAAGCTGGCCTTCTAGGCTGCTTGTTCCTTTGCTGTTGGATAACCCAGCATATGCGCCACCATATTTACAATATAATTGTACAGACTTGTCTTCTGAAAGCCTTTCTAGGTTTGCATGGTCTGCTAGCCTAGTGTTAGTGCTTTGTTGCTTGGGAGATGTGGGCATGAGTCCTGCTCCCGTCAACCCACTATTTGGGACTTCCTAGACTACAGCAAAATCAGCAGTGCTGCAGGGATACTATTTTGGGGCGGGACGTCTTCTCAAATCTTGTAAACTAAGCAAGGATGGACCTTGTCAGTAGTGGAGGAGACACCTCACCATGGCCTGTGTAACATCAGAGTTTAGCTGCCGACCCATCTCCTCCGGAGTTTTTGTTGTCCTGAGTGCATTTATCCTGTCTGTTTCCAACTCCTATTGTGACTGTATATATAAATACTATTGCAGTGTCTCCCTGTAAATTTTGAATTCAGATTCTCCCTTGCAGTCCTCAGGACCCCCCTCTGCCTCATATCCGGCATTCAATACTTGGATGCCAAGATGACAGACTCCTTCAAAATACCAAAGAGTTTTTGCTTAATTAAATGCAGCATCAAGATTGAGTTTTAGCTACCCAGAAATCAGGAAATTCAGAGCTGTTTCCCACAGCAGATTTAAGCGTGCTCCCTTGTGTGTAGCCTCGAGATGTCTTTCGCTGTCATACATTGGGGGCAAATTGTCGGTATATTAATTAAAATGCACTCTGTGATGCGGTCTGAATGCATGAGGGACTCAAACTCCACCTACATTACTACAGGTTGGAAAGCAGGTCAGATGTTTTAATAATATTCAGCTCTTGTATAGCATTGTACAAACACCAATTCATATTTGAAATGTGTGCATGCCAGTGAGGTGGGTAAATTGCCTTATCCTCATTTTACAGATGGCAAAATTGAGGCTCAGATAGCTTGAGTGAATTGTCATGGTCCCGTAGTGAGGCTGCAGCAGTCAGGGACAGAGTTCGAGTCCCAACTCCTCATTCCATGTCTGTAACCAACATACATGCAAACACTTAGTGCCCACTCAATTTGCAGCATTGTGTTGATTTAGTCTTTGACTTCAATTTCACGTTGTCCTTTCTGAATGCTCTTTGGATGAGAGCCTCCGACTAGTAAAATTGATAGCAACCTCACGCTAGTCTAGCATTGTTCATCCCAGCAGATCTGGAAGCACTTTGCAAAGTCAGGGAAGCATTATGATGTCCTTTTTACAGACTGTGTAACTGAGCTGCAAGCAACTTACCCACGATGTAGTAAGCCAGTGGCAGAGTTGAGAGCAGACCCTTGAGTCCTCACCCCTGGGCTCGCTCTGTCATGTGGGTAGCTGTGATCTAGTGGACAAAAGGCCTGCAGTTTTTTCCTGTAACTAGATGCAGCCAGGTGTGTTATTGCCCATGTGCTGTGTGATCATATGAGTAAAGAGCCTCTTGTCATGTGTGAGATTAAATCTCGGCCATCTCACTGTAGCCTTCTGAACAAGAGGAATAGTGCATTCCTTTTGCTCCTCCTGCTTCGTGCTCAGCTGTAGAGCACCTGCAGGCTTTAGGTGCCTCTGTGGTGGATGTGCCCCTGTCGGAGATGGAGGAGGTGCGGGTGGCACATGTGATCTGCATTCTCAGCGAGATGAGGGATTACCTGCAGCCTGACTTCAACGCCCACTTCCAGCAAATGGTAAGCGGCAGATGTTAGCATCAGCCTTGCTTGTATCAAGCCATCTGTGTCAGTCACTACTACACATGAGTGGATGGGCTCATGGTGTGTGGGATCTGGGGCTTTCTCAGCCTTTGCCCTGCATGGGAGTGGAAACCAGCTGGAGTGTGCAGCCCTCACCCACAGTTCCTTTGTGTTTCAGAATCTGGAGACTCGGCTCAACCTTGCTCTGGCTTCCCAGTTCACAGCTCTGGATTATATTAAGGTGAGGAGCATGCTGTGGAAGAGGGGGAGAAGGCAGGCAAAGAAGAAGGCTTCTCCCAGCCTGGTGAGGTGGTGTGGAGGAGACAGCCCACTTGGGAGCTCTCTGCACCCAGGTAGAGAGCCATGGAGAGACGTTACCCAGCAGTGCTGTCCTCTGCATGAGAACCGATGTAAGCTTAGAGGGGCCCAGATGGGGAGGAGTCATTTGGTCTCATCCTCTTGCATAGGGTCCGATCAGTGAGTCTGTGGTGGTGCTGGCTCTTTATCAGGGAAGGAGGCTGTGACCCCCGGTGACAGAGATAGGCACTACTAGAGGACTCTGTACATTCTGTAAATTGGTGCCTTCTTGGTACATCCCACCTTTGCACTGATACCAGCTCCTTCTCTTTGCAGGCAAATCGGCAGAGGACTCGGAGCATGAGCTTTTTGCGAGAGATCTTCGCCAACGTGAACTGTATCCTCACCCCAGGTATCTGCTCTGTGGGCTGGGCATGGGATTTACTGTGGCCTGGAGTGAGACTCTTGGCATAAATGTGCACATATGTTCGATGCACTTGGCTTCCCGGGATAATGTTGAATCCATTTGAACTTGCAAAATTATACCTTTTATACCTACTGTGAGTCAAACATCCTTACTTTGCTCTGCCCCAGCTCTAAGGAAATGTGACTTTAAAATTGCTTTGCAGACCTGCTCCCTGTATGTTCCACAGTCAGAACTTCTCATTTTGCTGGCTAAAATAGGAATTGTAATACTCCTGTTAACTGAGCTGTGCTGGCTCTGCAGGGCTACAAGGGAGGGAGTAGGAACCAATGAAGTGAGCTGTAGCTCACGAAAGCTTATGCTCAAATTGGTTAGTCTCTAAGGTGCCACAAGTACTCGTTTTCTTTTTGCGAATACAGACTAACACGGCTGCTACTCTGAAACCTATTCTCTGTTGTGCATCATCAAAAAACTCCTTTTCTAGTTGGAAAGTTGTTCCTGATGATGCACAAACCAAAAAGAACTTGGCTTGACTCCAGGGATGAGGTAGAGCAAACGCGTGCCTTAAGGGAGGCCCAAGGGGGCTGAACTGTGCCTGCAGGAGATGGTGATTGTTGGTTGCCTGTTTCTCTCATGCAGCCACTGCTTGCACTGCCCCAAGAATCCACGACTCTGACCTCTTGACTGGGAACAATGACGTTCTAACGACACTTCGGACCATGAGGTGAGAACTCTGCTGTTTGCGCTGGGCAGTAAAATGTGTTTGTGGTCAGGCTGTATGGAGAATGCTGGGGAAGCTCACAGCTGCTCCGTCCCTGCCTCTGCCACCTGCAGTGGCTACAGGAGCACTGGCTGTTGAGCAAGAGAGATCACAGCTGCTCCAGTTTCTGCCTCTTCACATAGAAATGACTTCACTGCAGTCCCAACAGTGAGCGTGCAGGTGACTTTTCCCCACTCTCTTGCAGATACATGCAGCTTGGAAACTTCACAGGCATCCCGGGTCTGGTGGTGCCAGTTGGGTACACTGCCACTGGGCTTCCCATCAGCTTTCAGGTAAACACTTACACCCTTGCTAATGCTAGTATGAGAATTGCCCAGACCACACTGCTCTGCAGGTAGACGGGTGTCTAGTGCTGGGTCCCCATAGCCAGCTTATAAAGTGGGTGGAATTTGGTGCCTAAAAATCTAAGCTTCTGGTCTTGTCAATAGACCTAATACAGATCTATGTATCCTGGGTCACCAGGAGAATGCGAGCCCAGGGGCCAGCGGAAAACACTGGATCCCCCTTCACTTCCCCATGTCCTCCTCGATTGTTCTCCTGGGGTCTGTCTCTCTCCCATTCCCGTTGCTTCCTCTCCCTTTGCTCTCTTGTTCCCACCTTCGTTGCGCCCTTTATTTGTCTCTAGCGCAGTGAGGTGCCCCAACTTTTCCTGTCATGCCCCCCCCTTACCAGTAATGGATCTGTACACGCTCTCACTCCTTTACTGCACAGTCCACTCAGCAGAGGAGCTTGGGCTGAAGGCAGGGATGGGGGAGGAGCTGGGGCTAGAGGTGGAGCTGGCCTGGGGTCAGAGAGCGTGAGGGCAGAGCTGGGCTGGGAGCGGAACGGGGCGGAGCCAAGCTGGGACTGGGGCCAGAGCTGGGCTAGGCGGGGTGCTCCTTCACCACTACCATGGAGGCTGGCCTGAGCCCTACCACATGGCCCCCCCAAACGTTCCTGTCACCCCACAGTTTGGGGACGACTGTTCTAGCGCCTTCCCCACTGAAATGAGCGACTGCTGTCTGGGGGATATATAGGGGTGCCCTTCTAAAACTTGACAACGAAGGATGGCCCACTGATTAGGGCTCTAGCCTAGGACTTGGGAGACCAAAGTTTAATTCCCTGCTGTGCCACAGACTTCCCTTGGCCAGGTCCCGTAGCCTCGCAATGCCTCAGGTCCCCATCTGTGACGATGGCGTTAATAGCACTGCCCTAGCTCCCAGGGGTGTCGGGAGGATAAATACATTACAGAATGTGAGGTGCTCAGCTACTACAGTGGTGGGGGCCACATAAGTACCTTTGCTAGATGGATTTGTGGCCATGCTTCCAAGAGTCCCGCTGTGGATTCTGTTTCTGTTGTCTTGGGTGGAGCGAGGGGGAAAAGACCGTGACAGGAGGGAGCAGAGATGGTTGAGCGAAGATAAACTTTTAGTCTAGACATGAAGCTGTACAGGGTCTGCTTCCCCATTCCAATCTGCACAATAGGGATTTGCCTCAGCAGAGCAGGGGGCAGCTCTGCATATTATTTACAGTACATGCCTGTTCCTCTGAATGGCCTGGGGTACATCCCAAACTTGCAGATAACCAGGTGTTGGGAGAAACAGAAATGCTGTTAAGTAAGATAGGGCTAGCTGGGAACACCCTGCACATTCAGGTAAGCAGGAATTTTGGGATCAAGGGAATTTGGATAACTGGAATTACACTCTGCTGTTATTCGTACTGGGGTCGCACCTAGGAGCCCCTGTCAGGAACCAGGACTCCACTGTACGGGATGCTGTACAAACACTGAACAGAAAGATGGTCCCTGCCCCAAAGAGCTGACTGTCATGTGCTGGAGGGCTCCTGAAACCAGTGGGAACAGTGTCCCTTGGCATTAGCATGGGTGTCTTCAGACAGATCATCTAGCAACTTTCCAACTCATGCTGCTCAAAACAAGAAACTGCTGGAGGCTCTAGCCTCATCGCAGTCAACTGCAGCCTGCTGCTTTGGCTGGCTGGTTGTCTGTGACTACAGGTCCCCCCCGGCCCTCCCCACCCCAAAAGAAAACCGAGAGAACCCATCACAGTGCTTGCGAGAGGAGGAGGAGGAAGCGGAAGCTAGGATTTGGAATCAAGTGGGGAGCCATTCTGAGGCAGTGGTGGGAGGACGTGCCGTGGGCTGCAGATGGCGTAGGCTAGCTGGTATTCGGTGCCTTTTAGCCTGGTAAGGCGGCAGCGCCAGCTGGGGTTCTCAGCCAGGGCTGCAGTCTAATCCCTGCCCCATGTTAACAGCAGGCTTGTACCTTGTGGTGGTTCTTCATGTTGCTTCCTCCCGCTAAATTGCTTCCACCCCCACTGTTCCTTAGCTCCTTGCCCATCTACACCTGTTCCTGTCCAGCCTCTCTGAACCCCATGCCAGTGGCCCCCTGCTGCGTTGTGAAAGTGCTTCCATTCTGCTTCTGTTCTGAGGATGGGCAGGCACATGGAGGACAGGCCAGAGAGAAGGGTGGTTCCTGGTATGGGGTTGGCAGCGCCCAGGCAAGACTAGCTGCAAGGAGGAGTTCCTGCTGGACCCTATTTCCCATCCATAGGGTCTCGCTCTTTCAGAGGCCTCGCACCAGAAGCACACACTTGACCCGCCAGCCTGAGCATCATCCCTAGTTCGCCAGTCACAGTCCCATCTGACTCGGGCACAGGCCGAGTTCCTGACCTGCCTTCCCCTACTTAGCAAATCCACCTTCTGAGCCATTCATGTAAAAGGTCCTCGGGCTTCAAAGCCTCACACACAAGGGGGTGTGGGAACTCCTGCATCCCAAGGGAGGTCAGAAGCACGGGGACAGCTAGGAAGGCATCATGGTGCATGGAAACTGGGGCTACGGGAAGGGACAGTCTTTGGGAAAGAGCTGGATGTGGCCCTGTAATTGTTACCTCCAGCAGACAACTGCAACACCTAGGGCCAGCCCTGCTCCCAGCAGCCACAAGCCTACTTTCCTCCAGGGACCACCCAGTTTCTTAAGAAGCCAGTCATCCCCCCAGAAGAGGGCATCCTCTGTCTGTTTCAGCCTGTCCCTCCAGAAAGCTCTCCTACCTCGGTAGACTTCAATGCTCCCATTTTTCTCCCCACATGTCCCTGGTGGTGGTAGCCTTTCAGTGTTGGGACCTGTGATTCCCAGGTGTCATCCAGCTGGGTGCTAGCTAGATTCCAGAGGCTTCAGCAGGATCCTGACCCCGTTGCTGAGAGGGTTACAAGATTATTCATTGTCTGTGCTATTCCTGCTGGTGAAGCCACCCCTCGGGCTTTCTTACCAAGCAGTGCTCTAAAGCCCTGCGGGTGACGGTGACTGTCTCTTCCACTCGCAGGTCATGGCAAAGTGGTGGGACGAGGCCGTTCTTTTCCGGGTTGGCCTGAAGCTGGAGCAGTTCCGTGACATGACCAGGAAGCCGGCCATTTATTACGACATCCTTGCATGATGGGAGCCTCAGAAAGGAGATGCTATGATTGTTCTGGTCTGATCCGACTGAGTGTTACTGGGGAAGGGAGTAGCTGCTTTTTATGTTGATCTCAACATGGGGCGGTGGCAGAAGCAGGGCTGTTTATGTAGTGGAATAGTAGTTTGTTCTAGGATGATATTTATTCCCAGCCAGGGTCAACGCTGCCGTCAGGTGCAGGGGCTGTAAGAGGATACCAGTCTATATATGGACATGGGGCTAATGGATGGGTGCAGAAACGCCCATTTATTTTTGTAGTTAGGTTAGGTTTGAGGTGTTACATGGCTAGGACCAGCCAGGGACACGCTCAGCACGACCTCCTCCACATGGGCTGCACTAGTAAAAATCAGCTATGGGTACTCAGCTCCCACAGCCTTCCATGGGAGGTGGGAGAACTTCCCTGGCCCAGTGCAGCCCATGGTCCTTGAGTAAATCCTTTTGCCCTAGTTATACTATAGAAAGGAGGAATGAAACACTGCACTTTCCTGTGTGTTGTGCTTTCTGTTTTGTTTGGGCAGGGGGTGATCTTTGGGTGGGGGAGGAGTTTTTACACTCAGGATAATGTAATAGGATCTGTCTGCTCCTGGAGCAAGTAGGTGGTGCATATGAAATGTCGTCACAGGACCAGTCTCTCTTGCAGTGTATGTGATAACTAGAGAAACTAAACACAACTCTGCAGGAACATAGGAAAGTGAAGTCTTTTAAAGCTACTTTTAGATTTTTCCTGCTTTGCCCCCTCTGCTGGCAGCATAACTTGGCATTCATTGTTAGTGTGGGTTTTCCCTGGGAAACTGGGCAATGTTAGGAACTGAGCCCTTCCTAGAGCCTGAGGTTGGGGTGCACAGAACTGCAGAAGCCCAACAAGCACGTCTAACTGCAGCACAGCAGTAGGTAAGAGAAGGGACAGAACTACCCAGCCCTTATGACCTAACAGCCAGCGCCTCCTGCTAAGCCACTCGCTAAAGAGGAGCCGTCAAAGCACTGCAAGGGGAACTAAACTCTGGAACAAGGAGATGGCAGCTGTCCCTGTCTAGGAAGGATTTTTACTGGTCCACCCTGTCATACATCAAAAAAGCACACAAAGTGAACCCTGTTTACCACATTCAGTCACTGTTCTTGTTTCCATGAAGGAGCTAGGCCCTAAGGCCAGGCCTGGCCATTGATCACAGCCTATAGGAAAACCACCTGCCTTTAATCTCTCATCGGTGCCTACCTCCTCTACCCCCCGGGATGGCTTGAGGCTTGTGCCTGCCCATTCCTGCACTAGTGCATTCAGCTTAGTCACTTTATCAGAGCAAGAAAAGGCCTAGCACTAAATCTGAGTAGGTGGTAGGGCTTCCAGCTGAGAGACTAAAGAGACCAGGCTCCTTATTTACCCTCGTCCCTAACACTGGCCACAGATGCACTTAATAGAGGGAAACTCCTGGATTCATTCAATATATTCTTCCTGCTACACCCTCACTTCCAGAAGGTTTTAAATGTAAAGTTGTTTGCAGAAGCTGCTGCTGTGCCAGAGTAGGACAAGAGCCATGCTCCCATTCCCCTGACTAGGAAAGGTGGAGCTTTCACTGCAGTTAGCCCAGGGAAGTTTTGTTTAAAAAAAAACAAAAAAAAAAAACCCTCAATCCATTTTCATCTTCGAAAGGATTAAGACTGTGGGTTTCATGGCATTCAAATGGAAAAGCACCACACTGGACCCTATTGTCTCATCTGTCTTCAGTTCCTGCTGGGAAACATCAGCAGTCACTGCTAATTGCTAGCCTCATTGGCAGTTGGAGATAGTGAAACAGCGTTGGGTCTCTGACTGTTTTTCAGTTCCTCTTTACTGTAACTACCTAGCTAAGCAATGAGAACTAGACTCTGGTATCTTCTGCTGGAGAGCAACTGCCTTATCACTGATCGAGTACTTTCCCTACTGTAACTTTAATTCTAGTTTGGTACATTTCTGTGGAGGGGCTGCAAGTGTATGTGTATTGCCTAAAGGCACCAGGAGACTTCACCAGAATGTCCTGCATTGGGATGGTTGTGGATGATGTATTTTCACTCAAATAAACAAGTTTGTTCTTTTAAGTCTGCTCTTTGTAGGTGACTGAGGGTCCCTAGTTTCAGTGGTCACAGATGTAACCTCAAGAGGTTGCTGTGAAGAGGGGTGGGGGGGAGGGGTGTTGGAAACATATGTGCTCTAATTCAAATTCATGTACAGAATGTCCTGATACCCCAGTGATGGGAACCTTCTAAAGGCATATTATAAACTACCAGCAGCACCTGTGGGGCAGATGGGACCTAAACTGCTTCAAGTCTGCTCTGGTGCCATTGAAGTTCAAGACCTGGTTTGAGTTTGGCCCATTCTCTAAACCAGGGGAACTCCTCTTCTGCTCTGAAGAGGAAAAATCAAACCTGTTGATGTGGAGGGGCTCACATCCCTTCAGCCTAGGGTGACCAGATGTCCTGCTTTTATAGGGACAGTCCTGATTTTTGGGTCTTTTTCTTATGTAGGGTCCTATTTCCCCCCCCCCCCATGCTGTCCCAGTTTTTCACACTTGCTGTCTGGTCACCCTACCTCAGCCTCTAGAAGAAAATGAAGCACAGGAGCCTTTGCAAGTGGCCACTGACTGAGGGCTAGATTCACAGTGTGATTTAGATGCCTAACTGCCACTTTAAGTACTTAAAATCCAAAATTTAGATCCTCAAAAGCCTCACTCCTAACCTTGTCGGTGCCCAAATTCCCCTGGCATCTAAAAATCTGTGCACAGCTTCCTCAATCTGGGCACCAGAGCCCCAGGAGGCTCCTCAAACCAGGTATTATCCCACCTGGCTTGATTGCATGGCCTCATATAGTAGGTGGGCAGGAACTTGGGCCTCCTGTGTCCCAGAGGAGTGCTCCAGATAGGCTTGGGAAATTAGACTTCTATTGGTAAATCTCAATTTCACTAACACACACACACTGATTAAAAAAAATACTTCCAGTGATGAGAACTGTAATTTAGATAGGCAAAGTAAGAAAAATCTCTTGAATTTAGCAGTTTGATTGAAGGCTGTTTACTCTATTTTGACAGGTGCTGTTGACAATTTGTGTGAACACCTAAAAGCTTCAACTTTCTGAATCAACAGCAACTCTTATTAAATAATTGTCTGACACCCCCCATAATTTTGCACAACTCTGAAAATGTAAATAGATAAAAGTGCTTAAAAAAAAACAATCACTATTATCCAGTGACATTGTAAAAAGAAAAAAATAAAAATCCAGTGGTGTCAACCCTACTTGTTAAGCACTAGCATCACTCATTCCCTGGCCTTACTGACCAGTCCATTGTTTGTACAAAGTGGTATGGCATCAACAGGGAGTATGGCAAGAGACCAACAGCATAAAATCCCAGATGTGCGAGATGTAGGTTCAAATCCCTACTCCCCATCAGGCAGAGGGAGATACTGAACCTGGGTCTCCCCCATCCCAGTTAAGTGCTCTTACCCCAGGGCTAATATGGCACCACTATCACTGTTTTTTGTGATGAGCTAGACACTTTAAAGGAGAAGGATCATGATGAGAAGGAGGTGCTTCCCTCCAACCTGGAAAGAGGTGCTCATGTCCCTTTGCGATGGCTACTGTTTCAGCTTGCTGCCTCTCATGGATCCCATTTTTGGGCACCTAATGCAGGGCTGTGGATTCTAATAGGCACCCGAGCACCTGTTAGGCAGTGCAATGCTGAATTTAAGTTCCTTTGTGGATTTAGTCCTAGCTTCTGTGCTAAGCCCTGGCACCAACCTTGACCTGCTAGAGCAAAATGCTTTTTCTCTTTCTGTCACCAGAGGGGCATGCATGTCCCAGAGCACCATGTGCCTGTGCACAAGGCTCTTGGTGCTAAGCAGTCAGAGGAAATCCTCTGGAAATCCCCTGGTTTTAGTTCCCTTTGTTGATTAGTCTCCACGACTGGGTTTGTTCACACTTCCATAGTAGGAGACAAGTCCTCTACCTGGTAACAGACTCCTCCTGCTCCCCAAGACAGGGCTTAAGAGACAGTGGCGGTGCAATTGTGTGAGCAAAGCAGACACAGTGACCACACGCACAAGCCTGTTGCTTCACATAACTGTATGTATGGATATAGATAATACGGTATATACACACTGATTTTATAGATATATATAAAATAACACCTTGTTTATAAAGCGACATTTAATTGCCACTTGCCCCCTTCCCACCCCACAAAACAATAGTATACAAAATATAAAATATCTTAAATATTTATAAACAGCGCAAGAAAAAAATAGAACTGTACGAAAATAGGTTTTCTGAGATTCCCTCCCCTTCCCCCCCACCCCTTGGTGCATCTGGCAGGTTAATGTGCCTTGAGTCCATAGCTGTTGAGGGGGTAAGAGTAGGCCCTGCCCAATACTATCCGGTCCCGAAGGAGCTTAAATAAGACATAGTAATTGCAGAAGAGGATGAGGGCCATGGAGAGGGTGTGGTTCCACTTCTCCGAGCGCAGCAGGGAGTACAGCTGGTAGCAGACGACGCTGCCTTCGATGAGGATAAGCAGGTTGAGCAGCCGTAATGGACGGTGAAAGAGGAACTGCAGGGGGGAAAAGAAAAATCAGCATATTTGTGGTTTGCTCTGGTAAAGAAGCCAACAGAGTATTTTTGTAGCAGTTGTAGGGCCTCGGGCATTGGGGTAAATACTCTGTAATGTCCAGATCAGCTGCTAGCCGGCAACCAAGAAAAATGCCCTGGCAATCTGGATTCCCTGCTTTGGAACGTGTTACTGTGCGAGGCAACAATGCTACAGCGATTCTGGAGAATGGCTAAGGGGCACGTACTGCTGCTCTGGATTTGACACTGCTTTCTGGTTAGCTGAACACTGAGTGGAAAGCCCCTCTCTCCAGAACCAGCAGAAGGAATTACCCAGGGCTGAAATCCCTTCCCCCCCTCCCCACACACCCTGACTGATAGGAGAGTTCACTCTCTGTGGCTCATTCAATCGTTGGCCTTTTTGCTGTGACTGCCAACAAGAGTGCCCATTTGGGACACAGCCACTTCACTCCTAGGAGCTGAACTGAGATTCACCAGTGTATTAAACACAGGCCCTAAACACATGCATACGAACCTAGGTGCACACTGCAATGGACAATACAGGCTCCATCTCTCCCTCCCACTCTGCCCTCAAAGTACCAGAGCAACTCTGCATTTCAATTCTTTTGCCATTTTCAACTTTCAGGGCAGCAGCAGCTGCCGCCGGGCCACATCTAGAATTAAATGTCTGCAAAACTACAGGGGGGAATATATTTAAAACAAAACTACTTGAACCGAGAGAAAAGAAAATAAAGGGGACCTATAGTTAGGAAAGAAAGCCAGGCCTTCTGGGGACTCAAACTAAAAGCAGTCCAACCACCTTAAGTCTCATTCTTCGCTAGTCACTATCCTGCAGTTGTTTCAGTAAGAGGTTTAGCACCAAGAGTGCAACAAATCGATGAAGTAGGTGTTCATGGCAGAAATGGAGCTCTGTATCGAGTGCCAGTCTGCAATGCACATTAGAAAACTTTAGAGGGCCCTGAGGTGAAGAGCAGGAAATTAAGAAAAAGGGGGGACCAGGCCCTGGCTTTGCTGGATTAAAGAATCCAATTTATTCCTTCCGCCTGACTTTCAATTCAGTCTCATCTCCACCTGCTCTGCTGCAGCAGTGCTCAACCCCCCCTCCCACTCCCCCTCCCAGGAGGACATATCAGGAGAAGAGATACTTGCATAAAAGCGGGCGTGGGAGACGTCTGAAGGCACTGCTACATTATAAGGCCCTACTGCCTTGTACAGGCATCGACTGTGCCGCACCAGCACGCCCTGTGGCCAGATCGTACTTTCTGACCAGCTGAGGAGAAAAAGAAAGACGTGCCATTAGCCTACAGGAGGCAGCGGGTGGTGATGGGAGCAGTGGGGTTGGGGGGGGGTGTTCCCTTGATCAGCTCACGAGCTCATGTCTCATGAGAGAATTTCAGTGCACCTGCCAAAAGCAGGTAAGTATCATTATTCCTTTCAGGGAAACAGAGACATGGAGTGGTGACAAGATCACAGACTGAGTCTAAGACGAAGTCAGGAATAAGACCAAGCAGAGCCCCATTAATAAGGATAAGATGTCACAGATTCTGTGACTTCCAAAGACCTCCATGACATTTTCCACCTCAGCCCCGGGGCAGCAGGGCCGGAGCTCTCGGCCTTCAGGGGACCCCCCACCAGCTCCCAGCCATGCAGCTCCAAGCCGCCGCAGGCAGCGGGAGGACCCTGGAGCCCTGAGCGAGCAGGTGCTGGGCCTCCCCACAGCAGGGCTTGGGCTCTCATCCTCCTCCCCAGGCTTCAGTTGTCCCCTGTCAGCCCTCCCCGCCACGGTATTTTTAATAAAAGTCAGACAGGGTCATGGGCTTCCATGAATGTATTGCCCACAACCTGTCTGTGACTTTCTCTGAAACGTGACAAAATCTTAACCTTACCCATTACCACAAGGCCCAAATGGCTCCCACCACAAGAACCTTGTATTAGCGTCAGTGGGGCTGTTAGGCAAACATCCAACCACCCGGCCGGTGTGAACTAACTGCTCTGGGTGGTTGCAAGAGTGACAGAGAGTTCCAGGGGAACAAGAGCCAGTGCTGCCAGGGCACTGCCACGAGGAAGCTGACAGCGCTCAGAGGGTGGGCAGTGCTGGCCCTGGCAGCGCGGACAGAGCAGAACAGCCATGACCTTTCCATCTAATACTAGGAAGAATGGAGACGCTTCCTCAGTGTAAACCCAGCAGGCAAAGAACAGCCACATCTTAGAATGCCCTTGTTTAATGGGGAGAGCGCACTGACCCCTCCCGGCCTGCACTTACATGTGCTGTGGGGCGTTGCTGTATGAGCCGTGTTCTAGCTTCTGCCACTTGCCCAGGTGGGCGGCTGATCTGTGCAGCAGGTCGCAGTACTTGGGGGGCAGCAGCTGCGTAGTGAGCATAACGAAGGCGTTGATCCACACCATGATGAGGTGCTCACAGGACCAGCGCATGTCGTAGTACTGGGTGCTCTGCAAGAGACCGGATGGGAGGTTAGCGCCGCTGGCATGTCACAGCAGAGAGCATAGGGGGGTGCTGTGTACAACCAGCAGACCAGCTCCATACTTCACAGGCATGCACTGCCAGGCCAGTGAGTTCGGAGGGTTACCACCTAGGAGACACCTCAGAGTTCCTTCTCCTGGGCCTAGAGGAGAATGGGCAGGGGATGATGCAGCCTGTGATGTACTTGTGCATCTCCTCCCCCAGCAGCTGATACCAGAAGGGTAGCTGAGCCATGGAGTGTACATGGACCAGGGTTGTTCCATGGATTGTGGAGCCCTTTCCCTTGATTGCAGCAGATTAATGATCAGACAATCTTAACAAGCTCCAGTCACACAACAATGGACAACAGAAACTGGGTTGACTGTGAAAGTCCCCGATTTCTTAGTTAATAGACACTGAGCCTGGCACAATTTAGAGAACCAAAACACAGCCCTGGCACCAACACTTCAGATCTTTGGTTCAGGTCCAGACTTCCCTGCTGGCCCTGTTCTACAACAGGTTGAACCAAAACAGATCCGAACACATACACCCCAACCTTTGGCAAAACTTGGGAGGTGAACATGGCAGCTAGTGCCCACTTGTGGCACGACCACAGTTATCTGTCGGTCTGGGGAAGAGAATGGGGGTTAGTAAACAGGGGGAGGGGACCACGGGTGCATCACGTGTATGGCAATACCTATCCGCCAACCAGGAGCGGTACTAGTGCATTCCAGATGCAGCCACACTCCACCATCCAGGCTGCCAAAAGGGGAGACAGAAAAAAGGGGATTAACCAGTAATCTGGCACGTCAACGATTTCGTGCAAATCTGAGGAGGCAGCAGCGACGAGGGGGAGAGCTGGGGAGAGCGCCGGAGGTGGACAACAGCTACCTTCACGAAGCACAGCGGCAGGAAGGCCACATAGTAGGCACTGAAGAGGGAGTTGAAGAGAACCTCCTTGATCCTGCGGTTGAAGTCCGCTTTCAGGCACTCCACCTCATTGCGGATGAGGTCTGGGGAGAGGGGGCAACTGTGGGTGGGGATGGCCGTAGGGTTATTGAACTGTTCTTTCAGGGACTCCCGCAGGAGCGATAGGAAGTCTTTGGGTTTGACCAGGCTGCCTATGCCCGAGGTCCCGTCATCCACCATCTGATCCTGCACCAGGTAGCTGCAGTCCGTTGGGAGGGGCTGCGCTCTGCTGTCTTGGTGGAAGCAGCAAAGGGGAACGTAGACACCGAACCTGTGGGAAAGGAGGGTGAGATGGCTGCTGACCACACGCGAGACCAAGGGCCATCACTGAACAGACACAAGCACACTCCAGGGAGAAACTCCACGGAAGCCAGCGCTGTCTGGTACTCAGAGCCCAATGGTCTCCTCCCTGTAAGAAACGGAGCCTCTGCGTGGCACAGAGTTGTCTCTCGAAAATTCTTGGCTAGCAGATCCGTGAGCCCACCTACAGGCTTCTGAGGTTCAATAAACCCACTTACTACTAATAGTACATCCACCACTTCTCTCCATGGCGCCAGAGCTAATGGCTCTCCTCTCCTTCAGACACCTCCTCCCCCACACACTCCTACCCAACTGGAGTTCAGAAGCTCCTCTAACCACACACCCCTCCAACATGGGTCACACGTCAGCAGTTTTTCTCTGTACAACATTCCCAACATAGCTGAGGCCACGCATTTCCCACCTCCGCTGGGGCTCATGGCCCTGTCCTTTCCCCAAGGTAAGGGCAATACTCACGGGTAGCCCAAGAAGAGGAGGTTGAGCACAGAATGGCTGCGGAAGAGATTGACCAGAGTCCAGCAGAGCACCCAACCGCACAGCGTGAGCAGCACCAGGCGCGCCATAATCAGTGCCATGTAGTGAATCACTGACGTTGCGCCCACCTGAGAGGCCTGCAAATTCAAAACCCAGAAGAAAGAATTACATAGTGCCATGGTATGACTATGTAGCAGGCACTTGAGGGGGAGAAAGAGGGTCAGCAGGATTCCAGCTGGAAGTGGAGTGACTGCTGCCCTCTTCCCCAGGAACAGAGATGGCGAGGGGTGTTGGGAGGTAGCTCTTCGAGCCCATTCGTTGGTTGGGACAATCCAAAATAATAGTGACTACTTAGAGCCCAGCCTGAACCCACTGCAAGTGACAAGCCAGCACGTCCCTGCAGCCCGCAGCTTCCCGCAGCTCCCATTGGCCAGGAACAGCGAACTGCAGTCACTGGGAGCTGCGGGGGGCCATGCCTGCGGATGGTCAACATCAACAAAATGTCTCGCGGCCCGCCAGCTGGTTATCCTGATGGGCCACATGCGGAAGGTTGAGGACCCCTGTGCTAGGTTACTCCTAGAATAGGGGCTTTTAAAGTTGAACTGCAAAGTAGGGAACAAATATTTTGTTAGCCTTTTATTGCTCCATGATGACGAGACAACTGTTGCATCTTGAACATTCTTTCCCCCTACTCAAGTATATTTACAGACTGCAGTCTTGCAAAGAGAAGATGCATTCAAGATTACAATAAAGGAATTATCTGTGGTCTCTGAAGAGGTCAGAGCAGACTACATTAAGAAAAAATTCTTAGGAGTCAGCAATTGAGCAGGCCATATAAGAGATGCCTCAGCAAGGGGTTTCAAGGCCCCATTATCACAGAAATCCAAGAACGGTCTAGGGGAGGCATTACTGAGGACGATATCTTAAGTGGAAATGATAGAACTCAGAGACGGAGAAGAGCTTTTGAGGTGCCACTTAATCCAGTCTCCTGATGAACAGGGCAGGATTGCTCCCTACTGTACGTTTTCCAGTGCTTTGTCTGTCCCAGCTTTAACTATCCCAGTGGCTAGAGCTTCCAACGCTTACTTGTCTTTTCACTTGCAAAACTGTTGGCGGCCCAAGTGATCTTTCCCAGCCCAAACTTGGACCACTTCTGCCCTCAAATACACAGACACAAATTCTCAGTGAAATCAAGGAATGCTGTGCTCCTGGGAGGCTTCTGAAAAGCAACCAGAGCTGAAGAAGAGCAGGTCTACCAGCTACGCACGCTTCCTATTTCACTAACTTCTCAGCCTTTATTTTATACCCATTTTAGCCATGACTTTGAACTCCCTCGAATCTCTGACATTTCCCTTGTCTGGAAATCTCTTATTTTCCCCTCTAGAATATCATCAGAATTTAGCCTTGGCTAAGCAACCTATTCTTTCCTTCACTGCCTCAACTATTGCAATTCCCTTCGCTGCTCCTCCCAAATGCCAGCAGCCAGATGACTCCCACAGAGGAAGTGAGACCATTTCACCTCCTTCCAGTTCTCAAAGAGAGAACACAAAGGCCAGGATGCTCCTGAATGCTACAGGGCAGGTGGGAGCCAGGGAGCAGAGCACACCCCAGAGGTAAAGGGGGAGTTCCATGGGCACCATCAAAGCAGCGTGCTCAGCTCTTCACAGCCATACTGAGGTGTTGGACATTTGGGCTGTTCCTCCCCACACATGAATTCACTCAGCTCACTAAAGACCTCTCTAGGACAAGTATCTAGACGTGGTAGAGGAAGCAACTGCAGAATGTTACCTCGGAGATGAGGGCCCACACCAGCCTCCGTGCCAGCATCACCGTGATGAACGCTGCCAGGTGGTAATCAATGAGGTGAAAATTCTAAAGGAGGAAAAAGAAAAGGTTTTCACCAGGAGAAGGCACCAGTGAAACCTACCTGGCTGGGGTGGGGCTGCTCGGCTGGCTGGAGTGGGCAGAACCAGGAGCTCAGATGAGCAAGCATCAAGTCTGCCAGTTGTGGGGGGAAGAGAAGCTAGCAAATTTGTCACACCGGATCCCCCCGGGGAGTGAGGAAGCAAGACATGCACCATACACAGGTCCCGCCTCCCTTAACAACTACAGCTTAGAAAGAAAACCCTGAGCCAAAGACAGATCTATAGTTCATAGCATCTTGAGGAGCACTGCGCACAAATTCTCTTGGAAAGGTAACATTACCAACCAGAAAAGGGGTTTCCAAAATGCAGTTCCCAGAACAAGGCAGCCTGCCTTGTTCTTTAGGCAGCAATAGGGGCTGTGGAGACTACAAGTTCCAGCAGGCAATACTCCAGCTTGATTTGAGAACTGTCATCTCCACAGGCCACAGCTCTGTATTAAAGTTAGCAGCAGCTGCAGTAGTATCAAATTAGATACAGCTTTTGGGGTCCTTGGAAACTGCCAGTACAGCTGTCCAACGGGCTAAGCCTGGGTGCCACTGAACTTTGTGTCTGGTACCTGGAAGTTCCTCGAATGAATGAGAACATTTGGCTTCTGATAGGGGCAGAGATGAGATAACAAAGGTAGATTTCACAGAGAAGATCTAAGACAGAACATTCTTTCTTCACAGATAAGAGTGATCAGGCCTGTACTGTAGCTGAATTTCAAACAAACCGTGAAATAATTTCATTGCCAATAATGTTTATAGGTATGAATACTGAGAGATCAAATCAAAACCTCATGCTTCAAAGAAGGATTACCGCCCACCCCATATGCAGTACTGCTTAACCGGCTAAGTGCATTCTGAGGAGGTCTGTCCAATTTGGAAGCATCAGGCATAAGCCACCACCCAAAGGCAGGATGCTCATCTTGCTGGGCCAACCCAGTGTGACTCAGGAAGGCAATGTTGGTGCTTAAGGCCTACATTAAACTCAGGAGAGCTGAAGTCAGTGGAGATCCTCAGCTGTTGTATATCAGTGTATCTCCTGTATCTATTCCTAACTCTGCTGCTGATTTGCTCTGTGACTCTTATAGAAATTCCAGCTATCTTCTTCACTTGGTTTCTGTTGGTCTCAGTTGGTTTTGACTACAGGAGTAGCCACTCCACAAGCCAGGAGTCTAACAGACCCTTTGCTCCATTCCAAAACCAAGGTGTGGACTAGAACTGGTAAATATCAGATCAACATTTTCATCTACAATTTCCACTAAGGGACCTTGCAGGTCAACTAAGGGACTAAGTCTCTTCACCTCTATAACCCTACCGGATTGGCAGATTGTGGGGCTTATTTCACTCATTTATGTCAAATGCTCATCGATCTCTCGATTGAAGGAGCCACGAGGAGAAGCTACGTAATGAGGAGACACGGGCTCTCTGAGGATGGGTGTGATGCTCTGTACCTCAGGAGAACACCCTGCACCATAGGCACTGACTCCGTGGGTGCTCCAGGGTTGGAGCACCCATGGGGAAAAATTGGTGGGTGCTCAGCATCTACTGGCAGCTCCCCACTGTGCCCCCCCCGCCCAGCTCACCTCCGCCTCCTCCCCTGAAGACTCTGGCGCCGCTCCGCTTCTCCCCCTTCCCTCCCTCCGAGGCTTGCCGCGAATCAGCTGTTTCACGCACGGCAAGCCTGTGAGGGAGGGGGGAGAAGCTGAGCGGTGGCACGCTCGGGGGAGGAGGCGGAGCAGAGGTGAGCTGGGGAAGGGAGCGGTTCCTCTGCACCCCCCGCCCCCAAGCTCACCTCTGCTTCCTACAGCCCTCCCCGCGCCCTGCCCCCAGCTCACCTCCGCCTCCTCCCCTGATCGCGCTGCCACTCCGCTTCTCCCCCTCCCAGGCCTGCCGCGTGCAAGCCTGGGAGGGAGGGTGGTGGAGGGGAAATGCGGCGCGCCCAGGGGAGGAGGCAGGGGTGGGGATTTGGGGAAGGGGTTGGAGTGGGGCCGGGGTTGGGGGAGGGCCGGGGGGTGGGGGGGAGAGTGGGGCGCGAGCACCCACCAGTGCCAGCTAAAGTCGGCGCCTATGCCCTGCACCCCCATGTTCATCCTTATAATACAATTGTGTGGTATCCAATGCAAAGTTTGTCATGTTGGATGTCTTCGGAAGGCTCATGATGCACTGAGCATTATTGTTGAAGTAATGTTATAGGTTGTAATTTCATGTATGTAGTTATGAGGCTGAAAATGTGTCCTCATGGCTTAAAACAAGCCCAGGCAAAACTCTCCAGGAGCAGAGGGGCAGTTCACACCGCATCAGGGCATGTATGGGACAAACCCAGCCCAGCCTCACAGGAACAAAGGACACTTGCCTAGGCAGCAACAAAAGAATCTGTTGGACTCTCAGGTGAGTCACCCCCATTCCCTTGGTCAGTTTGGGACTACAACGAGGTAATGCTCACCAGACTATGAAGGGTGGGAGGGGTTTGGAGGGGGGGAAGCCAAGAGGGAAGAACAAACATGATAAAAGGGAGAGACGTTTGCCATGCTCTCTCTCTTCCACCTCCATCTACAGACACCACCACCAAGGGACTGAAGAGCTGATCAAAGGGGAGAGCCTGGCTGAAGGGCAACCAGCCAGCCTGTGGTGAGAAGCATCTACATTTGAAAGGGCACTGTAAGTGTTAAGATCAGCTTAGAATGTGTTTTGCTTTTATTTCCTTTGACCAAATCAGACTTGTTGTGCTTTGACTTATCACTTAAAATCTATCTTTTGTAATTAATAAATTTGTTGGTTTATTCTACCTGAAGCAGCGTGTTTGGTTTGAAGCATGTCAGAGACTCCCCTTGGGATAACAAACCTGGTATATATCAATTTCTTTGCTAAACTGACGAACTCATACAAGCTTGTAGCATCCAGCGGACATAACTGTACACTGCAAGATGGAGGTTCCTAGGGTTGTGTCTGGGACCGGAGATATTGGCTAGCGTCATTTGGTTGCACAATCCAAGCAGAAGTCGGCCAAAAGTGCTCACTCAAGTAGCTGGGAGCAGTTTACATGCCTGAGGCTGTGCGTGAACAGCCCGGGAGTGGGGGTTCTCACAGCAGAGCATGGTAAGGCTGGCTCCCAGAGTCGAGGATTGGAGTGACCTAGCAGATCACCGGTCCAGATAACACCAGGGGAACGTCACAATGGGGAACTCACCAGAGAGGTGCAGGAGGCAGGGTGATTGTAGGGATACCACCAGACAGTCTTGTAGATATTGATGTACTGAATAAAGAGCGCCACTAGCAGGTAGACGAAGAAGAGGAATTCAAAGAGAAGGCTCCCGTCCAGTGGCAGGTCAGGGATCCGGCAGTGACGCACAGGCTCTGGGGTGATCAGGGCCGTTATGGGAGGAGCTGAGAGGCTGATAGCACTACCATTCCTGAAACAGACAGACGCCATTAATTGTAGGGTCAGCATCCTGTGCTGCCTCAAGCTGCCTCCCTAAGGTTTCAGGGTGATTACTGAATGGTGCGGGGGGCATGGGATTAAGGAAAGCAGAACCCTGCTGACCAGAGTTTGCATCATTCACACATCTGGCACAGGGAAAGTAGATGCTCCCTGCTCATCTTAACACAGTCAACACCCTTCCCTGGCCTCTTCCATAGATGCCTCTCAGCTTCTCCAGGATTATAATAACCATTTCACAGAGGAGGACTAAGGCATAAAGAAGAGAAGTTACTTCCCCAACCTCATACCCTAGTGGCAGCGCATCTCCCCTTATACACACTTCTGTTCTAGCTTTCCACCCACCCTGCAGCAGAGGGAGAATCACGCCTATGCTCTGACACATTACAGTGATTCCCCAGTGGCACTGCAGAGAACAGAGCGGAACGGGCTAGGAGTCCACAGTTCTAGCATTCATGGCCCCCAATCTTGCTGCTGGGGAAACAGATGAGAACTGTGCCTTCCTAATCTCTATCACTCTGTCCTTTCTAGTGACACGGGGGAATGCTATGCTTGTGAACATTTTCTCCCTTTGGGACAGATATTAAAATGTAAAACAGAAAGGAGACATACAGGGAAATGGGTCAGTCAGTGGCACAGCCAGGGGGACAATCTAGGAATTCCCTTCTAACCACCAGATCACTCTCCTTTGGAGAGCCAAGAATAGAATGCAGGAGACCTGGGTCCCAGCTTGTGCTCTAACCACTAGACCTACTCCCTCCCAGTGCCACTAAAAAGAACTCAAGGTTCTGGTCTACCAATTTGCTGCTTCAGCCATTAGGTAAGGCTGCTTCACAGAGCTTGGAACAGAACCCAGGATTCCTGGTTTCCAGGCTTCTGCTCTAACCATTAGAAAACACTTCCTCACTGTATCATAGTGTGTCTTGCTGGCCATACTGTTTTGTCCTCACCTGTTTCTCAGACCAGTGCCGTTGCCACAGCTCCCGCCAACCAAAGTCTGGAGAGAAGGCAAAGCTGAACGGCTTAGCTGCTGCCGACTGGGTCCCCTCCTTCCACCGGGCATGACCAGGAACCGATCCACTTCCAGTGCCTCCAGCAGGCTCTGCCTTGAGACCCAGACAACAACCCAAAAGCCTTCCCAGCTCTGCAGGGGAGAAAGAGGTGGGGAGGAACAGTGGTATTAATTAAGATGAAAACCTCCAGTGATCCACCTCACAGTTGAGACCAGGTCAACCCATCCAGAAAGAAGCCACATTTATTTGCACTACAGAAACTACTGGCAAACCTGGGACTCCTACCAATACCCTGGGGCCACTGACCCTTTAAAACAGTCTTAGGTCCCTTGTCTGCCTGAATAAATAGGATGGAAGAGCGCTTACAGGTAAACATTAAGACATATTAGCACTATGCCTTTAAGAAGTGATTGTGTAAACGAATTGCCAATGAATAGTATAACCTACTGTTGGCTGAGAAGCTGGACAGATGATCTCTAGTCACTAACAAAGCAGAATTATGTGCTCTAGTGTAACAGCAAGAATGAAATGAACCTCTCTTTGCTTCAATGTAAGAAACTGTGAAAGATAAACTGCTCTCCATAATTTTCTAAAACAATTTACAGTTGGAAAACAGTTTTTGAAGTTGGTGGATAATGAGGCTCTGTGTACACAAACAGTGTCAGCCATTGACTAGTTTACAGCTAGTTTTAGCAAAACAGCATCTCACTCTACTCTGGCAAAGAAAATGATTCCAGAGAGATGTGAATGTCTTACTATCACACTCTGCCCTTATAAAAGCAAGCTTTTTAAATGCATGTGGATTTATTAATTTCTTTAAACTGAAAACTATCGTGTGTTTACTTTTAAAAAAAGAAAAATGGATCCATAGACTGTGCAGCTCAGATTATTAGTACAAAGCTGGAACTTCTGGTGCAGCAGTCACTAATTCCATGATTACTGTTTTTAAAATATATCTATGACTTATCCTTACAGGATTTTAGTGGGATTTGATGGTTAACAGATTGACAAATGTGAGTGACAGCTGTAAATTGGAGCCTCAGTCCTGCAAGTCACTCCACGTTGGGCAACTTTCCAGGATCAGGGTCTTGAAGGTGAAACCCAGACTAAAAGCACCTTGACCTGTTTGTAAGTTTCCAAGAAAGCGTACCTTCCAATACCTTGGAGCAAGAACTGAGCCTGAATCAAAGCCCTGCATCTGAACACCCCAAACTTCTACGAAAATTTGGATCTGGCTTTAAAATTTGCAGATGGCCCCTATCTCTAATTATAAGCCAATTATCACCTCCTTTAAAATCCTAAGGAGTCACAGAGATGCCAAGAAGCATGTTGAGCAAGTCACATCACTGTCATCATGGACACAGCTTACGAAAGAGCCATTCCACCCTAAACATGTCCTCAAAGAACTTCCATTTTGTATTAAAATGTTTTATGCACACTCTCCAGCTGAAGGCCAATTTTCATAAAGTTTCAACGAGATCGGTTGAGCTCTTTTTTGAGATGACTATTTTGCATGTGCCCCTGTAAAGGTGGCTTGCAAAAACGAGGGGAAATGGACTAAGACTGCCCCCCTTTTTTAACTTGTTTATGTTTGTACAGTAGAATTTCAAAGTTTTGTCTAGAGTGGAAGAAATTATGGTGCCTGGAGAACTAGTGAAATGGTGACAGGGCTACAGCCAAGAGAGTGAAAGTTGACCAATCTGGGCTGTGAGAGAAAGGTTTTTTATTTTTTAATTGTTATTTATTTAAAACTTTTTTTTGGTTAATATCAAGTGAACTGTAATAACCAATTAACATTGTGAAGAATGGAAGCCTCTTTGCCTTTTCAATTCATGCATGAAAACTTGCAGTAGTTTCTTTAGACCTTTAAGAAGTTCTCCAGCAAAATTAGGGACGGCTAGACTTGATGTTTCTGATATTTTAAGGTAAAATACAAGCAGAAAAGAAACCACAGGCTTTTTTAAAAAATCTATTGTAATGAAGGAAAAGAGGGTACAAGCTCAACTGTATAAAAAAAAAAAAAAAGTCCTTTGAAGGTCACCTTAAAAAGAAAATGATGTTGTCTTTTGTGTTTTCTTAAGGCACTAATGATTTTTAGACCTCAAACTTGCCATGGACTTAGCCCTCAGTGGAGCACTTGTGCTTGTGATAGGTTAGGTAAGGCAATTCACTAATAAATGAGTTCTGTACAATTGATGTATTGGCCATGTAGGGGACTTCCCATTGGCCACTTTCAGTCATGAGCATCTATACAATAACAAACCAGCATGTATCCTACAGAAGGTACAGTATATACTGTAGAACTCACTTGAAGCTTCCTGAGACTTCTTATAAACTGTGAAAGAGGAAGGATGGAAGACTCTAAAACATGAAAGGAATAACTTTAAAAGGCATTTTAAGCAAAACAAGATTATTTTATAAACTGGGGAAACTATTCATCTAATTCTCCCTAAAGGAATGCTTTACGGTAGAGGGCATAATATCCAGAGGTCTGTAATTTAACTATAGGCATTAAAGGGGCACTTAAAAAAATTATTTCCTTGTGTTATCCATTGCACATTCAATAATTCATGCAAAGAATTTAACAAAACTAATTTGTGTCTAGCAATTTATGGAGTTTGTTTACTTATCAGCTTACACACTGAAAGCAGAGTGGCCACTTTCACCTTCTGGCTTTAGACCTTAGCACAGATGCTGGAGGGTTTCCATTGTTAAATAAGAATGTATATAAAAACCCTTTTTAATACACACACACACACACACACACACACACACACACCCCCCAATCTCTGTTATTCAAGATTTACGTGGATATAACTATTGAGTTCAGTGGAGTCAATCTCAAATTACCCTGGTGTAAATAAGAGTAAAACTTACATACCACCCACTTTTTTAAGAAACACAAACAGGCCAGATTCACCCCTGGTTTAACTCCAGGGAAGTCAATGCAGCTACATCAGGAATGAATTTGGACTGAAAACTACATTTTGGGCCTTAAACCCAGTGTTCCTTTAAGAAAAATAGTATCTTTAAGGTTTTTAATTATTTGTTTCATTTAAGGTATGGTTCAACTCTGAAAAGCGCGTAACAGTGCTCATAATCTCTTATTCCAACACACCTGATCCCTAAGTGTATCCAGCTGCTCGTTTGAGACAAAAATAAGTATGTTCTACTCTTTACTCGTTACCTCTGCAGTGCCAGCACAGCTACCTGAGAGTGAGCTGGAGTCTATTCTGGCTTGTGCACCACCAGTAGAATTGTTTCTCAGAACCGTTCCAATGCACAGCCAAAACCTTCTTTCAATTGCAGCTCTGAAACCCAAGGCAAAAGGGGGTTGCATTGAAGGCAATATTTGTTATGCACAGCCTTTGTTGCTGGTGATGATGTGCAAGCTGAAAAGCACCCAGCTTGGCTCTCAGATCCCAGTTTGAGTTTGCAGGGCTGGCAGTTAGAAAAAAAAAAACCTTTTACTTGTAAACAGAATACAGTAATTTGATCTGGAGTCATCAAGAGACAAATATAACATCCCAAGATGCCATTTTCACAGTCACTTTTCAGAGTAGAATTGCATTTTAAAAAGCACAACTAAATAAAAAAAGTTGTCTAATATGCTTATGTACTCTCTCAAATAAGAATATTGAGAATTTTTAATTATCTTGTAATGTTGCTTAAAAAACAATTACTAAAAAGAATGGCTTTGGGATTGTCTAGTCCTCATGCCTGAAATCCATGCACTCTCTACAGCCACAGATTTAAACCCCAGTAGGAGTCAAATCAACCCTTTGTCCTTCTAAGGTAGATAGATTCAATATTGTGCAGTTTATGCTAGCTGGTGAGAAGGGAGACATGAACTTGAAGTTCTGAAAAGATGTGAAGATCCCCTGATTTTTGTTGTTGCTGTGCCCTGACTGGCCACCTTCTACCCCACAGGTGGCTGCATGTCAGGGGTGCTTCATGTATATAGTCTCAGTCATAAGAAGTGAACAAAAATGGCAGACATCAGCTCTCTCTGCTGAAACTGTTAGGTACCTGGATTTGACACCATATTGTCCCTCACAGGCCACCTGTTATCCTCCTGCACCATGATCACATGCACAGAAAATGTATCCTTCCTCTAAGCCCCTAAATAGACATTCCTGTCTCCACCCCATCTCCTTGTGCCCTATAGGCGCATGTGTACATTACAGTACATACACAACTCACAGGTGAGTGTGATTCTCCACTTGGATGCCCCTGCTTTCTGGCTAAGCAGAGATGACGACCAGGGTGCTGCCATGCCTGTGAAGCTGTGCACTGCCGACCTGATGCCCCTTCCCCCTGTCTCCCACAGGGATGCACAACAGGTGGTACCAGTGGAATCACTGAGAAGAGCAGTACCAGCAGTAAGCACAAAAGGAGCTACCAGCAACAGCTGACAGAACCCTATCAGCATTTCCAGTACCCCCGATGCTAGTCACCAGAACTAGAACCACTGCCAGTGTCCAAATCCATTAGTGCTGGAAGGTGGGGGAAGGGAGGTAAGCAGCAAGGAAAAGGAATGAGCAGAGAGAAGACTGGAGACAACTGAGGAAGGAAGAGGAGAAAGACCAGGGGGACTTCTGATGTCCCTGCAACAGTTCCCTCGCTTGGGGTAACTACATGATGTGGCAGGTCCCCTCATTTATTCCTGCGGCATAGCACATCTTATAACCACACCAGGATCCGTGCACTCTAGAACCCTTCCAGTACCTACCCCATATTGCCTTGCCCTGCTGCTGGGAGCAGGGGCTTTTGTGTAATTTCCAAACTTGGGGCACTGCATTCACAGGGATGGGGTTCAGAGGATTGGCTGAACAAGTGCAGTTGCAATTCTCAGGGCAAGAGACCTTTTAAGACTACATCCGTTCAGCCAAGTCTGAATGACAGACTTCATCCCAGGTGCAGCAACCGAATGGTACAGCCACCACCTGCAGAACACTTGGGACAGCTGCTGCAAGGGGACATGAGTAGCTGTACAGGTGAGAGAAGCTCAGTGTATCCAAACCAATGGTTTGTTTGGAATGCCTGTTTTGCATAGGGCAGACAGAGCCACTAAGGTAGCTTCCTACCCAGAGGAGAGCAAGGAAAAATCCTCTGGCTTTTGGGAGTATAACAAATAAAAGTCGAGGCATGACTTTTACTGTGCAAATATACAATCCTTCCATTCCTTTCTGTCTCTTCTTTTTCCTCCCCTATTTAAATTTTTTCCTCAAATATCAAACAAATAATGTTAAGAACCTTGGCTATAGCTCCCCCAATCATCAATCTAATCCCAGACTTCCATTCATCTCACAAGCCTAATCCCACGCCTAAAAGATCAGTGAAGTTACATTACATACATCTTGAAAAAAAGAAATGCTTTTCTCTCTTCAACAAACTTCTGCAGCGAGCCCTGACATTTGGGTCAATTTCTGACTTGCTTTAAACCCTCTGCACCCCCTCTGAAACCAGAGGGTCTTTGTCCCCAGTTTACAGATGGAGAAGCTTAGACAGAGAGAAGACAGGTGACATGGCCAGCATAATAAAGTTAGGAACAGAAGGTAAGAGTCCTCCCAGTCCTGTGTTCTCACCATTAATAACATCGCTCGCTCTTGTCACTTTGTTGTAGCTAAAATTGAGATGGTACTTGTACTACAGCATTGGACTAGCATCACAAGAGCTAAAACGGAGGTTGTACTTTCATTTTTCCAAACCCATTTTCATGCAGAAATAACCGACAGGTTGTCAGACTGCAAACTAAATATTTGGCTTGCACGGCCCCCAGCAATAAACACAACTTTGCAACTCCCACTGGTAATAAAAGAGCACACCTGCCACCTGGAAGCAGAACCCTGTACCCCTCCCCCATTCAGGGAGGCATAACTGGTTAGCAGACCTCTGAAGTCAGCACATTTTCCATGTTCCCGCGCTGCATGGAACACTCGGAAGCAACAGATAAAGAGAGTATTAAACCACCAGAGAGAGAGAAAAATTATAAAGCATAGTCAAGGTCTGACTCTAGAGCCACTGAGCCAGCAAATTTACAGTTAAGGCTTCAAATCAGTTCCAGATCCAGGGTCAGGGGACTCATGATCAGTACTAATGGATTCATTTTTAATCAGTGACTGAGAATTCCTCTCCCCTTTAAAATTTAAATTCAGAAGTAACAAGCCAACTAATGCAGGGTTCCACCATAAAGCACAATACTGGCAAACGGAAAGAAGCCATCAACCAGTCTCAGTGTGTGACCCAAAACTGGGAAAAGTGCAGAAATTAATAATGAAAGGCAGACAATGCCTCATTTGCTGTATATATGTGGATTTGATTTACATCGGGAAGACTTGATTTAATCATGGATTTCTACATAAAAGTGCATTCTTGTTGGTTGTTATAACCTTAATAGATATTCTTCACAACTCAGAGATAGATGAGACCAAGCTGTGTCTCCTTTATGGCCTGCTGCCATTATAGGTTTTTCCTTCTAGTGAGAGAACGGTATGGTACAGGGGGCAGGCAAACTTTTTGGCCTGAGGGCCGCACTGGGTTTCTGAAATTGTATGGAGGGCCAGTTAGGGGAGGCTGTGCCTCCCCAAACAGCCAGGCATGGCCCGACCCCCGACCCCTATCCGACCACCCCACTTCTCGCCCCCTGATGGCCCCCCCGGGACTCCTGCCCCATCCACCCCCCCTGCTCTCGGTCCCCTGACCGCCTCCAGTCTCCCCGCCCCTAACTGCCCGCCGCTGCCCCATCCAACCCTGCCTCTCCTTCCTGACTGCCTCCCCCAGGACCCCTGCTCCCATTCAACCCCCGCTCCCCTCCCTCTGATCGCCCTAACCCCTATCCAAGCCCCTGCCCACCTCCCGAACCCCCCTGCCCTCTATCCAACCCCCTCTGCTCCCTGCCCCCTTACCGTGCTGCCTGGAGCACCGGTGGCTGGCAGGGCGGCTGCACCAGGACAGGCAGCCGCACAGCACAAAGCACCCGGTCAGGCCAGGCTCTGCAGCCCCGCCGCCCAGAGCGCTGCGCTGCACAGCGGCGTGGCTGCGGGGGTGGGGAGACAGTGTGGGAGGGGCCGGGGGCTAGCCTCCCAGGCCAGGAGCTCAGGGGCCAGGCAGGACGGTCCCGCAGGCCGGATCTGGCCCGCGGGCCGTAGTTTGCCCACATCTGGTATGGTAGATTTCAAATCAATGAAGGCTACATTCAGAAAGACCTCAAGACTTCTGGACTATGCTGCTCGAACAGTTTCACTTTTGTTTCTACTGCCTGTCCCTCCCTTCTCACATTTATCTCCAGACCTCCTCTTCTTCTCCAGATCTATTCCGCCCCCAACAATCTTCTATTCATTGAACTTTTTGAAACTTTGCACTTTAGAGGGAGGTAAGGGACCGACTGTGTACACAAATTTGCAGAGGGACAATAGAGTTGATGTCTGTTATTTCTCACCTCTATATATTATTTATTTATTTTGCTGTTAATAAGCATGTTATCTCTGGGGACACAAATCCACAGTCTGAGAACTGCAAAACTAAGCATCTCTGATCGTATCTTCTAGACTTAGCAGTGAGTCCCATTCGATAGATAGAAAGATTAACCTAAATAATCTATACAGAAGCCCCTGGAACTCCGTAAGATTGGGTCCCTAATCCATGAATTATTGGAACTCATTTACAAAACTTTTCTTAAACACTACATGAATATATTGTCTCATACTACAGATCTAGAATTTATAATCCCTATTCCATGATGAGATATCTTTGAGCTATAATGTATCTTAATTAAAACTATCTTTAGATGAAATGCTTTTGGAGGAAAAAAAATCATCAAAAAAATCCGATTTAATTAAAAAATAAAACAGATTTTTTTGATTTTTTAAAAAAAATCATTGATTTTTATCCACGCTGCACAGTACCACTGAAACGCATCCATCTCTGAGGAGGAAAACAGCTGGCAAGAAGGGCACTGGTGGGGAAAGTATTGGTCAAAGACAACGGGACAAACACCTGCTCTTTAAAACTTCCACGGCACTCGATGTCCATGCACGAGACAGGAGCTTGGCTGTGAAAATCTCACCTGAAAAAATTACCCACAGCAAAGTGCATGGGGCTCAATTTAGCTACTCATGGAGCATACTCGCTGCAAGTTTGGGACACATCTATACAAACCTCATTTTTATACCCCTCAGCCATTCCCTCAGACCACCTTAATGGAGGGGTGTGAAGAAGAGACTTTCAGAGGTGGGGATGGCACCTGGCCATCTTTAAGGTAGAGGGGAAAATGTGGGTGGGTGGGAGGGGGCAGTCTGGCACTCTTACTGAACCCTTCCCTTAATAAAAAGAAAAGGAGTACTTGTAGCACCTTAGAGACTAACCAATTCTCTAAGGTGCCACAAGTACTCCTTTTCCTTTTGCGAATACAGACTAACACGGCTGTTACTCTGAAACCTTCCCTTAATAGAAAAACAAAGCAAAACTTTAAAAGCGGTAAGAGAAAATACTTCAGCAGCATATAATTATCCTGTGGCACTCACTGCTGCAGGATGCTGTTGAAGCAAACAGCTTCATAAAATTGTAATGAAGGATTAAATAATTGCATGAATGAGGACATTTGTAGTTATGCTAGCAAGGACGGAAAAAATTACAGGAGCCATCAGTCTTCATGCCTCAGGGTGTAAACTGATCAACAGCCAACCGTCAGGAAGAAATTTCTCACCCAGAATACAGGGTTACACAATTACCCAGCGGCACAGTGGGTTTCTTCAGCCTCCTTTATAATATGGCATTAGTATCTGTCAAAGGCAGGATACTGGACTACAGACACCATTGGTTTGTTCTGGTAAGATAAGGAGAAAGAACTGCAGAGCTGGTCTGTTCTAGAACAAGAGTTCTGACAAGTTGGATCATTGGTCTATTTTGGTCTTACAATTCCTACATTTCTCAATCATAAAGAGATGGGGACAGCAAAGCTCAAGTCTCATCCAGCATGTGAGATTTAAAATAAAGAAGCTGACAGGAATTACTAAACTAAGAATGTTACCCAAAAGCCACTTGGCGTTGTCATCCGAGAGCTGGAAACAGTTTCAATTTGATACCCAAAATAGCATTTCTATACATAATAATGACATAGTTATAAGGTCTGATCTCTCACATCCTACCACGGCTAGAAACAAAAGCCTTATACACTAATAGGAATGAGTAATCCCCTGTTCATCTCACTGATATAAAACAACTGCTTCTACACCTGATGAGTTATGAGATCTTAGACCTCAAATGTGCCACTAGTCCAGAGTTGAATGTCACCCACCCCAGGCCTCAATGTAGAATAATTTTGGGGGAAATTTAAAAAACAAAACAAAAAAAACCAGCTTTATAAATGGCATTTCTGAAGAAACTCAGAGGTTGGACTGTTAGAATAAATCCCAGAGAAGATGGATTAGCAGGCAGAGTGCATATGAGACAATTGATTGCCGCTGTATGTGTATATAAACACACAATCCTTGAATTGTCTTCATTCTACAGACTTTAGCAAGCAACTGTACGTATACACAGTACCACTGAAACTCACCCACCACTGAAGAGCAGACATGCAGCCCTCTGGTTGACTGCCCACTGCATGACAACGGGGAAGGAAATTTCAGCTAGGAGCACTGAGAATTTAAATATTGTGCATTATGTGAGTGGAGGGGGAAAAAACGTTATTTTTAAAGCCATGACAAAAGATTCTGACCTAGGATCCTGTGTGCTAATTTCAGTCAGTGGCCATTTTTTTATGGCCAAGTTAACTACTGAAAAATTCAAGGTTTACTACAAACTCTGAGAAGCCCCATATATTCCCACCCAGCCTCTCACACAAAAGACACATGGCCTACTGGCCCACATACAGGACTGGTAGCCAGGAACTCCCTGTGTTCTAGCTCTTCCACTGACTTGCTGTGATACCTAGACCAAGTCACTTCAACACTCTGGGCTTGAATATCCTCATCTGTAAAACAGGGATTATTTTTTGCCTTGCAGGGCGGTAGTTAATGTTTGTACAGCACTATATACAGTAAAAGCTGTGTTATCAGGCCCTGTACCAACTGGAAAGCTCCATAAACCAGCATGTCTAATCTTCATGGAAAGTCTGGTTTATAGACTGGTTGGTGCGGGGCTAGCAGGCTCCCTACCTGGCTCCCCAGAAGCAGCAACATGTCCCTGCTGCTCCTAGGCAGAGGAATGGCCACAAGGGGTTCAGAGTGCAGGAGGGGGTGTGGGGCTGCAGTGCGGGCTCTGGGAGGGAATTTGGGTGCAGGAGGGGACTCAGAGAAGGGAGTTGAGGCACAGGATGGGTTTTGGGGTGCCAGATCTGGGGGGTGCTCACCTTGGGCGGCTTGCCGCAAGCGACAACCTGCTCCGGCTACTCTTAGGCGGAGGCGCGGCAGACGGCTCTGCACACTGCTTCCGCCCCCAGGCGATGCCCCTGCAGCTCCCATTGGCCACAGTTCCCGGCTAATGGGAGCTGCAGAGCCAGCGCTCAGGGCAGGGTCAGGGCAGCACACAGAGCCGCCTGCCGTGCCTCCACCAAGGAACAGCAGGGACAGGTGGCCGCTTATGGGAGCCACCCGAGGTGAATGCCCCCCCCCAGATCGGCACCCCAAAATCCATCCCTAACCCCGAGCCCCCTCCTGCAAACTCCCTCCCTCTTAGTTAACCGGCATTCTTCACTTACTGGTACCCCCCATTTCCCCAGCATGCCGGATATAAAAGCTTTTACTGTAACTGCTAATTGTTTTTACAAGATTTTCTTAAACAAACAAAAGAGGCATTTCTCCTGTCCATGCCTGTTTACCAACTAGAATTTTTAAGGTAATTCAATCAGTACAACACAAATTACAAAGCAGAAATCACTAGGATTTTTTTTAATATGCTCAAAATAGGATAAAGAATAATTACAAATCAGATGAGAAAGCTGCCCCCTTTGCTGTTTGATGACATGCAGTAGGACTTGAGGGATTCCATTCCAATCAGAAAGCTGGAGACTTTCAAAGCTGTTTCAAATTCTAGTGTGTGTGTCTGTGTGTGATGTTAAATTTACCTGTAACATATCTAAAAAATCAGAATTTATCTTGCAGCAACTTTGAATGTCCCTGCTTTCTTGTGCAATCAAATGAGAGATGAATTCTCCAAATCCTATTCCATGCCATTAGGCTAAAATTCATGCTGGAGACTATCAATCCAATGGCAACTTCTGGCGACTGTCCATTCACACTTATGGAGACAGTGAAATTGTGACAGGTATTTTTAAAAACTGTTCTAAACATTTAATTTGTGTCAGAGAGCCTGTATATACACAGTCACGCATGCCGTTGCTCAGATATACATTGCTTATATATATATATATATATATATATATATATATATATATATATATATATATATATATATATATATATACACACACACACACACACACATATGCACACATTCTGTGGGATCTAGATAGCAAATATTTAACTATGTAAGAACTATAACTAATCACCTTGTCCCGTAAGGTTATGAATGCCTCCTGCCAGGTGCAAGTGCCTTCAACTCTCATTGACTTTAGTGGAAGTAAGCATTCAGGACCCTACAAAAATCATGTGGCGGGAAGGGGGGGTGTCTCACCCAAGAAAAAAACAACAGGCCAAGAGGATTCATTCTCAGGGTAACTCCACTGAAGTGGTTAGTTATACCCAGGGACTGATTTGGCCTACCGAATTTACCTGCATGCTCCTTTAAAGATGTTTCCAGACCATGAGGTCCATTGACATTTCTGTTTTAAATCAACAATTCTGAACCTGCCCCCACAGGCACACGGGTTATGCAGCAGCAGCAGCATGTATTGTACCAGTCCACCAGCCTGCCTGGCTGTTACAAGCCAGGTTGCATAATGCATACTGTCTACTTCTCACCAGAAGTCTCTGCTTCCACTTGCAAAATGTTCAGTCCAAAAAGTCAAACAGGGCTGGAAACGACTTAGTAGAATGCACATGCCCCATTAAAGATGTCAGGAAACCTTTCATGAGGCATTGTGATGTCTAATGAATGATTTTGTCAAGTCAAATGATTGAAGATTCATCTATTAAAAAAAATGCACCTGTTAAAAAGTTTCACACTGTAAAATGTTTGGGGGGGGGGGGGGGGGGGGGAGGAAAATGCTCCCCCACTCCCACCCCAAGAGGGGAGCATAGAGCAACAGATCTGGTGGTGGGGAGTATTGTTCAGAAAAGCCAGTGCTGGGGGTTGAGTAAGTTCTCCAAGGAGACTAATCGGGGGGAAGGCTGCTAAACGTGGCATCATCACCCCCCCTCCCCCCCTTAGCCTGTGGGAGCTCTCTGAGCAAGTTAAAACTATGGAGGTCAGCATGAAATTGTACAAGTTCCCCAATCATGCTCTGGAAGTCCTATGCTCATCATGAAAGTAGCTCAGAAGGCCACGGTACCAGTGCTTTGTGAAGAGCTAGAAGAAAGTAGGGAGAGACACAGAGACGTGTGGAGACAAGGCTCACCACACACGGCCAATGTGGAGATGGGTTGGGTTTGAGGGGCTCAAACTTCTGCTGTAACTGAGAGCAGAATTTGATCCCTGTCTTGTCTTTCTCTGTTAAGCACTAAGCAGTTTATAGTGCTAGGTAAACAACAACACTCAGCTTACTAAAAGTAAAAGAATTTTAGAGTACTACGAACAGAGTTTTCTATTCACTTTTAAAAAAAATATAATGGTATCCCCTTAAAAAAAAATACTAATCTCTATTTGCCTGGGGACAATGGGGCATATTATTTAATCTTTATAGATATTACAGTAGGGCCCCAAATGTGCTAGACACTTTACAAAAACATAGATGGCGCTGAATCTGCTATAGTATAAGGCAGCTCTCAGTGGGCTGCTCTGCAGCCCAGAGTGACCAGAGCACACAGCATTCCAGCTATCCTTCAAGCCACACCTATGGACTGTGCAGGAAGGGGAACCCAGAGCTACTGTCCAGAGGTATTTCGCTGGAGCCAGCTAAGTTGGCTTTGCAGCCTCTTTGTCACAGAACAGAACACGGCTGCAGGACTCGGGCCTGTGAAAAGAAATATATTCAAGTACAATGAAGAAAAAAAAAATTACTGCAGACTTAAAGTTGCAAGATCAGGGAATAAAAAGTCCAATTCCAAGCATTCAAGTAGTTCCTGCAACCTTAACTCAGCCCTGCTATATATCAATAGTCTGCACTAATTCCGTAACATTAAGGTTCACATTTAACAAGGGAAAGAGGGAGTGGGATGGGAACTGGCCAAAATTTTAAAATTTGGGTTCTTGCACCTTAATCTGCATTTAGGGACTTGAGTAAAAGTGCCTTGATTTCCAGAAGAGCTGAGCTCCCCCAGCTTCTCATAGTATCTGGCTCCTTTGAATACCAGGCTACATTTATTTCGGTCCCTTAGTGTGCACTTAGATGCCTAAACTGAGCTTAGGCCATATATACACAACAGTAATGCTGGCTGATTTAACACTGCCAGAGCGATCTTAGTTTTCAGATTGTCCTGATTTCTGGGCATAGAACGTGGGACCACAAGGTACTTAGGTGCTTATGTCTGGGGGTTGGGTGCCTACATCCTAATTTTGGCTATACTATGATCCACAAAACTGCTGCTGAACGCTCTGCATAAACTCACTCGGCATCTACGTTTTTCAGCGCAACATTTCCCTCAGTATCTATGTTCCTGCCTGCCTCTGGGCAGGCACACTGCTGCCTCCCTCAAGGTGTCTGGACGCCTGTCCCCCACCTAAGCTCCAGAGCGATTCACAAATCAGGGGAAGACAAGCATTTGGCCATCTAGGTTACATGTGGGATGCAATCCGGGAGGAGGCGATGGCAGCAACCACCTTATAACTTTTAGTCCATCACTACAGCACTTGCCTAGGATATCAAAGACCCAGGAACAATTCTCCCCTCTCTGCCAGCAGGGGAGAAGAGATGGGAAAGACTCATCTTCAAATCCTAGGAGAGTGCTCTAACCACTGGGATCCGAGACAGTCTGATCTGAGGCTCCCTCAATCTCTCCTGTTGAAGCTGGTGTACTCTGGATAAATAATGAAAGAAGGAGTGGAGCAGGGACACTGGACCCAGAGTCTTCCACCTTGGTGTCCTAACCACTGGACTACAGACTCATTCCCATTTTCTCTCTGTCTAGTCCAATGACTATTTAAGTATTTCTCCACAGTGGAATAGCCATTGGGCCAGAGAGTGCACACATGGGAATGACTCTGGAGTCCAGTGTTTAGGGGAAGTTTGAAATTTCAGTGGGGCATATTACAGATCATAGGTCAAAGTTCATCTGTTTTGAGTTTTACACACCCACACACAAGTGATTTGTTTTTACCCTCTCCTAAATCCAAAACACCGGATGGGATTTTGCTCAAACTTTATTAAAAAACATAAAATCTTCCAAGAAGTTCAGTCCAAAAGTTCCCACAAAAAACACAGGAGTAAGAAAACAATGCATTAGAGTAATTTATACCAGTATACCAATGTCATTACACCAGTGCAAACATTTCCCTCCTAACGCCCAGTCTAGGCTGGCAAGCTGATCAACTGACCAGTCAATTGACTTCTTATTTAACCACCACCAAATATTCCAGCAAGAATGCCCTGATGTAGGCCCAACCTACCTTTTTTATTGCCATCTATTAGCAACCCTACTTAAAAGCCCTGATCACTTACTTTACTACATGCTAATGCCACCTGTTGGGGGAAAAGGGCAAACTAATTAAAAGTTTCAAAGTAGCGGCCGTGTCAGTCTGTATCCGCAAAAAGAAAAAGGAGGACTTGTGGCACCTTAGAGACTAACACATTTATCTGAGCATAAGCTTTCGTGAAGCTTATGCTCAAATAAATGTGTTAGTCTCTAAGGTGCCACAAGTCCTCCTTTTCTTTTTAATTAAAAGTTGAGCCTCTTGATAGGCTAGAATCTTCTAGAAACAATACTGTATGTATCCATACCCTTATGCGTAAACAGGACATCAACGTACATGGCAATTTACAACGCACATTAAATAAGACACAGAGTCCCTGCCCCAAGAGATTACAATCTAAACTGACTAGACAATCATACAGAAATTCATTCAGAAGGGACTAGGGGAGGGAGAAGAGGGTTCATGGTCATTAAACCTTTTCCCCCAGCACAAAGAGAAAGAAGCACAGCCATTAAACTACTTGAATGCCTATCGCCTACCTAGAAAAAGTGGATTTAAAAATGATTTTTTCTCCTTTTATAGTTGCTCTGTGTTTGTTTTATTTATTTTCAATTTTTTCTTTTGTAACTATTCAATCTTGAGTAACGTTCACATTTAAATGCTAGCCTAATATTGCTAAAAAATGTAATAATAATTATTCCTTCATTTTTTATAACTTCATTTCACTGTGTTTTGCATTTCTCTGAGTTAAAACAACTCAGGTAAGTAACTTGGTTTTTGAAATTACACATAAGTATCTATTTAAGACTAAGCCTATTTGAGACCATAAAGTCTTACTTGTTTTGTTAGTGTTGTTACTATTCTAATAAATTAGAGCTTTACAATATTCGTCTATATCTGACATTATTTGACAATATTTGACCAGTCAATTGGCCAATTATTTTTGGAACCATCAAATGCCCAACCCTGGTCCCATCTACACTGAAACTACATTGCAACCTAAGCTACAGCAGGATCCCATCAGTATCACTAGAAAAGTGATAGCTTGCAAGTGCTATTAATCTAAAGAACTCAAGATGCTTTACAAGAACTAATTTACCCTCACAAAACCCCTGCTCAAGTAGGAAGGTAAAAATGATCCCCTTTTTACAGATGGGAAAACTGAGCCACAGAGAAGGTCAGGCCCAAATTTGCAAAATTATCAATTTTAGGTGCTCAACTTGAGACAATTTGGACCTTGTTTTCAAAAAAGCACTGGGCATCTGCAACACCAGCTGAACACAGTCAGAACTGTGGTGGCTCAGCCTTTCTAAAAAAATTAGGCCCCAAGGCCAGCATCCATGAAGGGACTTGGGCATTGCAACACTGAGTGTCATGGTGCCTAACTTTTAAGCACCAAGAAAATCAAAGGAACAACAGTCAGATCCACAAAGCCAAGCTAAGCACCCAGGCTCCCTACACCGTGACTGTGGAGACAGACGTGCCACACAAAAGCAGGGATCCACAAAAGCAGGACGCTAGGTGCTCAGCTGCCTAAACTACCTAATTGGGAGAGGCTGATGATAGGGGTGTGTGGTAAGCCTGCCCCTTTCTGAGATAGGCACCTCCCAGATGGATGCCCTAACCACTGGACTGCAGAGTCATTCTCCCCTCTCTCTCTGGCTGGAAGAGTCACTCATTGGCCCAGGCAGTGACAGATTTCTGTAGTCATTGGCCCAGAGAAAGAGAGAATGGCTCAGCAGTCCAGTGGTTAGAGCACCCATGTGGGAGACGGAAGACCCCGTGTCTCCAATCACTCTTTCATTATTTATCTGCAGTGGAACAGCTTCAAAAGGAGAGATTAAGGGAGCCCCATACCAGAATATCCCAGAGCATCTCTCCTGAGATGAGGGAGACCCCATTTCAAATCCTTTCTCCCCCTCTAGCAGAGAGATGGGAATTGAACCTGAGTTCCCCATATCCTGAGCAAGTGCTCTAAGCACTGGGCTAAAAGGAGGACAGCAGTGCCACCACCTCCTCCAGACTGTTTTTAAATGGGCCCCGATCCGCCAGGTGGCCTCTGAGCATGCCTGCTAGATTGGGTCCCACAAGCAACTTAGGCAGCTGAATGCCTGTATTCTCCTGGTTTATGAAACACTTGGGTGTTTAGGCAGGAGATAGGCACCTGGACACCTAGAGAGAGAGGCACCAATGCACATGCCCAGAGGCAGAAACACGCTCCTAGGGAACTTTTCCCCAGAAAATGTAGGCACCGAGCAAGTTTAGGCGCCTACAGAGTTCATCAGCAGTTTTGTAGATCGCAGTGGAGCCAAAACTGGGACTTAGGCACATAAGTACTTTGTGGATCCCTCCCAAAGTGCCTCAAATTAAGCACCCAATGTTGCTAGCCACTATTAAAAAGTTCTACCCAGTTGGTTTTCGTAAGCGTACCTACTAAGTCAGTGTCAGAGCAAAGAATAAAAACCAGCAGTGCTGACCCCTAGTCTCCAGCTCTCAACAACAGGCAGCACTCCCATCCTATATGCTGGTTTGGGCTGCAAAATGAAAATTGACAGCTGCTTGAGAACAAGATGCGAGCAGAAATGTCCACATCCTAGAGAATCCCAGTATGATCAGGGCCTAGAAGTACTGGGTAAAATCCTGGGTTCAAAAAAGTCAATGGCAAAACCCCATTGACGTCAGTAGGGTCAGGATTTTACCCACTGGGTATTGATAGGGCCGGACAGTATGGTGCTTTGCGTGAAGATGTGTTTTAGAGTAACACTCAAAGAAATGTTTCAGAGTAGCAGCCATGTTAGTCTGTATTCGCAAAAAGAAAAGGAGTACTTGTGGCACCTTAGAGACTAACCAATTTATCTGAGCATAAGCTTTCGTGAGCTACAGCTCACTTCATCGGATGCTCACTAAAGCTTATGCTCAAATAAATTGGTTAGTCTCTAAGGTGTCACAAGTACTCAAAGAAATGTCCTAGAGTGGGGAGTAAGAGGCACCAACAGAGCAACCTGAATGGACATAAACATTAAGAATTTTAGGGGGACCTGAATGGGGAGTAAGGGGCTTGGCTTCTATTTCCTGTTCTGCCACTGACATGCTGTGTGATCTTGGAGGTGCCCTTTCCCATCTCTGTACATCAGTTTCCCTATCCAAAAATTCCTGATGGCAGCAGATACACAGTCTTCTGGGTTGGCAGCTAAGATGAGGCCTTCTCTCTTAAAACTTCACAATCCACCACTTTGGAGTACGGACATCTCATTCATTCATGTATAGTCACCACAGATGGAAGCGATATGAGGGGCCTGCTGTTCACATCCAAAAATCATGCACAAGAGCTATCATACATTGGAAACAAAGCTATCCCTGTTTCAGTTGAATATTCATTGTTAAAGGGACCCCAGAATAGTTAGCATGCAGCCTCCTATAATAAACAGAGTCATCATCTCGACTGCCATTCCACGTAATGGAGGATAATCAATACATGGCTTTTTTAGGAGTACAGGGAATTGCACTGCACACTTCCCACCTTCTGGAAAATGGGGTCTTAGCAAAGGCTATATGGGCTTTGATTAATTACGTTTCAACATTTATGATATGTGGCTGTGATCAGTTCTACATATCCCATGTCCTACCCAATTTGTCATATTTTCCTTGATCATTTAAAATGCTGGGTAGTGTTCTAAAAAAACAAAAAACACCAAACCTAAACATGAGCCCATATGAACTTTGTGGTGTTTAAAATCCAAACACTAACTTTGCAAACAGCACATCTCTCATCTCTTTTCCAAGCACCCCGCTATCCCCGAGGTGTCTGAAATCCAGAGCTGGAGCTCAATTTTGCAACTTAAGCCTATCTCTAGAAGAGCTGCTGAAATAAAGTTTAAAAAAATCTCATCAGCCCTGCTGCAACCGTGCATTTCAAGGCTTCTTTTAGACAATGAGTACTTGGGCCAGAAAGAGAGGCAACATTAGAATTACTGGTCCCCCTCAGAAGTAGCAGCCTTTCCTCTGGGGCAGTAATTTTCCCCACACACCCTGCAGCCCACAGGCATCTAAAGAGTAACTCCCTGAGATAAGCGTGCAGGATCTTCACACATTCCCAGTTTGGGTTTGTAGAAACCCTCCCAGAGCCACAAGCACCCCATTAATGGGGAGGAAAGCCCCAGGTAGAAGCCCTAAAGATGCACTAAAACCAACCCTCCCCTCCCCCAACTCGCTGTTTAATGCATTTCAAACTCCCAGCAATTCGTGATTAAAGGAACAAAAGTTGCCTTGACAGAGCCATGGCGGAAAAGGGGGCGGGAAAAGGGAGCCAGGGCCTTAGGGTGGAGGTGAGAGAGATGGGGCTCACAGTGTGTTGGGGGGGGGGGGGGGAGAAGAGGGCCCCAGGGGCTGGAGAAGGCGCAGGAGCCGGTACTCACACATCGAAGTGCAGATGGAGGAGGTAGTGGTGCAGCTCAGACATCAGCCAGGAGGAGGGTCCCCTTCACACAAGCAGCAACAAAGAGCCACACTCCAGCCCCCTCCCCCAACACCAGCAGCTGCCGCTGCAGAGCCCGGGGTCCCTCCCCAGCCCTGGCAGCAGCGGGCAGCGTGGTGCCCGGGTGGCACGGGCGGGCAGCCTGGCTCCGGCTCCCCACCCCGCGGGGGGACTCGCCTAGCGCCCACCCACCCTGCCAGCACCCACCAGGGCCAAACGGGCGGGTGCAGCCACCTGCCCAGCAGGGCCAAGCTGCAGGGGGTGGGGGTTCAGCAGCTCCCCGGGGGGGGAGCAGTGGGGAGGGAGGGGGCGGGAGAACCTAGCCCAGCCCCCCCACACTCCTCCTCTCTCCACCTTTCCCCGCTCTCGCCCGCTCCCTTTTCCCCCCCTCAGCAGCAGCGGCGGCGGCGGCTGCTCCCCAGGAGAGACGTGGCAGTGAGGGCTGATGCTCTCATCACAGGGCGACAGCAGCAGCAGCCGCCGGCCCAGGAAGGGAAAGGGGCGGCGGCCAGGGAGAGGAGCCATGTTGGTGGTGGCAAAGCCTGCTGTGGGGCGTCCCCCCCACGATTCCCTCCCTTAGGCACACAGGACTGGCCTTTGGTGTCCGCTCTGTCCCTCCCCTGCCTCCCCCACACTGGGAAAGCTACAGCAGGAGCTCAGCTGTCACTTGGGAAGAGGCAGTTTCCCAGCCCTCCTCCTTGTGAAGAGCCTCCCAAAGGCAGCTGATCTCTAGGAACTGAAAGCCAGACACTGATTTTTAAACAAACAAACAAACAAACTTTGTGTTCTTCAGTCGCTGCCCCGGCCCTCTACAGCCACCCACCCAGGACTGGCTTTCAGGATCTACGAAAATCCCCCAGTATTGCCAAGGCCAAGCACTCAGCTCAAGCACCAGGCCCCGTAGTGCCTTCTGAGACTGGCTTACAAATCATGAGATTTAAAAACAAGAATCTAGGCTGGGTTCCTTCTCTTTGCCTGCTGGGTTTGGAGCCTTCAGGGTGTGTTCGGTTCACGGTTTTCAAGCTTCTCTCTGCAGCCATGAAAGCTAGATACTTGTTTTTAAATGAAAGATGAGATTCTTGTGTGATTCTGTGACTCCGGCAGATGGAGCTTTAAGAAATACACCAATTATCCTGACAATGACGATATCGTTGTGAGAGCTGGCAACATTAAAACCGGACCGAGCTGCTGCTGCCTAGTGTGGCCTCACTCTCACCTGGCTGGTTGCACTTGGGCCCCTCCCACAGACTGAGGGGAGGAGCCCCTGACCCAGTGAATGTGGCGGACAACAAATGAGAAAATAGGGACAGGCATGAGGGTCACAGGCATAGACACCGACTCTGTGGGTGCTCCGGGGCTGGAACACCCACGGGGAAAATTCACCAGCAGCCAGGCTTGCCTCCTCCCCTGAGCGCACCGTGTCCTCGCTCCTCTGCCTACCTCCCAGCGCTTCCCGCCTTGCCTCCGCCAAACAGCTGTTTTGGCTGCATGCTTGGAGGGAGGGGGAGGAGTGGGAGCATGGCACGCTCAGGGGAGGAGGCGGGGAACAGGCAGGGCTGGGGCAGGGATTTGGGGAAGGAGTCGGAATAGGGGCAGGGACGGGGCGGGGTTGGGGCAGGGATTTTGGGGAAGGGATTGGAATAGGGGTGGGGCACGGGTAGGAGGGGGCGGGGCAGGGGTGGAGGCAGGGCGGGGCCGGTGGCAGAGGGGGGTTGAGCACCCACCGGCGGGAGCAGAAGTCAGCACCTATGGTCACGGGGTCTAAAACAGGGAGCCAGAGGGGGACACTGAGCAGAGAACCCCAGACAGTGCCTACTGCTCCTCAAAGGTGTCCAGGGAGCCAGTGGACGCGGCCCAGAGGAACTCTACCCAGAGACGTAAACTAAGGGAGGAGCGGAAATAGACCGCACAGTCGCAGAGCACCTCCCCATCCAGCATCCTCCTCCTGGTATGGTGGATGGCCAACCTGGCCAATGCTAGGAGGAGGTTGATAAGGAGGTCTCACCTGGGGCCACGGATGGGGTGTGCATAAATGAGGAGTTGTGGGGAAAAGTGCAGCCAGAACCTAAGGAGAAGATTCTGGAGGAACTGGAAAAGGGGCTGCAACCTGGCACTCTCGATGTAAATGTACACCCGAGTCTCCCTCACGCCACAGAAGGGGCAGGTGTCAGGAAGGGGAGTGAACTGCACCAGGTACACGTCCATGCTCACAGCTCCATGAAGGAGCTGCCAACTAATATCCCTGGTGGGCCAGGGAACCAGGGTGGAATGCAGACAGGCCCACCGGGGTCTGCTTGCAGTTAAGCAGGTGCTTCTGCTGAGTTGTCAGAGTGCCCTCTGGGCATAAATTTGGGCAGCACAATAACATAAGAGGCAATGTGGTTTAATGGCCCAGGCAGGTAACTGAGAGAAAGGGAGTCTGGAGTTCTAATCCCAGTTCTGTCACCAAGAGTACATCTATATAAGAAATGCTATAGCTGCATCACTTTAGTATAGAGTAGATATTCACTACAACAATAAAGGGGTTCTTCCATCACTGTAGTAAATTCACGTCCCTGAGAGAGGGGTCAAAGAAAGAATGCTTCCATCGACCTAGCAGGACCTAGGTCATCTTAATTACATTGCACAGGGTGTGAAATATTTCACAGCCCTGAGTAACATAATTAAACCAACCTAGCTTTGTAGTGCAGACCAGCCCTCAATCCCTCTGTGCATTTTGGCCCTGGCAGGTTTGCACATGCTGGACAGAGAATGGGAAGGACAGAGGGTTATGTACATGCTTTCTGGGAGAGTTATCACACCTTCTGAAGCATGAATGGCAAAAGAGGGAGCGGGAACAGGCTTGTGCTTGCCTCACAACAGTTACAAATAGATCACAAAATTTTTCACTGAGTCAATTTTAGCTCTCATATGAGTGGAAGCAACTCCAGTGATGCCACTCCCACCAACCTTTCCGCTGTCTACACATTTTACTCCCTCCTTTCCTCCTTTGCTTCAGCCAAACTGCATGGCTTACCACCTCCTCTTTCTCCCTGCATGTCCTTTTCCCACTCTTTCCCATTCCCTTGCCCATACCTTAAATCCCTTCTTTAGCTATGCCCTCTAGGCTTTCCCCCTTTTCATTCCTGAATATACCCTTCTTTAATGAGGCCTTTCTGTCCTGGTCCTCCTCCTTTGCACCTAGGAAGTACTAACACAAATAACAAAATAAAATGTAAAATGAAAGAAACCATGGAACTCTCAAAACATGTCTTGAATGTGGCTGATCATTTATTAGCCTTTTGGCTTAATCCCATTCATCTCCTCCACATTGACTTGATTGTGGGGCCTTCAAGGCAGATATCTCTACATATTCTTTAAAGCACCTAGCACACTTTTGCTGCTGTAAAATAATGTATAATAAATCTTGGAACCAAGTTGTGTTGCATTATGAGATGCCACAAAAATAGGGAGTTACTTATTTAAAAAGTAAAAAAAAAAGTTTGCTCTATAACTCAAAAATGACAACAGAAAATTCAGCTGCAATCTGTCTGCTCTCTGCGGGAGGCAATGAAGATCCCGCTGATGGAGAAGAAGTGGCAAATTATGATAGGGAAGCAATTTACACCCACTTTGCCCAGGCGTAAATGACAGCACAAGGGGCAAAACAATGGAGAATCATGCTTATTCAAGGCATGTCTACATTGCAATAAAATACTCACAGTAGGCCCATATCAGCTGACTCAGGCTCCTGTGGGTCAGGCTGTGGGACTGTAAAACTGCAATGTAGACATTCAGGCTCAGGCTGGAGCCTGGGTTCTGGGACCCCTAGATGGGAGGGTCAGCTGTGGGTGTTTTGCTGCAGTGTAGACATACCCTGAGAAAATTCTCAATGAAGAGGTAATAACCAGTTTAGCCACAGAGTGGCAGCAAATAATTAAATATTGACTATCATAATCTATTGAATTAATGAAATGCCTTGGGAAGCATAAATTGACTTTGTGGGCCAGCTAATACATGCTGTCTCAAACCAGAGGGATGCGGTCACAAAAAAGAATCCCTCTGGGTGATCAGCTCTCACAGCAAAATAAAGGAGCAAGCATCTTTGCCATATCAAAAGGTTTTGTCATAAGACATATGAATGAGATAGAGAGAACTAAACTGATGTAATCTAGAAAAGAGGAGGCTCGCGGACATAATCACAGGATATAACTACCTTCATGGTAACATAGAGGTGTGTGGTTCCAGATGAAGCAGGACAGGAGCAATACGCTGACACTAAGAAAGAAACGTTGAGGTTAACTATCCTACAGAGTTTGCATTCTAATCTCTGGTTTTCACATGCAGCAAAACTTTCACTCTTTGGGCTGAAATTTAGCTGGCCTAGTGTCTGCTTGCTGGTGATTTTTTTTTCCATTAAGTTTGCATACAACCTCTCTCTTGTTATTTTTTAATTTGACACTCCCACCCAACTTGTCCCATTGAAAAATAATTCAAACCACACCTTTTAAAGACAGGGTTACCTTACAGTAGAATTCATCCCTTTTCCCCCGCTCTCTTCCTCTTGCTGTGTCTCAGCACCATCAGATGAAACAAAACAGCATCACCACATAGCATCCTATGTCCTGGTTATACATCCATTGTCGCAACACCTATCACCATCAAATCACCATCAAATAAGCCAAAACCACAGGTCTAGGTTGGATATTAGGAAACACCATTTCTCTAGGAGAGTGGTGAAGCGCTGGAATGGGTTACCTAGGGAGGTGGTGGAATCTCCATCCTTAGAGGTTTTTAAGGTCTGGCTTGACAAAGCCCTGGCTGGGATGATTTTGGTGGTCCTGCTTTGAGCAGGGGGTTGGACTAGATGACCTTCTGAGGTCTCTTACAACCCTGATATTCTATGATTCTATGATCCAGTTAGCATGCTACATGGATCCCATGTCCCAGAGTTCTGGCACCAGATTCCCTTTCATGTGCATCAGCTGGAGATGGTTCTGTTTGGCAGATGGGTTTGTTAAGGGCTTTACTTTATGAATTTGCCACAGTGGCCCCTGTCACAACCTGGACAGTCCCTGGTGAGTGACCCATGCCTGGCCCACACTGCACCTCTCCCCCTCTATCCTTGCTTATCCTTATAGGCCTGGCCTAGAGCTGAGCTGGGCTGTGGCCTTACTGGTCCTCACTTTGCCCAGATCTGTCCCTGCGCACTGACCCTGTGGTCTTCCTCCTCCTTCTCTGCCAGCACCTCAAGGTCTGGTGGACAGGATCCTCTTTGCCAGTTTGGCAGCCTCTTGGAGGGATACACACCAAAGCTTTCATGACACCTCTCAGGAGAACTTGAAGGGTTGTGTGTCCCTCATTTCCCCCTGGTGTCAGCCTGTACCATGCTCAAATCATGGGGGGAAAATACAGGGACCTAGGGTTGCCAGGCATCTGTTTTTTTACCAGAATGCCTGGTCAAAAAGGGACCCTGGCAGCTCAAATCATGCACTGCTGACTGGGCCATTAAAAGTCCAGTTGGTGGCGCAGAGGAGCTAAGGCAGGCTCCATACTTGCCCTGGCTCTGCACAGCCCCCCGGAAGCGACCGGCATGTCCCTGCGGCCCCTAGGTGCAGGTGCGATCAGGGAAGTTCTGCATGCTGCCCCCAGCGCCGGCTCCACAGCTCCCATTGGCTGGGAATCGTGGCCAGTGGGAACTGTGGGGGTGGACCCTGCAAGTACAGGCAGCACGCACTGCGCAGAGCCGCCTCGCCGCACCTCCGCCTAGGGGCCAGACATGCTGGTCGCTTCCAGCAGCAGCGCAGAGCCAGGGCAGGCAGGGAGCCTGCCTTAGCCCCGCTGCACTGCCAACCAGGAGCCACTGAGGTAAGCACTGACCAGCCTGAACCTGCACCCTGAACCCCCTGCCACAGGTCAGAACCCTCTCCTGCACCCAAATTCCCTCCCAGCGCCCACACCCCACAACCCCTCCCACACCCAACCCCCTACCCCAGCCCTGAGTCCCCTCCCACACTCCAAATCTCTTGGCCCCAGCCCAGAGCCCCCTCCTGCACCTCAAATCCTTCATCCCCAGCCCCACCCCAGAGCCTGCACCCCCAGCCTGAGCCTGCACCGCCTCCTGAACTCCAACCTCTTGCCCCAGCCCTCAGCCCACTCCTGCACTCCAAACCCCATGGCCCCAGCCCAGAGCCTGCACCCCCAGCCGGAGCCCTCACCCCCTCCTGCACCCCAACCTCCTGCCCCAGCCCAGAGCCCCCTCTCGCACTCTGAACCCCTCATTTCTGGACCCCCCTGGAGACCACACCCCCAGCTGGAGCCCTCCTGCACCCCTACTCCAGCCCAGTGAAAGTGAGTGAGGATCAGGGAGAGTGAGTGATGGAGGAAGGGGGGCTATAATGAGCGGGGGTGGGGCCTCAGAGAAGGGGCATGGCAGGGGGTGGGGCAAGGGTGTTCGGTTTTGTGCAATTAGAAAGTTGGAAATCCTAGGAGGCCCCTGAATGTCAGGTCACTTGCTTTGATTTTAAATGGTAGTGAGAAGGAAGGGGCCATAAGACAAAAGTGAGGTAGCCCCTAAAAGCAGTAAGGGGGCCCAGTCACCAGTATTCAAGCACTGGGCCTGCACCAGCTCCATCCATTTATTAAAACATTTCCCCCTTTGTGCCCTTAGTTTACCAGCCTCTTTTGGGAGCAGCCATTGACGGGCGAATGCCATCTCATCTCTGGCTGCAGACTCTGTGGCTTTAATCTCTGAAGCAGTAACTCTGTGCTGCCCAGTAATGATGACTATATATAAAAACACATCACACTAGAATCTTTCCCAACAAATTTTATTGCACCAAATCCTCAGTATAAAGTCCAAAATAGGGCCAATTATTCTGCAAAATTTGGAGTCTTCAGGCGACTAAAACTGTTCTTAGCCACAGCTAGAAAGCAAGCAGGGCCGAGATGCTGCCAATGCCCGAGGCCTCTGCAATGAGAGGAAGCTAGTTGTGTGCAATAGGCCCAGGTGATCCTAGAAGATGAACCTGCTGAGTGCTGCAGATGAAGGCAAAATCCCTCCAAAGTCTGCACCAACCTTAGTTGGAGAAAAATTCCTCCCTGACCCCAAATTTGGTGGTCAGTTTAACTCTGAGCATGCAGCTAAGCATCTAGGCTCATAGGATTTACTCTTCCTGCCTCAGACCATTGCTGTTCCTTGATTGATGTCCTGCTTTCAGCCCTGGCCAAGATTTGCTACCCTGAAGGGTGTACACACCATCTCCCTGATTTCATCTGGTCAATTCTAGCCAATTGTGAATTGGGGGGATTCCTTCCTGATCTCTGCTAAAGAACAGCTGAAGCCCTGAAGCCTGGCACTTGATTAACATAAAAACGGCCATACTGGGTCAGACCAAAGTCCATCTAGCCCAGTATCCTGTCTTCTGACAGCGGCCAATGCCAGGTGCCCCAGGGGGAATGAACAGAACAGGTAATCATCAAGTGATCCTTTCCCTGTCACTTATTCCCAGCTTCTGGCAAACAGAGGCTAGGGACATTATCCCTGTCCATCCTGGCTAATAACCATTGATGGACCTGTCCTCCATTATTTTATCTAGTCCTTTTCTGAACCCTGTTATAATCTTGGCCTTCACAGCATCCTCTGGCAAAGAGTTCCACAGGTTGACTGTGCATTGTGTGAAGAATTACTTCCTTTTGTTTGTTTTAAACCTGCTGCCTATTAATTTCATTTGGTGACCCCTGGTTCTTGTGTTATGAGAAGGAGTAAATAACACTTCCTTATTTACTTTCTCCACACCAGTCATGATTTTGTAGACCTCAATCATATCCCTCCTTAGTCATCTCTTTTCCAAGCTGAAAAGTCCCAGTTTTATTACTCTCTCCCCATACAGAAGCCATTCCATACCCCTAACCATTTTTGTTGCCTTTTTCTGAACCTTTTCCAATTCCAATATATCTTTTTTGAGATGGGGCAACCACATCTGCATGCAGTATTCAAGATGTGGGTATACCATGGATTTATATAGAGGCAATATGATATTTTCTGTCTTATTATCTATCCCTTTCCCTACAATTCCCAACATTCTGTTAGCTTTTTTGACTGCCGCTGCACATTGAGTGGATGTTTTCAGAGAACTATCCACAAGGACTCCAAGATCTCTTTCTTAATGGTAACAGCTAATTTAGACCCCATCATTTTATATGCATAGTTGGGATTATGTTTTGCAATGTGCATTACTTTGTACTTAGTACATTCCCCTTATTATCTTAGCAAAATAGTTTCAAATGTAAAGAAGGTGGAAGCAAAAAAGGGGTTTGGAAGTGAGGAATGCTGGGAGGTGTTTATCTCCTTTCCATGGAGCAGAACCGAGGGATGTGGCACAGGGTTATGGTTATATTTACATCTGTAGCGCTGTAAATATCTTTACAAACCACAGACAAGTCTTACCCTTGCCCCAAAGGGTTTACAGATTAAAGAAGATATGACAAACAACAAACACACATGATCAGCTTCTCTGCCAGCAGTAGCTGCAAGGTAGGCTTTTGGAGTTGCCCTCAGAGTCCCCTGAATTTTATTGGTGGGCTCCAATCTCCGCTGTAGCACTCTCTGTATGTATAGGTTCAAGATTCTTATGTACCATGAGACCTATAGAAAATTTTTCTTTATTATAGCAAAAATATTGACACTTGCTAAGCCTTCGCCTGACCTCACAATGACAGGGGCATGAGAGAGTAAATTATGGAAATATGGTGTTGTCATAAATAGAAAGAGAAGGGTAACCACCTTTCTGCGTACAGAACTATAAAATCCCTGCTGGCCAGAGGCAAAAACCTTTCACCTGTAAAGGGTTAAGAAGCTAAGATAACCTTGCTGGCACCTGACCAAGATGACCAATGAGGAGACAAGATACTTTCAAAAGCTGGGGGGAGAAGGAGGGAAACAAAGGGTCTGTCTGTCTGTCTGTGTGATGCTTTTGCAGGGAACAGATCAGGAATGCAACCCAGAACTCCTATAAAAAGTTAGTAAGTAATCTAGCTAGAAATGCATTAGATTTCTTTTGTTTAATGGCTGGTAAAATAGCTGTGCTGAATGGAATGTATATTCCTGTTTTTGTAACTTAAGGTTTTGCCTAGAGGGATTCTCTATGTTTTGAATCTAATTACCCTGTAAGGTATTTACCATCCTGATTTTACAGAGGTGATTCTTTTACCTTTTCTTTAATTAAAATTTGTCTTTTAAGGGTTTGGGTCTGTGTTCACCTATACAAACTGGTGAGGATTTTTATCAAGCCTTCCCCAGGAAAGGGGGTGTAGGGCTTGGGCGGGAAGATGTCTCCAAGTGAGCTCTTTCCCTGTTCTTTGTTTAACATGCTTGGTGGTGGCAGCAGAGGGTTCAAGGACAAGGCAAAGTTTGTACCTTGAGGAAGTTTTTAACCTAAGCTGGTAAGAATAAGCTTAGGGGGTCTTTCATGCAGGTCCCCACATCTGTACCCTAGAGTTCAGAGTGGGGAAGGAACCTTGAGAGGTGTCATTCCCAGTGTGACACCCCAGTGTTACCATTATTACCAACTCTTAAAACTAGGACTGCAGCTGGCCAATGAGTGTGCATTGATGCATTTCGACTGATTTCTCCCAGTATATCATTGGCATCTGTCTATTCCCTTACAAAACTCCCATCCGACTGGAGTCCCTGTTCATCTGTGTCCCGCCTAGAGGCTTCAGTTCAAAGGATTGAATTTCCTAGACTCAAAACACAGATGGGGCAAAAAATACACAAACCCTCAGATCATTTTATTATTTACAATCAAATAATCAAGTATTTAACTAAGATGCTTTGCAATTATTAATAAAGGGCAAATGGATCAGGACCAGAAGAGCAGTGCATCAAGAGACAAATGAAAAAAAAGACAAGAGACAGATAGGAAACAGACTTTGTGAAAAGAAGACAAAAATAGAAATAATTGGAAAAGAAGAGAAAATGTTTAATAACTTTGTATGGGGACTAGCTCACATCCTCTAGTGCCTCCGCTTGTCATTTGTGCTAAAAACCTCATCTCACCTGTTCTTTAATCTCTGCACTGATGGTACCTCCTCTTGCTAGCTTAATACAGTAAGCAATTGCTTCTAATGCTAGTATATTTCCCTTAATGTCTCAGCTCAATGTTTCCCTCCCTGGCTTTGGGCCATTGCTCCTTATTCTATCCCCCTCTAAGGCTGTGAATAATTCTTATTCTCTCATTAAACTGTTCTACAGTAGATTTACTGACACTCATCATGTTCCCTCATCCCCTGGGTCTCTCTGCTCCAACCCATTAAATAGATTTAGTATTTTTAGGACCTGATTCAGAGGCCATTGAAGTTAATGGAAAGATTCCCATGGACTTAACTGGGTTTTGGATGAATCCCTTAGTCATTACCCACATTTTCTCTCAGGCTGCCTAATTTCAGCTTGTATTGAAGTTTGCAGGTAGAGAGGGACCTGAACCAATTTTTTAAATCCTATCAACCCCAAACTTTGGGGAGGTTTGGAATCTGAACCAGGAGATCAGAATTTCAAAGCTGACCCCCATCCCTAGTGAAGATCATACCAAAACCCAGGATGTAGACACTCCAAGACACTGGGTTGTGTGAAATCTGGTTCTGAACTTAGCACCTCAGCCTCATCTCTAGTGCTTATAATGGGCACATTATTTACTGAGTGCTCAGGGAGACCTGGGAACCTCTTTCTTTCCCTCATACTCACAGGCAGAGGGAGTAAGCCTAGGACAACTAGGGAATTGTCCCCACTAACCCCTGCGAAGTACAGTCCAGAGATCCATTGCACTTCCCTCGTGGGAGATCAGCTGCTTTGCTGACAATCCCCATGACCCTGCTCTGTTATCACTGTATCAACCCCCTAGACCTCCCCATCTTTAGGAGAAGAGGTTGAAATCCAGATCAGGATCTGAATCCTTTGGCTTAGGCCCACCTCTGACACCAACAGAGCCTGGGTCGGAAAGCCCTGGCACAGCTGGGGAAAATGACACTGTGGCAGGGACTGGCTCTGAGAGAACATACTGGAGAGATGAGATCATCAGCATTGACACCCCCTTGATGGGCTCACCTGCTCTGAAGTGCTCCTGACCAATGAGATTACTGCATTTCAACTGATCTCGGGGTGGGGGCGCATTGCCTGGTGCAAAGCTGTGTATCTCAGATTCCAGTAGGGGGCTCCAAGGCTGGAGAAGGAGCACTTCAAGGATGGCCCACCCACATCTACAAACAGCATGGCAGACACAGCAGAGCATTGACAGGCACTTTCCAAAGGGCCCTTCATTACTGAGCACACGTTCACCTAAGGGGAAGTTACAGGGATCCTCCTAAAATGTAGATGCAGAGTGGCCATTCCACCCTGCTCACTAGTGGCCAACAAACAGAAGATTCAGACTCCTCAGTCTTACAGACAGGATTCTACATAATTTGTCTAAGTCCATCTCTGCTCTCATTTTCTCCTATCTGCTTTTTCCTTCTGCCATGCTTTGTGCCTTTGCTCCATTCTGCCCCTTAAAAGCCTGAAGTAGTTCCCTTGTTCCTTTCTGCCAACTACCTCTTGCTTCAAGTCTCCTTAAAAATCCATCAGTTCAATCAATCTCTCCTTCATTTCATCAAATATCCCTTCACACTCTCACTACTGAACTGCTATCCCACAACTTATGATTGTTTGCTTCATACCCCTTGAGATCTGTTGGCAGCAACAAGGGCCAGGTCCTTATTTTAGGTGTGACGTACCCAGACCTGTGGGGTACAGGAGTCTGGTCCTGCTGGTATCCAGGAGGTGAGTGGGCTTCTGTCCTCCCACTATGAAAGGGCCTCCCTCAGCCTAAGGGGAGGATCCACAAGTCTGGGATTCCAAATAAGGGCAGGGGTACAACTAATGAGATAACAGGAATGGGAGTGAGGTCACAGGGCTAAACAAAGGGAACCTGATGGGGACACTGAGCAGAGAATCCCAAATAACGCCCACTGCTCCTCGATGGCATCCAGGGAGCCAGCATACGCCACCTAGAGGAACTCTGCCCGGCTGCGTGAACGGACCAAGAAACGGAAATAGGCCCCATAGTTGCAGGAAACCCCATCGGCCAACCTCCTCTCCCTGGTTTTGTAGATGGCCATTTTGGCCAGGGCTAGGAGGATGTTGATAAGGAGATCCCGTGACTTTGTGGGGCCAAGGATAGGGAGTGCATAAATGAACAGGTGAGGAGAAAAGTGCAACCAAAACCATAATAAAATATTTAGGAGGAGCCGGAATTATGGGCTGCAACCTGGTGCACTCCAGATACACGTGCACCAGGGTCTCCCTCATGCTGCAAAAGGGGCAGGTGTCCAGGAGGGGAGTGAACTGCGCCAAGTACATGCCCGCGCTCACGGCTCCATGAAGGAGCCGCCAGCTGATGTCCCCAGCGGGCCTTGGGACCAGTGTGGAATATAGGCTGGCCCACCGGGGCTCCTCACCCTCCAGAGGTGGCAAGAGGTCCTGCCACTTCATGTCGGGGAGGAACGCAAGGGTGAGGACGTAAAGGGCGTGGAGCATGAGCTCCTATAGCTGTTTTCTTGGCGCGGTCTGGAACTGAACGGGCTGAAAGTTATGCAGCCGGCTCGCAGTAAAGGGGTAGTTTGGTCCACGGGGCAGGGGCCAGATGAAAAGGTCCGGAGGGCCTAGGGTGGAGGGTGGGTGGGGCGTGCCCTCTCCCAGGACCCGGTTGAGGTAGGCCTGAGCAGCAGGCGATAAAGCAGCCCTCACCTCCTGAAGTACGTGCTGGGGAGTACAAGGTATGGAGAGCCCCATGCGCCAAGTGAGCGTCAGGGGGGCCAGCCAGTCTCCCCGGTCGTAGTCTAGGAGGTCTCCGACTCTGGTCCTGCCAGAAGTCACCAATCTCTGGTGCACCGAGCAGGACTCCGCCACCTGCACATGGAGCTGGGGTTGTGTAGCAGGGGCTCCGCGAGGAGATCTGCCCCCTTGGTGGCTGCCACGGACCTTGTCGCTGAGAACAGTTTCCAGGTCTGGAGGAGGTCCTGGTAGAAGACCGGCAGCCCAGAGAGGTCTCGCGGAAGACCTCTTGGATGGAGATAAAGGAGCTGCCAGTCGTATCAGAGCCCTTAGAAGCGGCACAGGAAGGCGTTCGCCAGTACTCTCCACGCCGGACTACCTGCACCATAAAGAAGCCTCTGAAGGGCCTGGAGGTGGAAGACAGGGATCTGAGTGCGTAGGCACTTCAGGCCCTGCCCTCCCTCCTCCAGGGGCAGGTAGAGGACTCCTGCAGAGACTCAGTGCACTCCTGGCCAAAAGAACTCCAGAATCATCGTCCGGAGGTTGGCCAGGAAAGCCGGGGCCAGGACCAGGGTGTTGAGCTGGTACCAGAGCATGGACAGGACTAGTTGATTAACCTCCGTCGAAGGGAAAGGCACCGGAGTAGTCCTGTCCATTTCTGGAGCCACTCTGCCACCCTGCCTTCTAAACTGTACCAGTTCTCCGGTGGAGACAGATGCGTGGCAGAAAGGTAAACGCTGAGATACAGCAGTGGACCCACGCTCCACTGGATGGCCTGAAGCTCAGGTGGGAGCAAGCTCGCCTGCCACCCATCTCCGACCACCAGGCCAGAGCTCTTGACCCAGCTGACTGGGGCGGAGGAGGCTGCTGAGTAGACGGCCTGGCAAATCTCTACCCACGCCAGGTTGCATACGCCGACAGGACCAGCCGCAGCTCTGGCTCTCACAGCACCAACCCCGTCAACCTCTGATAGAGGAGACAGAGGAAGGGCTTGATCGCCAGAGCGTACAGCTGGCCCGAGAGGGGGCACCCCTGCCATACTCCCTGCCCAAAGCTGACCAGCTTGGTCAGGGTCCAGTTGAGCCTGACCAGAACTCTGCGGAGGCCTACAGCATCTGGAGAAAGCCCACAAACTGGGGTCCGAAGCCTAACGCTCATAGAGTGCCCAGGAGATACCCATGGTCCACCCTGTTGAACACCTTCTCCTGATCCAGGGACAGGAGGGTGAACACACCATCCCTACACCCAAGCTCCAAGAGATCCCAGTTCAGATACAGGTTATCAAAGATGGTATGGCCGGGATGGTGTAGGTCTGGTCTGGTCGGACCACGTCTGCCAGCATGGACCCCAGCCGCAGCAAGATGGCCTTCGCTACGACTTTGTAGTCCGTGCTGAGGAGCAAGATGGGACGCCAATTCCGTAAGTCACGGAGGTCCCCCTTCTTCAGTAATAAGGCAAGCACGGCTTGCCTGCACAAGAGAGGGAGGACCCCACTCTCCAAAGACTCGGCCCAGACAGTGATTAGGTCTGGGCCAAGGACATCCCAGAACATGCGGTAGAACTCCACAGTCAGCTCATCCATGCCCGGAGATTTATTGGTGGGCATGCGGCGGAGGGCTTCCGAGAACTCGGCCAGAGTGAGAGGCAGCTCTAGCTGGTCTCGGTTGCCTGCACTGACCATCAGGAGTCCGTCCCAGAGCACTCTGCAAGCGTTAGGATCTGTCGGATCGGGGAGAAGAGGACTGCATAGAAGGTCCTGGCCCTCCTGCACATCTCTGCTGGATCTGTGAGGGGGGTGCCGTCCTCTGCCAGAAGGCAGGTGACGTGCTTCTTGGTCCCCCCTCCTTTTTTCCAGGGCGTAGAAGAAGTGGGAGCCACGACCCATCTCCCAAAGGAAGCGGATGCAGGAACAAACAAAGACACCTTGGGCCCGATGGTCTTTGAGGGCCTGGAGCTCCTCCCACTTCTCCCAGCACGCTCCGCAGAGGGATGGATCCTCAGGGCTGATGGCCAGACGCCTCTCCAGCTCTAAGACCTCCTGTTCCAATTGCTCTATTGTTGCATCCCTCTGTCGGCTGGCGCCCTGGGCGTAGTCATGGCAGAAGAGCCGGGCGTGCACCTTCCCCAGGTCCCACCACCGCAGCGCTGAGGGAAAGGCGTGCTTCTGCCCTCGCCAGGCCAGCCAGAACTCCCGGAAGGACGCCACGAAGCCCACATCCTCCAACAAGCTGTTGCTGAAATGCCAATAGGCCAGCCCCGGCCTCTCTACACAGAGAGAGACAGTCACGGTGGCTAGATGGTGATGCGAAAACGGGGCCGGCCGGATGCTGGAGGAGTGGGCCCGTGAAAGGTGGAAGCGTGACAAGTAGATGCAGTCCAACCGGGAGTGGCATGACTGATGGGCCTCCACCCGGACAAAGGTGAACGTCGAGACGTCGTCCAGGTGGTGGTCGCGCCAGATGTCCACCAGGGAGTGATGGTCGACAATCTCCCGGAGGATGTCTGCTGTGGCTGGGCACTGCTCGGTCCCTGAGCAGTCCCGCTCCTCGAGGGTGATGTTAAAGTCCCTGCCCAGGACCAGGCACTCACGAGGATCCAAGAAGCCAAGGAAGGCAGAGGCCTGCTGATAGAAACGCAGCTGCTCCAGGCCTGATGTTGGGGCATAAACATTAACAACGTTGACCACGAGCCCCTCCATGCAGACCCGGAGGTGCAGCAGGCGACCCAGCACAGCCTTGGTGATCCCTAGCACCTCGGGCCATAGGTCAGGGGAGAACAGGGTAGCCACTCCAGCTGTGTGAACTGTGAGATGACTAAAGTACACCCTGTCCCCCAACTCCAGCTGCCAACTGTCTTCGGCTGCCAGATCCGTATGGGTCTCCTGCAGGAAAGCTACAGAGTACCCACCCTCCCGAAGGAAGGGGAGCACCAGGCACCTGCGGAGACCCATCCCACAGCCTTGGGTGTTCAACGTTGCAAAGATGATGGGTGCCATGAGGAGGGCTGGGGGGGATCCTCGCCAGCAGGGACACTCAGGGCCCCCATTGGGCCATGCAGCAAACTGTGACCTACCCCATAGGTGAGCAAGGAGTCACAGAAGCTGCGGACCTGCTGGTGGGTTGCGGCTTCCCGGTCCTTTTACCCTCCCCTGTGAGAGCCCTCGCAGCCTGAAGGATTTGATGAAAATCTCCCCCCATCGCTGGAGAGCAAGCTGCACCTTGTTGCAGGAGCCATGGACATCTTCCAGAAACTCCCGCAGCTCCTCTGGTAGCGTATGGAGGGGGTGGTGGTCACTGGCCCCTGGCCGTCCTCCAGCAGGGCTCCTTGCACAGCTCTGTGGTCCACCAAGACGGGCAGGCAAGGGGCAGACCCTCGACGTGGTGCCAGATAGGCTGCTGCCACATGGCCTGCCTCAGACCCCGGCTCAATGGGGGCAGTGGAGAGAAGATAGCAGCCCCTAGTGGGTTGGGGCAGGGGAACATGAAGGCTGCTCCCTGGGGGCCATCCTCTGGGAAAGGGAAGGAAACGGCTCCAGGGGCGGCAATGGCATCACAGGAAGTAGAGGGGATAGGGACAGGGTCAGCATCAGGGTCAGGGCAGGGGGTCAGGAGTAGGGGCGGGGAGAAGGGCAGAGGCAGGATCCTGGGCCCCAGTAGCCGGGCCGCTGGAAGGTGGCTCCTCTCGGTAGGGCTCAGGGGTCTGGGGAGTGGGCCATCTGTGATGCCGGGCTCAGGCTCTATGGTGGGCGTGACAGCCAAGGCATCAGGTGGCGTATGGTCTTTGGTGGGACCACCACCCGGGAAGGAGGTTAGTTGCCCCGCACCAATGAGGGATGCCCCTGCTAACTCAGGTCCTGGCTGCGAGGCACTGGCCGTCAGCAGCCATCAGCAGTATACCACCTGCGTCCGGGCAGATGGAAGAATCCAGGGGACCCTAGGAGGCAGGAGCAGAAGCAGCGGTTAGGGGGAGGGAGCATGGGGAAAGGGGGGCTGGGGTGAGGTCACCCAGATCGAGGCCCGCTGGCAGAGGGTCGTCCTCCCCTTGGGTGACCGGGATCAGACCCAGGGCCTTGATCTCCTCGTAGATGGAAGGGAGATCGCCTTCCATCACCCTGGAGTTCTCCCCGCCAGCGCCCGAAGCGACGCTTGCCTCGGGGCTCCAGAAGTTAAGGGGCAGGAGGGGCTCCATCAGGGGCCTCCATGGGAAGGGACTCCCGTGGAGGGGCAGCACTTCTCCCTGATGCTGCCACATTTTCCCCAGCCGGCACCAGTGGATGGAACACCCCCGTGGGCAAGGCAGACGGCTCGGCATTGGTGCCCCCCTTCCTGGTCTTTCAGAGGGCCTCTGCATCGGATGGAAGGAGTGGAGCTCAAGCCTTCCGCTTGCCCCACTTCCCTTGTACTAGGGCCCAGCCCTCCATGGCAGCATCTGGGGGCTGGCTAACAGGTATTGGGTTGTGGGGCAGGGGCGGTGGCTCAGGGACTCAGGGAGTTAATGGTGGGGCAGCATGAGGGAGGGAAGATTCCCCCTGGGGCGGGCCCTCTTCTATGCCCAGCGGTATCCCTACTGCACCCTCTTCCACAGGCCCCACCAGATTGCAGGCAGCGGAGGTGGGGCTCTCCCGCTCGTCTGGGTGTACTGGGGGGGAGGTACCCCTTGGGCCCAAGCGGGAGCAGTGGTGGACTGGGAAGGAGGAGCGGTAGCTTTGGGCACTGGGCAGCCAGGGGTGCCAGTGATGACGGGGCTGGCGCCTTGCCAGGGCTCCCAGACGCTCTTCCATGCTGGGCCAAGGGGCAGTCCCTCCAGAAGTGCCCCATCGCCCGGCAGAGGTAGCACCGGGCCTCCCCCATAGAATAATGCACCTGGTAACGGGTGCCCTGGTAGAGGACCAGGAAGGACCCCTCGAGCGCCTCTCTGTCACGCGCCGCTGGTGGCAGTTGAAGCTGCACCTGCCAACGGAACGAAAGGACGTGACGGAGGGTGGGGTCTTTGCAACCCACTGGGAGAGGGCTCACAACGGAGAGGGGCTTCCCCAGGGTAGAGAGGACGGGTAACAGGGCGGCATTGGGGAGGAAGGGAGGTCAGGACCACTCGGATGCCCAGGTCCTTAGGGTGATCAGATGTCCTGATAAAAAACAGGACTGTCCCGATTTTTAGTTCGTTGTCCTGCGTCCCGACCGATGCACGGTCGGGACACCATTTGTTCCGACATTGCGGCTTTAGCCACTCCAGCCATCTTTTTTTTGCTTCCCCCATGTGTCCCAATACTTTGTCCCCCTGGAGCCACTGGAGGACTTGTAGGGTGACCAGATGAAATGGACAAACACCCCCCCACCACTGCCAGGCCTTTCTCCACCACCTCCTGGGTAGTGGCCTCCGATGCTAGGAAGAACACGACCTTTCCGCACATCTTGGAGGCTGCTACGATGGCCGTGGTCCCCACCACCCTCGCTAATGCCTGAACGTAGGTTTCTATGTGGGGCGAGAGGGCCACCAGGAGGCAACGGACGCGGTGCTTCCTGGTCAAGGTGGGGAAGGGGCCCCAGCTGCTATAGATGGTAGCAGAGGCGGTGGCCAGGAGAGATGACGTAGCGGCAGGCAGGGGGGCACTTGCAGAGCTGGTGGAGGGAGCAGAGGGGAGGGACGCCACAGCCGGTGGCGGGGCTGCGGCAGTGGGGGCAGCCCCTGCCATGGAGGGCCTAGTCTTTTTAGCAGGGCCCTGACCCTTCTTCTTGCTCCGGCCCCTCCCACCAGCTGGGGGAGCTCCCCCAGAATCAGAGGGGGCAAGGGACGTGGCAGCAGTGGAGGTCACCCCGTTGCCCGCTGCTGCTGGTGCCCCAGTGGGGGCGATGGCAGGTGGTTTGGCAGCGGCGGTTGAGGTAGAGACTAGGGGGAGTGATGGGGGGGCACGTGGAGGAAGGGCAGTGGGGGCTGCCTGAGGGGTCCCACCCACCTCATCCTTTGCTGTAATAAGGGGGGATAAATGCCAGAGGAAGGGGGGAGAAGGGGAACAGGTCAACCATTCCTCCCCGCTAGGCTGCGGGCGGGCGAGGAGGGGAGAGCTGCATGTGGGGAGCTATCAAGGACGTGGGGTGGGGGTCTGTCACCAACTCAGGACAGGATTCCAGCTCCTTTAGCTATCTAGAGGAGAGGGGGTTACAATAGCATTAGGGGGGTGCAGTGATATAAGGGTCAACTAAAACAGGAGGGGCACAAGTACATGGGAGGGGGCATGGGTGTATAGAGCAAGGGGCTAATCAGGGCAGGGGGACCGCAGGCGGAGGGGAACAACCATATTGGAGGTAGGACAAGGAGACCCAGGGACTAGCTTCGGAGGCTGGGGCGGGGCAAACAGAGCAGCAGAGGAAAACGGGCAGGGCAGACAAACAAACTGAAGCTAGTGAGAGGGGATGGGGCAAAGGGGAGAGCAAAAGGCTGCAAGGGGCAAACAACAAGGGGAAAAGCTGGGGATAGGGGGTCAGTCCAAGGAGTGGGGAACGTGCACTCGCGTGTACTTGCAAAAGTCAGTTTGGGCTGGCTGCTGCTTCAGGCCCAGAAGGTGGTGAAAGTGCATGGCAAGCCAGGTGAGCAGCTGAGTCCCAGAGGCAGGAGCTTGAGGCAGATGGTAAGTGTCCACTGGGAGTGGTGGAGGGGGCAGTGATGGTGGGGACAAAGGGGAACACACAGATGGACCAGGGAGCAGGCTTCATGCTACACCCCTTATGTCCCCACAAACACAGTCAAAACCCCTACCACAAGAGCACAGGTCAAAAGTTATTCAGTGTTAGAGGCCCCCTCCATGGTAGCCTGCAGAGTCTCTGTGCGCTCCCCAGCAGTAGATGGTCCTCTTCTACTCTTCCTCAGGGCTCCAGCAGCTCCTCAGCAGCAAACACAGCAGCAGCTCTAGGCAACAGTCTGGTGGCCAGGCAGGAAGGGCCCCTCACAGGTAGTGGTGGTGATGTCCACAGCAGCAACAGCTGGGATCCCTAACTCCCCTCCTCTGGGGAGCAGGCCAGCAGGCCCCCCCCAAGGGGCTGTAGCTGGAGCAGCAGCAACCAAGTATGGGAGGAGGGGGTCCAGTAGCCAGCCAGCAACCAGGTAGCAGAGAAGGAGGAGGTGGTATCTGGCCTAGCCAGGGGAAGCAGCAGCAGCAAGAGCCCAGGACCTCGTAGGAGCAGGAGTAGCAGTCTCTCATCTCCTTTCAGGCCAGAGGACTATAGGAGATAGTCAGAGGCAAAGCTTCTGGCCACTGGAGAAGCAGGTTGCTGTTCCCTGACTGACCAGAGCAGGGGCTGTACTAAAGTAATCAGAAATGTGCTAGAACCAATTAAGACAGGCAAGCTAATTAAGACACCTGGAGCCAATTAAGAACATACTAGAATCAATTATTGCAGGCAGACTAATCAGGACACCTGGTTTAAAAAGGACCTCCCATCTGTTAGCATGGGGTGTGTATGGAGCAGGGAGTGAGAAGGTATGCTCCTGGAGGACTGAGGAGTACAAGCATGATCAGGCTTCAGGAGGAAGATACTGTAGCAAGGATAAAAAAGGTGCTGGGGGGAGGCTGGGAAAATGGCCCAGGGAGTTGTAGCTGTCACACAGCTGATACAGGAGATATAGACAGCTGCTATCCACAGAACCCTGGACTGGAACCCAGTATAGAGGCTGGGCCTGTGTTCCCCCCACCATTTCCCCAACTCCTGGTCAGACACTGGAGGAGTTGACCTAGTCTGTGAGCAACACCAGAAGGGAAGGTCTAATTTGGAAAGAGATCTGGCCTGTCCTTGACCCATTAGGTGGGACAACAGAGACTGTAGAGATTGTTCTCCATTTCCCCCATGCTGGCCAGTGATAAGGTTAGCTGAGTGAATGGCAGATTTGAGCCTCTAGCAGAAGTGGCCAAACTGAGGGCTGCCGTGATCCTCTGAGGTAAGCAAACCTGCCAAAAAAGCGCAGGACCCACCAAGGCAGAGGAGGAACTTTGTCACAAGGGGATTCTCTAGTTCCTTAAGTTTTTTTTGGCTCAGGTCACCACCCAGGAATCAGAGAACCTATAACCACTCTGAGCACCTTTGCTCGGCAAATCAGTACAAATTTGCAAGCACAGAGGTTTAAACAAACAAACTTTATTGGGGGTGGGGTGGGGGGAGAAAAGGGAAAGGCCAGGTTGAACTGGGACAAATATGGATAATTTAACACCTTTTCCACCATCTATGAGCGTTATGTCGGACCTGCCAGGCTCTGGAATGGGGCTTGCGCGACACAGGATGTGGGGTAGAGTCTCACTGGCATAGCCGCACTTCCTGGATCACTTGTCCCAATTCCTGTGGTGGAAGGCTCCCTTCAGTGGAACACAGTACAGACGGGCCCTGTGGCTGAACCTCCAGTCAGCAAATTGGGTGAAGCTTCCCCCAGGGAGGAAGTGGTTGCTGGTGTCCTACTTGCACATCACCTTGAATGCCTTGCCCTGGTCTGGCTTCCGTTTCGGGTTTTCCACGTATTGGCAGTGGATGGGATGCTTCAGGGTCCTCTCCAGTATGGTTCTAACTTTCGGAGTGAGGACTGTGCTCTGTATTTTTCACCTGTGGCACCAGGACTCCCAGCTCCTGCCTTTCCTCGCACCACGTCCAGCGGCAGCTGATACGTTTCTCCAGTTGTCACGTGGCGTTGCAGACGTTAATCTAGAGAAGTAGTCTCCCCCGTTTTTTCCAAATTCGCCTTCCAGCGAGCCGCTTAGGTAGGTGGCAACATCTTGATTGGAAGGGGTCCTTGCGATTCGCTTCTTCATGGCATCCCACATAGCACTTTCTGCGATGTTCCTCACCATGGTGTCCGGGCATGTCAGAAGGCATGAGTGATCACTGCAGTATTGCACAGATCATCCATATGAGGGACGCTGGCGCCACCCTGCCTGTGCAAGATGTACACCAGTTCACTGCTGGCTCTCTGGGAAAGAAACATCCACTTCTTCACTACCTGTCTGATGGTGTTGTCTGCCTTGTTCAGAGGTACATTTGCCACGGCAGGTCCCCTCAGGACGAATGAGATACGGGGGATCAGGAAGGTGTTCAAGGTGTTGATCTTCTGCCATGGTGCCAGTAGGGAGGAGTCGATCCTGGCCACATCTCATAGGATCTCTGCGATAATATCCTCAGGTGTCTGCTGGATGTGGAAACCGTGGACGTGCCAAGATGTTGGTATGCTTGCCCGCCCTTGAGGAAGATCCTGAGTTCACCCTGGATCTGCAAAGGCGTTGCATGGACCGAGTATCTTCTACTGCCATCAATATGCAGGGATGCGCACTTCCTAGCGTTGAAGCGGAGTCCCATCCAGTTGGCAGCCTGGCTCGTGACGTTGAGCGTTTATTGAAGACTCTCAGGGTTGTTTGCGATCAGGACCAGATCGTCTGCGTAGGCAAGGATATTCATGCTGTTGCCATACAGGTCGAAACTGCTGGTCAAAAATTCTAATGTTTCTGTAAGGTCAGAAAGTGGTATATAACAATCAAGGTTGCTTCATCAGTGTCTTTTCCTTGCATAAGAAATGTGCCATTGTGAATTTATGCCGCTGAGGGAAGATTTTTTTCTTTTTCATGATGCACAAAGGAAGTTGAAGGTGATCATATTTTTTTGTCCAATCTCATTGCTTCCTACTGTGGAAAATAACTGACTTCACCAACCTAATGCAATGACATAACTCCATGTGGTACGTACTATGTCTCTCTGCAGAATGGATTTTTTTTTTTTTAAAGTTGCATTCCCTTGAAACGGTTATTACTATTTATAGCCAACAGTGTGATGGCTGAAATCAGCAGTTCTTATTGTTGGAGCATGTGTTCCTTGATCTTGTCCAAACACTAACTACTGTTAATTATGATTCTACTGTTTGAAAAACTTGACTCACTGGAATGGTTGGAAAAAGACATAGGTGCTAGCTTGCACTCACATGTAACAATTCACCCATGGAGATGGGCCTAGCCTGCAATATGCAGGTTGAGACTAGGATCTAAATTTTTCTCAAAGTTTGGAATCCAATTCTTGTTCAGATCCAAAGTTCTAGTTCTTGTCATACACTATCACAGGGGGGCTTAGTATGGATGGAGAAAGTCTAATCCTGGACAGACTGATTTTTTAAGGTGAGAAAAGATGCAATTGAATTGTCTGGTATGGATCAGCTGATCTAGGTCCCATGCTCAGAAGGAGACTAGGTCATACTGTACTATGTTTTTCATCTTGCCTGAGCCAATCATTGTGGGTCTGTGTGTTTACTCAGTTCCTACAGAATTCAGTGAGAGTTTTGTCCAAATAAGGAGTTCAGGATTTGGCTTAGAGAAAATAAACTTGTTTAAAGGGATATTGGCAAACAGTACAGGCTCCTAAATATAGGGTCCGGGGGTGGGGGAAGAATGGGTAAGTGGAAGGGTTTACAAAAGTGGAAGTGTTTGCAAGTGTATTTACAATTTTAAAAATATAAATGAAACAAGCTTTTTGGAATGTGAATTAATCCTCTGCAGTTTTGCGAACCTACACATGGTAGCACTGTGCAAGAAAACCAGAAAGGACTAGTTTGACTGTCCATGCTGGGAAAAGTGCAAAAAGTAGGTGTCATAATTAACACTAAAAGAAAAGGAGTACTTGTGGCACCTTAGAGACTAACCAATTTATTTGAGCACAAGCTTTTGTGAGCTACAGCTCACTTCATCGGATGCATACTGTGGAAAATACAGATGATGTTTTTATATACACAGACCATGAAAAAATGGTTTATTCCTCCCCCTCCCCCGCCCCCTGTTCCTCAGACGTTCTTGTTAAACCCTGGATTTGTGCTGGAAATGGCCCACCTTGATTAGGATACACATTGTAAGGAGAGTGATCACTTTAGATAAGCTATTACCAACGGGGGGGGAGGGGAGGAGAGAAAACCTGGATTTTGTAGTGATATTCTCTCTTCTTCTTCTTCACCTCCCCCCCCCCCCCCCCCCCCCCCCGTTGGTAATAGCTTATCTAAAGTGATCACTCTCCTTACAATGTGTATCATAATCAAGGTGGGCCATTTCCAGCACAAATCCAGGGTTTAACAAGAACATCTGAGGAACAGTGGGGGGGGGGGGGGGAGGGCCGAGGAATAAACCATTTTTTCATGGTCTGTGTATATAAAAGCTTAGGCTCAAATAAATTGGTTAGTCTCTAAGGTGCCACAAGTACTCCTTTTTCTTTTTGCGGATACAGACTAACACAGCTGTTACTCTGAAACCTATAATTAACACTGATAAACCTAAATGAAGAATTTTCAAAATCAAAATCTTAAATGTTAAAATGTACCGGAAGTTGGAAATACTAGATTGTTTTTTAAATCTGTCAGTGAATCCACACACACACACACACACCTTGTTGTTCTATCCTTTACTACCATATGGTTCCAGAAACAAAAGATCTTTCCTTGATTTTGATTAAAACTAAAGAAGCAGAAAGTCCATCTCCCTTTAGCAAACATTGATGTTTGGGAAGCAAGTGTCTTAGTTCTATGATTTCTTACATTTTCAAAACATCTGCTGAACAGCACTAATTTTATGTCACTTTAAAATTTTAAACATCTTAAATGCTCTCATTTTGAGGACAGTGTTCTAAAAGGTATTTATAACTTTTATTAGTAAACACAATGTACTGTACACTCAGTGCAAAATCACTGAGGTCAGCAGCACTCAGAACTCTGCCGGATGCATAGCTAATGGGGTAGATATTCTCCACATGTGCTGGAACCATAAAAACATGCATAATATCTGGGACTGCAGTCAAGAAAAACTGAAGCCTTATTAGGCATTCAGATACTGACCACACCTATATGGCTTCAATTTATACCTCTGAATTATTAAATGTTTCTAAAACAAATAGAATCATAGAATATCAGGGTTGGAAGGGACCTCAGGAAGTCATCTAGTCCAACACCCTGCTCAAAGCAGGACCAATCCCCAATTAAATCATCCCAGCCAGAGCTTTGTCAAGCCTGACCTTAAAAACTTCTAAGGAAGGAGATTCCACCACTTCCCTAGGTAACTCATTCCAGTGTTTCACCACCCTCCTAGTGAAAAAGTTTTTCCTAACATCCAACCTAAACCTCCCCCACTGCAACTTGAGACCATTACTCCTTGTTCTGTCATCTGCTACCACTGAGACCAGTCTAGATCCATCCTCTTTGGAACCCCCTTTCAGGTAGTTGAAAGCAGCTATCAAATCCCCCCTCATTCTTCTCTTCCGCAGACTAAACAATCCCAGTTCCCGCAGCCTATCCTCATAAGTCATGTGTTCCAGACCCCTAATCATTTTTGTTGCCCTCCGCTGGATTTCCAATTTTTCCACATCCTTCTTGTAGTGTGGGGCCCAAAACTGGACACACTACTCCAGATGAGGCCTCACCAATGTCGAATAGAGGGGAACGATCACGTCCCTCGATCTGCTGGCAATGCCCCTACTTATACATCCCAAAATGCCATTGGTCTTCTTGGCAACAAGGGCACACTGTTGTCTCATATCCAGCTTGTCGTCCACTGTAACCCCTAGGTCCTTTTCTGCAGAACTGCTGCCTAGCCATTCGGTCCCTAGTCTGTAGCAGTGCATGGGATTCTTCTGTCCTAAGTGCAGGACTCTGCACTTGTCCTTGTTGAACCTCATCAGATTTCTTTTGGCCCAATCCTCTAATTTGTCTAGGTCCCTCTGTGTCCTATCACTACCCTCCAGCGTATCTACCTCTCCTCCCAGTTTAGTGTCATCTGCAAACTTGCTGAGGGTACTGTCCACACCATCCTCCAGATCATTTATGAAGATATTGAACAAAATCGGCCTGAGGACCGACCCCTGGGGCACTTCACTTGATACCGGCTGCCAACTAGACATGGAGCCATTGATCACTACCTATTAAGCCTGACGATCTAGCCAACTTTCTATTCGCCTTATAGTCCATTCATCCAGCCCATACTTCAACTTGCTGGCAAGAATTACTGTGGGAGACTGTAAAAAGCTTTGCTAAAGTCAAGGAACAACATGTCCGCTGCTTTTCCCTCATCCACAGAGCCAGTTATCTCGTCATAGAAGGCAATTAGATTAGTCAGGCATGACTTGCCCTTAGTGAATCCATGCTGACTGTTCCTGATCACTTTCCTCTCCTCTAAGTGCTTCAGAATTGATTCCTTGAGGACCTGCTCCATGATTTTTCCAGGGACTGAGGTGAGGCTGACTGGCCTGTAGTTCCCCGAATCCTCCTCCTTCCCTTTTTTAAAGATGGGCACTACATTAGCCTTTTTCCAGTTGTCTGGGACTTCCCCCGATCGCCATGAGTTCTCAAAGATAATGACCAATGGCTCTGCAATCACATCCGCCAACTCCTTTAGCGCTCTTGGATGCAGCGCATCCGACCCCATGGACTTTTGCTTGTCCAGCTTTTCTAATTAGTCCCGAACCACTTCTTTCTCCACAGAGGGCTGGTCGCCTCCTCCCCATGCTGTGCTGCCCAGGGCAGTAGTCTGGGAGCCGACCTTGTTCGTGAAGACAGAGGCAAAAAAAAGCATTGAGTACATTAGCTTTTTCCCTATCCTCTGGCACTGGGTTGCCACCCTCATTCAGTAAGGGGCCTGCACTTTCCTTAATCAAATGTAAATAACCAGCCAAGATAACAATATTGAGAGAGGAATCACAGTACAATAAATCAGAATAGCTGCCAAGTATAACTAATTCAGTGAGGGACAAAAAAAGAAATTATATAAATTGCAAAACATAATGGATTCCTCTGAGAACATGTGGCAATTCTTTGGCCCTAGGGCTGCAGTGGGTCACCTAATGGGACTACTCACCTGAGTAAAGTTAAACACATGTATAAACCTTTGCAAGGTTGGGGCCTTATTTAGCTATGATCAGAAAAGGATGATCATTTTAACAAAGTCTGCTTTGCTTGAACTGGCGGCAGTGATGCAATGGTGGTAGCTTGATGATGACAACAGGGCTATTATTATCAACTATTATTTGATTAAAATTAAAGTCTGGGGAGGCAAAGAATTTGGTTGGCCAAATAATTCATAATGGGTGCCGCCGACTGGATAATTTCAGGGAAGCGATCAGGCTACGGGGCGCCACGTTTCTTTGCATGCTTTAGCGGGCACTGTGACAACCTCTGGGAGTGTGGCCCCTGGGGGAGGCTGGCCCCGGGGGAGCGCAGGCCCGCATCGCAGGTACCCAGCAGCCAGAGGCAACCCTGCCACGGAGCCCGTTCAGACGGTGCCAGGTGGGGGCTGTGGGGCTGGACAGGGGCCTTGACACCTTCCGGGGGCTACGGGCGGGGTTAACCCCCGTCCCACAGAGCGGCGGCGGGTGGGAGGGGCCCGGCCCCGCCCCGCCCCGCCCCGCGCGCGGGGCAGATGATGGCGGGGATGGCGCGTGCGGAACGGGGGTTCCAGCCCCACGAGGCAAGGGCGGGGGAAGGGAGCGCAGAGGGGCCCCCCGCGGGCGTGGTTGGGGGGAGGGGTCGCTCTATCCCTCCGCCGGGGTCTCGGTGGTGGGAGGCGGCCGCTCTGCCGTCGTCTCTATGGTCGGCGGCACGGGATGCGGGCTGGTACCGGCACCGCGGCGGAGGCAGGTGAGGAGCGGCCCGGTCCGCGCCCCCCGCCCCGGCCCCCAGGGGATCTGAGGCGGTAGCCGGGGACGGTCACAGTCCCGGAGCTTCCCAGAACCGGCCCGGCTGGGGACTGGGCCCGTCACGGGTCACCGCCCCGTGGCCCGGCTCCTAGGAGCGACCTGCCCTTCCCGCGAGCGAAACAACGGGGCCAAGGGCAGAAAGGGGGTCGGGGGGGCCAGTAATACCGGCCCCCTCTCGGCAATACCGCTCCCGCCCCTCCCCCCCATGCCGCCGTTGCACGGGCCAAGCACGTAAAAGCTCCCGGGGCCGAAGCTCCAGCGCGAGGCCCGTTGCCGGCCGCGCTCCCTCGCGCGAGCGGCTGCGGTAACGAGCCAGCGCCCCGTGTCCGCGCTGGCAGCTGCGGCGAGCCTGTGAAGCCCTGTTTGCGTCGCTCTGGGTTTCTAGCGTGGAAATGGAGAAGCGCCTCTCTGGGCACCTGCTTTGGAGCTGTGAAGTAGTTTGGGGCTTAGCGCCCCTCCCCCCGGGGTGTCTGTGTGTGTGTGTACTGGGATCAGCCCCAGCTGTGAATTTGCGGTGGCTTTGCATTGCGGTGTTGCATCAGGAGTTTGGGGTGTGAAGTGAGTGGGCTGTCAGTCTAACTTCAGAAAAGCGACGGGGTGTGTATCTAGAGGAAGCTGTCCCCTCGAATTTGACGCACTGTTTAGACTCTCTGAAAACTAAGTTCCTTCCAAACCCAAGAATAGTATAAATCAGTGATGCTCAGACCTCAGTGGTTCAGAAGCCAAATTAGCCATCAACATTACACTGTGGTTCTTTTGGGTAACTTCATTGTTTCATTTACTGTAGTATTATTCATATTTAAACACAAGGGAAATCTTTATATATAAAATTATTCTCACAGTGTATAAGTTAGTAACTGAGTGCAAGCTGATAACATAATTGGTTAATAACATAATAAAAGCATCTTGACTGGTTAATAATTAAATCACATAGTGTTTTAATATCATGTTCTGCAGAGAGTGCCAGGAGACACATTTAAAGAGCCATTTGTGGCTTGTGAGCCGTAGTCTGAATATCACTGGTATAAATGTTTCTATGAATTAAAGAAAGAATTCCCATGGAGACAAATAAGCAATCCACTGCAATATATGTGTAAGGACAACTCATATATAGTGCAGCAATGGGAAAAGGAAATCAACTATAAACAAAAGAGAAATGGTCTTCATTGATATTTCCTTGTCTTGGGAGAAATGCAAAAAGTAAAGCAACAACATAACAATGACAAGTAAATGTACCCTTTAAAATTATTCTACTATGAAGTTATTGGCAAAATAGGAGGGAAATTTGCTTACTAATGATTAACATTTGAATGGTCAGCATATTCAAAGCACTTTACTAGCATTAGCCCTTATACTGTGGTTGGGTAAGTCTAAGTCAGGGATTGGCAACCTTTGGCCTGCAGTCCACCAAGGTAAGCCCTCTGGCGGGCTGGGCGGGGCCGATTTGTTTACCTGCCGCGTCCACAGGTTCAGCCGATCGCAGCTCTCACTGGCCGTGGTTCGCCACTCCAGGCCAATGGGGGCGAACCGCCGCCAGTGGGAGCTGCGATCGGCTGAACCTGCGGACATGGAAGTGTTATTTACCCCTTCGTATAACATAATTTCATTGGGTGACCCCTGTTCCTTAATAGGCAGCTGGTTTAAAACAAAGAAAAGGAAGTACTTCAGACAAAACACGGTCAGCCAGGGGATTTTGTGAAGGCCAGAGGCGTAGCTGGGTTCAAAAAAGAATTAGATAAATTCATGGAGGATAGTTCCATTGATTGCTATTAGCCACAATGGTCAGGGACACAATCCCATTCTTTGGGTGTCCCTAAGCCTCTGACTGCCAGATGCTGGGACTGAGTGAAAGGGGTTGGATCACTCAGTAAATGCCCTGTTCTGTTCATTCCTTCTGACGCATCTGGCACTGACCACTGTTAAAAGACAGGATACTTGGCTAGATGGACCCTTGGTGTGACCCATATTAGGACCATTCTTCTGGGTTGCTGACTGGGGAAATGCCTTGAGAACCTTGGCTGCCCAGGCCCTTTCAGAAAGAAGGATTGGTACTTTTCCCTTCTCTGTTTTTCTCTTTGGTTTCCTGAAGGCTTAGGACTGACTTTCGTGGGCTATGGAAGCGTATAGACTGTTTGGACTACTTTAGCTTCCCCAGTAAGGGGGCCAGACATCCTGAATAGCACCGTGGGAGGGCTCTGACCTAGAATCTGAGGCTGTAGCAGTATCCACCCCTCTCCCCAAGGAAGATGCTAGAAAGGTATAGCCTATTATAGTGACCTATGGGGAAAGGTTAAAAAAACTGGTCTTGTTTAGTCTTGAGAAAAGAAGATTGAAGGGTGACCTGCTAAGTCTTCAAATATTAAGAGCTGTTATAAAGAAGACGGTAATCAATTGTTCTCCATGTCTGTGGAAGGTAGGACAAGAATTAATGGGCTTAATCTGTAGTAAGGGAGATTTAGGTTAGACATTAGGAAAATTGTTTTAATGCTAGGGGTAGTTAAGCTCTTTACTAGGTTTCCAAGGGAGGTTGTGGAATCTACATCACTGGAGGTTTTAAAAGACAGGTTGGAAAAACAACCTAGACTGTCCCTGGCAGGTAACTTGATCCTTCCTCAGCACAGGGGGATGCGGGATGGACTAGATGATCTCTTAAGGTCCCTTCCAACCCTATCTTTCTATGATAAGAAGAAAAACCACCTGCACATCTACCAATGTGATATATGCCATCATGTGCCAGCAATGCCCCTCTGCCATGTACATTGGTCAAACTGGACAGTCTCTACGTAAAAGAATAAATGGACACAAATCAGATGTCAAGAATTATAACATTCAAAAACCAGTTGGAGAGCACTTCAATCTCTTTGGTCACTCGATTACAGACCTAAAAGTTGCAATTCTTCAACAAGAAAACTTCAAAAACAGACTCCAACGAGAGATTGCTGAATTGGAATTAATTTGCAAATTGGATACAATTAACTTAGGCTTGCATAGAGACTGAGAGTGGATGTGTCATTACACAAAGTAAGACTATTTTCCCATGTTTATTCCCCCCGACCCCCCACTGTTCCTCAGACGTTCTTGTCAACTGCTGGAAATGGCCCACCTTGATTATCACTACAAAAGGTTCCCCCCCCCTCCCCCCACTCTCCTGCTGGTAATAGCTCACCTTAAGTGATCACTCTTGTTACAGTGTGTATGGTAACACTCATTTTTTCATGGTCTGTGTGTATATAAATCTCCCCACTGTATTTTCCACTGAATTTATCCGATGAAGTGAGCTGTAGTTCATGAAAGCTTATGCTCAAATAAATTGGTTAGTCTCTAAGGAGCCACAAGTACTCCTTTTCTTTTTGCGAATACAGACTAACACGGCTGCTACTCTGAAACCTCACAATATAAATGTCAGAGATCCAGGAAATGTACAATTAAGGTGGTGATTCTCACAAAACACAGCCACGCAACCTTGACTTTGACATCTTTGATGTCTGCCTGAGGTGTCTCTTAGGGATGTCCCAGTACATTACTCCTTCCTAAGGGTATGTCTACACTACGAAATTAGGTTGAATTTATAGAAGTCGAATTTTTAGAAAGTGATTTTATATAGTCGATTGTGTGTGTCCCCACCTAAAACCATTAAGACCATTAAGTCGGCGGAGTGCGTCCACAGTACCAAGGCTAGCGTTGACTTCTGGAGTGTTGCACTGTGGGTAGCTATCCCACAGTTCCCGCAGTCTCTTCCGCCCATTGGAATTCAGGGTTGAGATCCCAATGCCTGATGGGGCAAAAAACATTGTCACGGGAGGTTCTGGGTATATGTCGTCAGGCCCCCATTCCCTTCCTCCCTCTATGAAAGCAACGGCAGACAATCGTTTTGCGCCTTTTTTCATGGGTTACCCATGCAGATGCCATACCACGGCAAGCATAGAGCCCGCTCAGCTCACTGTCACCGTACATCTCCTGGGTGCTGGCAGACATGGGACTGCATTGCTACACAGCAGCAGCTCATTGCTTTGTGGCAGCAGATAGTGCAGTATGACTGGTAGCCATCCTTGTCATCTCCTGGGTGCCCGGCCGGCCTTGGTCAGGTTGGTCGGGGCGCCTGGACAGACATGGGTGTTCCTGGCAGATCTCGGTGAGGTCTGTCGGGGGTGCCTGCACATAAATGGGAGTGACTCAGGTCATTCTCTTCTTTAAGTTTTGTCAAATGAAGATTCAGTCCTGCGTGGAATATTGGCAGAGGGATAGCTCTCCCAGCCAACAGCACTGTCTGCTGCCAGCCTACCCCTCCCTCCCTCCGTGAAAGCAACGGCCAACAATTATTTCACGCCTTTTTCCGTGCGGATGCCATATTGCTGTCAGCATCGTCATCCACCCGCCGCTTCCGCTGCCACTTTGCTCTCCTGCTCACGCCATACCACGGCAAGCATGGAGCTCGCTCAGATCACCGCAGCAGTTGTGACCGCTCTAAACACCACGCATATTATCATGCGGTATATGCAGAACCAGAACCTGCAAAAGCAGGCGAGGAGGCGATGGCAGCGCGGTGAGGAGAGTGATAAGGGCATGGACACTGATTTCTCTCAAAGTACGATACCCAGTGGCTGCGAAACTTTTGTATGCATAAGGGCAGTTTCATGGAACTTTGTGACTTGCTTTCCCCTGCCCTGAAGCGCTAGAATACCAAGATGAGAGCAGCCCTCACAGTTCACAAGCGAGTGGCGATAGCCCTCTGGAAGCTTGCAACGCCAGACAGCTATCGGTCAGTCGGGAATCAATTTGAAGTGGACAAATCTACTGTGGGGGCTGCTGTGATGCAAGTAGCCAACGCGATCACTGACCTGCTGTTATCAAGGGTAGTGACTCCGGGAAATGTGCAGGTCATAGTGGATGGCTTTGCTGCAATGGGATTCCCTAACGGTGGTGGGGCCATAGACGGAACCCATATCCCTGTCTTGGGACCGGAGCACCAAGGCAGCCAGTACATAAACTGAAAGGGGTACTTTTCAATGGTGCTGCAAGCACTGGTGGATCACAAGAGACGTTTCACCAACATCAACGTGGGATGACTGGGAAAGGTACATGATGCTCGCATCTTTAGGAACTCTGGTCTGTGGGAACGGCTGCAGCAAGGGACTTACTTTCCAGACCAGAAAATAACCATTGGGGATGTTGAAATGCCTATAGTTATCCTTGGGGACCCAGCCTACCCTTAACGACATGGCTCATGAAGCCATACACAGGCACCCTGGACAGTAGTCAGGAGCAGTTCAACTATAGGCTAAGCAAGTGCAGAATGGTGGTAGAATGTGCATTTGGATGTTTAAAAGCGCACTGGAGCAGTTTACTGACTCGGTTAGACCTCAGCGAAACCAATATTCCCATTATTATTACTGCTTGCTGTGTGCTCCACAATATCTGTGAGAGTAAGGGAGAGATGTTTATGGCGGGGCGGGAAGTTGAGGCAAATCGCCAGGCCACTTATTACGCGCAGCCAGACACCAGGGCTGTTAGAAGAGCACAGGAGGATGCAGTGCGCATCAGAGAAGCTTTGAAAACCAGTTTCATGACTGGCCAGGCTACGGTATGAAAGTTCTGTTTGTTTCTTGATGAAAACCCGCCCCCTTGGTTGACTCTACTTCCCTGAAAGCCAACCGCCCTCCCTGCCCCCCTTTGATCACCGCTTGCAGAGGCAATAAAGTCATTGTTGTTTCAAAATCATGCATTCTTTATTAATTCGTCACACAAATGGGGGGATAACTGCCAAGGTAGCCCGGGAGGGGTGGAGGATGAGGGAAGCACCGGGTGGGGTGATGGAGGAGGGGAGGACGGAAGGACAAGGCCACACTGCGCTTCAAAACTTATTGAACGCCAGCTTTCTGTTGCTTGGGCAGTCCTCTGGGGTGGAGTGGTTGGGTGCCCGGAGGTCCCCCCCACCGTGTTCTTGGGCATCTGGATGAGGAGGCTATGGAACTTGGGGAGGAGGGCGGTTGGTTACACAGGGGCTGCAGCGGTGGTCTGTGCTCCTGCTGCCTTTCCTGCAGCTCAACCATACGCCGGAGCATATCAGTTTGATCCTCCAGTAGCCTTAGCATTGCATCCTGCCTCCTCTCATCACGCTGACGCCACCTCTCCTCTCGCTCGTCCCTCCTGTCCTCGCGTTCATTTTGTGCTTTCCTGGACTCTGACATTGTTTCCCTCATCGCATTGTGCTGGGCTCTTTCAGCATGGGAGGCCTCCATGAGCTCAGAGAACATTTCATCGTGAGTGCGTTTTTGTTTGTTTGGGTTTTTTTTGTTTTTTTGTTTTTTTTGTTTTTTGGCTTCTAAACTTTGATAGCCTCTGGGACAGAGATGATGGAGGAGCGTTGAAACATTTGCAGCTGCGGGAGGGAAAAAAGGGAGATTAGTCTTTAAAAAGAGACATTTTAGAGAACAATGGGTAGACTCTTTCATGGTGAACCAAGCTGTTAGCATTACATAGCACGTGTGGTTTCTTTACAAGGTCACATTTTGCCTCTTATATTGAAGGCCTGTCAGTATGGTGTGAGAGATCACACATGCAGGGCTGGCGGGCAACAGAATTCGGCTTGCAGGCAGACATGGTAAGCCACAGTCTTTTGGCTTCTTTAACCTTCCTAACATGTGGGAATGGTTTCAAACAGCAGCACCCTCATTTCGCATACCAAGCACCCGTTGGGTTGGCCCTTTAAAATGGGTTGGCCATTTAAAAGGAGGGGTTGTGGTTTTCGGGTTAACGTGCAGCACAAACCCAACTAACCGCCCCCCCCCCCCCAACTCCCAATTCTCTGGGATGATCGCTTCACCCCTCCCCCCACCGCGTGGGTAACAGCGGGGATGATTTCTGTTCAGCCACAGTTAAACAGCCCAGCAGGAATGGCCACATCTGAATGTCCCCTTAATAAAATTCCCGTATTTCAACCAGGTAACCATGAATGGTATCACTCTCCTGAGGATAACACAGAGAGATAAAGAACGGATGTTGCTTGAATGGCAGCAAACACCGGTACCACACGCTGCCATGTTTTCTTATGCAATGATTCCAGACTACGTGCTACTGGCCTGGTGTGGTAACGTGTCCTACCATGGAGGACGCAATAAGGCTGCCCTCCCTAGAAACCTTTTGCAAAGGCTTTGGGAGTACCTCCAGGAGAGCTTCATTGGGATGTCCCTGGAGGATTTCCGCTCCATCCCCAGACACGTTAACAGACCTTTCCAGTAGCTGTACTGGCCGCGAATGCATCCCAAGTCTTCAGGGCAAATTAATCATTAAACACGCTTGCTTTTAAACCATGTATTATATTTACAAAGGTACACTCCCAGAGGTGCCTTCTCCGCCGTCAAGGTCCGGGAGCCCGGGTTGGGAGGGTATTGGCTCCAGGGTGATAAAGAGTTCCTGGCTGTCAGGGAGAACGGTTTCTCCGCTTGCCTGGTGTGCGCTATCTTCAACCTCCCCTTCCTCATCATCTTCTTCGTCCCCAAAATCCTCATCGCTGTTGCGTGAGACTCCGTTGCAGGAGTCCACGTACAGTTGTGGGGTAGGTGTAGGGGCACCCCCTACAATTGCATGCAGCTCATCATAGAAGCGACATGTCTGGGGCTCTGACCCCGAGTGGGCATTTGCCTCTGTGGTTTTTTGGTAGGCTTGCCTGAGCTCCTTAATTTTCATGCTGCACTGCTGCGCGTCCCTGTTATAGCCTCTGTCCTTCATGCCCTTGGAGATTTTTTCAAATATTTTGGCATTTTGTGTTTTGAAATGGAGTTCTGATAGCACAGATTCATCTCCTCATACAGCGATCAGATCCAGTACCTCCCGTTCGGTCCATGCTGGAGCTCTTTTGCAATTCTGGGACTCCATGGTCACCTGTGCTGAAGAGCTCTGCATGGTCACCTCTGCTGATGAGCTCACCACACTGGCCAAACAGGAAATGAAATTCAAAAGTTCGTGGGGCTTTTCCAGTCTGCCTGGCCGCTGCATCTGAGTTGAGAGCACTGTCCAGAGCGGTCACAATGGAGTACTCTGGGATAGCTCCCAGAGGCCAATACAGTCAAATCGCGTCCACACTACCCTAAATTCGACCCAGCGAGGTTGATTTCAGTGCTAATCCACTCGTCGGGGAGTACAGAAACCAGTTTTAAGAGCCCTTAAAGTTGGAAAAAATGGCTTCATAGTGTGGATGGGTGCAGGGCTAAACCGATCTAACGCTGCTAAATCTGACCTAAAGTCGTAGTGTAGACCAGGGCTAAGTGTTTGTTTAATGTGCTCTCTTCCAACCAGAAACAAGTATGCTTTTGATCAGTGATGGTGCCCAGAGCATGTTGGCGTGTATGAATAGGATAGCTGATTTGGAGTTAGGATAGGCACAGATAAAATGGCAGGTATTTTTAGAGATGAGTAAGGTCCTGGGGTCCCAGTTTCATTTGGTGTTCCTACAGGGCAGAGTTAAAGTTGTGTGGAGACTCTTGTCTTGCTTTGTTTTCCATGCTGCTCCTTATACATCAAATATCTTCTCAATCTTGGAGCGACAAACCTTTCCTCATTGAAATCCCTCTTAAATCCCTTCTTCCATGATGCTCACAAAAACTGAGATTTTAAAAATACATAAGACTTCCAAATTGTTTCCCAGTGCATCTTCTGTCGACCTTCTAGTTTATAAACTCATTGTGGCAGGGATTGCTGTTATCTCATTTTCTTGTATGCTGAACACAAAGAGACTTATATAACAAATAATGATAATGAGGAGTGCAACCTGCACAACTGTTTGTACTCTGGACACAAATAGGATTTTTCACTACCTGTGATGTTCTAGCCATGCCCCATAAATGCACATTGGTCTTTTTCTTTCCTTTAAATCATAAATTCCCCCTCTAAGGAATTCCGGTTGTGTTCTACACACTGACTTAAACCAAGTCAATCTGCTGTTGCCTGGAAATGTATTGCCTATTGTCATCTTTCTAAAATACTGTGAGTTCAACAGAAACCTGAGCCACCTTTTGCCATGTCCAGCCTTACCTAGCACCTCTAACATCCTGCTGCATGAAGGTCACAAGTGCTACTATTAAACTAAAATTTAAGAAAAATAGTCAGAGGAGTGCAGAAGGTCATTGGAGCTAGAGCAGCCTGTGACTGCTTCTTCCCGCAACTGACAGATGAGTGTCTGTTAGCAGCCAGTTCCTAGGCTTGGTGAGTGGTGATTGAGTAGCCGTGTTACTTACACTCTCCAGACTACTATAGGCACAGTAATTCTAGAACCATGGCTGGAAGTTTTCTATGTCAACCTAATTATGTCAGTGTCTACACTACAGCCTTTCTCCCACCTACCTAAGTTCCCTACTACACGGACATATTAACTTCACCTCCACTAGAGGCATAAAGCTTATGTCGGTATAGTTAGGGCCATGCCATGTCTGTGTAGGCACTGCATCCCTTACATCTATTTTGTCAGTTTCACAGCAGGACCCATGAAATTCACAAGAAAACTCCTGCTTCCCTGGAGAGCTGGGTGGCTGCAGACCCTGCTCCCTGCTGTTCTGTCAATTTCAGGGCTCCCTGATGCGTGAAATTGACAAGGTTGCCTGGCTCCCAGTGGGTGGGAGAAGAGAAACCCTGGGTGGCTTCCGCCTGCTCTCAGCGGGGAATGGGGAGCAGAGGCAGCCTGTTGGGAGCCTGTGGGGCAGCCAGTCTCCTGGTAGGTAGTGGCCAGCGGAGCTGAGAGACCAGCTCTCCGCTCCCCACACTATCCCTGGCACCTCCTTATTCACCACTGTCATATACAGGCAGACCTCAGACTTAGGACACAATTGGTTCCTGAAAATTGCATCGTAAGTTGAAACATCCTAACTCTGAACCGCAGTCCACTCCATTGCGGGACCGAGCACCATAAAGTTGAAACCAATGTCGTAAGTCGAATCAGGGTGTCAATTCAGAAACGTCATAAGTGCTGTTTGTTGTAAGTCGAATGTCATAAAGTCGAGGACTGCCTGTAATTAGGATATGTTTTGCACAAACTATGCCTTGTGAAGTATCATTCTAAGTCTTGATCTGCTAGACATTAATATCTCACTGGATTGTATGTGCTATTGTCGTATGTGAAGTTATGAAGTTTGGCTACATATGTGTTACTGAAACATGTTGTGAAGTTGAAAATACTCACAAGTAGCCTTTCAGGTGCAACAGTAAAAAGGCCAATCAATGTTAATGGCTTATTGAAGAAATGCACACAAGCACAAGGATTACCCCAGGAACTATGTACAATAGAAACCTCTCAGAGATAGCACTACACAATGGGAACTGTTTGACCCAGGTCACAGCAAAAGAGCTTTCCAGCAAGTGGGAAGAAGATACAAAAGGGGGAAATGACATCATGATGGTACCTCACTCTCCCTACAACACCACACCTGGAAACACCTGAGGAACAAAGACTGAACTAGGGGAAGTGATGGTCCCAGGCTAAAGGGATTTCTAGCCTGTGTAGGAAAACCCACACTGCAAAGCAAAGGCAGCTTGTGCCTTAAGACTGTGCCAGTCTATTTATCATTCAGGGTGAGAATTTGCTAATTCATATCCTACCTATCTAGTATGTTAAGCTCAGTTTGCGGTTTTGTTTATTTACTAGGTAATCTGCTTTGATCTGTTTGCTATCACTTAAAATTTATCCTTTTGTAGTTAATAAACTTTTATTATATGTTTTAATCCAAACCAGTGTGTGTTTGACTAAGGTGTCTGGGGGAAATCTCAGCTTGATTACAAGTGTGCATGGTCCTCTTCACACTGAGGGAGAGGTGGACCAGGTATTAAACCCATATACTGGCCAGATTTGACCAGGGCAGGATGGTACTGCTCCGAGGTCCTAGGCTGGGAGGCTGGTTGTTAGAGAGCCAGCATGTAACTGCAGCTGGGTGTGTCCCTTCCTGTGTGAATGCTGGCGAAAGAGCAGGCTTGGAGGGCTTTGCAGCTTGTCACAGCAGCACAGTGTGAGAAGAAGCCCAGGCTGGTGGGTCAGAGGGCTCAGCAGTACCCCAGTTCCAGGTGGCATCCCAGGGGCAACCTGTCACACCCACCACCTACACTACTTCAAATTCTGGATTCAGTGCACAGCCTGTGTAACCACATTGTGCATTAGCAAGGTTCAAACATGTTGGAATGTTTCCCCTCAGCTACCTGACTATAGAAGCAGATGCTACCACAGCTAGAACTCCCACCTCTTAGGCTCATTGGATCAGATAGGAGGCAGGCTTCCAACTCCACCTTGTGGTCTCCTGGTAGGGAGGTGAGTGAGAGGGCATGATCACCTGTGCTTGAAGCCTATGGAAACTTCCACTTACCAGCTCCTTACAGAGATGTAGAGGTTCTTATCTCTGATTATGGAGTGGCTGGGTGATTTTTTTTCACAGCCTACAAACCAAATGTTGCTGTTTTCAGTCTTGTTTAGGACTCTTCGTTCTTACCCTATACTCAGAGCAGGATTTTCCATCCAGTTGTACAATTATCTGACATTTTTATCTTTAAAACTGAAAGGGAAAAAAAGCCAGATGCTTAATCACCATAATATAGACTTCCCTGTTAGTGATCAAAGAACTCCAGTGGGTAGATGCTCATTCCTCTTTGTACTTTTTGTAGGAGTCAGGAATTTGCTTTGTCATCCTTTGTCAAACATTTTCCACCCTTTGTTCTGTAGTGTGCTGCTTGGCTGCTGCCCTCCAACCCAAAGAGAGCTGCATTTCAATAGAATTGCGTTAATACAGTTTGTGGCATGTGTTGGGATAAAAGGCATTGCATAAATGTAAATTTATCTCTAAAGTTTTAGGTAGCATTATTTCTAATACTTTTCCCTCTTATAAAAATAGTCTTCTTAGGATATCAAAGTGCTTCACAAATATGAACAAAGTCTCTCAATCCCCCTCTGTATTAAGTAAATGTTATTAACCCCTGTGATGCGGTTCTAGTGGACCAGCTATGGTAACTCAGTTAGGGTGAACTGCAAAGAATGGGGCAGACAATCTTCATAAAGCTGGTGGATATTCCAATACCCAGATTTACCAAGCCAGCATAAAACAGCTTCTTTATTACTTCACTGGTTATTCAGAAGTCCAAACAACACAGTTCCCTTAAAATGATCCAGCCTCAGGCCTCCATCCAGGTACTCACATCAAATATGATGAAAATTTCTGTAAATCTTTTTTCATCATATAAAAGAAAAGGTTCTACCCCAATCCCAAAGGATTGGACACATTACCTCCCAGGTTATTGAATATTCCAGATCTTACCCAAATACACGCTACAGCCAATTCTTATTAACTAAACTAAAATTTATTAAAAAAACATGACATGAATTCAGTTCATTTAGGTGCAGATTCATAGCAGAGATGGTGAGCTTTGTGGTTGCAAAGAGTTCCTTTAGAATTCAATTCATAGGTCATATTTCAATGTCCAAATCTCATATTCAGGGTTTATCAGCAAAAGTGGGACCTCAGTCTTGCGACTCAAACTTCCCCTGACAAAGCCTAAACAGATCTGAGATGACAGAATCAGGACCCAAGGATCTTTTATACAATTTCATGTCTTTTGACAAGTTGGAATTCCTCAGGGAACAAAGGATGACTTTGAAGGAGATCCATAACTAGTACTTAGCTATACGAATTAAGATAAGGCCATTTGCTTGTTCCTCCACCATTCACAGTACATTTCAAAGAGAGATGAATACCGAGGTATTCCATGTTTACAATTCATTTAAATGATAGGATCTTCTTTTGATCTCTGAATTATCAGAATACAGCATAGACAGGTAGGGACTTGATTACATTGTGGACCCTACTCATACATATGTAAATGCACAAAAATAAAAACATTATCTCCTCACATGTCTTCTGTGGGTTATTTATTTTGCAGGATGTTTAACCCTTTCTAGCCAGGCGTCGCACCCCCAAATGTGAAACTGGTGTGGCAGAGCGAAAATAGAGCTCCTGGATACACCTTAATGACCTCCCAGCATTGATCTGAGCTGTGTTTATATTGAATTCTTTGTAAGGTGCACCAAATTATTGATGCATGCTTTGGCCCCAGCCAAAAACTTAGTCCATACTTTGTGAAACAATTTAGCGATTCCAGGGTTTGGTCTATGTGTTGACTTAACATAGCCATTAACGTTCTTCAGAGAGCACTTACTCTGGCATTCAGACATGAAGGCTGCGAGGTGTTGTACCTCAGTTTCCCTTTGTGCACAGCAGTTCAAGCTTGTAGTGGTTTTTCTGCCCTGGAATGTTTTAGAAATATGTCTATGCATTAGCTGTGAAGCCTCAGCCTTATTAGGCTTTTTAGCACAAAGTGTGTTGTCATGTAATGAGACAGTATAACCATGAAGGCCTTTACAATATAATGAGTTCTTATGCATCACTCCCAACATGTTCACTGGTTTTTCCAAAAAACCATGCACATTATACATTTTCAAAGAGCAAAGGAGTACTTGTGGCACCTTAGAGACTAACCAATTTATTTGAGCGTAAGCTTTCGTGAGCTACAGCTCGCTTCATCGGATGCATTCAGTGGAAAATACAGTGAGGAGATTTATATACACACAGAAAATGAAAAAATGGGTGTTGTTATACACACTGTAAGGAGATCACTTTGTGTGAGATCCTTACAGTGTGTATGATAACACCCATTTTTTCATGTTCTGTGTGTATATAAATCTCCTCACTGTATTTTCCACTGAATGCATCCGATGAAGCGAGCTGTAGCTCACGAACGCTTACGCTCAAATAAATTGGTTAGTCTCTAAGGTGCCACAAGTACTCCTTTGCTTTTTGCGAATACAGACTAACACAGCTGCTACTCTGAAACCTATCATTGTACATTTTACAGTTCTTCCTATCAGCAACAAGTTAGTTACAATCATTAGCAATAACATCAGGTTTATCACAAGTGTACATTTATAATTATTTTTGTCATGCCAAGTCTTTGGTTTAGACAGATTATTCTTTAGGTCAGCTTGTTCAATGTCCTTCTTGAATCTTTGTTAGCTTTTTCTTGACCTCAGGGTCTTCCTTAACATAGGCTTTCAGTTTAACCACTTCCTTGATGTTTTGGTATTTTAGGGTTAATCTGTGGCTTTTTGCAAGGTTTAATGTTTCCTTTCCTCCCTGCCCAGTAGGGTCAAAATCTGAACTCTTTGCTGTAACAGAATCCATTAGCTGGCTGGGTGCGTCCTCTTTGTTAATGGCTTTGGGCAAGTCTTTCTCTCCCAGTCAGTCAGGTAATTTGCATCAACACAGACACTAGCTTGTTTTCTATTTTTTAGATCCTCAAGTTTTACCAATTCCAAGGCTGGACTCTGTCTTAAAGAGATACCATCCATTTTCACTAGCATGTTAGACCTAATGTTCCTTTGTCCTTCCATTACCAACTTCTGCTTCCACATGGAATTAAATGTCTACAAATCATGTCCAAAATATCTAGAGATAAGAGTTTGCCTGCTCTGCCCTGCATCCTTGTAACCCAATCTTTCCTCAGTACCTGAGTCACAGACTGCTTACTTAAAGAATCAACATGGAGACTTTCATGTTCCAACAACATTGTCTCCCCAACAAGCTGGTTAAGCTGATAGTGCTGTTTAAACTCCCTAACAATTTTTATTCCATCTGAAATCTCCGCAAAGCTATCCACAATGGATTTTTTTCAAAACAAATTCAGTGGATTCATTTTCATTTGAAAGACTTTGGCCACTAGGCACCAACACACTTTCCTCAGAAGAGAGACTGTTTACTACCAACAATCATCCATCAAGAGTCATGGAAACAATTCCTTTTCACAGACTTCAAAGACTTCACCAAGAAATTCCTTTCCTTCTGCAATATCATGCACTGCAACAGGTTCTTTCTGAGCTTTATTTATGTCCAGAACCAACTTTGGCACAACAGACAAATCACCAAACTCTTTTTGAGTTTCACATACATCCAGAATTACCTCTGGCCCATCAGGAGGATTTTCACACAACTCCCTTTCAGGTAAACTGCTAGACTTCCTTGTCACAAGATTAGAAGCATTCTCCTCCTTGTTACAAGTTGCCACGCTGTCAGTGGCTAACATAGTCAAATCACCTTCATGCTTTCCTTGTGTCCTGGCTATGATATCACCCTGGTCAGACAAGCTTGTCATATCTTTACTCAGCAACACACTAGCAATATACAAAATAGGAGCACTAGAACTGCTTGGTCTGTGGGAGCTTTTTATGACCTCAACTGGATGCAACCCAGCAGCAATGTCATCATCCCTACAGATACAAATTTTGGACCACTTCCTTCCTGGGCTTTAGTCGTATCCAGAACCAACTTTGGGTCAACTGATAAATTTTCAACTGTCATAGGCTGACAGGCTTCTTCTCTCTGCTCTACAGACAGAAAAAAGCTGAAGAAACATTCCCCTTTAACAGACAAAGAGCTTGGGATATCATTTCCCTTGTCCCAGCACACATGGCTGTTCACAGACAATTGCTTGGAGATTGGGGTAGCTCCCTTCATAGGCAAGTCATTACCCCTAACAGACACAGGAACATTTCCTTCACTGTCACAATTCTCCACACTGGTAACAGGTAAGGTATATGGATACTCATGTTCCACTAACCTTGCCTTCCCAAACTGCTGGTTAGACAAAGCTGCCTATGCTCATCTAAACTTGCTTTGCTTTCCCCTCCCTTAGCAGTTTATCTGTTGTTTTCCACAAATAGAGTCTTATTACGCTGGGCTACTTTAAGCACATCACTTTTACCTGGGTCAGGCTTACTTTCCCAAGCTTTACTAGCCAACAGTTTATCACTCACCAAGAATGTACCCCTTCCTTCCTCAGTTAGGGCTTTAATCTGATGACCAATTTTAATTTGCTCTAGAGAAACATCTTCCTGAGCCTTATCTAATGCCAGATTCACTTCTGAGATACCATACAGACACTCCAAAATTTTTTCCATATATGCACTGCGTCTTTGCACAGATAAATAGCTATCTTCCTCAGACAGACATTTGGAGAAACCCTCCATAGGCAAATCCTTGCCCCAGTAGACACAGGTTCAGGATTATTTCTTTGCTGTGACTGGTTTATGTCATCAACTTGACTGAACAAAGTTTTAATATCACCCCAATCAAAAGATCTTTACGCAATAACTTTCTTACCCCAGCTATAACTTCATGTTTAACACCATTCCATTCAAGATGGATTCTGGCTAAAGGCATACTTACAGTAAACTCACAGAGGATTACAATATTCACAATCTTATTTGGCAAATAATATTCCTCTTTGACAAGATCTGCTGTAACAAGAGTGATGTTAGAAGCTGTAATGTTCCCTAAACAGCTTTTACCATTGATTTTTTACATTCTGTGCACAAGTTATGGGGTTACCTTCACCTGAGCTCACAGTAAAAGCATTTACATAAAAGGTGGCAGTGTTGGGGTAAATTTGGTCACACACAGTCAACTGCTTAGAGTCAAACAACATACCAACGTTCTTACAAACTGAATAGATTCTATCCCCATCTTTGTTGTTGAGAGGAGCTGGATTTTCAGGATGATTCAGTTCCTGTTGTTCCTTTTATTCTTTTGAGTTGGAGCTTAAGTCTGTCCACTTTTGGCTTAGCTTCTAGTTCCTGCAATCAAATATATGCCATTCTTTGTTGATATTCAAAACACAGGTGTTCTCTTTCAGTAGCTTCTCCTTCCATATCAGCTATTTTTTGCTTTTGTTCAAGTTCTAGCAGCTGGTTTCTCATTGCAAGCATTTTCGCTGGGTCTGCTTCCTTATCGCTGGCAATTAACAGATTTTTCAGTACCTGCTCTGGGGCCTTTTCCTTAAAAGACAACCCCCTCTGTGAGCACAATTCTCCCAGGCTTTTTCTGTCAGGATCTTGATCATGGGTCACTCACTGTAACTGATTTTTAACCCTTAATCTCTCCAATATCAAAATTAAATTTTGACAAGCATGGGGTTCTGATCCAAATACCCAATTAACCTGTGGACTACGCCACTGTGACCGGGGTCCTAGTGGGTGCCAGCTGTGGTCACTCAGTTAGGGTGAACTGCAAAGAATGGGGCAGACAATCCTCATAAAGCTGGTGGATATTCCAATACCTAGATTTACCAAGCCAGCATAAAACAGCTTCTTTATTACCTCACTGGTTACTCAGAAGTCCAAACAACACAGTTCCCTTAAAATGATCCAGCCTCAGGCCTCCCTCCAGGTACTCATATTTTCAAATATGAAAATTTATGTAAATCTTGTTTCATCATAGAAAAGAAAAGGTTCTACCCCAATCCCAAAGGATTGGACATATTATCTCCCAGGTTATTGAATATTCCAGACCTTACCCACATACACGCTACAGCCAATTCTTATTAACTAAACTAAACTGTATTAAAAAACAAAAGAGAGAGTATGGTTAAAAGATCAATATACATACAGACATGAGTTCAATTCATTTAGGGGCAGAGATGGTGAGCTTTGTGGTTGCAAAGAGTTCCTTTAGAATTCAGTTCATAGGTCATATTTCATATGTCCAAATCTCATATTCGGGGTTTACCAGCATAAGTGGGACTTCAGACTTGCGACTCAAACTTCCCCTGACAAAGCCTAGACAGATCTGAGATGACAGAATCAGGACCCAAGGATCCTTTATACAATTTCATGTCTTTTGACAAGTTGGAATTCCTCAGGGAACAAAAGGTAATTAGGATGACTTTGAAGGAGGTCCATTAACATAAGGCCATTTGCTTGTTCCTCCACCATTCACAGTACATTTCAGAGAGAGATGAATACCATGATATCCCATGTTTACAATTCATTTAAATGATAGGAACTTCTTTTGACCTCTGAATTATCAGAATACAGCATAGACAGGGACTGTTGATTACATTGTGGACCCTACTTATACGTATGTAAATACACAAAAACGCAAACATCTCCCCATATGTCTTCTGTGGGTTATTTATTTTGCAGGATGTTTAACCCTTTCTAGCCATGCGTCACAACCACATTTTACAGATGGGAAAAACTGTAACAGACAGAATTAAGCCAACATTTTCAGAAGTAACCTCTCATTTGGAGTGCCTGGAGTTTTTGGATGCCCTAGTTGAAACACCTAAGTCCTGATTTTTTTTCAGAGATGTTGAACAACATACAGCTCCCATTGCCTTTAACTGGGTCTATGGGGGCTCAACAACTCTGAAAACTACACTCAAAGCATCTCATCCTAAAACCAAGGAACCTAAAGCTCACTCTTCAAAATTTTGGTCTGACTTGTCCATGGTCACATACAGTCAGTGGCAGAGCTGAGAATAGAAGCCAGTTGTCATGACTGGGGCGTGGGCAGTCTGACCTAGTGGAGGAGTTGGGTTTGGTCAGATGCCAGGAGGTCAGTCAGAGACAGGGCAGACCAAGAGTCAGGTGTCAGGAGGCAGGCAGGGTCAGGTTACCAGGAGACTGGGGTTGGGTGTCAGGTTACTGACAGCAATCAAATAGTGAGGCCAAGGATGAACGAGGGTCGGAAGCTGGAGTCTAGGATCTATTGCTAGCAGGGTCTGAAGTAGAAGCAGGGAGGTTGCTCAGACAGCTCCCCATCATCGCTTCCTGGTTTTATATACTGGTATCAGCCCACCCGGTGGCTATCAGGGGCTGCCAGTCAGGTCCTTTGGAGAAGGTACTTCCTGCCAAGTCTAGTTTTGTGGGGTCCTCCCAAGCACACCTAGCCCAAGCCTCTAGTGGTGATGTGGAGGCATCAGTAGCCCAGAAAACCCATGATCTGAGATTCTAGCCTTGCAGGTTCTTACACCAGGAGTCTTGGGTAAAAACACCGTAGGCTTGTCTACATGAACATTAAGGGCAGCTCTGCACTTAAAGCTGCTGTAGCGGTTTAGTGAAGATGGTAGTGCGCAGATGGGATAGGTTCTCCCATCGGCGTAGTTAATCCACCTCCATGAGAGGTGGTAACTACGTCGATGGGAGAATCTCTCCTGTTGACGTAGCACAGTCCATCCCAGGGGTTAGGTTGGTATCACTGTGCTGCTCAGGGATGTGGATTTTTCACACCCCTGAGCGATGTAGTTATATTGATGTAAGTTTGAAATGTACACCTGGCCTTAGTTTGCAGCAAGCTGGGTGTGACTTTACCCCATACTAACCAGCTCTGGCCTAACTGTCCATGAGGACACTGCTGACATGCATTAATAGTTTGTTAGGTTTGATCTAGTCCTCTTTGAAATGGGACTAAGTCAGAGCTCACTAACAAACTGTTAATGTATGTCAGCAGGATCTACACAAATTGTTAGTGCATGGCTGGCTAGTGTGAGGTAGAGTCACACCCTAGCTTGCTGCAAACTGATCGTTCATATAGACAAGTGCTATATCTCACTGAATCTGCCAGAGCTGTCGGAGTGCACTTGAAGAGAAGTATGTAGTGCAAAACTCTGTCCTTGATGACGTGCCTCTGACTGACTTTGACTAACTGATACTGAGGGCATGTCTACACTGGCAGAACTACAGCGCCGGGAGTTACAGCGCTGCTCAGTGAGCATTGAAGGGAAACCACTGTTGTGTGTTCACACTGTCAGCTGCCTGTGCAATAGCATGTTCACATTTGTGGCACTTGCAGTGGTATTCGGAGTGGTGCACTCTAGGCAGCTATCCCACAGAGCATCTCTTCCTCTTCTGCCGCTAAGAGTTGTGGGAAGGAGGAGGGGGTCGCAGAGCATCGTGGGTCCTCTCCCAGTGCCCTGTGATGAATAGCTTCGCATCCCAGCAATCCCTGGGCTTCTGTCCACATTTGGCACCATCTTTCAACGGTTTCTGTATTACGCGCCCTGCTTCTTTGGGCTGCAGGAATGAATCCCGAACTGTTGACCTACTGGCTGCTTGCTCTGACCAACATGTCATGAGTGGCAGTGGAGTTATTCCTTAAAGTACAAAGGCAAGAGAAGTGCAATATTGATCTCACCACACGTCGTAGCTACGACATGAGATTGCTAGTGGCATTCACGGAGGTGCTGACTACAGTGGAACACTGCTTTTGGGCTCAGGAAACAAGCACTGAGTGGTGGGATCATATCATGATGCACATCTTGGATGATAAACAGTGGTTGCAGAACTTTCAGATGAGGAAAGCCATGTTCATGGGACTGTGTGATGAGCTCGCCCCAACCCTGTGGCGCAAGGACACGGGAATGAGAGCTGCCCTGCTGTTCGAGAAGTGGTGGCTATTGCCATCTGGAAGCTGGCAACTCCAGACTGCTACCGATCGGTTGCTAACCAGTTCGGAGTAGGAAAGTTGACCATTGGACTCGTGGTGACAGAAGTCTGCAGGGCCATTAATCTCATCCTGCTGTGAAAGACCGTGACTCTGGGCAACATGTGTGACATTGTGGATGGCTTTGTACAAATGGGCTTCCCTAACTACCGGGGGGGGCGGTCAATAGATGGCATGCATATTCCAATTCTGGCACCAGGCCACCTAGCCGCCAAGTACATTAATCGCAAGGGGTATTTCTCGATGGTTCTCCAGGTGCTTGTGGATCACCGTGGGCATTTCACAGACATTAACTCAGGCTGGTCCGGAAAGGTTCATGACACACACATCTTTCAGAACACTGGCCTGTTGAGGAAGCTGAAAGCAGGGATTTTCTTTCTAGACCAGAAGATCACCGTAGGGGAAGTCGAAATGCCCGTTTTGATCCTGGGAGACCCTGCCTACCCCTTGATGCCGTGGCTTATGAAGCCATACACAGAGCAACTTGACAGCAACAAGGAGCAGTTCATCAACAGGCTGAGCAAGTGCAGAATAACTGTCGACTGTGCTTTTGGTGTTTTAAAAGCCCGCTGGCGGTGCCTCTATGGGAAGCTGGACCTGGCCGATGACGATATTCCTATGCTTATAGCTGCGTGCTGTATGCTCCATAATATTTGTGAAGGGAAGGGTGAAAGCTTCACTCAGGGCTGGACCTCAGAGGCTTAGCGCCTGGAGGCTAAGTTTGAACAGCCAGAGACCGGGGCTATTAGAGGGGAACAGTGCAGGGTCATAAGGATGAGGGATGCCTTGAGGCAGCAATTTGAAGCTCAAAGCCACTGATATTTGTTGCTATACTCAGGAGTGCGGTGCTTGTAATGCTAGGAGGTGATTGGTGCAGACAATGCAATATGTGCGTTTAACATAATTGTACGTTGCTTTGCAGGGCTCTTTTTGCTTTCACTTAGTAGAATAAAGATTGCTTTCAAACCAACAATTCTTTTATTAAAAAACAACAATCAGAGGAGAGAGTCAAACTGAAAAAAACCATTAGCAGTGAGGGGGATGGGGGAAGGGAAGGTCCCAGGAGGAGGAGGAGGAGGAGGGGTCCTGGGATGGCTAAAGATTTGTGTTTTTCCAGGGATCATATTCAACCTTCTCCTTTGGAGTACAATGCAGTGGGTACTATGCTTCAGCAGGGCCAAACTACAGAGGGATGGGTGTTGTGGGTAGTGGGATTCTGCAGTGTTGAACTGTGAGGGGGGAGAAGTGGAATGCCACGGGTATAGACTGGAACCAGGTGATTGATAAGAGGGTGTCTGGAGGGAGCATGAGAAAGAGTTTTGCGACAGCGGCTGCAGGGGTGGGCAGGCACAGATCTACTCGGTTTGAAGAGCAAGTATCTCCTGGAGTGTGTCTGCTTGGCACTCCATAACCTTTAAGAGCTGCTCGGTGGCTTCATTCTGGCATGCCGCGTTCTCCTTTTGGTCCCTCTTCTCGCTGTCCTACCACTCCTTCAATTCCTGTTTCTTGGCAGTGAAGTGCATCATAACATCATGCAGAAAGTCCTCCTTAGTTCTTCGTGGCCGCTTTCTAATTCTGCGCAGCCGTTCAGCCGTCAATAGCAAAAAGGGAGGCTGGGCTCCCAAGGTCATCTCTGTGAAGTTTAAAAGCAATATTTTGCAGAAGCAGTATTGTTTGCAACACAGAACACTGATTCAGTGATTTAAAACACCGCCAGTACTCACACACCTGTCACTAACTTGCTGACCTCAGGCAAGCACACATGAGCCACAAGACCCCAAAATGGTGAGTAGCCACAGGGGCAGGGTAAATCACTTTTCCCAGACCCTGCTGAACACTGGGCATGTGGCTCTTGGAGAGAGCCAGCACTGTAGGGTGGGCCTCATAATCATTCCTGTCCCCATGCTTTCCACAGGATGTGATCATTATGGAAGATATCTCACTGCTGAGGGTGAGCAGGGACTCAAGAGAGGGTCTTCTCCAAGCCTGCGGCTTTCGCCCTGGCTCCTATTCAGCTCACCTGTGTGCAGCAATGGTCTTCTCTGCCCTCCCCCTAGTCCTGTGATGGCACAGTGGCATGGGAAAGTTACCATTAATGGGGCAAGAAACAAAGCAGCTCTGCCCAGTATCTCCACAAGAGTTTCCTGGAGCTCTCTGAGGGAGATTCCTGTGAAGTGAGGGAGTCTATCAACAGCCTGTTCTGCCGCTCAGACTAGGCATGCGGTGGGAGACAAGCCTGCTTTCTGCAACCCTCCTTCCCCCCACCAACTCACTTCAGCGATTCCCAAAATCAAATCCACTTACCAGGGGCCTTCTCTCCTGTTTGCGCTTCACCAACATCCGACAGCAGTGACTGGCTAGCCTCCTCCGGGGTAGAAAAGTGCTGGCTGTATGCATCTCTGATCTCCGAGTCATCCTCTGAGTCCCCCACTCCACATCCTCCTCCAAGATTTCCTCCTCCTGGCTCAGTCCACTTTCAACTGGCACGTGAGCCACCGAAGTATTCACAGTGGTCTTCGCAGTGGAGGTGGGGTTGCCACAGAGTATCATATCCAGCTCTTTGTAGAACCAGCAGCTTGCGGGCGCAGCACCGGAGCAGCAGTTTGCCTCCCGCGCCTTGTGGTAGGCGTTCCGCAGCTCCTTCACTTTGACCCTGCACTGCAGTATGTCCCGGTGATGGCCCCTTTCTGTCAGGCATCGTGAAATCTGTCCGTAGGTCTCACAGCTCCTATGGCTGGAGCGCAGCTGGGACTGGACAGCCTCCTCTCCCCAAATGCTGATGAGGTAGAGCAGCTCAGCATTGCTCCAAGTGGAGGATCGCCTGCTGCATGGAGCAGACATGGCCACCTGGAAAGGTGTGCTTAGACCGCTGCATGGGTCACCGAACAAACAGGAAGGGGACTTTCAACATTCCTAAGGAATTTACAGGATGGGGCTGATGGTTGGTCACCTGAGGGCAGGGCAGTAGAGTTTAAACTGATGACCAGAGAGGTGAGAACAGTCCTTGTGGGATACCTCCCAGAGGCCAATTGCAGCACTGTAATCGACCACGGTGTCTACACTGGCACTGCGGTGCTGTAGCCCTGGCGCAGAAATTTGTACTCCTCTCATTGGGGTGGGTTTTTTTAGAGCGCTACAACTGTGCAGTTTCTGTGCACTAAGTGGCTTGGCAGTGTGTACATCTCGGGAGTTGGTGTGTACACCTCAGAAAGCTGCTTTACTGCGCAGAAACTTGCCAGTATAGACAGGGCCTGAGATAGGTGTAAGAAGTGCATGTCTTCGGACACAGTGACAGTGTGATGGAGAGGTCTGTGGGTGTTGCTGGGGAGGAGGGCTTGGAAGATGGTGCTAGGCAGATTAACCTAGATAAGGATGATAGAAGCTGCACTTGAAGAATCTCTATAAGGACAGAGGCTATGGGGGCTCAGGTGAAAATCTTTTTTGTGTTTATGAGGCTCTTAATCTTTCATAATACAGACTTACTGTTATTATTGTTCATTATTCGTATTGTGGTAGCGCCTTTGGCATGTTGCCCTCCTGGATCTATCTGAACGCCTCCAGGATAGACTGCTGTGTGCTTTGGAAGACAGAGAGAAGCTCTCCGCACACTCAGAAAGGGGTGGGGGGGCATGGAGGAGGAGGAGCATGTAGGAAGGGACGAGGGAGTGGCCTGTGGGGTGGAAAAAACCGAAAGTGTTGACTTAATTTTTTTTTTCCGATGCTCCCTGCAGTGTTGAGCTGACTCTTTCCTGGCATGTAGGAGGCAATAAAGGCGTCTTTGTGGTGTGGGGTTTCATGGCTGAGAAGTGCCTGCCATTCACACAGGAATCTCCATAACACAGCACAGAGTGATTCCTCTACAGGAAAGAGAGCAGCAGCAGTAAGTAGATCTAATGTGCTTGCTTCCTCTTGGTTTGAAAAGATAAAAGGAGGGGGTGTTGGTTTGGCGGGGGTTGGTGGAAGCTTAATAGCCAGTGAATTCAGTCCCTTTCTGGGTGCAGACTGAAAAGTTGGTTGAAAAGATTTTCTTTCGGAAAAGGTGGAGAGGAAATTTTAAGCTTAGTGTGTAAGGAAGTGTCCTAAAGCGGTGACACGAATTAGAGTTAGCTTAATGGCAAACTAAAACATGTATTGACCTGAAAAAACCTGTGAGAAGGGGCTGGAATAAGCATTTACAGAACTCAGAAGCTTGGACTGTCCTGCATGATAAGCAGATACCATAAGTTAGTATTTCTATTGAGTTGCCTGTAAAGAGATCACCTCCTTCTTGGAAGGTGTGGGCCGGAATGTCATTTTGCTAGTCCGTGCTGCCCTCGGCAATAACCTTGTTTCTACTTTCGGGATCCAGTTTGAGTACAGATGTTGAATCGTAAACTGCAGAATTCTGATCTGATAAACACTGTCCCAAGAACTCTTTTATACTTTGGTCCCTGCTACAGCATGTGTGGACCAAATGTGTTTTTCAGTATAGGTTGAATTTTATCCCATCTTCTGCAGGTATGGAAGGTCCTCTTTTAGTGGAACTGGTGTATTTCCACTGAGCAGGGGGTATTTGGCGTCCCCTGTACAGCATGGAGCCCATTTTCATGGAGCTGTCAGCATGCTGTCATGCAAGACATGAAGAAGGCAGTGATTGGAAGGTTGGGGCTAGATTGTGCAGAAAAGGTCAGGATCAGAGAATTTGCCACTATGTGGTTCCCCTAATTGCTCTGCTGCTGCTCCCCATCCAGATTGCTATGTGGGATTCTTCCCCCTCTCCAGTGCTTAGCTGAATTACTTGGGCTGGAAAATGGGGAGAGATCTTTTCTCTGCAGGAGACCCTTGTGGGTACACTAACTCAGTGTGTGAGTATGCAAATGTCACTGGTATGTGTTATACCTGGAGGATGGGCAAATTAATTTGTTCCTTTTGGCAGGGTTGGCTGCAGTTCTGTATAGAGTTGTGATTTGCAATACATATCCTGGTATTTGTCTGTCTTGAAAAGGAGTGTCTGATGCACATAGTTCTCAAAAATTTGATAGTACTGTTCGTAAAGCCATTGACTTTGGTGTTCTGGCTAAATTCAAATTTGGATAATTATGTTTTACCTCCTTGTATTTTCCCATGGAGTTTCAGTTGCATATAATGGTGTTCTTTGCTTCCTGTCCTAAACTGCAGTATGTTTTTGCTGTGCACTAGTAAACATTCTACCACAGTTATGATTACACTTCATCGGCAGGGGGAAGTGATTCCTTTTCATATAGTTTGTGAAGTTATTGTACAAAATGAATAAAACGTTAAGGCTCTGCATGTTTCTCAATTATCTCTGCCCACCGTATGCAGGTTTATCTATTGTGAGAGGAGTTTATCTAACTGTAAAGTCAACAGTTATATCTTGGTATCCATATTTATGAGAAATAATTGGCCTGCATTAAAATACATAGATGCTGGCAGAACCACATTTGCAGGGCCTTGGAGGTACGAGTTCTTGCTGTAAAGTTTATATGATAGTACGCTAGCTGACCAGGGCTGGATTAACCTTTTGTGGGCCCTGGTGCCAAACATATTTGTGGGCCCCCTTGTAGTCATTGTGGGCTCCGGGTGTGGGCCTGGTGGGCGGTGCCATAGTATACCCGGTACTGAATCTCAGAGACGTATTTCATTTTGATCACTCACACCTCTTCATGACTGTATGCATTGCCATACACAGTTCCCTCAGCCCCCAGTTTTTCACATTGAGCTGTACACCCATGTGGGTTTACCAGTGTCCACAGTGAGTAGAACTTTCATAGTGATCAGGGGAAACTTCCCACACATTTATCTCCTTCCTCATTCAGACCTTCTATAGCCATGTCTCCAGTACCACCCTATGTCACCAGTCACCGTATGTGGTTCTGGTCTCAGCTCAATAAAGTTCCACAGCCAGCAGATACCTGATCAATTCTGACAGATGCCTCCCTCAGCACCCATCCTGCCACATACATACATATAATATAACTATATAAAACTATATATTTATAAATAAAAATTTTATATGTATATATGAATAAACACATCTCATTACATTTCCTATACATTGCATTACATATTTTTGGATTGGCTTGGTTACTTTGCAGGAACCAATCATTGTCCACGCTTGACTTACTCTTTACCTCATCGCTACATTCCTAACTTATCTTGTTTATAGTAAATGGTTCTTTGGGTGTTCTCCCTCTTATCTTAGCTGGCTCAGTCATTCTGTCTTTTTAGCCTACAGTATAAGGTGAGTGGGGAAACTGAGTCATACACAGTCTTTCATTAAAATAAAGAGTTCCCCAGTTCTCCAGTCTGGACTAGTAAATGTGGAAGAAATGCAAAAGAAAATTATTTCTACACAAGTATGTTGGGGTTCCCTCCGAGGCCTCTTTCAGCTCAGCTTCCCAAGAACTCTGTCCGACTCCAGACTTCATCTCTCAAGTATCTTTATTTGGCATATCCCAGTGCTACGCTGACTGAGTTAGTCAGACTGAAATTGCGAGTGGGGTAGAAGCACGGTACATCAGAGCTCCAAACTTACTCAGAAACTCCCTCCTTTTATTTATTTTTATTATATATATATTGTTGAAATAAACTCAGGCTTGCTAAGGTGATCGGTGAGTTACAGGATGAATTGAAGCCTAAATCCCCAGTCTAGAGGGAGAGGGTATGCGTGTTCCCACCCTGAAAAAGGTGACAGCTTGAGGCATGAGACATGAGTGGGGGTACCCACAAGGAGACCATGAAGGTGTCAGAGGTGTCATTACTGTGAAACTGACACATGCACATTTCAGGTGTGGGTAGCTATTTTACCTTGTTTAAAGGAATACACTCTCTGAAGTGAAATCTGCTGTTAATGAAACCAAGCCTATAGATGACTGTAGTAAATTGGTCTTGGTCAAATGCCTTTAAACAGAGTAAATTTCCAGTATGTTAAGAGCTATATAAAGATAACTATTTTATTTAATTTACCATCCCAAGGTTTCCTAGAGCTCTTTGCAAATCACACTATATACAGTGATAACTCACCCACCAACTAAGGGAAACTATCTCTGGGGAGAAATGTATCAGTTGTTTAATGATGCATAGCAACACAGTGGTTTATGAAAGATAGCGAAGACGAATATTTTATCTAGTAGAAGCTAGAGGGAGAATTTAGGTAGGCAAAATGTAAATATGTGAGCTGAAATTTGGCTAGAATACCAGGGTTCTATGTGAAGGGGATTTTTGATGACCACAATTGGGAGTCAGGACATCATATGAAGTTTTACTTCAGTGAGTAGTACAGTAGAAATGACACTAGAGGAATAGAAAGATCAGATAAGGAAAAACGTATTAAATGACAACTGAATGGGACTTGAAATTTTGGTGGAACATACTGATGTTTCGGCAAGCAACATTAAAGAACAAACCCTCAAAAAGAACAGGAGTACTCGTGGCACCTGAGAGACTAACACATTTATTAGAGCATAAGCTTTCGTGGGCTACAGCCCACTTCATTGCATGCATAGAATGGAACGTATAGTAAAAAGAAATATATATACATACAGATAAGTTGGAAGTTGCCATACAAACTGACAGCTAAGGAAATTGCTTGTGTGACTTATGGTTAGCCAGTGGGGTAAAACCGAAGTCTTCTCTCTTTGGCTGGTTTGGTTTGCCTTGGTGTAAACAATAGCCACCCGCTTCTCCACCATCAGGGCAACTCTCAATCTCGTGTCCTTGGGCTGCAGGGTGGGGGCGAGCTCCTCACACAGTCCCACTAAAGTGGCTTTTCTCATCTGAAAGTTCTGCAGCCACTGCTCGTCATCCCAGACTTGCATGACAATGTGATCCCACCACTCAGTGCTTGTTCCCCGAGCCCAAAAGTGGCATTCCATGGTGCTGAGCATGTCTGTGAATGCCACAACCAATCTCGTGTCGTACGCATTACGCGACTCGATAGCATCGTTGGACTCCTCATTGTCACTTTGGTTCTTAAGGAATAGCTCGACTGCCAGATGTGATGTGCTGGTGAGACTCGTCAGCGTACTCCTCAGCAGTTCGGGCTCCATTTCCCTCAGACTGAAACGGAACACAAATCGTGCTGCGCAGAAACCGTTGAAAGATGGCTCCAAATGTGGATGGAAACACAGGGATTGCTGATATGCGAAGCGATGCATCACGGGACGTTGGGACAGGACCCAGAATGCCCCGCACCCCACGCCCCGTTCCCACAACCCACTACGCCAGAATGGGAAGAGGTGCTCTGTGGGATACCTGCCCATAATGCACTGCTCCCAATGCCGCTGCTAGTGCTGCAAATGTGGCCACGACAGTGCGCTGGCAGCTGCCAATGTGGACAGACTGCAGCTCTTTTCCTACTCAGCTATATGAAGGCGGGTTTAACTCACAGCGCTGTACATCTGCAAGTGTAGCCAAGGCCTGAGAATAGTTCTTTTTTAAGAAGCTGACCAAATGCTTCACTGGGGGTATTTAGAATCAAAGCACATTGATATTCACATACATAGCCAATATTTATAACTTCAACTACAGAAATGATACACCCATACAGATAGCATAATCATAATCAGCAAATCATAACCTTTCCATTGACACCTTACATGACAACCTTTGTACAATATTTGTTGCAAATATATAACAGTATATGGTTACAGGTTATGTCAGTAACGTCACAAGCTCCAAATTGGGTAGTCACCTAGCAAAGCCTCCATGAGGTGCTGGAAAGGAAGCAGCATGGTGGATCAAGAGGTACCAGGCTCAGCCCAGACCTAATCCATATAGCATGTAAAATACCAGTGGCTGCTGGCAGCCCATTTACACTCGGTTCTTTCAGCTGTTGCTAACACCGGTGAAGCTGAACTTGTATTATCAATAATGGGAAATGTTTTCAAAATTCCCTTAGTATAGATAAAGGTTATAGAATTTTACAGGCTTGACAAGCCTGTATGTTTCTAATTTAAAAGCAAGCAGGCAACCCCTCTGCCTCACCAAAAGGCTCACTTTTCAGGCTGCTTTTATCCATCACAAAGATGCCAAAAAAGGAAAAAGCCCAATTGTTTCCCCCTTTGCAGGTCTTCTTTAAATGTTGTGAAGCTGGTGCTTCCTCAATTCAAAAACAGTACTGTACATCAAGGCCACTTGGTTGTGAGAATGAAGAGTCCTGAGCTGATTGAAATGAACTTCGGAGATAGAATTCAGTGGTCGCCTAGCAGGAAGCCTGTGAATCCCAGTCTTAGAAAAGGCAGACGTTGAACTGTTTACCAGCAGGAAACTCAAGGTGGCTCTACTTACATATTGTTCACTTGGCACACGCTTCAGGTGACTATGAAGTGAGCGGGAAGTGTTCCCGGTCTTTGATTATCATAACATTTCACCTGTCTGATTTTATTCCGAACCAGTGAGTGTGTCAAGATTTACAGGCTCAGGAGATGGTCTGGTAATTCTGTGGCAGAAGGAAGGTGCTCTTGCCAACAGGTCTGACATTGCAAATATATGGGTGCAGGTAATACTTCATGCTCTAAACAATGCAATGGCACCTTCACCACAGAACCGTCTGCAGGGTCACCACCTTGGACACCAGTTAAACAGAGCCACAGCACATAATGGCTGCAGAGCTACAGTAGAACATAGCCAGAGTGGGACTGGGAGCCAAAGAATGGAGTGCGAGAGCGGCTGGACTCTTGGGTCTCACAGGACTCCCAAAGGGCATGCAAGCAGTGTTATTTCATAAACCAGTGTTGGAGGAATGTCAGTGACTTTCCCATCTGCTGTAACTGTGGACCTTTTCATCACTCAGTCAGTGGCCACTGGTACTCCATGTATCTTCATACCATTTTCAGTGTTATGAGTGGCAGACAAGATGTGCAGTGGCCAGTGTTGCTGCTAATGCAAGTTATGTGCACTGTTTCTTCAAATCCCATAGTACAGAGGTTGGGGGAGGTTCTAGGCAGAAGTTCTGCAGTGAAGCAGAGACGGACAGGCAGCAATCTTTACGGATAATACTGTCTTCCTTATTTTAAAAGAGTTTCTTGTTCATTGTCAGCAGAAAGTGACTCTCTAATTCTGACATTGCCACAGAAATTGTGCACTGTTAGGAGTGTTAATAATATTCAAGCCTGTATATTTGCCTGAAATAGAATTTTGGCTCTTGTTTGCCCATTTAATTTTTGACATTTTTATATTCTTACTAATATGTCAGGTTTCAGAGTAACAGCCGTGTTAGTCTGTATTCGCAAAACGAAAAGGAGGACTTGTGGCACCTTAGAGACTTACCAATTTATTTGAGCATAAGCTTTCGTGAGCTACAGCTCACTTCATCGGATGCATACTGTGGAAAATACAGAAGATGTTTTTATACACACAAACCATGAAAAAATGAGTGATTATCACTACAAAAGGTTTTCTCTCCCCCCACCCCGCTCTCCTGCTGGTAATAGCTTATGTGTTTGATTATCATACACATTGTAAGGAGAGTGATCACTTTACATAAGCTATTACCAGCAGGAGAGCGGGGTGGGGGGAGAGAAAACCTTTTGTAGTGATAATCACCCATTTTTTCATGGTTTGTGTGTATAAAAACATCTTCTGTATTTTCCACAGTATGCATCTGATGAAGTGAGCTGTAGCTCACGAAAGCTTATGCTCAAATAAATTGGTTAGTCTCTAAGGTGCCACAAGTACTCCTTTTCTTTTTACTAATATGTGTGAACAAAGACACTGTGTTACATCTGCCCACAAACAAATGGGGGGGGGAAAGAGAGAGAGCTAAAGTGTTACTAAGCAAAGTGGGAATGTAATATACGAGCATACACTTGAAGGACAGTCCTGCCTCAAACTCTTCTCCCGAAATAAGGTCAAGCAACCAGTTGGGAGGGGCAAGGGGGATGAGGGGGGAAGGTATAAAAAACACTAAAAGGCCAAAGACATACCTGTCCCTGACCAAAGCATAACCTCCCTCCTTACCCCTCCCGTGGGATAGCAAAGGGGTAGTACTGAAGCCCCCAGACTCATAACCCTCCAAAAAGGAACATGACCATAGATAGTAAGAGGTGGGGCCAAAGGCTTGCATTACAGGTATAATTATGCCTGCTAAGGAGGGGGAAAATAAAACACTGGGAAAAGGCTCTGTGGCGTCAGAGCTATGGATGTGCTTGCTTGAAACTAACCTCAATAAACATCGCATTGCCTGCACTTTGGACTTCTGGTCTTTTGCCTTCTGTCTGCATGACAAGAACCAGGGGAGGGAGTGAAGGGAAAGCCCCCTAACATGCACCTAAAAGATGCCAAGCAGATAGAGATGAGGGCCCAATCAGTGAAGTGTATTTGTAATTTCCCACTTTCCTATCTACAGACTAATTAAGTTCTTGACCTCTTATTTTTTTTAGACTGAATAATCTGTTTATTTAGAGAATAAGATCTTAAGATACAATTTGTAAAAGAAAAGCATTGCATTTAGAAAGTAAATATAAGGATCTTGTAGGGAGGCGGTGTGGTTCCCTGCCACCTTGGAGAGGGATGAGCTCCGCCGGATACCAGAGTACGTGGAGCCAGAGCACTCCAAGCCCGCACCCCAGAGGGTCAGGTGCTGGACAGGAAGTATAAGAGCCAAACCCCAGAGCTCACTTGAGAGGCAGCCGCTGGAGAGGCCAGACGCCTCTGGCCCAGTTCCTGCTGGGGAAACTCCAGCAACCAGCGACGGACTTGGAGACTGGCCTGATCGGCCAATACTTGATGCAGATCAGTGCGTGGGAGAGTCGCTGAGCCTACCTGTTGCCAGCTACCCCAAGGATCCAATGGTGATCGACCCCTGCCCTGAGGACACCACCTTGACCCAGGTACCTCCAGAGAGGGAGTTGGGAAGTAGCCCGGGAGCAGCTGACTCGAGTCTGGCTGCAGCATAGCCGGAACCCATGTCAGTGTGTTGCTGCCAGGATCCCCACTGACACAGCAGCGGGCCTTTGGCCGCTGCTAGGGCCCCGGGCTGGGTCGCAGTGGAGGGGAGGGCCTGCGTCCCACCCCTGCCACCCAACACGTGGATGGCAGTCCCCCAATCCCTGGCTGCTCAGAGCCTGAAGCCTGGGTGTGCTATCTACCTGTGTTTGCTCAGCTTCTACCTGAGCCTTGAACTCCTTGCTGCCCCGCCCTGACCCAGGGCCTGGGCCTGTTTACTATATATACTGCTGCTCAGCCCCTGCCTGAGGGCCTGAGCCTTGAACTCCTTGCTACCCCACCCTGACCCAGGCCTGGGCTTGTTAACTGCTAACTGTTACCTGTAGTTGCTCAGCCCCTGCCGGATGGCTTGAACCAGGACTCCTGTGGCCCTACTGATTCCCCAAGGGCCAGTGCAGGGACTAAGGGAGGCGGTGTGGTTCCCTGCTGCCCCGGAGAGGGACGAGCTCCGAAGAACCCTCTCTACAGATCTGTTAACATGAAGTCTCTGCTTTATTAATCTGTATGTCCTAAATATGCTTAATAATTTAAGTCCGATACTTTATATAATTGTTAGCAACCTGATCCTCAGTTCCCTGTAAGGTTAGACCAAGAATGTTGTTTCTCTGACCCTCTTGAATTCCATGATTCTTTGTTGCTTCTTTGTCAAGGGTTTTGAAGAATGAGTTCTTTGCAGAGGTGGAAGGGAGAGGGAAATGTTGCATTGATGGAGATCAGCTTCTCTTGTCAGCACTGGATGGGGCAGTACCTTCTGTGGGGTGTCGTTTAGCATGACTGGAGGTAGCACTAAAGTGTGGGAGCTCTTGAGAGGGTATTTGTAGCCAAGGTTATCTAGAGTGGAAATGGAGGGGATTAGCGTAGGCTTGTGGTGGGGTACGATTTCCACAGCTGACTTAAGGTGGGGTGAGAAGTATATAGGGCATGGCATGGGGGCAGAGAGGGGCCTGTCAGCTAGCAAACTAAGTGTGGTTTGCTGACATAGGACATGTAAAGCTGTGGGGTTTACTGAAGGCTGGGGGAGGAGAATGTTTTCAGGGGGCATTATTTGAGGGTATGTTTCTAGTGTGCTCATGGTAAGGGAGACAAAATGGGGATGCTCAGTCAATGAACTATGGGCTGCAGCTGTGGCGTGGGACTGCGAGCTCCGCTCCCAACACACCCTCCATCGTGGAGATAATGTACAAGTACCTGAATTGGTTTTGACAAATCAGCATGGACACTGGCCCAAACTTAGCCAGTTCAGCAAGGCTAGTGAGGATACACTGAATTGTTTGTGCGTCAACCTGTTCAGATTCAAGTGTCTACTATGGATGACACTTAACGGTGAACGAGGGATGCCGTGCGTAGTTCTTGGGCCCTCCTTTCCTCTGCACAGCTCACTTGAGTCACAAATAAGGAAGAGATGGGAAGAAGTTGCTGCTGCACTGAGTAGGAATCCTGTAGCCATTGCAGCCTACCTCTCTCCCTGCCAATGCCTGTCCCTCTCATCAGCTACTTCTAGTTTGAAGAGCTTGGTTCAATACAAAATATTATTTCACCTACCTTGTCTCTCTTATAGTTTGAAGAGTTGGTACTGAGAGTGAGCCTGGAGCACTGTTCTTCCTTCACAACTCCCTTCCCCACCGGCTAAGATAACCTCCTTTCCCACCTAATCTTCTAAAATCTTCTAGGGGAAACGCACCTACCTCAAGAATTAAAGGGATCTTTTCCTCACATTATCACTCAGCCTTTCTATCAGAGGGAACCTATTCCCAACCAATCAGCTCACAGAACTTGGCTGAGTGTGGAAGAATTCATTGATTTGTAGGGGGAGAGAGTGAGGAACTGATGGATGTTTTTGGGGAAGAGTATTTTACCCAGAGAACGTTCCAAGTGTTGCTCATAGACTTTAAGGTCAGAAGGGTCCATTATGATCTTCTAGTCTGACCTCCTGCACAATGCAGGCCACAGAATCTTACCCACCGACTCCTGTAACAAACCCCTGACCTATATCTGAGCTACTGAAGTCCTCAACTCATGGTTTAAAGACTTCAAGGTTCAGAGAATCCTCCAGCAAGTGACCCGTGCCCTACGCTGCAGAGGAAGGTGAAAAACCTTCACAGAGGAAGGTGAAAGTCGTTGCCCCAAGGTGCTTAGTGTTGCATCCCTGACCATCCTGGCTAATAGCCATTGATGGATCTATCCTCCATGAACTTATCTAGTTCTTTTTTGAACCCTGTTGTAGGCTGGTGGTGCACATTGAGCGGATGTTTTCAGAGAATTATCCACAATGACTCCAAGACCTTTTTCTTGAGTGGTAACAGCTAATTTAGATCCCATCATTTTGTATGTCTAATTGGGATTATGTTTTCCAATGTTCAATACTTTGCACTTATCAACATTGAATTTCATCTGCCATTTTGTTTCCCAGTCACCCAGTTTTGGGGGATCCCTTTGGAACTCTTCACAGTCTGCTTTGGACTAGGGATGTAAAAGTTTAACCAGTTAACCAATAAGCATGAGTCTTATACTTCTGGGGGAATTCTGTGCGTGCGCAGAATTCATGTCCACTGCAGATTTCTTTTCTTCCCTGCAGAAAAATGACTTTCACAGGGAAGCAAAGGGAAGCTGCAAGAGCAGTCACGCACCACTCCCTAGTAGTGCAGGTACAATGTTTCAGGCACCCAGTGGAGAGGTAAATCACCATGGGGCTGGGAACACCCCAGCCAGTGGCTCCTACCCTGATCCAGAATCAACCAAGTCCCGGCTTGGTTGGAGGCAGGAGAGGATGGGACTTCCTCTTCCCCTGCAAGGAGTGGCTGGGGCTGTGTCAGACCCACCCCCAGAAACTTCCCCCAGCTGCAGGAAGCTCAGCATCCTGCCCTGCTTCCTGCCCCCATCACTCCTCAGCTGTGGAGGAGGGGTCACTGTATGGGGAGCTGCTCTCCCATCAACCCAACTCCTATGCATCCAGACCTCCCTGCCAAGCCTCACCTGGTACATCCAGAAGCCCCCTAGCCCTTCATACCCGAACCTCACCCCACTGAACCTCAACCCCTGCCTCTGGACGCCTACCCCTGCACCCAGACCACCCCCCATTGAGCTCCCTGCACTCAAACCCTCACCCTGATGCATCACCCTGAGCCCCCACATCCAGACCCCATGCCACTGACTGCCAACTGCCTGCACCCAGACCCCCACCAAGCCCCACTCTCCCAGCACTCCCCTCACCCCCGCTGCGAACCCCACACACAGAGCGCTCTGCTGAGCCCCAACAACCTTTACCTGGAAGCCCCTGCAGAGTCCCATTGCACCTGGAACCCCCGCAATGAGCCTCTGTGCCTCCAGATCCCCCCACACTCAGACACCCCACTGCCTGCCTGCATCCAGATTGTCTCACACAGAATTCTATCTCCTCACACTGAGCCCCTCCACACTTGGGTCCTGCCTGGTTGAGCCTGCCTGCCCCACACCTGGTGCACCTGGCACAGAGGGGCATGGCCCCAGGGTGTTTCTGGGGCAGGCCCAGGCCTTGTGCTGTGTCAGGGTTGGGTGCAACCTCTCTGCTGAGTCTGTGTCCTGGGGTGGGGGGGCTGCAGGGTGATCTTCCACCTTTGTGCAGCCAGTGGCCTGTGCTCCCCACTGCCATGCTGGAGCCTCTGCATTTATTTATTGACAAATAAAACTTGCAAAATTTTAAAATATTGTGTGCAGAATTTGTAGGCACAGAATGCTCTCAGGAGTAGTCTTACCGGTTTCGGTGAACAATTAAACTCCCCTGGCTGCTGGGACTCCTTAATGGTTAACTGTTTAATTGACAAGAATTTTAATAGGTTAAACTGTTACTATTTTTAAACCCTATTTACATCCCTACTTTGGACTTAACTATCTTGAGTAATTTTTTATCGTCTCCAAACTTTGCAACCTCATTGTTTATCCCTTTTACCAGATCATTTATGAATATGTTTAACAACGCTGGTCCCAGTATAGATCCCTTGGCGACATCACTATTTACCTTTCTCCATTGTGAAAACTGACTACTTATTCCTACCCTTTGTTTCCTATCTTTTAACCGGTTACTAATCCATGAGAGGAACTTCCTCTTATCCCATGACATCTTTGTTTTAGAGCCCTTGGTGAGGGACCTTGTTAAAGGCTTTCTGAAATTCTAAGTACGCTATATCCACTGGATCACCCTTGTCCACATGTTTGTTGGCCACCTCAAAGAATTCCAATAGATTGGAGAGGCATGATGTCCTTTTACAAAAGCCATGCTGACTCTTCCCCAACGAATTGTGTTCATCTATGTGTCTGATAACTCTGTTCTTTACTACAATTTCAAACAATTTGCCTGGTACTGAAGTTAGGTTTACTAGCCTGTAATTGTGGGGATTGTTTCTAGAGCATTTAAAAAAAATTGTCATCACATTAGCTATCCTCCAGTCATCATCTGGCACAGAAGCTGATTTAAGGGATAGGCTACGTATCACAGTTACAATCTAATTTCTTTCTTCCTTGTATGTTTTGCATCATGAAAAATTAACATAATAGCTATGTGATCATGATGCAGTGAGAAGAGTGTCTTCTGGACATGGAACCTGTGAGGTGGTTGGGGGAAGAAATAAAAAGTTGGATCTATCATGCTGTCTGGAGTGGCTCATGACCATGAGTGTTTACTTCAGAGCAGACTGTCAGAAACAGGGCAGACACCCCAAACTGGTGGTATGTTGGTGAAATGTAATTATACAACCCAGTAACAAATGTGAACTCCTGGATCACTGAAACAGTCTTACCATGGAGTCACAGACAGTTCCCTTAAGCTCTCCAGTCTATCTTGTCACTTAGGCAAGCTGGATTCAGTGATAAAAGGTCACTTACACCAAAAATCACAAAATAGGTTGCTTGCAATCCCAAGAGACTAGTCACTTACTCCAGCTCAGTTGGTATCTTGGATCTCTCATAAAAGATGCCTGTAGCCAGTTCTGTAATAAACTAACTAAAGGTTTATTAGCTAGGAAAAAGAAATAAGAGTTATATACAAGCATGTAACACAAATGCATTGCAGTCTAAATCCTAAGAGTGATAGAGTTGTAGTGATCTGTCAATGCAAAATGTTCTCTCTCCTGCCCCCGCCCCCCCAGGGCTAAACCATGCCAAGCATCATGGGGAACTCTATGGTTGTGTTTAGGAATCCTTGCTCCTCCAAGTCCACACAGCATAAGAGAGATTCAGTTTCTCCTCCTTAGGGATTTTTATCCCTTCTTCTCTAGAGCCCAAAACTGACGGGATAAGTTCATGCATAGGCTTCTGATTCCTGGAGGGAGTTAGGAATGCAATCAACAAAGTCTCTGTCCTTTGATGCTACAAAATAGGTCAGTTGCTTTCAATGAGCTATTCTTGTGTGCAGGACAAGCACTTTATCGATGCTTCTTTTGTTGTTTGTTGTGTAATACAATTACAGAAGTTTACAATGCAAACACTCATGCATAATTTTGTACCATGGGCTATAGAGATTATAAATGAGAGTAATACATGTAGCATCCTACAAGCTTTTTATCAAGTCTAATCACTAAGCATGTTCTTATCAACTTAACACTTAATATCTGTTCTGATGTAAGTAAACAAGACTGGTTTCCAGTTGTGTATTTGTAAATGTTCAGTGAGGCCTGGGGCCTTGGCATGAGCTGGCACCTGGTCTGCCAGTATCACAGGATCATTGGGAAAGATCTCACTTGAAAAGGAAACTCCCACTCAGAAAAACAGGAAAACTTGCCTCCTCCCGGCTAGTTCTTCAACATTCTGAGAGCAGATGAGAAGAAAGTGGAGGGCAGTGGTCACGAGGTAATAATGCTGAGTGGCTGGGGAAGGAAGGATTTCTGACACTAAGTAAGCATTGTGTGGCTCACTCCTGGGGTGCATCCCTGAGAACATCTCTCCTTAAACTTTAAAGCAAAGCAAGTTTCATTCCTCAGAGGTAATTTCAGCTGTGCCTCACTTTTCAGGAGTATGGCTAGAGGCAGGCCAGGCAGAGCTTCCTGCTTTCCAGTTGGTGTTAATAATTTGTACTGAAATAGTCCTAGAGACCCAAAATCAGGGCCTCATTGTGCTGGGCACTGTACACACACATAGTAGGAGACGGTTTCTGCTGCAGCTCATAATCTAAATAGGACCAGACAGAGAGAGGGTGGGAGGCGAAACAGAGGCCCAAAGAGTGGAAGAGATTTGCCCACTGTCACACAGCAGGTCAGTGGGAGAGCTGGGAACAAAACCCAGGTTTCTCGACTTACTGTCTGGTGCCCTACCAACCAGACCATGCTGCTTTTGTAGCGCTTTGGCTCTCCGCTTAGGCTCTCTGCTTCTCCGTTAGCACCCCTTGCGCCCCACGTTCTTCTAGTGAATTCGGGGAGGTGGGTGTCGGGAGTGCATTGCAGTGCAGCTGAGGGAATATAAAACAACCTCTTCTCTCTGTTTTATACTAGGGTGAGTCATGTGATGTTTGCCTTCCAACAATCACTGTACCAGAACTCCATGAATTCCAAAGCAACAGGAGGCTCAGCAGCCTTTGATATCTCCCAGCTTCCTGCCTTATTGTGACATTCCTTCTGGGTCCTTTATTTTCACCCATCTGAGGTGTATGGTGAAAGAGCTGCATCAGGAAAATTGCTGAGAGAGCGGCTTGCATACGAGGGAGGGCCATGGGCTTGAGCTCAGCCATCCTTCACCTTTCCTACAAGTTCAGGCTGCTGCTGATCTTCATCTTCTGCATAATGGTGGTGGCATGGGCCACCTCCAGTTACCTTGTGGACACTGTACAGGAGACTCCCAAAGCAAAGAGCTTGGTGGAGAATTTCAGGAATGCAACCATGCTGGAGAAGGAGAATCAGAAAAAGAAGTCCATGTCAACTGTAGAAGAAGTTCCCACAGTGAAGTCTACCGTGAGTCACTGCCCTGCTCTCTCTCCCTACCTGCGTAAGTGGCTCAGTCTTCAGTATCTTTAATGAATGAAATCTGCTTTTGTGCTACTGATTCCTTGGTTCCCCTCTAGCCATCTTTCACCCAGGTGCTTTTCCTGTGAATCAAACTCAAAGCTAGTGACGGTTGCATAAAAGATAAACTGCGTCCTCTCAACTGTTAGATATCTGTTCACCCTAGAAATACTTAAGAAGTATAAAGAGATGTGTAGGACAGTTTAATACATTATGGGGAGAGGTTGTTGGGTCCTCACCATGCCCAGTGGTGGTGCTTTGGCTAGGTAAACTAAACTAACTCTGGTAGCTCATGAGTTACCTAGATGCTGTCACCCTGACTTCATTCTGAAAGGCTAGCAAAAACCCACCATGCCAACACTGGAAGGAGATGGAATGGATGACATCCCTACTTGCCTATGAGACTAGTTTGGCCCATATGTACTTACTGGCTATGGCAGCCAGTTAGACAGGGGAACAGAAGGCGGGGAAGGAAAACCCATCAGAAATAGCTGTAGCAGCCTGATATCTGGATACTGTGCTCCATTGGCAACTGTAGGTACCTGGTTACTGGGCTCATTATAGGTCCCATACTGTGCTCTTCATTGTTTAATCTGTTAAATCTTCAGTACTTAAGTACAGCCCATCTTCTGAAATGCATATTGCAACATGCTGAACTCCAGAATAATAATTTAGTAGGAAATGGGCCTCTGCCCCTACCTGACTTGCTTGCTGGTTCCACTGCTTCCCACCCCCCCTCTTTCTTTTATGCTGAACCCTGCTTTTGTGGTAAGATATTTCCATCCTCCTCACAACCCATACACTTCCACTTTCCATCTCCACAGCAGATGTGAAAACCCTAATGGGAAATGAAATGCAGTTTCATAAGTGTATCTTCCTTTGACAAAGACTGTGTGACTGTTTTGGGGACTAATGCTATCCTCCTGGCTAGGGGTCATATGGACATCTTCAGAGGCTTCCTTAGACTGGCCATTTTTATTAGTACCGTAGCTCCATGGAACTTTGAGCAGCCCATGGAACCTTGAGGTTTGCCATATTGGCCCATGCTACCTTTTTCAGCTTTACTGCCAGGGGGCGATTTCTGCGTTAGCAGCACAAAGCTTCTGGACCATGTCGTCCTCCTTGTATGCCCATGCTCATGCAAGCTGGTTGGGCGATGCTGACATTTTTTCCTGCAAAAAAAATAGTTTAAAAAAAATTCATTTTTTCTGGGAGTTTTTTTCAGTCAAAACTTTGCAACCATCTCTAGTCACAGTTGTGTGATTTCTTCTCCCTCAAGTGAGCTTTCTCTATGTCAGCAGAGGCTATAATGAAAGATCAGCACAGCAGCCACTGAAAAGGTCTAATTTGGGCATGGGAATGTTGGATTAGTAAGAGGCATTTCCTGACCCTAAAATGTTTACATCCTTCAATGTCCATGGTTAAAGCCATGATGATTTCCTGCACTTCTACTCTCACATCTCTCTCCACTCTCTCTCCCCTTGAAGCCCATGTTGAAACAATGACTATCCTTCTGATTGAATGGGACTCCTTTTATACATCACTGACATTGCTTCTTCAAGTGAATAAATGCTAAGCAACTCCAAGTATCCACTCCCTTCAGGACCCATGTAATGCCTTTACAACACTCTCCATTCCATTTGATCTGGGAAGCAAGATAAATTAGAATTTGAGATTGAACCCAAGCTTCTCATGCTGTTGTATGGACTGTGATGTAAAGGAGGTCAGACAAGATCATCAGAATGGCCCCTTCTGGTCTCGGAATCTATAAATGCTGGAGTGCAGAGTCACTTCCATGAAGGCACTTAGCTAGCCTGAAACCAGAAATGAATTAAGAATGCTTCCTGTACTTCTCCTATAGAGGGCCCCAGCAAGCTCAAGTTCAAAGCATCTCTCACATTCGAAGAGGTACGGAAGGAGAATCCTCAGGTGGCAAAAGGCCGGCATCGCCCTGCAGAGTGCTCAGCACTGCAACGAGTGGCCATCCTGATCCCACACCGCAATCGAGAGAAGCACCTGTTGTACCTGCTGGAGCACCTCCACCCATTCCTACAGAGACAGCAACTGGACTATGGTATCTATGTCATCCACCAGGTGAGGCAATCATGAAGGCAAGAGAACTGCTTGCTTGGGGGGGGATAGGAGATTAATTAACTCCTGTGCATCCCAAACTCTTCTGCCCTGCGGATATTTCTCCTGGCTTTGTGATGGTGCCTCAGGGCTGGCTGTCTCCTTTATTGGCTAGAGGACAATGGCATTCCTTTTGTTCAGCGATCCTGTCTGAATTAGAGAAGCTCTTTAAAAATGTCCCACCTTCCCTAACACCAATTCAGTTCTGTCTGTGTTAACAGTGCTGCGAGCTTCAAGGCAAACTGGCTGGTAGCTGCCTCTTGTGCTTTACGCAGGATGCCATCCAGCCTGCTCAGAACAAGTCTAATTGTTATAGTGCTAACATGGATTTGGCAGCCCTTCTGCATTGGGGCTCACACTGGTGCTAGTACTGGGGAATCTGGACTATTGTTGGTAAAGATGGGAATCTTTTTAGAAAATGTCCTTGATGTAGCTAGAGCCTTCAAAATCATACATAGGAAGCCCTTGCCAGCCTGAAGAAACTATGAAATGTATTGTAGCTTAGTTAAAAGAAAAGGAGTACTTGTGGCACCTTAGAGACTAACCAATTTATTTGAGCTGTAGCTCATGAAAGCTTATGCTCAAATAAATTGGTTAGTCTCTAAGGTGCCACAAGTCATCCCTTTCTTTTTGCGAATACAGACTAACACGGCTGCTAGTCTGAAACCTGTAGCTTAGTTAGCATTTCCGACCTAGGCCTTGAGGTGACCATCCTAATGTTTGTTACTGAGAAAATTAACTTACCCAGCATGTTAAACTTACACAACCAGGATGAAGCGTTCTCAGCCCCAAAATTTTGGGGGTGTTCAGATCAAGGATCTTGGTTCATGGGTCTCTTTCACCCCTTCAGGTAGTTTATTGATAGTGACAATCATTATTCACATCATAGTACTTGTGTACGAATTCCTGTTGTCTGGAATAAAACACTAAATAAGAGCTCTTTGGCATACAGATACCCTTTGCGTAGCAAAGATGAATGGAATGTGAAGTCCTGACAGTATGTTTGATACCTTCGAGATTCTGTTCACATTCAGTGGCTTTGCGCTAAATTAATTGCTAATTTTGTAGAGCATTTTAACTCTTGCTTGGGTTTCTTTCATACCCAACACTGGTACTGTGGTCAGGTGAGCTTGAAGCATAAGTCTGCTCTGGGAGTGGAAGCCAGCAAATGCTTTTCTCGTAACCCACTCTCAGGGCTTTCTGTTTTTAAACTTCCATTCACGTCTGCTCTACTTTGATTCACTCTTCAGATAGCAGGAAACAAATTTAATTCAAAACTCCCCACCCTGTTCTGTTTAAATAACCTCACAATTGTGTCATAAACCAACAAGAGGCAGGAAATTCTGAATGAAGACCTATTTCTGGCTCTAAATCATCTAGGAACAGGAGCAGCAGTGATTGGCAGGATCTGCTTTTGCTTGGAATATCCTGGTTTTTTTGTTTTTTTCATTACTCTGAATCGGAGTTTTACAGGTTGGCTGAAGAGGGGGATGTCCTTCCTTTACTACTTTAGGATGTATTAAAGAAGGCCCCAAAGCTCCTTCTGTCTAATCTATCACCAGTGCCAAGTCTTGTTTTCCCTGTTTTGCTGGAGGGTCTTTTTTTTGAAGACCCAGAGATGTGGACTGGGACTCTCCCATATCCTTTATTGTTAGGGGGTATTGATGGATAGGCACACACAAAACCAGAATGTGTAAACACAGAGAAGGGATTTTGAAGATCAGCTGTCACTTGCTCTTGTTAACGGTGAAGTCATAACCTTATTAGTTGTCCACACTGTGTTCCAGAAAAAGCAGGGTGGACCACACCTGACTTTTTAATACTAAACATGCAGAGACTGCCTCTTGGGTGATGGGAGAAAGAATCATAGACTATCAGGGTTGGAAGGGACCTCAGGAGGTCATCTAGTCCAACCCCCTGCTCAAAGCAGGACCAATCCCCAATTTTTGCCCCAGATCCCAAATGGCCCCCTCAAGGATTGAACTCACAACCCTGGGTTTAGCAGGCCAATGCTCAAACCACTGAGTTTCCCTTCCCCCAAAGGGCCTTTTGAGTCTTCTCCATTGATCATGAAAAGGGCACCAAGACAATTCTTTTCTCTCTGCAGGTCACCTTTACATTATTTTTAAAATATCATGTTTTTTTTTTTTAAGGGTGCTGGTGAAAGCCCTAAAGAACAAATCTTTCCTTTGTTCACAAAGTAGGTGCTGCACTGTTTGCCACAATGTATTCGTCCCCCAGTGTGCCTTAAACTTGCCTATAGGGGGAGAGAGGGGAGTTTAATCTCCATGAGTTATTCAGTCCTTGGGTTTAGGCTGAAACTGGCAACAAGAGGGCCAGTTAGAGCCACTGGTAATTGTGATGTGGCTTGCTGCATGTAGGAACTGGACTGGGATGACCTGATCAGTGACACCAAACAGCCTTCAGATGTTAGACTCTTTGTAACTACCAGCCTAGGCTGAATTTGACCTAATATGTAAATGAAAGGCTCCATATTCATACTCAACCTATATGCATGCCTGCTCTTCCCCCAGGCTTACCATCCCCTGGATGTGAGAAGGAACAACTTCTTCAGACTCCTTCACAGAGCACTTCTCTGTCTCCCTGGATGGATCCTGAAAGGACCCCCTCTCATTCCTCTGAGAAGGGCTTTTAAACTCTTAGGGCATGGCTACACTTGCAGATGTAGAATGCTGTGAGTTAAACCCACTTTCATACAGCTGAGTAGGGAAAGCGCTGCAGTCTGTCCACACTGACAGCTGCAAGCGCACTGGCGTGGCCACATTTGTGGCACTTGCAGTGGCGTTGGGAGCGGTGCATTATGGGCAGCTATCCCACAGAGCACCTCTTCCCATTCTGGCGCTGTGGCTTGTGGGAATGGGGTGGGGAGTGTAGGGCATTCTGGGTCCTGTCCCAACGCCCCATGATGCATTGGTTCGCATCCCAGCATTCCCTTTGCTTCCGTCCACATTTGGCTCCATCTTTCAACGTTTTTTGTACTGCGTGCTCTGTCTTCCCTTTTGGTCTGCGGGAATGGAGCCTGAACTGCTGAGGAGTATGCTGACGAGTCTCGCCAGCACGTCACGTTTGGCCGTTGAGTTATTCCTTATGATTCAAAGTGACAGTGAGGGCTTGACGGTGATATTGACTCGAGTAACGCATATGACACGAGTTTGCTTGTGGCATTCACGGACATGCTCACCACCACGGAATGCCGCTTTTGGGCTCGGGAAACAAGCACTGAGTGGTGGGATCACATCGTCATGCAAGTCTGGGATGACGAGCAGTGGCTGCAGAACTTTCAGATGAGAAAAGCCACTTTCATGGGACTGTGTGAGGAGCTCGCCCCCACCCTGTGGCGCAAGGACACGATATTGAGAGCCGCCCTGACGGTGGAGAAGCAGGTGGCTATTGCCATCTGGAAGCCGGCAACTCCAGACACCTACCGATCGGTTGCTAACTAGTTTGGAGTGGGGAAGTCGACCGTTGGACTCGTGTTGATGCAAGTTGGCAGGGCCATTAATCGCATCCTGTTCGGAAGAACCATGACTCTGGGTAATGTGCATGACATTGTGGCTGGTTTGCACAAATGGGTTTCCCTAACTGTGGAGGGGCAATAGATGGCACGCATGTTCCAATTCTGGCATCAGCCCACCTAGCCTCCAAGTACATTAATCGGAAGGGGTATTTCTCTATGGTTCTCCAGGCGCTTGTGGATCACCGTGGGTGTTTCATTGACATTAATACAGGCGAGCCCAGAAAGGTGCATGACGCACGCATCTTTTGGATCACTGCCCTGTTCAGGAAGCTGCAGGCGGGGACTTTTTTCCCAGAGCAGAAGATCACCATAGGGGAAGTCGAAATGCCCATTGTGATCCTTGGAGACCCCGCTTACCCTTTAATGCCGTGGCTCATGAAACTCTACACAGGGAGCCTTGACAGCAGCAAGGAACTGTTCAACTACAGGCTGAGTCAGTGCAGAATGACTGTGGAGTGTGCATTTGGCCGTTTAAAGGGCCGCTGGTGCTCTCTGAGGGGAAGCTGGACCTGGCCGATGACAGCATCCCCGTGCTTATATCCGCATACTGTACCCTCCATAACATTTGTGAAGGGAAGGGTGAACGATTCACTCAGGCATGGAACTCAGAGGTTCAACACCTGGAGGCTGAATTTGCACAGCCAGAGAGCAGGGCTATTAGAGGGGCCCGGCGTGGGGCTGCAAGGATTAGGGATGCCTTGAGGGAGCAATTTGAGACTGAAAGCCACCAATAATGTCTGGTGCCCTGCATGGGAATGAATTGCAGTCGTTCCAATGTTAGTAAGAATCTGTGTTTGCTATGCTGACTTGCAGTGCCTGTTTCTTTGCTGGGCTAAGGTATCTTTTACTTTATGCAATAATAAAGAATGTTTTCAAAGCCAGAAAATCCATTTATTGAAAAGAAAATTCATTTATTGAAAAGAAACACAACTGCTTGGGAAACAGAAAGAGCAAGAGGGTGGGGTGGGGAATGGTACAATCACAGATTTGGGTATGTCCTGTTATCATACTCAGCCTTCCTGTCTGGAGTGCTGTGCAATGAGTGCTGCACTTCAGGATGGCTATAATTCAGGATGGGGGTTGAGTGCAGAGGGTAAGGGTCGTAGTTTTCAGGGCTGGGTGGTGAAGCTACAGGTATTGGAGGCAGCTACTGGCTTTAAGAACCCGGATGCTGGGGAGAATGGGTTGGAGGTGACATGGGGGCACAAGGGAAAGAGTTTTGGGACAAGGGCTGCGGCGGGGGGGCGGGCACGGTAGCGCTCCGCCTGCATGGCTACGAGCACCTGGATGGAGTCCGCTTGGTGCTCCATGATGCTTATCAGCCGATCCGTGCTTTGCTGCCGGAGCACCGCGCTTTTGTGCCAGCGCACCTCATTCTGCTGGCGGATCCTCCTTTCACTGTCCCGTCACTCTTGCACTTTTCAATTTTCATTATTTGAATGCTGCATTACTTCATGCAACATCTTCCTTGCTTCTACGTGGCCTCTTTCTGATTCTTTGGAGTCTTTCGGCTGGTGATAACACAGACGGCTGAGATCTCAAGGTTGCATCTGTAAAGGCAAAATGCAACACTTAACAGAGGCAGCATTGTTCACACCAGACAGAGCAATCATTCCCCCACTTAAGGGCAAGCACAGTCTACACAATAGCATAATTTGTCCATCCCAATGCGAGCACACATAACCCACAGGAGCCCCAAAATGGTGAGTAAGCACAGGGTCAAGCGTGATTGATCGTTTCACGGCTGTACTGTCCTCTGAGTTTCTGTGCACTGGGGAGAGCCAACAGCATCAGGGGGCCCCTATACTGAACACTGTCCCCACATTTTCCACAGGAGTCGTCCTGGAAGATATCTCGCTGCTGAGGGTGACCTGGGAAGCAAGGGAGGGTCTTCTACTGCAATGCGGCTTCCGCCCTGGCCCATATGCAGCTTGCCTGTGTGCAGCAATGGTCCCCCCACCCCTCATGGCACAGTGGCGCGGACATATTAGCCTGACTTGGACAAGGACCACAGTGGTTCTCCTGAGAAACCTGCGCAAGCGCATTGCCCAAGTTCTGGAGGAGACCTTTGAAGAGATCACCGAGGCCGATTACCGTGATGTGACAGAGCACATCAATGCCCTATTCCGCATCTCGGCATGCCTGCAGCCCTAACCCTCCTCACCCCAAGAGCCTGCACCGAATAACTTCCTTCCCAAAATAAAAGCCGCTTACCAGGAACCTCCTCTGGTGTTTGTCCTTCCCCAAGCACTGGCCGCCGCGACTGGCTACCTTCCTCCTGGCTTGAGAGCAGCTCCTGGCTGCATGCATCTAGGGATTCCAGGGTGTCTTCCTCCGCCTCAGCACCCTCACTCCCGCTTTTCTCCTCCTTCTCCTCCTCCTCCCACCTTGTTGAACTGGGCTCTGAAGTGTCCATGGTGGTACTCGGAATGGAGATGGGGTCGCCCCCAAGTATCGCGTCCAGCTCTTTGTAGAAACGGCAGGTCGTGGGGGGCAGCACCGGAGCGTCTGTTTGCCTCACGGGCTTTGCGGTAGGTATTCTGCAGCTCCTTCACTTTAACCCGGCACTGCAGTGTGTCCCAGTCATGGCCCCTTTCCATCGTGTTCCTTGATATCTGCCTGAAGGTATTGTAATTCCTACGGCTGGAGCACAGGTGGGACTGGACCCCTTCCTCCCCCCAAACGCCTCGCCATTGCTCCATACTGGGGCTCGCCTGGCGCGTGGAGGCATGGTCACCTGGAAAGATTCGTTGAGAGCACTCCACACCTGGCTAAGCAAACAGGAAGGGGATTTTAAAAATTCCCAGAGAATTTAAATGGCGGGTTTGATGGTTGGTCACCTGAGGGCAGGGCAGTAGAGTTCAAAGTGATGACCAGAGTGGCTAGCAAAGGCATTGTGGGACACTTCTGGAGGCTGATCAGAGTGCTCTATAGGACCAGTGCATCCACACTGGCGCCACGGCGCTGAAGTGGGGGCGCAGCAAACGTTATTCCACTCGCTGAGGTGGAGTACCAGCAGCGCTGTAGCCACAGCGTCAGAGCGCTCTACGTGCCTTGCTAGTGTGCCCGGGGCTCCTTTATTGCACTGTAACTCGCAAGTATAGCCAAGCCCTGAGTGTTTTGATCTCCAGGCTCCCAGCTTTGGCAAAACAACTCTGACACTTCAACCTGGAGACAGGATCCTAGAAGCTAACAGCTTGGCCCATTGTCTTCCAAGTATGCACTTGAGGCTGCTTATCTAGGTTTACTGCATTGCTTTCCTGTTTGTTCTCCCTTCAGATCTTCATTAAGTTAGATCAGTACAGTCTTATAGGCAATTCTATTAACTCACCATAGTTACACAATAAATGTACCTCCCTGATCAGGTCACTTAAATATTCATATAATTATTGCACATCAGTAGTCCTAGATTAATACATTGCAGCTCATTGTCTGTCACAACTGAATCCTATGTGTGTGTGTGCGCTGCTGTGTCTGCAGGAAATATATATTAGCTTAGGGTTAAGTCCAATGGCAACTGATAAAACAATATTGATCATAATTTTTTAGCAGATGGTTTTATAAAAATAAACATTTGTTATACTTATAAGAAGCACACGGGATCTTTATAGGGGAGAAGGCAGCATGCCGCATTTATTGAGAATACAACAGTTAGCATATGCTTTTCATTCACACACACAGTCCTGCCAGTCGACGTTTAGAGTTACGAGTCCAGAGTCTGGATCAATCTAGTGGCCAGCCAGATTGGTCGCAGAGGGGAGCAGAGCTTTGTCGGTCGCGATCCGATGCTCCTGGAGTGTGACAAGATGAACCCAAAGTCCCATGGCTAAGCACCCTGTTCTTATAGTCTTTTTTCTCTGTTGAAGTCCATGGATTTTGCTGTGTCAGTTTGTGACCGGTTACTTCCTAATTGGTGTATCTTTTGACGTAAACGTTCCAATACACCTCCGAGAGGGTCATCCTGTCCTGGTTCCGATGTAATCAATTGTCCTGCCTTTAGGGGTGCCAGCCTTCACCTCAGGGTCGTCAATTTGCCCTTCCTTCATTATGGATGTGCGCTGATGATTTTGTGGTGTCGTTAAGTCTCTTTACGCCTTCTTCCTTGACCATCTGGCTATAACAATGGCCTTCACACCTTATCTTTTCCTGATGCATACATTCCTCATACACAAACAGTCTTTTTACAGAGACCTTTGAGAATACAAACAGTGTCAGTTTATTTTGAATCTTCTTAACATAGACACAGTACAAGGTCCTGTCTCTTACTTACTAAACCTTAAAACAAAGAAATGTATATTTATCTAGAGTGCCTAATTTACATATAGGAAACCATAGTAGACATTATAACTTATCCTAAAACAAAAGGGTGACCATAATCAGTCATAAGGATTGTTCTGGTCTGTCCCTGCCTTAACATCAGTACAGACACTGGCAGTCTGTCAGATGCATTTCTATCAATGTCCCAGAGGGTCATTCCTTTCTGCTATTCAAATGGGGTGGCTGGTAAAATGAAATCAAGACCTACATTAGTACCTCGACTCTTATAGTACAATTATAAAATCCTGCTCCTACACATTGATAAAGATGGAAAATAGTCAACTTCCTTTTTAAAGGGAATGTGAACTGTCATTCTCTTTCTGTTTGCACTGCAGGCCTTTGTTCACACATAGCCACAGGATGTGTTCTGCAGGCTAGCGTGTGGGTGCGTGCGTGCGTGCATTCAAATGCATGCATGCTCACGAGATGGCTGCGTCATTGCTCTAACTGAATTTTGTCACCATCATAGGCTTAAGAAACGACTAACTACAGCTCAAAATTCTTCAGCTACAATTAAAATAAACCTATAGAACAGATCCCTCTGAAAAGGGAAGAGGCACCAAACTATAGCAAAAAGTAAACATGTACAATCCAGTAAAAAATAGAATAAAATAAAATCCGAAGCCAGGAGTCCCGGTACAGCTCTGTGTATATAAAAGACAGTGTGTCTAGATTGCGGGTAGTGTACCAGACTGTGTGGTAGGAGTACCACATTTTTCCCTAGCTCTGCACATAATGTGTGACCTTAAGCAAGTCACTAACTTCTCTGTGCTTTAGCTTCTCTATATGGAAATAGCAATACTTTCCCTTGTTGTAAAGTGCTCGCAAATCAATGGAGGAAAAGTGCTAAATTTTAGAATACAGTTATTTTTTATGTTTATGTAACTCATGCTAATAATAACTGCATTTACACTCCGCGCTTTCTAAGCCACATGGTCGTTGCTCTTTCATTACTTTGTCTGATGGAAATTCTAAGGCAAGAAGTGATGGGAGTAGAATAGTATCACACAACTTAAGTTACTTCTGGCAGCTAGATAACCTGTGCCTTGTCTGACTCTGTCTATGGCCATTCATGACAGGTGGGGGATGAAGAAACACTTCACAATATTGGCTGCTTTGATGCCCAAATATAATGTCAAGGAATAGCTCTTTGTTTGGTGTGAGAACTTGGTACAGTATAAAGGCTGAGAGCCATGAAGCATACTGTAACCTATGCAATTAGGATGGAATCCAGGCAGGTTGCAAATAACCTTTAATGGGTTTGATGTATGCCTTGTTTTCCTTTCCTTACTCACAGGCTGGCAATACCAAGTTTAACCGAGCTAAACTGCTGAATGTAGGATACTTGGAGGCCCTGAAGGAGGAAAACTGGGACTGTTTCATTTTCCATGATGTGGACCTGGTGCCAGAGAATGACTTTAACATGTACACGTGTGACAAACAACCAAAGCACCTTGTAGTTGGCAGGAACAACACTGGGTACAGGTAGGAATGAAAGAGCTTGGAGAACATTTTGACTAGTAATTGCCAGATTATTGGTAACATTCCCCTTTCTAAAGGACCCTTAGATTGGTGCATTCCCTGCCATCTCATATAATACTCTGCCCTTCTATAGCGCCTTCCATCCAAGGATCTTTACAAACATAAATGAATTTAGTCTCTCAAATCACCAGTGAGGTAGGTCACTGTGGTTAGCCCTGTTTCTCACATGGGGTAATGGAGGTTCTGAGGGAGCTAAGTGATGTACCACAGGTTATGCATAGACACTGTGGCAGAACCAGGAATTCATTTCAGGTCTCCTGGTCCTGTGATTTTAGCGGGATCATCCTCCCAAAAGTTACTCTAATAAAGTTTCCTCTTCTGTAAGATCTTCATATCAGGCCTACATCTGTAGAAGAGGAAACTTTATTAGAGCAACTTTAGGGAGGATGATCCTGCCTCTCTCATTAGCTGTTTTTACAGCTCATAGCACAGTGGGGTCCTGATGCCAGTTGGGCCCTCTAGGTGTTACCGAAACACAAATAATACATCTAGAGTGTGAAATAGGAAATCAAGTCCCACCCGCCTCAGATAAACAAGGCCCTCAAATCTGGCCTGAATACTTAGAGGAGTTTGAGTAGGAATGCTGTAGCCTTTTCTTTGAAGATGTCCTTCCTTTTTTTATGCCATGCCAATACAAATATTAGTGATAAAAGTTGTGCTGCTCAAAAGCTGATCTGCAGTGTGTGAAAGTAGAACTCTTTTATACCCTTTATAAAGAGATGTGGGGGGGGAGGGGGCAAGGAGAAGACTTTAATGTGCAGCTCCTTACATGAGATAAACAGCCTCTTACCATGTCTTTCCCAGACCTGAAGAAGAACTCTGTGGAGCTCCAAAGCTTGTCTCTTTCACTAACAGAAGTTGGTCCAATAAAAGATATTACCTCTCCCATTTTGTCTCCCTTACCACTCAGTCAGTCTAACTCCAGGATTCCAACCAGACTCATAACAGATTTCCGGAAGTACTGTGCCTTGCAAAGAGAATACCAGGGGCCATAAGACAGCCCACTGAACACAGTAGAAGCAAGCACCCCAGTTATTCAAGAGTCAATTGGATTCCAGAAGAGTAACAATGGAATGACCCTTGAGGCACTTGAATGGCCTCAGATGCCCTAGTTACTGTATCTGTTTTGAGTAATGAATCACAGATGAATTTTTGCTCTTACTAGCGATTTTCTTCCAGTTAATTTTCTAAGCCGCCTTTTGTCCCTGGGAAAGAGCTGTTAGTTTTCATTCACATGACTTAGTGGTTTGAGCCTTGGTTTGGAGGTGGGAGGGAATCCGTCAGAGGGCTAGGTATGTTGTTAAGGCACTGGACTGGTGATCTTGGGTTAATTCTTGGCTCTGCCACACACTTCCCATGTGAGCTTCGACAAAGTCACTTTTTAAAATCTCTGTCTCCTGTACCCATCTTTAAAATTGGGACAGTTCTTCCCTATATCCCAGCAACTTCATTATCGTGTGAGAGAGACTCCGATCCTATGTTCAGGAGAGCCATGTAAGAACCTAGACAGATAGAGCCCTAGTGCCTGGAACCACGTCTTAAAACCCCATCAGGATTGACTCAGCCTTTTGTCCTGCTGAGGTGGCTAAATGAGGCAGTTTACTAGGTGCAGATCTTTCAAACAGGACCCAGGTGTTGACTTTTGTTTTTCCCAGGGGGTGCACCACCCTTGATTGGCTTCTTCCCTGGAGGCCCTGCCCTTGCTCCGCCTCTTCCTGCCCCTGGTCCGCTGCTCCCCCGATGCTCCTCTCCGCTCCCCTCCCATAGGTGTAGTTTGACTGCTGTTTTGTGGGGAGGGGGCAGGAGTGTGCCCATGCATGCACACACGTGCACACTGAAGCCAGTTTCTTTGGCTCACTGCCTTTCTCCCACTGCCTGGAGTGGTAGTGGGGGTGGGGGGGGGGGGATGAATTGCCTTAACAGGGGAGCCCCAGCTGCTGCTGGCAGCCACTTCGGTGCCAGCTGTGGCAGCAATGTCACTGCTCTAGGGCTGCTGCGGCCACCTCCCTGCTGGGGCTATTGTTGCTGCTGAGCAGATGCCACATGCTGGGCTCCTGCTTCCTCCCCGCCCATTCCCGTAACCCCTCCTCTTCCCTATCCCCTCCCCCTTCCTCTCCCCACTGTCCCCTGCCCCATCTCCTTCTCTTTCCCTGCCCACTGTCTATTCTTCCCCCCCACCCCCGCACATACCGTTGTATGGTGAACAGGTGGGCATTAGGACCCAGGAGGCAGCGGCCTGGAGCACTGGAGAACAGCTGCTCTGTCCTGCCCGCTCTGCTCTCCCTGAGCCAAAACATGCCGGGCAGGGTGGGTAGAAGGGGGAGGCCTGCCCTGCAGGCCAAGCAGAGCAAGCCTGCTCTACAGCTCAGTGTTCCTCCCAGAAATCGGGGTGGGGGGGGGGAGAAGTGGCACATGACCCCATGTAACACCCCCCCTCCCCACACCTCACCTCTGTTTGAGGGGAAAGTGCCTCCCTGCACTCCCCCAAACTGTGCCCGTGCCCCCTCCCCTGAGCGCCTTCTGCTGGCTGCTCACTCCTTTCTGTCCCTCCTGCCTTAAGGGCGAGTGATGGGGGTGGAGAGGAGCAAGCGGCGGAGGCTTCGGGGAAGAGGTGAGGCAGGGGCATGAAGAGGCACCACATGGGTGGGGCCACAGGGGAAGAGCCAGAGTGGAGGCAGGGCTTCAGTGCAGAGCGCGGGCGGGGCCACTGTCCATGGGTGCTGAACATATCCTATTTTTTTTCCGTAAGTGCTTAAGCCCCAGAGCACCCACAGAGTTGGTGCCTGTGAAACAGGACCTTAAAATGCAAGGGCCTATCTGTTGTACATAGACACTTTTATAGGGCATTTTTTGTAAAAGGAGGGATTTGCCCTAGTGGCCTTGTAGAAAATCTCCTCTCATCTCCTGTTGCTATGTGGTGACTGTCTACTTGGCTGCTGCACTCACCCCAGAGTGGCTACATTTCGGTAGTTCTGTATTTATATAGTTTGCAATTTGATCTTTGATTCTTTGGGACGGTAAGAAACTTTTCTCCTCAGACTTACAATATTGAATCCCAGAAGTTGAGGATGGAAAACACTTCTAGCTCCCTGGGGCCAGCACACAGTTGTTGCTACTGTATTTTTTCTAGTGTTTTTTTTTTTCCCAGTCTAGTTTTAACAGTCCCAGGTGAGAGGCTTCCACCTCTTCCCCTAAGAAAGAACCCCTCTGAGGTTGCTGGAACACTAATACACGCACAACCGGGTCATTAGGTGGAGTCTATCACTCCTTTCCTATTGCTTTGTTAAAAGCCCATTCACAAAACTCAAAAGAGATTGGCTTTTCCTGTTTTAGTAAGCTGTTTTCAGCCTTAAAACCTGTTGTGCAACAGGGTGTCTTGAGTAAAGCAGGTTTGTGGAGCTTCACCTGATGAACAGCAGATTAGAAACAGCTCTTTATTATCCCCACTGTTGTGCACAACAAGTATTCACTGTTCCGCAGATGGGCATCCTGGAATTTCCTCAAGGCTGGGATGATGCCACTTCATTTGCTTCAAACAACAAAATCACATTCACATTGAGGCCCATAGGTTAATGGCTATAAACCCTTGTTTACTGTTCTAGCAAATGTGGATTATGGTGAACAATAGGGATAATCTCTTGGCAACACTATTGCAGGGAGTCCAATGACACATCCAATAGAGAGCAAAACTGGATTGTAAAATGGGTGAGGTGTGTGTATATGAGGTCTCATTATAATTCTGTTTACTTTGCACAGATCTAATGTGACTGGCCTGAAATGAATTCAAAACCTTGAATTGAAGTCAGTGTTTTATTGGTTCCTCCCCATTCCTTGGCAGGCTTAACCCACTGTCCCATTTCAGATAGCTAGAAGAGCTACTAGTTTTAGGTGCAAGGGCTCATGCTTTCAAATGGGCTTGCACTCAAACCCTTGCATTTGTCTGTACAGATGAGGTACTTGCTGGTCCATCTAGCTGATCAAATCAGTCTGCTTTTCTAAACCACCCATCACTACAGTTTGTAGGTGGTGAGACACAGCTAAAATTCCCAGCAAGTTCTATCCAAAATAGGATCTCAGATCCTTTCCCCCCCATCAATCCTTGCATGCTGCAGCCTGATGATCTCCTTTGGCATGCTGGGGGAGGAGGTGAAGGGAAAGCAGGAAGAGAAGTTGTAAGAAGGAGGGGAAGAAGAGAAAGAAGAGGTGAGACATCAGAGGGAGAGTGTATCTAGCCAGAACAGCGTCTTTCATTGCTCACAGATAGACAAGGCATGCTGTCTCTAGAGAAGCAGACTGCAGTCCCAGAGAGTGACAGGAGTACAAGGGGCAGCCTAAATAATCTGACTGTAGAAAGAAAATAGGCTGGGGAAATAGGTGGGTGGGAGCCCTTGTTTTGGTCATTGGTGGGAGACTGTTCCATCCTGGGCACACTAAAGAAATGATCTTGGGTCTTCCAGGCTCAGTTTACTTTGCTTATCTTCTGTATAAACTGCAATGGACACCTTCTTCCAGTCTCTTCAGCTTATGCATTACATCTGCTTAGACTTACTCACCAACATATAATTTATAGCCACTTGCATATCACCTGGCAGGCTGTGTTGTAACCCAGGCCTTGAAGGCCAGAGGAGCGGAGTGTGCCAGAAAAAGCAACTAGCAAGAGGGTAAAAGGGCGAGTAAAGTGTGTCACCTAATTGGTGTAATTTCCAAGACAGAGAAGCTAGAAGCTGAAATTAATCTCCCTTAGAGTCAAGCTCCCTTACACTAATTTATCACTATGTAATTTACACATTACAGTATCTTACACATCACCTCTGAATTTGTCCTCCAGTGCCTCTAGCTCCGTACCATTACAATCTGTTTTTCGTATCCAGTCTTCAAGATTTTACTGTCAAATTGTAATACCAGCAATCCACTGATTAGAAAATAGCTTGCCTTCCTTTCAGTATGTCATTGTGTAGCCTTGCTGCCTCCCTTTTCATCTAGAGCTGTTGGGATACAGAGCCATCTTTGACTGGCAAGGACAGGTCCAGAGTTAAAGAGCAAAGTAAAGAATGCTCCAGACTGCCAGTTGGAGAGAGAGTTGTTCTGATTAGTACTCTGAAGTGAATCATTGTTTTTTGGAGCAAAATGGGCCTAAATCCAGGACCTGAACACCTTTGAATTTTGGAGAAAGTTCAGACCTTGATTCAAACTTTGCAGCTTGGGCCCAAGGTTTCAGGGCTGTGTTTCCAGTAGTATTAGTTCTTAAATTTCATGTCACTTCTATCTTTCAGTTTTTTTCACTATACCTTCTTGTCCATTTCTAGGTTGCGTTACCAGGGATATTTTGGGGGAGTAACTGTTCTAACAAGGGATCAGTTTTCGAAGGTGAATGGATTCTCTAACAATTACTGGGGCTGGGGTGGAGAAGATGACGACCTCCGAATCAGGTAACCAAATGGCTAGTGGGAAATGGGTGTGTATGGTATGGTATAGTATGGTATAGGATGTGGATGAATGGGATATCTGCCTATAATATCCCAAGTGTGACTTAACATGAGCACTTCAGTTCAGATGGAATAGGGAAGGGAATGTACCACTGGAAGTTCTTGAGATATGAAGAGTAAACGAGTTAGGGAATTTGCAATGCGTGTGGCAGGGTATTAGTGGCTGATCAGCAGTGTGTTACTGGGTGGTGGAATCGAGATGACAACTGATTATGGTTGTGTCTGGCAGCAGGATACTTACATAGCTGCGCTGTCTGTGTTATGGGGAAATGATTGATTTCACCGAGAGCAGAAGCGTTAATTTTGAGTAGGATTTTCAGTGTTGTTTTCTTCTGTGTATCAGAAGAGGGGCATCCCTTGAGAATCCTCCTCAGGGCTGCAGCGGAAGCAATTACATCCGTATTCTGCTTTTTGACTCTGTATTAAACATACTACTCTCCTTTGAGCCTCCTCCTAAAGGAAGTTCTGTGAAGAGAGTCTGAGGATGCAAACTGAGTGTGTCTCATTCATTTGACAATTTACTGCTTATTCAGGGTATGTCTACACTATGAAATTAGGTCGAATTTATAGAAGTTGATTTTTTAGAAAGCGATTTTATACAGTCGATTGTGTGTCCCCCCACTAAGTGCATTAAGTCGGTAGAGTGCGTCCACAGTACCGAGGCTAGCATCGACTTTCGGAGAGTTGCACTGTGGGTAGCTATCCCATAGTTCCCACAGTCTCCACCGCCCATTGGAATTCTGGGTTGAGCTCCCAATGCCTGATGGGGCAAAAGCATTGTCACGGGTGGTTTTGGGTACATGTCGTCAGTCGCCCCTCCCTCCATGAAAGCAATGGCAGACAATCGTTTTGTGCCTTTTTTCCGTGCGGGCGCCATACTGCTTTCAGCAGACGGTGCAGTAGGTCTGCAAACCGTCGTCATCGAACGACCGCTTCCGCTGCCACTCTGCTTTTCTGCTCTCCTGGTGGTCTCACAGGTCCTCTGTCTATATGACCGTCGTCGTCCACTGCTTCCGCTGCAACTCTGCTCGGCTGCTCTTGTCTCGCCATACCACGGCAAGCATGCAGCCCGCTCAGCTGTTGTGTCCTGGAAGCAGACGGTGCAGTAGGTCTGCAAAACTGGTCATCCAACCACTGCTGCCCCTGCAGCTCTGCTGTCCTGCAGACGCCATAACCACGGCAAGCATGGAGCCTGCTCAGATCACCATGGCAGTTATGAGCAGTGATGAGCTGCCAAAATCTTAACAACGGGTTCCCTCCTCACCCCACGAGGGGGTCGTTGCCCACCCCTGCCTCCCGGGACTCCTGCCCCATCCAACCCCCCCGCGTTCCTTGACGCCCCCCCCAGGACATCTCCCCATCCACCCTCCTCCGCTGTCCCCTGACTGCCCCCAGAACTGGGCAGGAGGGTCTCATGGGCCACCGTAGTGGGTGCCCACCCCACCCCTAAGAGCCAGAGGCACCTGCCGGGGGGCGAGGTGGGTAGTCCTGGTGGTGCTTACCTGGGGCAGCTCCCAGGAAGCATCCGGCAGGTCCCTCTGGCTCCTAGGGGAAGGGGAGCATAGCTGGGGGGGAGCAGGGGGAGCGACCGCTCCTCCACTGATCACATCAAAAGTGGCGCCTTAGGTGCCGACTCCCTGGGTGCTCCGGGGCTGCAGCACCCACGGGGAAAATTTGGTGGGTGCAGAGCACCCACCGGCAGCTCCCTGCCCCGTGCCCAGCCCCAGCTCACCTCACCTCCGCTCCACCTCCTCCCCTGAACGCACCGCCCCACTCTGCTTCTCCGCCCCCTGGCTTCCCGCGAATCAGCTGTTTGGCGGGAAGCTGGGGAGGGTTGAGAAGCAGGTGGTGGCTTCCTGCTCAGGCTGAGGGTGGCGGAGGTGAGCTGGGGCAGGGAGCGGTTCCCCTGCGTGCCCCCCCCACCCCCCTCCCCCGGGTTACTTGCTGCAGTGCGGGCGGCCCTCCTCGTGCCCCCCCGCCCCAGCTCACCTCCGCCTCCCTGGACCTGAGCGGGAAGCCTGCCCCAGCTTCCCACGCAAACAGCTGATTTGCGGGAAGCCTGGGGTGGGGGGCGGAGAAGCAGAGCGGGGCGGCGCGTTCAGGGGAAGAGGTGGAGTGGAGGTGAGCTGGGGAGCTGCCGGTGGGTGCTCTGCACCCACCAAATTTTCCCCTTGGGTGCTCCAGGGCTGGAGCACCCATGGAGTCGGCGCCTAAGGCGCCACTTTTGTCAGGTTAAATTTAGAAGCCCTTTTAGAACTGGTTGTCCCTCGCGGAACAATCGGTTCTAAGAGGGCTTCTAAATTTAACAACCGGTTTTAGCGAACTGGTGGGAACCGGCTCCAGCTCACCACTGGTGAATCAGCATTGTAAACACCTCGCACATTATCATGCAGTATATGCAGAACCAGAACTTGCAAAAGCAGGCGAGGAGGCGACGGCAGCGCGGTGACGAGAGTGATGAGGACATGGACACAGACTTCTCTCAAAGCACGGGCCCCAGAAATTTGGGCATCCTGGTGGCAGTGGGGCAGGCTCATGCCATGGAATGCCAATTCTGGGCCCGGGAAACAAGCACAGACTGGTGGGACCGCATAGTGTTGCAGGTCTGGGATGATTCCCAATGGCTGCGAAACTTTTGCATGCGTAAGGGCACTGTCATGGAACTTTGTGACTTGCTTTCCCCTGCCCTGAAGTGCAAGAATACCGAGATGAGAGCAGCCCTCACAGTTGAGAAGCGAGTGGCGATAGCCCTGTGGAAGCTTGCAACGCCAGACAGCTACCGGTCAGTCGGGAATCAATTTGGAGTGGGCAAATCTACTGTGGGGGCTGCTGTTATCCAAGTAGCCAACGCGATCACTGAGCTGCTGCTATCAAGGGTAGTGACTCTGGGAAATGTGCAGGTCATAGTGGATGGCTTTGCTGCAATGGGATTCCCTAACGGTGGTGGGGCCATAGACGGAACCCATATCCCTGTCTTGGGACCGGAGCACCAGGGCAGCCAGTACATAAACCGCAAGGGGTACTTTTCAATGGTGCTGCAAGCACTGGTGGATCACAAGAGATGTTTCACCAACATCAGCGTGGGATGACTGGGAAAGGTACGTGATGCTCGCATCTCTAGGAACTCTGGTCTCTGGGAACGGCTGCAGCAAGGGACTTACTTTCCAGACCAGAAAATAACCACTGGGCAGTGATGAGATGCCAAAATCTTAACAACCGGTTCCCTCCTCACCCCACGAGGGCATCGTGGCCTGCCCCTGCCCCTCGTGACTCCTGCCCCATCCAGCCCCCTCCCCTGTCCCCTGACTGCCCCTGGAAGCAGGAGGGTCTCGTGGGCCACTGTAGTGGGTGCCTGCCCCGCCCCTAAGAGCCAGAGGGACCTGCTGGGGGGTGAGGTGGGGAGTCCTGGAGGTGCTTACCTGGGGTGGCTCCCGGGAAGCATCTGGCAGGTCTTTCTGGCTCCTAGGGGCAGGGTAGCGTAGCTGGGGGGGAGCAGGGGGAGCGGCCACTCCCCCCACTGATCACATCAAAAGTGGCCAGCCTTAGGTGCCGACTCCGTGGGTGCTCTGGGGCTGGAGCACCCATGGGGAAAATTTGGTGGGTGCTGCAGCTCACCTCCGCTCCACCTCCTCCCCCGAATGTGCCGCCCTGCTCTGCTTCTCCACCCCCCTACCCCCGGCTTCCCGCGAATCAGCTGTTCGGCAGGAAGCCGGGGAGGGCTGAGAAGCAGGCAGCGGCTTCCCACTCAGGCCGAGGGTGGCGGAGGTGAGCTGGGGCAGGGAGCGGTTCCCTGCGCCCCCCCCCTCCCGGGTTACCTGCTGCGGCGCGGGCGGCCCTCCTTGCGCCCCCCCACCCCAGCTCACCTCCGCCTCCCTGGGCCTGAGCGCGAAGCCACGGCCTGCTTCTCAGCCCTCCCAGGCTTCCTGCACGAACAGCTGATTCGTGGGAAGCCGGGAGGGGGGGAGGGCGGAGAAGCAGAGCGGGGCGAAGCGTAACTCAAGGGGGGAGACGGAGTGGAGGTGAGCTGGGGTCAGGGGTGGGGAGGGGAGCTGCTAGTGGGTGCTCTGCACCCACCAAATTTTCCCCATGGATGCTCCAGCCTCAGAACACCCACGGATTCGGCGCCTAAGGCGCCACTTTTGGCCAGTTGTTAAATTTAGAAGCCCTTTTAGAACCGGTTGTCGGCTTCCAAATTTAATAACCGGTTCCAGCGAACCGGTGCTGTCATAAATATAAAGGGAAAGCTAACCACCTTTAAATTCTTCCTGGCGAGAGGAAAAAACCCTTTCACCTGTAAAGGGTTAAGAAGCTAAGATAACCTCGCTGGTACCTGACCAAAATGACCAATGAGGAGACAAGATACTTTCAAAGCTGGAGTGGGGGAAAACAAAGGGTTCTCTCTGTCTGTGTGTTTTTTCTTTTGCCGGGACCAGAGCAGGAATACAGGTCAGAACTCCTGTAAAGGGTTAATAAGCAATCTAGTTAGATATGCGTTAGATTCTGATTTGTTTAAATGGCTGATAAAATAAGCTGTGCTGGAGGGAATGTATATTCCTGTTCTTATGTCTTTTTGTAACTTAAGGTTTTGCCTAGAGGGATTCTCAGTGTTTTGAATCTAATTACCCTGTAAGGTATTTACCATCCTGATTGTACAGAGGTGATTCTTTTACTTTTTCTTCAATTAAAATTCTTCTTTTAAGAACCTGATTGGTTTTTCATTGTTCTTAAGATCCAAGGGTTTGAGTCTGTGTTCACCTATGCAAATTGGTGAGGATTTTTATCAAGCCTTCCCCAGGAAAGGAGGTGTAGGGCTTGGGGGGATTTTGGGGGGAAAGACGTTTCCAAGTGGGCTCTTTCCTGGTTATATTTTGTTAGACGCTTGGTGATGGCAGCAATAAAGTCCAGGGACAAAAGGAAAAATAGTTTGTACCTTGGGGAAGTTTTAACCTAAGCTGGTAAAAATAAGCTTAGGGGGTTTTTCATGCAGGTCCCCACAACTGTACTCTAGAGTTCAGAGGGGGGAAGGAACCTTGACAGGTGCGAACCGGCTCCAGCTCACCACTGCCGTTGGGGATTTTGAAATGCCTATAGTTATCCTCAGGGACCCAGCCTATCCCTTAATGCCATGGCTCATGAAGCCATACACAGGCACCCTGGACAGTAGTCAGGAGCTGTTCAACTACAGGCTGAGCAAGTGCAGAATGGTGGTAGAACGTGCATTTGGACGTTTAAAAGTGCGCTGCCGCAGTTTACTGACTCGGTTAGACCTCAGCGAAACCAACATTCCCATTGTTATTGCTGCTTGCTGTGTGCTCCACAGTCTCTGTGAGAGTAAGGGGGTGACGTTTATGGCAGGGTGGGAAGTTGAGGCAAATCGCCTGGCAGCCGATTACGCACAGCCAGACACCAGGGCGGTTAGAAGAGCACAGCAGGGCGCACTGTGCATCAGAGAAGCTTTGAAAACCAGTTTCATGGCTGACCAGGCTACGGTGTGAAAGTTCTGTTTGTTTCTTGATGAAAACCCGCCCCCTTGGTTGACTCTACTTCCCTGAAAGCCAACCGCCCTCCCCTCCCCCCTTTGATCACCGCTTGCAGAGGCAATAAAGTCATTGTTGTTTCAAATTCATGCATTCTTTATTAATTTGTCACACAAATGGGAGGATAACTGCCAAGGTAGCCCGCGCGGGGGGGAGGGGGGGGAGGAGGGAAGCACCAGGTGGGGTGGTGGAGGAGGGGAGGACGGAAGGACAAGGCCACACTGCACTTCAAAACTTATTGAATGCCAGCTTTCTGTTGCTTGGGCAGTCCTCTGGGGTGGAGTGGTTGGGTGCTGGGAGCCCCCTCCCCCCACCCCCGCGTTCTTGGGCATCTGGGTGTGGAGGCTATGGAACTTGGGGAGGAGGGCGGTTGGTTACACAGGGGCTGCAGCGGTGGTCTGTGCTCTTGCTGCCTTTCCTGCAACTCAGCCATACGCCAGAGCATATCAGTTTGATCCTCCAGTAGCCTCAGCATTGCATCCTGCCTCCTCTCATCACGCTGACGCCACCTCTCCTCTCGCTCGTCCCTCCTGTCCTCGCGTTCATTTTGTGCTTTCGTGGACTCTGACATTGTTTCCCTCATCGCATTGTGCTGGGCTCTATCAGTGTGGAAGGACTGCTTGAGCTCAGAGAACATTTCATCGTGAGTATGTTTTTTTTGCCTTCTTATCAGCGCTAGCCTCTGGGACGGAGATGCTCGTAGCAGCGTTGAAACATTTGCAGCTTCAGGAGATAAAAAAGGGAGAGTAAAATTGAAAAAGACACATTGGCCATTTAAAAGGAGAGGCTGATGTTTCTGGGTTAACGTGCAGCACAAACCCAACTAAACTAAATTCTCTGGGATGATCACTTCACCCCTCCCCCCACCACGTGGCTAACAGCGGGGATGATTTCTTTTCAGCCACAGGCAAACAGCCCAGCAGGAATGGCCACCTCTGCATGTCACCTTAATAAAATTCCCCTATTTCAACCTGGTGACCATGAATAATATCACTCTTTTGAGGATAACACAGAGAGATAAAGAACGGATGTTGCTTGAATGGCAGCAAACACCGGGACCACACGCTGCCATGCTTTCTTATGCAATGATTCCAGACTACGTGCTGCTGGCTTGGCGTGGTAAAGTGTCCTACCATGGAGGATGGACTAAGGCTGCCCTTTCCAGAAACCTTTTGCAAAGGCTTTGGGAGTACATCCAGGAGAGCTTCATTGGGATGTCCCTGGAGGATTTCCGCTCCATCCCCAGACACGTTAACAGACCTTTCCGGTAGCTGTACTGGCCGCGAATGCATCCCAAGTCTTCAGGGCAAATTAATCATTAAACACGCTTGCTTTTAAACCGTGTATTATATTTACAAAGGTACACTCACCAGAGGTGCCTTCTCCGCCGTCAAGGTCCAGGAGCCCGGGTTGGGAGGGTATTGGCTCCAGGGTGATAAAGAGTTCCTGGCTGTCAGGGAGAACGGTTTCTCCGCTTGCCTGGTGTGCGCTATCTTCAACCTCCCCTTCCTCATCATCTTCTTCGTCCCCAAAATCCTCATCGCTGTTGCGTGAGACTCCGTTGCAGGAGTCCACGTACAGATGTGGGGTAGGTGTAGGGGCACCCCCTAGAATTGCATGCAGCTCATCATAGAAGCGACATGTCTGGGGCTCTGACCCCGAGTGGGCGTTTGCCTCTGTGGTTTTTTGGTAGGCTTGCCTGAGCTCCTTAAGTTTCATGCGGCACTGCTGCGGTTCCCTGTTATAGCCTCTGTCCTTCATGCCCTTGGAGATTTTTTCAAATATTTTGGAATTTCATCTTTTGAAACGGAGTTCTGATAGCACAGATTCATCTCCCCATACAGCGATCGGATCCAGTATCTCCTGTTCGGTCCAGGGTGGAGCTCTTTTGCGATTCTGGGACTCCATGGTCACCTCTGCTGATGAAATCTGCACGGTCACCTGTGCTGATCAGCTTGCCACGGTGGCCAAACAGGAAATGAAATTCAAAAGTTTGTGGGCTTTTCCTGTCTACCTGGCCAGTGCGTCTGAGTTGAGAGTGCTGTCCAGAGCGGTCACAATGGAGCACTCTGGGATAGCTCCCGGAGGGCAATACCATCTAATTGCGTCCACACTACCTCAAATTCGACCCGGTGATGTCGATTTCAGTGCTCTTCCTCTTCGTCGGGAGGAGTACAGAAATCGATTTTAAGAGCCCATTAAGTTGACAAAAATGGCTTCATTGTGTGGACAGGTGCAGGGTTAAATCAATCTAATGCTGCTAAATTTTACCTAAACTTGTAATGTAGACCAGGGTTCAGTCATCAAGAAGCCTTAGGGCTTCAACTCTTCAAACCCTGTTTAGCTTTCTGACTGCAAGCTAGATGCTCTTTCAGCTGCTTTGGTGACAAATAGCCCTGGGTACTTCTCAATTCTGTGGCCACGAAATTTGCTTTCGCACTTGTCACTTGCAGGAGGATTATGCTCCATAAACTTTTATTTAAAAAACAAAACACCCAAAATGTTCAAAGGTGGGTGCCTGAAGTTAGGCTCTATAATGCATGTGAGGAACTTCAGGTATCTAGTACTTGCTGTTGCAAGGAGACCCTTCAAAATGTAAAGAGGTTAAATTGATGCCATGATGTGTGGTGTCTCAGTCTGCAGACAGCCTGAAACAATAAGTCTGAGAGGTGCCAGCTGCCCAGTGAGTGCAGTGAGATGTTCATTCTGTACCCGAACGATGAATGTGAACCTATTGACTTCATTGGGGCCAGAATATCAATGTTATTATTTCCTTGCCCATGTGTCTTGGTCCTTCTAACAAACTGCCAGTTTGTGTGTTTACCCCGTTATGCTGAACTGCCTCCCCTGTTGCCAAAATCCACAAGGGTCCCCTGCCTTCGTAGTTGAAATCTTTAGCTTCCCTCTAACTTCTTCAATGCCATTGTGTTTTCAATGGGAAAGCCTGTAGCTCATTGAAAATGGCATAAAATAATGTGACTTTAATATGAAAATAAATAATAGAATTAAATATGCATTCCATCATACAATCAAGACAGACTAGACTGTGTTGTTTTTAATTTTCCTGATGCTACCCTGGAATTTTCAACTGTCACCCGAGAGCCTCAGAATCCAGCGCCCTGGCCACAGAAGTTAGGCCAAGTTCACTGTAGAATGAACGAGGCCTTGCCATAGACTCCCTGGATGAATACAGCCAACATGAAACAGGCTGCAAGGCTAGAGAGAAAGACTGGCTGTTTAAATGCTCTGTAGTATAATGTGTTTAAACCCCCAAGTAAGCCATACTAACTTAACAGTTAATTGCTTGTGGTCAAAAGGAATGGATGGCTGGAGCCGTAACTGAGTGTGCTGTGGGAAAATAGAAGTTTGCTAGGCTCCATTTCTATGGTGGAGTGTGGTGTGGGGGAAAGAGGAGGGTGTGTCTGAGTTCTCTGGGGGTGTGGCTCTCTGTTCTGTCTATATACATACGTTAGCTCCCCATCCTCTAGATGCCCTTGACAAGTCTGTGACCCCCTTCCTGCCATGCTTAAAGGTACTGTTCTGTTCACTGTAATGTTATTACTTTCAGGGTTGAGATGCAGAAGATGCGGGTGATACGGCCATCCCCTGCTGTAGGAAAGTACACTATGATCTTCCACACAAGAGACAGAGGGAATGAGGTGAATGGAGAAAGGTGAGTCAGGACTAGCATTCCGTTCTACACCCTCTCGCCGTACGGGGAGACAGAAAGGACTGATGGTGCAGCCTCTCTCCTGCTAACACCATCTGGGAAAGTGCTTTCTGAGGTGTCCTTCTCCTGTGAGCCTTATAGGAGAAAGAGGCTAACTAGCTAGGCTTGTTCCTGGAGACCATTGCATGGTATCTGATCACCTCTTAAAATTGTGCACATAAATCATCCCCCCGCCACCAACAGCTAAGACAGAGTTACAGTTAAAGGCACATATCCATCATTTGGGTGCACATTATCTTTCAAGCCTCAAAGGTTAGAAAGCCAGGAGTTTTCATGAAATTATAGGCTACCTGTACATGTGAATCTGATCCTGCTGAGGGAAGGGAAAGCAGGACTCTATGCTTCCCAGTACACATGCACACATGAGAATAGATGTAAAACTGTGTAAAAGGAACACTGTCTTTAAAGTGCTCTCACTTAGGGGGGAGGGATAGCTCAGTGGTTTGAGCATTGGCCTGCTAAACGCAGGGTTGTGAGTTCAATCCTTGAGGGGGGCATTTAGGGATCTGGGGCAAAAATTGGGGATTGGTCCTGCTTTGAGCAGGGGGTTGGACTAGATGATCTCCTGAGGTCCCTTCCAACCCTGATATTCTGTGATTCTCCTTCAGATCCACCAATAGCCTAGGTGCAGGGTAGAGCTTGATGCTCCTCTGCTGTGAATTGTAATGGCACCTCCAGCTCTGGAGTAGGGGTTTCTCAACTCTACAGTCCTATAAAATTTTTTTTCTCTGATTTATATCCTTAGGATGAAACTTTTGCGGCAGGTGTCCCAAGTGTGGAAAACAGATGGGCTGAACTCCTGTTCCTATAAACTGCTCTCAGTGGAGCACAACCCTTTGTACACTAATGTCACAGTAGATTTCAGCGTGCCACCCAAGATCTTGTAACATTGTTTCCTGTAGATTCTAGAAGACGGAAATAGATCTTCCTCTTGCGGTAGCTGCTGCAGTGACTGGAAAGGCAGCGTTCTGCCTGAAGGGGTCCCCCTGCAGCACAGAGACAATGCAGAGGAAATAGCTTCTTTCATCCTTTCTAATTATTTGGTTACAAATTTGTTTTGTGGCAGCGCTGTGCGTTAAGCTGGAGACCTGAACTGCCTGAGTGGATATGTCACCGTGCCTGTTAGTTTGTTTTCACTGGGATATTTAGAAAGTCTACTTGTTCGGGCTGTTGGCTTTTCATTGGCCTTGTTGGGAGCTTGAACTACACCCACTGAAAGCTTCAGCTCCAGTAGCTGTTTCCAAACCTTCTGCCATTAGAGAGCAGGACACAGGAGCCAACATTGCCGTGTTTTCTAAAGGAGTGAGACTGTTATCATACAAAGCACAAGAATATTTTATAGCCTAAAGTCTTGTTTAGAAAGGCTGATTTGATCTCAGCCTGGGTAAATAAGGAAAGGGAGAGGGAAGTAATCATGTTAACTGCAGCCACGTTGAAGAGAATTTAAAAACTCTCAATAAAATACAACCCATTTCACTCCAAAGGATTCCCTTGTCCTTCATCAGTTCAATTCAGTACCTAGTGGGAGTGCTCAAGAGTCCTGTGGGTATATGAAAGGCTCACTTATTTCTGCAGCAAACCTGTAATACAGACAGTAGTGTGGTTATCACCTACTGTGCCAGTCTGGGCTGGGCATTGAGGGAATACACACAAATAAGTAGTGTAAAATGGATTGAGACTACCCCCAGTTTCTTGCTTCCTAGACACTGTTAGCCTGGTGCTCGGTGTGGTATAAATACCCAGTAAGGTAATGACTTGGCTTTTTGTAGTTCGTGCTTTAGAAAAAATGGAGTGGATTTGTGGATAAACTGGTTAGCAGTTGCAGTAAATCGCAAGTTTTTCAACTGCAAATGTATGGGAGTGGTGTAAGCCCCTTCTCTACAGCAGCAGACAGCACTGTGTTGACACTTGCTTGATGGGTAGATGTTGGTTGCAATCAATAAATGTAAGATCATAGTCTTCTCAAGAAAAAAAGCTTTGATTCTGATGTTTGTTATATTAATTCTTCTAGAAAGCAGTAATTTATTGCCTAGAAACTTGAATATTAAAAACCCTCTTATGGTAGCATGAAGTCTAAAGAATTATTTCCTAGCTAGTTGCTAACCGTATTCATTCTGTTCTGCAGAGGAAAGACTCAAGAACAGTGTCCATCTTGGCCCCTGAATTTGCCAACTGCATCCATTTGACCTTCAGACTAGCTCTGAAATTACTAATATTTTGGAATGTAGCAAAAATTGCTGAGATTTTAAAATCAGTGACAGATTTTTCACTTCCACTATTTTCTGTTGTTGCTGATGGTCAGGCAGGTGGTTTTTTGAGGGGAGCGGGGGAAAAAAATTCCATCTCTCCCCTCTGTAAAACTGTCCCAAAAGCAGCTGTTGCTCAAGCCCACCAGGGCTGAACAGGTGGACTGTATACAGTGAGGTCACAAAGGGGGCAGGACCTTCCAGACACTGTTTCAGTCTGAAAAGTTAGATTTTTTACACTCTTACCTTTTTCCTCAAATCAAGCAAATGGGCCAAATTTTACATTTCAGTCATTCTAGCTCTCACTGTATTGTGTGCTTAGAGTGGTTTTATAATGGGAAAAGTGTGGAGGGTTTTCCTAACTTATTCCTCAAAACCAAGGATTTTAATTGTGTTTTAATTCTGCCAAAAAGCAAGAGCCTGCATCTTGAAAACTTGAGACAAAAGGTCAATGTTTGGAAAATTAAAAATGTGTGGAAGTGAAAATTACAAATGATGTATAATGGAAATAGCAGATGCTTGCTATCATTAATGCTATAAAAGCTATGAGACGCTGCTCCACCATAAACACTTTGAAAAGTAAATTCCATCATATGCTGCCATCTGCTGTTTCCCCCTGAACACTGCCGCAATAACTGCTCAAGGAAGCTGCAGCTGTCAAAAGTATCTGTTTCATGCAGCAGAGATCAGCAGCCCAGAGGAACTCTGTGCCACCACAAATTGTGTTGTGGCTATGACACAAGGACTTCCTCATTTTGGCACTAGTAGACCTCATATGGTGGAGAATATGATATAGTCTGTAGACTGAATACAAAGCGGCTGCTCTGGAGAAGTGGTTTTTAGAACAGACTAATCGCTAGTGCCACCTAATGATAAAAGGAAATTAAACTGTAGTTGCATTTAGTTTGGTTCACTTGTCTCCCCGCCCCCCGAATGCTACCACGAGTCTACACTGACCAGGAAGGCAGAGTTAGCAAGTGCAGAAGACCGTAGCCTTTATTAATGGTATTTCTCTGCATGCCAGTGCTTATGCTCTTTCTAGTAGTTTCTGGATGCCATTTGAGAAGTTGGTTGGTGATAATTAAGTCCTGTTTTAATAGGCACAGGACATAAACTAGAGCAGCTTGGTAAGGCATAGAGAAGGAGCAAACAGCAGAGATAGTTGAGACGCTGAGGCTTTTAATCCTAACGTGTGTGGATTCAGACCCTGCTAGGGGAAAGGAAATAAAAAAACAGGGCCTTCCCCTGAGACTGCCAGTCCTTACACAGCCAGTCTGTTGATTATCAGGACAGAGTACAAAGCCTGTGTCTGTGTACTTCTGCCTTGTTTAAGGGGGGGTGGGGGGGGGGAGAAATTCAGTTTGTATTAAGAAACAGGACAGGACAGGACTCCAAGTGGTGCTTTACTGCAAATGTGTCAAAAGGGTCCCTTTTAGACACTGATTTAATCTATCTGGGTGGTGTACACAGTCCAGCTTCAACTGCTTCTCCTTTATCCTGGGTAAAAGCAGACAGCTCAGTACTACAGTCTGTGTTCTAATTCCCATTAATGCCAAGTAATTTTTCCTTAACATGTCTCTTCCCGCATCCTACAACAGAAAGGATCCAGACGGGAAGGCAGTGTGAAATGAAAGATAGGGGGCTTACTTTAGCTGGCAGCTAAAAAGATTCAACAACCTAAGAGAGTGACTGCTCTAATTAAACTTTATTAGTGACTAGTCCTGAGGGTCACCCCACAGCTGTTTAGCAATGCTGCATTCCTCTTCCCCCAAAGAGATTAACACATTTAGCAGTGTGACCTCCAGACAACACACAGAAGGAGTAGGGGACTGTTTAAATATCAGCTGCTTAGAAGATGTAACTCCATAAGAAATGGTCTTGAATACAGTAGGAGCAAATGACTTCTTTAGATTTATGACAAGGCTTGTGTGCAGTCAGCTAAGAATAAATGGCTGGTTCTAGGGTCACAGTGACACTGTTAGAATCCATAAGAACATAAGAAAGGCCATACTGAGTCAGACCAAAGGTCCATCCAGCCCAGTATCCTGTCTTCCGACAGTGGCCAATGCCAGGTGCCCCAGAGGGAGTGAACCTAACAGGTAATGATCTAGTGATCTCTCTCCTGCCATCCATCTCCACCCTCTGACAAACAGAGGCTGGGGACACCGTTCCTTACCCATCCTGGCTAATGGGCATTCATGGACTTAACCTCCATGTATGTATCCAGTTCTCTTTTAAACCCTGTTATAGTCCTAGCCTTCACAACCTCTTCAGGCAAGGAGTTCCAGAGGTTGACTGCACTGAGTGAAGAAGAACTTCCTTTTATTGGTTTTAAACCTGCTACCCATTAATTTCATTTGGTGGCCCCTAGTTCTTATATTATGGGAACAAGTAAATAACTTTTCCTTATTCACTTTCTCCACACCCCTCATGATTTTATATACTTATATCCCCCCTTAGTCTCCTCTTTTCCAAGCTGATTCGGAGGAAAGGTAGTGAAATGTACTAGCTGTCTCACATGATCTGTGAAAACTGAAAAGATGGCCCACTGGATGGCTGAAAGGACTGGTAAAGGGGGAAGATAAGTGCCTTTAACTAGGTTGTTAGCCCAAGATTAGTTACTAAAGCATTAAGAAGTGGCACGTGTTGTAGAACTAGATGAGAATTCACACACTCACTGGAGAAAAGTGTCCATACCACAAAAGTGACAGGTTCCCCCTTTATTGCAGTTTCAGAGCTAGGCCAAGGAGTGAACTGGCTGTGGAGACTGAATTCCCCACTTATTCAGATTTCTTCAGGGCAGCGTTTAGGTGGTGGCGGGAATTTAGCGAGGCCTGCATTGTACTTCTGAATGGATGAGAACTTCAGGCTCCCGCTGTCCAGCTCTCAAGGCAGTGCTGCTGTCAACAGCAGCACAGAAGTAAGGTTAGCAGTTCTGCAACTCCCCCTTCCATAACCTTGCGACCTCCCCACAACTCCTTTATGGGTCAGGACCCTTACAATTACAACGCCATGAAACTTCAGATGTACATAGCTGAAATCATGAAATTTACGATTTGAAAAATCTTATGACTCTGAAAATGACCAAAATAGACTGTGAATTTGGAAGAGCCCTACCAATTCCTGCAGCTGAGGGGAGACTGGTAACTTATGTTTCAAGTAACCCTTTTCTAGCTCTTAGTGTTTTATTTCTATCAGTCCCATGCGGAGTTGTTTTAGTAGTGTTCTAAGTGAATAGATTTATAATTCGATCAGTGCTGGCAGGCACAAAAAATGCAGGAGGCCCATACCCAGGTTCCTGCTCTATGACTAGACAAAACTTTCTGCTATACCAAGCCGCTAGACTTCCTGTGGAGAAGCTCCCGTACACAGCAAATGGTCACATAAAACAGGAACCATAAGATGGCTATTAACTTTCAAAATTTGTATTTAAACTTCCTGAAGAATATTTACAAATGTAACAGTTGGAAAGGGAAATATTTAACACTAATGGAAAAAAAAAATCTTATTTCAAGAAAGATTGCAACTAGAGAATCTCTTTCCCAGGGAGACGGGACTGAGGTTGCTTTCAGACAAAACACAGAACATGTCCTCAGTGGGTTTAATCCCAATTACCATTTTAAAACAGTAAGCAGTAGGATATGCAGAGGTTATGTAGCTGGCATTCAGCTAACTATCCTGCTAATGGGTCATGCTGATTTAAGAGTACACAGCTTAGACTGGAGTTGTCTGGTGATGAAGGATGTACTCCTCAAGGCTGCAACGGAAGGGGGGGTGTGGGGGGGGGGAGCTCAGTAGCATCACATTTTACAGCGCTTAAGGGATTCTCTACAATAAACTGAATCCAGTCTATTAGTGGTCATGCCTCATTCCTGAAGACTTTTCTTCTAACCCTCGCATGTTTGGAGGAAAGATGAAGCGCACAGCAGGAAACAATTCCTCCATCTTCGTAGACCTCTGATTCCTGATTAACTATAGGCTGGAACCTCCTGTGTTGCACAACTTTCAGGTGCTGTACCAATGCTCAAGCTCTACTCTCTTTGTTTTTCTCCTCTGGAGGCAGCGTGGGAGCATTCCCAATGTCCACAGTGATGTTGGTATAAAGAAGGTGCTTCTTTCTTGAAAGGAGTTTGAACTCTACAGAATTCATTCCATCATCCTTCCATGTTTTTCTGGTGTTGTGCAGTGGAGCAGGCCTAAAGGGAGGAGAGTACCTGTAGTTAGATATTCCCATCTTTGTCCAGTCAGTTACAATACAACTCTTGAAAAATACACAACACACTCTGTTTGTGAATATGATTAAGTGGCTTAATCAGAGAGAAGAGAGGCACTGTTGGGTAACACTTGAAGTAAGATGTAGACAGGCAGATAGGGAAGCTGTTCCAGGTGGCAGCAGCTTTACAGGTAAAGTCTGTTCCACCAAAAGACCTCAGATTGTTCCTTCGCACAAAGGAAACCTGTTCTAGACAAGCAGAAAGAGCAGAGAGTGGAGCAGGGACATGCTGTGAGGTGCAGAAGACTGGAGTAATTGTGTGGTGTTTATGAACGAGGACCGTTTGAAACTGGAGCCTGAAATGAATGGGGAGGACCAGTGCATGTGTGAGTATAAGGATGATGTGGCCATGCCGATCTGTAGGTCTGAAAAGGCAGTGGCAGCACCATACTGCACATGTTGGAACGTGAAGAGATGGGGCTTGAGGAGGCAAAGGTGGCAATGAGGATTTCAGAGGCAGAATGGAGATGCAGGTGGCTGTATGTCGATTTGCGAACATGTGAGAGAAGCTGTTAAGGAGCTTAGTCTTAAGGATGAGGGCTGAGATGCCAATGTAGACAGCCTCCACCCCAGCATAAACACCTTCCTCCAGCTCTTGGTATGTAAGTAGGTCCTTGGGGATTTAAGTTAAAGATAAAGGTTCACCTTACCCATGTCTTCTGAATTCAGCGTTCCGATTTCACATTTTCACTGGGTCTGCATACAGCTTAGTGTTTGTCTACTGCTAGCATAATACTTTGTTACATAAAATCTTAAGACTTATTTTGTCTGAGATGTACATAAAAATCTTGAGAGGAAGGAAAACATAAGAGAACAAGCTTCAAGGCTGATTCTTAATGTTTCCAAGATACCTTGAGGTAACTAATGTGGAAGTTGTCTTGTTTCTTCATATGAATATTTTAACAAACTATTACTGTAGTGCCTGGAGCCCTAATCATGGGCCAGGACCCCACTGTGCTAGGCTCTGTACAAAACTTGCTAGCAACTGCCAATCAAAAGAATGAGCTTACTACTAAGGACTTCAAACAATGTGATGAACTAGTATTAAAGCATCTACACTTTACAAATATAACCACTGAAAGAAAGTAAGGTTCAGTTGTAATTGGCTTTTGACCAGACAATATTGCTGATATCACAAATGTTCTTTTATCCATGAGTCCAGAGGCTGCCAGCAGGACTGCAGAAATTTAAAAGTTGTAATCAAAACAAATCAAGCAAATGCTTCCACCCGGTGAATTTCCCAAACTCTGTGCTGAACAAAGTCAGAGACCGTTTCTTTAAATAGCATTTAAAAGCGGGATAGTGATAGGCACAGTCCAAGGAGCTGCTTTCTGCCCTGCATGAGGAGGAAGTTGCTAGCACTCAGTCAGCAAGCTCTTCAGACCAGGGATGGCCACACTGGAATTTGGACAAATGAGGACAGGGCCCTCCTATAATAGTTACCTTCTTAGGTGCTCTTCACTCCCTGTGTGTTGCTCAAGATCCACCATTTTGTAGCGTCCAAGATGAATAGGGGTCCTGACTATTTTCATTCCTGCTAACTGAATCCTTTAAAATGAAGATAGAGCAAAAGCTAGGTTTATATACAAGAATATGAAACTTTTTTGGGGGGAGGGATAGCTCAGTGGTTTGAGCATTGGCCTGCTAAACCCATGGTTGTGAGTTCAATCCCTGAGGGGGGCCATTTAGCGATCTGGGCCAAAAACTGGGGCTTTGTCCTGCTTTGAGCAGGAGGTTGGACTAGATGACCTCCTGAGGTCCCTTCCAACCCTGATATTCTATGATTCTATGAATACCAGCTCTAGGCTACACAACGTACAGAGATGTTTCCTGGTAGAAACGCAACCAAAGCAAAACATACAACAGGGCTGAAAAGACAGTACTTCAAATTCAAGAAGAGGAAGTAAGATTATGGTACTCAGTGGTATCTCCTGAATCAGGCATAATGCACCACTGACTTGATGGACACCACTCATGGAGACTGTGATGGGAACACTTATTTGACCTAGAAGTAGTGTGGTACATAAATGTGAGCAGGCCAGCAGCAGTGCATTATGCTCCCATTCAGATGGCCTAGGGCAGTAGAGTTCCAGAGGCTGTATCAACTGCTGTGTCTGAATGCCCAGCCTAGGGAACTTTACAAAAAATTATTCCTAGTGCTACTACCACTTGTAGTGAATCACTGCCAGTTTTGGATAGATCTCAAGTGCAGGAAAGGCTCCAATAGCCAGACCCATTGCTACTACCATGTTTGTTTAATTTGCTGAAGATTTAGGCAGTTTAGTTTGGCAAATTAACATCTTTGAAACTTCTTTTTATTCAATTTCTTTCATTAAAAGTTTCATTTTAGAGATAGAGCTAGAGGTAGATAGCAGCAAGCTGCACTGCAACATTCCTGCTCCCAGGCCCTTGAGAAAGGCCAGAGTGCCAACAATAGTTAAATTTAGACTAGAATTATCAAAAGATAAACCCAGAAATGGTACGAATTCATTAAGGGAGTATGTCTTAGCATTTGGTAAAGTACCATTATCTCAACCTGGGCTGTAGCAAAAAAGTTTGTACGTCTGCATTAAAAAAAAACCCCATACATTAATTACACTGCACATTCAAACAGAAAAATGGACAACTGCAAAAAAGCTGAGCTAACTTTGCTGTTGAACTCTAGTCTGGCATTGCAAGACTAATTGTAGTAATGCAACTTTAAATACAAAAAGCTATGTTAATGCAACAATGAAAAACCCACAAAATTAGCATAAAACATGGTCTGTGCTTAATGTTAATACTTAAATGGTTCCTGTTCAGATATTGAAGCTCATTTCTCATAGGAGGTGAACGAGGAGGATACTAGTGCCTGAGATTAAGGTTCAAACACAACTAGCTGATGCTGTTGAACCCAACTTTGCTACATCTGTACTGACTGCAAAACTGGTCAGCACTGATTGGCCAACCTGGCTCTTCAGTTGTGTTTAATATAACACAGCTTTAGCGAGAAGACAAGGCCAGCAAGGGTTCATGCCATATTTCCAGTTTTATTTTTGCTGTTCTACAGCATAGGTGCTTAGTCCTTTCTAAAACTCAGCTCTCTTTTAGGGGTCTCAAGTTGGTCACTCAAAAATGGAGGCACCACAAATCACTACAAACTTTTGTAAACACATGCCTGTACGTTTGTGAACAAAGAATCATTATTAGCCTCCACCATTAATAGCAATGTGCCCCTCAAGTGGAAGTGGTTATCCATTTGTAGTACATAATTCTCACAAGAGATTTACTTTCCTTCAAGGAAGGTATGTTTTGGGGTCTACTCAGGTGAACAGTGCCCCTGGAACAGATTTTTTTTTTTTTTTAAATAAAGGAATAAAAGGAAGTCCACCCTAATGCACAGGACTCTGGTACGGCACGTCTCACCACTGGCACCACACTTGAGACCCATGTTAAGAGCTGAAGTAGTGCAGAAAGCATTGGAGTGGGTCTTCTGTTTGTTTTTCGAAATTCAAGATGCACTATACCCTGATATTCCAATCATCAAATAGTACTTTCATTTAATTTTAAAAGTAATTATGTTCCTATAATAAGATTCCTCTGATCAAAGGAATTAACTTTTAAACACCTAACTTTCCACGCTCAGGAGCACAATGCTTGGGAAGACTCCCACAGTCCCTGAACAGAATGTTCCACTGAAAATTACATAACCTGTCACACCGCATAAGAGCAGGAAATAAATGTATGATTTTTACTGCCAGCTAAGTAGTATAACCTCCCCAACAGTTTGCCTCAATGTCTGCTACTAGAGCTGTACCACTGGTGAATTACAGCTACAATGCTTGCTAGAGTAGACAAGGCCAAGGGGTCTTTATTCTGTACTCTACAGAGCTGCACTGGGCACAGCAGCTGGAATTAAACTCTCTATATTCACACCCATAGCACGTCACCTTCCTAGCAACAAAACATCACATTTTGCCAACACTGACTCATAGGTATTTAAGGCTCTATGATACGTCACTACGTGTCTGACAGTTTAAAGACAGTAATGTAAGGAATCCAGATTCTGAGCTCCCCAAATACTGTGTACTTACTGAAACAGTCTTTCAGGTGGTAAATGCCATGTCCTGAATCCCCTCCTATTTTTAAATCTAAAGCTTCCCTAAAATCCCCTAGCTAACTTCTAGGTTTTCTACCTTGTCAGCCTAGTATTCTCTCCTATGGAATGATTAATTTTGGTGAGAGTCAACTATCAGTCACTAGTGGTTTATACAGCTCTTGGAAGAACTCCAGAGACAGCACAGGGGTATTCAATGCAACATTATCTAGCTCCTGAAGTCCAAGCTATCTGAAGAAAGCTTCTAATTTTGTTTAAAGTATCACTTTTGTACAGTAGGAAGTTAGATCTAACATGCCCTGACCATCAATTCTGAATTTAATGTCCCCAGAACTGAACTCTGGAAAGATGTTGATACATTGGAGAAGAGTCAGAGAAGAGCCACCAGAATCATTAAAACATTACAAAACTTGCCTTACAGTGATAGGCTCAAAGAGCTCAATCTATTTATAGTTTAGCTTTAATGGGGGGGACTTCATTACAGTCTGTAAGTATCTCCATGGGGAACAAATATTTAACAGACTCTTCAATCTAGCAGAGAAAGTATAACTGTCTAGTTTCAACTTTCAGGCACTGGATTAATTTGGACTGGAAATAAGGTGTAAATTGTTAATGGTGAGTGTAATTAACAATTGGACAATTTACTAAGGGCTGTGGTGGAGTCTACATCACTGACAATTTTTAAATCAAGATTGAATGTTTTTCTAAAAGATATGGTCTAGGACAGGTGTTCTCAAATTTTTTCTTTCTGAGCCTCCCCCCCCCGAACATGCTATAAAATACTGCACAGCCCACCTGTGCCACAAAAAATGTTTTTCTACATATCCAGTAGATTAAAAGCCAGGGCCAGCATTAGGGGATAAAAAGCAGGGCAATTGCCCAAGGCCCCATGCCACAGGGGGCTCCTCAAATCTAAGCTGGCTTCATCCCCATGTGTCAGGGTTCAGACTTCATCCCCAGGGAGTGGGGCATGGGCTTCGGCTTTTTTCCCTAGGCCTCAGTGACTCTAGCGCCAGCCCTGCTCTCTGGTTTATTTCTGGTTGAGAACCACTGGTCTAGGAATTATTTTGGGGGAGTTCTGTGGCTTGTATTAAGTAGGAGGTCAGACTAGATGATCATAATGGCCCCTTCTGGCCTTGGAATCTATGAATCATAGCACTATATAAAATTAAAATTGTCCAGAACCTATTAGCTCTTTTATAGTTCCTCCTCTTGGGCTAATGGAGACCATGCAATATGTTGTTACTTTTATATTTAGTTCTATTTTAAATGGCCCAGTTCTATCCGTTAGTACCTTGCAGCAATGTCATCATCTTCACCACGACTGCCCCAGTAGGTGTTTGGAAACCCATTTATCTTCATGTAATGCTCTGGAGTCAAAGCAGACACACCTCCAAAAAAGGACCAATATGGCAAACTGGCGAAGAGAAGAACAAATTGTCAAAATGGAGAGTTTGTCACTTTACAAACTGTCTTACACTGCAGTGATGAGTCACATGCATCTTGGTCTCAGCTTATTGTACTTATATTGCACAAGAAGCTGGATGATAGTTCTTTCATATTTACGTGGCAAGTATTGAATTAGAAAGATAACCTGTAGAAAGTTTTAGTCACTGAATAAGTGGGATATTAAGACTTCAGTGCGGAAGATCAGACTGGTAAATTCAGCTGAGATTCCTTCTAACCAGCAAAATTCAGAGATTAACTGTTCTGCAACGGACAGGCATTTTTTTCCCCAGTGTGAGGGAAATACCGTACTCTGCTCACAGAAGAAGGAAAGAAAATAATTAGCCATCCATCACAGGAAGATGAGTTTCAGTTTGCTTTGAATAGCTGCTGAAGGCAAAAAAAAAAAAAAAAAAGGGTGGGAGCTCATAAAGGACTGGGTTTGCCCTGGTGTGTCATAAAATGATCCATGATAATTATATAGCTGCAGAGGAGGGAAGCCATAGTTGTTTAAAGTGATGTAGATTATGATTTCATCAACATCTCCGTGTTCAGATTCCTACTCAGCAGCAGTACCATCTCACATTTACAACAAGGAGTCCAGTGGCACCTTAAAGACTAACAGATTTATTTGGGTATAAGTTTTTTCATGGGTAAAAAAAACCCCACTTCTTCAGATGCATGGGGTGAAAATTACAGATATAGGCATAAATATACTGGCACATGAAGAGAAGGGAGCTACCTTACAAGTGGAGAACCAGTGTTGTCAAGGCCAATTCACTCAGGGTGGATGAGGAGGTATCAATACCAAGAGAGGGAAAATTGCTTTTCTAGTGAGCCAGCCACTCCCAGTCCCTATTCAAGCCCAAATTAATGGTGTTAAGTTTGCAAGTGAGCAAAAAGCATGTCATATTTGTGCTCTGTTCTGCTTAATGCTCTCCATCCTTCATCTAGGGGAAGGATCTGTCTTTCCATTTTAATATGGGTGCATGGGGGAGAGCGTCAGGAATCATTTGACTAGCTACTCTGACACATCCCTTCCTGCAACAGCCGCCCAGGTGGGAAAACACTGAGGTAACATCCTTCAGTGTCCAGTCCTAGGCTATACTATATGTTCCATGAAAAGGAACTGCTTATAAGATCATCAAAAGCATCCATCCCAAAAGCAGACCCTTACCTGTACTGGAATTTGTCTATGGCACTGGCAATGTGTTTGGGGTAGTATTCATCACAGACATAGAGGTTATAATCATTTTCAGGAATGAGGTCCACGTCATGCAGGAGCAGACAATCCCAGTCCTCATCCTTCATGGCTTCCCGGACACCAACATTAAGGAGCTTTGCTCGGTTAAAAGTAGCATTCCCAGCCTGGAAAAGAAAACGTGCAGTTTACTCACCAACTCCAGGAACGGCTTCAAGGGTCTAAGGCTGCTCACACTGAAGTCAATGACAAAACTCCCATGGATTTTACAATTTGAGTGAGACTGGAACCAAGTGATGCTGGGAAAAGCTTTCAGAAGTCCCTTAAATGCTTTTGAAAATTTGACCTACTGCCTTAGCAACTCTATGAACTTTGCGAAGTTGGAAGTCTTTTGCCCATGGGCATAAAGAGAAAAGGGATTCTAATCTCCGTAGCAGACTAAATGTAGATCTTCAACTATACTTCCCTGCACAAAGAGATTATTGCCCTCATCCCTCTTTAGAAAGAAGCCAGAAATCAGAACACATATGCTAGTTACATACAATTGAAAGATACTCCCCTTCCTAACTAGCCATCAGTTTTCACCACTAGTTAATTTCCCCTCTCTGGGGATCCTTCACAACACCAGAACTCATCAGTAACACCAACTGTTTGGCCTATGTAGGTGTGACCCAGAGCAGGATCAAATTAGAGTTTGTATCTCACTCTTGTCTAGGCAGACAGTAAAGATACCCGATTTCACTCTGGCACCTCCTTCTGACTGACTCAGAAGCAGCTCCAATGAACTTGAGAAGCAGCCATATTCAGTCCTCTTTCACAGGAAAGATTATCACCCTTTAAATTTCTCCCTCCAAAAAACAAACATGGAACAGTATCTAGTGCTAAGATACAATAAGCGCTTTAGAGTTACAAAGAGAGTGGGTTAATTATGTGCCATTGTACGTTCATATTCACAAACTCCATATTTCTCATGGTGGGGGAAAATTGTGTCTCCACTTTTCATTTACAGCCAAACCATTCCTTAACTCAGAGGTGGACAAACTACGGCCTGGGGCCCGCATCCAGCGCTTCAGATGTTTTAATCCGGCCCTCAAGCTCCTGCTGGGGAGCAGGGTCCAGGGCTTACCCCCCTCCAGTCAGGGAGCAGGGTGGGGGGCTTTCCCTGCTCTGCGCGTGCTGTGACTCCGTGTGGCCCCCGGAAGCAGCAGCATGTCCCCTCTCCAGCTCTTACATGTATGGGCAGCCAGGGGGCTCCACCTGCTGCCCCAAGCAACACCCCCCAGCTCCCACTGGCTGGGAACCAAGGCCATTGGCTGGGAACCAAGGCCAATGGGAGCTGCAGGGACAGTGCCTGTGGATGGGGCAGGGCGCAGAGCTGCTTGGCCGTGCCTCCGCGTAGGAGCCGGAGCAGGGACATGCCGCTGCTTCCAGGAGCTGCTTGAGGTAAGCGCTGCCCAGAGCCTGCACCCCTGATCCCCTCCCATGCCCCAACCCCCTGCCCCAGCCCTGATCCCTCTCCCACCCTCTTGGTCCCAGCCCAGAGCACCCTCCTGCATCCCCAACCCCTCATACCCAGCCCCACCCCAGAGCCCATACCCCCAGACAGAGCCCTCACCTCCCCCCTCCCAATCCCCTGCCTCAGCCTGGAGCCCCCTCCCACACCCTGAACTCATTTCTGGCCCCACTCCAGAGCCCTCACCCCCTCCCGCACCCCAACCCCCAATTTCGTGAGCATTCATGGCCTGCCATACAATTTCCATACCCAGATGTGGCCCTCGGGCCACAAAGTTTGCCCACCCCTGCCTTAACTGGAAATCTCAGCAGCAGTGATAGACACACATGGTTTTGATTTACCTGGTGAATCAAGTAGATGCTGTAGTGAAGCTGTTGGCGCTGCAGGAAGGGATGTAGATAATAGAGAAGGTATCGCAGGTGCTTCTCCTGGTTCTTGTGTGGTACAATGATGGCTGATTTGTAGCGAGCCAGGCAGTGAGGAGGGCTATAGCAGCCTCCAAACCGAACAAAGGGATTTTTTTTTATTATCCTTCTTTCACTGGGGAATGCATTGAAGGTGATGGTTAATGGACCAACTGTAAGAACGAGGGAACGGGGAGGGGGGGGAGGGGGATAAAAAAAGTGAAAATTTGGTGGATTTGAACAGTGATTTGGTTCAACCTCAAATTCATCAGAATAAAACCTCATACTTCTACTGCTGGAAACACTTGAGCTATACCCAACAGGGAGCAGTATAGTGGGCATCTGTCACACTATGGTTTAGAATCCACAAGGGAGGCCTTTAAGTGGGCTGATCCACAGTCCTGTTCTTCTGACGTTTGCTGTTCTTCACTCACATTAGAAGAGAAGACAGACTCCTGTGAAGTACGTTGTGTAAGCAGACCACAAGGGAGTCTCGACAAAAGGCAAGATATTTATCATTGCAGGATGGTTGTTTCTCCAACTACTCTTCTACAATCATATCTGCCTTCTTTACTACCTTTTCCCATTTATGGATCAATGCCTCATTTCAGGCAAGGGCTCAAGGACAAAGTGGTCTGGAGGAATTGTAGTGACTACAAAGAAACTATTTTGGAGAAAACAGAACTTCAAGGGAGCAGGGGCACTTTCTCTCACGGCAGCCCATGCCACCCAAAGATAAGTTCCCCTTCTGTTCTAAGGGCAATCTGATATTTAGTAGTAGGTGGAATATTTCCTCCTTTCAGAGTTCACACCCAGCTCTCAGTCCATTCTGTTGTGAGAATGGGCTCTGCCGCCTTTTTAGTGTCAGGAAATCAGACCATTGCTACTTTACAAATAGAATCATAGACTTTAAGGTCAGAAGGGACCATTATGATCATCTAGTCTAACCTCCTGCACAACATAGGTCACGGAATCTCACCCACCAACTCCTGTAACAAACCCCTAACTTATGTCTGAGCTGAAGTCCTCAAATCGTGGTTTAAAGACTTCAAGGTACAGAGAATCCTCCAGCAAGTGACCCATGCCCCACGCTGCACAGGAAGGTAAAAAATACAAAGGTTTTGTAAAGATTCATAAATTCAGCCTCACAATACACCTGTGTGCTACAGCAGGACACTATGAGCTCCAATGATTTTGGTGGCTTCTTCTCCCGCCCCCCCCATGAAACCCAAAGCTTTCCTAAGTATTTAAAAATCAAGGAACCAGATATCTAACTAATGGAGAACTAGGAGTACTTGTGGCACCTTAGAGACTAAAAGGTGCCACAAGCACTCCTCGTTCTTTTTGCTGATACAGACTAACACAGCTACCACTCTGAAACCTAATGGAGAACTCTGATTTTTGACTCTGTTATCAAGAATTTTCCTAACCAACTGCTGCCATGTTTGCTTAATTGCAACAAACAGAATGGCTGTTCTTCAGGTAACTATGCTATGGAGGAACAGCTCGAGATCATACCTACCATGGCTAGGTGATTACTATGATTGTATTAGCTGCTTCTATGGAACTCTCAGCTTCTGTCTTTAAAAACAAAACACTTCATTCCATTATTGTTTTTAATCTGTACATTTCTATTATACTGTTTTTATATTTAAAACAAAAAAAAGTTAAAGTAACTGTTTTTATAGGTAAGTACTAACTATTGCTCCAGTGTCAGTTGGCATTTGTCTAAGCGATACTAACAAAATGTATCTCTATTCAGATTCAGTTGCATTTATGGGAGTCACAACAACAAAGGGTATGAGGTTTTTTTTTTGTTTTTTAAAGAGATGGTGTTGTTTTTTTCAGTATAATCAGGGCCCTGCATACTGCAGGACTAAATTCAGTAGCGCCAATCTGTAAATTCCACAACAGCAACTCCTGCTTTCTAAAAATCAACCTTAATTTATTCTACTGACGTGCAGTATTCTTACATTTTTGTTCTTCCACCCCCATGGCTCATAGATGAATTTTGGAAGCGTTTTCCAACCATGATTATTTTAGAGAATAAAGTTGTTTGTCATGCTCTCCTGGCCATGTGGCTCCTCAGTTCCTATGATGTTGTTCAAGCAACCTAGCTCAGAACCTGCTTCTTTCCCTGGCACACATGGGGGAGAAAAGAAAGGAAGCCTGTACGCTGCATCTATGGCTCGTATCCCTAAGCACTTCTGGCTCCCCCACACTCCCTGGCCGCAAGCTGGACTTCAGGTCTGGGTCCCTAACCCCTGCCTCCTAGCTCCATGGAACAGCATAGGGAGCAAGCACTGTAATGCAACGAACTCCCTCTTGTGGGGAAAGTAAAGGCAGCTGCATACGGTTCTCTGCAGAGCAGGTAGACAGAAAAATCATTGTGGTCCAACAGGAGCAAAAAACAACAAATTTCAGGGCAGAAGTACTGAAAAAATGCCATAGTCCACAGTTAAAATGAATGGATTAGTTCACACCTTTCAGAGCTATTATTTCAGCTCTCTGAACACTTGTGCAGACAGCACTTCATCGATTTACATTTTCAAAGTTCTCTCTACAACCACGAGTGCTATAAACAATATTTTATTTTTCAATCAACATTCAGATTCTGGAGCACAACTCCATGGCAAAGGGTGAATTCCATAGCAAACTCTGCTGCCACAGAAGACAGGGCGCTGAGCACTCTTGTACCGTAGAAGGAATTAAGATGCTCTTGCCCTGGCCACTATCATTCATTCTCTCTCAGCCGACACTATTTACATAAAGACCATGCTTCCAACCTGTGCTCCCTTGACCACCACTGGCTGACAGAATGTAACAAAGGCAAGCAGCGAGGAGTTCAGGTAGGAGATCCTCTCTTGAATCACATTACTTATGAAATGATTTGCAGAACAAACAGGTTAGAGTACTACTGAATCAAAAACTATAAAAAGTGTTATGCTTCAGAGTAACAGCCGTGTTAGTCTGTATTCGCAAAAAGAAAAGGAGTACTTGTGGCACCTTAGAGACTAACCAATTTATTTGAGCATAAGCTTTCGTGAGCTACAGCTCACTTCATCGGATGTATCTGATGAAGTGAGCTGTAGCTCACGAAAGCTTATGCTCAAATAAATTGGTTAGTCTCTAAGGTGCCACAAGTACTCCTTTTCTTTTTATAAAGTGTTATGGCCCCAAAGCTTCCTGAGCCGTTGCTCTGTATCTAACATTACATGGAAAAGAATATTTTAACCATGTTTAGAGACGTATAATGGTCAACCAGAACAAGAAGCTTCTAGCTGCATATATAAAAACCAGAGCCCCCCAGTCCATCCCTTTAGCTCATCAGCACCACTGCAGGACATATTCTCAGCCTGCTTTACTTATTAGGCAATGCGTTCAAACTGAGAGGTTTTTGCTGGATTTGGCTGAATCAAATTCATTTCAAGGGAAATGTGAGACCTTTCAGACCTCGAGTGTGCACACCTTAGGATCAGATGACCTTACAACGGTCCTCTTGGTACACATTTAATCTGGAGTAAGTGGATGCAACACCATTGACTTCAACAGAAGTTTTGCCATCAGCAAGACCTGCATGATTCAACCTGTCAAAGGGGAACTTAAACAATTAGATGTAAGCACTACCCTGAATGGAAATAGCTTGTCCTCATGGGGAAATTTATTGATAGAACTATATCAGTATGACTATACCACTATAGGTTTCAGAGTAACAGCCGTGTTAGACAAGTACTCCTTTTCTTTATACCACTATAGTTATACTGGTATAACTCCCTGTGTGGACACCCTGAATCCAAAGTAAGAGTGTCCACATGTGCAGTTACATCAGCATACTGTAGGGTGACCACCTGTCCTGAATTGGGCAGGACAGTCCCGAAATGCAGAGTTCAAGTCCTGGTGTGAATGACTCCAGGACAGCATGTGTCTTGGATTTACTGCGGCGTCACTCCACGGCTGCCCAAGATTCCGGGGTGGTGCCAACCTCTTCCTCGTGTGTGCGCGTGGTGGGGGGGGAAACGACACACAACATGACACGACCAAGGTGGGCCTTCTTCCTCCCCTCGCTATGAGCTCCCCCCTTCGCCCCCCCGGCAGCCAGAGCTGGGCAATAGTAAGAGCCTCTCAGGGAGCCCGGGCTGTTGTGGGGAGCTCCTGACCCTCCACCTGTTCAGGACGGGGTGCCTGAGACCACAGCGGACCAGGCTCCCTGGGTGGCTCTTACTACTTCCCGGCTCTGGCTTGGCCTGGGCCACGGAAGTGGGCAGGGCTCCTGCATGTGTCCCACTTTTGTCTTTTGAAAAGGTGATCACTCTAGTGCACTGGTATATCACCAGTTATGTCACTGTACTGGTACAATTATTCTGGTATAGTTCTGCCAGTACATTTCCCCATATAGACAAGCCCACTTTGTTTAGATGAAGAAATAAGAAGCAGTAAAGGAGCATTAGCTAAAGCACCAAATCCTAACGATGGAGAATGGGCCGAATCCAGAAGTGCGTCCAGGCTAGGTCTCTCAACTGCAGCTAAAGGCTTAACCCCAATTCATAGAAAAATGCCCTTGCCTATTTTTTCCCCTTTAAATACAAAGCAAAAGTACGATCCCTAATAGAAAAGTATCAGTTTGACACGACTGCAGGGACCACTCACTAGTACCATAGCAGTTGGTCATGCTCCCAAGAAGGCTATGACAGATGGGAGTAAGGAGGAGGGACTATTTTCAAAGACATTGGACCAAGTTTGCTCCTGGTATAAACCCATTTAATTCAGCAGGTACATGAGGGAGGAATTTGACCTATCCAGTTTTCCAGAGCTAAATCTAAATCATACAAATCTAATCTAATATTACAACAAGGTGCAAAAACACAGGACTTTGAAGTTAAATGATAAATAGATGGATTCAGTTTGACTGGGCTCAAGTTGAGCATACAACTGTAGGTTAGACAAAAAAAAAAAAAAATGAAATAGCAGGCAGCTGACTTTTGCTTAGACAATCTTCAAGATGGAAATAAAGTTACTTGTTCCGTATCGTAATGAAGACACTGAACATTTACCACACACATAAATAGAGAAAGGGCTACACTTCATAGAAGGCCTAATCCAAAGCCCATGGGTAGGGGAGTCTTTCCATTGACCTCAGAGGGATTTGGATCGGGCCCAAAGTGACCTATTATCAGTCTCCAACTTGGAGCTTCAAGAATTACATTTGAAGTCTTCTTTAATGGAGACTATGAAATAAGGATTGGAAGGACAGATATTCTATTCCATATGTGATGTTTTTAATTTCAATGGGACTCTTGAGAGAGGTTTTTATTAATAAATAATTTGTATATTTATTTTAGTTCTAAGGAGGAGAAGAGTAAATGCCTTTTACAGGAGCATACATTTAAAAGAGTTCATTTGGATGAGGTTTGAACACAATTGATCATGAGTATCTGGAGAAACAAATTTCTTTTCATGCACTAAAAAAAGTGTTATTGGTTAGAAAGTTAGTAAACTAAAGCAGAATCTTATTTCACACACTGCAGGTGTTCCAATACCACACCAGGTTGCTTTCTGCAGCATGCATTTGAAACAACATTACAATTCTAGTTTCCTCTAGAGGTTTCCATAAATGCTAATTACTCTAGAGTATTTAATCTATTTAAACTCCTTCTTTAATTTGCTCTCATTTTGGTAGCTCCCTAGAAAACATTATTCTCTGATGGCTGAAAGGCAAGTTGTACAGTGCTCACCGTTTTTGTTTGGAGGTTAAAGATAGAGTAAAGCCTCCTATTTAAAGAAAGCCTTTTAAGAGAGGAGGATTTTTGTTAGGGTTTGCTGAAAGTGAGTGCAAGCATCCATTCGCTAGTCTACAACTTGGCTCATAGTAAAAATTTTCAGTCGCTATCTATCCAGGCCCCCTTAAGTGAATCAGTGAGCTCTAGTCTGCTCTAGACTGAGTCTACACCTCAAGAAATAATAACTGGCATCTGTGCCAGTAGGCTCACGGACAATTATTTCAATGGCCACGAGGAGAGTTGCTCACAGAAGTGGCTGTTTCCAAGAGAGGATTGAGGCATACAAGCAAGACAACACGAGTGAGAAACCATGCACATTGTCACTGAGATTAAATGAAATAAACACAGGCAGTGTGGTAGCAGAGGGAGAAACAAAGGATGATCAAATATTGTTATAACCCCTGTAGAGCTAGTCTAAATGCCCACCCAGATGAGTAAATCCACGTTTTCTAACTAAACCAGGCAACTGTTCAAGACAGCTGTGTTGTGCCCACACATTAGTTTTTTTTTTAAAACAGAACACAATTATGTGTGAAGCAAGGTTGTGTATCCCCGCTTACCATACTGCCTGATCGCATTTGCGTCACTACATCTCAGAATATCTGGGCAGCTATCATCTCGTGCCTCAGCAGTGGCTATTGTACATGAAAGACGTACACAGATTATGGCATTTGCAGCACGGGGGCAATAGATTGCGGTGCCCTACCACACAGAGCTGGGAGGAGGGAGGACTGGCTGAACTGGTTACACAAGCAGTTAGGAAATGTATAAACATTTCCAGATTGGAACATGTTGTGATGTAGCTGAATCAGTGCTACCAACAGTGAAACAAGCAGTTTATTTTTTAAAACCAGTGTCATCTAGTCTGTCTCAGAGTTCTACCTGATTGGATGCAGGTAATTTTGCAATCAGGCAGAAGTCTGAGAAAGGCTAGATGACACTGGTAAATATAGCACAGCACCCAGTCTACACTATAGCTTGTACTGCAGCAGCTACAGTGCTACCTACACCACTGCTGGAAAACTGGTACGGAATTTCCTTGTGTAAACTAAGGTCCTCTCCAAACAGCAAAACAACAGCATTACAAACTGGAAATAAGAATATGGGCCAGTCAAGGCCTCTAGGAATGTTAAACACTCAGCTGCCATGGTTACTGTGTTTTGTTAGTCTCTAAGGTGCCACAAGTCCTCCTTTTCTTTTTGCGAATACAGACTAACACGGCTGCTACTCTGAAACCTGTGTATTAACTATGTTATGTGTTGACAAAAAAAAACAACCAAACACCCACACACCACCTATTTAGCGTATACGACATAACCAGCTAAAGCTGGTTACAAGCACACTGTGAAGTTTAGCATAAACAGGGCCTAAGCATACACTGAACAAAACCATCTGCACTGTTTGACAGTACCTGACACAGTCAGAGTCAGTAAATTTCCAGTATGTAGATTTAGGATGAAAGGGAGAAATTAATTTAACCCCAGAGTGGAAATGCTAGTAGAAGCTTCAAACACTATAGTAAATTATTGACAAATACGTTTCACTTTTGTAAAGTGAAAAGTGTTATTACACTGATGCACTAGTTCAGACACTAGCAGTTTATACATACCAAATATCGGTGACTGGGCTGTGCAATATGGCATAGTTTCTTCATTAGGAGCTCGGGTGAACAAGCTGAGGTTTGTATACACATCCTGTGTTTTTGAGTAATCCCAGGGCTGAGGTGCATCTAAAAATCCCCGAAACACACTCGATGCTCCACCTCGGTACAAAATCAGGATAAATATGGCTTGAAATACAGCTAGAAAGAGCAGAAAACAAGGATTTTCAACACGAGACAGGGACATGGTTTTAGGCCATCCACTGGAACTCTTGTTGAGAGTTTAATTCTCTAGAACAACTTCACATTTTAACTTCAGGGCTACATTTGTTTGTGTAAGAATGCTTGTCCTCTTCAAAGGGCTCAGCAAAACAATTAACGTCTTTTGACTGCAGTGCATATTTCAAGCATGGTTTCGGTTATGTGCAGTCCAAAATGCTAAACTTTAGCCATCTTCTGTGCATCGCTCTTCATTCTTCGTCAACACTCAATCTGCACAGCTAATAAAGAGAAAAGACAACTTGTTACAGTAATTCCACCACAGGACGCCTGCCAGTTTCCCCTACTAATTACCACGGACAGCCAACTTCTGGTATACTAGGGCCAGGCCGGGTCTGTCTTCCCATCAGTAGCCTGCTCCCTGCCACTGCAGAAAACCATCTCAAACACGGCTGCACAGCGGGGTGAGGCCCCCTTTGCGGGCGAGAGCTGGCTGGCGGCAGCCAGGCCGCACAGACCCGGAGCGAGCCGCGCCTTAAGGCGAGGGGAGTTCGGGCTCGTCCCCACGCCGGGCGGCTCCCCGTGTGGACGCTCCGATCCCGCCATAACGCGGCCGGGTTTCACGCCGGATCCAACTCCAGGAAAACGCGGCGCGCTGACACCGGAATCGGAGCGTCCACACAGTCAGCAGCTGCGTGAGGAGACGGCTCCAGTCAGAGGCGGGCGGGGGGGAGGAGAGCCCAGGGCGGATACACCCCCCATGCGGGGGGGGGGGGGGGTGTCGGAGCGGCCTGCGGGGCCTTAGGGCAGCCCTAGCGGCTGCTTCCCGAGCCCCCCGGCGCTGGGTTACGGGAGGGGCCGCAGCGACCACCCCCCTCGCCAGCGGCGGGGGCTGGTACGGGAAGGGCCGTCGCCTGTCTCCCCTCGCTGCCAGAGCGAACCCAGGAGTCCGGGCGGCTCCGCAGAAACCCCCTCACCGGCCCGAAGAGGCAGCACGCGCCCCCGCTGAACTGCCAGCGCCGCCACCCGCCGCGCTGGCCACGCCCCTTCCCGGGCCGCGCCCACTCCCCGTAAAACCGCCCGCCCGTCTCGCTCCTGTAATTTGCATAAAATGGACCCGATCCACGCCGCCTCATACTCGATGCGAGACCACAAAGCCCAGCATGCAAGGCGGCTCTTCAGGGACTACAGCTCCCAGCATGCCTCGCGAGCGAGGGATTATAATTCCCCAGTGTAGGTAGAAGACCCCCCCCTTCCCCTTGCACTCAGATAGAGCAGTGCATGCTGGGATGGGGGTTGTGGTCTTTAGGGGGTAACCCTCCAGATTGAAAGGGGGTAACCACATGTGGTTATAGATGTGGGGCCCGTGGGCTGACTGTGTATATCAGGCCCCATCACACTGGGACGGGCCCATCCCAGGCTGAAAGGCACCGAGAATCACTTATACAGAATTCGCAAAAAGAACAGGAGGACTTGTGGCACCTTAGAGACTAACCAATTTATTTGAGCATAAGCTTTCGTGCACTACAGCTCACTTAAATAAATTGGTTAGTCTCTAAGGTGCCACAGGTCCTCCTTTTCTTTTTGCGAATACAGACTAACACGGCTGCTACTCTGAAACCTGTCATTATACAGAATTGCCAGCTAGTGTGCTATTATGATGGAGCCCTTCGCTAGGCCCTCCCACCCCGGAGAGGGCTGGTGTGGGGAATGGGCACAACGAGACATGAGCACCAGGCTGGATGGTCTAATCCTGCTGTGAGCAGGTGGTATAACAACACCTGAGCCGTCACAAGAATGCCACGCCTGAGCATTCAAAATCAAGAGTCAGGCCTCCAAAAATCATGAGCCTGGTTGAACCGAGGTGCTGGAACAATTTTTATAGTGGAGGTGCTGATGGATACAATGGAAATCATGTATTTGGTGTTTGTTGTTAGTACTTCAAGCCAGCAGGTACTGGCTTGAAGTTGTTAGTACTTCAAGCACCCACAGCACTCCTAGTTTCAGTACCACTGGACTGAACATAAAATAAGGTTTAGATTTAATTTTATTTATCTTCTGGTTTTGGAGCCTTTAGTGTGCACTAGCTTCATGTTTTCAAGCTTATCTCTGTGATCATAAGGGCTAAAAACTTACTGGGGGAAAAAAAGGAAAGAAAGCTTAGAGGCTCATGTAATCACATGATTCCCACAGTTAGAGTGTAGTGGGGCAGTTACCCACTCCAGAGGAAAAAACTAGGCTGACTGGGGAAGCAGCCACAGCTGGGGCCACACCCCAATCAGGCCACACCTGGCCCTGTTATAAGGGCTTAGGGAGGAGCTGGGGTAGAGTCTCTCCCTAGCTGTAAAGAGAGAAGGACCTAGCTGCCTGGGAGTAGAGCAGTGCTAGGGAAAGGTAAGAGAAGCTGGGGAGCGCTAGCCTAGTAAATCCCTAGGCTGTGGGCCTTGTTAAAGGCCAAAGCAGGTAGTGGGTTTGCTGAACTGCAACCTGGGGTTAGGCAGAGGCAGCTAGTCTGACCCCTTTGCTAGTGATGAGTTGCCTTTACAGATTGCAGTTTGCCCCAGTGAGAGGAGGCTAGATGATGACTGGCAGTAGCCACTGAGGTAAGGTGGGTGTAGAGGGTTGGGGGTTCCCCTGGGAGGGGAGACTCAGTGCGTAGGGGTACTGCAGTGGGTAAAACCCCAGGGTAAATGGGTCCGGGGGGAGGGGTGGCCTGAGGCAGGTGAGCCACTGGCCTGCTGATGGTGCTCTGAAGCTGGAGTTAAGCTAATTCCCAGGATGACCAGTAGGTGGTGCCACACTGGTGAGTTGTTGCTTTGCTACATGGAGTTTTAAGAAAAACACCAAATATCACAAAACTCATGGAAAAAATCATGAGTTGGCAATACTGCTCCCACTAAATTATGGATTCATTTTTATCACTTACTCTAGGATTGCTTTAGTGCCAGAAGGATACTAGGTTTCAGAGTAACAGCCATGTTAGTCTGTATTCGCAAAAAGAAAGAGTATTTGTGGCACCTTAGAAACTAACCAATTTATTTGAGCATAAGCTTTCGTGAGCTACAGGTCGCTTCATCGGATGCATACTGTGGAAAGTACAGAAGATCTTTTTATACACACAAAGCATGAAAAAATGGGTGTTTACCACTACAAAAGGTTTTCTCTCCCCCCCACCCCACTCTCCTGCTGGTAATAGCTTATCTAAAGTGACCACTCTCCTTACAATGTGTATGATAATCAAGGTGGGCCATTTCCAGCACAAATCCAGGGTTTAACAAGAACGTCGGGGGGGGGGGGTAGCAAAAAACAAGGGGAAATAGGCTTGAATAGAGACTGGGAGTGGCTAAGTCATTATGCAAGGTAACCTAAGTTAATTGTATCCAATTTGCAAATGAATTCTAATTCAACAGTCTCTCGCTGGAGTCTGGTTTTTAAGTTTTTCTGTTGTAATATCGCAACTTTCATGTCTGTAATCGTGTGACCAAAGAGATTGAAGTGTTTTCCGACTGGTTTATGAATGTTATGATTCCTGATGTCAGATTTGTGTCCATTTATTCTTTTACGTAGAGACTGTCCAGTTTGACCAATGTACATGGCAGGGGGGCATTGCTGGCACATGATGGCATATATCACGTTGGTGGATGTGTAAGTGAACGAGCCTCTGATAGTGTGGCTGATGTTATTAGGCCCTGTGATGGTGTCCCCTGAATAGATATGTGGGCACAGTTGGCAACGGGCTTTGTTGCAAGGATAGGTTCCTGGGTTAGTGGTTCTGTTGTGTGGTATGTGGTTGCTGGGGAGTATTTGCTTCAGGTTGGGGGGCTGTCTGTAGGCAAGGACTGGCCTGTCTCCCAAGATTTGAGTGTTGGGTCATCCTTCAGGATAGGTTGTAGATCCTTAATAATGCGTTGGAGGGGTTTTAGTTGGGGGCTGAAGGTGACGGCTAGTGGCGTTCTGTTATTTTCTTTGTTAGGCCTGTCCTGTAGTAGGTGACTTCTGGGAACTCTTCTGGCTCTATCAATCTGTTTCTTCACTTCCTCAGGTGGGTATTGTAGTTGTAAGAATGCTTGATAGAGATCTTGTAGGTGTTTGTCTCTGTCTGAGGGGTTGGAGCAAATGCGGTTGTATCGCAGAGCTTGGCTGGAGACGATGGATCGTGTGGTGTAGTCAGGGTGAAAGCTGGAGGCATGTACGTAGGAATAGCAGTCAGTAGGTTTCCAGTATAGGGTGGCATTTGTGACCATCGTTCACTAGCACTGTAGTGTCCAGGAAGTGGATCTCTTGTGTGGACTGGTCCAGGCTGAGGTTGATGGTGGGATGGAAATTGTTGAAATCATGGTGGAATTCCTCAAGGGCTTCTTTTCCATGGGTCCAGATGATGATGTCATCAATATAGCGCAAGTAGAGCAGGGGTGTTAGGGGACGAGAGCTGAGGAAGCGTTGTTCTAAGTCAGCCATAAAAATGTTGGCATACTGTGGGGCCATGCGGGCACCCGTAGCAGTGCTGCTGATCTGAAGGTATACATTGTGACTTTGTCCTTACCCATAACTATTTTACATTTGGGGACAAAGTTCAGCCACCAGGTTAGCCGTGACATTATCGGGGATAGTGTTCTTGACGGCTTGTAGTCCATCTTTGTGTGGAATGTTGGTGTAGAGGGCTTCTACATCCATAGTGGCCAGGATGGTCTTATCAGGAAGATCACCGATGGATTGTAGTTTCCTCAGGAAGTCAGTGGTGTCTTGAAGGTAGCTGGGAGTGCTGGTAGCGTAGGGCCTGAGGAGGGAGTCTACATAGACAATCCTGCTGTCAGGGTGCCAATGCCTGAGATGATGGGGGGCCCAGGATTTCCAGGTTTATGGATCTTCGGTAGTAGATAGAACATCCCAGGTCGGGGTTCCAGGGGTGTGTCTGTGCAGATTTGATCTTATGCTTTTTCAGGGAGTTTCTTGAGCAAATGCTGTAGTTTCTTCTGGTAACTCTCAGTGGGATCAGAGAGTAATGGCTTGTAGAAAGTGGTGTTTGGAGAGCTGCTGAGCAGCCTCTTGTTCATATTCCGACCTAGTCATGATGACAACAGCACCTCCTTTGTCAGCCTTTTTGATTATGATGTCAGAGTTGTTTCTGAAGCTGTGGATGGCATTGTGTTCTGCACGGCTGAGGTTGTGGGGCAAGTGATGCTGCTTTTCCACAATTTCAGCCCGTGCACGTTGGCGGAAGCACTCTATGTAGAAGTCCAGTCTGCTGTTTCGACCTTCAGGAGGAGTCCACCTAGAATCCTTCTTTTTGTAGTGTTGGTAGGGAGGTCTCTGTGGATTAGTATGTTGTTCAGAGGTGTGTTGGAAATATTCCTTGAGTCAGATGTCGAAAATAGGATTCTAGGTCACCGCAGAACTGTATCATGTTCGTGGGGGTGGAGGGGCAGAAGGAGAGGCCCTGAGATAGGACAGCTGCTTCTGCTGGGCTAAGAGTATAGTTGGATAGGTTAACAATATTGCTGGGTGGGTTGAGGGAACCATTGCTGTGGCCCCTTATCGCATGTAGTAGTTTAGAAAGTTTAGTGTCCTTTTTCTTTTGTAGAGAAGCAAAGTGTGTGTTGTAAATGGCTTGTCTACTTTTAGTAAAGTCCAGCCATGAGGAAGTTTGTGTGGAAGGTTGGTTTTTTGAGAGTATCCATTTTTGAGAGCTCATTCTTTATCTCTCCCTGTTTGCTGTAGAGGATGTTCATCAGGTGGTTCCACAGTTTCTTTGAGAGTGTGTGGCACAAGCTGTCAGCATAGTCTGTGTGGTATGTAGATTGTAATGGATTTTTTACCTTCAGTCCTTTTGGTACAATGTCCATCTGTTTGCATTTGGAAAGGAAGATGTCTGTCTGTATCTGTACAAGTTTTTTCATAAAGCATATGATGCAAGGGGTGTTACAGATATTTCCAGTCTAATTGTTTAATCCCTTTGGGCTGGATTCTGATCTTTATGGAGTACATCCATCAAGTCAACAGGTGATACAGATTTACATGTGTGTATCTGTGACCAGAATCTGTGTCTTGGTGATCACGAGCTGGATTCTCCACTGCCTTGCACCTTGTGTTACTTTACAGTTGTGTAAAGTGAATGCACAGTAGATGTAAAACTACCAGAGCGAGATTCTCTGCTCCTGTTTCATTCTCAAAGACCTGCTGAATGACTGTTAAAACTGAAAGGTTGTTTAACCTTTTGGACTGCTTTGTTCATATGGCTAAGTTGCTTGCAGCCTAAGTCCCCAGTATTCTGTTTTCCTCATGTTCCCTCAATAATACTCCCCTCTAGGAAACATGCAACCTCTGACTATGATACAATCAATTTATAAACATTTTAACATCAATATTAAAGACAAATAATTGATGCCCAGACCCCCACCCTACATCCCTTTGGCCAGAGGTTGCTAGCACATAGCCAGGTTGATATCTCATCTTTGCTACAGACTCAGCTGGTTACATAGTTTCTGAGGATAGAGTTGCCAACTTTCTAATCAGACAAAACCGAACACTCTTGCCCTGTCCCTGCTCACTCCATCCCTTGCTCTCCCCCACCCTCATTCACTTTCAAAGGGGTTGGGGCAGGGGGCTGAGGTGCAGGAGGGGGCTCAGGGCTGGGGCAGATGGTTGGGGTGAGGGGTTTAGGGTGCAGAGGGGGATTGGGGCAGGGGATTGGGGTGCTGGAGCAGGTGTGGGTTCTGGGAGGGAGTTTGGGTGTGGGAGGCAGCTCAGAGCTGGGGTTGGGGTGTGGGAGGGGGTGCAGGCTCCAGCTGGGCAGTGCTTACCTCAGGTGGCTCCCAGAAGCAGCCGGCATGTCCCTCTGGCTCCTAGGCGGAGGGGCCAGGGGCTCTGCATGCTGCCCTCTCCCACAGGTGCTGCCCCCGCAACTTCTATTGGCTGCAATTCCCGGCCAATGGGAGCTGTGGAGCCAGCGCTCAGGGTGGGAGCGGCATGCAGAGCCCCCTGGCTACCCCGTGCTTAGGAGCCGGACATGCCATCTGCTTCCAGGAGCTGTGTGGAGCCAGGGCAGGCAGGGAGCTTGCCTTAGCTCGACTCGACTGCACTGCTGACAGGACTTTTAGTGGCCTGGTCAGCAGTGCTGATTGGAGCTGCCAGGGTCCCTGTTTGACTGGGCATTCCGGTTGAAAACCAGATACCTGGCAACCCTATCTGAGGAGTTTGATCTTCTCAACAGGCAACCACACCAGAAGTGTCTTGTCACCTGTCTCCAAGTCTAGCAAACTAGCTCTCTGTGGAGTTGCCTCCCTCCCTGTGGAGCTGGCCTCTAGATGGTTCTCAGTCTCTGTTCTGTGATGATCACTGTATGTCTGTAGGCTCCCACTTAGTGTTGTGGCTGCTGGGGTGTAATTGTCCTGTTCCTCTGGATCACTTGTATCTCACATGTAGTCACTGCGTATGACCTGGATACCACTGCACCCCTCAACTCCTTTCAGCTACTCTTTCCGATATTTCAATGGCTGGATCCTTACAGGATTGCCTGTCTCCAGGGTCGGTAGGTCCTCGGCTAACCTTTCGTACTCCACAACCTGCTTTCTCTGATTGTTGGCCAGCTCCTCTCGACAGTTTCTCCATCTTTCAGGCTGCAACAGGTCTGCCCTAACTGATAACATGTTTTGGTCCTTCATCCCATTAATACCTGTGCTGGACTGTTTTGGAACCCCTGTGATGGGGTATTCCTATATGCCAAAAATGCTAAGGGACTGAAGCAGAAGAAACAGCCTTGTGTAACAGTCCCTTAGCTGTTTTCACAGCTGATTCCACCTTACCCTTACTCTGGGTATGCTGGGGAGGTGATGTGGTGGTCAAACTCCCATTTGCGTGCAAATTCTGGGAATTCTTCTGAGGCAAACTGGGGTCTGTCATCAGTGAATAGTGTCTGGAATGTCGTATCTTGCAAAGTGGGCTTTCAGTTTGCCAATCACTGACTTGCTTCTTGTAGCAGGCAGGGCATCAGTCTCCCAAAAATGTGAAAAGTAGTTCACTGTAATCAAATACGGCTGTTCTTTGAAAGTAAAGTCTGCTCCACCTTTTCCTGTGGCCAGGTGAACGACATATATGGCAACGGAGCCTCTTTCTGCTGGTGGTTATCACATGGCTGGCAGGTGTCACATCCTTCTCTCAAGAAGCAGAGTTGTGTAATCTTTCTCAGCCAGTAAACACATTCTCAAGCCTGTCTAAGGCAGTTGTCAATGCCCTGGTGTAAGATATGTATTTTTTTGCATAACCTCCTTACATAATGAGGTGTGCCATAAATATAAAGGGAAGGGTAAACACCTTTAAAATCCTTCCTGGCCAGAGGAAAAATCCTTTCACCTGTAAAGGGTTAAGAAGCTAGGATAAGCTCGCTGGCACCTGACCAAAATGACCAATGAGGAGACAAGATACTTTGAAAAGCTGGGGGGAGGGAGAAACAAAGGGTCTCGGTCTGTGTGTGTGATGCTTTTGCTGGGGACAGAACAGGAATGGAGTCTTAGAATTTAGTAAGTAAGCTAGCTAGATATGTGTTAGATTATGACTTCTTTAAATGGCTGAGGAAATAAGCTGTGCTGAAAGGAATGGATATTCCTGGTTTTGTCTTTTTTGTAACTTAAGGTTTTGCCTAGAGGGATTCTCTGTTTTGAATCTAATTACCCTGTAAGGTATTTACCATCCTGATTTTACAGAGGTGATTCTTTTTACTTCTATTAAAATTCTTCTTTTCAGAAGCTGAATACTTTTTCATTGTTCTTAAAATCCAAGGGTTTGGGTCTGTGGTCACCTATGCAAATTGATGAGGATTTTTACCAAACCTTCCCCAGGAAGTAGGGTGCAAGGGTTGGATGTTTCCAAACAACTCTTTCCCAGTAACCGGTTAAATGTTTGGTGGTGGCAGCGAAAGGGCAAAGGGTAAAAATAGTTTGTACCTTGGGGAAGTTTTAACCTAAGCTGGTAAAAGTAAGCTTAGGAGGTTTTCATGCAGGTCCCCACATCTGTACCCTAGAGTTCAGAGTGGGGAAGGAACCTTGACAAGGTGTTAACAGCTCTGTCCTCGCAGTAAGATTCCATTCTGCATGCTCAGGTCATCTTTAATTTGAAAATATGGTTCTGCTCCTACTGGTACTGTTTGTTGTCTTCTGGCCACCCTCTTAGTATCACTCTTGACTGCCTGTAGTTGGGTGTCCTTTTTAGTAGCCTCATTGATGTTTATGAGCTTTGCTGTTGATACCGGGAGATAGCACAGCATGTTAATGGATTCAATGTCCTGATCCCCTTCCTCCAGCTCACTGATGCTCAGTATATATGCCCTGTTCAGGGTGTCAACTAACACAAGTAACCATCCTGGACAATATCCATTTTCTACCTGATAACACTGCAGAAGCATCAATATGTGCTGCAGTCTCTTTGGAGCATTAAGAAGGGGCTTTGCCATGATTATCTCTAGGGGGTTTGTGGTTTGGTTGCACTATTGTGGGGTGGCCATAGGTGTACTGATACCACAGCTGGAAGCTCTTTCTCTATTTGGGCATACCCCTATTTAGTCTCTGACAAGGCTCTTCTGGCATAAGGGACTGGCTGCTCCTGCAGAAGAGCTTCATCCAGTCTTTCCTCTGACACATCACACTGGAGTATCAGTGGCTCTTCTGGCTGGTAGTACTTCAGGATAGGGGCATCCCTTATCAATTGTTTCAGCATGCCAAATGCTCCTGGGGATCTCACCAGTCCCTGCCTTGTAAGTTGACATATGGGTCTTGCTACTGTTCTGTGAACAGAACTTGGACAGAAAATGTATCACTCCTCTGAAGTATTGTACCCCTTTCACCCCCACCGAAGCTGGCATGTCTCTGACTGCTTTGATCTTGTTGGGAGCTGCTTTCAGTCCCTCTGCCATGAGCAAATGTCCAAGGTATGACACCTCACGCTTTCTGAATCACATTTTTTTTGGGTTGAAGTTTACATTCTTCTACCCTAAAAGCAGCAAGGAGTTCTGTAGCACCTTATATACTAACAGACTTATTGGAGTATAAGCTTTCGTGGGTGAATACCCACTTCGTTGGATGCATGACAGATGCATTCTCTACCCTGAATCACTGTACAAAAGTTGATAGTTTTCTGACATGGTCTCATTCAGCTTCTGTAACATTGCTTCTTTCACCTACAATTAGGATATCATCTGCAATTATTTTCATTCCAGGCAGTCCTTCCTGCACTTGAGTGAGGCTTCTGTAGAACACCTCTGGTGTTGAGTTTATGTTCATTGGCATGTGCAGACATCTGTAGTGACCAGCATGCGTGACTCTCTTTATCCAGGCTTATGTGCCAAAACCCATTCCTCACATCACAGGCCAGAAAGATTCTGACTTTGGAAAGTTCTGGCAAGATGTCCTCAATGGAGGGAAGTGGACAGTGGCATCTTTTCAATGCCTCCTTCACTGGGTTTGGGTCTGTATAGATTCTTAGTTTGCCCCTGATTACTTGTTTACCACCGCCAGGCTATAGGGGCCTCTACCCGTGCTATGATACCCCTGATCTGCAGATTTTGGAGCTCCTTAAATACTAGATTTTGTAGTGCCACTGGAATATTTCTTTGTGGTAAGCACACAGGTGCCACTCTGGGGTCTACTTCCAATCACAGCTTTCCTTCACATCCTCATATGCTTTTAAAATTGTTTCCCTTGTCTGTGGGACTCCCCCTTTTGTTTCTTGCTCTGCAGCTCTAAAATTCTCATGCTGCACCCTAACAGATCCATGGTTTGTGTGGCTGTGTTCCTCAAAAGGGATCAGAGGTGCTTACTATCCACTGCCACAAACTTCAGTTGGTGATCTGTTATTTTTTGGACTAACAGTTCACATTTTCTTATGGGCTGCATTATGCTTTTATTATACATTAGATTGTGCTTGCTCTTTGTAATGAGTGTCTTTGAGTCCAATTCACCCTGAGGAATCTCACTGCAGGAGGCCCCACAATCCAGCTGAAATCACACAAGGAATTTCCCTATTAACATTGTTGCAGGCACGAAGATTGGTATTGTCCTCTGTTGCTTTCCTGTCCTGACAATCTAATATGCTTTAGACTCAAGGAGAGAGTTATGATGTCATCCCCACCGTCTGATGTGCCATCCCCCTCTTGTACAAGTCTGTCTGAATTGTTCTGAGAACTTCCTCTGCTCTTGCACATACTGCTAAAATGGTTCAGCTTGCCACATTCCTTGCAATGGCGTCCTACTGCAGGGGACTTCTCATAGGGCTTTCATACTTTTTCTTGAGGCTTCCACTGCACACCTCACATCTAAGCTGTGGAGCAGCTGGTAACTCCAATTCCAGCAGGTGGTAATTCCAAATGCTGCAGACTAGCCTGTCCCAAATTAGGGAGTCAGTAAAGTCCCCAAAATTGCATGTAGCATCCAATGTGTGTAAGGTAGTAATGTAGGAGTCTATCCCCTTTGGACTTGTGTCTAGTGGAAAAACCTGTGTTGCTCACAGTTTTGTTCTTCAGGGAGCACTAGGTCCCCAAGGCTCCTAGGGTTGGTGTGAGGCTTGAGGCAGTGTGGTGAGCTTCCAAGGGCGTCTTTACTTTGTTTCCCAATAAGGTAAAACAATAGTTTTACTTTCCTGCTGCTGTCATCCTCTTGCATGGCCAGGTCTGTGTACAGCTCAAACTCCTCTCTCCACCAGGTCCTTCATAGGGCTAGGTTTGTGTCGTCAAAATCCAGGGCTCCAGGGGGCTTCAAACTGAGTTCCATGGCTCATGATCTTTCCGTCACAAAGACGGGTTCTGCTTGCAGGTTAAGCTGAAAGGTTATTTAACCTTTTGGACTGTTCAGGCTGGAAGCAACTCGGCCACCTGGACGAACTCCCCAACATTCTCTGTTTTCCTTGTGTCCCTGCAATAATACTCCCTCTAGGGAACACGAGTCTTCTGACTCCAGTTCCACTGGTCATGATACAACTCCCACAGGTGTGATTGGAGAGTTGTGCATCACTAGCACTTTGCACAGGTATAAACGAGGACACAAGATGGGATGCAGTGGGGAATCTCCTTCTACCCTTCCATTTCTCTACAGCACCAGTCTCTACATCTTAATGTTTTATTCCCTCATCCTCTGGCTTAATTTGTCTGTTCATAAATCATTATTTCTCTTCTAAATCCTAGAGAAAGCCTTGTTTGCCATGATATGCACTGGACCTAAATACTGTGACGCTCTGGGACAGCAGCCTGGAAATTCAGGGATGGTTTCATTTACGTTTAAAAACCTCCATTCATAATGAGTTAAATGATCAGTACAGTAACCACTGTTTATTCTGACATAAAATTCCTTATCCAGAAATGTACTGGAGGCAGTCTGGGACTCTGGAACAAGCACGTTGTTGTTGTTAATGTGAAATATGTACATTATTATGGTAACACCTTTGAGACCCCAGTTGAGACGGAGGCCTCTTGCTGCTATACAAATGCGAAAGAGGCATGCCCTCATGGCTCACAATCTAAAGGCACAAACAGATGAAGGGTAAAGAATATAACCTACAAGGAAATGAATGTAGGAAATAAGTGGCACAGCTTTGTTTGGTTTTTTTAATTCAGTGTAAAGATGGGAAAGATTGTCACCTGCCTAGCCATCGTCAGCAGGCTGCCTTTTGTAGGCATCATAGTTTCTTCGACTTTAAGACCAGAAGGGACCATTACATCTACGTTGACCTCCTGTGTCTCACAGGCCACTACACTTCATCCAGATACCCCTATACTGAATCCAAAGACTTTAGTTGGACCAAAGCATTTCCTCCCTGAGGAGGCAAAACTGTGTGCCACAGGCAGAGAACAGGTGAAATCAAGATGCTGCTAATGCCCAAGGCCCTGCAATGGCAAGGAACTGATTAGGTGAGAGATGCCCAGATGACCCAGCAAGTGAACTATGCCCATGTGCCAGCAGAAAGCAAAAACACCAAAAGGTGTCTGTCAATCTGGCAGGGGGTGTTGGTGGGGAAATTACTTCACATCTCCAGCTCTGGTGATCAGTTTGACCCTGAGCATGTAAGCAAAATAGATCAGCCAGGCATCTAAGAAAGAATTCTCTATACCATCTCAAAGCACCAGCCCACCCCATCCAGGTGTCCTGCTGTCAGCTGTGGCCAACCTCTGATGCCTCAGATGACAGCAAAACCCCTTTCTCCCAAACCCTAGAATACATATAGCCAATTATGCACTGTGGACAAAAAATCCTTCCAAGCCCCTGAAGGTGACTGACAACCATAAGATATTATTATATTCAGACTCTTAATGCAGAGCTGCAAGTGTTATGAGCATGGTAAAGACAGTGCAGGTAGTCCCATAAGTGCTGACTCCATGGGTGCTCCAGGACTGGAGCACCCTTGGGGGGGGGGGGGGGGAATAGTGGGTGCTCAGCACCCACCGGCAGCCCTGTGGATCAGCACCTCTCCCTCCCCACCCAGCCCTCCTGCCTGCCAGCAGCCCTGCCAATCAGCTCCTCCCCCTCCCAGCACCTGCCCACTGTGTTCAGCGGCATGCAGGAGGTGCTGAGGGTGAGGGGTAGGGGCAGAACAGGGCAGGAAGAGGTGGAGCAGGGGTGGGGCCTGGGGCAGCAGGGTGGGGTGAGAGTAGAGCATCCCCTGAGAAAAGAGCAAATTGGTGCTTATGGGTAGTCCTGTATTCCCCCATGGCCCATGAAGAAAGAAGGTGAACAGAAGAATTCATAGTCAAAGATTCCAAGGCCAGAAGGGACCACCATGACCATCCAGCCCAAACCCAGCACCTCCACAGGCTGCAGAATTTCTCCCAGAAACTGGATGAAAGCCTTTAAAAAAGTGATGCTAATTTTGTCTCACAGACTCCAGGCAATGGTGAATTCACCACATCCCTTGCTAGAATGTTCCACTGTTTGGTTTACCTTCACAACTAGGATATTGCATCTTATTTCAAGGTTGAATTTACTGAACTTCAATTTCCAGCCATTGGATCTTGTTATGCTTTTGTCAGAAGGATTGAAAAGCCCACACTCTCAGATGTCGTCTTCACGTGTAAAGATCTAGATACAGTAATCGACACCTCCCAGTCTTCTCTTTGATAAGCTAAATAAGTTGAGCACTTTAAGCCTCACTTCATAAGGCATGTTTTTCAGGCCCTGGATCATTCTTGTGTGCCTTCCTTGAATGCTCTGCAGTATTTCCACCTTCTTCTTGAAGTGTGGACACCAGAACTGGACAAAGTTTTCTAGTAGCAGTCTTACCCATGCCATGTACAGAGGCAAGATCTCTACTTCTACTTGATATGCCCCTTTTCTCATACCCAAGGATTGATTGCATTAGCCCATTTTGCCTCAGTATTGCACTGATGGCTCACGTTGAGTGGTTTTCTGCAATGACCCTTAAATCCTAATCTGAGCCACTGCTTTCCACCACAGAGGCTCCCATCCTGTAGGTATAACCTGTGCTCTTGGCTCTCAGAGGTATTACCTTACATTTGGAAGTGTTAAAATGCATTTTGTTGGATTGCAACCCTTTAACCAGGGAATTCAGATCCCTCTAACAGTCACCTGCCCTTGTTTACTGTCACCCCAAACTTGTCATCTGCAAACTTTACCACAAAGATTTGTCGTCATCTGGATCATGGCAGAAGTGAGTTTGAAGGAGGATAAGGTTTTGCCAGAAAATCGTTCTACAATGATGAGCAGTGAAACAGTTAACAATATCGACACTAAAAACAACCATCTTTAGGCTGAGGTGAACAGGAAAGTTCACTCCTATCAGAGCTCTTGTTTCATACTGATTGCCAGTTCATGCAGACATTACTATTTTTGTTAATTCAGGTCATGTCATGTTCTCAAGGTTTTTCTCCACAATCATAATGGCTACGAGCATAACTGTTTTTAAACGAAAGCTTAGGGCCTGGAGCACAATTCTACAGCAAGGGTCAATGCCTTAATTAGAGAGATAATGTGGTCTAGGGTATTGTACATTCACACTGGACTCAGGACTACTGAGTTCTTTCTGATTCTGCCACTGACTCATCGTGTGTGACCCTGAGCCAAATCACCTTCATTGTCTGGGGCATCAGTGTTCCCATCTGTAAATGGGGAATAATAACACTGCTACACTGGGATTCCTCTTGATATGGGTGGATCAGATTGTCACCACAAGCTGGTGACATTTTCATTGAGGAGTGCAGGCATGTATTTACCTAGTTTTATATGTCCAAGGCCTCATTTCCATCTCTTGCCAATTTTATATCAGTGCAGCTACTCTTGCTTGACACCAAAGGGCAAGTTGAATGTAGATACCTCTTTAAAACACAGTATCAGATATGCCATGTTACTTGATACCTCTGATCTGGGCAATAATATCTTGATATGATATATAACAGTAACACTGCTGTGATTACAGGATGAAGAGTTTCTTTACAACAAGGGCTATAAATTTACTTTCAGTAAAAGCTGAGGATCTGTAGGAAATGACACCCTCTGCAGGGAATCCTCAAGGAGGCTGAAACAAGCAGAACTGGATTTTCTTGCCTGTGAATTCCACTCCCCCTGCTAATAACCCGCATTTTCCTGTATTCCATATCTTTTTGTGGTCAGTAAAACAAAGACATTCACTGCTCTCTTGAAACCCCAGCTAATTATTCCAACTGCCCAATTCTCCCTGTTGTGGACTCTGAAAGGAATTCCTCTCTGCACCAGTCCTGAACCCAGCACATAAACTGTACCTGGTGGCCTATGCCTCCTCTCTCCTGGGACTGCTGGCAACAACTGGAACAGGACCTGGGGGGCAGATTAGAGCAGACGTGAGGACTGTCCAAACGTAGGCTTTGGCTGCAATGGTCCTCATGCTCTTGGGTCACTGTAGCATAGATAGGGCAGAGGAACATCCTAGCCATACCCTCTCTCTCCTCCACACAGCCCCTTAGAAGGAACCCTGGTGGACCAGTCTGTAATCCACTCTGGTCCCATGACCTGCTGGGGATATTAGCTGCTGGCTCCTTCATGGACCTGGGAGCGTAGACATGTACCTGCTGTGGTTCATGAATTCCCCTTACACCAGTCCCTTTTGAGATGCATGGGAGACCCTAGTGTACATATAAGTAGGGTGCATCAGGTTGCAGCCCTCTTGTGGCTCCTCTAGAACCTCTTACTGAGGTTCTGGCTGCACTTCTCCCTGCACCTCCTGATCCACTTACCCTCCATCCGTGGCCCCACCAACTTGCAAGACTTCCTCGTCAACCTCCTCCTGGCACTGGCCAAGATGGCCATTCATCACAATGGGAGGAGGAATCTGGATTAGGGGTTGGTGCTCCAAGACACTGAGGCCTGTTTCTGCTCCCTTGTCCAGGCAGAGTTCCTCTGGGCAGTGTCCACTGACTCCCCAGATGTCTTTGAAGAGCAGTGGGCGTTATCAAGCAGATAACCCTGACATCCCGCATTGGACCCTGATTCTTTACCTCTGACCTCGCTCCTGTTTTTCATTTGTTGTCCCCCATACTTAGTTGAGGCCTGGGTCCAGTGGTTCCTCCCCCTCAATTGATGGGGAAGGACTTTAGTTTTGGGCAGGCCTAAAAGGCTCACTCAGCCAGCCTAAAATGGCCATCACACACTCAGTACTTGCGGTGATAATCACCCTTGGTCAGTTCCCAAGCACGACCAGCCAATGGCGAAGACAGCAGCCACCTGGCCTCCACCTCAATCCATGTGTATACACTTTGAGGAAATTAATGCATTAGTGGCCAGATTAACACCATGCCAAGCAGCCAGCTAGCATATGCTTACTCCTGTAACCCTTCTGCCAGGTGGAGTCAGCAGCAACAAGGGCCGGGTTCAATATCTAGGGGTTCCCCTTAACAGTACAAAACAGAACCGGCTCAAGCCCCCACCCAGTAATCTGGGGAAATTAAACACTGGTCTGTGGCGCCTCTAAGAGGCAATACTTTCCCACTCACAAGTCTGTGTATAGCAAAGAAGAGCTTTAATAAAAAGGGGAAAGGAACCCAGCATTAGTTTGGGAAAATGCCACAGCCACTTTTCGAAAGCATATGACCATGAGCAAACACCCACCCCAAAGTATGCTGGGCAGTGTCCTATGCCTCAGTTTCTCACCTTGTAGCGTGAAAGCCTGAGGACAAATGTTCCTTTAACATGCCACTACCCTATCCCTCCACTGCCCCCCACTCACAGTTGCTGTCCTTGGTCCGCGAAGACCCAGAGTTCAGAGGTGCATTCACGTGAGTTCACCTCCCGCCCCAGGGAGGAAAAGCACTGAGCAATGCCTCTGCAACAGGCCCCTGTTCTCTCTGCCTTTGCTGCTGCTGCCCCCACCATGGGCCGCTGTGCTCTGTTACGGCTGTGTCTGTCTCTGCTGCAACGTCAAGTCCTGAGGTTCCACCACTTAACCCAGCTCTCTGTGATTTCAAAGCATAGTGTGGAACCTCACGGTTAGTGCAGATGGTGCTGTCTCTTACATTGCAGCACTGCCCCACAGCAGATCTAAGGCTCAGCAGCTGGTTATCAGTGATTTCAGCTCCAGTGATCACTGAATGAAAGGAGGACGCTCAATTGAGCCTGACCAGTCTAAATGGTGGAGAGAGAAGGGTCAAATTGTGTCTAGGACTCCTTAGGCAAAACCCTCTCCACCAAGTTGGAACATCTCTTTCCCCCTTTCACTGGGATTTAGCATCCCTACCCTCTGCGTAGCAAGTGAGGCTCAAATTAGGCTAAGGACTGTTCTGCTGTCCTTCGCTCATACAATCAGGATAACAACACTAAAGTGATTTGTAATCCAACACCATCCAAAATCGATCACTTTGGCAAAGCAGCTCCCTCTGCTGAATACTGAGGCAGAGTAGGTGTGTTTATGCAAATACAGTCTGTTCCTGAAGTCTTCCCCCAGCTCATCACTAGATCTCAGGGGAGAGCTCATTTAGACCCTGCTTACACTATATGCATATTATGGGTTGCGTTAGAGCAGGGGTCTCAAACACGCAGCCCACAGAGCTGTTTTCCTGTGGCCCACCATAGGCGCCGACTCCAACAGCCTCGCTCCCCCCCCCAAGTGCACTGTGTCCCTGCTCCTCTGCCTACCTCCTAGTGATTCCTGCCACCAAATAGCTGTCTTGCAGCGCTTAGGACTTCCCGGGATGGGGGAGGAGTGGGGATGCGGCATGCTCAGGGGAGAAGGTGGAGAAGAGGTGGGGATTTGGGGCGGAGACTTTTGGGAAGGGGTTGGAATGGGGGCAGGGAAGGGGTGGGGCCTCATGGACTAGATGAGCAGTCTGAGGTGTGAAGTTCAGCATGTATGATTCTTTGCTGGGAGTAGTTGGGAAGAATGTTAAGTGGCAACATATTTTGTATGAATAGTTACTTTAAAAAGTTCCTACCATTACAGCTATGTTGATAGGCTGTTAGTGTAGATCATCATCAGTGTTACTGACCACATAAGGAATAGTTACAGGTGTTCATATTTTTTTTTTAAAACCCCTCTTCACATTACAGTTTTAAAAAGTTAATACACTGAGTTAATAGCATACTATTATTACTCTTCCTTTTTTTCATTTTTGACTATACTTTAGTATCGTTGTATGAAAAGGTTTCAGTGATGTGGCCCTCAGACCAATGTATTAGTCCTCATGTGGCCCTCGTGGTGACTTGAGTTTGAGATCCCTGTGTTAAGAACTTGTTGAAGCTCTAACAGCTGCCTCTCATTTAGGATAAGTAACTGAACACCTTTATGGAAGCACATAGCTGAAACAATGGGAACACCACTCAAACCCTAGCCATGTGGGAAGGTCTGAGTAGAAGCTGAACCATGTGGACCAAGTGGTTTTCCTGGGGACTGACAGAGCAAATGCAGGGGCTGGGGGCATTGACTGATGGAGCTTGTAAGTCTACTGTGAGAGCAGTGGTGAGAAGCTGAGAAAGAAGGTGCACAAAGCTAAGAATAGTCAGAGGCACTGGTAAAGTGACCCTGGAAAAAGTTGAGAGTGTGCTTTTGGGCTAAGTGCTGGCTGGAAAGGGGCTTAGAACTGTGAGCTAAGAAACTGTCTCCTGTTGTTTGAGTCCCTGCGTTTTGGTTGGTTTTTTTTAAACAGGCTTCTGTACATTCTTTGTAAATAAACAGGATTGAATCAAAGAAATACCTGACTCATCCATTTCTGCTCCTAACTGTATCCCACAGGACCCCAAAAACTGGCTAACTGCTTGGGTCAAAAAGAGGTAACACTATAACCCTGTACTGTCAGGATGTTTGAGTCACCTGGAACCTTTGCCCCAAGCTCCCATTAAACCAGAAGCAAGGTCCCAGCCATTTTCACTTTAATGACTGAACCAGAATCCCTCCTCCACACATCCTGCAAATAGTGAGGAAGTTTGGAGTTGGGATCTGCATCTGGGTCAGAACTTCATGGCTCCATCCCAGACCAAACCGCTGAGCCACTCACCATTTCCCACTGTGTGAATGCTGCTTTAGAAACCTGCAATGTCTGGAAAGAAAAGTTAACTTGACTGTTTTTTAAAAAAAATAATTAACTGGCTCCACTGAAGTGTGCTAGGAAGATGGCAGGCATTTTAAAATTGCCTGAGCTCAGCTGCAGTGGCGTGCAGGGGAAAGGGGGAGAGAAACAATACTAGAGTGGTTATTTAAGCACCAGGCACAGGGCTATCTTCACAGCCAAAGGTCTGTCTCTCCTTTTCATGCAGCTGCCTGAAAAATTAAACAATGTGTGTTTATCTAAAAAATGCAGAGCTTCAGCAGAGCCTGAAATTAAGTTTGTGCAAGGGACTGTGGATGTCCCAGGGGGCCTTCACCGTCCCCCTCCTTCCAAGTGTAATTTCGCCTCGAACTTGACACAAGAATGAGAAGTACCTCACACCATTTAATGAGATTCATTCTTTTTCACTTTCTCTTTTTTTCCCCCATGGGACCTATACCAGGCCTTGTTCCCCGTGAAAAACAGCACAGTGGTTGTCTGCCTTAATCCCAGGGGTGCCTGCTGAATGCAGAGTCCAGGTCTGGCTTCTTAGTTAAAGGCGAGGTGGTAACTGGCTCCGTTAGAGGTGTGTTCTCAGGGGATAGCCCTTGTTGCCATGCAGTGATGAGAAGTGGGTTCTGTCCATTGGATTTTATGAGTGAGTTATGTACTTGAGGACTTCAAAAAAACTACCCCTAGGTGGATTGCCTGTGTCTAGTTTGGCTTGCCAGATCTGATCCACACAGGCGGTTCTTTGCAGTGAATTCTGCGTTCTGTTGGGAAAGCATAGGAGGGCCATTGGTGCAGCAAGATGCAAACTGCACTGACAGTGAAGGACGCTGGGCTCAGGAGGGGTGGGCAGCTGGTGCTCCCCCCCATAGGGATAGTGTCGGGGAGAATGGAGGGCAGCTTTAATCCCTTCACTGTAAAAGACCTCAGCTGCCTGACTTGTGCAGTCCTCCTTTGGGGATCTTGTTTGTGTGGGCTGCATGCTCCACAGTTTGAAGGAGGTTTTGGCTGCCTTACACTGCTGCAATCTCCTTTTGACAGGCTTTTCCACTTCACCAGGGTATTTGCTGGCTTCTAGCAATACAGACCCTATAGCAGGGGTGGCCAAACTGCAGTGTGCGGCTCTTTTATAGTTAAAAGTGTGGCTCACGGAGCCCCCAAGTCCCCACTCTATTCTCCACCTCCAGACTGGGGTGGGGGGACCTCAGGGCTTCTGCCCTGTGGCAGGGTGGTGGCGCTATGGGCTTCTGCCCTGCAGGGAGTGGGGGGGGTCTCAGGGCTTCAGCGCCACAGAAGGCACCTGCCAGGCCCCAGCTTGGGGCTTCAGCAGGAACGGGGCTGAAGTCCCAAGCCCTGGCAGGTGAGTCCAGCTCTCAAACTTCTCAAGATTATTGTATGCAGCTCACAGGGTCAGTAAACTTGGCCATCCTGGCGCTATAATCATAGCTGGCAAGTCCCATGTTGCTGCTTTTGTGACCTTTCTGCAGATGTGAACATGTGACATAACTAAGTGGGCCTTTGCCTGGGGGTAGCTCCAGCTCCAGGCCTCAACTCCATGGATTCTTCACGGCCTCTCTCCCCCTTCCCTTCTCCATCCCCGCAATGCCAAGCCTGGAAGTGGAGCCCGCCTGAGCTGCTGGGCTCTTTCGCTCCCTCTTCCCCAATCCTGTGAGAATGGTGCCTCTGCTCCTCAAAACTCCTCTGGGCTCCTGAGGGGAGGGGTGAGAATATTTTCTGCCTCCTGCAGCAGCCCTGATTGGCTGCCTTCCCCACTGCCCTGCCTCCTGGAGAAGGGCAGCCAATCAGAGGGGACTTCTGACCCAACCCTCCCAGGCAGGGCTGATGTTCTCCCATGATTGTAGGCACCTCTGGATTCATCTTGAGGCTGGCTGCAGTGGTGGCCAAAATTGTGTTACTCCTGATGAACTCCTAGGAGTGGGCAACACTTTAATCAGTGATTATACCACTGGTTCAGGAAGCCCTCGTCTTTCTGTCAAAATAGAGCCCACGTGCCATGTATTAATACAGAGCTTGTCTAAGTGACCATTTCCTCCCCCCCCACCCCCCACCACAACCTGTGATTGTGTGGAGCATCTCCTATTCATCAGTTGGACTCATCTGCTCTCCCATTCACCATCACACAGCCCCCATGTCTCACTGATTTGTCAACATACAGACCCACCTCCAACCCCTCATTCACAACTGTACAAGCCAGACTTCCTCTCCCATTTGCAGTTGCCTTGATCCAATCCTCTGACTCACAGCTGTGGAACACTCTTATGGAAATCACAGCAATTGCTTGCATGGAAAAATATTAAGAAAGTAGTACATGTATTTTTAACTTATTTTAATCTGATTTAGCGGGTGGAAACACTGAGGAGTATTAGAACCATGAAAGAAGCCAGCTCACCACAGACCAAGTGCTCTGTGGTCCACAGTTTGGGATTTACTGCCTTAGCATTTCTATGCCAGTCCCGTAGGGCCTGAGATGGGCTTCCCTTCTAGAATAGTCAGTGAAGTAAACCAAAACATATACAAAATGCAGTGTGAAGAAGAACTAAAGGGAGAAAGATTTCAGATGGAGAACCACCAGGTTTTCAGCTTTATGAATCCTTTCCTGGTTCCTCCTGTTCCACCTTGTGATTTGGAGCTGATTGTCCTTACACATCCATCTCCCACTCATCCACTTCCTTAATTGCATTGCCCCCTCCCTGAGTGAAGACAGACAGGCAACTCATCAGTAATGGCTTCTTAGGGGTAAGCAATGCCAACCCTGGTTGCATCTCTGAGCAGCTCTTTTATGGGTCACTTTAGTTTTCAATGTTGCCAGCCTTAAGAACCATGTCACCTTGAGAGCAGGCTAGGGTGAAGAAGCCATGATCTGAGGAATTTAGACAATGTAATCATCTTTCCCTCCATCTTAGCCCTGACCCCATCACACCGGCAGCCTCCACAGCCCTGGAGGAAAGAAACTGTATACAATCTTTCCTCCCTCATGGGTCTAGCATCAGATGAAGACCTATACTCAAGAGATGGCCCTTGGAAACCTTCTGACTTAGAACAGAGGCTCCCTCCACAGTATATTCTCTATTATAAAGTCACTGCCTTTTCTTGGAAGGAGGCAGCTGCTTGCACTGTAAGCAAGACCACAGTTCTATACTGACTGCTTCACAGCATGTTTAATAACGCCCCAGTACCATTCACTATAAACAAACCACCATTGCAGATGACTTCCTGGCCATTCTTTCTCTCTTGTTAACGTTATTTTCTATTACAACTGGAAAGGTTGTTAATATTCCTTGTTTGGTGATTCCAACGCATTGCAGAGAATATGAACATCAGACACTAATATGCTGCTTAAAGCCAGGGGCTGTGATGCTTTCCCCACATGGTTAGTACAGCAAGCCAGACCCACAGTTTCCCCTGTTGTTCCAGTCCTGTATCCACCCTTCCCAACTCCAACTAGGCATCTCAAACCTGACGTACAGCGCTCACTGCTGTCCCGCTCCTGGGACCTTCCTGAAAAGCTGCCATCCTAACATGTGGCACCTCTTGCTCTTCCAGTCCTTGACCTTCTCATAGCTCTGCGAATGCGCGTGAGTTCCTACTAGCACTCTCTGCTACCCTTAGTCTCTTCTATGAAGAAACAACCAGTTGTGCAGACTGATAGAAATGTCTTGTGATTACCCCAGACTGGACTGTAGCCTGATGCAATTACTGGCTCTACCACTGAGGCCTAGCCATGTTGGTTAGGGGTGTGATTTTTGCCAACATAGTTGTGCTGGCAAAAGTCCTTCTGCTTGTGTAGCTTATTGTGCTTGGGAGACTGATATAAGCTATACCAGCAAAAGGATTATTTTTTTGCCATAGAAGGCCCAGTCTACACTTAAAATTTAAACCAACATAGCTCTGGAACTCAGGGGTCTGAAAAATCCGCAACTCTGAATGTCCTAGATATGCCAGCCTAACCCTCAGTGTAGATGCAGCTAGGTCAATGGAAGAATTTACTTGAAGTTTACTTGGTGCTGCATCAGTGCAGAGGGTTGGACTTGATGACCTCCTGAGGTTGCTTTCAGCCCTATATTTCCAAGAGTTTATGATTCTATGAAGAATGCTTCCATCAACCTAGCTCCATCTCTCAGGGAGGTGGTGTTCCTACAGCAACAGAAAAACCCCTTCCTTTGCTGTAGGCTGCACCTACCCTACAGCGTTACGCTGGCACTGTAGCTATGCCATTACAGTTCTTGTAGTGTAGACACAACTTTGGCCATGTCTATACTACAAGGATGTGCCAGTATAGCTATAGTGGCAAATCTTTCAACTGTAGACAAGTCCTCAGGCCAGGTCTACACGAGGAACGCCTTGCTGGTATAGCTACACTTGTATGCTATGCCGGCAAAGTACTTCTAGTGTGGACACAACTTATAGTGACAAAACTGTACTTTTGCGGATATAGCTTACTCCAGCCTCCCCAGCGAATGAAGCTATACCAGACAAAGCACAGTTTTGCTGGTATAACTGCATCTCCCTATAGGCTTCGGCCAGCACAGCTCTGTCAGTCAGAGATCACACCTTGTTACACCCCTGACCAACACAGCTATGCCAGCAAGAAGTCTATCGTGTAGAGTTGGCCTCCGTCTCTCTGTCTCAGTTTCCCATATGTAAAATGGGGAAAATAATATTTTGCTTTCTCGCAGGGTTTCTGTGAGAATTAAAAAAAATCCACCAGTGCCTGGGAGATGCTCAGTTACTATGGTGATGAGGGCCATGTAAGAACCTCAATAGAAACATTCACTAGGTACTATGCTCAAAGCAACTCCATTGTTTTACTTAGGGCCCTAAGCAAGGCTTGAACCAGATTCTACAATTCTCCTTAGCTAATGGGTTTTACTGAACAATGTCACTTCCTCTTCCTCTTGGCAATGACCCTGCCCTCCTAGCAGAGGGGCACCCTGGCTCCATGGGAAAATGAAAGATCTTAAATCAGCCCCTTTATTTCCTTTCTCTTGCTCATTGATTTATATCAGAAACAAAGGAGGCAAAAAGGTCTTTCTCTTTTTAATGCTGGTGTCAGTCTCGTGCTGGTGAAAGGAGCTAGACTATGTGATGACTGGGATTGGTGGGTTGGGCCCACCAGAATGAAAGGCCCACCCCCTCAGGTGAGGGAGGGACCGCAGAGCTCAGACAACGGATAACCCTAGATACTGATCACCTCTGAATCCAGGATAGGTACAGCATAGACAATGGCAGAGAGAGGCTTCCCTCATGACCCCCCTGCCAATGTGCCACACCCCTACCCTGGAAGGACTCTTTCTAGGAGCAAGTGGGGAGTTCAGTCTCCATGGCCTATTCACTTTTTCACCTTCAAACTGAGATGGCCAAAATGGTGGTCTGTTGATGATGTGGACACTGACCTGAGACCCTCCAAACTTAAATTGAGGCCTCTCTCTGTTTCTCTATTTGCCACCCATTGCATTATCTCTTGTGCCTTCTGTTCAGATATGTTTCATCTTTCTTCCGCTTTCCCTTTTACACTTTCTCCCATCAAAGTGAGCAGTGGGAGTTTTGCTACTGACTTCCATGAGAGTGGGACAAGGCCCATCTCTACTCCTCAGATATTTTTTAGTGGTCCTTTTCTCAGGAGCTTCCCAGAATTCTATGGTGGGCATGTTCTGACTGGGGCAATCATTTGCACACGATCGGCCCAGGCTGCAACTGCTGGAAGAGTGGGGAAACTTGACACACTCTTAATGCCACCTGTACCTCTCACATAAAGCATCTTTCTTTCCCTTATAATTTACTCCCCTCATTTACTGTGCTTCTGATTATTTTGCTGATTAAAGACCTCAGTTTAAAAAAAAAAAACAAAACAATCCAGGGAACAAGAACTATATGACACTTCAGCAGTGAATGCAAGATCTGCCATTCCTCAGTAAGATCTAGAAGAGTGTGGGATAACAGGGGAGGAGGAAGGGGGGAACTCCTTCATAAACATGTCAGATGATCCAGGCTAAAAACCAAGAAATAGGCAGAAAAGGACGATCATTTAAATAGGCCAACAAATAGATAAATTTCCTGCCTGCCCAATTTTTTGGGGGGTGGCTCAGTTCCACATAACATGTCCTGCTCCAATTCCCCCAGCCATGAAAAGCTTCAATGCATTTTGAAAGCCCAGGGCTTTGTGTTTTTTATGGCGTGAGGGGAAAATTATTTTCAAGGTGTGATCAAAGGGTATTTTTAGGATTGTTCAAGAACTCTTCCTGTAGAAATCCGAGTAACCACCCCCCTCCCTCCCCCCCCCCCCCCCCCCCCCCCACACACACACTGTACAAACACTTGTGCTTTAAATCCTGTTCAGCCTCAGTTCCTATTGCCTCCTCTTTCTTTGAATTCTATCCAGGCTGCCTGTGTCCTGCCCCTCCAGGGGAATGAGGCTTGCTCCAGATTGGACACAGTCACTTCTCCGCTCACACCACCAAACATTCTTCTTAAAGTTCAGTCCTCGTCACTTTCACTGCTGTTTAGTTGCCATTTACTGTCTTCCCACTTCCAGTTCCTCAAGGTTTGTATCTTGATGGTGGTGGTCTCTGTCCCACTGACCTTCCTCATAGAGGGTGATCAGAGACTTATGATTGCTCACTGTCCATTCCCCTCCACTCCTTAGAGATCTGGTTCTAGACTGGAGTCTAGAGAAGAATTCCATATATATGATCCAAGACTGTTTATCAACTCAAATGCTTCATGCTAGTGCAACAAGGATTCCAGTGCTGGGGACAGGGCTTTAAAGTCCATCTGGGCACTGTCCCCTGCTTTCCAGTGTCAGAGAGAACACATAGGCTGTCTTGCTATGAGGCACAGGAATTGTAAGATCCTACCTCTCCCTGGCATGGGGAGAAGGTGTTTTATCCAAAGAACTCAGCACATGAAGATTTGACACTGTGTGGCCCCAGTTTCCAAACATGGAGCCCAGTTCTCTGAGGTTCTCAAATCAGCATCCAGGCACCCAATTCCTTAGAGGAGTTATGTAAGTGCCTCCTTGAGCTCTGAAATGTAGAATTAAGTGCTCTCACTTAGACACCTGCCCAAGTGTGTGTAATGGACAAGAGTGTCTCAGACAGAGACAGCCCAGCCAAGCATTGCATCTTCAGAGGGACACCCCCTCACACTGAATTTGTTTTCACACAGTTTTGAAAACAACCCTGTCTTATGCTGATGGATTTACCCTTGTGCTTTTGCGAGATCTCCCTTCTCCGTCACAGCCTTGCAGAAGCTCAAATTTCATGTCCTCGCTGGGAGACCCAGGATGCACACAGTGTTCTGTCCCCTGGACAACCCGGATGCTGTTGCTTCAGCCGAGAGATGGCATAGTAGGGATTTTAGATTGTTTCTAATGAAGTCATCTTCCAACAAGTGGCTGAAAACACAGGACCCAGGAGAGCTCTCGCAGGGAGCCAGGGATTGGTGGCCAGTGCATAAAGTCAAAGGTGAAATTCTGTATGGTCATGGGGCACCACATGAGCTCTGATCCTGTTTTTTTTTTCTGACTTTGGGGCAGTGGGGGTGTTGGTAGACATGGCCACAACCTGGGCACTCCTCCAAGGTTTCAACAAAGTGCTGAGCAGAGCTGGTGAGGTGGGAGGCTGCTGTTGACACATTTCGGGAGTAAACTCTCCCCTGTACCCCTGCAGAACCAAACAAAAAATGGAGTAAGGTGTTGGATGCAGACCAAATGCCTCAAGATTGCATCTCTCACACTGTATCAGGAGACCTGGTTCTGAGTGGGGTCTTCCCTCGGCTCAGTTCAACACTGTTCCATTTCATGGGACAGAAAAAGGGACAGTGGCTGTATTCTTTAAACATGCTATAGCCTGGGACAAGTCCAAGAGTTGGAGGGCATGGCTGAAGCATGGCTGGGTACCCTCTATGCTACAAAGTGCGATAGCTGGGTCAAGGGGCAATTTGACATCAAGCATAGATGGGCGTTAGCCAGGGTTAAACCATAGTTCTCTAATGCAGCATAATCATTTTTTCCCTGTCAGCACAGGCAAGAAGCAGCTACTGTATAACAAGGATCCCCTGTAACACTGTACTTAAGGATGGTTCTTTTATATAGCATGTGAAGTGTTGACTCTAATCAAGACACAGGCCCAGAAGGGAGATGGATGATATCAAAATGTAACAGTAGATTAGACAGAACACCCAGGCAGTTCTCACACATGCCTGCTGCAAAGAAAAAAAAAAAAAAAGGGGGGGGGTTGTTCTTTTGCTACTTAAGATGCAAGAAGGGGGCCAAAAGGCTATCGTAAAACAGAAGAATATTTTCCCCCTTCCCTTCTCTTTTTTTTTTTTTTTTTTAAAAGAATAGAAGGAAGGCGTCCCTGTTTTTTTTCTGGAGGACTTTTGGGGGGGCGAGGGGGTCTCAGAAATGTGGCTTGTGAGCTTTCTTAATTCACAGGGCAGTGGGAACTGCATGTTTAACAGCAAGTGCTTTTCTCTGAAGTGTGTTTGTAAATAGGTATTTAATAATAATCATATAATATACACCTCGCTCATATGCTGATTTTCATCACTAGATCTTAAAGCATTAAGTAACACAATGTTTTTAAAAGCCTTTTAAGGAGGCTGAATGATAACCACTTCTCCTCTCAACTAATTACAGAGGGTGAGATTCGGTGTTTTGCCTCTTAGGCTAGAAGGGCTGGATTGGACCTCTAAGAGAAGGAGGTGTCATGGTGGCATTACACCGTCTTTGTGTGTTCCTTATCAAGAGCTGTTCTGGGGCCCCTAATTTAGATAACCCTAGGAATTGCTCCCATTTCTGACACACCCCTCCTACTCCCAACCCACCCCAGCATACCCTCTGTGCCAAGGTTTGTAGGTGGTCCTCAAAGAGCAGCCTTATAGCTGTCTTCTGCAGTGCCTGCACTGAGAGAATCCTTCACTGGTCAGATATGGGTTTTTTAAGACCCCTTTATATCATGCCTGCCTTTTTGCCTAGCATAAAGGGGTTGGAGTGGGGGCTAAGGACCTCATGTGTGGTCTTTAATCCTACCAGTTCTTCAATCCTCCATAGAGTACACAAGGGTGAACAAAATCAGAATTTCTAGTGCAGAAACTAGAAGAAACTTTTTAAACTTCCAGGCCTTTCCTTATCCTTCATAAATAAGGAAGACAAAGACATGGGGATAATTGTTTTGCCCTTTTTTATGTCCCTTTTAGCATGGATAATATGGTGTTCCTTCACAGATTCACACCACACTGCACTCAATGGTATGGGGGCATGCAATAAGGAGGAAGTAGATGATATTCATGGCTGTACCTGCTGGAGGGAGGTCTACATGACTCGTATGTCACTTTGCACCATGCCTGTGGTATCCAAGAGAAGTGCACCCCTACTGCAGCCTGTGCTAGGAAGCCTTGCAAGTAGTCTGCCTGGGTCCTTATTCCCAAGATCTAAGCTATCACAGTGAAGGGGAGGGAGACTTCAGAGAGACACTGGACTCTGCTGGACAGACCTAATGCATACTAGTGACAAATTCCCAGGCGAGAGACACCACATGTTTAATAAGAGACAGAAATATGCCTAGTACTATAGCTACAGAAGCCTGAATCAAATCAGGGGGAAATATTTTACCTTTGTCTTCACACCAGACTCTACAAACTTGAGTCTAGGTACGCTCTGAAACACAACAGGTCTGATATCAGGGACAGTGTCAAAGAACGCAGATGGGGGATCTCAGATGTTCAGCATAGTCACCACTGGTGGTGCTGGGTTAAAATTTTAAGTGGGGGCACTGCAACGTGGCCTGGCTCCCGATGCACTCCCCAATACAGTCTCCCTTGCCTGAAGCTGCTAGGCTTTACAGTGAAGTGTCTTCACACCAAATATCTGCTGCTTGGAGATCCCTACTGGAATGGGTGGTACATACGGCCTGGAATATTGAAGTAGTTGCCCTTGAATGAACCATGAAGATGTTGAGTCAATTTCACTGCTGGTGCAAGTGGGCACTGAAGTCAGCAGAACTGCCCCTGTTGGCACCAGCTGAGAATCTGGCCTACACAAGCTAGATAGGACAGTCACAGAAAGGGACAAAACTCTTTCCAGTAGTGAAGCCACTGACGGTGCATGAATATCTCAACCCTGTCTGGGTGGCAGATCGTTTCTTAATGATCTGCAGGAAGCCATCCCTTAGATAGTATGTGGCACGGGCCTGGCATTTGTTACAGAGGATGACTCAGTGCCTGGACAGGGGAAAAATGAGAGAGGGAGAGAGCAGCATACAGAAGAGAAAGAGTGTCCCTTTTGGTGCACAGTAGTGGGGAAAGGTATAACCAACACGACCTCCATCCATAATGGAGTATGCTGCACAACAGAACACGTAGCCAGAACAGTACCTATCAGTCTGTTTATGTAGGGGGGAGGGGGTTATGTGGCTGCCCATGACCATGAGATCTGAGTGTCTTCCATGACAAATAAGTGACAAGCACCATCTCAGCTGATACATCAGGGACTGAACTAAGGATCCCCACAACTAAACACAACAGTCTCGACAGCTTGAGCTAGAGCCAGGCTGAAGCAGCCCCAGTCCTCTGTGTCTTGGGCCCAGAGAGGGACGTGTAACACACTGACTACCGATGGGTTACAGAAGCACAGCCCTGGTGTACGCTGTTGCTGTGCACAGAAGCTGAGTTTTTACTCTACATTTCCCACCGGTTCAGCAATGATGGGAGTGACGGTGTGGACAGGGCTTGAGGGGGTCACGAGTTTCTTACATGGGGGGTCGTGAGCTGTCAGCCTCCACCCCGAGCCCTGCTTCGCTTCCAGCATTCATAATGGTGTTAAATATATTTAAAAGTGTTTTTAATTTATAAGGGGGGAGGGCGTCGCACTCAGAGGCTTGCTGTGTGAAAGGGGTCACCAGTACAAAACTTTGAGAACCACTGTAATAAGAGAACAGTCTGGGGCACGTGTGTTTGTGGACTAGGCTGAACGTAGATGTTTACAGAGAGATATTAACAAAAACAGTACAAAGGTCAAAGGCACAGGGATACTCACAGCCTGGGGCTGTCTCTCCATTTACACCTCCATTCTTAGGTCTGAAAATCCCTGTTTGCCTTCATTACCTAGCAGCGGCCTCTCGGTCCTGGTATGCCAGACCAAAACCTACAAGGAAAAACACAGCGAGTTCACAGGTGCTTTGGATTCCATGGACAAATCAAGACCAGAAATCCCAGTGTGTTAGTTCCTAAACAGTTAGGGCTCTGAAATGTGTTAGGTGTCTGGGTGAAAGCGACATGAATCAGAGCTGGAGTCAGAGTCAGAGTTTATTAGAGCTCTTATGCCCAACAAATTAATATGCACATAAATGAAACAAACAGCAACAACGAAGAGAGCTCTGACACCAGATCAACCTTCCCCCCCACAAGCCCTGGAATTGGGGAGGGAATCGGGATCTGAATTCTGCAGCTGGGACCCACCTCTAATATGATAATTATAATGCATAATAACCATAATGCCTCTTTGGACTCATACGGCTTTTCATCTGCAAAGCACTTCGCAGATATTAACTGATTTGCCTAACTATTGTTTAGTGCTGATGTGCTTTGGTGCAAGGTCAGGTACAATGGATGATGGAAAGAACCGTGACGGGGGAGCAGGGGGCTGAAATGCTGGGGTGGAGGGAGGGAGTATATCGGAGGTTTCATGTAGACCCCAGAAGGGAGAGTTGTGCTTTGAAATCCCTTGTCATGCTGACCTTTGTGCAGTTGGCTGCTTTGGGCTCCAGTCCATCCATAGTCACCAAATCCTTCAGCAAGCTGCTTTCTTGGTAGCCTCCTTTAACTCCCTCCAGCTTGAAAGTGGCTTGAGGCCTCTCCAAGATCAGTCTGATGCTGACTGCAAATCCAGCCATGTCAATAGCAAAGGGCCGGTTAGGGTCAAAAACCACCTTCCAGCCCACCACTTTCCCCGCTGGGCTCACTATGGGAGACTCGTACCTCAGACCCCCAGCGAAGGCCACTGGCCATACGGATACCCTCCTCGTATAGCGCATCTGTGTGCCAGAGAGAAGCAGTGCAGTGAAAGGTTCAATGCTGTCATTTCACCCCCGCCTCCCTATGTGTACCACGCCCCTACTGCTCTATCCCGCTTTGACGCCTTTCCCCCAGCATCACCTGCACAAACCACCCTGCTTTTAACTCCTTGCATTCTTCTCCTTTTCATTCTTTGCCTTCTTTCTTCTCACTTCCACCCTCCAGACTGCCCTAGGCTTTCCCTCATCCTTTCCTCTCCACCTCACCCTTATGATCACCCCAACTCCTTCTGCCCACCAAAGTGCTTTGTTTACTTTGTACTTGTACCTTCTCCACACCCTACTCTGATGCTCACATGCCCACCTTCCCATCCCCCAGCTCTTTCTTCACAACGCTGAAATCAAAGCAACCCTGTTCTCATCACTCCACCTTCCCATCGCCCCCACTCTCCCACTCACCCTCACTCCCATTCATCCCCTTCATCACCCCATTGCTAAGAGATAAATCTCTCCTTATTCATGACCACAGCAGCAATCTCACCTTCCTCCGTTTTATGGACACTGGGTGCCTACCACCTGTGCCTTCCTATGCAACCAAATGGCTCTTGGCAGGATACTCTGACCACCAATACTATGGGCCAGGGAGGTGACATTGCAATGACCTGAAGGTCTGAGGTCAGTTTTACCTTCCTCTCCTCCTCTTTCTTCCAATCATTCTCCTCCGCTCAACACCTGACTGTTGCACCGCCCTTTAACCTCCAATCATCGGCCATCTACTGTGCCCCAGAGAAAGAGGGGGAAAGACAGAGTCCTACCCTCCTCCCAGAATGTTCAGATTCTATCTAACCTCTTATTGGCCTTGTGTTGATTGTTCCATAGGAACATGAACAATCCCAGTGCTGTTAAACCACCTAACCCTGACCAGGCCTTCAGGTTCCTACTAATCACACCAACTGACTCCACCCTACGACTGATTCAAGCAGTCTCCACAGCCAGCCACCCTCTTCTGACACTCCCTTGTCCTCATTCCCAGCAACCTGCTCTGTGCTCTCACCCATGCCATCCATGGCCACCTCCTAGAAGTGTGTGGGGCTCCCTAAGAGTGCCCACAGGGGATGCAGGAAAGGATGAACTAATGAAGGATGATGAGGCTTCTTGCCCTACTCAAGGGGACCAAAATAACTTCTGAGGATTGGAAATGGAGTCTACAGGATAACTTGGGCACTTGTGTTTCAGGTGGTGCCCTACGCTTTGGTGAACCTTACTGGATGATCATCCCCTTGAGTTTGCAATAGACTGGAAAATTCAGAGCAATTGGCTTTCCCATGAAATTTCTGATTTGGCTTCTTGGTTCTAGCTGGGCTGGAAATACCATGAGGATAGCTCTTTCTCATTGCATGCTTGCTCTTCTTCTCCTAGCTGGGACCAAGAGTACAGCGGAATGAGGAAAGGGAAACAATGGTGGATTGGAAAGTTGACCAAACTTTTTCCAACCTCCATAAAGTGCTCAAGGGCAGGTTTGAGTTTTGAGTAAAGTTTTTGTTTGGGGCTTGTTTAAACCAAATCAGTTCACCCTGATGCTCCACTGGTCTACAGCATTCACTCTACAACCCCTCCCAGAACAGACTTTGTAAGAGGAGCCTTTCACCATGGGCACAAAGGCTTAGCACCATATCCTAGCACCAGCATGGTCATGTGACTTAGCAGGGGCTAAAGAGGCATGGAATTGTCCACGCAGATCACAGAGCAGCTGTGGAGTTGCCCTGCATCTGCATCCCGTGGCTGGAGCACTCCTTCCTCCCTGGGAAAAAATGGCTGGTACATTTGCCTAACTATCAGCTCTCTGGTCTCACTTGCCCTGCACCCAACCACCTTGCATGTGAAGGCAGAGGGAGCCCCTGTGGAGTAGAGCTCCATGGCACACACTGATGTGGAGCCCTTGAGTGGGGCTACCAAATCCTCCTCCCCCTTGGTGCAGGAGAACCATGCTAATACCACTGGGTCAGGGTCCTTTGTAACTGCACAACACAGGGCAGGTTCTGGTCTTTATGGGCGACAGCTACATTTTGTTCTTCTCTTTCATGAAGTGCAATGGCTCCTACCTCCTCAAAGAGCTCCAGGCTGTAGGTGTTATCATCATCAGCAAAGTACACCACCCCTTCTGGTGGCTGCGTGTTGTTGAAGCTGTCTCTTAGCCAGTGCAGCCCCAGGTTCCTCTGCAGTGTCCCTCTTGGCTTGTGGGATGGGATCCGGGATCCGCCCATCTTCAGACTCTGTGGGCTCTCCACATTCAGGTGGGTGAAGTTGAGCCCCGCCTTCTCCAGCAGGTTGGACACCAGGTTGGTCCTCCGGGGTGTGTCCTCCACCACCACCCAGTGCAGGTTCTGCACATGTAGGAAGGTGTTGGCTAGCCGGGTCAGCTCAGCCTTCTGCACTGGCCGGGTGTAGGTGGGCGTGATTACAAAGATGGTCGGGAGAGTGTCCGACCAGGGGGGAGGCCGGGAATACACATAGTTCTGGATGACTTTTTGAGCCACCCCCGAGGCTTCTTGCCAGCTACATGATGGGAGCCCTTCTTCCCTCAATGGGGATGTGCCATTGAAGTGAGCTTTAGCTGTTGCATTTTCATCTGTCTCTTCTGAGGCAAAAAGAAGAAGATGGAAGTTAGAGACTAAAGCACAGCCTGATCACTGCTCCGTTAGGTGACATTTGATAAGTACCTATGATCTGTCTGGGGCAAGGGCCCTGGCTCTACAACATTTTCATTCTGCAAACCACTTCATAAGAGAACGATCCTTTCGTAGGCCCATTTCTCCCCTCCCCCTACTGCTTGGTTCTCAAGAGGTTTCACCCTGCAGATTACTTGTGGTCCATGGAGAACAGATTGAGAACCACACAGGTGGGAACTTTTTGACTGTGTGAATGGTAGGACCTGCGCTCCTCCTGACCTAGCCTGTTCAGAGCTGGAAGATGTGCCAAATGTCAGCGGAAAGGAAATTTTGCCTAGACTTCACTGGTGGCGCTGTCGGTACAAGGTAAGAATCTCTTTACATGCAATCGACAGCCAACAAACATGAAGCGTGTTAGATATGCCAGAACTGTGCTAAACTTACATTCCTAAAGCTGAAATAATTTGTATAGGGGATGGGTCGTGAACCAAACTCTTGGGTCTGAACATCCCTGACATTCAGGGAAGTGTGCTAGAAAGCAGAGTTTCTGCAACTTTATCATATTGTGCATCACTTCTTCAGATGGAGAGATTCCCAGCCATGCCTCCCCTCCCAACCTTTGAAACTACAGTAACTATATTGCTTGGTTACTTGAAAACCCTGCATCAGTTCTAGTGAAGAGACTACATGGAAATAAACAGCTTTAATGTGTTGAATGTGTCACCCTGTTTTGTAACTGTGTTCTTTGTTTCCCCCCCTTATTTAAAACTAATTAGGTCTTGGAAAGTGGAAACTCTACATGAGTCTTAGGCAGGGTATATATATATACATAAAAGGCCCTGGAAACATCTCCATTTTGCCTCTTTCCTGCTCAGACCTCTGGACTATGATGAACTTGTACTAATGAGAGCATTCTAACCAAGGGACTGAGGACCTTCCAATGATTTGGAAGCAACCAGAGACTTAACAAGCCAGCAATTTATTCCATCACTGCTACAAGCCTGATCCAGGGTACACCAGTGGAGGAGGTCACTGCAGCAGATTGAAAAATGGAAAATCATTTTTGTGAACGATTAAAAAAATTCCGAAGTCATTTCCTTCTGCAGTTTTCAAAAGGGAAAGATGATAAATGTTTGTGCCAGACCCTTGGGGGACAATCTGGAATTGTGGTGGTATTTTGAGGTACAGAGGGTCACAATTTTTATTGGAAATTTTTCATTAAAATGCATTTTTTTGTTTTTCATTTTTCTCCCTTTCTCCCCTCCCCACCCCCGACATTTTACCTGTGCAAAAAGAGAGGGGGAAAGGACAAAAGGGGGAGAGGGGAAAAAAAACCATTAAACAAAAAAACAACCAAAAAGTTCATTTTCCAAAAAACTTATTCAAATTTCCAAATTTAGAAAAAAAGCCATTTTTTGTTAAAAAAATGTGGTGGTTGAAAAATTTGGATCGGATCTACAAGTCACTATAATCTACGCCCTCTCAGCGTGGTGCTCTGTCCCGCTCTAGTGACGGCTAGGTATTAACGAGTCTGCCAGAGCACTGACTAACAGAGCAGGCTCTCTTCGCTGAAGCAGTAGAGGTTCATGCAGTAAGATCCAGAGGTCCCAAATTCATCCTGCTGCCGATGACCCGCCCAGGGATGCTGACGTTACAAGTGGGGGTTACATAATGGTATTGGTTGATGGCTGACCCGTCACTGCTGTGACTGAATCAGCCCTGTGGCCTAGATGGAAAAGCTCTGTGGCCCACCCACGCATTGCAGAGGGGTGTGAGAACTGGAGCTCCGCTGTTGTTGTTACCTCTTTGCTGAGTGGTAGCACACTTTGGAGCTTTGCAGCGGGCCATCTTTTGGTTGGAAGAGGAAATTGGGGACACAGGCTCCAGGTATTCCCTGTTAGTCTATCTTTATTCACAAAATGGACCTCAGTCCTGTTTACTTTGAACAGAGAAGGCAAAAACAACAGCAAGCTGCACACAAGCAACTCGATTCGCAGAAACCAGCCAAGTCAACACTATGTCCCATTCCGTAACCAGAAAGCAGCTCTCTCTCTTACCCATAGCCCCTTGCCCATAGCCCTACCCTCAGCCTGCGGGCTGATCCTGAGTCCTGCCTGTTCCCTGTATTTTACCTGGCATGCCCTTTAGCCTAAAGTTACATGGCAAGACTGTATGAAGTCCATTATTCTCAATACTAAGCATGGGCTAGCTCAGGTGGGCCTGGGTGTTAACTCTCACAGATTTGTTTCCTAAATTATTCCGCCAGTTCAACACCATTGTGCTAGCAAAAAAGGGGATTAATGGCACAGTCAGGACTCCAGGTGCGTGTTTAAAGCCCCATGCCATCTAACTCTGCTCAGAGTAGGGCTACAGGATAAAATGACAAAACATCAGCAGCTTCTGTACACAAGAGCTGCACCGCGGCAATGCCACGGTGGGAGGGTTTACGGAAAAATCGCACTGTAGACTAGTTGCTCTGCTGCACAAAAGAATTCCTCAAGCAGACTGGCCCAGATCCTCAAAGGTATTTAGGAACCTAGAGCCCACTGAAATCAATGGGACTTACGTGCCTAAAAACCTTTGAGGATCTGGGCCATTCAGCCATAGTGTCTAGAGTGGGCTTCTCTCTGAGGCTTCCTCCAAACAACGGAGAGTGTTCTTAAGGATTGCCTGGCTGATTGCAGAAGCCAAGCCCTGAGGGGTCCTTTGGGAAAGTTTCTCTTTGTTTCACCCTTTCAGTGAAGTGTTTCCCATCAAGTGCTCACATCAATAATTCCTTGCATGCATTTCAGGAACACCCTGGCCGTGACACTGATAAGATCAAACTGTAACCGTGTGAAGAGTCGCTTGCACTTACTTCTCAGCAGGATGAGGTAGCGGGTGGCTGGGTACTGATGCCACAAGGTTAGAAGAAGAGCCCATGGCAAGATGATCAGGAGTGTGGTCAGAAGGTTACGTCTCCTTAGCATGCTGCAAAGAGCTTCCAATGCCCAGGCATCTCCCTACCTTTCAGAACAGAGTATGGAGTAAGCCACCTGGTGCTTGAACAGAGAGTGAGAAACGCCAGCAAAGGCTAGCTCAGTGCTATCAGATACGCAGCTAACAGACTGGGTCCAGCTCACCTAGGGCTGGATCCTGAACGGTGCTGAGCACTCTGGCCTCGATCCAGCAAAGCATTTAAGCCCCTGTTTAAATGTAAGCACATGACTAGTCCCATCACTCTCCAGAACTGAGCCATTAAGGTATTTATCTGCCTGCCACAACTGGTTCAGATATTACAGAGTGCAAGCTTCCATGTAATTTTTTTTAAAGAACAGGTTTCTATCCTTGATGGTTGTGAAGAATACCTCCCAAATGTGAATTTAGGGTACCCAGTTCACAGTTGTTTGCCTTCCTGAATCTGCAGGCAATCTGAAACAACAGCCAAAGGAGGGCTGTTTGTGAACCCATTCAACCCCAGGGGGTAACTTCTAAGCCCTGTAGTGACACTTCAGCTAGTTGAAAATTTGACTCTTGAGGTATCAAATTTGTAGTATTCCTGCAGTTGTATGCAAGACCTGAATAACTGCAAAGCAAATGGACAATGGATGGATGCAGCAATGGGCTGAAAGATGCCTCCTATTCTTTATTCTAATTTAATTTTAATTCAACTCCCTTATACGTATTAATTCTGATACAGTCTTTACTGTCACATCCTGTTTTTTGCACAGGTCCCCTGCCTCATTCAACGCACAGCAAAGATGGTGTTCACCGCTTGGGTAGTTAATCAATGTTTCTTTTTATCCCCCTCAATCACTGTCTGCCCCCTGCATTATATATGACACATCATCCAAACCATGCATTACATATGGAATTATTAATCTCATCATGGGCTTTTCTATGGCTCTCATCACCATAGAATCTGAGTGCTTCACAGGTATTACTGAATTTACCTTTAAAACATCCCTGTGAAAGGAAGAGAACTGAGGCACAGAGTCATTAAAGCCCACATTTTCAGGAGAGGCCACTAATTTGGGGTGCTTCATTCGTTGGGTGTCCAACTTGAGACATCTTGGGCCTGAATTTTCACAGTTGCTGAGCACCTACCAAAGGTGCTGGAACTAGGGGTGTGGGGGATGCTGCTGCACCCCCTGACTGGAAGTGGTTTCCATTATATACAGGGTTTATAGTTTGGTTCGATGGCTCTCAGCACCCCCACTGTACAAATTGTTCCAGCATCCCTGGCAGCTACAGCTCCCGTTGACTTCAATATGGGTTGCGAGTGATCCACACTTCTGAAAATCAGGTCCTAGGGTTCTCAGGTTGGGCAGCCACTCAACAAAGTATCCAAAATTAGTGGCCACTTCTGAAAACATTGATGGAAGTGACTTGCTCGCCATCACACAGAAAGTCCACGGCAGAAACAAGGACACAATTCAGATGCCAGTTTTGGGTCATAACCAAAGACCATCCTTTTTCTTCCAGAAGTCCCCTGCCTCATTCACCATGCAACTTCCAGCATCTCCTTTCAGCTCAATGGATGCAGAAGCTCCCAGTCCCACTATTAAACGAGCTGCCTGTGCCATGCTCTGGCAGCAAAAGCCAAGCATAGTAATGGAGATTTAATCCTTCTGCAGCACAGCAATCCATGCGCACACACTGAGTTGTTGTCAGCTGAGGACTCACCACTGTCGCTGTCAGCAGAGTGCCTCAGTGTTGACCGGTTTTGAGCCCAGCGTGTGCCAGCCTTTGTTCCCTTTGCCCTCCTGGGGCTGGGTCCTTGGGGATTCTTCTTGGGTGCTGAGTGCATGTAGTGAGCCCTTCCCAGTGGACCTCTTCCCTCATGCCTATCTACCAGACAGTGGCTGCACAAGTGCTCCCCCTGGAGGCCTAAGGGAATAAAATTTTCATTAGCCACAAAGACTGAGGTTTCCCCCGTGCAATAAAAGCAGCGACTGTGACCATGCTTCCTGAGAACCGTAGAGCTGCTGCTATCAGCGTGGCCCCTGAACTCCCAATGCTCCTAGCGCCGCTTTCTGCTCTTCCAGGTAAAGAGCCTGTGGAGGGGCAGTGCCCTGATACCAGTATGGTGGAAGAGAGCGAGCTTAGCACATTAGCTGAGTGACCCGAGTGCGAGTCCCTACTCCACCACAGATTTCTTGTGTGACCCTGGGCAAGTCACTCAGTCTCGCTGTGCCTCAGTTCCCCATGTCTGAAATGAGGATAATGGCTCTGCCCTAGCTCACAAGGGTGGTGTGAGGATAAACATATTACAGCTGCGAGGCACTGTGATACTACAGTAATGGGGTCCATGTAAGCACCAGAGCTAGCTAGCCAGGGGCATGACAGTAAGTGTTGTAGGTTTGAGTCCTCCTGGGACCAAGTCTTTAACCTTTTCATTACTTTTAAATGATTGTTGTTGTTGTTATTATTCGCAAAAAGAAAAGGATGCATCCGATGAAGTGAGCTGTAGCTCACAAAAGCTCATGCTCAAATAAATTGGTTAGTCTCTAAGGTGCCACAAGTCCTCCTTTTCTTTTTGCGAATATAGACTAACACGGCTGCTACTCTGAAACCTGTTATTATTATTATCATTAATAAATAATAACAATAAATAACTCCCACACAGAGGTGAGATGGGAGTAGTTTCCCTTCCTCATGTAAGCAGAGTCAGAATAATCTCTACCCTGACATCTGATGGTGAGCTGTGGAAAAGGACTTCAGGGGCTGATCTCGTTTGCATGGGCACACCCACCATACCCAACATGATGGACTGCCTGCCCAAATGGTCACTTTGGCTGCTGTGGGATCCCCAGTCTCTTTGTTATTGGGGCAGGAGTAATAAAGGGTAGCTATCTTGGTTATGTGAATCAAGGACAGTAGAACTGTACTTGGCATTTTATAATGGAGGGCCTCACCCTCAACTAAGCAACACTCGCTAGGCAAGGGACATGGGTTCCAAAACCTAGTGAATTAAGAGACTGGGGACAGGTACGTGTATCTGATAGTGTAGGTGCTGCCTCTCCTCTCCAAGGGCCTGAAATGCTACTTTAACCCCTCCTCTCTCCCCTGTGTAATAAGAACTAATTTTGACTCTATTAGGAGTCTTGTTACATGCTGCTGAGCTGCAATCACTGATACCTAGGTCTAAGCATTAGCCCTACTTTGGGCTAGTGGTGCATTGGCACTGAGGCTCCCCTACTACGAGCCAAACTCACTGAGAGCTGAAGTCACTGAAGAGCTAAAGTTACTAAGAGCTGGGATCACTGAGAGCTGTGTTAAGGGGGTGGGGCCTGAAGACAAGCTGGTGAGCGGCTAGCAGGATGGCTAGCGGAGAGGTGTGGTGCGGATAGCAGGATGGCTGGCAGAGAGGAGTGGACAGCAGGACAACTAGTGGAGAGGTGCGGAGAGTGGAGCTGAGCAGAGTGGATAGCACGGTGGTTGGTGGAGAGGAGTGGACAGTGGGACGGCTGGCAGAGAGGCACAGCTGGTGGTGAAGACTGCAGCAGAACCCCATGGAGAGGCGTGGCACTCGGCCATCGACCCGAGCTGCGGAGCATGTAAGATGCCCCCCAAACCTCCCTCCACTTCCACCCAGGCTGGGAGGTAAACTCTGCAGATGAACTTCTGAACTCTGTGGGCTGTACTGACCAAGGACAGAAACTGTGGGTGGGGTAACTGTTAGGTTGCTGGACTTAAGACCCTGACGGGAAAAGAACCCTGCCAAACTTCCTTGGGGGTGGGTCATTTGCTCATGGTTTGTGTTACGAATCCTGTTTGTGGTGTTTCCCCAACATAATGCCGCGTTGTTTCCCTCCTTTATTAAAAGGCTTTTGCTACACTCAGACTCTGTGCTTGCGAGAGGGGAAATATTGGCTCTTAGAGGCGCCCAGGGGGGTGGTATGTAATTGTCCCAGGTCACTGGGTTGGGGCTCGAGCCGGTTTTGCATTGTGTTATTGAAACGGAACCCCTAGATACTGAACCTGGCCCTTGTTGCTGCCAACTCTGACGGGCAGAAGGGTTACACTCACATTATGAAGGCTGACAAGCAGGTGGTCTCAGATGGGTGGGGCAGGAGCTCAGGGGCCAACCTAACAGGGACACCACTACATCCACAGCTGGCCCCTTTGTGTTTTGTGGAGCTCTGATAGCAAGTGCAGCATTGTGTGGCTATAAAGGAAGACAGTGTAACTTACTGGCTCAGTATATGTGACAAGGCTGCCTTCTAACGGCTGGGTCCTAAGCAAGGATAAAGGACCTAACAGAAGGGCCAGCCAAGAGACCTCTCTCTTCACTCAAATGGCAGAGTCCTATGTGTCTGGGGAGGAAGATCAAGCTTGGACACAGCCTGGGGTCAGGCTGGCTGATGTTCAACGTACTGTATATATGTAGTTTTCTCACAATGATCCCTGCCCTTAGGTTCTTGGAATCTGTCACAGGCTTATCACATTAGCAGCATGGAGCAGCTTCCCTGACTCTAGGAACCATGAAAATAGAGGCAGTCACAAAATAAATTCAAGCCCTAAAATGGAACAAGGGCTCTGAGTTCTCGTTAGACCTGTAGGCATCTAGCTCTCTGTTGGCCTGTTCTCGGGCGGTCATATCTTATCTCCCTGCTTGAGCTACCTGTCATTACAAGGGTCTCTGTACTGAGGTCTTCTCAGGCAGTCTGTGTTTTCCCCTTACATAAAAGAAAGACCTGGCCTTTATTATACAGGAACGGTTTCCACAAGGCCGCCCCATGACTGCCACAAACTCAGATTGATTCTGGAGTGAAGGAGAAGACAGGAGGAGGATGCAGCTTTGTTACCAAGAGCAAAGAGGGGAGAGGATCAAAGTTAGGAGAGCACACAAATTCTGCTTCTAATTCCACATCCTCACAGCCTGCTCCCCAAATCCTGCAAACATACTGAGCCAGGGTCTCCAGGTGTTCTTTTACTTCTACATGCTCATTCTCTCTTTATCGGTTTTCTCGAGTGCCCAGTTAAGCAGAACCTAAGCACTACATGAGACCAGCACAGTCAGGTCCCTAGTGAGCTTCACAGAGGATTCTATTCTTCACCCTTGTTGGGTTCTAACAAGCCCGGCTTGCATTACACGTCATTTCCTCTCTCACAGCTTTCCCTCTCCTTCATTTTTCTCCATCTCTCTCTGTTTCATTGACTCCCTGTGGTGGGGTGGCTGCCCCACACAGGCAGGAGAAGGGTTAAGGCAGCCTTGGAGAGGCTGCGCAGAACCCAGCCAATCGGAAAGGGCTCACTGGGAGAGCCAATCAAGAGAAGGCTTGCTGGAGCAGCCCATATATAAAGGGCTGCTCAGCAGAGCAAGGGCAATCTCTTCCTGGAGGGCAAAGGGGAAGGAGTGCTGGAGATACTGCAGTGCTGGGTAGCAGAGCAATAGGGGAACTCTTATCTGACCATGGCCAGACTGAGGCCCTGAATCAAGGACAGGGAAGGTGCTAGAGCTATGGGGGAAGTGGCCTAGGGAAAGTAGACAGTGGGATTAGGAGGAGGGGCAATAAGTGGCTGCCAGTTATAGGGTCACTAGGCAGGGACCCACAGTAGCCGGTGGGCCTGGGTCCCTCCCTCCCCCTTTATCTCTACTTGCCAATGAGGAGAGTGGCCTAAATCCAGACTGCAGTTTGTCCCTGAAGCCAGGGACTAGACTAGAGACTGAAGTTGGCCGCTGAGGCAAGTGGAAGGACCTAGGACTGCTGTCCCCCGAAAGGGGGGAGACAGTGGGTTGGGGCACAGCCCAGAGGGTTGGGTCCTGAAGAGGACACTGTGGTCCGGGAGCGATGCGGGTCCAGCTGATGGAGACAGTGGAGGAAGTGGAAGTAACGGTGAGTGAGACACCACTAGTAAAAGGCGCCCTGGTGGTCCAAGAGAGCTATTTCCTAGCACGACCAGCAGAAGGTGCCACAGCAGTGAATTGGCACCATTACACTCCCCTTTCTCCAGTCTGCATGGTTCTCAGGACTAGAGTTGTCCTTTGCCAGCTCCACACTGCCAATCATTGCAGCTTGATCACCTGATTGTCCACTTCTCCCACAAGTGCTCATGCAGTTTCTTCCGCACTGCCCCTCCCCAAGCTAGTCAACGAACCCAGCACCCTGTCCTCCTCCAGATACCTCATTGCGACCCACTTATACTATGTTACCTATGGGAGATTGCTAATGGACAAACCGAGGGCCAGTGGGACTTACTGAGATCTATTTGATATATTTATTTACATCTTTAATTAAAAACAATCTCTAATTGGCTTGGAGTCATCAGTCTGTGCACACAGCTAGCCTGTGTAACTGTGTGTTCCCAGCATTGTTACCTTCCTCCTCCCGTCTCCATTCCCTCCTTTTTCATTGCTACACCTATTTGTAGTGATTTTCTTAAATGAAATACATAGATCACAAGGCCAGATGGGATCATTATGATCATCTAGTCTGATCTTCTGCATAACACACTTCACCCAGCAGTTCCTGGCTGTAAGCTCTACGGGGAGAGGACTACCTTCAGTTATGTGTTTGCACAGCTCTTCTCGTGATGCAGAGAGGGACCTATGGATACTGCTGTAATACAGATTGTATTATTATTAATATTCTCTCTAAGTTTCTCTCTTCCTTATTCTTTTCCTTTCTGACTATCCCTCTCTCCCCCTCTTTTTCTCGTGCCTGCTGCAGTCCCTGTTTGTATTATGCACCCCTAACAACATTAGCTAGATGGCTGATGGATGCTTTCAATATGCTGCTTGTAACCTTCTTGAGCTGTTTTCCAATTACACATCTCTCTGCTTAATTTCATCCATCAATCTTCTGTTTTATGTGCATGCGCAACCCCCCCCCCCGAGCTAGGTTTGACTGTTTCTTGCATTGTGTGACTGGAGCAGTAAGAAGCATCTGGCTGTAGCTCAGAGCATCTGATGTGATCGGCTCCCCTACTGTTGACCATGACCAGCCTGTTTAACTCCCAGAAAACTTTTTGCTGCTGAAGTGCAATATTAACAGTGGGCAACTCGGGTTTTGGGAGCAGCCTAAGGCGGCCCAGGCTGGACAGTAACCTCGGTTACATCTACACTGCACACCACTTGCAGCAGGGCATACAGTATGCATAGCTACATGCTGCAGTGAAAAGCTACACCATGTGTAGCTACCCATGTTCATGAAAGGCTCTGGTATGGGGGAGGCAGCAGAAAAGGCTCCAGCAGCGGGAAGCTGTTGGGACATTTCCCAGCTGCCTCCTTACTGCCAGAGTCTCCCCACTACTGAACCCTTTCCCTGAGGCGGGGAAAGACTCCAGCAGCGGGGAAGGCAGCTGTGGGACACTACGCCGCTAAAAATAGCCGTGTAGATGGGGGAGGCACTGCGTGGGCGAGTAGAAAACCTGCAGCGTACATGGCCAGGTCCATACCCACAGGCAAGTAGCGTTAAGACATGCCTGAGTTGGGCCTCGCCGTCTACGTTGCTGTTTATCCCTGTGCTAGGGCGGCTTGCAGCGTCTGTACTCTCCGTGCTGCCAAAACGAGCGTGCAGCCTAGATAGCCTCATTGCTTCCTGAGATGACATACAATGGTAGGCATCTCAGCGGAGGCTGGGATAGTCCTCAGGAGAACTGGATTAGGTGGAAGCCCTGGGGGACCCCAGCGAAGGGCTGGCCATAGAGATGGCTTGAAAGCAGACTCAGATGGCTAAGGCTAGGGAGAGCCGGGCTGGGGCGTGAGATGTGGGAGGGCTGTGTTAGGGAGAGGCCTCAGCGGCCTGGGGTTTGTGAGGCAGCTGCCTATGTTCAGGAGACCCAGGCCTGGGAGAGCCTTGTTGTTAATCTTCCTAATCCTCCTCCTTTCCAACGACTCTGAACTCACAATAACCAGTGCAGGGCAGAGGCTGGGTCGGCAGGCAAGGTCGCAGGCTGGAAAAAGAGACTGCGGAGGCAGCACAACCAAGGAAAAGTGGGATCATACTAATGAATAAAAATACAGAGCCCAGTCCTAGCACTTCAGCTCCACAGCCCTTTCCTGGCATTAATTAACCCTCCAACTCCCAGGAGTTCCATTCCCTCCATTCGACAGAGGGGGCTGCAGTGCAGCGTTCTGCGTTCACCAGTATTTGGAGGGTGACACTCTCCAGTTCACGTGGATCACCTGCTCCGTCTGTGAAACACTCTTATCACTGGTGTTGGAGCAGGATCCATTCTCCGGCCCTCTCCCAGGAGGAGCAAGGGGCTGGGGAAGACATGGAGAAGAGAGAAGTCCATGGGGAATAAGAATGAAGGGAAAACAGATAATAGTGGAGACAAACTGGGACAGAGAAGGGACTGGCGCAAAGGAGAGAACCACATCAGAAAGGAAATAGTGACTTGAAAAGAGCCTGAGCAAATACATGGGCTTTGCAGTCTGCCCTGGAGATCAGTAAATTTAGGCCTGGGTGCTCAGCCCCCTCCACATTGGCCCACTTAAGTCAGTGGAAACCTTTTTAGGGAGGACACGTCCCACTGGCAGAAGGAGGGTAGTGTGGACATGAAAAACCACAGCAATTAATGGGGTGGCTGTTCTTGACCTAACATAGGTTGATTTAATTGGGTCATGTAGACAAGGGCATAGACCATCACCCTGAAAGGGGAGTGGGTTTCAGGGACAATGGCCATTTACCAGTAATATCCAGCCACCTGATGTATAAATCTAGGATCTGTTAATGCAAGTGCCCCCAATCAATCGCAGCTGATCAAGCCAAAATTTTCAAAAATTCCTGGTAATTTTGGGTGCCTTTGTTTTTGGCTGCATGTTTGTATCATGTGTGCGTCTGCGTGTGAGTACTTGAGCAGAGCTGGTGGCAGGGCAGCACGGGGACTGGGCAGGTTCACTTTCTGCGTGCACAGGAACTTTCTGCAGTACTGTGTGTTAGCCTGCGTTCCGCAGCCTGTCTCTCTCCACTGACCCTGGAGCGCCTGGAGGGCATCCATGCAGATTTCAGGAATTCCGCAACTGCCAGTGTTGGGGATGCAATGCTGAAGGCAGAGCAGTGAGCCTTCATTATTGATGAGGCCAACCTCCCTTCAAACAAGGGATGCATAATTCATGGCAACTCTTGTATTTGTGGTGCTCAGCAATAGCTCTGTCTCAGCTTACTGAAATCGACAGGCAGTTTGTCCCCTCTAACCCATTATTTTGCATCTCATCCCCCAGAGTCAGCAGCCGAAGTGTCAACGTGTGCTGTTTAATACTGGTTACGGCTGAGGCGCTGCGGTATTTCCCTTGACTAGACCGTCTCCTGCCTGTTTCAGATGCACAAGTAAAACAGGAATGGGGAAGCACGTAAGTGGATGACACAGGCTTGCTGTGCAAGAAAACTGCAGAACTTAGTGTATATGACCATGGTAATGGTCCCCACTTATACAGGCCTCCTTCTCCCCCGTGGGACAATCCTTTCCCTGAGACAGTGCCGAATGAATGAGGACCATTGTAGGACTGACACGTTGGCTTAGCGCTAAAGCAAGCACTAAGGGTTCATTTCCAGGATGGGATGCCACAGCCTGTGGTGGGACGGGAAATGTGAGGCGAGACTGGGCTCTTTGGCTGAGCGGCAGCATTTTCTTCCCTGCACTCTGCTGGATCTGGCTATCTGAGAAGCCAATGGGAGGGAAGGATGCTGCATGCCAGGAGATAGGGTTTCATGAGAAAAATGGGGCAGGGACTGAATGTACCCTAACCCTTCCCAGGACGGGCAGTGTTCCTCTAGTGTACCGCACCCTTAAGGAAAAGGGATGCTCTTGTGATGAAGAGACAGGTGCTTTGGGTTTTAGTCCTTACCCTGCCATTGATTTTCTTTGGGCAAGTCACTCCTCTTGTCTGTAGGAGGGGATAAATGATCTTGACCCAAGGGAAAGAGATATGAGGCTGACTTCACTGAAGAGCTTGGAGATTCTTGGATGGATGCAGTGCTAGAAAATGACAAAGCAGTAAATAATATGGAGGAGGAGACAATGGTGGCTGGATCTAGAGCTAACAACACTTATGGGGACTGGATGCTCGCATACATCTAAGCTGCAGCTTTCAGTGTGTGTGCCGTTGAGGTGGGAGTGGGAGGAAACCTCTCCCTGGGAGGGAAACCCTAGGCCTTCTGCTTCCCCCTGCCCCCCCCGGCAAGGCTTCATGGAAAGCACCGTCCTTTCCCTGCCTGCTTGGTTAATCTCTCTTTAACCCTATGGATCTGCGGTGTCAGCCCAGAAAACTAGCTTTTCTTTTGGGAACTCAGTGTCATGCCCCTCACCCACCGCTGGCCACCAGACCCTGCCCATCAGATTTGTAAACAGCTCTGCATGGCTCCTTTCCTGAGAGAGATGTGTCCCACACGTGCTGATCATCTCTAAGCACAGGCTTCACATGAAAAAATTTGGAGGCAGTGCTAATGAAATCTGCAGGCTAGTTCCTGTGGGGTCCAACGCTTTTGTGCTAACACCTGCCACTACCTGCCATCTTAGGTAGAAAGGGAACAGGCAGGGCTTACCTTGGCTATGAGCAGGGATGAACAGCAACTGGTTCAGGTAAGTGCTGAACCGAACTTGTGTCCCAGACTCACGCAGAACCTTCCTGGGGGATAGAAAGTTCTGTTAAGTTTCATTTTTAAAGACAGGCTCAATCCAAAACCCTGATCTGAACATTAGAGTCAGACCCAAATCTCCCTAAATCCAAACCGCACAACTGGCCCTGTCTCTGCAACCGGCCTAATCAGTACCCCTGGAACTTTGGGAACATTTGGGTCTGGTTCAGAACATTGCAGCTTTGGACTCAGTTTTAATTTTTATGCTTAATCATAAACAGAACTGGAATGAGAAGTGCCAAGATACACTGAGCAAAAGTGACGGTTCAAAACCAAACAGACGCAGGAGGGACTAGATGGCCCACGAGAGAGCCAGGTCTCCTGAGAGCCTAACTCAGTGCTGCAAACTGTTTGGAACTGTCTCACCTCAGAGGACATGCATTTTGGGGTGCTTCTCTAAAGCAAGATTTGCCCCTTCTGCTTCAAGACTTTCAGAGTGGAGATCCTTTTTAGGCAACGGGGGCTATTATGGAGTATTCATTCTGGATGTGTCGGCATTAAGCAGCCCCAGTAGATGCATTATTAAAAGATAGGAAATGGGTTTTGTTTGAGAGGCAGAATAAGTCTTTTAAGGAAGCAAAAAGCAAAACTGGATAGTTCCAGTGTACTGGTGCATTTCACCCAGAGCTTTCCCTACTGTGTTGGCACATGATGTCTGTTCAGCGGGAGTGGTAGCTGTCATTGCGCATATGGGTTGTAAAGAGGGAAAGGCAAACCCCATGACATTTGCTTCCAGAACATTATCAAAGGCTGAGAGGAATTACTCTCAGAGAAAGACATTAGGCATTATTTGGGAGATAATTAAATAGCACGAGTGCCCTTGATCACAAGCTCCTTGTTGAGATACAGGGTTCAGAGGCTGACACTGCACCTCTAGCAACAACCAGGATGCAGAGATGGGCTTTGATCTTAGCTGCATCAAATGCAAGCCTCCAGAGGACATCGATTTATTCTGCTCATTTCCCCCTACTTTCAGAGGCAGTGTGCAAACTCTCTTACCTAGTGAGCCTTCTCATCACGCCCAGCAAGTGCCAAGGAAATGGAGAGAGAAACCCTGTTTTGGTTAAAATAATGCAATACACTCCTTCTGGATGGCAAAATCATAGAGCAAACAAGAGCCATTGGTGCTGGTTCAGCAAGAACATGCATACCTTTAGCATGTCAGCCACCTACTGAAGTCAATAGGGGTGCTCACATGCCCACAGATATGCAAATGTTTTAGAAACCTGCTGAATCAGGGTCTGAGTCCACTAGAAAAAACTGAATTGTCCAAAGAAAATGATTGTTTGCCATGTGGCATGGGGTAGTAATACCCTGCTGCTTTCACTGGAGAATGATGGTTGAATTGTACGATCAATAAAGCATAATGAAAATGAAAAGTTTGGCTTGAGTTTTTTTTGTGGCCAGACGTGGAATATGACATAGAGAAGGGAAACTAGCTAATGATAATTGTGTAGTAGCCAGCAAAACATGTCAGAAATGGTCTCTTAGCTATAGGAGTGACCACTAGGCCTTGGCAAAGGCTACACATTTATTCCAGAAGGCAAGGAATAATATACCAAGGAACATTTCTGCTGTGGAGAATACTGAGGCCCTGTGAAGTAGGCTTGTGGCATACAGGTTACCGAAAGAGCTGGTTTTCAAATCTTCCTTGGGAAGAATTCGTTAAAGCACATTAGATCTGCTGCTTATTGTCTAGCATCAACATATTATGCTGACACCTAAAAATGTATCTGGCCAAAAAATGTGGTATAGGGCAAATTTTCTGTTACAGCTACGTGCCAGTCCACTACTCAGAAAACTCCAGCAGAATTAAAGCTTTAACGTCAGTTATAGAGTTGATCTACTTAGGTTGGGTTTAACCAAGAGACTGGGATGAAAAACAGCATAAACAATGTACAGTATTTGCCCCTGAGGATGTGAAATTAAAGGGGAAGGAGGAAGTAGGGGAAAGGAGTTGTCAGGGATGTAGTGAAGCCAGTGGTATACCCAGCAGAGGTAAAAAGAAAGGGACCCTGAAAAGGAAACTTCTGACTATGTCATTTTCAGGAAGGAAAAATACTACTTCTACAAAGCAGAACCAAACAAAAACATTACTACAGGGGTTAAATCTGTGCCTGTCTGTTGGGAGGACAGGGCCATAAGCAGATTCAAAATGGAAGATCTCAGAATGAGACACAAACTCTGCTCTTTCTTATGGAGACTTTATAATTTTTCCTTCTTTCTCTGTTTTCCTTTAATTGCAAATACATGTAATCCAGACTGAAAGTGCTTGTTTTGCTCTTTGTACATAGAGAACATAATTTCCTTGGGAAGTCAACAGTACTGTACTATGCCCAGAGGCACATTTGCACACCTTCATGCTTTCATGTGCTCACGAGTTGGGGTAAGGGAGGAATTGCCATCAGGCTCCATCCATACACAGCATGGAAAAATGGACTAGGTACATTACTGTTTTTTCCAAGACTTCCACTGTAGCCTGAGACAATGGCCAGTGCTGGACCAGATAAGAATGGCCATACTGCATCAGACCAAAGGCCCATCTAGCCCAGTATCCTGTCTTCTGACAGTGGCCAGTGCCAGGTGCCCCAGAGGGATGCCCCAAGATGGCAATTTCTATGTTCCTTCCACCCATTAAGCCTACAGAATTATCTTTGCACAGACCAGCCATCACTGTACTCTGTATACAATAGGCTGATGGTAGGAAACTACCAAAAGATTCTTCTCCCCCAACTTTTGCAGCTCTCTTCTCTCTGCTTTCTATTCATAGAACCACTGGTAACCTCACCCAGCAAGATGAAACACACATTCTTTGGTACACCTTGTCACACATAGCCCTGGCCCCTGTCTTCAGATGCTACCGAACTGCTGAACTGCAGGCGGAGAACTGATCTTGGGCAGAATTACTTGGCAACAGGGACTCTTCAGCCAGAGGTGAGAAATGAACCAGGCTTTCCTGGAATCTCCTGCTATACTTGGAGTCCTTTTTCAGAGGACTTAAAAAAATCAGTTCTCTCTTATATCCGAGGCAAGATAAACAGCAACCTTCTACAGAAATGAGAGATGGGCCAGAGCTGCAAAACTCAGATCTGGATTTGAACTTCCCCCATGTTCTGTCTAGTTTGTGCGTCTGTCTGTGTCAGAGAGTGGAATTACTTAAATGCCAATCAGCTGTTGATTTCATAGAATCATAGAACTGGAAGGGACCTCGAGAGGTCATCTAGTCCAGTCCCCTACATTCAAGGCAGGACTAAGTATTATCTAGACCATCCCTGAAAGGTGTTTGTCCAACCTGCTCTTAAAAATCTTAAAAATTTGCTGGTTAGAAACACCATTGGCAGCTTAGAAACACTAAATTAGAATCTGGATCTCAAATCTCCCAAAGCTAAGGGGTATTTGGATCTGGGGTTTTGGTTTGGCCCAAATCCATTCTGGACCAGAACTTCGCCAAGGATTGGGGGTGTTTAGAGGCAGGGTTTTGGCTTTGGCAACCCATCTCTAAATGAAAACCGAAACTCAGGAACCCTTGTTTCCTCCTGATATCCCCTCTCCTGCAAGCACACTGCAGCACATTCTCTCTATCTCTGTCTTATTCCCACTGTTGGCCCACCTCCTGCTTCTCCTCACTCACCACCCCTTTTCATATTGCCCTCTGGGGCAGGCAGGCTGATTTCCCTGGAGCTTTCTCCTGATGTGCCAGTCCAACCTAGGCATAACACTAATTTCCAAGTGTCATTTTTCCTGGAGTGGATTTCTGGTTTCAGAAGGTCACATCCACTTTCCCCTGGAGCAAGCATGCAGTCCTGGTTGGGGAATGTAGGACAGACTGGCATCTCTGGAGGTTAGACCATCTGGATAAATAAGCAGACAGTGCCGCAGACACAGAGAAGCAATGAAAGGCCCCTCATTCCTCTCTCTTAGGATAGGCTCTCAGAGTCTGCATGTTCTGTTGACTGGTGAACGGTTTTGTATGCAGTAAAGCATCCCTCCTGGGTACTCTTCATCTTATTATGTCTCTCCCTGCAGTGGGACAGTTGGTGATCTAACGTGCAACATCAGAATGACTTAGAGGTTGTTTTCCCCACACTCACACTCTGCAGCTGTGATTGTGGTGCTTCGCCTGCTGCGCTTCACTATGTGTGACAGATGTCTCCCTATCGCCAAGCAAAGGCAAGGCTAGGGCAGAAGCAGCTGCTCGTGTGGAAATGTACAAGTCAAGTCAGTCAAACGAGACCCCCCCTTCTGTGCAATCCCCCCAGAAATACCCCTGAATGCCAGTAGGAAGTGGATTGCGCAGCTCTCGGGGGGAAATCTGGTGCCTGGATCCTGGTGGTCATCTGACTCCCATGTCAGGGAAGCCTACCAGGCACTGGAGAGGAGTATTCAGGGCCCCATTGTAGTGGGCCTAGAAGGGCTGGGGTGGGGAAAAGGATGCTCCTCAAAGAGCCTGGGAAGCAGCATGTTGTGAGGAGAACCATGGAGCCAAGGCCCTGTGCACGCTCCTCATGCTGAACGGTGCAAAGCTCTCCCTGCAGCACATACGACACAGGAGGAGGGACTCCTCGCACCTCTGCACTCAACTACGACAGGCCTGGGCCCTCCAGACACCCTCTAGCCCCTACCTCTGTCAGAGCCTTGGCTATAACTAGGGGCCTGCCAAACTCACAGCCATGAAAACCACGTCATGGACTGTGAGAGCTGGTCTCCCCCATGAGAGCTGGCAATTGTAGGAGGGGTCACGATATTGCCACCTTTACTTCTGCACCGCTGCTGGCGGGGGCGCTGCCGTCAGAGCTGGGTCCCTGGCCAGCAGCCGCCGCTCTCTAGCAACCCAGAACTGAAGACAGCGCCGCTGCCAGCACCAGTGAAGAAGTAAGGGTGGCAATACTGTGACCCCCCGGTGATAGCCTTGCGACTCCCCCCCCAACTCCCTTTTGGGTCAGGTCCCCCCCAATCACAACACCATGAAATTTAAGATTTTTAAAACCCTATGAGTGTGAAATTGACCAAAATGGACTGTGAATTTGGTAGGGCCCTAGCTGCAACATTCCCCACATTCTGGCACGTAATCTGTGTTTGACTCTGGAGCTACATCTGAGATTAATCTGGCCCACTAGAAGCACGGTGAAAAAAAAAAATCTATGGACCAAATTCAACGGAGTTGTGTTGGCTTATGCCAGTGGTGAACATGGTCCTTTGTGTGTGTGTATGAACAGCTGGATCCATGTGCAGCACCTACAGAGAGTGTGCATCAGGGTGTTGCATGTATGTGTAGGAAATGTGTACCATGCATGGAGTACAGCTAGCATGGTGATGCTGAAAGGGAGCAGTGACATTATGGGGCTTGTTGCAGGGACTCTGGATATCAGAGGGAAGGGCACCTCTCTGTAGCGTGGTTATGGTGCAGAGGATTTGTGTTTAGCAGAATGAGGGTATGAGAGGGACTGGATACTCACATCAAGAGCCATCTGTCCTCTCCAGTGATGGGTCTTGGGCTGTGGGGAAAGTCTAAGGGGGGAAAGCAGTATTTGGTGTTTATCATAGACTCAGAATCCATGGCCAGAAGGGACCATTATGATCATGTAGTCTGATCTCTTGTATAACATGGGCCATAAAACTTCCCCAAAATAGTTCTTAGAGCAGATCTTTTAGAAAAAGACCCAATCTTGAATTAAAAATGGTCAGTGATGGAGAATCCACCATGACCCTCGGTAAAAGATTCCAATGGTTAATTACCCTCATTGTTTAAAAAAAAGTATGCCTTATTTCTAGTCTGAATTCATCTAACTTCAGCTTCCAGCTATTACATCATGCTATACCTTTCTCTGCTAGACTGAACAGCCCATCATTAAATATTTGTTCCCATGTAGGTGTTTATAGAGTGTAATCAAGTCATCCTGTAACCTACACTTTGTTATCATAGAATATCAGGGCTGGAAGGGACCACAGGAGGTCATCTAGTCCAACCCCCTGCTAAAAGCAGGGCCAATCCCCAATTTTTGCCCCAGATCCCTAAATGGCCCCCTTAAGGATTGAACTCACAACCCTGGGTTTAGCAGGCCAATGCTCAAACCCCTGAGCTATCTCTCCCCCCAAAACTAAATAGATTGAGCTCCTTGAATCTATCATTAGAAGGCAGGTTTTCTAATCCTTTAATCTTTCTCGTGTCTTCTCTGAGCCCTCTCCAATTTAACAACATCCTTCTTGAATTGTTGACACCAGAACTGGACACAGTATTCCAGCAGTGGTTGTACAAGTGCCAAATACAGAAGTAAAATAATCTCTTTACTCTTACTCGGGATTCCTCTGATTAAGAATCCAAGGATAGCATTAGCTCTTTTGGCCTCAGTATAGTAAAGGGAGCTCATGTTCAGCTGATTAGCCATCACTACCCCAAATCTTTTTCAGAGTCCTTGCTTCCTAGGATACAGTCCCCCCATCCTGTAAGTATGGCTACATTCTTTGTTCCTAGAAGGATACATTGACATTTAGCCCTATTCAAATGCATTTTGTTTGCACCTAGCTTACCAAGCAATCCAGATCACTCTGAATCAGTGACCTCTCCTCTTCATTATTTACCACTCCCCCAATTTGGGTCATCTGCAAACTTTCAGTGATGAGTTTATGTTTTCTGCCAGATCACTGAGAAAAAATGTTAAATAGCATAGGGCCAAGAACCAATCTATGCAGGACCACGCTAGAATCAGTGGCTGAGGATTCCCTGTTCACAACCGCAGTTTGAGACCTACCATGTTAATTTGATCTTTCTAGTTTTTTTTTTTTAAATCAAAATGGCATGTGGTACAAAGTCACATGCCTTTCAGTAGTCTAAGTATATAATATCAGTAGTATTACCTTTATCAACCAAACTTGTAATCCAAAAAGATACCAAGTCAGTTTGACAGGATCTATTTTCCATAAACCCATGTTGATTGGCATTAATTATATTAACCTTCTTTAATTGTTTATTATTGAGTCCAGTATCAGCTGCTCCATTATCTTGCCCAGGATCAATGTCCGACTGACTAGGCCTATCCTTACCCAGGTCAGCCTGTTTACCCTTTTTTTTTATTTCAGCTCCTAGAGTCATGTCATTACAAGAGAATCTCAGCTCTAATTTAAAAAATATAAAGTAAAATTTAAGCTCTCGTGGTTGCAGAGCAAAGCCTGGAAATGTGAAACTTAAATGCTCAACAGCAACAAAAGTCAGCAGACAAATAAAAAGAACCAGAAAAGATTAGTTTACCAAAATCTCACGATTTTAAGCCAATTGCATGATTTTTAATGCTTGGGGTTGGCAATACTGTTGTAATTTATGTCCCAAGTGCACAATGGGATTGCACAATTGCACAGCATGAGAAAGAGGCCTCTCTCCTACTGTACCTGCTTAGCTAATGGGTTTCATGAGTTGAAAGAGTGGGCTCTCATATGCCTAATTACTCGGAGGCCCGAGTGTGCCACTAAACCTTCAAAAGCAATACAGTGTTGCTGACCCCAAGCATTCAAAAGCTATGAGTCAGGTCCCCCCAGTAAAATCACAAGATTGGTTTGAAAACCATGAGAATGTTTTAAAAGAACATGTTTTGGGTTCTTTGTATTTGCCTTGGGGGTGCTCTCACTTCATGTTTTCAAGTTTTTCTCCACAACCACGAGGGCTAGAAACTTACTTTTTTTTGTTTAAATAGAAGCAGAAATTCTTATGTAATAACAGGACTCCAGAGCTGGAGCCTTCAGAAAAACACCAAATACCACTAGAGCTGGTAACACAATGGGGACGATCAGAGGAACTATGAGTGTGGTAGGCTCCTAGCTGCTGCAACAGAAGAGAGGCAGGCTCTCCACTGGTGCAGAGGAGATGGGCCATCCAGAGATGTTACGGGATCGGCCATCATGTGGTTAATGGCAAGTGGAGGGGAAGCACTCAGCCGCTTACCAGATGGAGACATTGAGGGCTTGTTGGAAGTGGAGTGACAGGAGAAAGGAGTGAACTCTGACCTTGCTGAGGTCCATCTGGCATTAGGTAGCACCAGCTGTGCGACAAACACTTCCCCCTGTCCCAGACTCCACCAGAGAATGTTTTTACTAGCTGCAGTGGGTCAGTTGTAACCCCCTCTTCCTGGTGACTAGGCTGACAGGGAGCTGTAGATCCCAGCTAACAAAGGAGGGGAACTTCTGGCTGACTCAACTGCACTTTTAGAAATCGTCAGTCACAGCTCAGAATGGGCTCATGCTTTACTGTGGCAGCTGCTCCCTGTGGGCTGCATAGAAGATGCTCAGGGATAATCAGGATTTCGTTTTTATTTGCTTGAGGCTCTGGTGTTGGTCACTTGAGCCCCAGTTGGGAGATCTGGTTGTATGAGGATTTTATATGTAGGCCTGGCTTGACATGAGTAAGTGGACATGTCTGAGGTCTCATTTCTTGGGAGACAGGATTAGGGAGATAAATGGATCAGGAGTCTGGAAAAAGAATGTCTGTATTAGCTAAGATTATGGGGAACACCCAGGGAACCACTGACAATGGACAAGAGAAGCCTGAAATGTAAGATGAGGTAAAGAGTAAGTCATGCATGGACAGGGCATGCTGTCCAGGGATTCGTTCCTACAAAGTGACCAAGCTAATCCCAAAGCATGTGATGCAGCATGTAAATGTACATCAAGGAAGAGATTTTCTATGTAACTTTGGGTGTATGGTACACCCTATACCTGCCCTCTATGCTTAAGTCTGATCAACTCAGCATAGCCATGCTGTATGCCAAATAAAGGAACCTGAGCAACAAAACTGGAGTCAAACTGAGTTCTTGAAGAACTGAGTAGAAGAGATCTCAGGGGAATCCCAGTGGTACAATAGGTTGATTTAAAAAACAACAAAAAACCCACTTAAATATTAGCAGAGAGATGATGTACAATCAATAACTGATCAGGAGAAGAAGCCCAGAAATAGGAAACTGCTAGGACATGTATCAAAGGAGTGCAGAAGGATACTCTTGTCCCAAAGTCCCCCAACCAGGAAGGCTTGTTGACAGATGCGCCGCTGTAGTGTGTCAGTGTAGACACTCCCTCCCATTCGCAGAGGTAATCAACCTCCTTGAGAGGCAGTAATTAGGTCAATGGAAGAATTCTTATGTTGACCTAGCGCTGTCTACACCTGGGGTTAGGTCGACTTAATGACATCTCTCAGGGGTGTGGATTTTTCACACCTCATAGCAATGTAGCTGAGTTGACCTAACTTTTTAGTGTCGGTCAGACCTGAGTATATCCACTAATCTAAAAAACAAAGAGGTAATTGTTTATTCCTTCTTCTCTGGGTCCAGTAGGTAGGGCACCACTGGGCATCAGGATTTCTGGGTTCTCTTTTCAGCTGTGATTTCTTCTGCAACTTTGGGCAAATCACTTCTCTTCCCTCCGTACCTCAGTTTCCCCATCTCTATAATGAAAACAATAGTGCTTATGCACCTTTGTGAAATGATTTTTAAGAATTAAGGCTGTAAAACACTAGTGTTATTACTAAAAAAATACATAAGGAGCAAAGAGCATCATCTTCACACCTTGACAAAAAGCTTAAACTATGTGAAGGGTACAGGTTTCACCCATGAAGATCAATGTGCAGTCAGATTGGGGAAGAATAGGCTTTTGTAATAGCCCCTTACCTCCAAACAGCAGGGATGCTGAGATGTTAAGGACTCTTCAGTTTAATCAGAATCATTCACTTAATTTTAAGCACAGCCTGTCAAGGTTTTTTGGTCAGACTTCAAGGAGGAGAAGGCCTTGCCAGTTCTGGGGCTGTGGGTGGCAGGATCTTATTCTGCTCACAGGCACACAGATAAATGTCATATCTGTGGCATGAGAACACCACCACTCAGTGCTTTTCATCTTCAAAAGACATTCATTAACCCCCCCAAGAGGCTCTCACTGCCCCACTTGGGATGGGAGCATGATTATCCCCATTTTAGGGAAGGGGAAACTGAGGCACACAGGGGATGGATTTGCCTAAAGTTATAGAGGGAGTCACTGCCAGAATCAAGAATAGCCCCTCAGAATTCCTGGGTCCCAGCCCTATATTCAGACCACTGGACAACACATCTCCCTGGGGTTTATGTGCTCCTTTTATGCACAGGGATGAGATGGGGGAAAAGGACAGAAATATGAAGGGATGGGAGAGACAGGAGAATATAACAGAGGAGTCTGAGTGAGAGGGATGTGTTGAAGTGAATGAGGGTGAACAAGTGGGGAAAAAATGAGGAGGAATAAATAAAGGGAGAAAGAGCAAGAGATTAAATGGGAAGGAAAGCAGAGGAGAGAGAGAGAGAGGGGGAAGACACAGGAGTTGGCATCCGAGTTATCTCTAAAGAAGAGAAGACTGAACTTGCCCTCTTTCTTTCCTAATCTTGCCTTAAAATTGAAGGAATGTGGTGGCACAACATCAGCTCTCTGATTTATTAATTCCATCCCATCCCACCAGCTCACAGAACAAAAAAGCGTCTGTGTTTGCTCCAGAGGAGCGCATGAAGGGCCTTATTCATGTCGGAGCTGGAGAGAGAAGCCAGCAGATACAGGAAAGTCATCAGTGCCTCGCTCCTTTTCACCTTTGTGTGGATTGGAAAAAAACCCACTGAGATGAAAGGCAACAAACCATGATGTATCAGGATAGAGAGAAAAAAACAGATCCCCAGCAGGGTCAATCAGCATGGGATTCTCAACAAGAGAGCAGCCACCTTGGGCCTGGCTGCACCGGTAAGGGAGCCATCTCAGTGAGGTTGGTTGCATGAGATGGCTGGTTCCCTTGCTTCTCCTTGTGACGGCTCAGCTTGGCCCCCAGAGGACAATATTTTGGCTGGAACTGCTCTGCCCCACCCATGAACAGCACTCCTTGCAACTACAGTTGCATTTTGGTAGCCCTGAAGCACCTATCCCATACAGCCCACTCTTGTGGGCTACCATTAGACAGATACAAGGAAAGTCAGATAATTCACTAAATCTATGGGCCAATAAAGGAACCATCATCTTAAGATTTGGTTGGTTACTAATCTATAGCCCCTTCCACCTGAGGATCTTAGAGCACTTTGTGAATAGCAATTACACCTTGCAAAGCCCCAGAGGTAGGTTAGTGTTATTCATGTTTACTTTACAGATGGGGAAGCTGAGGATCAGCGAAGTGACTTGTCCAAAGCTATCCCATAGGCAGGTGCTGGCATAGAACCCAGTACGGCCCCAACAAGGAGGTGTCATGGGATTTCTAATAAACATGAGGGTTAAGAGGACACCAACTGTACAGCTGCTCTGAAGGATGGCACCTGCAGCAGTGCACCGCCCCCTAAAGCCAAACCAAGGGTGGGTTCTGCATCGATACAGAGGAAAGCAACCCTGCAAAACCACTGGCACTCGGGTTTTCTTTGGCGGTCTCCTATACATATATTGGCCAGGATCAACCCTGCTTAGCTTGCAAAAGGGGGACACAGCACTGCCTGACATGCTAAACTCATACACAAGTATCTCCACAAACCCAATTGCTCTCCATACCCAACATAAGCTTTCAGACAGACATTAATTTTTTAATTATCTTTTAATAAGAGTTTAAATTGTTAGAATATTAACTCCCCTCCTTCCCCACCCAATCTCATTACTTGGCTTAAGTTACAGGGGCAGGGAGTAGCCGAAATAGCTGCCATGACCTCAGTGCAGGGCGGTAACAGAAAAATACCAGGACAATACAGTTTGACTTTGTATCATTCATAAACTAGCACCATAAAATGCTTCCAGGCTGATGATAGCCATTTCGAGTAAACACGAGTGACGCCGGTTGCAGCAGTCAACCAGTTCGGATCAAATCAGAACCAACTTGATCCTTCTCCAGAAGCATGAACTGAACCCAAAGTGAACCTGTTCTGAGGCTTGAGAAGAAGGTTGAACTGAATTATTTTCCCATTCAAGTGAACCCAGGAATTGCCAGACTGGATCAGTCCTTTTGAGGTCCATCTAGGCCAATATCCTTCCTTCTGACCAGATGCTCTAGAGGAAGGAGCAAGAAGTCCTACAAGGGACAATTATGGAAGCTTCTTCTTAACCTTAGGCAGGTAGTGAAGCATGAGGGTTCATAGCCATTCTACATTTGGGATTCTATTTAACATAAACAGTGGATGTTTCGTTAGGCATCTAAATGGCTCATGCTTTTCAGCATCCTGCTAAGCTCTTAGCTTCACAGCTATGCCTGTAGCACAGCAAAGAAAACCTGCGGCTGGCTTGTGCTGCGGGACTTGGGCTGCTTCACTGCTATGTAGGCTTCCAGGCTTGGGCAGGACTCTGAGCTCTGGGACCCTCCCACCCGGCGCCAGCCTGAGCCTGGAAGTCTGCACAGCAGTGAAGCAGCCCAAGCCCTGTGAGCCTGAGTCAGCTGGCACAGGCCAGCTGCAGGTGTCTAGTTGCTGCACAGACATATCCACTGAGATCTGATGGCAGTGAGTTCTTCTGGTTCAACTGTGCAAGAGTATTTCCTTTTATCACTACAGTCACTGCCTTTCAATTTAATCAAATTTCCCCTTGCTTTTTTACTATGAGAAAGGGTGAACAGAAGTGCCAGTCTACCTACTCTATGCCATTGGTTTCCATATACCATCATGTCCTCTCTTACATTCTTCTCTCTGAACTAAATACCCCCAATCTTTTCAATGTCCCCAATCTTGCAGGCCAACCTGTTCTTATACAGGCTGGACCTCAATCAAAAAAATCAGGGCTCTGAATCCAAACTCTGCATCTATACTCAGGAAATTTTTAGCACTAATTTGCACACTCAAGAAGTTTGTATCGGGCTATTTTTATTTCCTCCCGAAGGCTCCCTAAGCACTTCACAAACTAGGCACAGACAGCACCACCAAGAGGCAGTTGCTCGGTGTATGGTAGGGGGAGGAAGGCAACTAAACGGTACAGCATGTTCGGTAACAGTGGGGAGGGGAAATCTTTGCCAAGAAGAGTGGGACAAATTCCAGCTCTCAAGAAAAGGATGATGGAGCCTTAATGTCCCTGCAGAGAAGATGGGATTTTGGTCTAAAAGACTCACGTACATTAAATTGCATGAATCTCATTTGATTGAACTTAGGGTTTGTTTACAATTACAGCTCTGCATCTGCATCAGTGCAGTGGTGCTATTGTAGCGCTTAGTGAAGACCAGGGGTTCTCAAACTTTTGCATTGGTGACCCCTTTCACACAGCAAGCCTCTGAGTGCGACCCCCCGGTATACAGTAAAAAACACTTTTTTTATATTTAACACTATTCTAAATGCTGGAAGCAAAGCAGAGTTTGGGGGTGGAGGCTGACAGCTCGCGACCCCCAGGTAATAACCTCGTGACCCCATGTTTGAGAACCCCTGGCAAAGATGACACTTATGCTGACTGGAGAGCTTCTCCCATGGGTGTAAGTACTCCACCTCCCTAAGAGGCGGATTCTATGTCAACGGGAGAAGCCCTCGAGTGGGCAGAGCTCTGTCTACACCTGCAGTTAGGTCGGTAAAACAACATCGCACAGGGGTGTGGAGTTTCCACGCTCCTGAGAGACATAGTTATACCGATATAAATTGGTAGTGTAGACCACGCCTTAGAAAGATAAAGGATTGAGTTCATTAAAAGCAATTCAGCCACAACTAGAGGTATTTATCAGAGGTGGGCTGAATCTCCTACACGGAGAATAGTGGGGTCTGTCCAGCTTACTTCCCAGACAAGAATGAGGTTTACACAGTCACACACCAACGGCTGAGAGCAGGGTTAATACGAATAACAATGGAGTATGTATTCGTAGTACCATAGTGATTAGGGACCCTAGTCACAGACCAGGAGTTCTGGGGCTCACCTGTGCATTGTATTAACTATTCTTCCATTGAACCAGATGCTCCCAGCAATTTTTAAACTGATCATTTTGTTAAAGTCATGATGAGCTCAGTGGCCTTTTGCTACTTTCCAGCCTTGCACCCGGGCTGGGAGTCTGATGATCTGGGTTGTATTCCCAGCTCTGCCACTGTGGGACTTGGGACAAATCTTCACTGCAGTGTCTCCATGTATAAAGTGGGGATAATCATACTGATCTGCAGAACTTCATGAGGAGAGAGAGGTTGCAAGGATTAACTCTGTAATGTGTGTAAAGCACTCTGTGATCCTGATGGGAGGCAATAGAGACAGGCCACGTATTATTAAACTTAGACGCTAGTCCCAAAGGACAGATTTTAGCAGGTTTCTTATAAGCATTAGTGGCTTTCATGATGCAGGTAAGGATTTCTCCTGCCTCCCCACAGACACAGGCTCTTGGAACAAAGTCCGAACTGGGAAACAAAAGAGAATCTGCTGTGGAGAGGTAGGGTCATGAGCCAGAGGGTCTGGAAGTAGCCATGCTGCAGGTGCTGATGGTAGGGGTGAAGCGGGGCTGGAAGCAGTGGCCCTGTGGACACTGGCTATGGGTTGTAGGGAGGTTAGAAGCAGGGATGCTCTGGACACTGGCCCCAAGAGGCACAGCAGGATTAGAAGTAGCTCTGAGTGCTGGCTATAGGCATGCAGGGGCCTCAAAGCAGGCTCAGACTCGATCCTAGCAAGACTGTTTTGGGTGTTGCTGGGAGCAGGGTTGAAGCGGACGGTGGAATCAGCCTGACGCAGCTGATATGAAATACAAAGTACACCAAGTGCTCAGGAACACTGGAGAGGCTGCTGGATGTAGGAGCTTGGGGGTGCTGTGGTAAGTAGGGAATGGAAGCCTTGCAGGGAGTGCTGCTGAAATTAGGCCATGTTTCACTCCCTCCATGGATACATCTACACTGCAATCGGGTGTGTGACTGCAGCTGGGGTAGGCATACCCACCCTAGCTTTAATCTAGCTAACACAGCTAAAAAAATAGCAATGAAGAGGGATGCAGTAGCGAGAGCATCGCATAGGCTCTATGAGCCACCTGGAACCCTGGGTACAGAGCTTGTGCTGCCAGCCTGCCCCAGGGCCTGTACTGCTGCATCTTCACTGTTATTTGCAGTGTGCTAGCTAGACTGAAGCTAGCACAGGTGTGCCTACCCCAGCTGTAATCACACCTCCGACTGTGGTGTGGATGTACATACTGGGTATGCCTTTGCTGCCAGGAGTTCCTGGCCCGTGCGGACATGCTGTTGAAATGAAGGGAGCGTCCTTTCAAAATCGCCATGGGTATGAGTGCAACAGGGGCCAGCAGCAAGAAGTTTTAGTGTGTGCAGAGTAGATGGATTTGTATATTAAAACAAATACCACTTTAATCATCATTTGCTATCTACGTCAACACAGTCCTTAAAACTCCCCTGGCCCTACAGGGCAACTGCTGCTAAATAACCCTGAGTCCGGAAGGAGGATGGAATGTAAGGGCCCCAGGGCTGTGTACAGGGGAAGTGTGTTTCTCTAGGTCTTTTAGGGAGAACTACTACTTCTTGAGTCCCATATACCTCACTGGATCTTTCAAACAATACCTTAAAAACCAAAGGTCTGTGTGTACTATTTGCACCTTTTAAAAATCCCCGTCCCTTTTCATAAGAGTAGGCATTTGCCCCAATGTCCTTGGCCCAAATTCTTTACCTCCTGCCCCATTGCCATGCAATGTGTTGAAATGCAGCCACCTCTGGAGTGAAGGACAGCAGCCAGCCTTGCAATGGTGCTCTGCATGAGTGGCTTGTGTAGTGCTCTGGGGCCACAGTCCTCATATACAAGTGTAAATAATTTATTAATTGTTTTTATTACTTGGCTCCTTTGCCATTTGGAATAGCGCTACTGTGCTATAATTCAGTGTCAACTGATTTCTGAAAAAACACAATATTGAGTGCTCTTGCTGCATACCCACCATGCAGACTAACTGTTCTGTGGAGCCTTTATTCAGTGCACAGTTAAGTGCATTGAAAGTGGCTGCTACTGTTCCCAGGAGACCGGTTGAGCGCCTTTACCCCTCGCAGGGCACATACAGCAGCTACTCTGTGAATAGCACTTAGGTATTGTGGGTCACATATGACATTAACAACTGCTTCCCTGTAATTCACAGATAACAAAACAAAAGCTGTCCTAATACAGTATCTTGCTCCTAGGTTTGGAGGAGAGAAGAGACGCAGCGTGTGGCTAGAAACAGGTTCTGCTTTTCTAATGCCCCTCACTCCTGACCTGCAGCACCACCTGCTGTTCCAGTCCTGGGCTCCCCACACAGCTCTGCCAATGCCCCTCAGTGCTGCCCTGTAGCCCCGCTGCTATCCCAGTCCTGGGCTCCCCACACAGCTCTGCCAATGCCCCTCACTCCTGACATGCCGTCTTTTCCCCCTGCCCAGCTATTCCACTCCTGGACTCCACAGATAGCTCTGTTAGTGCGCTTCACTCCTGCTTCGTAATCTTCTCTACGACTGCAGGCCTGCCTTCCCCTAACCCCTTGTCAGTGTACCTATCTCCTGAATTACAATGGTCTCTCCTCTGCTGGAATGCCATGCGGCTCTCTCAATGCACCCGTCTCCTGACTTGTAACGCCCACCTGTCCTAGGGCCTCTCGCAAACAGACTGCTGCTTGGCGACCGGCAGAAACGAGGCGGAGGTCTCCAAAGCCGTTCTGCACATTAGAACCAAACAGGATTTGAACCCAAGTGGATGTGGAACCAGGTTAGAGCAGAAAGCGGCTGTACTCCTTCACTCATGCACAGGCTTCTTTCCTACCACTGTCCTGCCATAGGGCAGGAAGTGCCTGCAGAAGCTGCATGTGGCCAGCTGTATATTTATCCCCAGTCACTACTGCTGGGCGGCATACATGCTTGGTTCTGCACTGCTGCTGACCGGATCTGCCCCTGCCTCCCCCTGCACTCAGAGACTAGCCCCTTCCAGGGCGTTACTCAGAAAACAGTGCCGCTTCCCACACTTCGCAACACCATGGGGATTCCCTCCCCTGACTCTTATACCTTTGCTGCTAACATCGCTTTCCCACCTCTCCCTGCTCCTGGTTCAATGGAGTGATTGCCAAGGCTAGGCGGGAGAGCCAAGCACGTTCCATCCTCACTTGGAAGGGTCCAGGCCAAACGAAATTGCTCCTAAGAAACCAGCAAATTTGCAAGAAAACACCCCTTTAAGAGCAGAGGTGAAAAGGGCTAGATGTTTTTCTTCCCCTTAACACCTCCCTACCCCCCTTCTCCCACCTTGAAGGCCCACTCGCTGTCTCTTCATGACCTGTTCAAATAAGGATTTGGACCTACTACAAAGGAATTTGACATCTTGCATTTGTGGTGTCTTGGGTTTCCCTGGGTATACCTACACTGCAAAAAAAAAAAAAAAAAAAAAAAAGAGACCCATAGCACCGAATCTCAGACACTAGGTTAATTGATTTGGGCTCGTGGGGCTTGGGTGACGAGGGTAAGAACAATAGTGTAGATGTTCCTGCTCTGAAACCCAGCCAGAGGGAATCAATTGACTTGGGGTCTGAGACAGTATTGCAGATTTTTCTTTGCAGTGTAGACATACCCTCTGTGTCATCAGACCATCTTCATCAGGGGGCTGTAGCCTCTCTCAAACTGAGCAGGAGAGGGAGTGTTGCCTAGCAGTTTAAACAGAAGACTGGAAGCTAGGACACCTGGGTCCTGTCTCCAGCTCTGCCAACAATTCACTGTGCATCGTTGGGCAAGTCATTTCACCTTGGTTTCCCCATCTGTAAAACAGGAATAATAGCTTCACAGCCCCACTGGGAAGGTGAGTTAGTGAATTTTGGTACCATGATCTGAGATCCTATCACAGTTACTTCGATGCTACGGTGATAGATGGAAGATATGGACCCCAAGCTGGAAAATTCCAATCTGGATTTTGAACAGCCCCTATGTTGGGGGCGTTCTGATCTGCAGTTTTAGTTTGGCCCATTGCAAAGATGAGGTTGCTCTCAAAATTCAGACCCAGATTTGGATTCCAAGCACCGCTAAAGTTTGGGATGCCTGGATCCAGGGTCGGCCCCACTGCTACTCCGAAGATTATGTTATTAAAAGAAGCGCTTGTGCAGCGCGGAGACGGCAAGGTCATCTCTGCTCCCCTGGTCCCACGCCTCGCGCAGGAAAGGACCCGCGGTCTCGCTCTTACCTGGGGAGATGCGCGGGCAGGCGGGTCTCACCATGAGGCTCTCTGGGAATCCAGAGCGATTCTGCACCTGAACGTGTCCGCCGGGCTGGCTCGCGAGCAGCTCCCACCGCAGGGAGGAAATGGGTCCGGCCCGGCTACAGGCTCGCCAGCGCCCTCTCCGCCGCGCGCCAGCAAGTGCCCTGACCGGCAGGGGCTCGCCAGAGGTTCGCCCGGCTCCCGGGTGGATCCTGCTCAGCCGCCCACGGGCTGGATCGAGCCCTTTTATAGGCAGCGCCGGGAACGCAGCTCCGCTCGTGGCGGTGCGAAGGAGCCTCCTTAAGGCAACCCTGCCGGAGGGCGGTCTGCAGAGCGGGGAGGCACCGACGGGCATCCCGCTGGGCCACCTTAAGAGGGGAGCCGGGGAAGGGGTGCGAGGGGGGCAGACGAGAGGAGCGGAGGGGACCGGAGCGAAATGCGGCACGCGCCCCGGCCCCGGGGGTGCGGAGCCGCCGCGCGCCCCTGCGCAGAGAGGGAGGCTGGGGGCTCAGCGGGGGACCCGCGCGGGGGCGGGGGGCAGAACCAGGGGAGCCAACCCCATCTCTCCCCTCCTCGCCCCCAACAAGGAAGGGAGTAACTCCACTGATCACTAGCCCATATGTACCCCCCCCCCCCGCTCGGGGTGCAAAGCCGCATGGGGTCTGTCTACACCCCACACTAAGCCAGGCCTCTGACTCAGTTTTGAGCCCAAACCTCCCTTCCCTCCCCATACAGATCAGTCTGGCTCGCTCTGCTGAGTGAGCACTCAGGACCTGGGTCCTAGACCCTGCTAGTGGGGTGGGTCAGATCCAGCTCTGACTTGGCTCCAAGCCCTGCCATTTTGCAGTGTGGACATGGCTCAAGCCACAAACCTGAGTCAGAAGGTCTGCGTAGCACAGCATGGACACATTAGCACGGGCTATGAGACCCAGGTCCGCCAGTTGTAAGCCCAGGTTTACAATGCAATGTGGATGCTCAAATGCAGGCTTGGAAGCACCAAGTCCACAAGCCCAGGTCCCACAGAATCATAGAATCATAGAATATCAGGGTTGGAAGGGGCCTCAGGAGGTCATCTAGTCCAACTCCCTGCTCAAAGCAGGACCAATCCCCAATTAAATCATCCCAGCCAGGGCTTTGTCAAGCCTGACCTTAAAAACTTCTAAGGAAGGAGATTCCACCACCTCCCTAGGTAACGCATTCCAGTGTTTCACCACCCTCCTAGTGAAAAAGTTTTTCCTAATATCCAACCTAAACCTCCCCCACTACAACTTGAGACCATTACTCCTTGTTCTGTCATCTGCTACCACTGAGAACAGTCTAGAGCCATCCTCTTTGGAACCCCCTTTCAGGTAGTTGAAAGTAGCTATCAAATCCCCCCTCATTCTTCTCTTCCGTAGACTAAACATCCCCTGTTCCCTCAGCCTCTCCTCATAACTCATGTGTTCTAGTACCCTAATCATTTTTGTTGCCCTCTGCTGGTCTCTTTCCAATTTTTCCACATCCTTCTTGTAGTGTGGTGCCCAAAACTGGACACAGTACTCCAGATGAGGCCTCACCAGTGTCGAATAGAGGGGAACGGTCACGTCCCTCAATCTGCTGGCAATGCCCCTACTTATACATCCCAAAATGCCATTGGCCTTCTTGGCAACGAGGGCACACTGTTGTCTCATATCCAGCTTCTCGTTCACTGTAACCCCTAGGTCCTTTTCTGCCGAACTGCTGCCAAGCCACTCAGTCCCTAGTCTGTAGCGGTGCATGGGATTCTTCCATCCTAAGTGCAGGACTCTGCACTTGTCCTTGTTGAACCTCATCAGATTTCTTTTGGCCCAATCCTCCAATTTGTCTAGGTCCCTCTGTATCCTATCACTACCCTCCAGCGTATCTACCTCGAGTTTACAATGTAATGTAGACATAGCCATAGATACAGCAAAGTGTCAGTTTCTGGGTCTCAGGGCTGCAATAGTTTTTACTATACCCCATCCAAATCTGCTCCTCCATTCATTCTGCTCCTCACACCAAGGGCAGGAGTAACTCTTGTATACCACCCTCTATCAACTCCACCTGCTGGGGGCAGCAAAGCCCCCTATGTTGGTACATGTGTCATAGGAGAGGCAGAGTTGCCAGTCCCGCCTGTTCAAAAATCAGGAGTGTCCCCCACCCCCAAATTACGAGATAATATATTTGTATCTATGGTACTTATGTGGCCCTGTTTCCATAGTATCTGAGCACCTCACAGCCTTAATGCGTGCTGGCTGACTTGGGGCAAGTTGCATCCCCTCTCTGTGCCTCAGTCTCTCCATATGTAAAATGAGGCTAATGATTCCAACCTCCTTTGTAAAGTGCTTTAAAATCAACTGCTGAAAAGCACTTTTAATAAGAGCTATGTATTATGCTCACAACAGTCCGGCGATATAGAGTGGTGCTATTATCCCAATTTGATACCAGTCAGCTCTGTGTTCTTGGGGAACCAGGGTGCAATATCTAGCCTGTCTGACTCATGAAAGACACCACTCCACCAGCCTCTCCTTAAACCAAAACCCATCAGAGAAAAAAACTTGCAGAGAGCAATGAAGGGCAGATGGGAGATACACCTAAATCCCTCCTGACAAGGGTGACAAGATTAAGACATCTCCATTAGCCTACAGAATGGAAAACAGAGACAACTCCCCTAGCCTCATCTGCATGAAAGATGGGACAGGGAGACGTCTCAATTTGCATACAGAATGGAGAACAGAGAACCGCACTGAACTCTTGGACCAGAAAAGCAGGGAAGCACTGCATCATGGGAATCTCTGCTCCAGATGTTAATGAAACTACGCCTGCACACACCCTGCTCAGCAATTATCAGATCAATTCTAGTAATAAATTCTTGATTGATATCCAAAATACTGAAGCAGCCTAGTTGCATTGTGAGCTCCCTGGAAGAAAACATCACCCATAGCCAAGAGTGATCAGCTCCTATTGTCTAGCCTAAAGAAAACCCTTAAGTCATCAGTTTACCCATAAACAAATCTAGTGTTCTCCCTTGAACCATTGTATTTTCCCTACAAAAATCCCTACTCACTCTCCAGTAAGTGATCTGATGCATGGATCCAAACTCTACATCAGTTCCACTGGGACTCCATTTTCTGACTGATCATTCTGGGGGCTCTGCCTGTCTCCATCACTCAGGACCCCTGAGCCTCCACCATCACCTGGGAACCCTGACCAGTTCAAGCCTCCTGGAGTGGGTGAGATCCCTCCCTCTCACTCTCTCTCTCTTGTTTCTTTTCTACCTCAGGTGTTAACCTTTAATAATGTAACTGTTATGTTGGTTTAGGCTCTCCTTGTGTAGTTATCCCTATTATTCAATAAATAACTTTTATGGTTAAGCTGGTTGCTTCTCTCTCTCTCTCTGAACTTCCCCCATTTACTCTGCAGCAACACTTCTTTTACCTAAGCTAAAGACCCCTGTAGCGCCCAAAAATCCTGTGGGGTTTGCTCATCAAGTGGGTTACTACCAGTACAATTGTGACATGAAAGTGGGGATAGGGACGTGTTAAACCTGTGGCACATAAGGGGGGGCAGCTGAAAGTGCTGCTTGGCCCAGCCTATTGAGACCAGGGGCACATAAGGGTGACAGCTTGAAGGTGCTGCTTGACCCAGCCCATTGAGTACAGGGACATATAAGGGGGTCAGCTTGAGAGTGCTGATTGACCCGGTCCGCTCAGACTTGCTCTGTTAGTGTGTGTGTGTGTGTGTTCATCTAGTCCTAGGGCTGGAGGAACCCAGTCCTGGGAAACCTAGGTCCTGCAGGGTAGCTCCATCGGGAGGGGACTTGCAGAAGGGAGGAGTAGAGCTCCATATGAACACACAAGTGACATAAGCAGTACATTAATAGAATTACAGAATTACCCCCGTGCCTCCCCCTGAAGAGTAACCCTAATAAATGACAAGTATCAGAGGGGAGCCGTGCTAGTCTGTATCCACAGAAACAACAAGGAGTCCGGTGGTACCTTAAAGACTAACAGATTTATCTGGGCATAAGCTTTCGTGGGTAAAAACCCCACTTCTTCAGATGCATGGAGTGAAAATTACAGATGCAGACATAAATATACTGACTCATGAAGAGAAGGGAGTTACCTCACAAGTGGAGAACCAGTGTTGACAAGGCCAATTCGATCAAGGTGGATGTAGTCCACTCCCAATAATAGATGAGGAGGTGTCAATTCCAGGTGAGGCAAAGCTGCTTTTGTAATGAGCCAGCCACTCCCAGTCCGTATTCAAGCCCAAATTAATGGTGTTAAATTTGCAAATGAATTTTAGTTCTGCTGTTTCTCTTTGAAGTCTATTTCTGAAGTTTTTTTGTTCAAGTATAGCTACTTTCAAATCTGTTATAGAATGTCCAGAAAGATTGAAGTGTTCTCCTACTGGCTTTTGTATGTTACCATTCCTGATGTCTGATTTGTGTCCATTTATTCTTTTATGTAAGGACTGTCCGGTTTGGCCAATGTACATGGCAGAGGGGCATTGCTGGCACATGATGGCATATATCACATTAGTAAACATGCAAGTGAATGAGCCTCTGATGGTGTGGCTGACGTGGTTGGGTCCTCTGATGGTGTCGCTAGAGTAGATATGGGGACAGAGTAGGCAACGAGGTTTGCTACAGGGATTGGTTCCTGGGTTAGTGTTTCTGTGGTGTGGGGTGTAGTTGCTGGTGAGTATTTGCTTCAGGTTGGGGGGCTGTCTGTAAGCGAGGACTGGCCTGTCTCCCAAGGTCTGGGAGAGTGAGGGATCATTTTCCAGGATAGGTTGTAGATCGTTGATAATGTGCTGGAGAGGTTTTAGTTGCGGGCTGTATGTGATGGCCAATGATGTTCTGTTATTTTCCTTGTTGGGCCTGTCCTCTAGTAGGTGACTTCTTGGTACCCATCTCGCTCTGTCTATCTGTTTCCTCACTTCCCCAGGTGGGTATTGTAGTTTTAAGAATGCTTGATAAAGATTTTGTAGGTGTTTGTCTCTGTCTGAGGGATTGGAGCAAATGCGGTTGTATCTTAGGGCTTGGCTGTAGACAATGGATCGTGTGATGTGTCCTGGATGGAAGCTGGAAGTATGTAGGCAACTATAGCGGTCAGTAGGTTTCCGGTATAGGGTGGTGTTTATGTGACCATCACTTATTTGCACTGTAGTGTCCAGGAAGTGGATCTCTTGTGTGGACTGGGTCCAGGCTGAGGTTGATGGTGGGGTGGAAATTGTTGAAATCCAGGTGGAATTCTTCAAGGGCCTCCTTCCCATGGGGCCATATGATAAAGACGTCATCAATGTAGTGCAAGTAGAGGAGGGGATCTAGGGGACGAGAGCTGAGGAAGCGTTGTTCTAAGTCAGCCATAAAAATGTTGGCATACTGTGGGGCCATGCGGGTACCCCTAGCAGTGCCACTGACTTGAAGATATAAATTGTCCCCAAATCTGAAATGGTTGTGGGTGAGGTCAAAGTCACGAAGCTCAGCCACCAGGTGTACCCAGCCAGGGGCCCAGAGCTGAACAGTTGAATGAGCTGAGGTGGCCCTGACTTCAGTAGCAGCAGGATCACCCTCAGATAGCCTAGCTTGTGCAGTGTGATGAGATCAGCTGTGCAAAAAGCTTTGAGATCCTTGGCTGGAAGGTGCCATAGAAGGGCAATGAGTTATCCTAGCTCCCTGCAGGAGCCTACAAATCCCCGCTCTTCTGGGAACACAGATTACTGAAAGCACCTTCATAGAAAGACATCAAATGGAATTTTACAGCCAAAATGACATTTACAGAACTAGAACACGCAGGGGAACGAAAAGCTGGCAGATCAGTATGTGCAGCCAGACATTCGCTCAGTGCACACACCCAAAGGGTGCTTGGCACTGTGCTTATTCATTAATCTGCAGGCCTCTCTGCAGTACGCACCAGATGCCCCAAGCTTCTGTAGGTGCCCTGGCCTCTCTACACTTGCTCCACTCTCAGCTCTAGGTCAGAAATCTCAGCCCAGTTGAACCAACTGTGCTCAAGTCTAATCAATCCAGCCCCAGCCTCACAGGTTCCATTCCCCAGACTAGGGGCTATTCAGACCTGGGGATGCTTCAACTACAAGTCTAGATACAATCATCAGGAGTGATGTTGCTGGGCAGAAGAGCCAGGTGTGCCTTCCCCTATGTGGGGTATCAGGAAACTGCCAGATGTTTCCCCAACAGATGGCTCAGAAGAAGCCTATCTTCCTGAATCAATTCCTTAATAGCCCGGTGGTCTGTGAATTAATTAGCAGGAGAGAGGCAGCTGTACAAGGAATCTCAACCTCAAGTACTTATAATTACCCCCATTAGCCTAGTATTTAAATCTTCACAACACCCTGTGAGATGGGGTGGTGCTATTGTCCCTATTTTACAGAAGGGGAATGGAGGCACTGAGAGACTAAAGTGATTTGCTCAAGATCACGGAGGAAGTCTATGGCAGAAAAGGGACTTTTCTGGTAGTGGCCTAACTACTGGACAATCCTTCCTCTCAAGGAAGAAGCCACTTAAGAAGCACTTCATGTTCTGTGGGGGGTCCGTCTACTGGACTGAGGACAGGAGGAAGAGTTTAGGTCCAAATCTACTGGAATGTCTGGTCAGAAGCCAAACTTCTCCGGGTTTTCTGCTCTGAACTCTCCCTTTTTCTGAGGGACATCCTTTACCTCTGACCTGAATATTCCTCTGTCACACACAAAACACATTTAAGCTGTGTGTCTAAAGGTTAGAGCAGGAGGCTGTGGAGTCAATACTCAGAAGTTGTATTTCTTGCTTGGGGAAGGGAGTGTTGTTAGAGCAGGAGGATTGCGAGTTAGGACTCTTGATTCTAGTTTGTCATGGCCGGGGGCGGGGGGTAGCATTTCTAGTTAGAGCACAGGACTGGCAGTCTGTGCTCCTGGGTTGTGTTCATGGCACTCCCACTGATTTGCTGTGTGACTGTGCAGTGCCTCAGTTTCCTCATCTGTGAAATGGGGATGAAAATTCTGAGCTGGCTCACAGGGGTGTTGTGAGGGTAAACCCACTGATGGGTGTAAAGAGTTTTGAGATCCTCAGATAACAGGTGCTAAAGATGGGTGAATTATTATCATTTAAGAACATGAGAATGGCCATACTGGGACAGACCAATGGTCCTTCTAGCCAAATATCCTGTCTCCCAACAGGGGCCAATGCCAAGTGCTTCAGAGGAAATGAACAGAACAGGGCAATTATCAAGTGATCTGTCCCCTGTCATCCAGTTTCAGCATCCGGCAGTCAGAGGCCTAGAGACACCCAGAGCATGGGGTTGCATCCCTGACCATCTTGGCTAATAGCCATGGACGGACCTATACTCCGCGTGTCTGTATGTGTTTTATTCCTGTGAGTTATTGTTATTCACTTTATTTTTCATCGGCATGCCTTGCTCTAGTTGGCATGGTGCCAGCATCGGGGCAGACTCACGGACACACACTTGACACCTGAAAGGGGAAATCATGAAGCCAAAGTGATGGGAGATGTTCCCTGACTGTGCTTTCAGGGAATGAGCTGCGCATCATTTCTGAGCCTCTGGAGTCTTGATGCATCTGGGCTACGCTCCTGCAGCTGCCGCCTGATGTCCTGGCTTCCGCAGGCTGCTGCTGCACACGTCACATGCCACATTGGAGACATTCTTTAGGGCAAGGAGTAGCTCACCCATTCCCTGTCATGCCCCTCCCTTGGCCATGCCACTGCAGGAGCTACCTAGACAGCAGGGTGTGGGAGGGACAGTGCAAGCTGAGCATCACTTGTGCCAGCCTGTTGATATCTTGGGATGGCGGGTGGAGCCCACCAATGTGATGGAAGGCCAGTGGAGAACCCCAGGCAAACTTCCAGAAGGAGCTCCTCAGAGACTGGATCCTCTGTTTGTCCACAGAACAGGTCCAGCATAGGCAGCTGCAGGGCAAGCTTGCCCCTACCTGCCCACCAATGCGACTCAATCTCAGTTCAATCTCCAGGGCCCATTTAGTCCTTGACTTCCCCTAAGATTGTCAACAAAGGGCCCAGGTGAGGGGGTGATTCTATGCTGTGGACACCTCGTCACTAGCAGCTAGACTAAGAACTCACCAGCTCATTCCATTTAGGCCACTGAAGAGCTGTCAGATGTTACTAATTACAGACACTACCTACATGGTCTAGGGTCATTAAGCATTACTGAAAACATTACATCGCCCCTCTGTAGCCTCTTTTATGCAGGGATTTATAAAACTGCCTTACAAATAGTGAGTTAAACTTCACTTTGGAGGCAGGGGAATATTATGATCCCTAAAAACAACGAGGAGCCTGGTGGCACCTTAAAGACTAACAGATTTATTTGGGCATAAGCTTTTGTGGGTAAAAAACCCACTTCTTCAGATGCTGAAGAAGAAGAAGTAGGTTTTTTTACCCATGAAAGCTTATGCCCAAATAAATCTGTTAGACTTTAAGGTGCCACTGGACTCCTTGGTGCTTTTGTGGATGCAGACTAACATGGCTACCCCTCTGATACTTGGCATTATGATCCCTAATGTACAGATGGGGAGACTGAGGCACAGAACAGGGACGTGGCTTTTTCAAGGTCACACAGTGAATTAGTGTCAGAGGTAAGACTATAATGCAACCCTCCCAACTACCTGTGCCCTGCTTTAACCACAAGACAATTCTCCTCCTTCCAGGAACCAAATAGTTTGTTGAGCCATCCAGTTCCCATTGCCTTCTGTATAGAAAGACATTTCCTAACTGCTTCAATTCTTCCCTGCCTTTAGGGCTCGGTGAACAAATGACTGGGGGGGGGGGGGGGGAGGCGTGTCAGGCGTTTATCTCCCAAGGTTCCAGTTCTGTCAACATCGCTCTCCTTATTGTTAATCAGGCTCAGAAGATGCATGTTCGAACAACTGGTCCTTGTTCTAAACCTGCCGTCCTTTGAACAGCATGGTCTTCAGGGAGGCAGCCAGTGGTTGCAGCCTGCAGAAAGCTGGAGAGCTGCACTGCCAGCTCTGCAGTTTCATTTCTCTCCTCCTAGCTGCAACAGAACTATGTACTCATCAAACTATTTCTGCTACAGGCTGGGGAGGAAGAAAGCGAGATGAGTGTTAGTTCTATTTTTAAATGCTTGGGAGGCCCTCAGATACTGTAATAATAGGGGCCATGTAAGTACCTAGGCAGACAGACAGATTGTTGTGTGGTAAATGCATCTGTTATTCTTGAGCCTGAAGGTGGCTTCTCTTGATCACACAACGCGAAGAAGGGCTGGTTTGCTTGGGAGATTCAGTTACAGAGTTATGCTCTGCATTCCCTGTGTTCTCCTGCAGCTCCTAGCCCCTCATGGGGCACAGCTACTGCAGAGGGAATCTGGGAGTGCAACCAAAGCACCAATTCACTTATGGTTCCCGTCTATATATGAGTGCAAGTAGGTGTCTGTGTGGGGGGGGTGCACACCGTAACCCGCATGTGTAGGTGTGTGCATGCTGGCGCCTGTGTGTGCACGTGTACATAGGTCTCCGCGATGTGTGTGCCCAGAAGTGCCCACACTTTCATGTGTGCAAATACATAGGACCCCATATGTGTATCCAGCTTCCAGCTGAGGTCCATTCATGATGAGAGGGGGCGTTTGGCGCTGACTGAACACAGAGGCTCAATAAACCCTACTGTTCGCAGATAGGGAGGGAAAAACTGTCACTCTAGCACTTGGGGTTCTTTGGGGGCATGTATGGGGGAACCCAGCACTAGAGGGAGCTCAAGACTGGCTTCTGCTCATCCCACAAGAGGGAGGGAGTGAACCCAGTTATACTGATGGGGAGGTTCAAGGAAATCCCATGCTGAATGATTGCAGCCTGAATTTTCCTAGTCCAGGTAGCATGTGAAAAATGAGCCCCATTCACCACCAGAATACCGTCATCCCATGGTGCTGAGCTGGACACCCTCAGGTTCCCCTGACCTAATATGTGGCACAGCGGTGAACTCTGTGCCCAGCCAGGGGGTGGCAGTATGTGGATTAGCACTGTCATATTCTACCTTTAAGGAAAAAACCTACAGTAAGAAAATATGTATTGACCTTTGTATAGATTTCTGAGCCCTCCTGTAAAATTGACTAGAGAGTTATATCCCTGCTACAGAATTCGATAGGACAGCTAAAAGAAAAACACTTCAGAAAGGAAATCATTCTCTGTTAAATTCTGTACTTTTAAATAATAGTGTCTACATCAGCTTCATCCCTATTAAATCCTATCCAGGCAGATAGCTATTAGTACTGCGCCTTTATAAAATGGCTACCTAAACGAGCTGTCAAATCAGGAATACAGGTCAGCTCCTCCACTCCATGACACCAGTTTTACGTGGGTGTAACTCCACTGACCTCAATGGCGTAAAAAGTGGTGTGAGAAAGTAGACAAGCAGGCCCTTTATCTACCACTTTACTAGAAAGCCTGCAGATACTTACTAGTGACTGGCTGCCCAGAGCAGGCCTATACACTGTGTGGTAATAGCCAGTATTAAGGAAATATTAATCTGATATAAAAACTGACGTGAACTGTGCTGCTTCTCATGCACAACTTTACAAACACAGATGGCAAATTCTGCTTTCACCCCAGTTCAGGCAGTGGTGCATCCTCGGCCTGTTTCTTCAGGCGGAGGGAGGGGAAAGAGAACAGAAGGCAGCTGTCACCCAGCTACACTGTGATATGAGAAAGTAGCTTCTGTTTCCCAGCTTCTCTGTGCTCCACATCTTTCATCAAAATGGAATTAACTAAGACTTGCTTTTGTACAGAAGGAATGAATGGGCTGAGTAAGGGTCAAATAGTGATGCATGCAAAGGCTGAAACTTGCCTCACACAGCACTGGCTTGTTCTGGAAGCACAATGATTGTCAGTCATACACGTGCTCAAAGATCTCACTCCTCTCCTCACACACGGGGGCAGAGTCCATACGCCCAGGAGGGCAAACAGGCAGATTTAAAGGTGGCAAAGCAAATACTACCCTCCAGCACCAGCCAGGAGTCTTCTGATGGCTGAGCTGAGTTTTTCTTTGCTTGGGTTAGAGATGGGCCCGAGTCACCAAGTTTGGATTTTGATTTGGACCTGAACTTTCCTGAAGTTTGCGTGGTGTTTGGATCTGTGGTTTTGGTTCTTCTCATTACAGCGGTAAAACCAAGTTGCCAAATTTGGATCTGGACCGTCTCCAAGTTTGGCTGGGTTTAGAACCAGGGTTAGGGTTTGGGTAATAGCACTAGTTCTGATCTACAGACCTAATCTGGAGTGATCACTCAGAGCCAACCATTAATTCTTGGGGATTTTACTGATCCCATGACTGACACAGCATAAGCATGTGAAGAAATCTTACATGCATGTGCTGGATGCTTTTAAACATACATTGTTACAAAAATCTTCTCTCCAACATGGAGTTACAGAAACATCTAAAGAGCTGGGCAATTGTACTGGTTGTATGCATGCAGACATTTATTACAGCTCCAGGGATTCATCCAGCCCAGGGGTACCTCTCAATATCAGCTGCTCACAGCAGTAGAGCATTTCCAGGGCAGATGGCTGGGCCTGGGCGGTCCTGCCCCAGAGAAGCTTGGGTGATGCCCAGAGGTGCATGGGGCCAGTCCTAGAGGCAGCTGGGCCAAAACTGGCAGGGTGGGCAGGCCCAACTCTAGAGGCAGCTGGGCCAGAGTCAGCAGGCAGTGGTGCTGTTTGTGTGATGATGTTGTCTGCCAAACTAACCCTATGATGTCTGGGTCAGGCGTGGCAGCTTTCACCTGTCTGGTTCAGGTAGGCTCAGATTCCTACCTAGCAAGGCAGCCTGGGAAAAGTTATTTCAGTTTATTTACTCTATGCACTGACTTGCTGGAGAGCTCCTAGCCTCTGCTCAGGCCAAGATGGTCACTGCTATGGGGCACGGCACTGGAGAAAGAGCCTGACGGCGAGATCTGTTATTAATAGGTTGGTTTGCGGTGCAGAAGTTAACATATTTCCTTAAGTAATGCAGGCAAGGAGACTGCTAGCACACAGGGATTAGTTAGGTATAAATGAACTGAAAATTTAAAGTGCTTTATAAGTGCTAAGGAACCACATTGATGGGTACACTACACTACAGACAGATCAATCGATGGAAGGGTACACAGATTAAGTGACTATTATTAAAAGGATCTCAAGCTTAAAGCTACCATCATGAAGCATTAAGTGGGGGCAAGCAACCTAGCTGGGTTTAAGATGGAGCTTGATAGATTTATGAATGGGATTATATGATGGGGTTACCTGCGACAGCAGGGAACTAGAGTGGATGACCCACGAGGTCCCTTTCGGTCCTACGTTCCTGTGTAAGCACTTGTCCTGCACAGCCAGCGTATGTGTCCAGCCTCTGCATTGTGACATTGTGTCTGCATGTTGAGATGCAGTGTCAGAAGGCAACACTGGGATGTTGTGTGGTGGGACGACAGCATGTAAGTTCTGAAAGTTCAGAGGACTCTGGAATAGCATCCAAGCTGATTGTGCTGGGGGTGATGCTGATTTTGTGCACTGAAAATTGAGACAGTTCAGTCTCACGCTGAGCTGGGTGACATGCCTGGACAAGCTTTTTCTGCAAAGGACCAGCACAAATTCATTACAGTTAGCAGGTGAGCTTCCTTCCTCCACTCCTGCTGCCCCACCAGTGACTTCTGCCTCAGCCTCAAGAGGCCGCTCTGTATAGGCAACTGAAACAGCAGTTCAGTCTTTGGCTTTGTTCGGTGTCAGGGCCCTCCCTCACACAGACCCAGCCAATGGCTGTTGTGTGCTGGCTTAGGAGCTGCTTTCAGGGAGCAGTGTGGGGAGGATGGATGTGATGTGCTGACACCACACATACATCCCAGCCCCTGCCTTTTCCAGTCTGCTCCATGGAGTCCACTGTGAAAGGCCACCCTGCTGCTCCTGCACCTTCTCTGCCCTGCGCCACCACGAATCGGAGGAGACCCAGAACTGTGACGTTACAGCATTGTGAAGCTGCAAGGGCCATGTGTCATGTATTTGCAGCATGACAAGTAGACCTTAGCTACCCATGTTTCGAGATATGTCCTTCCCCTCCCTGTGCACCAATGCTTTTGTCAGAGGGCCTGGTCTTGGTGGGAGGACATTTATTACACATGTAACGGTGACATGAGGGGAGCTAAAACCCACAGCAAAAAACCCGGGCAATTTGCTTTTATCCTTTAGGGCTTGTCTGCACAAGGAACTTGACTGGCATCATTATAGCACTATAGCTATACTATCACTCGCCACATGGACACTATTCCAAAATAAAGGTGACTTTTTTCCAGAAGCGGTGGAGTAATTATTCCAGAATAAAGTCACTTTTATTCTGGAAGACCATGTCCGCACTTGGAGTATGATGGAGTGAACAAACCACGCACTTGGTGGGAGGGGGTTAATGAGAGCCTGCTGGCTCAGTTAGCCCTGCCCTGCTTCACCTAGGAGAGATGCCAAGCCTGGTGGTAAAAAGCGGGAAAGCACAGCTAAGTGGGGGCTGACCAGGAGGATGAGGGAGCCCCTAGAAAGAAGACCTGGGTGAGTCCAGGATCTATCCCGGGACTGCCTGAAGGAAGGACTGGCTGGGGCCAAAAGATGACCAGACACTGTTAGACACCAGAACCTCCCTAGGGTGGGATAGGCCTGGCATGCGACTCTTACTTGGATTTTGTTCCCTAGAACTATTGGGGGGGTTTGCTTTCAGGATCTGTGAAGAAGTGCACCAGGAAGGGGCTGGTGGAAAGGCCTAGAGGCTGGCTGTGGAAGGAAGCAGCCCAAGAAGGAAGCAGCAGGTCTGACTAGGCAGACTGTACCTGTTTATTACAAGGTCCCTAGGCTGGAACCCAGAGTAGAGGGAGGGCCTGGGTTCCCCTACCAGTCTATTGACAAAGGTGATGTGGAGGCCCTGAAGATAAGGTCTGGAAGAGACGTATGTCTGTAGCTGGGCTGAAGACGGAGCGTGAAGCTATTGGATGGCAGACATACAGGACTCTGTTTCTACCCAAAGTGGCAAGACCATATGCGACCCGCCCTGAGGGTTTTGACGTGAGAGTGAAGTAGACCATTTCAGGCCTGGAGTGATTGTCGGCAGGAGAAGCTAGGGAAGGAACAGCTGCTATGCCACACCCTGCCCCAAGGGGGTATGCCCAGTGGTGAATCCACGCTTTGACAGGGAGTTACACCGGTGTAGCTGTAGGGGTGTAGCTCTTCTGCTATACCTAGGGCCCTACCAATTTCATGGCCACGAAAAACATGTCACAGGCTGTGAAATAAGCCCTTTCCCGTGAAATCTGATCTCCCCCATGCTGCTGGGAGCACCCCAGCCAGGGGGGCTAGCTGCGAGTCCCAGCGAGGCTGGGGAGTGACAGGACTTGTCCTTCCCCTGCATGGCTGCTCTCAGACGCATCTCCCAGTGCCTCCCCCTGCTGCAGGAAGCTCAGGTGCTGAAATTGACCAGAATAGACCCTGAATTTGGTGGGGCCCCAATTATAGCAATGCCGGTCAATTTCCCCAGTTAGACATGCCCTGAGTTTACCAACATTGTTGGAGCAGAAATTCACTGCCAAGCATAAGCCTCTCCTCCACACAGAAATGCTGCATTTCTGACCATGAAGTTCTTCCTATTATTTCAGTCCTGCAGCACCCCCCATGTAATTCTGCCATAGCACGGCACTTTTGAGCTGCAGCACCCCCCTGCTATTCCAGTCCTGGACTCCCCACGCAGCTCTTTCAATGCTCCTCACTCCTGCCCTGCAGCCCCACTGCTATTCCAGTCCTGGATCTCTGCATGGTTTCAGTAAAACTCCTTTGTCCCACACTACCGAACCCCTTGTTATTCCCATTCCAGGCCCTCACACCATTCACTCCTACTCTGCAGCACCTTGAACTCGCTAGTATTCTGTGCTGTATTGTGGCTGGTGACCTTGAAGAGAAAGGCTCTGTAGCCCATCAGCAGTTCCCTCCGCACTTCATGTTTGTCATAGCCCCTTTGTCTGGAGTCTTGGAGCGAATGCTCCTGCCCTCAACTAAGGCCTGGTCTCCACTACACAGTTAGGTCAGCACAGCACAGCTTACATCGCCCTAGCTGTGGAAGTGTCTTCCCTTACATTTGGCGCCTGCTGACGTAAGTGCTTCTCTACACCGATTTAGTAACACCACCTCTCCGAGCAGTGTAGTCACGATCGTCGTAACTCGGTTACTTACACTGACTGTCACTGACTGCCTTCAGAAGCTATGGCCCCGGGTGTGAAATCCGCTGCCCAGGGGCCAGGTGGACAGGAAGCACCCCCTTCTCCTTTAAAGCCCCGTGAATTTTTGAAATTCCTTTCCCTGGTTGTCCAGCTTGGCGAGCACACCTAGCAACTCTCCATTGGTGAGCTTAACTGCCCAGCTGCCCATGCTGGCTACACTCTGCAGACGCGCTCCTGCCTTTAGTAGACAGGAGGGATTGTCTCTCCTGGGCCTGTGGGGAGAAGAGGCTGTGGAGGCACAGCTATGGACCAGCCGTAGACATGTGGACATCTATGAGCAGACCACTCTGGCGGACACCGGAGAAGGGCTACAACAGGGACTAGCAGCAGTACCCCATGAAAGCCACGGAGCTGCAGTAGGCGAAAGCCAGGGAGGCTAACAATCACCCTGATGCTGAGCCACAGACCTGCTGCTTTTGCAAAGAGCTGCATGCCATTCTCGGCAGAGACCCCACCAGCACCTGCATGAGCCCTGTGGATACCTACGAGGAGCCCGCGTCACAGGCCCTGGCTGTGAACAGTGAGGAGGAGGAAATGGACGAGGAAGAGGAAGAGAGGTATGGGGACAGGCATGTGCAGTGAGCCAGGACCTGTTTTTAACTCCGCCGTAGTCCAGCCAGTCCCGACAGCTGAGCACGGCCGAGCCTGATGCAGGGGAAGGAACCTCTGGTAAGTGTGCTGTGTACTTTGAAATTACAGGAAAGGCACCCCAAAGTAGCAGGACACATCTTTTGATTTCCTTATTTTTTTACTTGTGCTAGAAGAGGTAGTAGAACAACGAATAGAGGTAGGACTGTTATCTGCTTCTCATTCCCCTGTAGAGTTAGGCAGAGGAGGCAACACCGAGCAATTTATTTATGTCTATTATTATTATGTCTATTTATGTTTATTTATTTATTTACGGGGATGTCTCGTAAATCCTCCGCAGAGATCTCCATGCAACTTTCTTGGAGGTACTCTGCAATCCTCTGCTGAGGCTTTCTGTGGAGGGCTGCCTTATTTCTTCCACCACGGTAGGACACTTTCCCACGCCGCTCAGTGATTACTTCCACAGGCACCATTGTAGTACACAGGCTATAAGCATATACACCAGGGCGGCACGGGGAGGCCAGCAGCAGCTGTGCTCTCTTCCTTTGTTTCCTCAGGAGTGAGAGAGCAGCTAAAATCAGCACCCCTGTGGAACACAGTGCCAGTATTCAGTGCCGTTGCCCTGTCCAACTAGAATCATGCAAGGGATCTATTTCCTCCTCATGTCCCAAACCCCCAGAGGGCCATACTCACCATGGCTGGTGCTGTGACTGGCGCTGAGCTCTATCAATCTCAAGCAGAAGTGAGAATGCACTGCTTACACCTTTTGGGGAGCAAGGGGAGCAAGGTCAGTGTCTTAGGTTTCAATTTCCACCGTGAATACACTGACAATGGTACCTCTGTGTGTTGTATCTGCAGCTGCTGCCTTTGCCGCCTTCAGGGTCTCCCCCGCCACTCCCGCAGAACACCTGGGCCAGACAAAGAGGAGAAAGAAGAGGACTCAGGCTGACAGACTCAGACTTTACAGTCAGAAGGGACCATCATGACCATCAAGTCTGATCTCCTGCACATCACAGGCCACAGAACCTCACCCACCCACTCTTGTAATAGACCCTGACATATGGCTGAGTTCCTGAAGTCCTCAAATCATGATTTTAAGACTTCAAGTTACAGAGAATCCACCATATACTCTAGTTTAAACCTGCAAGTGACCCTTGACCCATGATGCAGAGGAGGGTGAAATCCCGCAGGGTCTCTGCCAATCTGACCTGAGCACGTGGGCAAGACCCAACAGCCAGACTCCTGGGAAAGAATTCTCTGTCGTAATTCAGAGCCCTCCCCATCTTGTGTCTATTGTGTCTGTTGGGGATATTTGCTGCTAGCAGTCACAGATCAGCTACACGCCATTATAGGCAGTCTCATCATACCAATACCTCCATAAACTTATCAAGCTCAGTCTTGAAGCCTGTTAGGTTTTTTGCCCCCACTGCTCCCCTCAGAAGGCTGTTTCAGAACCTCACTCCTCTGATGGTTAGAAACCTTTGTCCGATTTCAAGCCTAAACTTGTTGGTGACCAGTTTATATCTATTTGTTCTTGTGTTAGCATTGGTGGTTAACTTAAATAGCTCCTCTCCATCCCTGGTATTTATAGAGAGCAATCATATCTCCCTCAGCTTTCTTTCGGTTAGGATAAACAAGCCAAGCTCTTTGAGTCTCCGCTCATAAGGTAGGTTTTCCATTCCTTGGATTGTTCTAGTAGCCCTTCTCTGCACCTGTTCCAGTTTGAATTCATCTTTCTTCAACATGGGAGACCAGAATTGCACACAGTATTCCAGATGAGGTCTCACCAGTGCTTTGTATAATGGTACTAACACTTCTCTGTCTCTACTGGAAATAGCTCCCCTGATGCATCCTAAGACTGCATTAGCCTTTTTCACAGCTGCATCGCATTGGAGGCTTATAATCATCCTGTGATCAAGCAATACATCCAGGTCTTTCTCCTCCTGCTGCTTCCAACTGATAAGTCTCAGCTTATAGCAAAAATTCTTGTTGTTAGTTCCTAACTGCATGACCTTGCACTTTGCACTATTAAATTCCATCCCATCCATGTTCCAGGAGATCCTGCAAGCCACTGCTGCATCAGAGAATGAGCAGAGGGCCTGGAGGATGACCCTTGCAGACAGCATGGACAAGGATAGAGCTCCTCAGACTGCAAACAGATGTTGCAGACTCTGGTGGACCTGCAGGTTCAACAATCCCATACTCACCTTCCTATGCAGCCCATAGAGATCTCTATATCGGGATCTCCTTACATCCCCCCATAACATTCCATGTGGCATGAGGGGTCAGTGTACTACCCTTACCACTCCACCCAGGGGAACATTAAAGAAAATAACTGCTTCACATACACTGATCTGTGAAAGACAGGGTTGGTGTATGTGTACCTGAAATGGAAATGCCTTTTCTTGCCCTTTCATAAGTTCTGTTCTGTTCCCTTAATTTATCAAGTTTTATTAAGTTCTGAATGTTTTTTTTTTATTTGCCTGGTTCTGTCACAGAATAAAATTCTATTTTTGGAACATAAATCATCTTTATTAGTTCACAACATTTGCTGGTTGGTTCTGAGCAGTTCTGAAAGTGGTCAATTTCCTGTTACTGCACTGAGTCATGGAACCCATAATATCATTCACAAACAATATTAATAGGGGCACTGATACTGTTATATTCCCATATACACAGCACTCACTACAAGATTCATTCTGGTCCACAGAAGAGACAGGCCAGGCAGAGCACACTACAGCAACACACACTAACACTGTCTTACTACTAAAAGCGTCTTTCAAAGCCTCTCTGAGCCGTGTAGCTCTCTGTTGAGCTCTCCCTATAGCCCATGTATCTGGCTGTTCAAATTCAGCAGACAGTCATTCCACTTTCACCTTGGCGGAAACTTTCCCCCCTTTGCATCAGAGAGATTAGGCAGGATGCAGCAGGCAGCTATCACCATTGGGATACTATTTTTCTTACTGAGGTCCAATCTTGTAGGTAAACATTGCAAGTGACCTGTAGTGGGGTGGCTGCCCCACACCAGTAGACAAGGGCTAAAAGAAGCCCTGGGTAGGGCTGTGGCTGGGAAAAGCAGTGAAAGCAGCTGAGTGAGTAGCTGACCACAGGTGTGGCCAGCTCAATCAGGGCCCACCTGGCCCTGATAAGAGGGCTGGGGGCCAGGAGCTGGAGAAGTCTTACTCTAGCCTTGGAATGGGAAGGGCTAGCTGCCTGGGAGTAAGGTACCTGAAGTGGAGCAGTGCTGGGGAAGGGCAAGAGGAGCTGGGGAGCTCCAGCCTGGTAAACCCCCAGGCTGCAGGCCTTGTTGAAGGCCTACGAAAGTACTGGGGCTACAGAGGTGCAGCCTGGGGTTAGGTAGAGGCAGCTGGTCCAACCCCCTTGCCAATGATGAGTGGCCTTTCCTGACTGCAGTTTGCCCCAGATGACTGGGATGACTGGCAGTAGCCACTGAGGCAAGGTGGGTGTGGAGGGTTGGGGGTTCCCTGGGAGGGGAGACCCAGTGTGTGGGGGTACTACAGTGGGCTGAACCCCAGGGTAAGGGGCACTGGGGTCTTGGCAGGTGACCCACCGGCCAGCAGAGGGTGCTCCAAGGTGGGGAAAAAAGCTAATTCCCAGGATGACCAGCAGGAGGCGCCACACCGGTGAGTCTCGACCTTGTTACATGACCCTTCAAACAACCCAAGGCACATTCAACTGTCAGTCTGAGCCTGTAGTGGAATCTCTCCTTGGTGCTGTCCAGGTGGCCGGTGTACAGCTTCATGAGCCAAGGGAGCAAGGAATAGACTGGGTCACCCAGGATCACTACTGGCATTTCAACATTCTCAGTGGTAATCTGCCGGTTGGGGGAAAAAAAGTCCCTATTTGCAGCTTTCTGAACAGTCCTGTGCTCTTAAATATGTGAGCATCATGCACCTTTCCTGACCAGCCTACGTTAATATCAGTAAAGCATCCTTTGTGATCCACTGGTGCTTATATTACCACAGAAAAATAGTTCTTTCTGTTGATGCACTCTGTGACAAGGTGGCCTGGTGCTAAAATAGGGATGTGTGTGCCATCTATTGGCCCACTGCGTTCGGGAATCCCATTGCTGCAAAACTATCCACTATGTCCTGCACTTTGCCCAGAATCACAGTCCTGTGTAGCAGGAGGCGATTAATGGCCCTGCACGCTTGTGTGACAATGACCCCTGTGATGGATTTCCCAACTCCAACATGAGTCCTGGCTGACTGGTAGCAATCCGGCATTGCAAGCTTCCACAGCGCGATCACCACTTGCTTCTCTACTGTTAGTGAAGCTCTCATTTTGGTGTCCCTATGCTGGAGGGCAGGGGTGAGCTCTGCACACAGATCGAGGCCTTGTGCATCCAAAAGTTCTGCAGTTACTGCTCCTCATCCCAAACCTGCATTACGATGTGTTCCCACCACTCAGTGCTTGTTTCTCAGGCCCAGAACCAGCACTCCAGCTGCTCTGTGAACACCACCAATGACTGAATTGTTTCTTTCTACGTCCCACAGCAATGCAGGCCCCATGGAATCAGCATGTTCTCCGTGGCTCCTCTTGTGGCTCTGCAGATACTGCAGGATCACGCACCCTGTGCTTGCAACGCTCACGAGAGCAGTGCAGGCTCTGTGCTTCTGTCACAGATGGCTGACAGCGAGGAGGGATGCGCAGGTGTGTGGGGATTTTGAAAAGAAGGGTGTGAGATATTATGGGATGCAGATGAAATTATGGGATAGAGAACAGTATCATGGGAAGTTGACCCCATGTTCCCAGTCCACTGTGTGACTCGTTTTGGACCCATTGGACATTGCAAAAACTTCCCAGAATACCCTGGGCTGGATGGTGGCAAGTTCCACAGTGGGATACCTACCCATGGTGTACTTCACTCTGCCTTGATACAGGCTCTCCTGGTGGGGACGCGCACTGCCAGCACAAGGAGCCAAGTGAGAACACACAAAAATGACTTAATAACCGTGGTGGCTGTATGCTGACAAAAGTTAGGTTGACATCATTTTGTAGTGTAGACATGGCCTAATGGTCACTATTAATCTGACATCCCATTAGCACGATCCATATTAATGAGTGTGAAAGATTCATCCATGTAATTTTCTAAAGGGATTCTGCTGGCTGGAATTAAGCCTTGGGGTGAAGCTGCAGAAAGGGACAGTTCTTGGTATTGACAGAGCGAAGTGCACAATCATTACCAAGTGCTCAGCGGCTGTCCAAAAGGGAGTGAAGGATATTCCTCTCCAGGCAGCTTGGCACTCGGGCAACGGGTGTGATGAGGGACCCCTTGCTCTGCCTTAACTAAAGCCACTGGAACTTCAATTACCCACGCTGCAATTAGCCACAAAATTCACTTGTCTGGGATGAGGGGGGTGTATTAAGGCCCAGACTGTCAAAGGTTTTTAGGCACTTGACTGATTTCATTGAGAGCCGGGCACCTAAATACGTGTGAGGATCTGGGCCTGAGAGCCTAATCCTCTGCCTCAGTGTCCCACTTGAATACTGAGCTGGGTGCTTTGGAGATGCATGGGTGATGTGTTAATCTCCCCTGCAAGGGGCATGGAGAAAGATGGGAGCATCTATATAGCAGTGTATCATCCAGCCTCACCCCCAACTGTACCTTGTTTTGCCCTAGTTCTTCCCCTGCTGTTTTGTGTGTGAGCCCCCTATGGGTGAACTCCACTCTCAGAGGGCCTAGGCACTTCTGCACTGCCCCTTCTCCTTATGCCCACTGTGACGCTGGCAAATCAGGTGCCCCCTCTTGCCAAGGCTTTAGGCCTCAGCCAAGCACTGACTAATTCATTGCCAGAAACCAGTCTGTTTCACCTGTGTGTGTGCTTAAGATAAGTACTGGACTTATAACACTGTGTTTAGACTTTATGAGATGCTTGTAAATTGCTGCATGCTGTAATCTCACTGGTTAATATCTGTTTCACATGCTATAAGGTTATATTTAAGCTTTGCTTTACATCTGTAAAAAAAAAAAAAAAAAAAATGTTTGCTCTGAAACTGTAAACCTAGCAGGAGAGATCTCACCTGCCCAGCAAGAAGGCTATCAAAACTAAATGGGCCATTGTGGAACATCACAATAAAAAGACTTTGTTAATTGTTCCTTCATACGCACAAAGAGGCTACGTGCAAAAGGGCTCATTCCATCCGCTTGAATTCTGGAAGAGGGAAATAAAAACAAATGACAAGAAAATTTTCATCTCTTTGCTGTTTGGACTCTCACAGGGCTGGAGCTATGAAACAGAAGCAGAGATCGCCACTGTCAACCTGGCTTAGCCCTAAAGACATTCAGACCTGACAGACTGTCACCTTTTTGGGAACCAGAGGCTGTAACTCATTTGTGTGTACATATATTACCTGTCTTAACCTTGTAAATAACTCATTTCTTTTCTTAACCAACAAATCTTTAGTTAATTTATTATAGGATTGGCTACAAACGTTGTCTTTGGTGTAGGAGCTAAAGTGTAGATGACCTAGGGTAAGTGACTGGTCCTTTGGGACTGGGAGCAACCTGAATATTTTGTGATTGTTGGTGTATAACAGCCAGCTATCACTAAGTCCAGCTTGCCTGGGGTATGAGATAGACGGGAATGCTGAAGGGGACTGTCCGTGACTCCATGGTAAGGCTGTTATAGTGCTTTAGGAGTTCACACTTGTTATTGGGTCAGTGTAATCTAATTATGGAACATACAATCAATTTGGGGTCTCTGCCCTGCAGTCTGTCCCAAGATTGGCACTCACAGTCATGAGCCACTCCAGGCAGCGTGACAATTGACGTAGTCTTGGCAGGATTCACGTGCCACAGGTCATGATATAGAGAGTTTTAAAGGTAAAACATTTGACACAAAGAGTAAATCAGTCATATGATGGCTTTGACATAAAAGACCTTGAAAAGTTATGTAAGGAAAGGGAAGTATCCCATAAAAAGATCTTAGTTCAGGAGCAATTGTTGTTGGTAGTTACAGATGAGGTGAAAGCAGCCATCTGTGACAAAAACCTTCCCCACTTCTAGAGGCTGCAGAAGTTGCTAATGAATATGTTAAGTCAAGGGCTCATGGGGGACGCTATCTAGAGTAGCTCACAACCCTGAGTTTCAACATCAGGGCAGAGTGTCAAAAAGAGGGCAGACACCCCATACTGTCCGGGGTGTGTTCTAGAATTAGATTTCACCAAATCAATAACAAATGTGAGCTCCTGGATCACTGTAACAGTCGTACTGTGCAGTCACAGACAATCTTTCCAGTCTATCTTGCCACCCAGACAAACTGGACTTAGTGATAAATGGTCACTTACACCAAAAATCACACCATGTTCAGGTTGCTTCCAGTCCCAAGCGACCAGTCACTTGCCCCTAGATCAGTTGGTATCCTAGATCTTACACCAAGGACAAAGTTTATTACAGGATTGGTTATAGGCAATCTAAAGATTTATTAACTAGGAAGAAGGAATAAGAGAGCTATTTACAGATTGAAGCAAGCAAACATATACACACAAATGAGTTACCATCTAAATCCTAAGAGTGGGAGAGTTGTAATCATCTGTCAATTCAAATTTTCTTTCAGGGCAGACCCAGGAAGCAGCCCCTGGGGATCTCTAGCTTCAGTTTAGAGTGTCTGGCCCTTCAGAGTTCAAAAGATAGTAAATGTTCCTGTGGCTTTATTTTATTTTTTGCATTTATCTTTCAATCCCACAGGATGAGTTTTCTTGCGCATAACATTTCCCAAGTGTGATAGGACCATTAACCAATCCTTTGTATTGTGATGTTCCTTGATGGCCCATCTGATTTTGATAGTTCTTCCTGTGGGGTGTAGTCAGGTGGAAGGGAAGGTATGATTCCTGAGCCTGAATTCACAAGTTCAGGGCAAACATTTTCAAAGTTAGAAAGCAAAATTTACATATTTTCTTATAGCATGTGTGACGGGGCAAGGCCAGATGGCTTTAATAAAGTAGTGAGGAACAGGTATGTTAGCCCCAGGCTAAACAAATCCCTGGTACCATGGTAACCAAATGGCAGTTGCTCCAGGTTAATCAAGACACCTGGGGCCAACTAAGATCCTTCTAGAAAGCAGTAGAGATAGCTAGGTTGATTGGTACACCTGAAGCCAATCAGGGGTTGCCTGGAACTAGTTAAAAGCCTCCCAGTTAGTCAGTGAGGTGTGCGTGTCAGGAGCTGTAGGAGGAAGCAGTGCTGTTGGAGGAACTAAGCAGTACAAATCTATATCAGGTGCAAGGAAGGAGGCCCTGAGGTAATGGTGAATGAGATATTGAGTGGGGGCTGCTGTGGGGAAGTGGCCTGGGGAATTGTACATGTCCTATTTCCAAAAAGTCAGCTACCATAGCTGCTACTATTAGGGTCTCTGGGCTGGAGCCCGGAACAGAGGGTGGACTCAGGCTCCCCACTCCCTTCCCTGATTAATCCCTGAGACTGGGAGACAGAGACTGTGTGAGGGAGGGTTGTTTTTCCTCACCTCCCTTGCTGGCTTATGATGAAAATGGCTCAGTAAGCTGTGACTCTTGTCTCTAGAGAGAGAAGGGCTATGTGGAGGGTCACAGTGAGCCTCTGAGGCTAGTGTAATCTGCCAGAAAACGTGGGACCTACGGAGACAAGGACAGGGCATTGTGACACATGGAAACTGACATTTTCAAGTGAGATTAAATGCATGCAGCTGCTTACAAGCCTTTCATGGAGTCTAAACACTGAATACATTGTTATAAGACTAATACCTATTTTGAGCAAAACTAACACAAAGGTGACCTAGTCTGGTCTCCAGCCACAAGGCTGTCGGCTCTTAGGGCTAGTCTACACTAGAAGCGCTACAGCGGTGCAACATGCATTTTGCCAGTACCCACAAGTCAAATCCAGTGTGCTTATGAATTTTGCACCCCTCCAGTAGATCCAGCAAGGCTTCTATTTGGGGTGTGGGGTATGGGTCAGGCTGGGTGATTTAGGTTTCTGTAATCTACACAAAATCTCATGGTTTTGTCCTTTTTAGTACCATTATAATAGGAGACGCCTAGGGGTTTTTTGAACTTAGTAATTACCTCCTTTTCAAGCATGCTTTCCACCTCTTCCTGGGTTTGTTTCTGCATTTCCCCTTTAGCCCAGTACGCTCTACTAGGAGCAGGGCAGGGCTCTGAGGTTTCAATGGAGTGTACAATCTTGTCAGTTACACCTGGCCAGTTGGAAAATAGCTGTTTGTGGTGCTTTAAAAGGGCCAATATCTCCTGCTTTTGGGTTAGATTTAAACCAGCCCCGAACTCAATGCTTTTCCAGGGGATTCTCTTCCCTGCTTCCCCTGAGCAAATCCATTAAAGGGATGGAAAATGTTTCCTCATCAACACAACAAATCATGTTCACTGCCCTCTCCCTTTCATGGTAAACTTTTAATTTATTGATATGCGCGGTTTGCACAGCTCCTCTGCCATTGGGCTTCCTTACATTTTATGTGACTTTATTCACTCTCTGTCACCTCGAAAGGGCCTTCCCAATAATGCTGGCTTTTGTTTTTCCTCACTGGGATCAGCACTAACACCAAATGACCAATATCAAACTATCTTTCTCCAGTGTGCTGATCATACCAAACTGAGTTTCCTGAATTTTTTCAAGGTTCTGTTGCACTAAATTCACCATAACCTGTAAGTTCTCCTTAAAATGGGCGATATACTCCCCTACAGTCTGTTCTGTCTCCTCTGTACGGCCTTCCCAAGAGCCTCGAATCAAATCTAGGCCTCCCGTACAGGAGATCAAAGGGGAAAAAGCCAATAGATTCTTGGGGAACACTTCTGCATGCATACAGCAAATAATGAAGTAACTCATCCCAGTCCTCATGCCTGGAGACATACATTCTTAGCAGAGCTTTTAAAGTCCCATTAAATCTTTCCACAAGTTCATTAGTTTCTGGGTGATACGGGAGCAGCCTTTATATGCGTCACTCCACATAACTCCCATAAGTTTTTGAAAACTACAGACACGAAATTTTCACCACGGTCTGTCAAGATTTCTCTGGGAAAACCTACTCTGCTAAAAACGGTGAATAAAGCTATAGTCATTGTCTCAGTTTTAATATCAGACAAGGCCTTGTTTTCAGGGTACCTGGTGTCAGAATTCACCACAACAAGTACATATCTCTTTTCATTCCTGGAAAGTTTAGTGAGAGGTCCCACAGTATCTACAGACTCCTGGAAAATGCGTCTTCAATAATGGGCAAAGACTGCTGCCTGCAATGGTGCTTTGCAGGGTCCCTTTAACCCCTTACACTTCTGACGTAAGTCACAACAGTAGTCTTTCGTTCTCTTAAACACATGAGGCCAAGAGAAATTCTCTTTCAGCCTGTCACAGGTTTTTGCCACTCCTAAATGTCCTGTGAATGGACAACCGTGAGCTACTTGGAGCAATTCTCTCTTGTATTTCTCAGGCACAGCTTCCTGCTTGCAAACCTCACTGTTGCCTCTTTTTCCCTGTAGGAGTCTCCTTATACAATAAATAATCTATAACAAACAAAAACAAAAAACACACCTACCTTTTCCATCCCCAGCTGGGGCATCATTCTGAGCTGCGATCCCCTCATGTTCCAGAAAAGGGTCGTCCTACTGGACATCACAAACTCCTTACAAGTTTCACTTAAGCCCAGAGCAGACCCTGGGACAACAGAAGAATTTTCAAATTCCTTCTCAGAAGGCAAGCTGCTACTGAAGGCATTTCCTTCCCCTTCGTAGTCTTCCCTGCTGGCCACAGACAAAGCAGGTAAATCAGTTCCATACTCTCTCTGGTTATAATGGTAGGCTACTTAGACATGGCTAAAATTTTATTACCTATTAACAGCTAGCAGCAAATTTCTGATGGCTATGATATCACTCTTAAAATTTTCCCACTCGGTGGACTTTAGCTAGGGGCACAATCACAGAAAATTCAGCCAAAGCTAAAATATTTAGACTTTTGCCAGAAATGCTGTCCTCTTCCCTTACCAAACTTTCCTTAACCAAAGTGGCTTGTGATGCAGTATCACTTCACCCTGTACATTCAATGCTATTCACTCGACCACTCTTAACAAAGTTTTCATTAAGCCTTCCCAAGACTCAGTCCTAATATAACAAGGAGTCCGGTGGCACCTTAAATACTAACAGATTTATTTGGGCATAAGCTTTCATGGGTAAAAAACCCACTTCTTCATCTGCTGCATCTGAAGAAATGGTTTTTTACCCATGAAAGCTTATGCCCAAATAAATCTGTTAGTCTTTAAGGTGCCTCTGGACTCCTTGTTGTTTTTGTGGATACAGACTAACACGGCTACCCCCTGATACTTGACACAATGCAAAGTCCTAATATAGTTTGAGGCCATTCTCCCCTACAACTTCCTCTGGGTTCAAGGTGATAGTATGGGCACTCATGGTTGGGGAAGTGGGTGCAGATTATTGGGTGACCTTAAGTTTAGCGAAATTTGGTTTTATTTTGCCAGGACCCCACAGTGATGGCAGACCGTTAGGGCAAGGGGTTTTACAATCTGGGGTCCCTTGAGGTTTTTTAACAAAGTTAGGTGTTAGTATATAGATATTTAGGCCTGTCTGTAAAGGCCTATACTTTAAAAATGTAGGTGTATGTTTATCATTACCTGGTTATAGAGGTATAAAAGAATCAAAATCACTGTCCGCTTGTGTAAGGGCCTTCTCTCACTGTGACGGTCTGAGGCCCTGTTCTTAAGCTAAGGCCTTTGGCTAAGCAGTGGGAGTAGCTATAAGCTGGGAAGCGTATGGTCACATCCTCACATTCCAAACTAGTCATATTGAAACAAGGCAATCTGGGGCTGTTAGAAAGGTGATCCAATCTATCACCTCCAGAGAAAGGGAAGAGCCTAGAAGATGTAAAAGGAAATTTAGTTTGATAGTTTTCTGTTTGGTAAGAACTCACTTATCAATAGACACAGCTGGGAAACCCTTATGTCTTTATAGATGTAGTTGTAAAATCCTCACTTCTGTATTGTTTTGTCATTATAGTTCCCACTTTGCTATTGTTTTATTTGCATGGTCTCTGTCTGGTTCTGTGATTGTTTGTCTGCTGTATAATTAATTTTGCTGGGTGTAAACTAATTAAGGTGGTGGTTGGTTACCTAATCATGTTTCAATATGTTAGGATTGGTTAGGTAAATTTCAGTAAAATGATTGGGCAAGGTATAGCTGAGAATATTACTTTATAAATTAGGGGCAAACAGGAAGTAAGTTGGGATTCGAAAATAAGGAAAAAGGAACATGGATTTAAGCTTGCTGGAAGTTCACCCTAATAAACATCAAATTGTTTGCACCTTCGGACTTCGGGTATTGTTGCTCTCTGTTCATGCGAGAAGGACCAGGGAAGTGAGAGGGTGAAGGAATAAGCCCGCTAACATTGGGGTTAGGTTTATTCCTAGGCCACTCATCCCTCTTAACCTGTGGAACAGAAGAATTACCCTTCGCCTGCGGTTTGCACCCCTTATGAGCCCTTGACTCAATATATTCATCAGCAATTTCTGCTGCCTTTAAAACTGTGAAAGGTTTTTTGGTCACAGATGGCCGACTTACTGCATCAGTGACTATGTACAATAACGGCTCTTGTATCATCAAATCGAACAGCTTGCCATAGCTACTGTCAGCTCCTGCCCCTACTACCCAGTTTTCATATAATTACACCATCTGATGCACCTACTCCACATGAATGACAATTGTCAAACATTTTAGATTTCTATACTTCAATCAGTAGGACTCTTAAAGCTTTTTGATACACTTTCTTTACCTTTCTTATACTCAATAGCCTCACTCACCTCCATATCATTAAAATCTTGTCCGGCTTTCCTAGACAGCCTGGTTAAGAGGTTGGGCATCCATTTATCCTCTGGGATCTTGTGGATCCCACGCAGTCTCGCAAAGGTGGATAGGAAATCCTCAGTGCAGTCAGTCTCTTGATAAATTGGGCAGGCTTTCTCCCACTCCTGAGCAGGGATGTACTCACAATCTGAGGCTGCAACTTCTGCTGCTCCAGTACTTTGAGCTGCAATTTGTGAGTTCTTTCCTCAGCTGCTAGCTGCTCCATGCATGTTTGATGAGTTCTCACCTCCATTTTAGCATTGGCTTTGACTGCTGCCATATGTTGCATGCACCTTTGGAAGGTGCCCTCCTCAGCCTCAGTTTCCCAGATCCGCAGCTTCGCCATCGTTGGACGCCTGATCATAGTGAATGAGCAAAGCTCTCAGTTCCTGATCTGAGGTTTTCCTCTTAAAGGCTAATCCCCTTGCAAGCACAAATGCGCAAGGTCTTTTGTCCCAAGACCTTAATATGACTGTGGTTCACTCATTGTGACTACTCTTTAACCTTTAAAAACTGTCAATATCAAAATTAAATTTTTTAACAGTGTTGGGTTTTGATCTTTAAGCCCGTTTGACCGGTAGCATGTGAATCTTGCCAAGACTACGCCAGTTGTCACACCATCTGGAGTGGCTGACGACCGAGAGTGTCTACAGCAGGCCAGACTGTCAAAATCAGGGCAGACACCCCAAACTGGTGGTATGTTCTATAATTAGATTTCACCAAATCAATAACAAATGTGAGCTCCTGGATCACTGTAACAGTCGTACTGTGGAGTCACAGACAATCTTTCCAGTCTATCTTGCCACCCAGACAAACTGGACTTAGTGATAAATGGTCACTTACACCAAAAATCACACCATGTTCAGGTTGTTTCCAGTCCCAAGAGACCAGTCACTTGCCCCCAGATCCGTTAGTATCCTAAATCTTACACCAAGGACAACGCCTGTAACCAGTCCTGTAATAAACTATCTAAAGGTTTATTAACTAGGAAAAAGGAATAAGAGTTATTTACAGATTAAAGCAAGCAAACATATACACGCAAATGAGTTACCATCTAAATCGTAAGAGTGGGAGAGTTGTAATCATCTGTCAATTCAAAGTTTTCTTTCAGGGCAGACCCAGGAGGCAGCCCCTTCTACTCCCTGCCCAAAAGATGAAAAATGTTCCTATGGCGGTGTTTTATTTCCTTCATTTAGCTTCCAAGCCCATGGGAGGAGCTTCTGAGCAGGTATCGTTTCTCACCTCAATAGGGCCATTAACCAATTCTCTGTACTGTGATGTTCCTTGATGGCCCAATCTGACTTTGATTTTTCTTCCAGATTCGGCGGTGGGGAAATTCTCGTGCCTGAGTTCACAAGTTCATGGCAAACGTTTTCAGAGTTTGAAAGCAAAACGTACATGTTTTCTTATAGCGTGGAATATTGACATTACATGTGAGGTTAACGTGTGCAACAATTTACAAGCCTTTCAGAGAGTCTAAACACTGAATACGTTGGTATAATACTAATACCTGTTTTGAGCAAAACTAAAATAGAGGTGACCTGGTCTGGTCTCCAGACACAAGGTTTCAGCTCTTAGCTAATGCCTGCAGCCTGGGCAAGAGCTGGCTTTTGGTGAGACAGTGTCACACCCCTGCCCCCCAGGTTAAGAGGGAGGAGGGGACTGGAGATAAACCTAACCCCAACTTTGACATGAATCCCTAAGGAAGCCCAGGTTTTAAAACTCTCTATCCTAAGAGAAGACAGGCAGCCTGTCATCACTGTGGCAGTATTGCCAACTTCAAGAGATAAAAAATCATTAGTCACACCCCCAAAATCATGAGATTTTAAAAAAAGATGATATTGTGGTTTTTAGGTCAGTCTCTTGATTTTTGAACTCCCCCTGTGCATCCCCAGGGTGTGTGCATGTGACAAATACTGTTGCCCACTCCCCCACATGTACTGGATAAGGGCCTTTTAGCTCCTGCTGCAGGAGCTCTCACCCCACATCTGCCCCTCTCCTGTCCAGCAATTAATTCTGTCCCCCAGTCCCTCCATCCAACCCCCCTCAATTCAGCTCCCCATCCCATCGACCCCACCACCACCCTCAGTTAACCCTGCCAGCATTCACCCCATTTGCTCAGAACCCCCACCCCATCAGCCCCCATCCTCCTCACTTCAGCCTTTCTGCAGCTCTCCCAGCCTCACCTAGAATAGAATATCATAGAATATCAGGGTTGGAAGGGACCTCAGAAGGTCATCTAGTCCAACCCCCTGCTCGAAGCAGGACCAAGTCCCAGTTAAATCATCCCAGCCAGGGCTTTGTCAAGCCTGACCTTAAAAACCTCTAAGGAAGGAGATTCCACCACCTCCCTAGGTAACGCATTCCAGTGTTTCACCACCCTCTTAGTGAAAAAGTTTTTCCTAATATGCAATCTAAACCTCCCCCACTGCAACTTGAGACCATTACTCCTCGTTCTGTCATCTGCTACCATTGAGAACAGTCTAGAGCCATCCTCTTTGGAACCCCCTTTCAGGTAGTTGAAAGCAGCTATCAAATCCCCCCTCATTCTTCTCTTCGGCAGACTAAACAATCCCAGCTCCCTCAGCCTCTCCTCATAAGTCATGTGTTCTAGACCCCTAATCATTTTTGTTGCCCTTCGCTGGACTCTCTCCAATTTATCCACATCCTTCTTGTAGTGTGGGGCCCAAAACTGGACACAGTACTCCAGATGAGGCCTCACCAATGTCGAATAGAGGGGAACGATCACGTCCCTCGATCTGCTCGCTATGCCCCTACTTATACATCCCAAAATGCCATTGGCCTTTTTGGCAACAAGGGCACACTGCTGACTCATATCCAGCTTGTCGTCCACTGTCACCCCTAGGTCCTTTTCCGCAGAACTGCTGCCTAGCCATTCGGTCCCTAGTCTGTAGCGGTGCATTGGATTCTTCCGTCCTAAGTGCAGGACCCTGCACTTATCCTTATTGAACCTCATCAGATTTCTTTTGGCCCAATCCTCCAATTTGTCTAGGTCCTTCTGTATCCTATCCCACTCCTCCCAGTTTAGTATCATCCGCAAATTTGCTGAGAGTGCAATCCACACCATCCTCCAGATCATTTATGAAGATATTGAACAAAACCGGCCCCAGGACCGACCCCTGGGGCACTCCACTTGACAGCGGCTGCCAACTAGACATGGAGCCATTGATCACTACCCGTTGAGCCCGACAATCTAGCCAACTTTCTACCCACCTTATAGTGCATTCATCCAGCCCATACTTCCTTAACTTGCTGACAAGAATACTGTGGGAGACCGTGTCAAAAGCTTTGCTAAAGTCAAGAAACAATACATCCACTGCTTTCCCTTCATCCACAGAACCAGTAATCTCATCATAAAAGGCGATTAGATTAGTCAGGCATGACCTTCCCTTGGTGAATCCATGCTGGCTGTTCCTGATCACTTTCCTCTCATGCAAGTGCTTCAGGATTGATTCTTTGAGGACCTGCTCCATGATTTTTCCAGGGACTGAGGTGAGGCTGACTGGCCTGTAGTTCCCAGGATCCTCCTTCTTCCCTTTTTTAAAGATTGGCACTACATTAGCCTTTTTCCAGTCATCTGGGACTTCCTCAGCTCCTCTTAGGGCTCTTCACCTCCCCAGACCTGGGGGGCTACAATGGGGTCCCCTCTCCCACTTTCCAGGCTTTCAGGGGAACCCCAGCTGCCCGGGGCTGACAGCAGGTGCCCCAGGGGCTGACAGTGGGTGACCCCACCCATCCCAGGGGCCGACAGTGATTTCTAAGTAAAATTAAGCCTCACTTACAATCTCGGGATAGAACTCTCAAATGTCAGGATGGTTTTTTTAGCCACATTTGAGGGGTCTCTCATGAAATCGTGACTGAGGCTTAATTTTACTTAGAAATTGCATCTCTCGCATAGGTGCTGGAAACTGCCACAGCCCCTGGCTTGAAGTGGTTTCTACCACATACAGGTTTACAGTTTGGTTCAATGGATCTCAGCACCCCCATTGTACAAATTGTTCCAGCGCCCCTGATTTCTCGTGATAAATTTGCGAGAGTTGACATGTCTTCTGTTGGGCTCCTGGCCATATAAAACCAAATTGCCAAAAATTTAAGGTAACGCCACGATCACAGGTGGCTTAAGGTTTCCTGGGGCCCTGGGCCAGAGCCAGTGGGGGTCCCCTCTCCACCCCCTCTGCCTGTGGCTCCACCCCCATTCTGCTCCTGCAGCCCTGCCACCCCACCCTGTTCTGCCCCTTCCCCAGGCTGCCCCTGTTCCACCGAGGCCTCCCCCATTCCGCCCCCCAACTCTGTAGCCCCAAGACAGGAGGAGCTCTGTCCCTGTGCCATGGGCCCGGGGCTGCAGCAGGGAGTGAGAGATCCTCCAGTCCCAAGGCTGCAGTTGGGGTCTGGGTGCTGGGGCTTCCCCCACCACTCCCTGCGCTTCTGCAGGGGACCAGAGTCGGGGCTCTGGGGCCAGGGGCGGCTCTACCAATTTTGCTGCCCCAAGCAGTCACCGCCGAATTGCCACCGCTGCAACTGTGGCGGAGCTGCCGCCGAATTGCCGCCGTGGGACACGGACTGCCGCCCCATTCTGAATGTCGCCCCGAGCACCTGCTTGGAAAGCTGGTGCCTGGAGCCAGCCCTGTCTGGGGCTTCTCCCTCCCTGCCTGCCCGGCGCTTCTGCCAGAGAGCGGGTCGGGTGTGGGGGCTTGCCCTGCCATCCACGGCTTCTGTCGGAGTTGGGACTTGGGAGCTTCCCCCATCTGGCGGTGCTGCCATGCAGCGTGGTCAGGGCCGAGGCGCGGGGCTTGCCCTGCCCTGGCTGCCTGGTGTCCAGGGCTCTGGGCTTCCGCTGACAGGGGACGATTTTTTTCCAGGGCCCCTCAGTTGGCTGGGGCCCGTGCCCAGGGGCCCCAGCCATCAGCCCAGTAGCTAATCCGCCTCTGTCCATGATCCACAGCCACAACCCACAATGTTAGTGCCGCTATTGTGGCCCCAAAGGTAGAGGTGGAGGAGAAAGACCCAGTGAACTATGTTAGGACTGAGTCTTGGGAAGGCAGTAAAGGATTTATTAAGGATGTTAAGGTAAATGGCATAGATTGGAGGGACACGGTGTTCCAAGTCATCTTGGTTAAAGAAAGCATGCTAAGGGAGGAAGACAAACTTCCTGGTAAAAGTTTAAATAGTTTAGTTTCACTTTGGCTGAATTCTCTGTAACTGTACTTCTGGCTAAGGTCCACCTTGAATGGGAAGCTTTCAAGGGAGGCGTGGTGGTAGGCATTAGGAATCTACTTCCTCCTGATATTTTAATAGGTAATAATATTTTTGCCATGTCTAAGTAGGTTCATGTCATAACTTGTAGCCAGGAAGAGTATGGCTCTACCTCACCTGCTTTGTCTGTGGACAGCCAGGTGGGTTCTGAGGGGAGAGAAATGCTTCAGTCCTTTGTCTGTCAGGAGTAGTAGTGTCTCTTCAGAGAAGGCATTTGAAGATTCCAGTGCTTAGCTAGAGTCTGCTCTAAACTTAAGTGAGACCCAAAGGAGTTTGAGGCGCAATAGGCTGATCCTTCCCTGGACAAGGAAAGGAATGCAGCTCAGAATAATACTATGGCTGAGGAAGGGAAGGGTAGATTTTTATCTAGAAGGCAGTTTGTTGCACAGAGAGGCTCCCATAGGAAAAAGAGGCATCCTGGTGAGATTTGCAAGCAGGTGCTGGTGCCTGATGAGTACAGGGCAGAGTTTCTGCAGTTAGCCCATGATTGCCCATTTGCTGGACAGTTAGGAGTGAAAGGAACCTGTGACAGGCTTAAACAGAATCTTTATTGGCCTCACGTGTTTGAGACAGTAAAAAACTCCTGTGAGAGTTGTGACTTATGTCGGACGCATAAGAGGTTAAAGGAACCCTGCAAGGTTCCTTTGCAGTCACTGCCCATAATCAAGGAGGTGTTTGCCAGAGTGTCTGTAGATATTGTAGGACCCCTCACTAAACCATCCAGGAATGGAAAGAAATATATACTTGTGGTGGTGGATTCTACCATCAGATACCCCAAAGCAACTGCTCTATCTAACATAGAAGCTGAAACCGTGGCTACTGCTCTGTTTACCATTTTTAGCAGAGTAGTTTTGTCACACCATGGTGCAAATTTCATGTTCGTGGTTTTCAAAAAGTTATGGGAGTTGTGTGGAGTGAGGCACAGAGAGGTCACCCCCTATCATCCAGAAACTAATGGTGTTGCAGATGTATGATACCAGGAGAGAGAATGACTGGGATGTGATACACCCTTATTTGTTGTTCACATATAGAAGTACTCCCCAAGAATCTACTGGCTTTGCCGCCTTGGATCTACTTTATGGGAGATATGTGAGGGGACCCCTAGACTTGATTCAAGGCTCTTGGGAGGGCAGCACAGAAGAGACAGGACAGCATGTAGGGGAGTATGTCACTTGTTTTAAAGAGACTTTAAAAGCTATGATGGATTTAGAGCAGCAAAACCTTGAAAGAAGTCAGGAGACTCAAAAAGGTTGGTATGGCAGGCATTCTGAAGAGACGTCTTTCGACACAGGTGATTTGATGTTAGTGTTGATTCCACGGAGGAAGAACAAAATGCAGGATTGTTGGGAAGGACCTTTTGAGGTGATAGAGTGACTGAGGTCACTTACTATGTAAGGAAACCCCATGGAAGGGGAACTGTGCAAACAGTGCATGTCAAGAGATGGAAAGCTTACCATGACACGGAGATGGCAGTAAATATAATTTGTTGTGCTGATGGGGGAACTTTTACTGCTCCTTTAATTGTTTTGGTCAGGGAGAGCAAGGAAGAGACTTCTCTGGAGAGAATTGAGATTGGGAAAGTTTAAAGCAGGAGATGCTGGCCCTTTTGAAACAGCACAGGCAGGTCATTTCCAACCAGCCTCGTTTGAGTGACAAGACTGTGCATCGCATCGAAACTACAGGGCCCTGCCCCACTACTAGCAAAGCATATTATGCTACTGGAGAAGTGCAGAAGCAAATTCAGGAGGAAGTGGAAAGCATGCTGTAATTGGGGATGATTACTACATCAAAAAGCCCCTGGGCATTTCCTATTGTGATGGTACCTAAAACAGATGATAATATGAGGCCTTGTGAAGACTTTAGGAGGTTAAATGCTATCACCCAACCTGACCCATATCCCTACTGGACCTACTGGATCTATTGGGGAGTGCAAAGTTCATAAGCATACTGGATTTAACTTGTGGGTATTGGTGAATTCCCTGAGACACTGACGCTCAAGAAAAATCCACTTTTGTAGTGGAATGTGGCCTATGTGAATTTAAGGTTATGCCTTTTGGCTTGATTGATTCAGGGGCTACCTTCAGAGGCTTTTCAATGAAGTGCTGCAGGGGTTACAAGCCTTTGCCAGGGCCTATATAGAGGACTTGGCTATTTTCAGTAACTCCTGACTAGACCAGTTGAACCATGTGGGAATTCTGTTACAAAGCCTTTGGGATGCCAGCCTCACAGTGTCCAAGGTGCCCAAATGCAAGATGGGGGCTGCAGAGGTATCTTATCTAGGACACAGAGTGGGCAGTGGGCTGTTTTCCCTGATCCTTTAAAAGTAGAAGCTATTCAGAATTGGCCTGCCCCACAAACCCAGAAGCAGGTCTAATTCTTTATCGGTTTGGCCAACTATTGCTGAAGGTTTGCAAAGGGGTTTAGTGACATAACAGACCTTACCAAAAAGGGGAAACCAGACTGGGTGGTAGGGCCAGAGGCCTGAGAGAAAGGTTTCCAGAACATAGAAGAGGCTTTGTCTAAAGAGCCAGTTTTAGCCAGCCCTGACTTTAGCAAACCCTTTGTGCTATGTACTGATGTTTGTAACGTTGGGTTAGATGCAGTGCTAATGCTGGATGGGGTGGGAAACAAGAGGTACCCTCCTGCCTTCTGGAGTAAAAAACTGACCCCCACTGCACAGAACTATGCTGTCATTGAGTGGGAATCCTATGCCATCATTTGGGCTGTTAAGAAACTTAAATCTTATTTGCATAATGAAAAATTTAAGGTTTTAACAGGTCATCCCCCTTTAATATGGTTGCACCAATCTGTGGGAACCAGTGATGGATTATTAAGTTGGAACCCAGTTCTACAGGAATTTGACATGGAAATAGTATTCAGGAGCATCAGTGACACTCTTCCTACACCAGTTTTGCATTGGTGGTGTGATGCTGGCCAACCACGTGCCAGCTCTTGCCAAGGCTTTAGGCCTCAGCCAAACACTGATAAATTCATTGCTGGAAACCTGTCTGTTTCACCTGTGTGTGAGGGTGGTTAAGATAAATACTGGACTTATAACACTGTGTTTAGACTTTATGAGATGCTTGTAAATTGCTGCATACCGTAATCTCACTGGTAATATCTGTATCACATGCTATAAGGTTATATTTAATTTTTGCTTTACATCTGTAAAAAAATGTTTGCTCTGAAACCGTAAACCTAGCAGGAGAGATCTCACCCGATTAGCAAGAAGGCTATCAAAACTAAATGGGCCATTGTGGAACATCGCAATAAAAAGACTTTGTTAATTGCACCTTCACACGCACGCTTCATGCAAAAAGACTCATCCCATCCGCTTGAATTCTGGAAGAAAGAAAGAAAAATAGGTTTTTTTTCGTCTTTGCTGTTTGGACTCTCAGAGAGCTTGAGCTATGAAACAGAAGCAGAGATCCCCATGGTCAACCTGGCTTAGCCCTAAAAGACATTCAAACCTGAGAGATTACTACAACTCTGTCACCATAGGCTGTAACTGATTTGTATGTATATATATTACCTGACTTAACCTTGTAAATAACTCATTTCTTTTCTTAACTAATAAATATTTAGTTAATTTATTATAGGATTGGCTACAAACGTTGTCTTTGGTTTAGGATCTAAAGTGCAATTGACCTAGGGTAAGCGACTGGTCCTTTGGGATTGTGTGCAACCTGAATATTTTGTGATCTTTGGTGTATAGCAACCACCTATCACTAAATCCAGCTTCCCTGGGTGGCAAGATAAACTGGAATGCCCAAGGGGACTGTTTGTAACCTATGATTTGAGAATTGCTCATATAGTTTCTATTTTTTAAGAAAGGGGAAAAAGTGATCTGTGAAACTACAGGTGTGTTAGTTTGACCTCAATTGTATGCAAGGTCTTGGAACAAATTTTGACAGAGAAATTAGTTAAGGACATAGAGATGAATGGTAATTGGGATAAAATACAACATGGTTTTACAAAAGGTAGATCGTATCAGACCAATCCGATCTTCTTTGAGAAGATAACTGATTTTTTTAAACAAAGGAAATGCAGTCGATCTAATCTACCTAGATTTCAAGAAGGCACTTGATACAGTTCCACATGGGAAATTGTTAATTAAATTGGAGAAGATGGGGATTGAACTATTTAAACAGATTCTTCTTTTTGATTGTATAGGGGATTGGTAGACGCTACGCACGGCTCATGCGGCGCCTCATGGTCTCGGACACCATCCGATGGTCCAGGGACATCTACATCGAGCACATCACTGGCCACCGACAGCACCAGGAGGAGTGAGCCGGTACGACATCGTGCACACACTGTGGGAAAGAGACTAAGAGGCCTTCCCCATCGGACCGTATGAACTGGAACCATAAACCCACTGAACATTAAACCCTACCAAATGAGGGTAGACCCATCCTCACCATCGTATCCACTGACTATACTCCGCATACTGAACATAGCCGTTGTGTGGATAACTTACCCCATATCTCAATGTCTGTACTCTGACCGGTTAAACTTTTACCCCCAGTCGAGGAGATTGCAGATTATTATGTGATCCTTACTCCATCAGCTCCTAAATCGAATTTTACACCCCTTGATAATCTGTACCTTATCCCCTGACAACCAGAAACTTCTATGCGTGAACTCTGTACCATTGCTTATTTCAACATTATCTTAATAAAATTAATGTGTGTAAGCAGTGTCAGGATGAGCTCCACCCTGACATCTGGTGGTGAGGTGTGGCAAGTTGTGGAAAAGAACTTCAGGGGCCGATCTCATTTGCATAGGCACACCCACCCCGCCTAGAATGAGGCCATAGCTGCCCAAATGGTTACTTTGGCTGCTGTGGGATCCCCAGTGTCTCTGTTATTGGGGCAGGAAGAATAAATTGTTATTACCCTGATTATGGGAACTGTGCTTGGTACTGTACTTGGCCTTTTGTTATGATGGAGGCACTCACCATCAACTAAGTAGAACTTGCTAGGCAAGGGTCATGGGTTCCAAAACTCTGTGAATGGAGAGAGGCTTGGGACAAGTATTAATACTTGGTGGCATGGGCCCTTATATGCTAGTTGCACTTCCTCCTTTCTCCACTGTGGAATATCAGAGCTAATTTTGATTCTGTTAGGAGTCTAGTTACAGGCTGCTGAGCTCACTTTGGGCTAATGGTGCACCAGCACTGAGGCTCCCCTACTACACGCTGAATTCACCAAAGAGCTGAACTGACTAAAAGCTGAAATCACTGAGCGTTGTGTTAAGTAGTGGGGGAGCCTGAAGATATATTGTGGAGCAGTTTGTGGGATGGCTGGAGTGCCTTGTGGACAGGCTGGTGGAGCAGTTCATAGGACGGCAGGAGCTGCTTGTGGGCCGCAGAGCGGAGCCGAGCGAAGCAGTTCATGGGGCGGCTGGTGGAGCGGAGCGGAGCGAAGGCTTATGGAGCTGTGGGGCAGTCAGCTTCAGATCATGTAAGGTGCCCCTTACCCCCCCCTCCCCTTTCTCCCCCCCCCCGCCCCCATCTCCACCCAGGTTGGGAGGTAAAGCTCTGCAGATAAACTTTCGAACTCTGGGGCTGCCCTGACCTGGAACAAAGAGTTTTGGGTCATTGGACTTTTGGGACTTTGGGTGATTCGGGGTTGCTGGACTCAAGAACCAAAGGGAAAGGGCATGCCCCAATTTGCTTGGGGTGGGTTTTTGCTCATGGGTTGTGTTATGAATCCTGTTGGTGGTGTTTCCCCAACATAATGCCACATTGTTTCTCTCTGTTATTAAAAGGCTTTTTGCTACACTCAGACTATGTGCTTGCGAGAGGGGAAGTATTGCCTCTTGGAGGCGCCCAGCGGGGGTGGTATATATTTGTCCTAGGTCACTAGGTGGGGGCTCGAGCCGGTTTGCATTGTGTTATTGGAATGGATCCCCTAGATATTGAACCCTTGTTGCTGCCAGTTCTGACGGGGAGAAGGGTTACATGTGCATTTCTCTCTCCACTATCTTTTCTCTTTTGTTTTTCCACTTATATAATTCCTCTTCTTGCCCCCCCTCCTGTTACTCACCCAAGCTGGGAAGTGACACCCTACCTCTGTATTATATAACTCTTGCTGCTTAGATATGCAAGAACTGTATGCTGCTCGGGAAAATTTGCAATTTCTCATTTATTCACAAAGCGACTTTATATTTTATCTGGTATATTTTAACAATGATGGCTCTGATAATTAAATGTGTCTCCTGGAATATAAAGGGTTTTAATAACCTTATTAAAAGAAAAAAATATACTCAGTGCTTAAAAAAGAGAACGTTGACATTCCATTGCCATGCTCAAGGAGACACATCTGGCACAACTTGAAGCTAGAGAACAGAGACTGGTTAGTCCTCTCAATTTCTAGTCGCTTTAATTCTAAAGCGAGGGGCGTTGCTATACTAATACATAAAAAAGTTGAATGTTAATATTCTGAGCACGAGGTCTGACAGTGAGGGCAGATTTACTGTCCTCAAGCCTGAAATTGGCAACTCTATAATCATTTTTACCAATCTCTATGGGCCAAATCAAGATGATCGTAATTTTTTGATGAGTATAAATGACTTGGGCCATCCTATTATTATAGGTTTCAGAGTAACAGCCGTGTTAGTCTGTATTCGCAAAAAGAAAAGGAGTACTTGTGGCACCTTAGAGACTAACCAATTTATTTGAGCATGAGCTTTCGTGAGCTACAGCTCACTTCATCGGATGCATACTGTGGAAATTGCAGAAGACATTACTATATACACAGACACCATGAAACAATACCTCCTCCCACCCCACTCTCCTGCTGGTAATAGCTTATCTAAAGTGATCATCAAGATGGGCCATTTCCAGCACAAATCCAGGTTTTCCACAGTATGCATCCGATGAAGTGAGCTGTAGCTCACGAAAGCTCATGCTCAAATAAATTGGTTAGTCTCTAAGGTGCCACAAGTACTCCTTTCCTATTATTATAGCTGGAGACTTTAACTAAACTCTAGGCCCAGTCTTTGAAAAATCTTCTCCCTCTCCATATAAAAACACAAATAGTCACCAGGTACTTCATATATCCATGGCTGATTTAAGCTTACATGATGTGTGGACACTGCATAATCCTATGGCCAGAGGCTATTTTTTTTTTCTGCAGCTCCTTCAACATATTCAAGATTGGACTCTTTCTTAGCGTCACAAGACTTGATCAGTTCTGCCACTGACTGTGGCATTGGCAGTATTCTTATATCTGACCATGCTCCTATACGTGTGTCTTTTAGGCCTCTCTGCTGTTTGATACATCACGTGTTAACTCTATCCAGCAGGAGTTAGAACTTTATTTTTTAAAACAAATGCCGCCACTGTTTCATCAGCAGCCAGGCTTTGGGAATCCTTTAAAGCCTTCTTCAGAGGTTGCCTCATTTCTTATGGTACTTTTAAAAAGAAATAGAGAGAACAAATAATTGATACCCTTGTGAAGGGAAATGAAGGCTTTGGATGTAGACTATACTTCTACCCCCTCTCCAGAGAAATTCAGAACCCTCATCAGTCTTAGATATGAAATCAACAAACTTCTGACCCATAAAGCTGAGTTTGCTTTATTCTGTTTGGAGCAATACTACAGGGAATCTGGTAAAAGAGCTGGCAAGCTGTTGGCAGATGGACTTAAGCAAAAGGCTAACAAAACTAGATTGCTGCTATTTGCAATAGTAGCAATAAACGATATACAACCCAGTCAGATATTAATAAACAGTTTCAACAGTTTTATTCAAAACTATATTTAGCTGAAAAGGGAATCAGTAAAAATGCCCTAGATAACTGTTTTAGTGGATTGTCTCTGCCACAGATCTATGACTCTCAGAAGGAACTTTTAGATGCTCCTCTAGAAATTGCGGAACTGATGCAGGCTATAAAAGAAATGAAGGTTGGAAAGACGCCTGGTGCAGCCAGATTCCCAGCTGAATTTTACAAAAAGTTCTCTGAAACTTTGACACCTAGATTACTGAATATGTTCAATGAGGCCAAGAATGAAGAAACTCTCCCCCCTACTGTAAGAGAAGCAGAAATTTCAATGATTCCTAAACCTGGAAAAGTTCTTGGAATATGCAGTAATTACAGGCCAAATTCTTTACTCAATTGTGATGCGAAGATTTTAGCTAAAGCTCTCGCTATGTGACTGGACAAAGTTCTCTCACACGTTATACATATAAATCAAGCAAGCTTCCTTCGTAAAAGACATAGCATGGATAATTTGTGTCAACTGATTGCTACTTTGAGAGATTCTAAGGAACCCTTAGCTGTGTGACCCAAGGGCCTAGGGTAGCCCACACTGAAAATATCAAGATCAGGGCAGGCTGCAAAAAGGAGAGCAGATTCCCCCAAACCAACGGTTAACATGGTAGTTAGATTCACCAGCCAATCACATCCTGTGCTCCTGATCCCTCCCCCCAGGGCTGGCTCCAGGCACCAGCGAACCAAGCAGGTGCCTGGAGTGGCAAATGTAAAGGGGCGGCAGGACGCTGAGCTCTGGGGCGGTGGTGGGAATTCGGCAGTCACTCCGTCAGCGCATTTCATGCTCGGCGGCAATTCGGCGGCAGGGACGCAACTCTTCTTTGGTTGCCGGTGGCAATTTGGTGGCCACACCATCGCTCTGCCTCCATGTTCAGTGGCAAGGTTTTTTTGTTTTGTTTCTCTTGCTGCTTGGGGCAGCAAAAACACTGGAGCCAGCCCTGGATCCCCCCCACAGATTATCAAGAAGCTGAAAAAAAGAAATCACACAGCCCCCTTTATTGCATTCCAGTCTCTGGCTCCCAATCAGCAAATAGGTCCAGTAAAGTGAGAAGTTACTTTAAAATTCTATTCACTATACAAAATTGTTTCTTCTTATCCCCAAAGGGCCAGCCACATTACCAGATGAATACTAGGTTGGATCTTACACAAAATACCATGCTGCCAACCAATCCTTAAGTATCTAAAACCAAAGGTTTATTAGAAAAGAAAAGAAAAAAAAGAGAAGAACGAGAAGAGAGTTGTTAAATCGTCAAAACAATCAGATACATACATATGACTTCAGAGAACATATATCAGGTTCTTAGCAGCATTGGTGAGTTTGCTGGCTTGTAAAGTCCCTCTGGAACACATCCAAAGCTTGGATGGGTCTATCAGTCCTTTCTTCAAAGCTTCAGTTTGTAGAGAAGTTACTCCAGAGGTGAGAAGCAGGATTGGAGGCGATGCAGTTGCCTTTTTATATTCTCTGCCATGTGGCTTGTACATCCCAAACACAAGTTCATAGAGCATGAGCATGAGCATGGAAAAGTATTTGGAGTCCCCTGTTCATATGCATGTCCTGGCTTTTTTCAATAAGTTCATTGTACAGCTATTTGCTCTTGATGGGCCATCAAGCAGGTTGGGTAGGGCTGATGCCAATCTGTCTGGGGGTGTCACCCAGATACATAGCCCATGTTTCAGATATCAGTTACCACACATATTTATAGCTCACGATACAAAGATGATACATACCTATAAACAACCTTATATTTAGAAAAACATATCTTTATTCCACTGTTACTATACATGGCATATCTAGTATAAGATTAATTGCAAGTTTGTAATATCGGTATCAATAACATTATAAATGGTCACCCATAGTCTATACAGCGTCACAAGCTGTCATTTCTTTAGATATAAAAAGTCCTTTGACCGCATAGCTTGGGACTATCTTGTCCATGTGTTAGGAAAATTTGGATTTGGTAAACAAGGTATTGCTTGGATTAAGATTTTATACCCTAACCCAACTTCCAGGGTAGTTACCAATGGTATTACTTTCACTCTATTCCCATTACAGATGCCCCCTTTCTCCTCTTCTGTTTGATTCAGCTCTAGAACCTTTAGCAATTGCTATATGAGCAAATCAACCTATTTATAGTATCAGGGTAGGCCAAACAAAACACAAAATTATGCTCTGTGTGGATGATGCTATTGTATTTGAATCTAAACCCTAGGTTACCATTCCTAACGTTCTTACCACTATTAATAAGTCTGGATTCCCCTCAGGGTATAAAATTAATTGGGGGTAAATCAGAAATCTTAAGTATTAACAGATATACTTGTGATGAGGTCCCTGGGTGCAACCTGGACTGTGGGATTACTGAGCCCTCTATCTCACCAACCTAGGGTATCCCTCTCACACTGCCACAAACCTCTGGCAGGTACTGCATTTACACAGGCCATCCACAGGCAGGGACTCACCTATCTGAGTTACATGAATGCTTTCTCAGCCACTTATGAACCAACAACAGAGAAGCCCCAGCCAGTTCCCCCCAGCTCACCAGTCTTGCACCCCGGAACTGTACCATCTTGCACTTGTCAAAAGCCTGGTCAACATAAGTTCATTACCCAGTGTGCCCCTCTCTTGATTTGCAGAGAACACACACTAGCCTTTGCAAACTGAGCGGAGGGTTCCCAAGTACCTCACCCAAAACACACTGTTTTAGGTAAAATATAAAACAGGTTTATAAACTACAGAAAGCTAGATTTTAAGTGTTTATAAGAGGCAAGCGTAGAGATCAAAGTTGGTTACCTAAGAAATAAAAATCCGTTCTACAATCTAAACAGGATTTGAATCAAGCAGTGGTTTTTACCCTGACAGATGGTACAAACAGGTCATAGATCCTCAATGGACAATCTGAGACTTTTTTCCAGCCTGGGACCACTCTCCCCCAATTCAAAGTCTTTGTCCTCCAGACGTGTTTCCAGGTGTTGAGTTCTGGGGGGAGTGAGGCCAAGTGATGTTGTTACTTCCCCTCTTTTATAGTTTCTTCAATCTTGCTGGAAAAATCTATGCTGTGACATGGGGGTCTTCCCCACTGGTCAAGCAATCTCCATTGTTTACCTGCTGTCTCTGTGAAGTCTTCTGAGATGTCCCTTGGGCGAGTGGGTTCCCTTTAATGGGCCATCAGCACATCTGGCTATTCCATTGGTGTACCTGAAAGGTTGATTATGGTGTTCCCAACCTCACAACATACATCAGTAACACATACTGCAATACGTCATAACCTTACATATAATGATAGCACATACAATCCAACAGGATATTAATGTTCAACAGATCAAGACTTTTAAAATGATACCTCACAAGGCATACTTTGTACAAAACACATGATAATTGTATGACAGTGGTGAATATGCAGTGCTGCTTTGAGGTACAGTGTCACAATGCTCACAAAGGACTTTTCTCGAATTTACTCCTGTTGGAATTCTGCGCCACTGTGTGTGCACAGAATTCATATCCCCTGCAGATTTCTTTGCTTCCTCACAGAAAAATGACTTTCTGAGAGGGAAGCTGCAAGAGCAGTCACACACCACTCCCCAGCAGCACAGGTACATTGTTTCAGGCACCCGGCGCAGTCGGCGGAGAGGTAAATCACTGCGGGGCTGGGGACGTCTCAACCAGTGGCTCCTATCCTGAACCAGGATCAGCTGCTAGTCCTGGCTGGGCTGGCGAGGACAGGACTTCCTCTTCCTCTGCAAGGAGTGGCTGGGGCTGTGTCAGACCCAACCCAGAAACCTCTCTCAGCTGCAGGAAGCTTAGCGTCCTCCCCTGCTTCCTACCCCCATCACTCCTCCGCTGTGGGGGGAGGGGTCACTGTACACCCCTGCCGAGCCTCACCCAATACATCCAGAACCCCCCTCCCTGAACTCCATACCCAAACCCCACCCCACTGAACCTCAACCCCTGTATTTGGAGCAACCCTGCACCCAGAACCCCTACCTCTGGACCTCCACCCCCCACCCCTGCACTCAGATCACACCCCACTGAGCTCCCTGCACTCAAACCCCCACCCTGACAGGGCCAGATTAACCTTTTGTGGGCCTGGCACCGAAAATATTTGTGGGCTCCCATGGAGGCACTGGAGCATGGCATGGGGAGGTCAGTCCCCAGAGCAAGGGGCCAGCCAGGGGCAATGGGGCATGGCATGGCATGGCATGGCAGGGGCGGCCCACCTTGGCCCAGCCCAGTGCAAGGGCACTATTTACAAACTGGCAGCTGCCAACATACAGTGGCTTGCCCGGTCCTGTGCTGCCAGCATGCCCCTTCCCCTCAGGGGTAGGCCCATGCCACACCACACAATCCCCCCCAACACCTCCTGACTCCCTATGTCCAGAGCCCCCTGGACCCACTATGCCCAGTGCCCCCTCCCCTCCCAAGACCCGCCAAGTCCCCCACAGAGTCCTGTTCCCCCCCACCTGTCTGAGACTGGCCAGCCTTCTGCACCAGTCCCAGGTGGCTCAGCTCCGGGGAGACAGGCAAGGCCCAACAGATGGTAGGAAGCAGAGACTGCCCAGAGCCGGAGGTACACTGGGGTCTGGCCAGAGGGCAGAGAGGAGCATGGGGTGGGGCGAGGGGGCGGAGGGGAGCCCTTGGCCAGCCGGTGAGCAGGCCGAGAGGAGCAAGTGGTGGTGGTGGGGGAAACCAGCGGGGACTCGGGGTGCAGTGTAAGTCGAGTAGGCCAGGTTCCTTCTGAGCATGGGCCCAGCTCCATGGAACCACTGGCACCATTGTAAACCCAGCACTGCACCTTGATGCCCCACCCCCTGCACCATCGAGCCCCACATCCAGACCCCCACACCACCAACCCCCAACTAGCTAAACCCAAACCCCCACCCAACCAAGACCCACTCCCCCAGCATCCAGACCCCCCTCCTGCTGAGACCCCCCACACCCAGACTCTTCTGCTGAGTACCAACCACTTTCACTTGGAAGCCCCTGCAGAGCCCCATTGCCCCTGCACCTAAAACCCTCCCAACGAGCCTCTGTGCGTCCAGATCCCCCCACAACTAGACCCCCCACTGAGCTGCCTGCACCCAGACTGTCCCACACAGAATCCTCTCACCCCATAACTGGCTCTCCCCACACTGAGCCCCTCCACACTTGGATCCTGCCTGGTTGAGCTTGCCTGCCCCACACCTGGTGCACCTGGCACAGAAGGGCAGGGCCCCAGGTGTTTCTGGAACAGGCCCAGACCTTGTCCTGCGTCAGGGTCATGTGCAGCCTCACCACTGAGTCCATGTCCCCGTGGTGGGGGGTGGGGGGGCCGCAGGGTGATCTCTCACCTTCGTGCAACCAGTGCCTGTGCTCCCCACCACCATGCTGGAGCCTCTGCATTTATTGACAAATGAAACCTGCAGAATTTTAAAATATTGTGCACAGAATTTTTAATTATTTGGTGCAGAATTTTTAATTTTTTGGCACAGAATGCCCTCAGGAGTACAAACTGGAACTTTCACGGCAATCCTCTTACAAGAAATATTTAGGAATACTGATTCCCAAAAATATTCAGGACATCCCTAAGCTAAATATAGAACCAATTATTGCCCAAGTGGCTAATGATTTGGGGAGATGGAGTTTGTTAACCCTCAGTTTGTGTGGTAAATTAATATACTGAAAATGAATGTCCTTCTCAGAATTTTGTATGTCCTGAGGGGGTCTCCCTATATCTATTCTTCACACTTATTTTAAGATTATTTAATAATATTTTCAGAACATTCCTTGTGGTACAGGTAAGAAACTTACACTAGTTCTGAACACATTACAGCTCCCTCTATCTTTGGGAGGATTTTGTTTTCCCAACTTGGCAAATTATCATATTTCCTTTTTGTGAAGCCAGACTTCAGTTTGGTGGTGGTGTGGCTTAACAGCCGGTCAGCGTGTTGTGGGAGGATCCCCACTGACCAAGTGGCGGGACACTACGAGACTGTTAGGGTCCTAGGCTGGGATGCAGTGGAGTGGGGTGGGCTTGCGTCCCCTACCCCTGCCACCCCACCCCTGGGGTAGCAGCCTCCCCACCATAGGCCACGAAGCCTGTGTTTGTCTGTTGCCCACCAGAGCCAGGATGACAGCTTGCTTGTTAGCTCTCCCCTGCTTCAGGGTTAGAGCTCATAGATTGCTTACCAGCTCTCCCCTGCCTCAGGGTTGGAACCTATAGACTGCTTGTTAGCTCTTCCCTGCCTCAGGGTTGGAGCCTATAGACTTCTTTACTGCAGTACCTGATTACAGGCCTGAGCCTACAGACTGCTTGTTAGCTCAGCCGTGCTTGAGGGCCTATAGACAGTTTGGGGTTACACCCTGTTATGAAGGCCAGAACAATAACGCCTACTCTGCCAATTCCCCTGACACTAGGCCGTGATCCCGGTGACATAGTGAGGTGGTGTGGCCTCCCTCTGACTCAGAGGGGAGGGACAACCACAACACCATTACAAGGTGGATCAAAGGACCAATTTGATATTGGTTGCCAAGTTTGAGCCCTTTCCCTTAACCTTCATTCTTGGATATATTCCTGATAGTTGAAGATTACCTGGTAACAAGGCAGCACGGTTCCCATGTGCACACGGGTCATTAAAAAATTCATCCTGCAAAAGGGGAAAAGTCGACAGCCATATTGACACCTGGCTCAGTGGCTGATCTCACAGTTAATGAATGACTGGCATTGTGCAGGAAGGGAATGCCCCAAAAATTCCAAGCAATTTTGGCTGACTTTTTAGACTTCTATGGTTAACAAAGACCCTGAAGGTAGATATGTCATGTTCCCTCCCTTTCCTTCATCCTGATCTTCTGTATTTGTGTATTGTGATGACTCTGGTATTTTGGTGTATTTGTAAAAATTAATAAAATAATAAATAATAAAATAATAATAATTAATAATAAGACCGTGTCAGCTGTCATCCTGGGAGGCTGGGACACTGAAACAAATGGCAGAAGCAACTGGAGGACATGAATCCTTTCAACGAAAGAATGCAGCAGTAAATCTGATGAAGGGGTGGTAAAGTCTGATGTACGAAGACAGTTTATAACAACTAAATATGAACACTGTAGCTTGGCTAAGTGATTCACACCTGCCAAGTGACACCCACGCATCCTACTGTGCTGTCACTCTGCCCAAGACACATAATGAAGAAGCATGGCTTCCCCTACAATTCTTCTCTCTGGCTTCTTGGGGTATTCTTAGCAACCTCTTTCCACCCTGCTTCTCTGTCACTGCTCCAGCTACTGAAATGTTCCTAATACTGAGATCTAATAGGCTGTGAAATTAAATCCTCAATGGGCCGGGATGGAGTCCAATCACAGGGGACATTTAAAACTTGGCTGGACAGAACTTTAGCTGATGTTCAGTGAGGAATTATTGTGTGTTGTCTCCTTAGGGGGTGGGCTAGCTAGGAGCTGTTTCAGAGTAGCAGCCGTGTTAGTCTGTATTTGCAAAAAGAAAAGGAGTACTAGTGGCACCTTAGAGACTAACCAATTTAATTGAGCATAAGCTTTTGCGAGCTTATGCTCAAATAAATTGGTTAGTCTCTAAGGTGCCACTAGTACTCCTTTTCTTTCTAGAAGCTGTTGTTTCTCGGAAAGGGCACAAGAAGCTCATCAGCTCCTTACCGTGCATTATAGGAGCATTATTCCAAGCCCTGACCTCCTGAGATCCAAATGTGGGTCCATAAGCTGCGCTGCCAGCTCTCCCTGAGCTACCTGATTTTGGCTGGGGCTGGAGCCAGTCTGTCTAAGCCAGCCCAGTTGGGAATTTCAGCTGTGCCCAGCGAGGGGGGAAACGCCCTCTGATTGGCTGCTTTCACTACTTCCCTGCCTCCTGGGTAAGAGGAGCCAATCAGGGCTGCTGCAGGAGGCAGGTTGAGCTCTCCCACCTCCCTTCAGGAGCTGAATTTTGGGTGGCAGGAGGAGATGGAGCAGTGGCACTGTTCTTACAGGACGGGAGGAGGCAGCAGAAAGATCCAAGCAGCTCAGTGGGGCTCCACTCTCTCCTACCCGCCTCATGAACAATGGATCAGTCTGCTGCTTGTTAGGGGGTTATTCCTTCACCCGCTCACTTCCCTGGTCCTTCTCGCATGAACAGAGAGCAACAATACCCAAAGTCCAAAGGTGCAAACAATTCAATGTTTATTGGGGTGAACTTCCAGCAAGCAGTGATTCCAATTTCCTTCCTTAGTGTCCCCCTTCCCAGCTCCGACACCACAGAGCCTTACCTGTGTCCCTGTTCCCATTCCCTGTTCCCATTCCTCCCTTTAGCAAAACATGATTCCAATTCCCCCACCACCATTCCCCTTTCCCATTCCCCCCCTTTCTTCTTGATTGACTGCAGACTATATAGTAAAACTTGAGTTCTGCTTAGCGATACCTTAACCAATCATTTTACTGAAATTTAACTAACCAATCCTAACATATTGTAACATGATTATTTAACCAATTGTATCCCACCACCTTAATTAGTTTACACCCAGCAAAATTAATTATACAACAGACAGAAACAATCACAGAACCAGACAGAGATTATACAGACAAACAATAGGGAAATGGGGACTATGGTGACAGAACAACAAAGAAATGAGGATTTCACATCCCAGCTATTGATAAGTGAGTTCTTGCCAGACAGGATGCTATCAAACTAAGTTTCCTTTTACATCTTCTAGGTACTTCCCTTTCTCTGGAAGCGATAGGCATTATCAGGACAGGATTGTATTTCTAACAGTCAAATAGCAATTATTTCAGTGTGACTAGTTTGGAATGTGAGGATGTGACCGTGCGCTTCCCATCTTATGGCTGCCTCTGCTGCTTAGCCAAAGGCCTTAGCCTAAGAACAGGGTCTCAGACTGTCACAGTGAAAAAGGCCTTATACAGTCAGACAGTGATTTTGATTCTTTCTTTTATACCTCTATAACTAGCTAAATTATAAACATATACCTAAATTCTTAAAGTATAGGCCTTTGCAGACTGGCCTGAATATCTATATCCTAACACTGCTCACCACTTTATCCCTCCCACACAGGCCTGGCACGGGAGCAGGGCAATGAAGAGTCCCTTGAGCTGTTGCCCACCCAGGCTTGGGGAGGGGGAGACAGAGATCCAGCTGCTCCCCTCGCCCTGTGGGAGGGGGGTGAACAACCCCAGGAGGTGCAGGAAAGGAGAAGCCGATGGGCAGAACTGATGTGGGGGCTGGGGATGCATAATTACTTGCTGGGCTGGGGAAGAAGGGGCAGGGGTGTGTGTGTGTGTGGAAAGACACAGTTAGCTAATTAGACTGTTGGGGCATGGGGAGAAGGTGGCAGCTCTGCTCCATCAGCAGCTGCAAGAGCTTCTGCAGCAGGGCTAGAATCACCTCACACTATACAGCTGGGAGAGTTGGCAACACTAAGCCACCCACATGCCGGGGTGGGCAGGGGGAACCAGACAGCCAAAGGCAGACCAGAAACACTGTATAAACTTAAAAAAAAATCTCATGATTTTTGGCCAATCATGTGGGTTTTGGGGTGGGCCTGACTCTTAACTATTGAACTTTTGGGGCTGGCAACACAACACAAGGACAAACAGCTCAAAGCAACAGGGGCGTGGAAACAGAATGCTGCAGGGAATTCCACTGCAAGAGTTCATTTCTGTAGCATAAATCTCCTCCTCTAGGTCCTCAGATTCGCGACAGAACATTTTTGGATGTTAATAATTTATAAGGGGCTTAAATTTGTGGGGGACAGGGGTAACGTTAGGTCTGAAATGGAGGCCATCAAGAGAAGTCTGGCAGCAAAGGAACAGGGGATCTCGCAGAGGCCTGATGTGGTGGTTTATTATTTAACTGAGCGTTGTGTTTTCTCCTTCCCCATAGATTTCATGCATCTGATTTAGCATCCTAAATAAGATATCAAATATTAATACAAAATATTACTTTTTCCTCAGGGACTCACAAGCCATTCTTGCAGTGTACTCCGGGCTGCCATTAAACAGCTTGGGGCTACAATTCTGTTATTTTCCAGGAAGAGATCACTTTTTCTGTGTCAGGGCATTCAGTGCTGCAGAGAAAGAGGAGGAGAGCGAATGTGTGTGTGTGAGTGTGTGTGAGAGAGGGCAGGATGGAGCAAGGGAGATGGGAAGGGAGAAAAGGAAAAAGATAGACAAGGAGGGAAGGGAGGGAGAACTACAGGGAGAAGGATGTAAGGACACAGGCAGGCAAAAAAGGAGAGAGAAAGAGGGAAGGTGGGAGAGAGGACTGGCGCTAAAGAGAGTGATAGGCCAGGAGAAAGGCAATGGGAGGTGGGAGGGCAAGAAAAAGAAACAGAAGGAGTGAAGAGAGGGTTGGAAGACTAGAGAAACTGGGAGACAGGAACTGAAGAGAAAGAAAGAGATTAGAGAGAGGCAGGATGGTGCGGAGAAAGAGAGGCGGGGAAAAAGAGGGGGGAAGGGAGGCAAAGGCAGAGAGAAACAGGGGGGCGAGTGAGAAAAGTATGTTGCTGATTCATAAGGCTGAGGCATTGTCCTGAGGGGACCCTGTAACCTCACTGGAAATGCTGAGACACCAAGTTTGATTTATCATCAACCTCAGAATAGAGTTGTTTGTCCTCTGGCTTCCTCCACTTTCTTTCTTTTACAACTTTACCCAGAATGTAGCGAGAAGGTGGCAAGCTCACTCTGTGGAGCCCAGTTCCTGCCAGGCTTACTGATAGGCATTAGATCTTTTGTTAGATCCCTGGATCCCTGGGGATCTACTGTGGGTTATGTGGGGGTTTGTCCCTTCAGCCATGGCTGGAGCACACTGGCATGTTTTCTGGCACTTTTGCTGCGATGTAAGCAGTGTCAGGATGAGCTCCACCCTGACATCTGGTGGTGAGGTGTGGCAAGTTGTGGAAAAGAACTTCAGGGGCCGATCTCATTTGCATAGGCACACCCACCCCGCCTAGAATGAGGCCATAGCTGCCCAAATGGTCACTTTGGCTGCTGCGGGATCCCCAGTGTCTCTGTTATTGGGGCAGGAAGAATAAATTGTTATTACCCTGATTATGGGAACTGTGCTTGGAACTGTACTTGGCCTTTTGTTATGATGAAGGGACTCTCCATCAACTAAGTAGCACTCGCTAGGCAAGGGTCATGGGTTCCAAAACTCTGTGAATAGAGAGAGGCTGGGGACAAGTATTAATACTTGGTGGCATGGGCCCCTTGGTAAGGGCCTTACGTGCTAATTGCACTTCCTCCTTTCTCCACTGTGGAATATCAGAGCTAATTTTGATTCTGTTAGGAGTCTAGTTACAGGCTGCTGAGCTCACTTTGGGCTAATGGTGCACCAGCACTGAGGCTCCCCTACTACAAGCTGAATTCACCAAAGAGCTGAACTGACTAAAAGCTGAAATCACTGAGCGTTGTGTTAAGTAGTGGGGGAGCCTGAAGATATATTGTGGAGCAGTTTGTGGGATGGCTGGAGTGCCTTGTGGACAGGCTGGTGGAGTAGTTCATAGGACGGCGGGAGCTGCTTGTGGGACATGGAGCAGTTCGTGGGACGGCAGGAGCTGCTTGTGGGCCGCAGTCCAGAGCCGAGCGAAGCAGTTTGTGGGGCGGCTGGCGGAGCGGAGGTCTATGGAGCTGCGGGGCAGTCAGCTTCAGATCATGTAAGGTGCCCCTTACCTCTCTCTCTTCTCCCCCTTCCCCCCAATCTCTGCCCAGGATGGGAGGTAAAGCTCTGCAGATAAACTTTCAAACTCTGGGGCTGCCCTGACCAGGGACAGAGACTTTTGGGTCGCTCGACTTTGGGTGATTTGGGGTTGCTGGACTCAAGAACCAAAGGGAAAGGGCATGCCCCAATTTGCTTGGGGTGGGTTTTTTGCTCATGGGTTGTGTTATGAATCCTGTTGGTGGTGTTTCCCCAACATAATGCCACATTGTCTCTCTCTGTTATTAAAAGGCTTTTTGCTACACTCAGACTATGTGCTTGCGAGAGAGGAAGTATTGCCTCTTGGAGGCGTCCAGCGGGGGTGGTATATATTTGTCCCAGGTCACTGGGTGGGGGCTCGAGCCGGTTCGCATTGTGTTATTGGAATGGATCCCCTAGATATTGAACCCGGCCCTTGTTGCTGCCAACTCTGATGGGCAGAAGGGTTACAGCATGGAGGACACCATTTTGTTTTCAAAATGGCTTCCTCCACCATTTGTGAGAGATCACACTGGTGGGGGCATAGGGGTGTTCCGGTAGTACCAGAAATGACTGGGGTCCAGGACATCTAGTCTGATACCAAAGGGGTCCTCAGGGAAAAAGGTTTGGGAACACTCCATTAATCTTATTTCACCCTGCATCGGAGACATAGCATCCCTCACCTGCTGGACTCCAGGATGTGCGATGATGTGACTTGGAACTACGAGAGAGAGTGAAATGTGTGCTTGGGATTCCACTACACCAGATGACACCTATCTTGAACACTTGGTTCAAATCAGTCTATGAAATCCAATGGCCTGTGTTAGGTAGCAGGTCAGACTAGATGACTGGAATCACGGGTGCTGGCTTCCTCTGGGCCCCAGGGGTGCTCAACCCTCCCCACTCCACCCCAGGCCCCGCCCCCACCTCCTCTCTTCCCCCAATCCCTGCCCTGCCTATTCCCGTGCCCACTCCGCCCCAGCCCTGCCCCCACCCCCACCCCCACCCCCACCCCTACCTCTTCTCCGAAGCCAGCGCTCCCGCCCCGCCTCTTCCCACCCCTGCTTCACCCCCGCTCCTTCCCGCCCACTTCCGCCCCCTCCCCATGTGACTCCTGCATGCCACAGAACAGCTGACTGCAGTGGCTGGGAGGCACTGGGAGGGATGGGGAGGAGTTGATCGGTGGGGCTGCCAGCAGTGGGGGAGGTGCTGGGGGGGAAGGAGGGATCTGGCTGCCAGTGAGTGCTAAGGACCAGGTAATTTGCTGGAGCACCCATGGAGTCATCACCTATGATTGGAATGGTCCCTTCTGGCCTCAAAGTTCATGAATATGTGGAACTGTCATCAAGGATTGCAGTGCAGTTCTGTTTGACCTTGAGTAAAAGACCTCTTTTTCGTAGGCAGCTGATTTTTGATGGTCCCATACTGTATATACATGCCCCCACTCCACCAGCTACAGAATGTAACCTGCAGAAGAGAAGGCTGAGTAGTAGGAGAGGAAGGATTGTGCAGTAGTTAGGATGCTAAGCTGGGAATTGGGGGGCTGGGTTCAATTCCTTGCTGTGCTACAGACTTCCTGTGTGATGTTGGGCAAGTCACTTAGCCTCTCCATGCTGCAGTTTTGCCTGTTTTTCAGTGGTTTCTCCACAGACCTTAATGGAAACTAAATGAAGCCCACATGGAGTGGGAACACGGTGTCATGTCTACTTCCTCGGTTTCAGCTTTGCCAGGTTAAAGAGCCCTTTAGTACCTGGTATTTTCACCCTGTGAAGGTACTTACCAAGGCACCTCTCAACCTTCTTTCTGAAAAGCTAAAGAGATTGATCTATTTCAGTCCCTCACTGTAAGGCATTTTCTCCCGCCCTCAAATAATTTTTGTGTCTCTTTTGGCTCCCTCTCCAGTTTTCAACATCCTTTTGAAAACTGTACGCTGTATTCTAGTATTGGTCTCACCAGTGTGGTACATAGAGATAAAGTCACCTCTCTACTCCTATTCCCCTGTTTATACATCCAAGGATTGCATTAGCCCTTTTTGCCACAGCATCGCACTGTGCTACTCACGTTCTGTTGCTTGTCCACTATGACCCCTGTCAAGCTGTCAACAAAGTCTTTGTCCGTTGATTTTTCACAATGGCTCATTTTGTTTCAATGGGCCTTCTTAATGCTTCTTTACTGTTTGATGAATTACAACAGTTTGCAAACACACAGTATAAGTTTATACCATGGGATCCAGCTGTTATAAGTGAGATCAATGCACGCAGCAACTCACAAGCATTTCATAAAGTCCAAACACTAAACGCATTCTTATAAACTTAGCAACTGTTTTAACAATGCTAACACACAGGTGAGCCAGGCTGTTTTCTAGCTGTTTTTGAGAGTGTTCAGTGAGCTGGCACTTGGTCTGCCAGCATCACAACCCCTAAGTCATTTTCAGAGTCACTGCTTCCCCAGATGAGGTCCCCCATTCTGTAGGTGTGACATGCATTCCTTGTTCCTAGAGGTATAACTTTGCATTTGGCTGTATTAAAACACATCTTGTTGGAATAGGCCCAGTTTACCAAGCAATCCAGATTGCTTTGTATGATTGCCCTCTAACCATCATTATTTACCACTCTGCCCACAGGCGCCGGCTTCTAATTTTCCCTGGGGGTGCTCAACCCCTGCTCAGTCCCAGACCCCACCCCAACTCCACCCCTTCTCCCAAACCCCCACCCCACCTCTTCCTGCCCCCGCTCCATCCCCATCCCCGCCCCCTCTCTACCCCTTCCCCCAAAGCTCTACCTGCCCCGCGTATTCCCACCCCTGCTCTGCCGCGCCCCGCCTATTCCCACCCCTGCTCTGCCGCACCCCGCCTCTTCCCTGCCTCTTCCCCACCCTGTTCTGCCCCTTCCCCTGAGCATGCCCTGTCCCCTCTCCTCCCCTCCCTCCCAGTGCCTCCTGTATGATGCTGAACAGCTGTTCCGTGGTGTGCAGGAGGTACTGGGAGGGAGAGGGAGAAGTTGATCGGTGGGGGCCGCAGGCTAGCAGGAGGGCAGGGCGGGGGAACTTGGTTACCTTGGGTGCTAAGCACCCACTAATTTTTTTCCATGGGTGCTCCAGCCCTGGAGCACCCATGGAGTCAGCACCTATGAGTCTGCCAATCTTGGTGTCATCTGAAAATATTATCAGCAGTGATTTTATATTTTCTTCCAGGTCACTGATGAAAATGTTGAAAAGTGTTGGTCTTAGTACTGATCCCTGTGGAACCCTCTGAGCAACACCCTCATTCAATGATGATTCCCCACAGACAACTACTTCTTGAGATCTGTCAGTTAACTAATTCTTAATCCATTTAACATGTACTTTACTGACACTGTATAGTGCTCATTTTTAATTAGAATGTTTTGCAGTACTAAGTCAAATATTTTACAAAAGGCTAAGTATATTACATCTCTACACAGTTACTTTTAGCAACCAAACATGTATACTCATCAAAGAATGAAGTCAGGTTTGTTCGACAAAATCTAACCATGTATGATACTTTTCAGGGATTGCCAAGGTGTCTGGGGTGAATCATTACCACCTGCTCACAGTGGGAAGCAGCCCCGTCACTACCCACCAGGGAAAGTTCTCCCCAGCCACTGGCTGCTGCCAATACAGGTGCTCCGCTCTGGGCTCTGTGAGCCCTGCTTTTTCCCTGTGCAATCTAAGAATTTACCCCCCACTCCCCTGATTTTGTTACACTTTGAGTGCCCAGTCCCTTATCATCTAGACACCTGCAATGTACACTGATCCACTTTGTCTGTGGAAGCAGTGCACCTCAGTTCACCACTCTCAGTAGAAGGCACAATAGTAAAACCAAATTGAAGTTTATTGCACAGGACTTGAGATAGAGATTCAAATAAAAGCAAGCGTAAGGGTTTGGAAAGATTAGGTTACAAGCTAAAGAAAAACATAAAATGAAATCTATAGACTATACTTACTAACAAGTTACTTTCCTGTCTCATAAAGTAATTCTCACTCACTGGTCAATCCTGACTGCACTTGTCCAGTTTAGTAAGCTGGGATCCATCTTTCAGGAGAAACTCCCACTGACAGAATCTTACCCCTGAAATGGACAACAACTTTTGCTCTTTCTTCATCCCTTATACAGTTACGGACTATTGCCTCTTATTGCAAGGGGCCCCTATTCAGAGACTTTTGAGGGGTTCTTCTGTCTTTGTAAATCCTCAAGCCTGCACCTGATCCTGACTATCAGAGGGGTAGCCATGTTAGTCGGTATTCACAAAAACAACGAGGAGTCAGGTGGCACCTTAAAGACTAACAGATTTATTTGGGCATAAACTTTCGTGGGTAAAAAACCCACTTCTTCAGATACATAGAGTGAAAATTACAGATACAGGCATAAATATACTGGCACATGAAGAGAAGGGAGTTACCTCACAAGTGGAGAACCAGTGTTGACAAGGCCAATTCAGTCAGGGTGGATGTGGTCCACTCCCAATAACTGATGAGGAGGTGTCAATACCAAGAGAGGGAAAATTGCTTTTGTAGTGAGCCAGCCACTCCCAGTCCTTATTCAAGCCCAAATCAATGGTGTTAAGTTTGCAAATGAATTATAGCTCTGCAGTTTTTCTTTGAAGTCTGTTGTTGAAGTTTTTTTGTTGAAGGATGGCTACTTTTAAATCTGTTATAGAATGTCCAGGGAGATTGAAGTGTTCTCCTACTGGCTTTTGTATGTTACCATTCCTGATGTCTGATTTGTGTCCATTTATTCTTTTACGTAGAGACTGTCCGGTTTGGCCAATGTACATGGCAGAGGGGCATTGCTGGCACATGATGGCATATATCACATTGGTAGATGTGCAGGTGAATGAGATGGTGTGGCTGATGTGGTTGGGTCCTCTGATGGTGTCGCTAGAGTAGATATGGGGACAGAGTAGGCAACGGAGTTTGTTACAGGGATTGGTTCCTGGGTTAGTGTTTCTGTAGTGTGTTTCTGACTTAGAACAATGCCTCCTCAGCTCTCATCCCCTAGCACCCCTCCTCTACTTGTGCTACATTGATGACATCATCATATGGACCTATGGGAAGGAGGCCCTTGAAGAATTCCACCTGGATTTCAACAAGTTCCACCCCATCATCAACCTCAGCCTGGACACAGTCCACACAAGAGATCCACTTCCTGGACACTACAGTGCAAATAAGTGATGGTCACATAAACACCACCCTATACCAGAAACCTACTGACCACTATAGTTACCTACATACCTCCAGCTTCCATCCAGGACACATCACACGATCCATTGTCTACAGCCAAGCCCTAAGATACAACCGCATTTGCTCCAATCCTTCAGACATATACAAACAAACACTTACAAGATCTTTATCAAGCATTCTTAAAACTACAATACCCACCTGGGGAAGTGAGGAAACAGATTGACAGAGTGAGATGGGTACCAAGAAATCACCTACTAGAAGACAGGCCCAACAAGGAAAATAACAGAACACCACTGGCCGTCATGTACAGCCCCCAGCTAAAACCTCTCCAGCGCATCATCAGTGATCTTCAACCTATCCTGGAAAACAATCCCTCACTCTCCCAGACCTTGGGAGGCAGGCCAGTCCTCACTTACAGACAGCCCCCCAACCTGAAGCAAATACTCACCAGCAACTACACACCACACCACAGAAACACATGGAAATCTTTAAGGATGGAGATTCCACCACCTCCCTAGGTAATCCATTCCAGTGCTTCACCACCCTCCTAGTGAAATAGTTTTTCTTAATATCCAACTTAGACCTCCCACACTGCAACTTGAGACCATTGCTTCTTGTTCTATCATCTGCCACCACTGAGAACAGCCTAGCTCCATCCTCTTTGGAACCCCCCTTCAGGTAGTTGAAGGCTGCTATCAAATCCCTTCTCACTCTTCTCTTCTGCAGACTAAATAACCCCAGTTCCCTCAGCCTCTCCTCATAAGTCATGTGCCCCAGCCCCCTAATAATTTTCGTTGCCCTCTGCTAGACTCTCTCCAATTTGTCCACATCCCTTCTGTAGTGAGGGCAGGGCCTGCTCTAGGTTTTTTGCCGCCACAAGCTCCGAGAGCTCAACTGCCCCAAGCAAGAAAAGGGTGGCTGGAATGCCTCACAAGCTGGTGCCTAGAGCCGGTCCTGAATGAGGAGCCCAAAACTGGACTCAGTACTCCAGATGTGGCCTCACCAGTGCTGAACAGAGGGGAATAATCACTTCCCTCGATCGGCTGGCAATGCTCTTACTAATGCAACCCAATATGCCGTTAGCCTTCTTGGCAACAAGGGCACACTGTTGACTCATATCCAGCTTCTCGTCCACTGTTATCCCCAGGTCCTTTGCTGCAGAACTGCTGCTTAGCCAGTTGGTCCCCAGTCTGTAGCGGTGCATGGGATTCTTCCATCCTAAGCGCAGAACTCTGCACTTGTCCTTGTTGAACCTCATCAGATTTCTTTTGGCCCAATCCTCCAATTTGTCTAGGACTTCTTTGGTTCCTAATATACTTTAAAAACTCTTTATTGTCCTTTTGCCTGCCAGCCATGAATTTTTCCCTGATGACTTCAGCTTCCCATATCAATTTTCTGCATTTCATAACTTCCAAATTATATTGATTGCTATCTATTTTCTTTTTTTCCCCATTTGCTATACGTTGCTTTTTTATTTCTAATAGCTGCCTTCCTTTCACAAATGAATCAAGATGGGGTTTTAGCCAAAGTTGTCCTCTTTCTTGGTTGCGGAATTGTGCCTTTTTGGCCATCTGATAAATACTTCTTAAAGAACATCCAATTTTCATTCACATTTTTCTGACTACATTTTTCTTCCAAATCAACTTTGCTCATAATTTTCCTCATCTTTGAGAAATTAGCCCTTTGAAGCACCAAGTACACACCAAGCACACACACACACACACACACACACACACACACACACACACACACACACACACACACACACACACACACACACACACACACACACACACACACACACACACACACACACACAAATACTGGTTGGGACTGTCCTCTGTTTGCCCATAATGAATGTAATCAAGTAATGATACTGGTCCCTAGACAACCATCAACTTCCAGTCCAGTGATTAACTCATCTTTATCCATTATAATGAGGTCTAAAATAGTTACCTACTGCTGGGTGCAATACCTTTCATGTTAGAAAATTATCACCTGCAATTTTTTTAAACTCTATTGATGGTTTTTCCACACATTACAGACAGGTATTTAAGGAGTCACTCACCCTCTTCTCTGGTTTGTTTTGGTGATATGTAACAGACCCTCCCCAGCACCACTGCTGGGTTTTGTTAGTTACCACATCGATCCATATGTATTCAAGATCCTGTTGTTCTACGTTATCAATAACTCTAAACCAGCTAATGGTATCTCTAATGTAGATTGCCACCCCCCCTCCTCTTGTACCCTCTCTGTCCTTCCTAAACAGGTTATAACCCATGGTTTTAACATTCCTGTCATTCCACCAGGTTTCAGGAATGTCAGTTATATCAAACTTCTTCTTATCAATGAGAATTTCCAATTTCTCTTGCTTGTTTATCCAGACTCCTAGGTACATATGCAACTGAAACAGTTCCTCACTTCATATTCTTTGCCACAGTAGTTCAGATTGTTTGTGACATGCTGAGTTTGAAACCACTCTTTTGTCTCCCACGCTGTGAGGATGGGGTCTCGGAACGAGGCCTTTGTGATCATGTTATATCAGAGTTGGGGGCCAGGTTTGGATTTGCCAGATCTTCTGGCGAAATCCTGACCATGACCCCAAACATCTGTGTATTGACTGATTTCTACTGCTGGTGATGAAACTCTTACAATTGGGCTTAGCCTACAAGTGACACTTAGCTACTTAGAGCGCTCATAATTTCCTGTAATATTCCATAATCCTCTCCCGCTTCATTTGCTCATTTACACGAGAGCATGAGAACTGCTGTATCAGAACAGACCCATACCTGGTTGGTCAGTGTGTCTATCTTTAACAAGCCCATGAGCATGGTAAATAACCACAAATCACACCAAAACACATGCAGCAAATATGGTTTGTTTTTGTTTCTCAGTTTGCCATCATCAGCGAGGTATTTGTCGGAAGTTAATGTGAAGGGATGGGATTGTATTTCAATCTAAAAATGGTAAAATAAAGATTCCAGAAGGAGGTTGAAGTGGCTTCAAGAGCAGAGAGCAGAAGTCTTGGGCAGGCGATGTTATGGTTTTGGTTTTGACTAGCTTTCCTGCCATACATGAACAGACCAATTGTTCATCTAGATCAATATCCTCTCTCCCTGCAGTACTGGAAGAGACCTATTGTCCATCCTGTGTGGCAGAGTGTCTCCAGCTGTGGCCAATGGGGAGTGATTCAGAGGAAGGTGCAAAATCCCTACAATGCAACACATCATTATGTATCCCTTGGGGGGCATTTCTTCTTGACCTACACTGATGGTTTAGATCCTCAACCATGGGGGTAAGATGGTCCTTGTCATTTTTATCCCAGCTAGTGTAACGGTAGATGTGACTCATTCACCCAAAAGTGATGGTTTAGTTTTGTACTATTTACTCTCTCTCTCTCTCTCTCTCTCTATATATAAAGAGATTGATATATAGTTTATGGAGCATAACATGATTAGTCCAAAGTCCAACCAGAAGCAGATTAACCACAGATCTTCTGTGCAACAGGATCTGGGATGTTATTACCCAGTGAGATACTACCAGCCACAGACTCCCCACTGCCAGGACAGCAGGACAAAAGATGGGGCAGAGTGGCAGCAGACCAGGGGGGAGAAGCTGGGGAGGAAGTGGGCTTCCTCTTCATTTTCTCCTGACTGCATCAGCCCTTTTTGTCTTTCTGTCCTGGCTTATATCTCTTCCATTGCCAGCTTGGAGCAGTTTATACAGCCTGTATTTGCTGAGTGTCACTCCAGGCTAGGGGAAAGCTCAGGTGCCGGCTCCAATGCAAATCACTCGAGACGCTTGGTCAACCCTCAGCTGAGTCAAGCACTTACAGGGGAGTACATCACAGGAAGTGACACATCAGCTGTTTCCCCAGCCTTTCATACTGCTGCCTGCCCCCTAAGCGGGAAGAGGAGCCCAGCTCCAGCTGAACAGCATTAATCACAGCTGGCTTGTCAGTTGTACCAGAGGCAAAAAGTTTAACAGCAGCGTGGCTGAGGAGAAACAAATTTCCAAGGAGTCCTCAGGGCTCCCTGGATGTTGCTGATGATGGCAGTGGTTTCTGGAGCAAGCACAGCAGGCAGGATGGCTTGGTGCTGATGGAAAAGGGTATGTCTACACTGCAATTAAACACCCTTGGCAGGCCTGTGTCAGCTGACTTGGGCTATGGGGCTGTTTAATTGCGGTGTGGTCATTCAGGCTGGAGCCCCTACTCTGGGCCCTGAGAGGGGTGAGCAGGAAATTTGTACCTCATTGCAGCATGAAGGAAAAAGAATGGCATTGTGTCTTATGGAGTTGAGAGAATGCTGGTGCAGCAGGATTCCTGCCTCAGGGCACTAGTGCCAGCATTCACGCTGCTAAGCCCTGAGTGAAGCAGGATTCACATCCCTAGCCTCTCACAACAATGTGATCCAAGCCTTAGGGCACTAGGGACAGGATAGGATCGGGGGAGGTCCCGGACGACTGGAAAAAGGCTAATGTAGTGCCCATCTTTTAAAAAGGGAAGGAGGATCCGGGGAACTACAGGCCAGTCAGCCTTACCCCAGTCCCTGGAAAAATCATGGAGCAGGTCCTCAAGGAATCAATTCTGAAGCACTTAGAGGACAGGAAAGTGATCAGGAACAATCAGCATGGATTCACCAAGGGCAACTCATGCCTGACTAATCTAATTGCCTTCTATGACGAGATAACTGGCTCTGTGGATGAGGGGAAAGCAGTGGACGTGTTATTCCTTGACTTTAGTAAAGCTTTTGATACGGTCTCCCACAGTATTCTTGCCAGCAAATTAAAGAAGTATGGGTAGATGAATGGACTATAAGGTGGACAGAAAGCTGGCTAGATCATCGGGCTCAATAGGTAGTGATCAATGGCTCCATGTCTAGTTGGCAGCTGGTATCAAGCAGAATGCCCCAAGGGTTGGTCCTGGGGCCGGTTTTGTTCAATATCTTCATTAATGATCTGGAGGATGGTGTGGACTGCACCCTCAGCAAGTGTGCAGATGACACTAAACTGGGAGGAGTAGTAGATATGCTGGAGGGTAGGTATAGGATACAGAAGGACCTAGACAAATTAGAGGATTGGGCCAAAAGAAATCTGAGAAGGTTCAACAAGGACAAGTGCAGAGTCCTGCACTTAGGACAGAAGAATCCCATGCACCGCTACAGACTAGGGACCGAATGGCTAGGCAGCAGTTCTGCGGAAAAGGACCTAGGGGTTACAGTGGACGAGAAGCTGGATATGAGTCAACAGTGTGCCCTTGTTGCCAAGAAGACCAATGGCATTTTGGGATGTATAAGTAGGGGCATTGCCAGCAGATCGTGGGACGTGATTGTTCCCCTCTATTTGACATTGGTGAGGCCTCATCTGGAGTACTGTGTCCAGTTTTGGGCACCACACTACAAGAAGGATGTGGAAAAATAGGAAAGCATTCAGCGGAGGGCAACAAACATGATTAGGGGACTGGAACACATGACTTATGAGGAGAGGCTGAGGGAACTGGGATTGTTTAGTCTGCGGAAGAGAAGAATGAGGGGGGATTTGATAGCTGCTTTCAACTACCTGAAAGGGGGTTCCAAAGAGGATGGATCTAGACTGTTCTCAGTGGTAGCAGATGTCAGAACAAGGAGTAATGGTCTCAAGTTGCAGTGGGGGAGGTTTAGGTTGGATATTAGGAAAAACTTTTTCACTAGGAGGGTGGTGAAGCACTGGAATGCGTTACCTAGGGAGGTGGTGGAATCTCCTTCCTTTGAGGTTTTTAAGGTCATACTTGACAAAGCCCTGGCTGGGATGATTTAGTTGGAGATTGGTCCTGCTTTGAGCAGGGGGTTGGACTAGATGACCTCCTGAGGTCCCTTCCAACCCTGATATTCTATGACTCTATGATACACAATGCCAGGCACTGAGCTGACAATTTATTTGGACTTCCAAAAAGTTTTTTACAGAATCCCTCACCAGAGACCAAATTCCACCACCCGTACTCACATTGAGTCGTCCCTTACTCTGTGAGTATTCCTATTCATTTCAACTGCCTTTCTCATGGAGGTAGGCATTACTCAATGTGTGTAAAAGCAGCAGAATCTGGCCTTAAAGAAATAAAATAGACTTGGGAGGAAAGGTATAGTTCTCTCATGGATCAGAGAGATCAGAGAGGTCACCAAATGAAATTAATAGGCAGCAGGTTCAAAACAAACAAAAAGAAGTATTTCTTCACACAACACACAGTCAACCTGTGGAACTCCTTGCCAAAGGATGTTGTGAAGGCCAAGACTATAACAAGGTTCAAAAAAGAACTAGATAAATTCATGGAGGATAGGTCCATCAATGGCTAGTGGCCAGGATGGGCAGGGATGGTGTCCCTAGCCTCTGTTTGCCAGAAGCTGCAAATGGGCCACAGGGGATGGATCACTTGATGATTACCTGTTCTGTTCATTCCCTCTGGGGCACCTGGCATTGGCCACTGTCAGAAGACAGGATACTGGGCTAGATGGACCTTTGGTCTGACCCAGTATGGTGGCTGTTATGTTCTTAGAAATCAGCTAAGAGATAGAAAACAGGGAGTAAGATTAAAGGGTCAGCTTACAATGTGGCAAAATACCACAAGGTTTCCTATTAAGATCAGTATCATTCAATTCATTTGCTAAAAGAAGAAGATGTGATCAATGAGGTTGCAAAATTTGCAGATGACACTTCCTTAGGTAAGTGACGACTAGAGAAGACTGAAGAACTTCTGAGGGACCTAACAAAGCTAGGTGAATGGCAGCACAGTGGCAGGGGAAGTTTAGCAGGATAGTGCACACTGGAAGGAGTAATTTGAACTACTCGTCTATATTGCTGTTGCTAAATTAACTCTAATGAGTCAGGGAAAAGATCTGGTCAATTACAATCTCTGTTCGGGGTGTGGCAGTGGTCAAAAAAGCAAACCAAATGTTAGGATGCATAAGGAATGAGATAGAAAACTAGGATTTTCCTGCACATCTGGGTAGAGATAGCAGCGAAGCTGGTGAAAATTGCAATATATTTTGGTAAACATCTTCATGTTTTTATTGTCTGATGGCTTTTTTCCATTGAAAGAGGTTGCATTTGGCATTCTGCAGATTTTTAAGCTTGTATGCACCATAGTAATTTCTTGTCTTCATATTTGCCTGTAAAACACATAGCATCAAGGGATGCTATATTGCAAATATGACTACTAAAATAATAAAATAATACTACTACTAATAAAAATAGCTACTGTTAGCATTAGTGATATATCATTGTAAAGTTGATCAAATTTGAAAGTTTTGAGACAGTTATATTATTTTCCCACTCTTTAAGCTAAATAGGTTTAGTCACTTCAATCTCTCTTCATACAGAAGTCTCTCCAGGCAACTAATCATTCTTATAACCATCTCTGAACCTCCTCCATTGTTGCTTTATCCTTTTTGAGATGGGAAGTCCAGAACTGACACAATCTTCTAAGTAAAGGGGCACTATTGATGTATTTAATGCCTTTGTAACATTTCCAGTCATCTCCATCAGCCACGTTGTAGTCTCCAATGCTAGGAGAGTAAGTGGATAAAAAGCAACCTCTCAAGTGCACTAACATGGAAAACTGCAGCTCCAACCTCATACTTCCCTCTGGAAAAATAACACGTTGAACACCCCACTGGTGTGTGGATGTGTAACAAACATACATGCCAGCATTGCTGAGATCAGAGCTGAGATTTTGTGTTACAGTGTGTTCGTGAGGAATGTGGTGTTTACTGTGTTACCATATATTTTGGAGGTGCATGGGACTTCTTTATAGAGGGGGGAGTCTGCCAGTTAAAACAGTTTATGGGATATGTTGAGGTTGAGCTATGTGAAAGAAATATAATTTAAATGGACATTTCTTGGACTTTAAGGGGGGGTGTTGCCCATAAGCAACCTTAACTAGTTTTTAATAAAGATTTTTGTTTGTTTGTGGAATAAATATATAGTTCAAAAAATTTAAACCCGGGTCCCTGTAGGTAAGCTCCTAAACCCCAATTTAGACAGCTAGTTTTGGATTTAGGAGCCTACTTTAGGCACTCAGTTTTGAAAAGGTTGGCCACAAACTATATATAGGGACTGCTTCCCCCACCATATTGGAAGGATGAAGCACAGTACCAAGTAAAGCCTCATTGTATCCCTGTGAGTCACTTTAGTAGAGGAACGGAAGAATATTGTGTCCTGTTGAAACTAAAGAAGGCATTTTAGGTAGGCAAAAGTACTGATTCAGTCTGACCTCCTGCTCATCTCTCAGTCTGGAGGACCGAGTTCTCACAGAGGCTCACAGGCAGATCAGCATCTGGCTTCCAAAAAGGTGCTGTTGGACTTTAAGAGACTCAGGAATGGGTTTCTTCTGTCACAACAGCTGCAATACAGATGCCCTCAGAGGCATCTTTAGCCAATTGCTGGCAGCCCTCTTGCTGATTCTGGGATTTTTCTGCTCCTGTGGGGACCTGAGACTGAAGCTTTTGACATAAAGAGGCTCAGGCTCTATCCATCTTGGCATATGCCAGTGCAGATAAGACAGTGTGTGGCTACATGCTGAAGCTGGCTGTTGTAGCCAATGGACAAGACATAAATGGAAAAGGTAACCGTTGCCTGGAAAACACCCCTGCAGTGGAAACAATAAGGGCTGGCTTTAGGAATTGGGAAGTTAGTTTTAGGGAGACCCTGCCCCAAACACAACTCATTTGGCATTGCGATGACTTTACATTTCTCTAGCTATGAGTTTCCATAGTGCCCATTACTACAGTATCTAAGTGTGGTCATGCGCTACATTGTGATACCACTAGTAAATGCAGGGCTCATTTTTGTCCCTCAGGTATTCATATGAATTAGAGGACTTGCACTCAACTCACTCCGATTATCGGGGGCTACCTGCCGCTATGGATACTGGGGAGAATTAATCCAGTCTTGGGCAATATCCAGGATCCTTCTTTTGACAAATACTGTAGAAATGAGACCGAGTAGTTTGCAGAACTTAGCCTTTGACCTGTGCGTGACATCACAGGTGATAGGTGGGCCTACTGTGTACAGACACCATATTGGGCACCTATAACAGGCATCTGGAGGCCTAAATGGGGAATTGGATGTCATCATGGATGCCCCGAGTGTGAAATCTGAGCCCTTAACCCTTAACTTTAACTAGCAATACATCAGTGTTATTCCTATGAATCTCATGGTACTTATAGCTCTATTGTTTGGTGCTTGCAGCTATCATAAATAAATGCCATAAATGACTGACAGATTTAATACAGCTGGTATGTTAGGAGATTATAGTTCCATATGATCACCTTGTGGATTAGCAATATCTTAAATAGTTTGCTATCAAATGCTAAGTTTTTATCAGAGGGGTTGATCTATTGCTCTGTCTAGGCTCATGCTTCTGAACATAGCGTCAGACTGTCTAACAGGGAATATAAATCCTGTTTCTGGGACAATATAGAAACGGAAAGTTGAGGAGCCAGAAGGATGGTTACCAGACAGTGGAAGTTCCTCTCTGAGCAACCTCCATCATGGCCAGACACACTGCTGTAGCTGGGTGGAGGGGGCTGGGTCCCGACCTCTCAATACAAACTTGAGATCTGCAAGGAGCCTAGTAGGAACTCATGCCATTGGTCTGAATGAGGAGTTTAGATAATAAGGTGAATGATGCCAGAACATCCCCCCTCCCCAGTGGTTTTTAGGTATTTGACTTCTCTTTTGTCAAAAATGACTAATAGGGGAATATATTATTATATATAATAATTGTGGGAATGCAAGAGGCCCGTGCGGTCCCATCGTGATTAAGGGAGAGAGACCTTCTGGCAGTGCTTGGAAGCAGGCAAATTGGTATCACTGCTTTTATAGGAGACAGAGAAACTGAAAAGTTAAAAAGGGGATGTATTAGGTGCTGGTTCCGACGACAGAGGAGCAGAGACTAGCGATTAGGAAGTGGTGGTGGGCTAGGTGCTTCAGCTCATGACAGCAGTAAAAATTCTAACCTTCAAGATTATTCTGGAATCCTACTAGAAGTGGCTTCCTAGGCCAGAACTGCCCCCAGAAAAGTGCCAATCGTAGTTCCTCAGCACTTCTTCTGGGCTTGGGTGGAAGGGCAGAGATATAACCCAAGAGGAGAGTGAATTGAAGGTGGAGGGATCTTTTTCAGTCTTCAGAAGCTGGTTCTGTCTTGGAGTTAAGTTTTGGGTAAGTTATTTCATTGTGGCTGGCTGTCCAGTCCCCTTGCTGAACAAAGGTTCTTTGATCATTCTGCTCCAATCAGTACAAAGTTCAGCAGCCCACTTTTTAAGCCAGGAAGATCTATGGGGCCCCATTGTGCCAGTGCTGTGCATGCTTCCCATTTGATTCCAGAGCATCTTCACTATCCTGGTCCTTTTCCTTGGCTGGCTAGGGCCTTTCTGTCTTAGAGGCAGTCTCACCCTCTGCAACCCATTGGGACAGGTGCACGCTACAGGTACAATTAGTGAGCCACAGGTGCTGGAAGCAGAGCACTGCCAGCAGGAAGCCATTGGCTGTGAAACTCATGGCAAAAGGTCAGAATAAACTGGCCATTTTTAGAGCATGTACAAACGTTGTCTTTTCCCCCAGAGTTAGGGTAGGTTTGAAAAGGGTAGGTGTTTTCCATGAAAAATTTCAAACAAAATAAAAATATTTTATTTCATTCAAAAATTTTCACCAAAAGTTTTGATATTTTTTGGTGAAATAAATTGAAACAAAAATTCCACTTAGTTTTGTGTGTAGAGAATTGATTTGTTTGATTGGAATCAAAACCATTTCCATTCAGTTTGCATAGAAAGAGTTTGTTTTTATTCCCCCCCCCCCAACAACATTTTTTAATATGACACAAAAGGATCATTTTTGTTTATTTAATTAAAGCATAGAAATATCTGTAAGGGAATACTTTTCATGAATGTTTTATTTCCTTTGAAAAACCAATTTTTGTTGAAAAAAGCTTTTGATGAAAAATTTGCAACCAGCTCTATCTGCAGTAATAAAAGTAACCCTTCTACCAGGTGGTGTCAGCAACAAAAAGGAACAGATTCAAATATCTATGGGTACCTCTTAAAATTCACAGCTACGTGTAAGGGCCTTCTATAGAAGGATGTAGTAACACAGAATAGCCAGAAAGTAGGGTGCTCCAGCCACACCCCTTTCCTCCCACAATATATACATCCTCTCCTCTAGCTGGAGGGCTTCAGTAGAGCCATTATGCCAGCCTTATTCCACCTGGAAATCTCTTTTTTGTTGGAGGAATTCCAAGTGGGAAGATCTGCAGACTTTGCAGCCCTTGCACACTGGCAGAGCTATACAGGGGTTGTAGCCGGGGACGCCAAGTTGGGGCCATAGTTCATATGTTATATTTCTTTTATTTTTCTTTGAGTATATTGCTGATGAAAGATGTCAGCCTGACAGTCCTGGAGACTGAAATCTATTATCTGCCCACAGGGCAGATAGCTGCAATGCAAATGTCCCTCCCTCTAACAATGTACCTCACACCTTCCCTGGGGAGACTGCCTCTAAATGCAGGTCAGACTCCACAGCCTTTTTTTGCTGAGACTGCTAACAAGGGGATGTATCAGCAGCAGTGTTGTACCACAAGTACTCCTTTTCTTTTTACGGATGCAGACGAACACGGCTGCTACTCTGAAAAGACATGAGAAGTAATTCTTCTGCTCTACTCTGCACTGATAAGGCCTCCACTGGAATAGTGTCCAGTTCTGGATGCCACATTTCAGGAAAGATGTAGAAAAATTGGAAAAGTCCAGAGAAGAGCAACAAAAATGATTAAAGGTCTAGAAAACATGACCTATGAGGGAAGATGGGGGAAAAAAAAACCTGTTTAGTCTGGCGAAGAGAAGACTGAGAGGGGACATAACAGTTTTCAAGTACATAAAAGGTTGTTACAAGGAGGAGGAAGAAAAATTGTTCTCTTTAACCACTGAGGATAGGACAAGAAGCAATGGGCTTAAATTGCAGCAAGGGAGGTATAGGCTGGACATTAAGAAAATACTTCCTAACAGTCTTGTTAGTTAAGCACTGGAACAAATTGCCTAGGGAGCCTGTGGAATCTCAGTCATTCACGATTTGAAAGGACAGGTTAGACAAACACTTGCCAGGAATGGTCTAGTTATTACTTAGCCCTGCCTTGAATGCAGAGGACTGGACTAGATGACCTACTGAGGTCTCTTCCAGTCCTACACTTCTGGTCCCCTTAATCATAGAATCATTTGTGACAATGGTTTGTGTGATGCGGACACCTGTCCACAAGGAACTGAACTGCGATTCATCGACTCATTCCACACAGACCACCTGAAACCTGTTGAATAGCAATGACTTTCAGTTGTTGCTGAGATGAGTGGGATTTAAACTAGCTATTTAGACATCAAAAGCACCACATCCCCTTGGCAATCTCCTCAGCCACGCATGTCCTCATGGCACAAATGCTAATCAGCCTTCCACATCTTTCCAGCACATATGGGCTGTTGATAAAGCAAGGGCGAGAGGACATCCTATTAGAGCACACTTCATAATGCAAGTGGCATCACAAAAATCATGAGAGAGCTGCTAGAGCCATTGATCAGAGAACTCTCAGCCTTCTGTCTTAGGGATCCGGCAAATACCAGCTTGCAGATCATTCAGGCTAAGCATGAATTGAGGACATTCTATATTTTTTAAAGGGCAGAAATGTTTTATTTTGCATCAGGGCTATGTGCGATAATCTCAAAGAGCAGGCAGAAAGGTTGTAAATTCAGCAGAGGGTAATGGGCAACAAGGATTAAATGGGAAATTTCAGAGAGAGATACAAATCAGAATTGCATCTGCAGTGCTGCTACCTTGGATAAACATAACCCTGGCCATCAATCCTCATGCTTCAGGACATAAACTGATCACCAGCTGGGGTCAGGAAGGAATTTTCTCCCCTGGTGTATTATTCAATATGTAGTTGCATCATGGGGGTTTTACTCCTTCTCCAGGAAGCATCTGGCCTTGTTGACTGTTATAGGATACTGTAATAGACAAGGAATGGATCCTACGTTTCCTGTGGTCCTATTTTGGTATGCCAAACCTGTGTTCCTGTGCACATAGAATTATAGCACTCAACCTTTGTTAATCAACCCAGTCTAAGAGAATATATTGTGAATATTTGTGTAAATGGAGCTCAGACCCAGGAATGGGGGAAATAGCAAGTATGGAGATATCTGCAAATAGACAAACCTCTAAGAGAAAGGATGGCCTAGGACTTGGAATATCCAATTTCAATTCCCTGCTCTACTACAGACTTCCTTTGTGATCTTGGACAAAATCACTTAGCTACTCTGTCTCTCTCTTCCCTCATCCGTACAACGGGGATAACAGCACCATCCTACTTCACGGAGGTGTTGAAGATAAATACATTAAAGATTATGAAACACTCTGAGGTCTACTGATGGCAAGTGCTCGGTAAGAACTAGATGTTATGTGGATCAGCCAATGGCATGGGACAAAAAAACATTCTTTGTCATGCACTATGCTTTAGTTTTCACATATTAATTAGGGAGCATGAAAGAGCAGCATAAATTGACAGCAGACCTGGTCAGGTGCTACAAAATCAGTGTTCGCGAATACTGGTTCAGATTCTGCACAGCTGTTCAGCTCACTCTCGTTCATCCTATTTTAATTTCTTATTCATGAACATTTGTGTGAATGGGTTTTTGTTTGGCAGGAATGTTTGTTGCACAGCTGTTACCGGGGTATTTGTGCTTGAGGAAGAGGATTTAGTATTCGTCATTTGTAATTCTTCTAAATAAAAGAAATCAGTCCTCAAATCAAAGATCAGAAATAATACCATGTGACATCGGTGACCAATCACACACCAAGACCAGATTGCAAACAACCCGATGGGCTGCAATTCATTTGCATAAACCATTCACCAAAGAATTACAAATACTGAATAAAAATCAAAATCTGTTTGTGAATGATTCATGACCAGGATAAAGGGCTAAATTAGTCAGATAATTTATTTGTAAAAATAATCAGCCAACTCTAATTAGAGGCTGGATACAGGATTCTCTAGGGAGGAAAAATGTTCATGACAACACTAAACCCTATGTGCTATACTGGCACTGCTAGTGTAAAACACTTTCCCTAGAGAGTAGGAACTTACCTGGGTGCAAGGTGGGCTGGGAGAAGGCCCAGGAAACACAATGCCTGCATTAGCACAGAACCCCCACCTCTCTTGGCTGGGTCTGTTTGATCACAGCCTATGCTATTCCCAGTGGTCCTCGGGTGCAGATCAAAGGGATGCTGAAATCGCTTTCAAAATGAGCACAGAGCACTGAAATTAGAGCAGCTACTCGCTTCATTTTAAAGAAACAAAGTTCAGGTGGCGAGAAAATTAGTCATTATTTTGAAACATATGGGGATGCTATTTCTATCCTGGAAGAAGCTTCCTGCCGTTTGGGTCTCTGCTCCCAGCTCCAGCTCTTGAGATGTAAGAGATGATCCAGGGATGCCGCAGTTTAAATACTACCTTCTATGCAACTTACATGGACATGTAGGGACTGTATTTAGAGGGATCCCAACACCACTCACTTTACTTGCCAGCTAGCGTGGCACCTCTGATTCACCATCTGCCGGCCGGTTTGACTCTGATACCGGTGACAGAGGCTGAACCCCTGCACCGTCCTTTTTCCTTAGGCAGTTGGGTTTTAACTTCATCTCCTGGCTTTCCTGTGCAGGTGGGGTCAGCAGAGGACCCAGAACCTCGACGACAGATGAGGGAGGAGGCCACAGGCAAGCAGGAGACCATCAGGCTGAGGGCAGTGGGGGTCCTGCCTATACGGAGGTGGAGAGGAGGGAGCTGGGGCCACCCTACCCTCGGCTACTTTATGAAGAGTTCTGCAAAGTCGGGCCCAATCCTGGCTCAGAGGCTGACATTTGCCTCGTGTTCATCCTTAAACACTCCTGCCTTTGTAGTGATGACAAAGGTGCAGACGTCCCGTTGGACTGTGTCTGCCACCTGGTGGCCAGAGCTGAGTCAATCTGTTAGTGAAGTCCCCTAACTTGATCAGATATGCTGTGCCAAAGAGTCCTGCACATCGACACAAACGTGACTAGAACCAGGCTCCTGGGCTCTTCTGTCAGAGCCCAAACCCTCTCCCATGGGTTGGAAGTCAGCCAATCCCTGCCTGACCCAACCAGCAGAAGCTGTGCTCTGCTCGACTCAGCTGTGCCCATTATATCTTCAATGCTCCCACTTCTGCCTTTGGAACCCATTCCCAGGTAGCAACCTCTTGGAATAGCAGCCAAAGGAGCCTTTCCTCTAAGCCATGGTGGAATGTGATGAGGATGGTCAGTTGCATGAGGAAGCAGCAGGAGAAGGGGAGACAATAACTGCGTGGACAATATTTTAACAACGGGCTCCCATGAAAATCCTCCCCTTAGATGATGATGAGCCCTATGTCCCAGCAGGGTGTATATATTGCAGAGAGGACGAGTGATGGGCGGGGGATCTATTTATTTGTTATCCCATTTCAACAAAAAACTCTCTCTCTCCCCCACCACCAGGCAGTGAGGCAGCTCCGATGGGCAAACCAACCGCTCTTCACCCACACTTTGCTGTAAAGGTTTATCCTTTGGTCCTGGAAACCCTCCTGGGCCTGTTGCTAGGGGAGCACAGGGCCCAGCTGGGGTCATCTGAAGTGGGGTGACGTCTTTATAAAAGGGCCAAAGGGTCTTTACCTTGAGAGATTTATTTCTTCACATACTCCTCAGTTGGTGCAGTCTGGTCTTTTCTATAGACAGAAGAGACAGGTTTCAGAGTAGCAGCTGTGTTAGTGTCTTTTCAAAGTGTGTTTTGGAGCCCTGGGGATATGTTGTCTCTGCCAGGGAGGATTCAGTTATATCCAAAGAGGATTGAGTCATTCAGATACTGGAAAATCACCCCAAGCCCTCTTCAGTTGTGTAATGGAGCCTAATACAGCCGTAGGCTCATAGGAACCATACATGCCACACGTGAGAGAGATGAATCCTGCTTCCCAGGAGAAGTAGGAGGGGGACAAGCTGGCATTTATTCAGAGAGAAGCAGCTATTTGCGAAAGGAATGACTGAGCACCCAAAACTACCAGAGAGGACTAAGAACAGATCTGAAACACTAGACTCCCTGCAATCCAGCGTCGTATTAATGCCTAGGCCTAAGGCTGCAAATTTGCAGGGGCAGCAAATTTAAAATAGCAGCCAGAAGCTGCTTGCCCCGGCGCCGGGTTCCCGCTCCCCGCCCCAACTCCACACTTTCCCCGCCCCCATTGGTCCCCTTCCCCAAATCCCGGCCCCGCCCCCTCTCCTGAGCATGCCGTGTTCCCCCTTCTTCCCCCCTCCTTCATGAAGCTGTTTTGTGCACAAGCACTGGCAGGGAGAAGCAGGACCAGGACCAGGCGGCGTGCTCAGGGGAGGAGGTGGAGGCGGAGCGGAGGTGAGCTGGGGCGGGGGCAGCAATTATTTCAGGGCCTAGGGTCGGCAAAATCTTTAATCCGGCACTGCTGCAATCACAGGGTTAAACTTAGCAAGATCAGTTTCATCCTTACAAGGCCGATAACCAAGCACTATGCAGGCCACATGTCTCTTTTAGACCAGATTTTGAAACATAAGTCCTCTGCTCTACACTGACATATAAGGGGTGGTTCAGCACCAGCCTGGTTCTGCACCACCGGAGACGTGGTTTGGCCTGCTGCACTGGGCTGTGTCATGGGGTGCATCACTCACTGCCAGACTGGCACTTCCTCCTGGTCGCTCTGGGGATTCGCTCGAGGCCGACACCCCCTTTCACAGTCTGCACACCATCACTCAGTGTCTGCATCCACCTGCAGTGCCCTCTTTGCAACTCACCGAGTGTGTCACCATCCATGTTTCCCCTTTTGGGGGTTAGCATTGCAGTCCAATAATCATGCCACTTCCCCAGTGGTGACTGGGGGGACAGGACCCGGGGGATCCTGTGGATAGAAGCCTCCTGCTGCGCTTCTAGTTCCTCTCACCATAGCTACGGTCCCCAAACCAAGGCCACTTCCCATGGCCCCAGCACCTTCTTCATCCTTGCCTCAGGGCACTCAGCTGCTCAGTCCCTGCAGCCTGCTAGGAGCTCTCTCTTGCTCCCCCGGTCCCTGAGAGCAACTGACCTGTCTGAGGTGCTAGCTTTCTTTCAGCCTGCTAGGGACACAGCCCTCACCCCTTGGGCTCCCAGCAGTAACTGACTGTCTCTGGACCTGCAGCTCCTTTTATGTGATCCTTCTATGCCCTAATTGGCTGCTCCATGCAGCCTCCCTTCCTAGGCTGCTTGGAAGACCCATCTCCACTGCTCCATTCTGGGATAGGGTGTGGCAGGACTATGAGGCCTCTATTAACCCCTTCTTCTCCAGGTTGGGGTGAATAGCCCTAGCCACCTGCCACGTATGGCATAAATGATTTAGGCCTCTAGTCCTATCGAAAGTCAGAAGGAATTTTTAAAGTGCCACTGTTTGGTTCATTTAAAACTAGGCAAGGCGATAGAGGATATACTGTAGGGAACACCACAGACACACCCAACTCCCTGTTCAGGCTGTTGGGCAGTGGGGTTCAACAGACCATTCCTGTACCAAGCCATGTTATCGGAGTGACCACCAGAAGGCATACAGTAACATTATATCCCTGTATGACTTCGTTGCAGCTTCTGTCTACAAACTGGATTGTTGCAGAAAGCGGCTGTCTCTGAGGCTAGGGCTCTGAGGAAAGCTGTTGTCTGGAAACCTGCAGGCAGGCTCCTACCAGTCTGACTGTTCAATTTTAAAGCGTAGTGACTACAATGTTCTTCCTGGGGCGGGAATGGCTGACATTGCAGGTGCTGCAAGTAATTAGCAGCAGCTGTGTGTGCAGGTAGATTGTACTGGTGACAGGTAGATCATGCAAGTTCAGGGGATCTATTTAAATAAGCACCCAAAAGTTTCAAGTTGAGCATCTCTGATCTGTAAATCAGATTGTTTCAATAGAACAAGATTTCCAATGAGATTTTGGTTAGAGGCTGGGAGGGAATAGCAAAATATTTTTTTTATATATATTTTGGTATTGTGACTTCCAGTCCTGATCTCAGGAAAAGCAGAGAGGTATGAAAATAGGGAGAAATAAATCAGCCTCTTCTTTTGACTCTCCAGAAGGGTTAAGTTTGGAGCTCAGGTTAGGGCTAGGGTGGAAGTTTGGGTTGGTACTTGTGTCATCTGAGCCATTTTATTTTTCCCTAAGTTGTTGATGGGTTTTTAAAATTAATTTTTTATCAATTTTCATAAAGAAATGAACAATAAAAAATAAAAAGGTAAACAACTTACAGCTTGTATATGTTACCTCACGTTTCACAGGATCTCCAGTAAAATGATACAATTATACAACTTCACTACTTGTCAAAGCTGCAAGACCAAACAATACAAAATCAGAAAATATTACACAGACATAACATGTGAGGGTGAGGATAACAAACAAACCAACAACATCAATAATTAATAATATATAATAAAATCATAATAATAAATCATCATAATTAACAAGGACATATACAAATAAGCCAAAAAGGGAAGGAGAGGACCAGGCTGTAGGAGGGGGTGGGAAGAGGGAGAGAGAAAGTGGGGAGGTTCGGTGGAATGGAAGTCTGGCATTATTTGACCTATTTCAGCTTTCTTTATCCAAATGTATCAAGAAATGGGGTCCACGTTTGTTTGAATTCATATAACTGTCCTATCTTGATAAGCTATCCTTTCTTTCACTGCTAATTCAGACCAGTTCAAATACCACTGCTCTATTCTGGGCACAAGCCTACTCCTCCATTTTAGTAAAAGTGTGCACTTGTGGCCCTCAAGAACTAAAGTCTCTGTGGCGGAGTTAAACCCAGCGCAGCAGGTACATAACCTAGAATATAATTTTCAGCTGAGGTTTGGTTGCTGAAGCAAAGCACTATTTTCACTCTTGTGTTCATCTCTTTCCACAGCTGCCTTCCTGTTGGACAGTGCCATAGCATATGCATCGGGGTTCCCTTTTCTATTACAGTGCCAACAAACATCAGAGGACACAGCCCCCATCTTGCACAACCTCTGCGGCAGCCAATCCATATTAACTAGAATCTTTTGCGGTATCAGGCGTAGCCTGAGATCACAGAAGCATATTGAACATTCTGTAACAGGCTCTGCCACTGGGGTTCTTTTAAGGGCTGTGCTAACTCCACTTCCCACGCTTTCACAACGAACTTCAGACCAATGGAGTTCCTCTTCCTTAGTAAAGCACGCATAGTGGCCATGGGCCTGGGGGGTTTATGAAGCATTTCCAAGGTTCCCTGTAGCTCTGGTGCCACTGGCAGTCCTAGGGCATGCAGATTAAATTGATACATTGTTAGCAAGTGACTTTTCCCTAGTTTTTAATACTGATAGCTGTGTTGGTTGTGTTCATTCACTAGATCTTTACAAAACTCCACTCTGAGTCCCGTTTCTCAAGACACTTGCTTTGGCACAGCACCCCACACAACATCACCCAATTAAATGGGTCAAACATACACGACATTTAGGGACGCATACCAGCAACCAATCCTGTGAAGATGTTACTTTTCTGAATAGGATCGTATCTAAGGAAATTCCATCTGGCCATAAGCTGAGCTAGGCAGAGTGTGTGAGTTCTCGTAATACATGGATTATGGATACAATATGCAAGTGTGTCCTTAAATAGGCATGATCCTTGAATAATGCTTCCAATACATCTTGCATCATCCATGTGTGTGCTGCTTGCACTTTTGCCAGTGTGGGTCGTGGTGTTATACCACATGTTACCATTAGATGTCAACCCACGCCCCAATATCCAGAAGTCCTCTGGTACCAAGTCAGGAGTCCATCATGCCACAGCTGCAGCCATCTCAGCAGCAGGGTTGATTTTATTTTTCTCAATGGAAAACTACTGACTTGGTTTAACAGCGTTAGTTACTGCAGCCAGAGTCCTTTCCAAGCAGGAGAACAAGCTGCTTTTCCCCATAGCCACTGTCAGGTGTACTGATGCCACTTGACCTCGTCGCCCTCCTCCAAAAAATAAACTCACCTTCCTTCCCATGAATTGTGGAAGAGGCATGAAATACTAGGGCTTCTACTCCATAGGACCTCCTACTGACTAAGAGGGAGCAAGCAGATATTTTGTCAACCGCTGCAACCCCTCTCCCCAAAACAAAGATCAAGGAGCCAGCACAGAGGAGCCTTCAGCCTTACTGTGGTCTTGGCAGCTTTCATAACCTAAGTAGGGTCAGGATGGGTCAATACTTGAATGAGAGACCTCCTCGTGTGCAAAAAAAGCCCCACAAGTGCTGCTGGTGATTCAGTAGGTGGCTTTGTTTGTTCTTAGTTGGTGAGGCACTCACTGTCTTTTTTGGCTGAACTGTAAAATCAAAGCCATGTGGTTATTAAAAATCCCCAGACACATCCTGCAAGGGTGTGTGCAGGCCTAGTGCTCTGGCCAAATTCCAAGTCAGTACATTCTGTCTGTCTGATTTCTCGGATATGCTCTTCTTCATTCTGTGCCCTGTGCTGTTAAACAGAGCCAGTGTTCCAGCCCAGAAGGGGTTGTATTACAGTGGCAGGTGAAAGTGATTCCACTGTGTAAGAAACTCTGGGAGCAACGGGAGTAGTGAGGGCAAAAAACCTAACTGGCTCAAAGACTGAGCTTGATACGTTTATGGAGGGAATGGTATGATGGGACTGTCTACAATGGCGCGTAGCCAATCTGCGACTGCTAGTAGCAAATATCTCCAACAGCCAGAAATGGGGCACTAGAGGGGGAGGGCTTTCAGTTAACACAGATAATTCTTTCCCAGGTGGCTACCTAGTGGGTCTTGCAAACAGGTCTTTAAAGCATGATTTGAAGACTTCAGTAACTCAGACAGAGGTGAGGGGTCTATTACAGGAGTTGTGTGTGGGTGAGGTGATGTGGCCTGCGATGTGCATGAGGCCAGACTAGATCATAATGATCTCTTTTGGCCTTAGCCCTATGAGTCTATGAAAGATGCTATGTAAAACATAAGTTCTTGTCGTTAATGTGCAGAAGAAAGTACACAGTTTGCCAGTCGTGGACTGAGAGTGTACTGCTCTGGTTTTTGGCTCACCAACAGCTTATCCAGGGTCATGATCAGGGGTCGGCAACCTTTCAGAAGTGGTGTGCCGAGTCTTCATTTATTCACTCTAATTTAAGGTTTCACGTGCCAGTAATACATTTTAACGTTTTTAGAAGGTTTCTTTCTATGAGTCTTTAATATATAACTAAACTAATGTTGTATGTAAAGTAAATGAGGTTTTAAAAATGTTTAAGAAGCTTCATTTAAAATTAAATTAAAATGCAGAGCCCCTGGACCTGTGGCCAGGACCCAGGCAGTGTGAGTGCCCCTGAAAATCAGCTCGCGTGCCGCCTTTGGCATGCCTGCCATAGGTTGCCTACCCCTGGTCATGATAATTCTCTCCAAAAATAACACACTCAAGTCTTTCTTCTCTAGTACTTTCAGTCTCTTTTGGTTTTGTCACATTGGACATCATGACACGGCATGTCACCACAGGATGCACCAGCCCAGGATGAAACAGGCTGAGATCTGTACAGGCCTCCTTTGTGGGAGAAGTGGCCAGCCCCCTCGTCCCTCCCTTCCCTTTCCTGTGGAATCAATTGCTACCAGGTGAAGCTATGGTGTGTTCCCACCCCAGCATGGATTGGCATTGACCTGGTTGATGCTGGGCACCTTAGTCTGGCCTTCCAGACAGCCCCACGGGTGTGTGTGTGTGTGTGTGTTTAACAGTCCTGTGTTACACCTCCCAAGGGGGCAGGCAGCATTAGAACTCCTGAACCCTTCCACACCCATATCATTGACAAGAGTGGTGGCCACTGGGAGCCAGCTCATTTCACACAATCACTGATGAGCCATCAGATGGGAACAGTCTTTTTTCACTGCCATCACAGGGAAGATATAGGCCCTTATAGATTTGGCAGGGCCCACTGTGAATAACCATGAACGGGGCCTGTCATAAATATAAAGGGAAGGGTAACCACCTTTCTGTATACAGTGCTATAAAATCCCTCCTGGCCAGAGGCAAAGTCCTTTTACCTGTAAAGGGTTAAGAAGCTCAGGTAAACTGGCTGGCACCTGACCCAAAATGACAATGAGGGGACAAGATACTTTCAGATCTGGAGGCGGGGAAAAGGCTTTTGTCTGTCTGTGTGATACCTTTGCCGGGAACAGATCAAGGATGCAAGCCCTCCAACTCCTGTAAAGTTAGTAACTAATCTAGCTAGAAAATGCGTTAGGTTTTCTTTGTTTTGGCTTGTGAAATTCACTGTGCTGGAGGAAATGTGTATTCCTGTTTTTGTGTCTTTTTGTAACTTAAGGTTTTGCCTAGGATTCTCTATGTTTTGAATCTGACTGCCTGTAAGATTATCTTCCATCCTGATTTTACAGAATTGTTCTCTTATCTTTTTTTGTTTTTCTAATAAAGTTCTGTTTTTTAAGAATCTGATTGGGTTTTTTGGGTCTTAAAAATCCAAGGCTGGTCTGTGCTCATCTTGTTTATTCTCAAGCCTCCCCAGGAAAGGGGGTGTAGGAAACAGGAACTCCAAGTGGTCCTTTCCCTGATAGTTGTTAAATCACTTGGTGGTGACAGCGTTTACCTAATCCAAGGGCAAAGACTTTGTGCCTTGGGGAAGTTTTAACCTAAGCTGGTAGAAATAACTTAGGGGGTCTTTCATGCGGGTCCCCACATCTGTACCCTAGAGTTCAAAGTGGGGAAGGAACCCTGACAGGGCCTCATCCGGCTCCCTCTGCATCTGTAACCACAACTCCCTCCCCCTTCATCCCACGAACCACATTGTGTACCGTGATGCAGCTGGCCTCTTGTCTGCCTGCATCCCCTCTAACTGTGGTATACTGTGGTACTGTCTCTAACATTAGCCTTGTGTAACCACCAGAGAGCCTCCCAGTGTAAAGGGGTCTCTGCCATGAGGCCAGACACACTCTGGGCCTCCAGGCGCCATCTTGTCATGTATCTAATAAAGAGAGTTGCGGCTTAAACTTTATACCCCTGCTGCTGTCACCCTGGATTCCTGAAATGCAAAGGCTTCAGCACACTCACAAGAAAGACATGCTCAGCTTCCTGGACGTGCTAGAAAGCATGACGTTCATAGCCGGGTGCCAGGTTCCCCTGTCTACTTGTGCACCTGACCCACTCCTGTGACCCCTTCACAGGGACTGGGCAGTCAGAAGGGGGCGCTGAAGCACCACTTTCCATGGGGAGAAGGGAGTATGGAATTCGGTCTCTTTGGCTGCCCACTGGCACCCAAATAAGAGGGGCCTGGGAACGCAGGATTGGGCTTTGGCTGGCAGGTCTGGAGAGTTTGTGAAAGAACAGGGCTGTTTAGCTTAGGCCCAAAGCTGTCTTTGCAAACCTGGGATCTAGATATGAAAGGATGCTGCAGAGCCCAGCTGTGACCGATGGAGCCTTTCCTGGTGGCCCTGCTTGCACACCTTGGAGTGTGGGCTCCAAGTGGGGAGTGGGACAAGTGCAGCCCGGCTGGGAGCAGGGAGCCCAGGAGAAGCCTGGCTCTCGCTGGAGTCCTCCACCCACCATGGTGACAGCCTGGCTTTCTTGTAAATTTCCTGGCTCCAGCATGGACAAGAATTTTAGCCAACAGCCAATGTAAGTAACGCAGTGTCTACATGGGCACTGCATTGCCCTAGCTGCTCATGGAGGTGGAGTTATTGTGCTGGTGTAGTAAGGCACTTACATCGCTGGGAGCAAGGTCGTAGTGTGTACACTGACATAATTAGGTTGACGTAAGCCGCCTTATGTCAACCTAACTCTGTAATGCAGACCAAGCGACAGGGAGATTAAGGAATTCAGGGGAGTATGGGAGACCGCAGCATCTCTGTGCTTCCTGTGTTCTCATTACAATGTGATGTGTCACAGCACGGTCCCAGGATGGCAGCCAGGCCCTTCCCCACGGGGCCCTCTCGCTTGCTACATTCATTAAAAGACACCCAATGGGTTTCTTACTATGGCAACAAAGGCCTATCTAGTCTTTAGAGCAACCATACCAATTTCCCTCCACAGTCCCCTCCCACAACAAACAGCAAGAATCCATAGGGTTCACAGGGGATGAGGGGCGAGGAAGGGGACATGGAAGACCCCATGGCACTGCAGGTTAGCAGTATGATGAAGTAGCTCTTGTGGAGTCTTACAAACAGCACTTCCTGATCATCAGTTGTCTCTTTACTCTCAGGGAAATATCAGAATTTCAAAGTGGTGTTTTGCAAGGATCCGTAGAAACCCAACAACAAATTTGCACACCCAAGTATTGGTGCTTGCCTACTTAATCCAATAGGAACCACACAAGGTGATCTAATCAGTCACAACTAACCAACAAAGCTGGAACAGGAAATAGCCAAATCCCAAATATCAGAACTGTTTGCAATCAACCCACAGAGTGCTGGAAAAAATGGACATGCTCGCAAAACCTGCCAGATAACTTCAGATAATGAAAAATCTGAGGACATTGCAGTCTGCTCTAGGATAGTCCACAAATGGAAAAAGAGCTACATTTGCTGAATATGTGATTCACTGAAAATTATTTCCCAAGCTCTAGGACCCAGAGAGAGAGACTATGGGGTGTGACGATTTTATCAGCAGGAGATGATCCTGTTGTTACCCATGAGTGGTGACTGTAGGAGGATCTGGTTTCCTATATACGTCACTCAGACATGAGGCTATGGAAGAAAAATAGAAGCAGCTTTTTATCTGCAGCCCAAAGATCATCATCTTATGTTTACTTTCTATTGATGATATGTATGAGCATTTTTCTTCCATTTCTTATTTTTGTAACCCCCACTTGGAGTTTGCCAGCTCCTGGACTGAGCCAGTAGTGGAGTCCTGCCTTATGAACTACAACCATGGGCGCCGGCTCCGTGGGTGCTCCAGGGCTGGAGCACCCACAGAAAAAAATTAGCGGGTGCTTAGTACTCACTGGCAGCCAAGCTCGCCACCCTCCCTCTCGGCGCCCCCCATCCACCACGATCAGCTGTTCCGCAGCATTCAGGCGGCGCTCGGAGGGAGGGGGAAGAGCAGAGATGGGGTGCGCTTGGGAAGGGGGCAGAAAGAGGTGGGGAAGAGGCGGGGCGGGGGTGGGAAGAGGCGGGCTGAGAGTGGGGCCTGGGGGAAGGGGCAGAGGCGGGGCAGAGCAGGGGCGGGAAGAGGTGGAGAAGGGTGGGGACTTGGGGAAGGGATGGAGTGGGGTCAGGGTCTGGGACAGAGTGGGGATTGAGCACCCTCCAGGTAGAGAGGAAGTCAGCGCCTATGACTACAACAATAAAGGCTACTAGAGCCCTCTGACCAGAGGTGAAAGAAATGTAAAGGATTTACTGGTACGCAGGGTGGCCAGGCTGCTGGGCAAGGTGGGGGGCGGTTCTGCGCCCCCAGAAGGGGTGTGGTCTTAGGCGGAAGGGGCGGGGCTGGGGCCAGACTTCCCCAGCCAGCCCTTCAGCGCTGCCCAGCTCGTGCTGCCCAGGGCTCTGGTGGCGATTTAAAGGGCCCGGGGCTCCGGCCACTGCCACGGTCGTGGTGGTGGTGGCTGGGCGCCCTGGGCCCTTTTAAATGGCTGGGCCCCAGGGAAGCTGCCCCTTTTGTCCCCCACCCCCTTCAGTGGCCCTGCCGGTACAGTCCTTAAAATGCCGCCGCAACAGCGCTTTAACGTCGGCTGTGTACCAGCCCGTATCGGCAGCCCCTTTCTTACCGGTACACCGTACCGGCCCCTACCGGCTTACTTTCGCCTCTGACGCTATTTCTCAGCATGCTTGGAGTCAGGGCTGGGGACAGAATAGACCAGAAGATGCCGTTAGAAGGTTGCGTTTGTTTAAACCGGCCAGTGTTCGCAGTGCTGCAGCACTTGTCTCTGGACTCCTCCTCAGCCTGCCGCCTGCCTGGGAAGGTGCGCTGGAGGGAGCTGGGGGTTGGGAAGAGCTGTAAGTGCAGGGAGGTGGGAAACTGGTTGATTTGTTAATGTTTAGTACTTCTTAAACCCAAACCCTTTTCTTCCCAGATCCTATTTTCCTGCTCCCAGGAAAGTTTCCCCTTTGTTATATTGTTGGTTTTGGACGTGTCATTTCTTTGCTGGGATTTGTGTTGATGTACTTTATTGTTTCTTGTATACTGGGTTTTATGCTCTTTGCCAGCAGTGGTAGCATCATTCATTTTCCCAAGGGACAGCACCCCTTGTTCCTGGGCACAGTGAGGTGGAGGCCCCAGGCATCACAAAAAGACCCAGCCCAGGCGAGGAGAGGGAGGAAGCCCCTCCAAGTAGCAAGCACCAGAGCGGAGGTTTGAGCCACGCCTCAGGAGAGGGGCTACATTTTTAGCAAATGCTATTATTCTGCAGCCTACATGCTGGCTACATTGTCTGCTTTCACGCCCATATGCTCTTGAATGAAGTCACACAAGAAAATGATAAAAGACAGAAACACTCTATCATCTGTGGCTGAACACTTTTCACAGAGCGGTCACTCTGTGTCTGACCTATCAGATCTCATCTGCACAGGAAAGCTGCACAACACCTTCAGAAGACAAGCCTGGGAACTTAAATTCATAACTCTGCTAGACACTACAAATCATTGACTGAATAGAGACACTGGATTTATGGATTATTTCAACAATCTATAACCCACTAACAACCCGCAACTGGCTTTCTCCCTCCTGCCTCCTTTCCTCCCTATGACTGGAGGGGTAATGGGCCACTTCACCTTGAATAGTCCTTTGAACTATGTGTTAACTATTTATGTTAAACAATCTGTTCCACCTTGTATTTAGCTGTGACAGTCTGGATATGTCTACACTGCAATTAGACATCCATGGCTGGCCCGTGCCAGCTGACTCAGGCTTGTGGGGCTCGGGCTAAGGGGCTGTTTAATTGTGGTGTAGACATTCAGGCTCGGGCTGGAACCCAGGTTCTAGGACCCTCCGAGGTGGGAGGGTCCCAGAGCCCAGGCTGCAGCCCAAGCCCCATTGTCTACACTGCAATTAAACAGCCCCTTAGCCCGAGTCTCATGAGCCAAAATCAGCTGGCACAGAGCAGCTGCAAGTTTTAAATTAAAGTTTAGACATACCCTCTGCGTTCCTTTCCCAGACCTGAAGAAGAGCTCTGTGTGGCTCAAAAGCTTGTCTTTCTCACCAACAGCAGTTGGTGCAATAAATGATATCACCTCACCCAACTTGTCTTTAAGACCCCAGGACTGACATGGCTACAACAACACTGCATTGGGACATAACAGCGTATTAGAATTCAGGTAGCTAGCTCAAATACATTTATAATAATCCCTTAACAGTTCAGTGTCCCTTGTGATAGAGAAAAGACAGCTGGACTGTGATGAACATAAAGCCTGTGAGCTATTCAGTTGCCCTTTCAGCTGGAGTTCAGGATTGCCTGCATCTGGCCTTGCTGTGCTTAAAAGGTCAGAAAAGGAGGTAGGGAGTGCAGATGCTTTGTGATTCAGGACAGCACCAAGGCCAAGAGCTACATGTCTCACAAGATCTTCTCTCACAGGTAAGGGGGACAGAAAGGGCTGAAGAAGCATTGTCTAGGGGGAGCAGGGGAAGGAGGTGGCTGAAGCCTAATTCCTCTCAGACAATCCTAAGTAATCATGAAAATAGATAAGCCGTCTTTACTTAAAGTGAACTGTCAAATAAAAATATAAATTCCTGTTGACTCTTAAGCTCTGCGAATGATCTTCAGTCACTGGGCAGAGCCGACCAATGTGCTCTACTGTAAGAGCAAGTATGAAATAAAAACCTCTCTTTGTTATTGCCACAGTCATCACTGGGGACCATGTAATGAACAGTGCTGCCAACTCCAGGGTTTCAGCATTCATGAGTCAGGCCTCCCCCAAATCATGAGATTTTAAAAGATAAATAAAAAGGCTCCAAATTGTATTCTATCTTCTGTTTTTTGAGCTTTTCCGGTTTGTGTTTTCAAGCTTTTCTCCACAATCAGAAGGGCTAGAAACATTTATTTTTAAAATGAAAGCTGAGAATCTCACAAAAATCATCTGCCTTCAGGAGCGAAGTCTTTTAAAAAATGCCAAGTGTCACGAGTAGTTGGCAACACAGGAAGTGTGACACACAGGAAACTCCTCTTTAGTTCCTGGCCCCTTCTGCCATGGCTGGGGCCAGTAACCACTGACTCCAGGAGCTACTATTAAGAGTTAAGTAATAGCTGAAACTGTTTGAACTCTCCACTGCCTTCCAAAACATGTTAAAGTACAGCTGTGCAGGGCCCTGTTCCCTGTGTCCTGCAGTGGTTCAGGGTGAAATGTGCCGTCTCATTTCTATCTCCCCTATAGCATCTGCATTTTGCAGTGTACATACTGCTTCCCCAACTTTGCCACTCGCTCACACTGATTTCTGCCCATGGCCACTGTTCTGCACTGACTGTGAGCTGGTGGTTTGTGCTTCATAGCAGCAGAAGTGTAGCTGGTTACCTACAGATTGTTTTCCTTCCTGAGGGGTTTCTACTGGCCAACACGTGGGACTGCTTTTAACACCCTTTGGAATATTGTGGGTCTGATTTTCAAACAGCAACAGGTATTGCAAGTGCTCAGCATCTCTTGAAAATCAAATCCTGCATTTCTATGGTTCACTGGATTGGATTTCACCCAGCATGCATTAGGCTTCTCAGGGTATGTCTACACGACGAAATTAGGTCGAATTCATAGAAGTTGGTTTTGTAGAAAGCGGTTTTATACAGTTGATTGTGTGTGTCCCCACACAAATGCTCTAAGTGCATGTAGTTGGTGGAGTGTGTCCACAGTACCGAGGCAACCGTCGACTTCCGGAGCGGTGCACTGTGGGTGGCTATCCCACAGTTCCCGCAGTTTCCGCCGCCCATTTGAATTCTGGGTAGAAATCCCAGTGCCTGATGGGGCAAAAACATTGTCGCGGGTGGTTCTGGGTACATATTGTCAGGCCCCCATTCCCTCCCTCCCTCCGTGAAAGCAAGGGCAGACAATCGTTTTGCGCCTTTTTTCTTGAGTTACCTGTGCAGACGCCATACCACGGCAAGCATGGAGCCCGCTCAGCTAACTGTCACCATATGTCTCCTGGGTGCTGGCAGACATGGTACTGCATTGCTACACAGCAGCAGTTAATTGCCTTTTGGCAGACAGTGCAGTATGACTGGTAGCTGTCATCGACATACTCCTGGGTGCTCTTTTAACCGGGTGCCTGGGCAAACATGGGAGTGACTCAGCCAGGTCATTTCCCTTGTTTTGTCTCTTGGCGATTCAGTCCTACCGGCAGTGCGCTGTCTTTTAACCTCCAGCTAGCAGAAGATGATGGCTAGTCGTCATACTGCACCGTCTTCTGCCGAGGACCCAGGATATGATGACGGCTAGCGGTCGTACTGCACAGTCTGCTGCCAGCAAGATGTATAAAGATAGATGAAGTGGCTCAAAACAAGAAATAGACCAGATTTGTTTTGTATTCATTTTCTCCTCCTTCCCTCTGTGAAATCAACGGCCTGCTAAACCCAGTTTTGAGTTCTATCCTTAAGGTTTTGAGTTCTATCCTTGAGGGGGCCATTCAGTTTCTTGCAAAGCCACCTCCTTTGTTGATTTTAATTCCCTGTAAGCCAACCCTGTAAGCCATGTCGTCAGTCGCCCCTCCCTCCATCAGGGCAAAGGCAGACAATCGTTCCACGCCTTTTTTCTGTGCAGACATCATACCACAGCAAGCATGGAGCCCGCTCAGATCACTTTGGCAATTAGGAGCACATTAAACACCACGCGCATTATCCAGCAGTATATGCAGCACCAGAACCTGGCAAAGCGATACCGGGCGACTAGGCGACGTCAGCGCGGTGACGTGAGTGATGAGGACATGGACACAGACTTCTCTCAAAGCATGGGCCCTGGCAATGTGGGCATCATGGTGCTAATGGGGCAGGTTCATGCGGTGGAACGCCGATTCTGGGTTTGGGAAACAAGCACAGACTGGTGGGACCGCATAGTGTTGCAGGTCTGGGACGATTCCCAGTGGATGCAAAACTTTCGCATGCGTAAGGGCACTTTCATGGAACTTTGTGACTTGCTTTCCCCTGCCCTGAGGCGCAAGAATACCAAGATGAGAGCAGCCCTCACAGTTGAGAAGCGAGTGGCGATAGCCCTGTGGAAGCCTGCAACGCCAGACAGCTACCGGTCAGTCGGGAATCAATATGGAGTGGGCAAATCTACTGTGGGGACTGCTGTGATGCAAGTAGCCAACGCAATCAAAGATCTGCTGATATCAAGGGTAGTGACCCTGGGAAATGTGCAGGTCATAGTGGATGGCTTTGCTGCAATAGGATTCCCTAACTGTGGTGGGGCCATAGACGGAACCCATATCCCTATCTTGGCACCGGAGCACGAAGCTGGCGAGTACATAAACCGCAAGGGGTACTTTTCAATGGTGCTGCAAGCACTGGTGGATCACAAGGGATGTTTCACCAACATCAACGTGGGATGGCCGGGAAAGGAACATGACGCTCGCTTCTTCAGGAACTCTGGTCTGTTTCAAAAGCTGCAGGAAAGGACTTTATTCCCAGACCAGAAAATAACCGTTGGGGATGTTGAAATGCCTATAGTTATCCTTGGGGACCCAGCCTACCCCTTAATTCCATGGCTCATGAAGCCATACACAGGCACCCTGGACAGTAGTCAGGAGCTGTTCAACTACAGGCTGAGCAAGTGCAGAATGGTGGTAGAATGTGCATTTGGACATTTAAAAGCACACTGGTGCAGTTTACTGACTCGTAAAAAGAAAAGGAGTACTTGTGGCACCTTAGAGACTAACCAGTTTATTTGAGCATGAGCTTTCGTCTCTAAGGTGCCACAAGTACTCCTTTTCTTTTTACGAATACAGACTAACACGGCTGTTACTCTGAAACCTGTCTTTACTGACTCGGTTAGACCTCAGCGAAACCAATATTCCCACTGTTATTACTGCTTGCTGTGCGCTCCACAATATCTGTGAGAGTAAGGGGGAGATGTTTATGGCGGGGTGGGAAGTTGAGGCAAATCGCCTGGCTGCTGGTTACGCGCAGCCAGACACCAGGGCGGTTAGAAGAGCACAGGAGGGCACGGTGCGCATCAGAGAAGCTTTGAAAACCAGTTTCATGACTGGCCAGGCTACGGTGTGAAAGTTCTGTTTGTTTTTCCTTGATGAAATCCCCCGCCCCTTGGTTCACTCTACTTCACTGAAATCTAACCACTCTCCCCACCTCCCTTCGATCACCGCTTGCAGAGGCAATAAAGTCATTGTTGCTTCACATTCATGCATTCTTTATTTATTCATCACACAAATAGGGGGATAACTACCAAGGTAGCCCAGGAGGGGTGGTGGAGGAGAGAAGCACCAGGAGGGGTGGTGGAGGAGGGAAGGACAAGGCCAAACAGCACTTTAAAAGTTTAAAAGTTTAAAACTTATTGAATGCCAGCCTTCTGTTGCTTGGGCAATCCTCTGAGGTGGAGTGGCTGGGTGGCTGGAGGCCCCCCCACCGCGTTCTTGGCCGTTTGGGTGAGGAGGCTATGGAACTTGGGGAGGAGGGCGATTGGTTACACAGGGGCTGTAGCGGCAGTCTGTGCTCCTGCTGCCTTTCCTGCAGCTCAACCATATGCTGGAGCATATTGGTTTGATCCTCCAGCATATGGTTGAGCTTCAGGAAAGGCAGCATTGAATCCTGCCTCCTCTCATCACGCTGCCACCACCTTTCAGCTTCAGCCCGCCACCTCTCTCTCTTCAGCCCACCACCCCTCCTCCCGGTCATTTTGTGCTTTCCTGCACTCTGACATTGTCTGCCTCCACACATTCGTCTGTGCTCTGTCAGTGTGGGAGGACAGCATGAGCTCAGAGAACATTTCATCAGAGTGCATTTTTTTCACCTTCTGATCTTCGCTAGCCTCTGGGAAGGAGAAGATCCTGTGATCCTTGAAACACATGCAGCTGGTGGAGAAAAAAAAAGAGGCAGTGGTATTTAAAAAGACACATTTTGTAGAACAATGGGTACACTCTTTCTTTCACGGTAAACCTTGCTGTTAACATTACATATACAGCACATGTGCTTTCGTTACAAGGTCGCATTTTGCCTCCCCACAGCGTGTGGCTAGCCCCTCCATCCTCCCCGCGGCTAACAGCGAGGAACATTTTTGTTCAGCCACAGGCAAACAGCCCAGCAGGAACGGGCACCTCTGAATGTCCCCTTAAGAAAAGCACCCTATTTCAACCAGGTGACCATGAATTATATCACTCTCTGAGGATAACACAGAGAGATAAAGAACGGATGTTGTTTGAATGCCAGCAAACATACACTGCAATGCTTTGTTCTACAATGATTCCTGAGTACGTGCTACTGGCCTGGAGTGGTAAAGTGTCCTACCATGGTGGATGAAATAAGGCTGCCCTCCCCAGAAACCTTTTGCAAAGGCTTTGGGAGTATATCCAGGAGAGCCACGAATGCCACGGCAAATTAATCATTAAACATGCTTGCTTTTAAACCATGTATAGTATTTTAAAAGGTACACTCACCAGAGGTCCCTTCTCCGCCTGACGGATCCGGGAGCCCACCTTGGGTGGGTTCGGGGGGTACTGGCTCCAGGTCCAGGGTGAGAAACAGTTCCTGGCCGTCGGGAAAAATGGTTTCTCCGCTTGCTTGCTGTGAGCTACCTACAACCTCCTCATCATCATCTTCCTCGTCCCCAAAACTTGCTTCCGTGTTGCCTCCATCTCCATTGAAGGAGTCAAAGAACACGGCTGGGGTAGTGGTGGCTGAACCCCCTAAAATGGCATGTAGCTTATCATAGAAGCGGCATGTTTGGGGCTTGGACCCGGAGCGGCCGTTCGCCTCTCTGGTTTTCTGGGAGGCTTGCCTCAGCTCCTTAAGTTTCATGTGGCACTGCTTCTGGTCCCTGTTATGGCCTCTGTCCTTCATGCCCTGGGAGCTTTTGATAAATGTTTTGGCATTTCGAAAACTGGAACGGAGTTCTGATAGCACGGATTCCTCTCCCCATACAGCGATCAGATCCCATACCCTCAGTTCGGTCCATGCTGGAGCTCTTTTGCGATTCTGAGACTCCATCATGGTCACCTCTGCTGATGAGCTCTGCATGGTCACCTGCAGCTTGCCACGCTGGCCAAACAGGAAATTGAAATTCAAAAGTTCGCGGGCCTTTTCCTGTCTACCTGGCCAGTGCATCTGAGTTGAGAGTGCTGTCCAGAGCGGTCACAATGAAGCACTCTGGGATAGCTCCCGGAGGCCAATACCGTCTAATTGCATCCACAAGTACCCCAAATTCGACCCAGCAAGGCCAATTTCAGTGCTAATCCCCTTGTCGGGGGTGGAGTAAGGAAATCGATTTTAAGAGCCCTTTTAGTTGAAGAAAAGGACTTCGTCTTGTGGACGGGTGCAGGGTTAAATTGATTTAACGCTGCTAAATTCGACCTCAACTCCCAGTGTAGACCAGCGCTCAGAAAGGTCACAGGCATAATGTGCTCACCTCCTTGTGCCCACTCTTTGGCTCATTTTTTCCTTCCCTAATGGAAATGCCAATGTTAGTTGGCATCCAGGTTTTGGAACAGATATTATTGACACCCCAGGCTTCTGCACTTCCAGTAGACCCCAACACAGACTAGTTGCTGCTCCTGTAATTTCCCCTAGGCTAGGGTCATGCCCTTTTGTGTATAGATGGATTGGTTTGGGAGGCCTAACAGAAGTAGCAGAGTTGGAATTGCAGTGTTCAGCTGTGCTGCTGAGATTCCTGACTTTCATTGTAGAGACTGATGGATTGGCAGAGAGACACCTCCATCTATGACTTTTCCTGTCTATTCTCTTTTTCCTTTTCTTTCTTTCCCCCCTTTTCACTGGAATTCTTCTCCCCCCCCTCCATTTTCCCATATGTTCTGTATTTTTAACACCTGTGCTTTTTTGCTTCTCTTTCCATAAGTCTTGGGCTGTGGAAGGAGTTGTCCATTGGGGGCACACAGGACAGAGGAGAAGTTGCGGGTTGTTGTCTGCACCTGCAGCCCAATATGTGTGAGTGGCTTCTACTGCATTAGGAGCTGTCCTGGTGGGCGAGCACGTAGGAAAGTCTTCCCAGGAACATCCAGCTGAGGCAGATCCAAGCTCTTCCCCTGTGCCCTAGCTTCATAACTCATCCCTTCTGTGCTGTGGACCAGGCTGATTACCTCACGGGTTTAACAACACTGTGATACAAGCGGTGTTTCTTTCCAGAGAGGCCTGAAGTAAAAGGGGCTATTGTTTCTTTTTCCCACTCTAGTAGTAGGTTACAAAGGGCTGCATGACGCTTGGATGCCTGACAGTTTCATTAGCAAGTGCTGGCTCCTTTCCAAACAATTCTTTCAGGTCTCATTGTTTGGTAGGAAACAAACAGGGGGAACAGCACTGGGTGGGCACATGAGAGGGTCTAAAAATAGAAGGGCAGCTCCAGGAGCCAGGCTTCTTGGTCATAATCTATTGCAAAGAGAACAAAACCCGCTTGCTCTGTCGGGATAATTTGCTACTACACAGGGCCATGCTCTGACTGCTCTCAGCTGTAGCCATAAGACCTGGCCTAACAAGCCAGGTATGCTGAGTTGACAGCCTCTTGATGCACTTCTGACTCTGTCCTAAAGTCTTTGGACCAACTCCTGCTGTAACTCACAATCTACAACACCCCAGTCTGTCAGGAAAGAACTTGAACCTGTCGCTGACAGGGTGAAAGAGCCAACGCAAGCCTGGCATGATGAACGGATGTTTTTGTCCCTCCTTGCTTGGAGATTTTAGGCCCCATTCCCTGCTGCCTAGTCGCTGCAGCTGTTAGACCCCTAACTCTGCATAATGCTGAAGACAATGATGCACTACTAGGGATATTTGCTTTTGTAACTTCATGTGGAGTCAATATTATAAGTGATTCAGAAGTGGCAAAAATAGACTATAGTAGCATTGCCTTAGCTGAATTGGGATCCGTGCTGTGGCATCAACTGCTGCTTGCCACCGCACACCCTGGCACTTGTCAGGGTAAGAAGATGCCTGGGGAGAGGAAGTGCTGCAGCCAGAGGTATCCCAGAGCACAGATCCCAGCTCAGCAGCAGAGATAGCAACTACATACATGACCAAGATTCTTGTGGGGAGGGAAGGGAAGAGGAGGAGGAGGAATTTTCTCAGTTTGGAGCACCAGCATCCTGGTAGGGAAGGACTCCCTGGAGCATGAGGTGTGCCCCCCATAGCTCATTTCCCTGCTCAGTGTCCCCCACACTAGCGAAAATGTCAATGCGGGCTTCAGTGGTTGGTGAGCAGGTCAGAAGGACAGGTATTTATCCAGCAAACGAGGCAATGAGTCTGGCCATGGCGGGGGAAGTGCCTTCCTGGCAGGCAGAGACAGCATGCCGGGGAGAGGAACTGGCATTTTTCCTACCAGGGTTTCCTTTGGCGTTTGTACAATGTTAGGGCAATAAACAAGAGCAGGACCTGCCAGTTGCAGTAGCACCTGGTTCTCTCAGCTACAGCCTCTGTCTGCAGCTGCCAGTGGGTGCTACTGCTCACAGCTGATGGCAGGGGAAGGAGGGAAAGATTAGTATTTAGGAGTTTGATTCCTTTTAATCCAGTTTAAGTTTTTTTTGTGTGTTGGTGGGGGAGGGGAAATAGCAGCTGGGGCTGTGAGGATTGGGGGCAGCGCTGGCTTCACAGTCATGGCTAAGTAGTCACGGCAGCAAAAACAAATGCCACTGCCTGGAGGTTTAGGGCAGTTTAGAAACGGTTTTTTAGAGATTCCTAAATTAAAATTTATGCTAGAAGATGGCAAAAGCCTCCCATGGGAACCCCCTCTCCCCCCACTGGTAGTTGGGGAAGATTCATGAGTAAAACGAAAATCCCACAACTCCTAGAACAATGGGCAACAGAGAAATAATGAACATCCCTTTAAATAATTTACTTATTCAAAAATTCAGTGGGACCTTTTCAAAACAGTCCCCATCTTCCATTGGAGGTAATCCTGATAGCAGGAGAGTTCTGTTTGAGGGACTAAGTGGCTAAAACCCATTCCTGCCTTCAGGCAAGACTACTCACCATAAGACACCACACATCCCTACACGCTAGTTAGTTAGACTGACTGTCTATCCTTCCTTCCTACCCACGTGTATAAAGAACATACATCATCCACCAGCCTAACACCACCCACAAACACCCACCAAATAATTCCCTTAACCAACACTCCTACCACCTGAATCACTCTATTGCACTGGCATACTGCTATTTTTATAGTGCCAGGTTAACCCAGAATTCCTTTCTTCTCAGGCAGTCTGACAGAGGCAGTACAAGCCAATCACACTGTAAAGGTAAGACATCATGTGCTCAAGAGGGGAGCGGTGCAGGGGCAATCTTCGAATGGCAGTGCTCTCATCCAATTAAAAATTGTCCATATGAGCATTTTATTTTCCATAGCGGATTGACATCATTATTGGCCAATGAGATCATAAGGGTATTAGAGCATCCATTCAGTAGTACAGTTCCTCAACCAACCAGAAATCTCATTTCAGACCAGCACTGCTAGAGCAGAGGAGAAAGATGTTCTCCTAAGGCTACACTACGAAATTAGGTCAAATTTATAGAAGTCGGTTTTGTAGAAAGCTTTTTTTTACAGTCGATTGTGGGTGTCCCCACACAAATGCTCTAAGTGCATTTAGTCGGCGGAGTGCGTCCACAATACCAAGGCAACCATCGACTTCCGGAACGTTGCACTGTGGGTAGCTATCCCACAGTTCCCGCAGTCTCCGCCGCCCATTTGAATTCTGGGTAGAAATCCCAATGCCTGATGGGGAAAAAACATTGTCACGGGTGGTTCTGGGTACATATCATCATGCCCCCCTTCCCTCCCTCCCTCCATGAAAGCAACGGCAGACAATCATTTTGCACCTTTTTTCAGCCCAAACACTATAGCACTGGGAACATGGAGCCTGCTCAGACCACCGCGGCAATTATGAGCACTATAAACACCGCGTGTGTTATCCAGCAGGATATGCAGAACCATAACCTGCAAGAAAAGCGAAACCAGGCAAGGAGGAGGCAACTGCAGCGCAGTGATGAGAGCGATGAGGACATGGACATAGACCTCTCACAAAGTACGGGCTCCTGCAATGTGCACATCATGGTGTCAATTGGGCAGGTTCATGGCATGGAATGCCGATTCTGGGCCCGGGAAACAAGCACAGAGTGGTGGGACCGCATAGTGTTGCAGGTCTGGCGTAAAGGCACTTTCATGGAACTTTGTGATTTGCTTTCCCCTGCCCTGAAGTTCAAGAATACCAAGATGAGAGAAGCCCTCACAGTTGAGAAGCGAGTGGCAACTTGCAACGCCAGACAGCTACCGGTCAGTCGGGAATCAATATGGGGTGGGCAAATCTACTGTGGGGGCTGCTGTGATGCAAGTGGCCAATGCTATCACTGAGCTGCTGATATGAAGTGTAGTGACTCTGGGAAATGTGCAGGTCGTAGTGGATGGCTTTGCTGCAATGGGATTCCCTAACTGTGGTGGGGCCACAGACGGAACCCATATCTCTATCTTGGCATCGGAGCACCAAGCCGGCGAGTACATAAACCCCAAGGGGTACTTTTCAATGGTGCTGCAAGCACTGGTGGATCACAAGGGACATTTCACCAACATCAACGTGGGATGGCCGTGAAAGGTACATGACGCTCGCTTCTTCAGGAGCTCTGATTTGTTTCAACAGCTGCAGGAAGGGACTTTATTCCCAGACCAGAAAATAACCATTGGGGATGTTGAAATGCCTATAGTTATCCTTGGGGACCCAGCCTACCCCTTAATGCCATGGCTTATGAAGCCATACACAGGCAGCCTGGACAGTAGTCAGGAGCTGTTCAACTGCAGGCTGAGCAAGTGCAGAATGGTGGTAGAATGTGCATTTGAGCATTTAAAAGTGCGCTGGCGCAGTTTGCTGACTTGGTTAGACCTCAGCGAAACCAATATTCCCATTGTTATTACTGCTTGCTGTGCACTCCACAATATCTGTGAGACTAAGGGGGAGACGTTTATGGCGGGGTGGGAGGTTGAGGCAAATTGCCTGGCCGCTGATTACGTGCAGCCAGACACCAGACGGTTAGAAGAGTACAGGAGGGCGTGGTGCACATCAGAGAAGCTTTGAAAACCAGTTTCAGGAATGGCCAGGCTATGGTGTGAAATTTCTTTTTGTTTCTCCTTGATGGAAACCCCCCTCCCCCAGCACCCGGTTTCACTCTACTTTCCTGTAAGCAAAGCACCCACCCCTCCCCCCTTTGATCACCGCTTACAGAGGCAATAAAGTCATTGTTTCCTCACACTCATGCATTCTTTATTTATTCATCACACAAATAGGGGGATAACTGCCAAGGTAGCCCAGGAGGGGTGGTGGAGGAGGGAAGGACAACGTCACACAGCACTTTAAAACTTTAAAACTTATTGAATGCCAGCCTTCTGTTGCTTGGGCAATCCTCTGAGGTGGAGTGGCTGGGTGGCCGGAGGCCCCCCATCGCGTTCTTGGCCGTCTGGGTGAGGAGGCTATGGAACTTGGGGAGGAAGGTGGTTGGTTACACAGGGGCTGTAGCGGCAGTCTGCGCTCCTGCTGCCTTTCCTGCAGCTCAACCATACGCTGGAGCATATGAGTTTGATCCTCCAGAAGCCTGAGCATTGACTCCTGCCTTCTTTCAGCAAGCTGACACCACCTACCATCTTCAGCCTGCCACCTCTCCTCGCGGTCATATTGTGTTTTCTTGCACTCTGAGATTGTCTGCCTCCATGTATTTTGCTGTGCTCTGTCAGTGTGAGAGGACAGCATGAGGTCAGAGAACATTTCATCACGAGTGCGTTTTTTTCACCTTCTAATCTTCGCTAGCCTCTGGGAAGGAGAAACATATGCAGCTGGTGGAGGAAAAAAAAAGGGAGAGTGGTAGTTAAAAAGAGACATTTTATAGAACAATGGGTAGACTCTTTCACAGTAAACCTTGCTGTTAACATTACATAGCACATGTGCTTTCATTACAAGGTTGCATTTTGCCTCATATTGAGGGTATGCCGGTTTGGTTGGAGAGATCACTCATGCAGGGCCGGTCAGCAGAATTCGGCTTGCAGGCAGCCAGGGTAAGCCACAGTCTTTTGGCTTCTTTAACCTTCATAACATCTGGGAATGGCTTCAAACAGCAGCGCCCTCATTTCCCATATGAAGTAGCCGTTTGGTTGGCCATTAAAAGTGGGTTGGCAAATTAAAAGGAGGGGCTGCGGTTTCCGGGTTCACGTGCAGCAAAAACCCAACTAACCCCCCCACCACCACGCATACCCCCAATTCTCTGGGATGATCGCTTCACCCCTCCCTGCGCCGCATGGCGAACAGCGGGGAAGATTTCTGTTCAGCCACAGGCAAACAGCCCAGCAGGAACGGGCACCTCTGAATGTCCGCTTACTAAAACCACCCTCTTTCAACCAGGTGACCATGAATGATATCACTCTCCTGAGGGTAACACAGAGAGATAAAGAATGGATGTTGCTTGAATGCCAGCAACCACCGGGACCACACACTGCCATGCTTTGTTCTGCAATGATTCCCGACTACATGCTACTGGCCTGGTGTGGTAAAGTGTCCTACCATGGAGGACGGAATGAGGCTGCCCTCCCGAGAAACCTTTTGCAAAGGCTTTGGGAGTACATCCAGGAAAGCTTTATGGAGATGTCCCTGGAGGATTTCCGCTCCATCCCCAGACACGTTAACAGACTTTTCCAGTAGCTGTACTGGCCGCGAATGCCAGGGCAAATTAATAATTAAACTCGCTTGCTTTTAAACCATGTATACTATTTTAAAAGGTATGCTCACCAGAGGTTCATTCTCTGCCTTCAGGGTCCGGGAGCCCACCTTGAGTGGGTTTGGGGGTACTGGCTCCAGGTCCATGGTGCTAAACAGATCCTGGCTGTTGGGGAAACTGGTTTCTCCGCTTGCTTGCTGTGAGCTATCTACAACCTCCTCCTCCTCCTCCTCATCTTCCTCGCCCCCAAAACCCTCTTCCATGTTGCCTCCTACTCCTTGAATGGAGTCAAAGCACAGGGTTGGAGTAGTGGTGGCTGTACCCCCTAGAGTGGCATGCAGCTCATCATAGAAGCAGCATGTCTGGGGCTCTGAACCAGAGCGGCCATTTGCCTCTCTGGTTTTTTGGTAGGCTTGCCTGAGCTCCTTAATTTTCATGTGGCACTGCTGTGGGTCCCTGTTATAGCCTCTGTCCTTCATGCCATTGAAGATTTTTTCAAATATTTTGGCATTTCGTCTTTTCGAACAGAGTTCTGCCAACATGGATTCGTCTCCCCATACAGCGATCAGATCCCGTACCTCCCGTTCAGTCCATGCTGGAGCTCTTCGGCAATTCTGAAACTGCATGGTCTCCTGTGATGATGAGCTCTGCATGGTGACCTGTGCTGATCAGCTCGCCTCACTGGCCAAACAGGAAATGATATTCAAATGTTCGCGGGCCTTTTCCTGTCTATCTGGGCAGTGCATCTGAGTTGAGAGCACTGTCCAGAGCTGTCACAACCGAGCACTCTGGGATAGCTCCCGGAGGCCAATACTGTCGAATTGCCCATGTCGAATTTGGGGTAGTGTGGACGCAAGGCCGATTTCAGCACTAATCCCCTCATCGGGGATGGAGTAAAGAAATCGATTTTAAGAGTCCTTTAAGTAAAAAAAAAGGGCTTCGTCGTGTGGACGGGTGCAGGGTTAAATCGAGATAACGCTGCTAAATCCGACCTCAACTCCTAGTGTAGACTAGGCCTAAGGTTCTGGCTGCACTTTTCTCCCCACCTCCTGATTTATGTACTCCCCATCAATGGCCCCACGAAGTCACAAGACCTCCTTATCAACCTCCTCCTGGCACTGGCCAAGTTGGCCATCCACCATACCAGGAGGAGGATGCTGGATGGGGAGGTGCTCTGTGACTGTGGGGCCTATTTCCACCCCTACCTTTGATCAAGCATCTGGGAAGACAGGTTTCAGAGTAGCAGCCGTGTTAGTCTATTCGCAAAAAGAAAAGGAGTACATCTGGGAAGAGTTCCTCTGGGCCATGTCCACTGACCCCCTGGACACCTTCAAGGAGAGGTGGGTGCTGTCTGGGGATCTCTGCTTGGTGTCCCCCTCTGGCTTATGACCCTGTGACCCTCATGCCCATTCCTGTTTTCTCATTTGTTGCCTCCCTGACCTTACTTGAACCCTGGGTTCAGTAGCTCCTCCTCTTAGGCTTTCAGATGCAGATGGGCTTATGCCCACCCACCCCCAGGATTTCGAAGTGTTAGCTTCCAGTACTCTGTCACAAGCAGCATTTTGAATTGATGTAGATGGGGCAAGCTGGCATTTGCCAGCTATAAGAACGCCAGAGAGGAGTTTGTAGTAGTTAAGATGATGAGGGCCTGGGCAAGAGTTTTAGCTGTGTGAATGAAGAGAAAGGGATGGATCTAAGGGCTTGTCTATAGGGAGACTTACTGCATGGCAAGCTGGGGTGTAAGTCTACAGCATATCAGCCTGCTGTGCACTATACGTTCTATAATGTTTTGACATACTCCCATTTCAAACAGCAGTAGATCAAAGTGCGCTACAAAACTTTTGGTGCTCAGCAGCAGGGTCCACTCAACAACTGAATGTGCAGCAGGCTGTACGCTGTAGAGTTACACCCCAGCTTACTGCACATCAAGTTGCGGCATGGACAAGCCCTTAGAGATGTTGTGCAGAAAGAAGCATAAGACTTGGACAGGGTCTGGAGGTGAGGGTCAAGAGAGAGGGCTGAGTCAAAGAGAGTACTCAAGGTATGGGCCTAAGTGACAGGTGGTGGTAGTGTCCACAGGGACTGAGCCCGAATGCTTACACTGCAATTAAACAGCCCCTTAGCCTGAGCCCTGCAAGCCCAGGTCAGCTGCTATAGACCAGCCACCAATATCTAATTGCAGTGTAGACATACCCATAGCCATCAGCGATGGCCCAGGATGCACCTGTGCTCCACTGTTCAAGGAGAAGAAAAGGCAGCATCATCTCAGACCTGCCCTCAATCATCCAAATATCGGCAATGGGGTGGAGCCTGGCAATCTCATGCTGCGTGCAGTCTGCTCCACCTGCTCTCCTCTGACAGCACATGACAGCAGTGACATCATTACATGAGCTCACAGCTACAGCTCTAGGTATGGGCCTATTGTGTCTAGTGGTTAATCTGTCCCTAGCACAGGGCCAGCGGTAGGGCTGTCCCACAGCATGCAAGTATGATGTGCCCCCTTCACCCATGGTGCCCTTAAGTGTCTGAAGCACTGGGGCTCTGAGCCATGCCACAAAGTAAGGTTTTAGTTTTTAACAGGAAGAAGGAAGAAAAAGATAAGAGTGGTGGGAATGCCATGGCGGGGGGCTGGGAGGGCAGAGGAGGAGTGTGAGAGTGGAGGGTGTCCCATGGGGGGAAAGAGAGAGGTAAGAATGGAGGGCCTTCCATGGCAAGGGACTTGGTGGGAGTCCCATGGCAGGAGAGGAGGAGAGAGGTGAGGGTGGTGGGTGTCCCATAGCAGAGGGGTTGGTGGGAATGGTGGGTGTCCCATGGCAGAAGGAGAGGAAGATGGGAGTGGGAGGAGGTCTTATTGTGGCGGGGAGAGCTAAGCGATGAATGTGGTGGGAAACCCATGCAGGGTGAGAGTTGTCCCCAATGCCTGATCCTATCATGCACCCATAAAAACAAAGACAGCTGTGCAACTCCACAATACAGTCCAGCTCTGTGGATGGGAGTAGACAGGAAGCTGGGCCGGAGAGGGGTGGGAGAAAAAAGCAAGGATGGGGAGGGAGGTTGAACTGACGTGTCAGGGCCTAACAATGAACCGTCTGTGTCAGGAAAACAATCTTACTTGGCAGAGCTATTTTTAGGGGTTCATTTTTTTCCTCAGCTCTTCCCCTCCCCCTTGTCCCCACCCTGCCTTTTGTGCTGAGCGGCGCCTGGAAGATTGCTGGAGATTTAAAAGCCACGGATGGGAAAGAGTTCAACACAATGACGGAAACACAACAGGGAGGGCAGGGACATGCTCCCAGAAATATCCCCTGAGTGGCGCCTCCCCCACAGTCCCTGGGTCTCAGAAGGGGAGGGCACCATACCTAGGCATTACGGCCAAAGCTTTTCCTGGGGCCCTTTCTCTGTGTCCAGGGCACAAATGTCCCATCTGTGGAGAAATTACAGAGTCATTAACTGTCCCATATTCAGTCACACAAACCTGCCTGCGGCATCAAATTTGTGAGGCACACTAAATCCCTAGAGAAGCTGGCTGTGTTGGGTTGACCTTCTGTCACAAAGCCCACCTCACTGCATGCATTGGTGGGTCAGCCCCTTCTAACAATGGAGCTTTTGTGACAGCATGTGCTTGTGCTGTGGTCAGCCTCTGTCACGTATTGTACAGCAGGCTAATACTCAAATATTACAGCCAGCAGCATGTACTGCAACATCATAACCTATTCTTCAGTACAAAGAGTCAGGGAGGGCAAACTGATGAAATAATGTACTAACCAAGCCAAATCTCCACTAGCTCCAAATCCTGAAAAGGTTCAAAGTGAAGATATTAAAATAAATGTTACGGGCTTTGACTTCTTGGGTTGGGCTGAGGTACTGTGGAACAAGCTGTTTTCATGGTGTTTCCATATTCTGAGCTGAGACCAGGAAGCAATGGGGATCTCCTGAGAAAGCTTGTTCCTGTGAGGTTAGCAACCTGATTTTGTGCCGCTCTTAATCTGCAGTCTCATTTTCAGGAGGGATGATTCTCTTCCCCCCCGCTCCCCACCGCCCAGCTTCCATCTCCAGCTTTGAATTCTGTTTTGCTTCCACTGTCTGTACTTTTGGCCTGAACTCATTGTCTTCTTCCACTTTGCCCATCCTCATCTTCACAAACTCTTCCATGAATGACACATGCTTGGCTCTATCTCTTTCTGGAATCCTCATTCCTGCCGTCATCTGCTCTAACCTTAACTATGTGCTCTTCTGACTCCAGGAGATATCCTAGACTCCAGCACGTATCTGTAGCTCATCCTCACACTGCTCACTTTCTAAGTTACACAAAGAAATAGGACCTACTGGCTCCACAGTATAAAAATGTCCTAGTTTTGAAAAGCCTCCATTGTTCTGCTCCAGCCTATCTCACTGACCTTGTCTGTCTCTAGTCAGCCCCTCAGTCCCTCGGGTGATCCAGTAATGACCTCCCCTCTGTCCTTTCACAGAACTGTGTCAGTGCTGGTGTGAAAGCCTTCTCCTCTGAAGCTCCTGCTGCCTGACAGGGCTTCCTGTGCTGCTCTGTCTCCTCAACACTAGAGCTGGGCAAAAATTTTTGGACAAACATTTTTTCATAGAAAATTGCAGTTATGGGTTGGCTGAAACATTGAGCAAATTTGTGTTGACTTCACCAGATGTTTTCAGTTGGAAGAAAATCAAACACACCAGCCAACCAAAAAAAAAAAAAAAAAAAAAAGTCCCCCAAAGTCACAACATTTTGGTTTGACCTTTTTTAAATGAAACGGTTCAATTTTTTTTTAGTATTTGACTTCAATTTTATTTGTAAAAAAAACCTTAAAAAACTCAAAACCAAAATGAAACATTTCATTTCAGGTACAAAAAAAATGTTTTATTTGACCCAAAAGAATTTTGTAAACAACTTTTTCGATTTGCCTCCATTGGCCCAAAGTTATTTTTTTTTAATTTCATTTTTTGTTTTGGTCAGCACACTGAAAAATCAGTTATCTGCACTGCTCCGCTCAATGCTCTGCCACTTACCAAGTCTCATCTGAAAACAGATCTTTCTTCCTTGCATCTTATACCTCTTCATTCCTCTCCCCCGCTACTGCTTTCTTTCATTGTTTTGTTCAGCTCAGTGAAGCATTCTGGGATAGACTGGAAGATGCTATACAAACAGAAGTTGCATTGAATTGGATTCTAGTATGGGGCAGAATCTCCAGGAAGCCCTTACGTGATAGAAAGAAGGAAAGTACATTAGAGAAGAGAAAGACAGAGGGAGGGAGTCAGAATGACAGACAGAAGACTCCATTCTGCAAGCTCAATGAATGCAGAACATGCACTGAAGCCAGTGTGACTGCTGTGTGTGTAGGGGGAGAGAGAAATTAGCAGTATCTTAATAGACTACTAAAAATAGCAAGTAACCTGGGCTTCTACCCTGGGCCACTACAGGCCTCCCTCAGCCTCCTCCCACTTTTTGTTTAAAATAGAGATGTTTCCTTTGGGGGAGCGGGTTTCTGCTGCTTACCATAATTACTGAGTGCCAAATTATGATATTCTTGCTCACAATGAGTAGTACCTTACTCCTGGTGTTCTCAACCTTTTTCTTTCCAAGGCCCCCTCAACATGCTATAAAAACTCCACGGCCCACCTGTGCCACAACAATTTGTTTTCTGCATATAACAGCCAGGGCTGGCATTAGGGGGTAGCAAGCATGGCAATTGCCTGGGGCCCCATGCCACGGGGGCCCCCTTGAAGCTAAATTGCTCAGGCTTTGGCTTCAGCCCTGGGTGGCGGGGCTCAACGACCTAGGCTTCAGTCCCATGAGGTGGGGCTTTGGCTTTCTGGCCTGGGTGTCAGCGAGTCTAATGCTGGCCCTGCTAGGAGGCCCCCCTGAAACCTGCTTGCGGTCCCCGCAGGGGCCCCAGACTGCTGGCTGAGAACCACTGCCTTACTTCACCATTAGCCCCATTTGACTTCACTGGGGTTAGGTTGTGGATTAAGGTACTATTCAAGAATGACTGAATACGAGCAAAGGTATCAAAATCTCAGTGCTCAGAGGAGCGCCTCCCCCGGCCCAAATTCTGGTGAACTTAGTCAGTTTTTACTAAGTCCCTAAAGAGTCCACTGAGATTGGGACCACATAAGGACTCGGTAACCGCTCAGACCGTCAGGATCTGGCCTTCTGTAAGGAAGCCCAAGAACTCCTCAGTGTTTTTTCCATCATTCTCCCCTCTCTTCTGTGTGTAGTTTGCACGGCAGAGTAGCAGGCAGCAGGGACTAAACTGTCTGTACCATGAGGGTTGATATTGGACAATCATCATCAACCTTATTTTGAAGATGTCTTGATCTGGACATCCTGTAACTCTGGCAGAAGAGTCTAGCAAAGGTCTTGAGACAAGGCAGGTGGCGATACCTTTCAGAACTGGATCACTGGACATGGTGTAAGATACAGACAAATGAAACATGTTGCATATAAGTCCAGCCTTCTGTAATAGTGTCAGAGCTCCTCAGCCCCTCAAGAAGAAGCTGTTGTGTGTGGAAGGAAATGCTTCCTTTGAAGCCACCCAGATGGGCTTTCTCTTCCTAAAGAAATCAGCCAGCAGCTGGTTTGAATGAGATTCAGAGAAACATCTGCATCTTAGTGTCTTTTTGTATGAACCAGCCACTGGACCCTTTTGAAGTTTGCCTCTCATCAGTCACAGTATATGAATTTTTGCAGCAAGATGTTGCTGTGGTGTGTGATGTGTTTGTAGCATTATGTTATAGAGCAGATCCTGATGTATTGACTCAACATCAAGGTGTTGCAAGAAGCCCAGAATAAATTCAGGATGTTTCAAATGTTCTGCAAGCCAGGCTAGCACTAACGGAACAGAGAGGAGGCTAGTAGTGAGAGCAGGAAGTGGAAAGTCAGGAGTTCCAGATTCTGGCTCTGGAAGTAGTGTGATCTCGTGGTGAGAGCAGAGGGCTGGGAATCAAGAGAGCTGAGTACCATTCTCAGCTCTGAAATTGACTTCCTGTTTGTCTGTGGAGCAGTCATTTCCTCTTTTTGTGCCTCAGTTTCTCTAGCTGTAAAATGGGAATGAGATTAATTGGGTGAGCAAAGTGAGGTCCTACATACAACTTGATGGTGTTTTTCTGTCTAACCATATGTAACAGGATAACCTTTTAAAGCTGCAGCTGATCAGTTCTAATATTTCAGGGAATAGTCTAGGCATCAATGGGTGGAACCCTATTGATTTTGGTGACAATCTGAAGACCAGAAAAGTCTGATTTCCACTAAAATCACTAGTTGGTCACTCAGGATAAGAGATGAGTCAGTGGCCTCATAGGGTATGTCTCTACACTGCAATAAAACACTCATGGCTGGCGTGTCAGCTCACTCAGACTTGCAGGCTCAGACTAAATGGCTATAAAATTGCAGTGTAGACATTTAGGGTTGGATTGGAGCCTGGGCTTTGGGACCCTCCCCCTTGCAGGCTCCCAGAGCATGGGCTCCAACCCAAGCCATGCATCTACACGGTAGTTTTATAGCCCTGCAGCCCAAGCCCTATGAGCCCAAGTCCACTGACATGGGCCAGCCTCAGGTGTTTAATTGCAGTGTACAGATGCCCACAGAAGCCTGTGGGAGGGCAACAGAGTCACTTTGAATTCGGGGTGAGTACTAGGTTAGGGAAGGTGAGCCCCTCACTGCATTATGGCCATCCCCCCACCCCCCTCAGCTGGACCCCTTGATCCCCCAGTTCCAATCAGGTCTCACTCTAGCTGAACCTCTCATGACCACCCCTCTCCCCAAGCTCAGAGTCCTATTGATTTTGATAAAAATGGGGAAACTAGAAAAACCTGAATTTACTGGAAAATAGACTTTTCCAGTTTTAATCAAACTGAGCAGAGTTGGGGGGGGGGGGGCAGGCTGGGTGTACAGCTGGGCCTACATAAGCAACAAAGCCTGCTGACCCTCTAGTTTACCCCCTATGTAAAGCGTTTGGAGAGCCTGGGCAGAAAGGTGCAACAGAAGTGCAGATTTCTTCACACAACGCAGTCAATGCATGGAACTCCTTGCCAGAGGATGTTGTGAAGGCCAAGACTATAATAAGGTTCAAAAAAGAACTAGATAAGTTCATGGAGGATAGGTCCATCAATGGCTATTAGCCAGGATGGGCAGGGATGGTGTCCCTAGCCTCTGTTTGCCAGAAGCTGGGAATGGGTGACAGGGGATGGATCACTCGATGATTGCCGTATTCTGTTCATTCCCTCTGGAGCACCTGGCATTGGCCACTGTCAGAAAACAGGATACTGGGCTAGGTGGAACTTTGGTTTGACCAACTATGGCCGTTCTTATGTTTTTATTATTAGCACGATTATTTGTGAGAGAGACAAGATGGGTGAGTGAGGTCATATTTTTATTGGCCCAATAAGGGGTGCTGGAGCAATTTGTGTAGTGGGGGTGCTGACAGCCATTGAACCCAACTGTAAACTCTGTATATGATGAAAACCACTTCAAGCGGGGGGCTGCAGCAGCACCCCCGGTTCCAGCACCTACGCCCAACTTCTGTTGGTGAGACAGACTGTGCGTCTGTGCCAGGCAGCCCCGCCAAGGCTGGGCTGGGGCACGGGTGGCAGTCTGAGCTGAACTCCAGGCCCCCAGCTGTGTGCTCCCCAGCCCCTGGGGAGATTTCGGTTCCTTGCCTCCAACTCCCTTCACGGGGAAGCCCCAAAGGAGCCTTTCCTGGCAATTGACTCCAAAGGGCATGAACGTAGGAGCCCAGCAGCATCTGTTTCTGCTCTCTGCGGGGGAAGGGACCCCCCCCCCGCCCTTGCAGAGCTCTAGCACTGGCGTCTCCGGGAGGGAAGCGTCCCGGCGGGAGAGGGCTCCGGAGAGAGGAACCAGTGACCGGAGCCGGGCACTGATCGAAGCCATGTCTGGTCTCTCCTCCCCCCGGGCCTCCCCGAGGCGGAGCGCTGGTGGCCCAGGCAGCGCCCGCTCTCAGGCCGGCCCGTTATCTGTCAGGACACCCCCCCCCCCCAGCTCCTCTCTCCGCCCCCCCCGCCTCCTCCCCGGCCAACTTCCTTCCAGCCTTTCCTGGGCTGGAGCGTCCCCGCAGCGGCGGCGCGGCGGGGGGGGAAGGCGGCAGCCGGAGGAGCCAGGGCAGGAAGCGGGCTCCTCACTCCGCTCCCGGAGGCGAGAGAGCGGGGCCGCCGGCTCGCTCGGCCTCTGCCCGGGGTGCTGCGGTCCGTCCCCCCCCCTCCAGCTAGCGGGGCGCCGAGGAACCGGGCGGGGTTTGCTCGAGGAGCGCCCCCGCCCCGTCGTCCAGCTCCGCCGCGGGCACCGCTCCGGCGCCGCCCCCGCTGATGAGAAGCCCGCCGGGCCCGGGCTGTGCGCGCCGCGGCCGCCTGCCTGCCGGGCTGCCCCGTCTCTCCCGGACCTGCCGGCGGAGCGCTGCGGCCGGAGCCCCCGTGTCCCGCCCCGGGCGCGGGGCAGGGGCGGCGGTGTGAGGGGCAGCGCGCGGGGCGGCGGCCGGAGCTGGGCGAGCCGCTGGCGGGACTAACTCATGAAGAACAAGGGAGCGAAGCCGAAGCCGAAGAGGAAGGGAGCCGCGGGCGCCTTCGGCTGTGACCTGACGGAGCACCTGGAGAGCTCGGGGCAGGATGGTAATCGCCTCTTCAGGCCCTGGGGAGGGCCGGGGCCGGGGCCGCGGCATGTGGGATCCCGGGCACGGGCGGCCGCAGCGAACGGCCGGAAAGCTCGCTGCTGCCTGACCTCCTCCTGCAGGGTGGGGCGAGCCGGGCCGGGGAGACTGGGTGTGTCGGGGGAGAAGGGGCTGATCCTGCTTTCCAAGGGCTCCAGGTTGGCAAGCCAGGGTCACGCCTAGGGTCTGCGCCTTCCAGGCTCTGAATTGCCACTGAAGTCCATGGGTCAGTGCTTAACTCACCTCTAGGCTTGGCACTGTATAGCCCCGGCACCTCTGGGCTTGCCACATCCCTTATGAATGTGAAGAACTTGCTTGGGACCTGCTGCCTAATTGCTTGAGCCCGGGCAACTCTTTCATTCCAAATGAAGCAAGGGGGGAGAGGGCACTCAGTACCCACACGACAGGGTCTTAAAGAGGAACCCGGAACGCCCCCATCCCTCTGTCCAGTAAGGCTCCCATCTCCTCTTTCTGTTGCTGTGCTGGGCAAGGACAGAAGAGATGAGGGAGGGACGTGTGTGGGGCTTCAGGAGGTCAGCTGAGATCATATAACCACATCCTTGCTTGTTCTCTCTCTATCCTCGCCTCTCCTCCTTCTGGGCCTTCAGATGAGCATGTGGTCAGGGCCGGCTCTAGGTTTTTTGCCGCCCCAAGCAAAAAATTTGCCGCCCCAAGCTCAGGTGGGGCTGGGGCTCGCAGGCGGCGCTGGAAGTGGAGGGAGTGATGTCACCTTCTCCCAGTGCCTGCAGGGGCTTTACCCCCTCCCCTGCCCGGCTGCGCAGAGAAGCCCCAATACAAGGGGTGGCACAAGGCAGCGCAGCAGCCAGTGCGCAGATGAGGTGGCGCAGCCCCGGCTTCCCGGCAGGACTCGCCCTCTTCTCCCTAGGTAGTGGCTGTGCCCTGGCAGCTCAGCATCCCGGGGCTGGGGCTTCCGCTTCCCACTGTGGCCGGAGGCGTGGCGCCCTCGCCCCGTCTAAGTGGCGCAGCTCTGACAGCGCAACTGCCCCCCCCAAAAAAAGGATGGCCGGAATGCCGCCCCTGGAAATGTGCCGCCCCAGGCACGTGCTTGCTTTGCTGGTGCCTAGAGCTGGTCCTGCATGTGGTGGGTCAGACTGGGGGTGGCTGCAGTAAAGTCAGAGGGTTTTGGTTTTGAAATGACTGGTTTGGGATGAGGAAAGGACAAGAGCTGATTTCTTAAAAGAGGGATGGGATGATGGGAGAAGCAGCTGAGACCTCAACAGATAGAGTCTCTGCTTGCCAAGTAGATGAGGAAAGAATAAATATGTGTCTGCCCCAGCTCCTCCATCTAAGTTAACATAATGTTCCAGTTACTGAGTTACTTTCCCCAGATTCGGGCTACTCTGAGTGACAGAGCTCTTGCAGCAACATCAGCTCCATGTAGGGTGGGCCTTACAGTTGAGTCTTCTACTGTATGATGATTAGGATGATTAATGATGTACTTAACATGCCTGCCTTGGCAGAGAGAGAGACTAGATTATGTAGTAAATCTTTTCCATCACACATGAAAGATGTGCTATATATGTGTGTGTGATATTCATATACATGTGCATGTTACATATGTGCATCTCTCTGGTTAGTGCAAAAGACAGTTTACAATGGAAATCAGCAGTAATATTAAGTACTTACAATATCTTCTACCTATACAGTGCCTTAATGCCCAATGCTCCAAACAGCAAACAAATATAACACATTTTAAAACAAATCATTTTGCAAACATAACACACTGATACACGAATTATGTGTGCTAGTGAATTCCACCCATCACTCCAGCAGCCACCTCTGGTGAGGAGCTGTTTACAGCAGCTCATAGCAACGCTGCACAACAGTTTAGGATAGGAAAGAACAAGCATATCCAGTGGAAACTGCTGAGGCAATTTAGAGGGAAAGAACAGCATTATCCCAGGTGAAATTAGGCCAGGGCAGCTGGACTAAAAAGCAAGCGTTTATTACAAAAAATACAGTGCGTTGTTTTTTTATGACAATGAGTGGTGAGGACCTTGTCTTAGGTGTCATTTGTAGGATGGTTCACAATTCAATCTACTTACATGGTCTGTCTTGAAAAGCAATGTGGGAAAATGTGATATCCCTTTCCCTTATATAATACTGTGTTATTTTTTGAATAGTATGTCACATTGCCCAGTGCTGTATGATTCAGAAATGAAAGGCCCAATTGTTATATATTCCTTTAGAAGGATATGAGTTAGATCATAGGGTAGAAGTTAAATCAGAGGGCTAGGGGAGGATGGAAGAGACGTGGAAGCATTCATTCCTCTATTAGCAGGATCAATACTCATGAAATAAAATCTGTCAGAGTGACTGTGAGGGCAATGAGGGGGCCAAATGTCACTGATGGGTTTACAAGCCTGCAGCTCTCCTCTAATTGGAACTATGAGATGAAATTCAAAGGGCTGTGAAGGCATGGAAGATAATTTGTCAGTGGGACAATTTAACTATCCAAAAATCAACTGGCTGCAGGAACCAGCCAGTATCCCTGCAGGCAGGGGTTTTGTGGAGGTAATAGGAGATAACTTTCTAACTTGTGCAGGCAGAATCCTAGAGGGTGTGAGTACGTTTTGGGGGGGAATGATTCTGGCTTTAGCTATTGCCTATTCAGAAGCAATATGGGACCGAGGTGCTGGTCCAGAGCATCTGGTAGTCAGAACATGGGGATAGAGCACTTTGATTGGTGTCCAGAAAAGACATTCTAATGTGGAACTTTGTGAAAGCAGATTTTCAAATGCACTCAGAAGGATTAATTGGAACAGCAGGCAAGGGTGTAGAAGGGACTGGAGCCAACTCAAACTGGTTCTACTTCACACAGAGTGGCTTTTTCCCAGATTGCAAAGCTGCCTTGTGCAGTGATTCCACAAGCTCTCATAAACCAGTGAGTGTTAGACCAGCTCTGTGCTTGGAAGGGAGATCTCTAAGGAACATCTGGGTGCTGCAGGATGTAGAGCTGGCAATTCTTTATGGTTTTCTTCCCTCTGGGTCAGTACATAATCATTAACTCAGCATGCTCTTCAGGGGTGCTGTGCTCATAGAATTTAAGACCAGAAGGGACAATTGTGATCAGGTAGTCTGACCTCCTGCACATCTCAGGCACAGAGCCTTACTCACCCCACCTTGTAAAGAACCCTAACCTCTGGCTGAGTTACTGAAGTCCTCAAATAATGGGGTGCTGCTTTTCAGATGAGAGATAAAACTGAGCTCCTGAATTCTTGTGGTCAATTCATTTAAGAGCCAGTGGTGTTTTTTGTAAGGGCTTTAGTCCTGATGTCCTTACCAAATTCCAGTGGAGAGAATTATATTTTGCTTAAGGTATTAACTTTTCTCCTTCTATAGTTTTTTGTCCTTAACTATTAAACAGCTACTACATTCCACCCCAGAGATGGCTGTATTTTAATGGTGGATGAGAAGATGCTTCTGTATTCCTTACCTACTATACCTAAGGCTTAATTAACAATTGCTTGTAAAGTGCTTTACAATCATAGGATGAAAGTTGGTGTAAAAGTACAAAGTAGTATTATTAAATAGGGGCAGAGAGTCAAAATATGTTAGCAGGTATAATGGATGGCTCAGGGCATTGATAATGTGCATTTCTCCTCTAGGATAATTCTTCAAGTCCAGCATGGATCAGCAGGGGCTGAAAGTTGTTGCTGTTTGATGTCTGGTTGGTTGCCTGTGTGCAGGGGTGGAAGTAACTTAAAGGACTTACTGGTACGCAGCGTGGCCGGGGTCCTGGACAAGGTTGGGGGGAAGGATCTTGGCCCCCAGAAGGTGCGGGGCCTCAGTCGGAATAGGTGGGGCTGGGGCCAGACTCCCCCAGGCAACCCTTCAGTGCTGCCCGGCCCACGCTGCCTGGGGCTCTGGTGGTGATTTAAAGAGCCTGGGGCTCCAGCTGCTGCTGGGAGCCACGGGCCCTTTTAAATTGCCGGGCCCTGGGACACTGCCCCATTTGCGGGTACGGTGCTTAAAGCACTGCTGTGGCAGCGCTTGAACGTTGGCTGTGTACCAGCAGCCATTTTGTTACCGATATCCCGTACCGGCTTACTTTCACCTCTGCTTGTGTGAAATGTATTTGCTGGGTCTCAATCCGGTTCCTGTTATCACCACACTTGATCCTTGCTGCCTTCCTTGACCGTCTCAACTGAGTGGGTGGGGTGTCTGAACTCCCCTTTTACCCTTAGAGGTGATCCCTCTGGGGCAGAAATGAAGCACATTGGTTGAATGGAGGGTGACAGAGGGTGCTGTACCTTTTGTGGGGATAAACCAGCACTGCCAGTCCTAAGCATTCAATAATCATGAGTCGGCTCCCCAAAACATGAGATTGGTTTAAAAATCATGAGATTTTCTAAAATGACAAACATGGGTTTTTTAATTTGCCTTCTGGTTTCTGAGCTTTTGGGGTGCACTCAGCTCACGATGTCCAGTTTTTCTCTGCAACTAGGAGAACCAGAAACTCTCTCTCTCAAGAAAAAAAACAGAAAAGCTTCAGATAACCCCCCCTTGTTCCAAGACTGGAGGAGCTGCTCTGTGTCCCATCTTGTCCCATTTGCAGTAGAGTTAATTCTCCTGCTGCTGTACCCTTCTGTGGTTTGTTGCACATCTGTTTCCTGCATGATGCTGTCTGATTGGGATGCAGTGACCTCAGATTTTCCCCACACCGCCCCCCACCCACTCTCTGTAGTTCCCTCAGTGGTTGAAGTCCTTCGCCGATAGCACCCAGAGCTCTTTAAATTCCTTTGTTTGACTCCAGTTATTGGTTTTGTTCTCTGGCTGAAAAAGTGGGGTTGCTTCGTTAATGGCCTTTGAAACAAACGGCCCTCTTGTGCTCAGTGGTTGAGGCTCCTTCTTTTCATGAGCAGAGGACTCTGATGTGGCTGTGAAGTGGGGCCTGCTAGCAGTGCCCTCTGGAGAGGAAAAAGGGGTCAGTGTTCTCTGGCTGCTGCCAATGTAACACTCTGCTCACCCTCCTGCAAGCCCTGGAATAGTATTGACCGTGGGGAGACAACTGTGGAGTTTAGTCGTGGGAGTGCTGGGCCTGGGCCAAGGTGGGCAGGGCTTGCCCCAGTGGAGGCTGGATCAGAGCAAGGTTGGAGGAAGGCAGTCCCTGTGCCCTAGACACGCTATGACGTGTTGCTCTTTGTAGCTCCTCCCCTTCACTGTGGCACAGCCCCCAGGTGGGACTTGATCACGTTGTTAATCTCTAACCCCCCAGGCCTGAGAGAAGGTTATTTAGTCAGTTCATCTAGCTATCCATATACCAAGGCCAAATCCTGAAAGCCATACTCACATTTGACTCAGGCACAAATTTCCACTGAGTTCACTGGGAATTTTGTCTGAGTTAGGACTTCTGGATTTGCCCATTAATTAATAGGAAACCTTGGTAGCAGGTCTGGGGGTCGCAAGATTGTTTGCATTACGGGAAATACCAACCCTCACCACTAACTTCTCATCAGGTAGATGCAGCCCGTCCTATGCCTCAGCCATTATGGTAAGATTCAACAACAGGGCAGCTTGTATAGAAACTAGAACATGTTGAGAACGGTTAGTGCCCACCTGGCAACTGACAAATCAAGAGGAGCCCTGTGACGTTTGCACATGGGGAGGGAAACCAGGCACAGTGCTCCTACTCTCTCTGGGTTGGATTAAGACATAAGCATTTTTTATATGCCTAGTGCCCAGCTGCCGGAGACAGGTGACTATGTCAGAATCACATATTTCATTTGATTTCAAGTAAATCTCCAGCCCTCCTAGTTACATAGAAAAGCTTGAAAATCTGATCCAAGTGTGAGCACTGCATCAACATCTTCCTGAGCCTGCAGACAGCCTCAGACACACAACAGGGTTTCGGAAAGCACACACAACCAAGGCCTGTCCTCTTGATGACCCTCAAAAAGGATTTAAAATGACACATGAAAACAGGATTTCTTGTTCTGTTGTGTGGGAGTGTTTGGCTGGAGCAAGAAGCAGAAAATGACCTTGAATCTGTATGGATCGACATCCCAACAGATAAAGCTCAAGATATATTATTTGGTGACTGCTACCGACCATCAAATCACGCTAGAATATGTAATGTGACATTCATCCTGTTATCTATAATATGTTGGGAAAAAACCCTGATCATGGGGGCTTCAGTTTGAATGACATGCTGGAGGTCTCATGTTGCCAGTACTAAAACATACTTGGAATTTTTAAACTTTATAGATGACAGTTTCCTAACTCAAAACGTGTTGCAGCCAACATGGGAGAATTCTATAGTACGTCTTGTCCTAACAGAGAAAGAGGAACTGATAACACAACTAAGAATTAATGGCCTTGATCTCATTAATAATGTGCAAGCAGAATAAAGTCCAGACCAGTACTATATATACTTGGTGCTTTAATAGGACCAATTTCACAAAGCCGAAAAAAATTATGAGCCAAATCAGCTTGGAGGAAGAATTTAAACAGAAAAGTGTGAATGATAATTGGGAATCATTTAAGAGGACTTTACTAGATGCCTCAAAAGCCACAATCCCACAATTGAGGAAGAAGGCCGTGCTGGTTAAAAAACTGAATAGATTTATAGGGGAAGTGAAGGCTATCTATAAAAAAATTAAAAAAATATATTGAACACATGGAAGAAAGGGAAAGTTGATAGTAATGAATATACATCAGAAGTTAGGAATTGTAAAAAATTGATGAGGGCAGCAAAGGGACACAAGGAGAAATCTATGACCAACAGAGTTAAGGACAATCGGAAGGAGTTTTAAAAATATAACAGGAACAAAAAGAATCCTGAGAATGGTATTGCTTCATTACTAGATGGAAATGGTAGAATTATCAATAATAATGCATAAAAGGCAGAGGTGTTCAATGCATATTTCTGTTCTGTATTTGTGGAAAAAACAGATTACGTAGTCTCATCATATGGTTATGAAAACAGTCTTTTCATTCCATTAGTATCTCTGGAGGATGTTAAACAGAAGCTGCTAAAGTTAGGTGTTTTTTTTAAAACAGTAGGTCCAGTTAACTTGCATGTAAAAATTTTAAAAGAGCTGGCTGAGGAGCTTGCTGGACTGTTAATGATGATTTTCAGTAAGTCTTGGAGCACTGGACAGTGCTTTCAGAAGTCTGGTAGAAAGCAAATGTGCCAATTTTTAAAGCAGGTAAACGGTCTGACCTGGGTAATTATAGGCCTGTCAGTCTGACATTGATACTGGACAAGATAATGGAGCAGCTGTATAGGACCTGATTAATAAAGAATTAAAGGAGAGTAATGTAATTAATGCCAATCAACATGGGTTTATGGAAAATTATCCTGTCAAACTAACTTGATATCTTTTTTATGAGATTATAAGATTGGTTGATAAAGGTAATAGTGTTGACGTAATATATTTAGACTTCTGTAAGACACTTAACTTGGTACCACACAACATTTTGATTAAAAAACTAGAATGATATGAAGTTCACATTTCACATGTTAAATGGATTCAAAGCTGGCTAATTTATAGGCCTCAAAATGTAATTGTAAATGGGAAATCATCATCATGTGGGTCTGTTTCCAGTGGGGACCCGCAGGGATTAGTTCTTGGCGCTACATTATTTAAACATTTTTATCAATGACCTAAAACATAAAATCATCACTGATAAAGTTTGCAGATGACACAATGATTGCGGGAATGATAAATAATGAAGAGGACAGGTAACTGGTTGAGAGCGATCTGGGTCACTTGGTAAACTGGGCGCAAGCAAACAATGTGCAATTTAGTATGGCTAAATGTAAATGTATGCATTTTGGAGAAAAGAAGGTAGACCATACTTACAGTATAGGGACTCTGCCCTGGGAAGCAGTGACTCTGAAGAGGATTTGGGGGTCATGGTGGAAAATCAACTGCTGGCCCTAGCTGAACAATGTGATGCTGTGATGAAAAGAGCTAATGAGAACTTGTGATGCATAAACAGGGGAATCTCTAGTGGGAGTAGAGGTTATTTTAGTAGTAGAGAAGTTTATATTTGGCACAAGTGTGATTGCTGCTGGAATACTATGTCTAATTCTGGTGCCCACAATTTTTACAGGATTCAGAGAAGAGCCACAAGAATGATTAAAAGATTAGAAAACATGCCTTATAGTGATAGACTCAAGGAGCTTAATCTATTTAGTTTAACAAAAAGACTATTAAAAAGTGATTTAATTACAGACTGAGCGTATCTACATGGAGAACAAATATTTAATAATGGGCTCTTCAATATAGCAGAGAAAGGTATAACACGGTCCAGTGGCTGGAAGGTGAAGCTAGACAAATTCAGACTGGAAATAAGGTGTACATTTTTGACAGTGAGGGTAATTAGCCATTGGAACAATTTACCAGGATTATGGTGGATTCTCCATCACTAATAATTTTAAAATCAAGATTGGATGTTTTTCTAGAGGATCTGCTCTAGGAATTATTTTGGGGAAGTTCTGTGGCCTGCATTATACAGGAGGTCAGACTAAATGATCACAATGGTCCATTCTGGCCTTGGAGTCTGTGAATGTAGGAACTCAAACTAGGCATGCAAAGGATACAAGCAAGGGAAGAAAGGTAAGCAGCAGGGTACGGACCCTGGACTTCAGGAAAGCAGACTTCGACTCCCTCAGGGAGCGGATGGGTAGGATCCCCTGGGGGACTAACATGAAGGGGAAAGGAGTCCAGGAGAGCTGGCTGTATTTCAAGGAATCCCTGTTGAGGTTACAGGGACAAACTATCCCGATGAGTCGAAAGAATAGTAAATATGGCAGGCGACCAGCTTGGCTTAACGGTGAAATCCTAGCGGATCTTAAACATAAAAAAGAAGCTTACAAAAAGTGGAAGGTTGGACATATGACCAGGGAAGAGTATAAAAATATTGCTCGGGCATGTAGGAATGAAATCAGGAGGGCCAAATCGCACCTGGAGCTGCAGCTAGCAAGAGATGTCAAGAGTAACAAGAAGGGTTTCTTCAGGTATGTTGGCAACAAGAAGAAAGCCAAGGAAAGTGTGGGCCCCTTACTGAATGAGGGAGGCAACCTAGTGACAGAGGATGTGGAAAAAGCTAATGTGCTCAACGCTTTTTTTGCCTCTGTCTTCACTAACAAGGACAGCTCCCAGACTGCTGCGCTGGGCATCACAACATGGGGAGTAGATGGACAGCCCTCTGTGGAGAAAGAGGTGGTTAGGGACTATTTAGAAAAGCTGGACGTGCACAAGTCTATGGCGCCGGACGAGTTGCATCCGAGAGTGCTAAAGGAATTGGCGGATGTGATTGCAGAGCCATTGGCCATTATCTTTGAAAACTCATGGCGAACGGGGGAAGTCCCAGATGACTGGAAAAAGGCTAATGTAGTGCCAATCTTTAAAAAAGGAAAGAAGGAGGATCCTGGGAACTACAGGCCAGTCAGCCTCACCTCAGTCCCCGGAAAAATCATGGAGCAGGTCCTCAAGGAATCAATCCTGAAGCACTTACACGAGAGGAAAGTGATCAGGAACAGTCAGCATGAATTCACCAAGGGTAGGTCATGCCTGACTAATCTAATAGCCTTCTATGATGAGATTACTGATTCTGTGGATGAAGGGAAAGCAGTGGATGTATTGTTTCTTGACTTTAGCAAAGCTTTTGACACGGTCTCCCACAGTATTCTTGTCAGCAAGTTAAAGAAGTATGGGCTGGATGAATGCACTATAAGGTGGGTAGAAAGTTGGCTAGATTGTCGGGCTCAACGGGTAGTGATCAATGGCTCCATGTCTAGTTGGCAGCCGGTGTCAAGTGGAGTGCCCCAGGGGTCGGTCCTGGGGCCGGTTTTGTTCAATATCTTCATAAATGATCTGGAGGATGGTGTGGATTGCACTCTCAGCAAATTTGCAGATGATACTAAACTGGGAGGAGTGGTAGATACGCTGGAGGGCAGGGATAGGCTACAGAGGGACCTAGACAAATTGGAGGATTGGGCCAAAAGAAACCTGATGCGGTTCAACAAGGATAAGTGCAGGGTCCTGCACTTAGGACGGAAGAACCCAATGCACAGCTACAGACTAGGGACCGAATGGCTAGGCAGCAGTTCTGCGGAAAAGGACCTAGGGGTTACAGTGGACGAGAAGCTGGATATGAGTCAGCAGTGTGCCCTTGTTGCCAAGAAGGCCAATGGCATTTTGGGATGTATAAGTAGGGGCATAGCGAGCAGATCGAGGGACGTGATCGTTCCCCTCTATTCGACATTGGTGAGGCCTCATCTGGAGTACTGTGTCCAGTTTTGGGCCCCACACTACAAGAAGGATGTGGATAAATTGGAGAGAGTCCAGCGAAGGGCAACAAAAATGATTAGGGGTCTAGACTTATGAGGAGAGGCTGAGGGAACTGGGATTGTTTAGTCTGCGGAAGAGAAGAATGAGGGGGGATTTGATAGCTGCTTTCAACTACCTGAGAGGTGGTTCCAGAGAGGATGGTTCTAGACTATTCTCAGTGGTAGAAGAGGACAGGACAAGGAGTAAAGGTCTCAAGTTGCAGTGGGGGAGGTTTAGGTTGGATATTAGGAAAAACTTTTTCACTAAGAGGGTGGTGAAACACTGGAATGCATTACCTAGGGAGGTGGTAGAATCTCCTTCCCTGGAAGTTTTTAAGGTCAGGCTTGAGAAAGCCTTGGCTGGGATGATTTGATTGGGGATTGGTCCTGCTTTGAGCAGGGGGTTGGACTAGATGACCTCCTGAGGTCCCTTCCAACCCTGATATTCTATGATTCTATGATTCTATTCTATGCGTATCTCACCAGGACATGGGAGCGGAAATGACTCCACAATGCCATTCCCTACTTCCTCACTCCACCGACACCCATCCTTAATATCCATCACCCTGCCCTTTCCAATACCCACTTCCTCAATATGGATCTTCTTCTCAGTCTCCCCGTACATATCACCTGCTCTCACAGTACCCTTTACTCCTGTTCCCATTACTCATCCCTCATTGCTCTCCCCAGTCCCTACCATACAACCCTAAAAATCTCTCCCCAGTGCCTATCATTAATCTACCAATATAAATCCTCCTCCAATAACGGTGTCTCCAGTACCCATCCTACAGTATCTACCGTCTTTCCACTCCCCGTCTCCATCACCTCCCGTATCCTCTCTGCCAAAACTAACAACACCCTTCTAACATTCCTCCCTCAACACCCATCTCTTCACACTCACAGTTCCTATAGAAGAAACATTAGGATGACTGCATTGAGTGAGCATTAAAACACGGCTCATTTAGTGTTAGGGCCCTAATAAAAAAAATACTGCAATTTTGGACCGTAATAGCTCTCCCAAAGCATTGCAGTAGCACTGTTGTGAATTGTAATGTTTCAGAGCATTACTATAGGAGATACCAATATATTTTTAAGGAGGTCAATTAATAATAATTAAATACTAAATACTTTGCACAGAAGAAAGAAAACACAGAGCCCTAGCTAGTTCTCCAGTCACTGACTCCCGATCTTGGGACAGTATCTTGTCACCAGATCAGCCATAATGACCATGTGCTAGGGAAACAGTTTTATGCCATTTGTTTTACAGTCATACTGCTGCCCTTGCTCCGATGAGCAGGGAGACCTACCTTGCAGGCAGCATGTGATTTGCTGTAAGGAGATGCTCCAGTTGGAGCCAACTTTGAAACCTGCTGTGCAGATGTGAAGCTGGCTTCTACAGGCCATGTGGCTTTGCAGCCGCACGCATAAGCGTGCCCAAGCATATGTTTGTATGCTGTGTTATCATGCATGGATGTGTGTGTATGAATCATAGAGAGAGAGAATCATAGAATATCAGGGTTGGAAGGGACCTCAGGAGGTCATCTAGTCCAACACCCTGCTCAAAGCAGGACAAATTTTTGCCTCAGATCCCTAAATGGCCCCCTTAAGGATTGAACTCACAACCCTGGGTTTAGCAGGCCAATGCTCAAACCACTGAGCTATCCCTGCCCCCATGCATGCACATGTGTGTCCATGCACACATGTATGTGCATTTGTTTGTGCGATATGTTTTGATGCATTGCTCTGTGTGTGCAAATGTATTTGCATGCTCATGTGAGTGTTTCTGTGCACAGGGACATATGGGTGTGATTATATACAGTAAACACCGAGGTCTATGTAAGCTAGTTTGTGTTTGTATGTTCATAAAGATGTGTTTGTGTGCATTGGGGGTCTGCCTTTTTAAATATGTCTGCAAATGAAAGTGTGTGTACATGGGTATGTGTTTGCCTTTATGGCTGTGCAACTCGCAGGCCTATATTTGTGTGTAAGAATGCATGCACAAACCCTCACTTTTATGAAAAGTGCTGAAGAATCATTAATGCCCATGCAGAAGACATAAGAGGGCACTTCTTAAGGTCTCATTGGAAAGACCCAATGTACATCTACTGCAGAAGGATGAAAGGCTAGATTCTCCCTCCTGTGTTTTGAGTGTGGAGTGCCAAGGATTTCAACCTTGAAGTTTAGACTTCTAAGTCATCTCCTTACCTGGGTATCAGCTGGAGAACATATTAAAATGAATGTCACTAATATACTAATGCAAATAATTTCACTATACTATGTGGAACATGTTGCAGGCTGTCGACTCGTGGTGTATATAGATGTATGTGTGTGGTTTCTCCTCAGGTCGGTGTTTCCATGGTCTTGTGGTGGGCAGAGACTGCAGGCTCTGAGAACTGGAGTCAGTTTCAAGGTGCTGTGATTTGACTCTTTGAGGAATGTATTAGTAAATTGAACCCCTACCAGTGAGTGTGGGACCAAACTTTTTTTCAAGACAGTTGCTGCATAGGGAATCAAAGGTTGAATGTATGAACTATGGGGCATGTACTCATGTATGGAGGAAGAAGAGGGATGGTATCATGGAGCACCTGGGTCTGTATAGGTGAAGGGGGTGCTTCTGTAGATTCCTACATAGATATAGGCAGCCACAATGAATAGTGTGTGCGAATATGTAATAATCCCAAGGTTGCTTTCTCTATACCCACTTTCACTAGCAGTGCGTCATATTGCAGGTCCCAGACATCAGCCTTTATAGCAGCACTGTGAAAGCAACAAGAAAGCAAATCTGAGCTGGGTGTTAACACTGGAGACAATGGGAGCAGAAGCCATCTGTTTGCTGTTGTTACTTTGCTGTTCTTCCTTCTTTTGGATGTTGTTTGTATTACTTCCTCAGTCTGTTTGTTGGTTTCTGGGAGCTGGGTTTTCATATCGCTGTAGCTTGGTTGAAGATTTGTGTTGCAAGCACAGCTCTCCCTGCTTTGTATCTATATTTCCCTGGCTAACTCATGTGTGAATCACATATCTGGGTCCAGGCTGCATCCTGCTTTACATTTACCTCATCAACCACTGCATGAGACAGACATGTTGTTTGCATGCCTCCCTCTGTTTTGATCCTGCATTTCCCTTGCAAACAGCATGAATCACATGTTCTGGCTGCATAATTTGAACTAGGTTTTACAGAAGACACATTCTGAATTAGCAAACATTTTCTCTTTATTGGTAACAGCACATTTTATCTAGTCTTGGTCGCAAACTGCTGGGGGCTGCAGTATACAGGATTTCACAGCTCCAAAAGGCACAAGGAGATATCCTTACTGGGTGAGATACTATCATGATACAAAGGCAACAGCTGAAGTAAAGATACTGCAGAACTCTTATCCAGATTTGACTTTTCCCAAATTTCAGGAGTTTTTGATTTTGGAACTAGATTTTGGGTCAGGCCCCGCTCTAGACTGGAGCTCTCATGATTCAGACACAGTACCAGAATGGTTAATCTGTAACCGTGGCCTTATGTATATTCTGCAATTCTACAACCACCGTATTTGCTGCAGAGTATACACTGTGCCACGGATTTCTGCTTCAGTATCTTAGTTCTCATTTAAAAAAAATTGTAGTCCTCTTAATCATAGAATCATGGGATCATAGGACTGGAAGGGACCTTGAGAGGTCATCTAGTCCAATCCACTGCAGTCCTCATGGCAGGACTAAGTATTATCTAGACCAGGGGTGGGCAAACTTTTTGGCCCAAAGGCCACATTTGGGTGGGAAAATTGCATGCAGGGCCATGAATATAGGGCTGGGGCAAGGAGTTGGGGTGCAGGAGGGAATGTGGGGTGTGGGAGGAGGTGTGGTGTGCAGGAAGGGTCTCAGGGCAAGGGGTTGGGGCGCAGGAGGGGTGTGGGGTACTAGAGGGGGCTCAGGGCAGAGGGTTGGGGTGGGGGAGGGAGTGCGGGGTTTAGGAGGGGGTGCGGTGTGCATGAGGGGGCTCAGGGCAAGGGGTTGGGGTGCAGGGTACTGGAGGGGGCTCAGGGCAAGGGGTTGGGGTGCGGGGTGCAGGAGAGGTTCTGGGTGCGGGCTCCGGCCTGGCGCCGCTTACCTTGTGCGGCTCCGGGGTGGCAACGGCGTGCAGCGGGGCTAAGGCAGACTCCTTGCCTGCCCTGGCCCCACGCTGCTCCCAGAAGCAGCCGGCACCATGTCCCTGCGGCCCCTGGGGGCGGGGGGGCGCAGAGGTCTCCGTACACTGCTCTTGCCTGCGGGTACCGCCCCCCACAGCTGCCATTGGCTGAGAACGGGGAAACGTGGCCAATGGTAGCTTCGGGGGAGGTACCTGCAGGCGAGGGCAGCGCACAGAGCCCTCTGCCTCTCCCCCGTCTCCCAGGTGCCGCAGGGACATAGTGCCGGCCACTTCTGGGAGCGGCGCGGGGCCAGGGCAGGCAAGGAGTCTGCCTTGGCCCTGCAGCGCCACAGGGGTGGCAATCCTGTGAGCTGGATCCAAAACCCTGATGGGCCGGATGCGGCCCGCGTGCCGTAGTTTGCCCATCCGTGATCTAGACCATCCCGGACAGGTGTTTATCTAACCTGTTCTTAAAAATCTCCAATGTTGGTAATTCCACAGCCTCCCTGGGCAATTTATTACATGCTTATCCACCCTGACAGTTGGGAAGTTTTTCCTAATATCCACCCTTAACCACCCTTGCTGCAATTTAAGCCCATTGCTTCTTCTCCTATCCTCAGAGATTAAGAAAAACAATTTTTCTCCCTCCTCCTTGTAACAGCCTTTTATGTACTTGAAACTGTTATCGTGTCCCCTCTCAGTCTTCTCTTCTCCAGATTAATTGTGAAGTAAAACTTGAGACTATGAGCTGAGGGTGAGTGATGCAGTGATGTCTGTCTGAGTCAGCAGCGATCCTGAAACAATACCTTTAACAGAGTGAACTGCTTGATTCATCTTCTTTGGGATGTTGACTCAGAATCCTAAAGATGATAACATAAATGTAAACATTGCTAATTGGTGCACTGCTGATCATATGGGAGACACATCCAGCTAACGTGCCTGTCCTACAATCCCAAACAGCTTCCCAGGCTTTCCCAGTGCTAAAAGCCCCAGTTGTCCTCAATCCTGCTCCTCAAATCCTTCAGCTTCTCCCTTAACTTCTGCAGTCCAGTTATATATTGTCAACACAAACATCTACAGCAGTCAAAGACTGACATGGACTGCACAGAGGACATTGTAGCACAAATTGAATTTAGTGTCAAATTAAATAATACAGAGGTTACTGTACTGATTGCAGAGGGGAGTTGGGCACCCATGCCTCAATAATAATAATTGGATGTGTGGAGGGGAAATAAAATCATATTTGGAGAAAACACCCTTGACTTTAGTAGGGGCCCAACCTCTTTCCTCCCCCTACCACCAACAGCTAATGCTGTGTGCCTCAGCATCATTGCAGAAGCTCCAAACAGTGCCCCAGTCCAGGCACACAAATAGGCAGGGCAGAGACACTAACACAAGTAGCTTAGTGTTTAGTGTTATTGAGTGAACATGTGAGACAATTCCTATTATAAATTAGCCTCAAGTTTGCTTAAAACTCAGGCCAGGGTCGGACTTTGAGTCTGTAACTAAACAAGAAGGGAGGGGAATTTGGTATTTGGTTAATGACAGCTTCAGACCACACTAGTGCTGAGAGTCCTCTAAGGTACTGTGGTTAGATCCTCTGTGTCGTAGTTAGTTCTGCAGTCCCACTGCTGCTGAGCTTGAACAACGAACAAATGGGTGCTTTATTAACACACAGACGTGTGTGACCTATTATGAAATCTATGCAGGATCTTTGCCTAAATAAAAGCATACAAATAAAATTCTGGGGCAGCAATGTATGGTGCCTGCAGTGGCCTCCCTCCCCCGATGATTCTTGGTCGGCACACGCTGCTGTAAAGCGATCCCATGTGCACCAGCACCTGACACATGCCCAGACTCTTTCACAGAGGCTTTGTTGCATGCCCCTCCCTGGAGTGGGGAACAGGCAAGAGGATGGGGAATGCATGTCCTGCTGCCAGATTCTCAGCTGCCTGCTGCTACTCTTGGAATTCTGCTCTAGCAGCTGAGCAGGGTTGCAGCTATTCATCTTCCGCTCCTGTTCCTTCCATGTTTAGAGCTTGACTAACTGAATGCCTTCAGAGATGCTAATATCCCACATGCTCCCCAAGCCCAGGAGCAGCTCAAAGACTTATCATTTGGAACAGGAGGCTATGTCTGTTTCTACAAATATAGAACCGTTTAAAAAAATCAAACTAACCTACATCTTAGGCCATGGGTGGGCAAACTTTTTGGACTGAGGGCCACATCGAGGTTCTGAAACTGTATGGAGGGCCAGGTAGGGAAGGCTGTGCCTCCCCAAACAGTCTGGCCCCTGTCCCCTATCCGACCCCTCCCACTTCCTGCCCCTTGACTGCCCCCCTCAGAACCTCTGACCCATCCAACTGCCCCCTGCTCCCTGTCCCCTGACTGCCCCCCAGGACCACCTGCCCCTTATCCAACTCCCCCGCTCCCCGCCCCCTTATCATGCTGCTCAGAGCAGCATGTCTGGCAGCTGCGCTGCCCGGCTGCTGCCAGCCATGCCGCCGTGCTGTCCGGCAGGAGCTCGCAGCCACGCCGCCAGAGTGCTGGCGACACGGCGAGCTGAGGCTGCAGGGAGGGGGGACAGCAGGGGAGGGTCTGGGGGCTAGCCTTCCCGGCTGGGAGCTCAAGGACCAGGCAGGACGGTTCTGCGAGCTGGATGTGGCCCATGGGCCATAGTTTGCCCACCTCTGTCTTGGGCCGTACTTTACATTCTCCCAAATATAGCTGGGTTGAGACATGGTTTGTGAGACAGCTAAAGGTTGTCTTGTTGTGTGTCTCTGAAACTGGGTCAAAAACCTGGATGGTCCAAATGGGCAGAGGACAGTCATGTTGTAATTGGGTCCCTTGACTTGTTTCTAATTTTAGTAAAGGCAGGCAATTAGACATAAGCCCCAACCAAACTCTCAGATCCAATCCTTATTTAAAAAAATACCACTGTGACTGCCGCAAACACTGCAGTATCTGTACTGTATATTGTTTGGAATTGATACTGTAGTACTTCAGGTTTTTTTTAATAAGGTCATCTTCAAAACCTAAGATGAGTTCCAGATCAGAATTGAGTAAATGGCCCCTGTCTTTATAATGGGCTAAATCAAAACCACTGATCTGAGCACCCCTAAAACTTAGATTGTGGATGTTTGGAAATCTGGATCCAAATTGTGAAATTTGAGCCTATCTGTATTTCAGAACCATAATGTTTCACATGTTCTGTCTCTGGCAGTGTTTGCTATTCAGTATCTTGTTGTTGGCTTGCACCAAGAGAGGCTGGCAGAGCAAGTGTGTTAAACAAGATGTTGGAGACTCTCAGAGTCTCATGTGAGGCCTGCACTGGTTTCCTTTTTGAACCTCCTCATTAGTGGGTTGCTTTGCTTATAGTAATGATGGTTAAAACTCAGAAGTTTGAGTTTTGATCAGGGAGGATGATCCTTCGTTCTGCATAACCATCCAGAACGTCTTGGGTCTGTGTTGTAATTTGAATGAAATAAACAAGCAATCAGCAGGATCAAATTGATGATAACAGCTTTGAACCGTATTACTCTTCTTTTGCCTCCATTCTCTCTCCTGTCCTGTTTGCCTCTAGTGCTCTCAAGTGGGTATTTTATCTTCTTACTCCTGTGTTCAGTTAGCTTTAGCTACACCTTCCTTCCCATCTGGGCTAGAGAGCAAATGAAAACAGGCTCTCTCATGAGACTTGTTCTACCTCCTGCTTTTGGTCAGGCCAGAAATATAGAGCAACGCCCATGTATATTTTAGTACTTTTCGTTTCAATCCCAGTTGGAACCCAGAAGTACAACAGGGCAGAGGAATGAAACAAAGAAAAGTTAAACCAAATGGTTTGGAACCTCAGAAAAGGTTTGGGGTTTGGTTTGAGGCAAAGATTTGGGATTGTGGGGAGGGGACAAAGAATTCTTATTTTATCTGAACTGGTTCACTCACCCATCCCTAGTTGCTTGTGTTTCCATTTCAGTTACTTTATTGGCATGACAAGATACGCACATCTTGCCAAAGTCAATACATTAAGTGTCTGTGCCCAGGGCAGGCTTAATAGTAGCAACGGGAGAGCTGTGTTTGATATATGATGTCTGTTATTGTTCCTTTCTGACTAGGTGGCGGCAGCCTGCCACGTATTGTGGCTTTGGGCTTTGCCGTGCATAGGCAAGAGAGATCTGAGCGGTGAAGTTTAGCTCGGGGGGCTCCCGATGGTTTGGATGTGAGGTTCCGCTTTAGGCTTGCAGGAATAGGAGTGAGTGGGGAAGCTCTGATCTGGCCCAGTCACTAGAACTGTTGGGCTAACACTTCATTCTGGGGCAGTGTCCAGATCAGCAGTGAGGAGAGGTTTCCAGTGGAGACCCAGTTTCTGGCATTGGAGAGGGAGAGGAGGAAGCATCTAATCAGCCCAGAGAAGGGTGACGAGTTCCAATTAGCCCTCAGCTGTATCCTTGTTAAATACCTGTCTGTCATTCTGCTGCAATAGTGAAGAAGATTAAGTGGATGTAGAGTTCTAAACATGGCAGACCTAAACCTACAGCCTTAAACTGTGCTTGAAGCACTTTCATATACACTATCCAGGATTGGAGTCTTCCAAGGAAATCTGTTGCAGGAAGTGGTGTTGATGATTCAGTAGATAGATGATAGCCTTCCTTCTCACTCAACACAGTGAATGCACCAGGATGGTGTGAGGAGGTACTGCCCTTTGTTAAAACAAAGGGCCGCCTGACTGCTTGAGCACCATTAAAAAATGCTGGTTTTCTTTTTTTCGCCAGGATAGAGAAGTTTATGGTGATTATCTGGTCAGATTATCATTTGCATATGTACTTTCTGCATCCCTCAATTCCCTTTCTACAGTTTCAGTTGGATCCATGATTTGTCTTCATTCCCTGTCCTGAGCTGTTGTATAGTGTTTCTGTACTGTATGCGGTTAAACAGCAGCCGCATCCCAGCCTAGAAGGGAAATAATAATGGTTCCCTGCATCTGATTTTAGTGCATCTTTTATTATAGAGATTAAATCTTTGTAAGGTGGTGGAATGATTTAGCAGAAGAAAATACAGTGGCAGTCAATCAGCAGGATCTCTTCCTTAAGGGAAGAAAATTAAGTGACCATAGATAAGCAAAGAGAAAACTGTTCCACGTTTGGGATTCAGCTCGGAATTGTGACCTTGATTGTGGCACCCAGCCTCCCCAAAGGTATCCTGTCCGCTTGGCCTCCCTGGGTTATACCCCGTCTGTTAAAACCCTGTGCCAGAGATGGGGTAAATTGAGGTTAACCCCTTGTTCATGGGGGGTCCTGCCCTCTTCCAGAGTCTCACTGTAGAACATAAAAAGGGATGCCACTCACAACCCAGGGGAGACGAATAGCATCCTTGATGCCCTGCACGGTGCTTTAAGAAAGTCCCTTTAGCTGCTTTGTGCCTCAGTTTCCTCGCCTGTTAAATGAGGCTGCTAATCTTTGGCCATCCCTCTATGCGAGGATGATGTCTGCCAAGGGGGTTCACTGGTGGGTTTTTAAGTGGCTGAGGAGCCCAGTTCATGCCCTGCAGGTTTTCCCACAGAAGTGACAGGTGTAATCTTGGAGGAAGTCTAGTTGTTGGCTGGACTGTTGTGCCCTTTCTTTCCTCCCTTGTCGCTTCTCTGTCTCCTGAGCACGTCTGTTCTCCTCCAAATGAGCTGTGGCTTGGTGTATGGGTGGCGCCGCTGTGTTCTGTTCCGCGCCGAGCCCTCCCAGTTTGTTGGGTTGATGCCTCCCGTTTTAAGGTGTACTTTCAGTATGTCTTTAAAGCGCTTCCACTGCCCTCCGTGAGCCCTGTTTCCCTGACTTAACTGAGATAAGAGTACTTGCTTCGGGAGGCAAGTGTCGGGCATATGTGCACAGTGACCAGCCCAGCAGAGTTGGTGTTTCCTGACCTGCACTTCTATACTGCTGATGTTGGCTGCAGAGAGAATGCTGATGTTAGTGTGTCAGTCTTCCCAGCTGATCCTGAGAATCCTCCTGAGGCAGTGCTGCTGGAACCACTCCAGCCACTTGAGATGTCGTCGGTAGGTTACCCAGGTCTCACACCCATAGAGAAGGGTGGGGATGACAACTGCCTTGTAAACCAAGATCTTGGTGCCTGTTTGCAGATCCCTATAATTGAAGACTATTGGCACAGCGGATCCTGTATTCAATTTCTGTGTCAATGATGGCTGTTTGCGAGAGGTGGCTGCCAAGGTATGGAAAATGGTCCACATTTTCCAGGGGTTCTCCACTGATGGTGTTTTGTGGAGTACAAATTGTAGTTTGTGCAGATGAGGGTTGGTAAACTACCTTGGTTTTCCCAATGTTGAGAGAGAGACCCAGGCTGCGATAGGCACCTGAAAAAAGGTTTAGGATATTTTGCAGGTCGGTCTCGGTGTGTGCAAGAATGACTCCGTCATCTGCATACTGAAGGATCAGTGATGTCAATTAGATTTTGTTTGGAGATGTCGGAAATTGAGGAGTTGACCATCCATGAATAGTACTGGCCTATTGTCCCTCACAGAAAGGGGCAAGTGGAGCTTGCGAAGCTGAATTCGTTCCTCTTCATTAAGCACTTTGAGATTCTAGCGGGTGGGGGTGCTGGAGAAGGCAAAGAGTTATTTATATCATACCGCAAACCCCAGAAATCAAATGGCAAGTGCAGCAGCAGATGCTGCAGGATTCCAGGCTGCTTTGGGCCTTACTTGGGAGTTCAGAACCCTTGCTTTTTCATGGGAACAAGGCTGTGGAAGAATCCCACACCCAAATCCAAGGCAGGCTATATGTTACATGTAGGGCTCAAATATTAAACATTAAGAAGGGGGCTCCTCCTCTTCTCCTCCCCTCCCCCAGTGTCATTAAGCATCCTGCTTACACATAAACCTTCTGTTTATTATCTGGGAAGGGAAGGGGTAAGGGCTATCTCTGACTGACTGACTGACTCCCTCCTTCCTCTGGCTGTTTGCACGTTAATTAGCTCATCTGTACGAGACAAGCTTGCAGCCCTACAGAGATGTGATTCAGTGACCGAACAATGTCCAATTATCCCAGCTCAGGGAGCAAGAGGCAGGCTGCTGGCACGTGGATGTCACAACCCCAGCCAGATGGCTCCTTGAACTTACTTGGCTAGGGCCAGTAACACTGCTTGGGGAATTTGAGACGTGTCAGCAGTTTCAGCCGAGCACTTTTCCGAGCTACCAGCAACATAGTTGTCTGAAATATTAGGAATGACTTCGCTCCCACCACCAGCCCATTGAGGAATGCACAGAATGGAAGAAGCTGCTGATGACTTGAATGCTCAGCGGCATAAAAATTCATATGTGAAATGAGTCTTTGGAGTCTCAAGTTGTTTTCTTTTTCTGTGGGCAGTTTAATAACTTGGTGCAGACATAGTACAGTAATAACACCTTAGCTTTCTGAAGGACCTTTCATCTGAAAATGCTTCATCCATCTATCAAGCTATTGATCTATGTAAAATACAGAAGCAATCGGAGGGAGTATAGGCCTGTAAATAGGGCACTGCAATAGGTTCAGGATTCTACTCCAGGGTTGCTGTTGACTTACTGTGTGACTTTGAGCAAGTCACTTCCCTGCTCTGTGAAAATGGGAGTAATGATGCTAACCCATCTTTCTGAAGAGCTATGGGTGAAAGTGCTCTGTGTGGACTCATTATTATTGTTACACAGTTTGAGGGGTCTTGGATCCCATGAATTACTTCACCTATTACTGAAATGCAGTCACCTTAGGGAACATAGGAACTGTCTTTCTGGATCAGACCGTGGTCCATCTGGTCCAGTATCCTCTGGCTGACAGTGGCCAGCACCAGCTGCTCCAGAGGGAGGTGCCAGGAATGGCAGAGTGGACAGTTATGGGATAATATGCCTGTAAGGGAAGTGCCTTCCTCCCCCTGGTGGGATAGTGGTTAGCTTATGCACTGAAGGATGAGGTTTTATATCTTGAAGAGAACATGGCAGCTCTTTAATAGTACCTAGCAACACTGCCCAACACCTTAGGGCAGGAAAGAAAAAAAACAGTGTCTAAATGAAAGAGCAAAAGGGATAACCTGAATAGGGATTTGGCCAGGGCTCTGGCTTTAACCCTGCTATTCTGGCAAAGAGTGCTAGCAGAGCTTTGGAGACCAGAACCTCCATATTGCAGCCATTCTAAAAGACAGCACCTTCAGCAGTCCAGCCTTTCCTGAGCCCATGCTTGGATATTAGTGCTACTGACTCACAGCAAAGACTGCCACCACCACCTAGGTTTCTCCTGAAGATCTCCTATCCAAGTACTAGCCGGGTCCTACCCTAATTAATTTGTCGCAGCTGATATCACAGCCAGGGGAGCAGCTGGCTAAAGAAATGGCTGAAAGGAGCAGAGTGTGAATGAGAGATGAAAAAATCCTGTGGTGGAGCAGAATGGAGGGAAAGAATGGGGAAATGAAAGAGAGGTGAAGGTGGCAGAGAGAAACTGTGTGAGGAATCTGCAAGCCAAATAATGGTGCTGAATGAGAGTGGATGGCCGTGGGGAAGGCATGGAGGGAGAACTGAAGAGTGACATGCAGTGGTAGAAGACAAAGAACTGTTCTGCCATAGGCAGGAGAATAAGGGCAGATGCAAAACTTTCTGAACAAGACTTAAAGTCATGGCAGATTGAGTGCTAGGGGTAGAGCCAATGGAAAGACTCTCCTGTTTAGGTAGGTACAAGACAATTACACTGCCAGCAATAGGTGTAGTGCTCAGGAGAGGCAACAGAAAGAGAGAGAGAGAATATAGTATAAAAGTGCAAAGAATTCTTTTCATTATCCTAATCCCCTATTTCCAGACACCGAAAAACATTGGCCTTTTTCGGTGAAATTGCTCCTGGTTGTTTTCAGTCTAAGAAACAAATCTTGTTTTGGAAAGTTTGAGAAAATGCCATTCAGCTGTTTTCTGTGTGACTGGAACATGAGCAATCAAGCTTTTCACCAGTTAAAGAAATTTGCCCACTGTTCTTTTAATGCCTGGATAATTAAAAAACAAAAACAAAATACCAAGCTTCCTTCTCAGAACAACACCAAATTTGATGTGTCCATGGAGTGCTCCATGATCACCAGGTATTTTGCTTCACTTGAAGAAATTTGACTTTGAAGTAAAGTCATAGACATTTAAAATTAGCCTTCTGAGAGTGCATCAGCTTCCTTAATTCTGGAAGCATGCACCATGGTGCAAAGATCTGAAAGTGCTCACATTTCATAGTCTCCTAGAAATGAGAGGGATTTACCATGCAGCAAACCATCAAAATGTAAGGAAGTTTGATTAAACATGAGCTCAACACTGTTTTCCTGCAACAACTCTTCTTATATTGCAACTTCTGATTTCTGCTGTATAATTAACGTCTTAAAGCCAATGGCACAGCAAACTCTACTTGCAGGACAAGTCATTTGAGGATCTGTCTAGAAGAGACACAAAGGAAACAGGGCCCAAAAAAACCAAGCATTTGGCATTGGAATGTTGAGAACCCCAGTGTTGTAGACTACATGGGGATTTTCTTTTGTTCTTCGTGCCGTCTTCTTTCTTGTTCTCTACTCCCTCCGTCCTAGTTCCTTCCCTTCTTCCTCTTTATTCCCAGCAGCTACCCAGTTCCCCCTCCCTGCCCCGAATCACTGGGCAGATGGGCTCTTCATCAGGGAGAGATTTAGTAGCACTACTGGAAATGGTGTAAAAATGGGGATTTAATCAGGGCGCTTGCAGTGGACACTATTGGTCAGAGGGTTCTCAGAATTCAGAACACAGAACAGTTGCTTCTTTCATAGACTGCTGTGGAATAAGCACAGATCTGTTCCCCCCAGGGCATTTTCGTGCAGCAGCAGTCTCTGTGAAATAGAACTTTGCTGGGAACACATTGCCTTTAGTGACCCCAGGTACCAGCATGCCCATATGAGAGCCTCTTTATTTAAGGCCTGCATTGGGTTGCCCTCTTCATGTCAGCTGTGAACAGCCCTGTCCTGGGAAGTGTTTAGAAAAGTGGCCAACCTGTCTCTTAAAGAAAAACAGCGGTGAGTAATAAAATAGTTTCCAATCCCTTGATCCAATGCAGCCAAGTCACTAATAATTATCTCCTTTAATTTTTTTATATAGAAAAGGCATCTAAATATGACATATCAAAGCAGGAAGCAGCCATATGGTCATCCTGGTCATATGAATCAAGTTGGGGAGGTAAGAGCAAAGAAAGAGAGACAGACTCCAGCAGGAGATTCCAAGAGGACTTTTTAGTTCTGTGGTTTTTTTCTCTTTTTGTTTAGTGTGCACATCCATATAGCACTAATATTTCTTACCAAAAAGGAACTGTGGGAATCTCCTGATGTTCCCTATCTCTCTGACTGCAGCCCTGAACCTTCCTGTCTTGGTACATCCCATCAGTCTGTGTTTCCTGATGGATTTGGCAAACCCTGGGATTACACAGTGGCCCAATTCATCTCAAAGGAGATTTTGAAACATTTTCAAGTATTTTTAAATACAGCTTTGTAATTTCCTTGTTTAACTTTCTGACTGACTGAATTTTTCTGAAGTCCTCTAAGGCAATAATGAAAATCAATGCTGCTTTCCTTCACCGGATTTTGCTTTTGCTGCTTCCAACTTTCAATGCAGGTGCAGAGGGGTGAGTGGGTGCCTGTTGCCCTCTGATTATTAGGATCATGGCTGTACTGTTCCCTGAGTTCTTGTTTTCCAATCCTCCATTTTAAAGCCATCTATAAAGATTCCCACCAGGAGTGCCCATGCTATTGTGTGAAAGGGGCGTTAGGTCGCACAAGGTGGCCAATCAAAATGTATGAAACTTCCATAACAAAGTCTGAAAGTAGGGGAAACCTGCCTGGATTTAGGTTTTGTTATGAACTAAAACTGGGGCTTGGTTTGCAAACCCTTTGGCCAAATCTAGAGCATTTTTGAGGCAAACTTTGGTGGCATTTTGGGTTTAAGCTGGGCCGTATGAGTAGAAACCAGATGAAACTTGGGAATCTTGGCTGAGTTTTGCTGTCAGTTTGTGGCTTTGTGAAGAAAAACTGGAAATAAAAGATTTTTGTGACCTAAAATGGCTATCTCACCCAGTCCCAGTGGCTGCCTGAAATATATTTGTCCTGTGGAACAGTATAATCATATCATCATGGCTTGACACTGCATCATGATATTGCAGCAACTGGATTGCCACAGTGCGACACTGCATCGTATACAATATTGTAACATTTGGGTCCCCATGGTGTCATGCTGACAATGTGCATCACAGCTGTTTCAGGATGTGAATATTTGACATCCCCTCCTTGCTGTGTGATGCCTGGAAACTGGAAATAAATACAGAACTGTTTAAATGTTCTGTAAGCCAGCTCAGACCAGTGATACTGGGACTGGCCTGCAAATGTCAGAAAAGCTGGTGAATCTGGGCTCCCCCCATCTTTAATATAAAAGACACAGGTACAATAATAATCTAGAGGCAAGCGACAAAGATGATCAAAGGGATGGAATGCAAGCCATATGAGCAAAGGCTGAAGGAAATGAATATGTTTAGTTTGGAAAAGAGGAGATTAAGGGGGGACGTGATAACAGTCTTCAAATACTTGAAAGGCTTACATAAAAAAGATGGAGACATTTTTTTCTCCCTTGCCATAGAGAGCAGGAACAAGAGGCAATGGGTTCAAACCACAGCATAGCAGATCTAGGAAGTTTTTCCTGAGATTTAATCTGTCTGTAAAAACAGTAGGACAATGGAACAGACTGCCTTGGGAGGTTGTAGAAGCTACTTCACTGTAGGTTTTCAAAAGGAGGCTGGATAGCTGTCTGTCTTGGATGGTTTAGACATAACAAATCCTGCATCTTGGCAGGGGGTTATACTAGATGACCCCTGCAGTCCCTTCTAACCCTATGGTTCTATGAATTCCAGAATAAACTGAGAAACGAAGCTTCACCTTCAAAAGGAGAGCTTCAGTGCTGGCATATCCCAGTGAGAAGCCAAGGGATGGTCCCTTCTCGCCTTAGAATCTATGAATCTGTGAAGCTGGCTTGGGTTGTATCCAGGTCCTGGGATATCCCAGGTCCGGGCCTAGGGGGAGGAAATATATACAGCTTCCCATCCTTGAATCCTACTTGGCCTATGTCTCTGGAATCCCAGCACAGAACTTCTTGCTGTTTATCAGGCTAAGGTGAAGAGTGAGAAAGGCCCTACTAGGCAACCTGTCTGATTCCAGGTTTGTTCTTTTCAAATGGTTCTGAAGAGAGTTGAGACAGAGAGGCAAATTATGGATCTGAATATCTGCAGTGTTCGGGGTGCTCAGGGCCAGTGTTTTTCATATAATCATAGAATTGGAATAATAGAATCATAGAACTGGAAGGGACCTCGAGAGGTCATCTAGTCCAGTCCCCTGCACTTGTGGCAGGGCTAATTATCTAGACCATTCCTGACAGGTGTTTGTCTAATGTGCTCTTAGATTCCACAACCTCCCTGGGCAATTTATTACAGTGCTTAGCCACCCTGACAGTTTGGAAGTTCCTAAAATGTGACGCCTAGAACTGGACACAATACTCCAGTTGAGGCCTAGTTAGAGCAGAATAGAGCTGAATAATTACTTCTAGTGTCTTGCTTACAACACTCCTGCTAATACATCCCAGAATGATGTTCGCTTTTTTTTGCAAGTGTTACACTGTTGACTCATATTTAGCTTGTGGTCCACTATGACCCCCAGATCCATTTCTGCAGTACTCCTTCCTAGGCAGTCATTTCCCATTTTGTACATGTGCAACTGATTGTTCCTTCCTAAGTGGAGTATTTTGCATTTTTCCTTATTGAATTTCATCCTGTTTACTTCAGACCATTTCTCCAGTTTGCCCAGATCATTTTGAATTTTAATTCTGCCCTCCAAAGCACTTGCAACCCCTCCCAGCTTGGTATCGTCTGCAAACTTGATAAGTGTACTCTCTGTGCCATTATGTAAATAATTGATGAAGATATTGAACAGAACTGGACCCAGAACTGATCCCTGTGGGACTCCACCTGTTATGCCCTTCCAGTCTGATTGTGAACCACTAATCACTACTCTCTGGGAACGGTTTCCCAACCAGTTATGCACGCACCTTATAGTAGCTCCATCTAGGTTGCATTTCCCTAGTTTATTTATGAGGAGGTCATGTGGGACAGTATCATAAGCTTTACTAAAGTCAAGATATACCACATCTACCACTCCCGCCCCCCATCCACAAGTCTTGTTAACCTGTCAAAGAAAGCTATTAGGTTGGTTTGACACAATTTGTTTTTGACAAATCCATGCTCTCTGTTACTTATCACCTTATTATCTTCTAGATGTTTGCAAATTGATTGCTTAATTATTTGCTCCATTATCTTTCCAGGTACAGAAGTTAATCTGACTGGTCTGTAATTCCCTGGGTTGTCCTTATTTCCCCTTTTATAGATTGGCACTATATTTACCCTTTTCCAGTCTTCTGGAATCTCTCCTGCCTTCCTTGACTTCTCAAAGATAATCTCTAGTGGCTCAGATATCTCCTCAGTCAGCTCCTTGACTATTCTACGATGCATTTCATCAGGCCCTTGTGGCTTGAAGACATTTAATTTGTCCAAGTAATTTTTAACTTGTTCTTTCCCTATTTTAGCCTCTTCTGATCCTACCTCATTTTCACTGGCATTCACTATGTGAGACATCCAATCACCACCAAGCTTCTTGGTGAAAACTGAAACAAAGAAGTCATTAAGCACTTCTGCCATTTCCACATTTTCTGTTATTCCCCCCCTGACCCCCATTGAGTAATGGGCCTACCCTGTCCTTGGTCTTCCTCTTGCTTCTAATGTATTTGTAGAATGTTTTCTTGTTACCCTTTATGTCTCTAGCTAGTTCGATCTCGTTTTGTGCCTTGGCCTTTCTAATTTTGTCCCTACATACATGTGTTATTTGTTTATATATATATATATATATATATATTATATATATGTTTGTTTATATTCATCCTTTGTAATATGACCCAGTTTCCACTTTTTGTAGGACTCTCTTTTTGATTTTTAGGTCACTGAAGATCTCCTGGTTAAGCCAGGGTGGTCTCTTGCCATACTTCCTATCTTTCCTATGCAGGGGATAGTTTCCTCTTATGCCCTTAATAATGTCTCTTTGAAAAACTGCCAGTTGTCTTCTGTTGTTTTCCCCCTTAGACTTGCTTCCCATGGGATCTTACCTACCAACTCCCTGAGTTTGCTAAAGTCTGCCTTCTTAAAATCCATTGTCTTTATTTTGCTGTTCTCCCTCCTACCATTCCTTAGAATCACGAATGCTACCATTTCATGATCATGTTCACCCAAGCTGCCTTCCACTTTCAAATTCTCAGCCAGTTCCTCCCTGTTTGTCAAAATCAAATCTAGAGCAGCCTCTCCCTGGGTAGCTGTCTCCACCTTCTGAAATAAGAAATTGTCTCCAATACATTCCAATAACTTATTGGATAATCTGTGCCCTGCTATGTTATTTTCCCAACAGATGTCTGGGTTGTTGAAGTCCCCCATCACCACCAAGTCCTGTGCTTTGGATGATTTTATTAGCTGTCTGATGATTTTGTTAGCTGTCTGACTCCATCTCTTGTTCAGAGCCCTGTGCTCTCTCTGCTGTGTGTGTGTGTGGGGGGGGGGGGGAGGGGGCAGGCAATCACCGGTCACGAGCACAGGATGTATGCATAAAGCAGATGCAAATGTTTACAGGCTTTAAATATCACCTGCTGAGCATATAATGGATGTTCTTTGGAGTTTATGATTAGCCATTGTGTTCCACCAGCCAACGCTGGCTCGTTGATGTGATTTATAAAGTAGATTCAGGTCACTGGCAGGCGAGCCAGGTTCATAAATTCCTTGGATTTGCTCAGAAATTTCATGATCTTTTACAAGATTTCCGTTGATTCTTATTCCAGTTTCAAACTGATATGGGATATTTCTGCACTGGTAGCACCACTCTGACATAGCACCTGGCTAGGACTTGACAAAGACCTAGTATGGCTGTTCTGGGCATCAATTCCATGGTGCACTGTATCCCAATCTATCCTGAGTCCACAGTGAATTACACATTCCCCAGTCTTCCCGACTTGGTGCCTGATCCTGCATTCCTTGCACACTCAAGATTCCCCAAAAACTGATAGGAGGTTTGGTTGTGGAAGGAATACAGGATCAGGCACTGGAACTGCAGTTTGCTTTCAAGCCCAGTCTGAAGTGCTGGTGGGGAAAAGGCCTCTTCAGTATATTACTGTGCTTTAGGCTGACCAGATAGCAAGTATCGGGACAGGAGGTAGGGGGTAATAGGTGCCTATGTGAGAAAAAGACCCAAAAATCGGGACTGCCCCTATAAAAGCAGGACATCTGGTCACCCTACTGTGCTTGGCTCTGCAAAGTTTATGGCTGTCCTAGCACCACGTGTCACTGTGATACCTCGCTCCTTCCCACAGAGGAGAGCATGCAATGAGAGGCAGCCCTGGTCTTGGTATCAGCATTTGAGTGTTCTCACAAGCTGCCTTTTACCACTGAGTCACTCCAGATGCATAGTTTGTGTGGCCTTGGGCCTGATTCTGATCTCAGTTACACTGGTATAAATTTGGGGTGCCTCCATTGACTCATGTGGAATTACTCTGGATTTATACCGGCATGCTGTTTTCCATATGCAAAGAGCAACATGCATCTGATGAAGTGGGTTTTAGCCCACAAAAGCTTATGCCCAAATACATTTGTTAGTCTCTAAGGCGCCACAAGTACTCCTTGTTCTTTTTAAAAGTTTCAGTGACTTTTCATGTAGTCTAAGTGAAGCAACAAGAAAGAACAAAAGTAAAATCTCCAGGAGAGAGCACAGTGACAGGCTGCTTCTAGACTGAACACAGATTCTTCTCCCAGTTACTGCCATTCTGAGGCAGGAGTAACTCCAATGAAGTCCATTGTGTAAGTGAGAGGATAATGAGGTCTAACATGCATTTGTCACTGCCAGTGTATTGTATTGGAATTGCATCTGGAATTAAAGATAGAGGCAACACAAACTGCAACTTGTGCAGAACTTGTGCACCAGCACACCTGTTTAGCAGGACAAACTGCTGAGAACACATCATGCCCATCCTCTGCACCTTCCACTGGTGGAGGCAACCCAAGCCCCTGGTCTTAAAATTCTTCAGGGCCCTCAATGAGTTGGGATATGGCTGTGTCAGAGTGACACTGGAGCTGACAATGCCCAGGGTGTATAAAGTCAGAGAACAGGCATTGACCACTGAGAGCAGTTGTGTGGGGAATGTCCTAAAGGAGGGGATAAGAGTGACCACTTTCAGAGCATGAAGCAAACCTCACCATTTGGCCAAACCTTCCCTACAATAATTGGAGACAAGGAACCAGACCAGCACGAAACAAAAAAATCGCTATAAAGCAAAATCTATTGGCCTTGGGAGAGGTGCAGAGCAGAGACTAAGGAGAATTCCGTATGACCCTTGAGTACTGTAAATGGTGCTCATACAGTACAGTGAACAGCTGAGGAATATGACAGAGCCGTGATGCCCAACCTTTTCAGACTGAGGGCCCAACGTGTTATTTCCAAAAGATCACAATCGATACCCTGGGGCAGACTCTCAGGTAGCGCAGAGGGAGTCCACTCAGAAGGAGCAACTTACAGGTCCCTTGCTGGGGATTCCCCTACTGTGGGCTATGCTGGGCTCCTAGGCCTCCCTCCTCACAGCCCCTGATGGAGGGGCATCTTGAGAGGGCTGTGGGGTGTGGTGGTGGTAGCCGGTGTACACCACACTCCAGCTCTCTCCCAGGTGCAGTATGGTGCCGAGGGGACCATTGCCAGACAGTGCAGGTTAGAGCAGCCCCCAGGCTGGGTGGTGAATCAGGGGCTTTGGTTCTCAGCGTCTCCCTTTCCCCACTCTCCTGGGCTGCCTGGGGCTGTGGGGAGGGGTACACCCTTTGTTAGCACTTCCCTACGCTTAGGCAGAGCCCTGTGAGCTCTGATCCTTCTCTCCCTGGGGCTCTTACAGCTCAGCTTGGAAACAGGCCACAGAGCAGTCAGACCAGCTCTCTCCTCCCTCCCCTGAGGTGCAGCAGGTAGTCAGTGGGGAACTGCTGAGCAGAGAAGGGACAGCAGCTGTTCAGAGCACCCAGCTCACACCGGGGCTGCAGGGGAAGCAGTGGGAGGCAGCTGGGAAGGAGTTGCCCCCTATCTCTCCCTCAGAGTATCCGGCCTGACTGAAACACCTGGGTTTAAAATCACAGGACACGGCTCAGGGAGCACGTTTTCCATTCCCAATCAAACACACAGTTTTTGAACACAGACGCCCTTGAGGGCCACAGTTCAGAGTCTTGTGGGCGACAAGTGGCTTCTGGGCCACAGGTTGGACCCCTTCCCCCCTAGACAGAGAAACTAGCACCCAGGCAGGATGGCGCTAGAGCAGCAGTGGGGAGCTCAGACTGCCCCACAGCTGTGTGCCAACCCAGGGTCAGCCGTGATGCAGGCAAGCAACTGTTCTGTTCTTCTCATTTCTCTCCCAGCAGAAGCAGGCTATGTAAAGAGGAGGGCATGTGTTAAGGAAAGGGGGAGCCTAGCCACCCATACCAGTGTTCTAGGAGAGTCCTGAGTTCCAGTGTGGTTTCCTGTGCTCCCAGCAGCACAATCAGCTAGTGGTTTGAAACCAACAGTATGTGTGTCCCTTGCTAGCCAGGGCAGCTGGAGGTGTATGTGTCTGTGTAGATTTCATGGCACTGTTGCTGCTTCAGGCCGCCGCCTTGGTGAGAGGAACAATAATGTCCTAAAGCAACTATCCCTATGATTGGATGATTGCTGAACACCCACCCCGTCACAGCACGCAGTGTGGGAGATGTTCAGACCACCTGGATGATGGCATCAGCAAAACCATGATGTTTGCTGACATTTCAGGGGAACAGAGAGCTGAACAAAGGCTAGGTTGTTTGACTTCAACCCAATTTAGAGTTCTAGTCAGAAGAGGTGGGCCTGAACCAAAACCCCAGATCCAAACATCCTTAATTTTTGGTGTGTTCTAAATGTGGATTCAGGTTAAAAATTTGAGGCTTGGGACTGTCAGCTTTGCCAGGCTGAGATGGGGAAGAAAAAATATAAGAAACCAAGTGTCCTGTGAAAAGAAGAAGAGGAAATGAAAAAGGAAAAGAGGTGGAAGAGGTCAGATGACAGAAAGAAATGGACGCGGCCTTAGTGAATGCGTAGGGACTGACATGATTGGCTTTTGAAGCAGGCAGAAAGGTCTTCTTTTCCAGTGAGAACTTAACCTGCATCTCTTTTAGCCTTTCCTGAGAAAATTAGACATGTAGCTTCTCCCTAGAGGGCCTCTGGGTAGCTTCTTGCCATTATGGTGGTATTTAGTCATGGGGGAACCAGTTGGGAAAAAATAAGGACTAGAGGTGGGAACGAGCAATAAAGATTGAATTCAGTTCTAAACATTCCCAAGGAGACGTTTTGGTCTGGGGTTTTAGTCTCTTATTAGTCTCTCATAAGAACCAGCCTAGAACTTTGCCCCAAACTTGAACCTGCTAACCCTGGCCAAAACCTTTTAGGAGGTTCCAGTGTATTTATTTATTTAAATGTCATATGCCTGTTTGCATCTCGGTTTCAGATAGCGATGGAAATCTGGGGTGAGAAAGGTATTTCTGCCTTGGAAGTACAGGGTATCTCCCAGAAAAGCCTGTCCTTGTGAGATTTCCAGCCTGATTTCTAGACCCAGTGATTCTAGTAAGCTCATATAAAAGTCTGGGTACGTCACCAACCCTCTGAACTCAGAGCTGTGCTTATTGCTGTGAGGCTCATATGGAGGATGGCTGGTCTTGTGGTTGAGTCAGGGAGTGCAAGTCACAAGATTTAGGTTCCACTCCCAGCTCTGCCTCACCATGTGACCATGGACAAAGTCACTTCCCCCATCTGAGATGAAGATGATGATTGCTCTCCGTCCAGGGGCTTTGTGAGGCTGAATTCATTACTGTTTGTCAAGAGCTTTGAGCTTCTCGGATGGAAGTGAAATACATTTTTGTAAGACTGTGCTGGAGCCTGATCCTTTCACTGTGGGATTTGAGTAACTGATTGATTTAAATGAGAGTTACGTGTATGGTGTGGGGTGATATACAAGCTCTAGAAACACACACAGTATCCCAGACCAAGGCCCGGTCTACATTACGGAGTGAGGCAGCTTACGTTGACCTAACCTGTAAGTGTTTACACTAAAATGCAGTTCCCGTGGATGTAACTCACTCACTACACCAATTTAATAACTCCACTTCCATGAGAAGTGTAGTGCTTAGGTTGACAGTTTCAGTGTAGACTCTGCGTTGCTTACATTGGCTGTTGCTGCCTTTCAGAAGCCAACCCACAATGCCCAACACTGGTAGTTAAATTGGTGCAAGCGCTGCTGGTGAGGATGTGCACTGCCGACACAGGGAGTGTAGACTGGAGGTGCAAAACTGATTCAATTACTGCGATGGCTGTATGTTGATGAAACTTAGGGCGATTTAATTTTGTAGTGTAGTCTTGCCCTGAGTAAATCTCAGTTGCCTAGACTCCCATCCATGCAGAACATTGCTGCCCCTCTTTTCGTATGTGCAAAGAAGAGCAAGCGCATTCTTCCCATGCTCAGTCAAATTCACTAGCTTCCCCCTAGAGCTGGTCAAAACTCGGAATTTCATCCCTACTTGGAACAAAAGATGGAAACTTCCTGCAAAGTGAAATTTCTGAAAAAATTAATATCATATGATACTTATTGTTTTGATTTTTATAATAAATGTCAAAATGAAGCTCTTCAGCATTTTCAAAACAATGTTTAAATATTTTTTCATTGAACATTTCAACAAAATCCATACCTTCCCATGCAACATCTTAATTTAGTTGAATCAGCATTTTCCAAATAAAACTGCCAACAGAAAATTTTCAATCGGCTTTGCTTTCCCTGTTGTTCAGGATCCAGTTCAAAATGAAGCTGCATTTGGCTGTATGGAGTACGTGCTGTATATGCTTTCATTTATTATTGCTATATAATAAACTCTCCAGGTGGACTTGCCAGATTTTTTGTCTGAAAGTCTAACCTGATAATAGAGACAGAAAAGACCAGCAGGATTATTTTGTCTGTCTCCCAGAGGCCAATGCAAGACTGTTCCCTACAGTGTATTCTTCAACCAACTTTTAAATGTTTCAAGTGATGGCATTCCCACTACTTCCTTTGAGCAGACTATTCCACAGCATAATACTCTCTCACCGTTAGGACATTTTTTTTCTACCGTTCAGCGTAAATTCCCCATAGGTACACCCCCTTGATCAACCTAAACAATCCCTCTCCGTTCTTGGTGTTTACACCCATGTCCAGAAGTTTATGTGCCCATCTCCCCATACATCATAATTTGGTCCAGCTATGCCTATTTACCATAGGTGTGTTATTCTTCCCTCATAAGTCAGTTGCTTGAGATCGTTTTGAGTTTCTGTTCTCTCTCTGCACATACAGTGTGGTATCCTGTTTGCTTTTACTTGTAACTACAGTCATGCATGAGGCTGAAGGATTCAAGGATTTTTCCATTAATAATCCCCACACCCTTTTCCTGGTCAGTGCAGTGCTTGAGAGGGACTGAAGTAATTCATTCACGAACAGAAAGCTACTAAAAGAGAGAGAGAGAGAGGAGGTGCAAAAGGAAAATGTGACTTTCTGTGGAATCCCTGATCCGTTTCTGTAGAGAGCTTGTTATTTAGGGTGTGACTTGGATTGTGTGGGATTGGGGCATCAGTGATTTCAGATCCAGTCTGCTGAGTTTGTTTGTTTGGCAAATGATTTTCTAACTGTCAGTGCTGCAGACTTCACCAGGGCCCTGCACGCTATCCCTGATACGAGACTGCAACTGGATTCTTTCTGCCCCTGCTGCCCTCTCCAGCGATAAAGATGTCTCAATTGTACACTAGCTGACAATTCTGCTGATGATGCACGAGATGGAATACAATCCAGTTTATTCACATGCGATGGTGCTGGATCTGCAGGGCAGACAGTGATAGCCTTGGGGACCAAATCTGCTCTCATTTAGATATGTGTAAATCTGGAGTAAATTAGGCTTCTTTGAGTTCGCTAAATGGCACTGTGGGACTCTTACTGCATTGTAGCAGCGTCCACGTGGTGAGTTCCTGACTAGCAGGCTGATGCACTGTAGATTCACACCCCTGGCTTGCCATCCACTCATTAGCCATGTAGGAGGCCAAGGTGGCTATTGCTGTAGCTTGTCTTTACTAAGACTAAATTCCTCAGTGGGAAATCTGGGAGCCTAATCATTCTCTGATGTTCTGTGCAATAAATTATTTCTCTGGTATTCACAAACACTGGCGGCGCTGAGATATAATTGTATTGTCTTGGCTCCTTTCTTTCTCTTTCTTTCTTGTTAGAGATAAGGGCTCTATCCTGACTGAACACACAAATGCAAGAATAAAACAATCCTGGCAGCCTCCCCATTATTCCCATCCCCATTTTTTTTTCTGCTCCTGTGTAGGAAAATGGCTCCTTCCAGTCCTCATGGAAAAGGTTACATATGCTGACAGGAAGTCCATTTGCTTTAGGAGGAAGTGGGGCCTGACATCAACAGGAAGCCCTGTGCAACATAGCTACTGCTGCTTCCAAGTGAGAGAGGCCTCGAAAACAATATCGGCCTGTAGTTTAGAACTAGCTCGCAGGAAATGAATGCACGCTGGTGTGTGTGGCAGAGAGGAAATGATAAGCGCTACCTGCTTTGACTTGGAGCAGAGATAGCACAATGGGGGAAAAAAAGGTGGTTTTTTTTTTTCACGTTAGTTCAGAGCCTGTCATTTGTCAAATGGAAAACAAAATGAACAAAATATGGAATATACCAGAAATCCACTGGGTAGTATGGAAGCCAGGGACTACAACTGAGAAGAGAGAGTGTATTTATTACTGCTGTAACAGCTGGGTGCTGGCTTCTTCCCAGTGCTAGCATTGAAGATACCCCCCAACTTGGCCGCACATGCATATCTATTGAGTGACTGAAGGGATATGAAGACTTAACCTTCCCAGTGTGGGGGAAAAGGGGACTCTAGGGGAACGGGGGTGAGGGAGGAGGTGAAGGGAGAAGTATAGAGACGGCTCCTCACAGTCTGGGGCAGAGGAGGCCATGGGATAGAAAGAAGAATGAGGATAAAGAAATACAGATAACACTGCTGAACAGCCCTCCCCCTACAGCCGAGGAAAAGAAACTCTGGAATTTAAGAGAAATACTGACTGTAATTACCTCCTTTACAGGCTGTTTCTCTTAGTGGATGAAGGATCAGACTTATTCTGCAGTGTTCAACTCAACTCTGTTCCAATTCAGAGGGGCTGCCCCTTTATGAGTCACTGTGAGGGTGACCACATGTTCAGCCTCATTATATTGTTGCCCCTTCTTCCAACTTCAGTGTTGCTCTTCCACCCAACAGTAGCAGATGTCTGGGACCTTGTAGGTCAGCTTCCCAGTGGAGGGGAAATCAGTGATGTGGAATCTGGGTGTATTTTAAGACCTGGGCTACGCGGGGGGGATTCAAACTAAGATACGCAACTTCCGCTACGCTATTAGCATAGCTGAAGTCGAAGTATCTTAGTTTGAGTTACCTGGCTGTCGTCATGGCAGCGAGTTGACCACGGCGGCTCCCCCGTCGACTCCGATTACTCCTCCTGCCGAGGTGGAGTACAGGCGTCGATTCGGGGATCGATTTATCACATCTAGACGAGATGCGATAAATCGATCCCCGATAGATAGATCACTACCCGCCGAGACGGTCGTAGTGAAGACATACCCTAAGTGTACCTTGCTTTATCTATACAGATACACCAGTCCAGGAACAGAGGTGGTCATAAACAGCACATAGAGGCAAACTCTTCTTCCAGGAATCTCAGCTCAACAACAATGCCAGGTTCCCAGGTAGCAACTCTGCCTCAAGAAGTGGCATTAATAATAGACCAATGGAGGGTGCAAACTCTCCTGCTGCTTACGTGGCTCCCTGTACTCAGAACATTGCATAACAAAACCACCAGCACCACAGAGCATGTTTTCCCAAGACTGAATATTTGCTTACACACTAAGTGAAAGACCTTGAAATACTAGGTGTTAAAACAACACCAAGTAACACCTGCCATAACAACATGTTTTTAAACTCTTAAAAACTGAGCAAAGTTTTGCCCTGCCCGATCCCTCTTTTACACTGATATAATTTAGTGTCCCAGCCGAGAGCCCTCTGGTTGCTTGATTGAGCCAGGTCGGAACACGGTGCACAGTGAGGCTCAGGTATTCTCCCTTCAAAAAAGGAGGCAGTGAACCCGGTTGGAGGCTGTGCTGCAGCAGTGGCTGCCAGCAGCATTCCGGCACACTGCTCGCTGCAGATGCAGTCGTACCTTCCTGTTTGTCACCTCTGACCTTTGCAGAGTGTTATGGGAAACAACTGTCACTTTGAGCATGTGCGCAGTATTGATCTGACAAGGACAGCAGATGGAACACAATAGTACAGGGTTGGCCAAACTTACTGATCTTCCAAACTGCATACAATAATCTTCAGAAGTTCGAGAGCTGGGCACACCTGCTGGGGCTGGGGGCTTCAGCCTTGTGGGAGGCACCTGCCGGGGCTCGGGGCTTCAGCCTTGCTCCTGCTGAAGCCCTGAACCTTGGCAGGCACCTCCTGCAGGGCTGAAGCCCCGAGACCCCTTTCCCCGCTGGGCAAGAGTCCCTGCCCCACAACCCTGCCCCAGGGAAGAAGCTCTGAGCTCTCCCTCCAGTGTGGCAGGTGGAGAATGGGGAGAGGGCATGAGGAGGTCCGCGAGCCACACTTTAACTGTAAAAGAGCCGCATATGGCTCATGAGCCACAGTTCGGCCACCCCTGCAATAGTATTTGCTGCCGACTTTGAAAGAGACATGGTGCACAGCATGCATCCAGATGTTGGAGCCACGCCAGTTAGGAGTCTTATAGCACACACTACTCCCCCATTTCTGTCCTCTTTATTAAATGGAAAGGAAAATTAAAGGGACCCCTGAGATCAGGGCTGGTGCACCTGAGAAAACTGCAGCCCTGAGGATTAAAAGATATGTCTGAAATCACCAAGCATCCATCAGCTAAAGGCTGCATCTGTAGACTAGTCCCCTGAGTGAAGCTGAGTTCAGTTATGAACTTATCTGAAGCTTGAGAGATTTGTCCTGCTTTTATTGGCAGTGTTTTCTCCATACTGCCCAGAAACAGAGTCCATGTCCTCAGGTGGGCAGGTTACTGCTCAGCGTTAGACACCCTGAGAATAAAAACAACCATGCATGATCTACACAGGTGCGCCTCCCATGCTAGTGCAGGTGATTTACGTGCTTGTGACTTCTTTTAACCCTTACATGTATGTATCTCCCATTGGGTGTGCCGAAACTAGGGAATGACTTGTTCACAACAAGTGGCAACTATGCACCCCAGGGGTCTTTTTCTCCACTAAGGGTGAAAATGTTTTGGTTGTTAGACAACTTGTTCCACTTGAACTTCCACAGTATATCTAGCTCCTGGCTTTTACAGGTTTTCTCCCAGAGGTCGAGCAACTTTGTTGCATCAGAAATTTCACCAGAAGTCTGACACTTTGGTATAACAGGAGCAGGTTTCATCAAGGGTCTAGCCCCTCATTCTACCAGGGAAGCATAAGCTTTCTGAGTTAAAATGACTTCACCCTCTTATAGTGGTGGGCAGAGTTTCCTCTAATTTTTCCCACACATGTGCCAAATGAATTTTGTTATGTGCACCAATATGGAAGTGATGTGTGCAGGGGGCTCAGGGCTGGGGCAGAGGGTTGGAGTGCAGGGGTGTGAGGGTTTCAGCTGGGGGTGTGGGCTCTGGGGTGGGGCTGGGGATGAGGGGCTCAGGGCTGGGGCAGAGGTTTGGGGTGCAGGCTCTGGGGTGGGGCTGGGGATGAGGGGCTCAGGGCTGGGGCAGAGGGTTGGGGTGGGGGTCAGGGCTCCGGCTGGGGGGTGCGGGCTCTGGGGTGGGGTTGGGGATGAGGGGTTTGGGGTGCAGGCCGCCCCGGGGCTACGGTGGGGAGAAAAGACTCCCCCCCAGTTCTTTGTCCATGTAGCAGCACCTGGGCTGGGGGGGTGAGAGGTGCCTCTCCCCGCTGCGACAACTCCAGGGCTGGGGCCAAAGGATAGATGCCTCTCCCCTGGCTGCAGCAGGTCCGGGGCTGGGTTGGGGCCGGGTCACCTGTCCCCTGGCTGCAGCAGGTCTGGGGGATAGGCACCTCTCCCCTGGCTGTGGCAGGTCCTGTTTGGGCTGGGGGGAGGGGCACCTGTCCCTCAGCTGCAGCAGGTCCACTGCGGCTGGGTTCCCTGAGTGCCTGCGCTTAATAGGCTGCTGCGCAGCCACACACCCGCACAGCTTATAAGGAATTTACAGGGAACTTAGTAGGTAAACTGTTTTCAGCCTCATTTGAGTGAGGCTGAAAGGAATGCGTGGCTGACCCCCATTGTCAGCAATAAGTCTGAATCTCCACTCTCCCTTGCACCTTTTGTCGTTAATTACACCTGTAGAAAATGAGTGTAAATACTTCTTTCGGTCAAATTTGGTAGCAGCGTACACTCATTTAGGACAGGTGTAAATGACAAAGTGTAAGGCAGCAGAGAATTGGCACCAATAGGTTATTTTCCTAGTGTACAAAGGCCTGCTGAAGTCAGTGGGAGTTGTGCATGTGTGAGGTCTCCTGGAACAGGCCCAACAGGAGCAATTCTTGCAAGGGTAATACTGAACCCTAAATACATGCCTTGGTGAGTAAGCGAAGATGGAACTGTTTTTAACTTGTTTTAAGTTTCTTTATTTATTATTTCTAAGTCGCTTGCACATATTTTCTCTTACCAATTTGACATCTTAAATCCTTATTTCCTTTTTTCCCAGGCTGCTGTTTGCATTCACTTTTCAGTTTCTCATTTGCAGCAGGCTAAGTTTGAGCTCTTCAGTTGTCTTTCCGTGGTGCATAGTGCTTCTGTAACAAGGCTGGTTCTGGCGGGACACAACTGAGAGTGCCAATTCAGGACAAATTGCTTAAAGCAGGGCAGTTACAGCTCAAGGCTGGGGTTCCTTTGCACACCATGGCAAACCAAACCAGCCAAACAGAGAAGACTTTGGTTTTACCCCACTGGCTAACCACAAGTCACACAAGCAATTCCCTTAGACTCTGTATTGGCTCTATACTGTCTGTATTTCAAACGTGTGCTATACTTCTGGGGAACACCCCAGACAAGTTGATGTCAGCTCTGCCTAGCCTGCTTGATGGCCCATTCAGGACCATCAGCTATACAACTGACCCATTGAGAGAAGGCAGACGCAACTTGTGACTCAGCAAGGTATGCAGGGACCTGCCTATGGACAGAACTCTGAGGTTTTTCCATGCCATGTGATGGACAACTTGTCTTTGGAACAAAGAAAGACAGACCACATGGCAAGAGAATATAAAAAGCTGCTTCAGCTTCAGCTTCAGCTGCAGCTTCAGTTTCCCAGTATCACCAGCAGTGCCACTTGTTATGGGGACAAATGGTTATGAAAACCAATGCCCCAGTAAAAGAAAAAAGGTTCTCCCGATCCCAAAGGACCAAGCCCCAGACCCAGGTCAATATACACATTAGATCTTACCCACAAATCACGCTGTTGCCAATCCTTTAGAATCTAAAATCTAAAGGTTTAGTCATAAAAGCAAAAAGATAGAGATGAGAGGTAGAATTGGTTAAATGGAATCAATTACATACAGTAATGGCAAAGTTCTTGGTTCAGGCTTGTAGCAGTGATGGAATAAACTGCAGGTTCAAATCAAGTCTCTGGAGTACATCCACAGCTGGGATGGGTCATCAGTCCTTTGTGTAGAGCTTCCATTTGTAGTGAAGTTCCTCCAGTGGTAAGAAGCAGGATTGAAGACCAGATGGAGGAGCTGCAGCAGCTTTTTATATTCTCTTGCCATGTGGTCCGTCTTTCTTTGTTCCAAAGACCAGCTGTCCATCACGTGGCATGGAAAAACCTCAGAGTTCTGTCCATAGGCATGTACCTGCATACCTTGCTGAGTCACAAGTTGTGTCTGCCTTCTCTCAATGGGTCAGTTGTATAGCTGATGGTCCTGAATGGGCCATCAAGCAGGCTAGACAGAGCTGACATCAACTTGTCTGGGGTGTTCCCCAGAAGCATAGCACACGTTTGAAATACAGACAGTATAGAGCCAATATTCATAACTTTAACTACAAAAATGATACGCCTATACAGATAGCATAATCATAACCAGCAAACCATAACCTTGTCTTAGACACCTTATTTGACCCCTTTATACAAGATTTGGGGCCACTACAGGACTTTAGTTGCAGCAATGATCTATAGGGTCCCAGTTCATGTCAATAACGTCACAGCTTCTTAAAAAGTTTTGTAGCTGTTTGCCCTAAATCATGGGCTATCTTTAAAGAAGCCTATTGAGGTAACATCTGGAAATTGCTGTGCCTGCTCTTTGTCAGTGGATCAGTGAAAAGCCTGAGTGAAAGTGTCAATCTGTATCAGTGTGACCAAGGGCAACATTTAAAAGAAAACCATGACCTAAAGCCAAAGATATACTACATGGGGTGCAGCCAAACAGTCCTCTGCCCACAGGGAAACAAGGATACCAGGTCTGATTCTCCACTGCCTTGCACCATGTTGTCATTTACATCTGCACTAAGTGGGTGTAAAATTCTTCCAAATCCTTTCATGCCCACTTGGTGCAGATACAAATAATGATGCAAGGTGCCAGGTGGTGGGGAATCAGGCCTGTCACTTCCAGGATTCAGCTCGCTGCTTTCCAGACTACAAATCTGTTTGACTACCAGAAAAACATTTATAGTGAAAAGATTCCCCTGACTGTGCAAGGGAATAGCTGCCTACTCGAGCGATCTGGAGGCGGTCCTGAGCTGTGAAGTTTAGATCCAGATCCAGTTCTTGATTTCCTTACACTGTCTGTAGATGTTCAGCTCTGTGGTTTTGGTTTGGACTGTGACAGAGACGTGGGCCAGGCAGAGGGATCAATTGTGCCTGATTGGCACTGGGGGCAGAGTGGAGATGTACTACCCCGGGATGTTCCGGGAGAGTCTTTGCCCCAGGCATCTCATTGGTGTGCAGGGGGAGCATTCTACCTGTTACACACCTGGAGGGGGTCCAGCATTCTCCCTCCAGGATGTCTGGCCAGTTCTGGTCCAAAGTTTGTCCTGGATCCAGACTTCTCTGAATTTGAATATCACGGATATTCAGATCCAGGGTTTCAGGTTAAGCCCCTCCCTATTCTTCAGCAATATGTTCTGGAGGAGGTGATACTCAGGTCCAGCCCCTAGATATGTGCCCAGTATGAGGCCATACAGAGCACTGATTTTTTGGGGATCCCACTTTGTCAGCATCCTCTCCCAACTCACACATCCAGCTTCCCTGTCCTTTTCCCTCTAAGCTTGAAAGAACCTTAGGGGCTCAAACCTCCATGGCCCAACAATGACAAGGAGCCAGCCCCCACCAGCTGCTGAAACCCTTCCTCCCTCTAATTGCCTACCACAGCCATTCCTGAGGTGCTGTGAGAGTCATTGAGAGTCTGTCAAGAGCCAGTCATGCTTTACTTCAAACAGGACCCAGCAAAACCTAGAGCCAGACCTGAGGAGAGGGTAACAGACCTGCAGCACTGCCCATCTGATTTTCTTCATCTTAGTGTCTCTTCAGTCTATCTAATTATAGTAATAACTTAGATGGAGCACCTTTAATCCTGAGGGCTCCTAAAACACGTTACTAACTGTACACAGACATCACTTTGCCCACCATTGAAATGCAGTCATCTCTGGTGTGGAATTTGGCAGCTGTTTAGAACTACTCAGCAACATGGCACTACTGTGTAGGGCAGAAAATGAGGAAGAATTCTGTATCATAGAAAATACTGTAGGCTAAATTGTGTGTGTGAGAGAGAGCAACTGGGATAAAAGAGGGACATAGCACTGGGGTTCTAAAACTGTCTAACTTATACTATCTGCTGGTCCTCTTCAGGTGTACCCCAGAACCTCTGCACCCAGAACAGTTTTCTAACAGTGAGACCTATGGGCCTTTCTTACCCCACCCCCCCAAAAGTGAGGGAAGAAGCCACATTGCTTGGCATAGTTAAAACTAGTCTGAACAAAACACTATAGCAAGGAACAGTTGTGCACTGGCCACCAGGGAGATGGACTAGAAGGGACCAAGCTGTTTTTAACTTCACCACTAGATTCAGTGATTCTAGGAATCCTTTGCAACTGCTCCCATTCTTCATGGGAGATGCTGTTTCCCATGGTCTCTTAAAGTAATGGCTGATGGCGCTCTGCTGGCACCTCAAGAGGACTGATTGCAAGTGACTGGGCAAATGTTTTTCAGCAGGAGAGTAGAGACAGCAAATGGAAGCAGGCTTGCTGTTCACCATAAACCTGCTGCTGATGCCCTTGTGGGTTGTATCTCTCATGCTGAGAGTGAATGAGAAATATACAGAAACTATATGTTTTCCTGTTTGCCTAACAACCCGAAGATGAACTAATGTGGCTTATGTCCTTGCCCATTCCTTTTAACAGAGGGAGAGAACTGAGAAAAAGAAGGTAGATGAGGGTATAACCGAGCAAAGAGAGAAAGAAGCGGACATAATGTCACACCCATGGGCTGTGGACCTGTTTACTGATTTTGACTGAAGTCAGTGAGTGCTCAGGAGGCATCAGCAGGGGAGTTTTCATTAACAGAAAACTCTCCAATTACAGCTTTGCACTTTTGTTATTCTCCTGCTGACTCCTTCCCTCAGCTCCCTCGAAAGTCCCATCTGTATATGGCACCCGCTTGCTTCCGTATTCTGTCAGCTTTTGATACAGCACTTAAACTAGGCATCATTTTCGCCAGGTGTCATCAGAAGCAAAGTGAATGGTGAAACTTCTGTAACACCAGTATCCGAGCCCTGCTCATTTTCATATACCTAAGCCTTTACTACCAGGGAGATTATTACATTACACCGGGGTGGGCAAACTACAGCGTGCGGACCGCTTCCAGCCCATCAGACGTTTTAATCCAGCCCTTGAGCTCCCGCTGGGGAGCAGGGTCTGGGGCTTGTCCTGCTCCACGCGTGCCATGGCTCTGCAGGGCTCCCGGAAGAAGCAACATGTCCTTCCTCTGGCTTCTATGCATAGGGGCAGCCCCCCTGCCCCAAGCGCTGCCCCCACAGCAGTTCTCCCTGGAACTGCGGCCAGTGGGAGCTGCAGGAGCAGCACCTGTGGACGGGGCAGCGTGCAGAGCTGCCTGGCTGCACCTCCGTGTAGGAGCCGGATGGGGGCATGCCGCTGCTTCTGGGAGCTGCTTGCGGTAAGCGCCGCCTGGAGCCTGCACCCCTGACCTCCTGCCACGCCCCGACCTCCTGCCACGCCCCGACCCCCTGCCCCAGCCCTGATCCCCCTCCTGCCCTCTGGACCTCTTGGTCCCAGCCTGGAGCACCCTCCTGCACTCCAAACCCCTCATCCCCAGCCCTACCCCATAGCCGACACCCCCAGCCCTCATTTTAGCTCCCTCAAAGAGTGTACTGAACACAAGATGGGTACTGTATCAAGGAGCAAAATCCTGGTCTTTTTGAAGTTCAAAGAGTTTTGCCTTTGCCTTCGATGGAACTCAAGTTTGGCCCAAAGTATTGAATACCGTATTGAATTGCATCAGCTTAGAATCAAAGGACTAGAACCAGCGTAGTCTGCGGAAGCTGAGAGTGCTCAGTGATTTGCAGGATTAGGCTCGTTTTGTGAATGGATTTGCCAGTCAAAATGATAACGCAGGGCTGTGCTTTAGTCACTGGGATAGATTGCTAACGGTATTTTTGTGGAAACCCCAGTGCCAGTGCAGCAACGGTTCCCACAAACGAATAAAAGAGAGTGTGTTGGTTGTTGGATGATTTAGTTGCTCTGGCTCCTGCATAGACAGGATCAGAGCAGTGCCAGCGATTCATCTTTTTGACTGACTTGATGGCAGCCAAGGGGGAAGAGGGAAGGAGGGCTCCAATGAGATGATTCATTTTTAAACCTATTTGATGCTGTTTAGTTGTCTCTTACTGTTTAAACACAGGGTGCGTGAGGGTTCCGGCAGCGCAGCCATCACAGCCAAAACTAACAGTGGAATCTGATGGCGAGGCAGTTTATTTTTTCTTCTTCTATAAAGTGAATCTCGTGCTGGTGAAAGGTGTTGCATTGACAGCCCTGGAGACTGAAGCTCTCTGTCTATCCCCATAGCTATGCAGGACAGGCTTTCCCCCATGCTGCTCCACACCAGTGGGCCTTATCCCTGAGATGGAGGGATTGCTCTGGGGGCGAGAGGGGAGTTCAGGCTCCATGGTCCGTTCAGTCTGAGGCTGCCAACAGGGGGGCCATTCAGTGCCAGTACGATGAGATGGGGGCGGGGGAGGGGATTCAGGTTGTGTTTGGAACAGTCACAAATTGCAATTAAGAATTTGAAGGCAGGTTGGAACATTAAGAGCTGAGTTTAATAGGAGAGCAGAGCCCCCTAGTGTAGATGCAGAATAAGCCAACAGTAGGAATTCTGCTGGCATAGCTACACCAACTCTCCAAACATTAGCCATGCCAACAAAAGCACTCCTCTATCAGCATACCAGTGTCTACACTGGAGGTTTTGCTGGCATAGCTATGTTGGTAAGGGGATATCTACACAAAAAAGTTTTAACACTTTAGTTATACACTAGTATAGATAAAGTGGTACAACCCTCCTCATGTGAATTCAGTTATGCTGGTATAAATGTGTTTATGCTGGTATAACTGTTCTTGCAGGGTGAGGGGAAGGCACCTTTACATGGTATAATGGCATCCACAGGAGGTCTTTTAATGGTATAAAGTAGAGTGACCAGACAGCAAGTGTGAAAAATCGGGACGGGGGTGGGGGGTAATAGGAGCCTATATACGAAAAAGACCCAAAAATGTGGACTGTCCCTATAAAATTGGGACATATGGTCACCCTAGTATAACGGGAGTAAAGAATCATACTCCTGCCAGAAATAGCTATACTGGTACAAAAGCCTTGGATTCTATTCCCTGCTCTGCCACTGATTTGCTGTGTGATCCTGAGAGGGTCACATCACCTCTGGATCTCAGATTCCTTATCTGTAAATCAGGGATAATAATCCCACCATTGCCATGTGCTTTGAAATCCTTAGTTGAAAGCAGTTCTATAAATGCAAAGCATCATTGACTGTATTTATGTGTATTGACTGTATTTACCTAACAATAAATGCAAAATGCAGTGCTAATGCAGCATAAGATTGGAGAGTTAAAGTCATTAAAAGTAAGGAAATGCAAAAATAAAAGTGACATTAACTCAGTTGTGCTGCAATATGTAATAATGGCTATTCCTTTTTGTGATATGAAGGCAGATTAATAACATAATACTGTTTATGTGGTAAAATGTGTGCCCTAGCTGTGTAATGTATAAAATAATGGGTGGTAGAATGGAGGTAAATCAGGTGCTCTTCTTTACCCTCTCTTCTAATCTCAGAACAAAGAGGTATAAAATTAAATTGAAAAACAAGCAAAAACTGACAAAGGGAATAATTAATTTGCACTTTGTGCATATATAACATGTGGAACTCACTGCCACAAAATTTCACTGAAGCCGAGAGCTTAGAAGGATTAGACGTGGATAATAATAGCATCCGCAGTTACATTAGCTAGGATTAAGCAAGTTAGAAGGGATATAGAGCCTTTTCAGATCAAAAAATTGGTCAAAATCAAAATACAACATTTTGATTGACCCAAACTGATTTGTGGGATGGGAATATTGTTCTATATCTAGAAATATTCATGGGATGGGAAAATAATTTCATTCCCAGCTTTAGTCAGGAGCCTGGTGGGAGGTAGGAAACCGTGACCATTCATGGCCTTCATCAGAGGGATATTGATCAGGATAGAAGGGAGACATGATATATAACTGCTGTATGAGGAGTGTGACTTGTATAGGAATGTGGCATGACACATGTTCATGGAATGAGTCTATGATAAAGGTACATAGCCCCATACCATAGGGCCCCACCATCGGCATTCAGCAAGAATGGTGTTAATCACTGAAACTGGCCTTTTGTTTTATTTTTGTCTAAGGGGAAGAGAAGCATAATTTTCTCTCTCTGTGTTATGTTTATAACTCAGTTTCCCTTCTGACTGATGCCTGGTTCCACACTCTCCTCTTCTTCTCCATCTGGTTTTTATTGTAGTTTCAAATGAGGACATTTTGGCTGTCTGGCAGAACAAGCGGGGGTTTGTGTGACACCAGCTGCCTCTTCCAACTTCCAAGCCTCCAGCATGCTTTTAATTATAGAAACTCATGAGGATTGGGACATCTACCCCCATCTCTCTCTCTCTCTCTCATGCACACATGACACACACACACACACACACACACACACATTGCTGCAAAGTTCAGATCCAAATCTGAACTTCCTCAGAACCCCAGAATGTTCAGATCCAAGATTTCTGGTTGGCCTCTTATAGAGCTAGAATCCTGTTGTAAAATTCACATTTGGATCTGAACTTACCCCCAAGTTCAGGGATGATTGGACCCATTGTTTTGGTTCTGACTCATCTCTGAAATAGAAAAACAGCCAAACCAGAATGAAAAGATCTCAGACTGGCACAGAATGGGGGTCAGCTGCCCACTACCACTCTCCCCTTCCCTCCTAATGCCCTAATAAATCAGCTCTGTAGGAGATCAGCTCTGCTGAGGGATTTCAGTGCTGCAGGTTCTGCTGAAACAGAACATTTATTGTGCTCCAGTTTCACACAAGGGCTGCATTTAGGGGCTTGCTTTGCAGGAAATTGATACAGTCCTTTCACCTCCAGGGATCTGAGGTCAAGTCTATAATTTCTGGCCACAAGTGAAATGAGTCCCATGTGAAATTTTTTTGACATCACAAAACCACGACACAATTTGACACAACTGGGTGTTTCTATTCAGAAGAATCCAAGGACTGGAATAGAAGGAAATCATGGTGCATGATGATTGAGGGGCACTGGCAGAGCTGTGTGGGGAGCCCAGCACTGGAACAGCAGGGGCTCTGTTTGTATATTACCTGTTTATGCTATGTTAGGCTGTCTCCATAGTTATCTGCCCCTCGCTTCCATGAATACTAAATTCACACAAATGTTTAAACTCGGTAAAAGTATTGAAAAGGTTTGCTGCTGACCTGTATTCCCTCAGGTCCCTTCTGTTGCTTGCCTATGGATTGGGTTAGCCTCCCTCAATTGGTGCATAACAGGGTAGATTTGCTTTAAATCAAATTGATTTAAATCATGATTTAAATGAAATTCATTTAAATCATGATTTAAATCACTAGTCAGGAAGGCTCGATTTAATCATGGATTTCTACATAAAAGTGCATTCTTGTTGGTTGTTATAACCTTAATACATATTCTTCACAACTCAGAGATAGATATAGGTTTCATTTTTAGAAGGTACACATTATACATTTTTAAAGTGATTTATTTTGAAAACTTTTCAGATTAGTTTTACAGCTGTATCAGAAAATGAATGATTGTTTGGTTATTTCATTTACGATAGGTAATTGAAGCAGATATTTATGAAGTCATTGGGAGGTGAACTATCTCCAGTTCAACAGGTTAATCATTAATATTTGGAGGATTTTCTTACCATGCTGTATTAGGAGGAGAACATCACCAGACAGATATTTAAATTGTTTTATTTAACTAAAACAACAACGTTATGTATTCTGGATTTTTTTTCTTCAACAGCAAACATATAATACTTTAACAAAACAAGCATATGAATTTTTGAATTTAGTTAAACGTTCAAGTTTTTTAAAATCAGGTTTGTTTTTGTTAAAATTGTTTTTAACTAAAATAGTTAAATTGACTATGTCAGCCAGGTCAACATGAGAAACTTAAAATATTGGCTTTTGCAGCAAGCTCAGTCGTCTTCACCTTCATTTTCCTGTTTGTTCATATTCTGGAAAAGAAAAACAAGCTTTCCTGCTTTTTCAGGTCCCAAATGATTTCTCAATTTGGAATTAATTAGTCCAAAGGAAGAAAATATTCTTTCCTTTCCGGCAGAAGAAGCTATTGCTGTTAAAAGTGAGATTATCGCTTCAAAAGTCTCTGAATCCAAGTGCTTAAGTGACTTCCACCAGTTCACTGGTGTGACTTTCCTTAAAACATCGTCAGCAAACATATATATTTCTTGAATGGTTCACCCTTAGCTTTGAAGTTTATTATAGTTGGCATTATGGAGGGGTGTCATAGCCAACTCCTCTTCTTCAGCAGTTAAGGTTTGACCCTGGTACCGAATATTGAGAATATATGCAAGAAAATGAGCTGGAGATAATGCTTGTCCCATTCGTTTTTTTAATGCTTGTAATTTAACTCTGTCATTGCATATTTCTCTTTTTAAGCTCTCAATTGGTTCCTTCTAAATTTCAACAGCGTCAGCAATAAAACAGCTATTTCCCTGCATTTTGTTCAAGGCGACAGAAATAGGCTTCAGGGTACTCGGCATGTGTTCAGCATTTCTCTTAAGTCCAGTGTTGAGAACTTTGGCTGTGACAGTGCCATCTGTTTTTTCACGATTTTGTTCACAAACTGTCATCAGATTAGGCCAGTTTTTGATATAGTACTCAAAACAGTCCACTACTGAGTTCCATCGCTCGTCTTGTGGGAGAGTTAGCTTGGTTCCTCCCATTTTTTTTCAGAGCAGCTGTGCAAAGTGGTTGTTATGGAAGTATTTTTCAATTTCAACAACATTAGCCTTTAAAGTCTTTGGCTAGGAGGTACACCAAATGAGCACTGCAGCCATATGTTACTAGCTTGGGACTCTCTTCTAAATCATTTCTTCTCATCTTGGATACATTTGCAGCATTGTCTGTGACCAAGCTGTGTACTAGACATTTGAATATTTTTTCACAGTTTGTTATAGCTTTTACTGCTGCTACTTGTAGGTATTCTGCTGTGTGTGCATTTCCTGATGTATCCATTGTTTCTGTAAGGAAGACATTCCTTTCTTGTGTTGTCACACAAGCACATACAACAGGATCATTGTGGACATTGCTCCACCCATCAAGACTCAAGTTAACAATTTTACCCTCTAGACCTTTTGAACACTGCTCAATTTCTCTTACATACACTTTATCCAGCAAATTGCCTGCGACATCTGCTCTGTTGGGTGGATTGTATCCTGGTCTCCGTGACTGAACCATGTTAATGAAGTATGGGTTCTCAATCATACGGAAAGGAGAGTTTGTTGCATAAACAAACCGGGCAATTTTTTCATCAATTACCTCTTTTTGTAATCTGCTGGTTCTTATCACAAATTTATCTATGGTTGTTTCTGGACAATGGAGATTTTTTTTTCTTTTTGCTACAGTTGATATACTGTGGCTATGTGACATACATGATGTGACTGAAACACTATCATTGTCAGATAACTGTGAAACTGTAGAAAATGATGGTGATCTTGAAGGTGGATAGTCTTCAGAATCCTGCATATTGAGGATAGATTCTCCTGAACAAAATAAGTCAATGCAGTTATTTAATTATTATTACCATACTGCTCATTTAGTATTACTGATTTGTAGAGGGGTGGTCACCCGCTCCTGCCTTAAAAGGCTTAAAACAGCCCGAGGAGAGGGCTGTGGCAGGGAAGGAAAAGCAGGGCTGATTGGGAGAAGCAGCCTTAGCTGGGGGCCACGCAGGGCCAGCTCCAGGCACCAGCGAAGGAAGCAGGTGCCTGGGGTGGCCAATAGAAAGGGGTGGCACTCTGTCCGAGATTGGGGTGGCACGTCTGCGTCTTCGGCGGCAATTCGGCAGCGGGTGGTTCACTCCCTCTCTCCCTCTTCAGTGGCAATTCGGCGGTGGGCCCTGCTTCTTTTTTTTTTCTTTGCCGCTTGGGGTGGCAAAAAAGCTGGAGCCGGCCTTGGGGCCACACCCCAGTCAGGCCACGGCTGGCTTAATCGGGGCCCAGCTGGCCCTTATAAGAGGGCAGTGGGCCAGAAGCACACAGTCTCCCTCTAGCTGAGGAGGGAGATGGACCTAGCTGCCTGAGTGCTAAAGGGTACTGGGATGAAGCAGGGCTGGGGGAAGGCCAGAGGAGCTGGGGAGCTCCGGGCCAGCAAGACCCCAGGCTGCAGGGCCTTGTACAAGGCCCCTGGAGGTACTGGGTTGCAGGGGAAGGCAGCAAGTCAAAACCTCCCTTGTCTATGATGACTGGCTTGTACAGACTGCAGTTGGCCTCAATGAAAAGGGGCTAGATGGTGACTAGCAGTAGCCCATAGGCTGAGGGAAGGTGGAGATAGTGGGTAGGGGTTCCCTGGGGAGGGGAGACCCAGATCTGTGGGTTTGGAGGGGCAGCACCCCAGGTAAAAGGGCACTGGGGTCCGGGAGGGACACGGGGGCCAGCGACGGCGAGACACTGGCAGAGGGTGCTCCAGAGCTGGTAAAAAGAGCTAATTCCCAGACAGCCAGCAGGAGGCGCCACTGGGTGAGTCTGCGCCCAATTACATCATTGCATTCACTGATACTCAGTACTACTTTAAAGGTGAAATTGTAAAAGGAAGATCTGCCTATTTCAGCTGTTTATTTTTTATCACAACTGCATCTAAAATGATAGTACCATAGAGTAACAACTATATTTTTTTGCTCAAACTTGAGAATTCAAGAATAGTCGAGAAGGAAGACAGGCAGTCCTTAAGAAACAAATATGAAATAAAAAAAGTTTACCAACCTGAAGATCCTGCATGTTCCTTTCATCATCTTCAAGGCAGCTTCCTCCTGCGAAGGAACACTTCTCATGATGTTATTTCATTTGGGCAACCAGGCCTTGCATTTCTTTGTTCCACTGTTTGCATTTTGCATGCATGCCTGTCTTACCCACAGGTAGAGGAACATCATTAAAATATTCCCAAACTGGGTCTCTTTTACAGCCTGCTGCCATTATAGGTTTTCCTTTCTAGTGAGAGAATGGCATGGTAGATCTCAAATCAATGAAGGCTACACTCAGAAGGACCTCAAGACTTCTGGAATATGCTGCTCAAACAGTTTCACTTTTGTTTCTACTGCCTGTCCCTCCTTTCTCACATTTACCTCCAGACTTCTTCTCCTTGTCCAGATCTATTCCGCCCCCAACAATCTTCGATTCATTGAACTTTTTGAAACTTTGCACTTTTAGAGAGAGATAAGGGATTGACTCTGTGTACACAAATTTGCAGAGGGACAATAGGGTTGAGGTCTGTTATTTCTCACCTCTATATATTATTTATTTATTTATTTTATTTAAAACATTTTTGCTGTTAACAAGCATGTTATCTCTGGAGACACAAATCCAATTTGAGAACTTCAAAACTAAGCATTTCTGATAGTATCTTGTAGACTGAGCACTGAGTCCCAGTGGGTAGATAGATTAACCTAAATAATCTATACAGAAGCTCCTGGAGCCCCATAAGATTGGGTCCCTAATCCATGAACTATTGGAACTCATTTACAAAACTTTTCTTAAACGTTACATGAATATATTCTCTCATACTATAGAATTAGAATTTGTAATCCCTATGCCATGATGAGATATCTTTGCGCTATAATGCATCTTAATTAAAACTATCTTTAGACAGGTTTTTTCCTAAAAAAAAAAAAAAAAAAAAGCATTTTATCAAAAAATCTGATTTAAATTAAAAAAAATCCAATTTTTTTTTACAAAAAAGAATTTATGGTTCATCTAGCCCAGTAACCTGTCTTCCGACAGTGGCCAGTGCCAGGTGCCCCAGAGGGAATGAACAGAACAGGTAATCATCAGTGATCCATCCCCTGTCACTCATTCCCAGCTTCACTGATTTTTATCCACACTGGTGCATAAGAGATTCTCTCATCGGCCTGAGGCCTCTTGCCCTGATTTATTCCATACAAATCCCAGGCTCAGCAGATGAAAAGAGATTTTTTTTAAGCAAGTTTTTTTCCCCTGAGGTCAAATTAGTCACTTGTAAATGACTCTTGAATTTCTGGTATTTTTTTCTTATATCTGATTATCCTTCATGCTGTCTAACTAAGGTAGGGTGACCAGATAGCAACTGTGAAAAAACTGGACAGGGGGTGGGGGGTAATTGGCACCTATATAAGAAAAAGTCCCAAAAAACTGGACTGTCCCTTTAAAAATGGGATATCTGGTCACCCTAGACAAAGGAGTTTTAAGGCATAGACCATATTACTGAGCCATCTAGATGCTAGGAACTGGGTTTTTGTGTGGGTTTTTAACATTCTTTACAGTTTACTCACTTAATTTGTCTCTCATTAATTTGTCTTTTTCCTTGTGGCAAACACTAGTTCTGAATTTTGTGGATTTCCAAAAAGCATTTGGTAGTGTTGACTGAGAGTCACTGTGGCAGACAGTATGAATCTATGGAATCCCCAACAAAATAATTCACATTATTAAAAATTTGTATCAGAATACTCAATGTACAGTAAAGATAAACCAGGAGCTCACTGACTAGTTTAATGTTAACGTTGGCTTGAGACACTGTTGATTTTGTTTTGCGACAGACTATCAGTATGGAAACTGGCATTGCATGGATAGATGGCGAGCTTGGAGACTTTGACTTTGCAGATTACATCTATCTCATAAATAATTCAGTTAAAGATGTTCAGTGAAAGACATTTGGTCTTGCAAATTCTGCCAAGCAAGTAGGTCTTACCAATAAATCAAAGATGGAAATTATGAAAATTAATTTACCTACCAATGATTTTATCTACTTGGAAGGTGAAGCCTTGAAAATCCTCAATGGATGTACTTATCTGGGTAGCACCTTAGAGACTAAAAAATTTATTTGAGCTTAAGCTTTCCGATGAAGTGAGCTGTAGCTCACGAAAGCTTATGCTCAAATAAATTTGTTAGTCTCTAAGGTGCCACAAGTCCTCCTTTTCTTTTTGCGGATACAGAATAACACGGCTGCTACTTTGAAACTTATCTGGATAGCATCATTCATAATACTGATGAGTGCATGTTTGATATGAAGTCCAGAATACGTAAAGCGGGTTCTGTATTTCAAAAATTTAACCGCATGGAACCCCAGTACTGTGTTTCAAAAACATAATCATATGGAACTCCTATGTGATTAGCAAAACCACCAAACTCAAGATCATTAGAAGCAATGTCCTAAGTGTCCTTCTATATGGAGCAGAGTCATTGAAAAATAATCTGTCCATTCAATGCAAACTAAACTGTCAATGCACGTGTCTGCACAGAATACTCAAAGTAAAATAGATAGCTAAAATAAGGAATGAAGAGGTCCTAGAATGGGCACAACTACTTATATCAGTACAAGCAGTACGAAAGAAGAGGTGGATATATTTGGGACACCTTTTAAGAATGTCCGATAATAGGCTGCTTAAACAAGCATTTCTTTGGCAACCCCATAGCAAGAGATGGAGAGGCTGGTCTATAGGCAGTCTCCATAGCACAATAATGGATGAAGTGGCATTATTACATCTGAATATAAAAGACCTGGAAAAATGAGCCCAGGATAGGGACTGTTTGACGTCTGCCTTATGCACCTGCTGGTGTGGGAAGGAAGATGATGATGAAACAGTGATTCACCCACCTTCCCCCCAGAATAAACTTGAAATTAACATGGATCTGTCTTATCTTTTAGTATTATTTGTATTTTATATCAGAGTTGCTCCTCGAGGCCTCAACCAAAACTGAAGCCTCATTGCATTAGGCGCACACTGTCACAAAGAGCTGATGATCTAAACAGGCAAGGGTGGGGTGCGGAGGGAGAGGGGAGATTTCTATTTAGTTTGTCTTTCCAGCTAATCATTTATATTATGCTCCTCATCACAGTGTCTGAGTGCCTACTCATGTTACAGATAAGCAGCTATCGGTTGTACTCAGAGATGGAAATGTTTCTCTCTCTCCTCTCCAGGGGCATGTCCTAAAGGAATATTTGGCTTTTTGGGAAAGGGGTGGTAGAAGCTTTCTTCTTTCCTCTCTTCCCGTCAGTTTCCTTCCATGTGATTTATTAGTGCAGTTGCTGTTGCTGGGAGGAGGATGCTGTTACTGTGAAAGGATGAGTCTCACATTTCATCTCGAAGGCAGTGACATCATGGAAGAACCATAGATTCATAGTTTTGAAGGCCAGGAGGGACCTGTCTGAGTATCTAGTGTGACTTCCTGCATGGCACAAGTCATGAAACTTCCTGGAAATAATTTCTGTCTGAACTAGAATAATTCCTGTTTGAACTAATCCTTCAGGATGGAGTTGTATAGCCAAGGGGCTGCTACTGAGAAAGTTCTGTCTCTTGCTGCCATGCATCTTCCCTGCTCTGTAGTCAGTTTCATGGTTTCTAACGAACACAGCTATTACAGCAGGTGAAGGCCACAGAGACAGAAGTCACATTTCTGGGTTAGTCCTGACCCATCCTCTTGAGGGTCTTTAATCAGCACAAGGTCCTTGAGTTTGATTCAGGATTGGATCGTGAGACAGTATAATGAGCCCTGTGCTCTAAAGACACAGGACAAATTCTCCTCTCTGTTACTTTGGTGCAACAACTTTGAAATCTCCAGAGAGGAGAGTTACTTGGTTTGGATCATGTGACTTTCAGAGTAATTGCTGGCAGATATATGAGATCTATGCATTGCTGGGGTTCAGTGCATGTGTGTGGAAGCAAGCAGAGAGGAATAGGGATATGCAAAGAGGGCATTCTCAGGCTAAGGCATAGGAGACTAAAGGTCAAGAATTCCCAAAATGACTGCAGTGGGCGGGTGCTCAAATTAATCATCATGAGGGGTCATCGATGTAATCACCCAGGTGAAACTCCACATAGAAATAATTCTGTAGGGAGGGCTTCCCAGCTGAGTGCTATAGAGACTATTCTGACACAGCTTAAACCTGTTGATTATCAAGCCATGTTGCAAAGCCTTTCTATATCCTGGCTTTTGACAAGGGGGTGGCTTAGGGAGACTGTAGGTAGGCTAAGGAGGGATGGGATTTGTGAAATGGCAATGGCAGAGGGCGGTGTGACAAGCAGTCACGCTGTCTTATTGGTTTAATTTACATGACTTGCTCATGTGCTGCTGAAATGATTGGTGTCATTTTTACATTGCCAAATGAACACATATGAACAGGGATTTGGAGCAATCAAATTTTTGAATTGCTCCACTCCATCTCCGCTCCGGCACCAATTGTGACTGCTCCAGCTCCGCTCTGCGATCAGACTCAAATTAATTTTTAACTAAATAAAAAAAGTGCGTACTGTAATTTTGAAAAAACATTTTTATTCAGACTTTTAAAACAATTTAATGTCATCAACAATGATACAAACTAGAATAATTCATAATTCATTCTGTAAAAAATTATTGCAGCAATCAAGTCGTGTTTCATAGCCTGCTGCAAATCATTTAAAATTAACTTTAAAGCCGAAAACAGTCGCTCTACACTAGCTTGAGTTGTTGGCATGCTCGAAGCAATTCTACAGGCAGCCTGAATGCGGTGTGGGTAGCTGTGGCCTCAAAAACAGACTTAACTTTTAGCCTACCAATAGACTCCATCGCCTCACAATCTTCCCCGAAAGTTTCTCGCTTCATTACAATTATGAATCGCAGAAACTCGCCGGCGTCTTTCTTGTTTATCCAATTCCTTTTCGAAGGCGTCATCTTCTGAAGAATTGGTGCTTGAATTATCTCCATTTCCCTGTGATGGTTGAAGACGTCTCAGGGATGGACGCTCAAACAAGTTCAGAGTGGAAAGGGAAGTTTGAGAACAGCCTGCTATTTCTGAAGGATGTGAACTTTCCGAAACTGCAAATTTGATTGTTGATGACTCCTTTTGTTGTGTTTCGTTTACTTCAACCTCTTTCGCCGAGTTCAAATGTAGAAATAGATTTTGTTTTTCGAGTCGTCAAGCAATATCAAGGAGCCCTTCCTTTGCCTTTGGTATTTCCCTTGAGGTAAGAAGAATCCAATACAGTGGGTCAACGTAAACTCCAATGATTGAGTTACCCCACGTAGATCAAGTAGAACACTTGGAATACTTGGGGTTCGTAGTTTGACAACGACTTGTCAAATTTTTGCTAGAAATTTCTTCGCATGTTCTTTGTTCAGTCCATCCCAGATTGCCAACTGAAGAGTGTGAATACCACACCTCATCAGTTGGACTTTTGAGTAGTCCTCATGAAGCCATGTTGGAAGTATGAGGCTAGGGTCATTAACCCATTGCGCAGCAGCATCCATGTTGAGTTCGATTTCATCCATTCCTTTAGTTCCTTCATCAGGCAAAATAGCTTCAGTTCTGTCCACATACCAGTTCTCAGAGGTAGAAATGGTTTTATTGTCCTCGCTGAAATTTTTGACGGCACACGTCATGTTTGCTGCATTGTTAACGCAGATGCTCAGCACTTGCATTTTACTGATTCCCAAATTTTTCTAAAGTAGCTTTTACTTGACTTTTCACATACGAAGAATTGTGACGCCCTTCAGTGTCAATTATGTCCAAGATTTTTACCACAGCTTTATTTTTTCCTTCTTCATAGTACTGAGCATTGATTGCAAGGAAATTTCTGTTTCCACAGGTTGCCGCATCCATTTTCAGGTAGCACAGCTTTTGCTCCAAAGCTTTCTTGAGCTCTTCGCGACCAGACTCAGCTGTGCTGACAACTAAATGATGAACCGCATCATGCCCCGTCAAAATGCCAAGCTGCCAACCCATTTCACCTGCAATTTTTTGGATCTTTTGTTCTTTAGCCTGAAGGTAGTGAGTGGTGTTGAACTCAAGCAAACTATTTCCATCAGCCCTTCACAGAAAGTATTGGCATCCATGGTGACTGTAACCTTTGAGGACTTCAAATATGAGTCAAGTTTTGTTTGCTTAATTTTGGGTTTCCTTTCAGATGAAGCTCCGCAAAAAATCTTTTCTACAGGAGTTTTCAAAGAGCCAGATGAACGTCATTTAGCTGCGTCAACTTTTTGTTTTGCCTCATCTTCCTGGTCCCTTTTTATAACTAGAGCCGCATAGTTTTCAGAATGGTTATGTTTTACATGCCGCCAAAGGCTGAAACTTTTCACGGCACTTGCTTCACTCGTCTTGAAGCTGCATGGTTTGAGCTCGCCATTCACTTCCTTTTCCACCTTGCACGTTGCGGATTTCTTCTTTGCTTTTCCCAAAGCCCAAATTTGGGCTTTTCAAATTCAAAAGTAAAGACATAGTTGAGATCCTTTTCCATAAATCGGCTATCAATCATGGGGGGCAGATTTGATTTTTTTGTTGAAGCCATGGCCAGATCTTCTTGTGTTGCTATTGCTTCCAAATGTTTCTTGTTATGATCTTCGAAAAGCAATGAACAAAAGCATTACATTTTTTTTATAATGTACCTGCTTGTGATGTCTTAACCAGTTAAGGTACTTTGAATTTATTTTGGATTTTCTGGACAAAAATGATCGCATTTTCTTTTTACACAAAATTATTATTAAAGTATATTTTAATATTGTAACATGTTTCTTGCAGTTTTAATGAAGTAAGAAATATTTTTAATATAACATAATATAAATTTTTATTTATAAATTGCAAGTTAGTTTTTCTTATGAAATTTTGCGGTAAAAATATTCAAAATATTTTCCAAGTTTTTAATTAATATCTCAAAAACACTTTAATGTAGATATATCAATGAAATTTGGTATGTGCCATAGCGTTAGTACGTGCTATCGCTATTCTACAACATTACTTGTTGGGAAGTAACGAGGCTACACGTTACAAGGTTGCAAATAAACTTTAATGGGAAAGCGGATTCAAATTGCAAGCACAGTCCTTTTAGTAAAGAGATCAAATTTTCAGAAATAGGTTTTTGTTTCATCAGCCTGAATAGATTATACAAGATAGAACCTTTTATTTGCTCTATCTTGTATAATGTTTCCAGCCTGATGAAGAAAAAATATATTTCTGAAAATTTGCTCTCTTTACTAAAAGGACTGTGCTTGCAATTTGAATCCGCTTTCCCGTTAAAGTTTATTTCCAACGTTCTATCATACAACATCATTCAAATAAAATTATTTAAACTACAGGCGTCGTGAACTGGGGGGACTGGGCCAATTTTATTTAATATTTTTTAAATCTTCGACTATTTCATAGAATCATAGAATATTAGGGTTGGAAGGGACCTCAGGAGGTCATCTAGTCCAACCCCCTGCTCAAAGCAGGACCGATCCCCAATTAAATCATCCCAGCCAGGGCTTTGTCAAGCCTGACCTTAAAAACTTCTAAGGAAGGAGATTCCACCACCTCCCTAGGTAACGCATTCCAGTGTTTCACCACCCTCCTAGTGAAAAACTAGTATTTAACAGATACAACCCTGGAATATGATTTAATGCTAAAACATGCATTAAAATGGTACTCTTAATTTATTTTGTATAATTAACCGTTTCCAAGAAAACTGTTTAAAAATTTTAATCTGCTTAGAATGATACAAACAATTTTACTTATTACTTATTTTTCAGCTTTGGAACCATACATTTTAAATGTAATAATAAATAATAACCAAAATTATTAACTTTATTATGGAACAAAATAGTACTGGTCGTAGCCAGGGGCAGTCGACGACAAGCCTTTCTTGAAATATGAAATAAAAATGAGCAACCGCCAGTTCAGGATGCCTATGGTTTAAATAATTTTGGATAACATAATATGGTAGCACATACTAATGCTAAGACACAGACATAATTTCATTACTTTATATTAAAGCGTTTTTGAGATATTAATCAGAAATTAACTTTTCATCACCTCCTTGAAGGGACTGTAGCTCCCTTAGGAAGAATTTTAGGACACGTGTTCACAGAAACATTTTTTCTTAAAATGACCTGAGGATTCACCCCCAAAGTTGTGTTGGACATTTTCCAATCACTCTGGATATATCACAAAAATCACTCCTAATTTATGCAAAAATGTTTACTGTATATTTATATGCCTGCTGCACGCAACTTTTTCAGTAAATTTAAAATTACAACCAACGCTACCAAAAGACCGTTGAACAGATGACATATCAAATAAGTCCGCCAGAATGATACGGGAGCATGTATAAATGAACAAATGTACCGGTAATGGGAGCCAGTGTGAGAAATGAGCGTAAGTGGTTAATATCTCTTGCGATATCGTAATATATCAATAAACAAAAACATTAGTTTTTTGCAATATACCTGTTTGTGATATCTTAAATGTTGCGTATTGCATCACACTTTTCCGTAATCGCAGCACTCATTGATCAACCCTTACAAAAGAAGTATCAACACATACTTATCTAACTAATCTACACGAGTACGTACTCGCCTAACCTTGGCACAAGGGTGGGAGCAGTCTGCAGTGTTGCTGGATGTCTGATAATTATCTGATTCTTTAATAAAACATATCTCCACAAAACTTTGTAATTTTGTATCTGTACATTAAATCTTGATTTCGGCCGAAGTGAGAATAACTGTGACATATTACGTAAAGTGGTAAAGTAGATGTTAGTATCAGTTGTTATACAATTTGAAACTTTTTGGCATCTTTAGGACTTTCTTGCTAAATATAATTCATTTTGGATTGAAAATGAAAAAAAAAAAAACTGGAGCAGTGGAGCAGTCAGGATTTTCTGTGCTCCGGCTCCACTCCAGCTCCAGGCAAAAACCTGCAGCTCCGCTCCGTGCTCCAGCTCCGCGCTCCGCTCCAAAGCTCTGCATATGAAAAGAGATGCCTGTGAGCACCCAGTACATATATAGCTTGGGATATTTCTATTCCAGCATTTTCACAACCTTTCATAACACTCAACATTTGGGCTGAAATTTTTCATACTTGGTGCCTTCCCCAAAGGTGTATTAGATTAGGAGGAGGAGGAGGAAAGTTTGAGGAAAACCCTTTTCTTCCCCCATTTTTGAGTTATGAAAAATTGAATAAAATTAATGTTTCCCATTGCAAAATGGTCAAACAAACAAATCGAACCACATTGGGCCAGATTATCTTGTACCCAGTACAGTTCAGAGGTGTGGTGAGCCACCAGGGTTGCTGTTAGTCACCTTTGGGGCAGTCTGATCCTCAGGCTGCTGGTCTTGCAGAGCAACTTAGAACAGCCTTAAGGGGCCATTCCTGCAGCTGGGGATTGCTAGAGTGTAACAGTGCTCTGGCCATGCTTCCTTTCTCTTGGCCCCACCTTTTACACTGGGGGTAGGGGGGTTGTCAGTAACAGAGGTGGCATAAAGCTGGCTCAACACCACATGAAGATTCCGTTCTGCTGAGGAAACCTCAGTGAGCCACTTAGCCAGGAGCACCAAATCGTAGAAATGTAGGGCTGGAAGGGACCTCAAGAGCTCATCTAGTCCAGCCCCCTGCACTGAGGAAGGACCATGTAAACCTGGACCATCCCTGACAGGTGTTTGTCCAACCTATTCTGAAAAACCTCCAGTGACGGCAATTCCACAACCTCTCTGGGAAACCTATTCCAGTGCTTAACTACCCTCATAGTTAGAAAGTTTTTCCTAATATTTGACCTAAATCTCACTTGCCGCAGAGTAAGCCTATTACTTCCTGTTCTACCTTCAGTGGACACGGAGAACAATTGATCACCGTCCTCTCTATAACAGCCCTCAACATATTTGAAGACTGTTATCAGGCCCTCCCTCCGCCTTCTTTTCTCAAGACTAAATATGCCCAGTTTTATTAACCTTTCCTCATCGGTCAGGTTTTCTAAACCTTGTATCATTTTTATTGCTCTTCTCTGGACTCCCTCCAATTTCTAAACATCTTTCCTAAAGTGTGGCACCCAGAACTGGACACAGTGCTTCAGCTGAGGCCTCACCAGGCCAAGTAGACTGGGGACAATTACCTCCCATGTTTTATGTATGACACTCCTGTTAATACACCCCAGAATTATATTAGCATTTTTAGCAACTGCCTCATGTTGTTGACTCGTATTCAGTTTGTGATCCACTATAACTTCTTTTCAACAGTACTACTGCCTAACCAGCTATTCCCCATTTTGTAGCTGTGCATATGATTTTTTTCTTCCTGAGTGTGTAGTATTTTGCACTTATCTTTATTGAATTTCATCTTGTTGATTTCAGACCAATTCTCCAATTTGTCAAGGTCATTTTGAATTCTAATCATGTCCTCTAAGGTGCTTGAAACCCCTCCTACCTTGGTGTCATTTGTGAATTTTATAAGCATACTTTCCAGTCCATTAAGCAAGTCATTAATGAAAATATTGAATACTACCAGATCCAGGACAGACCCCTGCAGTACCTCAGTAGATATATTCCCGCACTTTGACAGCGAACCATTGATAACTACTTTTTGAGTATGGTATTTAAAACCGTTTTGTATCCATTTTATAGTAATTTCATTTAGACCACATTTCCCTAGTTTGTTTATGAGAATGTTATGTTAGACAGTGTCAAAAGCCTTACTAAAATCAAGAGATATCACATCTACAGCTTCCCCATCCAGTAGGACAATAACCCTGACAAAGAAGGTTGGTTTGCTATGATTTGTTCTTGATAAATCCATGTTGGCTATTACTTATAACACTATTGTCCTCTAGGAGTTTGTTCCAGTATCTTTCCAAGTATCGAGGTTAGGTTCCATAATTCCCCAATTTTTCTTTTTTTCTCTTTTTAAAGACGGGTACTATGTTTCCCATTCTCCAGTCTTGTGGGACCTCACCTGTTCTCCATTTCTCAGATATAATCATTAATGATTGTGAGATTGTTTCAGCTAGTTACTTCAGTACCTTAGGGTGCATTTCATCAGGCCCTGCTGAATTTAATGCACCTAAATTATCTAAATATTGTTTAACCCATTCTTTTCCTGTTTTGATTGCATTCCTTCCTGGTGGTTGTTAATATTAATTATGCTGAGTATGTGGTCACCATTAACCTTTTTAGTTAAGATTGAAGTAAAATAGGCATGAAATACCTCATCCTTCTTGATATCATCAGTTATTAGCTCTGCTTCCCCGCTAAGGAGAGTACCTGCACTTTCCTTCATTTTTTCTTGCTCCTAAATTATTTAAAGAACCAGTTCTTATAGCCTTTTATGTCCCTTGTTATGTATAACTCATTTTGTGCCTTAGCCTTTCTGATGTTGTCCCTTCATGCTTGAGCTATTCTTTTGTTCTTACCCTTAGCAATTTGTTCATGTTTCCATTTCTTATAGGATTCCTTTTTGATTTTCAGGTCATTAAAGAGCTCCTGAGGGAGCAACGCTGGCTTCTCACTATTCTTTCTATCTTTCCGTTGCACTGGGGTAGTTTGCTGTTGCACCTTTAATATTGACTCTTTGAGAAACTGCCAGCTCTCTTTGAACTCCTTTTTCCCTCAGATTTTCTTCCCATGGGACCGTGCCTACCAGTTCTCTGAGTCTGTTACAGTCTGCTTTTTTGAAGTCCATTGTCCTTATTCTGCTGTTGTCACTCCTTTCTTTCCTTAGAATCATGAAATCAATCCTTTCATGATCACTTTCACTTAATTTGCCTTCCGTCTTCAAATTCTCTACCAACTCCTCCTTGTTGGTCAGAATCAAGTCTAAAATGGCTGTCTCCCTGGTTACCTCCTCCACTTTCTGAAACAACAAATTGTGCCTGATATATCTGGCCCATTGTGTTCTGAATGGGAGTACAGTGACGGTGGCTGAAGTTTGAACCCTGATCCTTGGCATGGGCAGAGACCTCACTAAGGACTGGTGCCTTGGCTTGGCTTGCAGGGGCAGGCATGAAAATGTTATAAAAGTTTGAAAAATCACTTCTGACTGACCTCATGGGATCTGCTAAGACTTTTAGTGGAGTGCAAAGATGACTACTCCTCTTGTGACCTTTCCACACATTCTCCCTGCCTGACCTGAGCAGGATCCTACTGCTGGGAGAGAGTGGGCATGAGGGGACAATGTAAATGTCATGCTACATTAAGTAGCAAAATCCTCCAGGAATAAAACAAAAACCTTTCCCTTAATGGCCAGGACAAGAAAAAATGGCACTGGTGGTTTGGTGTAGGAAATGGATCCAATAACCCCTTCCCATCCCTCCGCAATGCACTGCTCCATGTTATGGCCCCAGTGGTGCTGTGCTGCATGGTACGTAAGAGGTACAGCCCCCCTGGGATGGCTCCTGCATGCCTTCTCCATTGTGCAGTGGAACCGCACCAGTTGTGCTACATTCAGACCCTCCTTGGTCTGCTGGATCTGGGTCCTAAATATCAGAATCCCTGCTGATATGACCTTACTGCTGCATATTATAACCACTAGAACCCAGGAAAGGTTCAGCCAGTAGCCTCGCTTCACGGTACTGGCTAGGCCTGGTTTTCTGGTTAAATGTAGAGCTTAATCTATTACTGTTTGTCCTACAGAGCGTATGGGACACACAATGTGGCCGAGTTAATGCTGCTGTGAGGAACCTTAACGTCTGCATTTCCTGACTGTCTTGGGATTATAACTGTACAGCCTTCATACTGCATTAGTGTAGTGATTTGCATTTAATAGGAAAGGACTCTGCCAGCTGAGTGCACTGGGGACTGCAGGGGATGGATCTGAACCAAAAGGATGACTGGCTCAAATACTTCTGTAATGGGAGAAAGTAAAACCTCAGATTGAAACACACCTGAACTCCAGATCTGGATATGAATTTAGTGGTTTGGGCTCTTTTCTAAATCCTTAGCTGGTATAAATTGGTGGAGCTCTTTTGAAGCCCAAGGAGCTATGTCAATTTGAGGATCTGGCCTATATTTCCATCTAATCTAATCTCTCTAGGTATTTCTAAACCCTAGTCACTGGGCACTAGGCTAACACACAAGAGTAGATGCTTCTCTGATTTTTAAGCAAAGTAATCATACCAGTTGGCACAACACAGCTAAGCTGGAGACCTCTTGAGAACAGCTCGCTTGGAGGATTCCCACTTCTTCATGCTCCCAGTTACGATTGAATCACTTTCCCCTCTGGAAAAAGCCTTTTTTTTGCATTTCACGGTATGGCTAGAGCAGCCGTGTGATTAGAGGCCGTTATTGTCAGAACAGATGATGACCATGGCTGCTGCAGAGCTGTTGTGCGACCTGCGATCTAGCTCTGTAAATCAATTTGTGGCCACTTCAATGATTTTATTTTGCTATTCTTGATCTCACCAATTACAATATCCTTTCCTGGTCACTGCAGAGAGGCTCTGCCACCGTTTAATGGGACTCTCTCCTCTGAGGACCCTCATGAAAGATCTTCTCTCTGCCTAGTCACTGCTGACCTCATCTTCCTTTCCTTTATTAGTCCCTTACGTGCTGAGGAGCTGTGCCGAGTTCATTGAGACCCATGGCATTGTGGATGGAATCTACCGGCTCTCTGGAGTGACATCCAACATACAGAAGCTGAGGTAAGGGCAGGGATCTGACTGCAAAGGGGGGTTCAGTGGCATTGCTCAGTATCATTGTTTGGGGCTAGTCCAGGCATAGACTTGTTGAATATCGTCCCTCGGTGGTGTAATGAGGGCAGCAGGGCCCAGCCCCGGTAAAGAGGAGACCAGATTTAATGAAAACCTTAGTTCCTAACACTGGTAAAGACCAAACACACTACTTTATGGAGACTAACTTTTGTCCCCCCAAAAGCACCCCACTCTGGGTCCATTAACGGAGTACTTTGGGGGCAGCCCAGGAGTATCCAACCTCAGGAGAGGGTAGTCGCTGTATGTCAGTTTTAGGATCCATCAGTGGAACTGTGTGAGGGAAACCAGAGAAGAATGAACCTGGAGCCTGAGCTTCAGGAGAAGACCTGGTCCAGGTTGCAGGTAAAAGAGGCAGATCTCTGCTTTCCAGCCTATAACATATTTCTCTTTCCCCTCTGCCTGTGACAGACAACTAGGCATGGACTGTTTCCAGCTCCTGTTCTTCCAGGCTGTTATGTCTCTTTCTGTGTTGTTTCAGGCAGGAGTTTGGCTCTGATCAATGTCCAGACCTGACAAGGGAAGTTTACCTTCAGGACATTCACTGTGTGGGGTCACTCTGCAAGCTGTATTTCAGGGAGCTGCCAAACCCGCTCCTCACTTATGAGCTCTACAAGAAATTTACGGTGAGCCTTTTATTCTTTTTCACAGCCCGGCATGCACATGTGTTTTGGTAAAGGTAGTTGGTTGTGTTTTAGTCTCACTCTGATGACCCCGTGTCAGGGGTTTGTGTGTGTGTGTGTGTGTGTGTGTGTGTAGGGGGATCATCCATCAGTGCTCATGCACACTCCTGCTATCTTTTCATTTTGTCTGTTGCTGTCTCGCTCTTTCTCACTTTGTTTGTTTCTCTCTGTCCCATCATGGTTTCCCTCATTCTCTTCGCTATTTCCGTCCCTCTATCTTTGTGTTACACTATCTCCTTCTCTTCCATATCTCCCTCTCTCATTCTGTTTTTTTCTCATTCTTTCTCTTACTCACTCCCCCCTCCCTTTTTTTTCTCTTTGTCTCATTGAACCTTTCCTTCCTTCCTTCCTTCCTCTGGCCCTCCCTCCCTTCCTCCCTAATTCTGATTCTTTCCCCCATTGCTGTCCTTTGCTTATAATTTTTATAACATGTGAATTCACAGGGCCTGATTGTCTGATGCACTGTGCAGTCATTTACACCTGTTCACAGTGAGTGCACAGTGGGTGTAAAATACTACATCTTGCAGATGTGCTAGTGTTGTTCACTCAGTTTGCATTGATGTAAATTATGACACAAAGTAGAGGGCAATGGAAAATCAGGCCATAATGATCGTGTCCTGGATACAAAGAGCAGGTGAAGGTGGAAACTGTTCAAGCAGAAATCTGTAACCTCATTTAAAGTAACTGTAATTCAAAGTGTAATCACTCCATTCTGCAAAGCGAATATAGATTATCTGTGGATACAAGTAGGAGTCTGGGAGCAGACTGCTGGGGGCAGAAAAATAGACAATGACCCTTGCTGCTGAGCCTCCCTAAGTCTGAGCTGGTGACCATAGCTGGATTTCTAAAAGAACTGGACAATTTGATGACAGATAATATTTTATTATTGGCGCTACAGATAGTAACACCTGTAGTTAAGGTTGCCTGATGCTTTCCACTACAAAACCCTGCATTCATTTGGTTATAACTTTGCCAGTCTTTAATCATTTGGGCTGAAATTTTCCACGCTGGCTGGCTGACTCATATTGAATGTTTTTGGAAAGTTTCAGATAAAACAGTTCATTCATTTCTCAGAACGATATTAGGGAAAAGTACATTGTATTGCCCATGTTCAAAAATTCTTAGAACTGTTTTGTTGAGAAGCTCTGGTGTCCCCCCTTAACTTTGAAGCAGAGACTAGAAATTTGGCAGGGGGATCATCCTGGTGTCAGGAATGTTAGATGTTATAGTGATGAGCATGGTATATGAATGTATGTAGAACAGAATAGCCTTTTGTTTTCCCCTTGAAAATATGCGCAAGTTGGCCAAGTTTTAAGTCTTTGAACAATCTCAGTTTGCACTTGGTCACTAGAGACTTGTTAGAGTTTGGCAGCTAAATTCTCCAAAGATTCCATCTGTATTGAGCATGCTCTGACTAAGGGCTGCAGGGGCTGAACAGGACTTTCCCTGCAGTTACTGCTCTTGGCTGCCCAGGGACAACTATCATGCCCGACATAGGAACTGAGAGCAGGAAGATGGTCTCTCTTGTGCTTTCACTCCTGGGCCCAGGCAGGAGGACAAGAAGGAGGAAAAGGCTGATAGGAATGCAAAGGGATGAGGAGCCGGGTCTGGGGGGTAGCGTGGGAGGAGACTGGGATAAGGAGTAGAGGGGATAGAGGACTGGGATGATTAAGATTTGGCAAAGTTAAAAGCAACTGAAAACAGGTTCTTATTACAGCTGTGTGAAATTGTTCAGCCAAAACCTTTTTCGGCAAAAAATGCAAGATTGGATGACACTGGAACATTTTGTGAATTTGTGTTGATTTTGCCAAATTGTTTAGGTAAAATAATTTTAAAAAATCCAAAAATGTGAAAATGTTTCATTATGACATTTTTTAAAGGAAATGTTTCATTTTTTCAGCTCTAAATGACTTTTTGTTTGGAAATTTCCTTCACATTTTTTTTTAAATTAAAATGTGAAAAAAACACTCAAAATCAAAATGAAACGTTTTGTTTCGGGTCAAATGAAATATCTTTTTTTTGACCCGAAGCAATTTTTTTTCAAGATTTTGATTCGCTGAACATTTTGAAAAATGTTGGCTTCAGGTTCTTATAATGGGAACTGTTGGGCAGCCTTAATTATAGGCATTTCTACTTACAGTGGGTAACTCATTTGGCTAGAAATACTAACAAAAGCCCCCCAAAAAGAAACTATTCCCCAAAATCTAGCGAAAATCACCAGATGGGGAGTCTGGTTGAATGTAGGATGGGTGCCCCAGTGCCTAGACAGAAGGGTGTGGGTGGGAGGCAGGGATGCCTGCTAATCCCACCCTGTCTTCCTCACTCAACACTGTGTCTGAGGAAGGATAGGCACAGCTTTGAGTCACCACAGTGATTCAGACATTAGTGTCTCAGGATAGGCAAATTCTTAATGACCAGAGAGGGATTAGCCTTTCGGCTTCAGTGGTATCACATTTATATATGCGATGACCCTGCCATGGCATTGCTGCATATTTACCTTTGCAGTGTGACACTCCCTCCTGCTCTGGGCCTTCACCAGCTCATAATCCAGTTCTGATCGAGTTGGTGACTCTGGCACTGACAGACTCATTCTAACACTAGTGTAAAGGGACTGATTGCTCCATCGAACCAATTCAAAAACAGAAGGCCACACACCTTCTTCTTCCCTCAGTTTTACTCCACTTGCTAGCCAGAGGCTAGGAGGAACAGGGTACCAGCTGAGCACACCCAGTGTGGTCAGTGTAGTAGAAGGGTAAGAGATCATGTCTGTCCTTGACTGTGTATCTGAAACTCCCTGTCTCTTTCCAATTTTTTCTTCCCATTCACAAGGTGAAAGGTGAAACAATCAGCAATTAATGCTACATTTGAAAAAAATACATTAAATAAAAGCAGTTGGCTTTTCCTGGGATTCTGTGTCCTCTCCTTCTTGATGCTCCTAATCTATAATTCCACATGTTGAAGATGGTGCCTGATGGTTTTGTAAGCCATGCCATGGGTTTCTAGCTCAGTTGGCTGAGAAGTATGGCTGTTGGGTCTGAGTCAGTCATGACATCACATGAATCAGCATTTGCTTGCTGTCTGTTTCAGCTTCCTTTCCTAGAACCTAGAAATGAAATGTATGAGCCAAAACCCAGCTGATGTCTGATGTTTCAGATTTGCATCCAAATGTTTGGATGCTTCTCCTGATCCATCTTTGGTCAGAACCAATGGCCTGGAAATCTCACATGAGAAGCGTAGGATTTATTGTGCTTCTTCTCTCTGGAATGGTGGAAACAGGCTTTTTTATAGGTCAGTACTTCCACTGGTGGATTGAAACAAAAAATAATCAGCTGAGATGGGTCTGAGTTGTAAGATTTAAATCTGGAGTGGAACTTCCCCCAATTCAGGAGTTTTCATCTCTGGGTTTTCAGTTCAGCCCATAGCAGAGATGGGGTCAGGCACAAAGCTCAGATTTGGATTTCCCAAGTTCAGAGGTATCAGAGCTGTCTTTTTATCTGGGACTATCTCTGGAGCTGAGGCTTGTGGAGATAAAAAAAAAAAATTACAGGTTAACTTTCACCTCACTAACTTTGAACCTCAGAAAAGGCTCAGTTCCTGCTTTGAATGAAGATTAAGGTTAGAGCTCATTTAATCCAAATAAGGTGTCCGTCTCTCTCTCCCCATCAACTGTTTTGACATTGGAGGCAGGCTGGTGGTATATGAACACCTGATCTCTCTCTTTCTCTATATTCATTATTGCTGCAAACCCCTCTCCTCGATCGATGCCTGATTAATGGTATATAAGTTTGACAGCACACGTGTACCATGTCAGTGACGTTAAAGGACTGGTGTTGGTGATCCTGGCTATGCTCTTATTGGTGAGATCATTGGTAACAATGATGAAGGTATTGACTGATGACATCAAAGGTTTTGTTGATCCTTCTGTTGCTTGGTGTGGTAATTGTGATGGTGGTGGTGTCTATGCAACTGTGGTTGTGGGCTCATAACAAAGATCAGAAATAGGTTCAAGGCACAGAATTCAAATCTGGGTTCCCAAAGTGGGGGCTGCTTGGATCCTGGCATGCAGTTCATGGCCATCTCTGGTAGCGAAATTGATTATGGCAATTTGCATGTGGTTTTGCATAAAGGATGGCTGATAGTGAAAAGAATAGAGATGAGAATAGTGACAGCAGAATAAATAATGGGAATGTAGTAGTGACAGTGAAAACACAGGAAGGTGTTTCTGTGGTTGTGGTTGGTGATTTCAGATTAATTATATTTAAGCAACTGATGGTTAGGAATGGCTTGTTTTCTTCATCTCAGTTCTAGATTTGCTGACGTCCTTATGTAGGCAAAACTCCAGTTGGCAGGAGCGGTCACCGTGTCTTTCTTTGAACTCACTCCAACCCCCAGCAGTAGCAGAGTGAGCAGGTGGATCCTAGATAGCCTCACACTGTTTGAAGTTCCTAGTGGCTTCTCCTCCCCCATTGTAATGTTGAAAGGGAATAGCTGACAGAAGACTAACAATGCAGAGAAGAACTCCCAGGAATTCAGACAATACGTTCTTAAATCCCCTCTCAGCTCCTGCTCTGCAGAGAACTGCCAGGCTAGTGGTGGTGGGGAGGTGCCTCACTTCCGTTTTATCTACGCTATTCCACTCTAATGGCTAATGCAGATGTTTGTTACTCTGTCTATGCAATTGTATTTCTAGGTACCTGTCATTGTAGCTCATCTAAAATACCTCATCATCACAGGAGCTACTGTATCTACATACAGTAGATAATAATGCTTGTTTTTATTTATAAATTACTTTGCCTTTCATGCCCACAAGTCCCAAGCTGTTTTCATTTCACAGGGTTTAAAAAGGACCCATTTTTTATTTGTTCTCAAACTTTTTTTGGAAAAAGTTTCAGTATTTTTCATTTGTTATTTATCATTTCCTCCTCTTTTCCTTTCATTTATTTTCCCTCTCTTCCTCCACCCGCTCTCAGTATTTTTTCTTTTTTTTTTCTTTCCATTTTTCTCCCAGTCATTGTATGTGTTGGGGGGGGTGGGGGGGGAATCAATTTTCAAAAATGAGTGGGAGGAAGGAGGGGAGGGACAAGGCAGGAGTCAAAAAGAAGAAAAAGGAAATTAATCTCGCAGCTGAAGATCTCAAAGTGTTTAATGAATTAAGTCCCAGACTTTCAGCTGTGAACTGAAGGAGACTAGGGCTCTATGCCCCGCAGCGAGGTGGGTAAGTATGGTTATCCTTACAGGGAGGTGAAGTGACTTGCCCAAGGTCTCACAGAAAGTCAGTGGCAGGACTTCCTACTCATAGCTCTGTAATGTAATGAGACAGTGCTCCCTCTGACACCTGCCAGGCCTCTGTACGCGTCTCTCTCTGTCACTTTCTCACTTCCTCTAAATCCATCAGCTCAATGGACTATTTCCTTTCTCTCCACAGGAGGCAATATCTCGCTGCCCAGAGGAGGAGCAATTGGCCCGAATTCAAAATGTCATCCAGGAACTTCCACCATCACATTACAGGTAAGAACTCAGCCGTTGAGGCTGTGGGGATCCATACGGTGTCTCTTAGCTGTGGGAAGGATTCTCTGAAACAGCTTCAGCTTCGGGGAGGAGCTGAGAGGTGGGTTCATTCATTGCCACCAAATTCAAGAGCAATTCACCTGTCCTCTAAATAAAATTAAACAGATCATTGCATTATGTGTCTGAAAGAGCAGCCGGCCCTTTCTAGCTTCTGTCAACCCGACTCTCCCTCCCAGCTGCCATAACGTACTTGGCCAGTTGCGCAGTGCTGTCCAAGTGGGAGAAGGCAATTAAGCACGTGTATTTAAGCATACAATGTAATCTGAATTTCCACAGCCACCATATGCATCAGTAGCCCCCTTCTTTCTGCTTCCTACTGTCCTTCCTCCTCAAATTCATTTGGGTTGTGCCACATGAAACCATCTGCAATAACAACATCCACAGTGTTCTGCGCCACTGCTCATAAACTCTGACATCACAAATCGCTGCTCTGGCTTTGAGCCATGGTGCCCATTTTGCCAGTCTCATATATACAGACCCCACAGTCACTGCGGGAGACTGAAACCAGTACCATCAGCACCAAAACACAGGCCTCTACCTCTTGAGCTAAAGGAGCATTCTGTTAGCAGATCTTATATGGCAGACTGCTGTAATCTTGGGGGCTAGCAACTAATGGGAGACTTGATCACATGTGCAGGAGCTGAAGACTTTTTCTTTATCCAAAACAAATGCTTGCAGGACTCTGGAATACCTGATCAAGCATCTGACTCACCTGGCCTCCTTCAGCAACATGACCAACATGCACACCAGGAACCTGGCCCTAGTGTGGGCACCTAATCTCCTCAGGTACAGTAAGGACTTCTTTTCACTTCACTCTTAGGGGAGCACTGCTGAGCTACTGCTGGATCATCTAAGAGTGAAACTGACCAGACAGTAAACAGAGACTGACCAGTAAGTCACAGACCGAGCCTGCTGAGAAAAATGCAAAGAAATAAACAGCATAAATAATAGTGCAAAGTAAATATCATTTAAAAAATTCTCCCAAGTTGAATAACCTGAGGTTTTACTAATAATATCCAGGGAAGGAAATCTATGGATTTCTAAAAACTATATTCTTTTTGACAGGTTTCAGAGTAACAGCCGTGTTAGTCTGTATTCGCAAAAAGAAAAGGAGTATTTGTGGCACCTTAGAGACTAACCAATTTATTTGAGCATGAGCTTTCGTGAGCTACAGCTCACTTCATCGGATGCATACTGTGGAAACTGCAGAAGACATTATATACACAGAGACCATGAAACAATACCTCCTCCCACCCCACTCTCCTGCTGGTAATAGCTTATCTAAAGTGATCATCAAGTTGGGCCATTTCCAGCACAAATCCAGGTTTTCTCACCCTCCGCCCCCCGGCACACAAACTCACTCTCCTGCTGGTAATAGCCCATCCAAAGTGACCACTCTCTTCACAATGTGTATGATAATCAAGGTGGGCCATTTCCTGCACAAATCCAGGTTCTCTCACCCCCTCACCCCCCTCCAAAAACCACACACACAAACTCACTCTCCTGCTGGTAATAGCCTATCCAAAGTGACCACTCTCCTTACAACCTGCATGAAAATCAAGGTGGGCCATTTCCAGCACAAATACAGGTTTTCTCACCCCCCCCTCCTTTTCCAAAAAACACACACACACAAACTCACTCTCCTGCTGGTAATAGCTTATCCAAAGTGACCACTCTCCCTACAATGTGCATGATAATCAAGGTGGGCCATTTCCAGCATAAATCCAGGTTTTCTCACCCCCCCACCCCCATACACACACAAACTCACTCTCCTGCTGGCAATAGCTCATCCAAAGTGACCACTCTCCCTGCAATGTGCATGATAATCAAGGTGGGCCATTTCCAGCACAAATCCAGGTTTTCTCACCCCCCCACCCCGCCCCCAACACACACACAAACTCACTCTCCTGCTGGCAATAGCTCATCCAAACTGACCACTCTCCCCACAGTGTGCATGACAATCAAGGTGGGCCATTTCCAGCATAAATCCAAGTTTAACCAGAACGTCTCGGGGGGGGGGGGGGAGTAGGAAAAAACAAGGGGAAATAGGCTACCTTGCATAAAGACTTAGCCACTCCCAGTCTCTATTTAAGCCTAAATTAATAGTATCCAATTTGCAAATGAATTCCAATTCAGCAGTTTCTCGCTGGAGTCTGGATTTGAATTTTTTTTGTTGTAAGATAGCGACCTTCATGTCTGTGATTGCGTGACCAGAGAGATTGAAGTGTTCTCCGACTGGTTTATGAATGTTATAATTCTTGACATCTGATTTGTGTCCATTTATTCTTTTATGTAGAGACTGTCCAGTTTGACCAATGTACATGGCAGAGGGGCATTGCTGGCACATGATGGCATATATCACATTGGTGGATGTGCAGGTGAACGAGCCTCTGATAGTGTGGCTGATGTTATGAGGCCCTGTGATGGTGTCCCCTGAATAGATATGTGGGCACAGTTGGCAATGGGCTTTGTTGCAAGGATAGGTTCCTGGGTTAGTGGTTCTGTTATGTGGTATGTGGTTGTTGGTGAGTATTTGCTTCAGGTTGGGGGGCTGTCTGTAGGCAAGGACTGGCCTGTCTCCCAAGATTTGTGAGAGTGTTGGGTCATCCTTCAGGATAGGTTGTAGATCCTTAATAATGCGTTGGAGGGGTTTTAGTTGGGGGCTGAAGGTGACGGCTAGTGGTGTTCTGTTATTTTCTTTGTTAGGCCTGTCCTGTAGTAGGTGACTTCTGGGAACTCTTCTGGCTCTATCAATCTGTTTCTTCACTTCCGCAGGTGGGTATTGTAGTTGTAAGAATGCTTGATAGAGATCTTGTAGGTGTTTGTCTCTGTCTGAGGGGTTGGAGGAAATGCGGTTGTATCGCAGAGCTTGGCTGTAGACGATGGATCGTGTGGTGTGGCCAGGGTGAAAGCTGGGGGCATGTAGGTAGGAATAGCGGTCAGTAGGTTTCCAGTATAGGGTGGTGTTTATGTGACCATTGTTTATTAGCACTGTAGTGTCCAGGAAGTGGATCTCTTGTGTGGACTGGACCAGGCTGAGGTGGATGGTGGGATGGAAATTGTTGAAATCATGGTGGAATTCCTCAAGGGCTTCTTTGCCATGGGTCCAGATGATGAAGATGTCATCAATATAGCGCAAGTAGAGTAGGGGCGTTAAGGGACGAGAGCTGAGGAAGCGTTGTTCTAAATCAGCCATAAAAATGTTGGCATACTGTGGGGCCATGCGGGTACCCATAGCAGTGCCGCTGATCTGAAGGTATACATTGTCCCCACATGTAAAATAGTTATGGGTAAGGACAAAGTCACAAAGTTCAGCCACCAGGTTAGCCGTGACATTATCGGGGATAGTGTTCTCGACGGCTTGTAGTCCATCTTTGTGTGGAATGTTGGTGGTAGAGGGCTTCTGCATCCATAGTGGCCAGGATGGTGTTATCAGGAAGATCACCGATGGATTGTAGTTTCCTCAGGAAGTCAGTGGTGTCTCGAAGGTAGCTGGGAGTGCTGGTAGCATAGGGCCTGAGGAGGGAGTCTACATAGCCAGACAATCCTGCTGTCAGGGTGCCAATCTCTGAGATGATGGGGCGCCCAGGATTTCCAGGTTTATGGATCTTGGGTAGTAGATAGAATATCCCAGGTCGGGGTTCCAGGGGTGTGTCTGTGCGGATTTGATCTTGTGCTTTTTCAGGAAGTTTCTTGAGCAAATGCTGTACTTGCTTTTGGTAACTCTCAGTGGGATCATAGGGTAATGGCTTGTAGAAAGTGGTGTTGGAGAGCTGCCGAGCAGCCTCTTGTTCATATTCCGACCTATTCATGATGACAACAGCACCTCCTTTGTCAGCCTTTTTGATTATGATGTCAGAGTTGTTTCTGAGGCTGTGGATGGCATTGTGTTCCACACGGCTGAGGTTATGGGGCAAGTGATGCTGCTTTTCCACAATTTCAGCCCGTGCACATCGGCGGAAGCACTCTATGTAGAAGTCCAGTCTGCTGTTTCGACCTTCAGGAGGAGTCCACCTAGAATCCTTCTTTTTGTAATGTTGGTAGGAAGGCCTCTGTGGATCAGTATGTTGTTCAGAGGTATTTTGGAAATATTCCTTGAGTCGGAGATGTCGAAAATAGGATTCTAGGTCACCACAGAACTGTATCATGTTCGTGGGGATGGAGGGGCAGAAGGAGAGGCCCCGAGATAGGACAGCTGCTTCTCCTTGGCTGAGAGTATAGTTGGATAGGTTAACAATATTGCTGGGTGGGTTGAGGGAACCATTGCTGTGGCCTCTTGTAGCATGTAGTAGTTTAGAAAGTTTAGTGTCCTTTTTCTTTTGTAGAGAAGCAAAGTGTGCGTTGTAAATGGCTTGTCTAGTTTTAGTAAAGTCCAGCCACGAGGAAGTTTGTGTGGAAGGTTGGTTTTTTATGAGAGTATCCATTTTTGAGAGCTCATTCTTAATCTTTCCCTGTTTGCTGTAGAGGATGTTGCTCAGGTGATTCCACAGTTTCTTTGAGAGCGTGTGGCACAAGCTGTCAGCATAGTCTGTGTGGTATGTAGATTGTAATGGATTTTTTACCTTCAGTCCTTTTGGTACGATGTCCATCTGTTTGCATTTGGAAAGGAAGATGATGTCTGTCTGTATCTGTACAAGTTTTTTCATGCAGTTGATAGATTTCCAGATAGAATAAATGGACACAAATCAGATGTCAAGAATTATAACATTCATAAACCAGTCGGAGAACACTTCAATCTCTCTGGTCACGCAATCACAGACATGAAGGTCGCTATCTTACAACAAAAAAAAATTCAAATCCAGACTCCAGCGAGAAACTGCTGAATTGGAATTCATTTGCAAATTGGATACTATTAATTTAGGCTTAAATAGAGACTGGGAGTGGCTAAGTCATTATGCAAGGTAGCCTATTTCCCCTTGTTTTTTCCTCCCCCCCTCCCCCCAGACGTTCTGGTTAAACTTGGATTTATGCTGGAAATGGCCCACCTTGATTGTCATGCACACTGTGGGGAGAGTGGTCAGTTTGGATGAGCTATTGCCAGCAGGAGAGTGAGTTTGTGTGTGTGTATGGGGGTGGGGGGGTGAGAAAACCTGGATTTGTGCTGGAAATGGCCCACCTTGATTATCATGTACGTTGCAGGGAGAGTGGTCACTTTGGATAGGCTATTACCAGCAGGAGAGTGAGTTTGTGTGTGTGGTTTTTGGAGGGGGGTGAGGGGGTGAGAGAACCTGGATTTGTGCAGGAAATGGCCCACCTTGATTATCATACACATTGTGAAGAGAGTGGTCACTTTGGATGGGCTATTACCAGCAGGAGAGTGAGTTTGTGTGTGGGGGCGCGGAGGGTGAGAAAACCTGGATTTGTGCTGGAAATGGCCCAACTTGATGATCACTTTAGATAAGCTATTACCAGCAGGAGAGTGGGGTGGGAGGAGGTATTGTTTCCTGGTCTCTGTGTATATAATGTCTTCTGCAGTTTCCACAGTATGCATCTGATGAAGTGAGCTGTAGCTCACGAAAGCTCATGCTCAAATAAATTGGTTAGTCTCTAAGGTGCCACAAGTACTCCTATTCTTTTTGAACAGTGTCCATTTAAAAATGAGGCGTTTGCTCATCATTATGGGATTGAAGCAACTGTTTTCAAAATATGGGTGATTGAGTTTGATAGGACAGAGCAATGAGTGACTCGGGAAGGGGAGATAGTGCTACATGTTATAGATGACTTGAATCCAAATCCATTTCGGTCACAAGTGAAATGAGTTTGAAGATCTTAAGATAGTTGCTAGTGGACGTTTGCTGGTATCACAAGATCACCAAGCAGTTTTTCGTAATTTACCGTGCCTGAAAATCAATGCTGAGAGCCAATCCTGTGATTGGATCAAATGTTGAAACTATTGAACATTGCAAAGTGGACGTTTACTACTCAGACATTTCCATTCCAGCTTCTGTCCTTCTTGTCAAATGACCTGAAGTCTGTTTCCTTTGTAGTGCAAGTCCCAGGGAGGACAAGAAAGCGGCAGGCAATGCAACTGCAGTCTCCTTACACGGTTATCCCGTTGGCAATGCCCCAAACAGTTATCTAACAAACCACTCATTAACTTTACAAAGGATCCATTGCCCAGAGATAATTTCTTCAGTAACACTTTGGCATGTCAAGATAAGGAAGGTTTTTCTGCTGAGAGAGTGAGAATGCAAGAGTGCTGGGTGGAGTGAAGGAAGGGACAGGGACTCATAGATATTAAGGTCATAAAAGACAGTCATAAAAAATAGTAGGAAAAAGAAGAACCGAAGACGTGGAATTCAAATCTGCTCTTCCCTCACATTTGATTGGGTTCAGTTCTGGTGGTTTGGCTTCAAATCCACCTTACAGAGATAAGCTCAAACCACATAGTTTGGAGCTGGAGCCAAAGTCTGAGGGGGTGCTGGGCCCAGTGTTCGGTTTAGTCTCTAAAAGGAATAGAGTAAGAGGACCGAGAGAAGGTGGGAAAGGAAAAATAGAATGGTGGAAATAGGAAAAAGAAAACTTCTGATGAATAAAATTAGTTAAAGTGCAAAGGGGAGAGGAAATGGAGAAAGCAACACAAAAGGAAAAAGGAGAGATGAGAAAGAATAAAGAAATAATGGAAAGGTAAAGAGAGAATAAAGGACTGGAAGAGTAAAAAGAACAAGACTCAGAGCAACAGTGGATAAAAAATTCCTATTCCAGGACATTCCTGCTGTATCAGGGAAAGGTTCCATCCATGACCTACTGGGGAAGGTCAAAGCAATTCTCTCCCTCACATACTGTATCTTAGGATGCAGGGGTTTTATTGTATTTATGGCTGCTCCCCCTGTGGTACAGGTCGAAGGAGATCGAGGCTGTTGGCTGCAATGGAGATGCAGCTTTCCTGGAGGTGCGAGTCCAGCAGTTGGTGATTGAGTTTATCTTGAATCATGTGGATCAGATCTTCAGCACCAATATAACAACCAGCTCCATGGAGAATGATGGTAACTACCTCCCCTGCCACATACGCTAACTGCTGGCCGCACTAACCCTAGCCCCATCCCCTCCCACCAACACCCCAATTTCAAGCCCGTCCTTTCTCATAGACGCTCCCAAACCTTCTCACTAGTACCCTAGCCCCTCACTGACTGTAACACTTCTCACCAACACCTCAGATCCTTATCTTCAACTTCCCCGATCATCCCTACCAAAATGCAAACCCACCCTAAACCTTCCCACCAATGCCTGACCCGACTAATCGTGACACTTTTCATCAACTCCCTTCTCACCAGCATGACAGTACTCCTAATCCCAACATTAACCTTTCCCATCGACCCTCACGGATCTACCCTTGATATTCCAATCCATCCTAACCTTTCCCACAGCCATCCCACTTAGCTCTTCTCCCCAATGCCTAAAACCCTAAACCTTCCCACCAGCAGCCTGAGCCCAGCCTGAAATCTTCTCCTTGCAATGTCAGGCCTTCTCCAATCATAGCTCTTCACACCCTTGTCCCCATCTCTGTCGACAGCCTTCTCCTCCCTTTGCTTGTCATGTCTAATCCCAGCCCTTCCTGCCATCAAAAAAACATGTCCAAAACTACAGTGTGTGCTTTGCGTGGCATTTGGATCATATGTCTAAGGATTTGCTGCTTTATAACTGGGGGCATTATTTCATAAACTGAGAATTTGTCCTGGACTTCAGCAGAATTGGGAAATACTGTTCTTGTTACTCAGATACAGGCTTGTAGAGAAAGTGCTTTTAACGGGGGCTCTTGGTCCTCATTAGCCTCACATAACCTCAAAAATGTGCACCCCTATAAGTTTGTAATTCTTTTCACCTTTTATTTGAGCTTTAGGGGAATTTTTAGCACTTAAGGAAGTGAGGGACTTACCATGTTGCCTAAAGACACAGTGTAGGCAGTGGCTATGCAACCTCCCCACACCCAGCTCTGTCACTACCCGTAAAGTCCTCTGCTGGAAATCACCTGCTCAGAGCTCCAGCCCTGACCTGCAGACACCCCTGTTCTTCCAGTGCTAATGCAATGCCTATGGCCTTCTGTTCTCCCATGGCAGAGGTTGGAGGCCGCAGGATGAATAATTCTGCCCTAGGATTAGTTCAGACTGGCACAAATGTCATGATGGAGTAGTGACTCACCAACATAAAGGGGCGTTGCAGAGCCTTTGATCTCCAGGTCACCAGTTCAAATCTGGCCTGTTTTGGTAGTGACTGAACATTGTTGCCTGCTAACAGCTGTGTGGAGTCCTGTGAGGAATACACGGACGGTCTTAGTCCAGTTCTTAGTGGGGAAGTTCCCATATCACAGAACCCACCAGCACTGGCCCTCATTGATTCCCTTGTTCAGCAGAAAGGCCAAAATTGATTAGACTGTAGAGGCTGAACTCCCCTCCCACTCTGAGAGGAGGCTGGCCCATTGGTGAGGCAGTGTGTGGGAAGCTAGTCTTGCTATTGCCCACACAAACAGGGGCCTTCACTCTCCCTGATTGTCCTTTTGCCAGAACTAAAATTAATTATGAAGGAAAAAATAATGTCACTGTTCAAAACAACCCCCCTAAACAAACAGGGAGAAAGATTACAGAGTAGAGACAAGGGCCAGCCACAAAGTTGGGATCTGGATCTGAACTTCCCCAAAGTTCAGGAGAATTGAGATCCAGGTGTTTTGGAGGGACACACATCTTTCATACTCAGGCTTCAGCAGCAGCCAGTAGAGCGCAATACAGAGCGTGGCTAGTGAGCAGAGCCTTGTTGGGAGGCACTGCAGTCTGATAGAGAAGATTGCTGTGGAGACAGAGGACACATTGGACAGGCGCATCTCTAAGCAAGCGCTTTTCCCCCTGCAAGAGGTGATCCTGTGGAGGAAACATATGAGAACCCTTCTTAGGTCCCCCCTTCAGGGCTTGAATCTTCTTTTTTCCTTTTCAGAGAATATGCCTATTGTGAAGAGTCTGACCTTGCCCTCTGCCTCCCTGCCTATGAAACTGGTGAGCCTGGAAGAAGCTCAGGCACGGAGTCTGTCAGCCTCCCACCCTGCCCGGAAAGAGAGGAGAGAGAACAGCTTGCCTGAAATTGTCCCAGTCACCGGATCCCTCTTCCACACTGTCGTTGACCTACCCGACAGCAAGTATGTGCCCAGAGAAAGCTGAAATACAAACTGATGAAAGCATACCTGCCCACGGTCATGAGTTTGGCGGGACTGTCCCGCTTTGATTCCCAAAAACCTCCTGTGCTGACTGAAGTAGAACATTTCCCGCATTCGGTGGCGCCCACAGCTGTACACACCATTGGCTGGGCCAGAGCTAGCGAAGACAGTGCCTTCAGCTGCTCCAGGGCATGCTCAGCCCCCTTGGGCGTGCTCAGTGGCTGCAGGGGAGCACAGGGATGGGGAATGACACTGCTTCTGAGTGGGCTGGGCGGGAAGGCAGGGACTGAGTGTGGCGCACACTCAGCAAGTGAAGCTCTGGTGACAGTGCCTGCAGCTGGGGATGGTGGTGACCAGCTGTGTCCCACTTTAGCCATTTGAAATGTTACGTGAAAGACAGAATGCTCCCCCTCCTGCTGCACGCCCACTCCCTGCATTGTGATCCCCTTCTCCACCCATCGATGAACGTACCACCACCATCGGGGTTACTGTGCTCCCATCTCCAAGGAGAAGAAATCAGTCTGTCTCTTTGCAAGCATTGAAAATGTGATCATACAACTTCCCTAGGTCTCTGTGTTCTCATACGTCCACCATTCCTCAGCACAGAACCAGGCAGGCCCATCCTGTAAGGCAACTGCCTTGACTTCCCTGAATCTGCCCAACCTGATTGAATGTCAAACAGATCTTGAAATCATTTGTTGTAAGAGCTCCTCCTGCTGGTGGCTGGCTTGAACTGCAGCATGAGGTGTCCATCTGCCTAATTCAGTAGTTTTCAACTTGAGGTCTGCGGACTAAGATTTCCAACAGGTTCCACAGCTCCATTCGAAATTTTTTAGCAGCCCGCAAATGAAAAAAAGATTTAAAACAACTAGCTTAGTTGTAAAAAGAAAAGGAGGACTTGTGGCATCTTAGAGACTAACAAATTTATTTGAGCATAAGCTTTTGTGAGCTACAGCTAACTTCATTGGATGCATTCAGTGGAAAATATAGTGGGGCGATTTATATACACAGAGAACATGAAACAATGGGTGTTACCATAAACACTGTAAGAAGAGTGATCAGGTAAGGTGAGCTATTACCAGCAGGAGAGTGGGGGGGGGAAACCTTTTGTAGTGATAATCAAGGTGGGCCATTTCCAGCAGTTGACAAGAATGTCTGAGGAACAGCGGGGGTGGGGGAATAAACATGGGGAAATAGTTTTACTTTGTGTAATGACCCATCCACTCCCAGTCTCTATTCAAGCCTACGTTAATTGTATCCAGTTTGAAAATGAATTCCCATTCATTAATTGGAATTAATTTGCAAACTGGATACAATTAACTTAGGCTTGAATAAAGACTGGGAGTGGATGGGTCATTACACAAAGTAAAACTATTTCCCCATGTTTATTCCCCCCTCCCGCCCACCTGCTGTTCCTCAGACGTTCTTGTCAACTGCTGGAAATGGCCCACCTTGATTATCACTACAAAAGGTTTCTCCACCCCTGCGCCCCGGCCCCCGACTCTCCTGCTGGTAATAGCTCACCTTACCTGATCACTCTCCGTACAGTGTGTATGGTAACACCCACTGTTTCATGTTCTCTGTGTATATAAATCTCCCCACTGTATTTTCCACTGAATGCATCCAATGAAGTAAGCTGTAGCTCATGAAAGCTTATGCTCAAATAAATTAGTTAGTCTCTAAGGTGCCACAAGTACTCCTTTTAGTTTTGCGGATACAGACTAACACAGCTGCTACTCTGAAACCTAGCTTAGTTGTATGATTCACTGTGTCCCGTCATGCAAAGAGAAGAGCCACTAGGACAAATATCACTCCTGCTGTACCACTAAGAGTACATCTACACTGCACACTCCTCATGGCAGCGTGTAGAGTACATGCCCTGCACGCCCCGCTAGTATGGGTATAAATAGCAGTGTAGATGGTGAGACAGGAAAAGACTCTGAAGGGAGAAGAGAGCGGGGAGCTGCTGGAGCCTTTCCCCATTGCCTCTTCCGTGTCAGAGCCTTTCACTGATGTGCGTAGCTACATACCACAGTGCGGACACAGCCTTCCTCTCGCTGCCGTGTGTATCTGCACATACCCTGTGAACCAGCGCTGTCAGTAGTGGAGGTATAGCCGAAAAGATGAAATCAGATGACCTTGCTGCAGTTGTCAGGTAGGTATATATTTAGATAGATACAGAGTATTATCTATCTAATCCTAATCTAATCTAATCTAATCTAATCTAAGTAAAATATGGGCGCTGAATTGCCCTGGCTCAGAGATAATAATCTCTACAGCTGGAGACTTACTAGTGACCCATAAGGAACCTTAGCAGTGATGTATCTACATACTTCATATAGTAACAGCAAAGGACTACACAACAAAGGGAAGAGGTTCAGAGGCAGCCCACTCCCCGAATAGGATACCTCAACCCCTCCTGCCCTCCCCCCCCTCCCCGAGTGTCCTTTTCCTCACACTTTCAGGAGAATGGGCCTACCTCTAAACCCCTGGTCCCTCTGTAACACAATGAGAGGAGACTCTGTACCTCTAACATCCTCTTCTCTGTACCAAACTGATAGGAAGGGTTGTTGAGGGCAAGGCAGAGATGCAGGGAGTCTGTGTCCGAAAGCAGGAGCTGCAGAGAAGGTTCTTCCACCAAGATTGGTGAGAGTGTGGGAAGAGAGAAGATCAGTCTGATGCTAGATGAACAGAGGGACTGAGGCAGAGAGGTGAAGACAAAGATCCACACAATACGGTATACAAAGGAGAATATGCATGAGATGTGGTGCTTCTGCAGTTTTACACGGAGCTTTTCAAAGGAGCCCAAGGGAGTTAGCACGCAACTCCCATTGAAAGTCACTGGGATTTGTGGGCCTAAACCCCTGGGACTCTTTAAAAACCTCTGCCTTAAGGTTATTCTAATGTTTGCCTTGCAAACCCCAGTATTAAAGAGAGAGAGACTAAAAGAAGAGCAGAGGCTGAGGGGGATGGGGGAGACAGGTTTTTGTGGCACACCAGGACTAGTGTTCAGCCCCAGGTACCTGGCACTAATCTCCTGTGCATTTTCTCTTCCAGGAGAAAATTATCCACCAAATCCAAGAAATGGAAGTCAATATTTAACCTGGGCCGGTCTGGATCAGATTCAAAATCAAAACTGAGTCGAAATGGGAGTGTGTTTGTGAGAGGGCAGAAACTCTCTGGTAAGAACCAGCTTGTCAGTTAATTTCCTCTCTCAGCCAGCTTCCCCTAATCACTCCTCTCTGGTATGGCAATGGTACAATAGATAGCCTGTTGATGTTAGTGCTGCAAGAATTCAGATCTGGGGTGAAAATCAGATTAGGCTTCTAGAGTTGGGAGGCAGGAGGAGTCACATAGTTGGCTCCTTCCATCGTGGGCCTTTCACTTGAGTATGGAAATGAGAGGCAGTCAGAACCAGGGAACACCAACCCAGAACATCCATTGTAATGCTGGGGTGAACGTGCTTCGTTGCCCAGACCCTACCCTGGGCCTAGGAAGCACTAAGCCCCAGTTCTGCAAAGCTTTTTAGGCTTAAGAGCCTAAATACCATGGAGGATTTGGGCCTTAAGTGTTGTATTTGATGGATTGGCTAACCCAGAGTGGATTTAGGGGAAGCCGCACTCCTGGAAGTATTATGTCTCATAGGAAATGGCGCATGGCCAGGTTAACACACCCTATGTGGTACTGAGGGAGAGACTGTTCTATGCCTCCAGGGCATTAAAGACCCAAAGTGTCTTTGTATAAACTGGCATCATGAGTTCCCATGTTTATTGTCTCGTGGTATTTGGATAAATAAGATCACATTTTCAGAGTTTACAGGCGAAAAGATGTTTTTCCTAATGGCCAGCATCCCAAACTCTAGATTCTCCTGCACTGAATACCAATTGAAAAGTATTAAATATTTTTGGATATTTTTCTACATTTTCAAATATATTGATTTCTATTACAACACAGAATATAAAGTATACAGTGCTCACTTTATATTATTATTTTTTATTACAAATATTTGCACTGTAAAAATTATAAACAAAAGAAAGTGTTTTTCGATTCACCTCATACAAGTACTGTAGTGCAGTCTTTTTATCATGAAAGTGTAACTTACAAATGTAGATTTTTTTTTGTTACATAACTGCATTCAAAAAAACAAAACAATGTAAAACTTTAGAGCCTACAAGTCCACTCAGTCCTACTTCTTGTTCAGCCAATTGCTCACACAAACAATTTTGTTTATATTTACGGGAGATAATGCTGCCTACTTCTTATTTACAATGTCACCTGAAAGTGAGAACAGGCATTCACATGGCACTTTTGTAGCCAGCGTTGCAAGGTATGTGCCAGATATGCTAAACATTCGTATGCCCCTTCATGCTTCAGCCGCCATTCCAGAAGACATGCTTCCATGCTGATGATACTCATTAAAAAAATAATGTGTTAATTAAATTTGCAACTGAACTCCTTGGGGGAGAATTGTGTGTCTCCTGCTCTGTTTTACCTGTATTCTGCCATATATTTCATGTGTTAGCAGTCTTGGATGATGACCCAGCACATGTTCATTTTAACAACACTTTTACAGCAGATTTGACAAAACATAAAGAAGGTACCAATGTGAGATTTCTAAAAATAGCTACAGCACTTGACCCAAGGTTTAAGAATCTGAAGTGTGGTCCGAAATCTGAGAGGGACGATGTGGGGAGCATGCTTTCTGAAGTCTTAACAGAGCAACACTCAGATGCAGAAACTACAAAACCCAAACCATCAAAAGAGAAAATCAACCTTCTTCTGGTGGCGTCTGGCTCAGATGACGAAAATGAACATGCGTCAGTCCACTCTGCTTTGGATTGTTATTGAGCAGAACCCATCATCAGTATGGACACATGTCCTCTGGAATGGCGGTTGAAGCATGAAGGGACATATGAATCTTTAGCACATCTGGCAAGTAAATATCTTGTGATGCTGGCTACAACAGTGCCATGCAAACGCCTGTTCTCACTTTCAGGTGATGTTATAAACAAGACGTAGGCAGCATTATCGCCTGCATATTGTAACCAAACTTGTTTGTCTGAGCGATTGGCTGAAGTAGGACTGAACGGACTTGTAGGCTCTAAAGTTTTACATTGTTTTATTTTTGAATGCAGTTATTTTTTGTACATAATTCTACATTTGTAAGTTTAACTTTCATTATAAAGAGATTGCACCACTGGTATTAGGTTAATTGAAAAATACTATTTCTTTTGTTTTTTACAGTGCATATATTTGTAATCAAAAATAAATACAAAGTGAGCACTGTACACTTTGTATTCTGTGTGGTAATTGAAATCGATATATTTGAAAATGTAGAAAACATCCAAAACAATTTAAATAAATGGTATTCTATTATTGTTTAACAGCACAATTAATCGCGATTAATTTTTTTCATCGCTTGACAGCCCTAAAAAAATACATTTGGGGTTCTTTTAATTAGCTGTCCAGTGTTGGAGCCTTTAGGGTTCATGTGTTCAAGTTTTTCTCTGCAATCATGAGGGCCAGAAACTTACTTTTTTTTCTTTTTCTTTTCTTTTTTTTTTTTAAAGATGGGATTGAGTCTCACATAGTCTCATGAATCCAGGAGCTGAGACTTTACAGAAAAAAACCTTAGTACCACAAAAATATCGCTAAACTCACTAGAGTTGGCAACACTGCAATATCACTTGTATGGTTGGTACTGTATAATAATTAGAGGTGAGGTTGGATCAAAATCCTGGAGCCAAATCCCCTTGAACTTTGGGAGAGTTCAGATCCTGATCCAAGCTTTGTGGCTCCAGCCCGTCTCTGATAGTGTACTTGCGCACCTGCAATCACACCCACCCCATGTGATTTGCATATGCAGTGCAAGGTCACACAGGAAGCCTGTGGCTGTCTCTGTTTTAACCACAAGGCCATCCCACCTCTCTGATAAGGAATACTTTTAACACGCTACCATCCCAAACCAGTCATGGACCTGAGCTACAGTGCTCATTTCCAGGCCTGACCTCTCCCAAAATGTAGGGGTGTGGGAGCCTGGGGTTCTTTCTGGGCCCAGATCTATACTAAACAGTCACTGAGGGAGATCAGGCTGTTTTTTTGTTAATAATGGGACACTAAATGCCTTTTCACTGCATTAACCCACCCTCCGGTCATTGTATTGGCTTTAATTATGCTGTGCTCTCCAGCTGGTTGTAAACTGACAGGTCCCAGAATCTGATGTAGGTTTCTAAACTTATTTTTTCACAGAAAAAGCAACTATTCGACCAGCTAAAAGCATGGACTCGCTGTGCTCCCTGCCTGTAGAAGGTGAGACCCTGACAGCCTGTACCTAGGGCTGCTGAGCTGCGGGATGGGCCTGTGAGCTCTTAGCTCTCACGAGCGTGTGCATAGGTGTTGGCAGGTGTTTTTGTTTCTATGCATGCTCACCCACCTGTGTCTGTGGTTACGTTTCTCTCTGTGTTGGATGTTCTCATGTTCTTCCATCAGATGTTTACACATGTCCATGCATTACCATACCTGTGTATATGCACTGCTCTACCCGTCTGTGTGCTTGTATGGTGGCATATGCGTCCAGGCGTGTATAAATATTTGCTTGTGTGAATATCTGTTACCAGTACAATGGGCTTCATTCAGCTCTGCATTATTCCAGTGGGCACGAGGTCCCTATTTGTGGGAAGGCTGCCTGGAAAGAGGACGAGGCAGTGCCTGGCACCTGCAACCAGCCAGCAAGGCCCAGACACGTCTGATTGGCAAGGGCACATGACGATGCCCAGAGCCAGTAAGGATCCTGCACAGTTTCCAGTGGAGAGGATCCTATCTAGCTTCAGCTACCTGTGAGAGCTGCCAACTCTGGGTAGAGTCCCTGGGGGAGGAGCCTGAGGGATGTAGGTTCTGTCCCCTACCCTGTTTCGGAGACTCTGCAGGGCTGGGGCTGTTCACAAGAGCCTGCCCTGTCTCCTGGGTGTATGGAAGAAGGCTTTCCGCTGTCACTGCTCCCTTTGCCAATTCTCCATTTGTCTCCTCTCCCCAGGGGAGGATGAAAAAGGCCGGTTCAAACGCACAGTCACTGCTGGAGGGTTTTTCATCCCGGTGATGAAAACGCAGACAGGAGGCGCAAGCAGCTCAGGTGACCTCAGCAAGGAGAGTGAATGGGACCGTGAGGGGGCTCCAGTGGGGGCCGAGGGAGGCTCAGAGCTCAGCGGGGATAAAGCTGGCCCCAGGGCCCCCCAGGCGAGGCCACCCCCAGAGCAATTGAAGGTGTTCCGGGCCATGGAGGATGCTGAAAGCGAGCAGACCTCCCCAAAGACGTGCCGCATGTTCTACACCTCCGACACAGCCTCCAAATCAGGCTTCCCCAGCAGCCTCTTCCCTCTGGAAGCCTCCCCCCGGCACCAGCGGAAAGCCCTGAACATCTCAGAGCCCTTCGCCGTTTCCGTGCCCCTTCGGGTGTCCGCAGTCATCAGCACCAACAGCACCCCATGCCGCGTGCCTGCCAAGGACAAGCCTGCCCTCTCCAGCCTGGAGGAATCATCTGCTCTGGGGCCAGGCAGCGCTGCTCCCACAGAGCCAGAAGCGAATGGCCAGCCCAGGACTGAGCAGGCCACAGACAGGGAGGAGAAGCAGCCCAGGGCTGAGTCTGCATCAGGTAAAACTAGTAGAGGTGAGCAGTGCACAGCCCCAGCAATGAGCTATGCAGGGCTAAAGCAGGGCTGAGGAATTGCCCCTGGTAGGGACCACGGTCCAGTGAGGCCATTCCATCCAGTGCAAGGCGGTAGAGAGACTAGGGGCTCCCAGTGGCACACCTTGGGTAGGGAGAAGCTCAGTGGTCCCCAGTGGAGGCTTGGGGGGAGGGTGGGCATTCAGGGGAAAAGCGCTGGGTGGGTGTAGAGAAGTAAGGTCGTTCCATGGGGGCATGGGAATGTGGGACTTAAGCCATGTGAACTTCCTGACAGCAGTGCCCTGTCCATGACGGCAGGGACTCTAAGCAGTGTAGTGCAGGATTTTGGGTTTTATCAGTCAGGATGAGTTGAACCTACACAGGTCCTTTATCTCAATGCCCTGGGCCAGCTGTGTTGTGAGTGGTTTATATTGCTGATCCGTGTTTCTAATCCAGATCCTACCACCGAGGAACTGATGGCAGCCAAGGAGCCTGAGTCCTCAGAAACCTCAAAGCCAACAACAGAAAACCAGGAGCTGCTAGGCAGTGGCAGCAGCACCAGTGGCAGACAAGCCCCAGAGCAGAGCCCTGGCTTGAAACAGACACCAGCACCTGAGGGCCCGGCAGGCCTGCACTTGGCAGGTGAGATCGAGCAAGGCCAGCTCAGGACGCAGGAAAACCCCTCAGAAAGAGGCAGCCGGCAGGAGGCGACACCAAGGGTTAAAGCGGAGGAGGCCTTGTTCCCGAGAGAGCTGGTAAGGAGGGAGCCTTGAAAGGAAGGAATATCCATTGTCTCAAAGCACCCGAGGGAGGTGGAAGTATCCCCATCTTGCTGGGGACTGCTACGGGGCACTGGGGAACTGCTGCATTCGAGCAGCCTCAAGCTGTGATCTTGACATGTAATACAGGCTAAGCAGGGTTAGACTTGGCCAGGCGTTGACTGACCTTCTCTATTCAGTATACAGCTGTCATGTCCTCTCTCACTCCCCTCTTCTGTTAACTATACCCTGCTGTCGGTACTGTCTCTGGAAGCTTCTCCATATGACTAATCGTTTTGACCCTCCATCTCTGACCCTCCTCCCCCTATTTCTGCCAGGTTCTTTATCAGGACTGTGATTTTCTCAGTCTGATTTTTTAATTCCATTCCTGATCACCCAAACATTTTGTAGGCTCACTGCTGCACGCTGAGCGGAGTTTTGATTTGAGTCACTCAGTCACCCCAGATCTTTCCTCTGAGTGGTTACAGATGAGTGGAGTCCAGCAATGTGTATGAGTAGTTCCAGTGATTCCTTCCAGTGTGCATGACCTTGCATTTGGCAACATTTCTTTACGGGGTGTGTAGCGCCCCCTGCTGGGGTAGGTGAGTCTATTTCATGGGGCAGGTTGGGAGGCAGTCTGAGGAATTGTAGCTATTGTTTCTCAGCTAATTCACTTTGCCCACTTGCCACCAGACCTGAGTCCTAGCTCCACCTCTGATGATCTCCCCTGTAAACCCATTTGTTTACAGGCAAATGTAAAGGAGGCAGTGTTGCCTAGTGGATAGAGCACTGAACTGGAAATCAGGAGATCTGGATTCTATCCCTGGCTCTGTCAGTGGCCTGCTGGGTAACCATGGGCAAGTCACTTCACCACCCCATGCCTCAGTTTCTGTAAACTGGGGGTAGTGATATTGACCTCCTTTGTAAAGCACTTTGAGATCCACTGATGAAAATGCTACATAAGAGCAAGGTATTATTGTTTTATTTAACCAGATTTCTGGTGGCCAGCATTTCCACTAGTCTGACGGTATTCCTGGAGGGCTGCTACAGGCAGCGTTGTGGGCAGAAGGCAGATGGGCACGTGGAGTGATTGCTGTCAGGTTATGACATTTCTGATGTTTTTCAGGCTGAAGATGACGCTGCCAACGCCCTGATGGAACCGCTGTGGCCGGAGATTCAACAGGAACTCAAAATTATTGAATCTGAAGAGGAGCTCTCATTCTTGCCTACAGATGTCCCCAAGACAGGCCCACACCAGGAAATAATGCACTCAGCACTAGCTCCTGCATCCTCTGCATCACCACAAACGGACAGCTTCTCTTCTGGTTCTGTGCTTGCCCTGACACTGGCTGAACAGGAAACTCCAGCCAGAACCCCACAGGTCACATCTCAGTTGCCTTTATTTGGTGCCACCTCCAAAGAAAGTTTGAAGGAGCCTGGCGGCCTCCAGGGTGGTAAACCTGAAGTGGTAGCACAGCGTGACTGCTCTCCTAACATACCCGAACTGGGTACTGTCCTGTCTGGGACAGCTTCTCCAAAGAACCATCTAGTGGTGGAGAATGTCAGCAGTGATCTTCCACCTCCCCACCAAGACCAGAAGCTTTATGATGAGCAGCAGCTCATTGAGGGTCCTTTAAAAGAAGGTGTCTCAAATCCCAAAAGGATGCGTCCAGACCAAGCCAAGGAGAAAGGCAACACTGGCCTGCTGCATAGCGAAAAGGATGGCATTGCTGTAGGCCAGGATGGAGTCCTGACCCAGAGGGAGAAACCTGATAGAGTGACTCTAGGAGGTGGCCTGATCTCATCAAAGAGGGCAAGTGGAGCTGGAGCTCAGAAGCCCAAAGAGGGCGGCATGGCCAACAAAGCCCAGGACTCTTTTGACCATGAAGAGGAGGATGCATGGACAGACAATGTCCAGGGCTTTGAGCTGGTAGAGCCATGGGAGGATCACCAGTGGGTCACCAGCCCTCTCCATTCCCCCACCTTCAAGAACCTCCAGGAAAAGGCAATGCAGGACTTCCAGTCACAGAGCTACGGAGTGGAAAGGGGCCTTTCTGCTCGGCCACGTTTCAGTCGCAGTCTTTCTCTGGATAGCAAAGACATGGTGCTGAGTGTGTGGGCTATCCAACCACCTTTCACAAGTGCAGCTGAAGAGCTCCCATGTGGCTGCACTAGATCGGGGACCAAGGACCTGTTAGAAACACTGCCAATCTCACCACCCAGGCTGAGCCACGTCGAGCGAGCCGAGACCTCTCAGAGTCCTCAAGAGGACTCTTTAGAGCCTGAGGGATCAAGTGATGCTCTGAGCAGCGAGGCAGAGCCTGCAGCAGGGAGTCTGCTAGCCAGGCATGAGGAACTACGCGCTGCCTCTCTTTCAGAGCCAGGGGAGAAGGAAGTGGATGGCAGCAAAGAAAACCCTCAGGACTTGACACCTCAGTTGCCTTTTCCATACTATAATACCCCAGACAGTTTCTTGCAGGCAAAGAAAATAGATGAAGATCCATCCAGGCCTCAGGACGCTGCTCCCACTGGAGTGGCTGTCACCAAAGGACTGTGTTCTACCAGTGAGTCACAGCTGAGTAACAACAAAAGTGAAGACACTCCCCGTAAAGTGAGAACCAGGCCATCATCTCTCAACTTGGATTCACTCCTCCCTGCCCCTGATTTCTTCAAGTTTGAGAGCCTGGCGGTGCCCACTTCACCTGGAAACCTATGTGTGCAGAAGGAAGGGAAGAGCAGTGATTCTGTCCTGTCACTGCCTGCTGCCTGCCCTGCCAGGAACATAGGCGACCCCTGGGGATCTCGCTTCGATCCCCGGGAGCTAGACCTGGATTACATGGCAGTGGCCCATGCTGCCACCGGCCGTCGTAACTCTGCCCCTGTGAGTGTGTCAGCGGTGAGGACCTCCTTCATGATTAAGATGTGCCAGGCCAGAGCTGTGCCAGTGATACCGCCCAAGATCCAGTACACACAGGTCCCACAGCCACTACAGACTCAGAACGCCGACCGTGACATCCCTGCATCACTGGGGAGGAAGGAAACAGAAGCCCACTCAGGCAGCAGGCAGACCCCCCGAGCAGCTCGGGGACAGCTGGAGCCCCCAAAGAGCCCTCGGGTAGAGAAGAAAGCCAAAGAGGAGAAAGAAAACAGTGACCCAACTCAAATGGATTCAACATCTTCTAGGCACGGCAGCCTCAACCCTCTCCCAGATCTCTCCCTCTCCAGTTGTAATTCCACCCAGGAGGTGCCCGTGTTGCGCCGAAAGCGCACTTCAGAGGGGGAGACCGCAGGAGACAACCCACAATCCTCAAAAATGGAGAGGCCATCGGGGTTTTCCAAGCCTTCCTACAGATCCAGACCAGGAAGGCCCCAGAGCCTTATCCTCTTCAGCCCACCCTTCCCCATCATGGACCATCCATCTTCCTCAGCAGACTCCAGAGTGTTGTTATCACCCATAAGAAGCCCCTCTCAGAGCAACTCTCCAAACCCTATTTGTGGCGATCTGTCTGGGAACCTGCAGACAACGCCTGAGGGGGTCACTCTGCGGAACAAAATGACCATCCCCAAAAATGGGCAGAGACTGGAGACCTCCACCAGCTGCTTTTATCAGCCCCAGAGGAGGTCAGTGATTCTCGACGGGAGAAGCGGGAGGCAGATAGAATAATGCCAGCTCGCCTAACCCCTCTTCCCTGGTGGATGAGATGGGAGTGCCCACCTTGAGACCAACTGTGCTATTGTTGTTGTTGTTATGATTATAAATATTGTATGCAAAAAGGACACAAATCCTTTATTTCCTCCTGCAGAGCATTTTGCTCCTGAGGTTCTCATTCTCTTTATCTCCCTTCCTCCTTTTCGGGCAACCCCACATTATCTGCTCTTTGGAAAAAAAATTGCCAAGGAAGTTTGTTTTCTTCAGTCTTGTTTTCTAACACACCCTGTGAAAGTCTCACCCTCTGTCTGAAAAAAACATGGCATGGTCCGATGGACATGGGTGCACTGTATGTGAAGGAGGTAAGACCAGACGGGTACATTTTTCTCCCTTGCACCCCTTGGTGATGATGCAGGGTCATCTGTCCAGCCATCCCTGCTGTACTGCTCTGCGTAGCATAAGCAAACTGCAGAGGAGAACGGTGATAGCTGAAGGTGGGAAAGTAAAGCTGACCTGTAAAGATCACACTGAGTGCGTTAACCTAAAGAGCTTCCAATGACAAACACTCTGTCTTGAAGGCATTGCCTATAGCTGTTCTTTTGTAACACAGACATGGTGTCCCTGAATGTGCAATGTCTGGAATGAAGGTGGCTGAACAAGATAAGCCCAGCTTCCCTTTCAACTTAGTGATTCCCACTTGCCTGGCTGTCTTGCAGTCAGTCCCTCCTTATTTGTTGGGGGTTGGCTTGTAGCTGGCACTCTGGTTCCAAGGTGTTAGAGATCACTCTGGCTTATTTTAGTGGAAGAAAGGTTCTGGCCAAACAAAGACCAAGAGTATCAGTTTTCACCATCGCCTAGGGCTTAATGGCCTGTCCACAGCGTCCCCCAATCGTTTTTCCCACCTGCAGTGGCACAGTGGGATCCGAGCAGCTAGACAAGATCATGAGAATCCTCTGATCAGCACATCCTTGGCCAGTGCCCCCTCCCCTCCTGGTTTGCATGTTCCCAGCCACTGGTCTCTGGCTACTTTTGCACTTCAGATTCCTGAGATTTGAGGCCAGGTCACTGAGAGCCTGGTTGACTTTTACCTCCCCGGCCGTTGGTGCCTTCAGATTGATTAGGAGGAACATTGTAGAGAGGATGATTTGTTGGTGCACAGGAATGGAGGAGCAACATGCATGTTATCCCAGGAGGGAATTCTGTTGGAATTAAACTGTATGCCGAGGGGCTGTTATCATTACTGTCAATACGTGGTCATACAGGGACAGCTGCCATAGGAATGGAATTAAGGCTTCTGCTACAAAGTCTTTGACTTAGGGTTAATTGCAGGCTCGTCTGTCCGCTGGTGTGTGACCAGAGGCAAGTGCATGGCCTTGTACTATCCTCGGTGTCTCTGCAGTTAAAATGTCACTCGTGACCCTACAGCAGATAGAGACATCAGTACTGATACAATCCTAGTAATGGTGTCCATGAGGGCCATTCTTAGCCAGTCTTAGAGCTCATAGTCCCTCTGCGAGCTAGCATGGGCTGTGGCAGGAATAGTAACTGAGCAGCTGGAAGGGCAGGCCTATGAATCCCATGGCCAATGGCAATCAGGAGATGCTCCCATCCAAAGTTATAAATTCATTAACATCTGTTAGTTGTCTGTGTTTAGATCTTTATTTGAAGGCACCTGCATTCTTGGTGTCTCAGGTGAAATGTCTGCTGGTTTGCAAACCCAGCCAATGTTGACCATTCGGTCTGGGTGGAGAGTAAACTGCCGTGTCATTGGTCTGGTTGGGACTAGAGGTGTATAGGCTCCAAGAACCCAAGGATGATTCCCCACCACTTGGCATCCAATTTTCTTATTTACCCTTGTGCAGAGCGAGGACAAATTACTGAGTCAGAATGCTCTGCCCTTCAACATCATCTTACCATTTGACCCCTGCTTTGCCCGGACGTAAAAGACCACGCAAGAAGCAAGGTGGTGGAGAATCAAACTCATGTGGGTTCATAAACTCAGATGGGATAGTAGTCTGGAAAGAACCTATAATCCTCACCCAGATTCATGCTTTCCCATAGACTTCAGCAGGGGTTTTACTTGAGTAAGCACTGTGGGAGCTGGGCCTGAGCATGCAGCCCCTCAGCAGTGATCTCCTCCTGGCCCCTGCCTACACAAAACCCTCAGCAGCCCCCCACTAAAAGAGGGGCATAGCTAGTCCTCCAGCTTTCATTTAATGTGATACAGCATGGAGCTGCAGTTCCACGAATGCCAAGTGCCCTTGTGTAGCTCCTTTGGGTGGAGGCTTAACCATCGCCACGGGAAATTATTAAAGTAGGTTAGCTGCAATATTTAGGGGTTTATTACACAATTCTGCAAATGGTAATGTGACTGGAAAGGATTCCCGGGTTTTTCAGTTTCAGGGAATGCATTTATTTTGGGTGGTGATTTACACTTTCTCCCCGACCTTGTAGGAACCCAACCATTGCAGCATTGTGCCGGTAACTGGGAACTGGAATATGAAAGTAGAAATGGACCAGGCTAGGTTCACAAAGTGTACTGTCCAAAAAAAACAACAACAAAAAAAAAACGAAAATCTGACTCCTTAAATTCTTTCATTTAATCAAACTTGTTACTGAAACGGAGGCAGAGTCACTCTATAGAAATATAGAATTTTAATCTTGACAGTGTCCCTTCAAGAAATAAGTCTCTGGGTTAAGTGGGAAAACCCTTCAAGAGAAAATCACTTTATTAGGAAATGCTACTTAACACTACCAAAGCCTGGACCCAAACACCACAGCCTTTGAGGGTCTTCAGAATTTGAGCCAGCTCCCAGATCTGGATTTTACAAATGAGCACTCTTTTGATAATGGGCAAAACCTTGGACATGAACATCCCCAAATCTTGTGGTGTCTGAAATCTTATCCGAATTTTGCAGCTTGATCCCATTTCTCCTTGAAAACTAACTGGCTTCAGCTGGTGCATAAAGTACTAAGGTAGGCCTCAGAGAGGGCCAGCTCTTGTGGCAAGCTAGGTAAGGTCTAGCACAGGGATCTCAAACTCGAATCACCATGGGGGCCACATGAGGACTAGTACATTGGCCCGAGGGCTGCATCACTGACACTCCCCGCCCCGCTGCCCCTGGCCTACCCCCACTCCACCCCTTCCATGAAGCCTCGTCCCTGCCCCGCCTCTTCCCACCCCTTCCCCACCTCCATTCCAACTCCTTCCCCAAAGTCCGCAACTCTCCCCCATTCCAACCCCTTCCCCAAATCCCCGCCCCTGCCCCACCTCTTCTCTGCCTCCTCCCCTGAGCATGTGGCTCCCCACTCCTCCCCCTCCCTTCTGGAAAGTGCTAAGCACTGCCAAACAGCTGTTTGGCGGCAGGAAGTGCCTGGAGGTAGGCAGAGGAGCGGGGCCGTGGTGCGCTGGGGGGAGGGGAGCTTGGTGGTTGGCAGGAAGTAACTCCGGGGGAGGGGCAGGGAGCTTGGTGGGCCGCAGGAAATAACCCCGCGGGCCGTGTGTTTGATACCCCTGGTCTAACAGAAACACTCCTGGACTTATGGAATCATAGGATTATAGGACTGGAAGGGACCTCAAGAGGTCATCTACTCCAGTCCCCTGTATTCATGGCAGGACTAAATATTATCTAGACCATCCCTGACGGTGTTTGTCTTGCCTGCTCTTAAAAATCTCCAATGATGGAAATTCCACAACCTCCCTGGACAATTTATTCCAGTGCTTTAACTACCCTGACAGGAAATTTTTTTGCTAATGTCCAACCTAAACCACGCTTGCTGCAATTTAAGCCCATTGCTTCTTGTCCTATCCTCAGAGGTTAAGAAGAACAATTCTTTTCCCTCCTCCTTGTAACAACCTTTTATGTACTTGAAAACTGTTATCATGTCCCCTTCTCAGTCTTCTTTTTTCCAGACTAAACAAACCCATTTTTTTCAATCTTCCTTCATAGGTCATGTTTTCTAGACCTTTAATCATTTTTGTTGCTCTTATCTGGACTTTCTGTGATTTGTCCACATCTTTCCTGAAATGTGGCACCCAAAACTGGACACAATATTCCAACTGAGGCCTTATCAGTGCGGAGGAGAGTGGAAGAATTACTTCTCGTGTCTTGCTTACAACATTCTTGTTAACACATCCCAGAATGATGTTCGCTTTTTTTGCAACAGTGTTACACTGTTGACTCATATTTAGCTTGTGATCCACAATGATCCCCAGATTTCTTTCCTCAGTACTCCTTCCTAGGCAGTCATTTCCCATTTTGTATGTGTGCAAGTGATTGTTCCTTCCTAAGTAGAGTGCTTTGCATTTGTCCTTATTGAATTTCATCCTATTTACTTCAGACCATTTCTCCAGTTTGTCCAGATCATATCCTCCAAAGCACTTGCAACTCCTCCCAACTTGATAAGTTTACTCTCTATGCCATTATCTAAATAATTGATGTAGGTATTGAACAGAACCAGACCCAGAATTGATCCCTGTGGGACCCCACTCGTGCCCTTCCAGCTTGACTGTGAACCACTGATAACTACTGTCTGGGAACGGTTTTCCAACCAGTTATTCACCCACCTTATAGTAGCCCCATCTAAGTTGTATTTCCCTAGTTTGTTTATGAGAAGGTCATGTGAGACAGTATCAAAAGCCTTACTAAAGTCAAGATATACGTCTACCGCTTCCCCCTATCCACAAGGCTTGTTACCCTGTCAAAGAAAGCTATCAGGTTGGTTTGACATGATTTCTTCTTTACAAAGCCATGATGACTGTTGCTTATCACCTTATTATCTTGTAGCTGTTTGCAAATTGATTGCTTAATTATTTTCTCCAGAGAGCAATCAGAGATGGACCTGTGCCACAAAGTTTGGATCAGGAAATCAAGTTCTGCGGAGTTGGGAGGATTTAGATTCAATTATCCATGTCAGCTGATTGTAGAGCTGGGCCCAAGTCACCAAGTTCAGCTCTGGAAACAAACTTTCCCAGAATTCATGGGGCTTGGAACTGGGAATCGGTTTCAGACCAGTTGCTACTAGCTTAGAGAAAAGGTCCAAGCTATGCTGTAGGGTCATGGTGCGGTTGGTAAAACCATATGTGCAATAGAGAACTGCACCATTGCAACTTGCACCAGTGCAGCTGAACCAGAGTAAGTTGTAATAGTGTAGCACATTCACATTAGCCATCCCATTTGTGGGTGCACTTCTGCCCCATGTCCATGTGCAGCATACCCTGCACCCATTGGAGTAGCATTTATGGGAGACAGGTTCATCGCACAATATAGGATCTTCCTAAGTGTAGGGGAGGTATCTGTTGCCTGGTTTTATTAGCATGGAAATGCTTTTCCTAACTAGATCACAAGGCTACAGTTCCCCCCCCCCCCACACACACACACATCCTGTGAAGAGTGTGAGGGCCTCTCTTTTAGGGTTTTCAGGTGGCCTCTTATGCCCTCAGGCCTAATCCTGACATTGTATATCACACTTGTGTTAGTTTATGAGATCTAGAAGAGGGGACAAAGAATACCCAGATGGGTCAATTCCCCTTCTATACAGTACAAGGAGGGGATGCACGCAGCTCCCATTAATTGCAGGGTGTTGGTGGGTATGGGGGGTCACCTGGCCGGATAGGAGGGGTGTTGGATGGTGGGGGTCACCTGCATCAAGGGGAGGTGGAAGTGGGATTCACCTAGCTGGATAGGTAGTATGGTATGGGGGTCACTTCGCTGAACGGGAGGGGTGCTGGATGTAGGGACCACCCAGCTGGATGGGAGGGGTGTTGGATGTTGTGGGGGGGATCACCTGGCTGACAGGGAAAAGCTTTGGTGGCTTGTGTGTGTGTGTGTCGGGGGGGGAGTCACCTGGTTCCATGGCAGGGGCATTGATGAGTGTGAGACTGGCTGGTGCAGTCATGTCCTTGGGGGAAAGCAGGAGCTAGGACTGTACATTACATTGTAAACTATATTAACTTAGACTGTCCATCCCATTCGCTCATTTTACAAAGGCTGAAGCACTTCTTTGATGCAGCTTTCAGCACGTTAGGGCTCTGGAGGAGGTTAGGTCTGCAGCAGACAGCAGCAGAAAAGCCTGCAACTGTTTCCACCAGCCAGAGTCCAAAAAGTGCAATCAAAATCTTTTTATCTTTTCTTTCTTTAGATTGTAAAATGCCTGTACTGATGAATACTGTGTTAAAATTTTTTTTTTATATATATATATATATAAAAGAACATTATATATAAATATATTAAAATGTAATTAAAAATGAAGGAATTGTCTAAACAGGTCCATCACGTCTGTGAAACTTGGGCTGATGTACAGATATTGTTTTCCGTTAAAATTTCTTTACCGCTGAGAGTGTGAGCTGGAACAAGTTATAACCAGCACAGGAAGGTGAAGCTAGAATCTTAGATCTGATTATTGTTAGTTGTGGTTCGACGGTAGATCCTACTACCATTGAAGTCAATGGTAAAACTCCCACTGAAATCAACGGGAGCGGAACTGGGTCCTAGAAGAGGATGGAATAGATTGGCGAGTCCCAAAATACCATGACAGATTTCTTCCTTAAATGGCCGATGGAATTTCAACTCCACATTTTCCCTGGGGCTCCCTGATTTTTACTTCTCTGCCATCTTTCCTCTCAAAAATAAATATACATGGGTTGGTGAGATCCTATGGTTGATCCAAACCCTGTTTAGTCTTAACCTGATCCTGATTAACATAATGCTTAGTAGTAACAGCCTGCTCCAACTACTAGCATAATGCATGGAAAGCTTGCCATTGACTTCAATGGGAGCTGGACTGAGCCTGGAAAGAGAAGGAAATCAGTAGCCAAGTCCTGTTTAGGGCCCAGTGGTCAGTGCAGACCCCAGAAAAGCTTGCAGTTCACTCCTACATCCATTAGTCCCCTTCAAAATACTGACTTGATGCAAGTCGGGGGAATGGTTGGAAATCAGATGTTGGGTGAAGAGGACTGGCTTATGGGCTATTGATTATTTCTTCTGCTAGTCCCGATGGATCGTATTTTTGTTAAGCATTATTGTCCAGGTGGGTTGCCTGCCTTTGTGCCTTTTATTGCTTTAAGAAATTAAGTTTTGCCAGATCTCAACCATGAGATTAAACTGGAGTTTTTATAAAACAGACCCGTGCCCTAGTGGTGATTTGAGACTTTCTTATTCCCCGTATGATCCTGGTGAATGTGACGAATGAATGCTTCTGTCTCCCTCTGTTATCACCTCTCACCCCTAATTTGCCATCTAGAAGCACCATGGAATGCGGAGGGGGGTTTCCATAAAGGGAGCAAAATAAGCGAGTGGCTGGATTTTCAGAGGTTCTGAGCGCTCATGACTCCTCCTGAAGCCGATGGGGGATGTGGATGCTGCTCAGCAGCTTTGAAGGTCAGGCCAGAGGTTTTTGGCTGTCACAAAATCACCCTTATTATAAGAGTTTAAAGTTTTATGCGCTAAAGGTCATGTTCCTGCCAGCCTCTTATAATATTGACTAGATGATGTTTCCATGGTGTTAGTGCGTGTTTCCTCATTAGTACATTACACGCTGGAGTCTGTTTTATTTAAAATAACAGAAGGGAAATAAAAAGATAGGTGGTCAATACATTGCTAAGACTAAAAGGAAAAATTAAACCAGGCTAGAAAAAAAACAACACAAGAAATTACTACAAGAACCAGCACTTCATTTTAGTTTGATGTTTCTTGCGTATAATTATGAATGATAAAGGAAAACTATGAACCTAACTAAAGTCATAAACTGGATTTCTCTGCTATAACTTCCTTATTGCCATAGCATCTGAGCACCTGCCATTAGTGCATTAAGTCAGTGGTTCTCAACTAGGGTTACCTGTACCCCTGGGGGTACACAGAGGTCTTCCAGGGGGTACATCGACTCATCTAGATATTTGCCTGGTTTTACAACAGGCTACAGAAAAAGCTCTAGCGAAGTCAGTACAAACTAAAATTTCATACAGACAATGACTTGTTTATACTGCTCTCTATACTATACACTGAAATAAATATTTATATTCCAACTGATTTTATAATTATATGGTTAAAATGAGAAAGTAAGCAATTTGTAAGCAAGTAGTTTTTAAGTGAGGTGAAACTTGGGGATACATAAGACAAATCAGACTCCTGAGAGGGGTATAGTAGTCTGAAAAGGTTGAGAGCCACTGCCTTAAGTGACATTACTTTTTGTTTACACCTGTCCTCTGTCTTGAAAAAATTGAGCTGCTAGTCCTTTGTAAACTCTGCCACCCACCCTGCAATCTGACCTACGGTTCACTTCCTCAGAACAACTGAGCCTTTCGGCTCAAGAAAATACATTTTGTCCACACACCAGCTGAGTCTGGGACTAGAATTGGTTGGGAATGGTTTTGACTAATATTTTTTCATTGGAAAATGCCAGTTCATCAAAATGGACACTAGTAATGGGAAAGAATTAGTTTAAGCTAATTTGCCATTTAAAAAAAACATCGGAAAAGCTTTCAGAATGCCCCATTTGGGCATTTTCAGAACAAAAAATTCCATGTTTTGCTCTGAAACAACTTTTAGTTTCAAAATTTAAATGAATATATAGTATAAAAAAAACAAGTGTCAGAAACATTGGGAAAGATCAAAAGTCAAAACAATGGTTTAGAATGAGCCAAACAAATATTTTTGCTTGACCCAAAGCTAAATTTTTTTTGTTCAGTTCAGAAAATTTTTTGAGATTTGACGTTTTGTCCCATTTTGGGATGGGAAAATTTGTCGAAATCTCAAAATTCTTGGGGAACAGGAAAATGATTTCCTGTCCAGCTCTGCATGGGGCTTGATTTCAACTCCAAATAAAGCCTCCACCGTGACACCCTTCCTTAATTTTGCTTTCCCTTTAGGAAAATTACTAGAATATGCTTCCTGTAAGTTTCTGTGGCAACTGGCATATAACCAGCATACCAGTCACATGGCCATTAAATAGCATAATACACTCTGTCTTGACTGTGATCTCCACTAGCCGATGACTAATTTTGCTCAGGTGGTTTTTCTCTCTTTATACCTGTCTTATTGTTCGCTTGCCACCAAGAGCATTTTATAAACCTGCCCAGAACACTCAACAGACTTCCAAGATTTCCATGATTAAAGAAATCAAGCAAATTACACACTAAAGCCCTGCACGTACGACAGTTAAACTGTGCTGGCAGCCACCATGTTGCAACACATGGAAATGCTCCAGCACACTTTCCACCAAGTCATTTTTCCCTGATTGCAAATCACTGTGGGTTTGAAAGGCTGACGCAGTACAAATTACAGCGTAGCCTGAACCAAGAGTGTTTGTGCTGGAGGAACTGGTTACAACATGACAGCTCCATATCTAAGCATGTTTCCAAAGTGGTTGCTTTCCATTTCTACCCAGGAGACAGGTTGTTAAACCTGGCACCAGGGAAGGCTCCTGTAGAAACCTGCCCTGCTGCTTCACACCCCAGCCCTCCTAGGGCTGTCAACAAGACACACCTCGCTGCTGCCAGTTCTTGACCTGACCTGGCCAGCAACCAGCATAGAACTGGAGGCAAACTGGTAGCAAAGAGGAGAGGCAGGCAGGGTAGGAAAGGGCATTAGCCCCGGTGGGCGGAGGCGGGGTATTGGCGTGTGAACAAGGGCACTGGAATAGTTTGTGCATTGGGGGTGCTGACAGCCATTGAACCCAACTGTAAACCCTGGATATGATGGAAACCACTGCAAGCCAGGGGCTGCGGTAGCACCCCCAGCATCGCTAGGTTCAGCACCTCTGCCTGTGAAAGAAAAAACCAAAAACACATACAGGATAATAGCGAGAGATGGAAAAGGGCTGTTAGATCTTTGAGGCCATTCTCTGCCAGGGCGGGAGCCAGTCCTCAGATATAGGATACATTAGGCTAACTCATCTGGAGCTCTCTGAGGGTTAAGGATGAGGTGGTTCAGGGCACTGGGGATTACAGGCAGACTAGAGCTGCAAAATTCAGCTCTGGGTCTGGCTTTCAGGCTCCCAGAACTTAGCTCGAGCATGTGTGTTAAGGTGAGGGCTTTTGGTTCAGCCCCATTATTAAAAAATGGAGCTTACAAAATGTGGCTCAGGCGCCAGGGTTGGTTTTTGAGCTTCGACAAAGCCCTTGGGCATCCAGATCCAGGCTGTCAGTCCAGGCCTTGCTTTACAAATGAGCTGTATTGTGTTCACAGCACATCTGTGGCAATGTGTGTGTGTATGTGTATATATATATATAGAGAGAGAGAGTATTTAAATCCTTCATCTTAAAGGACCTGGACATATTTATGTTCTTCTTAAATTTATGAACAGCCATACTGGGTCAGACCAAAGGTCCATCTAGCCCAATATCCTGTCTTCTGTCAGTGGCCAATGCCAGGTGCTGCAGAGGGAATGAACAGAACAGGCAATCCTCAAGTGATCCATCCCCCTGTCACCCATTCCCAGCTTCTGGTGGAAGAGGCTTCACTATGTCAAAGACTATGCAGTTGCTGCTTAAGAACAAGGCACAAGGATTCAGGATGTGAGTGTGGCTAGAGCTGGGTTGAGATGGGCGAATAAAACATAGAATCATAGACTATCAGGGGTGGAAGGGACCTCAGGAGGTCATCTAGTCCAACCCCCTGCTCAAAGCAGGACCAATCCCCAACTAAATCATCCCAGCCAGGGCTTTGTCAAGCCTGACCTTAAAAACTTCTAAGGAAGGAGATTCCACCACCTCCCTAGGTAATGCATTCCAGTGTTTCACCACTCTCCTAGTGAAAAAGTTTTTCCTAATATCCAACCTAACCCCCCCCGCCCCATGGCAACTTGAGACCATTGCTACTTGTTCTGTCGTCTGCTACCACTGAGCACAGCCTAGATCCATCCTCTTTGGAACCCCCTTTCAGGTAGTTGAAAGCAGCTATCAAATCCCACCTCACTCTTCTCTTCTGCAGACTAAATAATCCCAGTTCCCTCAGCCTCTCCTCATAGATCATGTGTTCCAGCCCCCTAATCATTTTTGTTGCCCTCTGCGGGACTCTCTACAATTTGTCCACATCCTTTTTGTAGTGGGGGGGACCAAAACTGGAAGCAATACTCCAGATGTGGCCTCACCAGTGCTGAAAAAAGGGGAATAATCACTTCCCTCGATCTGCTGGCAATGCGCCTACTAATGTAGCCCAATATGCTGTTAGCCTTCTTGGCAACAAGGGCACACTGTTCACTCATATCCAGCTTCTCATCCATTGTAATCTCCAGGTCCTTTTCTGCAGAACTGCTGCCGAGCCATTCGATCCCTAGTCTGTAGCGGTGCATGGGATTCTTCTGTCCTAAGTGCAGGACTCTGCACTTGTCCTTGTTAAACCTCTCATGAAGGAAGGGTGCAGACAGGCAAGACCTGAAGAGAAGGAAAAAAACCCAACGAATGATGATGGCTACAGCCTAAAATACACTAAAACCCCCTTCAAAAGCAGTGGGACACGGTTCTTGAATGCGGCAAACATTCATGCTCAGCAATCAGTATTATTCATTTTTGTACCATGAAACATTTTACTTTAAGCACCAAATGCCTGGGCGAGTGTAGCTATTGCTAGGGCCAGGAATGGGCTGCTCGAAGCCTGATTGATTCACTGGCGCATTGAAAGTGGCAGAGACTCGGTCTGGAGCTGCCTCCACCACCTCTGCAATCTCTCCACCAGCCACAGCACCCTAACAAAGGTGCACCCACACTAGCAAAAAAAAAAGTTGGGATTTTATCCCCTTAAACTAACGTGGTAACATCCGAGTGTTTACCTGAACTAACTTCCCTGGGAGAACTACAAACAGCATCGGCAGTACCCGGAGTTCACCTCAGCTGGTAGCTAACGTGGTAAAAACCCTAGTGAAAACTAGGCCTCAGCATCCTGCCCCAGCTCCTTGATGAGTAAAGCCTCTTCCCTAACTAGAGGGGAGGCTACCCATTGCAGGGGGGAGTTCCCATAGGCGGCTGCCTGCCTCCATGAGCAACATTTCAGAGGCTTTTCTTAATTGCTGCTGCAGGTGAGAGGAATTCCGTTACAAGCTGGCTGGCAAATTTTAGATCACACTTTTCCTTGCCAGCCCTGCTGTTGATGCAGGATGGCTCAGGACAATACTAGGATGCAAGGGGCGTGTTGTGCAAGCAGTATAGGATGCTAGGTGTTCAGGCACGTGTGTTGGTTTGGGCAGAGGTAACTGGGCACCACAGCGCTACGTGGTGTCTGGCTGCAGCAGTAGGGCATTGCTTGTAGCTACCCTGTCATGTTGTCCAATAGGTGTCAAAAGCCACTGGCCAGAGGTAGTGTGGGTCAATAACAGGCTGAGGAGGAGAGCGCGTGAGGGCCTAGGTGCAAGCCCCTGCACAAGGAGACAAGAGCATGTGTGAGAATGAAGGTACTTTTCTGAGCGAGGCTACAGGAGAATGATAGCACAAGGGAGGGGGTAGGCGGTGTACATGGAACGAAGGCAAAACTAAACTGTAATGTGACCCAGAGAAACGAGAGCACTCAGGGTCGCTGACACCAAGCATTAAAGAACAAAACCATGCTTTTATAAAATAAACCCACACTAAATGTAGGGTACATTTGGTGCCTGATGTTAAGCCCTGAGGGCACTCTATGTTTCCCAAGCTTTTCTCGACCACGACGAGAGTGGGAAAGGTTATACATAAAATCAGCTTCTTCTCAACACAGTTCCAGGAACTGGGCATATCCGAAAAATAGTCACTATCTCAAGTTGTATGATGAAAGTGACCAGAGGTGGCCCTACAAAAGGTGCTGCTCTGCCTATACACTTGATAGCTGGACATGAAAGTTACAAATGCTCATTTTTGTGTGCAAATGGTGATAAAGATTTGAGCCTCAGAGCCCTTCATCTAGGGAGATTACGCAGCATGTGTGCAGTGAGGACACAGATGCACTTTCATGAGTTTTATTGCCACCTTATCTCAGTTCTACATTACTTATTCACATAGCCAAGCAGGATGGCTATTTCAGAGGTAAGGCAAGACCTACACCAAGCTGGAGTCCAGAATATGGAAAGCTAGGAGGGGCCCTAGATAGCTATTAATTAGCACATGAACCTGTTTGCTGCCATTCCTCATCTCTTGCGCTACCTTGTCTCTACTGCTCTGAGCTTCCCCACCCACTACGGGAATCCTACAATCCCAGTGGGGATCTGCAGCGATTGGAATGAGGACCCTCAAAGCAAGAAAACCAGAAAGAGCTGTGCAGGATTCCTCCGAGCCGGCTTGACAGCATTCTACTGTCACTCCATTCTGCTCTTGCCACCTCAGTAGAACCGCTGTTGTCTCGAAACCGCCGTTCCAGACAGCAGCACTGCTGCCCCTCACAATAGTTGGTGTTTCTCTTAACTCCATAGCACTAGGATCGAGTGATTACGCAGCTATCACATTTGAAAATAATTAAAGGTCGTTTCTGCGCCTCCTGCTTGAAGAGAAAGTTTAAAACGACCAGCAAGTAACCCAGAGGCTCAGGAACCAGAAGGCAAAAATACAAAGAACCCCAACCTGAGATTTTGAAATAATGCTTTAAGCCAGTCCCAACTGGAGTGCTTGGGGGGGAAGCAGTATTGAGACAGCACTAGCCAGTCCTGTCTCACTCCCCATTCACTTACAAAAGGGTTGGATCTGGCATCTGCGCTCCATTCCACTGGTCAGATTAGTTTCAGGGTGTTTTATTCTACCCTCTGGATAGCCCCACCTCACCAACAACTATTAAAGCAGAAGTTCCCTGAGGGAAATATTCTCTCAACCCAGCAATCTAATCCTGTGGTTTTGATGTCATTTTTTGCAAGCCACTTCTTCAGAGACATCAGTACAGAGGAGGCTGTGCAGACCATCATCCAGGCATTGATGGCAGAGCTCCTGGGGCAGCCTAAAACCAAGTAAGATCACAGAATCTCATGCTGAAGTGGGTATGTTACAAAAACAGGTGTTAATTCATGTTTGTGAAGGGCTGGTTGTCACACCAGAGGTGTGTTTGGAGAGAGTGGAGAAGCTGCATGTGTGTGCATGCTCACATAAAAATGATACACTGATTTCTACTCTCCTGACTCCCCACAGGTATTTTGCCTCTAAATTGACATAAAAAGCTACAACTCTTTGCTGTTGCTACCCTGAGTTAGGGGTCACTGGTTCCCATGTGTCTTGTAGCACCTAAAACTAAACTTGTAGTGTCAAGAGAAGTCTAAGCAAGAGGACCATCAAGAGGACCATCCAAGTCAACCCTGGGAGAGTATTTGGGACTAAACACTGGATTGTAGTGATGCTTTAGAGTCCATAGTCTTGAAGGAGGCAGCCACCCCATCATCAAGGCAGCCTGCCTTCTGTTAGGTTCCCCCCCACCCTCCACCTCTGCCCCCAAATGCCACCATGGGTCAGTGACCCACTTCTAATCTAAGAATTCTATTCCCACAGCCCTTTGATTAGACTGGCAAGTCGGTTCAGTGCCAGATTTTTCCACAGCACAACATTCTAGATGCACAGACAGTAGCAACTCAGTACCTGCGAGAAGTTTGGAGCCACCAGCTTTTTGAACCCAGCACTGTCCAACATTCAGATGTCTGGAGGCAGCTGGTGGAGCCTCCATTTACTCAAGATCCTTGACAGTGAGAATTTGAAACTCAGCTTTTTTTATTAAAGATTTGGAGAATATACAGAAACACTGGAACAATCAGGGCAGCTGGCAGGTTCTTAGGGGCTGACCCCCGACACTTAAACAGATTTCAGATAAAACATTCTGTACAAGGAGCAAGCGTCACACAATGCACGTAACTTACAAGACATTCATTAGGAATTACACCAGACCCGTTTAAGTCTGACTTAGGTCAATAGTTGCCTGCTTAACTGGGAGTTTTAACTGCTTATGCTAGGACAGAACTGGGGTTCAGTGAGGTTGTAGAAGAACATATGAGTAAGAATTAATAGTTGTCCTTGAACGCAAATTACTCTACTTGATCAAGGGGGCTCAATTCTATGCCTTGAGTTAGCTGGAGGTGGAAAGTGGAGTAGGCTGGTAGGGATGGGAAAGGAGGAATATTTTGTCCTGTTAATACATCAGAGAACAAAATTGCATATCCAAGCCCTGCCCCCCAAGATCTCCAAGGAGCTGTGAAAAAACTGTTGAGTCAGTTTTGAGGTGGTAAAACATTGCATGCGTTGGCACCATTTCAGAGAGATGGGGGTCCTATAGTTTATCAATGATAAACACCAGAGGTAGGCTTGAACATAGGAAGCATATTATGATGCAGTGAACTAGCCCTTGATTTGGGTTGACTAGTAACCTGCTTTTAGCTTTTAAGACTGGGAAGTTAGGTATGGCAGAGGGTAGAAAAGAGAGTCTGCCTCCTTCTTAGAGGACGGATATCTTTAACAGAGGCCAGAACTAAATATGAATGTTAAATAAACTTGGCGATTCCTGCAGTTACATGTCTAATTTTCCTCTTCCTTGCAAGGAGGAAGGCTCTCTGGTGTTGTGACAGCATCTCTCACATATACTATATACACCAACAGCCTTGTGCATCAGATTTGTTCTGGTATCATTTACATTAGCCCTAGTTTAAAGAAATTGTTTTCTGGAGCAAGTACATTTATGGGCCATTTCCCTTTTCAAGGCCATCTCTGGAATGATCAGAGCATCTCTCAGACTCAAGTAGTCTTCAGAACAGTGAAGGATTTGGGTCAGTTAATAGGCATAAAAGCTACAGAACTCCAGTGAGGCTAAAAGAAGGCATGTTCTTTCTTGGAAGGATCAGCTCAGTGTACCAGTCTGTCTGGTTTTCAGGGAGACGGAGGGTGGGATGATAATGGGGGCACTGGGAGAGCCTCAAATCCTCCATAGCACAAGAGGAATAGTACAGATGAACGAATGCAGTTTCATGCACCAAGACTTCAGAGGGGTTGTTGGGAGGCCACTGGATCCTCAGTATTCAATTCTGCTCCAGTAGAACATGGTGCAGATAAGAACCCAGAACTATAAAGAAAAAAATCGCCGTTAGATAATGAAGAAAGCAGATTTAACAACCAAAAAAAAAAAAACCACCACACCACACCCCAACAACCCCATTGTCAGATGACATTTCATCCTTTCAGTGGATCAAGTCAGGGGTTTCCATCACCTAATCCACCCCTGGTAGCCACAGAAGGTTGCTGTCTTCACACAGGAGCCAACTCTTCAATACAACAGTTGAGCTGGAGCAGGGCAAGCTGTCTGCAGCCAACAACTCTGCAGTTGAGCATTTTGTTCCACAGCCTATGTATTGATTTCAGTCTAGAGGTTGCTCCTGAACTTTTTGCCATGACTATTTCTTAGGTGCCTCTCTCTCATCACGAATAGCAAATACTTCAAGTCGTGTATTTTTTCTGCTCTCACGACTCAAGCCGAAAGAGCTTTGAAGTGGCCACATGAACACTTCCAGCAAGAGTAATTGACACTTTTCTGTGAACAGGACTTGTGAGCTGCACAAATGCTGGCAAAGAGCAAATAAGAGGAGTGGTGAATACCCAAGTGAACATCTGTTTGCATTGACAGCAGCAACACTGGCAACATTCATCACCTACCTGTAGGCTAAGGTTGGGGAGATCATACTTATTAGCACACTTAACTACTTTCACTTTGTGGGCCATGGGATCAGTCCACTGACAGAGGCTTTTGATTTGCAGAGTTAAGAGTTAGCTATACAGTACAGAGATTTTATTCTGAACATCAGCAGGGTGCACTTATGGGGATTAGGCACAGTTGCCATTAATTTCTCAGCATGTGGAGGTCAGATCAGAACTGATGATCTTCAGAACACAGCCTTACTTAATGGAACAGAGCTAAAGCAGCTTAATCTGGAGACAGTCCTTCAAGACAGCCCACATCCTTTACCCTCCCCACCCCCAAGTGTGTTTCCAACTCAGAATGGCCCTACAGTTGGATGGGGAGCTGCTTGTTCTCCAGGGATCAGTCCTTCCACCAGTGCCAATCCCCATTTCCCCTCAGGTTGAATAGAGGCGGGGGGCTGGGGGGGGGGGGGGAGGGGGGGAAGAAGAGCAGATATTAAGTACTCACAGTCCAGCAGAGAATGGCAAAGCCAAACCAGGCAACACCCCAAGCATGTCTGTTCATTGGACCAGAGATAATGTCATAGCAACCCTGTGGGAACAGAGCCAATAAGCAGCAAATCAAGACCAGAGTGTGAGCTTTGAGCAACCATGTTACAAGCTCAGATCTCTCTTGGAGTGAGGTGCGGTTCTCATTCTCCAGGAACCACAAGCACACTGAACTAGCTAGTTTGCATGACATTAACAAGTCAGCTAGAACATGCTTTGGTTGCAATGCAAACATCATTGTCAGAATGTTCAACTTGGTCTTAGGAGATAGGCTGGGATGCCAACTGTGAGCTATGGCTCTGCCAACTCCCTGATAGAAGAGGAAGAAATAGATCCAGATTATGGCTTTATATTCCCTCTAGAAACAGATCCTCTCAAATACTTCAGGCCAACTTACTGTATTAATTATGCCTTTCACTCCAAATCACCAGGAGAACATGAGCTTGCCAGTGGGAATACAGCTGAAGATGACAAACCTCTGCTAAATTGCTAGAAGCTACGGTCACCTGAACTTCCCCATAACCCCCATCTCCAAGCATGCATCTTACATGCAGTTAGCAGTCTCTCCCGGTGAGCAGGCTGCTCCACTGACTGGATTCTGACATTCTGGCTGCCCACCCCACTCCCAAAAAATTGAGCAAGGTACAGTTTACCATGCACTGCACCACGGCAGGTTGCTAGCATTTGGGAAAGGCACCAAAGAACCAACAGTCTCTTAAGCCACAGACGTTGGCGACAGCTTCCCACATGGTGCCCAATCAACATGGCTTTGTCCCTTCCCACCTCTAGAATGGGGTCCTTTGGGTAGGTTAAGAGAGTTTAGTCACCACATATGGGATATCAGTCACCATTCAAATGACTGGTGCTCAGCCAACACTGGCTACTATGCCAACCCTCTTGGTCATGAAGCCAGCCACCCTTTGGGTACTCTTGTCCTGGGCTGGCATCTTGGACCAGTTCCACTGGGACAGCGCCCCTCTATTGTCTCCTGTATCTAGGGCCCTACCAAATTAATGGTCCATTTTGGTCAATTTGATGGTCAAATATTTTAAAAGTTGCAAATTTCATGATTTCAGCAATTTCAGTCGGAAATTTCACAGAGTTGTTATTGTGGGGGTCCTGACCCAAAAAGGAGTTGTGGGGAACGGGGGTCTCAAGGTTATCGTAGGGGGGTTGCGGTACTGCTACCCTTACTTCTGCACCGCTACTGATGGCAGTGCTGCCTTCAGAGCTGGGCAGCTGGAGAGTGGCGGATGCTGGCAGGGAGCCCAGCTCTGAAGGCAGAACCGCTGCCAGCAGCAGCGCAGAAGTAAGGATGGCATGGGATGGGATTGCTACCTTTACCTCCACACTGCTGCTCTCCAGCTGCCCAGCTCTGAAGGCAGCGCAGAAGAAAGGGTGGCAATACCATGACCTCCTAAAATAACCTTGTGACCTCCCTGCAACTCCCTTTTGGGTCAGGGCCCCCAACTGGAGATACTCTGGTCTCCCCCGTGAAATCTGTATAATATAGGGTAAAAGCAGACAAAGACCAGATTTCATGGCTGTGAATTTGGTAAGGCCCTACCTATGTCCCAAACATCAGGAATGCTCCTGTACTACTCTGTCCTGGGCCAGTGATGTGGACAGGAAAACTACAGAAGTTTCTCCTCCTCAGAAAGCCTTTGGGAACTAGCAGATCTATCCTGTCCCCCTAGTATGTCATAGGCTTTCAATCCCCATTGTGCTTCAATTGGCATGCTGCCACCCCATCCCCATGAGATAATCCAGTGCTTAATTTCTGCCGGGGCTCAGCCCCGGCAACTCTGGGCTTGGCAGTTCATAGCCCCAGCACCTCTCGGCTTGCTGCATCAGTTATGAATGTAAAAACAATTGCTTAAGCCCTGGCACCTCTTTTCATTACAAATTAAGTTTTGAGATAATCCCACTAGTCAACGAGAACGACAGTAAAAGTGGAGAGAGATTCTTGCCTTATTATTATAGTAGCCGGAGACACCCAGTTTGCAGCCATCCAAGTTGATTGGAATTCCTTGGACATCCATGACACAGCACTGGCGTGGCCAAGGGAACTCTGAGTCACTGTTCCTGCTCCTGAATACAGACATGTAGTTCTGCCAGTCAGAGGGGCCATTCACCCCACAGCACTGATTCTGGATTTGGGAGGGAGAAAAAGAGAGAATATTGAGATCCCCCTGCAACACAGGGATACAAGTATTATACAGGAGCTGATGTCCAGTCCTCAGGTTTCCCCCTCCCACCCACCCCATTCTCCCTCCTTCCCCCAGAACAGTGACTAGCTTGCATCACACCAGGCATAAACAGATTTATAGGAAAAAACATGTTGACAGATATTCCAGGGGCCTGAGGTGTCATCTGATGCACTAGCAGCATTGGGATGCTGGAGGTTAGACAGGGCCACATCTGAAGATTCCAGCCTTCTTTTATTACAGAAAGATTCTAGGGTGAGAAATTCCAGAGCTGTGTAATGTTTAGCTGCTATCTTTAGTTATATGAGCACTGGTCACCTGTAGCATGAGGCGGTCCCATGTCCTGGTGACACCTTCACTCATCCACTTATCATCATTGTTGGCTGGCTCTGGGTTCTGATACTTTTCCAACATTTGCTTCAGGAAGAGATTGGGTGTGAACTACAGGGCAAAGGAGATAAAGAGCACACGTGATGTTATTAGATTCATAGATTCCAAGGCCAGATGGGACCCTTGTGATCTTCTAGTCTGACCTCCTGCAGAACACAGGCCATAGAACTTCCAAAAATAATTCCCAGAGCCAATCTTTCAGAAAAACATTGACTAGCTTCAACTTCCCACCGTTGGATCGTGTTATACCTTTCTCTGCTAGATTGAAGAGCCCATTAAATATTTGTTCTCCATATAGATACTTCTAGAATGTAATCTAGTCATCCTTTAACCTTTTCTTTGTTAAGCTAAATAGACTGAGCTCCTTGAATCTATCACTATAAAACCATGTTTTCTAATCCTTAAATCATTCTCTTGGCTCTTTTCTCTGAGTCCTCTCCAATTTATCAACATCCTTCTTGAATTGTGGGCACCGGAACTGCACACAGTTCCAGTGGTCACACCAGTGCCAAATACAGAGGTAAAATAACCTTTCTACTCCTACTTGCCATGCCCCTGTTTATGCACTCCAGGACAGCATTAGCCCTTTTAGTCAGAGTCACACTCGGAGCCCATGTCCAGCTGATCATCCACCGTTACCTACAAATCCTTCTCAGATCCCCTGCTTCCCAGGTTAGAGTCCTCCATCCTGTACGTATGGCCTATATTCTTTGTTCCTCAATAGATACATTTAGCCATATTAAAACTCATTGTCTGCTTGTGCCCATGTTATTAGATGCCTTTCTGAATTGAGTAGGTTTTCTGCTTCATTAGGAGTAGAGAACCAGCAAACACAGTTTTGGACAACCAGGTTAGTTTGGAAGTCTTCCTCCTCCAACCGGAGATACTAGGAGTTAGAGAACAGGACTCTGGGAGCATCAGAAAACCCACAGATTCCAGAGTCTGACAGCTGAACATGTCCTCAGAAGGGTTTGCCTGGGAGGAGGCAAGGGAAGAAGCTGTCTGTTAGTGTCTGGAGGTTTGTTTGGAGTTAAGCACAGCACATACAACTTTTTCCAACAGCTGTAAGAACCTACATGGGTCTCTCCCCTACACTAGTAATGCTCAAATGGTAGAACCAGAGGTCTTCCATCATTAAACACCTACAATAGCATTGTCAATCTGCATCTGAAAAACCTGTCAAGGTTCAGTAGCCTCAGTTAATGGACAGACTCAGTTTGCATAAAGAAAGTCTTATTTCCTTGACCCCAAGTTATGGAATTACACATGCCCCTAGGAGACTAGACCCTCTCTTCAGTGGTTCAGCAGTATCCATTACTGTCCAGTCTCTAGCCAGCCCTCCCCAGGTTTCCACTCTGCCCTAGCTGCATTGTATGCTTAGAGCTTTGGCATTCTGTGGACATGTTCACAGAACATGTGGACACCCTGCCTCCATCCCACTCTTGAGAGAACATGCATGGGAAACCACCACTCACAAAATCTCGATGAGTTGCTGCTGTGATGCAAGAAGCCACTTCAAATCCATATGTGACCAACATCAGAATGATATACTGCAAAAGAATCAGAGCAGAAGGTACAGTTAGCTCTCCAACCTGGGTCTATTCTCAGAACATGCTGCATTTCAAAGTGTGGTGTTACAAGATCAGGTTCAAGGCGTTTTGGAGCAGGGTTCCTTCCCCATCCGACACGGTGAGCACTAACCTCCACCCATACCCTACCTGAACAACCCTGAGACTCAAAATTAAGTTCCTCCACCTTGAGAGTCCCATTCATCCAAGTTCTACCCTGTCATTAACAGATACATTCCATAATCTGGATTTAAGGGAAGCCCTGTCATTAGTTCGTGATTGCCTTATCCCCTGGACCATAAGGGTTCATATTCTCATTTTATTTGTATTCTGCCTAATGGCACGCCGACTGTCAATAGAGGTGTCTTCTTCTTAGGAAGCAGCTACATTCTTTGCCACACTGATATCTTAAGAGTGCAAATTTGAGGTTCATTTCAGGGTGTAGAAACTTCGTTATCAGTCTTAATTTGTTTCACAGAATTTCTGGATTGCTCTTTACGCTGTAGGCACAGACCAGACTTCTCTATGCTGCCTCTTTATTAGAGCTTCTGAAGAAGTAGATAAGAAGCTGCATAATGATCTGTTGACTAAGCATCTGAACACCATTTTAGCATTGGCCATGGCTTGTCCAACAACTCCAAGACACCTCCCAACCGTATAGTGATGATGGAAGGCAAAGTTCCCTCACAGCAGTGATTCAGTCTTACTTTGATGAAGTTCAGTAGCCTAGGTAGAGGTATCAATATTTTATGCCCCCAGCAGCAAAGAAATGAGGACCCAAGCTTGTGTGGTCAATAGGAATTTACGCTGTATGACCATGGCAAATACGTTGTTCAGGATTCTGCTGGAGACTTGGAAACCAATCAAGGCATTTGTACCACACCTGTAGCCACATGCTGCCTGTATTAAGGTATCCCCAGGAATGATGTGTGACTATATGGTCTAAAACCCCAGACAACTTTAATACAGCTACAGTCCTTGCACTGCAGTGTTTGCCTCCTCTGGACCTGGGGACTGGCACTACAACCTACCACAAGACTACCGTTTTGATTCCTCTGCCCCCAGCTTCTCTCTCAAACCAACCCAGATAATGGGGGAAGGGAAGCCTGTTGTGATATGAACCCCCTACTGGGCTCAGTTCAGTTAATAAGGAGCCATTTCCCTCCTTTTCCCTATTGGCAGATTATTCTCCCCCTCCTCCCCCAATAAAACAAAGCTGAGGTAGCAAGTGCCAACTTGTTCTGAAGGGGACAAAGTTCAGTCCTCCTGGTCAGTTGGGGTCATGGGTTAGAGTTGTGGCTCAGTTACCATGGAAATAGTCTCCCACACTCATGTCCCTCTTCCTGGTACAGATTCCATTTGTTCCTGGACAATGCGACTGTCCTAGGTGTCAAAGAGGAAGTGGGTGGCCCTTTAGGCACATTTGGCCCTAATGCTATTTAAGGCTGAAAAATTACAACTCAAATCTTGAAGTTAGCAGTGCTCAACAGCTGTTGAGCACAAGGAGCAGAAGACTGGGATAACATGATCTTAGTCTGTTAACGACCTGTGGACTAATATCACTCCACTTACCACCAGCAGCATTGTGCGGTGTGACTTAATGACTCCAATGATGCCCAGGACAGACAGATTAAAGAGAGCAAAGCCAACGAAGATGCCAATCCAGGCTGCACCGTAGATGTCATCATTATTAGTGGCTTCCAGCAGAGGGTACAGAGTCTGCTGATCCGACACGAAGAAGATGCACTCTGCCGTCAGTGCAATGCCACACATCTGAGAACCAGAAGTCAGACTCCCATCAGGTCAGCCCAAAGCAGTACCACAGCTACGTCCAAGGAGAGCTTCTATTAATCACATTCCTCTTCCTGCCCCACACACAAGGCACAAACTTCCCAGCGAGACCACTCCCTCCCCACAGGCCCACAATCCATTGCATTCTGTCCTCTCATGAGAATTGTAAGCATAAAACTCACTGAGCATGGGCCCTCTCTCTTCCCCAGACCAGCACAGCTCATATCAACTGGGCTGGTCTTAAAACAAGATTTGGAGCATTCCTTTAAGAATGGCATTAACATAACCCTTCCCGTCATTGTGGGAAGGAGCTGGGCGGGAAAGAGGAGTTCAGGAACCAGGGCTCTTCCCTCCAGAGCCCCCGGCACAAAAACTTGTTCTTCTAGATGTGCTACTGCTGCCCCTACTTCCTACCAGTCCATGTACCCTCACCCTCCATCCCTTACTGAATTCGTTTGCTTGCACGACTCAACCTGGACCTTGACCTCTCACCTAGCGTTGCATTTATTTTATTTAGACTGAAGTGGTAACATGAAGAATGACCCCATTGCTGGGCCAAGCCTTTTATTACAGTGCATCTGATGAGGAGTGATGAGCCCCTGAAGAAACCATCTCTCCACCCTTGCCCCTCACAGCCCCAGATCACTTACCCCAATAATCACATTGCCGAGAATTAGTAGGCCTTGGAAAAAGCGCACTCCATTATCGCCTTTTGCCATCTTCAGCTCCTCATGCAACCTGAAAGGCAGAGAAAAGTGTTCAGGACACACAGGTCTCACCGGTTTATTCTAGAAATGGACGTTATCCTTGAGGAAAACTCCCCCCCCCCCCCCACTTCTTCACAGGCTTCCAGTTTTAGAAGGGAAGGGTCAGTGCTGGTAAGAGAGTTTTCCTGTTGGATGGCTGGGGGAGCCCAGACTACTAAGTGGCAGGGAGATCAGCAATATTTGTATGGATGCTGGAGATGGTTTGAGCCTTGCCTACACTAGGAGTTTTACCCACCAGCTGGCAGCACTACAGTGCGAACCTGTAGTATAAGCACTATTATACTGATGCAGCTCCATCATGGCTACAGTCCCTGTGTATACCATGGAAGACAAGGCAAAGGGGAGTTAAATAGTTGGATGTACCCTACACACTTCTTCACTGAAGAGGTCTGCTCCATCCCAGACAGCTATTCACCCTGTAACCTCTTCCCCCCCATTGCACTAGGTGAGCCACAGTTTTGTGGTGGCCATTTCCGCTTTGTCGTAAACACCAAGCATGCTCATTTTCCTATAGAGCTTCAGGTCCAGGTCTGAGATATCTGGTCCATTTGCATGCCAGCAAATCACAGCAGTCTAGTCTAGAGCTTTGGTCTATAGCTAGTATATACTTCTTTCTTCCCAACTCATACCTACTGGTGAGATCATGGGCTCCTTCTCCAACTGTGTACTTCAGGCTATGGCTTCTGTCTCTGAAGCAGTGCTGCTTCCTTTGGTTTCCACAGCAGACAACCTGAGGCAAATCTTACCCAGTGTCTTTCTAGTGAGAGACACACCCAGGTTGGGAACTGAAGCTACCCTAAAGCTCTCCTTACAGAGAGGGGGTGAGGGAGGAAGTTGAGCCACTCACAGCTGGAACATGGGATACTAGCAGAGTAGCATTCCAGCTACATTGTCGAAAATGCTCCCCCCTACTTTCTAGTCCCAGGCACTCCACATGGAATTCACTCTCCTCCAGTGAGCTGCATGAATACACCCTCCACGGGGTCAAGAACCCTGGAAAAAAAGACAAACCCAGATTCTTGATCTGATGGGAAGGTGATGAAAACCCCTCCTCCAAGAGGGACTGAGTGGAAAAAAACCAGCTGTGATTGTGGGGAGCTGCACAAAACCTGAGCTGTCAACAGAAGCCTAAATTAGGCCTCATCTGTACCAGCTTCTATATCAAGGGGACAGTGGAACGATTACGAGCTGATAAGGTAACAAGTCTGCTTCTGGAATGTCTACACTAGCAACTTCCTATTCAAGTTTCCGTACTGTTGCAAACCCCCGAGGGAAATTTTAGTAACGTTAGTATAGACAAAGCCATATGGTCAACTATTAGAGGGATGCAACATTACCCTGCACAGGAAAAGGTGAGCTGAGAAGAAATGTGCACCTGATGATCTCTTCCTCTTTACTAAGCCCTGGTCTCCCTTCCCACAGACTTCCTTAGGTCCTCTGAACTGCAGTGGGGCAACCAACACCAGAGAACTTCCTGTGGCTTGGACAAAGCATGGAGACACCAGTAGAAAGAAGAGTTACCTAAGCTTCCATTACTTCCCTCTCCAACAGCTTTTCTAAGGCTATTCTTACGCAAGTGGCGAAAGACACAACCCCAGCATTCCATGCAGCTGCAGCAGTGGTGGAGTTGCTAGCTCAGAGAGCCCTCGGGCATTTTTACCACTGCTCTAGGGACGCTTCACTTGTAGTCCTACCGTAATGTAATTGGTTCGTGTAGACACCCAAGCACAGTGCTGTAGACCTGCCAACCTCAAATTGGACATAGTTCCTACAGTTTGGTTTAGCCACTGTCTGGTGTATGCACTTGCACATAAGAAAGATGAGGAGTTGTTGGGGAGCCTCAAGCTCCGAGGACAGTAGTTTTAGAAGAGCCTCACACAGCCCCTTAGCCAGCCGCCTGTCAGGAGACAGCATGGAAGGGAAGGAAATCATCCCTACTAGAACCTGAACAGAGCTCTGCACGCTTCATAGGAAAGAGCAGGTTCTAAGCTCAAAGGAGGCTTTTTCTGGACTAGATTGTTGTGGGTCAGGGCTGCTCTGGGGCATAGGTTGGACACTAGGTGCTAGGCCCAGATAGGGGCTTAAGTGTTGCAATTCTCAATGTTGCAGCACTGAAAGTTTAGGTCTCCTGCCACCAAGTGGTATCCCTAAGTCCTGGAGCAGGTACCCAGGCTCCCTGTACAATGGATAGGGATTCCTTAGGAGCCTCTCTCTATTTTAAGGATCCACAAAAGCAGCAGGGCTGAGCAGGGCACCACCTAAGCTAGCCAATGGGAAATGCTGAGGAGAGGGGTGTGGCCTAAACCTCACCCTTCTCAGGGAGTAAGGCACCCAGCCTGGGCCTGGGAGGGAAGCACCTTTCTCTGCTAGGGATCCTCAGATGTGGGGTCAGGTGCCAAAGATGCTTTTTGGAAGAAACTGGGCAGGGGCGGAGGGATGTTTGTGGCAGCTGCCCCCTTATAAGCTTTAGCCCAGTGGTTAGAGCACTCACCCAGGATGTGGGGAAAACAGGTTCAAGTCCCCCCTCTGCCTGAAGAGGTGTTCAAACTGGGGTCTCCCACCTCTCAGGTGAGCGCTCTAACCACTGAGCTGTGGGATATTCTGATGTCCGGGCTCCCTCAGTCTCTCCTGTTGAAGCTGTTCCACTGGGTGTGAAATAAGTATTAGGCCGGAGAGGGAGTGCCCTAACCACTTGCCCTGAAAGGTGGGAAACCCGCGTTCAATTCCCTGCTCCACCTTAGGCAGAGGGGGGAATTAAACATGGGTCTCCCATATTGCCGGGGAGTGCTCTAACCACTGGGCTAACAGTTATAAGAGAAGCTACTTCCTCTCCACCAGCCATGGTGAGTTTAAGGGTGCTCTGAGCACAGCCACTGGGTCAGGTCTGCAGGGGAATGCCTAGTTTGAGGATCTTGGTGTGTCTGAGATAGGCACCTAGACTGAGGGGGCTGGATGCACACTCTCTAGCAGAAACATAGGCAACTTGGAGACTTTAAAGCTGAAAATTCAGGCTCGTGGGTTCCTAAAGGCCCAATAGGGTTAGGCAGCAGCTGAGCAATGGGGTTGAGGATTTCAGTGGTGTCTAAATGTGGGTGTAAAGTGCTTAAGTCGTCATGTGGAACTAGACCCAGGTTATTGCAGACCAGCCAGTTATTTGAGGAATCTTACTTAGGATGTGTCCTCCCAGCCACACCCTCATTCTCCCCCCTCCCCGTGAGCTAAATTCCTTCTGCAAACTTTGGATATGCTGCATGTTCTCAGAGCCTCCTCTGTTGGCCAGATCCTGCCTACCCCAAGCCTGCTACTACTGTGTGCACACGTGCCCAAGAGAGAAGGTCCAGGACTTCTACAGAAAGGAAGGGTCAGCTTTCAAAATACCTGCTTTTGGGAGGAGGGGGTGGCCAGGTGGATGTAGTCATCTAATACATCACCATCCATGTGCCAGTTGCCTAATGACAGATTCCTAGTAACATGGTAGAGCCACCAGCTCTTTACTAGGGAACATGAAATTACAAGGAGAGTAAAGGCTGAATTGAATGAAATAAATGCAGAGACAAAGAAGGGAGAGAACCTTTACAAGAATGTCTTATGATAACAGTAACATGGGGCAGCATTATGCAGTGCATAGAGCACCAGTAGGAGTCAGAAAGCCCTGAGTTCTATCCCCAAGTCCACCACCATCTCCTCGTGTGACACCAAGAAAGTTACTTCCTCAGTTTCCCCATGTTAAAGATGGGAAATAGTACTCCCCTACCTTTGAAGAATGCCTAGTGGAGACTGAAAACCATGCCAGGTGCCATGACAATGGCTGGATCTACTGGGCAACCAAAGAACCTCTCCTCCCAAACAGATGAGCTATGACTGTCCTGGGACTTCACGCGTCTCAAATCAGCCCATTCTAAACACCTCAGAGCAGGGATGTGTTACAAATGAGAGCAACTAGCACAGCACTTGCTACATTAATGCATCTGCAGAGGCAGGAGAAGAAATCCTACATGTTAGCCTTGGTTGAATTGCACATGTGTAAGTGTAGGGAACACCTCAAATCTACATGATCTGGAATAGTAGGAGGGCCTTCTCCTCCCATACCTGACAAAGAGATGGGTGCCAGCAACTCCTGTCTGTTGTCTTTAGTCCAGGGTGTCCAGAGGAGGGGTTAAGTCTTTCATATAAAGCTAGTTTTCATATTGGTTTCCAACCCAATGCAACTGACCTTCAGTCCAATTGAAAGCAGGGGAAAGATAAGGTTTCACATAGGACCAAGTGCTTTACGTATTAGGTCTATATGAAACAGAAGGAAAGCCAGGGGTTGGGTTTCCTCCCTCTCAGGGGAAATCTAGACCCTCAGCTTGAATGGAATTGTTGTCAGTTAAGTCAAATGATAAACTCTTGCTAGATTTCAGAGTAACCACATCAAGAGTATTACAGTTTAGGTATAACTGTTCAGTAGATACCACTTGCAACCCCTTTACTATCCCCCTTTCCACCCCCCCCTTCCCTTGCACCTTATGTTTTTTCTCAGCTGTCCCACCAGCCACCTCCAAAATCTGGGCATGACCCAGTTCCTCTCTCTCACTAGAGCATGTGGGACTAGGTAAGTTAGTCAGATTTCAAGAGTTGCAGCATCACTGCTCTTCAGCAAACTATGGGCAGGTCTGCGCCCCATAAGCTGACCTAGGCATGGGCTTGGCCTATTCTCCCTCCCCCTAAACACAACAGGCTGTGATAGACCCATAAGGCCAGTGGGGGAAGTGGAAAGGATGAACTGAGAACTAAGCCCATTAGTGTTTTGGGTGCCCAAACCAAGCCAGATTTTCAGAGGAACCAAGCAGCCACATCTCTCATCCAGCAGCAGCTCCAGCAAGTCCAGCTCAAGACAGTTTTTTGGCCTTCATTAACACCTGTGTTGGAAGTTGACAATCTGATCTATTCCCCATAAACTTGGCAGTGACATGGATATGGGCACCTGTGCTCAGCACTCTGGGCAACTCTAGCTGAACACCAATACTGACTACTACAGAAGAAACTGGGCATAGAGCCTTGCCTTCAGCAAGAGAGAAAAGTCTTTCATTCTGCAGGTACTGCCACTTAGGTGGGTGTGTGTCACATCTTCTCTTCTTGCCCCACCCCCAACTTGGCCATCACATTAGTGCTCCCCTCAGAAGAGCCACTAGGCTAATGCACTACCAGTTCTCTCCTCAGACACACCCCCTCCCAGTTTCCTGGAGCTGTTCACGCATCACGTTCTTCAGGAGTGTAGTAAGAGGCTAGAGACAAGGGACCCAGTCGTTTTATTGACGCAGTCTCATGCGGGGTTTAACCATCATTTAATCCAAGGTGTCCATTCCAAAAGCGTCAGCAGTGACATTCATTTGAATGAATCTGAATGACATTCAGCGTCATTCATGCACAACCAAACAAACCAAGCCTTTGCAGCAGCAGAAAGGTTCTGTTCACCCACTCAGCACAAACCTGCCTTTAACCGGATTCATTTGAGAGGTGCAAGGACCACACACAAAGCCCAGATTACAGAGTATTTCCCTTCCAGCCTTAGAAAAATGTTTTTACTCATGTGAGGATAATGAGAGACTTCAGCCAAATACCAAGGTGTGTCTCTTAAAGCCATATCTTAGCCTAACCAGGGAGGGTTACTGCATTCTGCCTCCCTCATGCATTCAAAATAAGAGCTCCACCTTGTCTCTCTAATATCCTGGGACCCACACAACTACAACACCACTGCATACAAGACTGGGTGAGGCAATATCTTTCATTGGGCCGATTTTTGTTGGTGAGAGAGACAAGCTTACACAGAGCTCTTCTTTCAGGTCAAGAAGAGCTCTGTGTAAGCTCAAAGCTTGTCCCACTCACCAACAGAAGCTGTAATGTTTTTATTAGACCCGCACTCCCCTGGTCTCTCTAAATTCCCATTCTGAACAGCTGCTAAAGGGTAATTGAGGGCTGACAGGAGTTGAGACAGGTTTTCATTAGACAAAATGACATTTAGTGGAAAAAGCCTGGAGCAACTTGACCAGTGATCTCCAAAATTTAAGATACTAACTAAAGATGAGGGGAGAGAGATATGATCTTATGGATAAGTTTAGCAACCATATAGAATACTTTAAATGTTGTGGATGAAAAACTCTAGAGGAGCAGAGCATTTTACAAGTGTGGGTTTGCCCATAGTAACCTTGCTGTCTTTGAATGACTGTACATACAACAAGCTCCTCCAATAATTTCACCCACCACTGAAACTCTGTCACCTCTGAAATGGAATAGCAGCTTGTTTAACAGCACTCAGACAGAGGTTTAGGAAAGGAAGAGTACCCAGCCAGTTATTTCAGACCACAGTAATAATACAGCCTCACCAAACGAGCCTCAACCAAACTTACTAATTAAGTCTCCTTTAGAGAGAAATTATTTGCTATGAAAGGATGCTTGTTAGAACACTAGAGTGCCTGTTAAATTATCAGGAGTAATCACCTAGGAAATAAAGTTGGGATGAACAATTGTTTTCTTCCCTCCCTTATTAGCTTTATGGAGCCAAGACAGAAGAGGGGTTTCCCCCGCCCCCTTTCTTCTTTCAGAAGAAGAGTAAATGTAGAGCTCACACTTTAGCTGTGAGCCTTACTTCCTGCCCCCCAGATATGTTGGCAACACATAACTCTCCTTTTTTCTAAATGTTAATATCCCTTCAAGAAGCAAATTAAAGGGATAATACAGAGTAGGCAGCCTGCAGGAAGAAAAGATACTTAATAAGCTCTTGCAGTTAATCCCACCCAATTACTAAACACCCACTCACATCTAGTGTTAGAGTACTAAAATAAACCATTAACTATGAAAGCCTCTTTATTTATTGTGTCACACAGCAATAGCTTGAATACCTCATTAAAAGGAATACAGCAATTTACTCACCTTCTTTGTTGTACTGCTATCCCACAGAAACTCAACCACACCTGTAAAGCTAAGCAAGCCCCCTCTCTAGCTCAGCCTGTCTTTAAAGGGCCCTGAGTGCTTGGGAAAAGTGGTTTTGATTGGTGGGGTGTCCAACACATGAGAGGAGCCTGTTTCTAGCCAAACCTGTTCCTGGGTTGGGATGGGAGCAGAAGGTGTCTCTTTGATTCTCTGATTGTACTGGAATGTGGTTGTACTGAAAATACACACACTAAAGTGTTTCCATTATTATAGTCTATTGGGGTGGACAAGTGACTCACTCCTATGAGATCTCTGAACTTTAGAAAGGATGGGTGAATAAGTACATAAATATGCATATTACTGACTGATGAACTGTTGTTTTAATGACTATTCGGTATCTCCAAAGAAAATGCTCGGACTGGAAAGGAGAGAAGGGTTTTTTAACAAATGTCTTCACATAATCCTGTCCTGAAAAAAGGGCGGCGGGGGAAGAAAGAAAAATCCCACCAAATTTGGCTTGTACCCTGCTCTCTTTCTTTATGGTCCATAAAGAAGGCATGAAAGATAGGTGTGTTTGTTCGATCTTTTTTTACATTAGAAATTCAGGTTTTACCTACCCTAGAAGACTCTAAATGCCAGAAGCTGGGAATGAGCGACAGGGAATGGATCACTTGAGGATTACCTGTTCTGTTCATTCCCTCTGGGGCACCTGGCACTGGCCACTGTCGGAAGACAGGATACTGGGCTAGATGGACCTTTGGTCTGACCCAGTAGGGCCGTTCTTAAGTTCTTATGACTCTGTGGATGACTAGAGAACTAGTAGGATTATGACATCACACTTGGGCATTGATTCTGCACTTGCTTAACTTTGCCCATGATGAGTAGTACATAAAGTGCATAAAGTTAAGTATGTGTGGACATAGGTGCCGACTCCATGGGTGCTCTGGGGCTGGAGCACCCACGGGGAAAAATTAGTGGGTGCTCTGCACCCACCGGCAGCCAAGCTCCCCGCCCTACCTCCTCCTCCTCCCCTGAGCATGCTGCGTCCCCACTCCTCCCAGCGCTTGCCGCCGCCAGACAGCTGTAGCAAGCTCCAGGAGGGAGGGGGAAGGAGCGGGAAAGTGGCACGCTCAGGGGAGGAGGTGGGGAAGAGGCGGGGCTGGAGTGGGGATTTGGGGAAGGAGTCAGAATAGGGGCAGGGAGGGGGCAGAGTTGGGGCAGGGACTTTGGGAAAGGGGCTGGAATGGGGGCGGGGCAGGGGTAGAGTCGGGGTGGGGCCAGGGGCAGAGGGGGGTCAAGCATCCACTGGTGCCAGTAGTAGCCGGCGCCTATGTGTGTGGAAGTGTTTGTAGGATCACTGAGGGAGGAAAAGCTGGTTCACTGAGAGGGTTGAGAAGAATTTGAGACAAAGGCTGTCTTTGTTTAAGATTCATAAGCCCCTTCCATTCCACTCCACTCAGTTAGGCTCTGTGAAAGCTCACGATCTACATTTCTGAGATCGCCAGCTACTGGGATGACTGTACTTGACCTTCTTTATATTTTAATGTTAAAAAACAAACGGGGAAAAAAACCTTGGGGATGGGGGTGCATGGGGTCCCAATCTTTCAGGACCCCTTTATGCATCAAAAAGAGCATCAATGGGCACAAACTAAATTTTTGAAAAAATCCTCAGTAAGTCACCTTTAAAGTGCCTTAAGGAATAAGCAAAAAGAAAAGGAGTACTTGTGGCACCTTAGAGACTAACCAATTTATTTGAGCATGAGCTTTCGTGAGCTACAGCTCACTTCATCGGATGTAGCTCATGAAAGCTTATGCTCAAATAAATTGGTTAGTCTCTAAGGTGCCACAAGTACTCCTTTTCTTTTTGCAAATACAGACTAACACGGCTGCTACTCTGAAACCTGTCATTAAGGAATAAGAATTGTGAAAGGTCTGAAAATTCTGGGGGCCACCCCTCCAGATATCTAACCAGGGTCTCTAAAGAACCAAAGAAAAGCCCAGCTCCTCAAGAATGTAGGCCAGGTTTTTCACACAGTCCCTTGCATGCTGGACAGGACTTTAATAGTTTAACCTAGGCTCTGTGGATACCCACCTATTGCTGTGAGGAGAGCCACATGAGATTGTCGCAAGGCCAAGTGAAGAAGTAACCAGCTGTTTCATACAAACACTGCTCTTGTGACACCTGGGGTAGACTGGACAAGGGGGAACTGGGGAAAAGAAAGCGTTAGGGAGAAGTGTCTGTCACTTGCCTTGTTAGGGCAGTGAACTTGTGAGGAGATGGGAGTGTTTGGCTGGGATAACAGTCCCCTAGAGGAATGAGGCAAAGTCTGCACTTCATCAGAGAAAGTTTCCCTGATTAGAGGACACTTTAAGTGGCACTGCGGTCTATGCTGTTACCAAAGAATTCATCGCAAGATTTAAAATATTTACGCTCCCTAGAAGCACAGATTCTAAGCCCAGCTGAGTTGATTCATCTCCCTGGTTCTTCTGTAGTACTGGAGAGAAAAAGAGTGGCATGCAGTTTATTGGTCTGCTCTGCTCTACTGGACATGAAAGATCCCTGGGTTACGGGCATGCATCTTGGCTTCACAGACCTGCCAGGATGTATGTGCAGCAGCCGCTCAATACGGGGGTCCGTTTTTTGGATGCAGTGGTGATAGTTTGCTACAGACCGGGGGGAATGCAGGAGGGACAATAGTGAAGATGGAAGGGAAACGGAAGCCCTGTCTCTTGCCAGAATGAGGCGGAAAGTCTGGCTTGGGAGAGCAGGTGCGGAAAAGGAAAAAGGAGGAGAGGTCAGCATTGTGAAGAGCTGGGGCCAGCCAGTCAGAAGCATGAAGAGAAGCTCTCAAGAAAGTGCTGGTGAATGTTTGTTGCTTGACATAATCCCCAGTCAAGGGCTTGCAGACAGGCTTTAACGTTAATCCTATCTTGAGTTAGAAATGGGGGGAGAGATGGAATTCAGTCCATTGCTGTCACTGTTGTTTGTCTAGTGACAACTTTCTGCCAAACTGGCTTAGCAGGCTGACAGGGGGATGGTTGGGGCAGATCAAGAAAGAATTTTGGTGTCCAAAGGAGGAGCAACAGAACCCTCTTTTTAAAAGCAAAGCTCAGTTTGTGCATGGAACACGAGCACAGACACAGGCATGTACATACAAACACATACACCCAGGTGAGTACACACAGAAATACATGTGTGTGCATACACACATGCAGCCCCCCACATGCAGACAGCTGCTGAGATCCAGCCATCCACACATGCGCATGTTCACACACACACACAGAGCCACACACACGCATGCACAGGGACAGACACACACATAGGTAGGTGCACACACAGGCATGCACAGCTGCATGGACTAATACATGTGCGGGGTAAAAGTGTGTTGCAGGTTCCCTGCGGTGCCTGGTGCACAGAGGATATGGGTCTGTCCCAGTGCCAGCTAGGTCGCGATGGCCCTTTAGCTCAAGCTGCAGCTGCTTGTGTTCTTTAGCATGGGAGGTCCCTAATTCAACCCCTGGCGTGCGGACCAAAAAGGCAGCAGTCACATGTGCGATGCACACACTGCAGTATTCATAGGCACATAAACGTACTGACCTTCAAGCTGGGAAATCTGCAATTGACTGAGCCCCAGATTGCTCAATGTCCCAGCTCAGTCCTCTGGAGCCACTTTAACCACCTTGTAGCCAATGATTTGAGTTGATTGTTCATTTATTGTGTGATGTGGTTTAAATGATAGGGTTATAGAAGTGTAAGACTGGTGAGTAGTTAGAAGGGATAATTATTTATGTATTAGGTATGTAAGTAAACTGGGCTGAGCTGCAAGGCCTGCAGGCTGAGGCCTGTAAGATTTCAGCTTAGCCCAGGGGTGAAAATGAGCCAGTTCGGGCCGGCACGGCGTACCAGTAAGAACCCAGTACCAGCCCGTACGCAGCCCATGTTAAAGCACTGCCCCAGCAAAGGACCCTCCCCTTCCCTTACTGCCCCTTCCCCCCACCCCCCCCCGACCCCTTCCCCCCAGCCCCGACGGGGGAGGCAAAAGGGGCAATGACATTGAAGGGCTGCTGCAGTGCTTTAACATCGTTGCCTCCCCTGGGCCGCCGACCGGGCGGAGCAAAAGGGCAGCTGCCCCGGGGCTGGTGATTTAAAAGGGCCCAGGGCTCCCAGCTACCGCGGCTGGAGCCCCGGGCCCTTTTAAATCGCTGCCGCAGCCCCGGGCAGCCGTGACCAGGCAGCATGGATGGGCTTGCTGGGGGAGGCTGACCCTCCCCCCAGCCCCGCCCCTTCCACCCGAGGCCCCACCCTGTCCGGGGGACGGAGCCGCCCCCATACCGGTAAGAATTTATTATTACTTTCACCCCTGGCTTAGCCATACTAGGCCATAGGCTTAAGAAACGCTTGACATAAGTAAGGACCAAAGAATGACCCTATGCCACAAGATTATGGGAAAAGATGTACCAATCGGTGATATTATGAAAAATTAACAGCAGGAGTAATTTTTTGCTTACAAGCATGGGCAGCAGGTATAAGAGGCTTGGGGAGGCTAAGCCTCCCGAAACGGGGCAAGAAATGCTGGCTGCAGCGCACTTCCCTTTGGAGGCATGCCAGCCCGCCACCTTGGGAGTGCTGCTGGCGGAAGATCCCGAGAAGTGGGAGGGCCACTAGTGCCCGGACTGTGGCCCCGACACTCCCGCTCCACTCTGAGGCCCTGCCCCCACGCACCCTCTTCCCACCCCCACTCCGCCTCTCCCCCCCACCTGCCACCCACTCCTCTCCGCTGCCTCCCCCGAGACCCTCCTCACCCACTGACTCCAGCACTACTTGCACATTTTCAAGACGGGCGGACGCGCACCGGTTAGGTGCAGGGTGTGTTGCACGTGGGGGAGGCGTGAGGTTGGGCTGAACAATGCTTGTTGAAAAAGGAAGAAAAATTGGGAAATATTTTGAAATTGTTTTCTTTTTGCAAGGTTTGAAATGGACCGATTTTTCTTTTCTTTTCTTCTTTTTTCCAGTATTTCCCCCCATTTTTGAAAATTTTCCATTTTCAAAAAAAGACAGGAAAAGAAAATAGGAGGTCAGTCATTTCTGAAAGGAAAAAGTCAAAGGAAAAAATGCAAAAAATAAAAGAAGGGAAAAGGAAAAACAGGAGAAGAAGAAAAAAGGATAAGATGGGTGGGGGAAATGAAAATCTAAAATCTCCAAAAAATGGAAAAAATTACTAACAGTCTGGATATTTTAATTTCTGATTTGCAGCTAAAAAAATTAAAAGGTTACAAAATATCAAACATTTCTCACAAAAAAAGTCATTAGAAAAAAGCTATTTATCAAACAATAACAACAAAACCAAACAGAGAAGCACCCCAAACCTTTTTGGAGGAAAAATTTCAACCAGCTCTATTACCTAAGGGTTTGTGCCCGGGACATGCTTCTTTATTGGATGGAAGCAGAAGGAAGTGCCTTGTGAAAGTGAAGTCTGTCACCGAGAGAGGAAACGTACTGTGTGGGCAACAGGATACTGTTAAGAGATGCCCCATAACTCAGCCTGCTTTTTAAAATTTGCTTGGGGAAGGGGGGATATCAGAAGATGTCATAAACTGAATATCCAGCCAGACTGTCACCTTGCTACAGATCAACCCAGGCGGGACTCGATCTGCAAGGAGGCTATGTCCCTTTGGGATGTGCCATGATGCTGATGACTTATAATACTTAGTCCTGCCTTGAGTGCAGGGGACTGGACGAGATGACCTCTCGAGGTCCCTTCCAGTTCTATGATTCTATGACATAGGCGCCAACTCCGTGGGTGCTTCAGGGCTGGAGCACTCATGGGAAAAAAATTAGTGGGTGCTTAACACCCACCAGCAGCCAAGATCCCCTTCCTCCCTCCTCCCTCAGTGCGTCCCACCCATCAGTGACCCTGCTGATCAACTCCTTGCCCTCCCTTTGAGTCCCTCCCACCTGCCGTGGATCAGCTGTTCTGTGGTGAGAAGGAGGCACTGGGAGGGAGCAAGAGGAGCGGGGACGGGGCATGCTATGGGGCGGGTGCGGAACTGGGTGGGAAGAGGTGGGGAATAGGCGGAGTGGGGGTGGGAAGAGGTGGGGTGGGGGCTTAGGGGAAGAGGCAGAATGGGAGAAAGGCCTGGGCAGAGCAGGGACAGAAAGCAGCGGAGCAGGGGTTTGGGGGAAGGGGTGGAGTGGGGGTGGGACCTTGGGCAGAGTGGGGTTTGAGCACCCCCCGGGCAAACTTGGAAGCTGGCGCCTGTGGATGATGATCTGCAGCAGAATGAAGATTACAAACAAATCCCATTAGACTGCATGGGTAGTATCAACGAGTCTGCCTTGCTATTGAGCTATGGAGAGATGGACCCTTCCTTATCCTCCTGCCGCCTTTGCTTCCATGCCATGCAGTGGCTTAACATCCAGAGAGTGTGACCTCACAGCAGGATAATGGAAGCCACTGGCCCAATGAACAAGACCTCATGAGTCTGCCTCAATTCCATGTTAAGAAGAGATGATGAACCACCACCTCTCCTCCATGGTGTGGGTTACATTTGCAGCTCTGCATGGGAAGATAATAAGGATGATCAGTTCTCACGCTTTAGAGCATCAGCTGGTCACATGTGGAATCAGGAAGGACCTCCTTAGCCCAAACCCTGCACACAATGGACCAGGTACATTATCGGTTTTTCTTCAACTGCTGAAGCCTTAGGTATTGGGTAACTCAGAGGCAGGATAGGAGACTTGATGGACAAATGGTCTGATAGGGTACAGGAAATCCTATGTTCCTAGGTGTGTAACTGCAGTGATTACTGACCACTTACACAGGTTAAACTGGGCACCATGGCTGAGTTTTCCTGGGGCTGGGTGGAGGTGCTTTTTTGCTTTCCTCTGGGGCACTGAACAGAAGTCACCTGTTAGGGTCACCTGATGCTCCAACTAAAATCCACTAGGGAAGATTATGAATTGAGCTGTATTCTCTCTATAGACTCTTCTCATCCTCTGAGACGAAGGCTTCCCTACAGTGCTCTAGCAGGGTAAAGGACTTCAGCACATCCAGGGAATAAGGCCAACTGTCTGGATCACCGTGTCACCTAATCGTGTTCTGAAAGATCTGAGAGCTGCAGACTTTGCCAGCAGAGTTAACATTTTATTAAGTATTTCAGTCACCTTCTCCAAAAGGTGGCATTACAAGAGATCCCCAAATTCAAATTCCTTCTCCCCAAATGGCTCCGGCTCCCTGCTCACATTCCTAGGAGCACTGAGGACAGCTGCGTTCATGCCAGTGCTCACCCTTCCTCCTCTAACCCAATTTCACTTTGAGGCTGCATCTCATGCCTGTCCTGCTTACTCCATCCAAGTGTCATGGCCGTGTGCCAGTTCTTTCCAGAGAAGAGGGGAATTTGTCACAGCTGCCTCTGCCTCTCTCAGTGCATATGTGTGTCGAAGGTGAGGATGTGGGTTTTTCTGAGACAGATGCTTACGGAACCACCTCGAATTCAAACTCTCCCTGACCTGGCTCCAGATCATCCTCTAAGCTCATATCCACTCATTCCACTTTGTCCTGTCCTGGTTTTCTCTCTGGCCTCCTCCCCAAGGCTCTCCGTAGTGGGCAGGGTCTTACTTTCACTTGAGCTGCCCCTTCTTTTGGAAAGATCACCACTTCTGTACCTTCTAGCACTGGAGACATAGAACTAACTGTAGTGCATGGATGATATATGAATGAACACCACCCACGGAGATCAGGGGAACATGACTCTGTCCCTAAAATGTTTACCAAACACTACTGAGTGCAGAGAGACAAATAGCATGCCATTAGCAGTAACTATGAAGCTAATTACACTGAACTGGAATAACCCACTGGATCTATTTCAGTTTGCAAAAATACATTCTGAAAAGCAGAATTGTATGCAAATATTTAGAATAATATGGAATGCAGTTAATTAGTTCCAAGATCTCAGATACCCTCGTGAGGAGGGCTGTATGAAGCTTAGATAAATACACCTTGGTGATTCCACATATCCTGGTATTTTGGACTTGGAGATAGAAAATCCCTCCTGGATGTGGCATTGCATCTTCATTCCTCAGCAGAGCTGAATAATGGAGACTGTCAAGGTTTTGTTTTCTCTCAAAAAAATTAAAAACTTATTTTATGAACTTGTATCAAGATGGTTTCACAGATGGACAATACAGTTGTGCTCATAAATATGATGGGTTTTCAGGGTTGCCAATGCTCACAATATTTGGTGTTCTTCTGAAAGCCTCAGCTCCTGGAGTCATGTTATTACACAAGAATCTCAGGTGTTGTTCAAAAACTGAAAAATTAACATTTTCCGAAAAATAGTTCAGTTTCTAACCCAGGGTTGCAGAGGAACATTTGAAAAAAGGAATCCTAAAGCCTCCAAAAACAAAAATAAAAAGAGCCCAAAATGTATTCTTCTTAAAATCTGATTATTTTAAACCAATCTCATAATTTTGGGGGGCTTGGCTCATAATTGTTGAGTGCTTGGGATTGGCAATACTCAATTTTACTTTTATTCATTTTTAAAAAATTTTTTCCTTTGCCTGCCTCGTATTTCCATAAATAATTGTGGCAGTGTGTGTTACTTTTGTTAATATGAAATTTCCTGCATTCTAGAGATCATTTTTTTAAAATTCAGAGCCCGAAAAGCCATAGATAGGGATACCTCAGCAGCAGACCTGAAAATTAAGGGTTTGATCCTGCTCCATTAAAATAAATGGGGTATTTTCCTTTGACGTGAATGGGAGCAGTCAAGTCTTAAGTCCTGTATTATTATTAACTTAGCATCCAAAGCTGCACTATAAGGCATAAAAATAAAGAGGAGAAATAAATGGAATACATCTTCCTCTAATTAAATCTCACCTTCAGCCGTCTTTTGTTTAGCTAATGAACACTGCTTTGGATGAAGGAGACTGTAGGAAACTAGAAGTGTATTTTATTAGTTGAATGGACTACACAGTTGTGTCAGTTTCCAAGGATCTCCTCTTACTGGGAGTTGAGCAGCGTCAGTTACCAGTGCTTTGCATGTTTGACTACAAAGTGCTTTGAGATGAACTGTACTAATATTAATCAGTGCTCAGAACTCACCCTGTCAGACTTAAACTGGTGCATATTAACAGAAATTAGCTGCAAGGACTGTGGCTCAAAGGTGTTGGGAGATCCATAGTGCACAGCAAGTGGATGCAGCCAGAGTAAGTGCTTCCCTTCTATTGAACAGGGCAGACAGGATCTGTTTGTGCAGTTTCCCCTTAGCTCCATTATAATTCAGCTAGACAGTCAAGAGGTACCAGCGGTAGGCACTGTGGCTGGTGTCCCTCTCTATGTGATATCATGGTATGATCTGGAGGGACAAGCTGAGATGCTCTGTGTTGTGAATTGGAAGCAGAATAAAGGTGAGTTTGAAGTATGTTCACAGGGTTCTGGCATTCCTAAGAAATAAGGCAGTCAGGAGCGCACTGGGGAACCTGGATGATAGTGGCTCTAAAAGACATTAAAGAAGAAAGGATTGTTCCTTGATAAACATGGACCAAAGTGGAGACCCCAGAGGGTCTCAGACAAAGTCTAAGTCCAAGGAACCCCTTAAGGAAGCCTTGACAAGCAGCCATTCCCTGAAGCATCCAAGAGAACATGCTTGTCAGAAGACTGGCTAGGAGCAGATCCCCTGGAAAACAGGTTAGTTTCCTGTGAATGGGAGCCAGACCAAAGGGAAAAGTTAATGGAAGATTAGACGGTGGCTAAGTGTGCCTCAGTGATACACAGCATGATTGCAACAACTCACCCATGCCATCCTGTTTCTTTTCCTGTAAAGATAACTAACACCCCTTTGATTAAGAATTTCTCCTTTCCAAACATACATTGGGATGCAGCAAAGCATTACCAGGTATGATGAAAACCACAGAGCAAGGAAAGTGGGTGTCCAGGAGACAGAACTCTTGTGCCCATGCCTTAGACAGTTCATTTCAAAGGGTGGCCTTGGATCCAGTAGAGCTGCTGAAAGGTATCTCAGATGGTCTGTACTACAAATTATTGTGAAACTCTGGCCTTGTGGCCTGCAGGGTCTGAAAGGATTGCAGGTGCCTTGGTGGGCCAGCCAGTCAGGGTGTGGTTCCAGCGCTCAAATGGCCCTGGAGCTGGAGAGGGTTCCAGCTCTGATATTCCAGATTAGGGCCAAGGACTGTGGATATTTGGATCTAGCAATGGCCCTGCTATAGCACACATACACACAAAAATCTGTTCACAAAAACAACCAATGTGTTGCCCATGCAGCACTGTCCAGAACCATCACGTTGAAAACTGGACTTCTCTTGTGTCACCTCTTGCTCTGGCTCTGGCTCTGGCTCTGAAGGGAACAAAGGGATTTCTTATTCATGTGAATTGTCACAACCAATTCCCTTGATGTTACAAGGGAGAAAAGACCACTGTAACGGGTGTGCACTAGCTACTAGTGCATGTTAGCTATTGCACATTAACGCCCAGTGTGGACACTCTTCCTGTGCACTAAGAACGACTTTGTGCGAATTAGCTTAATGCACTTTGGAAGTGCTTACTGCACAGTAAGAATGGCCATACGGGGAAAGAGTGCAGAGTAGCCAGTGCGCTTTAAATTCACACCCTCGCTTACTGTGCATTGACGTGACAAGCTCTGTGCAACTACACATTTGAAGGTTATTTGGGGATACCTAGTTCCCTCAGACCCTTCCGGTTTGCCTCCCTTAGCAATAGGTGCTTCTCTTCCAGAAAGATGGGCCAGAATGGAAGGGGCCCCTTGCCAGCTACATATGGTTGCCTGTCCCCATCCAATTTCAGATGCACTTACTGGAAGCCAAGTGTAACAGGTATCTCTCTAATCTATCTTGGTGCCTATACCATGCTCTTCCCCACAAGATCTGAGCAGTGCCAGTAATACTAAGCATAACCAGATGGTTGCAGAATGAGAGTCCTGAGGAAATGAATGGGACCTGTGTTGGCTTGAGCAGAAAGTGGAACTCTGAGCATTGTGACAATCTGTAAGATGAAAAATGGGTCTGATTGGGACAAATCCCTCCATTACCTCTTCCACATTGGCGAGGGGGTGGCTGGAATCTCATCTCCACACTGTCATTAGCCAGAGGTTTGGGGGCTGTCCAAAATACTTTTCATGACACTCCAGAGCAGGTGAAACAGCCTCATTTTAGGAGTTTGATAACCAATCTGAAACTCAGGCCAAGTTCCCTGAGAAATTAATGAGGTTCGTAAACCTTGGAGTAAGCCTGGAGCCAGGTTTTGGGCGAGCTGAATGTATCGTTCTGGTTCCAGGTGGATGACATATGGACCTGCAGTTTGGCCTGCAAGGCCCCGAACATATTGATTGCATTCCTATTCATAGCCATGCTGCGGTGCAACTGGATTCAGAGCCAAGCTCACTGCTTGCTTTTCCAATCTGAAGAAATCGCTGTAAATACATACTGTCCCCTAGTGGACACATATGGAAATAGCTGAAGTTCCACCTGTTGGCCTTTGTGGACGGTTTTTAAAAACACCTGACATACACTGTGTCCCTCTGTAAAGACACAGTTGAGCTTTCACCATCACAACCTTCTCATGTATGGTGCCAAATTCACACCAGCAATATGTTATCCGTGCAGGGGTTCCCAAACTTCATTGCACTGCGATCCCCTTCTAACAACAAAAATTACGACACGACCCCAGGATGGGGGACTGAAGTCTGATCCCCACCTCCCTGGGTGGGTGGGGGGCAAAGCTGAAGCCCAAGGGCTTTAGTCCCAGGCAGGGGGCCTGTCACCTGAGCCCCGCCACCCAGTAACCCTCCCCTGGGATTGGGCCCTGTTCCCTCTGAAGCCACAAATGCTGGAGGAACAGATAGCTGGTGTGAGTTCCCCACCTTCCTGGGGGGCTCAGGCATCTGGCTTGAGCCCTGGGGTGGCAGATGGCAGGCTCTGGCAGTGCAGTGGCTGGTTCCGGCCAGAGGCTCTGACCATGAGGCTTCGGGCTCTGGGCTTTGGCTGCATAGCACCGGGCTCCATCCCCCATTCACAAGGCCTAGCGGGCTCCATCCCCCAGCCACAGGGCTCTGTCCCCCAGCACCGGGCTCACCACCACCCTCATCTCCCGCAGCCCCTGCTGCCTCCCTCAGGCTCACCACTCCCCTTATCACCCCTGCTTCCTCCTCACCCACCTCCCCATCCAAGGCTCGATTTGTCCCCCAGCTTGCCAGGGCTGAGTAAGTCTGCTGTGAAAAGTGATATTTGTATGTTTGTTAATATCGCTTTTCATTGCCTCTCAACTAGCTAACAAGTCTCCTGCTGTGAAAAGTGCTATTAACAAACATAGAAATATCACTTTTTTACAGAAGCAGACTTACTAGCTATCAAGTCTAAAAAAAAGTAACCAAAAAAGCAAAAGAAACAATAACAAAAAAAGACAAGCATGTGCAAAGCACCTTATTTATGTTTCTATTCTGTTTAGATCCAGTAAAAAACAGAGACAACTATGTGTTATTTTTATTATTAAGTCTGCAATAAAACCTACATAAATAAATTACAATGATTTGGACATGTAGATGTGCATATTTATTTGTTTTCCCTAAAGTTAAGTATTTTAGGAAAAATTGTCAGCGTGGCGGGGGGGGGGGGGGTGCCTTCCTCTGAATCACTTAGCAGAGGCCATTGCCAGAGACAGAATCCCGAACACGGTGGGCCACAGGTGTCACTTGGACAGTAGAATAGGTCTAATAGGCTGCATGTTCCTATTGCATATACCGTTTGTCTAGCCCTGGAAGTGTGTCTGGGACTCCTCTGGTACTGAAGACCCCTGTCCACTCTTCAGTCCCTTTTTGAAAACCCATGGCTGCCATGCTGCCGACAGGGAATGCCATTGGTTTGTATTTAAAAAATCCCTTTGTATTATTCGCCTGCCCTAACCTCTGTCTACCTGTCCGCCTGTCCTGAGACTGTGAGCTCTTCAGGGCAGGGATTATCCTTGAAGTATGGAAACATCTAGCACTATGTGAATGTTACCAGCACCAAAAAAAAACAATGCTAATAATTTCCATGTGCTCCCCTATCTGTCTGTATCCAGCTGGATCTCTTGTTTTATATTTAGATCATAAGCTCTCTGGAGCAGCTTTTGTTTTTGTGTTCTGTGTTTGTGCAGCATAGAGCATAGTGGGGCTCTACTCCCTAACCAGGCCCCCTGGGACTGACTGTAATACAGTTAACAACATTCGTAATAATTCGGAGTGTCTCAGCCCCACTCCTTAATTGCCCAGAAGAGCTGCTACTGACTGCTGCAGAGCCTAAGGCTATGGCTACACTGGACACCTTACAACGGTGTGGCTGGGCCGTAGCAGCTGTGCTGTTGTAAGGTGCGCAGTGTAGCCGCTCTTTGTTGCTGGGTGAGAGCTCTCCCGGTGACAAAATACCTCCCCCCCCCAATGAGGGGCGGTAGCTTCGTCAACGGGAGCGTGGCTTCTGCCCACACAGTCCTGTTCACACCAGCGTTTTTCGTTGTTAAAACTTCTGTCAGTCATGCGGGTGTTTTTCATACCCCAGAGTGACAAAAGTTTTAACGATGAAAGTGCCAGTGTAGACAAAGCCTTAGTGTGTTGGTTCTACATCTCCCATCTCCTGCTGCCTTGAGGAATGAGTGATTAGGAGCAGGAAATTAATTTAGGTCACGCCAGAGGCAGTGCAGGGCAAAAAGCAACCACAAAATGTTTGATTCTTCCCTGGTGTAATTCCACTGCTGCTAATGAAATTACACCAGTAATTACTCTGCCCTTGTATGTTCTGCATTTCCAACTTACATAGCTTACCCCAGCCTCTCCTGGATCCTGGCTGGAAGTGCCACTGAAGTAGCCTTCTTAGCTCTTGAAGGACAATAAGTGCCTTACATTAGTCACTGGCAATCCCTCCAGCTGGAGAAGTAGGGTACTAGGTGCTCTGAACATAATCACAACCAGTTCTTAGTGGGATGAATGAGAGCAGCTATCGGTCCATTTATTCATCAAAAATATTTCTGGTGCACCCATCATTGCACAGTCTGCAATCAGTTTCAGATTCAAAATGAAGAATGCATTGAAACTGCTCATAAAAGGCTCTCCTTTCTTATTCCTCGTGCTCTGTCCACAGGTCTATCTTCAGCCTTCGTTACTGAGAGAAGGAGTGATGGATATGGCAATTTCCTGCAATATCTTGGGGGAAATCTTACTGAATTAAGGTTAAGCATCTTTAGAGTCCATTGTATTAAATGCAAAGGGTATGTATTATTGTGGGTCTGGATACTCAAAGGACTATATTGAACAACGTAGCAGATAAAAATCAACTTTTGGGATAATACATGTGAAGTGGATTTCCTGTGAAATAGCTAGGGGGAGGTGAATGCAAATTCTTCGCTCCGCCCCCCGCCCCAGCTCCTCCCTCCAGTTATGCAAAAACCCAGCCTTTGAAGCTATGCCCTGAGGAGAGAGTGATTGTCTGCTGATAATCTGTTCTAGAGTCCCAAGATCAAAGGCTCAAACTGTATAAAAGAGGGATTCACAGATTCACGGGGATGCTTGTTCTGAGCTAACACCTCCCATGAACTTGTAACTACAGAACAACCTCTTGGGATATGATGGACTGCTCCCTTGCTGGAGCCCTTGTTAGAGTTGGGGTGATCTCTGGTAAACTTAGTAGCCTGTGTGTAGGTTTGGCTATTGTGTTAATATGTTTTCTCCAGAATGCTTTCACCTTAGAAATGAATGTGCTTGCTTGGAAAGGGGTGTGTGGTAACTTCTAACCATGGGCAATTTCACTGTTTATAGCTGCTGGAGAGAAAGCAAAGGGCAGCCACTGGCCTGCTTAGGCAATCTGGCTTGCTGGGGAACTCACAGTATATGTGGGGAACCGTGCAGCCTGGAAAAACCCTGGTCAGGAGGGAAAGAGGCGTGGGTCTCTGCCCAAGAGAGGTGATGGCTGAGGGGCCAAGAGCCTAGAGTGGGTGCCCTGGCTGCACCATGTGGGAGGAATACAGGTGCAGTTGCCTTAAATTGTGACAGAAGGTTTTGAGAAAAGCTGGGCCTTGCAGCTTTCTCTGAAAATGGTCCAGACGGGGCTCATTCTTGCTTTGCACCCAGGTTAAAATGAAGGTGTAAAAGGGAAAACCGTGTGCCTAAAGGAGCTCAGCAGCATTATGGATGGGATATGGACCCACTGACCTGCTATATTTTCATTGTAAGCTAACATGCTCTGACTCCACTCCCAATAGGGAATACCCACCAAACTTACCCTCTTTACTTAAATTTGACTTTAATATTAACTTAAATAGCAAGGTAACACAGAACTCAGCTAAAGCATTCTCCGAGGCTTGGCTGTTGCCAGGGTTTTTTCATGCAGGACTCCTCTGTCCCTGCTTTCAGTTCCTTCTGTTTCAAATGCATTCCTACTCCGGAGTTGGCACAAATAGGACGCCACTGATCCGATAACAGAATAAGACCATGTCTACGCTACCACTTTTGTCAGCATAACATATGTTGCTCAGGGGTGTGAAAAAACATATCCCTGAGTGACATAAGTTACACTGACTGTTACCAGATATGCCTGTTACTTTGGGGTATGCTCATTTATTAGGGTTACTCTTCTGGGGGGGGGGGGGGGCGTGTTCTGTAATTCTATTAATGTACCGCTTGTGTCACTTGTGTGTTCATATGGAGCTCTACTCCTCCCTTCTGCAAGTCCCCTCCCAATGGAGCTACCCTGCAGGACCTAGGTTCCCCAGGACTGGGTTCCTCCAGCCCTAGGACTAGATGAACACACACACACACACACACACACACACACACTAACAGAGCAAGTCTGAGCGGACCGGGTCAATCAGCACTCTCAAGCTGATCCCCTTATATGTCCCTGTACTCAATGGGCTGGGTCAAGCAGCACCTTCAAGCTGTCACCCTTATGTGCCCCTGGTCTCAATAGGCTGGTCTGAGCAGCACTTTCAGCTGCCCCCCCTTATGTGCCACAGGTTTAACACGTCCCTATCCCCACTTTCACGTCACAATTGTACTGGTAGTAACCCACTTGATGAGCAAACCCCACAGGATTTTTGGGCGCTACAGGGGTCTTTAGCTTAGGTAAAAGAAGTGTTGCTGCAGAGTAAATGGGGGAAGCTAAAAACACAAAAGAGTAAAGTTCAGGGAGAGAGAGAGAAGCAACCAGCTTAACCATAAAAGTTATTTATTGAATAATGATAACTACACAAGGAGAGCCTAAACCAACATAACATACATTATTAAAGGTTAACACCTGAGGTAGAAAAGAAAAGAGAGAGAGAGAGAGTGAGAGGGAGGGATCTCACCCACTCCAGGAGGCTTGAACTGGTCAGGGTTCCCAGGTGATGGTGGAGGCTCAGGGTCCTGAGTGCTGGAGTCAGGCAGAGCCCCCAGAACGATCAGTCAGAAAATAGAGTCCCAGTAGAACTGATACAGAGTTTGGATCCATGCATCAGAACACTGACTGGAGGGTGAGCAGGGATTTTTGCAGAGAAAATACAATGGTTCAAGGGAGAACACTAGATTTGTTTATGGGTAAACTGATGACTTAAGGGTTTTCTTTAGGCTAGACAATAGGAGCTGATCACTCTTGGCTATGGGTGATGTTTTCTTCCAGGGAGCTCACAATGCAACTAGACTGCTTCAGTATTTTGGATATCAATCAAGGATTTATTACTAGAATTGGTCTGATAATTGCTGAGCTGGGTGTGTGCAGGCATAGGTTCATTAACATCTGGAGCAGAGATTCCCATGATGCAGTGCTTCCCTGCTTTTCTAGTCCCAGAGCTAAGTGCGGTTCTCTGTTCTTCATTCTTTATGCTAATCCCTGTCCCATCTTTCATGCAGATGAGGCGAGGGGAGTTGTCTCTGTTCTTCATTCTGTATGCTAATTGAGATGTCTTAATCTTGTCACCCTTGTCAGGAGGAGTTTAGGTGTGTCTCCCATCTGCCCTTCACTGCTTTCTGCAAGTTTTTTTCTCTGATGGGTTTTGTTTTAAGGAGAGGCTGGTACGGGGTGTCTTTCATGAGTCAGACAGGCTGGATACTGTGCCCTGGTTCCCCAAGAACACAGAGCTGACTGGTATCACGATGGAAGCGCTGGTGTGGGCAGTGCCATGTCAGCAAGAGAGCTTCTCCTGCTGACACGGCTACTGCCATGGAGATAGTTTTATTATGTTGATGGGAGAGCTCTCTCCTGTTGGCACAGAGCGGCTACATGAGCGATTTTATAGCAGCGCAGCTGCATTGGTACAGCTGTGTTGCTGTAAGTTTTCTAGTGTAGACATGGCCTGAAAGTCAGCATAAATAATCTGTCTCCAGGGTTCTAGCATCTGACATCAGGGTGATCCAGCAGAAGAGCTCTGCACAGTCTTATAACATGCCAACCTACCAAACACCTCTATTACCTTTCCATTATGTCACTGTTATGTGTGTGTGCACACACACACACACACACACTTTCCCACTTAATGGCTTGAACCTGCAGCCTATACCATGTTCAGACCTGTGATGGGGTGTACCCCCCACCTGCCCTGCAAGAGCTGAATTAGGCCAAATGGGCCCAATCAGCGAATTAACCTGCCTAGGTTGTGTGGAGGGGGCTAATTAGAAGGAAGCTCATCTATAGGGAACAGGCGAGGCATCTATAAAACCAGGAGTCCAGCAACAGTGTGGGGAGCACCATGGAGGAAGCCTGTGGACCCTCTCCCTGAGGAGGAGAGGCATAGGAAGGATGGTAGGAAGGAGTCTGGAGGTGTGAGCAATAAGGTTGTGTAGATGCAGACCTTAATTGTTCACTACAGAGCTCTGGACTGTTCGGAGCAGAGGGTGGGCCTGGGTTCCCCTACCAACCACTGCAGAGCGGTATTGCTAAGGGCAGTAACTAGGAAGACTGCTGTAGTCACTGCAGGAGTGACACAGTCAGGGCAGTGGGTGTGAGGACTGCCCGTAGAAAGAGACTCTGAAAGACACCCTGGAAGGGGAAATCAAGTAGTGACCTGGCTGAGTCACAGAGAGGAAGCTGCAGTCCCTGGTGAGACAGAAGGGATGCAGAGTGAGAAAGAGACAGTGCTGGAGTGCAACTGCAGGAAGAGGTGTTGGCCTGTCAGAGCTAATCCCCAGAACAGCCAGGAACAGGTGCCAACCAGCAGTGAAGAGTGCTCTGTCGCAAGACCCTAAGAGTACTATTCATGTGTGCAAGGGCTCCTGAACAAGGCCCTAACTTTGTCCCCCAAAGACTAGAGACCTGACTCACCACTGACTAACCAAAGTTTGTTACCTGTGTAACACCTTTGAAATCAATGGAGTTACACCAGCTTTAAGAAGTGTCATGCAGTGATTATTCCATCCCAATGAGTCTTTATCAAGCAGTAATGCACCATGCCATAAGCAGCTGGCCATTGAAGAGAGAGCCCATCTATACATTCTGTCTGATGTAAAAAGCACAGCAGCCAATTAAGCTGCCTAGGCTGATCTTTGGAAAAGAACTTTAATCATCAGAGATATAACATTTCTATGCACACGATCAGAGGCTGTACTCAGACAACACTGTCATCTTGCTGCTCATTTTAAGACCCATGCAGAGATGTTGCAAAAAATTCTGTTCTTGGCCTTAGATCTAACCGATCAATTTGGAGGCTGATATGATTTCTTTGTGGGCAGTCCCTACAAGTTCAGCTCATGGGGGTCATCCTTCTATCATTAGCAAGGATCCACAGAGCAGCCACTCCTATGACCAGGAGAGGCTGAGGGAACTGGGATTGTTTAGTCTGCAGAAGAGAAGAATGAGGGGGGGTTTGATAGCAACTACCTGAAGGAGGGTTCCAAAGAGGATGGATCTAGACTGTTCTCAGTGGTAGCTGATGACAGAACAAGGAGTAATGGTCTCAAGTTGCCATGGGGGAGGTTTAGGATGGATATTAGGAAAAACTTTTTCACTAGGAGTGTGGTGAAACACTGGAATGCGTTACCTAGGGAGGTGGTGGAATCTCCTTCCTTAGACGTTTTTAAGGTCAGGCTTGACAAAGCCCTGGCTGGGATGATTTAGTTGGGGATTAGTCCTGCTTTGAGCAGGGGGTTGGACTAGATGACCTCCTGAGGTCCCTTCCAACCCTGATATTCTATGAGGCCCACAGCTCTGTATCATGCCAGTGCTGAGTGTCATGCCTGTGTATGTCAGTCAATGGACCTCTCTGCAACAAAGATAAATCTCATCTGTGCAGGTGACAGAGCTTTCTTGGATGCTGGTCCTTGACAGTGGTATGAACTACCCCAGGAGATAAGGACCATTGCAATCTCACCACCTTCCGCCCCAAGTGCAGAGGAGTGTGTACATTAATAAAACAAAACCAAAAAACCCCTAACCAAACAAGACACTCCATTACACACACTTCTCTCATTCTCTCTGCAGGGGGAGAACTCACAACCAGACATGCCAAACCTGCGAAAAAAACACAAATTGGGCTTGTTTTTGGCTTAATTGGCTTGTGAGTTGCTTGTTGGCTAGTTTTTGGCTTGTAGCTTCTTTTATTTAGATTGGCTCCTGGCAAGCAGGGGCAATGGGGGGTGGGCAAGGGGCAAGCAGGAACACAGTGGGGGGAAGAGAGTAAGGGGTTCACAGCGGGCCCACCATAGTCCCAGATGGCACGCTGGAGGGATCTAGTCACATAGAGTGTTGGGGTTCTTACGGATTGGCTGGTTTTGGCCTTGTTTTAAAATGGGATAAGCTTGATTTTTGGCTTATTGTGAAAGTCGGTGTGCTTATTTACCACGTGAAGGTTGGCAACTGTGCTAACAATGTGTGACAGATGTTAGTCACGTTGCTTAATACACCACTGGAAATCACTCAGGTACTACGGTGATGAGCACAGTTTAAGAACCTATAGAGAATAGTCAGCTTTGTATATGAAATAGTCTGTGGGATGGTACCATGTCCCACAGTGAACTGAGAGTTCCTTCAGAGCATTGAAGACAACAAGAAGTTTGCCAGTTGCTATTAGAGATAGTTGTGCCACTCTGTATCTACTTATCAACAGGGAACCATGGCTTAGGGGGAAACGTTACAGAATAGGGACAGCCCTTCCAAAGGTAAGACTGCAACTAAGTTTCCTTTTTAAACTCTGATTTGCTTCCTCTTCCCCTTGACAGAACTCCCCCCCACCGCGCAAGGCATACCACCCTCAAAATTATCTGGTTCTATCTGGGGCTGAGGTAGATTTTTTTTTTCTAATATGAAGCAAATCAGACAAAGGGGTTCTGATTTATGACATCCTAAATAGAGATGTCCAGGTTCCACATAATTCTTCTGACAGAAAGGACAGTGATTAAATCTACTTTACTGGACTCCCTTAGCTGAGATACCCAGGTCCAAAATGTAGTGTTTAAAATTTGATTTTAAGAGTTATTTAAATTTCATTCTGTAATGTTGCCAGGAAGGTCAGCTCTGGCAATCTGAATACAAGACATCACATGATTGCTGGAGACCTTAGCTTTCATTTTTTAAAAAAAGGTAAGCCTCCAGCCCTTTTCCTTGCAGAGATAGAGCTAAAAGTGTAATGTGGTCAACTCGGAAGGCTCGTCAAAGGGGGCGAAAGAAATTTTTCCATTGGAAGGTTCACAAGTAGGTCTCCCTATTTCTGTGAGCTGCAGGAAGTTCAGGGGGATGGGTAATGGCTGCCCCCATCAAAGCGCTGTTCTCAGCCAGTCCTTTCTCCTAGTGGACCTCCTGAGGAACAAGAGCGAGATTTTTCTTAGTTCTACAGTCCTCACCCCAACTCTCTTGCCAACCATAGGCAGCCAGCTCCAGTCCTTCAAACATCATGCAGTTGAAAGGAATGGAGCTGTATTCCTGTGCACCTCCTGGTCCCTGCAGGAGAGGAGCCTTGTTCCTGTGGACCTACAGAAATTTGCAGGAGTTCAGCTCCCTTTATGTGCACCCATGGGAAGCCTCCCCTCCAAGAATGGGTGGAGATGTTAGTAGCAGGAGTTGATGCGATCAGCAGACCACAGAGGTATTCTTTCCCCTGGACTGCCTAAGGACTGCCAGTTTGAGCCTCCCCTCTTGCAAAACTCATAGGATTTGTGGGAACAGGCCAGGGCTCCTCTCCAGCCAACCTCAGGGCTATTTAAAAGAAACTGAGGAAATTCCCCCCACAAAAAACTTCAGTAATGTGATGTTACGGCTGCAGGCACAACACGTGGCCTTTCAGGAATGTTAGAAATTAAAAAACAAACAACAAAACACAATACTTAAATGTTAGAAACCCAGTCAATTCATTAAAGTTAAAGTTGCATTTTTTAAGCCAGGCACCCCTGGCATTTTAACTCTGTTTCACAGCAATATTCTGACAAAAGAAACAGAAAGACACACTAACTTATCCATCTCAAATAAAGTTTCCTTTGATAGGTGGCCACAAAAAGCTAGAAAGCCTCAGTCTTAATCATACAGTAATGCTGCTGCTTTCCAGCCTTCCTAACAATCAGACCCAGTGCACATCAAAGGGTTTTACAAAAAGTCTTGGTTAGACAAATACCACCAGGTTGAAAACAATCATTCCCCCATATTTCATTAAGGGTCCAATTCTCTCAGGTGTTGAGGGCACTCAGGGCCAGGTAGGCACCTAATGGGAATGTCAAAAGTGCCTAAGTGATTCAATAGGACTTAAGTACCTAACCTGCTAAAGCGGCAAAGAGTCCTATATGGTGCCACAGGACTCTTTGACAGGTTTCAGAGTAGCAGCCGTGTTAGTCTGTATCCGCAAAAAGCATATGCTCAAATAAATTTGTTAGTCTCTAAGGTGCCACAAGTACTCCTGTTCTTTTTGCGGATACAGACTAACACAGCTGCTACTCTGAAACCTGTCAAAGAGTCCTGTGGCACCATATAGACTAACAGACGTATTGGAGCATAAGCTTTCGTGGGTGAATATCCACTTCGTCGGATGCATGTAGTGGAAATTTCCAGAGGCAGGTATAAATATGCAAGCAAGAATCTGGCTGGGATAACGAGGTTAGTTCAATCAGGGAGAATGAGGCCCTCTTCTAGCAGCTGAGGTGTGAACCCCAAGGGAGGAGAAATTGCTTTTGTAGTTGGCTAGCCAGTCACAGTCTTTGTTTAATCCTGAGCTGATGGTGTCAAATTTGCAAATGAACTGCTGTGCAGTATGTAGATAGCAATGGATTTTTCATCTTCAGTCCATTTGGTATGATGTCCATCCATTTGCATTTGGAAAGGAAGATGATATCTGTCTGTACTTGTGCAAGTTTCTTCATGAGGTTGATGGATTTCCACTCCATACGGCTAAATGTAGTGCCTTGCATGGTGTCAAGTATCAGAGGGGTAGCCATGTTAGTCTGGATCTATAAAAGCTTTTACAGATCCAGGCTAACATGGCTACCCCTCTGATACTTAACCTGCTAAGGACACTTAAAAAACCCACGACATGCTTATTAGCATCTTTAGACACCTAAAGATCTGTAAAAACCTGGCCCTCCATGCCTTACAGGATCATGCTCTATTTGTAAAAGAAAGATGGTACTCACGTGCCTCTAAAATGGAATACAGTAGATTAACTAATAGTTTTGAGTGCTTGGAGATCCTTGAGTGGAAAGGACCGGCATTAGGTAACTATTCAAATGGCATTAGATACAGAGCTAGCATGTGACTATATACAAACCTCAAAGACCTAGATCATGCAATTAAAGCACTTACCTAAAAAGAGCAAAGGTCAGCGTGGTGCCAAAACAGCACACTAAGTACTGGAGATAGGTATGCACGAAATCAATTGTAAAGCCAGTGTTCTACAGTTCACATTTTCTATACCATCTTTCTTTGTCTCCAGTATAGGCAGACATTTCTAAGGGGGCAGAGATAGGCACTCAGATACTATGGTAATGAGGAACATATAAGTAGGGTGACCATATGTCCCCTTTTGGCCAGGACAGTGCCTTTTTTAAGCCCGGTCCCGGCCGTCCTGACTTTTTTGGAAAAAGTAAGCATTTGTCTTGTTTGGTCTTGCCAATTTGATCAGTTGGCAAGAACAAACGCGACAAATGCCCACTTGTGTCAAAAAAGTGGGGTGTGGAGGAATGTGTGTGGGGGGGCAAGTGGCGATGCTAGCCTGATGCAGGGGGTGGGAGGCAGGGCGCTGCCGGGGGGCAGGCAGGGCTCAAGCAAGCAGTAACACCAGCCCCATATGGGTAGTGGGAGGGCAGGGCTTGGGTGAATGGCTCAGGCCCCGTGGGCAGTAGAGGGAGGCTCGGGTGAGTGGCTCCAGCCAGCCCCTTGGTGGAGAGGGGTGGCGGGTGCTTGGGCCACACCTGCACGGTGTCCCGTTTTCCTTTCGGATGTATAAGTAACTTGCATGACAGATAGATAGATAGATAAACGGTAATTTGAGTTACTTGTTTGAGAAGTACCCTTTAACTCTAAATTTCCTGGGTTTCTAACAGTTGTTTTTGTTTTTTATTCAACTAGTATTTTTAAGAGGTGATATGCTCTGAAGCCACACATATGTCCCTGCAACCTTAACTTCACCTTCTAGTTGTGTGTGTATAGGAATTGTATATGCCATGGCAGAGAGAAGAATACAAAAGGACAGAGTGATCTGAACTCAGCAGGGATAGCTGAGGGGGAAACCGCCCCTTCCAGTGTGGGACAAGGGGGTTCTGGGAGGGAGAGGAACAGAGACAGCCCCTCCCAGTGTGGACACTGGAGTTCCAAACTGTTATATAGTGGATTGTTATATGACAGTTTAGGACAGACCACGCACCAAAACAGAACAGAGATGGTAGAAACGTGTGTAAGTGTTCAAGGGTGGTTGGATCTATAGCCATTAAATCTGTTGCTGTGGGTTTGTGCTGTTGTCTGTGCATATGTGTGATCAGAGCTGTAGAGTCTGTGTTCACAGAAAAGTAGCCTCTGTGTGTACAAGCTGTGTGGTGGGTTCGGCAGGAATGTTCAGAGGGTTGTGTGTGTGTGTGTTTCTTAGGAGGTTTGTGTATCGATAACATGCAGTTGCATAATTTACAAGCAGTTGGAAGCACAGCACCCAGAACAAGAGAAGCCAGGAAGCTCAGTTACCATCAGACCTGTTCAAAACCATTTCTACCAAGTGTGCAAGTGCAGTGTTAGCCAGAGGCCCTGTGCTAACAACCATGTTGCCAAGGTCACTGGTGGCCACCAGGAAAGTTCTCTGCTGTGTAGAAGCTGTCACTGCCCAGCTCCTCCTCCTCCTCCTCCATTTCCAGCTGCTTGTTCATCATGGAGTGCACCTGGGGAGGAGAAGAAAATGGTCAAGTCACTCTCCAATGCCATAACACTGGAGCCCAGAGATAGCACCACAACTGCTTCTGCCAGCTCTGAAAACTGAAGTACAGGACAAGGCTTGGGCCCCTTCAAAACCAGTGGGGACTGTCTCCCAGGGAGAGGGGAGTGATGAAAGGGATCCTCTTTCTGCCCTTCCTTCTCTTCTGTCTTTACTATAATCCCCTCCTATACCGTGTTGTGCGCCCCCCCCCATTCTCTCCCCATCCCCACTGTCTCTCACTCCACAAGCTTTTAGTTCTCTGTATTTTAAAACCCTCCCATTGCTGATAGATCTTTCTCTGTCCATGATCCTCCCCTCACAATTCCAGACACTGTCTTGAAGGACCTATATACCGCACTGTCTCCTTCCCTTCCACACACTGACTCTACTCTCCAGCCTTGTTTCCTCAACCTGCCATGTCCTGCCCCTTTAAAACACACTCAGACCCTGTCATCCAGGGCATTCTTCCCCTGTCCTATCCTCCTCCTTCCAAGTGCCAAGACTCATAGCAAGAGGAATATTCATGGCTTCACTGCGGCTCTGGCCTGCTCAGCCACAATTGGATTCTGCTGCAGACCTAGAAGACAGGCTCAGTGTGTCCCCCAAAAGACTCCATACCTGCAGCAACATGAACTGCAAGGGGTCATCGGGTTTCTCATACACCAAGTTTTCAGTGATCTCCTGAGAAAGAAAGTGAGAGCATTTTTAGATTTCCTTGCTGAAGGCGGGTAATAGATTCAAGGATGCAGAAAGTTCTGCTAAGGGCAGGGATGCCCAGTCTTTTGGGATGAGATTACTGAGTATTTGGGATGTGGTACTGGACGTATGAAAAAGTAAAGAGGTGTGAGCAAGTAACGGAGAACTTGTAAATACTGGTATTGATAGAAACAGGTACAGGAACATTTGGAAAATGCGAACAAATACAAATGAGCTAGACTGGACAATATGTCATGGGAATCGGATACTAAGTTTACTCAACCACTGGCAATTATGGTTCAGAACCCATGGAAAATGCTGGAGGCACAAAGGATTGAAATAAAGCTAATAGGTTACTGGTCTGCTGAAAAGGAAAGAAGAATGATCCAGGCAATTACCACCCCGTAAGTCTAACTTTTGTTCCTGGATTTTAATATTTGTTCTATTATTTTTAGCTGTAAACAATTTGGAGCACAACAGGACCATGAGCAATAATGCAGGACCTGGACTGATAAAGACAAGAAAAAAAAAAGCCAGCTTCCCTTCCTCTGCAGGTAGCCAAAGGAGACGAAGAACCCGCCCACTCCCCTCTCAAAAACACTCACTGCCTTCCCTCCCAGGAGCCAGGGGAAGAAGGATACTCTCCCTCCTGGTTCAGTGGGGGCTGGGGGCACCAAAGAAAGAAAGGCTAGACTTGTGGCTAAGGCTCTGGACTGTCACTTAGGAGACTTTGATTCAATTTGTGCTTTTTCCCCTGTGACCCTGGGCATGTCACATAGACTTGTTGTACCTTAGTTCCCCATCTGTAACATGGATTTAATAGGTTTCAGAGTAGCAGCCGTGTTAGTCTGTATCCACATAAAGACATCAGACAGACAGCCCTCCTACCTGAAGCAAATACTCTCCAGCAACCACGCACCACACAACAAAAACACTAACCCAGGAACCTATCCTTGCAACAAAGCCCGATGCTAACTCTGTCCACATATTTATTCAAGTGACACCATCATAGGCCCTAATAGCATTAGCCACGCCATCAGGGGCTCGTTCACTTGCACATCTACCAACGAGATATATGCCATCATGTGCCAGCAATGCCCCTCTGCCATGTACATTGGCCAAACCGGACAGTGTCTACGCAAAAGAATAAATGGACACAAATCTGACTTCAGGAATTTTAACATTCAAAAACCAGAAGGAGAACACTTCAACCTCTCTGGCCACTCAGTAAAAGACTTAAGGGTGGCAATTTTGCAACAGAAAAGCTTCAAAAACAGACTCCAAGGAGAAACTGCTGAGCTTGAATTAATATGCAAACTAGATACCATTAACTTGGGTTTGACTGGGAGTGGCTGGGTCATTACACATATTGAATCTGTTTCCCCGTGTTCAGTATCCTCACACTTTCTTGTCAACTGTCTAAATGGGCCATCTTGATTATCACTACAAAAGGTTTTTCTTCTCCTGCTGATAATAGCTTATCTTAACTAATTAGCCTCTTTCAGTTTGCATGGCAACTTCCACCTTCTGTGTATGTGTATATATATATATATCTTCTTACTATATGTTCCATTCTATGCATCTGATGAAGTGAGCTGTAGCCCACGAAAGCATATGCTCTAATAAATGTGTTAGTCTCTAAGGTGCCACAAGTACTCCTGTTCTTTTTATGGATTTAATAATACTTTATTTCTCCTACCCTTTGACAGTCCCTGCCCTAAATCTAGATAGACAATCACAGGACAAGGCCTGATCTTGTCTTGGCCCTCCAGGTACTATTGGAGTAATAAATAATAGATTCTCCATAAAAGTACTTTCAAATGGCTTCAGTACAGGGATTTTTGGGGGGAATGAGAAAGGAGAATGGAGAAACAGAATCCTCCTTTCCTCTCATTTGTGTTGTCACATCAATATAGAGTCTCCATCCTGGTCAATTGTACATAAGCCATTTGCAGGAATGGAAATGGAAAGCACCAAGGATGTGCTGCCCCCAGCTCCACTAACTGCATACAGCATATATCCCCCCCTTGCCTGCCCTTCCTCCCTCCACACTTTGATTGGATATGGCCCTGCTGCTTGGGGATGGGAATGCCTGTCAGATACATTTCTTCTTTTGTCCCCATTCTCTTCCCCTTCCTGCATGCAGTCACCAGAAGATGATATAATGCGGCATCACCAAATAGGATCATGACCTGGGGTGACAGCCACCTGGCTGGTCAAGTTTCCTCCCTTATTTAGATCTGCTTTGACCACTGGAAATGATCAGCCTTCCAATTTCCATGGTTTGGCCATGAGCCAATATGAGGCAAGGAGCGGAGGGAGCCTGTGGACAGACATTTGACTCAGTACAGTATTGACAAGCTAACTTTAGGTTTTGTTTCTCAAGTGAGTCACTGGGGGAAGAAGAGGAGATGGAAAGGAAAAGTTCACCTGAAATATCTGCAGAATGTTATGTTTCTCCATGTACATAAGGGAAACTTCAAAGGGGTCTTCATACACCATAGGCTTTTCAACTTCTGGTGATTCGACCACTGCTGCTGATTCAGCCACAGGTGCTTTCACTACAGTCTCTGCTGGTTCAGCCACAGGTGGTTTGATCACAGTTGTTGGCAATTCAGCCACAGAAGATTTGGCCACAGACCCTGGCAATTCATCTGTAGGTGACTGGTCCACTGATGTCGGCAATTCGACTATAGGTGACTGGTCCCCAGGTGACTCAATCACTGCTGCTGGTGATTCAACAGGCTCCTGCGCTTCAGTCATTCCTACTTCTTCAGGCTCAGGCTAAAACATTTAACACATTTAAAAAAATATTTTAAATGCATAGACTTGTGCACTAGACACATTACGTTACTACACCCTTTTATATGAGAGTGGGATGAGGTCCAGGATTCCTTTGTAGCTATAGCTCCTACAGCAAGGGCTCCTCCACCATTTGCTCTAGCACATATTTCTGGGACAGGCTGGCACTGGCGTAGGCTTCATCTCTTTCTAGTATGACTGAAAAGGGGAATATGAATTTTCTATTCCTCATATAAGAGATGCTACTTTCTGGGTGAGAACCTGGCTTCATAGAAGTCAATGAATGACAAAACTCTCATTGACTTCCATAGGGTCAGGATTTCAGTCTCTTTCTTTTCCATCTCAGAAAGAAGTTGAAGCAACACATGGCTCTGCAATCCTACCTTCTCTAAGAGGCATCTATTTTTAAAACTCAACAGCAAATAAGAATATCCAGAGCTGAGAGCTTATACAAAACAGTGCTTTTCATCCTTAGATGGCAGTGTGCTTCAGTGGGGGCTAGAGTCCTGGGGTGGGACTCAGGAGACCCAAGTTCTGCTCACTACTCTGGGTGACTGGAGGCAAGTCACTTGACCTTTCCCTGTCTCAGTTACCCCACTGGTAAAATGGGGATGATGATATTGACCTGCCTTGTTCAGTACTTTCAGCTGTATGGACAATAAGGGCTAGGTATTATGACAGTGAGTGAATACCACTCTGCCCATTTGACGGCGGGGAGGGAAACAAATGAACAGAGAGCAATGATGTGTCCAAATTACACACACAGCCAGTCAGTGTGACAGGCTGATAGCTGGTAGCTTGGCTCCGTGGTGTGGTTTTGGGATTTGCATTTTATCAGACACACATTGTGCGGGGTGAGAGTCAGTGTTGTATAAAGGAGGCAGTGGGGGTGTGTGTGTGTGTGAGGAAGGGGGGATGATAGGTTGGGCAATGCGGGGGGGGCAGTGTGTGCATGTGTGAGGAGATGTAGAGGGGGCAGCAGGTATGTGTGTGTCTGGGGGTGTGTGTCTGGGGGGTGATAGGTTGGGCAATGCAGGGGGGCAGTGTGTGGGGAGATGTAGAGGGGGCAGCAGGTGTGTGTATGTCTGGGGGTGTGTGTGTCTGGGGCGGGTGATAGGTTGGGCAATGCGGGGGGGGCAGTGTGTGAGGAGACGTAGAGGGGCAGCAGGTGTGCGTGTGTCGGGGGGGTGTGTTTGAGGGGTGATAGGTTGGGCAATGCGGGGGGGGCAGTGTGTGAGATGTAGAGGGGGCAGCAGGTGTGTGTGTGTCTGGGGGGGTGATAGGTTGGGCAATGCGGGGGGGCAGTGTGTGCGTGTGTGAGGAGATGTAGAGGGGGCAGCAGGTATGTGTGTGTCTGGGGGTGTGTGTCTGGGGGGTGATAGGTTGGGCAATGCGGGGGGGCAGTGTGTGCGTGTGTGGGGAGATGTAGAGGGGGCAGCAGGGGTGTGTGTGTCTGTGGGTGTGTGTGCCTGGGGGGGTGATAGGTTAGGCAATGCGGGGGGGGCAGTGTGTGAGGAGACGTAGAGGGGCAGCAGGTGTGCGTGTGTTGGGGGTGTGTGTTTGAGGGGTGATAGGTTGGGCAATGCGGGGGGGGGGGCAGTGTGTGAGATGTAGAGGGGGCAGCAGGTGTGTGTGTGTCTGGGGGGGTGATAGGTTGGGCAATGCGGGGGGGGGCAGTGTGTGCGTGTGTGGGGAGATGTAGAGGGGGCAGCAGGGGTGTGTGTGTCTGTGGGTGTGTGTGCCTGGGGGGGTGATAGGTTAGGCAATGCGGGGGGGCAGTGTGTGCGTGTGTGGGGAGATGTAGAGGGGGCACTGGGGGCCAATGCCAGGGGACACGGTGTGAGATGTGGGGGGCGCAGGGGCTGCGGGAGGGCGTTATATGGGGGGGGAGGCGTAACCCGGCGGGGTCTCACCTGCCCCGGCCCCTCCATCCCGGAACAGAAGCGCGGTTCATCGCCCAGCCGCCCCGGCCTTTTCTGTCTCTCGGCGCCCACCGTATGGTGGGGGCGGGGGGAGAGAGGGGAGAGACGCTAGCAGCGATCGCCATGGGAACAGCAGACCTCTAGCTCCGCCCCCTTTGTCCGCGGGGGGCTGGGGCGGGGCCGAAGCCCGGAGAGGTCACGTGGCTGCCCGGCCTTACGGCTCCTGCCGGCCATCTCGGCATCGGGCGGAAGGGGCCTAGCGTTCTAGGGCTGGGCGGACACGTGCTGCAAGGGCTGGGCTCGTGCCGCCGCCGGGCGTGGGCAGCCCCGCGCGGCCGGCGGCTGCAGCGTCCCCCCGCAGGGGGCGGGGCCCTGCCATGGGTGTGGAGCGCGCTGGCTGCGGGAGAGGAGTTGGGGCGTGGCGGGACGCCGGCGGGCGCGTGGGGGTTTGGCTGTCAGCGCCCTCGAGACCCGGCGGCGGCGGCCAGGGGCTGTGCGCGCGCGCCGGGCGCCTGGGGGCCGGGGTGGTTCTGCTCTGCGCGGGCCCCCTGCAGGAGGTGGGCAGCGGGAGAGCTGGGGCAGCGCTGCGGGGCGGGCTGGCTCAGGCACCGAGCCCGGCCTTATCCACGGCGCTGTTGGTGTTGAGTTGCTGTCTGGTGTGCTCCCTGGCACCTGCGGCTCCGCCGGTCCTGCTGGCTGTGCGGGGGGCACTTTCCTGCACGGGACGCGCCCGCCGGTGAGAGAGAGCACCGTACAATGATGCTGTTGTGTGCACACGTTAACTGTGGCCCTGGGGCTCCTGCAAGGCTAACCGTATTTCCCAAAAGTGAGAACAGTGACGATGCAAGGTGACTTGGGCCGGCCCCGTGCAGGGCTGGCCCGAGCTGCCCGTTGTCGCCGCTGGCCGAGTTGCTCGGCGTCCCTGCTTGTCACTTACCCTGCTCCATAGGACTGACGATGGCCCAAGTCGCCTGGCGTCCTCACTCGCCCGAGCCGTCTCGCCTCGCCCGAGCCCTGCTCCAAGCCCAGGCCCTGCCGCATGGGGCTCGAGCCACCATCACAGACATCACAACTTTTTAGGCCAAACTGGGCGTTCGTCCCGTTTGCTCTTGCCGAACGTTCCTCCGCGTCACCACAGGGCAAGAGCAAACGGGACAAATGCCCAGTTTGGCCAAAAAAGTTGTGCCGTCTGGGACAGAGCTCAAAAAGGAGACTGTCCTGGCCAAAATGGGAGGAGGTGTGGGCACCCTCGTTCCTGCCAAAGTGCCCCTTTGTTTGCTCACATATCTCCTGCACTTCTTTGGGAATTTCAAGCAATTTAGCGGGTCGAGACCTCTCACCTCCTTGTGCTTCAGTACTGTTTTCCCCCTCAATTCTATTGCAAAACTGTAGGGGCAGCTCTCTGAATCCTCTGGGTTATTAACTAGGATAGCCCTGCTCTGATCCGCATCTCAGGTAATACTGCCTGGAGAACAGCTTCATTTAGTGAATCAGATATGCCTGCATAAATCCAGAGCAACTCCGCTGCCTCCAGATTCATAGTATTGTGTCCAAGAGCACAACTTGGCTTACTATCTTCACTGTGAATAATTCTCTAGATATTTTTAATTTTATTGTGGACACTAGAGGGCAACGCAAAACCAAAATACTTTACAGTGCAACCCTCAAGGAAATGGTAGAGCCATCTTTTAGGACTAAATTCTATCTATTAATCCAACCGGGTTCCTATAATAGTACCCCTCATCTTAGTATCTGAGCACCTCTGAGTAGTAAAAAAATATGATGATCTCTTTTTCCACCCCTTCTTTGCCAGCGAGTGGAAGTTTGGATTCCTTTATTTTTTGTAGTATTAGTTCTTTATTAATATTTTTGTCTAAGAACAGTGGGAGTATTGGTGTGGCTGAGGGATCTATTATGGAAGAGCTTGGGTAAAGGGCTGGGCTTTGCATTTAGTGCTGACTGTGGTGATCATTCTTTTTTCATCTGGCAGTGTGTTTGGTAGTCTTGATCTAGTTTCTGTGAAGGTTCAATCTCCTGCATTCATGAGCCTTCCACATTGTTGGCATTCTTGTTGTTTCAGACACAGTCCCTGCCCTGAAAAGTTCCTGTGAAGAAGTAGAAAACATACAATCAATTTGAGCTCATGCTCAAATAAATTGGTTAGTCCCTAAGGTGCCACAAGTACTCCTTTTCTTTTCTTTCATTAGATGCATACATCATGGTGACAGTGGGTCTTGAGGAGAGAGTTGAAGGGGCAGAATGTGCGGGCTCTTACAGATCAAGATAGGGGATTGTTCTCTGTGTACGGCAGTTTGGAAGAAAGCACAAAGGTGTTTGTAAGAGAATTGGGCAAATGAGAGGTTGAGGTTAGCATCACTAGTGGAGAGGGTAGGGGATGCAAAGCAATATGATATGTATACAGGTATATATAATATAGTGCACATTTGTGTGAAAGAGAGAGTCTCTCTCATATATCTCTTCCCCTGCTATACAATCTGTGACAGTTGGCTCATTGCTCTATGAACCTCTTCAGATGGCACAAATAAACAGATTGCCAATTTCTCCCAAAGAACAGATGAAATGAATGGAGATAAAAGCTGTGCTGTGTTACCACAGTAAACAGCCTTCTGAAGTAGTTCAGTTCGTACTCCAGTGTGACAGAGGTGGGATTGGAATACAAGAGGCTGACGTAGTAGCTGCTGAGAGAAAGGGAAAGACCCAGGACTTATAAAGCATGTTTAACTGAGAAACAGAAGTTAAATTCCATGCAGTGATGTTTGTGTGTTTTCATATGAGACTGTTGACTTTTTATTTTTTTTTAAGCTGTAATTGTTTCAGAATATTGCCTCACATCTGCTCAGCACTGCAGACCACCGAGAGTCTGTCACCACACAGCTCTGCTGTCTGCACTGGCTCCATGGGGAATACTAGTTCAAATTCCAGGTTTTGATTCTCCTCTCCAAAATTCTTCCAGGCAATGGTCTAGGTTACATAAAGGACTCTCACACTGTGTGATCATGACTGCCATGTTCCACTGAAACAATGGCACTGTGTCCAGGAGATAAAGCATTTTCGATAACAGGCCCATGAATCTGAAACTCGCTCCTGGAAGACATCAGGGTGAGCATGAACCTAAGCACCTTCAGAGCAAAAGCAAACCCCACACCTTCAGCTGAGCCTTCTCTCAATAAACCCACCAAAGTCACATTTAAAAAGCAAACAAGCAAGTCAAGGTCCTTACAGAATGAGGGGAACAGACATAGAACAAGCTTCTTGATTTTAGTTTAATAAATTTATAAGACACTTTGGCTGGAATTGCCAAGTGATTTAGGTGCCCAGCTTGTATTGAATTTGGGCGCCTAACTTCTTTAGTCTTCTTTGAAAATCCCATCCTCAGATACTGTGGTAAAGGGTACAGTATAAGAATCTACACAGATAGGTAATCTTAAAATCCAAGGTCTCACTTGCTCTACATAGATGTTACAGATCCATTTGTGCTTTTATTTTTTAAAAAAAGTTTCTAACCCTTTTGGTTGCAAAGGAAACCTGACAGATGCAATTTGCTGCCTTGCTTTCAGTCTGCAGAGGAGGAAAGAGCCTGAGACAACAGAGTTGTGAGAGGTGTGAAATGTTTGCCTTTGTTGCAATAGGACATTCATTCTGAAACCTAAAGCTGACAAGATAGAGTATATTTACTCTACAACAACAAATAAAAAAGAAACCAAAACTAGTGCCCCAACTCTCAGGTAAAGTCTACATTAGAAAAGCTACAGCAGGAGAGTTCAGTGCAGACATTGCAGCGATGAAAGGTGTTCTTCCGTCATTGTAGTAAGTCCACTTCTCTGAGAGGTGATAGCTAGGTCGATGGAAGAAATCTTCTGTTGACTTAGTGCTGTTTACATGGTTGGCTTAACTACGTCTTTCAGGGGTGTGAATATTTCGTGAGTGACCTACCTGGCTTGACCTAACTTTCTAGTGTAGACCAGCGCTCAGAGCCCAGGTCTTCAGGCTCATGGGGCTTGTGCTACGGTGCTGAAAATAGCAGTGTGTAGACATTCCTGCTCAGGCTCGGAAACCCCGTGAATGGTGTGGTTTTCAGAGCCTGAGCTTCAGTCTGAGCTGGAAGGTCTACACAGCTATTTATAGCACCATAGCTTGAGCCCTGCGAGCCTAAGTCTGTCAACCCAGACTTTGAGACTCACTGCTGCGGGTTTTTTTTGCAGTGTAGATGTACTCATAGTTGCCCTCATTGTTAACTATTTCTATGATGATGATCATTTTTGTAATAAAAATGAAGATAATATCTGGGTCACATGCATGGTGTAGTATCTACAGCAGTTACTACCATTACCGTTTTAGCTGAAATATGCAGCTACTCTGGATTTGTGGGTGGATTGGGCAATTGTGGGTGGCGCATACCAGCACTATTTCCTCCACAATACGACTCCAGTGTCGGACTCATTGGGTGCAATTTCACCCTCCACCCTCTGTTGCGCAGTCATGAGCAGAACTCTACCACCTGTTGGCCTCAAGCAGAGCCCAGACTCTGGTAAATCCTGAGCCCCATGTGACACTTTTAGCATGTCTCTTCAACTCAACCTCATTGGTAAATAACAGATCTCTCCATTTGCAATGTTATGTCTCCTGCAGAGATCTGGCTGCTGGGTGTGGAAAGCTAGGATTTTGTACAAGGAAGCACGATGAATTACTCCATTAAATATTCATCACTGCTCTGTTAATTCTTTCAAGAGAACAGATTACAAAAAACAGAAGATGCATTTTAAATGCATTAAAATTCTAAGTAAAATAATGTCTTAAATACAATGGTCATGTTACATAAATCATATGGCTTTTCTACTCAGGCACTCAGAAAGCAAAACTGTATTATTATACTATTATTTATATCATACCATATGCTAGGTCTGGAACTTAAACACTTTGAAATAGATAAGAAAACACTAGCTGCAGATCAGCAACACTCTCCTTTATTGTGTCCCTACGGAGTCACGGTGTAGTCATGCCCATCCTTCCCACTATTAAGTTGAAACTTAAATAGATTGTCAAAGAAATCAGATAACCTGTCTCAGGGAACACTTCTTTAACAGCTGCACTATAGATCTGCTGCTGGTTTTGTCCTCTCTGAGTATTAAGTCACTGCTAGCATTTGTCCTTGTGTGATCACACAGTTGTTATTTAGACAAGTGGGTTGATTTATTTATTATGATCATACTGGCTAGCAAAGTAGCCCCCTTTCTGGCGAGCAAATTATGAACAAACTGCTCCCTAGTTGCTTTGAAAGTATTTGTTACTTGTAAGTATTCAATGAAGAATTTGAACAAATAATTTTCACAAATTGTTTTCTTTGAGTCTCCCTTATTTTTGTTGATTTAGTGAGATGTACACAACACAAACACAAGACATGCCCATCCCAAACTCCAGATACCCTTTACAAAACTGAACATTCATAATACTGACTTTTAAAAATGACATTAAATCACGTATATCCACTTACAGTACTACACAATCTGAGTCAGATCCAGCCTGAAAACATTCTGAGCCCAGAGGGGCATTAAAAACCCTATCCAGCCCTGATTCTAGCCCTTCTCAAATACTGGATTACGAATGAGTGACTTTGCAGTGTGTCTCTAGAGAGTCAGTGAGAAAAGTAAGAGGAAGGATGGTCCAATGGGCACTAGCTTAGGACTTGCGAGACCTGTCTTCAAATCCCGGCTCTACCCCAGACTTCTTGTGTGACTTAGGCCCAGATTCTCAAAGTTCTTTGGGTCCCTCTATCCCATAGGACTCATAAGCATAGGGCTGGGTCTGACAGTTGTATTCTCCCATACCTTTTGTAGTATGTTTGCCCACAAAACACACCCCTAAGGTTGCAAGCACATATCATTTGGGTACCTAGCTCCATTGAGTTTAATGGTAGTGAGGTGCCTAAATGCCTTTGTGGATCTGGGCCTTAATTCCTCTGTTTCCCAACTTCCTGACCTCACAGGGGTGTTGGGAGGATACAAATGTTACATTCTGTGAGGTGCTTAGATACTGTGGTGGTGCTTCAATATAAAGTACTATAGACAGATACTGATGCTGAGCTCCTGAAGGGAGAAAGAGACTGCCCTTGGGTTAGAGATGGGGGAAATTCAAGGGGGAAGAGAATACAGCTGAAGCCAGGGAGAGGGGAAGGAAAGATTTAGGTCAGGGATGTTACCACATGTGAGATCCCCTAGTAGGCTGGTTCTGAACAGTGTTCCTGAGGCATGCTGCACCCTTGAGCTTTTGAAAGGCTGTAACACGATAAGAACACGATTAAAACAATATTGTCATGGGGGCTGGGGCAGGAGGTTGCACTGAATTGTTAAGTTTTCATACATTCGTGTGACTGTTTATTTGTTGGGGGCAGATGGGGCCTGAGCATGAGTGTGGGGAGAAACCCAACTGTTCTGTCAGGCAGAAAAATATCCACTTGCAGTGTCCATTCCAACTCTTCCCACAAGAGAGCAGCAGAGGCTCAAAACTGCAGGGTTGGGTCTGACAATGTAGCGTCACATAGTTTTTATAGTGAGATTACGCCACAAACAATCTTTGCTAGGGTTGCAAGCAGGTATTGTTCCTTTCAAGAACATTGGTGTGAACAAATAAGCAGAAAACACACACTAGAAAGAAAGTCAGGAAATGCATACCTAAACAGGACAAAAACACCCCAACCTTCCAAGTGTAGGAATGTGCAGAAGAGGCACCCAAACTACCTGAGCTCTGACCTTTGAGCAGTGCCAGCCTCCCCGTTACCCCACTTTGCATGTAGAGTATCAAAAATGGGTGCCTCCAAATATGGCTTCTGCAGCCAAAGAAACTCCTCCAGCCCACGGCATTGGGAATGTTTTTTGATGAATTCCATGAACTTTGTTGGATGGAGAAGGTTGGGAAGCCCTAATAGTTCCCCTTGCCCTCTCCTTCTGCACCCCTGAGCAACTCTTGAGCATCCCCTCACCCCACAAAAAGGTCTGTGTTGTGGTACAGTATTGTGTGACATATTGTGCATCATCACCCCTTGATTCCCTTCTGCCTTAGTCCTGCAATACCCAGTCTGTGCTTGGGAGTGCAGATTCCGTTGATCTCACAATAGCTAACCAGAGCCAATGTTCCCTAGCAACATTACTAAAGAAGATGTTAATAACTTTTGTGTTTTCAAATTAATTAAGTAAATGTTGGTCCTGGGAACTAGATCTCAGCTAGAGGAGGCCAGTAAAAGTAGGTTTTATCTTTCTTTCTTTCTTTTGCTACAAAGTGGGGGTGGGGAAATTAGACTTTTAACAGCTCCCCACCCCTCAAGATGATAAAACTACTGAGCACTATGGCTAATTCACTTCAAATTTTCTGGAAAAATTCAACCTTGGCCTCAGACTTAACTTACCAGTTTTGAGGCCCCTCTGACTTTTACTGTGGATTTCATGGGGGGGAGTCATAACTGGGTTTATACTGGAAACGCAGCTGCAACTTAACTATGGAGCAACTGCTGTCATTCCATATATTTTCCACTCTTGTTTTCAAAGTCCAAAGCAATGAGGCTTTTATGTTTTCCTTCATGAGACTGCCATGGACCCAAACACATGTCAGATGGTGTGATGTAGAGGGTCTTGAAGGGACAATTTACTCAGTTGCCACCACAACTCTTCCCACCCATTCTTTACAGCAACAGAAGGAACTGGAGGGGGCCTTTGCAGTGTTCTCCCTTGTTGCCTTTGGTGGACTCTCCCGCCATAAACTCACCATCAGTTCCTGGTGTTTGAATTAAAATAACAATGGGAAGAGGAGTCTAATTTGAAATCCCTGAAGAACAAAGACCCCTGATGGAGTTCAGGAGCGTTTTAATCTCAGTGAGGGGACATTTGGGGTGCTGTACTGGGGATCAGAAAGGGTTTTCAGTAGCTGGATGGTAGGACAAATCCTGACCTACCCTCCTAACCCACTGCTGGGAATGCTCCGTTATCCCTGCACTCCACACCTACCATGAGGTACCTCAGTGTAGTCAGACACAGAACAGGCGAGGCCCATGGGGGCAGGTGGACATGGAGTGTGAGGGACACAGGCAGACAGAGCGGGGAAGGGGGTATGGGGACAGGCAGACAGGAAAGGCCCCTGGCATCCCTTGTCTTTTAAGGTTACATTTTGCTTTCTGCATTGCTTAGAAGCCTCAGAAGCCCTGCACCTGTAGGCCCCACCCAGCACCTGGCAGCTGGCATATATGCCAGCCCTAATTTAACACATGATCTCTAACAGATCAGCCTCAGGGCCCCTGGGCTAGCCTACAAAGTATCACATCACTCACTCCAGGAGGGATCTGTGCTCTAAGGATGCGAATGGTGCTTCATCTCTGAATTGCTGCTGTACATGCGAAAGATGCAATTAGCTGCTGCAGGCTGGGCCTGTTTCATGCCTTGCCTTGTTTAACAGAGGCTTTAATTAAAGACCCCCTGATGTTAGAAAGCCACATTAATTATTCATCTGAAAACATTTACATAGAATCCCCCGATTCCCTTCTTCAATAAATTATCAACTTCACGTCTCCATAATTTATTGAAATGACTAAAAATACATTGTCTCAGCCTCCACCACCACCCTCCTTGCTCTGGCTTTGTCTCTTCAAAATGTGATGGGTTTGCTTTCTTAATGGTAAGTTATCCTAGTGCCCAGGAAAGAAGGAGGGAGGGAAGGAAGGAGTGAAAGACAGAAAGAATTGTCTCTATGCAGGGGTTGTGGAGATGGCTGTTATTTTTCTTTCTTACATATTTCTCATGAGTTGTGGTTTAAAGCAGCTCAGTGACCATGTTTGATGAGGTTAGGGGCTGGGGCCCTAGCCTTAGGCCCCAACTAAGAAGATGCATGTTCAATTCCTGGCTCAGCCACACTTGCTGTGTGACCTTGGTCAAGTCATTTAATCTATCCCATCTTTCAGTTTCCCCTGTGTGAAATGGGGATAATACTACTTTGATGGTAAGGATAAAATCCATTAATAACTGTGAGGTACTAAGAGGAAGATCACATAAGTGCCTAATTAGATAGAATGTTAGAACCAGCTTTATATCAAACCACAGGGAAAGTATTGCCATGGGAACATCCAAGTGAGTGATTCACAGCAAGTAGTTAATTCAATACATTTCATTTTGTGACAAAATGTACTGTCATATGGGTAGGAGAAAAAGACCTCTGAGAAGCAGGAAATTAGAACTAGGGTGTAGGTCAGCTAACCCTAATTAACAACTAAGCCTTGCAGAAGCTGCTAGACGTGGGAGGAGTCAGGGGCCCATATAATTTGTCCAGATTGCTTCAGGGTTAGAGTCAATTTCAGGATATAGGGGTGATTGTGCAGGGGTGGGCTGATGTAAACTGGGAGTGTGGAGACTGACAAGTAACCCAGGAAGGCTAAAGTGGAGCCCAGGAGCAGGGTAGAATAGAGCATTGAAGACCAGGACAAACCCTTGGAAAGGAAGGGAGAGTTTGGATGAGGTCTTCCTTCTTTAGAGATTTGAACTTTGGGTTCCTGAAAGAGGGGGAAAAGGCTGTAATTGATCCTGAGAAACATGGAGCATTCAGAACTTATAGCATTTGGATCCAAAAGTAAAACGGATGTAAAACTCTAGTAAAATAATTTTACACTTTTGTTGTAAGAACTGCTATGTTATCTGGCTTCTTTTCTTCTCTTCCCCTTCTCTCCTCATTTCTGTGGTACTTAGTTCATCTTGACTTACCAGGGACTACTCCTGTGCAGGCCGGGCCTTAGGAAAAATGGCACTTGGGTGAACTTGTATTTTGACTCCCCTAACCCCCATAGGCACAGAGCCCCTCCCATTGCCCCTGGGCTCTGTGGGTACCCCCTATTGCCCTTGGTCCCTGTGGGCTCCCCAGGCTCCCCACCCCCTTTGTCCCTAACCCCTGTACCCCCTTATCCCATCCCCTGCACCCCCTTCCTGCATTCTCCTCCTGCAGCCCCAACCCCTGCACTGTGACTCCTGCACCCCTAAACCCTGCCCTCTCTGCCTCCTAACCCCTGCATGGTGCTCTCCCACATGGCCCTCCTCTGCCAGCCGGGAGCAGTTTTGCGCTGCTGCACCTTGACCACTGGGGCTCTGGGTAGACGCCCGGGTGGCCCACCCCTAAGGCCGGCCCTGGATCCTGTGTACAAACTGGCCATGAACAAATTTCCAAAATTCTCAGTTTTGTTCAAAATTATTGACAGTGATGCTTAATGATTAATTCATGGTCTGTAAGTTGTTTGAAGTGTGCACGTCAGAGTTAAATGTGCAAACAGCTACTTGTCCTGTCACTCTTGTAACTAGTATGTGTAACTGTAATTTACGTTGGTTACACAAATTACCTAAATTGTACGGTTACTAAGCTGGGCCTGTATGGGGAGACCTTTGTTACACCTACAGCCCAAATTACCATAATGAAGGGCTTGTCTACACTTACAGTGGTGCAGTGGCACAACTGCACTAGTTTCAGAGTAACAGCCGTGTTAGTCTGTATTCGCAAAAAGAAAAGGAGTACTTGTGGCACCTTAGAGACTAACCAATTTATTTGAGCATGAGCTTTCGTGAGCTACAGCTCACTTCATCGGATGCATACTGTGGAAGCTGCAGAAGACATTATTATATACACAGAGACCATGAAACAATACCTCCTCCCACCCCACTCTCCTGCTGGTAATAGCTTATCTAAAGTGATCATCAAGTTGGGCCATTTCCAGCACAAATCCAGGTTTTCTCACCTTCCGCGCCCCCCCCCCCCACAAACTCACTCTCCTGCACTAGTAAAGATGCTACCTGTGCCAATGGGAGAGCTTTCCCCTTCAGCGTAGGTACTCCAGCATAGGGGTGTGTGGATTTTCCATGGCCCTGAGCGATGTTGTTATACTGACATAAGTTTGCAGTGTAGACTAAGTCTAAGGCTATGATTTTGTAATGGAGATCATGCAAATTGCTAATTTGAATAAAGTCCATGAAATATTAGAAATAGTTGTAAAAACATATTTGATTGGGCCCCCAAACTGAGTGGCATCAGCATGTGGCATATAGGGTTGCAGGTTGGCCCGTCTCTATCTATGAAGGTGTGGATGGGCCAAGCCCCTGAGGGGCTTTGCACCATGTCCCAGCACCTGGAGTGGAGCTGCCCTTGCAGGGTGAGTGTGGAGTGAGCTCACTCTCCAACCCTCTCTTCTTCCCCCCCCCCCCCGCATGTCTGCTGTGGAATTTGATAAAAATTTCCATGTCAAAACCATAACCTTAACCATAACAGTTATGTGTGTTACAAATCAAATTTTATATTTGGTTGTAATATTTCCAACTTTGGGTGGGTGAGTGGGTGCAGAACTGGAGGGTTAATGCAGGTATGCCTATGGGGATTTACTGTATAGGTAAAAAACTTGCTTAATAAAAATTAGATGTCAAAGAAGCAGCGCGCATCTGCCATGATGCATTAGCCCATCATACCACTGCCTATGCTCTCTCTTACAGAGGGATTTTAGGGCCACTGGTAAACTGGAGAGGGAGGGTGTGACATACCAGGGTACAATCCAGACCAATAAGCAGCTGTATCAGCCCTGCTCTGCAACTTTGGGTGCATTACAATGCCTTGTTGAAGGAACTCCCACCAGGGCCACTCACAAACAGCCTTCTAGCATTCAAGCCACACCCTGAGTGTCTGTGTGTAACTGCAACCTGTTAGTCACATGTGGGTTACACTCTGGCTCTCACCAGCCTCAGTTATGCTGCAGGGTGACCCCAACGCACCCCCAGTGTTCGATTTCCCCCCAGAAATGTATGTCCTGTACTCTCCTGGACAATACAAGCTATATTAAATCTGTTATTTCTTTAATAGAAATAATATGCTTACAACTTGCCACACCAAATGGAGTTTCCAAGACACTTCAATTTAAACACACTGGATTAGAGAAAACAATAAAACAAGTTTATTAACTACAAAGAGAGAGATTTTAAGTGAGTACAAGTAACGAGGTATAAAAGTCAGAAATGGTTACAAGGAAAATAAAGATAAAACTCTACGGGTGCCGAACTTAACAAACTATGTTAAATTCAAAGCAAAGTTTTCTCACCACATGCTTTCAGCAGTCTAATTGACTAAACTTCTTAGGTCAGGACCCCTTATCCCAGAGTCCAAGGAAGGCTTCCTTTGTTGTTTCAGGTGCAGTGAATGCTATGGACAGGGAGAGAAAGAGGCGTATCTTGGGGTGTTTGTCCCTTCTTTTTATAGTTTCAGTCCCCCTCTGGAAAAACATCTCCAATTGAGAATCAGGAGACAAAAAGTCTATGGGAGGGATGTTCCCTGCTGCCTTTTCTCACCTATTTGAGCATCCTTTTGTCTTCCCACTCTGCTTGATGACTCTGTTTACTGCTTAAATGCAAATTAAGCAGATCACACATTCCTCTGTGTAGGACAGACCTCAGTTTGGAACATACGTTAATGACACCATACAGTGGAATCTTATAACTTGCCACACCTAATTTATCAGCACGAAACTGATCAGCAAATCATGAGTTTTCAAATGATATTTTACAAAGCATACTTTGAATAAATATTATTACAGTAGTGTGTAGGGTGTGAATACAGGGGTGCATTCTGTCACAGAGGGTAAAGTGGAAGATTAGGGAAGCAAAATCTTCAATCTTTAAAAAATGTAGCAGGAGTTCTTGCATCAACTAACTTAGACTGCTTCCATTTGCAAAACATCAGTTTTAGTTATGAAATTAAGAGTGGGTAAATTAACTCCGTATGTTGGTGGCCCTTGGAATAGTCCTTGCTCATTGAACTTTGGGGTTTCCCTCCATTTCCATGAGAAAGAACAACAGTAAAAGCCTTTCACTCCCTGTTAACCTGAAGAACTAATTGCCATAAGATAGCATGGAGTTCAAGAGCTTCGTAGTATATTTTTTAAAAATTATATATTTATATGGCTAACAGGCTCTCTGTAGAGAGAGAAGGGGAGCGAGCTGATATCTTGTATTGGACCAACTTCTGCTGGCGAGAGAGACAAGCTTTTGGACTCTCAGAAATTGGTCCAATGAAAGATATCACCTCACCTTGTCTCTCTAATATCCTGGGACCATCACGGCTACAGCTACAACTACACTGCATAGGATCTCTACAGTTACATTAGCTAGGATATAGATATTTATTATATGTTAACACATAAATTATAGTATATTATTCTGTTAATATAATATATGATAAGGGATCTCAACCTTCATGCTTGAGGCCATATGTCAAACACTACTTCTAGGCATTACAAAGACACATCTCCCATGGGCAGATTGTTCCATATGCGTCCTCAACAAAGTTTCTTATACCTTCTTCTGAAGCAGCTGATACTGGTCGCTACTGGAGATGGGATACCCAACTAGCTGAACTGCTGGTCTGATCCAGAATGGCAGTTCTCATGTTCCTATCTCTATTATTATTTCCCAGAGAAAGAACATTCTTAGGTGCTATAATCCATTACAAGAACTTCATTCCAAAGATGTTGTGGTGGCTAAATGATAAATATTAAGGTACAGAATGGATCAGGTAAGGTAATGTACAGAAAGAAATGACCACCCTTAAAGTTCATATACGCTCTTTAAAAATCTAGATGCTCTATCATCCCACCACTTGCAAATGTGTGATACCTACTGAAGATGGATGAAGTGTCACATCTGACTTCCCAGTGAGTCAGAAATGCTCATGGTTAAAGCTTTCCTTTGCCAAACTAGCTTGCACATAAAGTTTATCTTCCCCAAACTGGTCATATTTAAAGCTTAGAAACACCCATGCTTTGTCATTCAAAATGTTATACCTTAGTGTCAATGATGAATAAGCAAGCAATAATGACAAAGAATGTTGATGAGCTTAATTTATTTCCAGAATAGTAAAACCAAGCTCTTTTTGAGGGTGCAGGATCAACCTGGATCGCACATATCCTACACTCTATCTTTTCTGACTGAGCCAGATGGTTCACAGCACTACAAAAAGTAATTTTCCCTCGGTTGATATTCACCCTTTCTTGTCAACTGTTGGGAATGGGCCAGTTCCATCCTAATTGAATTGGCCTCATTAGCACTGACCCCCCACCTGGTAAGGAAACTCCCATCTTTTCATGTGCTGTATATTTTTACCTGCTTCTTGTTTTTTCTACTCCATGCATCTGATGAAGAGGGTTATATCCCACGAAAGCTTATGCCCAAATAAATTTGTTAGTCTCTAAGGTGCCACAAAGACTCCTAGTTGTTTTTACTGATACAGACTAACAAGGCTACCCCTCTGAAACCTGTCACCCAGCTTCTGTGATTCCCACAATAATGTCACAGAAATGGCTACGACCAGCAGCACAAGTGAGACCTGGGTCTGCTCTCACCCATTTTGTGTGCTGCAAAGTGGACAAGTATCCTGATCCTGTGTAACACTATTGAAATCAAAATAGGTTTCCTCTAATTTCTGCAACAGAATGTGCTCTCTATCGCACAAACATTTAGCTGATCCTGGAGTGATCAAACGGAGGCAAAAACAGCCTACATTAAAAGCCCTCTGTTCCAAATGGGAAGGCTTCACCAATGGACCTCACTGTTTGCAAAGCTCATGAGAAATTAGCCAAGAGAAGAGCGTCTAATGTATTCATTATTTATGGAAAGTAACTCAGTCACCTCCAAGCTGATAATGTCATGTGGGGATGGGGGAAATCTGCTCACACAATTCAACATCAGGCATGAGATCAACCCTTAGAAAATGAGTTGTGACACCCAGCTCTCCCTGGAACCAGTGGGGTACTGTTGCTGCCTTCCAGAGGGACAGAGCAACCTAACGCTATCTCTGTATGAATTGGTGGTTCAACAGATTGCACCCAAACTGACCTGGGGTAAAAATTTTACTTACACCCAGGTGCCATTTTCAAAAGTGATTTAGGAGCCTAAAGCTCCTGGACTTTCAATGAGACTTGGGCTCCTAAGTCCCCAAGTCACATTTGAAAATGGCACTTAGGCATTAGTAAAAACTTGACGCAAGGTCTGTGTTTTTGCCAACTTTAATTCTGAAGCAAGGTGGCCAGGTGTTGCTTTTCTTGGGAACATCTGCGCCTGAAGAACACTGTGAAAATGGAATTTTGGGTTCTATAAAGGCAGCAATTATATCGTTCCATGTACATAAGGAACACGCTATGCTTCATTCAATCTAGATTATTTTTATCTTGGACTAAGAAGACTAGCAAACAAAATAACATGAGAGAGATCACACACCGGGCCTGCTCAACACATACCTTTCCCCGTCCAGACTTGAACCCAAAACGGCAGCTGCCTCCAGCAGCCCCTGCATATAGACACTTCTATAGTTAAAGGTACAGTACACAGGAGACAGACTATCTCTAAAGGTACACAGTGTGAGGATGGGGCACACAAACCCCACACTGGACAACAAGGGGTTGAGGAGCTGCTCGGGGCTCAGGCAACTCCACCCTGCCACATGTGGAAGTCATGCGCTGGCTGGAGGAGGAGCTTTAAACAGGGAGCAGAGCAGCTCCCGTGTTGGCAGGGCAGGGGAGAGAACAGACCATCAACCCTCAGTTCCTGATGAAAGGCGGGAGCTTCCCTGAGGGAAGAGAGGGCCAGATTCTGACACGCCTTGAGAGGGAATAATGTCCCTCTATTTCCTATGGACTCTGTTTGTGTTACTTCCCCTTGCTTTTTCTTCGTGGACTACCCTGGAAGGGGAGAGACTTTAAAGTGATCTGTTCAGAAGGCCAAGTTTCAGGAAGAGGCAGACCATCACAGGGAAGGAGCGACCATTGGCAGGAGGGACCTGATGGGAAGAGAGCTGCTACGCCATCTCTGCCCACAAGGAGGCACGAATGGTGAGTCAACCCAGTCACAACAACTACCTGCTACATCAGCCATCCTGGGGGTAAATATGGGTGAGTGCTGTGAATCACATCAGAAGCAACGAAGGGAAGTTTAACAAACCCTAGAGGAAGTAATGTCTTATGGAAATTAAAAAACATATGCAACCAAACTTGAAAGAGTCAGAGAGCAGGTTTTAGTGTCTGGCACATAGATCACAGCTCACTTGGCAGTCAGCAGTTCCAGGCACAAGGTGGTCTCGTTTATTTCAGGACTTGATCAGCTTTATGCGCTGAGTCCATACCTCAGGAATCTGCTGCATTTCAGTTTCCCCAGATGATAGACGTGTGATGGTTTGAACCTCCTTTTGATCTTCTGAACAGCATTCTCCACTCTGGACATGCTCTTGTCACATACTTTGAATCCTCCTCTGAGCAGCAGTCAAAGGGAAATCTTGTGTATCTAAACTTCAGCTAATGCATATTACACCAGGCACACACAGTATGTGTTCACAAGCCTCCAAAAGCAACTGCAGAAGCATGACCTAACACTTGAGACCATGTCAGAACATGCTGCTTTTACAATCCTTGCTTTGAGGGGGAGAATCGCTTCCTGGGGGATGGAAGAACGTTAAACAGATGAACAGGAGAAAATGGGGGACATTCAACAAAGGGAGCAATAGCCTCTCTATGTCCCTGTCAGCTGTGAGAGAGGAAGTCAAGCAGAGTTCCAAAACAATATTTTTCAGTTGGCAAACTTGTCTCTGAAACTATACAATTGTTCATTAAACCTGGATCCTGACATGGACATGTTCATCAGCAGTGGGGCAAGCAAGGGCTCAGATTTGGACTCAGTCTTGAATGCCACGAACTGTTTGCAAATAGCTCTCTGATCCACGGTGGCTTTACTGATAATAGTTATTTACATAATAACCATGCCATAGAATGAAAGCCACGGCTCATGCGATTGTGACAATGCCATGCTGAGAATTAAAATAAAGATCCATAAGTGCCTGTATAATCTGCTGAAAACTTCTCTGTGAAGTGCCTACTTGATCACATCTCCTCATCTGCTTCAGGCCCCCCAGTTGGACTGATTGACTGGAGTCCCAAGAATGCTGTTGTAAAACAGGTTTCAGAGTGGTAGCCGTGTGTACTGGGGCGGTTGCCACCCTACTGGAAAACAAGGGTTAAAAGCAGCTCTGGAGAGGGCTGTGGCTGTGAAAGGCTAGGCTGATTGGGGAAGCAGCCACAGCTGTGACCAGCTCAATCAGGGCCCAGCTGGCCCTTATAAGAGGGCTGGGGGCCAGAAGTTGGAGGAGTTTCACTCTAGCCTTGGAGTGGGAAGGGCTAGCTGCCTGGAAGCAAGGTACTCACAGCTCAGCTGGGCTGGGGAAGACCAAAAGGGAGCTGGGGAGCTATAGCCTGGTAAACCCCCAGGCTGCAGGCCTTGTTGATGGTCTATGAAAGGTACTGGGGCTGCAGCAGGGTAGCCCAGGGATAGGCAGAGACAGCTGGTCCTAACCCCTTGCCAGTGATGAATGGCTATTACAGACTGCAGTCTGCCCCAGTGAGCGGGCGCTAGATGATGACTGGCAGTAGCCACTGAGGCAAGGTGGGTTTAGAGGGTTGGGGGAGACCCAGAGTGTGGGAGTACTGCTGGGGCAGAACCCCAGGGTAGAGGGCACTGGGAGGGACATGGTGTCAGCGGCAGGTGAGACATCAGCCTGCAGAGGGTGCTCCGTAAGCGGGAAAAGAGCTAATTCCCAGATGACTAGCAGGAGGTTCTGCACTAGTGAGTTGTTGCTTCACCACACCCTATTAGTCTGTATCAGCAAAAACAACAAGAAGTTCTTGTGGTACATTTGTTAGTCTCCAAGGTGCCACAAGGACGACTCGTTGTTTTTGTTGCAAAACAGTTCAGCAGCCAAAGCTTCCACAAGGAGAAGAGAAGGAAGCCAGAAAGCAGCCATACTTCTGCTTGCTACCCACTGGGGCATTGTCTTTGTGATTTAAGAAGACAGACTATGACAAAGGCAGCAAATAAGATTCAAGCAATTAACACCATGTGTCATACCTTCTGTACACTCCAGGCTATGGCTTTTTGTGGAAATATTGGTACACAGCAGAGATGTATGGATTATTCAGTGTGAATGTTATTCTTTGCAAATTAACTCCCCTTTCTGTTCATTAATTGTTTGGGACCCAGTCATGATTCCTTTGAATGCATCTGTTCATAAGAATTGCATCAAACAGTTATGACCAAACGTTCTCACACTGTACCAGTAGTTGTTTGCAAATGGTATCAATCCATTTAGTGCTTGTTTGTGATGTGTGATTGGCCTCCTAAGCAGAATTTCTGCTTTCCGACTGGATGATAAGAACTTTTAAAGCAGGAAAATAACAAATCAATTCTGATAAACTTTCTGGACAAATAGTTATGAATGCTAAAATTCAGAATGTTCTCAGGATTATCCACCCTGTGATTTTCCGAACACCTGTCAATACCAATAAGAAATCACGATTAAAGCAACTCAAATGCAGAGCTCTTATTCTTGAGGCAGGGCTTCTGCTATTCAACCAATACTAGTAATACTAACTTTTTTTGTTTTTTGGAGGGGGTAATCTCTGCAGGATGTAGCAACTGAAATGTGCCTACAGCAGTGGTTCTCAAAGCCAGTCCACCGCTTGTTCAGGGAAAGCCCCTGGCGGGCCGGGCAAGTTTGTTTACCTGCCACGTCCGCAGGTTGGGTCAATCGTGGCTCCCACTGGCCGCGGTTCACTGCTCCAGGCCCATGGGGGCTGCGGGAAGGGCGGCAAGCACACGCCGCTTCCTGCAGCCCCTATTGGCCTGGAGCAGTGAACCGTGGCCAGTGAGAGCCGCCATCGGCCAAACCTGTGGACGTGGCAGGTAAACAAACTGGCCCGGCCCGCCAGGGGCTTTCCCTGAACAAGCAGTGGACTGGCTTTGAGAACCACTGGCCTGCAGTATACTGGTTGCCAATTCTTAAGACAATTTTTCCCAACAGAACACACTTCCCTTACTTTGAAATATTACCACGATTTCACACAATTGTTCTATATCCCAGATACGGGGCCAGAATCCCCCTCGGTGAAAGTGAACATAACCCCAGTGATGTCACTAGAAGTGCACACACTTACGTCAGTGCTGAATTTAAGCTACAGATGAGAACACGTCTGCTTTTATATGGTGGTTTCTGTGACTGCTCAGAGAGTAGTTTAGGCAGAAGTATTGACAATAAAGGAAATAGGGGTTTTTTTTTTGTGTGTGTGTGTGTCATTGATTAAAACACAGCTTTGAAAACACTGACATTCTTGAAAATACTGTGAGCCTACTTCAGCCTCTGTTTAAGCAGCTGCAAATACTTTGGCTTCCATGGAGTCCCACCTACTTACACTATTTGTGAATGTGGCTCTGTGCTAGTGCATAGCTGACACTTGTGTCTGGTTTCTGCAACCACGTGTTCAAGTCCAGAGATAAAGGGCTAGATTCAGTGCTGCAGTGCGTCAACCTGGGATAATCAACCATGGGAGGATCATCTAGCGTACGTGGATCTTTACGTAGCATAGAGCCTGTGCCTATAAATTCTCATCTCTCCTCCCTCCCCCCCTCAGCTGTTTGCATGGGGAATATGGTTGGGGAAAAGCTAGAACATCCCAACACTTCAAGACCTGCATCTGTCATATTGGCTGCTGGAGCAGCCTATAAGCCAGCTAGTAAGTTACACCTGGGGACTGGCCTGGTGCACAGACAGCCCAGCATTGGAAGAACGATGAGGCAACTCTTGTGCTTTGCTTACAGAGTTATGCTTTGCACTCCTCCGCCACAGATCATGATCTAGGTCATTATGTTAATAAGAATCATTATAACCTTAAAAAATAGCCAAATCCCAGATTTTCCCAAGCACAGGGGCTCTTTACCTTAAAAGACCATTTTGTGTCACTTCAGAGGGAAACTCCGCTGTACTTTTCTCTGTTATCAATCTGCGGGGGAGACCGTAACTGTCTGCAGCACCCCCTAGCCATGCATTAATTGCATTATAAATCACTGTTTAGGTAGATCTGACCATTTAAATAAAACACCACCACAATCCTAGCTGTCTGATTTCATTGCCATAGCGTCTCTACCAGTTTGGGGCTGTTGACTGTCCTCCTTCCCCAGGAAGTCACGCCACCATTCTCCCTCCCTCCCTTCTCTTGTCCCCCCCAGTCAGGGAAAGGCTCCCTGCTTTTTAAGTGGGAGCAGATCATGGCAGATGTATGTTCTCCTCTGGGACTCGACCACCATTTGGTCTAATTACTCCTGACATGTTGCTGTTGCTATTACGGAAGAAATGTCAGGAGAAATTAGACCAAGCGGTTGCGTGAGAAGCAGAGAGAATCCAGTACGGTGTTTCACTTTCCTGAAGAAGTCCTCATTGCTAAGCGCTGCTGCTTTTCCAGCAGAGAGATGGAAGGGAACGGAAAGAACATGAAAGTGAGAGGCTGATCTGTATTGACCACCCTTACCATTGTAATGAAAGAGCTGGAAAGCATTTTTGGGTGGTTCTGTTGTTGAAACTAACATGTCAGGAGAGCTTTACAATGGACATCAGCTCCTATGAAATCCTAGCCAGTCTATTGTGTAGTGGAAACAGTGGGTAACTTTGAGATTCAATGTTTGGAACATTAGAATCCCGCTCTAAAATATTTTGGAGTCTGGAGCAGAGATTTTGGCTCAGTTCCTTATAGAGGAAGGAGTCACTTGCATGTTTTGTTTCCAGATCTGAACTTCATTAAAGTTTAGCAAAGGAGTTGGGCTCTAGGGTTTTGTTTCAGGCCACTTCTCTACTTAAAGCAGAGAATCATGGAGCAATCCAGCCACTTGATGATAATGCTCACTAAGTTCTGTGTATAAGTGTTTAGTCACAGGTTTTAGCTGCTTAGCCACACTACATTTCCTTAGACCAAAACATCTTTGAAAAGGCAGGGAAAAATGTTTTGTGTGAGTGCAATATTTAACACATTCACCCGAGCCATCCCTTCCTTTTATAGTTCATTTTAACATGCTTGAGTTAGTGTCAGCTTTAGGACCCTGCAGGAGCCCAGAATTTGCAGCAACTTTCAAGAAACTGAAAAGAGTAGCTAGAATGGGGCAAATACTGATTTTTTTTTTCATGAATATTTATTTAAACTTTCAGGTGACTTCTTTTGGAACATGCTTGCACCCCTTTCCTGTTTTTAAGTTCTGCAAATATGTGAGCAACTGAGTTTTAGTGACACAAATATTTGTAGAGAATGAATTTCAAGTGTGTGCCTGCACGGGTTTTCAGAGAAACTAGATTTAAAATTTGCATGCAGAAGTCACACATGAGTTTGCATGCTCACCTGTCAAGTGAGAACATAAAAAATATCTGACTGTGACAGAGTAGCGGGTGCTTGGGCGCTAAACAGAGATGCGGAGCTATTCTGCTGACTCATTCTGGAAAGCCAATGAGATGGATCATATTAATTCCAACTCAAGAGTTTTTCCAAGGCAGAAGGAGCTAGCAGGATCCTGCAGGGATTAACCAGTGTCAGAAAGAAGTTCGGGCTGAGATGTGCGTGTTTGTTTTTAGCAAATGAAACTCCAGGAAGTGGGTAAGTTTGGACACTACATACTGCATGTAGGTAGTGTGTAGGATCACGATAGGAATGCCATCTGCTTACAGTGACTCTTCACCAGCTAACAGCTTGTCTGCACACACGCTTGCTCTGCTTTAGTTAAACTGATGCAAACCTCTGCATGGGGTTTGAGTTTTTGTTCCCTTGATCATCTTTGATCAGCCTTGTGATCACCCTCCTCCTGTATGATTAACGAGGGGGTAGGGCTGACCCGGGAGAGAAGGGCTTAAAAGCCAGAGGCTGACCCGGTGCTAGCAAATGGGACAGCAAACAGGGGAATTTGAGAGGGAGTTTGTAGAAGGGTATCATCAGTATGGTTAGGAAAGGCAGTACCACTAGTGCCAATACTGCTCCTGTCTCCTCCACTTGAACCTGTGTCCAGACACTGGCCATAGATCATATAATAGAATCATGGAACTGGAAAGGACCTTGAGAGGTCATCTAGTCCAGTCAGTTCCCTGCACTCATGGCAGGACTAAGTATTATCTAGACCAATGCTTCTCAAGCTATCTGATTGCGGGGGGGGACTGGCAATTTTTTTTTCCAGTGTGCGCGCAGACTGGCAGCCGATGGCGCGCAGACCGGTACCAGTCTGCGGACTACCACTTTGACTAGCCCTGATCTAGACCATCCCTGACACATGTTTGTCCAACCTGCTCTTAAAAATCTCCAATGATGGAGATTCCACAACCTCCCTAGGCAATTTATTCCAGTGCTTAACCACCCTGACAGTTAGGAAGCTTTTCCTAATGTCCAGCCTAAACCTTCCTTGCTGCAATTTTAGCCCACTGCTTCTTGTCCTATCCTCCGAGGTTAAGAAAAACAATTTTTCTCCCTCCTCCTTGTAACAATCTTTTACGTACTGGCTAGATGCCTCTATCCAGATCCTGGTGTGGATTTGCAGAGACTGTGGCCTGCATTTCCCTTTCATAGAAAGCCAGACTGTGGAGACTGTGCAGTGTGAAAAGTGTCTGCTGGTGGAAGCTCTCAAGAAGCAGGTGGTAGATCTACAGGCTAGGCTGAGGAGCATCTGTGCCCGTGAGGAATTCATTGAGAATATTCAGATGGAGATCTCCAAGGCTGAGGAAGCTATTCATCTAGGGAAGATTGCTGTCACACCACCAGGAGAAGCAGATATGACTCTGTCACTGGAAGGACACTGGCTGCTGGCTACTTCGGGCAGCAGGCAGTACTCTATCCTGCTCTCAACCCACTGACCTTACTGATGAAGAATCATTGCTGCCCTGGCAACAAGGGATGAGGAATTGTCCCCCAAAGGTGGAGGAGGAGAAGCTCTGTACCCCAAGGCTGGGAGTATTGTGGCTACCATCCCAAGAGGAAACATAGGGTAGTGGTGGTTGATGATCCTTTTTCTGAAGGGGATGGAGGCTCCCAGGGGTCAACCTCACATGGTATCCCGGGAGGTGTACTGCCTGCCACGGGCCTGTATCCAGGATGTTACGCAGGGATTGCTGGGGATCATCGGGCCCTCTGTCTACTTCTCCATGCCACTCATTCATGTGGGCACTAATGATACTGCGAGGTCTGACCCTCAGCAGATCAGAAGTGACTATAGGGCTCTGGGAGTAAGGGTGAGGGAGTTCTGAGTGCAGGTGGTGGTCTCTTTGATCCTTCTGGTCAAAAGTAGGGGCCCAGGCAGAGACAGAGGCATCCTGGAGGTGAAGGCCTGGCTGTGGGGATGGTGTCGCAGGAAGGCTTCTGCTTCCTTGACCATGGGATGCTGTTCCAGGAAGGACTGCTGAGCTGTGATAGGGTCCAACTGTTGAGGAAGGCAAAGAGTATCTTTGGATACAGACTGGCCAACCGAGTAAGGTTAAAAGTAGGTTTAAACTAGGTTTGATGGAGGCAGGAGTCAAAAACCCACAGGTAAGTCAAGAACTTGAAGACCTGGGTGAAGGGTTGGATTCGGCGGGGGGGGGGGGGGGAGAGCATGGGCCATTATAGCAAGAATAAAAGAGACAAGAGGGAACATAGAAGGGTAATCATATCAGTATCTTAGATGTCTGTATACTAATGCAAGTAGTATGGGGAATAAACAGTAAGAACTAGAAATACCAGTGAGTAATCACAATTATGACATAATTGGCATGACAGATAATTCACATGGCTGGAATATTGGTATAGAAGGGTACAGCTTGCTCAGGAAGGACAGGCAGGGAAAAACGGGAGGAGGTATTGCCTTGTATACCAAAGATGTATTCACTTGCAGTGAGATTGAGATGGACATAGGAGACAGACTTGTTGAAAGTCTGGGTAAGGATAAAAGGGGTTAAAAAAAAACAGGGTGATATCATGGGTAGGGGGTATACTATAGACCACCTAATCAGGAAGGAGAGGTGGAGGAGGCTTTTTGTAAAAAACTAACAAAACCATACAAAGCACAGGACTTGGTGGTGATGGGGCACTTCAACTACCTCCATCTGTTAGGAAAGTAATTCAGCAGGGCACAGATTAGCCAACAAGTTCTTGGAATGCATGTGGATGACGGGGGGAAGTGGTAGATGTGGCTTTAGTAAGTCTTTTGATATTGTCTCACATGACCACCTTTATAAACAAACTAGGGAAATACAGCTTGGATGGAGCTACTATAAGGAGGGTGCATAACTGGTTGGAACACCGTTCCCAAATAATAATCAGTGGTTCACAATCAGACTGGAAGGGCATAACAGATGGAGTCCCACAGGGATCAGTTCTGGGTCCAGTTCTGTTCAATATCTTCATCAATTATTTACATAACGGCACAGAGAGTACACTTATCAAGTTTGCAGACGATACCAAGCTGGGAGGGGTTGCAAGTGCTTTGGAGGACAGAATTAAAATTCAAAATGATCTGGGCAAACTGGAGAAATGGTCTGAAGTAAATAGGATGAAATGCAATAAGGAAAAATGCAAAATACTCCACTTAGGAAGGAACAATCAGTTGCACATGTACAAAATGGGAAATGACTGCCTAGGAAGGAGTACTGTGGAAAGGGATTGGGGGGTCAGAGTTGATCACAGGCTAAATATGAGTCAACAGTGTGTAAGCAGAGTCTGAATGAGCTCTCCCCTGATGTCTAGTGGTGAGCTGTGGAAAAGGACTTCAGGAGCTGATCTCGTTTGCATGGACACACCCACCCTGCCTAGGTGCTCAGAACGATCGGATTGCTTGCCCAAATGATCACTTGTGGTTGTTGTTGGATCCCCAGTTTCCTTGTTAATGGGGCAGGAATAATAAAGGGTTGTTATCTTTTGTGTAAAATGAGGGCAGCAGTACTGTACCTGGTATACCCCAATGGAGGGACTCACCCTCAACTGAATGGCACTCGCTAGGCAGGGGATATGGGTTCCAACGCCCAATGAGTGGAGAGAGGGTGGGGATAGGTATCTAAACCTGGTGATGTGGGCCCTATTTAAGGGTTCTAGACGTTGTTTGACCTGTCTTCTTGCCATGATATAATAAAAGAGCTAATTTAGACTCAATTGAGAGTCTTGTTATAAGCTGCAGAGCAGAAATCACTGATACCTAGGTCTAAGTATTAGACCTACTTTGGGACAGTGTTTCTATTGCAAGAGACTGCCTGGTGTTTACCAGCAGTGAGGCTCCCCCACTAACAGCTGAAATCACTGAGAGCTGTGTTAAGTGTGGGGGCCCTGAAGATATCTTGGCGAGTGGTCAGGCTGGTGGAGAGGTGTGGTGAATCGCCAGAAGGGTGGCTGGTGAAGAGGCCCAGAGAAGAGCCCCGCAGAGAGGCATGGCAATTGGCCATTGGGGTGATGAGCGAGTGCCTGAGCAGTGGAGCGTGTAACGTGCCTCCTTGGGGGGGCCCCCCCCCTTCCACCCAGGGTGGGAGGTGAACTCTGTGGATGAATCTCTGAACTCTGGGGCTGCACTGGCCAAGGGCAGCAACTGTGAGTAGGGTTCAGAGAAGGGACAGGCACGTTAAAGGGACTCTTGGGTTGCTGGACTTAAGAACCTGAGGGGAAAAGGACACTGCCCAACTTACTTGGGGGTGGGTTTTTTGCTCATGCTTTATGTTTATGAACCTTAGTTGTGGTGGTTTCCAAATTAATGCTGAGTTACTTCCGTTCTTTTAATAAAAGTTTTTTTTTTTTTTTTTTTTGCTACACTCAGACTCTGTGCTTGCGAGAGGGGAAATATTGCCTCTTAGAGGCGCCCAAGGGTGGTGTATAATTGTCCCAGGTCACTGGGTGGGGCTCGAGCCTGTTTTGCGTTGTATTGTTGAAAAGCAACCCCTAGATACTGAACCCACCCCTTGTTGCTTCTGGCTTCACCTAGCAGAAGGGTTACAAGTGTAACACTATTGCAAAAAAAAAAAAAACCAACAAAACTCTGCGATGTATTAGCAGGAGTGTTGTAAGCGAAGCACGAGAAATAATTGTTCTGCTCTACTCTGTGCTGATTAGGCCTCAGCTGGAGTCCTGTGTCCTGTTCTGGGCACCACATTTCAGGAAAGAGGTGGGCAAATTGGAGAAAGTCCAGAAGAGAGCAACAAAAATATTAAAGTTCTAGAAAACATGACCTATGAGGAAAGATTGAAAAAAATTGGGTTTGTTCAGTCTGGAGAAAAGACTGAGAGGGGACATGATACCAGTTTTCAGGTAGATAAATGATTGTTACAAGGAAGAGGGAGCTATATTGTTCTTGTTAACCTCTGGATATAGGACAAGAAGCAATGGGCTTAAATTGCAGCAAAGGCGGTTTAGGTTGGACATTAGAAAAAACTTCCTAACTGTCAGGGTGGTTAAGCACTGGAACAAATTGCCTAGGGAGGTTGTGGAATCTTCATCATTAGAAGTTTTTAAGAACCGGTTAGACAAACACCTGTCCGGAATTGTCTAGTTATTACTTAGTCCTGCCTTGAGTGCCGGGGACTGGACTAGATGACCTACTGAAGTCCCTTCTAGTCCTACACTTCTATGATTCTATGGGCACTCTTAAATCAGTTTAGAAGTGGCTATTAGATCAATTTAGCTTAAATTAGTTCCTTACTAACTTAAATCCAGTTAGTTTAAGTCATTTCTTCACTGATTTGAGAGCATCGTTATGAAGGAAACTGAAAAAAATAGGAAGGGCAAGAATGGAGGAGACCAAAAAAATCAGGTTTTTTCCCACATTTTCGTGATTGATACTAAATTAGTAAACATATTTGCTCAGATGGGTCATGGTCTCCATTGGGCAGGAGACCAAATGTTAGTGGAAGTGCCATATAGGAACCCTATGGGATGTGCCTCTTTGCCAGTGAAGAATACCACAGGGATTTTATTATGCCATGGTACCTTATTGAGGGAATGAAGTGCTCCTCCCATCCGCTATGGGAGAACAGGACAAAAGAGGGAGGAGTGAGCTGGAACAGAGCTTGTCTGAGTTGGAGGATGGAGCCCTCCTATATATACCGTGGGGATTCTGAATGTATGAATGGGCAGATGCAGATACCTTTCTGACTTATGAAATAAAGGTAGGTCCAGATGCCAGTGGCATGATCTGTGCCCTTACAGTTGATGGATGACCTTGATGGCACAAGGTATTGGTGATCTCTAATCACAGAGATGGGGACTCTCAAAGGATACTCAGGCACCCAACTCCCACTGAATTTTAATGATATATGGGTGTCCAACTCCTGAGTTCCTTCGAAAAACCCTGCCTTAGCATACACCCTCCAAGAACCCTTCACAGTGTTTGTGTATTTGCTGCAATTTTATTAATTTACAAGGATAACTTCAATTAGGAGAGCTCGTTAATTTATAAAATTTTACTTATTTACATTGCTTCTTAGACAGGGACTTCACTGAGCACGATGCTAACAAGCTTAGGCATTACAAACCCCCTAGCTGCTGCTGTTAATGTGCAGGCTGAGAGCAGTAATTGGAGGGAGACACTTCCACCTGGGAGCTGCACTCTAGTTTCCAGCCACTGGGCCCAGTTCTGCAAGGTATGGATCTCCCACTGAAGTCAATGGGAGTTCTGCCTGGAGAGAGCTTTCAGGACTAGATCTCTTGCTTTCTACTGTAGAAGCCCATTTGAAATAACAATGGCGAAACAAGTGGTTCTTCATTAATAACTGTGTAAATAACAGACACGAGGGACACAGCGTTTGCCTTAAAATGCAGCATGATGCCTAAAATGTGCACCTCAGCCGCAGACTCTTTATCTGCGCAGTGTGTTTGTTTTCAGTGGGAGGTATGGTAATGCACATGGATAGGTGAGTACACGCTGAGCACATCCCATCTAGGAATCTCAAACACCTTTGCAAGCTAATTAAGGTTCAGATCACTCCAAATGGGAGAGGAGTATGAGCCTCACTTTTCAGATGGGGAAACTGAGGCACATAGTGGGAAGGTGATTTGTAAAAGCATGCAACAAGTCAGTCACAGAGCCAGAAAGATCCAAGGTCTTGTGACATCTAGGCCTGTGCTTTAACAAGACCATCCCTGCTCTCATCTGCTGCTCATTCATATAGGAGCATCCAAATTAATTCATTGCTAGTGAATTTTACTTGCAGTGTTTTATTAGCACATGCTATTAACAGGGCTAGTGTGGGAGGTAGCGAGAGATAAGCACCACTGATGTGCCCAGCATGGTAGGTGCTAGCTGATTCTTCTTGAGGGAATAAACTAGAGATGTGCTGAATGAGTCGATTTTCCTCCCCTGCTGTCGCTTTATCAATACATCACCATCAGTACTGACTCTTCACGGGGAAACGTTTCTCATTCATTCTGGTTACTGAGTGTTTGCTCAGGGCTCTTGGTGAAACTTCTCTCCCTGCTGTGCAGACACTCTCAGTACACGGACAGCAGGGTTCATGCTGGAACACTGACAGCTCCTGCCGGCTGGATTCAGCTGGGCAATAGTGGTGAGGCTGGGGTGGGAGTGGTTAAAATAGCAGCAGGTTCCCTTACTGGTATGGGCCACATAGGGAATGCCTCTGCCTGCAGTACACAAGAGACAACATCTAGCCGCTAAAAGCGACAGGTAAGAGAGATGAAGGATTTTTCATATAATATTTCCATTTTTGGTTCACAAAAAGAAAAGGAGTACTTGTGGCACCTTAGAGACTAACCAATTTATTTGAGCATAAGCATCCGATGAAGTGAGCTGTAGCTCACGAAAGCTTATGCTCAAATAAATTGGTTAGTCTCTAAGGTGCCACAAGTACTCCTTTTCTTTTTGCGAATACAGACTAACACGGCTGTTACTCTGAAACCTGTCATTTTTGGTTTGATTTGTCTGTGGTTTTTCTCCATGGTTGGCTGCCTGCAATACTGCATCCAATGCATTTCCCCTCCCCCCGCCCCCCAGCTGCCCCCTGGGATGCTGTGTCCAACAGGATACCTTCCCCCCCACAGGTTGCTCTTTGCTCCCTGGAATGTTGCATACAACTGGGCCCCCCCCAGGTGGCTCTCAGCTCTGGGGATTCTGAGCCCAACAGGGCCCCCTGGGCAGCTCTCTGGTTCCTTAAACTGTTCAACATGGGCACACAAATTTGAAGTATTGTCTCTTTGCTGTATTGGGCACCAGCTCCCTAGAGAGCCAACAGCCATGGGGGCAGCCTACAGACATGGAGTGATCCTGGAAACCACATTTTCAATTTCCTTCCAGGGCAAGAGGAAGAGGTTGTTGGGTGGGCAGACAGGGAGAGGGTGGGACAATGTTTTTGCACAGGGAGGAAGCCCACTCAATGACATTCCAAAATATAACCTCTTGCAAAATATGACATTATTGCAGATTCTTCCTTCACCAAGAGTCATTAGGGGACCACAAATGTCTTTGTACCCACTGGTGCAGGGAAGGGATTTGTTTCTTTACCAAGCCAACTCCCCAAAATCTAACTCTGAAGCGCAGATTTTGCAGATTTCACCCTGGACGGTCAGGCCACAGGTAACTGCTAGAAGGTGTTAATGTGTATGCAAGGAGGTTGCTAGGAAACTTGTGTGAGCTAAAGGAAGATATGCCTCTAATAGGGGCAGTGACAGGACTTAAAGTGTTTGCAGCTCTTATAAGGTTATTGTATATGTGGAATTTAGTGACGGAAGGGAAGGGGTATGGGGAAGACCATCTGGGATCAGTGTTTGGTCCTCTTTGATGTTAGCCTGCCCTGCTTAAATATGGGCATCCACAAATCATGTGATCTATGTTTCTGCCCCCCTCAATCTTCCCTAATAAGATTCTTCTGAAGTTTCATCCCAGATGGCATTCCCCAGAGACCATTAGCCCACACCGCTAACTTCAGGAAAGGGTAAGTAAACCCCTGCATTCTGGACTGGATTGCAGGCACTGAACTCCTCCATTCCACTGGAAACTGGGCACCTGCTGGCTGGTAGCTGGAGGCTGGGTCCTGTCTCAAGCCTGGATCTAAAAGGTGATTTTGTTCCTCCCCTCCCTGCGATGACAATATTCTGAGCTGCTGGTGGTAGCGAGGGAGGTGGTGGTGCCAAACCCCTCTCATTCGTGACTCCAGTGTGCTTCTTGGGCCTTACTTCACATTCGCCAGAGATAGTGATTTGCAGGTTGGAGACCCTCCTTCTTGAGGGGCAATGGAGAGCAAATATTGCCTGGGGTGGTGTAATGTGGCTATCTTCATTACTTCTTGCAAGCTAGAGGGACAAGCCTGACTAATACTAAGATGGGAGACCTCTGAGGACAACCTAGGATACTGCATTTTCCAAACATTTGAAAGCTAAGGTCTCCTTTGGCAACCCAAAAGCCTTAATGTAATCTTCCATGCCTTTCCCCCCAGCTAAACCTTCATGTCTCCCCTCACAAAGGGGCATACTTCACACTTTGGGAAACGCTGCAATAGGTGGTGTCATAAACATAGCTAAGGGTAGCATAAAATCCCTCCTTTACCTGTAAAGGGTTAAGAAGCTCAGATAACCTGGTTGGTACCAAACCAAAAGGACCAATAAGGGGAGAAGATATTTTCAAATCTGTGGGGGGAAGGTTTTTGCTTTGTCTCTTTGTGTGTGTTCTCTCTGAGACAAAGAGAGACCAAGCAAGTAATCTAGCTCTTACTGAATGATACATCTAACTTACAGAAATAGTAATAGCAAGGAAATACATTGGAGTATCTTTTGTTTTAGCTTGTGAATTTTCCCTGTGCTAAGAGGGAGGTTTATCCCTGTTTTTTGTAACTTTAAAGTTTTGCCTAGAGGGGAATCCTCTGATTACCCTGTAAAGTTACCTTCCATCCTGATTTTACAGAGGTGCTTCTTTTACTTTATTATAAAGTTCTGTTTTTGAAGAATCTGGTTTACCTATTTGGTATGTTATTCTCAAGCCTCCCCAAGAAAGGGGGTGAAGGGACTTGGGGGGGGGGGATAGTTTAGGGAAACAGGAACGCCAAGTGGTCCTTTTCCTGAATCTTTGTCTAACTCACTTGGCGGTGGCAGCAGTACCCATCCAAAGACAAGGAAGGATTTGTGCCTTGGGGAAGCTTTTAACCTAAGCTGGTAGAAATAAGCTTAGGGGGTCTTTCATGTGGGTCCCCACATCTGTACCCTAGAGTTCAGAGTGGGGAGGGAACCTTGACAGGTGGTTATGACATGCAGGGTGCAATCGGGGCCAGTGAAGGGCTGTCACCCTTGCCCTGCAACGTGGGGTTCCTCACAGTGCTTTGCTGCTGTAATTCCCATGCCAAGCCCCTCACAAGCACGATGAAGGTCAGACCCTGAGTGTTTGTGTAAAGCCATAGCCCTGGTCCAGCAGCTCTGACCCCAGCAGCATGTCTGCAAACACCAGCCACACTCTGGCTTCCAGCAGCCTTGCTTACTGCTTGCAGGGCAGGGCCATCCCTAGGCAGGTGTGGGGCCTGGGGAAAATCAGCCTGTATGGGCCCCCCCTTAACATTTTTATACAGGTGAAATCTGGCTACCATGAACTTCAAGGGCAGCTGCTGGCCACAGGTTAAATATTGATAATGCCCTGTATAATTATAATATATTATATTGTAGTTCTCTTTTATAATTATAATGAGGTTCATATAATTAAAAAAACAAAACAAACCACCGATCACGATTAGCATCGCACCGCACCGCTTACATTCTGAAATCCACTTTCCTGGACTTTCTTGCAGCAAACTCACTTCCTCAGTACCCACAGTGGATTTTTTAAAAATGTAATTACGCATTCGCAACACTGAGAGCCCCCGTCTCAGGACCTGGGTGGCTCTTAGAGGACCTAGATGTGCCCTGGTGCTGGGGAACCCTCCAGCATGGAGGAGGGGGCTCTAAGATCTGTTTTTTCTCTGGGAGCTGGGAGGGGAGGCAGAAAAGCAGATGGGATGGAGGACCCCAGTCCCGGTGGGTGGTGGTGAGAGCAGAGTTGTGAGACCCCAGGTCCTCGTACTGCGGGGAGGGGGACCCCCAAGACTGGAGAGCTGAAAGGCAAGGAGGACCCTGATGTAGGAGTGATAAAGGCTGGCCCTGGCCTGGAGTTGGCATTGGAGGACCCCAACCAGTGCTGGGAGAAGGGAGAAAGCGCAGTGGACGGGGAGGTGTTGGGTACTGGGGGGACACGAGTGCTGGGCGATGGGCAAGGGACGATGGAGACTACTGGCTGGCCCTCACCTGTATTAGGGATGAGGGGACCCCCTGTGCTGGTGGAGGGTCCTGCCAGAAAAGGGAAGGGTCCATCCGAGGTGGAAAGGCAGGGTCAGCCTGCCCTGCCACTAGTGGTTGGGGGCACTAGGACCCTGTGGTGGCAGGCAACACCAGCAGTGTGGGCTGGGGCTGGGTCGCTTGCTGCTGCAGAGACTGAGTCCGAGCCTAGGGGGCTGCGGGCAAGAAAAAGAAATAAACACCTGGGCCGGTGAGTGCAGGGCACAGGCCCAACCCCTGCTGCCGGGTGCCAGGCCCCCTACTAGTCCCTTGGGTTGCAGTGGCTCCCTGCATCTCCCTGAAGCGCGGGGCCTGGGGCAGTTGCCCCAGTCCATCCTATAGACAGGATGGCTCTGTTGCAGGGTGACCCCCAACACGCTCCCACTCCTGGATTTTCCTCAAATGTGTGTTCTGCACTGTCCAGCCCTCTCCTGGACAGCCCAGATATATTAGGTCCGATGTCCCTCTGAGAAGATCAACATACAACAGTCTGCTCCCTTAAATGGAGTTCCCGAAACCATTCACAACACTGGATTAGTTTTAATTAAAGAATAGAACAAGTTTATTTATCTACAAGCAGAGAGATTTTAAGTGAGTACAAGTAACGCGGCATTAAAATCAGAAATGGTTACAAGAAAAATAAAGATAAATGCTTTCTAAACTTAACAAGCTGGATTTGGTTCAAGGTGAAGTTCTTATCCAGGTTCCCAGTATCATTGCTGACCAAGTTTCATGTCAGACTCTCCTCCCAAAGTCAAAAGAAACAGCCTATGTTCTTCTTAGGTGGAAGAGAGACAGAGAGAGAGACAGGGACAGATAAGTTGGGTGGTTTCCCCCCCTCACTTTTATAGTTCAGTTGCCCTTTGAAATGCATTTTCCAGAGGGTTACCTGCAGTTAAAGTTCATTTGAACAGAAAAGAAGGCGCCATGTTGTCTGATGGTGAAAGAGGTTCCATGCTGTTTCTTCTCACTGGTTTGCTGAAATGCAGATTCTCCTGTCTTCCCTCCTCTTGCTGTTTACACCTTATATATACATTGAGGTAAACACACATTCTTTGTTTAAGACCTGCTTGACCAATTCTGCCTCATCAGAGCTACATGGGTTTGAATGTGTACCGCCAACATCATTCAGGGGGAATTCATAACTTTACATATAATGTTGCTATACACATTCCCCTCTATTCGACGTGGGTGAGGCCTCATCTGGAGTACTGTGTCCAGTTTTGGGCCCCACACTACAAGAAGGATGTAAAAAAATTGGAAAGCATCCAGCGGAGGGCAACAAAAATGATTAGGGGACTGGAACACATGACTTATGAGGAGAGGCTGAGGGAACTGGGATTGTTTAGTCTGCAGAAGAGAAGAATGAGGGGGGATTTGCTAGCTGCTTTCAACTACCTGAAAGGGGGTTCCAAAGAGGATGGCTCTAGACTGTTCTCAGTGGTAGCAGATGACAGAACAAGGAGTAATGGTCTCAAGTTGTAGTGGGGGAGGTTTAGGTTGGATGTTAGGAAAAACTTTTTCACTAGGAGGGTGGTGAAACACTGGAATGCGTTACCTAGGGAGGTGGTGGAATCTTCTTCCTTTGCAGTTTTTAAGGTCAGGCTTGACAAAGCCCTGGCTGGGATGATTTAGTTGGGGATTGGTCCTGCTTTGAGCAGGGGGTTGGACTAGATGACCTCCTGAGGCCCCTTCCAACCCTGATATTCTATGATTCTACCAAGATATTGTTGACCAGTGAGTTATTAGTTTTCCAATGAGACCTCACAAGACATATTTTGCACCAAGATTACTACAATGGTGTGTAGGGTGTGAATACGGGGTGCATTCTGTCACAGTGATGCTCTTCCCTCTGCCAGGGTATGAGTCAAGGCCCTGCAGCATGGAACGTGTGGCACTGGGCAGCTGGAATTGCCACCGAAACGTTGATTCATTAAAATTCCCACACTCTGTAAGAGATGGGGTGTTAACTTTGGGATCCTGGCCAACTTCCAGCTTACACTCTGCCTTCCTAAAATTCCCCCAGCATTTTCAATTGGATACAATATCCTTCTTCACCTTTTGCCATAGCCTGCTATGCCATGGCTAATGATGGCAAGAAAAATGTCAACAAAAAGTTGTACTTGAATATTCCGTTGTCGTTTCCCACCAGCTCTACTATGCCCTGTTCAATGCCTGCTGTGTTCCACCCCAGAGGTGGCAGTGCTGCTGCTTGGATGAAGTGATTCCATTGTGTGAGTGGGTGGGGTGGCGGGGTATAAAGTTTTGATGGGTGTGAGTTTGGGATGGTCACATTGGTCATGCATGGCAAGGCTATGAATCAGTTATGCAGCTTGTCCTGAATAAGTGCTGATAAACCTTTACCCCAGCTAATCTGGATGTGCCACATTACCCCTAACATTTAACAATGTTTTGGCAAGCTTAAAACAAATGTTTATTGGGGTTATGTTTTCCATTGCCCTGCCTGTGAGCCCAGGTGCCTTCGTTTCTGTGAGTCCACCTGTGCAGGGCTCAAAGGCAGGAGCCTCATTTGCTAGGGGCTAGAGGGGCATTTGCTCCCTCAGACCTTGGTTTGTGCCCCCCACCAGACTTTTCACTGGTCTATTTACTCCATTATGTCTTCCATTGTTACCCTCTCCCTCTAACTTTGCAGGATATAAGATGATCTTTGTGCAACTCCTCAGAAGATAGTGATCTTGTTGTCTTGGACTCTCGGACATGGTCATTAGGGAAGCAATAGAGGTCAGATCAATGGGAATGGGAATTCCTCTGAGAAATGACAGAAGCAGATTGAAAGCAGTGAGGAGAGCAACACAAGGATGAATAGCCACTAATGCTCCCGATGACAGTAAACTCCCTCCATGCCACTTGCGTGACTGGGTTTTCTAGATGCTGATGGTTTTGCTCATGAGAAATATCCTCGTTCCTTCTACCTAGTGAACCTGAACTGGAATCATGGTAATATGGGTTAGTGAGTGAACCTGCCTGTAAAGGAAACTGCCTTGCTCAAACAGACTAACATCCCTGACTAAGGTGGTATGTCAACATTGACGCCATCACTCTGCAGCTCTTTACGATATTTTACGATACACTTTTAGCTGCAACATTTTGCAGGTAAACTTCTTCCATGGGTGCACTGGGATCTCCATATGTCACCTCTGGGTGTGTGGGCTGTTGTTCACTGAACAGCTTGTGCTCCCAGTGTTAGATACTTAGGAAGTCTCACTGCATAAATCAGTACAACTTTGTGCCTCTGTCAGGTGTTTGTTTTCCTGTTGGCTTCCCTTGTATTTCAGACCAGACTGCTTCTGAATGCAGAAGGCCACGGTGTTGTTTTGTGTGTAAATGGGATGCTGGCTTCCTAAAGGGTTGTTATATAGAGCTTGCAAACCAGGGCAGGCATTTGCCCATTGTGTCTGCATCCCAGTCAGAGCATCTACTCAACCCAGCTGTGAAGTCCTGGAGCTTAATTTCTGACATTATATTCACAGCAGGCTTCTGCCTGATCCTGCATGCAGGATTATGATTTGACTACAGGATAAAGTAGATAAGAAACAAGGTTGGGAGGGAGAGAGTTGACAAGTAAATGTTTGTCTGCCTAGGGCCAGAGTCTGCTCTGTTAGTTTGGGCTCTGACTGGTGGGACTGAGATCAGGCCTATGGTCTCTTTCCTGTGTCAAAGTTTTTCTTTGTAAGATACCTTTTGAAAAGCTTGTTTCATACTTCATTGAAGTTGCCCATCTAGAGAAACCAATTTGTTCTGTGATTCAGCTCAGAAGTTGCTAGCACTAGTGAGGGGGAGGGATAGCCCAGTGGTTTGAGCATTGGCCTGCTAGACCCAGGGTTGTGAGGTCAATCCTTGAGGGGGTCATTTAGGGATCTGGGGCAAAAATTGGGGATTGGTCCTGCTTTGAGCAGGGGGGTGGACTAGATGACCTCCTGAAGTCCCTTCCAACCCTGATATTCTAGGATTCTATGAAGGATCTGTTCTTGGAGATCACACCTCCCTGAAGCTGTTACATGCTGTAGTGTATCTGGTGGAACTATAATTGACTACATTCCTATACTTAAAAGAAGGAGTTTGTGATATTTTAAATTAGGAGTTGAAAGGGAGGGGAGTATTGCTGTTGGAAAACAGGACACTGAGCTTCACCCCAGTGGATAGAATGTGTGTGTGAACTTTAGACCTCGATTCTTATATGTTTCAGCTTAAGTCTTTGCAGAATCAAGGTCCTATTTACCACATAGCAATGCCTGCATTATACTATAATTCTCTCTTATTCACTAGAATTCTGCTGACAATACTACAGAAGTGGTGTTGTAGCCATGTTGGTCCCAGGAGATGAGAGAGAGACAAAGTGGGTGAGGTAACAGCTTTTATTGGACTGAGCTGAGCTGAGGAGCTCTGTGGAACTCAAAAGCTTGTCTCTTTCACTAGCAGAAGTTGGTCCAATAAAATAAATTACCTCACAGTTAGAGAAGTTATTTAGACTTTGTCCACGCACACAGAATACCGATTTAACTGAACTGGTCCAACTCCCTAGTGTAAGGACTTTTACGTTGATTTAAAAGTGATTTAGTTTGTCAATTCTTTATTGACTTAAATTAACAATATAAGGCACCTGTGAAATGATTTGAGAGTCTATACCACGCATTATCTCAATTTAACTAAATCACTTTATAAACAAATTTAGTTAAACTGGTGCAACTTTTGTGTGTAGACAAGGCTTCAGTGGAGCTGATCAAATATAACTTTAAAAATTTCTCCATTTTTTAAAGAAAATGTTATATTATAACTGTTCGTCCAAAAAAGTTTCATTTTTGAAACAAGAAATATTTTTTAAATTAATCTTTTGGTCTGCTTAGTTACATGGTGGGATATTTTTTTAAAAAAAATATTTTTTTTTTGGAAAATACATTTTCAGAAATTTCTTATTTCAAAAACACTAAACATTTTTTTCTATGAAAATTTTCAGTAACAAAAAACACCCTCTTCCCCCAAAAAATCAATTGAAAATTTTGACTGGTTCCATTTCTAAGTAACATCTCATATTTTAGAGGCGTTTGAGGGCAGCTGATTGTTGTATTTGGGGAATAATAATTAAGAGTTCTGAGCTGAATTAGAAAGAATAATATTTATTATTTAATATCTAGTGATAGTGTGATAGCCCTACATGGGACTGAAAGGGTTAAGGTGGCCAGGCAGGCCAATGAATTCCACAGGCTGCACCTGGAGAAAGAGCCAGGGAACAGATGGGCACTGCTAGGAAAGGCTGCAGGAAAGTAGGCAGAAGTCACTCCCTGGGAAGAGGAAGGAGGATTTTGGAGCTGTTACACCCAGAGACAGAAGGGGAAGCAGGCCAGGGAAGGAGCAGTGGGGGCTAAGAGAGGAAAGCTCAGAACTTCTGCGCTGAGGTTCCCTGGATTGGAACCTGGAGTAGAGGGTGGGCCTGGGTTCCCCTACCAGCCACTGAGGGAGTGGCACTGAGTCAGTGGAAGGGAAAACTGCCTAGAGCTGCTAGGGAGGAGGGACTTTGGTACCCCAGAATGGGAGAACACTGAGTGACCAGCCGGAGGGCTGAGTCACAAAGAGGACACTGCGGTTCCTGGAGCGAGAGAGGGGCTGCAGACCAGGAGACACTGAGTGATGGAGTGCAAACTGCCGGAAAGGAGGTGTCGACCTCAGGAGCTGATCCCCAGAGAGACCAGGAGGAGGTGCCACAGCAGCGGTGAATGGCACGCCCCTTGACAGACAAAAATGCCCAGAGGCCCCAGTGGAGATCAGGCTCCCATTTGCTATTCATTGTAAAAACTTATAGGAAGAGCTTACAATCTAAGCCCTTGTCTACACTACAGAGTCTTGTCAACAAAAGGCAGCTTTTGTCGACAAAACAGCGGATGCGTACACACTACAATGCAACTTTTGGTGGCAAAAATGCCCTGTTTTGGCGACAAAATAAAACCACCCCCATGAGAGAGACAAGGCTTTTTGCACAAAAGTTTTGTCAAGAAAATGCCAGTGTAGACACTGCACTTAATTTTATTGCTTTAATTGGCCTCCAGGAGGTGTCCCATAATGCCCATCCTGCCCGCTCTGGTCAGCAGTTTGAACTCCACGGCCCTGCAGCCAGGTAAACAATCCTCCACTTCTCCCCCTTTAAAGCCCCGGGAAGTTTTGAAATTCCATTTCCTGTTTGCTCAGCATGGAGAGGTCTCATCACATCTTTCCTGGTGACCATGGCAGGGTATTGCAGCAAAAGCTCTCCCACTTGGACCTCTGCGGAGCTGCTGGATCTGCTCCGTATTTGGGAAGTGGGGGCTGTGCAGTCACAATTGCACTTCAGCCATAGGAATTGTGATACCTATGGACAGATTTCTGGAGGGTTGTGCAAAAAGGGGTGTGACCGGGCCGCAGTGCAGACCGAAGATAAAGGAGGTGAGGTAGGCATACCATAAGACAAGGGAGGGATACCATCGCTCCGATGCTGCACCCAAGATCAGTTGGTTCTATAAGGAGCTGGATGCTGTCCTCAGCGGCAACCCCATCTCGACCACCAAGAGCCCCGTGGATACTTCGTCGGGCCTGGAGATGGAAGCAAGAGGACTTAATCTGGAGGCTGAAGTCACTGATGAAGAGGTGGAGCCCAGTCACCCAGTGGGGCAGGCAGGAACTGTTCACCACTCTGGAGTTCTCTCAGCAGTTGCTCTCTGGTGAGCAAGAAGCAGGATAGAAGACACTTGGTAAGTGGCTGTGGTTTGTGTAGTGCAGAGGTGTGTGAAAGTAGAATGAATTATATTGAAATTATAATTCATTAAAGAAATGCTACTTGAAGGGTTTGTTGAAATATAGTTGTCAGGAAGAGAAACGTTAAGGAGTGTGAGACAATGGGTCCTCAAACTAATTAACTTAGAGCTCCTACTGAGCTAGGAGATTGGTAAACGTTAGTATGCAAATAAGATATGTATGTATATTTGTCAGTTTCTGCTTTCTTCTGTCTCTTATGTTAAATTGGCTTTGGCTTAGCTGTTTAAATAAGTTATCTTGGGCCTCAGAGAGGGGCTCACATCTGGGTGCATTAGCAAAGCGCTTCGCTAATAAACAGAGTGGTCTGACAAATTATGTGAGTCCTGAATCTGACTTTGACAATTTGGAGGTTCCACCGAGAGGGCAACCGTCTTCACTGGGGCCATGTGACTCCTGACTGTTCTTAGGACGGCCGTGGCAAGCTGGCACCTGGGCATTTGGCCCGAGCGGTCCTCCGCCAGAACGGAACGGTGCATGACCACAGTGAAGTCTATGCCATCGAATCTGTTGGTTCCCACTCTGTTCTGGCAGGGATCCCGGGATCTGACATCAGGAATCTGGTCAGGTAATTATTTCTGTGTTTTGTCCGGACTGAGGACTGTCTTGTCTCTGTGTCTATCTGTCCTCCCTGTGGTGTGTTTGAGTCTGGGCGCCGCCTCCATCCGGGGATCGGCTGACCAAAGGGTTCCTGTCCCCACGGTCTGAGTGAGTGAAATCTGCACAATCGCAGCCGCACTGCGCCTTGGGTAAAACCCTTAGTGTGAAAGCAAGGGCGATTGAGGCAATAGCCTGTGGGCTCCTTTTATGTGTTGCACCGGGCATTGCTCTGACGAACCCGACTTTCCTTCTTGTGTGATTGGTGTGTAAAGTCCTCCTGTATGGGTAACCAGACGTCTAAGTCGGGACAGTTCCCTAAAGGAACGCCGGCTCATTTTATGTATTTTAGGAAGGGTCCGGACTCCTGTAAATTTCTGGAAAAATGGTCTAGGCTAACTCAGGAGAATCCCAAAATTCAGTGGCCGCTGTTAGGATCTTGGGACAAAGACCGAGTAGATATCTTAAAAGACAAACTCGGCCAACCTAAAACTAAATTGGCAAAAGGAGAGGTTGATTGTTTCATGCAGTGGTGGGAAGAGGCAAATCATAGGTGGACAGAATCAAAACTTTCCTCTCTCAAGGATTCAAATGATAAGTTAAAGGATTTATTAGAAGCCTCCTCTCCCACTGCCAGACCAAGCACTCCCCTTTATCCCGTTCTCCGAGAAGATCAGGATCGATCCCATCCCCCTTCATACTCCCATCTCATTGTGGGAAAGGATGAAGAAAACCCCTTGTTAAATTCTGGGGATGACGATGAGGAAGATGCATTAATTGGCCTGGCATCCTTGCATCAGATCAATAGGCAGTCACAACAACTCCCAGGGGTCTCCAGTTCAGACCAGTCCGGATTGTCCAATACCGCCCAGGCCCATTCCTCTGGTACCACTCAGACCGTAAAGAAAAAAACCCCGTTCCCCCGAAACCCTCCAGTCTGCCTGACTCCTCTGTTTTTTCCCCATACATACGAAGATAGCCTGGACACTGATTGGGCCCAACGCTTACACTCTGGCTCTAAACCTATCCAGGCTCCCCTCCGAATCCTGCATACTGGGGGCCAACAAGAGGGTCCCACTTGGAGCTATAAACCCTGGACTCGTACAGAGCTCCTTTCCATTGTAAAAGGCTTTCCAAAGCCCCTGGAAAATCCTACCACGTTTGCAGAGGAGTTTTTGTTAGAGGGTTCATAGGTGTCACACACTGAGGCAGACCTCCGGCAGCTGTGCAGGCTACTGGTAACCCCTAGCGAGCGTGGAAAATGGCTCACAGCAGCCGACTGGCCCATCAGTGAGCGCCATTCAACTTTACCAGACACCGGTCCTGACGCTGAATACCGGAAAAAGTGTAAAGACCGAGCTAAAAACGTACATGAGGCCATCCCTTGAGTATGGACTCCAAAAACAAACTGGACAGCCACACATTGCTGTAAACAGCTACAGGGAGAAAGTCTGGGTGACGATCGCACCCGACTGACTAATGTTTTTCTGCAACATGCTGGTATACAGCAACCGGGTGAAAATGGGAAGGACGCCCTGGCTCATGCGTTTGTTAATGGCTTCCTACCTGCTATTGGCAGTATGCTGAAGCGAATAAGTTTGGGTGGGAAACTGAAACCATGGATAAATTACAATCAGTGGCAGAACACTGCCATCGCACTCTAAAGGGAAAGGAGGAACAATCTTCTCAAAAGTTAATGGCCCTGCAAATACAGCATTATTCAGGGCAAGGTAAACAGTACCGGGGAGGGGGACGTGGTCACGGGAGGGGCCGTGGAACTGGATTTTTGGGTTTTGGGGGTGTTTACAGTAATTACAAACAACCCGGACATTGGAAAAATGAGTGTCCGCGCCGGCCTAATAGCTCTGTAAACAACCAGCTAGACCCCCTGTCGGCACAGCCTGACAGTCCCCAGACTTACTTTGTCCCACAGCAATGACAGAACACCAGGGAACCTCAGGAAATTTTAGCTCCTTTACTACCTCTCACTCCCATGGGTGAATGTGTTTTGACTATTAATGATCTTTCTCTCCCTTTCCTTGTTGATACGGGAGCTTCACTCTCTGCAGTTCGTACTGCCGACCTGCCTGAGGTTCCCCGCTCCGAAAAAACCATATCCGCTGTGGGCATTACAGGAGTCCCAACCCCTTATCCCCTTTCAAAACCTCTACCAGTCCAGGTTGGTCCCCTTTCCGCGGACCATGCATTCCTCCTCTCTGATTCCACTCAGGTGAACCTTTTGGGTCGGGACCTGTTATGTAAACTTGCCTGTACCATCTACTGTTCCCCGGATGGTGTCTACTTACAAATCCCCCAGTCCTCTCTGAGCGATTCTGTAGCCTCCCTGCTATCTGAAACTCCCCTTTCCACTCCAGTCCCCTGCTGCCCATTGGTCCCGTCCCTTGAACACCTAGTTTCACAGGTCCCATCCTCTCTGTGGCCAACCCACCCGTCTGAAGTGGGCCGTTTACATACTGACCCCGTCTGCATTATTGTTGATTCCTCCAAACCTCTGCCTCGCCTGTCTCAATACCCTTTAAACCCCGAAGCAGAGGCTGGAATTGCTCCAGTCATGACCGCCCTGCAGGAACAAGGCATTATTATCCCCTGCTCCAGCCCCTGTAACACCCCTATCCTCCCAGTTCGAAAAGCTGATGGTAAATCGTGGCGGTTTGTTCAGGATCTTCGGGCCATTAACCGCATTGTCATACCTGCCTTTCCCGTTGTCCCTAATCCAGCGACGATTCTGGCTTCTATCCCACCAGATGCAACTCATTTTACTGTTGTCGATTTGTGCTCTACTTTCTTTTCTGTCCCGGTTCACCCTGACTCCCAGTTCCTGTTTGCCTTTTCTTACAAGGGGCAACAGTACACATGGACCACACTGCCCCAGGGGTATACTGAAAGCCTGTCATATTTTTCCCAAGCATTAGCCCGAGACCTTGCTGACCTTGTTTTCCCGTCCAGGTCCGCACTAGTCCAATATGTAGATGATCTACTCCTCTGTTCCCCTTCATTGTCTGCCTCTGAAACTGACTCTTTAGTGCTCCTTACTGCCCTAGCAAATAAGGGTCACAAAGCTTCTCGCTCTAAACTACAACTCTGTCAAGCTTCTGTCACATACCTTGGCTTTCTCCTCTCCCAGGGTTCCCGTGCACTTTCTCCCAGCCGTATCCAAGCTATCCTTAGCTTTCCCCGACCCCGCTCCCCACGCCAGGTCCGGAAGTTTTTAGGCATGGCTGGATTTTGCAGACAGTGGATTCCCCAATATGCCTCCCTTGCACAACCTCTCCAGGAACTCACTCGATTCTCTGTGCCTGACCCCATGCCGTGGCCCCCTGAGGCCAATTCTGCCTTTGTTTCCCTCAAACAGGGTTTGGCTTCTGCCCCTGCCTTAGGGCTGCCTGACTATTCTAAGCCTTTTACCCTTTTCTGCCACGAACAATCTGGGTGTGCACTTGGAGTTCTCACTCAGATGCACGGAGAAAAGAACCGCCCAGTGGCTTATTTCTCTGCCACTTTAGACCCTGTTGCCCAAGGCTTACCCCCCTGCCTGCGTGCTGTGGCTGCTGCAGCGCGCCTAGTCGAAATGTCTGATTCCCTTGTTCTCCGCTCTCTTCTTACCCTCCTGGTCCCTCACTCTGCTACAATGTAACACAGGCCACCTCTCCTCTGCCCGCCTTACCAGGTACGAACTTTTACTACTATCAGCTTCATATATCACCATAAAGCGTTGTTCTCAGTTAAACCCTGCCACTCTCCTTCCTTTGTCTAATGACGGTGATCCCCACGACTGCCTTGCAACTGTCTCTGCTGTCACGGTCCCGCGCTCTGACCTTTCTGATGTCCCTCTCCCTAACTCTGACCTTGTTTTATTTACTGATGGTTCCTGTTTTCGAGATGACCAAGGTCGTCTCCTTGCAAGATACGCTGTAGTTTCACTCTCTGAAACTCTGGAAGCTGCGCCTTTACCTTCTGTAATCTCAGCACTAGTCACTGAATTAGTTGCCCTCACCCGTGCCTGCTTTTTGGTGGAGGGACGCTCCGCCACCATTTACACTGACTCCCGCTATGCTTTTGGGGTTGTACATGACTTTGGTACTCTCTGGCAAACTCGGGGTTTCCTTACCTCTGCCGGTACCCCTATTAAAAATGGGCCCTACATCGCTGCCCTTCTGTATGCAGTTTTACTTCCGTCTGCCCTAACTATTGTTAAGTGCCCTGGCCACTCAATGGCGGATACTGATGTTGCTAAGGGTAACACATTTGCTGACGCTTCTGCTAAACATGCTACTGCCATAGAACCTTCCCCAGATGCATTTCTAGGTTCCCTTTCTGTTTCTATACCGCCGCCGTCCCTCACTGACCTCACCCTGCTCCAAGACTCTGCCCCAGAAACCGAGAAAGAATCCTGGGTTGCCCAAGGTTGCTCTCTACATCCCAATTCTCTTTGGCGCTCGCCTACTGGCGCCTTTGTAGCCCCCTTTTCGCTCTACCCATCTCTGGCCGCCCTGCTACACGGTGTTTCGCATGTCGGAAAGGAGGGGATGGTCTCTGCTGTAACTAAGACAGGATGGTGGGCCCCCCATTTTAGCTCTTTTGCAGCCTGCCACTGTGCAGCCTGTACCATTTGCCAAAGCCATTTTATTGGTAAACCTGTAAAAGTGGCCCAGGGGTTTCGGGGCCTGCCTCAAGCACCATTCTTGCATTGGCAACTTGATTTTGTACAAATGCCTAAGTGTCAACAATATGAATTTATATTCGTTATGGTATGTTTTTATTCTCTGGTTGGACTGAAGCCTTTTTTATTGTCGCAAGGCTGACTCACTGTCTGTTGCCAAATGTTTGTTAAATCATATTATGCCTGCCAAGGGAATTCCTGCTACTCTGTCCAGTGATTGGGGTACACATTTTACTGGACAACTTGTTCAACACCTGGACCGTATATTGCATATCAAACACCTGTTGCACTGTCCCTACCACCCACAGAGTGCAGGTGCAGTTGAAAGACGAAATGGTGTACTTAAGAATAAGCTTGCTAAAATTTGTAACTCTATAGGTTTAAGCTGGCCACTAGCCTTACCATTAGCCCTTATGGACATGAGATCCACTCCATCCCAAAGGCATAAATTAAGTCCCTTTGAAATTGTTATGGGATGCCCTATGCGAGCTATGACTACTATTACTCCCGTTCCAGATTTGAACTTGACTCACAGTGCGCTCCTTCAGTATTGCAAGGGACTAATACAAGCTGTAAGTTACTTCCATGCACAGGTTCGAGCCGCCTGGCCCACGGAACCCACCTCCGACGCTTGCCATAACCTCGAGCCAGGTGACTGGGTCTGCGTACGGCGCCATCATTGAAAGCACGCCTTGGAGCCCCGGTGGTCCTCATCAGGTACTGCTTACTACACAGACAGCTGTTATACTATCTGGCATCGCAGCATGGATACATGCTTCACAGTGTAAGAAGGCACCATCCCCAGAGAACCAATCGTCACCTCAGGACAACGCAGAGTCAATTTTGACTCCAGAAGAAGACGTAGAGGAGCAGACGATGAACAAAAAAACCAAAACAGTAGCGAGCCTAGCGCCTACTGTCTGGTGAGCGTAAAACCGTGACTGCGGTTCCCTCAGTTGAGGTTGTCAGAACCAGAAGAGCCTTGCCTTCAACACGCGCCTCTGCCTGTTCCTCGGCTGCTGGTATCTTACGGTCTGGGGAGACCACGATGACAATTCTTTTATCCAGCAGCAGGTGTGGATAGCTCAGACCCTTAATATTTCTAATTGCTGGGTCTGCAGCCACATCCCAGCCCACTCTCAAACCGGTGTTCCTGTCCTGGCTATCCCACTCAAGTCCCCAGACCTCACTGGAGGGCCTCGTCCGTTTAACAAAATATGGAACAGCAATGACACTTGGGAAGCGGTGGGAATAAATGCATCTAAATGGATAAGTGTGGTGGAGGGAAAAGGTCATTGGTGTTGGGTGTGTAATGGGACAGGGCTGGATCTGGGGAAAAGCCGTTGCCTTCAGCATATTGTGGCCAATGGTGTATGGGATTATTCAAACAAAACTAAAAAGTGGCGGGTCGGGTATGGAGATATGAATTTTTTCTCAACCTGGGATCAAACAGAGAGATCAATCTCATGTTCCCCCTACAGTAACATTAGTGAAAACAATACGATCTTTCAAAGTCATGCAAATAACACCACTCCTCGTAAGGAGAATTACCCTGTACCCTTTGGGGGATACTACTCCTCCTTTGCAAATACCTATATGACAGATGGGTGCAACCGACCCTTCCCGGCCTTAATAGGCCATCACTGGGTGTGTGGGACCAGAGCTTATACCACACTACCAGCTAATTGGTCAGGAATCTGTTATCCCGCCCGACTCTTTCCACAATTCCGAGTGCTAGGAACCTTCCCTCAAGAACGCCTCCGCAATTTCAGGCGAAAAAGAAGGGGCTTAACAGATGCCCAATGGTATGTAAATAACATAAGCCCCTTAACCTGGGAAGAGGCCATTGGCGGTTCCTTAATACCATTAGGGGGAGTAATACACCACGCAAAAAGGCTCCTAAGGTTACAAGCAGTAGTTGAAATAATGGCAAATGAAACCGGAGAAAGTTTAAGAGCCCTGGCCAAAGAAACAAGGGCAATCCGACAGATGGCCCTCCAAAACCGTCAGGCATTGGACATAGTGCTGGCGGCAAAAGGAGGGACTTGTGCTCTCATTGGAAAAGACTGCTGTGTTTATATATCAGACAACACCAATGAGGTAATAGATCGTGCTAGCCACTTAGAACAAATCGCATATCTTCTCCACGAAGAGCCAAGTTCTTTATGGAAGTGGCTAAGTAACCTTTTCAATTTCTCTGGCATAGAAAACTGGTTGTTTCAGGGAGCCCTAACTCTCCTGTTGGGAATCCTAATAATTTTTGTATGGTTTCAGTTACTTTCCTGTTGTATCCAAAATTGTGTCAGGCATGCTACACAGATAGCTGCCCCAAACCAGAGTGCTAATTTGATTATTTTAAATATCTCTGATGAACAAAGCGATAAAGAACTCTTGATATGTGGAATCCAGTCATTGTTGGTCATTGCGTAGCTTGACCAAAAGGAGGCATTGTGAAAGTAGAATGAATTATATTGAAATTATAATTCATTAAAGAAATGCTACTTGTAGGGTTTGTTGAAATATAGTTGTCAGGAAGAGAAACATTAAGGAGTGTGAGACAATGGGTCCTCAAACTAATTAACTTAGAGCTCCTACTGAGCTAGGAGATTGGTAAATGTTAGTATGCAAATAAGATATGTATGTATATTTGTCAGTTTCTGCTTTCTTCTGTCTCTTATGTTAAACTGGCTTTGGCTTAGCTGTATAAATAAGTTACCTTGGGCCTCAGAGAGGGGATCACATCTGGGTACATTAGCAAAGCGCTTTGCTAATAGACAGAGTGGTCTGACAAATTATGTGAGTCCTGAATCTGACTTTTGACAGGTGGGTTCAGGGTATAGAAATGTAGAAGGCTGGCTGCATTTCTGTGTGCTGGACATTTCCCTGTGCAGCTAATCTGTACAGTGGAACAGGGTGTTGATGCACGCTGAGATCTCACGGGAATCCTCCAGAGAGATCTCTAGGAAACTTTCCTGGAGGTTCTCGGCAATCCTCTGCTGAAGGCAATCCTCTGCTGAAGCTGCTTTGTTTCTTCCCCCATTGTAGGAAACTTTCCCACACCATTTGGCAATCACTTGTGCAGGGACCAAAGCGGCACACAGGTGAGCAGCATAGGGACCAGGGCGAAAGCCACAAGCATGTAGTAATGTACCCTCACTTCCCTGCTTACCCTCAAGAGTGAGATCTGCTACAATGACCCCCCACCTGTGGAAAAGTGTGGGAGAATTTAGAATTTTTCCCTAGTTTGCTGCACCGAGTGCTCTTTTCCCCACGTACAGCACCCTGCTCCCCAGCCAATATTCACCATGCTTTGGGTGTTTTCTGAGTTATGTGTTTTGCCAAGAGTCAGTGAGAAAGTGATTGGGGGGAGGGATAGCTCAGTGGTTTGAGCATTGGCCTGCTAAACCCAGGGTTGTGAGTTCAATCCTTGAGGGGGCCATTTAGGGATCTGGGCCAAAAATTAGGGATTGGTCTTGCTTTGAGCAGGGGGTTGGACTAGATGACTTCCTGGGGTTCCTTCTAACCCTGATATTCTGTGATTGTTGTTACCAGAGGTGTATTTTACTGAAATGTTTCAATGCTGTGCGTGAACTTAACAATCATGCTTCTGTGCATTGTTTCTTGTGCTTCTGCAGATGTGGCCTTGAGGGTTAACTCCCACTCCCATCCCCACTGGCAGAGCGTCTCCCCAGATAAGAAAATGTCCAAGACAGAGCAAAGAAGACATATTCCAGGAGGTACTGCAGTTCTCCAATTCAGAGAAAAGGGGACATAGGGAGTGGAGGGAAGCTGAAAGACAGTGAAGAAAAGAAAATCAGGAATTTGTTAAGGATTATGCAGATGATTAAAGTCATGATGGAACAAACTCAGATGCTGAAGTCCTTCATAATGCTGCAGACTGAGTAGATGCATGCCTTCCCTCCCTTTCAGCACATTCAAAACTTTCTTCCATGCCCCAGCCCCACAAACTCCACCCGCACAGTCCTTTCAGCTTTCCGGGACTTCTCAGTTTCCCCTTCACTACTCCCCCTCAGACAACATTCAAAATGATAGCTGGACCTACACACAGCTCTGAAAATCTGCCCTTCCTTGGTACCTCCTTTCCCACCAAGCATCTTTGTGTGTGTGTGTGGTGGTTCTTGTGCAATAGAAGCAAAGTTTAAACATCTTTATTTGTTTCCTATAAATTGAGGTTGCAGACACTACCAATAAATACACAGGCCATTTAATCATTTGCTTACTTGAATGTAAGGCCCCACATTTTATCACCGCTTCCTAGGAAAACTACATGTAATGTAACCTTGCAGCACCAATCACAGATATACAGTACTGGTTCTCATTTTCCAAGTGTTGCCTCAAAGCCTCCCTGATTCGAATTGCCCCACTCTCGGCCCCTCTGATAGCCCTGGTATCTGGCTGCTCAAAATCAGCAGTCAGGTGGTCTGCCTCAGCACTCCACCCCTGAGCAAACTTTTCACCTGTAGCTTCACAGATATTATGCAACGTAAAACATGTGGCTATGACCATGGGAATATTATCCTCATTGAGGTCTAACCTGCCATAAAGGGATTGCCAGCGCACCTTTAATCTAGCAAAGGCATGTTGCACAGTCACCTGGCTCCTACGCAGTCTGTTGTTGAACTGCCCATACTGCTATCCAGGTTTCCTGTGTAAGCAGAGCCGTCCCTTAGGTAGGGCAAATCGGGGCAACTGCTCCAGGCTTCGTGCTTTGCTGGGCCCTGTGGGCCGGTGCAATTGGCCAGCGTGGTCAGCCCCAGAAGAGATGAATCCATCACTTCCGCTCGTGCCCCCCACTCTGGGCCACGGGCCTGTGCGAATCCATCACTTCCGCCCCAGGCCCTGCACCCCCCTAGGGATGGCCCTGCATGTAAGGTTTCATGAGCCATGGCTGTAAGGGGTACACCGGGTCTCCCAGGGTCACTATAGGCATTTCAACAATGTGCTGTAATTCTCTTCTGGAAGGACCATCCCTGAGGATGAGAAAGGACTTGTGTCTCTGTGGACCATTTGGCCCTTGAACTTTCTGCTGAGACTGACAGGAAAGATGCCCATTGCAGTGGTAGATTTTGTAGTGTGGACACTTGTGTGCTAGATCAGTGGTTTCAACCGTTTTTCATTGTGGACCCTTAAAAATGTTCAAATGGAAGTGCAGACCCCTTTGGAAATCTATTGTCTGTATATATAGCTGAATTCTGTTCAGTCAGTTTTCAGTCTTTTGTGGACCCCTTAGACATAGTCTGCGGACTCCCAGGGGTCCGCAGACCACAGATTGAAAACCACTGTGCTAGATACTGCACTGAGTTCACCCCACTCATTTCCCATAATCATACTATTGGAAACATTTATTGTCTTTTCACTTCTAGGAGTTTATCTTATATCATTAATTTTCTAGCACTGCTTTAGAATTGGCTGGTCTGAACTTTCCAGTTTAAAATATGTCTTACTGTGCTTTCAAACATGCAGATAAAGCTGTTAGATAGAACAAGATGTTCTTATTGCGTTACCATAGAGACATCCATGGTCTGTGAACGTTTCTTGTTCAAAATCTGATTTTTAACGGGGGTTGTGACTTAGCTCTAAAAGCTTGAGAGAGAAGGGCTTAAGTCTTGAACAAGTATTGGTATAAACCAGTTTGGTCTAAGTGGCCATCTCCATCCAGATCCTAGTAGAGAGGTGTTCACCACACATAACTTTGCTATTCCCTAAAAAGGCCAAGAACTGAATGGGCCAGTGAGCCTGAATAGACTTGAAACATTCCAAAAAAAAGAAAGTTAAAAAAACCAGTTCAAGATTTTCCTTAAATTTTAGTACTGATTTTTAAAATGGAACATTTCCATTTGCACTCAAATGACTGAACTTTGCTTTTTAAGTGTATGCATTTTTAAGCAGCACTAAATGAAGTTAGTGGCGGAGAAAGGTGCTGGACTGACAGCTCTGCTCTGGAGATTGAAATCTTAAGTTCATCAGCAGAGGCCTGATAGTGGCAGCCATAGCTGTCTTTCAAGCCTGACCTGAAGAAGCCACCCTTAGGAGTAAGAGGTTGGTACAGACTCTGGGTCTATTGACTGCCGACACTAGCGGTAGGTTTTGTGAAGTGGAGAAAAAAGCAGTTCACTGTAGCTATGGGAAGTGAAAATAAAGGAAAACAAAATAACAGAGTTAGTTGACAATCTCAGTTCAGCAACATAATCCTCTGAGAGGGATAAAGCTGTCTTTGCTTTAGACTAGGGGCTCTGAGCTGCCTATACTAGGAAAAAAGGTGTATTCTTAAATCATGTCATGGACCTGCCAGTCCTTTGAGGCAAGCTGGTCTCAGCCTTGCCCATGACTTAACCGCTTTCCTCAACCTCACTGATGAGCTGGCAACATAAGGACTAATCAGTGACCACAGCTGGATGTAAGGGGACTTAATTAGAAAGATTGCCCCTCCCCCTCCAGTGGTGGTGATGATGGTGCAGTAAGGAGGGTACTACCTGAACAGAGCTGGGAACGCAGGAGGAAGGAAGATCCTGGAAAGAGGAACAAGGGGAGTTCCTTTCTGGGAAAAACTTAAGGGAGTGAGGCTGATTCATCTACAGAGAGTGGGAGCCCTGAGATATGGCCTATATACAGAGCAGAGAGATCCTCAGAGGTAAACTGCTGGAGTCCCTGGTGAAGGGAAGCAGTGAGGGAATCCTTCTAAGGAAGAAGCAATTCCAGAGAATCTCTGCAGGGGCCAAGAAGCAGGAGATTTCAGTCAAGCCTGAGAGGGGCAGAAGAACTGTAAGTTTGGACATTGTTTGTGAACTTTAAGTTGGCCCTTCATTTCCCCTGGAAGGGAAATGAACTGTTGTTTGACCTGGCCGAAGAGCAGAGCTACAGAAGACCTGGAGAGGGAGTCAGGAGAAGATGCTAGCTGGGACTAGTCATTGTGAGGCCAAAGAAGTGGCCATCTGGAGGGGTGTGAGGCCAAGTCCCCAGCAACACTACATCTGGGCATGAGAGGGCACTTGAGAGGTGAGGAAGTGGGCTGGTCTGTTTGCTAACCCATTTTAAAACTGTAGCATGGAAAGGGGAAGTTGTGCTTTAACACCTTAGTTGGCTGACGGGAGCTCCAGGCTCCCTGTAGGATTCACCGTGACTAGACAACGTGTTACAATCCAACTTGTCATCCCTATACTGGGGCTTAAAAAGGTCTTAGCTACCATGTTCTGAAAATCCCCCTTTTATCCTGTTGCGGGTGGAGCTGAATCAGAGGGCTGGCCCACTAGAGAGGATACAACTCTCTCTCTCCTCCTGGAGTGAAAGGTGTAAACACAGAGCAAAGGAGTTCTTGTTTCAGCACCTTCAGTCTCCCCGTTCCAAATCAGTCCTAGGAGTCTTCCCCAGGCTGGGTAGAGGAGGAATGAACACTTCCTCCTTCTCTGACCAGCCCATATAATTTCCTCTTCAGTTAAGTATCTGCCTTGATGAATTTAGGAGTAAACTCTATGCTTGGCAAGCACAATATAGTTCTCTAGGGCAAGGCTGGTCTTGTGCCTTTCTCCCTTTGCAGGAATTATCCCCTTTCCTCCTAATCCTATGTGGAATATGTATATCCCATCACAAGACCATGGATATGAACCTATGGCATTCTGCTTTATGGATTAACAGCCAACAGGCTATTGCTTGTCACTATGTCTTTGTGTTTTATTGTAGTGTTAACTGAGGTGAGGTACCTGGGTACAAAAGTTGATGTCATTAAGTGGATCTGGGTTCTCGAATATCCAAAATGCTACTAACTCAGTGGACTTTATCGTCTCGGGCAGGTCCCATGTGGCCTGTGGTATCAATAAACAACTGGCCATGATGTCAGTTATAACCTAAGGATTAACAGTCCTTGTTTATTTTGATACATGTGATGGATTGTACTAATGCCAGAGTGTGTGGAAAGACCCGTAAGACTCAGAGCAGTTTCTTACGCCCAGAGCCAAATCTGAATGCGCAATTTAGGGGCAGGTTTGAACATTTGGCCCCCAGTTTTAAGAGGAACATGTGCCTCCTGATATTTTAGCTGAGACTTAATTTAGGATTAAAGGCTCTTGTTTTTTTAAATGAATTCCTAGAATTAAAGGCTTAGTTTGTTCCTAGTGTAACTCCATTTAATGGGGTTACACCAAGAATGAATGTGGACCTAGGTTTATATGCATCACATCAAGTTGTACATGGCAGAAAGGCACAGAGAGATGGTTTGAGATTCTGAACACTAGTCACACATGAACTGGACTGGCACAGTTGGATTAGGTGCTGGGAAGCAGACTAAACTAAAAACTTTTTTTTTTTAAATGCACTGTCACTTTCTCTCCATGTATACAGCACCTAACACAATGGGTACCAATACGATAGGCCTTGAGACCAGGAATATTTTTCAAAATTAATAACTCCCCACCCCCCAATATAATCAAGATATTTCAATGGATACGATCATTACAATATCAAGATAAAATAATCCAAATATAAGCCCGTTGCTTTACATTTTTAGCTTCTATTTCAGTCCATGTATTTATTTTGTTTTTAATTTTGACTCAGAAAAGGGCCAGTGCATGATCATAAAACAAGTGTATACTTGTTGCCAATGCAGTTTAAAAAATATTATGACATCATATAACAGCCATGCTATGTTGTGCATCCACATGATAAATGTTAGTACCTTTCCCCATTTTGTCAGTAATGTATTTTATCAATCAGAGCTATGTGTATTAAATTCTTCCAGCTGTTATGAATAAATTAGATTTCCATTCTCTGAGCAGTCTGGGTTAAGACATGTTGTTGCCACCATTGGTTGGTGTTTGCTGGAAAACATAATTCTGTAATTCCAGTATTACGGACTCTTGGAGAGGGACAGATTTTTGTATTAAGAGTTATAGAAAGACCTTTGAATATGTTGCTCCAATATTTTTGTAAATCTTGGCAAGGAAAAAAACTATATGGGACAGATTCATAATTGATGGGTAGTGGCATCTCCAGCATTTGCTGTGGTTAGCTCAATCTATCTTGTATAGATGTTAGTGTTCAGAAAAAGCTGTTCAAGTTTTTTTTCCCCTTGGAAAAATTGTAAAGATAATTAAGTGGATGTGTTTTTGATGTTCTGTCACATTTCTTCCCAAATAGAATTAAAACAGAGCAAGCTGCCAACTCCATTTCCTCAATAACACTGAGAGAACCAAGTTTCAGTAGACTTTGAAGTTATTAATGATCAATTCAGTAAATTTTATCATTATCTTTATAAGCCAGAAGAAAGCTGATTTTGTTCAATTATTGAGCAATGGCACCTTTAATAAATTGGCGGATAGTAATGGATAACCCAATAACAGTTCAGGAGCAGAAGAAGCAATTCATGACTTGGCATCTGACAGAGTTCCTGGAACTGGTGGCTTCCCACATAATTTTTATAAACCATTTGAAGAATACATAGCACCTATTCTGGAAAGGTTCTTCACTGAACTGTCCCAGAAAAGTATAATTCCCTGATATATGAGAACTACCTTACTCACAGTAATTCTTTAAAAGGATAAAGCAGCTAATAATTGTGGATTCTTTTGCCTAATGTCTTTGCCAAGATCTTACATGCTATGTTTGGCAAAGATATTAGTCACTAAATTCATGCAGTACCTGACAGGAAGACTTGCAGTAGTCAGCTGCTGATGCCTGGAGAATTTGTATGCGTAACTCTCCTCCACTCACAGGAGTGTGCTGTTCCACCAGTGTCAGTGGGGAGTCACAGGCACTCCCTGATGTGCAAATGGACCCAAGGGAGCAGTAAATACATACCTGCCAGTCACTTGCTCCCAGGGATCTAGTTGCGGATGTATTGACTTTTTTGGTACTTTGTCATCTTCAAACAAGGAGCTGGAGCATACTAAGTATTGGGGAAGACTAAATTTCATTCCCAGTAATCCACTAGAGTTCCAAGAACAAGGGGACACCTCTAAAGTCCTTCCTGAGCAATTTGAAAGCTGCTTTGGAGGTGGTGGTGTGTTGTGGAATGAGGGTTATTTCTAAATATCTAGCCATTTGTTCCCTGTGGCTGTCATTCCACCTTTCTGCATAGCCACAGATTGATTGATTTTTGCCAACCACTGAAATAACTAATTAAAGCCACCTTTGCCTTTGTTGGTATGACATGATACGTTGTGGGGGTCAGATGCTAGAAGGCGATTAACTGATAGGCACAGCGCCTATCCACCTGACCAGGAGGAATTGGGGGAAGTGCTGCCCACTAGGATCCTGATTACAGTCATGCTTATGGGTAATCTGCAGGAAATGAAGCCAATCAGCCACTGCATAGGGACCTGCTCATTGATTGGACTGATTCTAGTGGTCTACCTCTCGGCAAGCAGATGACATGGCACAAGTGAAATTGCCATGTGCTAAATGCAGTGAGACTGGTTTTAATCAAACACTTATTTGTCAAGAGGCTAAGGTAGCTCCCAGGTCTCAGCTCTCAGCAGAGGAAAAGGACACTTCAGCACCACCATCAAGTAACGGAAACTGTTTCTCTTTGCTCAGTTTGTCTATCCATTTCTAATGGCCGCATCCCTGTAATACCTAGGTGCCAGCTTCATGAATAAGAGCAGTTTCAGTCTCCCCTGCCCAGGGCCGTGGCATCTCTACCCTGCTTGATGTTTTTTGGTGTTTCTCAGGTTACACAGCATTGCTGGCTCAGCAATCCAATTCACTTTATTTTCAGTAATATCTTGGTTGATTATCTGAGGTCCGCGACACCTGTATCTCCCATTGACTTGACTTGGAATTGTTTGTGCACAATACCTCAGAAAATTAGGCCCATGGCATTGATGCCACTTGAAGTTGGGTAGTGCAGAGACTACTGGTCCAGACAAGTCCAGTGTCGCCTACCCAAGCCACTAATACAGAGGTGCAAGCCATAGAGGCAGTAAGTCCCACAATGCAGTCTTCCTTCCAGAACTGTACAGACTCTAAGAGGGAAATAGCACAGGGGCTAGCTAAGAGTGTCATCGCCACAAGCCACAGCCTCTGCTCAGGTCGGGCTGGCACATCACAAGCTGGGCCCTGTTGTTCCACAGGAGGCCATGTGCCTGCTGGGATTAAAAAAATTGAGTATTGCAAGGAGCGACGAGGCAGGACTGGTTTGTGAGGAGCTGCAGCTTAACTTGGACCAAAATGGAGCATCACACGTTGGAATGCCTGGTCTCTATGCAAGAAAACAAGATGTGGGCATGTGCCTTCTGATGTTATGGGCGTGATGCTCCCTCTTGAACCGAGCCAGGCAGGGCGATGACTTGGAAGAAGATGGAGTATCACCTGCAGGGAGGGACCTTTGCTGGGCACTGGGCTGGCAACAAGGCATGGCACAGCTGGAGCAGTTGTCTCTGGAGTGCCCGGATTTCAGTGGCATAAAGCTGGCACATCGCTGACTAAGTCACTGGAGGGTGCTGTCTCCAGGGGCCACCCTATCTTAGACCAGCTTGAGGTGGTGCAGCCGGAGCAGGGCTGAAACCTGCAGGCTCAGAGCGGCCCTTTGGGCTTCTGGCAAGTGCACGTCGAAGCTTGGGCAGCCAGTGTTTTCGGGCTAGGGGAAAGCGGCCTTTGGCTTTCTAGGAGCCAGCTGTGCTGGGCAGCGGGTGGGGTGGCGGGATGAGGGGGATAGAGCAGCGTGCAGCTCTAAAGAAGCCCGCCTCTTGGGGGAAGGGAGGGGAGGGGGGGATGCGCCCTGCAGTTTTATTGCGCTTTTGGTTTGTGCGGTTCTCCGGCTTCTGGGGCGACAGCTCGGGGCAGCAGCAGAGCCCCCGGCGGTGTGAGGCAGGCGCTCGGGCGGAGCGGAGCCCGGGGTACCTGCGGTGCGGGGCCGGGTGGCATCCCGGTGGCGGGCTGCTGCAGCTCGGCGGGGCCGCCAGGCTGCGCTCTCGGGCCGGTTCGGAGCCTGGCGGCGTCCCCGGGCTGCCGGGGCTCCGGAGCTCCAGAGCCTCCCGGGGAGCGGGCGGTGCAGGCGGGCGGTCCCGGGACAGCGGCGGCAGCGGGAGCAGCCCAGGCTGGGAGCTCCGGGCGGCTGAGCGCACCTGGGGCCGGGGCAGCCGCCGCCTGCGCCCCCCGGGGGCTTCGGCTGGACTTGGGGGGCTGGCAGCCGGGCGCGGAGCCGCCGCTGCTCGGGGAGGGGGCGCGAGATGCCGGCTGAGCCCGTCTCCCTGCCCGGCATGACTCCGAGGGGCTCCGGCGGCTGGGGGCTGTGGGTCGGCCCCTTGGCTGCGCTCCTGTCTCTGCGAGGTGAGTGCCGCCCTGGGCGGGGAGGGCGGCGCGGGGGCACCGGCCCTCCGACTTCACTCCGAGCCCGGGCGGGACTTGAACTCCCAACTTTCTCGGGGCCCGGGCCGGGCCGGGCGAGGGGGAAGCGGTCGCCCACTAGGCGCAGGGTGCTGGGCTCGGGAGGGTGGCATCGCTGAGCTGGGCACCCAGGCGCTGTCCGCTTGCCCACTGCAGGGGTGAGCTAAGCAAGTTGGCTGGAAGTCCCAGCGAGGGGCTGATCCGCCGCCCTCCCCACGCGGGCTTCCCGAGCCCCGGGCTGTTCCGCCAGGGGAAGGGGAGGCCCCTTGTCAGAGGGACGGAGACGTTCTGATTTGTGCCCAGTCAGCTGCCTAGCCTTGGCTTATTTATAGGGAACGGGAAGTGTGCGATTGCTCCTGTGGTCGTTTGTAACGCAGGTGGGTCTGATGGAGTTATTATATTGCAACCAGACATGGAGAGGAGTGTGGTCCGTTTCCTCTATCTCTGCTGTGTTCCCAGGAGCGTTTTCTGTTGGGCTCTTGAACTTGCTTTAAAGTATTCCGCTTCATGCTCCGTGGCCTGGCCCCAGCCTAGCTCAAAGATTGCTTAAAGCTCCAGGATGAAGATCGTGATTTACAACTTTTCTCCCCAGGCAACTTTCTACCAGTAGGGTAAAGCTTGTCTGTGAGGGAGAAAGAGCTTTCTCAGGGGGTTGGTCCAAGACCGTGGTAGGAACTCCCACACGAGACTAAAGATCATCACAACCCTCACCAGTACCTTCAGCTGCAGGTGCATTTCTCCACCTGCCTTCTCTCACATAAACACAGAGCAGCATGTACAGTTAACAAGACAACCCCAACCCATACCCCTACCAAAACGAAATGCTATCTACTTTGCATTCACAGCTCTCCTCTAGAGTAGGGGGAGAGAGAGCTCAAACTACACACAAAATGTTAGTTACATCACTTAATGCACCACTGGAAAGTGCTCAGATACCAAGGTGATGGGAACAATATAAGAGTCTGTCAAGAACAGAAATTTCCACACTCATCCCTTGACCAGTTAGTTATGCCCTCTTTTCAGCAGCAGGCAGACTGGAGAGCCTGAATTGTCTCTGATAAGCAATGGTCCTTTCCCTCTCCATAGTTTAGGACCTGTTAAGGTATAGTTCCTCTCGGATACTGGGTACAGTTTTCAAACCTGCTGAAGTGACTTAAATCCCAAAGTCCAATTTTCAAAAGTGATTTAGGAGCCTAAATTAGGTTGTATTGAACATTTTTTCCTGTCAGCTTAAAAAAGAGAGTTTGTTTACAATATATTTTCTTACCCATTTTACTAAAAACGTTTTAGATTAAATAGGGGAGTGATAGTCAATAGACTGCAGGACAAATCTGGACCATGATATGCTTTTGAAGGGACTCTGAAATCTTTTTATTTACTTATTATTATCATTATTATTTTTGTATTTTCTCTGGAGTCTGGACATTGACTATTCTTTGAAGAAATTTGGACCTTGACAAAAAATAACTGATTACCCCTGAAATAGGAAGTACTATTCATGTTGTTTGTTTACTTTTTCAATTTTTCTTAGCTTGGATAATGATGAAAGTGAAAACAACGTCACGGATTAGTTTCTCAATGCTGCAGTGTTTGGGCTACAAACAATACAACAGTATGATTGTTTAAATAGAACCTTTCCTCCCGTCCCCCAAATTACTGGGGAGGGGGAATAATGAAAACATTTCTATTAATGTGAGATTTTTGTATAAGTTTATTACAAACTCTAATTTTGGGGACAAATTTGAGTTGCACTTCACTATCTCTTTACATGGTAAAGTATCTAACCAATATTTATTCTGGGGCTTTCATTTTACTGTACAATGTTGATAGATACTACTTGACACACAACAAATTTACCTTTAAATAAAAGATTTTATTTACAGAACAGGGAGATTGGCCCACATTCAAGCCACACGTGGTAAATAAGCACCCCGGTTTTCACAATAAGCCAAAAATCAAGCTAATCCCATTTCAAAACAAGGCAATCCCTGGGAGCCCCAACACTGTGTCTAGATTTCCCCCTGGCCTGCCATCTGGGACTGTGGTGGGCCTGCTGTGCACCCCTGACTCTCTCCCCTCCTTGCCCCTGCTTGCTGGGAGCCAATTTTTTTTTTAAAAGCTATAAGCCAAACAAGCTACAAGCCAAAAACTAGGCAACAAGCAACTCACAAGCCAATTAAGCCAAAAACAAGCCCAATTTCTGTGCTTTTTTCACGGGTTTGGCATGTTTGATTCAAGGTGATATTTGGACTGAGGCTGGAACCTCCAAGGGTCTCCTTGCACCCAATCACTTTACACCTGTGACATGGTATGGTCAAACTTTTTAGGGAATTGCCTGATGAGAACCCGGTGTCATAGCCCCTTTAATTTATGTTGTTTTGTGGAAGAGTGGTGATTTCGTTTCATGAGAGCTAGTGTGCAGCTTTGTTTAGGCTTATAATACTCTCCCTGCCCTGAGGAGCATGCAGTATGGGTATCTTTAGTTTCCCTGTAAAGCATTAAGGGGGATTTATACAAATGTTACTGGACATTCAGCCCCCCTAGTGGAGTATATGAAAAGTAGGGAGGGAATTCTGTTTAAAGCTTAAACAAAACCTATGCTTGCAAAGCAATCCCGCTATGTTGCCAGTAATAGCTTATTGCAAATTTTCAAATGTGTTAGAAATCACACATTGGGAACAGCTAAATTGAAGATTCATTTTTAACAAAATGAGGTTTCAATCATGTGATGTTGTGTTGCAACAGGTGAACGTGTTTAACTGTGCACGTGCAGTGCGGGCTCTCGAGACGGAGGGACTGACAGCACCGCATAGAGTCTGCCAGAGTCCCAGCAACTGCTCTGCAGCTTCTCACACAGTTCTACACCATTTGTCTTGATCTGCAGTACCTTGTGCTCTTTTAGTCCAGTCTTGGACTCCTTTTACGCAGCTCTGGTAGCGCACTTTAGCCCTGCCATACAGCACCTGCTTCTATTGCAGGCCTGCTCCCTCTCACTCCCGGCTCTGCTACAGCTCCTGAGTTGTGGTCCGAGGACAGTGCCCCTTGCTCGTCTATCCTTGCGTATCGTCTGAACAGGCTGCTGTTTGTGTCAAACTGCACGGCTTCCTGACTGTGTAGATACATTATTTCACTTGTGACCTGACCTGTTTTCTAGAGGTAAACCCAAATGCATTAACCCACTCTTGGTCTTCTCCAAAAGGCTTCCTCCCCTCTTTTGGAAAATGGGCATAACTGACTTTTCATCTCTTTTCTCTCAGTACTCTTGTCATAAATATAAAGGGAAGGGTAACCAGCTTTCTGTATACAGTGCTATAAAATCCCTCCTGGCCAGAGGCAAAACCCTTTCACCTGTAAAGGGTTAAGAAGCTAAGATAACCTCGCTGGCACCTGACCAAAATGACCAATGAGGAGACAAGATACTTTCAAATCAGGATGTGGGGGGGACAAAGGGACTGTCTGTCTGTGTGATGCTTTTGCCGGGAACAGATCAGGAAGGCAGACTCAGAACTTCTGTAAAGTTAGTAAACAATCTAGCTAGAAATGCTTTAGATTTCCTTTTGTTTAACGGCTGGTAAAATACGCTGTGCTGAATGGAATGTATATTCCTGTTTTTGTGTCTTTTTGTAACTTAAAATTTTGCCTAGAGGGATACTCTATGTTTTGAATCTGATTACCCTGTAAGGTATTTACCATCCTGATTTTACAGAGGTGATTCTTTTACCTTTTCTTTAATTAAAATTCTTCTTTTAAGAACCTGATTGCTTTTTTTCATTGTTCTTAAGATCCAAGGGTTTGGGTCTGTGGTCACCTGTACAAATTGGTGAGGATTTTTATCAAGCCTTCCCCAGGAAAGGGGGTGTAGGGTTTAGGGGGATATTTTGGGGGAAGACGTCTCCAAGTGGGATCTTTCCCTGTTCTTTGTTTAACATGCTTGGTGGTGGCAGCATAGGGTTCAAGGACAAGGCAAAGTTTGTACCTTGGGGAAGTTTTTAACCTAAGCTGGTAAGAATAAGCTTAGGGGGTCTTTCATGCAGGTCCCCACATCTGTACCCTAGAGTTCAGAGTGGGGAAGGAACCTTGACAACTCTTCAAACAGTTTTTCATTTATAGGATGTCTGTCACTGTGGGATCTCAAAGCACTTCAAGACCAACTATATATAGCTTTTCTGTAACAGTTTGAATATTCCAAATATTGCATAAACGTCTTAAGAAACTTGCAAATTATTTCTCCGCTCCCTCCTGAGATGTGAGTGAGTAGCACTATGCCAATATTACAGATGGCAATATTGAGGCACAAAGGCGTTTTAAGGTCTTGCTCAAGGTCAGTGGCTGAGCCATGAATAGAGGCAAATAGTCCTGGCTCCTTGGTCCAAGTTCTAACCACTAGAGAATGTTAAATGCATGTGGCAGGATAAGCAATATTTCTAATGGTATTCTTAACTACTAAATTGTGGTGACTCATCTATATTTAGCAGGATGCTACTATCATTGTGCTTTTTTTAAAAAACAGTAAAGTGCTTTTAACACAATGTATTTCAAGGAGAAATGCACACACTGAGAATCTATTCTTTGTAGTTTTCTTCTTGTTGAGCAATAATTCTGCTTTCCTTTTATAACAGTCCAGAGTGAAATTTAGCCTCTGGATGTTAACAGACAGAGGTGTAATGAAGAAAATTCCCTTCTTGTAAATCCTAGTTAGTATTAACATGGTAATTTACAAATATTATCCAATGAGTTCTCCCGACACTTTTGTTTGATAAGGGAGGGCATGATCATTATACTCATTTTACAGATGGGGAAACTGATGCACAGAGCAGGGAAGTGACTTGCTCAGTATCACATAGGGCCTCCTCCCAGCTCTGCTTCTTAGAATTCAGGAGTACCTGATTCCCAATCAAGTGTTAATAAAGTAGTAATAATATAATAATAATAATAATACCCCGCTCTTCATTAGTGGATCTCAAAGCACTTTACAAAGGGGGTCAGTATCATTATCCCCATTTTTCATATGGGGAAACTGGGGCAGAGACGGGTGAAGTGATTGTCCAAGGTCACCCAGCAGGCCAGTGGCAGAACTTGGCATAGGCCCAGGGTCTCCTGAGTATCTGTTCAGTGTTGTGTCCCTTGGGCCATACTGCCTTCAGACCACTTCTGCCTTGTGGAAGTTTCATGCTTCTAAAGACCATGCTAAGAATTTACCATTATTATTTATGTACAGTGAACTGATTACTCTACATAACTGATTTATCTGCTTGGTTTTGGTGGTCACTGTTATGTCCATTCCGGCTCTAGAGTTTACTTAAGTTATTTCTTTTGATTTTTTTTTTAAGGCAGGTGCAGTTTAAAAATACCCCAAGAAACCTGCCCTCCCCTCATGACTGGTGATATTTGGAAGCAGTTATCTTGCTATTTTTAGTATTGATTGGTCCAGCATTCCTCATCCTCCTTCCCTTCCTCTATTCAGACTCAGGCATGCAAACACTTCTTACATGCATGCCATGTTGCGTGTCCTTCATTATTCATATCTACGTAGAGTTCAGCTCCCCACAAAATGAGTGGATGGTGTCGTCTGAAGTCTCTTAATTTTGCATTTAACCCCCCCCCCACCCCCTGTTTTTTGCCTTCTGGAACAGTTGGAAGAGAATCAGAACAGAACTAGTAGATTTGACACAGCAATTTATTACTCATGTACATGCAGAGTCATATCTCCCTGCTGCGCACACACTCATTTGCATGCAGATAAATCAAAGTGCACTTTTGCTCTGAAAAATGAGTATGTAAAAATGTCCCATCCTGTCTGTCTATTTGAGCCCTGTGTGTATCAGAGGAGTCAGATCACTCACTGAAGGATAGAAAGTAGTATCATGGTGTCTTTTTTTTTTTTTTTGTCTGTCTCTAGTTAGTCTTTTTGAGACAATAATGACAAGAGTGTGAGTTGGATTCTACATCTTCTTTTGCATCATCAATGGAAAGTTGATGTCTATGTTCTGGTCAGTTACATCCATGCACTGGTTTTCTTCAAAACACAAGAGCTGGAAGTGTAACTTTAAAGAGATGGAAGTGTGGGTTTGGAGGCACAATTCTGCAGCAGTGAGCGTAAGAACTGTCATACAGGATCACAGCAGTGGTCTACAGAGGCCAGTCTCCTGTCTCTAACAGTGGCCAATACCAGACACTTCGAGGGAGGGTGCAAGAAACCTCACAATGGGCAGTTTAGTTAATAATGTGCATTAAGTCAAGAGGTTCCCTGGTGCTGTCTTATTGCTGAGGGCAGCCCAGTCACTGGGCCGTGAATGTAAACAACACTCCAGGTGTAGCTGCTAAAATCTTCTTCTGCCTTGTCAAGGCCACATCCTTTTCCTTCAACCCTCTGTTACTTTAAGAAGGGCTCTTGAGACAAGCAGGCAAGCCACATTTTGAAGTTCTCATGTCTCAAAATAAAGTAAATTACATATTCCCTTTAACAGCAGAAAGGGACCAAGGAGTCCAAAATCTGTTCTTCTCTCAGGGAAGCCCTTTCCATCCAGAAAACAACAAGCACAAAGGTCCCTCTTGTTCAAAAGCAAGATTGTTACCGCAACTGAAAACAAACTTGCAGACTCTTCAATTATCTCGACTGTTGGAGTGAAATACCTTCCCCTCACTCACACACCCCTCCCAGGTCAGAGGGCTGGCATGCCATGTCAGAATGGCACATGGGAGATTTCTTCCTGACCCCCATTAGTTAGAGGTTGGCTTATTAAGCTCTCAAGCAGGGAGATTTATTGTGAGTGTGTGTGTATAGTATTCTACCTAACACAACTGTTGTTGTTCTCATTATCCTTATAAATGTGTAATCCACTGTGAATCCTGCTAAGCTCTTGGCCTTAGTGATAACTTGTGGTAATAAGTTCCATAGGTTCATTATGTGCTGTGCAAAAAATAAACTAATAATAATGAAGTGTTTCATTGAACATCCCCTTATCCTTCTGTTATGAGGGTAAATAGAAGCACCACTCAGTTTGTGTTTTCTGTACCACTCAGTATCTTATCTGTCTCTAGCCTATCCTTTTCTTCTATAGCTCCTCTCTAAATTGAACAGTCCCAATCTTAACATCATAAGGAAGTTTCTCCTGTCCTATAAACATTTTTGTTCCCCGTTTTTGAAACTCTTCAGTTTCTGCTATATTTTTTAGATAAAGCATCCAGAAGTAAATACAGTATTCTCGTTGAGGGGATGCAATCAATTTTCATAATGGCATTTCTATTTTCAGTATATTCCATCTCATTATTTAGACATCCTAACATTTTGTTTGACTGCTGCTGTGCATTGAACAACATGTTTGCCCTGAGCTGTCCATGATGACACCAAGGTAATTTCCCCAAGGGATTACAGTTAAATTAAATATGTACGAGTAGTTCAAATGATTCCTTTAAGTTTGTATTACCTTCCATTTGCTAACATTGAATTTCATCCTCCATTACCATGCTGCCTGTTTGCCTAGCTTTATTAGACCCCTCTGAAGTTCCTCACAGCCTTCTTTTGTCTCAACTAACCTAAATCATTTTATCGCTTGCAAATTTTGCTACCTCACTGCTCATCCCCCTTTCCCAGGTCATTCATGAACATATTGAATTACGCCAGTCCTGGTATGGGGCCTCATGGCACCCCTGTGAAGATCATTTACATTACTGAACATTGACTGTTAGCCCAACTCTGGTTTTTTGTCTCTTTAGTACATTCCTAATGTGCAAAACACTACCTTTCACCTCATTGCTGAGGGACTTTGTCCCCTTTATCCACTGTTTTGTTGACATTTTCTAAGAATTCTAGTAGACTGGAGATGCATGGTTTCCTTTTACAGACACTGTGCTGGTTTGTCCCTATCATGTTCATCTGGGTGCTTTATAATTCTAGCTTTCACTATCAGTTCAGCCAATTTGCTTGATACTAAAATAATGCCAATGGGGCTGTAACTCCTGGAATAACCCCGGCACCTTCTTTAAAGATAGGTACACCATTTACTATCTTCCTCTAGCAGCTGACTTTAGCAATAGATTGCATAATTTTCTTCAGCCCTTTTGGATCAGACTGTCCAGTCCAGGTGACTTGTTGCTCATCAGTTTAGCAGTTTGTTTCATCACCTCCTCTTCTTACATCTCAGTCTCTAACACTGTCTCATCTTATTTTCTGAAAAGAGCAGTTTTGCGGTAGGAATCTTCCCCAGAATCCTGTGTAATAAAGACCAATGCAAAAATCATTTAGCTTCTCTGCAATGTCCTTACCCCCCTTAATTGTTCTTTTTACTACCTGATAGTCTATCAGCGCCTTTGTTCATAATGCAGGCTTCCTGCTTCTGGTATATTTAAAGGATTATTGTTTTCAGTTTTGCTCTCAGTTCTACTAGTTAGCATCTTATAAAGGATACCTCACTGGCTCAAATAACTTCCTGTACCTTACCATTTAATTGCAGAGTGTATTTGCTTGCCTTTCTTAGGGGCATACGTACCTTCTGTGATTGTGTTATGGTTGCTTAAGTAGTCTCCATGCCGAGTGTAAGGACTTTAATTTCTCTACTTTGAAGCTGGGTTCTTTTGAACCTGCTTCCTCATTGCTTTTAAAATATCCCTTTTTAAAGTTTTTAAAGGGGCCGCGAGGCCCCTGTGTAACTTAGTAATAAGTCAAAAGTAGCCTCTATTCTTAGTAGCCCTAGAACTAGTTGTTCCAAGAAGCATTGTTTAAGATGTTGAGAAAATGTTTCTCTAACCCTTGTCCTGTTGTGATATTGAACCAGTTTCCATGTGGGTAGCTGAAGTCACCCACTATTGCTCTTTTGTTAGGCTTTGTTGCTTTTTTGATCTCTCAATACTGTACAATCTATATCTTTTTCCTGACCAGGGGGTCAGTAATAGGGCCTTATTAGTATACTTACGGTTTTGGTGGATTGGGCTTTGTGTCCATAAAACTTCTACTCTGTTTCTCGAGGAAAGTGATTATTCCCCTTTATTTGTCACTGGTGAGGCCACATCTGGAGTATTCCTTCCAGTTTTGGTCCCCCCACTACAGAAAGGATGTGGACAAATTGCAGAGTCCAGCGGAGGGCAACAAAAATGATTAGGGGGCTGGGGCACATGACTTATGAGGAGAGGCTGAGGGAACTGGGCTTGTTTAGTCTGCAGAAGAGAAGAGTGGGGTATTTGGTAGCTGATTTCAACTACCTGAAGGGGGGTTCCAGAGAGGATGGAGCTCGGCTCTTCTCAGCGGTGGCAGATGGCAGAACAAGGCGCAACGGTCTCAAGTTGCAGTGGGGAGGTCTAGGTTGGATATTAGGAAACACTGTTTCACTAGGAGGGTGGTGAAGCACTGAAATGGGTTACCTAGGGACGTTGTGGAATCTCCATCCTTAGAGGTTTTTAAGGCCTGGCTTGACAAAGCCCTGGCTGGGATGATTTAGTTGGTGTTGGTCCTGCTTTGAACAAGGGGTTGGACTAGATGACCTCCTGAGGTCTCTTCCAACCCTAATCTTCTATGATTTATTGTTGGTTTTTTTATTATTTTTGTCATCCCACCACCTCTCAGTAATATCTATTAAGTCAAAGTTCTCTTCAGCTAGCAGGCATTCTAATTCATTCAGTTTTGGTTTTGAGTTTCTTGCATTGGTATCTTATATTAGTATGGCTATTATTTTAATAAGCCCTGTGCCTGTTTAGACTTAACATATCACTTATTACTTCTTACAGAATTTAACTCTGTGCTGTTGAGCTGTTCGTCGGTTAATCCTACACTGGATACAGCAGTAGTTCTGTATTATTGGCATCCCTAGACGATGTCTTAGTCAGAGTTGAATGCCTCTCCGCACCTGTTGGCTTTCCAGAGATGGCTGTGTTCTATAGCAAATTCAGCAGCCACAGGACCCTAAACTGTGTGAAACCCTGGTCATATGCACCCTCATGCTCTGTGACTTATTTATTCAGCTGTACAATACTCTGCTCTGTGGAAGTCAGCAGTTATATCATGCCAGAGGGGATGGTTTAGAATAGATCCTAAGCATCAAATGTTAAATACTCCGACTCCCTAGAACCATGGGTTCTGACTCCAGGGCACTCTACGGTTCTTCAGCCTTGTGAAGGAGATAAACTGAGTTCCATGCAGTGTACTGTTTGTTGGTCTTTGGGCTGAAGTCTTAAAAACCAAGGTCCTGACTTCTGTATGATTGCTTGGATGCAAAAGGTTCCAGGGCTTTACCTTGGTGTTCTTGGCCAAAATGTCTCCTCCTGCCCACGTGCAGCGTGCTCTCTGCTGGGCTGCTGTTCTCTACCCAGACATGCTGCATCTTCATGATACTATGTGTATATGATGTCTGATGCATTTTGGGAAGAGCATAATTTTTTTTATTTTTATTTTTTACCACAGAAAAGCCTGCAATATGTTGTTTTAATGAAGCCACTTGTGAGTGACTATGCCAAGGGCTTCAGGGCAACTCAGGCTGCCTGAATAATCTGAGTGTCCTTTGCCTCACTAGCTGCATTAGCCTCTTTGTTAGTTATGGAGCAATGAGAAGGTAGTTCAGAGGGGCTGCAGTTGACCTTCTGGCTAGCTGTCAGGAGCTGGTAGCCAGGACAGACCACAGAGAGCTTGGCTACTTGGCAGAGGGACAGAATAGCCTCAGTCCCTGAGAAAATCATCCTGTTTTTGGTTTGGTTTGTCAAGGGCAACCCTTCCCTTTGCCCCTGAAACAGCTGGTGTACCTGGGGCCCCTACGGCTGGGCTCATCCACAGTCAGGGCCTTCCATTTCCAGGCTGCTGATGTCCATGGTACAAGCCATAAGTGTGTCTTTTTCTGCGGGATGGTGTGGCAGTAATGCTGTATTCACAGGGCTTTTGCTAGTACTCTTGGGGCACACTTTGTCTCTGTCTTTTGTAAGTCCTCTATCTATTCTCTACTTTTTTTCTTCCATCCTGCTTTCTCGTCACTATTCCCAGTCACAATTTAAAACCATATTTTAAGTCTCTATCATGCCAGATTGTCAACAATTCTCCGTTTATCCACAGAACAGGAACAGCACAGGCAGCAGCCAAGTGGACTCTTTCCCGCCCCCCGCCCCCGGCGCCACAGTACTGCCCTGCCAATTTGCTGCAGCCCTGCTCTGGAGGGGTTACCTCTCTGGGCAAGAGGGGAGTTCAGTCTCCATATAATCCTGCTGCATCCTAGTTGAAATAGCCCTTCCAGAATCAGCAGTTTCTTGAAGTAATTGACAAGAGGCACTGGCTTCTTGCTGAATCAGAGAGATGTGTGCTTGCCAAGTGACTGCAGCAGAAGGAGGCGGTGGCCAGCCTCAGATAAAGGGAAGCCAGTGTGCTGTGGGCTCCTTAGCGGCTTTTGGGCCCTCTTACTCTGCTTATGCAGAAACTGAGCTGTAGCAGCAATGATACTGGGCGTGAGGGGACAAGGAGTCTGCTGGCTAATGCACAGGACTGGGAATCAGGCAGCCTGGGCTGTATTCTTAACTGCCACTGCTCACTTATTGTGCTACCCCTTCTACACTCCGAGCCCAATTTCGTACTGGCAGAAAGCCTGCTGTAAACTACATATTGGGTATAGCTGGGAAATGAGTATGTCTGGCAACAATGTGGCATGCAGTGGGCTTGAAAAATGAATGTGTCACCCTAAGGTGGGGAGGGAGTGTGGAAAGCAACAGGAGGATACTTTCCCTTACCCTTCCTGAGATTCAGAATATCCTGTAGGTGCTTTCCACAGACAGATCCTTCTTCCATCTTCTGACCAGCTTACAGGTAGCACCTGCGCACTCATTGAAGATCTTGGGGGTTTTGCCACTTACTTCAATGGGTGCAGGATGTGTGATTAACAACAGGGTTTATATCACTGCTGAGTGTGACCCAGAGACTTCCCTGGGAGATGCAGCTGCTCACACTAGCCTTGCTGCAAATTGAATTTGGCCCTCTGTCTCCCTGCCTGTACCACAGGGTAATACCTTCCTGCCTCACACAGAGGTACAGAAGTATTTGAACAGCACTCAAAAACATCAAGTAGGATCCTCCGTCAATAAGGCCTGGGTCCTGCTCCCCAATAGATTTTGGAGGTGGGTGCCTGTTGCATTCATGTCAAGAGCGTACATACTGTCTGTTGCTGTTAACAACTTTGGTGTAGGAGATGAAGAGCACCAGGAAAGAAGGCCCCACAGGGTTTTTGAAAACTACCCCACAGTGGTGTACTAAACCACACAGGTTTTTTAAAAGCCACAGATTAAATAGAACAGATCCTTTCAACCCACTGTGTTAGGTACCAGCTAAGTAGAGAGCATCACTACTGTGTTAATGGCTGGCTAACTACACAGGTAGGCTCCCAAGGACACTGCGTGCCATTTGAAAGTGGATGCACCTGTGATGTCCTGTTGTATCCATGCAGCCCAACACGCTCTGGTGTCCTGGGGCTTTCAGCTGTAACTTTAAGGCCAGGCTGAATTAACTAGAAACTTTAGTTTTATATTTACAGATATTTAATGCTACTAATACTTTGGACCTCTCTAGTTCCTTCCATTTGAGGGTTTCAAAATACTTCACACATGTCAATCAAATATTCCTTTGACTGCCCGGGTGAGGCCATCACTTATTGTCATCCCAGTTCTGTAGCTGGGGAAACTGAGGCAGAGAGGGGGAGGAACTGACTTGCCCAGGGTCACACAGGATGAGGGTGGCAGAGCCAAGACTAGATCTTGCATCTCCCGACTCCCAGTCCTGTGCTTTAATCACAACTTCCCATTGATTTGCTTAAGCAGTGAACACCTAATTCTTTCCCTCTTGAGTTTTAATGGCAACTGCTAGTAGATAGTTATTGATTTTTGGTATTTATAGAAAACCTGCAATTGCTAAATCAAATCTTGGCATTTTCTTTCTATCAGCCATACCTTTGTCACCTCCAGGCTGGATTACAGCAGTGACCCTTCTTCAGGGTATCCTGTGAGGCTGCCTTCTGAATGGGGAGCTGTAAGTGTATGACAGTTAAAAGAAAACTTGTGGCACCTTAGAGACTAACCAATTTATTTGAGCATAAGCTTTCGTGAGCTACAGCTCAGTGCTCCTTGCCCTCTGCTGACTTCTTTTGCCTTCTGGGGACAATTCAAGGTGCTAAAGCAATGTGTAATGCCCTACTTGGCATGAGACGCGTATTTTAGAGAGAGACACTTTCCTTATGTTCTGCTGAGACATTTGAGATCTGCTCGAGTATCTTGGCTGTCAGAACCTGGTGCTCAGCTTCTGTGGGTCACAGTGCCCTGGCTTTGGAAGTCTGTCCCCATTGCTGACCATCAGAATGTTTTTAGACTTTAGAGCATACTAGGAGGCTCTCTGTGCCCTCAGGTTGATGATATCATTTTGTTTTTTTCTGTTTGAATGTTGTGCATTAGTTGGTTAGTTGGATGTCTTAGGCCAGCGCACTGATACAAAGGATGGGGGCTCCTCTGTGTTAAGTCTGCTCTCTTGAAAAGCCAATGACTATTGTACAAGAGGGTCTCCTCCCTAGCCCTGTGTTCCATCAAACCTTCCACTCCTCTTCCAAACCCCATTTTAAGGCTTTTTCAGTGAACCTTCCAGGGCTGACCCCCCCTGCCTCAACCTGAGCTTTTCCATGCTATCCACTCCCCAGCCCTGCCATCAAAAAGTATCTGTAAAGTCTAGTAAAGCTGGGATTTTCAAAGGCACCTAAGGGAAATGAGTTCCTAGCTCCCTCAGTCTCCTTTGAAAAATTGAGTTTAGATTAATTTAAAAATAAATGAAAAGCAGAGGCACCAACAAGTGTCAACACCACAAAGCCCAGATCCTATTTTTTTTCACTCTGGCACGGCTATAACTCTCCTCTCCTTCATCCCTCCCTGTGTTTAATGTAATTTCTTGCTGGGATAAATCTGATTTAGATTATAAACTCTTTGGGCCGGGGGCTGGGAATGGAATTTTCAAAAGAGCTTATGGGTAAAATCTTCAAAATCATGTAAGTGGCTTTGGTTCCTAAAGTCCCATTTTCAAAAGTGACTTGGGCAGTGAAAGTCAATGAGAAATAGGCTCCTAAACCACTTAGGCTGCTTAGAGACATTCACCTATATCTTTTGTTTGTAAAAACCCAGCAAACCTTAAGTACTCTAGAAATATCACAGGATCATAATACAGTGCCTAGTTACTCTTGGTATGTGTACATAACACCTTTTTGTCCAAGGACTACGCCTACAAACCAGGGTGAATCAGAGCTCTGTGTAGCTTGAAAGCTTGTCTTTCACCAATAGAAGTTGGTCCAATAAAGGTATTACCTCACCTACCATGTCTCTCTACTAGCTAGGGCGACAGGCATGTGAGACAAGGCCTACTCCATTTCAAAAGAAGTCAAACAGTCGTGCATTTATTGTGTATGGTGTTTAATTGTAAAGTTGTCCCGTTAGTGGGGTATTCATTCAAGTCACATTTGGGAGGTTATTTATCACAACTATAAGGGCCAGAATCTTCTTTTTTCGTCTTCTTTTTTTAAAGGGAAGCTTAGGACGTGCAGATATTGAGGACACTTGCCAGTGAAAAGTTCCTACCTGCCCTGTGTGAATGGCCAGGTGGATTTCTTAAGCCCTGATAGGTGCAATGGCAGACCAGGTGGCATATTCAAATGCTTTCAGTGTCAGTCTGACTTTGCTGTCATTAAATCAATCAAGAAACAACCATTCACTGCAATGGGCACAGAGTCAGGCCAATGCTGAGTGCTTCTCTTCTCTTCTCCCTCTCCCCCAGTAAATAAATAGTACATGGTATTGTTTTTCTGAAACTACAGAAATTCAGTAATTACTGTAATTTTTCATTAAAGGTGAACAAAAATGCTTTAAAAAAAAAGAAAGAAAAAAAGCACAAAACTGTTGAGAGGCTGGACAAGTCACATTGTGTTTATAAATTAGAAATACATTTTAAAACAAAAGAATTGAAAAACTGTTTCCATCTTTAGTTATATGTGAATATCCCAGTTTACAATTCTGTTTCCTTACCACGTGGTGGGGAGGCGGGGGGAGAAGAGAAGAGAAGGGAGCTAGTGTTTTACATTTCACTTCTATAATGCCTTTCCTTTGGCTGTCAATATAGATTACAAAACGTTCATGGTTTTAAGCCCTGCTTCTCTCCATGTAAAATAAATACATTTTCTTAATTTAGTGTTCTAAAAGGCTACATGTAAACATATCTGTCTGGGAACCAAGAATGTACCCATATTTACAGGATGGGGGACTTCATGTTGGACAGCAGTGACTCTGAAAAAGATTGTCCACCACGACCCCACAATCAGCTGAACATGAGCTCCCAGTGTGATGCGGTGGCCAAAAGAGCTAATGTGATCCTGAGATGCACAAACAGGGGGATCTTGAGTAGGAGTAGTGAGGTTATTTTATTGCTATATTTGGTACTGGTGCCACTGCTCCTGGAGTACCCTGTCCATTTCTGTTGCCAACAATTCAAGAGTGATGTTGATAAATTGGGGAGAGTTCAGAGAAGAGCCACGAGAATGATTAAAGGATTAGAAAACATGACTTCTAGCGATAGACTCAAGGAGCTCAATCTATTTCACTTAACAAAGAGAAGGTTAAGGGGTAACTTTGATTACAGTCTATAAGTATTTACATGGGGAGCAAATCTTTAATGATGGACCATTCAGTCTAACAGGGAAAGGTATAACAAGATCCAATGGCTAAAAGTTGAAGCTAGACAAATTTGGACTGCCAATAAGGCATAATTTTTTTAACAGTGAGGGTAATTAACCATTAGAACAATTTATCAAGGATCATGGTGAATTCTCCATCCCTGACCATTTTTCAATCAAGATTGGTTTTCTAAAAGATCTGCTGTGGGAATTATTTTGGGGAAATTCTCTGGACTGTGTTATATAGAAGGTCAGACTAGATCACAGTGGTATGTTCTGGCCTTGGCGTCTATGAATCTGTGAACTCCCTTTTATAGATAAGAAAACTGAGGCACAGAGAGGGGAAGTGACTTGTCCAGGGCGAGTCGCAGCAGGGCTAGGAATAGAACCCAGGTCTTTCAGGCCTGCTGTTATCCACTATGCAGTGTTCCCTTTCTTGAGGGCACAACTAACATCTGCTGCTGTTACCCGTTTTGAAATGCGTGGTAGAACAATTCTGATTTTCACTACTTTGACTTGTGCCCTGCACATCCAACTAGTCAGACAATTAAAAAGCCCTTTGAATTCCCTCTTGGTCTGCAGTGTTACTGTCACCATGTGGCAATGAAGGCATGATGAAACCCTCTTGTTGCTGGGTTGAGACACGAATTTTGTCCTAAAGGATAGTTGCAAGAAGGCAACACCTAATGACATCCCAGGCAGTGAGAGGACAGCAGTTCCCCAGCTCTGCTTAGTCATCGGTGGTGGTCTCCACTATTGCAAATGAAACATATTAGAACATAAGGACAGCCATACTGGGTCAGACCAAAGATCCAACTATCCCACTATCCTGTCTTCTGACAGTGGCCAATGCCAGGTGCCCCAGAGGGAACGAACAGAACAGGTAATCATCAAGCGATGCATCCCCTGTTGCCCATTCCCAGGTTCTGGCAGAGGCTAGGGACCTTGAAGTTGGCTCATGAGACTTGGCACATCCAGTACCTAGCATCCAGACTCCTTAAAGTGGACTTGAATCCCTGGGTATTAGCCAAAACCAGAAGGGGAGCATTTTCTCATTTGTAGGTGGCTATAATCTTGTGGAAATCTCATTATGTCAGCCAATTGCACAAGATTTCCATTATTTTTGGTCTTAAATCTCATGTGAATGACTTGTGATATCTCAGTCATGTTAAATCTGAGCTGGTATTCACCCCGGGATCGCCAAGCCAAACCAGTGCAGATCTGAACATCCTCTCCTCATCCCCCGCCCTTTGAAAGCAAAAAGTTTAAAATTTAAAACAGGAAAAACTGTTAATGCAGTTTTATGGCTGGATGATTAAAATCAAGAAGTACTGGGAAATGCGTAAGATAACAATGCTGGAAACTTATCTCAGTTGCATTGTATATCCTATATATTTTATGGCATAAATGGTGGTAGGATTGGAAGTGGGTGAATAATTCATAGCAAATAATTTATTTCATGCATTTTACCTCTATTTCTGTTTGTGAGCAGTTTCTGGCTTCTTCATGTTGAATTATTTGGAATTATTCGCCATATCATTTCTGCAAATAATGTTTGAACTGCAGCTTGTTCATGGGTGGTTTGTTGCAAGTGTTAAAAATTCAAGATGGGTTGGCCAGCAGTGATTTGGACACAGAGGTCACATGGGAGTGTTTTATGTTCCCTGACTGCATGAATGTAATCTTTTGAAAGGCTCCCTGGGACAGTGACCATCCCTTTTTGTATATCTGGAAAGCACCTAACACTTCAAGCACACCGCCAGAAATTATTACCACTGCTACTTATAAGTATTCAGGTTATTAGTGTGGATACTCACAATTACAAGTTCAAAATTCACTTTCTGCAAATGTTCCCTAACATAAATATACTGTTTCCATGAACATGCCTGCTGCTAAACTAGGATATTTGAAGAAGTGAACAAAAAAGGAGCTAGGACCCATTCAGCAGCCCATCCCTGCTCAGCAAAGCTCTTCTGCACATACTTATAGTTGAGTATGTGCTTTGGTGCTATGCTGCACAGAGATGGATTTAAGCATGCATTGCTGAAATGGGGACTAAGAATACAGGTCAGCAAGTATATAATCTCTTTTTATCCAAGGGTGTACTTGTGGAAATAGTTTGAATGTATTTTCCCATCTCTAGTTTTGGGGGGTGCTTGTGCACCAGAGTTAAGGGTGAAGCTAGCTATATGATATTCCTGTTACAAGAGTGATTCACAACACTCTATAATTTCACAAAAACCAAGCAATCCACCCGAAACTTTACTTGCGACATCTCATCCCTAGGTGGATATTTTTTTTTCTTGGCAGTTGGGGGCAAATAACACAAGGAATTCAAGGTAGATGTGTGTGTTGTTTTTGTACCTATCTGTTGGAGGCTAAACATTGTGTTGTGGAAAATGAGTTACACCATTTGTTTGGTTCAAACAGTCTGAGGTCCTTTTATTGAATACAAGCATGCAGGGAGAGGGAGATAGAGATGGTCACACGCAGGTGCCACCCTGGTCTCTCTCTGTCCTGTTCCTATAATACCAGTTTTATACAGTTATTTTACATCCAAGTCAAATGATACATTTCCTTAATTTTTTTCATCACTCAAGCATTGTTGTTAAAGCCTTATAAGGAGCTAAAATAAACAGTTTTATAATTAGCACGGTGCTGACGCACTTCGTTATTATCAAGCTCTGCGGTTTGCTTGTGGCAACGTTTTTCAAGGGGCTTTTGCAGGTTTGTGGGCGGTTGCATATAATGGACAGCTAGGGACTTGAACTAGGCTAGAGGTTGGCCTAGTTCGTTATCTGGGTCAAAATACCACGGCCCAGCATATGCAAATGCTCTTAGCTTAAGCGAAGTGTTACAGGATGCAGGCCTGTAGGCCTCTTGCGTTACCGCTCTTGCCTATGCTATATACAGTGCATAGATCTTGTCACAGAATGGGATGGGGTCAGGTCAACAATAGTTTCCCCCACAATTCCCCCCTTTGGCGCTTCTAGCGTAACTCCAAGCCTAAAAGTCCTGCAACATATGCACCCCTGTTTTTTTGCGGGAGGGGTGGGGGGCTGGAGGGCTGCATGGTTGCCTTTTGGCGGCATCCAAGGGGATGCATGGGGAAGAGTTGCATAGTTACCTTTTGCTGGTACCTGATGGGCTGCATAGGTTCCCTGCTCTGGTGCTCAGAGGGTCACATACTTACCCTTTGGTGGCCCTAAGAGGGCGTCATAGACTAATATGTGCATTATGATTTCCTCATTCTGGTAGTTGTATTCTTGGGGTATAGAGTGCAGTGACTTGGAAGCATTTTTGAGTACAAGGGAGCAACAGCACTTGCCACAGGCAAAGATAATATAGACAGCAGTGAGGAGGGCCATGATCAGTAGGAGGCCCTTTAAGATTTGATGTCTGATCGAACCCAAGGGGCTTGTAAGCCAGGACCACAAATCCCAATCTGGAGTTGTTTTTTCCTCTGCTACGCTACGGAATAGTTTTACCTGCTGTTGGATGGTATGTATATTACTTAGGACCTGTTGGCTTTTATCCACGTAGGCACAGCAGGTGGAGTTTACCAAGACACAGACACCTCCCTGACTGTCCAGGAGTAGATCTAAGGCCATACGATTCTGCAGGGAAATTTGGGAAATGCTGCAGATTTCAGTCTGCAAGTTGGCAGTAGCATCCACTGTAGCATTCCCCATTAGTTCCATAGTGGCAGAAATGTTGACAATGGCCTTTTTCAACTCACTGACTTCCAGCCAAGGGATTAGCGCTCTGATATCCTGGTGCAATTTAGTAGGGCGTAGGATCAAGGGGTTCGGGGAACTGTGTCTTACCTGATGTAGGCACAGATTGCGGGTTTGAGTGTGGTAAAGGTGGTCCCTTTTTTTTTTTTCCAAATCCTGGAAAAAGGTACGTGAGGGTGCAAATCCCTTTTCAGTCCCAGGGCAGAGTTTTATATGCCCATTTCCCGCTGAGCCAAAACAGGCCGCGAATGGTGAGGGTTGGGTATATGAGCTTGGTCCCTTCGTTACACCTAGAATGGAAGGCATCAGTTATGTTCTGACCTGTTTTATTTTGCCTACACCATTTGGATAAAAATAAAAGATAGGAGGGGGTGGAGGTCAAAACAAGGGTGGAGTTTGGGCTGCAGGCTGGGGTATTTTGAGGAAACAATACTCCCAAGCTTTGCATCGTCCAATTTCCCGGAAGAATATAATCCAGCCTTCACTTACTGTTATTATGAGTAGAGCGGTTGGAGGCAGTAACATTTTCCCCTAGGAGTTGGCCATAATTGCTGTTAGGGAAATAGGCAAGCGTGTGTTGACAGTGAGGGTATGATCCCACAGAATGTTCCTTTGCGGTATCTGCGTAAGCAAAATTGTAGCAACGTGGGGCAAAAAGCTGGGGGGAATAACTTATGCGTTTAACGAATAGCAGGGACCTTTTGCCCTGATTCTTTTCCTTCATAGACATATAACCAGCTTGTTCGGTCATTCCCCATTCTGATATATCTGCAGGCAGCTCTACCACTGGGATTCCCTGTGCCTGGTGGTGTTCTGGCATATGTGAACAGATTCAGCAATTTGTTAGACTGGCGGCCTGAGCCACTTGCTGGGTGAGAATGAGGTAAAGGTTTTTATCCCAGCCTCCCTGCAAACCTGAGACGGTGTTCCCAAGTTTCCCATGGGAGAGGGACCTTTTTGTTCCTCCCCGGGCAGATAGGGCAACTTTTATTTTTTTCCAGTAGTCTTAGGGGAGGGGTGGCAGGAGTGTTAGCGATGTTGGGTGTCCAAAAGAACGTAATGGTGTCATGCAAATTCAACAATAACAGAAATAGCATGGTTACACACACGAACCGGAATGAAGGCATAAGCCACTTGCACACCATGGCCGATTCATTATTCTGGCAGCTGGCTCAGTCATGGTGGCAAGGAGCCACTGGGCTTGGAAGGAGTTATTATGGCCTTATGTTTCCTGTGCTCCTTTATCAGAGGGCCAAATTTCCAACTGGCTGTGAAGGCAGTTGACGGGAAGTTAGAGGTTAATTGTCTGAAAATCGATGACCTCGCTGTTGGAAGCGAGGCGCTATTTCCTCTTCGGCAGGCAATACCGAGGCTTCTTTGGGCAGTGTTTTAGGGTTGGGCTCTCGGTTTCCGTCCGAGGTTTTGCAGCGTCTGGGACCAAAGGAGGGGCATTTTTCTTGCAGTGGGAGGTGTGGATCCAACCGGTGAGTCCCTGGCACTTGACCGCAGTATGGGTGGTCAGCAGGACCTGGTAGGGGCCTTTCCAGTGAGGCTCCAGGGAAGTTTTTCTTTGGTGCACCTTAATGTGGACCCAGTCTCTAGGCTGTAACGGGCGGCACGGAATGTCAGCTGGTCCTGGTAGGGCACTGTGTATCTGTGAGTGGATAGACCTGGCACAACGAATTAGCTTCCTACAGTATGCCAGAACAGTATCGTCGTTTAGCTGCAGATCCAGCTGATGAGAGAATGGGGGAGGGGTTACTGGCATTTTCATGGGTCGGGCCATAAGGATTTCATGTGGGGACACCCATGCGCAAACATGGCCTATGCTCCTCATGTGCATGAGGGCAAGGGGCAAGGCATCAGGCCATTTCAGGTTAGTTTCAGCACAGATTTTGGAGATTTTGTTTTTCAGGTCACCATTTTTGTGTTTGACCACCCCCGCACTTTGGGGTGGGCACAATGAAAATGTTGGGTGATGTTCAGGGCCTTAAACACATGTTGCATAACTTGGCCTGTAAAATGAGTGCCTCAGTCACTATTCATAAAGACAGGTAAACCAAACCGAGGGATAAAATCTTTTAACAGTCTTTTGGCCACTGTGATGGTATCGGCCTTGGCGCACGGGTAGGCCTCGATCCATCCAGAATACATGGAGACAAACAATGACATATTCATAAGAACAACATTTTGGCATATTGATGAAATCAATCTGAATATTGACAAAGGGACCCCACGGTGTAGGGTGAGCAGCTGGTTTTGCCTTTACTGGCTTGCAACTGTTGTGGGCTAGGCAGATGGGGCAGGTATTACAGTATTGCTGCGCTATACTGGAAAAATTTGGGGCAAACCAATGTTGCAAAACTGATGCAGTCATCCCCCCTTTGCCCACATGTGCCTGGCCATGGGACACGCGGGAAAGGTAGGGAAGCAGAACCTTGGGCACCACCAAGCAGCCGTCTGGGGAGCGCCACAAGGCATCCGGGTTCAATAAGCATCTGGCCCGCCCCCACTTGTCCTTCTCCTGGCCCGGGGCCGAATCTTGCATGAGAGCTAAATCCCGGAGAGAAATTAGGTACAAGGGGGAAAGGGAGCCGGAGACCCGGAAATGGCTGCCTGCTTGGCAGCAGAGTCTGCCAAGGCATTTTGTAACATCATCATAGGGCTTTTGGTGCGCAACACATTTTACAATTGCTACAGTGGAAGGAAGTTGGAGGGCAGAGAGAAGAACATCGACAAAAGGCCCATCATGGATTTGGTTTTCTCCCGATGTGAGGAACCCCCGATATTTCCAGAGCTGCCCATAGTTATGGACCATTCCAAAAGCATATTGGGAATCTGTATAGATGGTAATAGACTTTCCCTTGGCCAGGAAGCAGGCCCGAGTAAGGGCAACAAGTTCTGCAACCTGGGCCGAATGTGCATCGGGGAGGGAGTGGGTTTCAACTGTCTGATATTGAGAACAGACAGCATAGCCAGCCACAAGCTGGCCGGAAGGATTTCTAAGGCAAGACCCATCTACGCAGAACAGCAGATCTGGATTTTGGAGTGGGGTATCCTTTAGATTAACCCTAGGACAAGTAAGTTGGGTGGTTACAGCGAGGCAATCATGGGGTTTGCCATTTGTTGCAGTAGGGAGCAGAGAAGTTGGGTTGAGGATGGGACAACAGGTAAGAGTTACATTTGAGGCATTTACTAGCAGCAATTCATATTTTGTCAGTCTTGAGTTGGAAAGGCGTTGGGTTTTGCTTTTTGTGAGTAGTGTAGTTACAGCATGGGGAACAGCAACACACCAGGGGGATCCTAGGACGAGAGTGGCAGAAATTTGTACAAGTGAAGTCGCAGCTGCCACCGCACGGAGGCAGGGAGGGAGTCCAGTGGCCATGGGGTTGAGAGGTGAACTATAATAAGCAACAGGCCGCGCTTATCACCGTGTGTCTGGGTAAGGACTCCCAAAGCAATGCCGTCTTGCTCATGACAGAAAAGTGTAAAGGGTTTCTGATTATCTGGCAAGCCCAATGCAGGGGCCCTGGTAAGGGCCTGTTTAATCTGCATGAAAGCCTCTATTGCTTTAGGGGACCATGGGAGTGGTTCGGGGACTTTATTAAGGGTTTAACTGCTGCAGGGGTTTGACAATAGCTGCATACCCAAGGATCCACTGTAGCCGGCCATGCCCAGGAAGCCACGCATTTGTTTCCTGGTAGTAGGTTTGGGGACCTGCAGGATGGTCTGTATGCTCGAAGAGGATAGGTGCCGTTCTCCAGCTGAAATATCATGTCCTAGATAGCAGACCCTGGGTAGGCAGAGCTGAAGTTTGGATTTAGACGCTTTATGCCACTTGTAGGCTAAAGCCTGTAACAGCACGAGGGAATCGGCCAGGGAGGCAACTAAAGAAGGTGATGCCAGAAGCAGGTCATTCACATACTGGATTAGGGTGGAGCCTGTAGGGAATTTGATATTGTCCAGGTCTCTTTTAAGGATCTGGGAGAACAGAGTGGGAGACTCGGTGTAACCTTGGGGTAGTCGAGTTTAGGTGTATTGACGGCCTTGATAGGTAAAGGCAAACAGAAATTGGCTATAGGTGTGAATGGGGATGGAGAAAAAAGCTGAACACAAGTCGACCACAGTGAAATAGGTGGCAGACGAGGGAATATGAGATAGGATAGTAGCAGGGTTTCGCACGACAGGGAAGGTAGGGAGGACAGCGGCGTTAACAGCGTGGAGATCCTGGACAAAGTGCCAGGTTTGTTTGTTAGGTATTTTTACGGGTAGGATGGGGGTATTGGATTGGCTGAATGTAGGGACCACAGTGCCCTGTTGGAGCAAGGATGCAATTACTGGTCGGATCCCTTAATCAGTCTGTCTAGAAAGAGGATATTGCTATATCCTGGGAAGCGGTTTTGCTGGGTTTAAACGAATTTTAACAGGTTGGGTAGTCGCAATACACCCAACCTTGTTAGCATGATCCGACCACAAGGAGGGAGGGACATTTGCCAGCAGTTCCCCTTGCAGTAAGGAAGGGCCAGGTTTAAGTACCTCCTCTGGGACGTCGGTTTGTAAGACCTCCAGAATCTCATTGCAGTTGGGATCAGGAACATCAGGGGTACAATAGATTGTACAGCCTAATTTGCACAGCAAATCCACTCCCAGGGGATTAACAGGTGAACACGGGCTGAGGAGGAAAGTGTGTTGATCAGTCAGAGGACTGACGGAGATAGTGAGGGGTGCAGATATGGGATGAGGAATAGGAGTATTACTCATGCCTACAGTGCTCACTATTTGAGAAGAAATAAGGGCGGAGGGAAAATCACTGGTGCGAAGGGTGGATCGTGATGCCCCAGTGTCTATCAAGCAAGAAATAGGAGTACCGTTGATAATACAAGTTACGTGTGGGCCAGACTGATTCAAAGGGATGAGTGAAGCGATGATGTTATTAATCTCCTGGCACTCCTAGTATTCCCGGGGAGGCACAGGAGATAGGGGATGGACAGTCTGGATGGGGACCTGAGGGTAAATCGGTCAGTCAGGGCGAAAGGGACAGTCGCTTTTCCAGTACCCCATATGGTTGCAGTAATGGCAAGCGCCATTAGGCGGGCTCCGGGAAGGCGAACGGGGGTGCCCTGGGTAGGGCTTTCCCCCTTTTCTGCGGAATGGACGATTTTTCCGAGACCCCTGACAGTTTGAATTTGGAAGGTCAACAATTTCTGCTCGGTTTCATCCTTCTTTTTGCTGATTGGCGATAAAAATGCTGGGCAACCAAGAAGATGTCATCGGGAGGTTTTGTTTCCCATCTGGTGGTGATTAATTTGGGCAGGAGTCCCTGAACAAAGGCTGCCACTAGGGCTTGTGTTATGCCTTGGTCCACATTCTCTATGCCAGAGTGTCTTTCAAAGACCTGCTGTAGGCGCTGCAAATAGTCAGCAGGAGTTTTCTCCTTTAGTTTGTTTACAAGTGTTGATTTTTGTCCAGTCCGTACTTTTGGGGCAGACCGAGAGGACCTGCGTCCACCAACTTTTGCCTATGTTTTTTTTAAAGAGGCCATTTCTTCCGGGCTTCGGTGGCCTGGGTCAGTGTTAGGCTGGCCAGCCTTCATGTGAAGGTGGGTTAATGTCGTCGTGGGCAGGGCACCCTGGAGGAGTACTCCCCAGAGGAGTTGGTTTAGGTCTGCCCAAGTGGGGTTATAACAATTTATAATAGTTTTGTAGTTCTTCCTGAAGTTTTACAGGGTCTTCCCTAATTTTTGGAAAATTACTGGTGATGGTATACAAATCCGAGGGAGACCACGCTGCATGTACAGTCACCAAGCCCCCTCCCCCCACCTATTTTGGGATGTTGGCGTAAGGGGTTAAGATTTGTTGTGAATGGGTGGGTTTTGCTAAGTAAAATCATTTGGCCACCCGGTTCCATAAGGTCAGCAAGAACATCTCCTATGTGAGACACCTCAGCAGAGAGTTGACGGAATTTGTTTAGGAAGGAGGCTGCCAAATCCTCTGGGGACCGTTGGCTGTTTAGTGACTCAATAAATGATGAAGGGGTAGCCCCTGGGGATGGGCTGTTGGAGGAGACCTCTGGTATGTGGTGGGAACTATCCACAGGAGAGTTGGGGTTAAAGGGAGGTGTCACTGATCCTTGACTTTGTGACCCCCGACTAGGGTTTCCTGGCACATATGGTGGCAGGGCAGTAGGTTGTTTTTGTTTTTAGAAACAGATTAATAAGATTATCGGATGGACCTGATGGGGTAGGGGCGGATGGGGAGAGCCCGGCCCCGCCAGGTGAGGGGAAGTGGGGCCCCGGGGCATTGGGGGCGGTTCTCGGAAGAGAGATGTAGAGAGGGATTTGCTAGCCATCAGGGGTCTGGGATAGGTTTTGGGACTTTGTCCATTTTTCTTTTGCCTTTTGCAATTGGGTCTTAAGGTGTTCTTTACGTTTTTTATTGGAGTCCTTTAGACTCCTTTCCTGAGACTTTCGGCACCATTTTTCCATTTCCCCATACCAACTAAAATATGCATTAAATTGACCTTGGCCCACCTTATAAGTCAATAGTGGTCCCCTAAGGTGCAGTATTTTAGCAAGGTCAAAATTCCCCTCCAAGGGAAATTGTAAGTCCGGATTATCCCTGGTATACCAATTCCATTTCTACAGATACTTGCAAGTGCTAGGACTGTAATTCTTGTACATATAAAATGCAGGTGTGCCTTTTGGCAGGACAGGGATTGTTTTTAACCCACCGCCTCCTATTTCTTCCCCTTTTGGGTCCTATTCAGAGGGTGGACTTATTTAGGGTGTCCATGACCTTCCTACAGCCCCCTTTCAGCAAAGAGCGTGGGCTAGTCTCAGAGAGAGAGGCGTTGCATACTTTGTCGCTTTAGGTGAGGTGATTGGATTGGTCAGTGGCTCATTAGACCCTTTTTTAGGCAATAAAGGGGAAACCAGAGGAAAGAAGTTGAGGGAAACACACTTGTACAAGGAAGATTTACAGAAAATGTCCACGACCCTCTCACAACCCCCTTCGGCGAAGAGCGTCGGCTAGTGCTGCGTGCTCTATCGCATCAGGCGAGATGTAGGATCAGTCAATGGCCAAAGAATTAGGGTCGTCCAAGGATGGAGAATAGGAACATGCACGCTTTCCTTGCCTTAGACACGGTCCGTTTCGCCGGTCAAGCCATGCAGAAATGGCCTATCTCAGCCAGGGCTTTTACCACCCTTCTCCATTGGGGTCACAGAGCTTGCTTTAGAGACACCTCTGGTCACGAGCAAAGCTTTGCAGAGGGCTCTGGGGGTCTTTCTGTGACCCTTACTTTCACACTGGCACACACACACACACACAAAGACTAAGTCCTAGACAGCCACCTTTGTGGCTTTTCCGGCCTACTTGAAGGCGTTAGAACTGTTTGAAAATAAAGTTCAAATCCAGCTCACAACTTACCCAATTTCAGAGGCTACAGTTAGTTTTCCACCGAAAACCCAATATCGAGATTTTAAAAGGTCTCTTACCTTTTACATGGCACCTTGGGTTTGGAGGGAAACGGCCTCCTGTCCTCTAGTCATGGATAGTATACGGTGGATCCTGGACGAGCCCCCAAATTGTTGTGGAAAACAAATCACACCATCTGTTTGGCTCAAACAGTCTGAGGTCCTTTTATTGAATACAAGCATGCAGGGAGAGGGAGATAGAGATGGTCACATGCAGGTGCCACCCTGGTCTCTCTCTGTCCTGCCCCTATAATACCAGTCTTATATAGTTTTTTTTTTACATCCAAGTCAAATGATACATTTCCTTAATTTTTTTCATCGCTCAGGCATTGTTGTTAAAGCCTTATAAGGAGCTAAAATAAACAGTTTTATAATTAGCACGGTGCTGACTCACTTCCTTATTATCAAGATCTGCGGTTTGCTTGTGGCAGTGTTTTGTCTAGGGGCTTTTGTAGGTTTGGGGGGGGGGGGGGTTGCATATAATGGACAGCTAGGGACTTGAACTAGGCTAGAGGTTGGCCTAGTTCATTATCTGGGTCAAAATAGCATGGCCCAGCATATACAAATGCTCTTAGCTTAAGCGAAGTCTTACAGGATGCAGGCCTCTGTAGGCCTCTTGCGTTACCGCTGTTGCCTATGCTGCATATAGTGCATAGATCTTGTCACAGAATGGGATGGGGTCAGGTCAACAATACTTTTTCCCCACAATTGTATAAATATATAGCTTGAATTGTATATAGTATATCAGTTTAATAAGCCCTGTATTATTTTGATGTATGTATTGCAAAGTGGGTCTAGCTCTAAGGCACATTTTAAAACCTGTGTATGGACTGGATGCAGATGGACAGGATGGGGTGTATGTGATTGGCAGGGAACCACACTGGGTGCAGATCACTATGGTCTGGAAGGATCAGGACAAGGAAAGCCACACGTGAGTCCAGTGGAAAGGGAGGAAAGAAGCAAGCCACATGTGAAAGAAGGTGACTTTTTAGGAGGGACTGGGGCCTGTTTCTGCTTGGTGAGCCAGGTTTAAAATGAGTCCCTGTGCTGCTTGAGATGTCCTGTCACTGAGCAGTTCTTAAACATTCTTTGAAATGGACTCACGGGGCTTTGGATAAGGCTCATAGTTCCATGTGTGCACCAAGAAGCTGATTCTGCACAACTGAGGTTAGTAGGAGTTCTGCTGTTGACTTCTGAGCGTGTAGGTTTGGGATCTGAGTGACCAACCCCAAAAATGGTGATCAGTTGAACCTTGAACAGGTGGGCAAGACCCACCAGCCAGACACCTGAGAAAGGATTCTCTGTAGTAATTCAGAGCCCTTCCCATTTGTGTCCCATCACCGGCTGTTGGCGATATTTGCTTCTTGTAGTCGCAGCAGACCACCTACATGTAGGCAGTCTCATCAGACCACCCCCTTCATAAACTTATCAAGTTTAGTCTTGCAGCCAGTAGGTTTTCTGCCTCCATTGCTCCCCTCAGAAGGCTATTCCAGAACTTCACTCCTCTGATGGTCAGAAACCTTCATCTCATATCAAGCCTAAACTTGTTGATGGCCAGTTTATATCCATTTGTTCTTGTGGGCTACACAGGGACTTAACTTAAATAACTTGTCTCCCTCCCTGGTATTTATCCCTCTGATGTATTTATAGAGAGCGATCATATCTCCCCTCAGCCTTCTTCTGTTTACGCTAAACAAGCCAAGCTCTTTGAGTCTCCTCTCATAATGTAGGTTTTCCATTCCTCGAATCATCCTAGAAGCCCTTCTTTGCACCTGTTCCAATTTGAATTCATCCTTCTTAAACATGGGAGACCAGAACTGCGACAGTATTCCAGATGAGGTCTCACCAGTGCCTTGAATAATGGTACTAACACTTCCCTGTCTTTACTGGAAATACCTCACCTGATGCATCCTAGGACTGCGTTAGTCTTTTTCAGGGCTGCATCATACTGGCAGCTCATAGTCATCCTGTGATCAACCAATACACTGGGATTTTTCTCCTCCTCTGTCACTTCCAACTGATTTGTCCCCAGTTTATAGCATAAATTCTTGTTGTTAGTCCCTAAGGGCATGACTTTGCACTATTAAATGTCATCCCATTTCTATGACTCCAGTTTACAAGGTCATCCAGATCTTCTTGTATGATAGTCCAGTCCTCCTCCATATTGGCAATAACTCCCTACTTTGTGTCATCTGCAAATGTTATTGGCATATTCCTTCTTTTTGTACCAAGGTCATTAATTAAAAATGTTAAATAAGACTGGTTCCAAGACTGATCCCTGAGGAACTCCACTAGTAACCTCCCTTCAGCCTTTCAGTATGACCCATTGTAGTCTCCCCTTTTAGTAATTCTTTATCCACCTTTCAATTCTTATATTAATCCCCATCTTCTCCAATTTAATTAATAATTTTCCATGTAGGAAAATGCCTTCCTGAAATCCAGGTACATTAGATCTACTGTGTTTCTCTTTGTCTAAAAAATCAGTTATTTTCTCAAAGAAGGAGATCAGGTTGGTTAGGCATGATCTACCTTTTGTAAAACCATGTTGTATTTTATCCCAATTACCATGTACCTCTATGTCCTTAACTACTTTCTCTTTCAAAATAGGTTCCAAGACCTTGCATACAATTCAAGTCAAACTAACAGGCCTGTAGTTTCCTGGATCACTTTTTTTAAATTTCTTAACAATAGGAACTATATTAGCAATTCTCCAGTCATAGGGTACGACCCCTGAGTTTACAGATTCCTTAAAAATCCTTGCTATTGGGCTTCAATTTCATCTGCCTGTTCCTTTAATATCCTTGGATGAAGATTATCCAGGCCCCCAGATTTAGTCCCATTAAACAGTTTTGAGTTCGTCTTCCACCTCAGATGTGGTAATTTCTACCTCCATAGCCTCATTGCCATTAGCCTCATTAAAAACTCAGGCAAATTCATTTAGATGTTGATCTATGCCTAGATTATTTTTAATCTCCACCCCTCCTCAGTGTTTAGCTGCCCCACTTCTTTCCTTGTTTTCTTTTTATTTATAGGCTATAGAACCTTTTACTGTTTTAATTTCCTTTGCAAAGTCCAACTCTGTTTGGCTTTTAGCAGTTCTCACTTACTTTCTGACCTCCAAAAGGTAGTTTCCCTTGCTGATCCATGCCCTCTTCCATGCCTTGTAAGCTTTCTGCTTTATCTTAATCACCTATTTGAGATGCTTGCTCATCCAGCTTGGTCTCCAACTCTTCCCTATGAATTTTCCCCCCTTGCTTGAGATACAGGCTTCAAATAGTTTCTACAACTTTGATTTAAGGTAATTCCAAGCCTCATCCACATTCAGATCCTTGAGATCTTCAGTCCAGTCACTTCCCTAAATAAAAGGAGGACTTGTGGCACCTTAGAGACTAACAAATTTATTTGAGCATAAGCTTTTGTGAGCTACAGCTCACTTCATAGGATGCATATAGTGGAAAATACAGTGGGGAGATTTTATATACACAGAGAACATGAAACAATGGGTGTTACCATACAGACTGTAACAAGAGTGATCAGGAAAGGTGAGCTATTACCAGCAGGAGAGCGGGTGGGTGGGGGGGGAACCTTTTGATGTGATAATCAAGGTGGGCCATTTCCAGCAGTTGACAAGAATATGTGAGGAACAGTGGGGGGTGGGGGGGAATAAACAAGGGGAAATAGTTTTACTTTGTGTAATGACAAATCCACTCCTAGTCTTTATTCAAGCCTAAGTTAATTGTATCCAGTTTGCAAATTAATTCCAATTGAGCAGTCTCTCCTTGGAGTCTGTTTTTGAAGTTTTTTTTGTTGAAGTATTGCCACTTTTAGGTCTGTAATCGAGTGACCAGAGAGATTGAAGTGTTCTCCGACTGGTTTTTGAATGTTATAATTCTTGACGTCTGATTTGTGTCCATTTATTCTTTTACATAGAGACTGTCCAGTTTGGCCAATGTACATGGCAGAGGGGCATTGCTGGCACATGATGGCATGTATCATATTGGTAGATGCACAGGTGAACGAGCCTTTGATAGTGTGGCTGATGTGATTAGGCCCTATGATGGTGTCCCCTGAATAGATATGTGGACACAGTTGGCAACGGGCTTTGTTGCAAGGATAGGTTCCTGGGTTAGTGTTTTTGTTGTGTGGGTTGCTGGTGAGTATTTGCTTCAGGTTGGGGGGCTGTCTATAAGCAAGGACTGGCCTGTCTCCCAAGATCTGTGAGAGTGATGGGTCATCCTTCAGGATAGGTTGTAGATCCTTGATGCTGCGTTGGAGAGGTTTTAGTTGGGGGCTGAAGGCGATGGCTAGTGGCGTTCTGTTATTTTCTTTGTTGGGCCTGACCTGTAGTAGGTGGCTTCTGGCTCTGTCAATCTGTTTCTTCACTTCAGCAGGTGGGTATTGAAGTTGTAAGAATGCTTGATAGAGATCTTGTAGGTGTTTGCCTCTGTCTGAGGGGTTGGAGCAAATGAGGTTGTATTGTAGAGCTTGGCTGTAGACAATGGATCGTGTGGTGTGGTCTGGATGAAAGCTGGAGGCATGTAGGCAAGTATAGCGGTCAGTAGGTTTCCGGTATAGGGTGGTGTTTATGTGACCATCGCTTATTAGCACCGTAGTGTCCAGGAAGTGGATCTCTTGTGTGGACTGGTCCAGGCTGAGGTTGACGGTGGGATGGAAATTGTTGAAATCATTGTGGAATTCCTCAAGGGCTTCTTTTCCATGGGTCCAGATGATGAAGGTGTCATCAATGTAGCGCAAGTAGAGTAGGGGCATTAGGGGACGAGAGCTGAGGAAGCGTTGTTCTAAGTCAGCCATTAAAATGTTGGCATTCTGTGGGGCCATGCGGGTACCCATAGCAGTTCCGCTGATTTGAAGGTATACATTGTCCCCAAATGTGAAATAATTATGGGTGAGGACAAAGTCACAAAGTTCAGCCACCAGGTTAGCCGTGACATTATCGGGGATACTGTTCCTGACGGCTTGTAGTCCATCTTTGTGTGGAATGTTGGTGTAGAGGGCTTCTGCATCCATAGTGGCTAGGATGGTGTTATCAGGAAGATCACCGATGGATTGTAGTTTCCTCAGGAAGTCAGTGGTGTCTTGAAGATAGCTGGGAGTGCTGGTAGCGTAAGGCCTGAGGAGGGAGTCTACATAGCCAGACAATCCTGCTGTCAGGGTGTCAATGCCTGAGATGATGGGGCGTCCAGGATTTCCAGGTTTATGGATCTTGGGTAGCAGATAGAATACCCCTGGTCGGGGTTCTAGGGGTGTGTCTGTGCAGATGTGTTCTTGCGCTTTTTCAGGGAGTTTCTTGAGTAGATGGTGTAGTTTCTTTTGGTAACCCCCAGTGGGATCAGACGGTAATGGCTTGTAGAAAGTGGTGTTGGAGAGCTGCCTAGTAGCCTCTTGTTCATATTCTGACCTATTCATGAAGACGACATCGCCTCCTTTGTTCTTGTAATACAATTATTTTTTTCTGTTCTGCTTTTTGTTGCAGAATGTGTATTTCTCATTTTGACCCATCAGATCACTAAGAATAACACTTCCCTTCTACAGAGCCTTTAATTCAAGGGCCTCAGCGGTGTCATTGCTTCTATTTTACAAATGGGGAAACTGAGGCACAGAGCGGCAAAGTGGCTTTCAGTGAATTGATGACAGAAGTGGAAATAGAACCCAGGTCTTCTAATTCTGAGTCTCCTGCTCTCATCACTAGATCTGCCCATTGCCCTTGGTGACGTTTTTCTGTATGCAGTACACGGGGTGAGCTCCGCTGTATGGTGTGGCTCCAAGCGGCAGTAAACAGGCTTGTAATTGTTTCTCAAATTAAGCTCCACAGAGATGTTGTGCTTGTGCGAAATCTCTGCTTACACGATGTGCTTTTTATTAGGAGGGCTTCACTGCACATTTGTTCTGTGTGTTTGGGTTTTTTTTCCACATCACCCCTCAAACTGGGGGCATCTTAGTGTTCATGAAAGTGACAGCAATGACGAGAGTCAGGAGCAGTACAAGCTTTTCCCTTCACCGCTCTGCTAAATCACCTTCATCTGACCTGCGACTCACCCTGCTGTTCCAAGCCTGAGACCCACTCCTCTTCCCTTGGGCTGCCTTTGTCCTACAGTCCCGCTCTGCAGCATTCCCTGTTCTTTGCCTTCCCGATGGCCTCTGAAGAACAGGCTTGCAGTGTTGCCAGATTGCATGGTTATTTTGTGATCTTCTAGCCCTCGTGGGAGTAGATGGATGATACCAAGCTCATTTCACTTGGGTCTGCTTAAAATAAGCGGGCAGTGCACCCAGAGCGGATAGGTTTGCTGCTCCTCTGTGTCTGATTTATATTTTTGCCTCAAGGTGAGATGTTCTGAGGTCCACTCTCCTGCTTGCTGTACAGCTCCGGCTTCTAGTCCACTGCACCTTAGTTCTTTATTAGGTCTATACAACAAGAAAGAAGGGACTTCTCCTGATGAGCTAGGAGCACAAGGGGCTGAGGTTCCCCCATGTCCCTTTTCCGCACTTGCAGGGCAACCGTACACTTTTGTACTGAACAATTGGTTTTCAGATTTCAGGAAAACAAGAAAGAGAAAGAAAGAACAAAAGTCAAGTTTCTGTGTGAGAGAGAGAGAGTGCATGGCAGAAGTAAGCCTGTGTCTTAAACTGCCTCCGCACCCTCCCAACAGACAGGCAAGAAAACTCCTTATTTTAAAGGTACCTTCTACAGTAAACTGTCATATTTCCTCCTTTCCGAGAGATGGAAGGTTGTATCAGTCTGATCACATTGTGCTTCTCCAGTTACACTTGGGTAAGACACAGCTCTCAAAAGATCCAGAGTATTTCTCCTTGTAACTCCCAACTCCCAGTCTCCTCCAGAGGCTGCTTCATTCCCTCCTGTTCGGAGGTGTGGACTACTCAGAGAAACACAATAACCTCACGTTTTATCACAAAAGACAGGACTGGAATAGCAGGGGAAGTGGGGAAGCTGCAGGGCAGGAGTGAGGGGCACTGGCAAAGCTGTGTGGGGAGCCCAGGGACTGGAAGAGCAGGGGGGCTGCAGGTCAGGAGGAGTGAGGAGCCCTAGCCAGACCCATTGCCTTTAATATGTATGTGCAACTCAATTTGACCTCCCCAAGGGGTTCTCCAAGAATCCCCACTCAAGGCTATGAAAAGAGAACCTGTAAAAGAGTTTTGTAGTTGTTCCCACTTCCTTGAAAATTTGTATCCAACATCTCCCTTCCCCTCTCCATCTGGAGCATTTGGCACATTAATTATTAAAATTTGCCTAGGCTCACTGCTGGATAACTGGCTCCTTTTTAACCCCAGTACTGCATGTTGTCAAACTATACATACTCACATACAAGAAGAATAAACAGAAAATGGTCCAAGGACTCTGTCCTGTGCCCTTGCACTTTACACAACAGCGTCTGCCGGGGAGTAGGAAGCACTGCAGTGAGGTGCCCTGTAGGCAGTGACTTTCCCCCAAAATGCACAGTTTTGGAGACCACAGGACCAAGAGGAAATGGCATCCTCATAGTGTCGGCATCTGAAACTCCCCTAACTCGGGGGAGTCAGGCTGTGGCCCTATGACTGTGTTCTGGGTAGTCAGAACCAGGTTTCTTTTCCTCTTGCCCATGGACCAGAGGGTTTGTGCTTTTAAAAGAAATGTAGTGATGTCTCCATCCACCAGCAGGAGCCACAGTTAAGTTTGTGAGTTCTGCAGAAATGCTACTACCTCCAGAAGGGATTCTGATAAGAGGAATAGCATCCTCAATCAGGGGAAAGGAGGGTTTCTAAAAACGGGATGGGGGGGAGGGTTGGGGGAGGAGACAAGAATTCTCTTTTTCCTGAATGCAAAGCCTGGAAGAAGAGATACGCAATACAGGTTAACGTACTGACTGCCCTCCCTGGTTGCCCTGCCTGGGCCAGCGTTGGAAACATGGATTGTTTGAACCCCTGGGAAAATCCCTGTTGTGACACGGGCTAATTTATTTGGTCTTAAGTCCTGTGGGATTATGGACCTTTTCAGACCTGAATTGCTGCTATTGTACATCAAGCTCACTGGGCCTCTGTCGTAGTCAAACAGGACAAGGGGAAGAAAAAATACACAAATTTCTGCATCCACAGCAGCTGGAGAGAACGTCAAACAGATGGGCTCTTCCACCTCGATTATCCTAACCTCCTAAATATAGAAAGACTGGCTTTTTTTTTTAATATAAATTTAAATTACCCGAGGGGGTGGTGTTAGCACACGCTAGGGCAGTGCTAACGAGTGCAAATAGAAGTCATCTGCTGACAGTCGGATCCTGGCTCCTGCTGCTGACTCCCGCTCTTTCTCTCTCTCTCCCCTACACGCTCCTTCTTTCCGCTAGAGAGTGTATATACCAAGCATTAGCTGAAGCCGTCTCCCCTCCAGACGGGTAAAATATGTAAGAGCAGGCTTTCATATTGCATCATGTCTATGGCTACACACACACACACTATGAAAATTGGTAGAAGATTTTTATGTTCTTGCCTCTCCCAGCAGGAGGTGCTGAAGGGAATGGGGCAGGAGTGCTGGCTGTGGGCAGCTCACAGTGTCTCCAGGTGTGGCTGCTCCCAGGAGGGGGCACTGTAAGGAATAGCACAGGAGCACTGGTTGTGAGTGGGGCTCACAGCTACTCCATTACCAGCCTCTCCCAGCAGGAGGTGCTGCAGACAATGGTATAGGAGCTGTTTTACAGTCTCTTCAGTCCCAGATTGTCTTATAATACATCGGCAAAGTGATCAAGAGAGAGACAGTGCCAGTGGTTGAGTGACTAATGCAGCTTTGCCTGAGCCCCCTTGTCCTCTTTGTCCTGGAGTGTGTGACACCAGTGAAGAGGCTGTTGTGTGTGTGTGCATGGTTTTTGGAATTTTCTCCTGATCTGCTGTGGCTGAGAGCTTAGTTAGGGAAACACTGACTGGGAAGTGGAATCTTCCTAGCTGGAACGCAGCTTTTTGTTCTTCGCTTCATTTGGAACGCGACATTTCTCATCATTTTATTGCATTGAGACTGATCTTAATAAATGTTTTCATCTTTGTGGTCACCCAGGTGTGGGACCAGGAAGGCAGGAAAGGGAAGAGCGAGGTGTCAAATGCAAGGAGTTGTGGACTGAGCACAGGACTGGGGTTCTAATCCCCGCTCTGTTGTTCACACTTTCTGTGGCATGCCACTCAGCCCCTATAGGTATGTCTACATTGTAGCGTAAGCCCAGGGTGAGTGGGACTCGAGTCAGTTAACCCGTGTTAGAGAACCCTGGGCTTGAGCATCTGTACTGATTCTTAACACTATGGTAAGACTTTTCTTATCTGGGGCTCTGGTGTTGACAAGGAAGCACGGAGAACCAAGTCAAGCCAACTGTATCCCAGACTTCTGAGCACCCTCTCCAAATGTGGTCGTGTTAGCGGTTTGACTGTGGTGCACTGTGGAAAACGTAACTGCCCGCCCTGCACGTTACAGGAAGTTTGAACAGTCTGCCAACACAACCTGCCTGATGGTCTTTTTGGTCTGTGCGCTCCCAGCTGCTGAAGCCAGTAACATGGGGGAGCCTCTTGAAGAACTTCTCTTGCTTGAGTTTTCGCTTCAGTGTCATGAGGTGAGCAGAGCTTCTGTGAAGCGCTGGTGAACATCTTAGCGTTTTCTCACCACCGAAGGCACCTGACAGCGCTTCAGATGGAGGAGGAGGCAGCGGTGGTGGAGGAGGAGGCAGCCATGGCAGACTAACATTGGCTGATGCTGTTTGGTACACTTGATATAGCCACGGATGCCCCCTATGTAGAGCGGCGCTTCTGCACAGACTTGGGGGACCACTTCATCATGCGGAGCTGGGATGACCAGCAATGGTTCCAGAACTTTCATGTGAAGAAAGCCACATTTCTGGAGCTTTATGAGCAGCTTGCCCTGATCCTCCATTGTAAAGACACATGCCTGAGGACACCCTTGCTGGTCCAGAAGCAGGTCACCGTAACTGTCTGGAAACTGGCTGCCTCAGACAGCTACAGGTCTATTGCTAGCCAGTTTGGGGTTGGAAAGTTGACTGTGGGTAAAGTGGTGGTGGAGGTTTCTGAGGCAATCGGGTGTGGGTTTACCCCAAGGTGGCGGGCATAAGAAATATTCTTAAGGTAAAAAGAAAAGGAGTACTTGTGGCACCTTAGAGACTAACCAATTTATTTGAGCATAAGCTTTCATGAGCTACAGCGCACTTCATCGGATGCATACTCCTTTTCTTTTTGCGAATACAGACTAACACGGCTGTTACTCTGAAACCTATCATTCTTAAGGTAATTGCTGTCTTTCAGAGAATGGTTTCAGAGTAGCAGCTGTGTTAGTCTGTATCTGCAAAAAGAAAAGGAGTACTTGTGGCACCGTAGAGACTAACAAATTTATTTGAGCATAAGCTTTCGTGAGCTACAGCTCATTTCATCAGATGCATGCACAATTACTCCTTTTCTTTTTTCAGAGAATGGGGGTTCCAAACTGCTCCAGAGCCATTGATGTGACTGATGTGCCCACAGTTTGCCCTCCTCAAGGAGCACATGGGTACATAAACCGCAAAGGGGACTACTCCATTGTTATGCAGGCCCTCATGGATCACAGAGGCCAATTTATGGATGCCAACGTGGGCTGCACTCATGAGGTTCATGATGCTAGGGTTTTTCACCAATTGGGAGCCTACATTTGCAGACAGGCTGGGATACTATTCCCACCACATGACATTATCATAAATGTAGTGCCTGTATCCACCATTATTCTGGGGGCCCCCATGTACCTCCTTTTGCCTTGGCTTATGAAACCATACTCCCATTTGACAGGTTTCAGAGTAGCAGCCGTGTTAGTCTGTATTCACAAAAAGAAAAGGAGTACTTGTGGCACCTTAGAGACTAACCAATTTATTTGAGCATAAGCTTTCGTGAGCTACAGCTCACGTAATCCCATTTGAGAGGCTCTGGCAAAAAACAGGTTAATTATCCTCTCAGCAGGTGCAGAACTGCTGTTGAATGTGCTTTTGGCAGATTGAAATCATGTTGGAGATCTCTACAGGTGCATTTGCATGCTGGTGTCATCAATGTTTGCATTTTACTGTGTCTTGCTGCGCTCTTCACAACCTCTGTGAAGCCAGAGGCGAGCCATTTCCCCCTGAATGGGCCTATGACAGCGAGGGGTCACTGTATCAGTACACTCAGCCAGAGAGTGCACTGACCACAGCTGGGGCTGGATGCACCCGGGAAACGGATGTCAGGGATGCTGTGAGCTCCCACATTATGGACTTGCATTGGCCCAGTGGAGGAGGGGGAATAGTACCTCTGTGAATGTGCTTGTGAAGGGGAGGGGCTAATTGATTGCGGGTGGGAGTTGGTGAGTGGAGGAGGGCTTGATTGCCATGCAATGTATTTATAATTGACACTATGACTTATGGAATGGGGAGGGGGGAGAGAATTCGCAGTATGGATTCATATAAGAAAGTGATTGAAGTGTGGATTGCTGTACCTAACTATAGAGGAGTAGTGTTTGCTTCCTAATTTTTCCTGATCATGTGTTTAGCTTTATTATTTCATATATTGATTTATGATGCAATTCAGTAGATAGGGGTGTTGTAAGGGCAATGTAATTTCAATGGGTAATATCAATGTTTATTTTAAGCATTTTTTATTGATTTAAATTTTGACAATTGTGGGAAATTATGGGTGGTGGGTCAGACAGTAATTATTTAATGACAATAGATGTTGAGATTAAAAAAATTAAAGCTTTATAACTGTTGAAACACAGTCAACACCACATTTCAAATATACAAAGTAAATATCTTTAAATCAAGATCTCAAGCAGCATTTTTCTTTCTTTGCTGACCTGTAAATTTTGGTTATCGATGGAAGTATTGTTTGTTGCGTTGTGATTATGATGAAATTGATGTTTATCGAAACTGATAAAAACCGAATCCCTCCAAGCCTATTTAACAGTGACAGTGGAATGCTCTATGGCTGTGTTCCTAAGAAGGAGACATCTTTACTCAATGACTGACCATTGTCAATATGTAGATGCTTTGCTTACAAACCACCCCTGCCAAAAGATGCTGCATAAACAGTACAGTTTAAAAAGGAAACAAATTAAATAATTATTAAATAAATAAAAATCTAATAGGTTTAAATCTCAGCAGGGTAGATTCAACCCTTCCTCCTTCCAGTGCAAATAAATCAAGTTCCAAAATTTCACCTATTTCCACTCCTGTCCCCACCACTTTTCTGCCTATGGCAAAATGCCAGATTGTGATTGTGTTACTTGGAAGTGACTACATATCACAGGTACAGAATGAATATTTATTGGTGTAGCAGTTAAGATGGATGGGGGCAGGGACTCTCTTTTTTTGTGTGTACGTTTGTACAATACCTAGCAAAATGGGGTCCTGGTCTGTGACTGGGGCTCCTAGTTGCTATCCTAGTACAAGTAATTGATAATTATCGTTAGCCAATCCAGGATTGCATCCATTTTATTTAAAAAAAAAAGTGGTGGGGAGGGAAGGAAGGGAAAGGGGAGATAAAAGTCAGGTGTGGAAAAGGAATCTACCCTTAAAAATGTGGATGTGAAAGAGGAGTGGGGAGAAAGCTTCAGTACAAACACCATGGTACTGAGCAGCATTATGTATATTGCAGAATGCAAGGGGATCTCTCTCAGGGATGGCAATGCTAGGTGCCAAAAGCACTTAGTGTGGTTACCCGTTTTATGTTACCTGCATTGTTAATCTGTTCTCATTACACTCAATCCTCAAGTACTGACGTGTAATTGGGATATGACTTTTATTGGCAGTGACTGAAATATGCTGCTTGGGCTCATTGTTCCTTCACGCTTTTTTTTGTTTTTATTCTGAATAGTAAAAGGTAAGGACAAAATCACCTCTAGCTTTGCTGTGGTCTATATTATGGCTGCTGCCATCCAGTCCAGGGACCTTGCAAAGCCGTTCAGTGGGACTCCTCCCCAAGCAGTTGGGCCAGATATTTCATACTTGGGTGCCTATAGTTGGACACCTAAATCCATATTTAGGCGTCTTAAATAAGAAAGCCACCTGTTGTGAATGCAGCTGAGCATTGAATTCAGTGGGAGTTGTAGGTGCTGAGCCCTGGTGAAAACCAGACGGTTTTTACTTAGGTGCCTAAACATGGATTTAGGTGCCTAATTTTATGCACCTGAGCTTGCAAGCGTTGTCTTATTAACAAGAAAATTTGCCTCTCTGTTTGAAGCCTGGCTCCCCTGCATCTGGCAGGTTAGCAGGCTTTTTATCAGAAATAGTTTCTCACATGCATGTATATGCAAATTGAGTGTATTATTCTCCAGGGCTTGGGAGCATAGCAGTTTGTACAGGCCGAGTGAGAGTGTGTGAGGGAGAACAGAGTTCCCAGAGAGAATTCTCCTATTAATCACTTGCCTTATTTAGTATTTTGCAACTCTGCAGCAGGTTGATTTTGAAATGAATTGGAAGCTGTTTCAACACAGCGCTGATAAGTCTGTCTCAGTCGCTGGCCGTGTGTTTTTCTTCATCCCTCTCTCTGCTTCCATTCTGTGGACAAATTCTGTCATGAAAGGAAGAAACAAATATGTGATGTGTGGTGCCTTATTCCTTCCCCCTACTAGAGCTGGTCCAATTCTGCAAATAGTGTTCCGTAATTTCTTGTTGGTTTTCTAAAAGACTGTTCTGTTTAACTCTCCTTGTGCCCCTTGTTGTTGTTTGCAAACATTTGTGAAAATGGGTTTTGTTACACCTGTGTTTGGGGATTGGCTGCTCACTGTAGTAGCATTGACATGTACACGAGGGTGTTTGTGTGCAAATGAGAGAATTTCCTATTTGACTTTTGTGGCTCCTTAGTCTCTGGATGGAACAGAAACAATACCACATGACCTGGATTATCAACTATTTGTTGTATGCAATTGGAACAGTTTGTGAATATCACATACGTTGAAATGTTCTTGCATAAACCATTTTTCAAAGAGTTGTGAATAGTGAATAGATTAATAAAGCTCAAACTCTGAATGAATCACAAGCAGGGGAAAGGGTTAAAATTGACAACACATATTCACAATGAATGATTCAAGCAGTGCCTTCTACCAAGCTGTGGCCTTGAGAAAGAGTGCTCCCAAGCACCTCTAGCTTGTTGTTCAAAGCATTAATGGCGTTATTGTGAGAGAGAAACCCGTGAACAGTGCCAGTAATTCATGGCGGTGGCCACACACCCAGAAAGTGGCTTCAGTGCTCCACACAACACATTCATCTCTTGAAATGTGCAAGTTAAGCTTTACAATCAAAGCCTCCCTTTCCCACCACCATAAGCCTTGAAGAGATACAAGCAGGCTGTCTGTTTGTGCCCCTCTGTACTTTATCCTCATGGTCTCTAGAGTGAGACTTTCTCACCTACAAGGGGGAGTCGAATGGGTAACGGCCGAGTTTCTGGCCAAGTAAAAGACTTTTCATAGTGGCTGGCTCGCTCTTCCTCCCCCCCCAGTTTCAGATATGTTTGCCATTGTCTCTTGTGCAGCTGTGAAACTGAGCCAAACAGAAATGTCAGGAAAAGCTGCTTTCAGGAGTGAGGGGTGGAGCTGAGTAGTGGGGCCAGCCCATCATTAACCTCATTTTCTATGCTTGCTTTCCCTGCTCACCACCCTTTGCATGCATAACAATGTGGATTCACAGCAGACTCAAGCAAAGGGCAGAGTTCACTATCAATTTTTTTTCTCATGGCCTGTGCTCATGTCCTATGGTGACTGAGCTTTTGGAATAGGTCCCGGAAGATTACTCTGAAATTTGCCACTCTATTATCCCCTTCCCAATCTCAAACCAAAATCCTTCTCTCCCTGCCCTAACTCAGGAGAGAACATGTGGATTGAACTCCAGATAGTTTTTAACCTTGTCTTCCTTCAGTCTCCTGATCAGGAACAGGTGAGGTTCTTGCAGCAGGAAGTTGAGTCTCTCCCTTTTGGCTGTCTGTTTTGGTTGGGAGTCCAGTTTTAACATCACTTCGTGGTTCCGGTCCCACCGTTCATAGCATCCACCTTGTTTGCGGTCTCTGGTCACCAAGATAAGGAGTGAGACGTTATCCATCAAGCAGAGGCTGCTTCTGAACTGCCCAGGTGGGGTAGAGTAGATGAAGAATAGGACAGGTAGAGGTCTGTCTCTGCTTCTCTTCCTCTTGCGTCTGTCTCCTGGCCTTCACACATAACCATTCTGCAGGGCACCTATTCACCCCAAGACCAGTGGGAGAGTACTTAGGTTACTTAAGATAGATAATGCCACATGGCAGCACAAGGCAAAGCTGTGAAACCAAAGCCTTCAGTTTGGCTTGTAAAATTACCCATGAATGAAGTCTTGATATCTTGTCTTACTTTATTTAATTTGATGTATTTAATTAGGTCTTACAATTTATTCTGTGGCCATCTTGCCTGGTGCTGCGAATGCTCCTGTCTGAACTGCCCATGTGTAAAGGGACAAACCAGGGACAAACCATCCCGATGTGTCGAAAGAATAGTAAATATGGCAGGCGACCAGCTTGGCTTAACAGTGAAATCCTAGCGGATCTTAAACATAAAAAGAAGCTTACAAGAAGTAGAAGGTTGGATATATGACCAGGGAAGAGTATAAAAATATTGCTCGGGCATATAGGAATGAAATCAGGAGGGCCAAATCGCACCTGGAGCTGCAGCTAGCAAGAGATGTCAAGAGTAACAAGAAGGGTTTCTTCAGGTATGTTGGCAACAAGAAGAAAGCCAAGGAAAGTGTGGGCCCCTTACTGAATGAGGGAGGCAACCTAGTGACAGAGGATGTGGAAAAAGCTAATGTACTCAATGCTTTTTTTGCCTCTGTCTTCACTAACAAGGTCAGCTCCCAGACTGCTGCGCTGGGCATCACAGCATGGGGAGTAGATGGCCAGCCCTCTGTGGAGAAAAAGAGGTGGTTAGGGACTATTTAGAAAAGCTGGACGTGCACAAGTCCATGGGGCCGGACGCGTTGCATCCGAGAGTGCTAAAGGAATTGGCGGATGTGATTGCAGAGCCATTGGCCATTATCTTTGAAAACTCGTGGCGAACGGGGGAAGTCCCAGATGACTGGAAAAAGGCTAATGTAGTGCCAATCTTTAAAAAAGGGAAGAAGGAGGATCCTGGGAACTACAGGCCAGTCAGCCTCACCTCAGTCCCCGGAGAAATCATGGAGCAGGTCCTTAAAGAATCAATCCTGAAGCACTTACATGAGAGGAAAGTGATCAGGAACAGTCAGCATGGATTCACCAAGGGAAGGTCATGCCTGACTAATCTAAACGCCTTCTATGATGAGATTACTGGTTCTGTGGATGAAGGGAAAGCAGTGGATGTATTGTTTCTTGACTTTAGCAAAGCTTTTGACACGGTCTCCCACAGTATTCTTGTCAGCAAGTTAAAGAAGTATGGGCTGGATGAATGCACTATAAGGTGGGTAGAAAGTTGGCTAGATTGTCGGGCTCAACGGGTAGTGATCAATGGCTCCATGTCTAGTTGGCAGCCGGTGTCAAGTGGAGTGCCCCAGGGGTCGGTCCTGGGGCCGGTTTTGTTCAATATCTTCATAAATGATCTGGAGGATGGTGTGGATTGCACTCTCAGCAAATTTGCGGATGATACTAAACTAGGAGGAGTGGTAGATATGCTGGAGGGCAGGGATAGGATACAGAGGGACCTAGACAAATTGGAGGATTGGGCCAAAAGAAATCTGATGAGGTTCAATAAGGATAAGTGCAGGGTCCTGCACTTAGGACGGAAGAACCCAATGCACCGCTACAGACTAGGGACCGAATGGCTAGGCAGCAGTTCTGTGGAAAAGGACCTAGGGGTGACAGTGGACGAGAAGCTGGATATGAGTCAACAGTGTGCCCTTGTTGCCAAGAAGGCCAATGGCATTTTGGGATGTATAAGTAGGGGCATAGCGAGCAGATTGAGGGACGTGATCGTCCCCCTCTATTCGACATTGGTGAGGCCTCATCTGGAGTACTGTGTCCAGTTTTGGGCCCCACACTACAAGAAGGATGTGGATAAATTGGAGAGAGTCCAGCGAAGGGCAACAAAAATGATTAGAGGTCTGGAACACATGACTTATGAGGAGAGGCTGAGGGAACTGGGATTGTTTAGTCTGCAGAAGAGAAGAATGAGGGGGGATTTGATAGCTGCTTTCAACTACCTGAGAGGTGGTTCCAGAGAGGATGGTTCTAGACTATTCTCAGTGGTAGAAGAGGACAGGACAAGGAGTAATGGTCTCAAGTTGCAGTGGGGGAGGTTTAGGTTGGATATTAGGAAAAACTTTTTCACTAGGAGGATGGTGAAACACTGGAATGCATTACCTAGGGAGGTGGTAGAATCTCCTTCCTTAGAAGTTTTTAAGGTCAGGCTTGACAAAGCCCTGGCTGGGATGATTTAATTGGGGATTGGTCCTGCTTTGAGCAGGGGGTTGGACTAGATGACCTCCTGAGGTCCCTTCCAACCCTGATATTCTATGATTCTATGAAAGCACTGTATTTTCACAGGCTGGCAACACTTCTTGTCATTGATCACAAGTGCCAAAGCTCTACCTACAATTACACAAAGATGAATTGAATTCATAAGCCATCCTGTTTGGGGGGTGACAAAGAGATTTCTTGAGATTTGGTAAGAATGGATGTGGCACAAGATTAACAGCCCATCTCAGCCGCTGACAGGCAGTGCCACCTTGAGCAAGTCGTGTCACTGCCCCGTGCCTCAGTTTCCCCATTTGTAAAATGGAGCTAATGATGGTCACCTGCATTTGCTATCTGCTTTGAGATCTATGGATAAGAACATATTGCTAAGTGCAGATTATTACTTTATTATGAAACAGGAAAGCCAAGTTTATGTTAGTTGCATGGGCTTTAACCTTCACTGGAGGGTCTTTAGTTCCTCCACCTCCCAAAAGCTTTTAAGACCCTTTCTCCAACTTTGGATGTATACATCCAGTCCTGGAATGTGCATGCTTGAATGTGGCCCTTCCTCCTCCATCTCATTTGTGCCCCCCCCACCCCCATTTTTCTCTTTGAAACCTCCCAGTACCACTAGGAGGAATTGGTGCTTGTCCTTTCTCAGTGCAGGGCCCTGATTTCCATTTGAATAACAGGCTTTCTGCTAAAACTTCCCTGCGGTCCAGGCCAGCACACAAGGAGCCCACTGTTCGCAGACTGAATGTTCAGCCAGCCCTGACGTACCCACCATTATCAATGGAGCTTATTCAATACTATTTGTGTGTGTGTTGTGCCGGCCAGGGTGAGGGGCTTGCTGAGGGGAGGGGGACTTTGCCACTGTTAAACAGACTCCCCACTCTATGCAAACACTCCAGTAATGTTATGCAACCCCCTCTGTCTCCACTTAGGACTTTATGGTTCATCGCAGGGTGTTTTTAGAGGCTTGTTTCACTTGCAGCTGGTTTTCATGTGGCGCATTGGTTCCTTTCAGCTTTATCCTCTACATTTGTCAATGTTCATTTTCAAGCTGCAAAGTGTGTGAGGAAATGGCAATGAATCTTTAGCGGGATTGGTTTTTATTTCACCCTGTTTGCTTTCCCTTTCATTGTTTCTCTTTCCCTTTCAATGTTTCTCATGCTCTTTCTCCCTTCTTTCTCATTCTTTTTTCATCTCTTTATTACTCTTTCTGCACCTCTTTTTCTCTCATCTTTTCATTCTTCCCTTTCATCTGCCTCCCATCTCTCTCTCTCTCTCTTGCATGCATGTGCATACATGCTTTTCACCTGCCCCACTTTCTTTCTCTCTCGCACACACCCCTCTACCTCAGAGGACTAGCAGGGCGACTTGTCAGCAGCTAGGTAATAAAATAGAAGGCAGGGGTCAAAGGAAAGGCAATAAGGGGTTGTTTGCCAAAGGCTTGAATGCAGTTTGAGCATGTGTACCGGGGAGCGCATACAGCACCCAAGATGTGTCCCCCTTGTGGACTTGCAGTGATGCCCTCAGGTTAGACACGGACCTGCACTGAATGCCTCATGTTTTCTTCTAAAAAATGTATTTGTACCGCCTGTCGCCCAGTGTCTGGATCAGAAGCAGCTTTTTCTATTTGCTCGTGTTGTCAGCCACACAGCTGCGTCTCTAGTGTTTCAGTGATAGAGGCAGGGCAAAGGAGGAACATCCCTGTCCCTGTGTCCTCGGAGGCTGACAGACCAGAGGCCTGGCTGTGCCTTTCCATTGGCGGGGGAAGGGTTGTGTGTGAGGTGGGAGGGAGAGGGCCGTGAGGTTAAGATGCCCTGGCGACCCCATGAGTCCTGCTATGTCATGCTAAGCGCTCTGTCACACAACGACCCGGGAGTTGGCTGGCTGGGCTTGAAGTGCTGGAATCTCATTATCACAGCCGGATGTGGATGAGGGCTGACAGGCCCTCTAGTAATTTTTTGAGTTTTGTCCTTCAGACGAGGCTGGCTTGGGTGTCGTGACGGATTCTTCCGCCACACTGAAATCGCCTCTCCCAACGAGGCACAGGAGGACATGGCTACTTCTTCAACTGTGATTAGCATCCAGGATGTTTCAATTGATTCTGGAGTCCCAAATGGGCTCCCAGCATTGCTCTAGCTGCTGCTTTTTGGTATCGTTTTTCTTTATGGGGACTAGTGAGAGAATCCACTTCTTTTCAGATGGTGTCACATTAATGGCACCGAAATCCCGTGCCTATCAGAGTGTGGGCGGCTGCAGAGCAAGCATCTCCCCATGCTGCCATGGAAAGGGTCGCTGGTAGCACAGGAAGGAGAAAGTTGGCCATTCTCAGGACCTATTCAACCCTCTCTCCCCAGACTGCTAGCTGTGGTGTGGTTAAGTCTCCTGTGTTACTGAGAAACTACTCACTCATTACACGTAAGCCACCAGTCTGCTAATGGATTGTACCCACTTTGGGTCAATTCTGACCTAGGCTGGCATTAAAGTGGTAACCTATCAAACCCTTCAGCCAGTCCTCCATTCCACTCTCCAAACAGCGGACAGAGGCATTCTATTCCAGTTAATATCTACCTGTAAAACCTTGACATGGAAAAACCGAACCAACAGCAGCCTGAGCTTTGAGCCCCAACTTCCCCATGTCTCTCTGCCACCAGCCAATCCCTGAGCAGAGAGCACCTCAGGACTGATAGCCTGGTGGATGAGCCTGAAGGCTGGAATGGTAGCTGGGCACAACCGGACCAGGAGTGGAGGCTTGAATATACCCATGGCCCCTCCCCTGCCTACTAACGTGTTTTAAAAGGCCCCTCTTTGCAAGGCTGTGTGCGGTGGAGCTCTGTGTGTTTGTCTTTGGTTATAGCCACACCGCAGAATTCACTCGGGTGACTTCCCTCGAGTCAGCTGAGCACGAGAGAGGGTAGACTGGCTGCCAGCATTTTAACCGCTGTGTTTTCAGACCCTATTCATTTCAAATCTAGGTGACGTGGTAATTAAAATGCTGGTGGCCTCTTGCACCTTGTCCACACTAGCGCTTGCTTCCACCAGTGGAGCTGAGCTGGGGGTTTGCAATGGGGGGGAATTTTAGAGGGGGGGGGAAAGCCTAGTGTAGCCAAGGCTTGTGACACATGAGGAGCCATATCCCAGCTCCAAACTGCATAACTCCCCTTTGTACTATCACTGCTTCTGTATCTCTTGCCACTCAGCAATGAATCCTATATGCAGCTTCAGTCATATTCTTATCCCACTCCAATCAGGCCTGTACATCTACTTATCTTGTGAGCTCTTTGAGTCAGGCGTCATCTTTTTGTTCTGTGTTTGTCCAGCACTTGGTCCACGACTGGGGCTCCTAGGCGCTACGGTGCTAGAAACAATCTCCTTCCTCACCTCTCTGTAAGTGTATAATTTATTTAATTGGCTTTTCTATGAGGAGCCTCACAAACATTAATGGGTTTATTCTCACAACCTCCCGTCCACCCCTCCTTTGAGGTAGGCTGGTGTCCTGATCCCCTATTAACAGATGGAGAGTAAACAATTTGCATAAGATCCCTCAGCAAATTGGTGGCAGAGTCAGGGATCTGTCCCAGATCATCTTACTGCCAGTCCAATACTTTAACTGCAAGACCTTTCTTCCTCTCTCTAGCAGCTCCTTGCTAGCTCCTGCTGTAAGTGGGAACTTCATTAGGCTTTAGTTTGCACCCACCTGTAACTTGCAGAAAAATACTCCTTATGGGATGACATTTCCCATGGTTGATCTCAGCCTAGAGGAGAATTGATTCTTTGGAAAAGTTTTGAGCAAAACCCATTCAGCCTTTGTGACAGTTATGTGACAGCGAAGAAGCAAACTTTTCCCATGGTAAGGAATTTTGAAGCTCTATTTTTTTTTAATCATCAGCCACTTTTGCATTACAGAACTTTGACACTGGAAATGTTCGAGTTGGCTCCTCCTTTCTGTGGGCAAGGCCTTCCCATTATTTGCCAGGTGGGTGGGTGCAGAGAATAGAAACATTTAAGTTAAGTGTTTAAAAATCACTTTTGGCACATTCATGCTGGTTTCTTTTGCTAATGTTGGGAGCCATAATACTAACTGGGGCACCCAGGGGCTGATCCTGTGAAGTACTCAGCACCGCCAACACCTACTGAAGACACTGGGGCAGATCCTCAGTGGGTATAACTTGTCACTAAAGTCAGTGGAGTTTTGACAATGTACACCCACTACGGATCTGCCCCAGGGGGAGTTGAGGGTACTCGGCACCTTTCAGGAACAGGCCCTAAATTAGTATTGTAGGCTGGACTTTTCAGAGGGTCCTGAGGGAGCTAGATGTCCCAATCGTGCGGGAATTCAATGAGTTGGGCTCCTCTGAAAAACTCACCTGTAGCTAATATCTATGGGGAAATATCTTCCATATAAAAACGTTATCTTTAGCCAGGTTGCTGCACACAAACAGATTCTCTATTGAAATCTTTATGGTGCTGTGGAGTTTATAATCTCCTCCAGAGGAGGGAGTCTTTCTCTTGGCTGCTTTATGAACTCTGTAGGTTCCTTCCTTCCTGTGGAGTTTCTGTGAGTTAAATTAGAGGAGCTGGGTTGCTCTACAAGCCAAGTAGCTCCAGTTATAAATTCCTTGAGCCCAATAGCTCTTGATTTCTATGTTTTATTTGTTTATTTTTGTTGTGGGAGAAGAGGGTGGGGGGAAGCCAAGGAAATTAAAAGACAGATGCTTGTGTTACCATAACATTAAAGTCACAAACGGAAATGCTTCTAAGGCAGAAAATGAAATAGCGGAGGTGACATGTTCAAGTTAACGTTACACTCAGAATGGATTGTGTTTCTTATGTATGTTTTTCTTTGGAAGTGTATATTTTAGTAGAGTGTGGTGTTAGCTGCGGAGTGCCTACCGTGGCTGAGTTAATGTTCCTACGAGAACCTTCATCTTTTCATTTCCTGATCAGGAGTCTTTAAATTTAAACATCATAATGTTACTTCAGCTCACTGCATTTCATTTGTATTGACCAATCTGTACATAGAACCCATTTGCTCATTACCGGCATGCCTCAGGTTTAATTAAAAATAACTGCAAAATTCACAAATGGGCTATAAAGTTCTACAAACACCTCTATATCCTGCCCATAAAATAGTCCTGAGATCAATTGATATTTACTCAAACAGGTCTGATGTACACTTTGGATCTTTGAAATTCCAATTCCTTCTGAAAGGTAGCATCATTTAAACTGCATCTCCATGTAATTCAGTGAATGCATCCTGTGGGGCAGAAAACCCCAGCCAGGGTGTTTGGGGTTATAAGGCTCCACAAGGGTACATTGGTAATTGAACTCAGAATCTAGTGGGCCATATTTCTCTCTCTTTTACGCTTTTGTGCCATCTCCATGCATCTCTAGCTAGCTCCATCCCGTGTCCATTCCTCACCCAAGGAACATTCAAGGAGATTTCCTCACATTCACTTTTGGACATTATTCTATCCCAAATGACCACAGCTCTGATAGGGATAATGGGCCCTGTAGCTCAAAGGCTAGAGATCTAGGTGGGTGGGTGAGTGAGTGAGTGAGTGAGAGAGTGCGCGTGCGTGCGTTCAGATCTGGGGTTTTGGCTCAGTGGAATTTAGGGATGGAGGGGGAAGAGGGTGAGTGGCAGAATCTGGATCCAAATCTGAGCTTTGCGAGCTGCTCTGAAGTTTTGGTGCAGGCCCAGTCTTTCACTTTGATATGGATAAAGAATGATAAGAGTGAATTCTCAGGGCCTGTGAGGCTGATGGGGCAGAGACAGTGAGGTTCACCACTTACTTCTCAAAAGCTGTCGCTTATCTGAGCGCATGGCAGCCTGGGCAGTGTAACTCGGGTTTCATCCCCACAAGCACAGCAGGCCTGTTTACATATTAAACCCAGAACCCTAGCGGGAGGTGCAGCAGAGAAGCTCCTTGTTTATATTGCCTGCCATGCTGGAAGGGGACAGGAATCTCCAATGTATTAGCACTTCCAAGAATTCAGCAATGCAGTAAATTATTCTGGTCAGAGCCATTTCTCCAAGGCGCTTTCCCGTCTGACTCTGGCAGGGACAGGATCCGGCAGCCACTGCAGCATCTCAACAAGTGAGGGCTGTGAAGATAATTTGCATCCAGTCACAGATTAAATGTTTTCCTTCTGCAGGGGTTTAATTAGACTGTGAATCACATTAGCAGAGAGGGCATAGTTACTGTGCCATACCGTGGCTATCACTCAAGCCTGGCCTGCCGGGTGTGCAGCAGAGGAAACGCGAGCCTGACTGTGCGGACTCCAGAGCTGTGGAAGAGGGACTGCACTCAGAGTCTCAGGAGTGCTGATTGAAGCACAAAGCTTTGAGCTGGCAAGTTGGCTTCCAGCTTGATCGCAGGAGACTCTGCTAGAATAAAGTGGGACCTCCTGGAAGCTGTTCCTCTGGCAGAGTAAAACCCATGGGTAAGAGCAAAGCTTTAGCATAACTAGGAACACAGTTTGGTCCCCCGGTTCTGCAAGATGGAGCCATGTTTTAACCATGTATAGGCAAAAACAGTGGTACAAATGATAGGTAAGCAGCCCTAACCTGGCTGCTTCTACAGTGTGAAGAGTGCCCGTCTAGTCCCCAGTACCCACATCAAAGAACCCCTGCATATTGGATACAGCTGCAGTCTGTTGTTAAATAGGCCCAGAGCTAGCATGGCAGGAGATGCTGTATACGTCAGGAGTGAGGGACATTGGCAGAGCTGAGTGGAGTGCAGGACTGGAATAGCTTGGGGGCAGAGAGCAGGCCCTGCAGGTCAGGAAAGAGAGGCATAGGTAGGATTGTGCATGGGTATCCCAGTACTGAAACAGTAGGGCATGCTGCTGATCAGGATTAAGAAACATAAGCAGAGCTATGTAAGAGAGCACCTCCCTGCACTCTGCCTAGCTAATTTTCATGTGCCAGGGTAAATGATCCCACAACAGAAGGCCATCCCTTAGGAAAGTAGTAGGGATACAGGATAGAGTATGCACAAAGTCATAGTGCCCAGGGAAGGAGTGGATTGGTTTAACTTATTCATGAAGCCTTGGCAAACAGCTGTTTGAGTGAAATCTGCGCGCACACATGTGCATGAACACCACACACACACAACTTCTGAGCTGTTGAGCAGACCAGCAAGCATGGTATCTACATACAGAAGAATGCTTCTGTGCTAAAGTAATGCTAGCAAGGTGGACACCACACTTTTAATGACTGCAGAGTGGGAATACATTGACAGATGCTGCTGTAGCATCAGAGGTGGCAGAAGCTAAAGTAACTGCTCTGTTTAGGTTTCTTTTTTAAAATTTTATTTATTAAAATGCTCTAGAGGCAGGGGAACTCTGCTCAGTATTTATAAGTTTCTCTGCTGCCTTGAAATGGGATCTTTCATCAAAGGCACTTTGATAAATGTGGTGGAAACTTGTCTGGTTTCACTGCCACTTCTCTAAAGTGCTTCCTGTATCCTCTGCCGAAATTCTGTTTTGTAAGTTTATATAGCAAGACTCAGGGCAGGTCTACAGTACCGCTGCCAGTTGATCTAAACTACGCTATTTGAGTTACATTAGTAGCTTAACTCAAGTTGACATAGCTTAGATCTACTTACTGCAAGATCCACACTACGTCCGCACAACGCTCTCCCACGACATTGCTTCCGCCTCTTGAGGTGGAGTACAGAAATCGATGGGAGAGTGCTCTCCATCAATTGAGTTTGTCTTCACTAGACCCGCTAAATTAATTGAAGTGCAAAACCAGCTTTTAACGGCAGTAGTGTCTTCTGCAGGCGTAATGAGAATAGTTTGTTTTTTTAATTACAATTTATTCTACTGGTTCAGTTGAATGACTAGTTCATTCAAAGTTAAGAAACCAATTGGGAGATGGGGGGGAATTTTTTTTTTCTTTCCAAACTATGAATAAGAATAAGGTGTGAGAGGATGAGCTCTATTAGTTCTAAAATCTTGAAGGATATGGTGACCAAAACCAATCAGTTAAATTCTCTAACTACAGATAATACTTCCTTTGTTTAATAAATCAGTTAGTTTTAAAGGCAAAACATGTCTTGATCAACTTATTTTTAATGTATCCAGCACAGATACTTTTTATTTATTAAAAAAATGCTTATTTTGTGGATTTTAATGGGATTTAAATTTCCACTAAAATAGAGCTTGACACAAATTGCACGCAAAAAATTAATCCTCTAGTAAAAGTCATGTGATATAGTTTCTTAAATAAATGTGTTTAGATACACTATATCCTGCTGGTTAGTAAAAAGGCACACCATTTTTTGTGTAAAGGTATATTTAGTTGCAAATCAGTATGTTTTAATGGTATCTACCAATGAGTATTAACCTTTCCTTAGGAAATAGCTTAAAAGTAAAAATGCAAAAATATTATTAAAATTGATTATTTGAATCAGTTTTTCTGCTTGCAGGTTTAAATCATGATTTTAAATTGGTGATTTAAATAATTTTGATTTAAATCTGTCCACCCTGGTCCACAAGGAAAGACAAAACAGTCAAATCAAAACATAAATGGAGATGTCTTGTGAAAAATCTTCTCTCTTCTCCTTTGGCAATTGGAAGGCTTCTCTGCATTCTGGTTTTTGTTTCAGTAGTGCGTTCAGCTGCTCAGTAGCTGACAGCCATTTACTAGCTAAGAGGGCAATGGTACAAAACTATTTTCAGCCACATGACTCCATCTCAGCCAGTTGGATTGTGGTTGGGAATCCAATTTGGTTGAGACAGGGTCACACAACCTGAAATAGTTTGTGCTGCTGCCCTCACACAGACATGCATGTACAATTAAGGACTCTTGACTGAATGCTTTGGTACTTGACCTCCTGTACTGAATGGTGCTGTGTGGAATTTCCTCTCTGATTCCTGCTCCTCATTCACCATTGCTCGGTGAGAAAGTTGCCACCTTTTTCCAGTTTGTCCTGCAGAGAAAACTCATTGTGTCACCAATTTATTTTGCAACCTGATCTCATAGTGCCAGCCCCAAATATTTTTTGCTCTGAGCACTAGTCTGCCGGCCCTGTTTATAGGATGCATAGGCACCCCATTGAAATTTAGATGATTCTGCAAAATGGTACTGCCAGATTGATAATGTGGAAATTAGCAGCAGTTTTAAGAATTTGCATTATGGGCTCTCCAGAGCGCCTATGTATTTTAAGAACATAAAATGGCCATACTGGGTCAGACCAATGATCCATCTATCCCAGTATCCTGTCTTCCGACAGTGGCCAATGCCAGGTGCCCCAGAGGGAATGAACAGAACAGGTAATCATCAAGTGATCCATCCCCTGTCGCCCATTCCCAGCTTCTGGCAAACAGAGGCGAGGGACACCATCCCTGCCCATCCTGGCTAATAGCCATTGATGGACCTATCCTCCATGAACTTATCTAGTTCTTCTTTGAACCCGGTTATAGTTTTGGCCTTCACAACATCCTCTGGCAAGGAGTTCCACAGGTTGACTGTGCATCATGTGAAAAAATACTTCCTTTTGTTTGTTTTAAACCTGCTGCCTATTAATTTCATTTGGTGACCCCTAGTTCTTGTGTTATGAGACCTAGACCTGCTGTGAGAAGGGTGAGGTGAAAAGGTAGTAAGGTCTACATTAGGGCACCTACCATTGCTGCCACAGCTGGATCTGCACCTATAGTACCAGTGTCTGGGTTTTATTGCTGCTGGTTGAACTTCCTGGTTCCTAGTAAAGGCTTCTGTTCTCTTCTTAACTTGACCCCCTGCTGTGCTGTGGGATTGCATTTATGTATTCAGAGACCTGGCCAGTATTCCAAAAGAGTGAAGTAAGGCTGGAGAAACCATCCTTAGTTGCTTTGGCCATACTTTGTGGTGGGTGTTTTGGCTTATTGTGGGGGCTTAAGTATATTAGCGTGTGTGTGTCTGTCTCTCTATCTAATATTCATATGGATAAGCTACAGTTCCAGTTTACTACTGGAATGTTATTCACTCTCTGTATGCTGCATCCAGAGCCCTCCCTCTCCAGCATGGTTCTTTTGAGAAGGCAGCATCCGAGGCCTGTACTTGGCAAGCAGCTGGAAATGAGAGAGTGAGTAATGTTTCGATCTCTCTGTGACCCTGTTGGGGGCTGCCTAGATAGATGGTTTAGAAATGCTTCGACAGGTCAAGCGGGTTAGGCTTAAAAAATGACATGGTGGCACTTGACCCATACTGATGACTCCTGTTCTTCAGTGCAGGTGAGTGGAGGGTTTCTACCCACTTAGCTGATTCAGGCTCCTGTAAGCAAGGAGAAGAGGTGGCACTCTAGGCCTTGGCTAAACCATGGTGTGGCCGCCTCTCATGACTCTCATGGTGAGCACTGAGACTTTGGCTCCTGGGGAAGCCAGTCTGGCCATGCTGTGAGAGGCTACAGTGAATTTCAGCCCTGCTTGGGGGAAAACCTGCCTCTCCCACCTCCTGGAGAAGAGCGCCCAATCAAAGCTGCTGCAGGAAGCAGGCAGAGCTCTGCCCCCTCCCTTCAGTAGCTGAGAGGAGTTTTTGAGTGCGGGGTGTGGGAGAGGGAGCCATTCATACCTCCGGAGGATTCAGGGGTTCTTTATTCCCTCTACCCCTTCCCAGGCCTGGTGTTGCAGGGATGAAGAGGAGAGGGGCGAGTCTGCTCCTCACCCTCCACTCTCCATTCCTGCAACGCTAAGCCGGGAACGGAGGGCAGGGATAAATCCCTTTGGAGCTGCAGGAGGAGCAGATGTGGGGCTGGGGAAAGCAGAATTGATGTGGGGTAGAGGGCGCATAATTAATGGTTGGGCTGATACGGGGTGGTGCGGAGGGAGGGGGAGAGGCAGAATTCACTAGAATTGTTGGGTGCAGGGAGAAGCTGGCAACCCTGTTCCATCAGCAGCCCTGAGAGCCCCTGCATTAGGGACCCTGCTCTCTACAGCTGGGAGAGCTGTGTCACTGTACAGCCACCCACGCAGAGCGGGGGGCAGGGTGTCAAACAGCCAAAAGCAGACCAGACACCACTCTATAGACACTTGGGGTCAGTCTTGTGACTTTTGGGGGTCAGGCTCGTTGCTTTTGAACTATTGGGGTTGGCAACCCAGAAACTGGCCTTGCAATGCTCAGGCAGGTACAGTGGGTATTTTTGTTTTGAAGGGGTCTGTGGATGTGCTTTGCTTTCCTCAGGAGAGAATTAAACTTCACTCCCATCCCCACACCAATCCCGTGCTCCGTAATCCTTAATAAAAGGGGAGAAAAATGAGATGAAGCGATTGCTAGACGGCCATATGGACACAGTTGCTGCGGCCTCCTATCTGGCCATGCTGCTGTCACTGAGCTGTTTTGTTTCCAGGCTCTATGCCATCCCCCCATACCTTACTCCTCTGGGGGTAAGATCTGTTGTAGGTCTGTGTCACTGAGGGGGTTAGGACTAATCTGTTCTGGTACTTTGGGTTTGCCCCATTGGGATCTGTGCTCCCTGCATTTTGCGTTTGAGTGTCTTGTTCAAACAAACCTGACAATTCAAATCAGCCAAAACCACCAAGTTTTACCTGATTTAGCATCTCATAGTGTCTAATTGGGGCATAACTCGGCCCCAGGTTGACTCAGTGATGGGCTTACAGGTTCACAGTTTTTTGAAACAGTCCCTAGTTTCAAATTGGTAACAAAACTCCAAACCAATTGCGTTTTACCAGGTTTTGTAGCTAATGATTGGTTCAGTTCGGACCAAGCACCTTCCAGCCTCTTCTGCTGTGTCCACTCTGTCCTTTGATTGACAAATGGCTGCCAGTGCACAGATGCAGGTTCCATATGGCTGTCTCACTCTCTCATCATTTGCAAACAGCTGTTGGTTAATCCCCAGGGCAGCCCCTGAGGCAGAGGAAAATTATCTGCTCTCCTTTAAGGGGTGACATGAGATCCTCACTTTGACCTGCAGCAGAGGTCCTCCAGGTGCAGAAAAGCCCCAACCATGGGACAAGAAATGACCCTGCTGCTGACGCCTCTCGGGTCTGCTGTTTATTTTAAGGAGTGAACTTTACACAGCAACAGCATGTTTCCCAGGGGACCTCAGGAGTAGCAGGCCCTTGGCGTGGGGTTCTTCCTGATAGGACAAGAGTCTCTCAGCCTCCTCGGTAAAATCCAAACCCGACTGCCATTTGAAATGACCATCAACACCAGCCACAAATCTGACTCCAAACCCATGTCCACGCACCGGAGCGTGGTTGCCCTGTGAGCCTACGTTGTGTAGGGATGTGCCTCATTCACGTTTTATGTGCGATAAGCCTTTGCCCCCCTGTCGCTGGCCACTATTAATAAAAATGTGCCATTTTTATTACTCTAGAGACTTTTCTGAAAGGATGTTACTAACCTGAATGAGCTAAGCCTTGCAACAAACCCACGAGGTCAGTCAATATGGTACAGATTGGGGAACTGAGGCGCAGAACTGAAGTCACGCGTACCTAGTGAGGCCATAGCAGAGCACATAATAAAACCTAGGAGTCCTGCCACCTCCTCCTGTAACCCCCAGGTCACACTCACTTCGGAGCTGGAAATAGAATCCAATAGAATCCAGTCTCTGCTCTGACCACAAGACCACTCTTCTCCCTTCCCTACCCTGCTCCTACAAGGATGAGTAAATCCAATGTGTTAATGGGTCTCACGTGGGTTTGTTGCCTCTTAAATTCTGCCTGAGTAAAAAGCAGTTAGTCCCCGAGTGTTTTGTGCGGCCTCGATTGTTGTGTACTCTGTGTGTATGGAGAGTGACATCCTCCCGTGTAGACACCCGCACTACAGAGTCCCTTACTTTACCACTCTATGGGTAGCCACTAGAGAGAAGTCATAATAAAGGAAGCAGAAGCTAAATCACTATTGATTTTGTGTGTGCACATGCACACCCCACAGCAGCAGTGATGACTGGCAGGGGGTCAGGTTCAGTGGGAACTTTACCGGCCCGCCCCTTTACCTGGAATGTATGCAGGGGGAGGGGAAGGGGTTCTCGCCCCTCTTTAGAGCATTCACACTTCCTGAGTGGGCTTCAGGGATTTGTCAACTCTTCTATTTTGTGCTGCCTTTTTGTCGTTCAGCCCCCTTCTCACCTGCCTCTATGGCATGTGCAGCAGCTGCACGGGAAGGAGTAATTCCCCTGACATACTGATAGCCATCCCCCCAAGATAAGACTGCAGCCCATGTCTGTCACTCAGCCACGTATCCTCGCTCCTCTGAGTGGGAGTAGATTTTTTTTTTTTTCCCAGAGAAACTCAGAAGTGGCATCTGATTTAGACAGGTTTCAGAGTAGCAGCCATGTTAGTCTGTATTCGCAAAAAGAAAAGGAGGACTTGTGGCACCTTAGAGACTAACCATTTATTTGATCATAAGCTTTCGTGAGATACATGATGCATGCATCCGATGAAGTGAGCTGTAGCTCACGAAAGCTTATGCTCAAATAAATTGGTTAGTCTCTAAGGTGCCACAAGTACTCCTTTTCTATCTGATTTAGAGTGACTTCTTTTTTTACTGTTATCTAGCTGAGTGCAACCGTTGTCTGGTTTCAGTGATGGGAACATTAGGGCGTTGGGTTTGGATATTGCATGCGATGCAGAGACGAACGGCCAGCAAAATTTTGTGTAAATTTGGAATAAATAATACATCCAATTCATCTTGTCATGTTACTTACTCTAGGTATCTCTGGAAACTGGATACTCTGGGAACTCATTTAGGCAGGGCAGAAGTCAAAACCTGTTAGAGACAAAGGGATCTTTCCAGCATGAGGGAATTCCCTTAGCAGATTTCAACATTCTCATCTCACCTGGGCATTGTGCGTTCTAAACCCATCCTATACATGCTGACTTGAGTCCTAGACTGCACTGGAGATGCTGAGGCTGGATTATGCGTTAGGAGGTCTGAAGGTCTGAGTTCCAGGGCATTTGCTATTACATCTCCTATACAGTGTGTGTGTCCATCCATCCTAGTGCTAGTCAGACTTAAGCACCTCTTTCCCTCCCACCCCATTCAATTCCTTTTATTCACTGCATTTAGTTCTGAATTGCAGCAGCCATGGTATTAAAAAAAGAAATCAATAATCTGGGTTTAGAAACAAGCTTCTAGGACAGGTGTAGTCAATAGGCCGACTGCAGGACAAATCTGGACTGTCAGATGCTTTTGAACAGACCCTGAAATCTTTTTATTTACTTTTTTTTATCATTGTTATTATTATTTTTGTATTTTCTCTGGAGTCTGGACCTTGGCTATACCTTGATGAAGAGATTTGGACCTTGACAAAAATAATTGATTACCCCTGTTCTAGGATGTTTGTTTAAACCCAGCTCAGTGGACACAACCAGGAAGAGCCCCACATTGTGTGTGTGTGTCTGTGTGTGTGTGTATTGCTGGCTGTAGTGGAATCGAGAGAGGACAAGTGCGTGTGTGAGAGAGAGAGAGAGCACGAGATCTGGTTAAACAGATCCTTTATATCCCTGTTCCAAATATAATGTTCTTAAATGTGTAAACCACAGGAAAACAGCAATCCCCTTATGAAATATTCAGAGATGATCTGGAGGCTGGTGACTGGAAAAGGTCAGCAGCCCAGCTTCACATGGGCAGCATGGCGACAGAGCTGGGAGAGAGACTGCTTCTGTGGCCCATGGAAGTACCTCAGACAGGCCTCTGAGGGGGGAACGTTTCTTTCTTGTGACACACTGTAAAGCTGAAGAATCTCAGCTATCTGAAAATAGGACTAACATGCTGTGATTGAGGAACCTGCCAGAGAGTTTCCAGAGGCTATCGCGAGAGGGGAGAAAGAGTGTGTTTCTGGTGTGTGCATGCCTCTTTGGGTGTGGTTCAGGGGAAAACTGTTCCTGTGCCTATGTGTGGTAGGGCGGGTGGTCTGTGCCCATAGGAGCAGAGCAATTGCCATATCCAACATCATGCCTCTGATAGTGGCCAGCACTAAACGTTCAGAGGAAGATGCAAGAAATACAGAGATTATGGGATAACCTGCCTCCAGGGAAATTCCCTGCTAACCCATGCTAATAAATGGTTGGTTTAAGCCCTGAAATGTAAAGGTTTAGATGATCATTCCCAAAACTCTTGTGGGCTTGTTGTTTAGCTCTATCTGTGTAACTCTGAATAGTCATAGAAATGTATAAGACTCAGTAAAGGATTACTAAGCTCCTGGCTTCTATATAATGTAGCACTGAGTTCCACAGGTTTATAGTGCACCCTGTGTGTGTGTGTGTGTGTGTGTGTGTGTGTGTGTGGTGGGGGGGAGGGAGGGGGAATCTTTCCTTTATTCAGTTTTAAATTTGCTGCCTTTCAGTTTCATTGAATGCTTCCTTGTTACTGCAGCATTATGAAACAGAATGAGTAGACATGGCTTTCTGTGCCACATGTTGTTTTGCATTTGTTCACACCCATGTGTGTCTGGGGAAGGGCAGCATGTGCCCTCCTGCCTGTGCATGAGCCATTGCCTGATTCAAACATGTGATGTTGATGTGATCTGTAGGGAGGAGAGAGGTGGTGAGAAGTGCACTGGAAGCATCCGATGAAGTGAGCTGTAGCTCACGAAAGCTTATGCTTAAATAAATTGGTTAGTCTCTAAGGTGCCACTAGTACTCCTTTTCTTTTTGGAAGCAGTTAGGGTCTGTGAATTTCATCTTTGAGCCTCCCTGCCGGGCCCTGACACATGTATCCACCACACCTTTTACTCATGCAGCAATTGCTAGTTTGATTTGACAGGGAACTGATTTTATTTTTTCTTCATTTTTGAGGGGAGGGAGGTGGAGGTGCAGAGGTGAATAATTTAGCACGAGCGGAAGTGGCTTTCATCTTGCTCACACCTTGGCCAGTTTTTCTGACTCCTCTTTTCCTAAAAATAGCCTGGGGTTCCCTTTCCTCATTTCTGAAGGGGTCTCTCCTGCCTCCCACTTGGTTCCAGGCACTGGAATCCCCAATTTCATGACCTCTCCTTTCTTTCCCAGGCCAGCAGCCAGGAGCCATCAAAGACACTCCCTCCCTCAGGGCAGCTGGGGGTTGAGTCCTGTGCAGCTAAGTGCCAGTCCCACTAGTAGCTGTAGTAACTGGAGGCTTCCCTGCTGCATTATGTACATTGTCCTTGTATTATAGCTGCTTGCAAAGTCTGTGTAATTCTCGTGTGTGTTTTCCACAAATTTTTTCCCCCCTGCTCTTGTTTTCTGACTGAAAGAGTCAGTATCGACAAGTCACAAATGGCCATTCCCAGATAAATAAACCCATTGTATACAACTCTCTAATAACAGGCCAGTGTGCTCACATCACCGCTTCTGTCAGTTAAGAAACAACTTCTCTCCTCAATGTCCTGTTGACAGTGAGAAGACTAGGGAGAGGGGAAGAGGTTAATAGTGACATTTGTTTATACATTTTATATTTAGCTATTTGTAATACAGTAGATACAGTGGTTGCAGTTACAGATTTCAGTTGCAATAGATAACTAAACAGCATTTGCAGTATTCGCTATATTCAGCATAAAGAATATTGCAAATACTGAGGGTTATGTTATCTGAGACAGAAATGGAAAGATTTTAAGGGTGAGCGAGGTATGAGTTATAAACTGTCCCCCACTTGCAATCCTACACCTTTCCATGGAATATAACTTTCATATGTAGTGTTATATTCAGCTACATGTTCCCCTAAAATGTGGGAGTCTAACAACTTTACTTGCAATCAGGAAAATTTGGACGACTTTAGTTTCTGTGGGGTTGTTGTATGTATAGTGGAATCAGGTTATAAGAACTGGTCTTGACAGAACTCCTGATTTGATTGTTCTGTCAGAGCCATTACTACCTCCAGAACTCTAAAACAGTTAGCTTCTACAGAAATAAAATCCCCACTTTGCAGGGACAAGAGCAAGTCATGGCATTTCAGTGCCGCAGCAGGTCATTCAGGTTATAATTGGCTCTAATTAGCACTCCCAGAAGCTGTGACATTCTGTACCTACAGCCAAGTGGCCCACAAAGGTGTGAATCTAGTTTGTAAATATCAAAGAAATGCTTTCCAATCTGCTACTCAGATTCAAAGGCTGAGTGATAATGTAATGATTAGTACCAAGGGGAAATGTCTTTTGGCAACTGGCTTTTGGATCCATATCCAGTGCAAGTGGTGGTCACACAAAGCACAGTCATTAAAGAATGTTACGTTCTCAGGCTCCTCTAATAACAGTGAAGGACAATCTGATGATGAGCTCAGGAAAAAACCCCTGGTGAATTAACGTGGAGCGCTGATATTTAAGTGCTTTTTCAGCTTCTTGTTGCCAGGACTAAGTCTCAGTTCTAGGGAGGGTTAGATCAAGTGTCTCTTCTCAATCAGATTTAATTCCACTCCATCTGTTGTCTGCATCTTGTGTTGTTCCTTGCTCAGTTAGGGCATCTTGCTTGGGCTCAGAGAGCGGTTATTGGGGTTTGGAGTAGACTAAGGGCTTGTCTACACAGCACTGCAGTGCTCTACAGAAGGACTGGGGAAAACCCTGGTTATCTACGGTAGCTGCATGTTGGTCCTCAAGTTCATTCTTCGTAACACCAGAACTGAATGTTGATTCCCTTGTGCTGTGGGGGTTGCTGATGGAAAGTGACTAACTGGCTGAGTGGTGAAGGTTTTATATATCCCAGCTGACTTCACCTTTAGCACCACCTCCTAAAGGGTGAAGTGACATCAGGAATGTGCTTCCCTGGTCCTCAGCCCCCTTTGAGTGGTGGAGAAAGGTGACGGTTGATGGCATCGAGGGTTTGCATTGGTATATGAATAGTGAAGTACGCTGTTCACTCTGCTTTCCTTTCTTGAGCACAGCCATAATGTGGAGGTGGGGTAGAACCCTGCATCAGCTGACCCCTTGCTGGCTTAAAGGAGCCACTTGTGATGGCCATTACTATTCTGTGCCCCCCCCCTCCCATCTTCATTTTGTTCAGTCCCCACCCAAATGCTAGCACAGCAAGAGGGCACCAGAAGCCTTGGCAAGGTGTCTTTCTGGACAGGATGAAACCATCCATGCGGGTGCAGGTTGGAGCAGAGGACAAAAGAGAAGCTATTCCCATTGCTGCTTGGAATAATAGGAATAATGGCCTTATTATTCCTAAAGCAGCCGCAGTTCAAGAATAGCTGGTGTGTAACAATGTCTCTTTTGTAAATAGTGCTCTGGGCACCTTTTTTGGAAGCGGGGACAGAGACCCAAAGCACTGTCCGCCCCAGCACTTCACGCTCAGTCTTACTCCCTTTGATGTTGGTCTGCTGGGTTTTTTTCCCCCCCCTTTAGATAGTCCTGTTACTTAGTGCTTTTCGGCTATAGCTCTCCGAGCAGTTTGCCTAAATGCAGCTAAGCGCAGTATCCCCATTTTGCAGCTGGTGAAACTGAAGCACAGAGAAGGAAAGCGATTTGCCCAAGATCACCCAGCAAGTTAATTGGAGACCAGGAGCAGAATGGGGAGCCCTGATTCCCAGGCCTCTGTTCTCTCCACACTGCCTCTTTTCTTTCTTTCTTTTTTTTTTTTTCATTGCCCTGCACAAGAGAAAACCATGCAGCTCTGTGGGGCAGGGAGTGTCTTTGTGTTCTGTGTTTGTACAGTGCCTACCACAATGGGGTTCCGGTCCATGACTATTGCTCTTAAGTGCTACCAAAAAGCAAATAATGTATAATAATACTACGAATACAAATAGGCTTGGAAGGCTGTTTGGTTTGGTTTCTGTTTACACTGGAACTATCAGAGGTTAATCTTTCCCAGTTTTTGTTGGAGGTTTCCTTGGAGGACTGGAGAACTGAAGGAGAAACTTACTCAACCCTCATTGGAAAGGGGGAAAGCCTTAAATCTTTGTCAAAGAGGACATTTCTCTCAAGTGTTTTGTCAGGCGAATGAGCTGAATAAATATTGCCACTAACCCAAAAGCTCGTTTCAATCAGTCTGACTACAAACCCCTCCCCCCCCATTAGTTGCTCAGGTTTAATCTCATCAGACACCATTGCTAGTTCACCAGATAAATTGGTGTTTTTGCCAGAGAAGTCAAGAGCTGATATTTTTAATGTACTTGAAAAAGAGGGAGATTTAAAAAAAAACAAACAAAAAAACCCCCCAAACCCTTCAAGGCCACACCTGTATACGTCACAAAGAAGCAAAACTGGGTATAAACCGCATTTGATTATTTTTAATTGCAGGTCATCTTTAAGGCTTCTTTTGCTAGAAGGCTCCCGTGCCTCAAATGAGCGTGGAGCGAGAAGGGGCTGGAGGGGACTTGCTGGCATTCACTGAAGGAAGCCAAATGGTTGGTCAGAATGTGTGAAGTTGGGAGTTCTATTCCTGGCTGTGCCACTGACTCACTGTGTAGAGCCTTGGGCAAATGTCCCTCTCTGTGCCTCAATTTCCCCATCAATAAAATGGGAACAGTGATAATTATCTACCATACTGGGAGATGGTGTGAGGGTTAATTAGTGAATGTATAGAGCTTGTCATATGTAAAATGCTGTGCAAATGCTAAGCATCCATCTCCTCCATGTAGCCGCCACCAAAAATCCTGGGAGGGAAGAAGGAAAACTCACGCTCCTCACAGCACAGCTGCAAACAGTTCAAATGCACCCTCTGCCGTTCCTCCCTGAGCCTCCATCTCGATGACACTTAGAGATTGTCTGACCCCCTGACCCCCACCTCCTTGATGAGCAAGGGCTTAAAAGGGAAGAGCTCTCTGAAATCCCAGCCATAACCTCAGGAAGTGCAGGCTACAGCCAAGCAATAAGACGTCTCTGTCTTTGCAACACCATCTGTCTCTTCTAACTTTCTGTAATCCTCCTGCTGTTGGATTAGAAGTTACCAGTGGACAGGGCTGGATTGAGTCCAGGGCAGGGTATCTTCTTAGGGCTGAGCTGGAAGGAGAAATTCTTGTTGAAACGCCCATCCTCATCAGAGTTAAAAAATGGATAAATGGCCTGGATAGGTGCGAAGGAGTTTCTGCCACCCATTCCAGACACTCCTTTCCTAAGGCTCTGTTCAGATGCAGTGGGGCAGAAGGGAGGTGTGGGAATACATGGAAGTCTCCCTCTTGTTTCTCCTTTGTTTTGATAAGCACAGACAGGCTGCTTGTTGCTTCACAGGACAGAAGACGAGGACCCTGCCCTAAGTTGTCGATGGTCTGACTTCCTGGAAATGAAGCAGGATTTGATCTCCACCTTTGGTGCAGTGATGGGAAATTGGAACCAATATATCTGTCTCTTTATAAGACAAATATTTTGAGCAGGAAAGAAATGACTAACTACTCCTTCCTCTAACGTCCTACCTTTCCCCCCCAAAATTCATGCTATTCCTGTAATAGTGAGATGCCTAATGCTGTTCTGTGTTTCCTTGCCTTTCAAATAGCCTTCCTGCCTTCTCCTTCTGGCACCCAAGGTGTTTAAAGCATAGGTGCTGACTCCGTGGGTGCTCCAGGGCTGGAGCACGCAGCGGGAAAAATTAGTGGGTGCTTTGCACCCACTGGCAGCCAAGTTCCCCTCACCCCCCGCCCCACCTCCTCCTCCCCTGAGCGCATCGTGTCCCCGCTCCTCTGCCTACCCTGCAGCGCTTCCTGCCTGGCCGCTGCCAAACAGTTGTTTGGTGGCGTTAGCACGCCCTGGGAGGGAGGGGAATGTGGTGCGCTCAGGGGAAGAGGGGGGGCCGGGCGGGGATTTGGGGAAGGAGTTGGACTAGGGGCAGGGAGGGGGAGGAGTTGGGGCGGGGACTTGGGGGAAGGGGTTGGAATGGGGGTGGGGCAGGGCCGCATTGAAGGGGTGGAGTGGGGGCGGGGCTGGGGGCAGAGCGGGCGTTGAGCACCCACAGGAAAGAGGTGAAGTAAGTGCCTATGGTTTAAAGTGTGTTTTTTGTTTCCCGCCCTTGCCCCCCCCGACCAATGACTGTAAAACTGCACTGTGGGCTCCATGTTTGTGTGTCAATGATTCCAGAGCAAACTCAGCCAATTCACAATTAAAAGATGTTTTCTAACTTCCTGGGCCACAGACCCTGGGATCTGAGAATCAAGCTGGGTTCTTTCCTTCTGAGGCATCATTGCCAGTTATAAAGATCCTTCAGGTCAAAGTCCGCCCGTTTCCTTCATAGGGATTACGCAGAGGTAAGTAAAGGCAGATTTGAGGCCTGCAATTGCAACTTAATTTCCCTGTAAGCAAAATTAGGATAATACTTGCCAAACTGTGTAAAGAGCTTTCACATTTTTTTTAATGTGAAAAGTGCTGTATAAGCACTAGCTGCTGCTGCTATTTTATTATCATTATTTTATTGTAGTTTGGTTTTTTATTCTTCTTCTAATGATTCTGTTGATCCATGAGCTAGAATAGAATCCAGCTAGCTGCTATTTAGCTGACTGGTTCTGTAGTGCTAACAGGAGTAAGAAGCAGTTAAAATACATTGTAGACCGTAGAGAGAGCAGATCTTACAGTGAGCTCTGTCAGAGGGGGTAAGCCTATTCACTGAGAATCGGCCCTCTTTTTTAAATTAGTCCCTCTTCCGTCCAGAGCTGTATATTATTGTTGGTCTTATGGGGTGAAGCAGTGAGTGAGCGCTTGAAAGAATGGAGGGTTATGAAAGATGAAAACTTATTCTTCAGCCTAACAGGGAAGCGGGTGCCACCTTTGTGAACCCTCCTTCTCTGTGTGTGTTGATGGTGACGTGGCATCTTGGACAATTCAATGTCACTATATTGCACCTATTTTTCCTCCCCATGATTCTGCCTTTTAGGAAGGGATCGAGAAAAAGGGGCAAATAAGGAATTGAATTTTGTAATGTGCATTTGAGATAGAAACTTGCAGGCAGGGTTAATGTGGTTTCATTGACTTGATCCCCTTATTCTAGCCCCTTCTCTTTCCAAATCAGTGCTCATTCCGAGAAATGAATATTTTGGGGAATGAACCGAGCCCTGAATTTAAGTAGACCTGCCACCCAAATTGAAATTTGTGATGGCCCTGGTTTGTACAGGTCAGTCCTCAAGCCCAGAATGATGAAATACATGTATGGCCTTTCATTTTTGGTTTTTATTTTATTTTCCCTGGGAATGTATCAGTGTTTATTACTACAACAACAAAAAAAACAGCTGAAAATTGGTGCAAAAAACTATTATATTATATTTCTGGGTAAATATCGGGGTTTGTTTTGGTGGATGAAAGGACAGCACTTCATTTTCTACCCATTTTAGATGGGTGTCAAATCTTTAGACTGCTATCTGCTAACAGCTTGAAATGGGTACGTGGTGGGCATGAGATTCATCAGTACATTCAGATTTTTCATGCACTTCAGTACTTGCATGTGTGCCTGTGTGTTTATTGTGTGTATCTTCTAGACTAATACATAGCCTTGCTTCAACAGGCAGCTTTGCATATACACGCAGACTAACGTATTATCGTAATACATCTATCTCATGCAATGTACTGTATTTTCCTAATAAAACCAAGTTATTTTTTTTATATTTGAATGATACAAAAGTAGGGTGAAAATCAGAAAAAAATGAAAATACCTTTTGTAAAACCTGGGATTTTTTTCAGTAAAAATCGGTTTAAAGTGAAAACGAAGAGGCGCTTATACATATGATGTTGTGATGTGAAGTTGCAGATCAGTGTCAGTATGACAACTTGGCAGGTTTGCATTGTAACACTGCACCATGATGTAAAGCTGCAGTAACACACGCATCACAGTGCAGCATTCCAGCCTTGTGACACAATTATTTATCTGGCAACAGAAATAAGAAGTGTGCCTCGTTCCAGATGGCCCCAGATTTCTGTTCCACTATGTATATCAGAAGGTTTCAAACTATGATCTGCAGAGCCCTGCTTGGTGGTCTTCAGAATGAAATAGTTTGGGAATGTAGTAGTGAGGGGACTGGGAGGCTGAGTCATGGGGAGGGGGTGTCTTTGCCTTATGAAATGGTACCCAAAATAGAAAGATTCTATTGACCCTGTTCACCACTGGACTATGTCAATCCTAATGAGCTAATAGCAGGTTACATGAATCCCAGAGAGGTTCCTCCAGCTAGTCAGCGGATCTCCCCATTTCCCTGTTTTATATTGAGAAGTAGTAAGATTATTGGCAATAACACTTCACTTCTTCATTCCCTTCCATGTGAGGATCTCAAAACACTTCACAACAATCTAAGCTTCTCAAACCTCCAGCACAGCATGGAAAGAATTATTTTATAGGTAGAGAAATGGAGACAAAGTGACTTGCTTATGGTCATTCAGTGAGTCAGTGACAGAACTGGGAATAGATTCCAGGAGCCCTCATTTGTAGTCCTGTGCTCTAACCCCAAGATCCTCTTTTCCTCCCCTATCACCTGGACTACACATCCCACACTGCAGTTTTGTTGTGAGATTTCAGTGGTTATTTACATTAGGAGAGAGCATGGTAGCCTCTGTGTGTGCTTAACCACCTTATAGGCAAAGACGCGCTGTGTTTAATGCTTCTTACTGATATAATATCCCCTTTGATTGCATGTAAGCAATTTGCTTAACATCCCCATTTAAAATCAACCTTCATTTCCTGTGGATGATTCACAACCCACCACCCCTGTGTTAGCACATCTGTGCATGATTACATGCTCTGGACCGAATTCAAACTTTTGCCTGGCATTCCCTTTAGCTCATCTCCTCGTGGCTCTGTGTTTCCCTTTCTGTATTTCCTTGCCAGGAATGGTGTGGGGAGGAACAGATCAGAGTGGGAAGCGAAGGACCTGGAGTGCCAGCCATATTCAGGCAGGGTCTAGTCCTGTGCAATGTTGGATGAGAGAGAATGCTGCACTGTCGCTGTTCCTGTCCCCTGCAGGGAGCTGACCATCTGTTTACATTAATGGGCTAAAGCTTAGTAGAAGGGTTAACTCATCACCATAATTAGCCTAGATCTCTCCTCTAGGGCTGCGGCATTATTTTTTATTTTGCCTTTTCCTTCCTCCTTCCTGCCCAGATGAAAAGAATCCCAGTGCTGTGAAATTTGGAGGGTTCTCTGCATGAACATTGGAACTGCAGCTAGTGGAGGGAAAATGTTTTTAAAAGTTTGAAATAATCCAGAGCCCTTAAAGTATAGATCGTGAAAGATCACGAGGGGATGATGTGTCCAGAAATGAGGGCTGGAGATTTCTTGTTAAACAGGAAAAAAAAAAAGGGGGCCAGGCTGCCGTGCGGCCCAGGCAGGAGTGTGCCAAAAGATAGCTGTCCCGATCCGTCAGGAGGCACGCGGTATTATCCCCACAGGGCTCCCCGTTGGTGGCCCCAGAGCACAAAGAATAAGCATTGTGCTGGCATTCCATTCCATCCTGTTGCTGATGGAGTTCATTCACTGAGGCAAAAGGATTGGCATCATTGTCTGAACGAGCCTGGGCTACATTTCCTTCATACACCAATGAATATGTCATGCAGAACTGAGGGGCAGAGACTGGAGGGAGAGTGGGTGGGGGGAGTTGCAGAAAGTTGTAGGGGAAAGGTAAACGTGCTAGTGATGTTCAAAACTGGAAACCAAACGGTCCTTGCAGTTACTATCCAGAAAGCTTGAACTTGAGCCCCTCCTTGAGTAAAGGCACAGATAGTCACGGCAAGAGGAATCCACAGTCATCTTGAGGAAAACGGAACCATGAGTAATAAGATGCATGAGTTAAGAAAGCACCATTCTTGCTCGATAGACCTGATCCTGTTTATAATTAAATTAGTACACGGTGTTGGGAAGGCCATACCCAGCCTACTGCATTGAGCTCTAGGCATTTCACTGTCACAAAGAGATTGACAAACTGGAAGGAGTTTCAAAGAACAAAAATGATTAAGGAGTTGGAGGTAGGAGGAAAGGTTAAAAGAACTAAATATGTGCATGTTGCTTAAACAGCGAGTAAAGGGGGAACATAACTGTCTACAAGTAATTTGAATGGTGTGAACACCAGTGAGTGAGAGGAGTTGCTTAGGATGGGATCAGGGGGTATAAGTAGGATTGAAGGGATGAAATTAAGAAAAAGAAATGTAGGCTGAATATAAAGAAATACGTCTAATGGTGAGATTTTTTGGAATAGCTTCTGAAAGAAAGCGGTAGAAGCCCCAATATTTGGGGCATTGAAAATTAGATGGGACAGAACACTGGAGAGACCAACTTTGCACAGCCAGAAGATGGGCTACATATGCCCAAATAAGTCTTTTTATGTGCAACCTCTGTGTGTGTGTGTGTGTGTGTGTGTGTGTGTGTGTGTGTGTAAAGAAAACAAGGTGGAGTCGGGTAAAGGGATAACTGACAGCACTGTTCATGTTGAAAGAAATTTCTGGATAACACTTTGCCCCTGAAATGTCTCCAAAAATTAATCTACTTTTACATTTTACTATCATGTAAGTCTTAATGTCAGTCTAGCAAGGTTTATAGAAGAGTTGAGAGATCAGGCTGCAGCTACCCCACCTTGGGCTGTGCTCTTGCCATGACTTTTAAATTAAGCTGGGTGAGAGGCTGGGCCAGTAAGAGGATGGGAGACAGTGCTGTACTGAGGGTGTTCTGGGACTGGTTCAAAGACTCAAATATGGCTTCCTCCCCCACTGCAAAAATCCCCACAGTCACCACTAAGTAGTTTTACAAAGGTTTCAGAGTAACAGCTGTGTTAGTCTGTATTCGCAAAAAGAAAAGGAGTACTTGTGGCACCTTAGAGACTAACAAATTTATTTGAGCATGAGCTTTCGTGAGCTACAGCTCACTTCATTGGATGCATACAAAGGGACCTTCCTAGCTTTCTATGAAGCAATTTCATAAATTAGCTCATCCCAGCCTATCCAACTTGCTTCCGAGTTTTCTATAGAAATAACTACGAGATCACATAACCTTTCCTGCCTCATGGACGTCCTTAGATAGATTGTGAATAACTTTATCTTGCTGCAACTCCTTTCATTAACAGCTAGGGTTACAGGAAGACAGCAAAAAAATGAGCAGTGCTGTTTCCATGTTAGAGAAACTCCCATCTAAAGACCATTTTGTAAATGTAGCTAAGGAGATCAGTGGGCACCTTCATTTGTAAGCCATTCTTTAGATTTGCCTGCAAAAACTTACACAAGAGCTCAATCTCCTATGCAAAACTCTGAGCTTAAATCCTAAGGGTGGCTGCTTGTTAAGTTTTGAGTGTGCCTCCTTAAGTCTTTGCTGCTGAAACTTTTCTGTTTCTTGCCCATGAAAAAAGCAGACCTTTCTCTGACACCATTGTACTTACACATCCTATTGTCCAGGTATGTCAATGTTTTGTCTAAGATGGGGTTGAAAACCTCACATTCAAAAACATTTTTAGGATCTGTTGACCTTTCATCCGTTTGCAGATTTGCCTGACGTCACATTCCTCCTTTGAGAGAGTTTTTTTCTTTGAACTGCATGTGTATTCTTAATGTTTCAGGCTGTGACACAACAGCTTCCTTACATGTAACGAACCCAGAAGACTATAATTCCCATAAAGCATCTCAAAGGCTATCAAATAAATTGTGAGCCATTTGAATGTCAAGCCTGAATGGACTCTGCAATTCTGTGCTCACAACATTAACTGTTGATATGCTAGGACATCATATCATGGCCAAAACAAGAAACAAAAACTCTGAAATGTTCATTTGCAAGCCATCAGTTTCCAGCTTAAGTTCTGGCATAAAACCGTGTGAAGCCCTGATCTCATCTAAAATATCAAGAGGACCATCCTCAACCTGAGTTCATGGCAGATGGATTGCCTCTATCCTTGCTGTCCCTCTTGTCATGCTATGGCATTTTAATGTAATGCTAGTATGCTTTTTCAACATATCCCACTGACCTGTAGAAACGGAAAACAGGATATATGATCTTTGAGCAATTCCAGAAAATAGAACAGAATGGGAAACAGCAATTGCAGCAGCTTCTCCAACAAGATTCACTGAGTGGGCAGTGCATTGAACGAAATATGCATACCAATTAAATTTTGTACACCTTTGTATGATGCAGCCGTGTTAGCTCCATGGACATAGCTTTGTCCCCTGCAATCAGCCATTTCTAGACCTTTTTTCAGCCTCTCTGAAATAACCTCTGTAATACCCTCCCTTGTTTTGGTATGGATATCAGTGAAATCTATAAAGTGCTAAATGGGGCGCTCAATGGTCCATAAGGGGAACTAAATGGATCCCCAAATACACCATTTTGGGGTCTAAATGGAGAAGACTTGGGTCCCCCAACAAAAGAAAAGAGTGAGAAGCAAAAACCAAAATCCCTACATGAGGTCCTTCTATGGGCCCAGGTCAGGTCCCACTGGAACTGTTTGAACCCTCTTCGCACAGCCCTGATGCGAGAACTCCAAGGAAAATCCAATTGGTGGTGGTCTTCCCTCAGAAGCAGTGCCAATACCCAGCAGATTGTGAGGACACTGTGTTGCTGTAGGTGCTGTCTTTCAAATAAAGTTTAAAAATTGCAGTCTTGTGGTTATTGAAGACCACATTGCCACACTCAGCAATGTTTCATAGACCCTACGGTGCTCTCTGAAGGAGATTCTCCTTTAGCTCAAGTGGTCAGCATCTGTGCTTTTGGAGGAGGGTCTAAATTCAATCTCTGCTGTCTCAGTGAAGTTCTGAATAGCCAGAATATGCAGTATAGTGACAGCTAGGAAGCTTGTCGTGGCTATGTACATGTCACCATACTATTACTCTTATTGTTCCTATGAATCAAAGTAAAACATCCACTGTTCTGACAGGTGGACGAATTGTCTGCCTTGAATCCTCCAATGATGGCCATTTTGAATCCTTTCTTTGCACCTTCTTCCATTGCCTACAAATGTATTTTTCCCTCTAAGTATTTCATCTCTGTATTCCTCGCCGAGGTCTAAATCCAGTCCCCCTACCTCTCCCTCCTTTTTGTTTATTTGCCAGAGAGCGTGCAGAGTGCTGGCTGACAGAAAGCACTGTCTGGAGGGGTTCCCATGTGGGAATCTCACCTCATTAATCCCTAAAGACTAATGCATTTAAAACTGTCCTTGGACGTGTATATATACAACTTTCTCATTTTGTACCTTATCCTTTCTCTCTCTCCTGTTCCCTTCTCTTTCTAAACTTCCCTGTTCTTCTCTCTCTGTCCCTCCCCCGCAAAGGCTGTAACAGGTTCCTGTTTTGTACATCAGGTGTCTGAAGGCCATGGCATGGGGTACCAGCCTTGCTAACACTGTGACACAGTGGCTGTGCTCTGCCAGTTCTCTTACCTGGGGCAGCCATCCCCATCAACTTAATAGAGAATGACTCTGCTCTGAAGCCCCTGCAAGAACCTACCTTACTGTAAACTGGAGACATTTACAGCTAAAGATTTGCCTTTAACTTCATTTTCTTTCTTGCACAGAAATGTGCATTGTGGGTTTTATTTCTGATGCTGTCATGCTTAATAGGCCCCAATATGAACTTACCCTAAAAATAACTATTTATATAACTAACAAAGCTCCTATTAAATCTGATAGTGGGGTGGAAGTTTCACAGTCTGGGGACATTTCAGTGTCCATTTAGGTATCTCATCTGGCAAAATAGCCCAAGGTCTCTTGCCCATCGTGGTGACCATGGGCTTCTCTGAGATTGTCTCCTAACCCACTCATGTGGGCAGATACACCCTGGACCTCTTCTTTGGCTTGGGATTAGACCTCTTTTTGAAAGGCCACTTCCACCTCAAAAACAGATGTTAAAGGGGTGCTGCCTTGCTTATTCAGTGAACCAACAATACTAATTCATCTCCAGAAGCGCTTGCCCTGGAAAATTTTCTAGAAATTCCTGGAGCAGAAACCACCCATCTGAAAGACCATGGCACCAGCTAGCAGAACATTGCAGCCAGCTGCCAATTGAAACCACTGATGAATTAGCCACAAATGACCATTGACCCTGCACTGTCCCCTCGCAGGCAACTGTGGCTCATTGACAAAGTGCACAAAGTGAAGCACCAGAAGGCAGGAAACTAGAGCATCCATGGTGCAAAACCCACTCATCCACAGTCCTTGAACAGTTCAAGGCCCATATGCTTCAGCCATAAAGGAAGTTAAAAAAATCTTCCTCTCTGATAGACCTACATCAGGTAATTCCCAGTTTGCAGAGCGGCTCTATGGAATCTACTAGCTAGTCATCGTGGAGTTAGTTGGTTAATTGGCCTGGAATGCCTACACCTGTCCCTGGACCAAGGCCCTCCTGCTGCAAAGAGCCTACTTCAGAGAGGAAAAGTAATGGGAGATCGAGGGAGCCACTCCACAGCCAGAATGACACCCATTCCATCTGTCTTTATGGAGTGCGAATGGGTCATCTCATTCTAAGACCTACAAGTTGTTGAGGAATGCCCGATCTGCCATTTGTAGGATGACCCCTTGCCCATTACCGCTGGTGAAGTCTAGTGAAAAATGGCGTGTATGAGAACACTTTGGCGTGTATGATATCAACTTTGCCTCCTTCAAAGAAGTCAGGCTACCAGATAACCAAGGGAACAAAGAGACCTGAAAAGGTCTATGCTTAATACTAACGACCTTACCAATTTCCAACATTCCCTTTGTTGGCAAAGAAGGTGGTGTCTAAACTCCAGGAAGCCCTCTTTTCTGATTCCCTGGGGTTCTTTGCATTCAGGTTTCTGGCCAGGTCAGAGAATAAGAACGTTTTCCTGGCCTGACACAGGAAATGAACCTCCTCCCTCTGTGGCTTTTGACGCTATTGGTCATAAGGTGATAATGACACACGTACAAGGTCTTGCAGGACTAAATGGAGCAGCAGTTTGCATGATCCACTCATTCCCGTCTGAAAGATCACATGGAGTTATGATAGGCACATGCTCTCTGTGACCCAGATCCCTGCTGTGCAGAGTTCCACCAAGCTCTAGACTCTTTGCCTTGAGGTCATTCAGTGGTTATGAGATGCCAAGGCCTCATGCCATCAGTACTTGGATGACATTCAACTGCACATCTCCTTCTCCCCTCTCGAGGAACGGTCTTGTGCACTCCAAGGTCTTTACTCATCCCCCCCCCAACACACATGCCCTCCCAGGAAGTGGGGCAACTCCCAATCAGCAACATGTCCCTATCATTATTGTCTTCATAAGAACGGCCATATTGGGTCAGACCAAAGGTCCATCTAGCCCAGTATCCTGTCTTCCAACAGTGGCCAATGCCAGGTGCCCCAGAGGGAATGAAAAGAACAGGTAATCATCATGTGATCCATCCCCTACTGCCCACTCCCAACCTCTGGCAAACAGAGGCTAGGGACACCATCCCTGCCCATCCTGGCTAATAGCCATTGATGGACCTATCCTCCATGAACTTATCTAGTTCTTTTTTGAATCCTGTTATAGTCTTGGCCTTCACAACATCCTCTGGCAAAGAGTTCCACAGATTGACTGTGCATTGTGTGAAAAAATACTTCCTTTTGTTTGTTTTAAACCTGCTGCCTATTAATTTCATTTGGTGACCCCTGGTTCTTGTGTTGTGAGAAGGAGTAAATAACACTTCCTTATTCATTTGCTCCACACCAGTCATGATTTTATAGACCTCTATCATATTCCTCCCTCTGTCATCATTTCTTTTCCAAGTTGAAAAGTCCCAGTCTTATTAATCTCTCCTCATACTGAAGCCGTTCCATACGCCTAATCATTTTTGTTTCCTTTTCTGAACCTTTTCCAATTCCAGTATATCTTTTTTTGAAATGGGGTGACAACATCTGCACACAGTATTCAAGATGTGGGCATACCATGGATTTTTTTATAGAGGCAATATGATATTTTCTATCTTATTATCTATCCCTTTCTTAATGATTCCCAAAAATCTGTTCCCTTTTTTGACTGCCGCTGCACGTTGAGTGGATGTTTTCAGAGAACTATCCACAATGACTCCAAGATCTTTTCTTGAGTGGTAACAGCTAATTTAGACCCCATCATTTTATATGTAGAGTTGGGATTATGTTTTCCAATGTGCATTACTTTGCATTTATACACACTGAATTTCATGTGCCATTTTGTTGCCCAGTCACCCAGTTTTGTGAGCTCCTTTTGTAGCTTTTCGCAGTCTTCCCCTCAGTGCTCCTGCTTTCTCTCCATTCCAGCCAATTTCCAAAATGGGGTGGGGTAGGGGGAAGGGAAATTTTGTATGTGTAGGTAGATCGCTAGGAATGTTGATGGAGGGGAGGTGGATAGGCAGGGTGAGTTGCTTGTGAGAAGCTGCTGCTTTTGGGGCAGCCACTGTCAGTCTGCTGCCATCTCTGATTTGCTTCTCTGCAATGTAAACAGTATGGAGTAACCTTATTGGAAAGAAAGCGACAGTGAGGAAATTGAAACTTCTCGAGGTGTACTAGTGAGTGAAGTCTCCTCATAAGATAGCCTGAGGCCAGATCAGAATTTTTTCCTGCTTGCCTTTCAGGGAAGAGACACTGCAGATCTTGATCAGTGTTGTTGGGTGTGTAAAACGCTGTGTTGCACAGATGGACTGGATGCTGGCTCAGGGAAATACTAGGCTTATGTGAGCTTTGGCTTGAATGTGTGTCTTCAGAAAAGGAAGGGTTTGGCTTTTTGGAGCAGATTTGTATTGTGCAAGCTTCTCTTTACTAGGCCAGCACAGCCCAAATCCTCACCTGCAACACTTACTGTTGTTCTGGACCTGGGGGTGTTGCTGATGCATCTCAATCTTGACTAGTAGCACCACTTGCTATTGTTGTTCTGGGCCCCTGAACAGCTCTGCCAGTGCACTTCACTGCTGACCTGCAGTCTTCACTGCTGTTCCAGTCCTGAGCTTTGCCTCCCCACTCCCTAGCTCTGCCAACGCACCTCACTCCTGACCTGCAGCACCCCCTGCTATTCCGGTGCTGCCCCCTGCCCCTCCAAGCTTTGCTGACGCACCTTAATCCTTGCCTGCAACACCCTCCTTGCTTTTCCAAATTGTGGAATCATTTGTGGTGCGGATTAATATCCCCTAGTGACTAGGCTGCAATCACCAAACTCATTTCCAGTTTTGCTCCAAGCGAGAACCTGAACGTAGACCTTAAAAAGTGAAAGGCTACTATTATTTATTTATGTATTTATTACACACTGAGCATCAGCTTTGTGCGTGGCACTCTACTAATATAGAGGAGGATATGGTCCGAACCCAAGCAGCTTCCAACCGACACTAACTATAATGCAGATGAAACAACATAAGTCGGAAGCTCATCACGAAAACCGTGCAGGTTTTTAAGATATAAATATGTAGGCAATATCTTGGATGGGGGGAGAAGGGGGAGGGTAAAAATGATCAGGTGCAGGGTAGCAGTGAGATTTGAGGAGAGTTTTTGGAAGTGGAGAGGGTTGGGATACAGGTGCCTTCTCCATGCTCCTTCATAGCGATTATGGCTGATTTTTCCATTGGAGCAACTTGGTTTCACTGGCAGAGGAGTGCCTGTTTTGACTGAATAGCCGAGATGTGGCAGAAACATGGTGCCTGTTGCAGTGTTACTCCGGAGGCTTCTTAAGCCCTGGATCTACCCTGGAAGTGGAAGGGCTTTACTCCAGGGGGAACTCTTCAGAGATACAGCCCACTGAATAACTGAAGAGTAGGCCCTGTCTAGCCACTTATCATTAATCTACGTCCTATGGCTGTGAATCTGAGAAATGCTGATTATATCCATCCCCCTACACCAAAGAGATAAAGCACATGCTCCCGAGCAATCCTGCGGTATTCTCTGGGGGTGTACAAGCTCTAGATCAAACAGGGCTCTAAAGTCTATGATTCTACACTCACGGGTACTTTCTCTCTTTCATGCATGCTCTCTGGGTCTATCTATCCTGTGGGGGGGTCTCATGTGTTTGCTCTACCATATGGTTGCTTCAGAAAGGAGTCTAGAGAAGACAGTCCATTACAATAAAACTGATAAACTACTAAGGAGAGAAATGCAGTCTCAATAACTGGAAGGGAAGTGAATCTGCTGACCGAGCACCAGGAGGCATGAGGGAAAGGGCAGTGTATTAATTATTTCACTGACGTATTGTTGAACAGATCCTGATTTTTCTTAGCTGTGCTTCAGTTACTTGACTTGTGATGACAACTTTCCAATTTTAATAAGCTTGAGGAAATATAGCCCTATTCATTAAAGCACAGGGTTGGGAGTCAGGATTCCTAGATTCAGCTTTCAGAGTAGCAGCCGTGTTAGTCTGTATCCACAAAAAGAACAGGAGGACTTGTGGCAACTTAGAGACTAACACATTTATTGCTGTAGCCCACGAAAGCTTATGCTCCAATAAATGTGTTAGTCTCTAAGTTGCCACGAGTACTCCGATTCCTAGGTTCTATTTCTTGCTGTTCCACTGACTCACTGTGAGAATTTGGGTGGGGCACTTCATTGCTCTGTGCCTCAGTTTGTCCAGCTTCAAAGTAGGAATAATACTTACCTCCCTCATCCAGAGGTGTACAAAGATTTGTCACTGTTTTTGTAATGTTCCTGGATGGAAGGCACTAACGGAAGGGCAAAGTAATAGTAATTTTCTTTTACTTTTTTAACTTTATCCATTTTTCTAATTGACTGCCCAAATTATATAGGGCTCTTGTTTCACATCACTGAAATGCAGCTACCTCTGATGCATCCGATGAAGTGAGCTGTAGCTCACGAAAGCTTATGCTCAAATAAATGTGTTCGTCTCTAAGGTGCCACAAGTCCTCCTGTTCTTTTTGTGGCTACCGACTAACACGGCTGCTACTCTGATACCTCTGGAGTGTCACAGCGGCGTTTGAACAGCCACACAGCAGCAGTTCAGGTCAGGAAGTGAAGTACTCCTACCTGTGGCTGAAGCCATTGGAATCAGAGTTTACGGACCGCTGTCATCAGGGCCGGCTCTACAGTTTTTGTCGCCCCAAGCAGTGAGAAAAACTGCCGCCGCGGAGGGCAAAAGGAAGAAGTTGCTGCCGGGGACGGCAAAGGGGAGAAGCTGCCACCGAATTGAGAAGCTGCCGTCGAATTGCCGCCGCGGCCGGAGGAACTGCTGCCCCTTTCGAACTGCCGCCCCAAGCACCTGCTTGGAACGCTGGTGCCTGGAGCCGGCCCTGGCTGTCATGTAAAGGGGATGTAGCCCTTTGGTAACCCTGCCCCATGCAAGAGGCCAGGAAATGAACAGCAGTCTCTTCCCTGCACTCCTGTGTGTCACACCTCTATTACAGGGTGTCGGAAGAAAACTTAATCTTGGCAAAAATGGAGGATTTAGATCCTCAGTCTAGATCCTGACAGAGAATTGGAGGGGGCAGTTGCTGGGCTTCCAAATTTCCCTGGAAACAAGTGCTGCCCCAGAGAAGTGGGAGAGGATGAAATCCTCCACTCAGCTCCATGTGGCAGGCTCAGCGGCAAAGAGGAGTGCAAAACTGCTGAAACAGTCATTGAAAATTTCAAGTGTGCCATGATCCAACCAAGAATGTGACGTGGGAAAAACACTTTCTTTAAAGGAAACATGCTGTCACATGAGATCACTGACAGTTACTTTACAGACCTTTGCCATCAAAGTGAATCATGTGAATTTGAATGCAGATGGATTAATCAGCAATCATGTTCTTTGTGGTGTAACTGATAACCAGGTCACCACAAGGTTACCGAGAGAAATAGACTTGATTTTGCAACGTAGAGTGGATATTTGCAGGGAGAGTGAAAACTGTGCTTCCCAAATGAAAGTGTTAGCAGGCACTGAAAGAAGAGAAGTGCATCTAATTAAAAATGTATGTCAAGGAATAAAGATGGAATTAAAGGGTAAACGAATGGTAGAAACCAGATTTGTTCACAATAAATGCGGAGGCAATCACAACACAATGCAAAGGTGTCCAGCACAATAGCACAACGCTGTGTCATGCATGCAATGAAAGCAACCATTTTGTTTCTTATGCACAACCATTTCGTTTCTTGTGCAATTGCAAAGAAATAGAAAAGCAAAATACATTCATGGTCATACAGTTGGAGGACAAAACTCTGATGATGGCACAGATACATCAGTAACTGTCTGAGATATTTTTAAAAAAATCTCTCTGCCATCTTGTCAAGTTCACCTTTTACTTTATTTCTCATGCTTGTAGTGAATGCATTATATGGTAGCATGGTGGCATTGATGTCCATGTGATGTATGATAATATATCCTCAAATGAATCGCAGTCTGTTAAACTTCTATCTCATCAAATTCCTTAAGAATATCTTTGCGTTCTGCTCTGCAGACAAATAATGCACCATTGGACCATCTGCATTTGCAGAGGCCTCTTGAGTCTGAGCACATGTGGGAATTCCTGTTCTACTATTTCAAATGTTTCTGAGTGATATCTCTACTTATACACACATGGCAGTATAGCTTTGCTAGATGGGTTTATTTTGTGCCGGTTACATGAAACAAACTTAGGTTATTGAGCAGATACACACAATTGAATTCTCAATATGGGCACCAAGCCAGTTAAAGATTTGTATAAATCCACAACATTTGAGTCAGGCCCTCAAATGTGAGTGCTACTGCTACCCCATGAGAACGGTTGAGGAGATTGCGCTTGGACTTAAAAATGCTTAAATATTTTCAGTTTTGTGCACAAGCCAGGGGTTTTGGCAGGTTCAGCTCAGAGACCTCAAATTAGAGACCTCAAATTCTCTGTGCCTTCAAGTCTCCTTTTGATAGACATGGGTTTAAGTGACTTTCTTTCAGGATTGCTTCAGTACCCGAGGTCTGCCAAAGATCTTTCTCCCAGAACTTTGAGGATTTAGGGGATGCCAGATGCATTAATAACAGGTAAAGAACTGCAATCTGTAAGTTTGGCAGTTTTGTTCAGAGATTTTCAGGAAGAAGAACAAAGAACATAGTGACAACTTCCAGCAAGCTTCTTGAGCCAAAGACAATTAAGCCTTAAATAATTACAAAAGAGTTATACACCAGGAAACGAGAATAGAAGAAATCCTACCACAAGAATGCCAAAAAGTTACCCCTCTTGGAAGTAGGAGAGAATGTTAGATTTCAGACAAAGTGGTTGGGAATGGGTTAAAGGTAAAAGCTATATAATCCACACCAAAGTCATGACCATTTCTGAGTGTCTGTCCTACAGGAAGAACAGAAGACAACTAAACAAATGCAAGGAGGACAACGTCTCTCTGTTCCTTGAGGAGGACATCCAGAATCTTTCAGACAGAACTAACCTGCGCACACAGTGGAAAACACCAGGAGCAGCAAACAGAGGCTGCAAGTGGCCAATTCATCTCAGTGGCTGAATGGATCCTTGCAAAAGGAATTGTTTTGAGACCAGTGACTATGTGAACAGAAAGCCATTAGACTCTAGAGATGGTAGTTACTGACAGATGTCTAATACTATGATCTCTGTCCTCAAAGTCTGTATTTGCGTGTCTTATTAATTATGGGTGTTATTTTTAGGTTATGATGTTTTATTTGCATTTGATTTTTAAGAGAACTTGTAGCTACTGGAGAGAGTGGCTAATATGAACGTCTGCTGTGTGACAGGGGCATTAACCTTTTGTAATCCATGTCATGTGACTGAGGCTAGTACTTTAAGGTTAGTCTCATAGCGGCTTTCGTGTGTATCCCACCTGTGTTACACTGTCCAGTCAGAACTGCAGGGGGGATTTAGATAGGGAAAATGTAATCATCTGAGTTGGAATGCAGCCAGGAGATGGACTTTAACACCTCTAATCTTATAAAAGGTACCATGGGATCTTTAACAATCACAAGTGATCAGGGCCAGAGTTTTGCCTCTCATCTGAAAGGCAGCAGCTCTCGCAGCCCAGCGCTCCCTGACACCTGTGGGTTAGGCTGTTGGCTCAGTATTGACTTGGGGAAGAGTGCCACCTGCTGAATCACTTCCTGCAGCATGTCCTTCCCCTCCAGCCCCTTCGAAAGGTCTCCAAGCTGAGTACTAACCGGGCCCTACCAGCTTATTATAGGCCTGATCCAAAGACCAGAAGAGTCGGTCCATTGATTTCAGTGAGCAAGCTCTGTATAAGGTCTGAGTGTATCAAGGCTTGAGGTAGGGTGGCAGCAGGTTTTTGGTGTTTATAGCCAATTAAAAACTATTGAAAACCCCTCTTTTGGGATCTTTCTGTTTTAGGGAGGGATGAGGAGAGACTGAGTGATAGAGGAGGGAGAGATGTTGCAAGGCATAGTGGGAGCATGAAGGGTAGTGGTGGAGATGGGAAGCCTCCCAAAGGTAAAGAATTAATCATCTTGATAATATCTTTTGGCAGTGGGAGGGCAGAGCATTGCAAGAATTCAACCATAATGGCTGGGTATCTTCTTGTGAGGCCCGGTGGTGGAGACTACATTTCCCTAACTCAGTCTGAACTCTCTGGGCTCCAGTAAACAGGGACATGGGATTGGGATACACGATATGGGATGCTGTAGGCAGTTTGTGTGGTTTTGATTCAAACTGACGGTTGGCCACTGGCATGTCGCTGTTGTCCTATGTGAAGGAAGCTGTGAGATCTGGCACCAAGTTTTGTGTCTAGCCTTCAGCAATTCCCCCCCCACCCAACACACACACACATGCACCTGAGCCAGGCAGTTTGCATTCAGCCACCCTGTGACCTGCTGGGATAGTGCTAGTGAAGCCGCTTCACCAAGGATCACTTCCCAGAGCAACGTGGTGGAAACTCTGCTGACTGTGCACCCAGGAGATGAGATCCTGGAGGAAGATGAGCTAATGGCTTTAGTTGACAATGCATTCTTAATACCTGTGCAGCTCCATAGGCAGAGTTGCCTGAGGAAAGATGAAAAATTAATAGGGAGATTTTCACCCTAGCTGGCTCACATGCCATTTTAATCCTGCTGCCAGCATGATGGGCATTTTCTGCCTGAGAAGAAGTGCCACAGCTAAATCCAAGTTGCTAGGATTACTGATTAGTGATGGTGTCTGAATCAACACTCCAGATACAACACACCTCTACTTTGGGGGAGTCTGAAGCCAAGCTTTGTCCCTATGATGGCCTGAACCAACCCCTCCAGCATATCTGGATTCCAGCTTTGCTGTCCGAGTCCATCTCTAAAACAAACTACCATGTGGGAGAGGTGGAGGGGGCAAAGGTGTCATGGGGAAAGTGTATTTTATTTCAGATAGTCAAGACCTAGTTGTACTGATTTAACTCAAGGCACGATTTGCTTAAACCCGGAAAACTTTGTCAACACCCGTAAAATGGTTTAAACTAGGATTTTATGGGTTTAGTTTGCACCTGGGAAGGCTGATCTGATCCGCACAAGAAAGTGGCAGTGATTTACCTACCAGTGATTTTAAAAAAAATCAATGTAGTCAAACCGGTGCAAAAGTCTGTGTGGATGCTCTTATTTCCATTTAAACCAATATTATTTTGGTTTAGTGTAAATCATTTAGGCACAGATTTAAGCTAAATCTCTGTGAGCTCCTCTTAGGTGTGGTTGACAGACTGAGTTGCACTGGTTCAACCAAAGGTGTGATGTTAAACCCCTGCAACTGAGTGCTTCTTCTGTTCTTACCTCATGTCAGCTAACACATGGCATCTCTCTTGGGCTAATATCCTTAGGAAGACAGGATGAGGTAATAGCTTTGATTGGACCAACTTCTGCTGGTGAAAGAGACAAACTTACACAGAGCTCTCCTTCACTGCAAACTGCTTCTGAAGATAAGGCAGTTTGTAGTTTTCACATTAGGTATTAGGTGGTTAAGGTTAGACTACGGGGGAGCCCTGCCTGCCCTTTTCCTCATCACCCTTCGTTGAAATTTGAGCAGAATTGACTTAGTGCTTAATTTTCAGGCGGTGTTGGCACTTTGTTTACACTTGCCATGCTGGGTGTTGTGCAGGGAGGCAGTATCCCATCAGCTGCATCTCCAGCTATCTGGAGGGAAAGGAAAGAGGTTAAAATTACAAGTCCGAAGTCTTTTTGAAGTCTAGTAAATCTTTTGCCTTCCTTTACTGCCTACAACCCAACCTTTTGCAGGCCCTCAAGATTCTTATAGCTACTAGGAAAAATAACTCGGGGTAGGAGCTGTTTACTCCACCAGCATCTCCAAATTTTTATGGTATTCCAGGGCCTGAATTTCTATTGTGCGTGCACCATTCTAACATGGGGCGCTACATGTACTGAACATTGCTGAAAATCAGGCCTGCGGAGTTTAGGGCTAGGAGCAGGGGATGAATCTGTGGTCTAAAGGTTGGCTATGCATCAGGGTCAGCTATTTCTAGGGAGAGGAATGAGCGTGCTGGATGCAACCAAAGCTTAAAGAGTAATGGGGAAACGAAACAATATTCAAGATAAACCCAAGTTGTAACCTTCAGGTTCAACCCAAAGTGAAGCTCAGTGGGATCTTCAGTGGGAACAATGCACCAACATGCCTGTATGCTCAGAATATTAAACAAGGTATCGCACTGCACAGTCTTCAAACATTCCAACTTTATTGCAACAGGTTTTTGGTAAGCAAGGCAAACTAGCTCTTTCTCTTTCCAGACATATCAGGCTTTTAAAACAGTCACTTTTGGGTTAAAGATTAAACCTAAGATGATTAAATGATTTCTATTTAAAGCAAAAAATATTACTTTTCCCGGGTTACGTAACTCACAAGCAGATGAATGCAGAGTCTGCAAAATTATTGCAAATACAATATCACCTAGGGGGCTGCCAAGCAAGCATGCTACATATCAGAATTATGAATAGCTGGATACTATGCAGGGGGTTGAAACAGAACCTCCAACCCAGACTTTATTACAGCATTAGTGCCACTATGTTGCAGGACACTTGTGCAGATCTGCTCAGTTAGGCAATGTTCCTTGGAATGCCATGTCCTTACCATTTTCCCAGTCTCTGTGAGAGAGGGTGGATAGCTGGAGCATTTTGTATTTTATTGGAGGAAACTGGAAAGGGAAGAGAGGTTAAGTGCCCCCTATATCTGTCTACATATGCAGTGTAACACAAACTGCAGTGTTGCATGGCCAGTGGATAGTGAAAGCAGAGCAGGATGTAGCTGCAAAAAGCTTTAGAGAAATCTGGTTCAAATCAATATCCAGAAAGCTCTTGCAGTGGAAAGACTTTGCAGAGGGAAAGAGGTGAAGCTGGGTTACCCACCTTGACTGCTTTCCTAAAAGAGAAAACAAAACCAAACTCCTCCATGTTGCAAAAACTTCTGAACTTTTAGTTAAAATCAGAAATAAACACAACCTCCTTATCATAGAGTTTAAGGCCAGAAGGGACCATCAAATCATCTAGACTGACCTCCTGTATAGCACAAGTCACAAACATCACCCGGCATGTGCACACTAAGCCCAGCAACCAAAATTAGACCAGAGTATTACAGTGCTCAGGAGACTAAGCTGTTGCATGCGGCAGGCAGAGAATAGGAGGGACCAATGTGTTACCAGTGCCTGAGGCCCCTTCAATGACAGGGAATTGATTAAGTGAGATATACCCAGATGATCCTGGCAAGTGACCCACGCCACATTCTACAGAGGAAGATGTAAATCCTCCAGTGTCTCTGCCAATCTGACCTGGGCGAAAATTCCTTCCTTACCCCAAATATGGTGACTGTTTAGATTCTGGGCATGTGAGCAAGCACCAGCCAGCTAAGCATGTCAAGGAGAGAATTTTCTGTACCACTTCAGACCACCAGAGCACTCTGTCCAGTGACCCATTCCCAGCCGTGGCGATCTCTGATACTTCAAAGGAAAAAGATAAACCCACCCAAGAATACACTGGGGGTAAAAATAATCCTTCCTGACCCCTGCAGAAGGGGAGGAGGAGCCTTTTGGACATTAGGGGAATATAGGAAATGGCCTAACTTTGCTCCCATTGACGTCAATAGGAGGTTTGCTCAGGAACTCGGCTGCAAATCTGCTCAGCAGCTGATACATCAGGTGACTTCTCAGGGATCTTTGTCCTCATTGTTCCTCTATTAGGAGGCTGACAGGCCATGAGTTGGAGGTTAATTCTGCACCAGTGACCCACTTCTTCTTGGGACACTCTTACCGACAATCCTTCCAGCCCACTTGTCATTACTATGTTCATCTAGGCAGCTACTCGTCAGGACCATTGTCTGACAGTATCTTTTCTCCTACACCCCCCCTTTGCTGCTTAACGTGTACAGGATTTGAGATTCAAATCTCCCTGTACCTATTTGAAGCTTCAAATAAACTTTTCTGCTTCTCCACCCCGTTGTGATTATTGGGTGTAGCACACCGGGTAACGAACCACTCAAGCTGTTGTTCAGCCTCTCGGCACTGGGTGCTGGCAACACTCAGCCCTTAAAGGAACCTGAAGCTTCTGTGTTGCATGGTTGGGAGAGTGCTGAACACCTGGTCCAGCTCACTGTGGAACAGGCACATTCTTGCTGAAATACTGAACTGGGAGTTGTGGTCTTTGCTTTTCCTGTATGTGGTCTTGAGAGCTTTGATTTTCTCTCTCTGTGCTGAGATTCCATCTGGATAATCCCTACCTCTGCCAGCTTCTTGGGGCCATGCTCCTGGAACTACTGATTTTGGGTACACCTCCACCAGATTTTGCATCTTGCTGTCCTCACACCAGAGGTTCACCAGAACTTTGGTGTCAGCATCTGGCCAGCTGGCAGCATGCTGGGTGAAGGATTTCCCAGACAGGATTTCTGTTCGAGTGCCGTGGAAGCGCAATAGAAATGTAGCAGGCTGCATGCAATGTGGGGTTTAAACGCTGACCCAGTGTGTATAAACTGGTGGGTGACTTCTGGTGCAGAAGAAGGGAGTAGGTTGAAGGCAAGACAATACAGCCCAAGGGGAATTGTGGGAAGGCACTGAAGGACTATCAGCATCCAAGCTGATTAGCCTGCATCCACACTGCAAAGTGAGCAGGTTACGAACCCAAGTGAAAGTGGCACCTGGGCTCACACCCATACCCCCAACCAGGCCAGCTTAAAACATCTCCTAGCCCAAGCCAGAGATTTTTGTGTGTGGACAGTAATCTGGTGAGAGGTGATACCTGACTCAGCAGGGCAGACATACCCTTGCTGGGGAGGAAAGGAAACAAACTGTGTCCTTGCTACAGTGAGTGTGTCTCACATTTCTGCTAGTAACATGTGCTAAGTGGGGAGATTGGATGTGGGGAACTCAGGAAGTTTTACTCTCCAAGCTATAAGTTACAGGGACCTATTTTTTTAAAAAGCAAATGGCCGCCACTCAGGCCCCTAATGCACTGAAACTGAAAACGGAGTCCAATTTACAGCCGCATGATGCTGTTGGGTTGCATGTCTCTGCTCATAAGAGCTCCCAGCCCTGTGAATGTTAGACACGGGCTCACGGAGACAAAGGGAGCGAAGGCTGAGGCTTCAGTCTGTGCGTGGCAGGCAGGGAGATGGAGCGTAGGCTGCTGGGCTCCATCAGTCCTGATGTGGGCTACTCTTGGGGAGCATCCCTCCAGGAGACCCACCACTCAGCTGTTGCCTTGCATGGCCCCCTCCTTGCAGGCCAGAGAGAGACAGCCAGCTCTTTTCTGTCTTTGCCTCATGCCAAGGCTGTTTGTCTCACTCATGGGTGGAAATTCCCAGGAAGGCTACTGTTGTTGTGGTTTAGGGAGAGTTGGGGTCATAACCTGAATAGAAACGTTGATTTGCCATATTGGATGAAACCATTGGGTCATCTATTTCAGCATCCTGCCTCCAGCAAAGTGACTAATACGAGCCACTAATGAGCCATGTATCTTGTTTTGCAGGAAGGCTTCCTTTCCATCCCATAATATACCTTCTTAGCTGTGCACAGGAGAGGAAAGTTTCTTCATAAGCCCTGCAGTGATTTTTGGAGCAACTTGAGAGACTCAGGTGTAGTGCTATTAAATAACCCCTCCACATCCCCCAGTCCACAAAAATATCCTTCCTGTACTCAACCCTATCAACCCGTGCTGCAAAGCCAGTCTGCTGTCCCTTTCTTTTCTTAGATTGCTGTATCAGTGGGTTAAAGGTGGGCAGGAGTTTATTGGTGAAGTTGAGGAAGTTTGGGTGATTTACCAGCACTACACATGAGTCTCCCAAACTGCTGCACAGATCTAAAGGATAAACACATTCCTCTTTAGGGACTTCGGTTTCTGTCAATATCCCACAATGCTGACCTCTGATGGATGTGCCCTTGGAGAATAAAGCTGGGTTGTTAGAGTAAACACTCATACACACTGTTCGTGCGGCATGTCTTTCTCATGTCTTTCACGTTTACAGGATGACTGCATATCCAAACTCAAAATCAGGACCCATCGTCCTGTTCTCCTGCCCACATATCGTCTAGTCTCAGCACACCAAATCTCCTCTCTTTCCCCACCCTCCCCGTCTAGGTATCCTCTCCCCCTTATTCTTCTGTCTCTCCTTTTCCTTTTTCAGACCTCTTCTTTCATACCCGCCTGCTTGGGTTCAGGTTGTCCTGGCATTCCTGCTTGCTGCCAAAGCCCCAAAGATCCCACTCTGTTCCAAAATCTCTGCATTCGTTCAAAAAAAAAAAAAGTTTCTCTCCCTTGTGTTCGAAAAGAATGCTTCAGAAATGTGACCTGAACATTAGAGATGCAGTGCAGGCGGCCTGAAACAATAATTCAGGGAAGCGTGAGCTGCCCCATTCACCTCAAACCAAGAATGTAATTGTCAGCATTGTTAACTGTTTCACTGCTGATCATTTGAGCTATTGTGATGATTCCTTAGTTCTTATTTGCCTCCCACATCTCACCAAGGGGCCAAAAGCCCCAACTGTCCCACATTCAGCTGCCAAAACCTCCAACTTTTCCCCCTCTCCCCCCGACAATTCCTACGATGCAGATGTGTGTTGTCCATATACAAATCTGTGGCAGGGTTGAAACTGAAAATGGGGCTTATGAGTATAAAATACATTGGATTTAACCTAAATAACTAACAGGGATGCTGCCGTCCAGAGTGTATGATTCATGTTCTTATTTAATTCACTAAAAAGCTCCATTTTTCAATTTAACTTGCGCTGCTGCAGCATCCCCAGCAGAGTTGCACAGAATCCAGGCACTTTGCTGCAGAATTTAGCCCCCGCTTGCTGGGGAGTACATGGGAATTTACTGATCAGATTTAGTGCCTCTTGGCTGTGAGATTGCTGAAACGCTGGAAGGAGTTGTGTGTAGGCACTATTTCAGGACTATAATGTTCTGGGGCCTTGAAACATGGGCCATCATTCTCCTGAGTTCAATAAAAACCATCTGGGACATAGGCTCTTTTCCTCCAAACCAGGACAACCCTGGGCAACTGAAATTCCTGCTCCACCTTGGAATGCAGTTAAAGAATCCTGCATTATTGATCTGGATCTCTTTAGGTCCCTGTTTCTCTTGTCATCACTTTACCCTTTTTATTTCAGCTGCATCGCTTAGCTGGCATAGTTTATGCTCTTCTCCAGTGATAGTGTGATGGGAGGTGCACCACATTCGCAAAGCTTTTTAAATAAAGCCTTTACATATAGTTGTGTGTTTCTCCACTGACTCATGCACATTTCGCTCTCCCTTGCTCAGATGTGCACGAGCTATACCTTGAACATGGTGTTTGAAGTAGCCTCTCTCTCTCTCTGGTTTCAAGGCTTTTTACTTGCCCTTCAGTCTTCCATTTCGCCACTTTTCTCATATTTCCTGGTCACCATGTACTCATAAGGAGATTACCCTCTGTACCAAACCTGCCCTGGCCACTGCAGTTTGCAGCAGCTACGCTTCCCTGCTGCGGTGACTCGATCTAGAATTGTCTCTTCCTGGTAGGTCCCAGAGCAAACTTTTCTAAAATTCAGCTGTTGGCAGTGTTTTCCCCAGGAATTGAAATTAAGGGGGTTTGTTCAAATTTACAGTGGGGTGGGTCAGGGCCAATGAGGGGTAAGATCGTGAGGGTGAAGGTGGCTCTATGGCACCACAGTAAAAACTGAAAAATGTTTCATGACCATTTAATTAGATTTAACTCATGTTTTAAAATCATCACAAAAATTAAAGTTGGCTACTCAAGTCTTCTGTGAAGCACTACATCTACATTCCTGGTTTCTTGTTATAATTTTGCATAACTCTGTTAATTAACTTTTTGAATGCAATGCATTCATCTTTGGTGGCTTCTCATGTGTCCGGTACTTCCATTCGTTCAATTGATGTGCTCATTAATTCATTCACATGATCAGGCAGAAGGCGACTTCTTTCAGAATACAAAATTCTATTCAATGAGGCAAAAGAACGCTCAACTGTAGCTGTTGTGACTGGGAGTAGCAAGAGATGAATTCCTACTTCTTTCATCCCAGGAAACATAGCATAAAGATCGGGTCGAGCCACTAGTGATGATAAAAAAGAAGTTGAAGTCAAATCTTCATTCATTCATCGTATGGTATTCCACTCTGTGTTCAAATTCTCTATTCTGTCCTGAGCACATGGTAGCCCCATTGCTGGTAGTGCCTCACTCCACTCAACTGTTGGTGTTTTATAAGACAGGGATCTGTAAAAGCTATGTAGAGGTTGAATAGAATCTAGAAGTCGCTGTTGTAGATTTTTAAGAATCAAGTCTGTGTACTTTTTCAGTTATCTTAACAAACACTTCTTGTCCTCTTCACTTAAGGATTCAATATAAATGCCTTCATTACTCAACTTCTAGACTGAAGTCTTTGCTTTTCCCAATAGTTTTTCAATGGATAGCTCTCTGATTGTCCAGCAATAGAAGCTACATTTGGATCAAAGATCTACTACTGTTGTAGCAGATGCCTGGATGGCATTGTTTAATGACCCAAGTGGTTTCAACAGTAGACTTACAAGGGAGAGAATGGCAATAGTCTTCTCTGAACATAGTAGCAAAAGTAATCCACCAGCCTCTCTACTTAGATCCGTCTCATCTTGGTAGATACTTTCCAAAGCCAGTAATAATGGCTGGCATAATTTTAAGACAACAGCCAAGGATCGCTCATGAGAAAGGCAGAGCGTTTTCCCAGGTTGGACTAATTTGAGCTTCAGTCCCAGTGTATCTTCTATATTTTCCAAGATATTCAGTCTTTTTGGACTCTTGCTGAAAAAAGAATATAATGAAGACATTACGTTTATAGCTTTTTTTAATGTCTTTTGAAGAGTCTGCAGCTCGTACTAGCCCTAGTTGGAGTAGATGGCCTCTGCAGGGTGTATAGGAGAGATTAGGGTTACACTTTTCTCTGAGCAAAGCTTGTGCTCCACCATGTCTTCCAGAGAAGTTTGCAGTTCCCTGAAATGCACAAGCAGCCATCTGTTTGGGGTCCAATTGACAAGCATTTAACTCTTCTAAGTTGTGGGTTGTCACAGATGCAGCCGATGTGTCTTCTATAATGTGAACATCTAGAAATGCATCTACTGGCCTACCACTGACAACAAGATAACATACACAGTGACTCAATACTTGATGCCCATTTGCATTGGTGCATTCATCAGCCATGTATGCAAATTTTTTTTGTGGTGAGAGAGTTCTTCACTTTTTCAACTGTTGAGTCTTTCACTGTTGCACCGCATGCTTCTAGCAAGTCAGTTGAGTTTCTTGCAGAAACATAGTGAGCATTTGCTGATCTTGTTCAGAACCAGTGTTCAACTTCAGGATGAACAAGTGACAATGCACTTAACATTGGCCTCCAGTTTGTAGTGCGTGGTATCTCTTGCTTAAATAGAAAGTATGATACCACAGCCATGTTTGTTCGCATGAACTGCGTTGTGTCTCCAGCATTCTTAATGGCCTCATTAACACTCACCGGTGTTGTCCGTGGTCAGTGGAGACTCAGAGTTGAGAGGTGCTTTCACATGAGTTCACCAGTGATTTCAGCTGAGCTCCCAGTGGGGGAATCTCGCTGCTAGTGCAGGCTGGGCCGTCTCTTCCACGGAAACACTGTCCCACAGCAGGTCTAAGCACTTAGACCTGATTTCAGCTGTAGTGGTCACTTAACAAAACAAAAGACTATCTGTGGAGCCTCATCAGCTTTGTCTTTAAACAGTGGAGTGGGGCAGGTCAAATAGTACTTGTGACTCAGGCAGACCATCAAGCAAAACACCTGTCCCCACCCCCTCTCTTGATGCCCTCAATCAGCACAGGCTAAGTACAGTTCTACTGCCCTTTACTCATACAATAAGAATAACAACATCTCATTACCCTCCACATTCAAGTGATTTGTAACCCAATCCCAGCCAAAATCTATCACTTGGGCAACACAGCTCTGTTTGCTGGATACCTAGGTAGACTAGGTGTGAATGTAAATACGATCTGGTCCTGAAGCCTTTCCCTCCCAACCCCCAGCTCATTAATAGCTGTCAGGGAGAGCTCATTTAGACTTTGCTTACAAATCATCATTTGAAATTATTAGGTTGGCCAACATCACCGAAATGAATGCACTGACATTGTCATAAAAAACAACAGCTGTATAAGGAAGCTAGTCTATGTTTATACTTTTCAAATCTATTATACTTTTTCAGATACATGTATTTTATCATACACTGTATATGCTTTTAAAGTGTGTATTAATGTTTCAATTTCAATTCACATTTCCAAACAATCACTAAATAGGCAACACTGCATGTAACTAGTTCACAAAACTGGGGGGAGGGGTGCGGGGGAAATTGGGGGTGTGTGTACATCCCCCCTAGGAAGGGGGGTGGGGAAATGCCTGGCTGTTGGTGTCTCACTAAGTTTCTATCCCAATGAGACATTCAGCCAGTTCACAGCGCTGTTGGACCAAGAGATTTCACAGTTTGGATGAGACCCGTCGCTAGTGAAAAGATTAAACACTGACCCCAGGTCAGAACTTTATACAGGGGGCCTGACCGTAATCCCAGATCCAAACACCCCTTCAATGTAAGGCTCAAAATCTAGTTCTGAATCCAGCCTTTCCTGAAGTCTGGGGTGTCTAGATTCAATATTCTAACTGGATAGATTTCTGCCCCATGGCCATTCATCCACCCTTCCTAACCCTCCCGGAATGTCCGTGGTCTGTCTCCCTTTTGTGTCATGCAGCCCGCACCCCACCCTTGCTTTGTGACCTGTTCTTCACGGCAGAGTGGAGCATTGCGAGAGATTTATGTTAATCACCGTGTATTTTATTCTCCTGTGGTCTGAACGAGAAATGCCTTGTCTGCTGAAGCTGTTTTTTAAAGTGTAAATTTGGGCTCACAAAGACTAAGTGACTTATCTCAGTGATACAGAACAATGGACGCTGCATTTCCCCCCTGCCCCATTTGGTATCTCTGTCTACCTCTTTTCTCGCTCCCTTTTAGCCCCCCCCCGATCTCTCTCCCACTCCAGAGCATTCAGAGGTAGGGCTAGTGTCCTGATCATTCATTCTTCCCATAGCTCTCCACCCTGTTCTGCTTTGTGGCCACCTGCAGCCCCACCTTTTGCTCTACTCAGAGGGTTTCACACTTTGTCCAACACCAGGAGCTCTAGGAGCGTAGTGACTCCGTTTTCCAATGGCCTGGAGACCAAGAGTAGCAGTTCCCCAGAAACCTGATCTCCAGCGGCTGAGGCAATGGACATGCTGAAGACAGAGTACGAAGAGGGCAAATCCAGTGCTGATCCACACGCACGCTGCCACCTGCAAATGCTTTTAAAGGGCTTCTGGCAGAACTCAGGCTGCCTTTCAAAAAAAAGTCCTGTTTCACCCTCCCTCCACTTTGGGAAGTATGAGGTGAAATCTGGATAGTGTCTGTTAACGGTGATGTCTCTAAACCCTAGCTGCCCTCTTTGCTCATGGGTGGGACACACGACCCGTGTGTTTTTTATCTCTGCTTGCTGAATTGCCTGTCTTTATAGGGCTCTCTGTTTTCATCCCTATGAGGGTCTCGTCTAGTCACTCCCTCCCACCGTACCTGTTTATGTTCAGCACTTGGGCATGGATTTATAGATGCTTCCAAGTGTGGGTTGACCCCAATTTCCACCTGTCGTGAAGATTCCTCCTCTCCTGGGAGAAGGGCTCATTTAACAGTTTGCTGAGGTACAGAGTTAATCCCTGGAGTCTTAAGCTGCTCCTGTTTTAAAGATCTGTCGGGTTTTCTGCCCCCAGACCTTGTCTCAGGGAGATAGAATTACCGAAGATGGCAAGAGGGGGTGGGGAATGTGTCTATTCAGAGGAGCAGTGTTTGGTTACCATCTCCTGCTTAGTCTGAATCCTTAGCATTCCAAAGACACGCTGGTAATATTAGATCTAGGAGGGACCCCCCACCCTTCCCACCTCCCGCTCAGTGTGGCTAGTGAAAGAGCTGTGAAGAGATGAGGGAGAAAGGACCTACAATGCTGGATTAGCATTCATTTGTTTCAGACAAGGATCATGGGGACCATCATCGGGCATGAAGGGAAATGACTCCCTGGTTCACTTGAACACTGAGGTCTTCCGATCTCCTCCATGCACTCCAGTGGTGCTTTCTGGGCGGTCATGACCGTGCACAAAGAACCCAGTCTTAATGTGGGCAACAAGCCCTGAGGCAGTGGCCCTTCATCAGTAGGCTTTTGCAGGCTTGAATTTTACAACAGCTGCTCTTTATTGTGCTAACTGGTGAGAAATAGAGGTGGGACATCAAGGAGAGAGAGAGAGTGTGTGTGTGTGTGGGGGGGGGAGGTATATAAAGCTTTTCGTCCATACACCTTCTTTTGCTTTCTTAACTCAAAAGACCTGTTGGCCTATGGGAATGTACACAGATCCATTTTCCAGATAGATCATTGAGGTTCAGCACATTTAAGTGACTTGCCAAAGGATATATAAGAAGTTTGTGGCAGAGCAAGGAAGAGGACCTTGATTTTTGATGACAAGGTAGACCCACTAGACCATGGTACATCTTACGTAGATTGGTTCAGAGCTACATACCCAGGCAAGATGTAAAGTTGTACTTATCTGGCGCTGTAAAGTGCTTTGATGTGTATAGATGATAAAGCACTAGATAAGTGCAGTGTGTTATTCAACATACTCCTCCCCTCCCCCTAGTAACGTCCAAGATTCGGTCTTTTCTCAGCGACTTCAGGTCTAAAGACCCTCATCTGGACTACTGCAACTTCCTCCTCTTGGGCTTTCTTGATGCCCGTCTCATTCCCCGTTCAAAAATGGATCATCTTTCCAACCGTGTCAGCCTACTCTTTGAGTTCCTCCATTGCATTGAACTTCTGTCCTTACCTTTTAAACTTTTCACAAGCTAGCCCCTCCCAGCTCATTTGCTCTTATATCTTCTGGTATTTTCCTCCTCACTCCACTACTCTGCCTATGAGCAGCTCCATGAGCTATTTGTCTGACCCACAGGCACCTCCACTGTTTCTTCTATGCTATCCTGGAGCCATCTTGCTGTGTGCATATCTGCCCTTCTTTTCTGTTTCTATAGAACTGTTTAGCCTCATCCTCCCTCCCCCATTTCCTTCTGTCATTTGCTACACCCTTTTGTCACGTCCTGTCTTAAATTAGATTGTAAGATCTACTGGGCACAGATTGTCTTTCACTCTCTACAGTGCCCACACAATGATGCCCTGATCTCAGCTGAGGCCTGTAAGCACTATTGTAATACAATATATTATCATCATCATCATCATCATTTTTGGGGCTGTGTAAGATTCCTGATGTCCTAAACTAGCAATTTCCTTGCTTTCCTGTGCGTGGATTTTATAAGTGATGTGACAGGTAAGTATATTGTAGTCACTTAGCAACCAGAACTGGCTTTTGAAACCATTTTTGTTCATGTTTGTTTTAAAATTAACTTCTACATGCTCAATAAATCATTTTAAGAGCATGCAGGGTTGTAGTTTAAAGCTGCCCTATTGGCTTTTGCATATACTCTGTGTGGACCTGACTTTTAGAAGTGCTGCAACTTTGATTATAGTCAGTGGGACCTACTGGGGCTCAGCACCCCTGAAAAATCAGCTCCCTTATAGTCCATACAAACACAAACTGCCTCCCATGCATCCCCAGGAGCTAGAAGTTCCAACCGCCTCTTAACTCAACAGCCAAAACTTCCAGATTTGTCCCTGGCAACTTCTGTAATGCAGTCCTGAGTGCAAAAATCTTTGGCATGTGCAAACTAAAAGTGTGAGGACAGCATAAAATAAATTGAATTGTAAAATAACACAGAGGCAATTCTACTGATTGCCTTATTCAGCTTCACATTTATTTAATTAAAAAAACCTACATTTTATAATTAAAGTGCAGCTCTTGCAGAATTTTCAGGCTGCAGCAGCCGTGTGTCAAAGAAACTAGGACTCGTGCCCTCGACCTGCTTGCTGTAGCAGACACAGGGCTTGGGCACTGGGGCCCAACCTGCGAACATGTGCTAGCATGCTCTTACTGCCCACAGGAGTGCCACTGAACGACAACCAGGATCAGGAAGTCAGTGGGACTCACCCTAGACAGCATTTGGCTCATGGGAATGATATTCACTTCCAACATTGATTCCTGTACAGTCCATCAGTGAGATTAGGGTGGCTGAGAGACAGAGCATGATTAGATTTTGAAAAGCAGAACAGTGCCCCCGAATGCTATTTGGTGCTGCTGGTGGGTGGAAAGCATCCAGAATACAAAGGGCAGCTGCACAGCATCCCCTGAAGCCCTGATGTGCTCTTGAGAAATGACAGAACGCTGGGAAGAAAGGGGCCTTTTTTGTCTTTTTTAGACCTGAAGTACCAAGAGGAATAGAAAGTGTCTTGGTGAACTGAGCCACTGTGACTCAGCTGATCAAGAAGCTGTGATGTGTGAGACTCACCTTGCATTCTGACCCCACGCTGTTCGACAGATATTTCTGATCAAATATGTGGTTTTGCCTCTCTGCTACTTGGATGCGCCTTATACGGTGAACCTTTAGTGCACACTCTGCAGTGTTACTTTTCAAGTTGCTGAGCTGGTAGGAAGAGCCCTACGAATAGGCCTTGTACATCTGAGTGACTTACACCATCCTGACTGGAAGAAAACCTTTCCTGAAGTTTGCAGTAATTGAGTTTGGGGCCAAAAATCATACCCCAAGCCCTTCCCTTTAGCTGCACTCTGTCCTGCGTGATCCAGTAGTTTGGGATGCTGCGTTGTCAATATTGTCCTTTCCACCACCTCCCGCCATGCTTTAGAAGCAGATGACCAAACTGAACATCATATTGATTTCAAGGGTGTCCAAAATACCCCACGTTGGCAGCTTGCTAGGAGCCCTGTCTTTCATCTTAATTTCTATCCATGTTTTAATGTTAAGTAATGATTCAATACTGACCGGTATTTGTATTAGAGATGAGCCTGAACCTCTTAGCTATAAAGGGAGGATTAAAAATCAAGACCTGGATCTGAATTCTGTGGCTTGAGTCCATTTCTTGCCAGAGGAAGAAGATTTGCTAGTTGTTTGGTTCTTCACCATTAACTACCTGGAGTTTGATGAGCTCTGTGGTCACACGGAAAACTTTTGGGCTGCAGTTTAAGGCTCTGCAGGCCCCATTTTTGGCACACCTATTTAACTGGAACTCAGCTGCTCTTTTTTCCACACCAGGGAACTAACTCGACAGAGCAGTATTGCTCTTCCCCTCTAAGGTATGCCTGTGAGTTTTGTTGCTGAGATCTGGGCTGCAGTGCAGAAAGCGGGTGTCTTAAAAACTCACTTCATTGCATTGCATTGCTGCTGGTGGTTGTTTAAAGTTGGGGTGCGTGCGGGGTGCCCTCTAGCTTGGGAGGGGGATGTGGATGCTGGAATTCTCTCTGCCTTTCTCTTGTGTGGGATGACCTCTCCGTGGTCCAGGAAGGAGATTGGTGTAGGCAGGGCAGCTGGTTCCAGCTAATGGAGTTCTCTATGTTCCTGACCTGAGGGCAGTTGGGTAGGAAGCTTGGCTGGGAATGGCTCATCATAAGACTGTCATCAGTCTGTTAAAGTCAATACCAATTACAAGGCTATTAATTAAAAAAATGTGACTGATGCCTACAATGAATGTAACCCTCTATTTTCCATGTAAGCACGTTGCACACATCTGGTAAGACTTAGGGAACTCTGCATGCACTGATTGTTAAAGGGGCAGCATAGTCTTTGAAGTGTTAAGGCTAGTTTTGTTCTGTCCTGGCTCCTCCATCCGCTCAAACCTCCACAGGCACCCACACAGACACAAGCCACTTTGAGATTCCTTATTTCCTAATCTCCTGCTGGCTGGGAAGATCTCAGACTTGGCGTCGCCTTTTGTCTCGCCCATCATGATAGAGTGAAAGGCATGAATGGCAATTCCATTGATGTCACATCTCATTCTCTGGAAGGCTTGTCTCTTATTCAGCCTCAATGTTCCCATGCTTAATCTGAGGGAAAATGGAGATTATGATACTTACCTTCCTTTTAAAGCATTTTAAGATCTATGGATGAAAAGCTACTAGCTAAGGCTATGTATATCAGTACCATTGTGTGTGAACACTAGCCTGGAGCTAATTTCCCGACTGACTGTTCCATTGTATCTGTTCTGAAGAGGGAATTCCGGTCTGAGTGGCTTCCATGGAAATATATGGGAGTGGGTTCTGGAGTGACTGCTTTGTTGGCACGACACCGTAAAGGGATTTCCAGGCTGATTGATGGTTGCTTCTCCACTTTCCTGGAGAGGGTGTGGGTGTGGATGGGAGGAAGAGAGGGAATGCGTGTGTAAACGTGACATAATTTTCCTGCCAAGGGTTATCTTTACCTGAGGCTAGGCACCCAGTTCTGTCTGCATTAGCTTGTTTCCCTTCCTCATTTTGGGAATCTGAAAAGAGCTGCCTGGTTTTGCTTTGTGATTTACCAGCCAGACTTGCTGCACTGCTCCCAAGAGAGTCCACCCCATCCGTGCACACATATGCTCCCTGCCTCTCTAACAAACCCAGGTAACCTTGGAGTGCCATGTAAACGTGGCAAAGAAGAGCATGATTCCCCTATGTTAGCTGGCAACTTGGATAGCGTTGGGGGCATGAATCCTTCTCAGAGATGCACGTAGACTCAGTTCCATCACTGCCAGGCAGGACAGATGTGACTCAACATGCACCAGTGACGCAGACAATCTGTATCTGGCCAGATGCCGGTTCTTTGAATGTTCATAGGGGGTGGGGGACAGGGGGAAGAGAGTCTCTGCCTTCTCCTTGCCTCTGGTGTTGGGGGGAAATGAAGTGGCGGGGGGGGGGGGGAGGGAGGGGTGTGCTGTGATGGAGAAGCCTGTTTGTCGGTAGGTTCTTGCCCCGTTTGATGGCAGAGAGGGAACAGAATGGGACTGATGCACAGAAGCCCTGCTGGAGCTGTTTGTCCTTTTGCTGCATCTGTTGGATTTTTGCGTGTTGTTTTGTTTTTCCATCCTGTGTGTGGTTTTTTGGTAATAATCCCCTCCAAGGTTACAGCGATATCATTTGTCAGGAAAGCCGACAGAGCTCTTTCTCACTATGGGATTACATAAGAGAAGACAGGCTTTATTACCATTTTAGGGAGTATTAGCATTGTGGATTATTTCCACAGAGACTCAGCGGCAGCCTTCACTCCTCACTCACTCTTCCTCCCTCCCCCACCACTTAAAAATAATATTTATCTATTAAACAAACACTAGAAGTGACCTGTGACCCAGAAACTGGCTGACAAATGGCACGTGTGGAGGAGCGGAATCTAGGCAGCGCGTCTCTCAAATCCATGAAGGGAAGGAAAGGCTGTAAAGGGAGAATGCGGAACAGCAAAAACAATAGCATCTCTTCTAGTCCTGCTTTTTGGATCTAGGAGAAAACAGTGAGGATTGGGAATTTGAGATTCTGGGGTCTAATCCTGTCTCTGCCACTGGGTGATCTTGTGCAAGTTGAGTGACCGCTCAGTGCCTCAGTTTCCCCTTCTTTAAAATGGGGATAATAGTTATCGCCCAGCTTCTTTGTGTTATGCATCCCACTTGACCGAAATTAGGATGCTCAGATTGTGGCAAAGCAGAGCAGCAAGCCCCCTGTCACCATCCCACTGCCCCCATGAGGTGCATCTGCCTAACTGACCATCTGCATAGGCAAAGGTATAGGGTGTTCATAAACTAGGCACCTGAAATTGTACATGCCTCACTTTGAAAAACTAGTCCTGCCTTTCTGACTGATATTGCAAACTCCTCAGGCAGGGACCTAGTTCAGGAACGAACTTGGTGGGGCCTATTATGTCTTTCCCATTTCCAGCTTATCTGGTTATGCAGGTGAACCTGGATGGGGGAATAACTGCACCCTGTAAAGTAGCTCTGTATTCTGAATGGCAGAGACATTCTCCTTGGCATGTGATGAGCACGATGAGGTAGTTTCTGCTTATCACAGCTTTGAATCGATAAAGTCTGGAAGATGTTAACTTTGCTGCTGCTGCTGCAGCACAGCGTGACCACATTCTGCTTGGAGCATCAACACCTCAGTGCAGTGCACTGGTTGAAAAGGCAGCTCTCGCTGCATGTCTTTGCCCCATCAGCTTGCTAGGTGAGGCAGCCCTCAAGAGTCCCCCACCCATGATTGTCTTCCAAATCCATTCACATCATTGTGCTCAGCTAAGAATGGAATTGATATACGTGATTGATGAGATAGATGATATCATGCGTCTTCGGACCGGGATTGGGATCAGAGCAATGGGACTAGGCAAGCGCCTCTGTGTCTGGGGCTCTCTTGTGTTGCCTGACACTGGATGTTGTGCCTTTTGGGGACTGAGAGTTGTGCAATTAGAACTTCTTCACTTAATGTATATCTGTTTGTAAACTTAGTCCAATACCTCCAGCAGGAATACAATGTTTTATTTTGTTTATTTGGACCTACTTATAGGCCCTTGCCTAAGGAACAGCTATGCCATGTGCCCCACAGTCATTTGTCATGACCATCCCTGAGGGTCAGCGAGACTGGAGGAACAGCAGACCTCTAAACTAATCCATGGAGGAGACTGCCTTTCAGCTTCTTGAAGGCATTCACTGTCTAGAGCCGTGGACAGTCCATGTGTGCTGATGGAAGTAGCATATGCCCACTCAGTCACCAATAATGGAAACCACCAGGAGCAGCTTCAGGTGGCATCCACCTCAGTGGCTGAACAGACCCTTGTAGAAGAAACTGTTCCTGGAGGAGGAACAAGAAGTGGCCATGTGATCAGAAAGCCACTGAGGTTCAGTCATTCACAGATGACATGTAAGAGCTAGAATAGGATGTTGCGATGATTGTGAGGGGGATGCTGCTCAGTTCTGGGATTAGGGGTTGGGAGTGGCTGAACACTCTTCTCTTGTGGTAGAAACCATTAGAGATCCTTGTTTCTAGCTACAGTTTTATTTTGTTTTTTATTGAGAAGAACGTGTTTTCTTGTTTAGTTTTTTGGTGTTTGAGACATTGGCCTCTTGGGGCGGGGAGGGGAACGGCAGCACCTAACTTGCTTACCAGGAGATGATGGTCCTCTTGATGCGCTCCTAGCTATTAAGGTACATGTATGATTTATAAATGTAGTGTCGGGTGGAAATTGTAAAATTTGAGCTTTACGTGTAAGCTGAACCCATCCCAGGTCTGGGTTCCCTGCTGCCATTTGAAAAATAAGTATCAATACATTTAATTTTTCTTGTGCATCAGGAAAATAATCTTTTTTGCTGCAGATAAGTGAATCTAGACAAAAGTGGTTCTCAAGGACTCAAAACTGTTGTCTTTGTGGCCTGCCTTGACTTTCTGTTCCCTCTCTAGTCTCTTATGTGTGATCTTCACGGCTGCATCTCACTAACAAACCTGAGAGGATGGGCATGGTTGTGAGGGCCTATGAAATCTTGCAAAGCCTGAGTTTCAGACCAAACATTTGAGGTTACTGATCTGAGGTTATGCAGGTACCTGGTGCAGGTACACCAGGCTACGAGTTGCGCAAAGGTTTCAACTGGGTGCCTGGAAATGTTAGCCAAGAACATGGGCCAAAACCCCTAAAGTGCCATAGGATTTCTAGGATTCTTCTCTAAATGGAGAAGATCGGCCCATGGTTTTAAAGGCTAAACCCAAAAGCCCTGCTGATGCTAAGCATCTTGTATGAGCCCTCAGTAAAGGGGTACGTCTCCTCCTGATGGAAGTATTCTAGTCTGTCTGCCTGTAGCAATGCTGAAACCACTCCCAGGGAGTACCTAGTGGGAAGTGGTTCAGGAGGGAGTGAAAGTCAATATGTGATTGGACTAATGAGATCCATGTGAATAGCAACAGCAAATTCAGTTACCGCCCACACATTGTACACTGCTGATCTTCTACCCTGGAAAGATGAAAGGCTGAGGCGATGCTGCAAGGATTCAGACCTGTTGGAATACTAAGCCATCGCTCCTGGTGGAAGAAAACCCTGCCCAGCAATCTGAGATCTCTATATTACCAGGGCGAAAATAGAGGGAGTTAGGGGCAGATTTTTTTTTAAGAGTAAAGACTGTGACGTTGTAGGTCAAGTTAGTCATGCATGGGGAAGGCTTGCTCACGTTCCTCACTTCAGGACTCTGCAACAACTAGGGAATCCCTCCCGCGTCTCACACTAGACTCAGGGCAGGGAGGGGCTGTGAGCATTTTAGTGTCAGGTAGATACAATAAAGCTACTGTCCTTTAATACACATGCTTGGTTCATCATTAAAGGCCCTTGATGACTTGGGACATGATCATAAGCATTCCTACCTTATCCCCATGGATTTAAAAAAACCCTCCAGCCATCTGTGGGCAGTAACCAGAAAAACAAACTATATTTCTCATCTAAACACACCCACGTGTGCTGTAACAGGCCCCTCAGGGAAGGACACACAGCCGCATGCTGGAACTTCTGTGATCAGTATCTATTAATCACAGCTATTATTAAAGTGTGGTTACAGTCAAAAACAGTGACTGTGGAAATGGGACTTTCTTCCTCAACAGATCTGTTCTCTCCATGTCTACACTACAGCCTATATCAGTAAAACGTATGTCACTCGGGTACGAACTTTCCACCCCCTGAGCAACATACGTTTTGGTGGCATAAGTGCTCGTGTTCACAGTGCTGTGCTGGCGGGAGAGCTTCTCCTGCCGACATAGCTTCTGCTGCTTATGGAAGTGTCTTTCTTATGGCGATGGGTGAGCGTTCTCTCCCACAGGCACCGAGCATCTTCACCGGGTGGTATCGGTACACAGCTGTGTACGTATAGAAGTGGTCTTAGTGTCTTCAAATCCGACCTGTTCACTGATACAAGCAATACAGCTGTCGGAAGGTGAGCTGGAATCTTTTCTGTCTCATACATCCTAACACAACTGTTAGCTAGACCACATTCCTGCCCCATTGCCATTCTTCCACCCTGCCTAACTCTCCCAGAATGTCCGTGGTCTGTCTCCCTTTTGTGGAGTGCAGTCCCACCCCACCCTTGCTTTGTGACCTGTTGTTCATGGCAGAGTGAAGCACTGTGAGAGATTTATGTTAATCACCCTGTACATCTTAACACAACTGTTAGCTAAACTCTGACTGCAGGCTCATTAATATCAGCCGTGGTGGAAGAAGCAGAAAGAATGCAACTTGGCTTTCAAATAAATCTTGAGTACTTTATAGCTTCAGAGTGTTTTGCAAATGCAGTGAACCGCGATTCGTTACTAGATAGGTGCAGAGATAATGGTCGCTATTGGAGATTGAACCCAGGGCCTTTGGTACCAAAAGCAGAAGCTACCGTCACTTGAGCTAAAGATTTGCCTTGGGCCTTGCTGCTAAATTCTGTATCTGTAAGCATGCAGAACAAAATGCCACTTGAATGCCTGTGCACCTCAGCATGTAAGCCACTAGCATAATGCTTGTCTCTTTCTCATAGCTGGCCCTAGAGGCTACACCAGCCAGCTGAAGAACTGTAACTCCTTTAACACACCTGTCAGAGGGATTGTGCTTTTGAAACTGTAGGTCCCATATTTGAATCCTATTGACGACCCTGGTGTCTGTGTGCCTCTCGTAGGCACTTCTATGCCCCAGTATCTGAGCACCTCACCATCATTAATGGATTTATCTCCACAACACCCCTGTAAGGTAGAGCAGTGCTATTACCTGCATTGTACAGGTGGGGAACTAAGGCACAGAAAGGCGAAGGGACTTGCCCAAGGAAGTGCATGGTAGAAAAGACTAGTGAACCCAGCTCTAAGTGCCAACCCAACACCCTAACCAGTGGACTGTCCCTTCTTTCATTAGCCTTTGATTCTGCAGTGCATTACAGAAACATTAATGTTCTCACATCCCAGTTTGTCTCCACTTTTGATCAGTGAATCAAGCAAACTTGATTGGGAACTGGGCAGAAAGAATAATTAATAACAATTATTTGTGTTGTAACAGGCTTTCATCCAATGATCTCTCAGAGCTGGACAAACAGGAATTGATTCAGCTATACAGTGTCTCCTTGGGAGGAAGCAAAGTATTATTATCCACATTAAGAGTCTCTCTGTGTGATTATGATAAGTCTAGTACAACACTTAGGTGTTCTTCTAGGCACTTTATATGATGGTAAATACATAATATTTGACGGCTAGAAACAAAGGAATTTCCATTACAGATCACACTAGTCGTCCAACTAGGCCAGTATTCTGTCTCCCACAAAGCATGGCGCCAGATGTTTCAGAGGAAGAGGCAAGACATGCAGACAATTAATGAATAACCTGCCCAGAGCCACAGAGAGGTGAAGCGACTGGCCCAAGGTCACACAGGGAGCCTCTGGCAGAGCTGGATGTATACAGTGATGTAGGGTGCCTGTCCTGTGACTTAACAGAAAAGACCTTTCTCCGTTCCCTACACAATCACTCTTCTGATGTTTAAGGCCCCAGATGTACATTCCCAGAAAGGTTTTGTTGCCAGAGCCTGAGATCACTTTGAATCAAGACACTGAGACTTGCCACTGAGGCACCAAACCATCGGCTTTACTGCTTCTACCTGCACTACATGGATATCCACAGACCACACACCGAGCTCCCCAAATCCTGCCTATCATGGATTGGATTTGGTTTAGAACCTAGGATGGATTTTCTGGGTCAGGCTTTTCTTCCTTTGTCTCAAGGCCTGGTCAGAAATGTGGAGGGGAGGCCCCCCAGATATTATACAGGCGGCGGCACTTCCTGCCTCCTGTGATGCTCCATGATCCCGCGAGATCTCCTTTTCTGCCACTCTATGTTCCCTAAGAGACCAGAAAACAAGGACAGGTCACAGATTCTGAGCTGCGTTGTTAGCACAGCCTAAGCAGTTAGTGGCTTTGTTCTGTGTGCCTTGGGAAAAGGGTTACAGCCCAGATGAATTGGCTAGGTTCAGTTGGTTGGTACTGAAGAGCTATATCTGGACAAATTTGGGGCTGCCCTGGATCCTGGCATCTGAGACCTCCAGCAGGGTTTTTCCCACCCCAACTCCTCAGATACTCTCATGGAATAAAGCAATGTTTGGCTTTTCTGAGGACAACTGGCTGGGCATGGCAGTGTCTGAAATAAATATAGTTTTGGAGGAGAATTCATTTCCCCTGAATTAATGCAGCCTGACACAGAGCACAGGAGCATGTGCCATCTGGTCAGATCTGACTTGATTTTCTGAACCGGGGGGGAGGGTAAGTGATACTTTTATGAAGTGGAGTTGCAGCACAAGCAGAAGCAGTAATCCCTTGGTACGGAAAATGCGAGATGCTAATCTGAAATTAAAATGGGTAAACGCTCGCGGGCCCAGGAAGGTCAAGAAGGTCAAAATGTTGATCTCTGAGGAAATGAACTTTTTTTTTTTAAAAAAAATCTCCAGAAGTCCTGGGCATAACTATCTAGTCCATCAGTTTAATAGGCAGCCGTGTGTAGCGAGCTGTTCTTTTATTTCAGAACCAGCTTGTTCACTGTATGCATAGAGTGTAATGTCATGTCCCCGCTTCTACTCCAAAGACGTGTGTTTTCTCTGTAGAGGATCCCCTTATTTATATACCATCCCGCCCCCACACACATTTGCTTTCCGCCTCAAGCCCTGTGCTGAGGTTGCCATCTGATCAAGGACCAGAGGATGTCCCTCTCTTTCAGCAGCACTAGTAGCCCACAGAGCAAGAAATCAGGAATCTAATTTGGTTCTCCTATGTAGTCATACAGAGCGTGTAATGAAATGGCCAAATTCCTCCAACCCTTTCCACGTGTGTGTGGGGTGGAATCAAAACTCTGCAGCTTGGTGCTGTAACGTAAGCCCTAATACTGCTCAAGCTGAAGGCGATTCTCATTTAGCTCCGGCAGTAGGGACTTGTTGTTTTTTTGAAGCTGAAGGATTTGAGTTATATTCCCACTTCTGCTGCGGTGAAGTTCCTAACGGCCGTGTTGTGCGTCGAAATGACAGACGTGAAATCCTAGTTGGCGATGATTTTGTTATAAACACAGGTCACAGGTACTGAGGATTTAGTGGATAATGGTTTAGTGACCAGAGCCTACATAAGAAAGAGACAGAAAGAGGCCTATTTCCTAGGAAAATAACTGGTGGAATGGCCAAGCTACATGCAACTGTGCACCCATTGCCCTGGAGCCCTGAACAGCTGCCATCAAGTTGAAATGTTTAGGGTGAGGAGTCAATAAATAACACATCTGACCTGCAGGACCATGACTAGAGAAGAGGTGAGTTGGAGAGGTGGTCAAAAGCGTCCGTCATGTGCAGTAAAATAGTTGCTTATACAGGTGATTCCCTCATAATGGTGGATGTAATACAGAAACCCCCTACCTCTGTTACCCTCCAAGAGGCTAGCAGAGGAGAGTTGCCCAGGGATAAAACCTGGCTGGATCCCTAAAGTTAAGCTTGGAATGAAAAGTGTAACAAAACCTTTTGCTGTCACAAGAAGTCGGTCTTTTATTCTCTATATGGGCCCAGCCACTATAATGGGCAATATGACTCCTTCATACACATAAAGCCAGTACGTTACAATAGCTGTCAGTTGACATCAGTGGTTCAAGGTGAGTTGGGTCTGTAGGAGGAATAAGCTGAAGGGTGCTTGTTTTTTACAATTGCTTTTTAAAGTTAGCAGTGAACATTGCTGCTCTTCTGCACCGGAGAGGGAGCGGGGATTTCCCCCCCCCCCAATAACTGTTCGTTTGTCACTAACCACAATGACCCTGGTGTAAAGCAAGGACAGAATCTCACCATGTTATGTGTCTTAGGTTGCTCCACTCATTCTTGGGTGCAGTAAATCTTACCTCCCCCCACTCCCTCCTGGGGAGAGGAGAGTGGCTTGTGAGGCTTGAATGACTGTAAGGAGTATTGTGGTAGCTGTGTCGGTCCCAGGACATGAGAGACAAGGTGGGTGAGGTAATATCTTTTATTGAACCCACTGCTGTTGGTGAGAGAGAGAAACTTTCAAGCTTACACAGAGCACTTCTTCAGGTCTGGGAAATGACCTCAGAGTGTCACAGCTAAATCCAAGGTGGAACTGATTGTTCAGCATACGTAGTTAACACGTTACAAACCTTGGATGAAGGATGCTATAGAAGAGCAAAATGTTATAAAGATGTGCCCTGAAGCCATGGTTTGGGTTCAGCTCATTACTGAGAGATTCCAGCTGTGAACTGTGGCTCTGCACCCCTCCACAGTCCAGCGGCGCTAGGCTTTGGGGAGTTGGTTTGGCTGTGTTTCTACAGAGCCTCAATCCCCACCTCATGCCCTTTGCCCCAGGTCCCTTCTCATAAATTCATGTCACTTCCCATAAATGGGAGAAATCAACCACTCATTCTCTTCCTCTACTCCACCTCCTTTACTAGCAGCCTCATTTGCAAATCTGGAGCAGAACATCTGATAAAATCGTGCAGAGGTCTTTTATTAATGTTCGGCTAGGAGCTGACCAGATGCCCCAGCCCATAAAATAATCACCATCTGTTGATAGCAATTGTAATTGCAAGGCAAAAGCCAAAAGCCTGGAAGGTTTTTTCAGTGATGTAGTCAAAGAACTGCTGCTTGACTTTTCTGAATTAAAACAAAAGCCTCCTTTTCTGACCTGCTTTGGGTCAAGGCTTTAAAAAGCACACGATACCCTCTGATGGCTGTGAATAGCTTTCCGGTTTTTTACCTCCTCCTGGAATTGTTTAGTTTGCACCAGCCTCTCTTTCCTTTTGTTGTGTTGTGGATGGAGTGTAGTATCACTGTGTGCTGTGAAAGAGCCGATGCGTTTCACCCTTGCGCTGGCTGCACTTTAGTGGAAACCGAGTTTCTCTCTGCAGTCGTGCTCACTGTATAGGTTTCTTCCATCTCTAACATCTGTAGTTCTGTAAACGTCCGTGGTAAAAACGGGAGGTGCAGGGTCGGGTTGCTTTGGTTTTTTAAAAAAAAGAACAAGGAGTCCTTGTGGAACCTTAGAGACTAACAAATTTATTAGGGCATAAGCTTTCGTAGGCTAAACCCACTTCATTGGATGCATGCAGTGGAAAATACAGTAGGAAGGCAAAGGATCTTTCTCAACAGATAATTAATGATAAGAGTGTAGGACAAAGTTTGGGCCTATTTAAACTGTATGAAGAGAGCATGATGCACCATAGGGGATCTAATCTGGTGTCCTGCCTCCGTTTGATTCTTAGGAGAACAGTGACATGGCCAGTTTGTGCAGTGTTATAGCTACTGGGGCAAGATTCAGAGATTCCTTTCTGCCTTCCCATCCCACACATGTAATCAGTGGACAGCTGGAAGCATGAACTGTCTGAGGGTAGGGACTGTTATTACTGTATGTTTGTATAGTGCCAAGCACAATGGGTCCCCGACCTTGTTGGCCTCTAGGCACTACCATAATATTAATGTTTATAATAATCATCATACTGAAAAATGGTGCTTGATGACCCTTAATATCTTCTCTTAATTCAATACACATCTCTTAATGGTCATAAGATTATCCAGAGCTACTGAAAAATCCAGCCTCGCTGTTTGCCTCTGCAGCAGTATGAATTCCACAGGGGGGACTACATGCTCCGTGAAGTGTCTGCTTTTCTTAAAAACAAAAAACAAATCGAACAAACAAACAAAAAAACCCCACTGCTAAGCCTTTTTTGGTGTACGAAAGAATTAGATAAATTGGAGAGACGTAGATGACCTAGTTCCTGTTTGTGATCTCACTCATATCAATTTTGTACGAGTGTAGCCCCATTGACTTCAGGGGAGTTACTGCTAATTTACACTGATGTAAGAGCAGAATCAGGGCCAACATATTGCAGTCTGATTTTCCTGTCTTAGTTTAATCCTATTATGCCTAGTTCTTACCCAGCTACCACTCTAAACAATCCCTCCCACTCCGTAATATTGACATTCTTCAAATAGCTTTGTATAGTTATTATGCCTGCTCCCTCAGAGTCCTTCCTTAGTAAAACGATGCACATTTAACCTTTTTTGTCTTTCCTCATAAATCTCTCCAGTTCCCTGATCAATTTTGCTGCTCTTCTGTGAATTCCCTCCAATTTGCCATTCATTGTGGGTACTGGGATGAGCAAAACTGAATTCCTAGGGCGGTTGCACCAGAGGGGTGCAGAAACGGTCTATTATCTCCCTATGCCATGACGTGATCCCTCTGTGTACACAGCCCCAAACTGCACAAGCTTCTTTTGCTTCAATGTCACAAGCTCATTTCTTATTTGCTGCTCTCTATTCACTGTGATCTCTTTTAACATGATTGCTTTCCTGTTTTCTCCCTCCCATTCAGTATCTGTGTACTGGATTATTGTTCTCCAGGGGTATCAGCTGCATTTTTCCAAAATGAATCTCATTTTGTTGTGTTCAGTCCATGTTTCTAGTGTGTCTAGTTTCCTTTGCATTATGGCCCCTCTCCTGCAAAGATTTATGTATGTGCTTAACTTTCAGTTTATTGCGTTTACTCATATGCTCACATTATTCACACGTTTAAAGTTGTGGATCTACATTTGCACTTGCTAACAGGTAAAGATGTCTTTGTAGCACATGTTTCTCTGTTCACCCTGGCATTTTAATGCCTTCCACTTGAGTGTCATCTTCAAATTCACTGACATGCTGTTGAAAGTCAAAAGGAAGTCCGTCCTTCCACTGGTTTAATAGACTGGACCTGAGAACAATCCCTGTGGTAGCCTATTAGACACCTCTCCCCCAAAAGATACTTTATTTACAGTCCTTCCACCACTTTTCAATCCACTGGATAGTGTTCTGTCCAAGAGGATGCAGCATTATGTGTTTCACTAAAATCGCCAAACTGCCCATTACCACTTTCCCTTCATATGCTAACTATTATTGTACCAAAAATATGGTTCTCTTCTCTAGATGCTTAATTTATCTTTTTTCTCTTTAATATGTGCTCTATTATTTTACTAGGAATAAAAGCTAGACTTACAGTAAAATAATTGCCAGGATCACTTTTCTTTGAAAATCAGTATTACATTTGCTACCTTCAGTCTTCTGGAACGTCCCTACCTCTCTGTGGTTTTTCAGATTTATTTGTCAGATATACAGTAAGTTTGTTAGCTAGTTTCCTTAACAACAGTCTAGGACCCCAATCCTGCAGATACTTAAACAGGTGCTTAACTTTACACATTGTGAGTAGTGCATCAAAGTGAAAGAGACTGTTCATAGTGCAGTTAAGCAGGTGCATCCATCGTTGCAAGATCAGGTCCTGGAATGGTGTGTACTGTATCTGGACTAGCTGATTTGTAAATGTTCCAAGTGTTTCCTTACTTGCTGTTTTTCAGTAGCGATGTCTGACAAGCTTTTCTTCCCTTCCTCTCTAGTCCAAATTTCTTCTTCCTTTTTTTTTTCTTCCAAAGACAGATTTAAAAAAGCTGCTCAGCCATTTTCGAATCATTAATTTCATCCCCATCCTCATGTATTAATGAACCTACCTTCTTTCAGGCACATCTTTCCCCCCCTAATGAATTTGTAAATCCCTTCTTATTTCCTTTAGCGCCTTAGGCAGTATAAACTCATTTGCTTTTTTTTTCCTTCTCCTGCCCTTATCTTTTCACTGCAGCCTTAACTGACTTGGTGTATTCTTGTTTGGTCACATTCTCCCTTTCGATTTCCCTTTCCAGTAAGGATTTTTTAAAAAATGACAAGGTGTTGGTTAGAACTCATGGCCGTACAGCACAATGAAGTATAAGTGGGTTATTCAAAAGTCTTGTGCGGTGGTGTCTCCTCAGGGACAATTTATATTGGCAACAGTCATCTATCTGGCGGCAATGCTAGAGTAGCTCCACTCCTAGAGTGCCCTCTCCATTTACAAAGCTCAGCCCATTGTCTGGGTAGACGGAATGCCAGTGATCTCAGACGGGGGAAACACTTGAGTACATTAGTGCTCCTCTTCTTTCTCTTTTGTTTCTGAATCGCTTCATCCTCTACCTTACGAGATGTGTTAGCAGTTTATGCTAGATTTGAACTGTGAAAGCTTCGCTTCTTTCCTTCGTATGTACTTTAAAACCCGGCTAGTTTTGAAGCTAGTGTAGGAGATCAGTAGTATCCTTCCTGTTTAAGAGGAGGCCATTGAATCCAAACAAAGAATAATTAGCCAGTGAGTGTTTCAGCCGGTTGTTGTTCAGAGGAAGGTTGAATGTTGGGAGGAACAGTGTGGGAGAGGCCCAGGACTGAATGAATGAATTCCCTTAACACAGGGTCGGTGTGTGAGAATAGTTCCTTCTCCTAGTGATTTTCTCCTTGTAGACTTTCTTTAGGTACAGATTCACCATGTAGTCACACTGTATGACACAAGCATGGCATTAGTACCCCACCGGTGTGCCAGGAAGCTGTGATCAGCACATTTAACATCAGGACAGGTGGCAAATCCTCATAGACCTTAAAGACAGAAGGGCCCATTGTGATCATCTAGTCTGACCTCCTGCACATCGTAGGCCACAGAACCTCCCCCATCCCCTCCTGTAATAGACCCCTAACCTCTGGCTGAGTTACTGAAGTACTCAAATCATGATTTAAAGACTTCAAGTTACAGACAATCCACCATTTACCCTAGTTCAAACTAGCAGGTGACCCATGCTACAGAGGAAGGCAACCCCCCCCCCCCCCACCTCCCCAGGGTATCTGCCAGTATGACCAAGGGGAAAATTCCTTCCTAGCACCAAATACGGCAATCATTTAGACCCTGAGCATGTTGGTGACACCCACCAGCCAGACACCTGGGAAAAAATTCTCTGTCATAGCTGAGAGCCTTATCCATCTAGTGTCCTGTCTCCAGTCATTGGAGATATTTGCTGCTAGAAGTCGCAGGTGAGCCACATGCCCTTGTAGGCAGTTTAATCATACCATCCCCTCCAAAAATGTATCAAGCTCAGTCTTAAAACAAGTTAGGTTTTTTGCTCCCACTGGAAGGCGGTTCCGGGACTTCACTCATCTTTCCACAGCATATTTGGGGGAGAAAGGTTGAGAAGGGTCTTGTAAGAGGAGTTGCCTCGTGAAGTCCAGATATGAATAAAATATGGAGATTGAATTCTGAGTGCTCATCAGAAGAGGGTGATATTCGGCCATTAAATACAGGATGGTCTTGTAGCCAAAGCACATGCCTGTGACTTACACTATCTGGGGTCTGTTCTCAGCTTTGTCATTGACCTGCTGAGCGACCTCGGGTGAGTCACTTCTCCTCTTTCCTTTGCCATCTCTAAAATACAGATAATGATGCTCACCGAGGGGCTGCAAGGTTTGGTTCCTAAATGGCTGTGAAGGGATCTGAGCCCCTGGAATAGAATGACACTATGTACCTTTATTACAGGCATTCCTTAGGAGCACTTTGCTGGAGCAGGGTGAGAGGGGGCAAGGCCTAATGTTCAGCAATTCATTATTTCCTGTTGAGTCTGTTGTTTCAGTGATTCTCTAATGGGTTGTTTTAACCCGCCTTCTCCCTCCCCTGTCACTATGTTGTAGCTGTTGCTATGCAGAGGGTTAAGGATAAGTAAAGCATAATGAGGTCACAAATTCTCAGCTCATCGGAGACCAAAATAATACCACCCACCGCTACCCTCTTCTCCTTGCATCTCTCTCCTCCCGAAAGTGGACAACCCCAAACAGGCTCATGCAACCTGCAGAGCAGTGACCGGGGGTCCCAAAGCTATGTGAGGTTTTTTTTGTAAAGCACGTAGTAAGTCATGCTGCCCTCTCATATTCTTCTCAGGTGTCTGGCATGGGAAAGCATTGGGCCTGATCCGTGCTGTGGGTATTCACTCATGGAAATGTATTTCTGTGGGGCTTTTGTTTACATGGGCGAGAGAGAAGCTTAGAGGAGAGACATGGCACAGAGCAGTTGGGATTCGGTTAATCTGCTTACAAATACATTAATCGGAGGATCAGATGCTGTCAACAATACTCCTTTTCCCCCTTGCTCTCTTTCCCTCCCTCTGTGTCATCGTCCCCCCTCTGTCTGTTCCTACTCCTCACTCCCTGACCCTGAAAGTCAGTGGGTAACGAAGCATAAGGAGATTAAAACAAAATTAACAACTAAAATATAAATCCTGGATCTAAATGAAAATTAAAAATAGGTCTTTGGCTGTTTATTAAAGATTCTAAAAATAGCACCAAGTCTCAGCCAAATTGAAGGTAGCAAGACTTTCCCTGGAAATCACTAGGATAATGGGGAGTTCACAGCAGATAATCATATAACTGCTGTCCACCCTGTTCCCCCACTGAGCGTGGCACTGCAGAATAGACTTGTTGGGTCACTGCATTGGGTCGTAGCACCATCCTGGCACAAAGTTGTGATGCAGCTACATTGTGTCTTTACTAGAGAAGGGTCCACTCAAAACCCACAGCTCCTGTTGACTGAAACTGGAATTCTGGGTGGTCAGCATCTCAGAAAATCAGGCCCTAGAGGTTTAAAGTTAGGCACCCACAATTTGAGGAAAATTTAGTAGATTTTTTGGAAAAATTGGGCATTAGCCTCTTGGTACTTCAGTTTCTATATCTGTACAGCGGAGGTAATGGTACTGATTTAGCACACAGGAATGTTGCTTCTGTGGAGAATGAGCTACCTGGCTGTTTCAGGGTGTATTATTAACAGCAGATTCCATGGCATCTCACTACCTCTCCAGGGGACCTCATGCAGATTGGAAGAGGAGGGGGGACAGGATGGCAACATGTAGTTGAGGTTTTTGGAGGAAAAGGATCAGTTGCTCATCACCGCTTTGTGGGTCCTTTTGGAGAAAAATGATTGGAGTCATTGTAGTAGTGTCTGTATGCCCCAGCCATGTGAGAGAAGTGGGACAATAATCATTGTGGTTCTCTTTGTGGGATGCTGCAGAGAGGTTTAGAAGCAGGAGAATTGTGGCCTCTACCATCTCCAGAAAGAGGTGGTGCATTCGTGTTTCTTGGGCTGTCCTCATTCCATGCCCAGTTGGGAAGCAAACTGCATGTTGGCTGACATTGCACATCACTGAAGCTTGCCTGTCACTGCTTTGTCAATGATTTTGTTTAGGAATGGGAGGTTGGAGATGGTGAAAAGATTGGAGAGGTTTTCTGCATCAAAAGCTGGTTTTGTGTAGATCAGGCAATGATTTTCATGGAGGTGGGCACGTTTATGTCTCTGAAGAAGGTATTGATTATTCCTGTTAGCAGTGGGTACAGTTGTTCTTTATTGGCTTTCACCAGCCAGGAGAGGCATAGATCTATTTTGTAGGCGGTGGCTTGAATATTTATCAGGGCTTCTAGAGTTTCATCACATGTGATAAGGCCAAACTCCACCAGGAGTAGTGGGTGATTAATTTCACCTGGTCTGGTTTAGAGTTTTCTGCCCCAATTAGTTCCCTTCATATTAGGTTACTCTTTTCTGCAAAATATGATGAGAGCTCTCCGCATACTCTGGTCCAGTGTTTGGATTGTGCAGCCTAGGCTGATGAGCTGATTTGCTTTTGGAATAGCTGTGATTTTGTGGCTGTGATGATGGAGAAGAAGAGTCCCTTTGCTGTGCTACTGTGATGACCCAGTACTCTGGGATTTCTTTGTGCTGTTGACAGTTGGATTTGACGCATTGACATCCTAGTCTTCTGTCTATGTACTATGACAGATATAGTTTGGCACTAAATCATGGTGATTATGATCACAATCATCTCAGTTCATGCAGAGGAAGGAAGGCAAACTGGGGACAAGACCTTGATGATTGTGGCCAGGAAATCGTACTACTCTGCCAGGTTGGTGGTACATTGATGTTGTAAATGGGTATTTCCCTGTTTTTCTAAGGCATGCAGAAAGCTGCATAGATTCAGGAGCAAGCCAGTTTGTCATTTCACTTCTCCAGTGGGATGGAGAGAAGGCCTGGATGAGGTGGTGTTAGGGCCAGGAGAGCAGAAGATTCGTTATGTTCTCAAAGTCCACCTGGATGAGGTGGTGTTAGGGCCAGGAGAGCAGAAGATTCGTTATGTTCTCAAAGTCCATGTGTGGGCTGAAGATGAGATCTAGTGTGTGTCCAGACAAGTGTGTGGGCTTGGAGAAGGCCTGCAAAACATCCCCATTACCATGGTGCACAGGAGATCAAACACAGGCTATCCTTGGAAGTTGCTAAATTGCATAGATGCTGGAAGACACCTGGGGAAGAGGAAAAGGAGAAATTCCCCCAAGGAACCATTTGTTCCTTCCGCTACCCTGAACTCTGAGAAAAATAATGATCTCAATCTCCGGAGTGCTCACTCGCAAATAACTATATCCTGGGCTAATGAGTCATGTGCTGGAAACCGCGGGGCCTTGGGACACAGCAGTGGCAGGGTGCGCAGTTACTGCCTACTTAGTACCTAGGGAATGAGAAGCCCCCTCTGGGCCCATTGTAATATTATTCAGGCAGCCCCCTGGGTGGGGAACAGGCTCCCCTGAGCCCTCATCGCAGATCCCTGGGTTCAAATCTGGAGCTCACCACCAGGCCAGGCAGGCAAGCTGAGCAGTCTCTCCAGTGAGGCACCCATCACAGAGCCTTTTACCAAAGCAGGAGTCTGAAGCCAGACCCAGCTCTTTGCCTTGTGGGGAGAGGGGAAGAGATGAATGAGAGAGAGAGATGAATGAGAGAGAGAGAAGGGCAGAGCATGAGCAAAGGAAAGGTCAGGTTCCAGGAGCCAGTGTATGATCCCAGCACTATGCTGGGCAGCAGGTCTGTTAGTTTGGCAAGGTCTTCATCTGGAAGCCATTAGGAATCGTAGGTTCCTTCTGCCCCTCATCTCACAGGTTTGCTGCTGCAGATATCAGGAGCTCTGCAGGATCTGAGCTTCAGTGAGACCTTGGTGTGTGGGTGGGAGTGGATATCATAGTGGCCCTGAAGCTAACCAAGACCTTTGGTTCACTTGTGTTTGAATAGTTGAGATTTGATTGTTGGTTCATGGAAATTACAATGGCCTGCAGAACTTGTAAGCTTGTGTCAGCCAAATAGGTCTAAATTTGTTCTCTGATTTTTAATTTAGTTCTGTTTTTTTAAAAGCCCAGACAAACTGAATTTTTGAAATTATGATTAATGCAACGGTAAGGTTGCAAAATCAAGTGCTCAAAACTCAAGAAATCCCAAGCGAGAAAAGCTCCTTCCATAATGTTAATTTGGCCATGTGGTACACATGTAGCATTGTCTTCTTCTTAAATATTTTTCTTTATTAATTTATCAAAAAAAAAAACAACACAGCAAAATCCATTGCAGTGAGCAAGATATTACTAAAGACATCCAGACAAAGAAATGCATGCGTATGTATCTATTGCTTTCTGCTTTTAATTGTTGTTTTTCTTTAAACAGATTGTATTTTGAAGTCGTGTTTTCTATATTTAAACATACAGTTCCATGTTTCATTCTCAGCTATTGATGCATAATTATAAGCAGTACAGGATGTACAGTGTGGCTGAGTTAATGTTGCAGGGGAACACTTAACCTTAAGAATCTCCTGAACCTTGATGTAACGTTAAAGTTGCATTCATGTTAGTTCCCTGCAGTCACACATTAAACATATTTGCCTATTTAAGGCTCAGTCCAAATCCCAGTGAAGTCAACAGAAAGACCCCCACTGGCTTCATTTGGAGTTCCATTGTGTCACTAAACTTTACATTGTGTTGGGGGAGGGCAGGTGCTAGAGTAAGGGGCACTGTGCTCCCATAGCTTCCCCTTTCTCCTTAAATCAGAGAGAGAACTCACCCTCCTCTTCCTTTCCCTCCATGTCTTCATTGGGTGGTGAAGTTTACAGGGACCAAAGTTTCCTGCCAATTGGAGTAGCAGCATCCCCTCCTGGAATACCTGCATCTTCATTCTTTCTTCTCTAGGAAGATATGTCCCTTTGTTGGTTCTCCATCTTCTTCTCACTCCAGCTGTCCCAACCCTGCAGGGGAAATGGGAGACCCTGCCACCAGCATCCTCCATCATGGTCAGAATTAATGAAAACAGAACAGTTCAACATTGCATGTACACACTCCCCCCTCTGACTCTCCAGTCCGCCCCCACGTACATGGCTGGCCATGCACCTGCTTGGGGACATGGACTCTTTACAGACAGATGTATTCTTTGGTCTCCATTCAAGACCCCATGCCATCTCCCCCCAGACACGATGATGCATTGTCAGTTCACCACATGACATCGATACCCATGACAACATAATAACTACCAGAATGGGTGAGATTGCCCTCCTACACTGGTCTGCTTTAACCACTGACGTTCTGATCTAGTACCTTCAGAGGCCTCATCATCCCATCAAGCTAAAGGTGCTGATCCAATGACCTCCCATAGGCCTGCTCCTTAACATAAGTCCAGAAATCTAGAGGTGCTGAGGTAATAACTTCACAAAGTCCTATGCCTTGGCTTTAGCCCAGCAAGCAACAAGTGCTGAGCAAAAGACCTCACAGGAGCTGTGTGCAGACATTCCATCTAGGTTGAGATGTTGAGCTAGCAAATTTACAAATTCCTGCCTCTTGGCTTCAGCCCAGCAAGCTAGAGGGACTGACCCAATAAACCCCACGGGCATGTGCCTTGGTATCAGCCCAGCATACTAAACTGCTCTGCCACTGACCTCACAGGACAGAGCTTGACATAAGATCAGCAAGTGAGCGATGCTGAATCAGTGAGCTCACAAAGGCCTATGACTTGCCAATATCGCAAATGGTACATTTGCTGAGTAGATCTGGTCCAAATTTTTCATTCAAAAATATCTGTTTGTGAAAATTGGCCTTTTTTACTAATCAAAAATTGTCAGACATTTTTGTTTCAGAGTTTTCCAATTTTTCTCTAAAAACTGAAAAATGTTCAGGTTTGAGGGTTTTTGTTTTTTTTTTTGGTGTTTTCTCCCATTTATTTTCTTTATTTCCATTTTCCTTTTTCCATTTGGGCACCAGAAAAATGGCGGGGGGAGGGGGGCGAAGTGGTAAATTAGGAGAGAAAGGGGAAACAAGATGGAAGCCAAAACGTTTTTGTTTTTTCATCAAAATTTTTTTGCAGAAAACTTGTTCGCTTTTCTTTTCAATTCCCTTTTTCCCCCTTTCCCTTTGTTCTTCCTCTCTATTTACCTGTTTCCCTCTTTTCCATTCTCTCGCTTTCCTTCCTTCATAGAGGTCACTTGCTCCTTTCACGGAGAGATAAATGACTCCTCAGCCACCTGAGGACTTACCTGCAAAACGTTTTTTGAGAAAACAAAGCAATTCCCCTGTTTCAAACAGTTCTAGTGCTGAGCCTGCAGCCGTCATGTAGACTTCTGCCCCACTCTCATTCCTGTAAGCTACAGCTGCTATGCTGGTGACCTCATTGAGGCCTGAGCCTTGACATCCACCAGCAAGAGGGAACTCCTGAGTGAGAGAGCTCACGGAGGCCTGTGATATGTCATCAGCCCAGCAAGCTAGAGCTACTGAACTGGGGGTAAAGCACAGCTCCCCCTCCTCTTCTCCTCCTGGGCTTGTGGGAACTTCCCCTCTTCCTACCTCTTCACTGGCTGGAGAGACAAGGACACATCAAGGGGAAGATCTGAAGCAGGAGCAGCAGGAGGGGATGAAGTCTGGCTGGGGAGGCTAAGGGACTCCAAGCCTTCTTGTCAGTAACTGGAGATGGGAGGAAAAAAATTGTCCAGGCTCGGAGTCCCTTATTTGCCTCCTTTTTCTAGAGGAAGAACTGCCCCCCTGTTGCCTTCCACTCTCTCCCAGTGGGTAGAGGGAGAAAGAAGAAGAACCTGTTGCCCCCAACTCCCTCTCCCCTCCAGGGGAAAAGGAAACTTTGCCACTCGGGTCCCTGCTCCTAGTCAGACTCCAAAGGCAACCAGGACTGCCCTGGCAAGTTCCCTCTCCCTGCCCAGCATGCCGTCGTGGGGTGGATGGTGAGCTGAAACAGGCAGTTGGGAGCACAAGGGATATTCCCCTACATGGTTCCAGGCTGCACACGCACTTGTGTATGGCTGTCTATGGGCCTGTTTGGGGACATGGACTCGTTTCAGACACATTTATTCCCTAGCCTCTATTATTGTCCCCTCAAGCAAGCTAAGGCAGTGCTAATTAACCGTGTGACATCAACATCCATGGTGCTTTCTCTATTTACCTGTATAGGACTTATTTCATTCTCTCTTTCCTTCCTCCTTAGTGGTCACTTTCTCGCTTCACAGGGAAACAAATGCTCATCAGTCTCCTGAGGACTTACCTGCCACATCTTGTGGTCTCCATTTCCCCTTCCATATCCCATGTGCCCCCTCTTTTTGAAAGGCCCCTCCCCTCATTGTTCCTTAACTGCTGGTTTAATGGCTCACCAGTAGCCGGCTTCAACTGAGTCAAGTGGACTCTTGGTTAACCCATCCTTTTGGAGTATTTGCTGGCCAAACAGAGCATGCATCTGCAGGCCTCGGCCACCTTGTTTCTAACCTGAAACAGCTCGTGGCTCAGATGCTGACATTTTCACTTGTGTTCTAGCGTACCGAAGCCTGGGGCTTACAGAAATGTTCATTAATTAATCCCTTAAGCCTTAGTGCCCACAGGCTGTGTTGTGTGTATACATCCATCCAGCAGAGAGAGAGAGACACGTCTGACACTAGAGCATATGCTATACATCCTGCCATTTCTAACACGCATTTAGACAATGGGTCATACCTTAAGGGCTCAGCCCCCTGTGTAACCCAGGAGGGGGTGGGATGTCCTGAGGGGGCTAAGAGATGCAATAGGGTGTGCAGAGTTTGCACCATAAATTAAATCTTGAATGTTAACATTTGACGCTAAAGCTCGATGCAGCTTTTGGGAAGCCCCTTGCAGAGAAATCTGTCACAAATCCGAGCAACTGAAAAGCAGGGGGAAAGCCACCTTGCCACCCCATGTGTTTTGCATCTTGAAGAATGTAAAACACTGAATCAGAGTTATGTGGCCTTGTTGGTTTCACTGAGCACTGCTCCTCTATCACCCGAGGAGGGATGTGTGCCTGGCAGGGAACTGAGCACTGCCAGGTTGCCATTTTCCCTTCCCCACCCCTCGCTTGGGATAGATTCACCCCCAGCCTTTGACTCACTGCATCTTAGCCAAATCAGGTAAGTGCTCCATTTCCTGCAGAATAATACTCCTTTAGCTCACACAGGTGTTGGAAGGGGGTCAGATACTTATCGGGAAAGGAGGCAGCATATCAGTACCTTGAAAAGATAGGTTTATGTTAAAGATGGACTTGTACACTAGATTGCATGTAAATTTCTAATTGCCACTATTTTAATTTTCTTCAATTTGCACTTATAGTGGGTATTTGAAGATTTTGTTTTCTCCTTCCTGTTTTCTCTCCGATTTGATCACACAGTGAAGCTGTCACAGCCTTCCATCTGGGGCCTCTCCTATGGGTGTCTGAGCTGGGTGAGACGTGATATCACGAACTCAGCACTGTGACTTCACTGCATGATGAAGCAGCGGAGGAGAAAAGCTGGGAAAGGAGCCAGGCTTTGATTTCACTACCAAGATAATTATTACCACCATTAGCAAATACAGCAGGAAAAGTTATGATAAACAAGGGAGATACAAGTGGAATTTGTGTGTGTGTGTTTAATCTCTTCTATTTCTTTCTCCCAGTCTGAAAGTACCTCTTTTAAACGAGAGACAGGTTGCATTGTTTTCTTTGAAAGTTCAATAAAATTAGGGTTATGCATTGTGCAACGGAGGCCAGACTACAGTAGAATTTATTTTATATTCTAGGCATCACAAAGCACTTTGCAAAGCAACCAGACCAGATTCTCCTCTGTACCCCAGACCCTTTGCAGTGCTTTGACAGCACAAAAGGGAAAAGAAAGCCATTGGATCTCCTCAGCCGGGGACTCCATGGGAGAAGGTGTAACTGACTTCTGTGTGTCTTCCTCATCCACCATGCCGACAGTGCCCAGAACAGGGGTATTGTAGAGCATGGGCAAGGTGCTATTGTGCCATGGCTGTTCAGGTTACAGCAGCCTGGAGGTGACAGTTTCAGGGGAAAGTTTTGGAAAGCAATGAACATGTGTGAAAGAGAAAGGGTTAGGATAGAAACTGTTTAGTGATGGCTACTGGGTCTCCTATAAAGTATCTTTATACATTTCCGATGGAACATTTAGAAAGAACCACCCTCTTCTCCCAGTTCCTGATGGAGTCACAGTGCCACAGTCTGGTTACAGAAACCCTCCCTGTTCTGCAGTCACAAGGCTGCAGCCTATAGTAATAGCTCAGCTGATTGCGGGAGGCTCCCCACTTGTTGCTGCTGCTCAGCGTGCTTTGGTCATAGACCCCCTCTGTGCTTTTTAATGTCAGCTAAATTTCTTTCTTCCTGGGACCAACAAACTCAATATCAGAGAGGGGGCTGAGCTTCGGAGTTTGGCTACAAGCTTCCGCAAGCTTTGCGGGAGATCCAGCACGTTGGTTTGGGCCTATATGTTTTCAGTGTGCGTGGACAGTGGGGCTCAAATGGGATTGTTTCCAAAAGGCATGAGTTACGACAGAGAATTCTTTCCCAGGTGGCTGGCTGGTGCGTCTTGCCCACATACTCAGGTCTAACTGATCGCCATATTTGGGGTCGGGAAGGAATTTCCACCCGGATCAGATTGTCAAGAGACCCTGGGGAGTTTTCACCTTCCTCTGAAGCATGGGGCATGGGTCGCTTGCTGGTTTGAAGCAGTGTAAATAGAGAATTCTCTGTAACTTGAAGTCTTTAAACCATCATGTGAGGACTTCAGTAACTCAGCCAGAGGTTAGGGGTCTATTACAGGAGCGGTGGGTGAGGTGCTGTGGCCTGCACTGTGCAGGAGGTCAGACTAGATGATCACGATGGTCCCTTCTGACCTTAAAGTCGATGAGCCTGTGATTCCCACTGTGTGACAGGTTGAGTCAACCAGTCATCTAGGACCTACGCTCCACCTCTGCTAAACATGTGTGCATAGCAGCATAGGGGTTTTGTTTTGTATGTGCCACTTGTTCCAATCAGGGCAGCCTGTGCTTTGCTTCAGGAATCACTCCCCATGGACTTCTGATGCTTCTGACAGCTACTCTGAGTGTGGGATGGGCTCCCTTTGAATTTGGAGACACAAGGATCTCAAACAGGGAGGCCTAGAGACCTGGACTTTTCCAGTTCTATGGAGGCAGTGGCATGACTTGTATTTTTGTTCCCTTTCTTCGAGTTGATGATGATGGTGAGCACATGCCATTGGCCACAGAAGGAGGAAAGGGGTTGGGAGAGACTTGAGCTTGCAGAGTGCCGCCAATCTGAGTTTTTAATAATGCATTTCACTTGTAAATATTCCAAACTGTAAGATTTTTTAAATTAATTTTTAATCCAAAGTTTAACATTAAAGTTTAACGTGTGTGTCTTGAATTTCAAAAGGGAATTTACCCCCAAAAGGCACAGGGGGGTTTAGGTCTGCTTCAGTGGGCTTCTCACTTTTTTGTTTTTTGTCATGTGTAAAAGGGAAAGCAAAACAAAGAAAAACATAGTATCCAGACCGTACGTGGGGGATTTTCAGGCTGTTGTTAAACCCCCATCTGATCTGCCTCATTTATATTAATGTTGCTCTGTATCTGCTTGGGGTCTGCAGGGGTGATTACATCTGAAAAGCTACTCCAACTGTACAGAAAAATATCCCTTCCCAGAGGTGCAGAGCTTCCCTGTCCGTTATTACATGGGCATAAGCAGCTACTCAAGTGTATCATGTAGGGGAAATTTACAATGCTCACCCAGATATAAAAGACAAGGAAGGAACCTCTTCAGTTTAGCCTGTAGAAGATTGAATTTTATAGCTTTAGCATCTCCTGTAAAAGGGAATTCTAATGAGTCCAGAAAGGGAGAAGGAGAGGGCAGGTTGCCAATCCGACAGCATTGGCAGGTTTGGTTAGCCTGGGTCAACTCCCGGGAAAGGGGGGAGTAAAGAGGGAGACACATGGTTTGTGTATTAGTGACAGTCTCTGGCAGCGATAATGTTAATTAAAGGCCCCTTGCCACAACTCAGGCAGACTGTAACAATGCTGCATGTTTTCCCAAAACCCCACTGAAAGGTTCCGAGCCTCTTGTGAGGGTTTGCAACTTTCCCCCCATCTGTGCTCCAGAATCCCTCCCCGTCAATGAATCCATCCCAGGGATTACATGGTGCTCAGTAGGTTTTGGAGCTGAGTCATTTCGGAGAGTTTGTGTTGGTGTTATAGTGTGTAGATCTCCAGTAAAGCGGAACATACTCAGTAAAGCTGCTGGTTTACCTTGAAAATAAATTTGTACATTAATTGCAAACCATTACCCATAAGATATCGCACTCTCTACGAGGGGTGGTGAGTAGATGGGACATGAGACTGGCACTCGAGTGAGCGGGTTCTATTCCCCTCTCTGCTAGTGGCTCCTCTGCTGTGTGATGTTAAAAAAGACATTTTGTCTCTGCCAAGATTTTCTCCCTCTGCAAACTGGAACACTGATGCGTACCTGATACCCACCTTAAGAAAGGGTTTTGTGATCTTCAGGGGAAACCCTATACAGGTTAAATTTTTCAGAAATGGCCACTGACTTAGGGTGCCCAACTTGGGCTGGGTTTTCAGAGGTGCTGAGCATCTGCAGTTCAGTTGCAGTTGGGGGTGCTCAGCATCTCTGAAAACCAAGCCCAAGGTGCTTCAGGTTAGGCAACCCAAAACAGACACTCCAAATCAGCTGTCTCTTTTGACAGTTATGGCCTAAGACCCTTGGAATCCAGTTCACCATTTGCCCTACAACTTGTGCTGTCATTTGCACCAGTACAAATTGGGTGTAAAACACTACCATTGTGATCTGGAGGTGTTTTACATGCACTTTGAATTCACTTTGCAGTGGTATAAACACCTACACAAAATACGGGGCAACAGAGAATGGAGGTTCTTAATATATCATCAAGAAAGGCCCATCTGGGCTTTTAAGTAAGGAATCTTAATCTTCCCTACTTTCTATCTTGCTGAAGGAACAGAATGTGAGGAGAAACTATCATCTAGCTGAAAGAGAAGAACAGTGTATAAAAAGATACATATTTCTATTGCTTGTTTGTGGATGTGTGCATGTGTATTATAGTTGGAGCACTAGCAACGTCTGCAGTTAAGTTTGCCTAAATGTTTCCATTCTAATCTAAGCTCCAGTTTTGAGTCTCTCATAACCAAAGCAGGTCATAAACGGCAGTTTCTGTTCCGTGGGAAATTATATTTCAAAAAAATGTTTCATTCCAAATTGGTACAAAAAAGTAAAATATTGAAATTTCCCACAGAACACACATTCTGAAAAAATTCTGTTCAGAACTGTCAAGGTTCCTCCCTCACTCTGAACGCATGAAAACCTCCTAAGCTTATCTTTACCAGCTTAGGTCAAAAAGTTCCCCAAGGTACAAAATATTCCCCCTTTGTCCTTGGATTGGCTGCTACCACCACCAAACAAATACTGGTTACTGGGGAAGAGCTGTTTGGAAACGTCTTTCCCCCCAAATACTTCCCAAAACCTTGCACCGCTCTTCCTGGACAAGGTTTGGTAAAAAGCCTCACCAATTTGCCTAGGTGACTACAGACCCAGACCCTTGGATCTTAAGAACAATGAACAATCTCCCAACACTTGCACCCCCCCTTTCCTGGGAAATGTTGGATAAAAAGCCTCACCAATTTGCATAGGTGACCACAGACCCAAACCCTTGGATCTGAGAACAATGAAAAAGCATTCAGTTTTCTTACAAGAAGACTTTTAATAGAAATAGGAGTAAATAGAAGTAAAGAAATCCCCTCTGTAAAATCAGGATGGTAGATACCTTACAGGGTAATTAGATTCAAAACATAGAGAATCCCTCTAGGCAAAACCTTACGTTACAAAAAAGATACACAGACAGAAATAGTTATTCTATTCAGCACAATTCTTTTCTCAGCCATTTAAAGAAATCATAATCTAACACTTACCTAGCTAGATTACTTACTAAAAGTTCTAAGACTCCATTCCTGGTCTATCCCTGGCAAAGGCAGCATATAGACAGACACACAGACCCTTTGTTTCTCTCCCTCCTCCCAGCTTTTGAAAGTATCTTGTCTCCTCATTGGTCATTTTGGTCAGGTGCCAGCGAGGTTACCTTTAGCTTCTTAACCCTTTACAGGTGAGAGGAGTTTTCCTCTGGCCAGGAGGGATTTTAAAGGGGTTTACCTTTCCCTTTATATTTATGACAAGAACCATCAAAATATTTTGTTTCAATAACATAAACATGTTTTGATAATTTCACAACATAATACAACATAAAATATTAAATATAATCTGCATAATATTTTAACAATATTTGTTATAAAGTCTAAAAGAAATTAATCAAAACATTAAAGTCCAAACTAAATGCTTTTACCTTCTCAGAACAAGATGTCTGACATTATCAAAATGAATGAACATCAAAATGATTCATTTTGACTTTTTCCTATCAAAAATTTCATCGAAGTGAACATGTTCCTGCAAAACATTTTGATTTTGATGAAACTGTGTTTCTGATGGAAAACTGTTTTGTTGACAATTTTTCAACCAGCCCTACTCAGAATCTTCTGAAACATCCCTTTACTGAATTGACATTCTCCAGGTCTAGTCTGTCTGATGGGGACTTTATTTATTTCTTTATTTTTAATTTAAGGTTTAATTTTAAGGTTTTTTATTTTTTTAATTTTAAGTTGGGGGAGGGGGGGAGGTTTAAAATTTCAGCAAAAATGGTAGAGTGCACTCTTGGACAGTGTTAGATCCAAATCAGCTGGCAATAAAAAGAGGAATAAAAAATATGTTTACATTGCTTACCGCAAAGTTATGCCTTTGAGTATCCTGGTGAAAACTGGTTTTGGTTTGGTTGCATTCAGAGCCTTTGAAAACTGCTCCTTGTGATTGCACAATCGTTTGTTAACAGCATTAGCAGTTTTTCAGCAAAGGACAGAAGGCTGTGACATGCATACATGTGAGGGCTCCATCCTGACCATTCAAATCAATGGGACTTTTGTAACTGAAATGTATGGGAGCAGAGTCAGACTCTTAGACCCCAATTCAGCAAGCTAGAGCACATACTTTAACTTTTCACATGAGAAATAGTCCCATTGACTTTGTTGCCTACAATGGGACTAGCACAGCACAGAAAGTTAGCCATGTGCTTAAGTACCTTTCGGCATAAGGTCCTGTGTAGGCAACAAGAACATCTTGTAAGGTGCAGATTAAGTGAAGCAGAACTGCTTTCTGAATTGCTGTGCAATAAGGTGCTTCGATTGCTGTGGGAGCTGGATGAGCAAGCATCTCAAACAGGTGATTAAGAGAAAGCAGAAAGCCTCCAAGGAATGGAAGATGGGATGGATCAGGAAGGAAAACTACCTGTTGGAGATCAGAAAGTGTAGGGATAAAGTGAGAACTGCCAAAAGCCAAGCAGAGTTGGACCTTGCAAACGTTCTATAGCCATACAAATAAAAAGAAAACAAGGATAGAAGTGGGATGGCTAAGCACTGAGGATGGGGTGGCAATTAAAGATAATGCAGGCATGACCCAACACCTAAACAAATACTTTGCCTCATTTTTAATGAGGCTAATGAAGAGCTTAGGGATAGTGGCAGGGTGGCTAACAGCAATGAGGCTATGGAGGTAGAAATTACCACATCTGAGGTGGAAGTCAAACTCAAACAGCTTAATGGGACTAAATCAGGGGGCCTGGATAATCTTCATCCAAGGATATTAAAGAAACTGGCAGATGAAATTGAAGCTCAATCGCAAGGAGTTTTAAGGAATATGTAAACTTGGGGGTCGTACCCTATGACTGGAGAATTGCTAATATAGTTCCTATTGTTAAGAAAGGGAAAAAACATGATCTGGGAAACTACAGGCCTATTAGTTTGACTTGAATTGTATGCAAGGTCTTGGAACCAATTTTGAAAGAGAAAGTAGTTAAGGACATAGAGGTACATGGTAATTGGGATAAAATACAACATGGTTTTTCAAAAGGTAGATCGTACCAGACCAACCTGATCTCCTTCTTTGGGAAGATAACTGTTTTTTTTTTTTAAACAAAGAGAAATGCAGTAAATCTAATCTACCTGGATTTCAGTAAGGCATCTGATAGTTCCACATGGGAAATTGTTAGTTAAATTGGAGAGGATGGGGATTAATATGAGAACTGAAAGGTGGATAAAGAACTGTCTAAAGGGGAGACACTGAAAAGTGAACGGTCAGGCTGGAGGGAGATTACTACTGAAATTCCTTACTGATCTGACTTGAGACCAATCTTATTTAACCTTTTTATTACTGACCTTGACACAAGTGAGATTGTGCTAATAAAATTTGTGGGTGACATAAAGTTGGGAGGTATTGCCAGGAATATCATAAAAGAAGATCTGTATGACCTTGTAAACTGGAGTAATAGAAATGAAATTTAATAGTGCAAAGTGCAAGGTTATGCATTTAGGGACTAATACGAATTTTTGCTATAAACTGGGGATGTCAGTTGGAAGTCGTGGAGGAGGAGAAAGACCTGGGTTTATTGGTTGATCACAGGCTCACTACGAGCCACCAATATTATGTGGCCATGAAAAAGGCTAATGCAATCCTAGGATGTATCAGGTGAGGTATTTCTAGTAGAGACAGGGAAGTATTAGTACCATTATACAAGGCAGTGGTGAGACCTCATCTGGAATACTGTGTGCAGTTCTGGTCTCCCATGTTTAAGAAAGATGAATTAAAGCTGGAACAGATGCAGAGAAGGGCTACTAGGATGATTCAAGGAATGGAAAACCTACCTTGTGAGAGGAGACTCAAAGAGCTTGGCTTGTTTAGCCTAACCAAACGAAGGCTGAGGGGGGATATGATTGCTGTCTATAAATACACATCAGAGGGATAAATACCTGGATGGGAGAGGAGTTATCTGAGTTAAGCACCAATGTTGACAAAGAACAAATGGATATAAACTGGCCATCAACAAGTTTAGGCTTTAAATTAGAGGAAGGTTTTCTAACCATTCGAGGAGTGACGTTATGGAACAGCCTAAAAATGGGAGCAGTGGGGGCACAAAACCTACTGGCTTCAAGACTGAGCGTGATCCATTTATGGAGGGGCTGGTATGACACGATTGCTTACACTGGCATGTTGCTGGTCTTTGACTGCTAGCAGCAAATATCCCCAGTGACTGGAGGTGGGACACTAATGGGGAGGGCTCTGAGTTACTACAGATAATTCTTTCCCAGGTGTTTGGCTGGTGGATCCTGCCCACATATCTAACTGATTGCCATATTTGGGGTTGGGAAAAAATTTTCCTCCATGTCAGATTGGCAGAGACTCTGGAGGAAGCAGGGGGTTCACCTTGCTCTGCAGCATGGGGCATGGGTCATTTGTGGGTTTAAACTAGTGTAAATGGTGGATTATCTGTAACGTGAAGTCTTTAAACCATGATTTGAGGACTTCAGTAACTCAGCCAGAGGTTAGGGGTCTATTACAGGAGCGGGTGGGTGAGGTTCTGTGGCCTGTGATGTGCAGGAGGTCAGATTAGATGATCACAATGATCCCTTCTGATCTTACAGTCTGTGAGTCTGAGCTCAGGAACTGTGCAGAAGAGCAGGACAAGGTATTTCCTGTCCCACAGGGCTCCAGAATGCTACAGGAAAAGGGAATTTCAGATAGGAGCCATTGAACTGGGGCAAAGAGCGGGAGGAGGGAAACAGCTTGGGATTTTTTATCATCATCATTATTAGTTGGAGGTTGAGGGAGGCCCAGGCAGCCTGCTAAGGTGTGTATTAAGGGCCTGATCCAACTGCCATTGAAATAAATGGAAAGATCCCCACTAACTTTGAAGGGAGTTGTCCCAGCCCCCTAACTTTGAAGGAGATCCTTTCGAGTGGTGCATTGTAAGCAGTGTGATCCCTGTGGAGGTGGCACAGCTCCTGTAGCAGACCCCTAGGCTGACATAGCACAGCCCCTGGGGGTGGGGTGCCAGACCCCTAGGCTGGGGTGACACGGCCATTGGAGGGGTGCCAAAGCCCTAGGCTGGGGTGGCATGGCCTCTGTGTGGGTGGGGTATCAGCCTATTCATTATCAAATAACCTTAACCCTAAAAATCTGAAAGCATGAGGATATTTCCTTTTTTGCATTATAAGAAGGACCTAAACCCATCTTCTAGCAGGACTGTGGTTCCCACTATAACTCTGGAAAGGCCCCCCACCTCTCCTCATTAAAACAGCATGCAGCTGTAGAGCCGAGACTGGCCCCTGGCCCCACAGCTCCAGAAACACTGGCCTCTATCGACCATTTGAGCTAAAGAAAGCTGTCTCTGGGGAACGTCCCGACTCCAGAGAGCTTGATTTCTCAAACCAAGCCTTCCATTAATGTTCATTGTTGTGCTGTCTATACACAGGCCTGCACCCCGCTGCATGCAGTCTGTGTGCCTGTGTGTGAGAGAATACATAACCATTGGGGCGGGCAAATGTTGTGTGTTTCAATTGGCTTGTTGCCTTGTTATTTCTGCAACATGCATCTGCATCAGCACAAACACAGCCTGGGCTTTGCTGCCAGGTCTGGCAAATTGTCCGTGGCATAGAGCAGCACCACCTGAGGCCTGCTGCAGATCCCCTTGGGGGCCACCTTGGTGTCTAGGGTGGGGGGTGGGCTGGATTGTTTTGAGATTTGGAAAAGTGGGGGTGTCTCTCTTTTACATATGTCTGGGGGAGTGCGTGTGTGCCTCTTACACAACTTGTGTTTAATCGTTCCAGGCCGTGTGTTGCCGTCTTTACTCCCGACAGAAAAAGAGTGACCCTCCCCTATACTCCCCCTTGGATTCTTGGCAGGGCGAGGGAGAGATCTCTCTGCTTTGGGTACAAATAATTCAGTCCTAGGTCCTGAGCATTTGTGTTCAAGGTGTACTACAGATTCTTTGCGACAAGCTGGTTTAAAAGGCAGTGGCACCCTGCTCTGGTCTCGGTGAGTCCCCAGGGAGAGCAGAGGGTGCAGGAGATGAAAGTATTTTTATTTTGGGAGTGGCAGGGGGACTTCCCTGAAGCTGTGTCTGGTCCCAGGGTCTCTGTTCCTGCAGGCTTTTCAGGGCCTCTGCAGCATTAAAGATTCCAGCAGCGAGAGGCGAGGATCCAATCTCTGCCTTTCAGAAAGGTGTGTGTGGGGTTGGGGATGGGAGTGAGGTTGGAGCAATACATTCAAACTCTGTGCCCGATCTTTGGCACATTTTCTAGCAGTGTTAAAAAATGCTGATGATCCCGTCGCCCCACCCACCTGCTTTCCTACCCATCTGCCCCAGTGTGCCTTTCCCCAACATGCATAATACCCCAGGCCATATGGTCCAACATGCCCAGCCATTTATTCTACACCCCCAACCCACAGATGTGCACTCCCCCTCCCGCAGCACCCGTTCCTTGTGCCTGCTGGCCCCTTTCCTTCCCACCCTGATATATTATTGATCAGGTTTGAGCTTTGCGTTGTTTTCCCTTATTAAGCAGTTTATCATCGTGTCGCCTTTTTCAGGGGAGGAGGAAGAAATTTATTCTTTTGACCATAAATCATTTACAAGGCTGCTGGGCCGTTAATGTATTTTTCATGGCTTGGCAAACAGCAGATAGAAACAAGCGCCGTGGCAGAGCCTCACTGACCTGTTTCAATTCCCCGTTCCTAACTCCGACCCCTCTTCCCTGATCCCGGGAGCGGATGTGTTCTACTGCAGAGATACTGGTGGATTTCTTCCCCCCCGGAGGGGCCACTCTGCTGTGTCAGCAATGGCACACACTGCTGACTGCACTTGGCACCAATCCACAGCGCGGTACATCTCTGCTGACTTGGCTTTGTCGAGAGAATTTTAACAGGGAAATTGCGGGGGGAAAACGAAGTGGCAGCTACTGTACCTTCAGATTCCAAGCGGAGCATGAATTAGGCTCCTGTTCTGTGTCCTGCATTCTTACATAGGTCTCGTGTAGGAGGATCTCGGGATACTTGACGCACTGTGGCCTGGACTGTATCTGCAAAGGGGCAAAGCTAGCTGTGTGGGATGAGGCCCACCTATGAATGGAGATGCTCACAGGGGTGATGTCTATCCAAACCAGGGTTTCCCAAACTTTTGACAACCGAGTCCCACTTCAGAAAAATGAAACCAATTACACTGCTGGTGCTCCCCACCCTGTGTTGTTAAGGGTCTGCACATCTTAATATATACAGCTTCCATTCTGCTGAACCCCCAGGCTAGTCCTTCATGCTCCTCCCCAGTTCAGGAAACACTGATATACATCTGGGAGTGGGGAAAGGCGTCGCCAACTGAAGCAAAACCCCTATGTCCTGCAGCTCCTCTGCAGAGGCAGATGACATTTAGATACAAAGAAAAGGTACATTCTGAGGTGGAATGTAGCTGTTGCCACACGGTACAACATTAAGGACAGTGCATGAAGGCCATTGAAACTGCAGGGTGGATCTAGATAGGCAGCCTCTACTTTCCCAAGCTGAGCTTTGGGTCACGAGGATGACACCCTTAGGTGTGAAATGCAATGGGGTCTGTAACAGATATGTGTAGAAAGGCCTTGGCTTGACTTGTGATTCAGGAGACTTCGCTTCCAGCAACGGAGCCTCCCTGTCACCATACTGGAGCAGTTGTTCAGCGCTAGCCCAGGAGGGAAGAGCACCCCCTACTGAATCACCAGCAGTACTTCCTGCCGCAGCTAGACATTTCCTGGGAGCGAGGCCTCCCATCCAAGTGCCAGTCGTGTCCTCTTCACAGAGCTGAGGGGATCACTTACTGAGGTATTACGGCTGCCTTGGGTGTCTCTTTTGCCCTGTTACTATTTGACCCTGCCAGGAGAGGGGATGGGATGCAACAGTGACCTCAAAGGTTGACACACTGGGATCACGGGCCTTGTTGTCTTCCCAGTCGGCAGAAGAAGCAAACTATTGAGCACTTGAACGGGTTCCTGATCCCACAGGGGCTCCCTCTGCCCTTGCTTAGCAAACACAATAAAGAACCCCCCAAACCTGTCAGTACAGCTGCTACCAAATTTCTCTGCAGCCAGATGCAAGCGCTGGGAATTCAAGGACTGTCAGATCAGAACAGAGCAGTCTCTGACATGGGCCAATGCCGCATGTATCAGAGGGAAGCATTAAACCTCCCATGATATACCTAACTGTGCAACACTATACGATGGAGAGGGGATTAACGTATGCCCCAGAGCATGGAGATTGATTAGTTTTATCCTAGCTAATGTCATTGTAGCTGCTATTTTTATTCCTGTCAATATCCCTTCCTATTTTTGTAATCTCGCTATATAATACAATGCGACTTTATTTGTGTCACCCGTTTGCATACAAAGAGCATCCTAACTGGAGAGGCACACTGCTCCAGGTGGCATGTGCTGCAAAGGAGAAGGCTCTTGTGGCAGCCGTAGCCAAATTGCATGGAGAGGCAGAAAGGAAGACAGTGCTATGGAGTGGGGAAGGGAGCAGAGAGAGAGGATGGAGGTTCACAAGGCTGGCTGGAGAGCGCTCACAAACAAGGAACACGATGTCATGTCTGGAACCCATTTCTAGTCTGCATATTGCTGAAAATAAGACAAAAATATTCACCCCCTTTTGTCCCTAGTCAGAAGCTTCTATTAGGATTTTTTTCAAGTCAGGTGAGATCATTGAGCAAGTATAATTGCTCTGGCAAGGAACTGGGATGGAAAGAAAGCCATCTGGCAAGAGCTGACTCTTGAAATCTTGCCTTAAACTCTGGTTCCCATCCCTTATGTCTGCTGCAGGGGAAAGGAGATGCGCTCCACGTTATCGTGGTAAGGCAGCTGGTTCCAAGCCTCCTCCCAGCAGTGGTGGAGAAACTTACTTCTATAGGGGGAGAAGGCAGGCATGCTGGCTTATCACTGTTCACGAGGCCAGAAGCTGAGTACAGGGCAGGGTGGGTTTTTCATCAGCAAGTTCCTCTGTTGTCTGTCTGTCTAGTCCAGATGTGGGCTATAAATGATGTTAGAGAAGGGTCAGATGGGATCAGCACAGATGTGCGGGTAATAGATGTCTCTGAACAGCCGGCGGAGCAATCAGCAAGGAATACCATAGGCCAGGGCTCAAGACCCCAAACCGCTCATTGCTCTAGGTGAATTAGTGTGTTCATTGTCCTGCCTTCTTATTTAATGGGATGGGGGGATGGTCTCTGCTGGAGCAGGTGAGTGTTTATTCAATGGGGGTATGACTCCTCCTGCTGGAACGGATGAGTCTGTTTATTCCATTGGCTAAATGCCAAAGGGATGGATTTCTGACCATTTCTCTAGGTGTGAAGGTGCTTACAAGTTAACTCTGGTTTTTACCTATGCTTAACTGAAGGGGGGGCATTGAATGAAGATTTAGTCTATTAAGATCTATATACATTTTGAACACACATGCCACTGAGATCTTGCATTTCTGAGATCAGTATTAAGTTTTTCCTGCTCTTTACTCCCATTAGCCCTGCAGAGCCAGCACAGTCAATGGAGAGGGAGCTGGAGTCTATGCCTTCTTGTCCATCATTGACGGTATTGTTAGCTACAGTATTGCTGGAGTCAGAAAGAATGGAGCTGGGGCCCTGATACGGAACAGCATCCCTGTTCAGGAAATGGGGATGCACAAAGGTGTTTTCCTGTGTTGGGATCTTGATTCCCAGATCCGAGGGTGGGCTTGTCGTGTGTGACTCAATCACAAGTTTCTCCGAGAGCAAAGGGGATGAAGCCAACCTGGCTTATTTCTGCCCTGGTTTGTAGACCCGGGTGATGAATTGTCATCAGGGAATTCTCAGCTGCGAGTGGGGATACTGGAGGGGTTTGAGGAGGCTCTGTGAGTGGGAGTGGGGAAGGAGCTGCGTCAGCAGTGTGACTGGCGCTTAGGTACACATGCCCAGACGCTACAGGGATTGGAGCCCTGCAAATGCGATGGGTGAGACTGACAGGTAGATGCTTTTCTTGGATGTCCCCAGCTGGGTCAGCAGACTTCCTGACAGGGTTCCCTATGGCACCTGCCTACATTGTGTGCCCCTGATAATGCATCAAATGTGGTGTAAGCGGGTGCAACACCCATGGATGTCTCTGGGCCGAAACCTGCCTTGTTCTTGCCTTACACTCTCAGAACCGTGTTTGTGTGCCCTGGGCCTTCTCTCATTTTACTAGCAACCCCTGGTCTCAGTGGTTGTCTCCACTGGAAGTTCTCTGGGCAGCCTTCCCATTTGTGTCTGTACCTGTGAGTATGATGTGCCGGTCACTGGCGTGTTCCATCATGACCAAATGTAGGCCTCTCCCCGACTCCCCTGCCTTGCTGAGCAATGACTTCACAGGCTGTGGTCCTCGTTTGGTCACCCCAATGGACTGGGGTATGCTGGACTAGTCAGATATTAGATCCAATCCACACTCCATTGCACTTCCTCGCCAATCTGGACTCACAAAGGGGCCATGGCCACTCACGAGCTGCCACGGTTTGCCATGCTGGGCAAGTACTGCTTTTGGTTTGGCCATCACTGAGCTGGCAGTCTACACACCACCAATGAGAATGGGCGAGATCAATATTCTATCCAATCAGTACCCAGCCTCTTCAATGGCAAGTCTGAGCTTTCGTGTGGCTACAGCAGTTCTTTTGGATGCTGTGACTGTTCTGGGCACATGGCAACCAGCCTTCTGCTAGCCTCTCATTATTCCTGAGTGTTCTAGCCACCCTTGCTCTCAGGAACAGCTATTTCCCCCCCTACCAACTGGATTGTTGCATGGCAATGCAGTTGCTCCTTCACAGGCCAGAAGGGATTATCGGCAGGGACAACATCCCTCTTGTGTCTTGGATGTCCTTTCTGTATCAGTGTCATTAGTACTTGGGACTGCGAGTCTCCTCTAGGGGCTTCTTAAATGGATGCTGTGCTAGCAGGTCCTGCAGCCAAAGTGCTCATTGCATATATCACTCTCTCCTATACGTGTGATTCTCCCATTCTAGGAGAGGGACCTACTGTTGCTCTGGCACCATATCCGCCTGCTACGTCCGCTCACCTGGGGTGGATAGCATGGTGAGACCATGCCTCTGGAGCAGTAGAAGCATTCTCTTTTAATCTCTCTTCTTTAGTACTGGAGACAGTTTTGTCCAGGTCATTTTGCCTATCGTGGGGTCAAACTCACAGCGACTTGTTTTTACTTTAATCTCAGTAAAAGACAGTTCTGTCATTTCTCCTTCTGGCTAGGATCCCAGAATTTATCCCACTTGAGCACCACATTTCTACATGGGTTACAGAATTTTCTGAACACACTTTGTATGTGTTCTCTGGGCCCGCATTCCTAGTGCAACCAAAACCTTCAAAGTGTCTTCCGCACCTTTTCTGGGGCTTTTCCACTGCTCCAGGTAGACCTTCAAGCTTTGCTCCCACCATCTCTGCTTTAGGTAGAGGTGGTGGTATTGGATTGATTCAGTTTCTCTGTTACTTCCTTCCTTTCCTGTCCCCTCTCTGATCCCTCCTCCTTTCCCCACTGAAGGAGGCACAGGAGCACTTCTCTGATAGTATTTCACATCCCTGGTTTGGTATTGAGCATGGAGGCAACGCCAGAGTAACAAGGTCCTAGAAGTACAAGGTCCCAGAAATATGAATACTTAATAATGAGGGGCATAGGCAAAGCTGTGTGGGGAGCCCAGGACTGGGGTAGTGGGAGGGAGAGGGAGGCTGCAGGGCAGGAGTGAGGGGCATTGGCAGAGCTGGGTGGGAAGCCCAGGACTGGCGGGGGCTGCAGGGTAGGAGTGAGGAACACTGGCTGAGCTTTGTGGGATAACCAAGGCCAGGGATAACAAGGAGCCCCATCCCTCCTTCAGAGCAGGTTTCTGTTCATTGGCTGCTTTGATAACTCAGGGTGTGTCTACACTGCAAAAACAAGCATATTCTTAACTCAGGTTAGCTAACCCACACTAGTTAATGTGGGTTATCTCTGTAATTGATGGTGAAAACTGATTATGGCCTGCCCTACAAACACATAGAAACTTTAGCTCAACGTCTCTCCTCTCCTCCCTAGCAAACATTATAGATCTTCATTCAACTGCTGCATTTTTGTACTCCACACAAGGTTCCAATAAACGGACCTTGATTGCAGCTTACTCGGAAATCACTTTGCCTGCACCACACCCTGTTCCAGCCAGCTGCAGGTCCTGGTGGGAGTATCTGCCAGGTTTCTTAAAGACACGCTCTACTACAGCCTCTGAGATGTATGCAGGTACTCACGTGTCTATCTGGCCTTATTTGCACCTGATTGTTTCTGAGCCCAACCAGTCTTGACTAGAGATCCATGGGTGGGAGCTAATAGACTAGTAGCATCTGCCTCTTTCTTACTCCAGGACAAGCAGGGAGCCTGAGGCCAGCTGTGGGGCTAGATCCCACAGGTGTGAGTATGAGCCATGTGGCATGAATGTTGTACAGTGGCCCCATAACTGATAAAGAAGGTAGCTGAGGGAATCCCATCAAAGATAAAATCGAAATGATCCAATGCCAACAATTATTTTGTTAACCAGGTCCTAGAAATACAAGTGCTTAATAATACCCGAATGGTCATTTCGAAAGCTCCCCGTGTAGCCAAAACATCAATCTGCCAGCTGGTTCCCCTAGAAGTTGGTGACACAGTAATGGAACATTTATTCTATGTAGCTGCTGCGCCCCGGTGCTTCAGGACCAAAATGTAAAGCAAAGCTCAGTCTCTTGTGCACAGGCTGTGGGCTGGATTTGCCTCTCACTTACACAGGTTCGTATCAGTCTAACTCCACTGACACCAGTGTATGTCAGGTGACCCTTGTGAATATCCAGTGTGCACCTATGGGCATTGAAGTCCAAAGGTAGGAGAGGCTACTGTAGCTGGAATCGATTCCAGGTGATTATAGCTTACAGGGGAGAGGCGGTTGCTCTGACAGGCAGTTTAAGCTTGTTGAATGCTTGGGGATGCTCATTTTAATAAAAGGGGGGCCTTTAACACAACTTTTACCGAGTTGTCTGTTGCTTTATGTTCTGGTGTGTAATCTGATATATTAGCCTGGGATTTTTAAGGAGTCTAAGGGGTTTAGCTGCCCAAATGGGGCACCTAATTCCCTTAGGTTGCTTTGAAAATCCAAACCTTAATATTCATATTATGTGCAAAATCTACATCCCCCTGGTTAGGTAATGGGCCGAGTTTGTTTCAGTGCGGGAACGAGACACTTGCAACTCCTGGTTTTTTAACATTTAAACTTGTAACCCTTCACATTATAGTAATGGGAGTGCATCTGCATGCATGTCTATGTTTGTGTCTGCATATGTGTGTGTGTCAGCACATGCATCTGGCTGTGTTGGGGCATGTGTATTATGGTGTCTGCATGTGTCTTTATGTTGGTGTGTCTGTGCGTGTCTGCCAATGGGGTATGCGTGTCTTTGTGTGTGGATATTTATTATAATCATTTTTGTTTGTCTGAGATATAAATAAAAGGGACTTATGCTAAAATGAGGATCCTGTAAAGAGCATTTGATCTTTGCTGTTTCCACTCGGCATTAGACTGTCTCCCTGGCAGAGGAGTCACTTTGTAGTACTGACCCCCTGGTGCTGTGTGTGTGCTGGTCTCTCTGTTTACATTGGTGCAGGATAACTCTGCACACGCACAGTCTCCCGCTCCCCTGTCACCTTTGTTAAGTTTGCTTGTCAGAAGCTGTTGCGTGTGTTTTCCCCAGCTGGAGCCCTGCAGGTGCCACTTAGCTTAGCAACATGAATCTTTGTCTTTTATCTGCTTCCTGCATCCTGGGCACTCGGGGCCAAAGAGCAGCTGACAGCATTGGAACACTCCGGGCGACGGCAGCGCCTGAAATGTGGGGCAAGGTGGCCGAGTGAGAGTGGAGCAGCTCAGCAAGGAGGGACGGTATCGAGCAGTGCACTGAATTCGTATAGTGCACGTCCAGGTTCAGATGTACCCTAGGCAAGAGAAATGTGTTTGGGTCTCCGCTATCCCCTAGTGCCCTCTTCTAAAACCACACCACACAGTTTAGCAGCACTGATTGACTGTGTCCTGGAATAGCTGGGAGGGTTGCACTTCAGCATTGCAGTTGTTTGCAAGAGTGGTCGGGGACTGGGATCCCAGAGGGGTGGGGGCTGCAGGGTAGGAGTGAGGGGCATTGGCAGAGCTGTGCGTGGGGAGCCCAGGGCTGGAATAGTAGGAAAGGCTGCAGATCAAGAGTGAGGGGCATTGGCAGAGCTGTGTGGGATAACCAATGCCAGGAATAACAAGGAGCCCCATTCCTCCTACAGAGCAGGTACCTGTTCCATGGCTGCTTTGGTAACTCAGGGTGTGTCTACACTGCCAAAACAGGCATATTCGTAACTTGGGTTAGCTAACCCATGTTAGTTAACTGGAGTTAAAAGAGCAGTGAAGTCACAGCAACTCAGCTTTTAACTCAGTTTAGCAGCTTGAGCTAAAGGCTCTAGGGCAGCCTGGGGTTGAACTCGTGCTGCCAGTCTGAGTTAAAAGCCAAGTTGCCGTGGCTTTGCTGCTACTTTACCCTGGGTTAGCACACCTTTTTGCAGTGTAGACGTTGGAGTGCGGTGCTTGCTTTGCTTCCCATTTGGGTGGTCATTATTCCAAGTCAGGCGTGCATTCAGAGCTGGATGAATAATCCCCATTTTCTTTCTTTTTGTGACTTGTTCACAAAGTGAGTGGGAAATTCTTAAATGTGTTCTTCATTCAAAATTATTTTCACATTTTGAAAGGAAATAATGATGCATGTTGTTGTCAGAATTATTTTAGTATTTTTATTATTCTGCAGTTTGTTGCAAGTATTAGCAATTGTGCCATGCTAGTTGGTTACATAAACCACATGATGTTATTTCATTTCCCTGATTGGATGCCTTATGTAACAATCCTGCACCACAAACTGCAACAGTTTTTGTTGGCGAATACACAGGTGTAAAATTCCCTTTTCCTGAGTAGTTTCATCAGCAAGTTTGAGCACTTGCGAGTCTGCAGACAGTGAACGTGGAAGAGTCATGAACACGACTGAATCCACATTTTCTTTCAAATTCAGATGAATATTTGTGGACAGCCTTTTCCCTCTATTTGCTAGGCTCATAAGGATTGCTTCATTAGACTACAGTGGGCATCACTGAAGACCCTGGCTCCCCATGTTAGGATGAGAACATACATCAGTCAATGGCTGGGTTCTTAAGATACTTTATGAGGGCAAAGATATATTTCTCCTCTTTAGCAGGTGGTGTGTTGGCCTAGCTGAAACTTCATAGTAGCCTTTGCGTTTAGCCCTAGGTAAATTGCATCACAATAGTCCAGTCTTGGTGACACAGAGTGTGGAACACCTTAGGGTAACATCCAACTGATGCAATCTCGTGACCTGCCTAAGTTGAAGGGACCATTTCTGGCATTTTGGCTTCTAGTACTGTGTGGCCATCCCTGAGCAAGTCAGGAGTCCAAAAGGATCCTAAGTTTGCCTTTTGCCTTAGTGGTTGGAAGCCAGAGGCCCTGTACTGAGGGGAGGTCATGCCTGCTAGCTCTTACTATTTCCGCTTACTGCCAGCATCCCCTGATAGTAGCTTGCTGGCTTAAACTTAAGCCAGCTGTTTCTTCCCACAGCTCCAAGTTCTCTCCGATAGTAGGACAAGAGCTGGCTGAAATGTTTCAGCAGGAAATTCTGAAATTCAAAATAAAAAACAGAATTCTGAAACAGGCAGACAAATAACGTTTTTACATTTCCTGCAGAAGGGGAATTCCAAAATGTCACTCTGACCTTTTCAAAAACATTTCTGAGGCTCCCAGAGCTGCCTGGAGCCCCAGGAGTTGGACAGTTTGGGGAACCAGGGAGCGGGGAGTGCCAAAGAACTGAAAGGCGACTTTGACTTCCAAGCTTCTTGCTCCCCATTAGCCTGCCAGCCAGGCTGCCAAGGAGGCTGAGTGGGCAAGATGGCACGAAATGAGGCAGGTGTCGAAATCTGTTTTCCATTGATATTTTGTAGAAATCAACACTTTCCCCCAGAACATTTTGATTTCAACTCACATTGGCACCTCCCAACAGAAAAATGTTCCATTGGAAAATTTCTGACCACCTTTCATTAGGACAGAAGGTGACAGGTCTGTCCGTAGTCAGGAGTCGTACAGCTGGGTGTTATCAGCATCCTGATAAGATCTGATAGCTGGTAATATCTTACTGTGCCTCATAGAGGCCTCACATATAGGTTAAACGTGAGAAGGACTGATTGACATTTAAAGTGATGTGAGTTGGTGGCTTGAACCCAATATTCAGATTTTGTGGGAGGGGAAAAAAACTTTTTAAAAAAACCTAATGTTAATAGAAATCTTTGCAGAGTTTTCTTGTTAATTTTCATATGGACAGAGTTTGGCTGTATGGATTTAAATCTCTCCCTGCATGGTTTGCAACCCAAACATTGAAGCCCTGAGCCCGTTCATGAGAGCTGGAAACTGAAAACGACTGGGAGTCAAAGTGAGGCTGATCAGGCTACTTGCATTATCCAGCCTGAATAAAATGCAAAAAAAGTGAATTCTGTAAAGTCATTTTGCTTCAATCTGTTCTTTCAGCATCAGGAGCCATTATAATCACACAGAAAGAAATTGGGATTTAAAAACAGATATTATTTTTAACCCTTTTAAATGTAAAACAATCATGAAAACTTTCCTGTTCATACTGGATTTTGTTGGAGAAAAAATGGAGAGCTAATTGCATGTCTCCTTTAACATGAGTTGTTTCTCTCTCATCTCACTACCCTGTTGTTAAAACCCTTGTTCCTGGTTTCCCTTCTTGGGCAACTTCAGAAGTGCCCGCTTTCTCGATGTTGGGTGGGTTTTCAAATGCCGTTCATTATCTCTAGGACAGCTTAGCTTCTCTTGCAGATTTTTCCCTGTCTTCAAAATGGGCCCTGTTATTTTTAAAGGGACTGAAGCCAGAATGTCCTCAGTTAAGATGGCTGCCATTTCACCTTTGCCTTTTGCAATGCCTCTGGGGAAAATGGCTCCATTTTGCAAAGCACTGGGGGACGAGGTCGCCCTTTTTGGCCTGTGGTGGTTGGAAAGGGACTGCTGTCCCTGGCTCAATGCTGGTGCCATGCCGCACTCATGTATAGTGCTGCGTGAAAAGGGTGGCATTGCAAGACCGCAAGGAAGGGGCTGGATGTTTGAACTTTGTGTCCCTTTCTTTACAGGTCTGGTGAGCCCCCTGGAGGTGTCAGTGAGCTCAGGAAGTATCCAGGTTGCTCGGGGACAGACAGCAATCCTACCCTGTACCTTCACCACTAGCGCTGCCCTCACTAATCTTAATGTCATCTGGATGGTCATCCCCCTCTCCAACGCCAACCAGCCGGAACAGGTACCAGTCTTCATTGGAACATGGAGCTCTCTGTGTCTTTGTCTTCCCTGGTCCCATCAACACCACTTGGGCAGGGGTGCGTGTGTTGGGTGTGGGCTGTCAGATCACCCATCTGGATTCTAGTGCAGAAAACCTGTGCAATAGCTGGACTTCTGCGTTAGCATCACCAGCTCCTGACTCAGGATAGGGCGTCCCAGAAGACAAAGCATTCCTGGGCAGTGGAGCAGTAGGGTGATGAAGGTCAGGACTGAGGTTCTTTGGCAGAATTTATAGTGCCTCAATTGTCATCCCATCTAGCTCTGCTGCCTTTTTATAACCAATATTGACTCTGTGCTTTTACATCTTTCTGTGTCTCCAATTGTGACCCTGTGTCCTAGCATGTCTTCCCATGTTGCTGTATGTGCCCTATGTTCCTTACTCTTGCCTTGTGTTTCTAATTCTTTCCCCACTACCTTATTTGGCACCTAACTTGTATCCTGTCTCCTCAGTTGTTCTGGTTTGACTTGCACACTGGGCAGGTGTCCAGTGTAGTGTGAGCTGCTCTGGATTCCAGATATTCTGTGGGTAGAATGGGGCACTTGGAGAATGGCCCAGCTTGGGGCACTCTGTGGTGTGGGATCGGAGGTGGCTCTGGAGGATCTGGAAGCAGTTGAGGCTGAAGCTGAAAGGATGATGGATCCCTTTGTACTGGGGTTCTGCAGTACTTCCATTCTGCAGAACACTGTTTAAGAGACAGATGTTCTCATGGACCCACCTGTCCTCCTAACACCCCACTGCTTGTTGCTTGTGAGGTTTCATTCTGAAGGACATCAGGAGGGACTCAATATCTCTGTGGTGGCCCAGGGACCATAGTTTGAGCACCACTGGGCCTTTTGCTCAGACGGCTAGAAAACATTAGAAAACCTTGTTCTGAAATGCACTTCTCCCAGGCCAGCTCACCTCCCTAGGCATTTGAGGTTCCGTTGTGAATTCTGGAATCCACCAGTGAAGCGCGGTTGGTTTTCAGCAGCTCATGTTGTTGTTCCAGCTGTGTTAGCAGTCGGTGACTAATGACTGTATCCCTTTGTTATTTCCTGGGGCCTGGCTGCCTGGTGGTGAGGATCATTGCAATGAACTGAACGGGCAGTTTCAAATCATGTTAGGGCAGCTCCACCAAGGGGAGAACTAAAGTGACCCTGGCTGCTCACCAACCAGTGCCTGTCTCCAACAAAACACTCAGGGCTGCAGCTCAGGAAGCCACGGAGATTCCTTCTCTCAGAGTCCATCCCGCCTGGTGGATACTGACATCGCATGGAGGAGAAGGAGGAAGCAGACATCCCAGATCCAGTCAGAGAAATACACTTGGGAACCTGGCACATTGCCTCTGAGAAGAGAGCCCGTCGCAGTGTGTTACTGACACACACACTCTCTGCCTCTGAGGCCACTGCTGAGTTCCCGTGCTATCCTCCCTTAGAGGAAATCCGCTATCACGGTGCATCCGCATGGGAGCTACTGTCAATTGGCATTCGGTTTCACTGAGGTCCATAAGGAGCTGGCCCTTTCTGATTTGCCCCTCATTGTAATACACACTTTGCTTCTTCACAGCAGCCAGTACAGAGAGATGTCCAATCCTTCTTTCTTTTCTAGGTTATTCTCTACCAAGGAGGGCAGATCTTTGGTGGTGCACCCCAGTTCCATGGGCGAGTGGGGTTTGCAGGGACAATGCCAACCACCAGTGCCTCCATCTTCATCAACAACACCCAGCTTTCGGACACTGGCACGTACCAGTGTTTGGTCAACAACCTTCCAGACCGAGGTGGCAGGAACATTGGAGTCATTGGACTCACCGTCTTGGGTGTGTGTATTGGGAGTGGGGAGACAAGGGAGTTCTCTATGTGTGTGGTGGGATATGCATTGGGGAACAAGACAGTATGGGTGTTTGTTGGGGGTGACCTGGAAACACTGGGGGTAGGTTGTGAGGTGGGGCTGATGGCTGTACTCGGGGGTATGGGAAGGTATCTTGTGCATGTGTACATATTGGAGGGACAAAGGGCTCTTGGGGCTAGGATGTGAGGTGCTTTGGGGAATGTATTGAGGGATGAGGGTGTCTTGCGGGTAGGTATATTAAAGAGGCCATGACAGTTTCCTACATAACAACAAGAGAATGGAACAGACCTGTGGTTCTTGACTCTGGTTTCCCTCCCCTAAAAGTGGCCTGTACTGAGTGCTTCAGAGTAGGTTGTAGATCCCCCAGTAATTCACTTGGCCAGTGTGCCATTACTGTTTCATGGGGGCAAACGTTTTCCCGTCCTCAGCCCGTAACCAGCATATGCTATGGAGCAGGAGGATTTAATGAAGGAAGGATTTATCATGTGATCCCAGCGAGGGAACTGCAGATGCTCTTCTTCCCAGGCATGGGTCAAATGCAAAGTGGCCAGGACAAAGTTACACTTTCCTTTTTCGTGCCAGAGTCTTAGTGGGGCTCCTGTGTCTGTGACTTCCCTGTCAGTCTCCCCCCTTCCCCATTCCGCCCTTTCACTGCCTTTCAGCTGCACGCTGTTGCTCACATCCGTGACACTGTTTTCTTGGACCTGGGGGCACACTCACAGGCAGCGGGTGAGCAACAAGAACCCAGGACCTTTGTTGGATATGCCTCCTGACAGGCTTTTGCTTTCCCCTCTGCTCTCATTGTAGTTCCTCCTTCCGCTCCGCTCTGCAGAATTCAGGGGTCCCTGGATGTTGGCAGTGATATCACCCTGACCTGCAACTCAGAAGAAGGCATCCCTCGGCCGACATACCTCTGGGAGAAGTTGGACAATGCCCCCAGGCTACCCCCGACTGCCACGCAAGGTGCTCGCTCTATTATCTTCCTCTTCCCCAAGTGGCTAATTTGGCTTGGTTTTGTCTGTGCTGCCAGTGATGACACGACTTATCAAGACTCCCCTGAGTCACTGCACAGTCACTTATTCATAAAGAAGGTACCATTGGGGAATAAAAGGGTGACTTGACAGCTGTAGTGTCTTGGGTGCCCTCTAGTGGCCACTGAAGTGAGCTGTAGCTCACGAAAGCTCATGCTCAAATAAATTGGTTAGTCTCTAAGGTGCCACAAGTCCTCCTTTTCTTTTTGCGGATACAGACTAACACGGCTGTTACTCTGAAACCATTCTCACTATAGTGTTTCTTCATATGGGAAATGCCTCTTGGGCTACAACTGCTCAACAAAAAAAAAATGTGGCCAAAATGTTCACAGGTTACTACTGATTTTGGGGGCCTCACAGATTAAAATGCATTTCAAAGTAAACTCAAATAGCCAAGGACTGGAAATTATGGAAAGGTAGCCTTAGGATCACCCAAAGAATTTTGCAATTTGTTGAATCTGAGGACTTACCCCTATTCCCCAGTGTTGTGCCGAGGGGTGCTGTGCTTCTGGATCAGCTGTCCTCCAGATGTGAAATAAAGCTGGGGCCCTGATCACTTTTGGTTCTGAAAAAATCCCATGGTACCACTTGTGAGACGTAGAAGTTTGTCTTGGTGTACTGGCCAAACGGCAACCCGCCTATTTCTAGTCTTCTACCTTAACTTACTCCAGACTTTCAGTTGGTATGGGATCCTTTCATTTTTGTATAAAACAGGAGTGAGGGGCATTGGCAAAGCTGTATGGAGAGCCCAGGACTGGACTAGCAGAGGGGACTGCAGGGCAGGATTGAATTTTATGGGAAGAGCTGTGTGGTGAAGGTTACACATCCCTTGCTTGTATTTTGCCTGGCTCTCTTCTCATGCACAATATCAGCCCCAAGCTTCATGTAGAAAAATTCATCTATAAAAAGAAAAAGAAACATCTACTGTAAGCTCCTTAAGATCTAATCTGTGTGTGTGCGTGTGTGAGATGCTTCCATCTGAAGGTTATTTCCTAATTTATTTATCTCTTAAGAGTCTCACACCAGAATTCTCTATTTGCTGGATTTGCCTTTTCATGGTTTTCTGGAGAGGTTATGTATAAATCCTTCTTTTTCTTCCTGCTTGTCTAGACCAAGTCCAGGGCACGGTCACCCTCCGGAATATCAGCACTGTGTCGTCAGGTCTTTACCAGTGCGTGGCTTCTAATGCCATTGGAACCAGCACCTGCCTTCTGGACCTGCAAGTCATTGCACGTAAGTACATTCCAATGGGAGGTTTGACCATGCAGTTGAGCTCTGCTCTGGTGACCAATGTAACCATGTATACCCCAAGCCATCACACCTCTACGGGGTAGGATCTTAGTGCCCACGACTGTGGGGATGGAGACCCATCTGGGCCACCATGTTATTCCCTCGCTCCAACCAGTAGAGCTCCAGCTTGCACCCTAACCCTGATTTCTTCCTTTCCTTTTTGTTCCATGTCCCCCACAGCTCATCCCCGGAGTGTTGGCCTGATTGCTGGAGCCGTTGCCACGGGTGCAGTTGTGCTCATTGTTTGCATTGTCTTGGTGGCTGTGGCACTGGTTTACTGGAAGAACAAACACAAGGAGGAAGAAGAGGAGGAGATTCCCAATGAGATAAGGTTGGACTCAGGGCAGACAGACGGCAATGAACCTTGGGTCAGGGCTGGCTCTGAGTGATCTTTACTTCCCCCTGCTGATCCCACTGATGTTCACTGGGGCTGCCAAGAGCACCTGCATCCAGAAAATGGAGGCAAATGATAGAGATAGCAAATTTTGGGATGAGCAGAGGAGGTCTGAATTCTTGTAGGTGTGGCAGCGGGAGTGGGAGATTTTTGCGTACCCTGTCTTTACACAAGGGGGATGGAGGCTGACAGCAGTGGCTATGTGGGGAGAGAGATTTCAAAACCGAAGGGATGAATGTGGGTGTAAGATGAGTGAGGCATCCTATGCCATGGTACCCAACAGCAGTGGGGGAGGGCTCTGGGTAGAGAGAAGAGACTTTGTCCAAGGTTACAGCCCTGTCCCTGGTTAGCGTCCTCGCCCCGCAAACACACAGCTGCTTCCCATGGGATCTTTGCCTCAGTGGCACAATGCTAACAGGTGGGATAATTAATAAGAACTAAGATGAGAGTCATGACGGATGACGTGTGATCAGGCCCTTGGTTACTGCATCCATCACCTGGCAGCTTTGATCACCGCTGCCACTAGAGCTGGGTGAGTAACAAATTTTTTGGTTCGTTAGCAATTATGAAAAAAACCCACCTTGTTTCAGGCCCCCTGCCCACAAAACTGTTTGAAATTTTTACCAAATTTAGAAAATATCATTTTGCGTCAAACAAATCGTTTCATTTTGATTTTGAGCATTTTTACAAGTTTTAAAAATAAAATTAAAGGACATTTTGAAATAAGAATTTCTTTAGAACTCTGATAATGGAACCATTAATTTACCTGAATTTTCTTTTGATGTCGCCCTCCCCACCCCAAAAAAAAAAAACAGACAGTTCAGTGAAATCAACATGAATTCACAAAATGTTTCGGTGTCACCAAATCAGTATTTGTTGCCAAAATATTTTTTTGCGTGAAAAACTGTGCCCTGCTCTGTGGAGGGAGGTCAGGGGCATGAAGGGGTTACAGACAGGACTCTGATCTCCTGCCCTCTGTTTCTAGGGAGGACGACCTGCCACCCAAATGCTCTTCGGCCGTGAAAGCGTTCCATGGTGATGCATCATCCTCAGAGAATGACACCCTTACCTCCTCCAACACCTACAACAGCCGCTACTGGAATGACCCCAAAGCCAATCATGCCTCCAACTCCTTCACCCGCTTCAGCAATAACAACGACGTGCGCCAGCCCTTCTCCCGTTCTGGGAGCACCAACACCCGCCCTGTCTATGCCAATGGAGGCCACCCGTCCCCAGCTCCACCCAAGACGCTGGTGGTGACAGCCAGCACGGCACCTTCCCCACAGGAGGTAGCCAGGAGCAATGGCTCAGTCAGCCGCAAGCCAAGGCCTCAGCACACACGCTCCTATGCCGTGAGCCAGGCGACGTTGGAGCGGATAGGGGCTGTGCCTGTCATGGTGCCAGCCCAGAGCCGGGCGGGCTCCCTGGTGTAGGAAGTGAGAGCAGGTGTAAGGAAAGCAAGAAGCTATCGTACCAGATGGGGTGGAGATCTGGCCAAGAGACCCTCCTCTTTCTCCCTGAAACAGGATGAAGGGGGAGACATGCTTCTCCCTAGTGCCCGCCCCCCTTCACTAGACTTTAACCTACCAATGCGATGGTCCTTTCTTCGCCACGCCGCCCTCAGAATCTCAGGGGGCTCCGCCACACCAGCTGGATCTCACAGATGTGCCAAGGCCAAGGGAGGGGCCCCAAGGGTGCCAGGCCCTTGCAGGGGATGCGCGTTTGTTTCTAATCTCCACCTGATGTGGAGTTTGGCGTTTTTTGATTTCCAAGGGGTGGGCGAGTTGGGTGGGGTTCATGAGGAGAGCCGGAAGGGGCAGGGGAAGGAGGACATCAGCTCTGCTGCTCCCGCGCCCACCGCCAGCCCAAGAACGGGCGATGGAATCAGAGAGGTGAGCGAGGAGATGCTGGCCATGCCAGGCCGATTTCAAAGGGCCAACACAGAGACAGACCCACCAGCCAGAGCAGATGGGGTGGGGGATGGGCTTGGAAGTTCTGTTTATTTATTTCTATTTCCGTCTCTCTCTCCACACCGGACGATTTCCTGCACTAGTTCTAGATGCTTCCGGAGCCCCATTTGCCTCCTTGGAAACTGCTGCCATCGGGGCCTCGTTCCCCAAAAAGCCGCTTGGAAGGAGGCTGTGCGGCTGCTGCAGAGGGAGTTTTCTCAGAGGTGTAAAGGAATCGCGTGGGGTAGGAAGCAGCAGGCAGCTCCTGCCGGGCTGGCCAAAAGTCTCCGTGGCTGAAGAGCCGCGCTGTTTCTGGGCGTGTGGCTTAAATTCCCAATGAGCTGGGCTTAGCTTTGGCTTTTGCATGGCAGGGTATCCCTACCGGGCTGTTTTGGGGCTGTCCTGCATGGTCCTAGCACGGTGCTTGTCGAACTGGGGGGGCGGGAGGGGCCCTGGCACTGAGGCACCATATTTATTCCTCTCTTGCTGGATGCTGGGGTTGTCGGGGTTTGGTTTTAAATACTGCTCTTTAGAAAGAGTGAAAGCAGGGGGCTTGTGGAGGAGCCAGGCCTATGGGGCGGGTGTTCTAGCTATCTGCTCTGTTCCCTCCATGCCATGTGGACAGGTCTCTGGGGCGCCTCACACTGGCAGATGTGCATGGTGCTCTGTTGTCTCCAGGCCACACCTCACATACAGCCAAGTTTTTCTCTTGTGACTAAATAGCCTTAATCAAAGCTGAGGGTCTAAACCATTTGAGGGTCCTGCTGTTACAAGGGGGCTGGAGCCCAAGGGGGCTGGAGCCTGCTGCCTCAAGGAGGGTGGAGCCACATCCTGACATCCACAGGCATCTCCTTCATAATGCTGACACTGACATACTTAAAGGGACCCCCCACACACACTAAAGCACCAGGGGCTGCCCCTTGGCCCTAGGAAAGGGAGGCTGCTGTCCTTATCCCTGACCCTACATTGGAAGAGGAAGCTGTAAAATTTATCACTATCATCCTCTTCCTCCTCCCCTGCTTTTCCTTCCATATGGCACAGATGCTGCAGGGGCCATCTCTTTCATGATCACACAGACACTGTTGGGAGGCTCCTGGACTCCATATGAGCACAGCCATTGCACTGAGGGCTGCATGGGTTTGAAGCTTGGCTGTGATTTTGTGCCTTCTTTGCTTAAAGAAAAACAAAAACCAATCACCCCATTTGCAACCACCACCCCCCAACTCTGTCCACAGATATTGCAAAGCTCCCAGGCAGACGGCTGCTTGGTTTACACACCTTTCACAGGGAGCAATCTCTTTCCTACTGTGCTGTCTGTCTCTCCCTTGACTGCTTGGAGGGGGAGAGCAGCTTTCAAAATCCTAATGTGAAAAAACAGATTCTCTCTGCTTTTGCAACAACTCCTCTGTGACATTTAAAGGGATGCTGCCCCTTGGCAGGGGTTGGGAAAACTCTTCGGGTTCTACCCTTCATGAGACTGTTCACTCCTCTTTCTTTATTCTTTCTAATCGTCTAAAATTCAATAAAATTTTATTCATATAAAAAGGGAACTTTTTTTGCTGGCTTCTTTCTTTCACCCTAGTTCTTTACATTTCTATCTGCTATTGTTGAAATTCTCCCCTGAAGGTGACCTGCCATGACCACATGACAATTCTTGCCCCTTATTAGTGCATTCATTGGTAACAAACACTTTAGTTAAGGTTGAAGAATGGCTTCAGTTATAGCCTCCTGGTTTTGCTTGCTCATAGCTCTCTGACACATTCTCCCTGGGGATGTAATTTACCAAGCCTGTGCACTCCCTCTCTCGGCCCAAAGGTGAGTTTTATTTTCTTGCTGGTCAGAGGGAAATAGCTTGTGCTGAGTTGTGTTAATGGGAAAAAGGGTTTTAAAAATCATCACATCTTTTCTCACACGTATTGCCGCACAGCTGATCTTCATAACCTGAAACGTGGCATGTTCCTAGTCCTTACTGAGACTGACTAAGGGCCCGAGCCAGAAACTTCCACTGACTTCAAAGGGCTTTAGATCAGGCCTCAAGTTTGATGTTGGGGGAAAACCTGTTCGGAAATTAACTAAAGTTCAGACCATGTGAACCAGGCATGGGAAATATTCACTGCCATAGAGTATGAGGTTTTCTGCTTTCAATACATGCCGATTGTAGCCAACTGGTACCTGTTAACTTGCTCAGTGCAGGGTGTAGCTATCTCAGCATTGTTGCTCTGCTACATTCTGTTTTGGCTTCCCTATTTTTTTCCTTAAAAAACCAATTCATAAAACTGAATTCAGTAGAGTAAGAGTAAGGGTTGTGACAGGGAAAGGCCAGATGGCTACAGGAGAGTGATTTTTTTTTTTTTTTGGAAGCAAAAAAGGTATTTTTTTATTTGCATAACACACTTACAAAACAAAACAACAGCATATGCAATGTGTAACACAGCAACCAATCACAATTGTTTTCTCATTAGCTTCAGGGGAGGGAAGTGTTCAAGCTTGCCTGGGCCCAGAGCCGGGGGGCTTCCTCGACTCTCGTGGTCTTCCACCCTTCCAAGTTACCTGGTTGTCCAGAGCGAGGGGGCTTCATCAACTCTTAAGGTCTGCCACCCCCTCGAGTTACCTGGCGCCACGCCCGAGTGTCACCAACAATTCCCTCCTCTGAAAGCACCCAACAAAAGGGGCAGGCTGTGGGGTGAACAACCCGGGGGGGGGGCACGTGCACCCACATGTGAAAGGACCCCTCTAAGGTGGTGGTGTCCACAGCAGCAATGGCTGGGGTCCTTTACTCTCTCCCCCAATCAAAGGGTCAAAACAAAGGGAGCCGGATGGGGACACCGAGCAGAGAGCCTCAGACAGTGCCCACCGGTCCTCAAAAGCATCAAGGGAGTCAGTGGACGCCGCCCAGAGGAACTCCACCCAGATACGTGAACGGACTGAGGATCGGAAAACGGCCCCACAGTCACAGGAAACTCCATCAGCCAACCTCCTCTCTCTAGTTTTATAGATGGCCGTTTTAGCCGGGGCCAGGAGGAGGTTAACTAGAGATCCCGCGACTTTGTGAGGCCACGGATGGGGAGTGCATAAATAAAAAGGTGAGGGGAAAAATGCAACCAAAAATGTAATAAAAGATTTGTTAGGAGCCGGAACAGGGGCTGCAGCCTGGCGCACTCCAAATATACGTGTGCCAGGGTTTCCCTCACACCGCAAAAGGGACAAGTATCTGGGATGGGGGTGAACCACGCCAAGTACGTGCCCGTGCTCACAGCTCCATGAAGGAGCTGCCAACTGATGTTCCTGATGGGCCTCGGAACCAAGGTGGAATATAGGCTGGCCCACCAGGGCTGCTCACCCTCCAAAGGTGGCAGAAGCTTTCGCCACTTTGTGCTGGGGCGGGACACTAGGGTGAGGGTGTGAAGGGTGTGGAACACGAGTGTGTATAGATGTTTCCTTGGCGCGGTTTGGCAGCGTACCGGCTGCAGTTCATGCAGCCGGCTCGCCGTAAACGGGTGTGGGGGGTTGATTGGGTCTACGAGCAGGGATCCAATTAAATGGTCCAGCGGGCCTGGGGTAGAGGGTGGGCGGGGCGTGCCCTCGAGCAGGACCCAATCGAGGTAAGCTCTAGCAGCGGGTGGCAAAGCGGCCTTCACGTCCTGAAGTACGTGCAGGGGGGTACGAGGGCTGGAGAGCCCCATGCGCCGAATGAGCATCAGAGGATCCAGCCAGTCTCCCCGGTCGTAGTCCAGGAGGTGTCCGACTCTCGTGACTTCTGCCAGGATCAAACTCTGGTGCACCGAGTGGGACTCCGCCACCTGCACACGGAGCTGGGGGTTGTGTAGCAGGGGCTCCGCGAGGAGATCTGCCCCCTCGGTGGCTGCCACGGACCTGGTCATTAAAAACAGTTTCCAAGTCCGGAGGAGGTCCTGGTAGAAGACCAGCAGCCCGGAGAGGTCTCGCGGAAAACCTCCCGGACAGAGATAAAAGAGCTGCCGGTCATATCAGAGCCCTCGGAAGTGGCACAGGAAGGCATGGGCCAATATGCTCCAGGCCGAACTGCCTGCACTATAAAGGAGCCTCTGTAGGGCCTGGAGGCGGAAGATGCGGACCTGAGTGTGCAGACACTTCAGGCCCTGTCCTCCTTCCTTCAGGGGTAGATGAAGAACCCCTACAGGGGCCCAGTGCATTCCTGACCAAAAGAACCCTAGAATCGATGTCCGGAGGTTGGTCAGGAAACCCAGGGCCGGGACCAGGGTGTTGAGCCGGTACCAGAACATGGACAGGACTAGTTGATTAAGCACAAGCGCTTTCCCTCGGAGGGAGAGACATCAGCGTACTCCCGTCCATTTCCGGAGCTGCTCTATCACCCCACCCTCTAAGTTTTCCCAGTTCTCCGGTGGAGAGGGATGCGTGGCAGAAAGGTAAACGCCGAGGTAGAGCAGCGGACCCGCGCTCCACCGGATGGTCTGAAGCACAGGTGGGAAGGAGCTCGCCTGCTGCCAGTCTCCTACCGCCAAGCCAGAGCTCTTGACCCAGTTGACCCGGGCGGAGGAGGCTGCCGAATAGATGGCCTGGCAAGCCTCCACCCGTGCCAAGTCACCTGAGTCCTGGAGCATGAGGAGCATGTCATCAGCGTACACCGACAGGACCAGCAGCAGCTCCGGCTCCCGCAGCACCAACCCTGTCAACCTCCTGCGGAGGAGACAGAGGAAGGGCTCGATCACCAGAGCATACAGCTGGCCCGAGAGGGGGCACCCCTGCCGTACTCCTCACCTGAAGTTGACCGGTTCGGTCAGGGTCCAGTTGAGCTTAACCAGACACTCTGTGGAAGCGTACAGCACCCGGAGAAAACCCACAAACTGGGGTCTGAAGCCAAATGCCTGCAGAGTGCTCAAGAGGTACCCATGGTCCACTCTATTGAAAGCCTTCTCCTGATCTAGGGACAGGAGGGCGAACGACAGACCGTCTCTACGCCCAAGTTCCAAAAGGTCCCAAACCAGAAATAGGTTCTTAAAGATACTGTGGTCCGGGACGGTGTAGGTCTGGTCTGGGTGGATCACGTCCGCCAGCACAGACCTTAGCCGCAGCGAGATTGCTTCCGCTACGATTTTGTAGTCCGTGCTGAGGAGCAAGACGGGACGCCAATTTTGTAAATCGCGGCGGTCCCCCTTCTTCGGCAGTAAGGCAAGCACAGTTCGCCTGCACGAAAGAGGGAGGACCCCACGAGACTCGGCCCAGACGGTGACTAGGTCTGGGCCGAGGTCATCCCAAAACACACGGTAGAACTCCACGGTCAGCCCGTCCATGCCTGGAGACTTATTAGTGGGCATACGACGGAGGGCTTCCGAGAACTCGGCCAGAGTGAGAGGCAACTCTAGCCGGTCTCGGTCACTCGCTCTGACCATAGGGAGCTCCTCCCAGAGCACTCTGCAAGTGCCAGGGTAGGTCGGATCCAAGGAGAAAAGACTTGCGTAGAAGGCTCGGGCCCTTCTGCACATCTCCACCGGTTCCGTGAGGGGGGTGCCGCCTTCTGCCAGGAGGCAGGTGACGTGTTTCTTGGACCCCCTCGTTTTCTTCAGGGCATAGAAGAAGCGGGAGCCGCAATCCATCTCTTGAAGGAGGCAGATGCGGGATCGAACAAAGGCACCCCAGGCCCGATGGTCCTCGAGGGCCCGGAGCTCCTCCCGCTTCTCCCGGCACGCTCCGCAGAGGAGCGGGTCCTCGGGGCTGGCGGCCAAATGCCTCTCCAGCTCTAAGACCTCCCGTTCCAACTGCTCTATCACCGCATTTCTCCGTCGGCTAGTGCCCCGGGTGTAGTCGCAGCAGAAAAGCGCCCATCATCCCACCATCCCACCATCCCCACCATCGCCGCGCCGAGGGAAAGGCACACCGCTGCCCTCGCCAAGCCAGCCAGAATTCCCGGAAGGATGTCACGAAGCCCTCATCCTCCAACAGGTTGTTGTTAAAATGCCAGTAGGCCGGCCCCGGCCTCTCCGCACAGAGGGAGGCTGTCTCAGTGGCTAGATGATGGTCAGAAAATGGGGCCAGCCGAATGCTGGAGGAGTGGGCTCGTGAGAGATGGAAGCGTGATAAATAAATGTGGTCCAACTGGGAGTGGCTCGACCGATGGGCTTCCACCTGGACAAAGGTGAACATGGAAGTGTCATCCGGGTGGTGGTCGTGCCAGATGTCCACTAGGGAGTGATGTTCAACTATCTCCTGAGCGGTCCTGTTCCTCGAGGGTGGTATTAAAATCCCCTCCCAGGACCAGGCACTCGTGAGAATCTAAGGTGCCGAGGAAGGCGGACGCCCGCTGGTAGAATTGCAGCCACTCCGGGCCCAATGTCAGGGCATAGACGTTAACAAGGTTAACCACGAGCCCCTCCATACGGACCCGGAGATGCAGCAGGCGACCCGGCACGGCCTCGGTGACTCCTAGCACCTCGGGCCGTACGTCGGGGGAGAACAGGGTCACCACTCCAGCCTGTGAAACCGTGGCATGGCTAAAGTAGACCCTGTCCCCCCACTCCAGCCGTCAACTTCCTTTGGCGGTCGGGTCCGTATGGGTCTCCTGCAGGAAAACCACAGAGTACCCTCCCTCCTGAAGGAAGGAGAGCACCTGGGACCTGCTGAGAGCCATCCTACAACCACGGGTGTTCAACGTTGCGATGGTGAGCGGTATCATGGGGAGGGTCGGGGGGGTCCTCACTGGCAGGGACGCTCGCATCTCCCAGCGGGCCGCGCAGCAGTCCGTGACCCATCCCGTAGGTGAGTAATTGTTCACGGAAGATGCGGACCCGCCAGTAGGCTGCAGCATCCTGCTTCCCCATCACTTTACCTTCCCCCATGAGGGCCCTTGTGGCCCGGAGGATTTGAGAAAAGTCCCCCCATCGCTGGAGAGCAAGTTGTACCTTGTTGCGGGAGCCATGGACATCCTCTAAAAACTTCCGCAGCTCTCCTCGCAGCTCATGGAGGGGTGGGGTTATGGTTTCCTGGTTGTTCCCCAGTGGGGCCCTTGGTGCAGCCCGTGGTCCACTAAAACGGATAAGTAGGGTGCAGACTCCCGACGGGGTGCTTGATGGGCTGGAGCTTCTAGGCCCGCCTCAAGGGGGCGGTGGAGGGAAAATAGCAGCTCCTAATGGGTCGGGGCAGGAGAACACAAAGGCCGCTCACTGGGGGTCATCAGTTGGGAAAGGGAAGGAGACAGCCCCGGGGGCAGCAATGACATTGCAGGAGGTAAATTGGATAGGGGTAGGGGCAGGGACAGAGGCGAGGTTCTGGGTTTCAGGAGGCAAGCAGCTGGATGGTGGCACCTCCCGATCAGGCTCAAGGGTTAAGGAGGTGGGGAGGGAGCTCTCAGTGACACTGGGCGCGCGCTCTGTGGTGGATTTAGTGGCCACAGCATCAGGAGGTGGATTATCTTCTGTAGCGCCCCCGCCTGGGAAGGAAGTCGATTGCTCCGCACCAACGGGGGGTGCCCTGGCGACTCGTGTCCCGGCCGCGTGGCGCCGGCTGTCACCTGAGCAGGCTCGGTGGTCGTCAGCTGGGTGCCATCAGCAGCTGGGTCGGTGGAGGAGTCCAGGGGCTCCTCGGAGGTGGGAGCGGAAGCAGCAGTTAAGGGGAGGGAGCATGGGGAAAAGAGAGGTGGAGTGAGGTCGCCCAGATCGAGATTTGCTGGCAAAAGATCGTCCTCCCCCTGGGCGACTGGGATCAGATCTAAGGCCTCGATCTCCTCAAACATGGAGGAGAGGACACTTTCCGCCGCCCCGGGGTTCTCCCCGCCAGCACCCGCCACGATGGTTGCCTCGGGGTTCACGGGGGCTTCGGGCAATGTCAGGACAGAAGGGGCTTCCTTGAGGGTCTCGGAGGGGAGGGTCTCCCGTGGAGGGGAGACACTACCCTCCGGTGCTGCTACGTCTTTCCCGGCTGACACCGGTGGATGGGACACACTCGTGGGCAAAGCGGAAGGTTCAGCATCGGTGCCCCCCTTCCTGGTCTTCCGGGGGGCCTCTGCCTCGGGTAGATGAGGCGGAGCTCGAGCCTTCCGTTTGCCTCACTTCCCCTGGACTAGGGCCCAGCCCTCCATGGCATCATCTGGGGGCTGGTTAGCAGGGGTCGTATCAGGGGGTAAAGGCGATGGCTCAGGGACCTGGGGGGGGGGAACGGTGGGGCAGCATAAGGGAGGGAGGATTCTCCCTGGGGCAGGCTCTCTCCCATGCCTGGTGGTATCTCTGCCACACCCTCCTCCATAGGCCCTGCCAGATTGTCAGCAGCGAGGGCGGGGCTCTCCCACTCGTCTGGGCATTGTAGGGGAGGTGCCCCTTGGGCCTGAGCGGGAGTAGCGGTGGTCCAAAGAGGAGGGGGGGGCGGGTTCGGGTACCGGGTGGCCAGGGGCGTCAGCGATGATGGGGCCGATGTCTTGCTGGGTCGCGGGGATCCCAGGTGCCTCTCCTTGCCAGGCTAAGGGGCAGTCCCTCCGGACATGCCCTGACGCCCGGCAAAGGTAGCACCGGGCTTCCCCTGTGGAGAAATACACTCGGTAACGGGCCCCCTGGTGGGGGACAAGGAAGGACCCTTCGAGGGCCTCTCCATCACGCGCTGCCGACTGCAGTAAAAGTTGCACTTGCTGGCGGAAGGAAAAAATGTGATGGAGGGTGGGGTCCTTGCAGCCCAACCGGAGAGAGCTGGTGACAGAAACAGGTTTCCCCAGGGTGAAAAGTGCAGGTAACAGGGCAGCATTGGGGAGAAAAGGAGGGACAGGGGTCAGGACCAGGCAGACGCCCAGGTCCCCTCGTGGTTCTAGGGGGACAAACACCCCCCCCACCGCCAGGCCCCTCTCCACTGCTTCCTGGGCCGCAGCCTCTGATGCTAAGAAGAAGACGACCTTCCCGTACATTTTGGAGGCCGCCACAATGGCCGAAGGCCCCACCACCCTCGCCAACGGCCGCACGTAGGTCTCCACGTGGGGCGAGGCAGGCACCAGGAGGCATCGGACACCATGCTTCCTTGTCATGGTGGGAAAGAGGCCCCGGCCGCTATTGATGGTGGCGTAGGTGGTGGGCGGGAGAGATGACGAGGCGGCAGGCGGGGGGGCTGCCGCCGCCCGGGCATACGTCCTGGGGGCTGAGGGAGGGACATCCGCAGAGGTGGTGGAGGGGACAGCAGGGGAGGACGCCGTGGTCAGTGGCGAGGCCGCAGCAGTAGGGGTGGCCCCTGCCACGGAGGGCCTGGTGGTTTTAGTGGGGCCCTTCCCCTTCTTCTTGCCCTGGCCTTTCTCGCCGGCGGGGGGGGGCTCCCCTAGAGTCTGTGGTGGCGATGGGTATGGCAGTGGCGGAGGTCACCCCCGGTGCCTTCCATTGCCGATGCCCCAGTGGGGACAGTGGCAGGTAATTAACAGGAGTTGGGGTCAGGTAGAAAGGGGCAAGCTGTGGGGTGGACAATTTGGGGGGGGGGCACGTGAACCACTGTACGCTTGTCCAGAGAGTCCTGTTTGGTTGGCTGGTGGTTCTGGCCCACACGGTGGAATCAGGGCGAGCAGCTGAATCCAAAGGTAGATATTAGACAGCAGCAAAGATGGTGGAGTGGGAGGGTGAAGATTGTAGCGTGGGGGTTGGGAGGACACAGATGGATCGGGGGGCAGCTCCGTGCCACACCACCTGTGTCCCTACAAACACAGTTAAGACACAGTCAAGGCCTCCCCCCACACGAGAGCACAGTTCAAAAGTTACTTAGTCTTAGGCCCCCTCCACGGCGATTTGTAGATTCCCCGGGCGGTGTTCCTCTGGTAGACGGCTTTTTCTCTGTCTGTTCTGGGCTTTCTTTTTTGCATTCCAGAAATGCCGGAGCAAGTGATAAGAGTCTCTTGACCGGAGACAGGTCCGCAAATACACAGCAAGCGGCTGGGTCCGGGGGCTGGGTCCTTCCACTCCCCCCCTCCAGGGAAGCGGGCCGGCAGGCCCCCCCTCTCTCCCGGGGGGGGGGGTTTCAACTGGAGCGGCAGCAGCGTCCGAAGGTGGGTGGGTGGGTGGGGGGGCTAACAGCCGGCCGGCAGCTGGCCAGCACTCTAGCAACAGCAGCGAAAGAAAAAAAAACAACAAAAAGAAAAGAAGGGGCAGGGGAGCGTCTGGCCGGGTAGAGGGCGGAAGCCGAAAGCAGGGGCAAAAAGCAAGGAAAGCCCAGGCCAGAGGGTAGCAGCAGGAGAGCAGGCTAAGTATGTCCCTTTTCCCTGGGTAAGGTAACAGGGAAGGCTTTTTTTTTTTTTTTTTTAAAACAGAAAAGAATTTTATTGTAACACTTGCAAAGAGTTACCAAGAAAACAAAACAAACTATGCAACAAAACAATGCAAACAGAAGGTATAACACAGCAGCTTTCAGGAGGGAGAAGTGTTCAGGCTAGCCTGGGCCCAGAGCGGGGAGGCTTCCTCGACACTCGTGGTCTTCCACCCTCCTGAGTTACCTGGTGGCCTAGAGCTGGGGGGGCTTCCTCGACACGCGTGGTCTTCTACCCCCTCGAGTTACCTAGTGCCGCGCCCAGTGTCAACAATTATCCCTCTCCTGAGAGTGCCCGGCAAGATAGGCACGGCTGGGGGGTGGGCCGTTTGGGGGTGGGGGAGTAGACACCCATGTATTATAGGACCCCTCCTAGATGACAGTAATGATGGTATCCACAGCGGCAACGGCTGGGGCTGGCGTCTCTTGCTCTTCCCCTCAATCAAAGGGTCAGACGGAGGGAACCTGATGGGGTCACCGAGCAGAGAACCCCAGACAGCGCCCACCGCTCCGCGAAGGTGTCAAGAGAGTCGGTGGATGCCGCCCAGAGGAACTCCGCCCGGATACGTGAATGTACTGAGGATCGGAAAAAGGACCTACAATCGCAGGACGTTTCATGGGCCAACCTCCTCTCTCTGGTTTTAAAAATGGCTGTTTTAGCCAAGGCTAGGAGGAGGTTAACCAGGAGATCCTGCGATTTTGTGGGGCCACGGATGGGGAGTGTATAAATAAAGAGGTGAGGGGAGAAATGAAGCCAAAAGCACAATAGAATATTTGTGAGGAGCCGGAAAAGGGGCTGCAATCTGGCACACTCTAAATATACATGCGCCAGGGTTTCCCTCCCATTACAAAAAGGGCAAGTATCCGGGATGGGGGTAAACCGTGTCAAAAACACGCCCGTGCTCACAGCTCCGTGAAGAAGCTGCCAACTGATGTCCCGATGGGCCTCGGGACCGAGATGGAGTACAGACTGGCCCACAGAGGTTGCTCACCCTCCAAAGGTGGCAGGAGGTCCCGCCATTTTGTATCGGGGAGGGAGACCAGGGTGTGGGCATGAAGGGTGTGAAACGTGAGTGTATACAAATATTTCCAGGTTTCAGAGTAACAGCCGTGTTAGTCTGTATTCGTAAAAAGAAAAGGAGTACTTGTGGCACCTTAGAGACTAACCAGTTTATTTGAGCATGAGCTTTCGTGAGCTACAGCTCACTTCATCGGATGCATAGCATATCGTGGAAACTGCAGAAGACATTATATACACACAGAGACCATGAAACAAAACTTCCTCCCACCCCACTCTCCTGTTGGTAACAGCTTATCTAAAGTGATCATCAAGTAGAGCCATTTCCAGCACAAATCCAGGTTTTCTCACCCTTCCCCTCCTCCACCCCCCCAGCACACACACACACACACACACAAACTCACTCTCCTGCTGGTAATAGCCCATCCCTCTTTGAAACCTCTCTTTATAATGCGCATGATAATCAAGGTGGGTTATTTCCAGCACTAATCCAGGTTTTCTCACCCCCCCCACACACACAACCCCCCCTCCAAAAACCACACACACAAACTCACTCTTCTGCTGGCAATAGCTCATCTTACAATGTGCACAGCAATAATCCAAGTTTAACCAGAACGTCTTGGGGGGGGGTTTGTAGGAAAAAAACAAGGGGAGATAGGCTACCTTGTACCTCTGCCATGTACATTGGTCAAACTGGACAGTCTCTACGTAAAAGAATAAATGGACACAAATCAGATGTCAAGAATTATAACATTCATAAACCAGTCGGAGAACACTTCAATCTCTCTGGTCACGCAATCACAGACATGAGGGTCGCTATCTTAAAGCAAAAAAACTTCAAATCCAGACTCCAGCCAGAAACTGCTGAATTGGAATTCATTTGCAAATTGGATACTATTAATTTGGGCTTGAATAGAGACTGGGAGTGGCTAAGTCATTATGCAAGGTAGCCTATCTCCCCTTGTTTTTTTCCTACAAACCCCCCCCCCCCCAAGACGTTCTGGTTAAACTTGGATTATTGCTGTGCACATTGTAAGATGAGCTATTGCCAGCAGGAGAGTGAGTTTGTGTGTGTGGTTTTTGGAGGGGGGGGTGTGGGGGCGGGGGGTGAGAAAACCTGGATTAGTGCTGGAAATGACCCACCTTGATTATCATGCGCATTATAAAGAGAGGTTTCAAAGAGGGATGGGCTATTACAAACTCACTCTCCTGCTGGTATGTGTGTGTGTGTGCTGGAGGGGGGGGGGAAGGGTGAGAAAACCTGGATTTGTGCTGGAAATGGCTCTACTTGATGATCACTTTAGATAAGCTGTTACCAACAGGAGAGTGGGGTGGGAGGAAGTTTTGTTTCATGGTCTCTGTGTGTATATAATGTCTTCTGCAGTTTCCACGATATGCTATGCATCCGATGAAGTGAGCTGTAGCTCACGAAAGCTCATGCTCAAATAAACTGGTTAGTCTCTAAGGTGCCACAAGTACTCCTTTTCTTTTTACAAATATTTCCGTGGTGCAATTTGAAAACTGACCGGCTGCAGTTCATGCAGCCGGCTTGCAGTGAAAGGGTGAGGGGTTTGTCGGGATCGGCAGGGTAGGGGCCCAATGAAAAGGTCCGGGGGGCCTGGGGTAGAGGATGGGGGGGGTGCGCCTTCGCGCAAGGCTCGGTTGACATAAGCCCGAGCAGCAGGGGTCCAGGAGGCCTTCACCTCCTGAAGTACGCGCCCGGGGGTACGAGGGCTGGAGAGCCCCATGCGCCGAGTGAGCGTCAGGGGATCCAGGCAGTCTCTCCGGTCGTAGTCCAGGAGGTCTCCGACCCTCGTGACTTCCGCCAGGACCAACCTCTGGCGCACCAAGTGGGACTCCCCCACCTGCACACGGAGTTGGGGATTGTGTAGCAGGGGCTCCGTGAGGAGATCTGCTCCCATGGTGGCCGCCATGGACCTGGTCATTAGAAACAGTTTCCAGGTCCGGAGGAGGTCCTGGTAGAAGACCGGCAGCCCGGAGAGGTCTCGCAGAAAACCTCTCGAACAGAAATAAAAGAGCTGCCGGTCGTATCGGAGCCCTTGGAAGCGGCGCAGGAAGGCATGCGCCAATATGCTCCACGTCGAACTACCTGCACTGTAAAGGAGCCTCTGCAGGGCCTGGAGGCGGAAAACGCGGACCTGAGTGTACAGACACTTCAGGCCCTGCCCTCCTTCCTTCAGGGGTAAATGAAGAACTCCAACAGGGGCCCAGTGCATTCCCGACCAAAAGAACTCTAGAATCAATCTCCGGAGGTGGGTCAGGAAACCCGGGGCCGGGGCCAGGGTGTTGAGCCGGTACCAGAGCGTGGACAGGACTAGTTGGTTAAGCACCAGTGCTCTCCCTCGGAGGGAGAGACATCGGAGTAGCCTCGTCCATTTCCGGATCCGCTCTATCACCCCGCCCTCTAAATTTTGCCAGTATAAACGCCGAGATAGAGCAGTGGACCCGCGCTCCACCGGATGGTCTGAAGCGCGGGTGGGAGGGAGCTTACCTGCCGCCAGTCCCCCACCGCCAAGCCAGAGCTCTTGACCCAGTTGACTCGGGTGGAGGAGGCTGCCGAATAGATGGCCTGGCATGCCTCCACTCGCGCCAAGTGGCCTGGGTCCTGGACCACGAGGAATACGTCATCGGCGTACGCCAACAGGACCAGCCACAGCTCCGGCTCCCACAGCACCAACCCTGTCAACCTCCTGTGGAGGAGACAGAGGAAAGGCTCGATCGCCAGAGCGTACAGCTGGCCCGAGAGGGGGCACCCCTGCCGCACTCCTCGCCCGAAGCTGACCGGTTCGGTCAGGGTCCAGTTGAGCCTAACCAAACACTCCGCGGAGGCATACAGCACCCAGAGAAAACTCACAAACGGAGGTCCAAATCCAAACGCCTGCAGAGTGCTCAGGAGGTACCCATGGTCTACTCTATCGAACGCCTTCTCCTGATCAAGAGGCAGGAGAGCGAATGACAGACCATCTCTCCGCCCGAGTTCCAGAAGGTCTTGGACTAGAAATAGGTTGTCAAAAATGCTGCGACCCGGGACAGTATAGGTCTGGTCTGGGTGGATCATGTCTGCCATCACGGACCCTAGCCACAGGGAGATTGCTTTCGCTACGATTTTGGAATTCATGCTAAGGAGTGAGACGGGACGCCAGTTTTGTAAATCGCGGAGGTCCCCCTTCTTCAGCAACAAGGCAAGCACCGCTCGCCTGCACGACAGAGGGAGGACCCCGCCCTGCAAGGACTCAGCCCAGACAGTGACTAGGTCTGGGCCGAGGATGTCCCAGAACGCGCGGTAAAACTCCACAGTCAGCCCGTCCATGCCCGGAGATTTATTGGTGGGCATGCGACGGAGGGCTTCCGAGAACTCGGCCAGGGTGAGAGACAGCTCTAGCTGGTCTCGGTCGCCCACGCTGACTGTGGGGAGTTCCTCCCAGAGCACCCCGCAAGCGCCAGGATCGGTCGGATCCGGAGAGAAAAGGCTTGTGTAGAAGTCACGGGCCCTCCCACACATCTCCTCTGGATCTGTGAGGGGGGTGCCGTCTTCCGCTAGAAGGCAGGTGACGTGTTTCTTGGCCCCCCTCGTTTTCTCCAGGGCATAGAAGAAGCGGGAGCCGCGGTCCATCTCCCGAAGGAGGCGGATGCGGGACCGGATGAAGGCACCTCGGGCCCGGTGGTCCTCGAGGGCCCGAAGCTCCTCCCGCTTCTCCCGGCACGCTCCGCAGAGGGACGGGTCCTCGGGGTTGGCGGCCAGGCGCCTCTCCATCTCTAAGACCTCCCGTTCCAACTGCTCTATCGCCGCATTTCTCCGTCGGCTGGTGCCCCGAGTGTAGTCACGGCAGAAGAGCTTGGCGCGCACCTTCCCTAGATCCCACCATCGCCGCACCAAGGGAAAGGCACGCCACTGCTCTCGCCAGGCCAGCCAAAACTCCCAGAAGGACGTCACGAAGCCCTCATCCTCCAACAGGCTGTTGTTAAAGTGCCAATAGGCCGGCCCCGGTCTCTCTGCACGGAGGGAGACTGTTATGGTAACTAAATGATGGTCGGAGAAAGGGGCCGGCCGAATGGTGGAGGAGTGGGCCTGTGAAAGATGGAAACGGGATAAGTAAATACGGTCCAACCGAGAGTGGTGTGACCGATGGGCCTCCACCCAGACAAAAGTGAACGTGGAAGTGTCATCTGGGTGGTGGTCACGCCAGACGTCCACTAGGGAGTGATGTTCGACTATTCCTCGCAGAATGTTCGCGGCGGCTGGGCTCGGCTCGGCCCCTGAGCGGTCCTGTTCCTCGAGGGTGGTGTTAAAGTCCCCTCCCAGGACCAGGCACTCGTGCGAATCTAGGGTGCCGAGAAAGTCGGACACCCGCTGGTAGAATTGTGGCCGCTTTGGGCTCGTTTGCGGGGCATAGATGTTAACAAGATTGACCACGAGCCCCTCCATACGGACTCGAAGGTGCAGCAGGTGGCCCGGCACGACCTCAGTGACCCCTAGCACCTCGGGCCATAGGGTGGGGGACAACAGGGTCGCCACTCCAGCTAGCCAAGTTGTGAAGTGGCTAAAGTATACCCCGTCCCCCCACTCCAGCCGCCACCTGTCCTCGACGGTCGGGTCCGTATGGGTCTCCTGCAGGAAAGCTAAAGCTCTTACCCCTTCCCAAAGGTAAGAGAGTACCTGGGACCTGCGGAGAGCCATCCTACAGCCCCTGGTGTTCAAGGTTGCAATAATAAGAGGCGTCATGCGGAGGGCTCGGGGTTTCTCAGTGGTGGGGGTATTCGTGGCCCCCGGCGGGTTGCGCAGCAACCCGTGACCCATCCCGTGGATGAGTAGATCTTTCTGGAAGCCACGGGCCCGCTCGTAGGCCGCAGCACCGCGCTTTCCTTGCCCTCTGCCCTCCTTTATAAGGGCCCTTGTGGCCTGAAAAATTTGATCAAAGTCCCCCCATAGCTGGAGAGCCAGCTGTACCCTATTGCGGGCGCCACGGGTGTGTTCTAAGAACTTCCGTAGTGCATGCCGCAGCTCATGGGGGGGTGGGGTTACGATTTCTGGGGTATTCCCTGGTGGGGCTCTTAATACAGCCTCGTGGTCCGCTAAGGCGGGTAGGCAGGGTGCGGACCACTGATGGGGCGTCTGACAGGCTGGAGTTATTAAATCCATTTCACACCTTGGCGTGGAAGGGGATGGCAGGGGAAAAATTGCAACTCCTAATGGGTCGCGACTAGAAAGTGCAAAGACTGCTCCCTGGGGGGAATCTGCAAAAGGTATGGAAAAAAAATAACCCCAGGGGCGGCAATAGCATTGCAGGAGGAGGTAAACTGGGCAGGGACAGGGGTGGGGGCAGGGGCAGAGGTAAGGCTCTGGGGTTCAGGAGGCAAGCAGCTAAAGGAAGGTGCCTCCTGAGCAGAATCAAGGGTTAAGGGGTAAGGGAGGGGGCTCCCAGTGATGCTAGGTGCTGGCTCCGTGGTGGTCTTGGCGGCCATGGCATCAGGTGGTGGACCATCTTCTGCAGGGTGCTTGCCCGGGAAGGCAATTAGGGGGAGGGAGCATGGGGAAAGGGGGACTGGGGTAAGGTTGCCCAGCTCGAGGCCAGCCGGCAGTAGATCATCCTCTCCCTGGGTGACCGGGGTCAAATCTAGGGCCTCAATCTCCGCATACATGGAGGAGAGGCCAACTCCTGCTACCCCGGGGGCCTCTCCTCTAGGGCCCGCCTCAACGGTCGCCTCGGGGTTCGCAGGGGGTTCGGGTGGTATCCGGGCAGAAGGGGCGTCCTCAGGGGTCTCGGAGGGGAGGGTCTCCTGTGGAGGGGGGATTCTGCCCTCCAATGCCAGTCTGTCTTCCCCTCCCGACACCAGCGGATGGATCTCACTCATGGCCGAAGCAGAAGGTTCAAAATCAGTGCCTCCCTTCCTGGTCTTCCGGGGGGCTTCCGCGTTGGATGGATGCAGCGGAGCTCGAGCCTTCCGCTTGCCTCGCTTCCCCTGGACTAGGGTCCAGCCCTCCATAGCGTCGTCTGGGGGTTGGTTAGCAGGGGTCGTGTTGCGGGGCGGAGGCGATGGTTCAGGGGTTTGGGGGGATAGCGGTGAGGCAGCATGAGGGGCGGGGCGTTCTCCCTGGGGCGGGCCCTCTCCTGTACCCAGTAATATCTTTGCCACACCCTCCTCCATAGGAGGGCGAACGACAGACCATCTCTCTGCCCGAGTTCCAAAAGATCTCGGACTAGAAATAGGTTGTCAAAAATGCTGCGACCCGGGACAGTATTGGTCTGGTCTGGGTGGATCACGTCCGCCATCACGGACTCTAGCCGCAGCGAGATTGCTTTTGCTATGATTTTGTAATCCGTGCTAAGGAGCGAGAGCCTGAGACTAGCTGTAGAGGAGAGAGGTATGGAAGATGTAAACATTAAGATGTTCAAACCTTTAATGAAACATGGCAGCATGGTTTCATTTTCCTGAATGGGGGCTCAGTTCCAAAAGTTTAGGAAACACTGGGGTCTGCATATCTTCTTCTCCGCTTACTTCCTTTATGCACCAGAATCGTGACTGAGACTCTTCCAGAGATGGGAGGGTGGCTGCAGAAGCAGCAGGGGGAGTGCTCACAAGGGGTTCTAAGGGGGGCTGCAAAAATGATGGCATTTTAACAAAATATTTATTTAAAAAAAAAAGACTGGGATGAGCTTGACAAGACTTAGGGCTGGAGCCCCTATTTTCATATTGACTAACAACATACCCCACACACGGTCCCATACTTGATTTCACCACACTATTGCAGGAGGAAAGGCCTCTCTGTTGTGACCCAATCTGGCCAGTAGGAGTTGATGGGACATCCCTCACCTGCCAACAACATTTTCATGGAAGGTGACCTTTGATGCTTTAAGTGACTTGAGCGGGTCTAATTTTTCAGGAGTTTTCCACTGAATGAGCCTGTAGAGTGGCATAGGAAAGGGCTGTCCTCTCTCATTAAGTTGGAGATTTTGGGAATTTCTCATCCCATATGGGGATGAAAAATAAAAGCAGCCCACAAAAGGTTCATGAACTGAAACTCTGAGGAAAAAGATTCAGGTCAATTGCACTTGGTTTGATCATTTCTATTGTTTAAATTTTAACCATTTTTTTAAATAGTTTGTTAAAATAAGCTTAGATTTCAAACTGAAAAGTAATTTCAAACCCAGAAACAAAGCTTTCGTTTAGAAAAAAATGTCAAAATTGGACATTTTGACTATTTCCAAACTTGAATCAAATGTGTCAAAACTGATCCTTCATCAAAACCACAATGCTTTGCTGGAATCAGCATTTCTTTGATGGAAAAGAACATTTTGTTGAGAAGTGCCCAACCAGCTGGACATGCCACACACACAATTAGCCAGCCACCAGAAAAATTAGAGTGAGGACATACCAGAAGGTGTGAGGGTTTTCCATTACTGCAATGCTCTTGCCTTGTGGGGGGTGCCTCCACTGAGTCTGATACGGTGTTTGTTAATGCAGAGTTGTGCCCAGGCTAGGATGAAGATCAGGGCAAAAGAGAGGAAATGTAAATAATTGAGCCAGCACTTAAGTCTGAAGAGATGGGATGGAAAGCCGAAGCCCTGGCTTTCTAGCGCCATTTTCAAATGGCATCTTCCCCTGCAGTGATGAGTCTGGTGGCAGGCACTTGTCTGGGGGGAGGACACTGTGAAGGGCTATGTGCTATGTGTCTTACCCCGTTCTCCTAAGGCAGGCCCAGGCAGTCACTCCCCACAAGGGAAGCTCTTACAAGGAGAGCGCTCACTGGGATTGCAATCACCCAGAGCTGCTGCCTAATTCTTGCTGTCATCCGGCCTGGGGAAAGGTTTCTCTAGGAGGTCACATTGCACAGCAGTGGCTAGGAGTGGGAAGAAAGATGCTTTCAAGCAAGGCATAGGACACATTGCTAAGGCCGTTGGTGGGCTCGAAGAGAAGTCTCTCTCTTTGGGGTGCTGACACATCCTGCTGGTGATAATGAAAAGTCCTCATCTTCTTTAATATTAGGTCCTGGTCCTGCAAGCAGCACTTGCTCCTGTGACTAGAATCCCTGATAGGTACAGGACCTCCTGTGAGTGTCAGGATCGGGCCCATGTTAAGGTGGCTAACCAAAACAGTACATGTTGTGTTTTTAATCCCCCCCACCCACCCCCAATAATGAGCTTGAATGAGAACATGGGTTGGCAGGATTTTAATCTCCCCTGAAAAAAACAAAGCATTGAGGAGAGGAGATTAAAGACATGGCTTGTATGGAGAGCTGGCAGAGGATTCTTTGGGATTTTATACAGGCAGGTCAGCTTCTGGATTTGGATTTATTAACTCATGCTTAAGAAGGGACAAGAGCAACATTTACTCACAACCAGTTTCTAACTGATACAGTCTTATGGGAGAGCTGCTGTCACACAGCCTATGACACATGACCTAAAGGGCCTGCCTGCCTGCCACATTAAAGCCAAGGGCCCCTGCTGTTTAGTTTGATTGTATGTATTTCAGTTGTTACATTTCACAGAGCTGGGCCTGAGATGCTGAGTCTGGAGCCAGACTTCCCCTTATAGTAACAAGGACAACATACACTTGCCCTTATATAGCACTTTGCCTTGGAGTATCTCAAAGCACTGTGCCAAGTTGGGTAACCATCCTAATGTCACAAATGGGGAAACAGGCACAGAGAGCTAGTGTTACTTGGGTCACTGGCTTTTCAGTGGCATCACTCACTTACAGAGTCCAGAATGCCCCCTTTCAGGGCCATGCACCGTGGGCGCACCCACTCCCACTATTGGCATGCCCCACTATGCAGGGACTTCTGAGGGAAGGCAACATAGGACCACTTATGCCTGGCTATATTTGGGCCCATGCAAAGCCATCTATACCAACGCAGCGGTGATTGAAGTCATGGCTAGAAAGTATTAGACAAAGCCACAGAATTAGGAATAGAAAGCATCACAGAAATATGCTAAGAGAATTGTTGGGACTGGATTCTTTCACCCATGATGTAACATGGAGGACAGAGAGACAAGACTGTCATGTAACACACAGCACAATACAAATGTGTATTCTTGGCCAGTGAAATGCTGATCTGGCCACCGGAAGGAACTTTGTCAGGCACACACGGAAAAAATCCCAAAGTGCTTTGTGATGAAAGGCCTTCTAGAAATGCAAGACATTATAGCATTTCAGAGATGTGTTGCTTGCAGGCCTGAATGTAAGTCAGGACTTCTTGGTCCTCTTACTGCCTAAGGCATTGACTCACTGTCACTGGATGACCTTGGGCAAGCCACATCACTTCTCTGTGCCTCAGTTTCTCCACCTCTAACATGTGATTAATGGGCTCTAAAAGTGAATAATCACACAGGGGATGTGAGGACTAATTCTACAGCCTTCATAAAAGGGCTTGGAGTATGAGCGATGCTCACATTCGATGTGGATCTGAGCTGCCCACAGATTGGGGATGTAGGTGTTAGGTTAGCTCGTAGTGATTAGGTTTCCTTCCCAGAAATAGTGAGGAGGATGAAATCATATGAAGGACAAAGCTGGCAGAGAGTGCTTAATGCAGGGTTGGTGGGGCTAAGGCATGAAAAGGGCAGCAGACAAACAGAAGCGACAGTCTGCTTTCTGTATCTGTTCATTGGAGGAGAGGGGTGAGTATGTACTGTACGTACACAGTCACGAGATAGATCAGGAAGAAAGCAGGCACACCTGTGACTCACGTGCGTTTGAGGCATTTGCCAAGTCCAATCAGCTATAGTGGGTTATTTTCCAAATCTATTGTCATGAGAGATGTTACTGCGGAGTAGTGATATGGATGAAAGACAGGTGTGCTTGTCTGGGACAGGTGGCTCCTTCTTGGATACTAGGAAGCTGTGTGCGCGCTGTGGTCCAAGGAACATTGTGTCATTAAGGTTCATTTTCCCTCTTTCTGGATTTGGGGCACAGATCTAGCCTTTTCAGCAGCTCTATGACGACACCTGCTGGAAGTATGAGGAATTGTATCAGATGCAGGTTCCTCACCAAGCCAGTGTGTCTGTACCAGCAGCAGGCTTGCTCATTGCCATTACCAGCTTTCCTCATCATTTGTAAAAGGATGCAGAGTGTTGCTCAGTTTCACTTCCTATCCTAGCTATTCCTGCTGGGCATGGTAAGGGGAGACTAGGTTGAAGTCCAAATCTGAACGCCCCAAAATTTTACACGGATTATTATTTAACACCTGTACGTAGTGCTATGGTCCCTGGTGATTTACACAGGGGATTGAATATGTGGTTCCCCCCACACCCAGAGCAAACAATGACCAGGTCTCAGCTTCACAGCTGGTCCCTTTCTCTATAATGGGCTAACTGAAAGCCTCGGTCCGAACATCCCCAACCCTTATTGATGATCAGGCCTGGAGCAGGTGCTGAATGTTGCAGCTTGGGGCTGATGGATACCAATGTCTAAGAGGCAGGATAAAGAAAACCTAGCTGGCCCAGATACCCACCTCCAGTCTGTGTTGCTCAGCTGCCATGTATCAATCCATGGCTGGGAAACTAAGGTGGGAAAAGAGCACACAGTGGGTGTGGCTGTGGAATGCCTGTTCTAGAAGTAAAGGACAGGGACCAGCCACCTTACAATACACAGCTGCTAAACCCCCCAGTGCTGGCAGGAGACTCCTGGTTTTAGGTGCAATGTAGGGAGGCAGTGTGACCTAGTGGATGGAGAACTGGACTGACTCAGGAGAACACCAGTCATTGGCCTTCTGGGTGACCTTGGGCAAATCATGTCCCCTCTCTGTGCCTCAGTGTCCCCATCTGTAAAATTGGGGTGATAACACTCAACTCCTTTGTTAAGCACTTTGAATATCTACTGATGAAAAGCACTATATAAGAACTAGGTATTGTTACTAACCAGTGTTTCTGGCTTCCAGGGAACTGATTTTTTTCTACTTCTGCCCTACCCCTTTAGTTTGGGAGAGCAGAGAAAGGACCTGCATCCCCACTCTGCCTGAATCTTCCACATCTGCCATGGCAGATGTGTACAGGACTCAGAGCAAATGAAGAGGCTAACCTGCTTGCCTGCCCAGCTGCTCTAGGTCAGGGTGGCTTCCCCTTTATAATTCTTAAGAGACTTGGTGAGGAGGCTGTGCCCAGAGCTGGATCCAAATCAACTGGAAACCAGAACAGGACTGGAGTTTTGGTTCAGATTTGACAGTCAGACTCTTAAACTCTCTTTATGTCCCCAAAGGCAGAAATCTTATGATCAATTGATCTTATAAAATTTTATCTGCATTTGAACTGGAATCAGAAAATACATTTTAGGTTTTGAATCAGACCAGGAATCAATATTGCACATCTTTCTCTCATATCCAGAGCCTGCTAGGTTTGATCTCAAATGTTTACAGATCAATTTCCTAATAGATAAAAACACAAGATGGAGTACTAGTTGGTTTCTGCTACAGACCATCAAGTCACACTAGGGAACAGGATGATTATGCATCTATCTACAATGTGTAGGAAAAAAAGCTGGGTGATCATGGGGGACTTCAATCTGAGTGACATATGCAGCAGTCTCATGCTGCCAGTACTAAAGCATATTTGAATTTCTATTCATAATAGATGACAATTTCCTAACTCAAAAAGTGTTGGAACCAACACAAGAGAATTCTATATCAGACCTTGTCCTAAGATAAAGAGGAACTGATCAGAGAACTAAAAATTAATGGTAGCTTAGGTACAAGAGATCATGACTTGATCACAGTTATAATATACAAGTAGAATAAAATCCAGATCAGTAATCACACACACACAGCGTGCTTTAAGAGGGCCAGTTGCACAAAGCTGAAAACAATTATGAACAAAATCAGCTGGGAGGAAGAATTTAATCAGAAAAATGTGAATGATCATTGGGAATTCTTTAAGAACACTTTACTAGATGCTCAGAAAGTCACAATCAAGGAAGAAGGTTGTGCTGGTTTTTGTGTTTTGTTTTTTTAAATTGCTTGGTTTACAGAGGAAAGTGAAAGCAGCTATAAAAAATACAAATGGAAGAAGGGCAAGTTGATAGTAATGAATATAAATCTGAAGTTAGGAATTGTAGAAAATTGATAAGGGCAGCAAAGAGACAAGGAGAAATATATGGTCAGCAGAGTTAAGGACACTAAGGAGGATATTTTAAAATGTATTAGGAACAAAAAGAATCCTGAGAATGGTAACTGGTCCATTACTAGATGGAAATGGTAGAATCATGACCAATAATGCAGAAAAGGCAGAAGTGTTCAATAAATTTCTGTTCTGTATTTGTGGAAAAACAGATGTTATAGTCTCATCATATGGTGCTGATAGCACTCTTTCTATTCCAAGAATATCTCAAGAAGATGTTAAACAGAAGCTACTAAAGACATTTTTAAATCAGCAGATCCAGATAAAACTCTTGGATGTGAGTTAAAGAACAGTCTGAATAGCTTACTGGACCATTAATGTTGATTTTCACTTAGTCTTGGAGCTCTGAGGAAGTTCCAGAAGCCTGAAGGAAAGCTAATGTGTCAATTTTTAAAAAGGGTAAATGGGACGACACGAATAATTATAGGCCTGTCAGTCTAACATTGATCCTAGGCAAGATAATGGAGCAGCTGATACAGGACTTGATTAATTAAGAACTAAAGGAGGGCAATGTAATTAATGCAAATCAACAAGGGTTTATGGAAAATAAATCCTGTCAAGCTAACTTGATTTTTTTTTTCTTTTTTTGGCTGAGATTACAAGTTCAGTTGATAAATGTAATTGTGTTGATGTAATATTCTCAGACTTCTGTAAGGTGTTTGACCTGGTACCACACAACGTTTTGATTTAAAAAACCCTAGAATATAAAATTAACATGACATTAAATGGATTAAAGTGGCTAACTGATAGATCTCAAAAGGTAACTGTAAACAGGGAATCGGGTGCATTCCACAGAGATTGGTTCTCATCCCTACACTATTTAACATTTTTAATAAAAAGACTGGGAAGACAACATAAAATCACCACTTAAAGTTGTCAGATGAGACAAAAATTGGGGGAGTGGTAAATAAGAGGACAGGTCACTGATGCAGAGTGATCTGGATCATTTGTAAGCTGGGCACAAGCAACCATTATGTTTTTTAATAGGGATAAATGTAAAGGTATACATCCAGGAACAAAGAATGTAGACCATACTTCCAGGATGGTGACTGTGTCCTGGGAAAAACAGGAACTCCAAAGTTTTGGTGGGTCATGGTGCATAATCAGCTGACCATGAGCTTCCAGGGTGATGCTGTGGCCAAAAGAACTAATACAATCCTGGGATGCACAAACAGGTGAATCTTGAGTAGAATTAGAGATTTTACCTTTATGTTTGGCAATGGTACAACCACTTCTGGAACTCTGTGTCCACTTCTGGTGCCCACAATTCAAGAAAAATGTTGGTAAATTGGAGAGGGTTCAGAGAAGAGCCAGAAGAATGATTAAAGGATTAGAAAACATGGCTTCTGGCGATAGACTCAGGGAGTTTAATCTATTTTGCTTATAAAGAAGGTTAAGGGGTGATGACTGTAGTCTACGTAATTATATGGGGAACAAATATTTAAATGATGAGCTCCTCAGTCCAGCAGAAAAGGGTCTAACATGATCCAATGGCTGAATGTTGAAGCTAGACAGTCAGACTGGAAATAAGGTGTAAATTTTGAGTGGTGAGTAATTAACCATTGGAACAACTTACCAAGAGTTGTGGTGGGTTCTCCATCACTGACAATTTTTAAATCAAGATTGGATGTTTTTCTACAAGATCTGCTCTAGGAATTATTTTGGAGGAGAAGTTCTATGGTCTGTGTTATACATGATCAAAATGGTCCCTTCCAGCCTTGGAATCTATGAATACAGGCTCAACCCAAGCTCCAACCTGTGAACACCCTGTGCTTGAGGGGTATGTGAAATCTGAGCTTGATTCTAGATCTGAATTTACAAATGCCCCAATCTTAATAATGGCCCAAACCAAAAAAAAACCCGACCCAAATGGTGTGTTTGAAACTTTGTGATCTGAATTTAGGCCCCAGCATCATCTCTGTTCATGCCAGTGAAGCCAGAGGCATATGACAGACATGCTCTCAGTGGTGGTCTGACAGTTAGGCTATGTTTTACAAAAAGTGTAGTGCACAGCCTGAGTGACTTACCAAAGCCACAGTTTGTGTATCTAACTGACCTTCTCTATGAATGGACTTGTTAGCCACATGACCCCCACCACTGTGTAGCATTACAATGCCTATCAGTTATGCTGTATGCCTGATAATTAGCACCAAGGCCTGGATTTAATAAAACTGAGCATTTGGAATTGGAGCTGGATATATTGTCTTTCTCCTAGATTTTTTTTTCCCCAAAGAAGTTTTGCTGTTCATGAATTATTCACAAACAGGCCACACACTACTAATTCATTTGTTTTCTGCAAGGGTTCAATGAAGAGTCTGTGAGAACACAGGTGAGTGGCTGGATTGTTTGGAAAATGGGGACAGAGGGCGGGGCAACAGCAGCTGAATGAGCACTCTGGTCACTGAAGCCCCAGTTAGTTGCCTGGGAGTAAACCTGACTATGAAAGCTGTGCCTAATTCATAGACTGGGGATGGGCTAGAGAGAGCTCCAAGGCTAATTAGGCCATTTGCCCAGAAATTAGGAAAGGCACAGTAAAGAAGTGCTGGGAGTTGGTCCTAAGCAAGCTCTATAAGGGAGAGATCTCCCACCGCTCCTATCCTTAGTCCCAAACCCAGTTGGACTATAAAATACCAAACTCAGCTGTTCCCATAGCTTACACAGGAACAAATTAGACCCACTGAGTCAAATACTCCCTGGGAGCCCTGCTCTCACCCCCTAGGATACAAGTAACTTCCAGTAAAATCAACAGGAGCTACTCGCATTCTGAAAGAGGCAAAATCAGGTCCCAGGCAGCTAGTTCCTAACCAAAGAAGAGCGATGTGTGTTCTCCATGGCCACAGTTGGACTTTGTAGTAAAATGCACCCTAAGCTAACCCACCCTCTCTCTCCTTAGACTTAAGGGGAGATTGCAGCTTTCTTCTCTGAAGTAGAAGGGTGAAATAACACTTATGTTCTTGGGGAAGCAGGCTAGAAAGGAGCTATATTTTCATATACGAGTTCCACATGCATTGATCTAGGGTGAGAATATAGACCCTCCCTGCCAGAGGCTCATGGATTAACAATCATACTTAGCATTGCTTTTCAGCTCCAGAGCTGAAAATTGTTTTATAATTCCTCCCCCTTTCCATTTTATTGGTGGGGGAAACTGAGGCACTAAGATGAAGTGCTTGTGCAAGGTCACCTAGCAAGTCAGGAATTAAAACTGCACCGGTGTCACATGAGCTAAGTCCACCAGCTCTCCACAGACGGAAGCAGAGCCCCAACATGTGGGGCTATAACTCACGTGTTACCAGGGGCTTGCAGGGTTGGGAGTTAAAAAGGGCTTCTGACATGCCCAGTCACTAGGGCTAAAGGAGAATGGCTGTTTCATGCAGCAGAACCGGGACGGCAATTGATTCTGCGTCAGCCACAGTGTATACCGATCTGATGAAGTCGCATGCATGCAGACATCAGTCTTGACCAGGGATACAAGCTAAGCCCACTCCATTGCCCAGACCCCTGCCAATTGAGCTAAACAAGACCCTCCCTTAGTAGCTTTCCTAGGTGCTGGCCACGTAGCACCAAAGAATTCTCTCTGAGCGGAGTTTGGAGACACCTGAGGGGAGATTTTCGAAGTGGTTTAGTTCTAACAGATGGTACCAGCCTAAACGCCCCACTCCACAGAACAGCTCCGGCCCCCTCAGTGCTGTCTCTGCTCACATGCCTCATCCCTACAGTGACTCTCTTTTCAAAACAAATCCCTATGGCACAGCACCCCTTGTCCTATGCTCCTCCATCCTGAATGGATGGCTCTTACCCTCTCCTGCCTTGGCACCTCTGCCTTTCTTCTTCAGCCCTCCCCCACCACCGTATCCCCCTCTGCCCCATTATGTCTTTTTCTCTGTTTGTCTCTCCCCCTGCCTGTGTCCCTCCCCTTTTGGGAGTTATTTTCTCTTGCTTCTCACTTGCACTAGCTCTCTTCAGCCTAGTGCTAATGGGCTCCCCTCTTGCTTTTTTCCTCTCCCACTCTTTCTCTCCCCTTCCTCTGCCAATTTCCTGTGCCTTTCTCCAGGCTCCTCCGCTCAATCTTCTGCGCCTCATTCCCTGCATTTCTTCTCTTTACTTCCCTCAAACTCCTCCCTGTGTGCAGAGGTAGATTTGGTGTTTGTGGGGCCCTGGGCCACAGCAAGTGCACACCCCACCCAGTGCCCCTGCCAGGGAAATGGGGTCAGGGCACAGGGGCCTCCCCAACTCCTCAGCAGGAGCACCGGGCACAGCAGGTCAGGGCATGGGAGTGCCCATTTTTCCAGGGGCTCCCAGGCACAGGCCCCATTGCCCCAGTGGCTAATCCACCACTGCCTGTGTGCTTCCTCTCCCCACCGCCCCCCCCCTCCTTGTTCTTCCCTGCTCCAGTTCTCTCTGGCACCTGGTTTTCGCCAGTTCCCCTTTGCCTCCCCCAGTTCTCTTATTTTTGTGCTGAGCCCAGAGTAGCCCAAAGATCCCTCTCACCAATACCAGTCCCTAGGGCAAGCTGATGCTGGGAATGATGGCCTTGTAGATGGCAGGAGCTATTCCTGTTGGTAGCCTACAGAGGTGGCTTGAGGGTTAGAGTGGCCCCCCCTGTGAGAACTATGTATGATCCCCCCCCATACCCCAAAACACCAAGGACAAGATTGCCAGCCACAAAAAATCTGAAAGATCCTCCCCTAAAAGCAGTCAATCAGTTTCATCCCCCAATAAATCAGTTCCACCCTTGATCAATAAAGCAACCATTTCTTGCCCCCTAAAATAAATTCATTATAACTGCCACTTCCTCAGCACATCACGTGCACTTCATGGGGCTCTGCTACTACTGCCTTTTTCCTGGGTACCAGGACACCTTAACCTCCTGCTATGCTCCTTGCTTGTTCTCACCCTGTGCAAGCCCCAGCTCTCTGCTCCCTCACCTCCGTCATTCATCTCTTGAAGGTCAAGGAGCAGTGTGAGATAGGGTCCACTCGCTACACTGGACCTTCCTGTTGTCCATCCTGGGATGGAGTTCTACCAGTTGGTGTACCTTCTTCAGGTGGTGCTTCTCCTGTTGTCCCCTCACTCTGCAGGCCTGCCTCACACCAGGAGCCACAGCATCCTCTTCATGACTCAGCCCTCCACCCAGGTCACCAGCCCTGGTTCCCCTGCCAGGGTTACTCCAAAATATCTTTTTATGAAAACAGTCCCAGGCAGCCTTCTCCTAGGCTGCCCCGATGATGCCACTGCCCCAATGTCCAGAAGGGGAACCCAGGCCCACCCTCTACTCTAGGTGCCAGCCCAGGAGCTCTACCTTCTCAGCCCTCCCTACTCCCTATTCTGTCTGCCCCCTCTGGGAGTACCAAATCAACTTCCTTCTCTCGCAGAATGGCTGCATCCTTTCCTAGCAGCCCCTAAATACACCTCCCTCTTCCACAGTGACTGCTCTTTCCCCATAGCCCTGTCTATGCTCAGCTCCTGGGCTTTATAGGCTCTGCCTATTTCTGCCCAGCTGAGCCTCCTTTAATCAACTCCCTGCTCCCAGGCTGTTCCTCCAGGTGCAGCATGAGCAGTTAATTGGCCTACCTGGCCACCTTAACCCCTTCCAGTCTGGTCCTGTTGGGTGAATACCCTGTCACACAGTGGCTCAGAGACCATTCGGCTATCTGACTCGGAACCCCCTCCTGTTAAAGGAGCAGTGCCCCATTCCCTGGCTCTGGCCTAGTGGTGCGGTGACCAGGTGTCTTGGAGTTCTAAGGAAACTGGGGCAAAACCCTAGAACCAATCAGAAGGCTGAGTCTACCCCTCCAAACAGTGACCAGCTCGGGGAACTGGGTCATTTAGTTTCACCACTCCTGAAAGGACACCTTCAACAGTCAGGGAAGGGTTTACTCTCCCTGGCCCAATCAGTCCTTGACCTCTTGGCTTAGACTGTAGTAAGGGGCCTAATTAGTGGCAGTACTTTCTAGGGTACAAATGCAAGCTCCCAGAACTGAAACCATCAGCTCAATTCGCACAGGCTGTGAACAGCTATCTGCCTGTGACAGCGTTCAATCACTGAACACACAAGGTGAAAGGCTCCTTAACCCGTTATTAGCTATATTAGCTGCCTAGCTAAAGTACTTAGATGGCTCTTGTGCCTCATAATTAAGAGACGGCTCTTCACAAGGCCCCTCTGAGGTAGGGATGTGCCATTGTACAGAGGGGGAACTGAGTTCCAGACTAAGTGACTGGCCTTCAGTCACACAGAGAGTCTGTGGAAGTGCAAGGATTAAAGCCAGGTTTCAAGAGTCCCTCTCCACAACCGTAACTATAAGGCCTCTCGAGCGAGGCAAAACAATATATTCTATTTTCCGTGCAAAATGACAAAGAAAATAAATGCTTTGTTTTCATCACTATTTTTCATGGAATTCTTCTGGTTTTCATCAAACCTCCCAAAACTGAACCTTTTGTTTTGGTTGTATATTGTTGAAAGCTGACAACTTTCAGGTTTCGGTTGCCAAAGCTTTTCAGTTTATCGACAAAATATGCATCTAGAATTGGTTATGTGCCTCTTAGGCCACTAGGGTGACCAGATGTCCCAATTTTATAGGGACAGTCCCGATATTTGGGACCTTTTCTTATATAGGATCCTATTCCCCCTCACCTCCTGTCCCGATTTTTCACACTTGCTATCTGGTCACCCTATAGGCCACACATATATGCTACCTTACGTGCTTGCAGGTGCTTGATTCTTGCAGACGCTAGGAAGGAAGCCAACCATGAACAGACACTTCTGAGAATGATTCCCTCTTTATTTCCAGGATTCCCTGCCTCAGGAGGGACTCTGTGTAGAAGCTGAATCCCTCTACCCAGCCACTGTGGAGGATGGGGGCTCTTATTTCAGAATGGAGGATTCCTAGATGATCTTCCCCCATTCATTGTCTGATACTCCCATCTATCGGGGAACTGCTTTCCCATAGGCTTTAGTCCTGGGCATTTTGTCCCATTCCCCAGCAGGCAGGATTCAGGACAGGCTACGACTTCTGAGTCCCAATCACTTGCAGTAGGACTTTTAGTGAAGTCTCTGAAGGAGTGTAGGGGGCGATTATGCCTGGTTCTAGCTATCTCTCCCTAAAATGGAGTTAATGGGATTTTTGATCAGCTTTCATCTTATGCACCATCCGTGGAGGATGGTAACAAATCATGAAAATGCCCCTCCCACCAGCTGGCAGACTCAGCAAAGAGGCCAAGGACTGAATGGGCCATGAAAATCAAATTATCCGCTGAGCCCTACAGGGGGTCCCTGCGGCCAAGAGGGAGGCACGCAGGCAGGGGCAGGTGTGGTGGAAGCTAGCTATGATACTGTGCCGCTCCTGTGGATAGAAGTCTTCAGTCTCCAGGGCTGTCAGAGCAGCAGCTTCCATGACCAGCACGTTCGCTTATTAAAAGGACTAAAACCCACAGCTTTATGTTCAGCTGCCAGATGGAGCCTGCAGTGGCAGCAGCTAGGAAAAATCTTCTTTGGATGGAGAATAAATCTCTGTGACAGGGAATAAATAGAGAGCACCAAGTTGTCATTTTAATAGACTTTTCCTCCAGACCATTACCGCACTTTAAACCTTGAAAATCACCATTTCTTTCATGGTCACCTAGACACACCTTTTATCACGGTGGCCACTCTGACTCTCCGGGGCCTCCTGCTGCTGGCTCTGCTGTTCGGTCCTGTGTTGCGCCAGGCTATGATTAATACTTCTCCTCCTCAGGTTACTTCTCCAAGCAAAAAACAGAGGCTAGAAACTGCCACCGGGGGGCAGCCTTGTCAAGCAGTTTGACACCCTGTGCCAAGCAGCAGCCAGAGCTACCTTCCAACCTGCTCCTGACTGACAGTATTTTGCACCTAATCTTCAGGACCTGGCTCCGTTCCAAATCCCAGTCACATTGGGCCGCGTGGTGGTGACATTTTAACATGCAGCATATGCAGCTCATTTCCCTATTCACCGGGCTATTTGTAAACCTAATTTAAGCTAAATCTCTCCCGACTCTTATCATTTTGAAAAGCTCAGAAGAAAAAGTGTTGCCAGCAACACACCTTTTTCTTCCGTTCCAGTACAATGGCTTGGCACTCGTTCCCTTAACCCTGTGTCGTAAAGTGCGGCACACCTCCCTGCCCTCACACCACCTTGGGCTGTGACCTTCAGATCGCACAAGGTCACAAGGGGGGAAAAAAAACCCCAGGGTGCTACTGGAAGTGGTGATAGAGATTCAGAAGGAGGCGCTGCTCTGCCTGAGATGGCCTGGAATGCAACAGCCCAGTGTGGGGCGTCGTGAGGCAGAAAAGGGCTACTGGTGATCCAATATGTGGTATTCCTCTGAGTTAGCACCGCTCCCCCACCCCACACTGTGATGCTAGGGGGTGCTGTGCTGGTCACAGTGCTGTCTTTTGCAATGGGGTGTAAAGTTTGCTCTGGATCTGGCTATAAAAATCCCATCATGCTTTTCACAAGAATAGGGCCATGACCCCAGACGGCCTGGCAAAATGAAAACTGCAGTTAGAATAATTATTCTGCCTCCATAAACACCCTCTTGCATTGTTAACTAGTTACAGGAGTCTCCCTCACTTCCTGCCCTACACTGTTGTGTAGCGTTGCGGTACACTGTTAACCAGCTACTGCATTCCACCCCGGAGGAGGCTGCATTTCAGGACTGGGTGAAGTTATTATTCTTTTTGTAGTGCCCAAAAGTGTTGTTGGGGAGTTTATGTACGGATAAAGACCAGGTTACTGCTTCAGGGAGCGTGCAGCCTCAATAAAAAATGGTCAGATAAAGGGTGTGGGAAAGAGACAATGGGAAGTATTGTCACCGAGCAGACCAGTCAGGCACTTGCCTTGCTGGTTCCGTGTTTTGGGGTAGGAGGCGTTTGCTTTTGTTCCTGCTCTTTTGAGGAGAGGGCTTGGGAAGGAGTATGACAGACTTTGTGGAAGGAGTATGTTTTCAGGAGACACTTGAAGGAGGAAAGGATGGAGGCCTTCTGGCCTGACAGATGGAGTCAAGGAGGCAGTTTCAGGGACAGGGAAGTTCTTGGAGAGGGATGATGGGTCAAAGGATGCTTGGCTGTGAGGCTCAAGGGGCTCTGAGTGAGAGTAAGTGAAAAGAGATGAGAACAGAGAGGTAGGTGGGTGATGGGTGCTCAAGGTAGGGACAAGACTCTTGAATTAGATGTGGAAGCAGAAGAGAACCACTGAAAGGATCTGATGGGGTCAGGACAGCCGTTGATGGGGAAGATTTTTGCAGCAGCAGTTTGGATAGATTGTAGGGAGGGGTGGGTGAGAGGTTCGGGGTCAAAGAGGTTGCAGTTGTCAAGTCATCAGATGATGGGGCCTGGATGAGGGTTTTAGCAGTGGCCAGGAAGAGCAGTGGCTGGGCTTGGCAGATATTGTTGAGACCCCTCTCTTGTCCATAGGCCATAAGCAATTTGGGATCGCTGTCTGAAAGCGATTGTTCATTATTACAAGGGCTGCTCAATTGCTGGGCATATTATTTATTATTAATAATAATATTCAGTGGAAAATTGGGTTTTTGACTAAACACAAATTTTCATGGAAACTGTCTGTTTTGCTTGGGAAAAATAATTTTTCAGTCGAAAACTTCTTTGTGTGTGTGGCAGTTTTCAGCTGAATGTATTTATTTATTGGTTTGTTTTTGACTGCCTTCTGTTTAGTTTTCTTCTCTTTTGGGAGGGTTTGGGTTTTCCATCAAAAAAGTCAAAATTGTCTGTGTTAAAACCTCCATTTTCTGACCAGCTATAATCATTGTCACCTCAATGTCCATGAGTTTGTCTGAATACTACAGCTCAGCAGGTCTTTATAATGTTTACAAGGAAGATCCCCTAGGACTTTCACCTCCTTAGTGAAGCTGCTATATGGAGCAATTAACATACACACTGACAAGAAGGGAGGGCTGAGGTACTAACGCTCAGGCCCTCAGAAGCCGGGTGTCACAGCTGCCTGTGAAAGCTATCACCCTGGCCAAAGCAGCTCTGTTATGAGAGACACAAAACTCTTCTCAATGCCGCAACTAGGTTTTCAGGGTGCTGCCACCCTGGCATGCTGCAGAGTGAACGCTGGAAGGAGAAGAGCAGCAGGTGTGACTCTGCTGTTCGGAGCCACGGCATGAGGAGCAGCTGTATTCAGCAATAGTGGCAGCAGCGGGGACCGCAACACGGTGAACTGATGTGAAGAACATCTGCTGGAGACAGATAACGGGAAGAAGGAAGCCTGCAGGCTTGTTCAACAGTAGCTCAAACTTCCAAACTAGTGTTTACAACGTGTTATGTTCTTCTTCATCTACTTTTGCTATAGAGAGGGAACTCCCCCCATGATGCTGGATATTTAACCCCCTGAAGCCAATCCTGAAAGAGGAAGCTAGTCCAGACAACAGCTGGAAGCTCAACCCTGTTTCTTCTTCATGGAGGATCTGAGACATGACCCTACTAGAGGAAACAGAACTACCTTGGATTGGGATTGATCACAGCAGCTTTGATGGCTTGGTCTGGGTGAGGGCTTGGATGGGACACTGCCATGGCAAACCCAGGTTGCTGTAGAAAGTGGTGCTAGTGATTCAATAGGCAGCCCTCTTCCCTGAGCCACTACTGAATAAATACCCCTGCACTGTGTTACAGGGTGCCATACTGCCAGAGATGCTGCCACCCAACCACTGGGACATCCCCCCACACTGCTTGCAAGAGTCAGAATGTTAACTTTGGTATCTTGCTCCAGTCCCATTGGGTATTTCCATCCTGTCTCCTACATTGCCCCTGGATATGCTGTACTTTGCTTTCTGCCCTATGGTGTGGCTGTGACCTGTTTAGCCAACACAGCTGGGTGGAATGTTCCAAATCCTACCAGGGTTGAGTGAAGAGAGGAAGAAATTCACTGTGAATATTATTTCACATTTGAAAGCCAATTTCCATCCAGAGCGGAGGCAAGCACACAAGACAGCTGCAGTTAAGCCAACCAAGCATTGAATTGAAGCTATTCAGAACAAACTGTCCATGGAGGGCAAGAGGAAATTCATGGACAATTTTGACTAATGAACAAATTCTGGAATTTGGCTTTCTGTTCACAAATAGAAAAACAGATGAAACTTATTGAATAAATGATATTGTGTGAATTATTTGCTCACCTCTAATCCCTGTAACATGGATAGTTTATGGTGTTGGAAAGTACTTTAGGATTAGCAGTGGGTGCTATAAATCAGTGAATAGCCTGTGGAACAACATTCCTTTCTGGACAGCTACACAGAGAAATGTCTACTCCTGGTCACAGGGGGATCTGATAAAGCACCTCAGTTTGGAACAGAGGCTTTGGGTTCCAGCTCTGCTTCCTGGCATCTGGGTTCAGAAATATAGGCTTGTATGCTTAGTGGGCTGAGACTGTCTCATTCATGAAAGCAGTGACAGCAGAAGCAGGCAAATGCCAGTATCTACTGGCATTGGAAACGAGCTGGAGGAATTGTTACACTTTGCAGATTATTTTTACTGAGTGGTTTTATGTTCACTTTCCACCACAACTGTAAGAAATAAAACTCAGTGTAGAGCTCCCCAGTGTCAGAGCATCAGCTGGAAAGGAAAGAGGGACTCTCTAGAAAAGCAGCTGGGGCAAATCTTCCTGCAAAGACTGGTATGTTATTCTGTCCCAGTATGGGGCAGAGGAAACTTGGGGGAGGGTACAGAGACAGCCCCTTCCAGTGTGGGTAGAGGGGACTCTAAGGCTGGGAGGAGGTACAGAGACAGCCCCACTGAGGGTAGGACTCAGATGTCCTTCCTAACCCCTTTTTCAATGTGTATTCATTTCTTAGTTTGCTGAAGACTCTGGATCCCAACTGAAAAAAATCAATGACCATTCAAAGGATTCTGCTTCCTGTAGCTGTCCAAGGCTGCATAGTCCGGGCAGAGGCCATTAAGCATGGTTCACTTGCATCCCTTAAGTGCTGAGACCAGACCGTTTTACTCTGACAGCACTCAGCAAGGGATAGTGGTTTGCAGAGCGATGGGAGTAGACAAGGCCCTTGCTCACCAGCTCTGGTTAGTGAACACATTGCAACCCCCTCTCCTCACATCAGCTTTTGCTGCAAGGGTCTCAGCTTTTGGTGAACCGAGCTGGCAGATGGTGAAGGGGGGGAGGACCCTTTACCGGCAACCAGAATACTAGAAGGACATGTATTTTCAGAGGGCACCAACTCAACACTCCATTGCGGCACGAGTACTGTAGTTATATAGCTTCTGAATGTTATCCCTGTCCAGCTCGTGGAGAAGGTACCATTTTGTGAGGCATGGTAGATGCAGGTCATTACGGGGAAAGCACACACTGCGCTCCCTTGTGAAGAAGACTTTGGTCCTTGCTTGGTTGTTTACCTCAATTTAAAATAACATGCAGGCAGGCTGCAAGTCCATGGTCCCTTTTTGTGTACGGTGTAATGGCACCTTTGGATGTGTTATTGCAGGGACTGAGCCTGGGCCCTCTGGGTCTAAAAGTGTGAGCCTCTACTATTGGTTAAAGGACCAGCTCCTTCAGCTCAGAGGCAGTAGTGGATTCAGAAATCGCTTTATGTGGCCTAGCCACTAGGGGGAGACCAAAAAGCACATGGTGTCAGTGTAGGCAAACAGACCAGCCATGGCCTCTCTTGTTTCAGTTGGGGGAGAAATGAGAAGGCAGGGTAAAAGGATACCAACAACAGACCTCTATTACCTTCGCCCAAGCCAGGGGAGTGCTGCTAGTCCTTTGAAAGGAGGATCCCATTAAAATTCTTCCCCTTACCGCATCACAAGCCCTGATGCCCCAGGGTATACGAGCTGCTAAGTGAAGGTGTGATGGAGTCTGCAGACTTACCATTTGTTTTTCCATTTAAACAAAGATGCTTTCTTGTCACCACAAACAAGGCAGAAGGCAGCATCACTTGGCAAACAAACGTCCATTAAGAGCATTTGCTGGAAATGCTTACACTTCGCTCCTGAAGAACACGCAGAGTATATTGATAGTACAGCCCAGGACGTGTTAGTCCCACACAGGGATCCACTTGTGTGATTTGAAGTGGGGGAAAGGTGAAGAATTTGTAGAGGATCTTCTGGGCCTCCTCCCCCTGGGAGGTTTTATTTCTTAAACACGCTCATTATTTGGTGTCATCTGGTCCAATCCAAAGACAGAAAATTTGCATTTCCAAAGTAGGTGTGGGAGCCCTGGAATAGGTCATCTGTAGCATAGGTGGCTTAGCAGCATCCAGAGAAGGAGTGACTCCACTCGGAAATCACCCCCAGCCCTCCCATGAATTCAGGAGCAGATTTTTTCAGAGGAAACCTGGAAGCACATGACTGCCCTGTGCTCATGTGATGAGGGGAATAGCAACCATAAACTCAAGCTCACGATAGGTTGTGGAGTCTCCATCTTTGGAGATTTTTAAGAGCAGGTTAGGCAAACACCTGTCAGGGATGATCTAGATAATACTTAGTCCTGCCATGAGTGCAGGGGACTGGACTAGATGACCTCTCAAGGTCCCTTCCAGTCCTATGATTCTATGACTAGTCAGATTTTTCTCCTCAGGTGCAAAGGAACTGTCTACCACAAAGGTGAAGCTCGTCTGTGCAGGAGACATGGGGGCTGGTCAAAGACTGTGGCATGAATGCCCACAGAAGCTACGGGCCATTGCAAACTTCACCACCTTCAGCTCCAAGTGCAAGGCACATTTCTCCAACCTGCCCTCTCTAACCTACATACATGTCAGCATGTACAGTTAACAAACAAATGCAAAAGCAAATTCCTACCAGAACAAAATGCTACACTGTACACTCAGTTCTTCCCCTGTGGAGAGGAAGAGAGAGAACAAATCACACATGAGATATTAGTCATATCACTTCATGCACCACCAGAAAGCTCTCAGATACTATGGTGATGAGATCAATATAAGAACCTGTATAGAAAGACAATACAATCAGCATCATCCATAATCCGACTGTAAGCCAAAGCACCTCATCTTGTTTTATCACAGAGATTTAACTGGATAATGTTGTTGGACCAACTTGATTGATTTGCTGGTGATTCACAAGTACACAAAGATGTGGAGAAAAGGAGGAGTCTCTCTGCATCCAACCTTTCAATGCAGGTGAGACTTCATGCCAAACATGGACTTGATTGAGTGGACCCCTAGAGAGTGCAAGTTCCAGGACAAAGTCAATGTTAGAAAGCAAATGACAGAGTCCTGCTGGCTTCTTGAGAAGCTGGAGGATCTGGTTGCAAGGCTGCCCATGAGCTACCATGTTGGTCATGGTAGCCATAAGATCCTGGACAAAATGCTCACCATCAGGAAAAAAAGCAGACTAATTCCAAAATCTTTCCATTTGTAAGGAGAGGAAAAGGCTGTCATCTTTACCCAGTTGTTTCTCATTAACTGTGTCACCTCTAACAAGTCACTTTTGGAAACTAGCTACTGGAGCTGACCTCTTTAAGAGAGTAGCTGAAATGTAAGGTTTGGGAGAGTTCTGCATTATAAAAGGATAATGGTTTAGCAAGGGGTCATCAAATGGCAACATATTTAAAATTTGTATAAATCCTTTTTTTACACATAGTGTCATTAACCTGTGGAACTCACTGCCACATGATACCACTGAGGTCAAGAGCTTTGCAGAATTCAAAAGAGGACTAGACATTTAAATAGATAATAACATCCACAATTACGTTAGAAAAGATAAAAATTTATGAGGGATATAAACCCTCATGCTTCAGGGCATCAGTCAATTACTAACTAATGGGATTTCGGATGAAATTTCCCTTACAGGCAGGTTATTAATTGCATAATTGTCCATTACAGGGATTTTACACCTTCCTCTGAAGCCTCTGGCACTGATCTTAGTTGGAGATGGGATACTGGACTAGATGGACCATCGGCCTGGTTTTCAGTCTGGCAATTCTTAATGGTATCTCTTCGTTTTGAGAGGAATGCACTAGAAATACAATAAGTAGGGTGGCTGCAATTTAGCAGTGGGTGAAATTATTCATATCTAGAGAGATGTGTGAATCATACAGACACACATCTATAATGTATAAAGCCGTTCAGGATCCTTAGGGAAGAAAGATGTGACATAAATTTGTAAATAGGATCGTTTCTTTAGAGTTCCATTACCCCTGCTGCTTATTTCCCACCAGAAACCATCCTCTGGCCTTTACGATACTTCGCAATCTGTAAAGTGTTTTAAAATCTACGTCCGGGTTTGGGGGTCAGCACACACCTCCAGCTCCGCTGACTTCGCAGATTTGTGCTGATGGAACTGAAGAGCGAATTTGTCCTTCTGTTCATAGCTTTGACACCAAAGATTGCAAAGGCCCAGATCTACAAAGGTACTTAAGTGCCTACACCCCAGACTTAATGCCTAAGTCTGGGATTTAGGCACCTAAGTCCAAAATTTTGGCTCCACCATGATCCACAAAACTCCTGTTGAACCCTGTAGGCACCTGAAATCACTCAGTGGCTAAGTTTTCAAGGTAAAAATTCCCTCTGTGCCTATGTTTCTGCCTCTGAGCATGAGTACTGATGCCTCCTTCTAGGCATCTGCAAGCCTATCTCCCATGTCAGCGGTGGTGGATTAGCCACTGGGCCAACGGGGCCCGTGCCTAGCGGCCCTGGCCAATTGGGGCACCCCTGCACCCAAACCACTCCACCCAGTGCTCCTGCCAGGAAACGGGGCTGGAGTGCGGGGGTTTGCCCTGCTCTGCCTGCCTGGTGCTCCTGACGGGGAGTGTACTCGGAGTATGGGGGGTTGCCCCTCTTCTCCCAGCTGCCTGGTGCTCCTGCCAGGGAGCAGGGAAAGCCCTTGTGCCCCGACCCCACTCCCTAGTGGGAACGCTGGGGGGAGGGGGTTGAGACGGGGGGGACTGCAGGCAGAAGGCGGAGAAGGGCCCCCTACTTGCTCTGGCCCAGGGCCCCACAAGCCCCTAATCCTTCTATGCACGTAAGCCTTGGAGCAATCCACGAATCAGGTATTTGGCTGCCCACGTTGCGTGCAGAGCCCAATCCAGGAAGTGTCCTCTGAGCTTGCCTATGAGTTTGGGTCCCATTCAAAATCCAGAGGTGGGGGTGGTGCCCACCTTATAATTTTTAGCCCAGTGGTTAGAGCACTTGCCTGGGATGGGGAAAGACCCAGATTTTTCCAGATTGGGAAAAAAGGATTCGAACAAAGGGCTCTCCCTCCTCTCAGGAGAGGGCTTTAACCACTGAGCTGTAGCATACTCTAATATAAGACCCCCACACTGTTTTGTGTTGAAGCTGTTCCAGTGTGGATTAAACAATTAATAGTTATTGGGCCAGAGAGAGAATACACAAGAAAGAGAAACTCTTTAGTCCAGTAGTAGGACATCTGCCTAGGAAGTGGAAGACCAATGGTCCAGTCCTCCTGCTCCAGTCACTGTATCATGTTGCTCAGTGTGGCAACACCTAATTCCTTTTGTAGATCCCACCTCCTTCCTCAGTGTTTATGTGAGGTAGTGCAGCGTTCTCCTCATTTTAGAAAGGGGAAAATAGAACACAGAGAAGTGCAGTGGCTTGCCCAAGGTCACAGAATGGAGTCAGTGTCAGAGCTGGGAATAGAATTTAGGAGCTCCAAGTTCCTGGACATGTGCCCTAACCACTAGCTGACACTGCTGAATTGCCATGGGGATTGCTGCATACAATGGGTGACAATGATTTGCCATCACAAATGCTGCTTTTCAAAGTTTTCCATGAGGTATCAGCAGCTCCTAAAAGGGACGGCTGGTGCTGTAATTTTTCTGGCCCAGTCTTTTGATGCAGAACTGGGCTGTCCCCATCCCTCCCCATCTAGTCTTTGTATTGTATTCACATAGCACAGCATGACTCCAATGGGACACGAAGAAGGAAAGTAGAACTTGCCCTAAAAGCGTCACCCCTAATTAATATCCTCCGAGGCAGCTCCCTAATTGGTATGCAGACCTGGTGGCAGCTCAGTTCGTTAATAGGCTCATTCCTTCGAGAGTGGTAATTAGGTGTGACACTGATGGTGCTGTTCTGTTATGGGAACCTGCCACCATGCTGGACCCCGGGGACAGGTAAGTGGCAGAGATGGGATCTGCCACTTCAGGAGACCAGGCCGTGCTCAGGCAACTGAGCAAACGAGGTTGGGAAAGAAAGTCCCGTCAGCCGGAGGAAAAAATAGGCGTCACCGGAATCTTAGCCTGCTGGCAGTGTGAGCTAGGGCCAGGAGAACGGCATTGCAAACTCCTCTTCCCCATCCAAAACTATGCCAATGCCCCACAATCCAGACCTGCAGCACTCACTGCTGTTCTAGTGCTAGGCTCCCCACACAGCTCTGCCAATGTCCCTCAGTCTTGCCCTGCAGCACCCCGCCCCCAGCACTACTCCAGCGCTGGGCTCCGCACACAGCCCTGCCAATGCCCCACACTCCCGCCCTGCAGCCCCCTCTGCTGTTCCCGTCCTTCCACCTGTGATGCTCTATGATTAGGGCTCCATCAAATTCACGGTCCATTTTGGTCCATTTCACGGCTCTAGGAGTTTAAAAATTGTAAATTTCATGATTTCAGCGATTTCACTCTGAAATTTCATGGTGTTGTAATTGTAGGGGTCCTGACCCAAAAAGGAGTTGGGGGAGGATTGCAAAAGTTATTGCAGAGGGGTTGGGGTACTGCTGCCCTTACTTCTGAGCTGCTGCTGGGTGGCGGCAGCACTGCCTTCAGAGCTGGGCATCTGGAGAGCGGCAGCTGCTGCCCGGGATCCCAGCTCTGAAGGCAGAGACGCTGCGAGCAGCGGCACAGAAGTAAGGATGGCCTGGGATGGTATCGGATTGCCACCCTGACTTCTGCGCTGCTGCCTGCAGAGCCGGGCCCTCAGTCAGTAGCTGCCACTCTCCGGCCTCCCAGCTCTGAAGGCAGCAGTGCAGAAGTAAGGGTGGCTATACCACAGCCCCCCTAAAATAACTTTGCAATCTCCCTGCAGCTCCCTTTTGGGTCAGGACTCCCAATCTGAGAAATGCTAGTGTCCCCTGTGACATCTGTATAGTACAGGGTAAAAGCACACAAAAGACCAGATTTCATGGGGGGAAGACCAGATTTCATGGTCCGTGATGCATTTTTCATGACTGAAATTGGTAGGGCCCTAGCTATGATTGAATATGACCACTGATATTGAAATTGCCACTGTTATACAATTGCAACAAATCTTGTACAAAGTATGTCATGTAAGGCATCAGTGGAAAAGTTATGATTTGCTAAGTATGATTATCCTGTTTATACACATGTAACATTCTTGTAAGTATGAATATTGGCTATGTACTGGCATCATACATATGTGCTGTATTCCTGGGTAACGCCCACCAAATAAAATTTACAACAGGAGTGGATGAACTCTGCAGAAACAAAAAGTTCAGTTTCCATAAAAATGTTCCTCATGCAAATAACAGAAGTGGGGAAAGTACAGAGTGCCTCCCACTGGGTCCTCTACTGCCTGCACTGCATCTGGAATGATGGAGCTAGAAGTATAAGGACAATCTATGCAAAATCTCCAAGGGCATGACACAGCACTGAACTCACTGAGTGGAAGTGAGGAAAGAGATTTTGCAGGTGCCCCTGTCTTTATCACAGGCCAGAACCAAAACCCTGGATCCAAATGTCCCTGAACTCTAGAGTGTTTGAATTCAAGATGTCTACTTGAACATGTGATTGTGACTTAAGTCAGCACGGACCTAAATAGATCTTTCTATTCAGTGGTTGCCTGGAGGCAGAGGGGCAGCTACTTACCACCTTTATTCTTGTGGTAAGAACCTGCCACTCTTCCAAATGATCCCTTGCAACAGATCTTTAGGGCTGCACTGAGCCATGAGAGGCTCAGGGTTCCATCCTACATGACCGCTAAAACGAAGTTGAGGTGTGCACCCCATTCTGACTCTGAAAGAGTTAACTGGAGTGAGAGAGGCCAATTAACGCACCTGGTTACATCTGGAGGGTGAGCCAGGCACAATTAAGGATAAGTCTCCTCTGGGTGAGGAGCTGAGTGGTTAGTATAAAGAGAGGAAGTCTGAGCAGAAAAGGGTAATAGGGAAAAACTTTATAGTTGCTCTCTGAGGCTAGACTATGGTGGGATAGGGATGCCCTAGGGGGAGAGTTAGCCCTGAGATCTTCTCCTAAATAGAAAAGTCTGGCAAGAGGCTAGGGGAGACATGGAGCAGGCTCTAGTGGTGAGGACCCTGATTAAAAGGGCAGAATCCTGACTTCCAGGGAGAGAGCTATGGGAGGTGTCCTATAGGGCATTTAGGAACCATAGAAGGAAGGTCAAGTCAGAGGAGAGCAGAAACTAGTTTAAATTTATACTTCTGGTTTGGGATGTACTGTGAGGAGCCCTGCCCCTGAAAGGAGGCTGAATTTTGAGAGGCTATGGAAGAGGCTTGGTGACAGGATTCATAGGAAGAAGACTAGGGAGCAAGAAGTCTTGTGGCATAAACCATGACTACTTGTCCATGGTTCCTTGAGTGGAACCTTATGTAGAGAGTGAGCCTGGGTTCCCCTACCAGCCCCTGGGAAGGTGGTGTAAAGCCTCTGAGAGGGGGATATGACCTACTAGAAGCCCTGAGAAGAGGGTATATGGACCACTGGGTCCAGAACTGAAGGTGGCAGACTGGATGGAGGGATCTGGCATTTGTTCTTGTTGGCTTTTCAACAAGCTCTGAATGTAACCTGGCTGGAGAACTGAGTCACAAGATGGAGGCTGACCACTGCAGGGCTATCAGCAAGGGGTGCTAGATGAGGAAAGTCTACTATGCCCATGAAGTGGTGCCCCAGAAGTGAGTTAACTTTTCTCTGAGACTATTCTATACACCAGTGCTGTCTTTCTCCTTTCCCTGGGGGTGCTCAGCCCCAGGCCCTGCCCCCACTCCACCCCCATCTTGCCTCTTCCTGCCAAGTTCCTCCCCTGAGTGTGCCCTGCCCCTGCTCCTCCCCCCAGTGACTCCTGCATGCTGCGGAACAGCTGATTGTGCTAGGTGGGAGGCACTGGGAGGGAGGGGAAGAAGTTGAGCTGTGGGGCTGCTGCCAGGTAGGAGGTGCAGGGGATGGATTGGGGAGAGATGGCTGCCAATGTGTGCTAAGCACCCACTAATTTTTTTCCATGGATGCTCCAGCCCTGGAGCACCCAAGGAGTCAGCACCTAGGATTCTCTATCCACTGCCTTCACTCTGTAAACCCTTACTCTTACCCTGCCCCCAGAATGAGTGATACTACAAGTTTCCTGTAGCTCTAGAGAATACTGCCTCTTTCTCCTCTGCCTGGGCCGACCTCTGCCATGGCCGTAGAGCTTCTGCTCCTACCTCACCCCAAACCCACAGGGCAAATGCTAGTTACAGTAGACAGGATTTGTAGTATTGTCTTTGTGTTTTACCTTGCCATGCCATGGTACTTTCACACTTCCAGGAATACCTAGTGGTTGGGGGATCCACTGGCTGCATGGCTCTCATCAGAGAGGTGGGGAGCTGGGTGGGCAACAAAGTGGCAGATGAAATTCAGTGCTGATAAATGCAAAGTAATGCACATTGGAAAACATAATCCCAACTATACGTATAAAATAGTGGGGTCTAAATTAGCTGTGACCACTCGGGGATCTTGGAGTCATTGTAGATAGCCCTCTGAAAACAGCTGCTCAATAGGCGTGGCAGTTCAAAAAGTGAACCGTGTTAGCAATGGGCTAGATAATGACAGAAAATATCAGAATGCCACTGTATAAATCCATGGTACGCCCACACCTTGAATGCTACATGCAGTTCTCGTTGCCCAATGTCAAATATATGTATATTCAAATTGGAAAAGGCACAGAGAAGGGCAACAAAAATTAAGGGTCTGGAACTGCTTCCATATGAGGAGAGATTAAAAAAAAGGGACTCTTCAGGTTGGAAAAGAGAAGACTAGGGGGGGATATGATTGAGGGCTATAAAATCATGACTGGTGTGGAGCAAGAGAATAGGAAGCGTTTGAAGGGGTAAATAGCAACACTACAACCATGGGGTCACCCAGTGAAATTAATAGGCAGCAGGTTTAAAACAAATAAAAGGAGGTACTTCTTCACACAATGCAGTCAACCCATGGAACTCATTGCCAGGGGATCTTTGGAGGCCAGAAGTATAACTGGGCTCAAAAGAATGAGATGTTCCTGGAGGATAGGTCCATCAATGGCTGTTAGCCAACATAGATGACTTGTGCCCCCTAATAATGGAGGGGCGCAATCTAAATGAGAGGACACATGGCTGCCTCATGTGTCTCTTCTGCCCACCAACCCCCACCCTGCCCTGTGCCAAGCCTGGAGCCACCGTGCTCTCCCCATCCCACCAGAGTCCGCTGCTGGTAGGGGATCTGTTCTGCTGCTTCCGCACCTCCCTCTCACCTGGCATGTTCGGCTGCTCTCCCTGGTAGCTGGGCCTGGGCGGGGAACGGGAGGGAGACGCTTCTCACGCCAGCTGGAGCTGGCCACTCTGGGTCGCTGACTCTGTGCAGTGCAGCAGCTGCCTGAGGGAGAGCCTGGCTGGGGAGGCAGGCTGCCAGTGGTGGGGTGGGGGTGGAGGGCTGAGCGAGCCAGAAATGTGCTGGGGTGGGGGAAGGAGGTGACTTTGGCTCACATGGCTCCTGTCCCTGTCAGCTGGGCCCAGGCAGGGGCACCCCACCACTGGCACCTCCCCAGCCAGGCTCTCTTAGGCAGCTGCTGTGCTGCACAGAGCAGTGACCCGGAGTGGCCAGCACAAGAAGCGACTGGTTCCACCCCCTTCAGCTCTCTGGGCAGGCTCGGCTACCAGGAATGGGGGCTGAACATGCCAGGGGGCAGGCACAGCAGGAGAAGGACAGAGCTCCTCTCCCTCCCTCCCCCAGCAGGCCAAGCAGAAATCTGGGAGAGCACTTGACTCCATATGCCCCCACTACACTTTGCCTGTGATAGCCAAGATGGTCAGGAGTGCAACCCATGCTCTGGGTGTCTTAAGCCCCTAGCTGGGAGTGGAGGGCAGGATGGATCCCTTGATACTTGCCCTATTCTGTTCATTCCCTCTGAAGCATCTGGCATTGGCCACTGTTGGAAGACCAGATACTGGGCTAGAGGGACCATTGGTCTGGCCCAGTATGGCCGTTCTTATTAACAGAGCTTTAGAAAGAATAAAATCAACACGACTAAGGCTTAAGAAAGCTAGAAATCCAAAAGTGCCCTAATCACCCTTAAATAAGGAGCTTTAAAATGTTTAGAGTCAAGATAGGACAAGGTCACACAGAGTGCAACTGGGGATATGAAATTCCCTAAAGCTGGGGGGTTAACACTCATGTTTTGGTTTGGGACCACTTTGTCTTTAAAGGTGACCTGCAAAGGATTTTTTTAAAAAAATTGGATTTGAGCCCTCTCATTTTTTACCCTGACACATCTGTCAGGGATAGTCTAGACCAGTGGGTCTCAACCAGCGGTTCAGGGACCCCTGGAAGGGCTGCAAGCAGGTTTCAGGGGTCTGCCAAAATCAAGCTGAGAGCAGGGCTGGTGTTAGATCCACTGGATCCCAGAGCAGAAAGCTGAAGCCTGAGTCCTGTCACCTGGGGCTCATGCTAAAGCCCAAGTAACTTAGCTTCATGGGACCCCCTGTGGCGTGGGGCCCCAGGCAATGGCTCTGCTTGCTACCCCCTAATGCCAGCCCTGGCTTTTTATCTACTGGATATGCAGAAAAGCAGTTGTGGCTCAGGTGGGTGGTGGAGTTTCTATAGCATGCTTGGGGCAGGGGGGTTGCTCAGGGGGAAAAGGTTGAGAACCCCTAGTCTAGATAATATTTAGTCCTCTCTCAGTGCGGGGAACTAGACTAGATGACCTATCAAGGTCCCTTCCAGTCCTACATTTCTATGATTCTATAGCGAAGTACTGATAGATTGAAGGATTCCTCTCTATTCCCACCACTTGGATTTTGTTTTGTTTTTTTTTTTGTTTAGGGTTTTTTAGTTTGGAAATATCCGGAATATCAAGTCAGATCTTCCTGGAAGAGTCTTTGGTGGTCTCATTAGATGTGTGGTGAGTTCTCGCACCTTAATTGAAGGGGCTCATGTGTTGACTCTTTAACAAGACTTCCTTTTGCCCAAGCTTTACCTCCAATGCCCAGTGATGTAGCTAGCAAAAAACAAATGCTAGAACTTTCAAATGTGAGTGCCTCCAGTTAGACACCTGAATCCATGCTGAGGTACTGAAATGAGTTGCCTGGCTATATATCTATATACCTTTTTTTCCCCAGGACCTCTGAGCATTCTTCAAGCTCCCAGTGAAGTCCAGAAAAGCTCTGCAGCAAAAGATATTTGGGAAAGTGATCAGGTTTGTGCTTTTTTTTGGTCTGTTGTATGCTGGTGAAAAGGACTACACTGACAACTCAAGGCTGACCAAAAGTGAATCTGGCTAAGGCTTGATGATGTTGCAATTTTATGCATGGTGGCACATAGCAAAGTTGTTGCACTCACTGCACATGGAAGCAGCACCTAACAAAGTAAGGTTGCAAGCAGGATTAAATGCTAGTAGTAATATGCTTCCAACTTCTCCTGAAAGGAGACTGAACTCCCCCATAGGCATTCCATTCAATCCTTGGCCTCCTGGAGACAAACAACCAACAGGGGCTAACTGATGCTAAATGCAAAGGTGGATTTGGTGGCATGGGCACCTCTTCTCTGAGAACTGGACTGAAATCCCAACCCATTTCACACAGGATGCCCAGCAGCCATCAGATGGCAACAGCTTTTGGTCCCTGCCCATCTGAGTTGGACTGGAACAGGCAACTTGTTGGCATCCCACGAAAGCCACACAGTTCTCCCCAATGTCTTTCAAAATGTAGCTGGTTCATGTTTAAGGAGTTTGGAACACTAGCCTGACCTTTCATTCCCTCGACACGTCGTCCTGAGACAATTTGGTGGGGGAGACCTTTTTTGTTGCCCTTGGATATTTCATAATTGTAAATATTTTATAACAAGTTAAATGTTAATTGTGTGCTGTCGTGGGAGAAGATCCATTGTCATAGTCAATTAACATTTAATTTATTAGCCATCAAATATTTAAATAGTTGATATCCAATGAACCTTTTCACTCTCCATTTGTCAGAATGGATCCTTCCAACTCAGCCATCCAGAGAACTTTTCATGGGGACACTATGGAAGAATAGCTTACAGAAGACTATTTTGTCCCTGTTTTCTTTTCTAGGTTTGCCAATACAGTATAAAAACTCTGAACAGTAGCAGAATGAATAGGCAAAGGGATGACCATACCTGCAGTCTTCTGGTATCTCATTCTGACTCAAGTAGCGCCATCTTGGAGGATTTGCCTATAGCTCTCAATGACATAAGTGCCTCCTTATGTCACTTCACCGCATTTGGGCTGCATCTCATTCAATCTCTTGTCCTTCAAGTCCCTACGTCTCAGTCCCTGCATATGTTTCTGATCTGGTGTCCTTTCACATTTTCCCACCCCCCTGACTTTCCCTCAGTGCTCACCCACCTCTTTCAACTTCTTCCTTCAGACATCTCTCTGCCTTCTAGGCTATCCTCCTCTTGCCTGTTTGCCTCACTTCATTTGGTTTAGACTCCCAGCAGCAACTACCCTGCGCGCCCCCCACCCCCCCAAAAAAATTAAGACCTCAAGATGAATGTCTGGAAGAAAACCATCATTGCTGGCAAAGTTTTCTGATGGCCACAAACTGGTGGCATGGCAAATAATGACTGGGACAGGTCAGTTACATAGCACAACTGGGATTGCTTGGTAAGAATGTGGTTTGTTTTTTTTAATACAGCTGAATGGAAGGTCAAACATCTAGCAATGAAGAACGTAGGGCGTTTTTACAGACTGGAGTTGGGGGGACCATATCCTGGAAAGTAGAGACTCAGCAAAGGACATAGGGTTCATGATAGATATAACCAACCAAACATGAGCTCCTGGTGCAGTGCTGTGGCTAATAGGCATGATCCTTGGGTGGGGAGCAGGGAATATCAGGAGTAGGAAGGTGGTATTATATTACCTCTGTATGCAGCATTAGTGAGACCCCCTGCAGGAATACTGTGGCCAGTTCTGGTGTCGGTACATAAAAAGGATGTTAGAAAAATTTGGAAAGGATTCAGAATAAGCTAGAAGAATGAATCAAGGTCTGGAAAACCTGCCTTAAAGTGAGAAACTTAAGAAACTGTCATTTAGCTTATCAAAGAGAAGGTTGAGAGATGACTTCATCAGCACAAGTATCTACATAGGGAGAAGATGGCTGATGAATCTAGCAGACAAAGGTATAATGCGATCCAATGGTTGGAAGCTGAAGCTAGATGAATTCAGGCTGGAAACAAGGCACAGTGAGATCTGAAGCTCCCCTTTGTTAACACACTATACATGATCAGAATCTTGGTACAAAATATACCTTGCAAGGTATCATTTGGAAATTAATAACTTTTGTCAATATCATGGTGAAATGTGGATAGCAACATTATATGTAAAGCTATTAAATCCCCCTGGATGATTGATGATAGCACATGTTCAAAACCAGGCAGTCCTGCCTAGGCAAAAATTGTTCAGGATTGACCTATTTAACAACCGTTCCCTAAATTTACATGTAAGTAGTACTCTGGACCCTCAAAACAGTACGGGGAGGAGATGGCAGGAAAACAAACAACTTGCATTTTAACAAACCCAAGTTGCGGGGGGGAGGGTCAGTAACTGTCTCCTGCTGGAAGACTGTAGGTGAGAGAGGCCATTTTAAACAAAGCCTTGAGCTCAAACTTGCTAGATTAAGTTTAGACTTTTAAATGAGCGTTCACTCTTATTTGCTGGTAACCATTCCAAACTTACCTTGTACTTGAATTCACTTAAAATGCTGTCTCCTTTTTGTTTTTAATCTAAACCAACCCAGTGTGGTGTTTAACTGGAGTTACCAAACAGTTCACTTTAAAGTAGCAAACTATTGAATAGTGACTTTTTACAGGAGCCACAAACGCTAAGATCTGAGTTGTCCAGGAAAGGGCTGGACAGTGCATGATTTTGGAGAAAATCCAGGCGTGGGAGTGTGTTGGAGTTACTACTTGCAGGGTGACCAAGCCTGGTGAAAGCCAGAATGGGGCTGTAGACAGGCTGCAGGGGTCAGAGCTGCTGACCCAGGACATTCTAATACACAAATAACTAAGGGTGTGACCTGCATGCTAGTAGGCTGGTTATGAATGACCCAGGTTGCGTGCTACCTCAGCAAAGCATTGTGAGGCACCTGAGGTCATGGGACAGGCGGTGATCCAACCCCTCACTCGTCCAGACTGCACCCAAGAATGTGACAGAGCAATTAACTATTGCAACAACTTATTGAAGGATGTGGTGGGTTCTCCATCACTTGGAGTCTTTATTTAAAGACTCCGAATCTTTCTTAAATGATCTAGCTCTTCCACAAGTTTTGAGCTCGATGTGGGGAATCACTGGATGAGGTTCTCTGGCCTGCATTATGCAAGTCAGACAAGCTGATGATCAGAATGAGCCCTGCTGGCCTTGGAATCTAGGAATCTTTGTCTACACTGAATAACTGTGTAATCACTCCTGGAACCTGTCTCCCCTTGTACCCTTCATGGTATGTTCTATCCAGGGCACCATGGCCTTCATGGAGCTGCAGCCAGTGGCTTGACACATTTTTCTGTCTCCCTGCTCTGCTGGGACCGGTTTGCAGCTGCCTCTGCTTTCCTCACAAGAAGGAGTTAATTGGGTTACCGTGCTTGCTCCCTGCACTGTGCCATGGAGCCAAGCAACAGAAGGTTGGGGAACCAGAGTTGGAGAACAGTTTGCAGCCAGGGAGGGGAGGTGGAGGCATAGACTGGCAAGCTGGGCTTCCTGGAGAGCAGCACAGCATGGAGGCTCAAGGTATGGAGACAGGGGGACCAAACTGGCTACAAGCTTTCTCCAGCCCCTGGCATATGTGGTGGGGAAGGAGGTTCTGAGCCTGGTTGTCTAGGTAATGTTATGGAAACAAAAGCCTGGGAAATAAAGCCAGGCTGCCTGGACAGCATAGCAACAATCCCATCCTCAAAAATAATCGTTGAACAATCATTGGTGAATTTCACATTAATGAGCCATAGGCGTGGTGGTGTATTAATTTAGATGGAATATGTGGGCCCAAAGAGTCAAAGGCATTAACATGACTCTGAAACTGTCAAACATTAAATACATAAAGGTTTGGGGTTTGGTATCCAGAGACCTCAGTTTGCTTTGTACTATAGCAAACACCTCCATTAATGAAATCTTAAAAAGAATGTTTAAAGACACAGAAAATGGGGGGAGGGATAAACCATTTGACATGTAAAGTATTAAGTAAAATAAGTCTTAACAACATCCCTTGTTCCCTTTTCCTTTTATCTGTAAAGAGTCTTTGAAGACAGTTGGGAAGGTGGGAGCCCTTGTTTGACAGTCTTGTAGAGGGTGTTAAAGATTATAACAGTCTTTTCCCCGCCCCCAAAAAGAAACAATGCAAACCTATACAAAAGGGTAGAGGAGAGAAAAGTCAAGATAGAAAATGCAGTTTCTCTCTCTGGTGTTGACTCTCGCTTTCAACCTCACTGCTGGAGAAACCTGGACACAACATGTGGCCTTATCAGTCACTCTGAGACCTGGTGAACTTGTGCCAGCATCAGGTGCTTTAGGGCACTGCATTAGCAAGTATTTCTGGTAACAGGCTTACAGCAGTGTTGAAAAATATGCAGTCTTGGCTAGCTAAGCCACACTCCTTTTAGACAGAAGAAAGGAGAAAGGCAGGAAAGAAAACAAATAAGATGAGAGAGAGAGAGAAACCTCCCATTGCAGACAGCGATTGGGATTTAGCTGGGGCTGATGGAGGCGCTGATGTCATCTGGGTCAGGACATCTCTCAGGATTAGGACAGAGGAGGTCTGGAGTTCCAGGCAACAGTGGAGGTGGCAGCCATGATGGTGAAGCTTGCACCTCTCAATTTGTCTTTGAGTCAGCCCATGTTGCAGAAGCCTTCTCTCGTCTTTTAACTAGCCAGCATTTTGGTAGCCGCTGCCTTATTTTCTTCCAACAGTCTCTTTTAGTACTCTGAAAGTGAGTGAGTGTGTGGAAAAGCCCATCCCCTCTGTGTGGTGTCCATCAATTAAGCCTAGCTTCAAACACCAACTTTAGTGTAATTTCTGGCCCCACGTGCCAATTGTTTTGTTTATGTGCTTTTAACAATGAGTTATTAATCTTTAGGGGGGCTTTTGCACTTCTGCAAGCCCAGTCACAACAGTGGGGGAGAAGCATGAAGAGCACTTCATGGCAACAGAATGAACGAACATTGCTGTGGAACGTAGTTTGTTTCAACAGAATTTAGCCCAGTAGTGCTGTGGAGTATCTGGGGGGCCTTTGGCATATCCTAATTTATCTATTTCCATCACTAAGACTGCAGGAAGCAATTTGGGTCAGGGTTTGTTTTCCCTGTGAAACACTTAACACTTGTGGGTACTATACAATAACAAACAAAAGTGTATAGTTTGGATGAGTTAATTTAGACCAGGATTAGAAGGTTGAAGTTACTCGAACATTTTCTTTTTCTTTTTGAGAGCTAACCCAAATTGTTCATTCCCCATCAGAATTCTGGAGGCGCTGGTGTCAGTGAGGGTGCTACAAACTCCTCCTATCAGGTTGTTCCATTCTCCTATTTCAGTTCCCTCTGGTCCATCTTGAATGCAGCAGCCGCAGTCACTTTCCTCACCTATCCCACCAGCCCCTCCAGTTGCCTCCCAAATCAAATTTGGGATTCTTGTCCTCACCTTGAAGGTTCTGTACAACTTCACCCTGCCAACATCTCTGCTCTTGTTTCTTCTCATATCCCACATCAGCATGCCTCATTGCATTTGTCTTTCTCCCACTATTACCACTGTGCTGCCTTCTATGCCAGCTCTGTGCTTGAAATAGCACCCCTATGGGCCAGGCACCCACCTTCTCTTGATTTTTAGCCACCTCCAGGAAACCCACTTCTTCCGCAAGGTCTAAAGAAGTCCTAACCCTCACATAGCCCCATCACCAGTCCTCTCTCTAAATACACAACCCAACATTCTAACTCTGCACCATGCTCTGAGCTGCCCAGTGTGTCATCTGAGCTTTGTCTTTTTTAGATTGTGGCCTTCTCTGGAAAGGGAATGTCAGTGCACCAGATGCTGCACAAGATGCAAAGACAGTCCTGGCACTGTCAGTACTTTATTTTATTATTTAATTTCTGTTAAGACACAGATTAGAAACTTGGTCAGGTTCCACTTGGCAACAATGACATTTCCTGCATCTGGTGGTAGGAAAGGGGTGAAGAAACATAATCTACAAACGTTTAAAGTGTATAAACACCAAGTAGAGAGGACTTCACAGAGGCTAGAGCAGGGGTTCTCAAACTGGGGCTCAGGGGGTCACAAAGTTATTATATGGGGGGGGTCACAAGGTGGCCGCCTCCACCCCAAACCCCACTTTGCATCCAGCATTTATAATGGTGTTAACTATATAAAAGTGTGCTTAACTTATAAGGGGAGGGGGGGAGTCACACTCAGAGGCTTGCTATTTGAAAGAGGTCACCAGTACAAAAATTTGAGAACCACAGGGCTAGAGCTCATGGCATCTGGGTTTGTTTTTACTGAACCTTTCACTAGGCTGCTGGGCATCATGTAGAAGTTCATTCTCTACTTTTGCTTCCCAAAAATCATGTTGGCTAGAGCTTTCATGTCTTTGTGAGACTGCCAACAGCAGGGTTCCCTAATCATGTTACTCATGACAAAATTAACAGTTCTTACAATTCCTATGTATGTAATTTGCTTTTGCATTAACACCTATATGTTGCATGATCATGTATTGAAAATTCCTCCTACAGGAGATCTCAAGCTGTGTGCTGCAGAACACTCCAGGTGGACCAGCAAAGCTGCTTCTGTCACACCTATAAAATGTTTCAACCTTAACAGCTGGCTTTGATAAGGTTGAAACAAAATATTTGCAGAATATCTTATTTTTCCATACACATTCTGAGTGACTTTTTTTGGCCCGATTGTGGTTGCAATGAAATTTCAAAATCTTGGAATTTTCTGTGAATATTTTGTTTCAACCTTATCAAAACACTTTTATATCCTCTTTATTGTTTGGACTTTTGGTGTGGGTGGGTGGGTGTGTGTTTTTCAAAAAAAAAGTCAAAACATTTTGAATGTATATATTATAAAAGTCTGTATGACAATGTGGAAACACTTTGTTTTGACCTCTTTTGATTTCCCATCTACATTTTGATTTCATAGACTCTAATAGAAAACTGTTTGGACAATTTTCAACCAGGTCTAATCTAATAAATATAAAGCCTTGTGCCTAGGGAGAAATAAAGCAAGGACACAGAATGAGGGGATTTAGCTAGTTGGATAGGTATCCTCATTTTTCTCTTTAATCCTGCCCTAGAATACTGGGTTTTGTTTTTGTTTTTTTGTCACCAATTGAGTTGGTGGCCAGAGGGCAGGTAGCCATAAGAGACCCTTTAATTTAGTAGACAAAGGCATAACCAGATACGCACTGGAAGCTGAAGTTAGAAAAATTCAAATAGGAAATAAAAGGCAATTTTTAATAGTAACAAATAACCCTAGAGTGGTTTACCAATGAATGTGGCTGATTCATCTTCACCTGGACTCTTTAAATAAAACTTGGATGTCTGGCTCAACCTAAAGTTTTCAGGCTTGATAGCATTCACTTACATATGGTAGTAGGGGAAAAATAATTCCTGCCCCTAAAGGAATTACTGAGTGAAATACTATGGCCTGTGGCATGCAGGATGCTAAACTAGACCATAGTGGTCCCTTCTGGCCCATAAAAAAGTTAGACAACTGCTCTACTGTATGGTAATGGAGACACATGCTTGGTACAGAAAGAGAGCTACTGGAGGAGCCTCATACTTTGAATACCCTGATTGGATGTGGAATTAAAATTCTACTTTTGCAGAGTAGAGTGAGTCCTGTAAGGATAGGCTTGCTGGCTAGATTTCTTCATAGACTGGAAGATGTGTGAAGAGGTATCTCTCTTGCTGTGAGAGTGATGTGTACTGGCCTATTTGAACCATTTGGTGCCTTAATCATTACAGCTCAAGAATATAAACCTCTTTGAATTGTGCTATCAAAAGAGGTAGAATGTATTTCCCCCACCCTCTTCTGTAGATGGTCATATAGCTATTTGGCCTCATGTCCTTAGAACAACCTTCCAACTAAAACTGCTTACAGATTCCTGCCGTTATCTTTCCAACAGTTCAAAATTGTTAGTCTCCCACATTAACCAGCTCCCTGCCCTTACCCTGGTTGCTGACAGATTTTTATCATTTAATGAAGCTTGATTAATGTATTTTAAAGTTTTAGCCTTTATTGTTAAATTTTAAACTTCTTTGGACAACACTCATACAATTGCACAGCAAGGCTGTGCTATGCTTACAAACCAGCTAAAAATTTCCAAACAGATTTGCACATCATTGCATCACTAAATCACTCCACTGTGGATTATGGACACACCACATTGACTCCATGGTCTGGATTTCAAGATTATTATTGATAGAAACTAATTATTTGCATTTTGGCTGTCCCCAAAAACCTGAGTCAGGAGCGGAGCCCTATTGTTCTACATGATATACAAATGCCAAGGGGGCAAAGTTTTGTGCTGTTAATTTTTTATCTTGGGAAGGCTTACATACTACAGTGATAGGTGTTATTAAAAACCTGAATGGATAGGTAACATGGAGATAATACAGACTTACCGACATGGGGGTGGTGAAGATTAGTTAGTTAACATTTGTAGTGCATATAGAGAAACATAAGAAGGGCTATTTTTAATAGTGCTTTATTTTAGCCTTTACACTTCAAGGAAGCCCTAAAGATGTGTCTGTACTGAATCTGGAAAGTGTCTGGACTTCATGAAGAGAAAGAGGATAGTGGTACTTGGAATCATAGACTATTAGGGTTGGAAGAGACCTCAGGAGGTCATCTAGTCCAATCCCCTCCTCAAAGCAGGACCAACACCAACTAAATCATCCCAGCCAAGGCTTTGTCAAGCCAGGTCTTAAAAACCTCTAAGGATGGAGATTCCACCACCTCCCTAGGTAACCCATTCCAATGCTTCACCACTCTCCTAGTGAAACAGTGTTTCCTAATATCCAACCTGGACCTCCCCCACTGCAACTTGAGGCCATTGCTTCTTGTTCTGTCATCTACCACCACTGAGAAGAGCCGAGCTCCATCCTCTCTGGGAACCCCCCCTTCAGGTAGTTGAAGGCTGCTATCAAATCCCCCCTCACTCTTCTCTTCTTCTGCAGACTAAATAACCCCAGTTCCCTCAGCCTCTCCTCATAAGTCATTTGCCCCAGCCCCCTAATCATTTTTGTTGCCTTCCGCTGGACTCTCTCCAATATATCCACATCCCTTCTGTAGTGGAGGGACCAAAACTGGACTCAATACTCTAGGTGTTGCCTCACCAGTGCCAAATAGAGGGGAATAATCACTTCCCTCAATCTGCTGGCAATCTGCTGCCTACTAATGCACCCCAATATGCCTTTGGCCTTCTTGGCGGCACACTGCTGACTCCTATCCAGAGTCAGCAGTGTGCCCTTGGCACTTACAGATTTTGAGCTCTGTATTTTCAAAGTTCTCTACAAGAATTAGTTAATTGTCCCAACAACCCTGTTAGGTGGAGGCAGGAAGTAGCAATATCCTTTTACAGAAGGGAAAACTGAGACATGGAAACAGGATGTGACTTGCCCAAAGCCACACCCTGTGAGTTGATGGCAGAAATGGCATTAGAATAAGTGACTCTAACTTGCTATACATTTAAAAAAATATATATCCCTACTGGACATATTCAAACCTAGCCTCAACAGATCCTTTAGATACAGTTGGAGCCTCTCCCACCACAGTAAGTTTTATTGACAGAGTGGGTGTGGCAAATGTTACAGGTAATGTATCAATGACAAAACGTCATCGGCAATTCACGCAGCGTTCTGTAGGGTTGTGTAGCAAGGCAGAACTTTTTGGCTGCCTCAACTGAATAGGTTGCTTTTGTCTGAGGTTTGTGATTGAACTAGTGATTCAAGTATCTTGCCCATTGTTATGTTAATTGGGCCAATTTCAGAGGTGATTATAAATGGAGGTGTATGTTACATGACAGTACCAGGGTTGGAAAATAGATGGTGCAGCAGAGAAAGCAACTGAGTGAAAAGTGTTATACCAAGTGAAGTCATCAGTGGTTTTAAATGTTAAATATCTTTATCTGGTAGTTGCTTTCCCAGCTAGGCAACTCACTTGGCCTGCAAATTATATCTGTTTACTAATGGGAGTAACATGCAATATGCCAGTTTCTTCTGAGTTTGACCCAATGTGTTCACTTGCCAAAAAAAAGTGAAGAGACTTTTTAAAAACGATATACCATTGAGCCAGAGAATTCAGCTTTGGGTGATGTTCAAATCAGTCCTTTCGTGCGGTGGCAGGCAAAGTGAAACCAATGTGCCACATCTCTGTTGGATAGTGCTTTGAAGTTTGCTGTTAACCAGCTCAAGGGGAAGGGACATAGACAGAATGCACTGCTTAGCAATAAAACACATCAATACACTCAACATAACCATATCAATAAACAGTAATTAAATCTATAGCTCTAGCTTTACAGTTCTTCTGCCTATGAATCCCCCTAGGATAGCCTCAAAGTCCCCGTACATCTAATCAATCCAACAAGGCCTTTGCACTGTTATCATTCAAAAAGGAAAAATATATATTGCTTTGTGTCATAGGAGATTCTTCTTTTGGCTGGCTATATGAGGTGTCAGCATTTCTCTTGCTTCCCCTCACACAGCCTTTTAGCATCTCCTGTCACTCTGCTTGCATGTGTTTGCTCCCAAATCCAGGAAGATGACTAAATAGAGCATTCATAGAGCTGAGAGGGCAAGAATAACAATTGTAGTTTGCAGACAGATAGCTACTTTATATCTGAGTCTCAAACACTAACTAGGCCTTACCACATCTTTCTGAGGTAAGTAGTATTCCTATAAATCGAGACAGAGGTTAAGGCCAAAGTGAGTATGTCTACATTGCAATTTGACACCTGTGGCTGGCCCATGCCAGATGACTCAGGCTTGAAGGGCTGTTTAATTGCAGTGTAGACTTCTGAGCTCAGGCTGGAGCCTGGGCTCTAGGGCCCAAGAGGTGGGAGGGTCCCAGGGCTCAGGCTGCAGCCTGAGCCCAGATGTCTACACTGCAATTAAACAGCCCCATAGCCCAAGCCTGAGTCAGCTGGCATGGGTCAGCTGCAGGTGTAAACATATCCTGAAGCTTCCACAGTGGCCTCTGTTTTTGGGTATCTCCATTTCTAGGTGCTTAATTTGAGCCACCTAGCCAGTAGGTAGGAACGGAAAATAAGGCCAAATTAAAAAAAAAAAAAAAGCAGCTTCTTAAGTGACTTGCCGCTTAAGATCCCACAGTGACTTATTAACAGAGCCAGGGAAAGAATAATCAACACTGCAGTTCAAAAGGCAGGAAAGGATTCTCAACCGAACTGAAACTAAAGGAAAGTAAAGGAGGCAGAATTTAATGACCCACAGAGTTCTATTACCCCCATCAGATTCTAACACCCCAACTCATGCAATGGCAACCACGTGGGACTCAGGTCCACCTGTCACCCCAGACACTGCACTCACTCATACCACACTGAGGCAGCAGCTTAGGGAAGGCTACTACATCCTGAAATTACCCACACCCTGCTCTTTGTTGTCGATCTCTCATTCTAGTCGTGGGCAAGCCTACTTCTACTGAGCTTAGGAGGTGCCAGAAATTCACAACCCGATGTATTAGTTGTAAACTATTCAGGGCTCCTTTAATTTATAAAATTCTAAAGCTCTTAAATCAAAGTGGGGTTGGGGGGAGGACTGTCAGTCATTTATGAAAAATTCATCTTTGATCAAAAGTAAGGCAGTGTACTATAAACAGACTATAGCACCTGCTAATGATGAGCTTTGCTAAGCACCCATCATTGGATATCAGCTGTGCTTAGATACATAGATATAAATTCATAAGGCTAAAAAAATTCAATCAAAATTAAAAACAAATGTTGTATATGCCAGTGGCAAATGTGCTGTTTAAAAGCAAATAATTCCCCATTGTTGATCACGTATTTGTAGTGGATACAGCACAAAACAACCAAGAGTGCATATACCGCAAAGCAAATCAGCACATTACAGGATTTTTCCAAGGGGCAAATGGTTTTCTTGTAATAGGCAAGGTCTATGTTGATGACAGACTTTTAGCATAAACATGCATCACTTTTAGCATAAACGGTGGAGATGAATATTTGAGAAGGCTGACCAGATTCTTCTGGTTTTTTCTTCCCCCTGAAATTTTTCCAATATAGTTTTTCTCCCTAGTGTTTATTATCTAGAGGCTTCTTTTCTTGTCGGCTTCCCAAAGCCAAAGTATGATCCAGCAGCTTGCAAGTGCAGTATAGCTATAGAAAGACATCTGTGGTATAGACCACAGTCACCCTTCTCTCTATTCCTCGCAAGCTTGCAGACATGCCGCTGAGCTCTCATAGGTTGAAACCATGCATGGTAGCTCTGAGGACTGCAAAGGTTGCGGGAAAACATGCTTGAAAGAACTGTGTTCATAATAAAATGCCTGGTGCATAGCACTGTACAGAACAAGCATCTGAGGGTTAAAATCTTTTGAACCAGATTAATATGGGAAGGAGGGGAATCCTTTGTCCAGAAAAATAACACCCCAGTGTCTAGGATTAACAGGGTGAGAAGTCTTACTAAATTTCCTCTAGTTCTCCAGTGCTTTATGCAACCTTGGCCCCTAAGTGATGGGACTGCTACCACTTCCCTTGGGAGTCTATTCCACCTAATACACCTCACTGGCAGTTTCAACAGAATAGATTTCACTCAAGATTTACAGCATATCTACCCTGAGATCATGTCTCAGACAGTCATCTACAACAAGGCGCTCCCCCCATCAAACCATGACATGTCCCTTCATTCCAGCACTATAGCACATTTTAATGGCTTTCGTCCACGAGCCCAGCTTTCAGACAATGTGACTCCCTAGCTCTGCTCTTAGGTATAGCTGTGGCGCATCCCAAATGTTCCCACGCTCTTTATCATGGCCAATTATAACACTGAGTCTGTCTTACAACACCCTGTTTACAAGTGCATCAATTATGGCTCCTGGATCATCACCGATAGCAAGCACCACTACACCGGCAGTACACTGTCTGAGTCCGTGTGATCGAGTTTCACCGTAGGGGCTGGCCCCAGTGCATAGAACACTAACTACCTTCTGACAGTTGGAGGAGCTGTCTTCCAGCTCTGGTCGTGGAAACGTCTGTCTTCTGGAGCTGCAGATCCTGGGTTTGATACTCTACTGATACAATCACTATTCTCCTTACCCAGCTCAGGAAGGTTTTCCTGATGGCATCTCACACCAACTCATGCCGCAGCCTCCTAGATAAATTCATGCTCACTTCTATGTGTCTGCAATTTCCATATCATGTTTATTCAGAATAGGTTGTTTTTGCTTCTCTCAGCCCTGCGGGGTTAACCCATCTTATGAAATTCAAATGTCCTCAACTCACACGCTCTCTTGTAGCACTTCTCTTCTCTCCTCCCTCCCAGCTCCTGCTGTCTTCGTGTGCTTCATTAGTCCTGAAAAGAGATGCTGAGAGGAACAGATGAAACACCATCTTTGCCCTGTCCGTGGAATATGACAGTCTTCTTCTGGAACCTGTTCTAGTGTTTTGCACAATGCTTCTGAACAAAAATACACCACCACCCAATGCTCTTTATCACAAAACCTGTTTCTAATTCCACTCACAAAAATAAGACTATACCACTGGGCTAAACATCTAATACAGACAGCATTAAGGAGAGATGAATTTTCCCATCAGCTCAGCAATTTTCAGGGCCTTATTGAAGGAAGCGTCCTGTTTTAGGAAATCTTTTATCTTTCAGTTAATGCCTAATGTGCTGCCCTCTTGTATGGAGCTTTGTTATCGCAAATTGAGATAATGATGAAAATTCCTGCCTGTGTAGCGAGTGATCCTTGGTGCTGCTCACAGCTTCTTTCATGCAAGAATTGCAAAGTCTTTTATGGCTGGGATTTTTAAAGGTTCCTAAGGGACTAAGGCACCAAAATTCTATTGAATTTGGGTACCCTAACTCCCTTAGCTTTCTAAAAAAATCCCAGCCTAGATCCATTAACAAATTAGGCTTCACAACCTCCAACTCCTCGTGAGATGGGTAGGTATGTTTAATGACAGGAAACTGAGTCCCATAGTGATTAAAACTGACTTGCAAAGGTAAATAAATTGGGATTTTGTCCTTTCATCCTTTCTGAATCAGACAGTGATCCTGTGGAAATAACAGTATATGTATATGGCCATGTAATTAAAGTCTCTGCAGCCTTAACTGTGCCCCCTTCTGCATATGCATTACAATACAGTCTTAACTCTGGCATATTTTTACTCCAGTACTTCATGTTATAGCCTTAATGCTCTTTTAATGCATTTTTTAATGGAATGCATATTAAAGGATGAAAACAGGGGTAGTTAGTTTGGACAGTTGAACAAACGTGTTTTCTTTTGAGTGAGTTCAACCTTAAACTTCACTTTCTCTTATGGTGTGCTGCCTCAGGGGAGGTTAAGGTTCAGGTCCCCATGTTCCACCATGAGCCAGGGTCCATGGCAGGGCCACTTCTCCAGTGATGAACTATGGTCCCCCTGCTGACCAAGCTGCGTGGTGCATCATGGGACTCTGGCAAACGCAGGTGTATTGTGGGAGAGGTAGTCCAACTCAGGCGCCTGCCATCAGGCTCCTGAACTGCAGCTCTGTGGATGGAAATTCAATTTGTGCTCTGCTCTAGTTGCAGGCACATATTAGGGGGTTGTGTGCTTGTTACCTTTCATGAAATGTAGAGCGTAGGTTGAACTTCTCAAATAAGTCACGCAAACTACCTTACCTCTGCCCCTGTGGTGAAGCCTGAAAGAATCATAAACGCATACTAAATTACACATCCATAACATTTTTGTGGTCACGGTTTCAAACAAACCAGAATGCCTCAATCCTAATCATATATTGGTTGTGTTTACATGTATGAATGTAAATACAGATATAAGTAAAAGGACTTCATAGGTTCTTACTTGGACAAATTGCATACTGAAGGCAATCCTTCTCCATGGTTCAAGTAGGGCACAACCTTGCCAGGGGCTGAGTGCAGTCAGCTTCTCATAGAAGGTGCTTAGCATCTTACAGGCTACAGCTCTCCAATTCCAAAATGCAGCCTGTTACCCAAATGTCATGAGACACAGTGCTAACATGTCACTGTAGATAAACCTAATATACCCAGATCATTAAATCTGAGTGCTTACCCGAAAAGAACAAGGGTCAGTGGGAGAACAGAGAAGCACATTTAACCTTGGAGATAGGCACTGATGGAGTGGGGAAATGCGAAAGCTGGTGTTCTACAGTGCATATTTAGGAATCTCTACATGAAAAGAACAAGGAGTCCTTGTTTTTGTGGATACAGACTAACATGGCTACCCCCTGGTACTTGACTATATGAAAAGAAGGGCAAGTGGCAGACTGGTATCACTATGGAGACAGACGTAAAGTAATTCAGGTACCTTGTCTCAGTGCAATCCATAAGTTTTATTTTAACGCTAATGTTCTTGCATGGCAATATGCACTCAAACCACTACTATGTGCCTGCAACCTTAACTTCACCTTACAAGTTTTTTGTGTGGGTTATTTATTATTTAGTGTCATGGATGCCCATAGGACTTCTGTAACATGGGGATATGATTACACTTGCTAATAAAAATAATGGACTGTAATAAATCTGTCCCTGAAGCTAAACATATTGACCATTACTACAAATTACTTGTGGTATGGACAAAATTATTTCATTGCTATTAGAAATTTCAATTGCCACCTTCATACAGGTGTACATATTTCCTCTTTGGCTGCTTTGGATGGTAGATGGGGTGATTGAAGGAAGCAGGGAAGTGGGTCACTGCAGGGCAGTGGCTGAGAACTATTGTGGAGTGGTGAATGGGGATGGTAGCGATGATGGGGTTGGGGCAACTGGCTATCATAATGGGTTTGGGTGCCAGTGATCATGGTGACCACAGATTGCACTAATTTTTCAGCCACTTCACTGCTGGTAGCTGGGATGTGGGGGACAGGACAAATGCACAGTCTTCTCCAATTCACGTGTAGCTCTTCACCCATGGAGTCCGGAGACAGAATGGTACTTTGGATGAGGAGCATACGTACAGTGTGGCCAGGGGAAAAGCTGTGCTCAGATCTCCTCTGTGTATAGGTAGCAGGATTTGGCTCTTGATCGGCTCTTGGCTTCTACTGATTTCTTCCATTGCCTTCACTAGGAGCAGAAGCAGGGTCATAGTGAGCAGACAGAAAACCTGAGTCTAGACCCTGATTAGTTAATAACTTAAAAGTGATAGGGAGAATACAGATCAGGGTGTAGGGAGAATGAATGAACCAGCTGGGAAGCATGAGGACAGGTGTTATGGGACCTCAGAGTGATGGATAAGCAAGAGAAGAGGAAACCATAAATCTTGTTGGTGGGGAGACAATGCTGTGAGGAGTTGATGGAATGTTCCTTCAGATGGTCAGGCTATCTGTTATTGCCTGGGTTCAGGAACTTGCGGCTTTCGAAAGAGGGGCTGGAGTGGAACATGAAAGCAGCCAGGGACAACTTGTTCACTCTTATCCGTATTAGATTCAACAGAATGGCCAGCAAGAGGGAAGATGTTGGAAAGCCATAGAACTGAGCTGGACTGAGAGCTGAAGCTGAGGATCACAGCACTGGTGATCCATCCACACAATCTGCTAGTAGATCAGGCTGGTGAAGAAGGAAATTCAAACCAGCAGGGAAGGTGAGGTTTTCACATCAGCCCTTACACTGCCTCACTTGAGTGCCAGGAGAGCCATCTAAACAGGAAGGGGTGGGGGGGGGTTGATATCATTTATCTGATTAGGTCCCTGAAGGCTTTTAACAATTAACAAGAGAAGCAATGTTAAAGCGTGATAGGAAAAAGTGAGCAAAAAGTATTTCCTAGATGTCTCAACATAAGTCTGGGAAATAACTAAGCAGGAAGAGATTCTCATGCATGAAAACAATGATTTAGTTGGCATTACAGAGACCTGCTGGGATAAAACACATGACTAGAATACCAGTGTAGGAGGAGATGATCAACAGTACAGAAGGGAAAAAAAACAAACCCACGCAGGACAGGAGAAAATGAGGTTGCATAATGTTAGATATAGTTTAGGCAAAATTCATCCCTGGTGTAAATCTACTGAATTCCAATACCAAAGATGAATTAGATCCAATCTACGTTAAGAAGAAAACCAAATCAAAAACAGTCTCATTAGACGAGAGTTCTGCAGTTAAGTGATCCAAGAAGCAGAATTTAATGGCTGGAGCAGCATAACTGGTTGTCAGGACCTGCTGTGTCATCCAGGCCAAATAAACTCCCCTCTCTCTCTTTGCTTCAGTTGCTTCCTCTGTCAAATGGTCTTAATGATACTGGACAGCTTCACAGGGGGTTGTGATGATTAATGAATTAATGTTTGTAAAGTGCTTCCTTTGAAATCCTTATACATCCATTAACATCTAAGTATAAAGTTTAACCTGATCTCTAACACGGATAGGACATTTCTTAGGATTGTATATAGGCCCAGATCCAAAGACCCTGAACTCGGAGGACTGAAGGGATTGGGAATCTAAGCATAGATACAGATCTGAGTTCCAAATGATCTCAGTAGCTAATGGAAGCAGGAATGGTACCTTCAAACAAGAGTCAAATTATGTCAAAAATTTATCTACCAGAAAAAAGTAATGCATTGCTGTTTTGTGCTCCAGAATCAAAGCTGTTACTATTTTTTTTTAATTAAGTCTCTGGTTAGTAGGACTGCAAAGGTAACCTTCAAAATATGAACCCAATGTCACTGGTGGGGTGATGGCTGCTTAGGCATGAAGCTAGAGCTTTGTGAGAGTTATGAACTGTCCCCATTCAGTTCAACAGGGTGTTGAGCCTAAAGCCTCATGATAATGATTTAAATGTGAGCCTTGTTAACAACTTCATTAACGAACAACACATGTAAGGAAGGAGAAGGACAATCATATCTGCTGTGAGTGGCATCTGAACCCCACCAAAGGAAGCCACGCCTGAGGAGGCCAGGGGGATGTCCAAACCCAATGGAGGGACTCAGTGGGGCAGCTACACTGAAGGGGAACCAAGCCTGTGGAGCCTAGCAGAGCAAATAGTCTATTGTTAAATGTCTCATTTGGGCACCTGAAGTGGGCAGAATGAGATATGTAGTCAGAGCTTGAGGGTACTACTGCTTTTATGTTTTTCAGTCTGACCTCTTCCTTCTAACTGGTGAGCTCTGTTATGGTCAGGAAAATGACTATGCAATATATCCCCTTCTTATTCACTACTTCTGCTCTCTGGCTGTAGTCAGAGTCATGTCTGTTCACACTAGTGACACAAGCAAGCTGTTACACTCATTCACTCCCATAGAGCCAAAATAGCTAAAGGAGAGTGAGCTCGGGTTCTTTTTAGCCTTATGCCGCATCAGGAAAATTGAGAACTAAGACCAACTGCAGAATCTTTGTCCCCAGCAAGTCAGAACATACCCAGCTTGACTCTCATATCCCAGCTGTGTTAGCAGCGATGGCAGTTTACACTAAAAAAAGGTTTGTTTTAACAGAGTGATTTGTTATGGACTCAGACGCAAAGATAAAACTCCACAAGACCATTTTTACAGATGTTAGTGTGCAGTTTATCTGCACCTTGAGGCAGATACTTTAGTCACCTGGCTGTGCAACCTTTGGTTAACCTCCATGGGAATGTATTGCTGTTATGTTAGCAAAGGATACAGCCTCTGTTGTTCCATAAATGTAACAAAACCCCAGTGCTGAAAACAAGAACCCAGAATGGGATTTCTATGAAGGTGGCACATGAGGTGTAAGAAGAAAAGGGTGTGTGATGGTGAGATATGATAGATACCACCTAATAAAGTGAACAGATCTAGCGATCAGGCAGGCACCAGGGGAAAGGATACCAACATTAAAATCCCCCATAATTCAATTACTGAGAAATGTATTAGAAGAAACCCAACTGGCAGGGAAATATCCTATAAAAAACATTTTCCGACTTAGTGGAGGACAGCTGCTTTTCACAAACCATGGAGGAAATGATAAAGGGCAATAGAATTTTGAACTGAAGGGCCCCCCCCAGAGAAAAGGGGCAAAGGCATGAGTTTGAAAGTGGGGTGCAACCAGGGATTGAGGTTTGCTTTGCTATGGGGCTCACTGCCAACATCACACATGGCTCGACTTGACAGAAGCATCGGTGCTTCTGGGGGATTTGCCAAACCCAAATTAACTTCCAAACCTATTGAGCTTTGCTTATCATCAATGAGAACCCGAGACAGGCCCATGTGGCAAAGAGCAGATCCAGATCTGACCTTCCCAACTGTTTAGGGAATGCTTGTATTAAGGGTTTTGGCTCACTCTGTTGCAGAGATGAAGCCAATTGCAAAGTTCAGATTTTTTTTTCAGACACAATGGCTTGATTCTTCCATCACAGGAGGCAAGTAACTCCCACTGACGTCAATGAGAGTTACTCACAACCTGCAGTTGCAGAATGAAGCCCCACACTATTGGTTCTGACCCATCTCTAATTAGGATGCTAAATTTTCAGCAAACCCAGTTATCAAGAGAGTGTAAAGTTGCCCTCGAGCTGGGGTCTGGAAAAGACAGGAGTGTATTAAAAACACAGTCGAGAAAGCCCAAAGGCTAGCCTTATCACGACAACTTAAAAATACAAGGGAGATTTTTTTTAAAAAGAAATCCATTTGGCTGAAGGGAGGGTGTGTAAAGAATTGCATAGAAAATAAACAGGGAGATTGATTTGAACAGATAGAAGCCAGCCATTGATGCAGGGAGGGAAGGGAAGCAGAATCAAATCACACTCACTCGGGGGTGGAAAAAAGCAAGAAAGGGCCTTATCAAAACATTCAGAGACAGTGAGGAATCGGGGTGAGTGTCCAAATGAGAAAGTGAGCAGAGGTGGGAGGACACCAGAGTGGAGGTGACTCTTTCAATCACTATTTTTGCTCAATTTTTTGTGGTCTGAATCACACAATTAATCCTCCTGGAGGGCAATTTTTCAATATCATCCGCTGTTTAAGCATTGTACATCATTCCCCAGCCCTGGAAGACTGCATCTTAGCGGTTAATGCAGCTTGAGACAGAGCCCATCCATGCTCTGGAACTGGCCCCCCATCCTCTTTATGGTGCATCTGCTGCTAGGAGAATGTCACAGGACCCCTGCCGACATGAAGTCAGAAGACTGGTGGTAGAAGGCATAGGGCCTTTGCACCAATCAGCCTGGTCTCCTGCTGATCCTCTTGTATCCACAAAGAGGCTGGGGGATCTGTAGTACTTGGGGGTTGGCCCCTCAACTTCTTCCGTGAGGGAGGAGCTGGGTTGAGGGATAAACCCTGCTTCCCCTGAGCAAGGAATCTGGAGTAAACTCTGTGATATGAATCTCAGAGTTTTCCTCCTTGTCCATTCCTGTGGGTTTCTCCATAGGTGGCAGCATTTGGGCTTCTATGCCCCCACTCAGCAAGGTGCTTACGCATGTGCCTAACATTAAGCATGTGAGTAGTCCCATTGAATTCAATGGGACTATTCGTGCAGGTTAAGTTACCTTTCTGAATTGGGGGCCCTAGTCAGGAGACAAAGTAAATGCAGGGGGTTTACTATGCTTGGATTTCAGCAAGGCATTTGATCTAATGCCACACAATACCAAGAAACTAAATGAATGCCAAGTAGATAATATGGATGAGATACTACTTGACTCTGAATGTAATTAGGAGGTTAAGGGGAATGAGAATGGCCCATATCAGGACAAAAAGCAGTAGTAGAGAAAAATTAGGTTTATTATTAAATGAGGATGGGAATGAAATTAGGGATGGCTCAAAAATGGCTGAGATTCAGATTTTTTTGGTAAGTGTTGAACAAAAAAATATAAAGAAGGTTGAACAGAGAAAGTGGAAAAAAACTCTGAAGAATAACTTAAAGGGCAGGTCTGGAATGTATGATGGTGTACAGATCAACTATCTGCATGCCATGAATGTTAGGCCACTAAAAGAAAAGTCATTAACCTCAGAGTACCGCTGACAATTAATTCCGAAAAACCAGGCACAGGGGGAGGCTTAAGGAAAGCAAACATGGTACTGATCTTCTGCAAAGGAAAGAAGAGTGATCCTGACAGTCACTATCCTTTAAGTTTAATGTCTCTCCATAATAAAATAATGGAAGAAATATTTGGAAAAATCAACAACTAGCTCAGAGAGAATGGAACCATAAGCAATAGGCAGCATGAGTTTATAAACAAACATCTTGCTAGACAAATGTAACTGCTTTTTTAAAAATTATAAACTTGGTGGATAAAGGGGGGAAGGTCAGAGATCAGATTTTGGATTTCACTAAAGCACTTGATACTCTCTCACAAAATCTTACTTGATGCTTTAACTCAAATGGGTTTAGAGAGGAGTAGGGTCAAGCAGAAGGGAAACCGTCTACAGGACCATAAACAAATGTGTTTTTTTAAGGCTCCGCACTTTCTAGTGTCTACAACAAATGAGATGGGGGTACTACAGACAACAGTCTCCTTCACTGCACAACCCTAATTCACCCCAAAGTAGGACCATCCTGTGCACTGAATGAGGCAAGGGGACCTGTGGAAAAAAATGATAGGTGACCATGCAATTAAAGATTTGTATCATCATGCATACACACAAGAGGGGTGAATTAAGGTTGTATAGCCAGACTTATGCTGACATTTCCTAGCTTCCAGGAACCTTGCCTCTCCCTGTCCTGCAGCAGCTTCAGTGGATCCCCACCTCCCCCTAAGGTATAAGGGAAGAAGTGGGATCTGCAGGAGGTTTTGGGTTACATACTCAATAATATTTATCTAATAGTTTTCTACTCCCTTACTGATGTTTCAGAGTCACTCTTGCTGCCCCTCTCCGTAGCTGTTTCTCTACTGAACGGGTGGACTAACATGATTGATTCTGTTTGAGGGGCTTTGGTGTGAATGTGGGGGTTTTTTTGTTTACTTTGCTAGCCTTGACCCATATTTGGAAGCAAAATGCTCTGTACAAATGGCAGTTGGCTGATGCCCTGATCTTTGGTTGGTTTGCGGAGAGCATATCTGGCACTTCAAATCTGGATGGTAACAACACAAGGAAACACGAGGATTCACACTAAAAATAGCCAGTTGCTATCTCTTCTCCCCATCCTCCCCTCTCGGACAGGAATGCATTTCAGTGGAACATGTCCTCATAAATAATGCACCTGTATGCACACTCTTGGTCTATCATTTGCATTTTCCTCCCTGTTGCTATCTCTTCTCTCCCTCCACAGCCTGATCTCTCGCTATATGCGTTTTTTCTTTCCTTTTCCAGAACCAGATTTTCTTCCTTATTTAAAAAACATCATCATCTGAGAGACGAAAGTTGTACATTGGTTATCTGCAAAACAGGCACAAGCTTCCTGCGCATTGCCCTACTGGTGTGCTACAATCCTGCCCCAAAGGGATCACCTTGAGGGGCGAGAGAGGAGTTCAGTCTCCCTAGCCCATTCAGTCCTTGCCTCCCTGTTGGCAGTCTTGGCAGGGAGACCCAACTGGTGCTTTCTGTAATGTGACGCAGCCTGAGACTACCAGCTCAGCCAGGAAGGATGGTCTGAATGGCACTGAAAAAAGTATTGATCTGAGATTCATGCAAACTGCACTAAGGAAAGTACTAGACTGAGATTCAGGCAATCTAAGGTTGGTACCCAGTTCTTCCAAAGACTTCCTGAAAGACCTTGGGTAAATCATTTAATGCCTCAGGCTATGGCTCCACTAGAGAGCTTACAGGTGCACCGCTGTAAGCTCTGTACTGGAGCTGCTCTGAGCAGGTGGGAGAATGCTCTCCCATTGATTTAATTAATCCATCCCCCATGAGCGGTGGCAGATATGTCAGCAGGAGAAGCTCTCCCACCAACATAGCAGCGTCCACGCCGGTGCTTAGGTTAGTGTAACTTACGTTGCTCAGGCTTATTCACCCCCCTGAGCGACATAAGTTATACTGACATAATGGTAGTATAGACAGAACCCCTTTTTACAGATGGGCAACTGAGGCTAATATTCCTTCATCCGTTTAGACTGTCTGCTTTTGGGGCAGGGTCTGTATCTGAGAGTGCATTTGTATAATGTCTGGGCCTCCAGGCACTACTGTAAGATTCATTAATGTTGCAACCTTAACATTAAATAATAATTATATAAAAATATTACATTTAGCACTTATGACTTAGGAAATGCCAGAATTCAGGTTTCCTGGGCAACCCTACTTTGCCTCTCTTATGTGTATGCATTATGATATGGTCTTTAATTACACAGTCACATACTATCTTTACACAGGGCTCCTGCCTGTGGGTTTTATAGCCATTTGCTCACAGCAGAGGAATGCTGAGACCCTGGAATTCTGAGTTCCATGCGGCATTCTCAGGGGAGCGGTTACAGAAATTTAGGCACCTGTCCCCCCACAAGCCTGGTATTGCCCCAGTCTCAAACTCTCCACTTGCCCCTGTCGGTTCCCACCCCTCCCTTGGTGCTATGTCCTCTCATCCCAGTTCGCTCCTTGCCCCACTGCAATTGAAGTTGTTTACCCCTTCTCTTTCTTACTGCTAGAACACCACAAGTCAACACTGAGACTGAGCACAGAACTGACAGTCTCCCTGTTCTCAATTCCAGTGCCACGGTGGCCCTCAGTTGTCAGGAGAAGCATTTGCAAGGAAGGTCCAGCTCAGCCCTTGCAACTCTGGAATGTAGCACGCTGTCATAAATATAAAGGGAAGGGTAAACCCCTTTAAAATCCCTCCTGGCCAGAGGAAAAATCCTCTCACCTGTAAAGGGTTAAAAAGCTAAAGGTAACCTCGCTGGCACCTGACCAAAATGACCAATGAGGAGACAAGATACTTTCAAAAGCTGGGAGGAGGGAGAGAAACAAAGGGTCTGTGTCTGTCTGTATGCTGCTTTTGCCAGGGACAGAACAGGAATGGAGTCTTAGAACTTTTAGTAAGCAATCTAGCTAGGTATGTGTTAGATTATGATTTCTTTAAATGGCTGAGAAAAGAACTGTGCTGAATAGAATGACTATCCCTGTCTGTGTGTCTTTTTTGTGACTTAAGGTTTTGCCTAGAGGGATTCTCTATGTCTTGAATCTAATTACCCTGTAAGATATCTACCATCCTGATTTTACAGAGGTGATTCCTTTACTTCTATTAAAAGTCTTCTTGTAAGACAACTGAATGCTTTTTCATTGTTCTAAGATCCAAGGGTTTGGGTCTGTGGTCACCTATGCAAATTGGTGAGGATTTTTACCACACCTTCCCCAGGAAGTGGGGTGCAAGGGTTGGGAGGATTTTGGGGGGAAAGAGGTGTCCAAACTACGTTTCCCACTAAACCCAGTTAAAGTTTGGGGGTGGCAGTGGAAATCCAGGGGCAAAGGATAAAATTAATTTGTACCTTGGGGAAGTTTTAACCTAAGCTGGTGAAAGTAAGCTTAGGAGGTTTTCATGCAGGTCCCCACATCTGTACCCTAGAGTTCAGAGTGGGGGAGGAACCTTGACACATGCTAAGTCCAAACAGAATCTTGGAGAATTTAGCAGCTAACTTCTATCAGCTGTCTACTGAGCATGTGCAAACTGAGATTGTCAGGTTATAACTTGGCCAAATCAGGGTGATTTTTTACAGGAAAAGCAAAAGGCGTATCACTGACACCAGGGTGATGCTCTCTTTCCCTGCCCCCAGCCAAATTTCCAGTCCTGCTCCAAAGCCTAGAGGCACTAGGACTTCTCAACTAACAGGTCCGAAGAATTTTTTTAACATGGCAAAACAACATATTTTTCACCTAATCCCATTCTCAGAAATGGCTGGACCATTTTAGCTGAAACATTCCAAAACAATCAGCCTGAGGCAGACCCCCCTGCATGGAAAATTTCCCTCCAGCATGGAAAATTTTAGCCCCCAGACTGAAAGCTTGGCAAAGTTATAAGAGTGCTGTGTAACCTCAACTATAGGTATCCCTATCTTCATGGCCTATAATAATAATGGCAACCAAACAGTGATTAAATGCACAATAGCCATAGCACATTAAAAATACAAACCTCTGTAGCTTATCAGTTCCTGTCTCCCCTCCATCATTGGAGGGCTGAGAGTTGCTGCTGAAGTGCAGGGCAGGAGCCAGCATGCTAGTTCTCTCTGTGCTTCTGCATTCATCTTTCTACTCAGTATTCAGTGCTACTGAGGTGATGGCATCTCTTACCCAAAGAACTGCTTGGGAATGAACTTGCTGCCATAATTCGGAATGCTCCTGATGAAGTCAGCTGAGGACAGTAGCTCTGACAGCTATATGCCTACTAGGGCTGGGCAAACTGGTGATTGGACAATAAAAATGGGGGAGGGGGGAATCCTTCCCGCAAATCAAACTCGAAACAAACCTTTACAGGTCAGGTAAGTTATCAGATGATTCCCTGGGGGAAGGAAATGGACTAAGTATGTGAACCTAATAACAATTAAAATAATACTTTTAGCACTTCAGCAGGACTCCAGGAACTGTCCCTAGTCCTCACAACTCCTCTGTGACATAGGGCCAAAGTATTATTTGCCACCTGCCGATGGGGAAACCGGGACACAAAGTGGTGATGGCTGAATTTTCAAAAGTGGCCAGTGATTTGAGGCAATTCATTATTTGGAGGACTCAAATGTCTCAAACTGGACGTCCATGTACTGGGTCAATCAAAATCAATGGTCACTTTTTAAAATGATTTGCCCAGCTCACAGAGAGAGTTAGAGCTGAATTATAATTTAGGAATTCCTCATGTGGGGTAATCAATAGACTGAACTGGAAACACAGGATCAGATTCTTGCACTAGTAAAACTGGCATAACACCGTGGAAAATCAGTCCCCTGACCAGAACTGGCCAAAAATTTGATTTAGCAGAACTGAAATATTCCACAAGAACGTGTAGTTCTGTCAAAAGTTTAGATGGAAACCAGGCAAGCAAACAGGCTGCCTAACCAGCCTGCCTCCCCGCATGGTTTCTTGCCTGCCCTACTCCTTGGGCAGCCACCTTCTCAGTGAGTTGTGCACCCCAGGGAGCCAGCTGCCCCAGGAGTCAGGTGGCCTGGGGAGGCAACTGCCCGGCAAGTTGGAGAGCCAGCTACCCAGGGAGTAAGTTGAAAAATTCCATTTCTGTTCTGAAATGGAAATTTTTCATTCTTCTTCCTACCCAAACTTTTGAATTTTTGACCTTCTAGTCTGATTTTTTTCAAAAATTTGAAACTATTCTCAGAAAAGAAATGCCCTTTTCTGGCTAGCTTTGCCTATCACCTCTACACCCAGTCACTGAGCCTTTCTCCACTGCTTTAGCCGATGTGGTCATTCACACCTGTACAAAGTGTGTGTAAAATACCACCAAGTCAACACGCTCCACTCATTTACACCAGTGGAAGTGTACTACCTCCACTTTGTACAGCTGTAAATGGCTCCACAGTGGGGAACCAAGTCCACTATCTCCCAACACCATTTCCTACCAAGCCTTCTTTTGGGAAGGGAATATCAGGCAAGTGGTTCTTGAATTCCCTAAACTTGTAAACAAAAGCACAGAAGAGGGAGGTGGTGCAAGGAGGGGGGAAAAGGACATTTCCCTTGTTAGTGACCTTTTCATTGAAACCCAATGCAAAATCTGCTGTGTGTGTCCTGCTTTCTTGGGTTGTGAGTGTATCTGACATCCAACCCATAAAAGGGTTGCTAAGCAACAGTATCCTGCCCTCAGGGTATGTTCAGCTAGTGAGTGTTATTCTTTGATGTCATTCTTCCACCTTGTGTTTCTGCTGGATATGGCGTTGCTCACGGCATGTCTATAGAACTGGTCTGATCTTCCTAGCTTAGATTCAAGCTCATCTGCTCATGTAGTTGAATTCATTTTTTCTAATTAAAACCAGGGAATGTTTTTCTGAGGCCTGGCCTACATGAAAAATTTGTCTTGACTGAAGTAAATCAGTTGAGAAATTGTTTGGTTAAATTCACACAACCCCCTTGTGTAGCCAATCCTATACTGCTATAAGAATGTCTTATGTAAACAAAATTGATATAGGGTAAAGGGATATAAAGAGTTTCTAAACTGACTTAGTTAAATCAGCACAAGTTTCCAACTCACCTCTGGCCTATTGAGTAAAATTATTCCACAAGCAACAGTGTTTCAGCAAGTCTGGGGGGAGAGGTTAACTGTGAGGTGATGCTTTCCTCCCACACTATCTCTGCCGCAGTTCTTCAGGAAACAGTAAGCAAAAGGACAGAGGCTCACAGCAGTACGAAATCATTTGTGAAACAGAAAATGAAAATAGATGACACTGGCATTGTTTCAGTGAATTATATTTCTTCCCATACTGGTATCTCAAAGGATCATTGTCAGAGCACCCAAATCTCATAAGAACAGCCACACTGGGTCAGACCAATGATCTATCTAGTCCAGTATCCAACAGCGGCCAGTGCCAGATACTTTAAAGGGAATGAACAGAACAGGACAACTTATCAAGTGATCCATCTCCTGTCATCCAGTCCCAGCATCTGCCAGTCAGAGACTTAGGGATACCCAGAGCATGGGGTTGCATCCCTGATCACATTGGCTAATAGCCATTGATGGTCCTGTCCTCCACGAACTTATCTAATTCTTTTTTTAATCCAGTTACAGTTTTGGCCCTCACACCATCCCCTGGCAACAAGTTCCACAGCTTGACTGTGCGTTGTGTAAAGAAGTACTTCCTTTCTATTTGTTTTAACCTGCTGTGTATTAATTTTATTGGGAGACCCCTGGTTCTTGTGTTATGTGAAGGGGTAAATAACACTTCCCGATTCACTTTCTCCCCACCAGTCATGATTTTATAGACCTTTATCATATCCCCTTTTAATTGCCTCTTGCCAAGTTGAACAGTCCCAGTCTTTTTAATCTCTCCCCATATGGAAGCTGTTCCATGCCCTTAATCATTTTTCTTGCCCTTCTCTGTACCTTTTCCATTTGCAATATATCTTTTTTGAGATAGGGTGATCATATCTGCATGCACTACTCAAGATGTGGGTGTACCAGTGGCAGTATGATATTTTCTGTCTTATCATCTGTCCCTTTCCTAATGGGTCCCAACATTCTGTTCGCTTTTTAACTGCTGCTGCACACTGAGTGAATGTTTTCAGAGAACTATCCACTGACTCTTCCTTGGGTGATTACAGCTAATTTAGACCCCACCATTTTGTATGTATTGTTGGGATTACGTTTTCCAATTTGCATTACTTTGCATTTATCAACACTGTATTTCATCTGCCATTTTCTTGCCCACTTACCCAGTTTTGTGAGATCCCTTTGTAACTCTTCGCAGTCTGCTCTGGACTTACCTATCTTTAGATTTCACAAAACGAGTTTTTCCTCCTATTCCCGTGGTCTCTGCAGAGCCATCTGATAGAGCCCTGGGAATTATTTAAAGTGCTTTTAAGCATTTCCATCATGCCTAAGTCCCAGAGGGAGTCTGAACCCCACCTGAGGCAGCTCAATGGCTCAGGTCAGCCCCCTGGAGATGGAGTATTGGATGAACAGGTCCACCTCAGTGGGGGGAATTGTCAATCTCTATCGGGGGGTGGGGTGGTGTTTGCAAAGAGATTTTAATTAAATTTGTCTAATTATTACTATGCTCACTATTGTTCATCCTACTACTTAAAGGTACTCAGGCTCATAAGTGGTACAAATTCTCTGTGAGGAAAATGCTACATAAGTGCTGAGTCTGAACCTGCTTAAGCTAGGGAGCCATCCCTGAGTCACAGAGCATGGTGAGTCATCAGAGGCAATTACCTGCAGGTCTTGTGATAGGCCCCAGGCCATTTAACCAGGCTTCAGCCAATCCACAGGCAAAGACCCACCCAGGTGATCCCATTATACAGGCTCCTAAGAGAAACCATCAGTCTGCTTAATGTCACAGCTTGACTGGGCCCACTCCCATTGCTAGTACTGTAGTTTCAACAGACTGCTCCTGCTCTAGTCTGGGCCTGTTTCTACATGAGCAGACTGCATCTGCTTCTGCCTCAGCTGGTCGCCCAGCGATTCGGAGGGCAGTTTACAAATGAAGTCAGTATCGTTATCCTTATTTTACAGATAGAGAAAGTGAAGCACCCAGCAGGTCAGTGACAGCACTCAGGTCTCCTGATTCCCTCCTGTGGTCTACTCACTAAAGCACATTGGGCTAGGCCAAAACCCTGCCTCCTGATATCCCAAGCCATAAGGCAAGCTCTCATCTGCAACCATGCTCCTAACATTGTGGCCTGGGCCCTTCTCTGATTATTATTCCCTGGCTTTTCTTGGGAGCAGTGTCAGACACTGAACACACAGTGCTTTGGAGTGGCACCTCTTCCAATCTAAGAAATTGATGATAATTTCTTCTTTCAACTTGCTTTAAAACCCTGGTCTCATTTAGCCCCCTCATATCCCCTGTGGGGATGGCAAATGCCCCACTGAATGAAAGGGGAAAGAGAGGATGGAGAAGGGAGTCAGTGATAAAATTCAGGAGCTCCTGGCACCAGTTGCTCTAGCCAATGGTCTCATTGGCAATGTCTGCATGAGAAGGAAGGCCGCAGCAAACCAGACTGGGGCAGACAGGCCCAGAGCTTCCAAAGAGAAATCCTATGGATCAGAGCACAAGAGACTTTAAAGAGCAGTGCGGTGAGGAGGCAGGAAGATTTGGAGAGTGTGCAGTGAGAGAATAGGGTTGAAGGGGAGACAGCAATTTGAAATTCACAAGCACATGTGCAATAGGAACAAGAGACCTGCCCCCCAGTAGAGTATAAACCCATAATCCTCCCAGGATAGAACTGCCATTGGTAGAGATGGCTTTGAACCAAATCCCAGGTCTGAACTCACCCAAACCTTGGGGGAAATGTGAATCTGGGACAGTGTCTAACCAGTACATACAATACCATATGGTTAGAGACGGTTAGTCATGTGTTACCAAAAGTATCCCCCAAAACCTGCTTGTCACGATAAAGAATATCACCATTCCAGGACACAGAGAGACAGATACAAGAGCCATGTGTGGCCGACGCAAATGGGAGAGTGTGTTAACGAAAGAAGGGGAGAAGAAATGCTAAGTGTGAAAGAGAGGCGAAGAGTGTGACAGAGAGATGGGATGTGGAAGAGTAGGAAGGAGGCTTCATAAGGTGAGAATCAGCACAGCCCAGGAATGGGGGGAAGGTGGCTTTACATAAACTTTGCATTTATAGAGTCATAGATTCCAAGACCAGAAGGGAGCATTGTGATCAACCAGGCTGACCTGCTGTATGACACAGGCCATAGAACTTCCTCAGAATAATGTCTAGAGCAGATCGTGATTTAAAAATTGCCAGTGAAAGAGAATCCATCACAACCCTTGGTAAATTGTTCCAATGGTTAATTATCTTCATTATTAAAAAATGTATGCCTTATCTCCAGTATGAATTTGTCTAGCTTCATCTTCCAGCCATTGCACTATGTTAGACCATTCTCTGCTCGACTGAAGAGCATGTTATGAAATATTTATTCCCAGTGTAGATGATCACAATCTGTAAGTAAGTTATCTTCCCCAGGGAGCTAGGCAGATTTCCAGTGGAACCCTGGTTGCAAGGCAGGATTCCAAATTTGCCTGGTCTTCTGACAGCTCACCTGCATGGCTCCTCGACAGCCTGCCTGGTGGGTTGATGGGGAGTGGGGACTCAAGAACATAAGAATGGCCATACTGGGTCAGACCAAAGGTCCATACAGCCCAGCATCCTGTTTCCCGACAGTGGCCAATGCCAGGTGCCCCAGAGGGAGTGAACCTAACAAAAAGAACCTGGAAGCCTTCTCATCTGCTTGGGTTCTTGGGCTCCCTGGCACTAGGGCAGACTGCCCGGGAGCTGGGGATCCTGGTGTCCTCTGCTCTAGGGCAGGTGTAATGCACTGGAGCTGGGGGTCCGGCTAGAGCGGGGCAGAACACAGTAATTCCCTTCAGCAGAGAATTTTGAAATATTTGGGGTTTTGTTCTGAATTGGAGCAGAAACCAAATTTAAAAATCCTCCATGAAACAGAATGACTGTTCTCTGCCCAACTCTCCGGCCAGCTCTTCAGAACAAGACTCGGGTTTGCTCTGTGTGAGTGAAACACATGTACAGTTTGTGGTGCAGTATACGTGATATTTACTACGATGAATCAAAGATGGGTACTGGGTTTTAACAGGAGTAAGCAGCAATCAGGTTTTGGCTTCTCCAGAAAATTCACAATGCTTGCAACAGCCCCCACTCTCTTTTTCTCCTTTCCCCATTTCCTCATGTGAGCTCCCTCTAATAGTCACAAATATGTATTGCATTTGCTCCCTTCTACTCTATTCCATTAGACTTTGATACAGCAAGAGCAAACCCAGAACCTTTTATCTGAACCTTTACTTTAGTCATCCAGATAAAACAGGACTCCAGTCAAAATCAATCCTGCTGTTGGTCTTTGGGTGGCAAAACCCAAACCAGGCTTAATGACAGAAGAGGAGGAAGGGGAGAGTTCCTGGTACTGTATGGAACTGACGTGATGGGAAGAGGCAGCAAAATGTGTGATGGGAAATTTAGACTCTGTTTCCCAGCTTGTTTTAATGCATTCCAATGCATTTCTTGCTCCCCCAGCTCAGACCTGAGCGCTGCTCTGAAGCAGCAGTGAACTGGAAGGGCATTCTGGTTAATGGGACATGCAGATAAGCACTTGATGCATACCATGGTGCTTCAGAAACCACCACGTTACCCACCATGTTATGGCATAAAACTCATTGGTATTACAGATGGGCTCAAGTGGCATAATTTCCATCTGGATTTTGAGCCCTCCTCCTCAAAGTCTGAGGACTGTTCAGAGCCACGGTTTTTGTTCAGACCTGTATAAAGTAAAGCCATTTGAAAAATACAGATGCAGCGCAAGGTTGGGATTTTAGCCACCCTCAAAGTTCACAGAGGGTTGGTTCAGACCAGCCTTTAAAGTCATATTTTAATGAGGTAATGCTATTTTCTGGCAATAATAGGCAGAACCTGAGACACTGCCCAACAGAAATCAAAGGCTTGATTTTGTAATGAACAAGTATGTGTCAGTGAAATGCTGTCCATCTACTCACTTTTCTCCTGTGATTAGTGACCTACGCTTTACTTTTACTAGTGTTTCTCCTCCTCAACCTCACTGTGGCTCAGTGCTACTGACCACTCCAGCCTTCCTCAAGACTTCTCTAGCTCTCTGGCCTCCTGGTGAGAATCATGCCTTTTTTGGCTGCTATTTATTCACTGCAGTTTGACAGAGAATTTGCATGTTCCCCTTGCCCCTCCCTTTATGTGACTCTGTCATGAGCATATTCCTGCTTCTAGCTTCTCACCCTGGTGTCTTGCATTGATAGCTTCACCTTGGGCCCTCACTTCTGTGAAAGTGACACCCACCTTCACATCTCCCTCAACTCACTTGCATCCCTCCAGCTGACGTCTGTCTGTCTGTCTGCGTGACCTTCCTCAACTTCTGGTTACAGAGTAACTTCCTGCTACTCAGCATATCGCAAAATTCACCAGGAAAGAGGAGTTCAAAGTTCTTCCTACTCTCACAGAGGCAATGTGGCTCCATACACAGGGCACCAGCTTGCAACCCAAATCTCCTGGGTTATGGTTCTTGCTTCTGCCACTGACCTATTGTGTGGCCTCAGGCAAGTCACTTGTCTCCTTGTGCCTCAGTTTCCCCATCTGTAAAATAGAGATGACACTCACTCATCTTTTTAAAGCGCTTTGAGATCTATGAATGAAAACTGAGAGATAAGGGGACTGCTAAGATAAAAGAACAACAGCTGGTGATAATGCCCAGCAGTTGTCTAAGGTCAGGAGTCTGGACCTATGGAGCAAATTTAAAGTCTTAATAATTTCTTTTCCACCCACATGGGCATCCTCTGTCAAACTCCTATCCCCAAATCTGAAGCACATGAACAAATCAGTCTCCCCTTATTCTTCCCTTTTCTGAAATCTGTATTCACATGGTAATCATTTCCTGACCTGCTCACAATTCTCTCTATTGTATTCTTAAAAAGCCATGCCAGGCAAACCTCAGGGAGTCAGGAATATTGCAGCCAGATGACTGTTTGACACCAGCAAGTGGGAAATCTTCAGCTCGGAGTCCAACTCGGAACTGTCTTTCCGGCTCTCTAAACTGTCTCTCAAGGTTCATTTTACCTCTCTGAATGCATTGACTGAATATCCACCAATAGCTCCCTTCTACCCACTCTTTTTCCCTCCCCCATTTCTGCGCCTCCCTTTCCCCCTCACTATCATGGTGACCCCCCCCCTCACCGCCCGCTCCCCCTTTCCTTCCCCTTTTATCCCCCCTCAACTGTCCCACTCACTCTGTTCCCCCCATTCCTGCCCCTTTGAGTGGGGCCATCTTCCCCTGTTGTGTGTATGAGACAGTTGCTGTCGTTTAGCCACGCAGACCATATGGATTATTTTCTCTCTCATGGCAGTGAGGTTCAGGAGCAATGTATGAAAGATGCTACGTGAAGAACTGTTCTGCGTAGTTTTCCATTCTGATGAGCCTTCTGCACCAAAAGGCAGCTTTGTGGTCACCACAGCACCTTTTACTGCGTACCACATGGTGGTGCTCTTGGACACGAGAACACTGTTCCATTGCAATGATGGCCAACACAGCCACAATTTCAGAAGGGACCACTAATGTTGAGTGACTGTTATTTGGAACCCAACCTGATCCAGTATTAAGCTGACACCCCAACAATCACAGGCCACTTTCACAATTTTGGCCATGACGTTGTGAACCCTTCACATGCTTGAAAAAAATCTTCCCTTTCCTTTTCTTTTGTCCCCTTTCTCTAGAATGGTATTTTTCTCCTCCTTTCTTTTATCTTTTCTAATTCTTCCTTTTCTTACTGTCCCTTTGTCTCTTTCTCCTTTCAAATTCCCTCTCCTTCATGTTAATTTCTCTTTCTTTATATTCTCTCCCTTCACCATTGTTCTCCCCCTGTCCCCCATCTTTCACACTGACTTTCCCACTTTCCTTCTCCTCTCTCCCTCCCCACTGCTCTCTCTCGAGTTTACACTGCATTCAAATCCCCAAGAAGTCTTAAAAGGCCCTCAACACAGGGGTTAGATTTTGCTTGAAATGGCAGTCTCTCTCCTCCTTCAGCATTTGCTGCAGTCCCAGGCATTTTGCATGAAAACAAAAATCTCTTTTCTATTTCATTCTTCCTTTCATGACTCATTTTCCAACTATACCTTTCTGAATTGGTAAGTGCAGCATTAACACACCATGCATTGCAAGAGCTCCAGTCCAGAATGGCCCAGAGAATATGCTGCCTCTCCCTGGGCACCTGACATAGCCATGGAGAGAATTCGATGAGCTCCCTCTAAGAAACTCTCAAGTGGAAATTCACTGGGAACACAGTGCAGGCTTCACTTACTGGGCGTGCGATCTAGCAGTCAGAGCACAATGCAGCTCTGACTGCCACCGGAAAGGCTGGAACATTAACAATATTACGAAATACTTCATAAAGATCCTCAGATGAAAAGCATTTCCTAAGAGCATAGTATTATTAAGAACTCTGCAAAGGGGAAGTGTCATTATACCCACTTCACAGACAAGCAAATAATTCCCCCCTCTGAGCCTCAGTTTTCCTAAGGTCATCCAATAAGTCTGTGAGATAAATAGAAATACAGTCCTAGTGCCCAGTCCCCTCTTCTAAGCACTAGGCCATACTGACTCTTATATTATTGGTAATACAAAACGACAATTAAGCAAGCCATCTCTAGTGGTTAGAGCCCGTGACTAAGAGTCAGGATTCATAGAATATCAGGGTTGGAAGGGACCGCAGGAGGTCATCTAGTCCAACCCCCTGCTCAAAGCAGGATCAATCCCCAACTAAATCATCCCAGCCAGGGCTTTATCAAGCCTGACCTTAAAAACCTCAAAGGAAGGAGACTCCACCATCTCCCTAGGTAACGCATCCCAGTGCTTCACCACCCTCCTAGTGAAAAAGTTTTTCCTAATATCCAACCTAAACCTCCCCCACTGCAACTTGAGACCATTACTCCTTGTTCTGTCATCGGCTACCACCGAGAACAGCCTAGATCCATCCTCTTTGGAACCCCCTTTCAGGTAGTTGAAAGCAGCTATCAAATCCCCCCTCATTCTTCTCTTCTGCAGACTAAACAATCCCAGTTCCCTCAGCCTCTCCTCATAAGTCATGTGTTCCAGGCCCCTAATCATTTTTGTTGCCCTCCACTGGACGCTTTCCAATTTTTCCACATCCTTCTTGTAGTTGGGGGTCCAAAAACTGGACACAGTACTCCAGATGAGGCCTCACCAATGTCAAATAGAGGGGAAGGATCACGTCCCTTGATCTGCTGGCAATGCCCCTACTTATATAGCCCCAAATACCGTTAGCCTTCTTGGCAACAAGGGCACAGTGTTGACTTATATCCAGCTTCTCGTCCACTGTAACCCCTAGGTCCTTTTTTGCAGAACTGCTGCCTAGCCATCCAGTCCCTAGTCTGTAGCGGTGCATGGGATTCTTCCGTCCTAAGTGCAGGACTCTGCACTTGTCCTTGTTGAACCTCATCAGATTTCTTTTGGCCCAATCCTCTAATTTGTCTAGGTCCCTCTGTATCCTATCCCTACCCTCTAGCGTATCTACCTCTCCTCCCAGTTTAGTGTGATCTGCAAACTTGCTGAGGGTGCAGTCCACACCATCCTCCAGATCATTTATGAAGATATTGAACAAAACTGACCCGAGGACCGACCCTTGGGGCACTCCGCTTGATACCGGCTGCCAACTAGACATGGAGCCATTGATCACTACCTACTGAGCCCGACAATCTAGCCAACTTTCTATCCACCTTATAGTCCATTCATCCAGCCCATACTTCTTTAACTTGCTGGCAAGAATACTGTGGGAGACCGCATCAAAAGCTTTGCTAAAGTCAAGGAACAACATGTCCACTGCTTTTCCGTCATCCATAGAGCCAGTTATCTCGTCACAGAAGGCAATTAGATTAGTCAGGCATGACTTGCCCTTAGTGTATCTATGCTGACTGTTCCTGATCACTTTCCTCTCCTCTAAGTGCTTCAGAATTGATTCCTTGAGGACCTGCTCCATGATTTTTCCAGGGACTGAGGTGAGGCTGACTGGCCTGTAGTTCCTCAGATCCTCCTCCTTCCATTTTTTAAAGATGGGCACCACATTAGCCTTTTTCCAGTCATCCGGGACTTCCCCCGATCGCCATGAGTTTTCAAGGATAATGGCCAATGGCTCTGCAATCACATCCGCCAACTCATTTAGCACTCTTGGATGCAGCACATCCGGCCCCATGGACTTGTGCTCGTCCAGCTTTTCTAAATAGTCCCGAACCTCTTCTTTCTCCACAGAGGGCTGGTTGCCTCCTCCCCATGCTGTGCTGCCCCGTGCAGTAGTCTGGGAGCTGACCTTGTTCCTGAAGACAGAGGCAAAAAAAGCATCGAATACTTCAGCTTTTTCCACATCCTCTCTCACTAGGTTGCCTCCCTCATTCAGTAAGGGGCCCACACTTTCCTTGACTTTCTTCTTGTTGCTAACATACCTGAAGAAACACTTCTTGTTACTCTTAACATCTCTTGCTAGCTGCAACTCCAACTTCTTAGGTTCAATTCCCAGCTCTGCCACTTAGTCACTGTGCGACCATGGGCAAGTCACTTCACCTCTCTGGTCCCGATTCTGCTCTCATTCTCATTGGTGTAATCCGGTATTACACCATTATCAAGTGAGATCAGAATCAGTCCCTCTGTGCTTCACTGCAGCATGATTATAGTGATACTATACCAAAGGGACATAGGGAGAATTAGTGAATGTTTGTAATGTGCTTTGAGAGCCTCAGATGATTGGTGGGAGAAAACAGTGATAGGTTATCCCTCTCCAGCTCCTTCTTTATATGGATCTCCAAATGTTCAGTGGAGGAGGAGGAGGAGGACATACAAATGTCACATGTTCAGTGGAGGAGGAGGAGGAGGACATACAAATGTCACAGGGCAGCTGAGGTTTAATAAAGTAAGGCAACAAATCCACGGCCAGGTAATTCATGATTGTTACTATACTGTGCACCCATGGTCATTCGGAACTTCATCGCAACAGCAGGGATAGAACTCAGATCCTCTTGTTCCAAAAGCACAGGCTTCTGCCACTTGAGCTAAAAGAGGCTCTCTATTAGTTGTTAGCAGAGTAGAATCTGTGAAGCACAGTTGAAGAGTTCTGACTGGGGCCAGTAGAGAGAACACATACATTAGCCAGTAGATTCACATATTTTTTAGCACAGAGTCCCCACTGGAATAATCTCCTATACAACTGTGTGAGTGCAGAAGAGACACAATACTCCAGAAGATCTCTGTGGAGGAGAGAACTGCTGGGGCTTGAAGATACCCATGGGCTCTGCTAGGTTTCTTGGGTTTGGCCCCTTCTTGTTTGGGGGAAAAAATAAGGGGTGGTCTCTCTCCGACATCAAACCCTTGCGTCATCAGAATGAGACATCACTCATAGTAAGTGGTGCAGATCTGTGATTTCCTCCTTTCTTCCGTGGGGGACGAAATAGCGAAGTGACATTTAAATAATTGGGCAGCCTAGAGATGTTTAACACCTCACCACAATGAATGGGGCAATTCACCCCCTCAGAGCTGTTCTTCCAGGTTCTCTGCAGACTCACATAGATGTCTCTTCTGCATCAGTTGGTTCACATTAGCAGTTACAGTTGTGAAGAAAATCCCCAAGAGTCTTATCTTTTATTAAAAAATGGAAGCTAGATTCTGGAGAACAAGACAGTAGCTTCAGAGACGTGCTGGTATGCATGGTGCAGGGGTGCATACCCACTGTATCTGACATCTCTCTGCACCACTGGCACTGTGGATGCTTTAGAGAAAGTTGCAAGGGCACTATAATACACCTGCCTCAATGTGCAATGCTAAAGTGACAGGGAGAGGACATTCTCCTACAGCTCACTGCATGTCTTAAGGGGGTCAGTAAAGTTGCTGGTTGAGCTCTAGACTGTGCAGTGAGCTTTGCAGATGCATGCTCAAAACCATTCTGTGTAAGGGGCCTTAGATTCTGCCTGTCTCAGCCTGGTCACACTTTGGCTCAGTGCCAGTCTCACCTTCTTCACACCATGTGAGGTGGAGGAGAAAATGAGCCAGAGGACCTCAAAGACGCAGGAAATCTGGGTTCTATTCCCAGCTTTTCCACTGATGCGCAGTGTGATCTTGAACAGACCATGTTCTTGCTTTGTGCCTCAGTTTCCCTATTTATGAAATGGGGATGATAACAATACCCACCTCGCACGAGCGACATGGTGATTTATTAATAAATGTCTATAAAGTGCTGTGAGATCCTCAGACAAATGGTGTTACAGAGGAGTATTATTAAAAGAACAGAGTGAGACTCCGCCAAACCTCTTGAACTGAGCTGTCGTGTCGGCCTGTATATTTTCACTACACCTTTCAAGATGAGACTCCGCAGCTCACGCTACTTTGCTCCAATTCAGTGGGTTTTAAGAGGCCACAGGGAGACCTGTTAGAGTTAAAATGGATTGAATATGTCTTTGAGCCTCCAGAATAATGAGTATTTCCCTTTCTCTACCATTTTGGATCCAGATGAGATGCTGTTCAGTCGCTGTCATTCTGCCAAGCAAACACCTTCTCACGGCCTCGAAACTGAACTCCTCAGGTCAGACATTTGCAAGCAGATGAACCGTTTTTGGAAGTACATTAAGCAAAGGAAAGTTAGGCAGAAAATTTTAATTACTTTTACATTCTAAGATAGCTTGTGCTGTAGCCATTATAAACCGCTTTTGATTCTGCATTGTGCCAATGCTGGATATTCCTATTATCTGCATTAAGGTGGTGATCTCCTTAGTGCCTACGCACATTTATTAATGATTACTATTTAATGCTGCAGTGCTGCCAAAAGGAGAGGAAAGATAGCATTAAGGTAGCAGATTAGGACGTAATTCCTAGTTCTGGCACAGACATCCTGTGTAACCTTGGGCAAGCCACTTAGGGTACGTCAAGACTGCAGTCACAGGGAAATTGCAGCTCAGACAGACATACCCAAGCTAGCTTCAATCTAGCCAGTACCTAATCTAGAGCAGTGAAGCCATGATAGCACAGGCTTCGACGAGGGCGAGCTGCCCGAGCATTTACGCGAGGTTCTAGGCAGGCTTGTACAGCCCGCGTTGAAGCCTGTGCTGTCATGGCTTCACTATTCCAGTACCCAAGCTAGCAGATGAAAGCTAGCTCAGTTTATGTACACGAGCAGTAGTCATGCCCCATGAATGAAATGTATCTGGACCCTCAGCCTTTCTGCCTCTGTTCCCCCCTCTGTAAAATGGGAGTAATAACACTGTTCAACTTCACAGGAGTGTTGTGGGGGTACATTCATTACTGCTGGTGACTGGAGTCATATAAACACCTGTATGGATAGAAAAGGCTCAGATCAGGGTTCCATTGTGCTAGAAGCTGTACAAATACTGAGGAAGATAAGGTTTTCTATGTAGAGCTTACAGCCTAATGTAAAACTATTCCATCAATTAGTACAGCAGTTCCTTCCAGGAATGGAACTAAACTGTCTCTCTAATAATCCCCCCTAGATCCTACTATGTTCTACCTATCACCATAACATGTGTGTTAATATAGGCTCCATCCTACCTCCTCATGAGGAAACTGCTGTTTTACAGAGACTCATATCTTGGGGGTTTACTTCTATGGTGCTGGGGCTGTATTGCAACTCAGTTGTTAGAAGATGACTGGCCAGAAGATACATCTCACACTCAAGGTAGTTAGGGTTGGTTTCATGCTGATCTCCAGCATTAATGAAGTCTACAGCTGAGGGCCTGCCAATGTGAATGTCCTACCCTTCACTCCCACAAGTTTAGAGCTAGTTTCCATCTGCCATAGAATCCAGCTTGAATGGAACGATTACATGGTGGTGCTGAGAGAGGTAGAGGCCCCTTTTGGATAGATAGATCCTCACCCAATTAGGGATTTGAAGATCAGGCTCAGAATAAAGTGGAATGTGTGCTGGCACTTTATGGCATGGTCTTGTCTATTTTTGTTTTCCTTTTGCCCAGGGTCCCCTTCCTGTCTGAATAAGGCAGTGCCTGTCCCTTTAGGAGCCTGTTATGGCACTTACAAATTGAGTACAAGTCAACAATGTGATACAGCTGAGAAAAGAGGCTAATATTCTGGGTACTAATAACAGCAGTGTTGTATATCAGACACGGAAGGTAATTGTTCCCTTCTATTCAGCACCGGTGAGGCCGCAGCTGGAGTACTATGTCCAATTGTGGGTACCACATTCTAGGAACAAAGTGGACAAATTGGAGAGTGTCCAGGGGAGAGCAAAAAGTAATAAATAAATTTTTAAAAATGGTAAAAGGCTTAGAAAACCTGACCTATGAGGAAACATTAAAAAAATTGGGCATGTTTAGTCTTCAGAAAAGACTGAGGGCGGGGGAGGAACCTGATAACAGTCTTCAAATACGCTAAGGGCTGTTATAAAGAGGACAATTGTTCTTCATGTCCACTGAAGGTAGGACAAGTAGTAATGGGCTTAATCTGCAGCATGGGTGATTTAGGTTAGATATTAGGAAAAGAACTTTAACTATAAGGGTAGTTGAACTCTAGAATAGGCTTCCAAAGGGGGGGGGGGGGTTATGGAATCCCCATTATTGGAGGTATTTGATCCCCATCTTTAGAAGTTTTCAGAACTGGTTGGACAAAACAGCGGTCATGGATGGTCTAGGTTTGCTTAGTTCTGCCACAGCACAAGGGGCTGCACTTGATGACTTCTCAAGATACCCTCATAGAAATGCAGGGCTGGAGGGGGTGTCTTCACTGCAAATAAAAGGTGTGTTGTTAACATGTTAGCTAACTTGGGTTAAAATACTAAAGACACATCATCAACTCTTTTAACTCATATTGGCTAACCTGAGCTAAGAAATGTGATTGGGGTCCTGGGGGACGACGCTGAGATTGCTCAATTAAGGGAAACTGCAAAGAATGGGGCAGAGAACCCCCCAAACTGGTGGTTATTCTAATATTTAGATTCACCCAGGCTAGCAACAAAACAGCTTCTATAATACCTTACAGGTTACCGAGAAGCCAGAAACAGGTCCCTTAAAGCAACTCAAACTTTGGGCTCCTACCCAGACAGTCAAGTCAAATAGGATGAGGATTACTGAAAATCTTGTTCATCATATAAAGAGTTCTACCACTCCTAAAGGATCGGACACATTACCCTCCAGGTTACTGAATGTTCCAGATCCTACCCAAATACACGCTACAGCCAATTCTTATTAACTAAACTAACATTTATTAAAATAGAAAAGGGAGAGAGTATTGGCTAAAATATCATTATACAGACACGACTAGAGTTCTTAGGGCAGTCTCACAGTAGAGATGATGAGCTTTAAAGGTGCAAAGCGTTCTTTCAGAATTAGTCTATAGGTTCAATCCAATGTCCAATATCAGGGTGATCCAGAATGGAACTGGAGACCTCAATTTTGTAGCTCAAGCTTCCCCTGATGAATTTTAAGCAGATTTGAGATGAAAGGATCAGGTCCCAAGAGCCCTTTATACAGTTCCCATGCAGCCACTTGGCAGCATGCAGTTCTCGGGTTAACAATAGTGTCTTTGAAATAACCTCCTATTTCCTAAACATCACCGGTAATTAGCTACATGATTAACATAAGGCAATTGCCTATCTTCTACCATTTGCAGGTGATTTACCACAAACTTCAAAAAGAAATTAAGACAGTGATATCACCACATTTACAGGTTTCAGAGTTCATTTACAGTTCATTTAAATGTTAGCATCTTCTTTGGATCTCTGAGTTAACAGAATACCAGGATAGACAGGAACTGTTTGGTTACATTGTTAACCTCTAACTATAAACACACAAAACACAAACATTATCTACTAATGTGTCTCTAAAGGTTGAATCTGGGTCAATTAGCCTGCTAGTTGTGTAACCCTCTCTGGTCCTGTGTCATAAGAACACACTTTTCTTTTCTTTTTCGGGGGGGACAAAGACATACCCTTTGAGCCAAACAAAATGTTCCTATTGAAATATTCCCTGACATTCAAATCTGTAATACAACACTGATGTTTCTCTCTTTTTTTTGGACACAAAAGATGGCACCCAAATTTCACAAGAGCTACATGCTGTTGGCAGCATGCCAAGCTCTCAAGGGCTGCATGTAATTTCTAAATGCAGTTCAATAATTTCTTTAAAAAAAACAACCCAAATCTCAAACCCCTAATATTTGCATGTACTTGAATTTTCCTTGATAGATGTATGAAAATTGCTTGTTGGTTGAGTTCACCAGCAATTTAAAATTGCAGTTACAGGAAATAATTACAGATGGCTTTATAGAACAAAAGGATAATTTGATCTAAAAATTTGATCTGATGCTCTTGCACAGGGGCATATTCTGCTGGGAGCGGTGGTGGTTAGTTTGTAAAACAAGAGAGGACGTGAGCAGGGGAAAGGCAATTATTTTCTCATTATATTGGAGCAGATTGTGTCTGGTTCCTGCATAAGTGCGAAGCATGTGGGAGACAACGGCATACAGAGCCCCTCATGAGAGCTGTAAATGCTCTCTTGCTACCGCCTCCTGGGGCATAAGCTTCCTCAAAATGGACAGAGGGGAGGTAGGGCCATGATCCCTGTGAAGCTGTCCAGATGCACTGGGAAGAGCCTGTTGCATCCTCTTAAAGGGTGGTGTAATGGGCACATTATCCCTGTGTGCTGGGGAGCTCTGGGATGCATTAGGTCTTCCTGAGCTCTCCCTGAGCTGCACCACCCCCAACACAGGTCAGCGAGGCGCAACCTAGCTCACAGCTGTTAGTGTGTTCTTGGACAAAGGCCCAGGAGCCAGGCATTCAAATCCAGTTTCCACCATAGACTCCTTTTGGGGCTGGTGTCTCCAGGAATGAAAGTAATATTAAATTCTTACCGGTAGGGGGCCCAGCTCCAGGCAGAAGGGGTGGGGCTGGGGTCCGTCTCCCCGAGCCAGCCTATCCTGGCCCATGCCGCCCGCGGCTCCGGCAGCGATTTAAAAGGGCCTGGGGCTCTGGTTGGGAGCCCCAGGCCCTTTTAAATCGCCAGCCCCAGGGCAGCTGCCCCCTTTGCCCCCCTCGTCAGTGGCCAGGGGGCGACAAAAGGGGCAATAAGCGCTTTAACATCAGCTGCATACAGGCCGGTATCGGTTTCTTACCAGGACGCCGTACCGGCCCACCTTCATCCCCGGGGGTGTCTATCGGTGGCAGGAGGAAAATGTGGTCTTTGATTAGGAATCAGAAATGTTCTCCCCGATCCTGATTCAGTTCAGCCTGTTGCTATGAGTGGGGAGGTAGGTGGGAAACACCGTCCCCTGCTGCCCCAGGAGCAGCTCTGATGAGAGCTGGTTGCTCTGAGCCGCAGCTGTCCCTCCTCTGCTGCAGGGGAGAGAGGCGAGAGCAGGTCTGGCTGCCCCAGGGCCTGATTCCCGGTGGGGCTATGGGAGCCCCAGGAGAGCAGCACTGGAGGCTGAAGGGCTCTGCCTGAGCCTAGGGAAGCACTAACAAAGGGTGTCTTCCCTCCCCCACAGCCACCCAGGTGCCGAGGAAAAGGAGATGCTGAGAACCAGCAGTCACAGCCCCTGATTCTCTGCCCAGCCTGGGGGCTGCTCTAACCTGCACCAGCTGGCAGTGGTCCCCTCGGCCCCATACTGCACTGGGGGGAACTGGAGTGCAGTCTGCACCAGCTATTTGTCTCTCCCACCCCCCACATACACACCCTCCCGCTCATCCCAAGATGTCCCTCCAGCAAGGGCTGTCAGGAGACAAAGGAGCCAAATACACAGACTGAGAATCCCCAAGACGGGATTTGCAGGTGAGTTTTTGTTCCCCATTTGACACTTGAGCCTCACAAAGGCAACAGAAGAGGGCTGATGATCTGCCCCAAAATACTGACTGTGGATTCTTGGCCTCTTTGCAGTCAAAGATTCACCCTTGAGGTTGTAAAAGTTGGGTGCCACTGGCCTATGATCTCAGAATAGAATTATTCACTTAATCTCACTGTGCCTCAGTTTCCCCATCACACTTGGGGATCACACACTAGACATACTTCCCAAGGCAGGGCATGAAATCTAGTATGTAAAGTGCTTTGAAAACATGAATTAGTGGAGATTATTATTATTACCAGCAAGTGCATACCGTCCCCTTTCCTCACCCTCACTGTTGGGGTCCCAGAGGGACAGCACCTGTCCCTGACCTATCCAGACACTTTAAACAGCCAAAGAAGTGCATGCTCTCCGTTGGCACACGCCAGGTTAATGGCAACACACAGCTCAGCTCGCCGCTAATAAGATTTAAACACAGGCTAATGACTGCATGTTTTCACTTTAATCAACCCACAAATCGCCCTTTTATTATTATGTTTTTTCCCCAATTTAATTTATAATTGAATTATGCTCAAGATCGTAATTGTTGATATAATCCACCTCTCAGATTTCTAGCTTGGTTTATGCTTCTCCCTAACCTTTCTCTGCGCTGTTGAGAGGGGCTTAGTTGCACAGTGGGTGAGTTAGTGCATTCATCTGCTGAGAGCCAGATTTCCACGTGGATCTAATCACATGCAAAATAAGTTTGACAACCTAACTCCAGTAGATGTTTGGCCCAGTTGCAAATGCCTTGTCTACACTGGGAAAATGTATCATATTAGCCCTGGTCTACACTACAGAATTACTTTGGTATAACTACATTGCTCGGGGTTGTAAATGATCCACACTGAGCAATGTAGTCATACCGACCTCAGTGTTGGGGTGTAGACAGTGATGAGCTGCCAAAATCTTAACAAGGAGTTCCCTCCTCAACTCACGAGGGGGTCGTTGCCCACCCCCACCCCCCGGGACTCCTGCCCCATTCAACCCCCTCCCCTGTCCCCTGACTGCCCGCAGAACTGGGCAGGAGGGTCTCGTGGGCCACTGTAGTGGGTGTCCACTCCACCCCTAAGAGCCGGAGGCACCTGCCCGGGGGCGAGGTGGGGAGTCCCGGAGGTGCTTACCTGGGGCAGCTCCCAGGAAGCATCCGGCAGGTCCCTCTGGCTCCTAGGGGTGGGGGAGCATAGCTGGGGGGGAGCAGGGGGAGCAGCCGCTCCTCCACTGATCACATCAAATGTGGCGCCTTAGGCGCCGACTCCCTGGTTGCTCCGGGGCTGGAGCCCCCCTGGGGAAAATCGGTGGGTGCAGAGCACCCACTGGCAGCTCCCCGCCCAGCCCCAGCTCACCTCCGCTCCACCTCCTCCCCTGAACCCACCACCCCGCTCCCTCCCTCCCCCCACTTCAGTAACTAGTCCAAGCGCTCCATCCCGCTCTCTTCCTCCTGCCCCAAGCACAGAGAGAGAGATCCCATGCTGAGGCCTCTGCATGAAACTATCAACAGCAGCTGCTAATGGGCAGTCTAATGGTCATTTAATGGGACTGGTAAAGCTAATAGATTTGTAAAGATAACACTTCTTATAATAGCCAAAATGGAGCTGCTGCAGAGCCAGCAGGGCCTGGCCTCTTGGAGCATGCTTGCGGAGCCATCACCTGCACCCAGGCAGGAGGTGAACCAGTTTTCCTAACCCACTGCACATTCGGACTAATGAGGCTTTACCTGCCACTAGTAGCTTTCCCCCAAAGGATCCCAAAGCTATTCATAAACAGCTCGGCTGAAATGCTGTGGCCTGTGGGTACACCAGCCAAGCAGAACACAAACCCACTCGATGTCAAGGGGAGAGAGGGAAATTTTGGCCAAAGATAGGATGAAGGGCTGAACTGATCGTACCAGAATTTGAACCTTGTCTGTAGCCAAATGTTTTACAGACAGATATATCCCACAGTCGGGCAAATAGACTGTGTATTTGTATGGTCTTTCCCTGACACGCTCCCTGCTCTCCCAAACAGACATTTTGGAGCTAGCAGCTTTTTGTTTATGGCTTCACCAAAGGGACCCATCACCTTGGCATCTGGGTCATTCCCCAGAGTATCTGAGCCCCCATTGAGTAGCCTTCACATAAAACCATTTTGAAATGTGAGAGACTACTGCCAGCCAGCATGATGGGAGTACACAGCTACAATCTTCCTTGCCGTCACCAGGGAGCATGTTTAACTTCGATGGCGCTGGCCCACACCCTGGCAGCCTAACTTAGGATCAGTGAGGGTCTTCTACTGCAATGCGGCTTCTGCCCTGGCCCATATGTAGCTTGCCTGTGTGCAGCAATGGTCCCTCCGCCCCTCATGGCACAGTGGCGCGGACATGTTAGCCTGACTGGGACAAGGACCACAGTGGTTCTCCTGAGAAACCTGCGCAAGCGCATTGCCCAAGTTCTGGAGGAGACCTTTTGAAGAGATCACTGAGGCAGATTACCGTGATGTGACAGAGCACATCAATGCCCTATTCCGCATCTCGGCATGCCTGTAGCCCTAACCCTCCTCACCCCAAGAGCCCGCACCGAATAACCTCTTTCCCAAAATAAAAGCCACTAACCGGGAACCTCCTCTGGTATTTGTCCTTCCCCAAGCACCGGCTGCCGCAACTGGCTACCTTCCTCCTGGCTTGAGACCAGCTCCTGGCTGCATGCATCTAGGGATTCCGGGGTGTCTTCCTCCTCCTCAGCACCCGCACTCCCGCTTTTCTCCTCCTTCTCCTCCTGCCTTGTTGAACTGAGCTCTGAAGTGTCCATGGCGGTACTCGGAGTGGAGGTGGGGTTGCCCCCAAGTATTGCGTCCAGCTCTTTGTAAAAACGGCAGGTTGCAGGGGCAGCACTGGAGTGGCTGTTTGCCTCACAGGCTTTGCGGCAGGCATTCTGCAGCTCCTGCACTTTAATTCTGCACTGCAGTGCGTCCCGGTCATGGCCCCTTTCCATCATGTCCCTTGGTATCTGCCCAAAGGTATCGTAATTCCTACGGCTGGAGCGCAGCTGGGACTGGACAGCTTCCTCCGCCCAAACACTGATTAGGTCCAGCACCTCGCCATTACTCCATACTGGGGATCACCTGGTGCGTGGGGGCATGGTCACCTGAAAAGATTTGCTGAGAGCACTCCACGCCTGGCTGAACAAACAGGAAGGAGTTTTTCAAAATTCTCAGAGAATTTAGAGGGCGGGTCTGACAGTTGGTCACCTGAGGGCAGGTTAGTAGAGTTCAAAGTGATGACCAGAGTGGCTAGAACAGGCATTGTGGACACTTCTGGAGGCTGATCAGAGCGCATTAACAGACCAGGGCATCCACACTGGTGCCCCGGTGCTCATCAAACGTTATTCCACTCATGGAGGTGGAGTACCAGGAGCACTCTAGCCACGGAGTCAGAGCGCTCTACGTGCCTTGCCAGTGTGGACGCTGTGATGTTATTGACATAATCTGGGACCGTATAGATCGTGGTTGCAACCAAGGTCCTGTAGTGGCATCAAATCTTGTATAAAGGGGGTCAAATAAGGTGTCTTAGACAAGGTTATGGTTTGCTGGTTATGATTATGCTGTCTATATGTGTGTATCATTTTTGTAGTTAAAGTTATGAATATTGGCTCTGTACGGTCTGTATTTCAAACTTATGCTATGCTTCTGGGTGACACCCCAGACAAGTTGGTGTCAGCTCTGCCAAGCCTGCTCGATGGCCCATTAAGGACCATCAGCTATACAACTGACCCACTGAGAGAAGGCAGATATGCCTTATGATTCAGCAAAGTATGCAGGGACTTGCCCATGTGACTCCAAACTAATTTTGCTGTAATTTTCCACACTAAGAACAAAGAGGCGTTCTTACACCTGGAAAAAACTGTAAAAGGCTGATGCCTCATCTCCATCTTGTCTTCAATCCTGCTTCATACCTCTGGAGGGACTTTGCTACAAATGGAAGCTCTGAACAAAGGACTGAAAGACCCATCCCAGCTGTGGATGTACTCCAGAGACTTGATTTGAACCCTCAGTCTATTCCATCACTGCTACAAGCCTGAACCAAGAACTTCGCCATTACTTTATGTAATTGATTCCATTTAACCAATTCTAGCTCTCATCGATCTCTTTTCCCTTTTATGAATAAACCTTTAGATTTTAGATTCTAAAGGATTGGCAACAGCATGATTTGTGGGTAAGATCTGATTTGTATATTGACCTGGGTCTGGGGCTTGGTCCTTTGGGATCGGGAGAACCTTTTTTCTTTACTCGGGTATTGGTTTTCATAACCATTTGTCCCCATAACGACTGGCACTGGTGGTGATACTGGGAAACTGGAGTGTCTAAGGGAATTGCTTGTGTGACTTGTGGTTAGCCAGTGGGGTAAAACCAAAATCCTCTCTGTCTGGCTGGTTTGGTTTGCCTTGGTGTGCATAAAAATCCCAGCCTTGGGCTGTAACTGCCCTGCTTTAAACAATTTGTCCTGAATTGGCACTCTCAGTTCGATCCCGCCAGAACCAGCATCATTACACACGCCTCGTGAGTTAGAGTGCACTGGGCTGCTTTAATGCACTCTAACTTGCAAGTGTAACCATGCCCTTATACTGCACAGCTTTGCCTGTGCCCCTCACTCCTACCCTGAAGCCCCCTGCTTTTCCAGTCCTGGGCTTCCTGCACAGCTTTTCCAATGCCCCTCTCTCTCTGACTTTCAGTTCTCGTAGTCTCTCACCCTTTCCTGTGAACACACACTGGTACAGCTCTGCCAATGCACCTCAGTCCTGACCCTTGGTTAGGGTTGCCAGGTGCCTGTTTTTTGACCAGAACACCCGGTTGAAAAGGGACCCTGGTGGCTCCGGTCAGCACTGCTGACCGGCAGTTAAAAGTCCGGTTGGTGGCGCAGTGGGGCTGGCAGGTTCCCTACCTGGCTCCGCGTGGCTCCTGGAAGTGGCGACATACCCCTTGGCTCCTAGGTGTAGAAGTGGCCACAGGGGCTCCGTGCACTGCCCTCACCCCGAGTGCCAGCTTCACAGCTCCCATGTGTCACCTGGAGCCCACACCCCACTCCCCCTCCCTACCCCAGCCCTGAGCCCTCTCCTGCACGCCGAACCCCTCGGCCCACACCCCCATCCAGAGCGCTCACCCCCTCCCAGACCCCAATCCCCCTGCCTGGTGAAAATGAGTGAGTGAGGGCTGGGGGGAGAGTGAGCAGGGGCAGGGCCTCGGAGAAGAGGCGGGGCAAGGGTGTTCGGTTTTGTGGGATTAGAAAGTTGGCTACCCTACACTTGGGCCTTCTAGCTATGCCAGTTCCCAGTATTCTCTCAGTCTGAGCAGAGTCAGCCAATCATGCCGAATTGTGTTTAGCGGAGTCCAGTTATTGTGATGCTGAGAAGTGAGAAACAGATTGAGGCCATCAAACTCCTGCTCATTGTCCGTTGTAACTCCAGAAGGGAAAGCTAATGGATTTAGATTGGTTGCTAACATGGAAGCCTCATCAGAGAAGCTTTATCCTAAGGGCATTCAGTGCCATTCACTGACTGATTGGAGGCTTCAGACATTGAGTGTGGATTTGTGCTTGAGCTGGACAAGGCATTCAAGTGGAAATCTAGCCTAGTGTCTTCAGGTCTGCTGAACTGCCCCAGAACACGGCAAACTCAGAATTAGCAGGCAAACCAGCAAACTTAAAGGCTGGGAAATGCTCAGCCATGAGCACATACTTCATTTCCCCCGCACCCCCCCAAATGCAGGCTGGCGGGCTAGGCATTTCCCCCATGACTCACCAAACAGGGCCTAAAGTGCAGCAGAAGTCCTTCCCTGTGGGAGAGGTACAGAGACAGCCCTTCCCTGTGTCAGGCAGAGGGGGCATCAGGGGTTTTAAAGGGCCTAGGTGTAGTATATACACAACACATGGAGTTTGATTCTCCTCCCCGCGATTCCGTCTCTGCTCTGTCAGAAACCCAGATGAGTTACAGACCTGTGGGTGCTTGTCAGGATGCCTGCTGCTGCCATGCCAGCCCGTCTTCTGTTGGCATTCACTCTGGTGGTTCACTTTGTCTGCAGCACAAGTAGTCAATCACATGGAGAACCTAATTATGTGGTAACGAACCCAGGTGTCCTACTTCTCTCAGTGTAATAGGACATCTGCTGCTACTCCAGGAGCACTTTGCAGTGACTGACTAACAATGGCTGTAATGTACAGCCATCGAGAGAGAACAGCTTCCCCCCCCCACTCTGGCCCCTCCGGCCCAGCATTCAGAGAATCAGGACTAGAATGTGGCTGGGAAAGTCAGGGCTCCCCACAGTTTTGCACAAGGGTGAGACATCGAGTGCATGCATCGAACCATCAGCAGACTGTAACTCTGGCCCTGAAGCACCTAGGCAGGACAGATACAGTGAACCCCCATGGAAATGTTATGCTTCACACGGGGCAAAAGAGACAGGACTGGGGAAGCTTTATGGTGGCTGCTGGGCATGAAATGACCCTGTGGTTCTCTCTAGTTCCCATACAGATTGACAGGGCCAGATTAACTTTTTGTGGGCCCGGCTCCAAACGTATTGGTGGGCCCCCATGGGGAAAGAAGGGACCAGGGGTAAGAGCACAGCTGGCAGGGTGGATTTGATTTAAATCATGATTTAAATCACTGGTCAGGAAGACTCAATTTAATCATGGGTTTCTACGTAAAAGTGCATTCTTGTTGGTTGTTATAACCTTAATACATATTCTCTACAACTCAGAGATAGATGTAGGTTTCATTTGTAGAAGGTACACACGATACTTTTTAAACAGTGATTTATTTTGAAAACTTTTCAGATTCATTTTCTGATATAGCCAGTGATGAGCTGCCAAAATCTTAACAACGGGTTCCATCCTCACCTCACGAGGGGGTCGTTGCCCACTCCCGCCCCCCAGGACTCCTGCCCCATCCAACCCGCCCTGCGTTCCTTGATGCCAGCCCCCTCCCCTATCCCCTGACTGCCCCCAGAACCGGGCAGGAGGGTCTCGTGGGCCACCGTAGTGGGTGCCCACCCCACCCCTAAGAGCCAGAGGCATCTGCCGGGGGGAGAGGTGGGGCGTCCCGGAGGTGCTTACCTGGGGCAGCTCCCAGGAAGCATCCGGCAGGTCCCTCTGGCTCCTAGGGGCAGGGGAGCATAGATGGGGGGGAGCAGGGGGAGCTGCCGCTCCCCCACGGATCACATCAAAAGTGGCGCTTTAGGCGCCGACTCCCTGGGTGCTCTGAGGCTGGAGCACCCACGGGGAAAATTTGGTGGGTGCAGAGCACCCACCAGCAGCTCCCCACCCCGTGCCCAGCCCCAGCTCACCTCACCTCCACTCCGCCTCCTCCCCTGAACGCACCGCCCCACTCTGCTTCTCCGCCCCCTGGCTTCCCGCGAATCAGCTGTTCGGTGGGAAGCCAGGGAGGGCTAAGAAGCAGGCGGCAGCGGCTTCCTGCTCAGGCCCAGGGGGGTGGAGGGGAGGTGGGGCGGGGAGCAGTTCCCCTGCACCCTCCCCCCCCCGGTTACCTTCTGCGGCGCTGGCGGCCCTCCTTGCGCCCCCCCGCCCCAGCTCCCCTCCGCCTCCCTGGGCCTGAGCGGGAAGCTGCAGCCTGCTTCTCAGCCTGCCCCAGCTTCCCACGCAAACAGCTGATTCGCGGGAAGCCTGGGGTGGGGGGCGGAGAAGCAGGGCAGGGCTGCGCATTCAGGGCAGGAGGCAGAGCGGAGGTGAGCTGGGGCTGGGGCTGGGGCCGGGGTGGAGAGCTGCCGGTGGGTGCTCTGCACCCACCAAATTTTCCCCTTGGGTGCTTTTGGCCTGTTAAATTTAGAAGCCCTTTTAGAACCGGTTGTCCCTCGTGGAACAACCGGTTCTAAAAGGGCTTCTAAATTTAACAACCGGTTCTAGCAAACCGGTGGGAACTGGCTCCAGCTCACCACTGGATATAGCTGTAAAACTGATTATTTCATTTACCAGAGATAATTGAAGCAGATATTTATGAAGTCATTGGGAGGAGACCTATCTCCAGTTCAACAGGTTAATCATTAATATTTGGAGGATTTTCTTGCCAGGCTGTGTTAGGAGGAGAACATCACCAGACAGACATTTAAATTGTTTTATTTAACTCAAACATCGTTAAGTATTCTGGATTTTTTCTTTAACAGCAAACATAATATTTTAACAAAAAAGCAGATGTCCCTTGCTTCTCACATTTATCTCCAGACTTCTCCTTCTATTCATTGAACTTTTTGAAAGTTTTCAGTTTTAAAGAGAGGTAAGGGATTTACTATGTACACAAATTTGCAGAGGGACAATAGAGTTGAGGTCTGTTATTTCTCACCTCTATATATTATTTAAAAACATTTTTGCTGTTAACAAGCATGTTACCTCTGGAGACACAAATCCAGTTTGAGAACTGCAAAACTAAGCATCTCTGATGCTATCTTCTAGACTGATCACTGAGTCACATTGGGTAGATAGAAAGATTAACCTAAATAATCTATACAGAAGCCTGTGGAACCCCGTAAGATTGGGTCCCTAATCCATGAACTATTAGAACTCATTTACAAAACTTTTCTTAAATATTACATGAATATATTGTCTCATACTACAGAATTAGAATTTATAATTCCTATTCCATGATGAGATATAATGTATCTTAATTAAAACGATTTTAGATAGGTTTTTTCCTCAAAAATCCAATTTAAATAAAAAAATCCGAAAAAAGTGATTGATTTTTTTATCCACCCTGACAGCGCAGCATGGTGGTGGTGCGGGGGGTGGGGGGGAGGGGAAGGATTGGTCTCCAGATGGAGTGAGGCAGGGGCCGGGGCAAGATGAGCACAGTGGGGCATGGGGGGAGGATTAGTCCCTGCTGACTACAGCAAGGCAGGGGCTGGGGGCAAAAGCACAGTGGGCGGGATCTAGGGTTGGTCCCTGGAGCAAGGGAGGGGCCGGGGGTAAACTGCAAGTGCAGGAGGGCTGGGGAGGGGGTAAACAGGATCCACCCCACCCCTGCTCATATAGAGCAGGTACCTACCTTCTCCCTGGTTCTAGCCCATTCTCTTTTGTCTCTCTCTGTACTGAGCTGAGGGTGGGGGTGCACTGAGCACAGGGCTGGGGGTGCAGGGTCTGGGAGGGAGTTAGGGTGCAGGAGCAGGCTGGGGTACATGCAGGGTCTAGCCAGGAGCTAGGGTGAGGGAGGGGGCTTAGGGTTGGGGCAGGAGGTTGGGGTATGGAGTGCTTACCAGAGGCAGATCCCATTTGGTGTGAGGGGTGCAGGTGGGAATGTGTTTTGGGGGGGGGTGCAGGAGCTCCCGTTTGGTGTTCAGGCTGGAGGTAGAGATGTGGGGATGCAGGAGTCAGGATTGGGGGTTGGGGGTGTGTGAGGGGGTGCAGGAGTCAGAGCAGGGGGCTGGGAGTGTGGACTGGGGTTGTGGGGGTGCTCCCAGCCCCCTGCAGCTCACAGCAGGGGGCTCGAGGGGGTATGCCCTGATTCCACCCCCTTCCCCAAGGCCCTGCCCCTTCTCTGCCTCCTCCCCCGAGCAATGAGCGGGCTTCAACTCCGCTCCTCCCCCTCCTTCACGCCGGTGAACAGCTGTTTGGTGGCAGGGAGGGGGAGGGCCGGGAACGTGGCATGCTGGGGGAAGAGGCGGGGGAGGAGCTTGGCTGCCAGCAGAGCCTGCCTTGCAGCAGCCGGAACCGGCAGGACCAAGCTTCTGCCCCCTGCACCCACAGGAGAGAGCCAGAGAAGAGCGGGCCAGACCGGGCTCCCTTTGGAGCATGGCAAATCCAGGTATTGCAGATTGGCACAGTACCACCCACAACCATGTCCTGGCCTGGGCGAAATAATCATGAAAGGACTGCTTGAGCTGACTATTCTGTTAAAGGCAGCTGCCCTGTGGCCAAATCGTGCAGTCCTTGCTTAGTTCTGAGTAGATCTGAGCAAATCATTCCCAAGCAATAATCTCTTGGCTGAAGTTCATTTGCCTTTCTGTCTGAGCAAATAAATTGAAATTTTCCCAAATCAGTCCCTTCAAATGTTCTCAAAATGCATTAGTTCTATGCCTTGTTATAGGAAGTTGAGCCATATTGCTTAGTTGTAATTGGTCATACAAGCACCAAGGAGTTGTTTCTCCTTCCTTCTCATAAGGCAGTCAGGTTTCTGGTGTGAACACACCCAGAAAGAGAATTTACAATTCACTCTACACAGGTATTTGCATGTGTGAATGTAAAATTCATTTCCCTAGAGAATGTCTGAGTAAAAATCCATCACACAAGCATAAAAGGCTCTGTGTCCCATCTCTGAAAGTGGCCAGAGTCAAATACACCAGGGAGAGGCACAAACCTCCCTCCCTGACTCATACAGGATTGTACCATGAGAGGGGAGGGCACTTCCTTCCTGACCAGGGCTAGAGATCAGTGAAAGCCCTGAAGGAGGAGGATTAATTATACTAACATGTATTGTAATAAGCATAACTGCAGAAGCTGTTCCTATTCATAATACTGTCTACTTTCATCTGCTTGGAATTTACCAAACCCTATCATTGTAAGTGAACAGGATACAAATCCAGTTAGCAAATCCAGAGCCCCCTCTCTTACCCCATGAAAATGCTTCCTCCTTATCTCACTGACAAAAAGGCCTTGGAAGTAGAAGTACAATGCGGCACACTTTGTGCGACTCTCTCCCTCAGGCAAGGAAGGAGTTTTGGAAAGTGCTTCAATAAGATGTTTGAAAATCTTCTTGTTTAAATTGCCCCACATTTGCTTCTGTTTAAACAATGTTAAGCCACATTCTAGGCTTTTCTCCTTTCTTTTCAAATGAGTGTGTAAATTTCATGCTCAGGAAGCTATCTGACTAAAAGCTAGGCTGACCAGACAGCAAGTGTGAAAAATCAGGACAGGGGTTGGGGGGTAATAGGAGCCGATTTAAGAAAAAGCCTCAAATATCGGGACTGTCCCTATAAAATCAGGACATCTGGTCAACCTACAAAGCAGTCAGTAGAGCAGCAGCAGATGGCATCCTAGTTCTATAGTCTTCGCCACTAACACTACCAGCATATCCCACACAGTACCCCCTTGTTTCCATCCAGAACCCCACACACTTCTGTCAATGTATCTCACTCCGACCGCCTGCACCCCTAGCTAATCTCCTTTTGTTTCCCCTAGCTCACATACTACTTGCCAAAATACTTAATTATATATTTTGTGACAAAGCTCCAACCTTGTCTTAGTGGGTCCCGCGCATCCTGGCAGATTACACTAGCCTCAGAGGCTCACTGTGACCCTCCACGTAGTCCTTCTCTCTCTAGAGACAAGGGTGGCAGCCGACTGAGAAATTTTCATCATAAGCCAGCAAGGGAGGTGAGGAGAAGGTACCCTCCCTTGCACAGTCTCTGTTGTCTCCTAGTCTCAGTGATTAGTCAGGGAGGGGGAGCCGAGGCCCACCCTCTACTCCGGGCTCCAGTCCTGGGACCCTGACAGTAGCAGCTTTTGGTAGCTGGCTTTTTGGAACAGGATGAATACAATTGCCTGGACCACTTCCCCACAGCAGCCCCCACTTCCTCAATATCTACGTCACCCTTACCTCAGGGCCTCTTTTCTTGTGCCTGATAACGTTTGTACTGCTCTGTTTCTCCAGCAGCGCAGCTTCCTCCTACAGCTCCTGACACATACCCCGCACTTGACTAAATGGGAGGCTTTTAACTAGTTTCAGCCAGCCCCTGATTGGCTTCAGATGTCCCAATCAACCTAGCTGTTTCCACTGCTTTCTGGAAGGATCTTAATTGGCCCCAGGTGTCTTGATTAACTTGGAACAACTGCCATTTTGTTACCATGGTAACAGGGATTTGTTTAGCCTGGGGCTAACATACCTGTTTCTCAATACTTTCCTATAGCCATCTGGCCTTGCCCCGTCACAATATGTGTATATAAAAATGATTAGAGTGAAGATATCAATGGAAGCCCCTCATCAGCTATTCCAGCTCTGTCGCTATACTAGCCACATCTGATAAAGTCTTATTTCATAGCCATAAATGTCACTGGCCTGAATTGGCAGCTGTTTTGAACTCCAAACTCTTTGAAACCAATAGGAGTTGTGTGCACAAAACAAAACTGCAGGATAATTAGACCCCATCAGCTCAAGAATGGCACAACACAGTATGTATTTAAATATGTGGATTGTTTGTTAGGTGCCAACACCATGCAGATATCACTCACCCTGAAAGATAGACAACATCCCCTGAGGGGGACATTGCATGTTGATAAAATAGCCATATGACTGACACCAGTGCTGAGTGCATGTGAGAACACATTAAGTCCCTTCCATCCCAATGCTTAACAAATGTTCATGAATTAAAACTGACATTTTCAAACATGGCTTATGATTTGGGGGGTCTGATGCTGGTAGACCAGGTGCCAGTTCATGCCGTGGTCCCTAAGCCTCAAGGGAACACTATCAAATGCACAGCTGGAAGCCAGTCTGACTCTCCTCTTTCAGAAACTGGGAAAATGGGCAAGTCACTATGCATCAAAGGTCACAAGACCATAAAAACAGCCAAACTGAGGCAGACCAATGTCTATCTAGCCTGGTATCCTGTCTTCTGACAGTGACCAATGACAGGTGCGTCAGAGGGAATGAAGAGAACAGGGCAATTATCAAATCATCCATCACCTGTCATCCAGTCCCAGCTTCTAGCAGTCAGAGGTTTAGGGACACCCAACGCATGAGGTTGCGTCCCTGAGCAGCTTTGCTAATAGCCATTGATGGACTTGTCCTCCATGAATTTAATTCTTTTTTGAACCCAGTTATACTTTTGGCCTTTTTTTGCGGTCACACAGTGAGTCAGTGACTGAGCCAAGCACAGAACTCAAGTCTCCTGTGTCCTAATCCTGTGCTGTAATCACAAAACCACCCTATGCCCTGTGATTCTTGCCTATCCATGTTGCTAGTTATACATCTCATTCTTGGAGCGAGAAAACCATCCATGAGTTCCAAAGTAAATATCAAGTATGCAGAGAAGAACTTCACCTTTCTATTGTTATCAATTACAAGTAGATTTTGATATCTATGTAGTTTACCACGAAGCTCTCTGTATCCAAAAGGAAGTATTTTATGAGACCGATTAGTGCCTGGGCCTCCCTGTGGCTTCCACTGGTCAACAACAAAGCAAAGCACAAATGAAAAGAGAGAATTCCTCCAGGGAACTGAAAGTAACCAGTGGGATATTTTTAAGTTTCCTCAGGCCATGGTAGTTTGTTCTACTGGAGCATCCCTGGTGATTGGTACAACACCTCCCTTCTTTTCAGGCATTGGGTAAAAGGGAGCATGTGATGGTTTCCCTCTCTAGTTCTCCGCTCAGCCCCAGTGCAAGTCAGAGCTGTCAGCTGATGGTAGCCAGAGTGTGGTGCCCTCTAGATACTCCTCCTCCCCCACTCCCTGTTTCTATTCCCCTCACCCTGCACTGGGCCCTGTGGAGTAGGAGCCAGCCATGCCAACGCTATCTCTACTGTGGACTCCCCACACCAAGGGAATCCTTTTAGAAAGAGGAGGGGACAGAGACTCTGTCTCAATGTCCATTTTTCATTTCATGTCCCCCACATTATCTGTCCTGTCCCTCTCTCCCCCGTGAACTTGCAGTCCAGGTCCCTTCTCCCCATGACATACTACGCATCTGCTTTGTTCTTTTCCTCTGCTGCTGGTGGCTGGCAGCCTCAGTCCCCAAGGACGTTTCAATTAAATCTTTGTATGCAGTGTCCATTGATGAGTAGGGGGCTAGCCGAGCTGGAAGTTTCCACCTCCCAGGTTGTAAAAAGCTTTAGTGGCATCACTGGCAAAATTAGCCTGAAACCCTTCCACAGTATCAAGCCTCTGCAATTGCTCCTGTTGGGTAGACAGCTGATGTAGAATCGCTTGACACCCAGCTTTGGAAAAACCTCACACAAACAGGAGCTATAGTGTCCTCCAGCAAAACGTAAATCCTGATTAGGATTCTGAAAATTCAAGCTGGCGATTTTCCCCTGGCCTGTGTTACAGATGCCAAATCAAATACCTATGGGATCTTGCTGGACGACACTCTATCTTTCAGTGTACTATTGACTACATGACAAATAAGATTTCTTCCAAATCGAACATTTCTCCTGAAGATTTAGACACCGTCTCTGTCACAATTGGCAGCGTCTTGTAGAACTGTCAATTCATTTGCTACACCTCATCTGGGCTGCCGGCCTTGGGGCGTTAATATGCCATGAAATACTTGTGAACCTTTGAAGCGCTCGGCACGCAGAAATGGCAGCAGTGCTGCTGTGAGGTACTGCTTGGTGGCTGCTGCTGTGAACTAAGCATTCAGGCCACCTCATGCAAAAAAACAAGGGAGGCACTGCATGACGAATGAAGCTTTGCAAGGGTACCTAAATAATTTAGGAGCACAACTCCCAGTGGCTTTCAATAGGACGTGTGCTCTCAACTTTTAGTTGCTGTAACAGGGTGGGGCTCACTCGTCTCTCACGAGTGCCCCCAGCTGAGTGCACGGGCCTGCACTCTTTCTCTCTCTCTCTCTCTCTGGTTACAGAGTCTCTCCAGTGACTCAACCCTCAGGCAGAGTCACACGCAGTCTGTACGTGCAACACAAGCAAAACACACCCCTTCTAGGGTACACAATCCAACACTATCCTAGTACCCCACTGTTGGAACATCTCTTGCTGCAGCCCTCCAGAGCTCAGTCCCTTAAACAGTCCCACAGTCTTTGAACAGTCCCAGCCCAGATTCCTCCCTGGAGCCAATGTCTTTGCTTTCCCTGGCCCCAGCTGGGTCATTAAACTGTTCAGGTCCCCTTCCAGGAGTGTATCAAACTCCAATATCACAGACCCTCTTCGAGGCCTTCAATCCTCTCTCCTGGGCCTAGTTCAGCTCCTCTCTCTGGGGTTAGGCCACACCACCTGGGGGGGGAGGGGAACGGACCCAGTCCCACCCTCTACTCCGGGTCCCCACCCAGGAACCCTACAAATAGCAGCCACATCCTACTGCCTCCCCTTTAACTCTGCTTCACCCTTAGCTCAGGCTATTCAGCTACCAAGCCCCAGCAGCCTGCCAGGAACGCCTCCGTACCCCCCTAGTCCGACCAGCCATGAACACAATTGGTGCTCTTCTGCCTCCCAGCAGCAACTGACTCCTGCACAGGACAGCAGCTCCTTTTGCTTGGGCCTGCTGGGCCCTGATTAGTGCTCCCTGCAGCCTCTCTTTGATTGGCTGCTTCCCCGCAGCCTCTCTAGGGAATTTGGAGGACTCAGCTCCGCTGCTCCTTTTTTGGGGTGAGGTGCGGTAGTACCTTGATGGCATGTATTGGTTTAGGTTGCACATGTAAGGCCTGGTCTATGCTTCAAAGTTAGGTCAACTTACCTCTGTTGGTCAGGCGTGTGAAAAATCCACACTCATGGTGCCGAAACTGTGCTGACCTAATTCCTGATGTAGGCGCAGCTATGTCAACAGAAGAATGCTTCCATCAGTGTAGACGCAACTTCAATCAACCTAGCTACCCGTGCTTGGGGAGGCGGTGTTCCTACACCAATGGAAAACCCCCTTCTATTAGTGTAGGCTGTGTCTACACTACGGGATTAGGCTGGCATAGCTGTAGACATACCCTAAATTAGCAGTGAAGGTTGAGTAAGGACCTACATAAGGGTTGGTCCTAGCTGATTTGGTACTAATTTTTTTTAAAGGCAAGAGGCTGATCATTCCACCTAGCTCCATCCCCACAGAGGATGTCAGACCACAACCACCAAGGCTGCTGGGTCCTAAGCAGTGGAGGAGTTGACCCAAAATTTAGGGGGAACAAAGGGATGGCTCCCCAGATGAGCTCAGTTCCTGTCTCCCAAAATTGCCCCGCTAGCACCATATCCTACATTCATACCACAAAAAACAAGTGTATCTGGGGTCCTCAGAAATTATCCATACTTGAAAATTTAGCTGTGCTTTAACATGGGGTAATTAACACATGATATCTCAGCCACCTGCACGTTCTAATGTAGACACTACACAAATGCTTGCTGCTGGACAGAAATGTTGTCTCCTAGTCACGTTAACATGACTAACGACAGTTGTGTCCTGTCCACATTAGAAGTGGCAATCTTTTTCAATGAACACGTGAAAACAACTAAAAAGTCAAGTGTAGTGTCACAGGCTGGCTTGCCCCTTAAGGCAAGCTGGGCTCAGCCTTGCTTGTGGCCTAGCAACTTAGTGATAATTAGTGACCCTAGCTGAACATGGTAGGGAGGTTTCATTATAATAACTGACCCGAGCTGCAGGGAGGGAATTAGGAAGGACTATGAATACAGAGCTGAGCATTCCCAAGGCCAGTCACAGTTAAGAGCAGCAGGGGGTGAGTGTTCGGGCTGAGTGCCTGAGAGAAGCCATCTGGGAAGTGTTCAAGGAGTAGCATGAAAGTTTAGAGATTACAGAGCCTGGGTAACCCCATGAGCTGGGAGAGGGGAGGAACAGACTAGATGAACTTAAAGTCTAAAGGGGCTGAGATTCTGGGTTTAGCTGGGGACAACTGAAGACAGACCTCAGCAAGGGCATGCTGTGCCTGCTGGGAGAGTGGGAGGAGAAAGAAGGTGTTTTAAAACTCTAAAGCAGCCAGACCTTAGAGAGGTGGTGCTGTGCCCCCAGTGAGATGCTGTATGTTAATAAACTAGTGCCTGAGACGGGGGTGCTAAGACAGGACTCAGAGCTTGGCTGTGTATTGAGGAGCTCTGGGGAGGAGGGTGAGGATGTGTGCTGCAGAACCACCCATGACCAGTAAGGGGCATTGCAACATGGGCATGTATGTCTGCATGGCCGCATGCCTCAAGTGTATGTACATGACACTGTGTTCTTCCCAGCACTACGTCTCCTTTAGTGCTTGTTTCCCCCTGTCCTGCCTACTCTGTGTGTTCCCTGTCCGAGCACACTGTGTCCCAGTCATGTTTTGTCTCACCTTTGGGTCTAGTCTAACAGGTGTGTCTGTCCCCATCCTCCCAAAAGTAACTTCTCTCCCCCCCCGACCCGCACACGGGAAAGGGAGCTGGATGGTTGTTCTTCTGTAAAGGAACTGCTCTGTGCAACAGAAACGAGCCTATTCCCATCACTGCAAGCTGAGAGCTTGCTGCTTCATTCAACCACAACACAAGTTACAACAGGGGGCAGGGACAAAATCCCCACTGACTAAACAGGATGGAAGGGAGGGGGTGGAGCATGTCACCATGCCATAATATTCTGGGTAACCCAGTTAACCCCTTGATGGCTATTCTAGGATAGTTTTCTCGTGGGGTCTTCCTTGCCTCCAGCTAGCTGTGCTGACAAGAGGGAGATGTTGGACTCTTTCTTCTAGCTCCCCTGCCTGGCAGAGCCTAGAGCTTCTACCTCTGCACATCAACTGATGAGCAGAGCTCTTACCTCTGCTAATCAACTGCTAGCCCCACAGGCAGCGAGGGGATGAGGTAGGGCTCAGCTGCTACTTTGGGACCTGGGGCTGCCCTCCTCTACAGCTCAAAGTTGGAGGGGGTGGAGGTGGGGGGTGTTAATTGTGGTCCCCTAATCACACACACCTTAAAGTAAGGAAATGTCCCGCACCTACTTATAATTGCACCTATGGCCCTAAGTAACCTCTGGGAGCCTTTATTTTTGTTCTCAGAAGGTGCCCATCACCATATTATCTGAGCTGATGTTTTAGATTCCTGCTGCCTCTTCCTTGGTGTACCATTTCACCCCACTTCTCTATATTAGCCTATCATTTTTTCTTTCTCTCTGTTCCGTTCCAAGCCTGGCTGGCCTTAAAGTTGACTCAGCTCTGTTATAGGCTATACTCAGCACCACATGCTGAAGCAGTGTGAGCAGCATCTCTCCGGGAATGAGAGCACACCAGTGGGAAGGAACCAGAATGAGAAAGCCAGATGTTCTCCTAAGCCCATTGCGTGAGTCAGGATCCAGAGGCTGAGAGAGCAAGCTGTCTGTGTGTCCTGCCTGCAGCATCCGAGACAGAAACTTCTGTTCTTTTCCATCCCTCCTGGGTGTTCTTGTCATGTCTGTCTTGAAAGCAGTGCTAATCTTAACAAAAATGACGGTGGAGTTGCTATTTCACTTTTAACAGACTTTCCCATTCCTCCAGGAAAGCTATTTTGAGGGCAGATCTGATGGAGGCTATGGCACCAGCTGAGGGTTGCCTGTTGTTGTGGGCATGAGATTTGGGGCCTGATTTCCCTCACTTACACTATTGTAGATCAGCATTAACCCAGTGGAGTTGCATCAGTCTGAGTGAGAGGAAAATTGACCCATGCAGTTAAGCCTGTTCTTTTTTTATGAAACAGTGGGGGCGGGGGAGGGGGGAGGCGGGGAGGGAATGGGCAGTGGAAGGAAGGAGAGCTGGAAAGGAGAGATAGTAATATGTATCTAGAAGAGCAAGAGATGAGTGTCAGTCCCATTTTCTTTCTCTGAGTGACCTTGGCACCAAGCGCCCTGATCTTCGCTGACCGCGGCTCTTATCGTCCCAAGCTTGATGTGAACTTCCTGCTTTCCAGGCTTAAGCTTCTTATTCTATCAGTCACCATTTTTTCCCCTTTTCTTTTGTCATATTTTAATGAGCAAAGCGCTTATGCAAATAGGAGGAGGAAGCAATTTCCCTGAATGGGGAAGGAAATCTACCAGGCAACCACACAGACAGATTCTGATTTCATTTACACTAGTATCCCAACATTGGCTTCCATCAAGTTACTCCTGTTTTACACCAAACATAGGAACCGAATCAGGTCCTTTGCCTCCCCTGACACTGTTCTTCCATGATTGGCCCTGCACCTTATTTTGGGAATGGGCAAAAAATCAGAGGTCCCAATTCATTACCTGACATGCACCTAGTATACTTATTTGCCCCATGCAAAAGGGGTGGAAAACGCTCCCAAATCAGAGTGGTAGGTCTTTGTACAGGTGTATAGATAAATGATGACACAAGGTGCAAGGCAGTCAAGAATCAAGCTTGCCATTAGCCAACTGAAACTGGACAGGGAATTTTAGGTGGCCAGAATCCAACTACCCAGACTGGAATTGGTTCAGAATATGGGGTTACTCAAAGGCTTTTATTATTTATGTGTCCTTTTAATAATCATAACACTTGGCATTTGATAGCACTTTATATGCTCAAAACACTGTACAAACATTAACTCTTTTTATGATCTGTAAAGAGGGTCTGAAAGGACTTTTTTTTTAAGATTACACTCCCTCCCCTTTGTCTTGCTTTCTGACCTATGCACCATTTTTGTACCAATTTAATTTATTTATGTTATTTATTTAATTTAAGGGCGTGATTTTAGAGCTAAATGGCTACACCGGTAAAAGCTCTAGAGTGGACGTCATTATACTGGTGCTTGATATGGATATCAGGAGTAGCTATACCCATATAAGCATCTTTATTCAGATATAATTGAGCCCATAGCATGGACCTGAATGGCTGTAACTGTACCAGTACAGTTAAAGCCATACAACTTTCTAGTGTAGACAAGCCTTTAGTCATATCGAGGGTGTCAGATTTAGTCTCTCCTGGTTTGTTAGTTGCAGTGATGTTCCTGTGAGCTCTGACACCTTAATGGAAGAGATGGGTGTGCAATCCTGAAGAAAGGTTTCCTTTACCCAAAATGGAAATCAGTCATTACAATTACACACGTGTGGATAGGCCAAGTGAAAATCGAAGGGTGAGATTTTTGTTTTGACCCTCTAAGGGTCTGTCCACACCGCAGCTGAGTGACAGGTGCGATTGCAGCGCATGCAAAGGTACCCAAACTAGCTTTGCTCTAGCTATAGGCAGAATACAGGGGGTTTAAGGTACCTTTAAACCACCTTTGTGTCCTCCTGACTCTGATTTACTCTGGAGGTTGGAGTGGCTGCAGCATAATTTAGATGGTCCGGGGGTGTGAGGTGTTACCTAAATTATGGCAGCTTCTCGGGGCTGCCTTGTGGGCTGCAGCACTTCCCAAAATCTCCACAGGACTGCAATGTGCAGCCCAGCCCCTGACATGCCCCTCCCATCCCTGACACACCCCCAGGGCTTGGGAGGGAGTCCTTGGGAAGCAGCTTTATGGCCGCCTTCTTCAGTTCCTGTGTCGGGGAAATTCTTCGCAAGCCAGAACTGGGGCTTTTGGACAGGGGCACTGGAACCAGTTTTCTAGTAGAGGTGCTGAAAACCATTGAACAAAACTGCAAACCCTGTATATGATGGGCCCTGTACTTCAACCCAGGGGTGCTGCCACACCCCCAGTGCCCCTGCTTTTAGAGCCACTTTACATTGCACTGGCTCTTTTACCTGGGGTTGAGGATCTCACCCAAAGAGTTTTAACAGTCTAACTAAAATTCCCTGGCCCTCTCAGTTGTTCAACCTTCACTTTTGTGACCCTTATGATACCAGATCTCCAGTCACCATTAAGTTTTCCAGGACAGAGACCTGAATTTCTGATGTAAACAAATAAACAAACAAAAAAAACCAAGCCGAAAATACATTTATTTTCAAATGTTATTTCACGTTTCTAAGAGAAAGCAAACCGGATAGGAGCCCAATGTGATTTCCCGTTCAGGTCACTTATAACACCCCTCTTGTTGTGAAAAGTACGTATAGGATCTTTAGAGTTATAGCTTAAGTTGTGCCCAGGGAATAGATGCACATGTGTGTAAACAAGTGACACTACAAGCTAACTTTGCACTCCTTTCTCACCTGAGTAGTTATGGGGGAGTGTGTGCTCACCACTATGAGCCCTGTACAATTGAGCCTCAAACTGGTACTTGGGAGAAGGCAATCGCTAAGTATGAGAAACAGCTAAGGCCTAAAACATGTCAGTGGGACCCTTTGCTAGCAGCTGGTGTGTGGTTACTCCCTACAGCAGCGGATCCCAACCAGGGATCCACAGCCCCCTAGGGGGACACAAACAGCTTTCAGGGGGGCTGCCAAGCAGGGCCAGTGTCAGACTCACTGGGGCCCAGGGCTGAAGCCCCAAGCCCCACTCCCTGGGCTGAAATCGAAGCCTGATCAACTGAGCTTCATGTTGCATGGAGCCCCAGGCAATTGCCCTGCTTGCTACTCCCTAACGCCGGCCCTGGCTGTTATATGCAGAAAACCAGTTGTTGTGGCACAGGTGGGCTGTGGAGTTTTTATAGCATGGTGTGGGGGGGGCACGGAATGAAAAAGGTTGAGAACCCCTGACCTACGGTCTCAATCTGAGTCCCCTGACTCAGATGACGGTGGGGTTTCAAGTGCTTCCCTTCAGCATGGTGATAAGATCTACCCAAAGTGTCAGAAAAGTTGATAAGCCTTATGATTTTTTTCCCCAGGTCTTATATGAACCCACCCTTTCAACCTGGAGGTGGGCCACCATCCCTTGGGGGTGATGGCATTAGTAATGAGAGCACACTGACTGCTAGCTCATATAGACAACATAGCTTCCTTCCATACATTCCTCTCCCAGGAGACTGAAATGCACGCTACCTGCAGATAGCCTGCCCCCCCCCCCCCCCCCAGCCTCAACCAACAATATGCACTCCTGACCCTCTCCAGCTGCTCTCGATGTGCATTTGTGTATGTCTGCTCTAGATGACCTGTGTAAAAGTCCACTGGTTTTACAGCTGCGGCAGATTAATAGAGCCCTGCAAATCTGCGGATATCCGCTTCATATCCGTGGACCATTCTTGCGATCGTGGATCGGATGCGGATAAAACCTCCCCCACCCCCGGTCGTTAGCCCTTGTGAGATGGCTTGCTGCTGCAGGTGCAGATACAGGTAAAAGTCAGCTAGTGGATCGCAGGTTGGATCATGGGTTGATTCTGGTGGATGTGGATCAGATGCAGATCCACATTTTAGTATCCATGCAGGGCTCTACAGATTAACGGTTCTGTAAAGTAATCTCAGGTGAGTGCATATGTATTTATATAGTTATATGCACTTCGTTAACCTTTGGGTAAATATTTTCTGTAAATAGGGGACAGAGTGGAGACAGAGGCTCATAGGCAAAGGGTCCCCCTGTTCTTTGAAGATAACTATCCCCCAGACTTGACAAACTCACTACACCAAACACTTGTCTTGCAGGATATTTATCCATAAAGAGTGATGTGTAAGGTATTTACAGAAAGCACATAACTTACCAAGATTTATAATCATTGTGAGATGTATGTATGGGTAATATTTAAGGAATAATGTATTTCTACTGAAAGTATGCTTTATGGACTTGGAGTAAAAATTAGTCACCAGGGGATAATATGTTTCAGTGATGGCCCATTCAGGCAGGAGGGACTTGTCACTCTCACCCTGCTGAGCCAGCGATGCAGTGCAAGGCTCAATTGTCTAGCCTTGCTCTATCCCAAGACTTTCAAGGGAAAACCATTAGAGACAACAGCAAACAATCGAAACCTCTTGAAGATAAAAAGGAACATTACAACAAGACAGCAGTTCACCCTGTCTAGGAATAGAAGCAAAGTACTGTTTCACTATAACACAGAGGAATGGGAGGTGCTCTGTATCCGTTCACTGCGGAGACATCTTGAAAAGCGAAGTGGTTTTCGTGAAAAACTGGATCCTGCTTCCTATGTTGCCAGGCAGCTCTCCAGCAGACAGAACTTGGGGGTGGGGGTGAGAAACCTATTTTATTAGATAGGAAAGGTAACTATTAATGAGTGTAGACTCAGGTTTGCATTTTAAGATTTTATTTTGTATTGTAGCCATTTGTTTCTGCCACTCTCTCTTGTTTCTAGTTAAATCTTTATTCTTTCTTTAACAAACCCATGTTTGTGTTGTTATAAGTGTTCACAAGTGCTGTGTTTATAGGAGTGGTGGTTTAAGGTTAAACTGGAGCACTCTGCTCCTTTGGGGGCAGGGGATCTGGGATTTCTGTGAGTAGCCAGTGTCAGGGGCTGGATATGACAGGGGAATGTTTCAAAGGAATTTGGGGACTGGGGTGCACCTCTTGTTAACCTGCAAGGTGAAGACAGGGCTAGCATAGCCCAGAGTGCTTGAGTAGTTAACAGACAGGTGGTGGTAGGCAGCTAACACCCAACCACCACACATAAGGCTATCTCTCCCTAGAGCAGTGGTTCTCAAAGTTTTGTACTGGTAACCCCTTTCACACAGCAAGCCTCCGAGTGTGACCTCCCCTTATAAATTAAAAACACCTTTAAATATATTTAACACCATTATAAATGCTGGAGGCAAAGCAGGGTTTGGGGTAGAGGCTGACAGCTCACGACCCCCCATGTAGTAACCTCACGACCCCCTGAGAGGTCTTGACCCCCCGTTTGAGAACCCCTGCGTTAGAGGCAGGCAACTCACAGTCCTGGGTACTCTGGGATCCATCACACAGAGCTTTCAAAAGAAAACAGAGGTTTGTTTCGCAGGGCCAAATGTAATGGTTGCCAGCCTGGAAAGAGGCATCAATCACTGCCGAGAAGCTGAATGACTGCGGATAGTAGGGAATAAAGAGCAGTGTGAGGGGGCCCTGTGGGAGCTCTGCATGGGTTTGGTGGTTGTAAAGCACCTTCTCTGAGCTTGTTTGGTGTCAGTGTTTCTACAGCTTCATGTGCTCCCCATAGGTATTCCTTCACCTCATGGGACTAGGCAGGTGCAGGGGCATTTCATTCTGTGTTCCCCGCCCCCGGGGCCTCACTTCACTGCTCTGACCCTGCAGGTCTGAGAAAAATGGGACATACAGCTTGGGATGACCATTCCCCTCTACAGCCCTCATGGCATCAGCAAAATAACTATCGTTCCACCTTACTAACCTCCTTCATCCCCACCTGCTTCTCTGGCTAAATTTCTCCCTTTCTCCGGCTGGATTCCCCTCTGTCCCAGGACTATGTCAGCCATGTTCACACTCACTGTTTACTCAGCCCAGCACTTATTCTCACAGCTCTGAAAAATCACCTCAGTCCTGTCACCTCAGTGACCTCCAGGTCACCTCAGTGACCCTTCTAGCCAGGAGAGGACAAAGAGGACTCCCTTCTCTGAGCTAATTCCCTCCCCTTGCCACAGGGCTGTTTGATCCTCCTGTGAGAAGGGAATGATGGTGCTTGTATGAGCAAGTGTCTTAACTCATTCTCCCAGTTTTCAATCAAACTCCGCATATTGGCTCAGATCCTCCAGCATAACGCAGCCCAGAGAACCTCACTCAGTGACTCCTATACCAAGCTCATAACTGTTTGACTGGGAGCATATCTTTAGAGCAACATCCAGTCTTGATTTATAGACTTCCAGCGATGGAGAATCCGCCATCTCCCTAGGTAACTGTTAGTACAGTCCATGCAATTACTCTGTCCTGGACTTTGCTAGCACTGCTTTATGCATGTTTCTGCAGTCAGAGGCTCCTTTAGCCTCCCTGACAGACCACAGCTACCTGTGAATGGAATATATTATGCAAGAGCAGGGTAATGGGGAAGGAAGGGAGGGGAAGGGCCAATTAAAACTAGAAACCCTGGAACAATTAAAATCAGGTGATTGACAGAGCCAGCGAGAGGCATTGACTGCAGGAAGATAACCTGTTTGTGAATGCAGCCCCATTTTATCTCCCACCAATTAAATTAAGTTCTCTTTGGCCTCCAGATTTTTTTTTTAAAAAAACCCCTAAATAAACATTGTAATGCTGCATACTTCTTAATACTTCTAATCTTCTGACTAGCAGAGCAAAAAATTAATATCCTCCTGTCTCGGTAAGAGGGAAACCAGAGATGCCATTGGGAGGAGGAAACAGGAGAAGATGAGCAACCAACCTCCCAGAGTATTTAGGTACAAATGTGTGTGACTGCAGATACAGAGGCCAAATACACCTCTTAGTTACAGAGATGCTTGGGGCAGAACTCAAATAATGGTTGGGGGAAGAGGTGGTGTTATATCACCTTTTCACTCCTTTCCCTCTAATCTTATGGACAGCTAGGTTGTTTGGCCCTGGTGCGACTAAGAGCAGCCTCAGGGCCGCTGTAAATTACCAGCTCCTGGTGATGGCTCCCTAGCGGCCATTCTGCCTGAATACGACTGCCAAAGTGCAAGGTGAGCTGGACGTGTCATCCAAACTCTACTAGGATTCCCCCTACACTGCAGACAGCAGGAGTGAGTGGAACAGAGTTGGCTAGTCTAGCTTTATACCACCCAAATATTCCCCCGTACAAAAGGAATCCCCAGATAGCTGTATCAGACAGTTCCCTCCCCCTGCCCCCCCTTTGTGCTGCCGGAGCACTGCAAAAGGGAAGGAGTGGGACTGAGGCTCTGGCCCACAGTGTGTCAATTCAGAGTAACTCCACTGAAGTCTGTAGAGTAACTCCAGGTGGACACGGGTATGAATGAGACCAGAAGGAGGCCTTTAATATACATGGGCCTAATGAGCCTGTTTCTGATCTCCTCCCACTCACATAAATCTGGAGTAATGCCACAGAACTCTATAGAGTTACACTAGTGTAAAGCTGGGAAAGCACAGATGTAATGGGCTTGATTCCCCTGTCTTGTACCTAATGGACTTTCTTACACCTGTGCAAAATGGGTGTAGAACACTGCCAGGTGACAGCAGTGGGGTTTTACACCTTCTCTGCACGGATGTGAAATGGTTCAAGGCTGAGGAGGATGAGGCTCAAAGTGTATAAATACAGAAGCTGATGCCGGGTGCCCCAAACACAGGCTATCCTTAAAGTCAGCGCTGTTCCCAGTTCCCTGTTTCCATCATCGGTAGATGTGCTGCCAAGTGAGTGATCAGCAGGACTTGCTGCGGAGCCCACACATATCCACAGAGGGAAGAGAGGAGGAGGCTGATGAATTTTGCATGATCCGAGAGAGACAGGGCATGTGCTGCTCTCCCTCACAGCAGAGAGCAAACCCAGGCGGTTCTTTAAAAAAAATCAGAAAATGCCTCCCCGGCCCCCTTCCCCTGGCCCTACCTTACTTCCGCACAGCCTATTTGAAGGCTCTTTGGAGTCATGTGTGGCATGTGCGATCAGCTGTGCACTCGGTGCTTTCTCTAAGGTACAGCTAGCTCCCCTCAAAACAGCTTCGCTTTCATTCCCGGGGCCCTGCCTTGGACTTGGAGAGCACAAACAAGATGGCTTTCCACCTCCCCTCCCCTCCCTGTCCAGGTTCCCCATTCTGAGTCGCAGCTTGTGCCACAGAAAAACATTGTCAAACACGAGCTGGAGTAGCTGCCTGGCTCCTGCTCCAGCTCTGCTGCAAAGACATATGGCCACCACATGAAACAACATGTCAGTCTCTTGGGGCCTGATTCGCCATTGCTTTGTGTCCTGCGTAGTGAGAATGGCAGGGTTTTACACTCACAACACACAGGTATAAATAATTTACACAAGGGGCCTGATTCTTAGCTACCTTAAGGCCCCTATAAGCTGCTCTGCCACCATAAAGGGGATTTAAAGTGAACAGAAAGAGCCCCCTGAGAACACTGCCTGGGCAGAGGGCAAGCCTGGCCTGTGGAGAGCTGTAAGGGCATGAAGCCCTGGCCCAGGGGCAGATGAGGCGCACAGTTGAAGTGCATTGCCCTCAGGGGACTGAGCGTGCCCTCAGAATACAGGAAGCACAAAGCTTCAGGCCACTTTACATTCCCCTGCTTCAAGTGCAGGAAAGGAGTATCTGCCAGTTGGGTCCATGGTGCCAGGCTGTGGAGAAGCACGTCTGCAGTCTTGGCTGCTGTACGTCAGTGATCTGCTCCCTGTAGTGAGAGGGAAAAAGGTCTGTGGACTTGCAGGTAAAACCCAGGACACAGGGAGGCAGAGGATCTGGATTCTAATCCAGACTTTGCTGCAGACTCACTGTGTAAACTTGGGCAAATCACTTCCTTGCTCTGTGCCTCATTTTTCTGATGGGGAAAATAAAGAGACTATACACTCCCCTACTTTGCATGGGGGTTGCAAGGCTGAATCCATTAATGAACAGTCTGGTTACCAGTGGGCCTTTGGCAGCTGGCATAGTTTAGAGCAGCCTGGAGGTTTCGGTAAACTACACAGGGTGGGGGGAGGGGTGTGCTGGAGTGGTACTGGGACTGCGGAGCACAAACAGCAATTTTGTGTGCAGTGGTTCGTGGTGATATGAACCATGCCATGGTGTCCTCATCATGGCCTCTGGAAGACTCTCTCAAAGAGCTCACTGGCAGGACAGTTTACCTGATATTCAGCTTAAGTGTTCCTTTGTTTAATTTCATCGCATTATCCTTAACTAGACTTTCTTGGACCAGACTGTCACTACCGCTGCATCTCTTATGAGCCTCTTTCCACATTTCTGGGTGCACATTCTTCCCTTTGATTTTGCTTATTTTTTCACATATTTTTTTCCATTGAAATATAAATCTGGTCCTGAGCCACAGAACTTGGTGTTGGATCCAAAGTTTCTCAAAGGTCAGGCACATTTTAATCCAAAGTTTTGGGTCAAGCCCTTTTGTGTTAACACACACACAAGCATGCACAAAGAAAAACATCCTGTGTGGGATTTGTAGTAGCACTTAGCACTGGCCTAATTTTGTGCCTGCTGAAACAAATGGTAAAACTCCGACCAACTTGAATGGAAGCAGAGTTACATCAACATTGAGCCCCTTTGAAAATCCCATTCAATATGGAAAAAAATCTATATTAATAAATTGTTGAGGTGTTGGTTTTAATTCAGGAACAAAGAGGTACCATCAAGATAAAAAAATCACCATGTATTATTAAAACCAACAGAATTTTTAAAAAGCTAATTTGCTTTTCATCATTTCTCTATGTTTTTGTTTACTTTCTGCACATCACTCAGCTTGGACAGTGGAACTATACTGGTCATTTTTGTTAGGCTTTTCCATACGCATAGAGCAGCCATACACTTGCAGTTTGAATGACTTTTAGCTTACCTTAAGGGAAACAGCAAAATAAGAAAGCATGAAGGTAAAGTCTCAATGAGAGCGAGCGGGGTGTGTGTCTCCTCCCTTACATGCTGCACCACTCTGCCTTACAAAATGGCAGCTGTCACTGCAGACAAATGCCTGAGAAATTTAGAATGCGCTATAGAAAACATAATTTCGTCGTAAACAGCTACATACAGCACAAGTGTCATTCTGTATGCCCAATCCTTGCATCTGCTCTCAGAGTACAACCTAAGGCAGGGTGCCATATTTCCCTATGCTGAATACAGGACACCTGGTAAAATTAATTGTATTCAAGCGAGTTCAATGCCAATCAATTGTATAAACATTCAAATTCACATCGAGTTGACTGAGCCCCTGTTAAAAAGAAATACTGCATAGTTGGATTATTTTTATTTACCTTATCTTTAAGGCTTTAGAGTTCACACGGGGAGGAGTGATACACACACTCCTAATTCTCCCCCCCCCCCACACACACACAGAGGGGTGACACACACCCACTTCTGTACACCTCTGTCACACAGTGGGGGTGACCGACCGACCGACCGACCCCACCCTCCCTGCCTGGCTGGGCCCCCTGGATGGACCCACCTCTCCTTGTACCTGGCACCACATTTTACAGAGGCAACACGTGGGGGAGCATGCAGGGTCATATGTCCCCCCTCCCCATATTTCTGCCAGAATCCACACCAGAATGTGGTCAGCAGCAGCCTTTTGGGAGGGACCAGAAGGGAACTGCTTCCAGCCACAGGGGAGGTGTGGGGGTGAAGGAATGACCTGGCCTGTGTCTTTGCAGAGCTCATAGAAAATCAGGGTTGGAAGGGACCTGAGGAGATCATCTAGTCCAACCCCCTGCTCAAAGCAGGACCAGTCCCCAGTTTTTTTTTCCCCAGAACCCTAAATGGCCCCCTCAAGGATTGAACTCACAACCCTGGGTTTAGCAGGCCAATGCTCAAACCACTGAGCTATCATAGAAAAGTGGGAATCCCCACCTCTCCTGTGTAACTAGAAGCAGCTTGTCCCTTCCTGTCCCCACAGTGTTGAAAGGCAGCTAACACCTCCAGGCTGCGGCTGGCCACCAACATAACCCAGCCACCTCCTGTCCTCTGGCTACACAGCGGGCAGGAAAGGGTTAAGCCCTAAGGCTGCCTTGTGCACCAGGCCCAGGGAACCTGACTTCAGGGGCTTCAGCGAACCCAACCAGAGAAGTGGCTCAACAGAGGAGGGTGCCTAGGGGACAGAGCAGCCTTGTGCTCCCTGGAGGCAGGACCAGGAGGTGGGGGCAAGGAGAGAGCTAAGCTCCTGCCCCAGGGGCTGCTGTGGAGCCTGCAGATTAGGGGTGTGAACAAGCTGGAAATCGCTTCCCCCCCATGTCAGAGTTTAGCTGAGGGGCAGAGAGGCTTCCCCATGCCAGCACTGTGCAGGGCTTTGACACATGCAGGGCTTGGCTCCTCCAGGCCAGCACCTGGGGCCAGAAGATCTTGGGCTTTCTCGGGGCACTGGCCCAGCCAGAGGATGTGGGGGAAGGCTGTTGATGAACTCAGCACCATGGGGGGATATAGAGGAGCAGCGGAGCTGCAGGGTGTGTGTGTGTGAAGGAGCAAAACAGGGAGAGGACAATGGGAGGGGGAGCACATGAAGGGCTGATGGGTGAGTGGCAGAGGTGACACGTAACCATCTGGTGCCTGCCCGCACTCACCAACTACTGCAACTCACAGCGCGCAGTCAGTGCCAGCCGGAAACGGGACAAGGGGCGGGGCCCTGCTGGCCGAGAGCCGGCACACAGCGGAGGCTGCACAGACGGAACAGCAAGGAGACTGGCACGCTGCATCTTTGCCCCGCCACCAGCCTTGCACACCAAACCCCATCATCGGCCAATGGACTCCCCACTCGCCATGGGTGGGTAGGCAGCTGGCGAGCAGGGATCCAGCCAGCAATAGGACCCACCAGTACTAATGGGGGTGGAGGGGGGATGGAAAATATGGGACAATTTGCCTGTTTTTAAGAAAAAGTCAGGACACTTGCAAGAGGGCTTAAATATGGGACTATCCCTTTAAAAATGGGACGTCTTGTCACTCTAACCCTAGGTGGGGGGGGACAGGGGAAGGGAAATCGCCATATGACACTTCTCCACAAAACTCCTGATCCTTGGACCAACCAGGGGTCAGTTCAGTTCCAGAAGTAAGCGGGAGCAGCCTAAGGGCTGCTCTAACTCATGAGGTCTGGTACAGGTCCACAGGAGGCCATTATTCTGTCTGTGGATTGCTAAAGCACAGCAGCACTCTCCCTCAGTACATCCCCAACACTGATTTGCGGATGATACTAAACTGGGAGGAGTGGTAGATACGCTGGAGGGGAGGGATAGGATACAGAAGGACCTAGACAAATTGGAGGATTGGGCCAAAAGAAATCTGATGAGGTTCAATAAGGATAAGTGCAGGGTCCTGCACTTAGGATGGAAGAATCCAATGCACCGCTACAGACTAGGGACCGAATGGCTAGGCAGCAGTTCTGCGGAAAAGGACCTAGGGGTGAAAGTGGACAAGAAGCTGGATATGAGTCAGCAGTGTGCCCTTGTTGCCAAGAAGGCCAATGGCATTTTGGGATGTATAAGTAGGGGCATAGCGAGCAGATCGAGGGACGTGATCGTTCCCCTCTATTCGACACTGGTGAGGCCTCATCTGGAGTACTGTGTCCAGTTTTGGGCCCCACACTACAAGAAGGATGTGGATAAATTGGAGAGAGTCCAGCGAAGGGCAACAAAAATGATTAGGGGTCTAGAGCACATGACTTATGAGGAGAGGCTGAGGGAGCTGGGATTGTTTAGTCTGCAGAAGAGAAGAATGAGGGGGGATTTGATAGCTGCTTTCAACTACCTGAAAGGGGGTTCCAAAGAGGATGGCTCTAGACTGTTCTCAATGGTAGCAGATGACAGAACGAGGAGTAATGGTCTCAAGTTGCAATGGGGGAGGTTTAGATTGGATATTAGGAAAAACTTTTTCACTAAGAGGGTGGTGAAACACTGGAATGCGTTACCTAGGGAGGTGGTAGAATCTCCTTCCTTAGAGGTTTTTAAGGTCAGGCTTGACAAAGCCCTGGCTGGGATGATTTAACTGGGAATTGGTCCTGCTTCGAGCAGGGGGTTGGACTAGATGACCTTCTGGGGTCCCTTCCAACCCTGATATTCTATGATTCTATGATTCTATGATTCTGATGTGAGACACAGTAAGAGGGCACAAAGCCAGCTATACAAGCTTTACACCAGCTGGGCATTTTGTGGGAAAGTCATCAGTTGCCTATTTAGGGGCAAAGGGACTATATACAGGCCAGGATCTGACCTCCTTTTTCCAGTCACTTTCCCTGGTTATGCCCTAGCTCAGTGCTGGTGTAATGTGATTTTAAAACAAAAACAAACAAACAAGCAAACATGTTTCTTCTAAATTTTTTGGATATGTCATTTCTATTCAGCTGTGGTTTTATAACCCCCAGCCCATCACTCTTTCCCTGTATTTTGTAAGAGATTCCACATCTGGAGCCTAAGCTAGATTGAGGGCCTCCAGGACCCCTATCCTACCAACTGCATTACACGCATGTGCCTGTAAAGTTGAGGGGACATTGAGCAGATGCAGGAGTTCATCTGTGTGGATATATAGTTGCATGAATAGGTCCCAGGTTTCCACAGCAAATGCCTCTCATCCCCCTAGTGCACATATATATGAATCACAATAGATCCTTTCTGTGACATGATTACAAAACATACAGCATACATAGAAATATAAAAATGCTGCATATATGTGCATCTAAGGATACAGGAAGCATTTGCATTATTTGCCAAGTAGCATGTTCCATTGCTCAGTGCTGCAGAAATCCTTGCCTATTCTGTTATTCAAGCCTTTTTACCTTCCCCTGGCATTCATCTAGTTTGCTGGGCCTCTCATTTACCATTAGGTTCACCCAGTTAAGACACTGGATAGGTTTTTCAGACACTGCCTCCTCCATTTCCATTTTGAAATCTGTTTATTTTTCTTCAGCAAATATAGCTGCATTTCAAAAAGTCAGAACAAATACTACTTCAGAACAAATAAAAGGGGCTAAATGTGGAGCAGGTGCTGTCACAATTTAAACAGGAGAGGGAGTGCAAGGTGTGAATTGATTTTGGGCTGCCCTCCTCAGGGGTGCATAGCAGTCTCACCTGGAGTCAGAAATGCATCTTTGTTCTGTCCAATTGCAGCTCAGTTAAGGGTATAAGAGTGCTCCCCAGGGAGAGGGTGCTTTAGGAGCTACTAGATAGACAGCAGGATGGGAGTAATAAAGCAGCAAGGGACTTCTTGGGGTAGTCTAGTTTGGATATTTTGTAGCTGCCTTTCTTTAGCCTGGGGGGCTCCAAATGTCTTTAAAGATTCAGGATTAGTGTGGGACCATAGCCTACTAGATTGTGGCTGGGAGAGCTTGCAGTTAACCGTTCCTGAAAACCATCCTGAGATGATTTCCCTTCTGAGTGCTCTGGGTAAGTGAATTACATGGAATGAGACAGCCTCTTATCTGGATAGAAGATAAAGCTGGGTGAATAAAAGTGTAAAGTTGAGGGAGCTTTACTCTTACTTCCTCCCTTTAGTGCAGTCCATTGGGTTCCCCAAGGCATCTGCCCTGTGTAGAAGTGTTTGTATGTGTGCAAGGTGGGTGTGGAAAACAAAACCAACAGAAAAGCAGGCCAGCTCCTCCACTGATGTAAAGTGGTGTAATTCTGCTAAACTCAAATGATCTGTCTTAGACCAGCTGAGGCTCTGGCCCATAAACTCAAAAGGGTAGCTAGCATTTTACACTTGCTGCCCTGATTTCCCTGTGACTCCATTGAAGACCTGCTGCAAAGAGCGTTCAAGCCCACGATGCACAGGTGCAAGGCTGTGGAGTATTTTGGCCTATTGCTGTTGCCTTTGAGGCGTTGTACTTGATTCCCCCCACCTTGTAGGTGTGTCCTGGTGACTTAATACTATTGCATCTGAAGAAGTGGCTTTTTTATCCATGAAAGCTTATGCCCAAATCTTAGTTTTTAAGGTGCTGCCAGACTCCTTGTTTGTTTGTTTTTTTAATACTGTTGAGGCTCTTGCTCCTAAAAGAGCATAAGCCAAGCTGCCTACCACTTCAGTCCTGTAGTGCTTCTATGCTAGCTGCTTCTACAAACCTGAACTGTACTGCACTATTTCAAAGGGTATTAGCACCATGTTAGAGATGTAAGCATTGAAGAGCTGAGAAGCAAAGTGACTTGCCTAAGGTAACAGTTGCAGGGGAGGGGTGTAGCCAACCTGGCATGAGCATTAAGAAGCTCCTCCAGATTCTTGCTCTGTGCTTAATCACTAAGCCCTGGTTCTCTCCAAAGATTTCCTGTTTGATCACAAGTGGGTGGAGTCTGGTATTCTTGGACTAGAACTGCAGCTATAGCTATTCTATATGTAAGCGGGGGAATAGTCCCACTCTCGTGGGGAACTTTCCTGGCTTCTGCACTACCCTGGTGAAGTAGGCTAGCGAAAGGATCTGAGTCCTCACTCCTACTTCCTTTACCCAGTGGCCTCCCTGCCCTTGGACTGCCCTTCCACTCCCCTATCTGGCAGAATCCTCGTAACCCCAACAAGGCTGGGCCCAGGATTCCTGGGGGGGCTTGACTCCCAACCCTGCTGTGGTCACCTAGGACAGGGGCTAGGGTGTCCCCACTCCGGGGTACTCTCTCTGCACTGGGCACTTCTCTGACCATTACATACAAGTTAAAGCAAATGCAAGTTATTTAATCAACAATTTTAAAAAGAATAAGGGGAAATGGGAAATGGGAAAGGTTAAAGGAAACACATCACCCCACTCTGTGGCAGGGATCATCACAAACAGTGTCTCTAGAATGTCAGGGCAGTTCAGTCTGTTCCTTGTAAGTCCCAGGCCGCCTTCTCAGGCCCTGGCTGTGCTGCAGGGATGCTGTGGGTTGGACACTTGCTCTGGTGGTGGCGTCACACTCTCAGGCTCGAAGTGGTAGGACCCTGCTTCCCAGTGTTGCCCCTGTTGGGGTTACGATCCAAGCCTGGCCTGCAGAGCCCCTTGGCTGAGGCATCTCCCTGTGCTGGGCCTGCTGCTCAGGGTCCCCCTCGCTCTCCCCAGCTGCTCACCGCACCCAGCTCTGGACTGCTCCAGCCCCAGCTGCACCACTCTGTCTCTGCGCTGCTGCTCTGCCTCCAGCTCCCTGGGCTGCTTCTTTGGCCCCTCTGGGTCTGGTTGCTGCAGCTCTGCTCCCAGGGCAAGTCTGCTCTCTCTGTGCTGTGCCCCTGGCTTTGGGGCTGCAGCTCTGCTCCCAGGACAGGGTCTGCTCTCTCTGGGCTGCTTTTCTGGCCCCTCTGGCTCTGGCACAGCTCTGCTCCCCAGCTTAGCTTGGGCCCCTGCTTTCTCCTTAGCTCGTCTCCATTCTGTCTGATCCAGGCGATTCCAGCTCACACAGAGGATGGGACCCCCCTCCCCTCGCCTCCTGACCCCCTGATTAGCCTGCCCACCCTGTCATTCAGGCTGGAGCACTGGCCTCTCCCCATTGTTCCTGGGGACTATCAGTATCAGGGTCCTGATTTCCCATCAACCCTTCCCCTTTTAGTACTGGGAGCTAGCCAACCAAAACACCCCCATGGAATGTTAGTAAGGGGGCAACAGTCCCCTTACATATAGCTTATGAGATTGCATGGGCTGGAATGCATAAGGGCACTGAACCCTTTCTTTACTTAGGGTTAGTATTGAAGAATTTGCTCTCTGTAGGTCAGGGGTTCTCAAACTGGGGATTGGGACCCCCTCAGGGGGTTGCGAGGTTATTACGTGGGGTGGTTGTGAGCAGTCAGCCTCCACCCCAAACCCTGCTTTGCCTCTAGCATTTATAATGGTGTTAAATATATAAAGAAGTGGCTTTTAATTTATAAGGGGGGTTGCACTCAGAGGCTTGCTACATGAAAGGGGTCACCAGTACAAAACTTTGAGAACCACTGCTGTAGGGCTACTTACTGAAACAGACCTCTGAGGGGCAGTACAACTTTCTCTCTTCCATATCATTCAATAATTGGATAGATTGATCCATACATGTTGGACCCTTCCTATTTCATCACTGAGCAGTTGTGGGTAGCTCAGCTGTTGGGATATGTTTGTCCCACAGGATTCTCTATTGCCTGCTGACTCTAGCCTTCCTTCCTAGATTTGGAAGGACTGCCTCATCCTCTGTCCAACTCTACGTGTGGTGTCCTCATCTCTCGGAAACAGGATGGTTCAATGGTTGTCACTGCTCCCTACGCTGGGTGTTTCTTCATCAAGAAGGTAGGGCCACTTCTGTCTGCAAGGAATAGCAAAGGGATGCACAACTGTTACCTGGAGATCCTGTTTTCTGGCTATTAGAAACAGTATTTAGTCTTTTTGGGGGGTTGGGGAGGAGGAAGGGTTGTGGGATGGGGAGGAAGAATGTGGCTGCAATCCAACAATCCCAAATGGAGGCTTAAAACCAAAGGAAAACCTTTCCTACTAGAAAAGGAGGGAGCTTTCTCTCAATCCAGACTGCTAGTGTCTTCAAGTTAAGCTTCTCCAAGACTTAGCAAGCTTCCTTCTCCCACTTAAGGTGTCCTGTACCTTGCTATTGTCCACTCTCTAGAGACCATTGCAGTCAATGAGGAAACAAGCGTGAAGTCATAACTAGAATTTTACTCCTCACTTGTAAGAGTTGGTGGTAACACTTTTTTTTAATAAGCTAAAAAAACCTCTCTTCAGTTGGATGAGACTCCTTCCTATTAAGGAGTGTTTCAAAATACAAACAAATGCCCTGTTTCTGAAATGTTTTTGCATGTTGGCTAATGTCAGCCATCACTCTTGACTTAAATTCCACAGTATAAATGAGACTTTACTTGCACCTGAAGTCTATGGGAGGGAGCAGTGACTCTGAATTAACACAGAGCCTGCTTGTCCTTTCACATCTACAAAAATTAGATATACTCCATAATGGAGTCTCCGCGACAGAAGCCAGATGAGAACTGGACCCAACATGTAAGCTACTCCTGCAGTAGGCAAGAAGGCTCCCCTCTTTTTTTAAAGAATTACAAGGTTGTATACCACAACTTGGAGCAGCTGAGTTGAAAGTTTTTGTGTGCTCCCTGATTTGGGTTCTTGGGTGGGGGTGGGGGGGAAATGTGGGGGTGGAAAGACCCAATACTATGACTTATCAATCACAGCTAACCAACAGCTCAAAGTACTCAAGATTCTGGACTTGAACACAGACTTGGGGTCCATCTCCAGGTGAAATGTTTAGACCATCAAACTAATTGTCTCGCCTCAGCTGAGGGTATAATGCCACTTGAGGCAGCTTTAGGAGCCAGAGTTCACAAGCTCAACCTGGTATGTCACTGAGAAATGGAAGATGCTTCTGGATGGCTAAGCACTCTCCATAACATGTTCATGGTCCTCGACATCCTAGGTCTGAAAGTCACTCTGCTCAGAATGGGCTTTGGTGTGGTCCCCATTAACCAACCGTACTCCTTCAATGGGTGGACTAACTTGTGATGGGGTGGGGGGGAATACTCTTCCTTTCTTAGGAACAGGAGGAGGGGTGGAGAAGCTCTAATCACCTTGGTTTGGTTTCCACCCGCTCTTCCTGCAGAATGGTTATTTCCTCATGACTATCCGGATTAAAGGAATAGATGACACTGGGGAAGTATCTTTCCATGAAGAAGAACTGAGATGCCCAATCCACCTGCCAGGTACAATTTTAGGTTCCAATGTCCCAGCCTGAAACTGTACTGGCTGTTCTTCTTCTGGGGTGGGGTGGCAGGGGGAAGAAACACTATGTACCTTAGTGTGCCAGTTTGCCATGTCACTTGGTGTTGGGTGCTCTTTAGAGACTCAAGTGGCTGTGGTGCCTCAAAAGCCTAGAATACGTGGGAGGCCAGACTGATGCATAGTGAACATGGGCTGCCACAGTGCCTAGAAGAGACAGGCACTCTGCTATATGGCTCCAAGTGGAGCAGGGTTCATTTGACTTGAACTAACACTTCTCCTCTCTCCAGCTCTAGATGCACCAAGTACTAGTGTGTGCACAGCTGTTCTGCACCCAGACAGGCTGCCTTGTGCCACACCACCTGTGTCTCAGGAAGAATGTGAAGGGAAAGGCTGCTGCTATAGCCTTGGTGACCCAGCTGCTCCTTGTTACTATGGCAACACAGGTGGGTTGGAATCTTAAAGGTGTATCTTGGCGTGACCAAGTGGAATCTGAGCATCTTAACCAGGTGTCTAGTGTAGTTGGGAATGCTACCTTCAGAGCTGGAGCTACCATGAGGCTGTTCCACTGGAATTTGGCTAGCACCATCTCAAAGTTTAGGGCCAGAAGGGACCATCATGATCATCTAGTCTGACTTCCTGTACGTCACAGGGCACAAACCTGCCCACCCCACTCTGTAATAGATCCACAACCTCTGGCTGAATTGCTGAAGTCCTCAAATCTTGATTTAAAGACTTCAGGTTCCACAGAATCCATCATTTACATTAACTTAAACCAGCAAGTGCCCATGCTCTGCTGCAGACAGTTTAAAAACCCTTAGGACCTCTGCCAAGCTGATGCAGGGAAAAGTCCTTCCTGACACCACATGGCAATCAGACTAGGGCGTTCTCAAACTTCATGTACTGCAACCCCCTTTTGACAATGAAAATTACTACAAGACCCCAAGAGGGGAACAGAAACCTGAGCCCATCAACCTGGGCATGGGGGCAAGGGGCAAAGGCCAGGGGGCAAGGGCTTCAGCTCCTAGCAGGGGGCCTGTAACCTGAGCCCTGCCACCTACGGCTGAAGCCCTCTTGCTTCCTGCCCTGGGTGGTAGGGCTCAGGCTTCACCCCTGGGCCCCAGAAAGTCTAACACTAGCCCTGGTGACCTATTAAAATGGGGGTTGTGATCCACAGTTTGAGAACCGCTGAGTTAGATCAAGCACATGTGGGCAGATCCACTAAACCTGTGGCCCGTGAACTGCTTGCAGCCCAATCTGCACAGGGCTGCCGCCCATGTGACATCCTCATTGCCATAGAGGTGGTATCGTATGCAACCCACATAACCCATTGTGAGTCACATGCCCTTCCATCTAGTGTTCCATCTCCAGCTGTTGGAGGTAGAACATCTGCAATTGCTATTAGCAAATAGATTTTAGGCCATTATAGGTAGGCATCATACCAGCCCCTCCATAAATTTCTATCAAGCTCAGTCTTACAGGCAGTTAGGGTTGGGTTCCCCCTGCACTACTCCCTTTGGAAAGCTGTTCCAAATCCTCCCTCTTAAAGTTAGAAACCTTTGCCTAATTCCATCTAAACTGGTTGATGGACAGTTTATATACACTGTTTTGCCAACACCTGGCCTTAACTTGTGTAACTCAACTGTCTCTCCCTGCTATTTATACCTCTGATTGCTCTCTAAATATATTCATATCCCCTCAGCTTTTGTTTTAAGGAATTTGCTTATTTAGCCTAACAAGTCTCCTCTCGGCAGGTTTTCTGTTCCTCTGGAACAGGTACAGAGAAGGGTTTCTAGGATGACCATAACTGCCACAGTATTCCAGATGAGGGTCTCACTAGTGCCTTGTATAATGGCAATAACTTCCCTCTCTACTAGAAATACTTCACCTAATGCATCCTAGGATTGCATTAGCTTTTTTCACAACCACGTCACATTGGCAGCTCATGGTCAAGCACAGGCTGACTAATACACCTGGGGGGTCTTAACGTTTGTTGCTTCCAAGTGATAAATCCATAGCTTATAGCAAATTCTTGTTAGTGCAAAGCAGAAGTTAGGGACTATTAAATTTCATCCTATTCCTCCAGTCTGAGTTTGTCCAAATCTTCTTGTAGGATATTCCAGTCCTCCTCCACATGGGCAATACCTCCCAACTTTGTCATCTACAAATTTTATTAGTACACTCTCACTTTTTGTGCCAAGGTTACTAGTGGATGTCTTAAGACTGATCCAAAACCAATCTTTGAGGAACTCCACTATTAACTAGCCTCTGGCTTGGCAGTTCACCTTTCAGCATAACTTGTAGCTTCACCTTTAACCAATTCCTTGCCCAACTTTTGATTCCCCATTAAACGGGAGAAGGGGATTAACTTCCCATGTAGAATTGTATCCCATGCTAAATTGGGATAGCTGTCTCAAACACCCAGATGTGGTCTAATGGCTTGTGGTCAAGAATTGAGACACTAAGGGTGGCACAACATAGGCACTGAAGTCCCACACTGCAATCAACAATGTCCACTGAGCCCTTTGGGCACCTAATGTCACTTGGTGCCTGAGGTTTTTTCCAAAAGTAAAAATTCCCTAGGTGCTTATTTCCTTCTAGGGTGCAGCAGCAGTGTGCATATCCAGGGGCCAGTCTCAGACCAGGGCCCCAGAATGGTACATGAACCAGGGCAAGACAGGTATTTGTCTACCTAACTTACCCATGGGGGGCCTGATATGGTAGGTGACTCCCCTCTGAGTATACTGATCAGATCAGGCCCCATTAAAATCTGGCTGGAGGTGGTGGTGCTGCCCACCTTAAGCTCTTACAAGGTGAGTGCTCTAAGCAGTGGGGTATGTGGGAGAGCCAGGTTCAATTTTCCCATTCCCTGGCAGAGGTAGAAAGGATTTGCACAGGGGTTTCTGAACTGAGTGCTTTAACTTCTGAGCAATGGGATATTCTAATGGGGGCTCCTTCAGCTTCTCCCATTGAAGCTGTTCCACTGTGGATAAATAATGGAAATCCAGCTTCCCTGCAGCCTGGACTTAAGTGCCTATCTCCTGATAAATGAGCAGGGCTTAGCAAATCCACACTCCCATTGGGTAGCTTAGGCAGCTCCCTGCCTAGCATGCTCATTGTTGTGGATTGCATTCTGAGGTGCCTAGCTCTCTGTTCACCATATAGGGAGCCAAAACACCTAGCCTGGCTTTGTGAATCAATATTTCTGTGTTGTGGGCTTTTTCTAGGCTCCTGAATGTCATGAAGTTCAGCATTGCAATATCCAAGTCCAGTTGTGAATTCTGCAACCATTGTAAACTTGGTGGTTCTCAGCAAGCTTCTAAACTGCTGTAGAAGAACATCCCAGGTTTCAGAAAGAACTGATTCTGGATGAAATGCTAGGTCTCTTGCAAGGAAACACCATCAAAGGGCATAGAGCTGTCCTTCCTCCACACCTAAAGTCTTGGACCGTAATCCATGCATTGCTGACTTTCATAACTGTTGCTGCTGGTGAACTTTCCCAACTAACTTTGGAGGGCCTGGCTGAGTGGCCAAACTCCTAGCAGGCATTCCTTGATAGTTTGCTGCCTTAAACTATCTCTACACAGCCAGGGTCAGGCTTGTAAATGTCAGATCCTAAACCTAGTGAGACTTCCTTGTCTAAAACTCCTGGCTGGTTCCATCCCCTCATGGGAAGGAGGCAGAATTAATTAAATCTCTTCACTAATAAAACCTTGAAGGGCTGGAAATGATAGCATTGGAGCTGGCCTTGGTAACTTTGGGTGGGTCTGCAAAACTGTTCCCCTCCTCCCAAAGTAAACCTGCCACCATTACACCACTGTGCATGCCTGTAGGTGTCACATAATTAGCAAGATGTCAAGAATACAAAAAATCCAAGGTGAGTGAGTTTGGTGCATATCTTCCACAGGCCTCAGTTAAGACAGGGAGCCCATTGGGGGAGGTATATAACTATAAACACAATAGCTGCTCTGAAGAGCTGTGCAAGGACCATCATACTTATTCTCCCAACACCTACTGCAGAAAGAGGCCATTGTTGGAGGACTAGTTTGCATCCTTTCCAACTGAAAGGGATCAATATTTAAAGAGCAAAGACTCTCCCTCTGTTTTTGGGCCCCATCTGACTTGGGAAAGCTAAGGTTGGCTCTGCTTGGTACTACAGGGAGCAAATCTGTTTGGAGAGAGGTTTGCTGAGGGACAAGATGGCAGCATTTGCTGTATAGAGTCTAACCAAGTCTTTCTGCTGCATGTCTTTCAGTGACAGCACAGTGTACAACTGATGGCCAGTTCTCCATAGCAGTCTCTAGAGATGTGACTTTGCCACCACTGATCCTGGACTCTGTGCATCTGGTCAGTGGGCATGGCAGCAGCTGTATCCCTGTGGCCAAGAGTAATGCCTTTGTTCTGTACAGATTCCCACTCTCTGCTTGTGGAACTACTTTCCAGGTAAGAGGGCAGCAGGAAAGGGAGATGGTCTTCCATGAATTCTCTTCTCTGCTGGGTGGTGGTCTTTGCTGCTGCTTGTCAGGGTCTGAGTGGGATAAACTAGTTTCTTCAATAAATTGCATGGCTATTAGAAATTCAAGTAGAAAAGGTTGAAGAGGTGGACACCTAGGAAGGAGTGTCTGGGTGAATGAGAAGTAGCCACTAAGGGAATGCCTCTGCTTTCCCTCTTAACTGAACATCCAGGGGAGCAAATCACCCTTTATTTCTGGCTCAGTGGCTCAGGCCACTAACTCTGCATCTCTGTTGCTTTAGGCAAGAGCCAAAAGGCAGAGCTGGATACTCAAGAATGCCAAGTTCTTCCCATTTGGGACCATACCCTTCTGGAGTCCTTGCAATGATTAATGCTAATCCCTTTTCTGTACAGGAAGCTGGAAACCAGGGTGTGTATGAGAATCAGCTTGTGGCAGACAGGGATGTGAGAAGCTGGAGCACAGGGTCTATCACCCGGGACAGCACCTTCAGGTACTTGTGTGTGTTAAGCTCTGGGGAGGCCTGTATGGGAAGGATGGTCTAGATTCCTCTGACCTTCTGGTGGTGGTCAGGAGCACTGCTAACCTGACAAGACTCTGCTAATATTGTTCTGAAGGGTAGAAATCTGCAGGTGGAGTGGATCTGTCTGCATATTTAGGAAGGGACTTCCTAGCCACAACACTGCCATCTGCATTCCTCTGCAGAGGGCTACTACCAATCCCCTGAATACAGGGTTTGGGGGAACCCTATATAGACAGTCTTTACAAGTCAACTTAAACCCTTCCCAAGTAACAAGCTTAACAGAAGCCACTTCTGGACAGGAATAAATGTCTATGGGGGGAATTCCAGTATAACACTATTAGTCTAAATTAATGCCTGGAGTTACATCCAACCTTTCTGTATAGAGTTGGCCTAAGGCAGACTCTGGGGTGGGGAATATGGGGAGTTGGGAGGAACAGGACCAACACCCTAGTGTATGCAGCTGACTGGCTGCTGGGATGGGCTTCGGATGACCAAGTAGCTTGCCTCACCTGACAGGATGACTATAACTATGGCACAGGAGGAGGGACTAGGACTTGAAAACTTTCCCATATCTCCTCCTGATGCATTTGATCTCCCTTGTAGCTGTAACTCTTCTACCTTAGACTTCTGAAATTGCTTGTGAATCTTTTCCTATACATGACTAGTTGATGGTGGTCAGGTGGTTCCCTCATGGGACAGAGATGCACTGCACAGCATGGAACTAGCTGGCTGCTAAGGGGAATAGAACACTCATTTGACTCTTCCTGTGCACACCAGGCTCCATGTCAGCTGCAGCTACTCCACTGGGGACTTCCTTCCACTCAATGTGCAGGTCTTCACCTTGCCACCGCCGCCTCCAGTCTCTCAGTATGGCCCCCTCACTCTGGAACTGAGGATTGCCACAGGTAACAGTGACATCTACCTTAGCAGAGGTTAAAATGCTTGGAGCCCACCATGCCTGGGTACTCTTTCTGGAGAACTCCCATTGCCAACAACCAGATTGGAGGTGGGGGATGGAAAAACAAGTTCTCAATGTCATAGGAGATTGGTGGTTCCTAGAGGGAGCTGCTACTTAAGTCTTAGAGCCCTGAAGTGGCAACATTAAGTACATAGAGCAGGGAGATGCAAGTCCAGGATAATGTTACTAGCAGTTTTCCCAGGGTCTGAAGATCCAAAGAACTAGCATGGTTTTGTGATCAACTGATGTCCAAGTCATTGCAGCTCACAGAAGAACCTGCACGAGCAGGCACTTTCTCTTTCCTGACTGTAAAATGTCCCCTCTTCCTCAGCTTACTGGAGTCCTTTTGCTTATGGGAAAAATAGATGCCTCAGTTGTGGATAGCTATGGAATAGTGTTAGTTGCTGTCAGACAGGATTCTGAATTAGTTTGAGCACTGGTCTGATCTGCAATGGGAATTCCTGTGCAAAGCTCCCCATATCCAAGTGTCTATAGAACCATGACTTACCACAGTGGACCCTAAGGAGACAGTTCTCCATTATGTCCTGATCTCACTCTCGCTTAAGACTGTAACTCTCATCCTACAGACCAACAGTATAGTAGATACTATGTCAACAGTGACTATCCTGTGATTAAACTTCTGCGGGATCCAGTCTACATGGAGGTCCGAATCCTGCAAAGAACAGACCCAAACCTAGCTTTGGTTCTGCACCAATGCTGGGCCACCCCAAGCAGTAATCCCATGCAGCAGCCACAGTGGCCCATTCTAGTGGATGGGTAAGTGACTGGTTCAGGAAATGTATGGGGCTGTGGAATGCTACTGGTGGGCTCCTGTCTCACTGCAGCTTCCCTTTCTCAGGTGTCCATACACAGGTGACAACTACCAAACAAAGCTCATCCCTGTGGGAGCTGCTTCAGGGCTGCAATTCCCATCACACTACCAGCGCTTCATCATCAACACCTTTACCTTTGTGGATCTTGCCTCCCAGAAGGCACTTAGTGGACCAGTAAGTCTTATGTAGTTCAAAATGCCATGTTTCAAATCCTGTGTAAGGCTTGTTGGTCATGCTTGGCAAGATCCCCATACTGAGTTAAAACTTGGTAGAATCATGTTTAATCTATTAATGGCACAATCCCTGCACACACACACTGATAACACTACAGAATTATGATTTAGGAAGGAGCCTGACTGGTCTTGCAGCATTAGTCTTGGGTCCTGCACCTCCTTTCCAGCACTGCAAGGTCTACCAAGCTGTGAACAGAAATTCCAAGTGGCTTTGGTGGCTTCCACCTGTCCAGATGTCCTAATTAGCAACAAGCTAGGACTCCTTTTTTAGCAGCCAGTCTCCTTCACTCCTTACACTGAACTATTTGGATCCAGATACCTTGCTGTTCCAACCCCTCTAATGTTAAACACTTAGAAAAATCTTTACTTCCCCACCCCTTCACCTTCAGGCAGTTCTGGATCTCCCAGGGGAGATTGGGGAGACTTGGCTGCTTACTTGATGAAATAATACTTTGCAGAACATTAATTTTATAGTTACTAGCTACAAGTTCAGTCAGAGGTTTTCTTCAGTCTCCCTCTGCATCTTCCCTTACAGGTCTACTTTCACTGCAGTGCTTCAGCATGTGTCCCATCTGCAATGGAATCCTGCAAAACTCTCTGCACCATGACAAGAGGTAAGAGCTATATACCTAACTTCAGGATGGGGCCAGAGGCACAATGCTTGCACAAACATCTTTTTGAGGATGGAGGGCTTCAAAGGTCTTGTGCCCTTATTTCCCAAGGTCATACTTTCTGTGGGCTGGAAATCGCTCTTAGTTGAGCAACATGGCTTTAACTTTCCCTAGTGAGTAGGAAAGACTGATTGTACTGGGTCCAAGGAGAGATGCCAAGGTCACTTGGAAGGATGGGGTATCTGGAGGGAGATCAGTTATACTCCTGAGTACCCATAAAGTGAGGGGCTTCAGGAGAGGTTAAGGCTAAATCTGACACAGCTCACTTAATATCAGTTTTGGCATGGCACTCTAAAAGGATCACTACCCCAGAGATACTAAAACAATACACAAGAAGAGCTACTTGGCAATGAGGAATATTTGGAGGCTATTTTTTGGTGTTGCAGCGATGGGTTTTGAGGATGACTGAGTAATGGTCTGAACAAACACTGGAAGCCATGCCCTAGATATGGGCTACATAGGAAAACCTGCATAGGTGAGGAACAGGATGGGGGAGGCAAGGCCTGAGACCTAGAGTAGGATGGGGGTGTACAGGGTCTTGCTAATAAGGATGAAAACCACCACACTCTGGTATTAATGTCTCCTTGTCTCCAAACAGCAAGAAGAGCACCTGAGAAGCAGGCCTCAGAAAATGCTCCAAGGTACTTGGTGACCACAGAAGGACCTGTGGACTTCCAGAACACTGAAGCAGATCAGACCCTTGAACAGAAAGGTAGTAAATGGAGGTGGTGCTGGTTGTCCGAGCATATTCAATGGTTCTACTGTAGTGCTACACTTGCCTAGAATTGGGGTATGACTTTGGGGATGAGTGGAGGATTGTGCCACTAAAATGGTGGTGCTCCTTTTCTTTGGGGACATAATTACTGGACCTCCCATGCTTACTGCAGGCTTTTAAATAAACCTGCTCATTATCCAGCTTGGAAGACAAGTGCTGTAGGGGAAAACTAGGACCTGGATTCTACTTGGTTTAGAACTGGTTGACTCCTAGAGTAGAACAAAAGCCTGAGTGTCTATGACAAACCATGATGTCTCTTCATGGAACAACCAGGATAGGGTTTGGGGTTCACCAGTGGAGTGTTGGCCTCCTGAGTAACACAGCTTTCCATCCCTTTCTGCTAACTCTCGACTGCCTGCAATTTCATAGAATCCTAGATTGGGGCTGGAAGAGACCTCAGGTCATCTGGACCAACCACAACTAAATCACTTTCAGCCCAGGAGAAATGGGACTATGGATGCACATAGGAAGGAGATTCAGAAGCCTGCAGTTGCTAGGGATTCCCTCCCTTTGTGCCCTAAGGAAGGAACTGGTGACCTTAAATCTGAGGGTCCACATCAGCCCCTCCTTGGGTGGGACTAGCAAACTGGGACAATGTCTGTTAAAACAGCTTTGGGGGAGTTGAGAGCAGTGCAATAGCTAAGGAGCTTGCAAGCTGATCTCTACAATGTTAAGTTAGCCCCCTTCTGTCTTAACTTACCTAGCATTAACATCTCTTCTCTTCTAACTTCCAGATTCTAGTGGCTATAAGTACAGATTAAACTAACCAACACTGTACCCAGGCACTTCCAGCAATGGAAATAGAGTAGGAACCTAGTCACCATTAAGTGGTGGTGGATTATTCATAGATCACCTTTGCCTGAACTGTTGCTTGACCATACATTCCTTCTCACAGGCTCCCAATGGACTAGAGACCTCCTGTCCCAGGAATGGGAGCAAATGATGGTGGTTGCAGTAGGAGCTGGTGCTATTGCTCTGGTTTTTGTTGGAGTAAGGTATTGGCAAAGACAAACACTTAAACAAAAGAATATAATCCCTGAATAAAAGTATATGAAGGAACTCTGACTTGGATCTAGTTCTTACTGGGGGAGAAAGAGGGTCCTTCATGTTTGGCCCTGTGTGAAGTTACCAGTGTCCCTTACAGCAGAAGTGCTGGTCTCTTTCCACTGAATTGTGGACTCTGTACTAGTGCACACAACATGGGTGTGTTTAGGGTGCAGCATGCTATGCTGTCAGCACTCCCTAGCATACCTGCATACTCAGGGGGCTTTCAAACATCTGCAGGGATATAGAGCAAAATAAACACATCTCCCTCTGTGGCAGCTGGAATGGAACTGTACAAAGCTTGACATAGTGTCTATCACAAGCTGGAACAAGAAGTCTCATACTCAGTTTTCATCTTGTCCCTTGTCCTTACACTAAAGATTTTCTGTCTTTCCACCCCCTCCTGCCCACCAATTGGACATGTTTGACTTGGACTAAGTTGCTGTCAGACTCCTTGGATTGCTCAGTAAATAGTGAGCTTTCTACACTCCAACTGAGAGGACCAACAGCTCCCTCTTCACCCAGGTATCCCTGCAGGAAAAGCCAGCTGTGCTATCCAAGGACAGGTTAGAATGGAGCTATGCAAGCTTGGCCCTGGAAAACTTCCCTGGTCCTGTAGTCTAAGTGAGAAACAGCCTGGGTCTGTGCATGGAGGAAGTGAAGCATGCACTCTAGAGTAGTAATGGGGGTGGAGAGAGGAAAGCTTGAGCTCTTAATTAGTGCCAGCTGTCCCAGCTATGGGGTAACTGCCCCTTTGACCACCAGCCTCCTCCTGCTCAGGCAGGTTTTGGGTTTGTAGCTTTCACCTCTCAGGGCAGGGGTTTTAGGCTGTAGATCACTGAGCCTCAGCATGCCAGTCTGTCTAAAGGCTGCTGTCTGTCCTCTCCCTCTAGGAGGGCTCTGAACAGTGTCTTAGTGCAGCATGGTAACTTAGAACTGCTGGCATCTCAGTACAGATGTTTGCTCAATATAAAAAAGTATGCAGCAAAGTATGTTTCATAGGGTGTAGGTCAATCAGCTTTATAGGGCTCAGTAAGCACAAGCCAAGAGGGAGGGCCCTAGGCCCAAATGCCCTGTCCATCTGTTGAATCAAAGGGAAGATGCTTAGTCTACATAAATTCAGACTTCATAAGTCCAAATTTCTTTTTCAGCCTTCTGAACATGAGTAAAAACCGCTTCCTCCCTCATACCCCAGTCTTTGAAGACTGACCACTGTAGGGGATTGGCATAGTCAGACTTCTGCATTTTCATCCCCTGGTGATTCCAGGGCCACCAAAAAATACACAGGATGTATTGATACAAAGGGCTGTGCATATTATGCAAGCTTTCATCTGGACTACCCCAAGATAATGGGGTGCCTATGTTCATATCTGTCACCAGGGCTATTATAGTCCTCCTGCTATGACCTGTTGCCTGACTAGCTGAATAGAAGTAAAGCACTTTTCTCCCTAGGGCTATAAGTTCAGAATAGGAAAGGGAATAAGGGATAGTAATGACCAAAGACCAACCCATTAGCTCACCAAAATGAGACGCTGTCTGCAGCTGATCAGGCAGATCTTCATTTTATCCTTGGCTGGCTTGAGCACTGATGTAGCTAATGACACTGACCCCTAAGATTAGCCTTCAGTCTAATGATACTAATGCTATTGGGGAGTTAACTTTACTCCAATAGTGTTAGAGTAGTTTTAGACTAAAATGCTACTGCAATTGACTTCTGGTCTGACTCAAAGCATGAAGATCATATTTAAAACTAGCTCTTGTGGCTCATTTTCAGAGTGAAAGGGGAGGTCCTAGAGACTTGAATTGCAGCCTGCAGAATGCTTGCCTCTTCTAGCCCCCTATTGGGCTAGGAAGTTATATAGAACCTCTGTCCTCTAGGTTGCCTCTGTATATGCCAAACTACCCAGGCACTGGTGCTATTAGAGGTTTTAGACTTTTATGCATCTTCAGCTGTTTGTCTTAACGTAACTCTGTATTTAGGTGACAGGCTGATGCTTATAGTTCAGAGTTAAGGCTTTCATAGAATATCAGGGTTGGAAGGGACATCAGGAGGTCATCTAGTCCAACCAATCCCCAACTAAATCATCCCAGCCAGGGCTTTGTCAAGCCTGAGCTTAAAAACTTCTAAGGAAGGAGATTCCACCACCTCCCTAGGTAATGCATTCCAGTGTTTCACCACCCTCCTAGTGAAAAAGTTTTTTCTAATATCCAACCTAACCTCCCCCACTGCAACCTGAGACCATTGCTTCTTGTTCTGTCATCTGCTACCACTGAGAATAGTCTAGATCCATCCTCTTTGGAACCCCCTTTCACGTAGTTGAAAGCAGCTATCAAATCCCCCCTCACTCTTCTCTTCTGCAGACTAAACAATCCCAGTTCCCTCAGCCTCTCCTCATAGGACATGTGTTCCAGTCCCCTAATCATTTTTGTTGCTCTCCGCTGGACGCTTTCCAATTTTTCCACATCCTTCTTGTAGTGTGGGGCCCAAAACTGGACACAGTACTCCAGATGAGGTCTCACCAATGTCAAATAGAGGGGAACGATCACATCCCTCGATCTGCTGGCAATGCCCCTACATATACAATCCCAAAATGCCATTGGCCTCCTTAGCAACAAGGGCACACTGTTGACTCCTATCCAGCTTCTCATCCACTATAACCCCTAGGTTCTTTTCTGCAGAACTGCTGCCAAGCCATTTGGTCCCTAGTCTGTAGCGGTGCATGGGATTCTTCCATCCTAAGTGCAGGACTCTGCACTTGTCCTTGTTGAACCTCATCAGATTTCTTTTGGCCCAATCCTCTAATTTGTCTAGGTCCCTCTGTATCCTATCCCTACCCTCCAGTGTATCTACCTCTCCTCCCAGTATAGTGTCATCTGCAAACTTGCTGAGGGTGCAATCCACACCATCCTCCAGATCATTTATGAAGATATTGAACAAAACTGGCCCGAGGACTGACCTTTGGGGCACTCCACTTGATACCGGCTGCCAACTAGACATGGAGCCATTGATCACTACCCAACTGAGCCCGACAATCTAGCCAACTTTCTACCCACCTTATAGTCCATTCATCCAGCCCATACTTCTTTAACTTGCTGGCAAGAATACCATGGGAGACCGCATCAAAAGCTTTGCTAAAGTCAAGGAACAACATGTCCACTGCTTTTCTGTCATCCACAGAGCCAGTTATCTCATCATAGAAGGCAATTAGATTAGTCAGGCATGACTTGCTCTTAGTGAATCCATGCTGACTGTTCCTGATCACTTTCCTCTCCTCTAAGTGCTTCAGAATTGATTCCTTGAGGACCTGCTCCATGATTTTTCCAGGGACTGAGGTGAGGCTGACTGGCCTGTAGTTCATCGGATCCTCCTTCTTCCCTTTTTTAAAGATGGGCACTACATTAGCCTTTTTCCAGTCGTCTGGGACTTCCCCCGATCGCCATGAGTTTTCAAAGATAATGGCCAATGGCTCTGTAATCACATCTGCCAACTCCTTTAGCACTGTCGGATACTTTCTGTTCCTTGTCTGCATTTAAGTTCTCCACAAATAGTTAGAGAGGTGCTACAGCTACAAATGGGCAAATTTATGCTAATAAACATGGACTTGGGAAGAGCTAATGACTTGAGCTGAGACACTTGTCATTGCTCTAGCAAAAGAATTAAACTAGTACACTAATACACAGGCTGGATAACCTCAGACCATGCCAACCCTAGCTGAGGAGACACTGGAGACCTATCGAAGGTAACTAAAGGGACACAGCAGCCCAGTGTACAGGTGCAGTTAGAGAAAAGGCAGGCTTTTGGGATTTTTTTCTTCAACAAAAAATTGGCTACAATTTCCTAGCTCTTCTGATGTGCTCTGACTGTATTTGCTCTTAGTTATCTGTCTGAAGGACATGTGTGTGTGCTAGGAGTTGCAGGTTCTATTCCTGCCTCTACTCTGCATTACCTTGATCTGCTCTGGCTCAACCTATCTCTCAGTAAAGAACAAAGATAGCGCATCATCTTGCAGTAGCCCAAGTCTATTAATGTTGGGTGGAAGGTGTTCTAGCAGCGCTAGTCACTGAGTAGCTGAACTTTTAAGTTGGAGCAAAGCAGAGAGCCTCTTTGCAACTGGCCAGCCTAGGAGAAATGGTGTACGGGTGTGCAATGCAATACGGGCAGCTTTGTTCCCTCTCAGTCTCTAATTGTCTGACAGCACAATGCAACAGTCCAATAAAGCTTGCTACCATTGGAGACAAAGCGGCCTGTCTTTCTGCTGAGTACAGTCTGGCGAACAAGTAAACAGCTGTTGCTTCACAAGCTCTGAAGGGTATGTGGTGCTCATGCTGCACCATGTAACTGGATCATCTGCAGAGGGTTGAGGACATCGCCTCCGATGGAGATAATCCACTTTTTTTTTTTTTAAACTGTAGTACCTCCGGGCTTTTCACTTCCAGTTACACCATCATGGTATAGGTACAGCTTATATGGTAAAGACAGCAGCCTTGAACTGCTGACATGGTACAGCACAAATAGAAGCACTAGGGATGCAAAGAACCATACTCATACTGTGGCTGACTAGCTCATTATGCACTTGCCTATCACCCCAGTGCCATTAAAATGGAACAGCCAGTTCGTAGCTGGACAGACTAAGATACAATCCTGATGTAAGAAGTGACTCTGGTAGCATATAGTGTTGACTACTGCTCCATATGCTGCTATCTTGCATTTCATATTATACTGCCACCATACAGGGTAACTCCTACTTAAGACACTTACCACAGCTTCAGCTAACTCCTCCAGGCCCATGCTCCCTTTCCGTTCAGTGGGTGAAACCATCCTCCCTGCTCTGAGCATTAGCCATTATTTTGCAGGGGGTGGGAGGAGGAGCGAGCTACCTAATTGTCTAAAGCCACTATGGGTGGTCTCTGGCTAGCAGTCACACAGTCATGCTGTGATTGTAGCATGCGGCACTGCAGCACAAGATACCTACTCTTCACACTTATAGCTGCAATATTCAGTCACTTATTTGACTGCCTGTAATGATGCTGGTTCTGGTGGGACCCAACTGAGAGTGCCAATTAAGGACAAATTGCTGAAAGCAGGGCAGTTACAGCCCAAGGCTGGGGGTTTTCCACCTCTAAGGCAAACCAAACCAGCCAGACAGAGAGGACTTTGGTTTTACCTCACTGGCTAACCACAAGTCACACAAGCAATTCCCTTAGACACTCCAGTGTCCCAGTATCACCACCAGTGCCACTTGTTATGGGGACGAATGGTTAAGAAAACCAATACCCCAGTAAAAGAAAAAAGGTTCTCTTGATCCAAAGGACCAAGCCCCAGACCCAGGTCAATATACAAATCAGATTTTACCCACAAATCACGCTGTTGCCAATCCTTTAGAATCTAAAATCTAAAGGTTTATTCATAAAAGGGAAAAGATAGAGATGAGAGCTAGAATTGGTTAAATGGAATCAATTACATACAGTAATGGCAAAGTTCTTGGTTCAGGCTTGTAGCAGTGATAGAATAAACTGCAGGTTCAAATCAAGTCTCTGGAGTACATCCACAGCTGGGATGGGTCATCAGTCCCTTGTGTAGAGCTTCCGTTTGTAGCGAAGTTCCTCCAGCGGTAAGAAGCAGGATTGAAGACCAGATGGAGGAGCTGCAGCAGCTTTTTATATTCTCTTGCCATGTGGTCTGTCTTTCTTTGTTCCAAAGACCAGCTGTCCATCACGTGGCATGGAAAAACCTCAGAGTTTTGTCCATAGGCATGTCCCTGCATACCTTGCTGAGTCACAAGTTGTGTCTGCCTTCTCTCAATGGGTCAGTTGTATAGCTGATGGTCCTTAGTGGACCATCAAGCAGGCTAGACAGAGCTGACATCAACTTGTCTGGGGTATTCCCCAGAAGCATAGCACAAGTTTGAAATACAGACAGTATAGAGCCAATATTAATAACTTTAACTACAAAAATGATACACCTATACAGATAGCATAACCATAACCAGCAAACCATAACCTTTTCTTAGACACCTTATTTGACCCTTTTATACAAGATTTGGTGCCACTACAGGACTTTGCTTGCAGTAATGATCTACACTGTCCCAGCTTATGTCAATAACATCACACTGCCTGAGGACCTTTTGGTGATTTCTAATATGGCATTCAACTTCCTATAGGGATGCCTGGCTGCATTCTAATGTAATTGCTGAAATCTCCAATAAGTAGTTTGAGAGTAGCCCTAGTAAGATGTTGAAAAAGGCACGTGGTGATTCAGTTAACATCAGCTGGTCAGTAACAAGCTGTAGGAGATGGTCAGTCAGGCAGCAGCTGTGATGCAAAATATCCATTTGGGGGCAGGTGAAAACTTGTCTAACAAAGTTGTATTAGGAGCTGCTGCCTTTTTATACAAGGGCAAATACACTTGAAAAACTCTGAAAAATATTTTTTGGTACAGGAATATTTTGAGATCCTCAGCTTGCAGCAGCTAAGGAAGGGCAAAACACTTTACAAACACTAATGGATTAAGCCTCACAATCACTGAGTCATACTATCCCCATTTTACAAATGAAGAAACTGAGACACAGAGAGGTGAAATGGCTTACCTATGGTTGCACAGTCAGCCCCAGCTTTGTCACTGACAGGAACTGAAGTCTCCTGACTCCCAATCACCTGCTGTAACCACTAGTCATGGTGCCTCATTTGTTGTTCATATTTATTCAATGGATTTACAAAAGCTCCACGGTCAGTTACCAGAATGAATTATCTGCTGGTTATGATGCTGTTATCAGGATCTAGTCCATCTCAGGGATGTAGTTTGTAGGGATGTAGCCTACAGCAGGGAGACTTCCTCAACCCTTATGGCCTTCCATCCCCTCCATGCCCTGGGGTCTCCAACAATTCCGTCCTTTGAGAATACTCATTTCTGTTGCTTGAGTCTTCTCATCTTTATTTGCTCACTAGCGGGCTATGCATAAAATTAAAATTTTTAAAGCTATGCAAAATAAGCATTTTTACACAGGACCACATACAACACAGTAAACATAACATGATTAATACAGGAATAAAAAACTTAAATAAAAGGCTAAACAACCTACTTAGCCACGGGGAAAGGCCCCAACCAGAAAATAAAGAGCCTAGCCAATCCTCCCCAGTTTGCTCAAAAAGGTAGCATTTGGGGCCATTTTGAGTGTTAATCAGTAGGATTTTAAAGGCATAAATAATTGCATGAATTAATTCTGTTATCACAATTACTTACACCAACACACCTATCAGTAATGAGCTGTTCAGTGCTGTCCTGAAACCAAACTAAGTTTAAAAGCTACATCCATGGTGTAACTCCAGCCAAGTCATTGGTATTATACCAGCAATGAATTTGACTCTTAGTGGTTTATAAGAACTGTATATATATATATATATATATATAAATTGAGAATCTCTAGTGCTAATGAATGTTTAAACTATCTTGACAGCCTTGGAGTCTTCTGTTTAGATCAGGTACTAGAGTGGTTTTCAAACTTTGTATTGGTGACCCCTTTCACATAGCAAGCCTCGGAGTGTGATCCCCCCTTATAAATTAAATATGGGGGTGGGAGTAATTTAACGTAATGGGGACTCAGGGCTGTCAGCCTCACAGAGCTGACAGCTTTCGACCTCCATGAAACCATCTTACGACCTCCAGTTTGAGAACCCTTAGACATTCCTGCTGGGGCCAGTAAAGAGGCTTTTGCAGGGCAGTCTGGACAAGCAGTCCACGGGACCAATGACATGCCAGGCTGCACATCATCCCACCAGCAAGTGAGCTGGGGTGGGGATAGCCTGACTTTGCACAGAGAATTTAGATTTTGGAAGAGGGTAAGAGCACAACTCAGGGAGTTTTTGCACTGCTCTGAGCTCTGCTGCATGAATCAGGCATCTCCACCACCCACAGAGACAGATGTGACCTGGCACTAGCCTCTGACAGCCAGGCAAGACCCTAGGAAGATTACAGACCAGAGGACCAGTGCGCCCAGTTTGAAGTCAGGAGAGGACCCTGCACCCCGGGGGGAAGAACAAGAAAGGCATTTTATTTAAGCTGGCCACTGCTACAGTGATGCAATGCTATGTCATGGGCCACAGAGTGTCAGCCAGGCCATTCATGTTAGGAAGGTGCCAGGGAGGGAGCTGGGGTTTGGAGGAGTTTGTGAGTATGGAGAGGTGGGGAATTGGTTTATCAATCAATGTTTATTACTAAACCTTAACTCCTTCCTTCCTCAGATCCTATTTTTCCTTTTTACAGTAAAGACCCCTCTCTATTATAGTGTTAGTTTTGTTTTGTCATTCCTTTACTGGGATTTTGTTTTATTTACCTTATTATCCCCTGTCAATTGGAGTTCATACTTCTTGCCAGCTTGTAGCAGTGCTATTGATTTCTCAAGGGACAGCTCCCCCTCTGTATGCGGCACAGTGAGGAGTAACTTTGAGTAGCAGCACCAGGCATGAAGAAAAAGGACATAGGACCCACCCTGTGTGAGAAAAGGGAGAATCTGCTTCAAATATTGATGACAGCAAGCACTAGTGAGAGAAGAAGGAGGAAGCATAAGCTACACCTCTTAGGATGGGCTGCAGCATTAAATGATCCCCATTTTGGGGTCCAGTAAATATAGGATCCACACTTGTAATAAGAGACACTGTTAAAGAGTGCCTCATTCCTTCCTGCCTGGGAGATGAGCTCTCCAGGCAGTACTACACCCTTTCCCACCAGCTGAAGGGGAGGGAACTACAGCTCTTTGGGCTGGTACTTTCTCAGTCTAGGTTTCCTTATTGGCTCTGCGAAAGGAGAGAGAGAGAGAGAATCTGAAAGAGTGGGAAACAGTGTATGTGCACATGACATTAAACAGGGAGGAGCTACAAGAGAGAACAGATAAATAACCCAAGGGGACGTAGAGAGATTAGAAACATGGATAGAAAATCGCAAGATGAGGTTTAGCTTGGCAAACACAAGCTTACACAACTGAAGACGAGTCTAGATCACACACACTTAACATGAAGAAGAAATGTGGAGTCTGACATTGAGATCTCTTATCCTGTGGAATCAGGTCCCTGGGGTGGCAGTTGGAGCCCCTTTATTTGGGTCTTTTACAAACTGGATTGGACAAGGCACTAGCAAATGTATCCATTGGGAAACAATCCTGTAGTGGCCAAGGACAGCTAGACTGGGTGAGCTAATAGTTCCTTTTCCTTTTGAAACAGCAAGGATTGTCTGAAGCTCCTTAGTGCTCCTCTGTGTACCTCAGGGAAGAGCAAGGCAGCAGTAGAACTGGTTGGGAATTGTTCGGTGAAACCGTTTTTCCACTGAAAAAGGGCAATTTGTAGAAACCAAAAGTGTTTGTGAGAAAGGGTGGGGTTTTGATGAATTTCTCAAATCAAAGCAATTTTGGAAAAAAAGATTTGAAATTGTTGAAATGCCCCATTTTGACATGTTTGAAAGAAAAAAAAATCCAGTTTCCTGGTTCACAATTACTTTTTTTGAAATGTGAGCTAATTTTTAGTAAAAAATTTTTTTAAAAAAGAAGTTTTAAAATGAACTTTTGATTGAGCCAAACCACAATTTTTTTCTGGTGTGTCTACACAAACATTTTTGAGATTTTGACTATCCTGATTTGGGCCAAGAACATTTTTCAAAATCTGGAATGTTTTCCTAGTGTGGGATGTAGTTTTCTGCCCAGCTCTGTGCAGAAGCCTGGAGAAGCATAAGAAGGTAAGGAAATAGGTCTACTTGGAAGCAGTTAATATTTGTATTCAGAGGACTGTTAGGATTGAAATAATAGAAACAGTCCTTCCCCTGTGCTCCCTGCCTGCTAAAGGCAAATAGCATTTGAGTAACTGGTCACAGCAGCTGTCTCTTGTGTTTGCAGGTCGCTGGCTCACAGTGACACTGAAGGGGGGCCCTCCTTCAAACTGCTGGTTGCGAGGGGGACTGCAGTATTGGCCTCTCATCTCCTCCTCCTCCCTGATGCTTTTGTTTTCTGCCTTAATTCCCTTTTGAAGGCTGATATTTTATTCAGCAGCCCCTGCTGCGTCAGAGCCCATAACAGAAGTTTTTCAAAAGCGCTCCATCAACAAAATGATAACAGCGGGTCTTTGAAACTCTGGGAGCCCTTGTCTGAGAGGTGGTGCTGGGGAATGGGAAGGGGAGGGAGGGGGCCCAGGAAATGCACTATTTGTTGGGAATAATGAGGCAAAAATGTGACGGGGGGGGGTTATTACAAATAATAGAGAACTTCAAACAACAGCAGAGAGTCATTAAAAACAGCAACAGTTAAATAAATGCCTAATTAGCAGGTACCATGAAAATGTAATTTACTGCTCCAGAGCTTCTTGAGGGAGAGTCAATAAATTTACAGCTGGAATTTTTTACCCAGGCACACAGGAAAGTGTGAATGGGTCCAGCCCACTCCTGGTTTGGAGTCTATCCTAGGTGGCTCAAAATCAAAGCTCTGCCCTGCTGGGGAAAGAGAGAAAGAATTAGCCTGCCAGAGCCAAGTATGGTTGAGCTCAGCCCATTTCTGTCTGTATCTGAGTTGTGTGCAGTTCTCTGTGGACATGTAGGAGGGAGAGGTATGTATGAGCTAAGTGAGGTCTCTGTGTGTGTGGTTTTGTGAGTCATACAGGTCTACATGTGTATGGAAGGTGTGAGAGAGTTCTCTATAGATTAGGTTTACCAGATAGCAAGTGTGAAAAATTGGGACAGACGGTGGGGGGTAATAGGTGTCTATATAAGAAAAAGCCCTGAATATCAGGACTGTCCCTATAAAATTGGGACATCTGGTCACCCTACTATGGATCTGTGTATGTGACTGAGCTGAGTACAGGCTCATGTATGTGGGTAGGTGCATTTGAGCTGTGTGTATGTCTCTTATGCCAAATGAGAGTGAAGTGTGTGGCTCAACTTTAACACCACAAGTGTCACAAAGCACAGTAGAACCCTACAGCTACACATCTGCAAAAACACCTCCAACACAACATATTCGAGCCAGTCAGGAATTTTCCATTGGAATGATTTTGTGATGGAAAATGGAGTGTCATTCTGAATTTGTTAAAAACAAAATACCCCTGCATTTCCCTATGTCTCACTGCCTTATGGGAGTTGTAGTTCTGGCACCCGTTCTCTCGTACGGGCCAGGCTCCCTGGACAACTTCATGCCCCCTAGGGCAGGGCACTAATTTCCTCTGATTGAACTGTATGGTGCATCATGGGAGTCATGTGACTATATAGGACATGTAGTCTAGCCAGGGAGTGTAGCCTATAAGAGATGAAAAATACCAAAACAAAATGATCTGTTTGACCAGAAATTATTTATTTTAACTTTTTTTGATTCACCAGAAATTTAAAAAATAATAATTTGTTTCCCTTTTGACTCAAACTGATTTAAAAAAAAAAAAAATCCAGACCTGCCAGCAATCCAAAAAAACAGGTTTTTGCCCAGCTTTACAGTCTAATGTGAGATGAGCGAATGAAACAGAGGGACACTTTATACTTCTGTGTCCAAAAGACAAGGAAATGCAAGAAAGAGATTTCCTCAAATTATAAGGATTGAGAAAGACTTTTCAACAAAATGCAATGAAGAGCATAAGAGTGACAACAAGATGGCATCATGCCACTGAATGAGTGGCAAATGGACACAAGCGATAAAACCCCAGCCACAGTTTGAAGACCTGTTCGGCAAAGACTGTCCCTCTCTCTCTGAGAGTTACTTTTACACTATGTCATTACATGCATAGCTTAACATTCCAATAAAGTATTATTGAACTGAACTATGTGTGAGGGAATGTGAGTTGTGTGCCGGTCTATGTATGAGAGAACATTATGTGAATGTGTGTGTGTTGTGTGTGTGGTGTGTCAGAGAGACCACGGGTGAATAAATTATTTGCATGTATGTGTGGGAAAAGGTGCTAGCTGTGTGCATGTACATTTGAGACTGTGAGGGCTGTATGGGGAGGTTTCGTACCTTTGAGAGGAATATGACTAAGGGCATTAACCCTTTAGCACAAGCTGTGAGGCATCAATAGGATTAATCAGAGATTTTTTTTTTAAAACCTCTGCTGCTTGGGCTTTTGTGTTAGCTGAACCTGTGGGTTATACAAGGCATCTCTAGCTGCAGAACTAGGCGCGGCCGGTGGAAAAGAGCAGGACTATTTCATGTACTGAGGAGCTGCTGCAGAGTATTATCTTCACCACAGAAGGTATTATTCCTACAAGTGAAGCAATGAAGGGGAACAGGAATTGGATATTGAGGTCACAGAGAAGAGTAGCATAAGGCACCACTTACACACTAGGAGCAAATATTAAGGGATATACTGGGGTTTGACTTACAAGGTTTTAAAGTACTGCTCTGAAGTACCGTACATCAGCTGATCCTGGCAGGGATGGAGAGGGGAGTCTGTATTACACTGGTGGATGTGTTGTGGCCATAGCCCTGTGATTCAACGTTTCTAGAACAATTTCTGGAGGCCAAAATGACTGGGACTCCAGAGTACGTATTACAAGCGATTGCCAGAAACGAGCTAACAGCTCCGCTCAGGCAATGCTGGGTCTCTGCTTTGCTGTAATGGTCAGTATAAAGTGGGCTACCTACTGAGACACCTTGAATACCTTGCAAGAGATTTTGCTTTAAGGAATGGTACAAAGTCAAGATGCTGCAGGCAGCAGGATGTGAGAGAGCGCGCAACACAATGAGGGATCAAATGGACAAAATCAGGGGGCTCTTGACACTGAGCTCTTTTTGAAATGCAGTCAAATAGTGCCGCGAAAGCAGGTATGTACTTGTCATAGTCATAGATACTAAGGTCAGAAGGGACCATTATGACCATCTAGTCCGACCTCCTGCACAACGCAGGCCACAGAATCTCACCCACCCACTCCTGTGAAAAACCTCTCACCTATGTCTGAGCTATTGAAGTCCTCAAATCGTGGTTTAAAGACTTCAAGGAGCAGAGAATCCTCCAGCAAGTGACCCGTGCCCCATGCTACAGAGGAAGGCGAAAAACCTCCAGGGCCTCTTCCAATCTGCCCTGGAGGAAAATTCCTTCCCGACCCCAAATATGGTGATCAGCTGAACCCTGAGCATATGGACGAGATTCACCAGCCAGATACCCAGGAAAGAATTCTCTATAGTAACTCAGATCCCACCCCATCTAACATCCCATCACAGGCCATTGGGCCTATTTACCATGAATAGTTAAAGATCAATTAATTACCAAAATCATGTTATCCCATCATACCATGTACTGTAGATAAGAGCAATGGAAATATAGTGGAGCTGCACAAAATTCAGCATTTATGATGTGCAAGGATTTGTATGAATCTTTTCGGGTGCTTAGATCTAGGTTCAGCCTATCATGCAGTTAGATGACAGCATTTGGCAAACCAGACGCAGTTACTGCTTGCTCCACTTAGGGGCCCTAAACCTCAGCTACTTTCCTTGGACTCTTATTGAGAGGTTTGGGGAGAGACCCCAGGCCGCATCCACCTTGCCCCAGCTGGCTCTGGGGCAGGTCCCATCCGCCCTGCCTGCTCTGGCCCAGCTGCCACTGGAGAAAAGGCATAACATATTGGCAAAGCGCGGTATGTGTGTCTCTTGCTGAGGCTAACCTAAAGAGGATAAATGACTGTAGTCTTCAGTCCAAGTGGCAGAGGCCTGTGTTTTGGAGCTATAGGTTCTCTGGGGTTCGATCCTTGCTGTTGACCCATTTGAGGGCTATCAGAGAAGCCATTTGAAAAATTAAGGTTTGTATTTGGACCCCCATCCTCCCCGACATATTCAGGGCGGTTTAAAGGTCACGTCCGTCTACCCTAACAAGCTTACAGTGGCACAGATGTACTGATGCAGCTGCACCACTGTAGGACTGCTCATGTAGCCACTCTGTGTCAGCGGGAGAGAGCTCTTCCGTCGACATAATAAAACCACCTCCACAAGCAGCAATACCTATGTTGGCGGGAGAAGCTCTCCTGCCGCCATAGTGCTGGTCATACCGCCAGTTATGCTGGCGAAACTTATGGCGCTTAAGGGTGGGGTTTTTCACACCCCTCAGCGACATACATTTTGACGACATAAGTGGCAGTGTGGAATGCCTTAGACTCATCTTTTATTTGAAGGAAGCCTGAATCGTCAAACAAAACTAGCACAGGTTGGACACAAAGCCATAAACCAGGCTCGGGCTCTCTCAGAAAGTTGGTGATTCTCTCTGAATTTCCATCTTGGAACAAAACCAGGTGAGTTTTGCATAATTCTGGAATATGCTGTGAAGTGAGGATACTCTGAAGAACATGTGCTAGGGTATACTTATACTCCAATGTAGAACACAGCATTGTCACTGTACAATTGCAATGAACACTGGGAAGTTTAAATTAAACTATTTTAAATTTACAGAAAAAATGACAGTTTGTCAAAAAATGTACATGAGAATGAAGGCATGTGGAGGTGCAAGGGTTCTGATACCACAAAGAGCATTTAAAGGGGCTGTACAAATGCTACTGACACGAATACGAATACATCTTCTCATGACCCTTTCTCTTCCCACAAACATTCTGGCAAGGAAATCTTCCCTGGTGTGAATGTTCATGGGAAGCAAATAATAGGGCCCATGAATCCCATGAAAGAGGATGGGTTGGTCTTATTTGGATCAATGTTTGCAAATACTGTTTTTCACTCTTTTCCCAACTGTACAAAAGATGTAGCAACTTGGGGCTTGAGTAGGATGTAGAGAGAAAGTATAGTATGGTGGCTTGGGGACTAGTTTAGCACCTGAGAGCTCTAGATTCAAGTCCTTGCTCTGCCTCAGATCTCCTGTATCACCTTAGGCAAGTCACTTAGCTGCTCTGTGCCTCAGTTTCCCTTTGTAAAAAGGGAATACTCACACTTGTCTTCCTCACAGGCGTATTGTGATGATAAATTCTTTAAAGCTTGTGAGATGCTCGGTTACTACAGTAACGGTGGCCACATAAATAACTAAAATAGATAGTTTCAGGGGGTAGTCCTGTTAGTCTGTAGCCAAAAAAACAACAAGGAGTCTGGTGGCACCTTAAAGACTCACAGATTTATTTGAGCATAAGCTTTCTTGGGTAAAAACCTGCATCTAAAGAAGTGAGGTTTTTACCCACGAAAGCTCATGCTCAAATAAATCTGTGAGTCTTTAAGGTCCCACCAGACTCCTTGTTGTTAAAATAGATAGGTTAGCAGGAGGCAAATCTGATTAGTTGTTTGATCTTTTTTTTTATTATGTCTTCAGAGTGACTCCTGTGATGTGGCTCATGAAACATAGGCGCCACAAGCTAATGTGGTCCGCTGTGTCTGTAACAGTTGGACTAGGCATAGCTTCGTACAAAATGGAACTCAATACACAATGGAGTTCTATTATAAAGATCAGTTAGGACCATGTCCCTCTTTTGGGATTATTATAGGCAAAGGATTATAGTCCCATGAAACAGTGAACTTTCCAAATAGATGTGTGCACAAGAGGAAAAGCTCTACTTGCAAGGGCACAGACGGTTTTGCTAGGCATTTTAATACCAAGGTGAGTCTCTCAGGTTATAATTGACTCTAATTAGCACTCCCACAAACGGTGACATTCTTTACCTTCAGCCAAGTGGCTCTTAAATATTAGGTGTGAAATTCTTTCTTATCTTTGGAGAACATAAAAGAAAATCACTTTCCATCAGATGCCTCACTGATCACTGAGGCATAGACATCTGCACACATAGAGAGTATTTTTGGGGGAAGTGAGTTTTGATCTCTAGAGCCAAATGATCCCTAGAAGGGGTGCTCAGTAAAACAGAATTCCACTGTATTATCCAGCTATAAATCATAGCAAGAGAAGAGATGAGTGTGTATGAGTCACAGGTCATTGATTCCTTATTCTCCAGAATGAGGCTCCACAAAGAATTAAAAAGAAGGTTTGTAAGAGCTGAAAGACTGCAACATTCCCCCAAGTCAATCTCATTCCTTTATCTACTATTAATTATATAATTATTGTGTGTATAGTGCCATAGGCATGCATAGCTCTTTACATAGTGAATGAAGACACAGGGTGAAATTCTGGCCCAACTGAAACCAATGAAAATAGGAGTTTTTCCACAGAAAATTAAGACTTTTTAGTAAAAAAATCAAAACCTGAAATATTTTGACTGAATACATACATTTCAGCCAAAACCCCAAATAGTTTCATTTGGAAATACCATTACAGTTCCTCCTGGGAGTTGAAGTTTGGGTGCTAATACTCTAATTCTCCTCTATAAGGTTGTGCTCCCATGTTCCATAATGCCCCATGTTCACCTCGCTTGGTGAGCTACCGTGATGAATCATGGGAGATGTAGTCTGGCTGGGGAGCCTGGCTCAGAGAGCATGAGGGTGTCTGAGGAAACCAAACTATATCTCCCATGAGGAACCATGGTGACATATCCAAATTGAAATATTTTGGTTTTTAGCTGCAAACTGAAAACTTCGGTTTTGGTCTTTCTATTTTGTTTTGGTTTTTTTTAAAAAAAATCTAAATTGCCACAGACAGTTTATATATTTTCATGAAAAACAGTTTTTATGGACCCATTTTCAACCGGCCTAATTTCACTGATAGCCTGGATGCCTGAAGAGCTTAGAGTCTAAAATGATAATGACAAGACAGAATGCTGGGGAAGCTGTGACATGCAAGCAGGTTGCAGGAAAGAATACAGAGAGTAAGTTTATGAGGCTGCTTGGGTGGTACAATGCCCATTAAATTAGTTCCTGGGTTTTTAAGTTGTTTTCATAACAGCATTTTTATTGTATTTTGTTATTTAAAGGGAATTGATTATAAGGTCTTTTATAGAGAGATTGTGGGAAAAGGTGGGGTTTGGGACAGGATTTGGAGGAAAGGCAGGTTATGTGGCATACATGATTGGGGAGGGCATTCCAGGCATAGTAGACAGCACAGGAGAAGACACAGAGGCACTTGTGGTAGAGGGAAAAAGGGGAGAATGCAGGGAGGTGGGATTGGCCACAGAATCCACTGTTTTTTGTTTGGTTGGTTTGGTTTTTTTGGAGAATTGTGCTCCAGAACCTCTACTTTCATGTAAACAAGCTTATATTTTTAGCCTTCATAGTTGTGACGTGTAACGATGCTGGCTTTGGTGTGACACAACTGAGCATGCCAATTCAGGACAAATTGCTGAAAGCAGGGCAGTTGCAGCCCAAGGCTGGGGGTTTTCCACCTCTAAGGCAAACCAAACCAGCCAGACAGAGAGGACTTTGGTTTTACCCCACTGGCTAACCACAAGTCACACAAGCAATTCCCATAGACACTCCAGTTTCCCAGTATCACCACCAGTGTCACTCATTATGGGGACAAATGGTTATGAAAACTAATACCCCAGTAAAAGAAAAACAGTTGTCTCAATCCCAAAGGACCAAGCCCCAGACCCAGCTCAATATACAAATCAGATCTTACCCACAAATCATGCTGTTGCCAATCCTTTAGAATCTAAAATCTAAAGGTTTATTCATAAAAGGGAAAAGATAGAGATGAGAGCAAGAATTGGTTAAATGAAATCAATTACATACAGTAATGGCAAAGTTCTTGGTTCAGGTTTGCAGCAGTGATGGAATACACAGAGGGTTCAAATCAAGTCTCTGGAGTACATCCACAGCTGGGATGGGTCGTCAGTCCTTTGTGTAGAGCTTCCGTTTGTAGCAAAGTCTCTCCAGAGGTAAGAAACAGGATTGAAGACAAGATGGAGATGAGGCATCAGCCTTTTATAGTCTTTCCAGGTGTAAGAACACCTCTTTGTTCTTAGTGTGGAAAATTACAGCAAAATGGAGTTTGGAGTCACATGGGCAAGTCCCTGCATACTTTACTGAGTCACCAGGTGTATCTGCCTTCTCTCAATGGGTCAACTGTATAGCTGATGGTCCTTAATGGGCCATCAAGCAGGCTAGACAGAGCTGACACCAACTTGTCTGGGGTGTCACCCAGAAGCATAGCATAAGTTTGAAATACAGACAGTATAGAGCTAATATTCATAACTTTAACTACAAAAATGATACACACATATACACAGCATAATCATAACCAGCAAACCATAACCTTGTCTTAGACACCTTATTTGAACCCCTTTATACAAGAGTTGGTGCCACGACAAGTCCTTGGTCGCAACAATGATCTATACGGTCCCAGATTATGTCAATAACGTCACATGAGGAAAGCCTAAAAAACATAAATTGCCTGAGTTTGCAGGCAGTCTGAAACAATAGTTCTGAGAGGTGTGAACTGACCCATTTATCTTAATTGTGTTTTCTCTGAAACCTAATGGTTTCAATTTAAATATCAACATTAACTGTTTCATAGCTGATCATTTTAATGGAAACATCCAGTTAAAGTGCTTATCCTGCAATCTCAAACTGTCTTCCTCCCCTTCTTGAGTTACAAAAGCCCCACCTACACTCTCTTCAGATGCCACAATCTCCAGCTTCCCCTTGATAAATATCAGCAGGGGCCCCTCTACTGATTTAAATGACACTTTTCAGAGTAACAGCCGTGTTAGTCTGTATTCGCAAAAAGAAAAGGAGTACTTGTGGCACCTTAGAGACTAACCAATTTATTTGAGCATAAGCTTTCGTGAGCTACAGCTCACTTCATCGGATGCATACTGTGGAAAGTGTAGAAGATCTTTTTATATACACACAAAGCATGAAAAAATACCTCCTCCCACCCCACTCTCCTGCTGCTAATAGCTTATCTAAAGTGATCACTCTCCTTACAATGTGTATGATAATCAAGTTGGGCCATTTCCAGCACAAATCCAGGTTTTCTCACACACACCCCCCACACACACACATACACACAAACCCACTCTCCTGCTGGTAATAGCTTATCTAAAGTGACCACTCTCCTTACAATGTGTATGATAATCAAGGTGGGCCATTTCCAGCACAAATCCAGGGTTTAACAAGAACGTCTGGGGGGGAGGAAAAAACAAGGGGAAATAGGTTACCTTGCATAATGACTTAGCCACTCCCAGTCTCTATTCAAGCCTAAGTTAATTGTATGAAATTTGCAAATGAATTCCAATTCAACAGTTTCTCGCTGGAGTCTGGATTTGAAGTTTTTTTGTTGTAATATCACAACTTTCATGTCTGTAATCGCGTGACCAGAGAGATTGAAGTGTTCTCCGACTGGTTTATGAATGTTATAATTCTTGACATCTGATTTGTGTCCATTTATTCTTTTAGGTAGAGACTGTCCAGTTTGACCAATGTACATGGCAGAGGGGCATTGCTGGCACATGATGGCATATATCACATTGGTGGATGTGCAGGTGAACGAGCCTCTGATAGTGTGGCTGATGTTATTAGGCCCTGTGATGGTGTCCCCTGAATAGATATGTGGGCACAGTTGGCAACGGGCTTTGTTGCAAGGATAGGTTCCTGGGTTAGTGGTTCTGTTGTGTGGTATGTGGTTGCTGGGGAGTATTTGCTTCAGGTTGGGGGGCTGTCTGTAGGCAAGGACTGGCCTTTCTCCCAAGATTTGTGAGAGTGTTGGGTCATCCTTCAGGATAGGTTGTAGATCCTTAATAATGCGTTGGAGGGGTTTTAGTTGGGGGCTGAAGGTGACGGCTAGTGGCATTCTGTTATTTTCTTTGTTAGGCTTGTCCTGTAGTAGGAGACTTCTGGGAACTAGGAGAGTGGGGTGGGAGAGGTATTTTTTCATGCTTTGTGTGTATATAAAAAGATCTTCTACACTTTCCACAGTATGCATCCGATGAAGTGAGCTGTAGCTCACGAAAGCTTATGCTCAAATAAATTGGTTAGTCTCTAATGTGCCACAAGTACTCCTTTTCTTTAAATGACACTGACATCGAATTTCCACTGCCACAGAATCTAGAGACTTGCTGAAGAATTTAGGTCCAGCTTGCTCTGAAGCTTTGTCTGTACCGAGGCCTGGTTGGCACTGTACTCTGAAGGAGGCAAATTCACACTTCTTCTCCTCTGCTAGGAATTATTGTGGCCTTTTCTTCTTCCTAGCACATCATCTAAAAATCCACATTCCTCTGCCCAGCTGTGCCCACCTCCTGTGGAACACCATGTGAGAGAATGAGCTAGCCCTCAATCCTTTGTCACTTCAAAATAAAAAGCACTCTGCCTTTAAATGCGTCATTGTTAATACTCCTCCCAGAGCTGGTGGTCATGATCCTTGTCTCCTCCAGGGGAGAAGAACATGGGTGGCTAAATGAGTGAATATTGATAAAGACACAAAGAATCTGTCTCCTTTAGGTCACAGGTTCCAGTCCACCCCATATTGATGACTGAAGGTCATTCCTATTTATGCCTGTTAGTGGCCTATATGAAACTGGACAGTCTCCATGCAAAAGAATAAATGGACACAAATCTGACATCAGGAATTATAACATTCAAAAACCAGTAGGAGAACACTTCAATCTCCCTGGTCACTCAATAATGGACCTAAAAGTGGCAATTCTTCAACAAAAAACTTCAAAAACAGACTCCAGTGTGAAACTGTAGAACTGGAATTAATTTGCAAACCGGACACCATCAAATTAGGCCTGAATAAAGACTGGGAGCGGTTGTGTCATTACAAAATCTAAACCTAATTTCCCCCTACTGTTACGCACATCTTCTTGTCAACTGTCTGAAATGGGCCACTCTCATTACCACTACAAAAGTTATTTTTCCTCCCTTGGTATCCTGCTGTTAATTGAATTGTCTCGTTAGACTGACCTCATACTTGGTTAGGCAAATCCCATCTTTTCATGTATTTATACCTGCTCCTGTATTTTCACTCCATGCATCTGATGAAGTGGGTTCTAGCCCATGAAACCTTATGCCCAAATCAATTTGTTAGTCTCTAAGGTGCCACAAGGACTCCTCGTTGTTTTTGCTGATAGAGACTAACACGGCTACCACTCTGAAACTCAGTGCAGCTCCTAGTGGACCACATGAAAAAATTCACTGGTCCAAATGGCCCCCTTATCGGAAGTCTCAGGAGAAAGGCAAGAACCGACTAGACTGTGGAGACCAGCTTTTCCTTCCTAGAGTCAGTTCTGAGTTATAGTTCACAGTTGGTGGAGAAGTGGGGGTGTCAGCATGCAGAGAAACTGGCATTGATACTGCTGCTGATCTACACATTTTGTGCAATGAAGGAATTACTCTTCAGGCCTGGCAATCTGGTACTTCACACCAGCACTAAATTAACTTAAGAAAACAAACAAACCTGGAGGAGGAAGGGGGTCAAAGAAAACTAGACCAGACAGACAGCAGAAGAGTCCGTAAGATCTGTTTAGTCTGATATCCTCAGATCCCAGTCCTGCTCAATCCTTCTTATAAAAACTAAGATTTGGACTCTTTACAGTGTTTTAGATTGTTTTAATTTTGGGGAAGTAATAACAGCACTTAGTGCCTTTCCTTTGCAGATCTCAAAGCATCTTTTGAGTCAGGGAAGTTACAGTAATCCTATTATACAGATGGGCTCAGTGAAGAGAAATGATTTACCAAAGGGGATGTCAATAGCAAAGCCAGGAATAGAGCCCATATGTTATGAGTCCTAGGCTGGTGCTCTATCCACTATAATACACTGGCTAAAGTAATCCAATACCATATCAAGTATCTGAATAAATGTGCTTCATTAATAAGTCAAAAGATTTTCCCCCTAACTTGTAAATGCAATAAACTGCATGAGATCCAGTGAGGGTTTTTTCTGCTTCTCCTAGACACACCTGATGATACAATCCAGATTTATCTGCCAGCGTTGATGCCTCAGGATCCCCTAGTTCATTGCAGGTCCAACAAGAGTAAATGCAAGAAACAGAGGCAAACAAAAAAGTTTGGTTTGACCTGTACTTCCTCAAAGTTTAGGGATGTTTGGATCCGGGGTTTGAGATGGGACCAGCTTGAAATTCAGATATAGAGCAGGCCAAAACTTCCTCAAAGTTTATATTGTGGGGTTTCAGATCCAGAGTTGTGGTGGTTAGATGTTGCTTGTAATTTTTAGAACTGGGAGCACTGGCTGTTGGGAGTCTGAAAGGACAGGAAACAGGAAGGAGGGAGAGAAGTTGAGAGGCTGGGAGAAAGCTACAGAGGGTGCAGCAGCAGCTTGGTAAAGAGGTTTCCACTTTGAAAATAAAGTCCTGTTGAAGCTTGTTAGTACCTTGCCTGATTGATACATTTTGGCGAAGAGGATGGATCTTCTGCCTCTGAACCCACCTGCACCCTTTCTGCAAAGCCCAGGTGAGCCTCCAATTGCTTTTACTACCTGGATCCATATGTTTGAGACTTATCTGCTTGTAATCAGTGCTACAGAGATTTCTGAAGTAAGAAAGCGTGCTCTGCTAATCCACTGCCTTGGAGCAGAAGGGCAGTGTATATTTTACACTTTTCCCCTTGCAGATGATAAATATGAGACTGCACTCACTGCATTAAAGATTTTTTTTGTGCCAAAAGTGAATGTAGTAGCTAATTGCTACAGATTTCGCCAGCGTGAGCAGAAACCAGGGGAAACGATAATACAGTATATCGCTTTCCTGAGGAGTCTGATTGTAATTTTTGACTTTGCAAATATGGCAGATGAGACGATTAGAGATCAGCTCATTGAGAAAACAACCATGCTTCGTGTAAGAGAACGCTTACTTCTAGAACCACAACTTACGCTAGAAAAAGCAATAACCATTGCTACTCAGATTGAGTCCTACAGCTGAAGCCAAAATAATGAGCATGGATACAGGAGGCACAGTCCAGGCTGTGACTCCTTTGCAGAAAAGTTCACTACCACTGCAGACACACAATTGCAAGAGGAAAACTAATGAAAAACCACCAAATCAGCAAATTCAAAATACAGTAAAAGCATGTTTTCATTGTGGATCCCCACAACACCTTGCAAGCTACACGGGATGTCCAGCAAAAGTAGCTCAGTGCAATCATTGCAAAAAGATTGGACATTTTGCTAAAGTATATCGCAGTAGCCAGTTCAATCAACAAGTGCATGCAGTTACAATACCAGATGTTACTGTGCTGAGCATGGACAAAATCAGGACTGTACATATTCCAGAACAGATAAAGTGCACTGTAAACATTTCTGCCATACCCTCAGGCAAACCACACTATTCAGCTAATGTTGGACACTGGCTCAGCAGTATCTATGCTCCCTGATTCCATCTATCTGCATTACTTTAAAGATGTGCCTCTTACTGAACCCAAACTTCACTTGGTGTGCTACTTGAAAAACCATATTCCAGTACGTGGCTGCCTGCCAGTAATAGTTACTTTTGGTGATTGCGGTGTAACTGCAGAGTTCTACGTTGTCCACAAAGGCACTCCTATCCTTGGCAGAGATTTATTGGCTGCTTTAAATCTCAGGGTAGTTAATGGACGAATTGATCTTCCTCAGCACAGCACTCTTGTGGTACACACACGAGTTTCAGCTGGGACCCAACAGCAGGTTGAGGAGAAACTCGGCTGTACTTATGGGTTTCTGCATAAAGTTAAAATGCGGAATAATGTGATGCCTGTACGACAGAAGTTACGGCACTTACCATTTTCAGTCAGGGAAGCTGTTTCAGAGGAACTTAGAAAACTTGTTCAAGAGGACATTATTGAAGAGATCGACTCCTCGGAATGGGTTTCACCTATAGTAGTGATGCAGAAGAAGGGTGTTAGAATAGCAGCCGTGTTAGTCTGTATCCGCAAAAAGAAAAGGAGGACTTGTGGCACCTTAGAGACTAACAAATTTATTTGAGCGTAAGCTTTTGTGAGCTACAGCTCACTTCATCAGCTGTAGTTCATGAAAGCTTACACTCAAATAAATTTGTTAGTCTCTAAGGTGCCACAAGTCCTCCTTTTCTTTTTTTAGAAGAAGGGTGGAGGCATTCACCTTTGTGTTGACTTAAGGGAACCAAATAAAGCTATTGTGTTTGACAGCCATCCTCTTCCTCACATAGAAGAAGTATTTGCAGAACTCCGTGGAGCAAAGATGTTTTCTACTCTTGATTTGCAGAGCGCATACCACCAGGTTATGTTGCATGAAGATAGCAGAGACCTCACAGCATTTATTACACATGAGGGACTATTTCATTTTAAACGTGTTCCAAATCTCGCATCTGCCCCAAGTGCCTTTCAAAAAATGATGTCATTGATTCTGAAGAATCAACATGGAGTTCCGTGCTATGTGGATGATATTATTGTGTTTGGAAATACTTCTGAGGAGCATGACAATAGCCTGCAGTCTGTACTAAACTGCATCAGCTCAGCAGGCCTCCAGCTCAATAGGTCCAAATGCAAATTTAGACAAACTGAACTCTCCTTTCTGGGGCATACAATTTCACAGGCTGGACTAAAGCTTGATCCAGATCATATCCTGGCAATTTCAAATGCTCCTCCTCCAACAGATTTGCAAACCTTACGTTCCTTCTTGGGTCTTACCTCCTGGAATGCAAAATTCATTCCCAATTATGCTTCTGTCATTGAACCATTATGGGAATTACTACAGAGAAGTTCAACCTTAGTGTGGACAATGGATGCACAAGCTAGTTTTGAAACGGTGAAAGACTTGATTGTCCATAGTCCAGTACTTGCACTATTCAGTCCTGCACTGTCCACAATTGTAACTACTGATGCTTCTGGTTATGGACTTGGGGCAGTTCTCACACAACTGCATGAGGACAACACAGAGAGGACTGTTGCATTTGCTTCAAGGACATTAAGTAATGCTGAGAGAAAATATTCTACAGTCGAAAAAGAAGCACTTGCTTGTGTCTGGGCTACTGAAAAATGGAGAACTTACCTGTGGAGCCGCATGTTCAAGTTGCGCACCACAGCCCTTTGACGACGTTGCTCACAACAAAAGGACTGGGAAGAGCAGGATACCGTATTGCTCGATGGTCTGCAAGACTACCCTCTTTCAATTATGAACTGCAATGTAAGCCTGGAAACCAAAATGTGGTCGCTGATTGCCTTTCTCGCCTGCCTTCGCCTTCACCAGATGGTCCACCGGAGGATGAGGATGTAGTGGTTGCGCTTATTACAAGCACTCTCACTGCAGTTACAAGAGAACAATTTCAAGCTGCTTGTTCAGCGTATCCAATTCAACAAAAACTACAGGAATTTCTGACAAAGAGATGGCCCAGTCACCCTAAAAACCTTGACCCAGTTGTGCTGCCTTATTTTAGGGTTTGGGATGAACTTTCTTTGTTTGATGGCTGTGTGCCATGAGGTACACACCGGCTCCTTGTGCCAGAAGAATTACAGTCAAAACTCATACACCTGGCACACGATACTCATCAAGGAATTGTTAGAACCAAATGACTATGGGATCTGTATTGGTGGCCAGGGAAGGACTCTCAAACTGAAGCACTCATAAAATCCTGTGTCACTTGCCAAATGCATGATAAGACAGCAGTGACATGTACCCCTCCATTACAGCCTGTTCCTCTTCCTGAATCTGCATGCGACAAAGTGGCGATCGACATTGTAGGACCCTTTGATACTGCTCCAATTGACTGCCGTTATGCCATCAATTTAATAGACTATTTCAGTAAATGGCCTGAGGTAGCGTTTACGTCACAAATCTCTTCTGCTACAGTAATTAAGTTCCCCTCTTCAGTTTTTAGCAGGGAAGGTAACCCCAAAGCACTGGTTTCAGATAATGGTAGTCAATTTACTTCCCTGGAGTTTGAAATTTTTCTAGCACAGAGGAAGATTTTACACAGAAGGTCATCCCTATATTACCCTCAAGCCAATGGGGAAATCGAGCGGTTTAACAGAAGTTTGAAAGAGAGTTTGCAAATGGCTAAACTGGAAGGGCGATTGTGGATACCCTTCACTACTGATTTCTTGCAAGCATACCGGGATACACGACATGCCACAACGCAAAGATCACCCGCAGAGTTACTGCATGGGAAACAGATGAATACTAAACTGAACATTGCTGGATTGTTAAAGGCACGACCTGAGGCCCCAACCGAGGATGATGTGAGAAATGTGAGAAAACAGTTGAACAGAACCAAGCAAAGTCTAAGGCTTTCGCAGACAAGCAGCGGGGCTAAGGAACCAAAGTTTCAGTATGGTTTCTTCGTTACAATACGAAAACCTGGAATTTTACGCAGAGGGGATCATAAATTCACAGCTCCTTTTAAAATCATAGAGAAGAAGGGACCTTACACCTATCGACTTTCTGATGGGCGGGTATGGAATGCTTCTTATCTTGCACCTGCCTATGCACCAAGAGGAGATTATGCCAACACCCAGCCTGCATGGGATGACTTCACCGTAGTACCAACACAACAAGACACTGCACTGGAACCAGGGCTTGAGAGACGACCACCTGTCTGGACTAGAGACTATGTTATGTAGTATCTACAGTGTTTTCAGTGTAATATTTTGGCCAACTGTATAGTGTCCTGTTTCATATTTGTTCCTGTGGTTAGAACAACGTTTATTTTAATTGGGAGAGTTTCTTAAGAGAGGAGGGAATGTGGTGTTTAGATGTTGCTTGTAATTATTAGAACTGGGAGCACAGGCTGTTGGGAGTCTGAAAGGACAGGAAACAGGAAGGAGGGGGAGGAGTTGAGAAGCTGGGAGAAAGCTACAGAGGGTGCAGCAGCAGCTTGGTAAAGAGGTTTCCACTTTGAAAATAAAGTCCTGTTGAAGCTTGTTAGTACCTTGCCTGGTTGTTACAACAAAAGTTCAGGTGTGGGTCCCTGTGACAGGGTGGAGTGGCCCCACACTGGAGCAGAAAGGATTAAGGCAGCGCTCTTAGCAGCAGAAGCCACTCTCTCTCGACTCTGCTGGACATGCTCCAACTGCTGCTGCAGTATAAATGGGAACAACCTAGCTCAGTCTGGGCTGACTGCTAAGGAGGAAGGACACTTAGTAGACGCTCCAGCCCAGGAGCTGTTATAGCCCTTACCAATGGGAGCCGAAAAGCCCGAGACCCAGACAAGGGGCCTGCTGCCAGCACGTGTACTGGCTCTGTGACAATCCCTCTCTAGCAAAAACATAATTCTTTTTCAGTAAATACAACAGATGTGACCTGAAGACACTTGGGGAGCAGACCTGTGAAATATAAATGGGATTATTTAGGGAGGCTGGTGGATACAGACAAACCCAATCATTCTCTCTGGCTTCTAGACTCAGCCTGGGTTGCCAAGTTTCACTTCACAGGGCCTAAATTCTGACCTTGACTAAGCAATTACAGGGGGGAGTGCTGAGTGCACTACATGACGGGAGGAGCAGAACTTGCATGTAGAGAAGTTCACTAAGATGTCCATTATTACATAGTGACAGGTTTCAGAGTGGTAGTCATGTTAGTTTGTATCAGCAAAAACAATGAGGAGTCCTCGTGGCACCTTAGAGACTAACAAATTTATTTGGGCATAAGCTTTCGTGGGCTAAAACCCACTTCATCAGATGCATGGAGCGGGAAATACAGTAGGCAGAATATATATACGCAGTACATTTCCACTCCATGCATCTGATGAAGTGGGTTTTAGCTTATGCCCAGATAAATTTGTTCGTCTCTAAGGTGCCACAAGGACTCCTCATTGTTTTCATTATTAAATAGTCACTGGAGTGAAACAGGACTGTCCATTACAACACCTCACACCAATGGATCCTACTTTGAATTTTTCTTCCTTGTTTCCATACTTGATCGTATTGTTAGAATAGATACACGGGCACCCACAGTGATGGCTCTTGTGAGATTTGAACCAGCAGAGGTCAGAGTTACGTTTCAAGGCTTTTCAGCTTTCCCATTGCAGCTCATTCCATTGCTTCTGGACCTTCATCCCACTTGAGATGGCTGAATGAAACATCCTCTGAAAACTCTGATCACAGGTTTTGCTTCCCCCAGTGGTGTCTGGTAAAAGAAATCTTCTAGTTTGGACATGCAATACTAAAGTGTGAGAGAAAATAACAGTTGCTTTAAATAATGAACTAAAGCACTGGGAGGTTGTTGGTTTTTTTTTTTCCAGGCAGATTTTTCTCTCCACTTTGCTTTCAAGTCAGTTTCAGGATGGATTGACAGCCCTGCGGAGCAGCATCCTCTGTGTATGCACCAAAATGGGTATAGCTAACACAGTGGTAGTGCAGGCTTTCACTCTGCTCTGCCAATGTGCCTCAGGCCAGTGAGTCCCAGAAGCAGGAAGCTCTGAGCTAGCCCAGGAGAGTCTGTTCTTGCGGTACAGCTAGCTTAGGCAGAAGCAGGAAGTATTTGAAATCTCCCCATGAGAAAGTTTGTTCTAATGGGATTTCCAGCCAAGTTTTGTAGAGCCCAGAGGTATGGATACTTTGAATAAGGTCAGGAATGGAACAGGCATCTTGGACCAAACTGCAGATCCAAACTCTTAAAAATGTTGAGGTGCTAGGTCCACATTTTTTGCTCTTTTCTATCTCTTTAACAGGCTGCACTAAAACCTTGAATTCAAACACTCCTAAACTTGAGGGAAAGCTTGGCTCTGGATCTCAATTCTAGGCAAAATCATTGTGCAGAGACAGGTGACAACCAAACTGCAGCAATGCCTAGAAAATTCTGCCATCCTGGATCGTTCACAATGAAGGTTCTGTTCATACAGCTGACCTCTGGGGAACAGAGAGGGGTGACCAAGGGTATTCCAATCCAGATCTCACTATTGCAAAATGTTTTTCCTGTTGTACTTGCGAAAACTAACTCTGGCTCTTTAAGGCAGGGAGTGGGGGTTTCTTCCAAGCATTCCGGTGTCAGTGGATATGCAAATGAACCATCTGATGAAGGGGCGGAGACAGCCACTTCACAGGCAGGTAAACCGATCCCCACAGCTAAGCATCAGACAGTGAGCGATGGTGGCAAGAAATGCAAAGGAATCCTCTATGTTTGTGTGTGTGTGTGTGTGTGTGTGTGTGTGTATGCGTGTGTGTGTTCTTTGCATGGGTTTAACCCTGGAGAGGAAATGCAACTACACAGGGGGTGGGCCAGTAACATACAAGGTCCCCATACACCCTTTCCTTACCAAAAGACATACCTAAACTAAGAACCTTTACTGAGGGGATGAGAAATACGAATGCTAAACAAATGGAGCTGTTTAGACAGAGAGCGTGGTGTGATAAGCATACCTGGAAGCACCTCTCTGTCATGAATTTGCTGGTAATTTTATGTCTCTTACTACACACACTGTGTGTTAAGACAACGAATTTGATACTGGTGGTAAATACTTTAAAAACGTGTAACATGCATGATTTTTGGAAGAGTCTTTGGTACAAACTGGGAGTGGTAACAAGAAAGTCCTATAACATTACTGCTTTTCAGCTAGTACCTGTAAACGGGCTTAGAGCTTGGCACAGCAAGGAAAGCATATCCAATCTAGACTGCTGTGTGAAAGGGGAAACTGAGGCCCATTGCCTCACGGCATTGGTGGCTAAATGCAAATACATCTACACTTTAAAAGATATTGATATCTGCATTATGTTCATAATGCTACACACCAAAATGTTTTCTGGCAACCTGGGAACAGAAACCCAGAACTTTTCAAAAGCACCTTGAATGATATTACAGTGTTTGATAACACTTGGAGGTTGTATAACCAAAGCCAAAAAGGGATTTTAGGCATACTGCCTCTGCATTGAGGGAGGGGGCGAATTTCATCAAACTTTTGGGTTTGTACTCCCAAAAGGGGTGGGCCCGTGAGTGCTGGGGGAGCCCTCTTACACAGCGCTGACTTCAATCTGTGCCTGCAGTGGGGTGTGACACAGATTGACCTGTGTGTATGTGTGTGCTGCAAGAGGCTGGAGAGCCTAACCCAGCAAAGCACTAAGAGGGAACCCAGGCTAATTGAGCAGGGGAGACTCAGTTAAACCCCGGCACGTTAGATGACACCCCAAAGGGCTCAAACCCGTCACAATAAGTTCATGGAGGAAAAGTCTATCAATGGCTATTAGTCAAGATGGTCAGGGACACAACCCCATGTTCTGGGCGTCCCTAAACCTCTGACTGCCAGAAGGTGGGACTGGATGACAGGGGATGGAGCACTCGATAATGATCCTGTTCTGATCATTCCCTCTGAAGCACCCGGCATTGGCCACTGTTGGAAGACAGGATACTGGGCTAGATGGACCTTGGTCTGGCCCAGTATGGCTGTTCTTCTGCCTCAGACCTATGGATAGAATAAAAATATTTTGCAGATGGAAGACACTCTAGAAGTTCAAAGTATGTCTGTTAGTAATATCAGTTTAATTCTTGACACATTTTTTTTTACTGGGGAACAGGAAAGACCGAGACTATGCACTGTATGAGCAGGCGATAGACTCAACTGCCTCGTAGGTTTTTTCTCTCGAATGTCTGTGATTCTGTGATTCATTTCCAAGTGGGTATAGTCTGACTGGTGGTCAGCAAGAAGCATCTATCTTCATGAAAACACTGCTCCTTCTGCCCTGCCTGGATTCCCTTCCTCTCCCACTGGTGCTGTCAGTCTGGATATGTGTCAAATCCCCAACGCTCAGCAGCCTACATCCAGCGCTCCATTATTATCACGGATGCTAATCTCTGACCGCAGAACACGGGTCAGAACCAGAAGATAATTGCAGCTCCCATCCGCCAGGCATAGTCCTTTGTGAGTAGTTAATGAGTGTTCAGGAAAATAAAGCAGAAGGAAGAACAGGGGGATTGTGGTTTGCATACAGCGAGATAGAGCATGAATAGGAGATGGAAGGAGGGGACAGTTCACTGATGGGGCGGGGGCGGGGGGAACAAAGAATTGAAAAAATCATTTGTACTATATCTACTGCTGCATTTTTCCTGTTTCACCCAAGCAGCTGCTGCTACCTTGGGCAGGAGGAATGCCAAGCACAATTGATGCGGCAGCTCCTGGAGGTAGGATTACCTGCTACTTGCTTTTGTTGTGATGCGCGCTCTTACTGGGGGAGTTTTCCCCACTACTATTGAGGTGGTGGGGCACACCTCAGATAGACGCTGCCTATGTGTGCGAGATGTTGCTCTCTGAAGAGGATAAAACACCTGCCACTGCTGCTCACTTCAGCTGCTAGGTCAGGTGGCAGAGGCCTGTGTTGCTGAAGCACAGAGGTCTTGGTCCCAGCTGCCTCCCTGTAGCTTGTATATAGTGATCAGGCCTGACATCTACAGTACATGGCCTTGTTAAAACCCCATCAGACCCCTTTGCCGTGAAAGACGTGGTCATGGTGGCTGCTCTTAGGAGCCCACTTGGCAACTTGCCAGTCCAGGTAGCAGGCCCATGAAGCCATCCCAGAATTATTTGTATCATGATGTTGCATTGATAACTCTGCATCGTGAGGTGACTGTGCGGTGCAGCAAGAGGCAGAAGAAAACAATGCCATGACACCCTGATGCATGGGTGCCAGTTTTCCCATGGGATTATTATGGAGCAGCTGGGCCAATACAAATAAGCAACCACCCTAACCAAGGAACGGAGGAGCTGCTTCCCGAGCATGAATTGGAGTCACTGGGGATGGGGGGGAATAAATGAGCGCTGAATGTGTTTGTGTCCGTACAAGTCCCCTCTCCCTAACGACCGTGTTAATGTGCTTGTAAAAAGATATGGCATAAGGGGGATGTGGCTGCAGGTTGATTAGCATTTTATGGTGAAATTAAGCTGCATGACAAATGACTAGCTGGTTGGGCTACTTTTACAGCCCAGCAAACTCCACTTTTACATGCTGGAAGGGCTGGTTGTTAGGGATTTCCCCCACTCCCAATGAGTATTATTATTGTTAACTACAGAGTGGCTGAGAACGGAGTCCTAAAGAGGGGCTGCAGGAATTGTTAGGTGGTGATAGGAATCAGCTCTCCTTTTGAGTCAGTACTCAATCCACTGCCCCAGCATGGCTCGAGGGGGCGCTGGGCTGCTAAAGTGCTATCTTTTGGTTGGGAAGAGAAAGTGAAGTCTTGGCCTGCTGGTGTCATCAAAAAAGTCCTCCTGCACTTTTCATAAAGATAGCAGTGTTAGCCCTGGTATCTCAGCCATATTCCAGCCCATCTCCCTAAATTCCCTGTGAAGTTTCAATTGGATATTGTATTCTTTTTCACTTCCTGTCCTAAACCTTTGCGCAGTATTGTTGAGTGCTATTATATAGCTGCCGGAGCACCCCCCGACACACACACATCCTCCCGAGCCATGTGCATTTTTGAATTGGGTGAGTGGTCCCAATACGAGTAGTTCATACAGAGAAGTGGGATTCTGCAGGATAGAACACACTATGGAAATCTTTGGTGCAATGTTGGGGGTTCAGAACATTCTGCAGTGTCTTACAATGGCCTGGGTTCACTACTCACGCCACACCCCATGAGAGCGCTGGCCTAACATTCATGGCTGGAGGGGTCACAGCATTCAGCAGTAATGGCCAAGAGATGAGCAAGAGATGGGCAGGACTAAGGGAGATAAAAACAGGGTAACCACACACCCCGTTTTGGACGGGACAGTCCGTTTTTTGAGCCCTGTCCTGGTCATTTGCTGATCAAGCAACCGATCAAGTTGGCAAGAACAAATGGGACAAATGCCCACTTTTGTCAAAAAAGTGGGGTGTGGAGGAATGTGCAGGGGGCGAGCGGAGATGCCAGCCCCATGCAGGGGGGAGGCTGGGCTGGAGGGGTGCAGAAGGAAGGGTTCCAGTGCCTGGGCTGGGGGGGGGGAGGCTTGGGGGGTAGGCAGGGTTCAAGTGACTGGTGACAGCCTCAAGCGGGAGTCCAACAGGGTTTAAGTGACCAGTGACAATCCGGGGGGTTGGGTGCATCAGATGAGCAGCTGTCCTGTTTTCCGTTTGGGAAATATGGTCACCCAAGATAAGAAAGGAATGAAAACTGGTAACCCGCCATGGTTGCTGAAATGCGTATTTACATAGGGATCCTCTGGGGCCTTTTTATTTTGTTGTTATGAAAGTAAACTCCTTTCAACTAGCTTTGCATTCCTCCACACAGTCATCCACTCCCACACGCATGCCTGTGCAATACAGGGCCCCCCCCCCGCCTCAAAGGTTTTTTATCAGTGGGCGTAAATATACTTCTGTGTCTATCCACACACTTCTGGAATCATCAGAAAGAGAAAGAGAGAATCCAGCTGTGTAGCACTTGGGACTATCAGAGAGAGGAGTGAATCCAGCTATGTACGTACTCCCGGTTGGGAACTGTCATACAGAAAGAGAGAGTCAATCCAGCTGTGTACCCCCACCTGGGGACAGTCCAAGAGAGAAGTAGTCAGGCCAGCTGTGCACCCTCACCTGGGGACTACCTGAAAGGGAGAGAAAAAGTGATCCTCCAGCAATTGTAACAAAGAGGAAGTTAATCCAGCTGTTTTATCCCCTATAGGAGTGTCAAGGAGCCAGAGCGAGAGATTCCTTGGGCACTGTCTCAAAGACAGAGGATGGGACTCTAGCTGCACATTGCTCCTGGGACTGTTAGAGAGAGAGAGGGAGAGAGAGAGAGAGAGAGAGAGAGAGAGAAAGAGAATCCAGGTGTCTACCCCCTCCCAAAACCAGGGGCTGTCACAAATCCCAAGGTGGAGACCTCGTTGCTCACAGGAGTGGGGAAGGTCTCATGCTATAGGCCTCTGACTCCCTGATGGAGGGGAGCAGATCCTGCTGCCAAACAGTGAACAGAGGGACTGCATGACAGAGAGCATTTATCCAGCGCATGCCATGCTTTCTGAGTGATGGAAGGGCTCCATCTGGTTAGAAGTCGCAGTATATAACTGCTTATCATATAATGTCACTGGAAAGTCAATTTTAGGGGGAAAATGTGACAGATATTGAATAGCCTAATGTCAAGAGAATATCAGTTTTGTGCTGGGTGTTTTAGAAATGTGACAAAAGTGGATCATGGGGACAATCAATTCTGCAGGTGAGCATGGTGGGCTTTGCAGGAGGAGGGGCATAACCTGACTTGAGTGATGACTGCTACGGGGTCCTGCTGCATGCACTGTGTGTGTAGCATGTGCATGCACTGTACAATCCATTAGTCATTAAGGTCCTGTTTCAGAAATCCATCCCTATTAGGCAAAGCACATAAACATGCACTAAGCTTAGGCACATGCTTCAGTATCTTTGACTACAATGGGATTTAGCATATGCTTATCCAGTTTTCTCAATAGGGTCGTAGAGATTACAGAGACCCAGGACACTGTGGTGGTCGGGGGGTGGTGGTGGTGGTGAATGTAAGGGTGTCTTTTTTTCCTGTTTACACACTGTCAAGGTTCCTTCCCCACTCTGATCTCTAGGGTACAGATGTGGGGACCTGCATGAAAACCCCCTAAGCTTATTTTTACCAGCTTAGGTTAAAACTTTCCCAAGGTACAAACTATTTTACCTTTTGCCCTTGGACTTTATTGCTGCCACCACCAAGCGTCTAACAGATATATAACCAGGAAAGAGCCCGCTTGGAAACGTCTTTCCCCCCAAAATCCACCCCAAGCCCTACACCCCCTTTCCTGGGGAAGGCTTGATAAAATCCTCACCAATTTGCATAGGTGAACACAGACCCAAACCCTAGGATCTTAAGAACAATGAAAAACCAATCAGATTCTTAAAAGAAGAATTTGAATAGAAGAAAACATAAAAGAATCACCTCTGTAAAATGAGGATGGTAAATACCTTACAGGGTAATTAGATTCAAAACATAGAGAATCCCTCTAGGCAAAACCTTAAGTTACAAAAAGACACAAAAACAGGAATATCCATTCCATTCAGCACAGCTTATTTTCTCAGCCATTTAAACAAACAGAATCTAATGCATATCTAGCTAGATTACTTACTACGTTCTAAGATTCCATTCCTTTCTGTTCCCGACAAAAGCATCACACAGACAGAAAGAGCCTTTGTTTCTCCCCTCCCCCAGCTTTGAAAGTATCTTGTCTCCTCATTGGTCATTTTGGTCAGGTGCCATCAAAGTTATCCTAGCTTCTTAACCCTTTACAGGTGAAAGGGTTTTTCCTCTGGCCAGGAGGGATTTTAAAGGTGTTTACCATTCCCTTTATATTTATGACATGCCCCCAAAATCACAGATAGGGTGAAACGCTGGCTGTGATTTTTTCCTGGAGCTCTAGGAGAAAACAGAGTTAATAAGACACATGCACCTCTAAATATACTACCAAGTATATAAAGACTAACAATATTTTCCACATCTCAAGGGCGATTTTAACCACTTGATTCTGGGAAACTTTCATGGGAGAGTGCATCAGCCACTTTGTTAGAAGCTCCTGAGACGTGTTGGATGTCGAAATCAAAATCTTGGAGAGCTAAACTCCACCGAAGAAGTTTTTTGTTATTTCCCATGGCAGTATGAAGCCACTGTTGCGCAACATGGTCGGTTTGCAGGTGGAAACGCCGTCCCCAAACATATGGCATAGCTTTTCCAGAGCATAGACAATAGCGTAACATTCTTTTTGACTGACTGACCAGTTGCTTTCCCTCTCAGACAGCTTCTTGCTGAGAAACACTACAGGGTGGAATTCTTGATCCGGTCCTTTCTGCATTAAAACTGCTCCCACACCACGCGCAGACACATCTGTGGTTACTAGGAACAGTTTGTCAAAGTCTGGGATCCTTAGCACAGGGTCAGACATGAGTGTCGCTTTAAGCTGGTCAAAGGCCTTTTGACACTCTACGGTCTACTGAACGGCATTTGGCTGTTTCTTTTTGGTTAGGTCTGTCAGTGGGGCGGCGATTTGGCTGTATTGCGGTACAAATCGCCTATAATAACCGGCCAAGCCGAAGAAGGATTGAACCTGTTTCTTTGACTTTGGGACAGGCCACTTTTGGATAGCATCCACTTTGGCCTGTAGGGGGTGTCCAAAGTAAGTCACTCTGTTTAGGCCTATTTGACACTTCTTAGCTTTAACAGTTAGTCCTGCCTCCCTTATGCGCTCAAAGACTTTTTGTAGATGTTCCAGGTGTTCTGCCCAGGAATCCAAAAATATGGCCACATCATCAAGGTAAGCGACTGCATATTCTCCTAATCCCACTAGGAGACCATCTACAAGTCTTTGGAAGGTGGCGGGTGCATTCCGCAGCCCGAAAGGGAGTACATTAAATTCATACAGCCCGACATGGGTGGTGAAGGCTGACCTTTCCTTGGCGGATTCATCTAGCGGTACCTGCCAGTACCCCTTGGTTAAGTCCGAGGTAGAGATGAACTGGGCACATCCCAGTTTCTCTAATATCTCATCTGTGCGTGGCACTGGATAGTTGTCTGGGCGAGTTACAGCATTTAGCTTATGATAGTCCACGCAAAAACGTATCTCCCCATCTGGTTTGGGAACTAGAACCACTGGAGATGCCCATGCACTGCCAGAGGGGCGGATTACACCCATCTGTAACATATCCTGGATCTCCCATTCTATAGCAGTTTTAGCTTGAGGAGACACCCGGTAAGGTTGGACTTTAATTGGGTGAGCATTACCTGTGTCAATGGAGTGGTATGCCCGTTCAGTCAGTCCTGGGGTGGCTGAGAATGTCAGCGCATAGCTAGTGCACAGCTCCTTGATCTGCTGTCGCTGCATACGCCCAAGGGTCATGGAGAGTTTCACCTCTTCCACGCCACCAGCACTTTTCCCTTCATAGTAGACACCTTCAGGCCACCCAGTGTCATCTCCTCCCTGGGCTGTAAACTGACAAACCTTTAATTCTCTGGAATAAAAGGGCTTTAGAGAATTAATATGGTACACTTTAGGCTTTCGGTTGGAGGTGGGGAATGCTATGAGATAATTAAGAGCTCCCAGGCGCTCTTGGACCGGGAATGGCCCTTCCCACGATGCTTCCATTTTATGGGCCTGGAGCGCCTTTAAGACCATTACCTGGTCCCCTACTTTGAAGGAACGGTCTCTGGCATGTTTATCATACCAAGCTTTTTGCTCTTTTTGAGCATCCTGAAGGTTTTCCTTAGCAAGGGCTAAAGAGGTTCGGAAGGTGTTTTGTAGGTTGGTTACAAAGTCCAGAATGTTAGTTCCTGGAGAAGGTGTAAATCCCTCCCATTGCTGCTTCACCAACTGTAGTGGCCCCTTAACCTCGCGGCCATATACAAGTTCAAACGGTGAAAACCCTAAACTGGGATGGGGTACAGCTCTGTAGGCAAAAAGCAACTGCTGCAACACTAGGTCCCAAACATTGGAGTGCTCATTGATGAATTTACGTATCATGGCCCCCAAAGTTCCATTAAACTTCTCCACCAGGCCATTTGTTTGATGGTGGTAAGGAGTGGCAACCAAGTGATTAACCCCATAAGCTTCCCAAAGGCTTTCCATAGTTCCTGCCAGGAAATTAGTTCCTGCATCTGTGAGGATGTCGGAGGGCCAACCTACCCTGGCAAAAATGTCTGCTAGTGTCTGGCACACACTTTTAGCTTAGAGCTACTGCTTCCGGCCATCGGGTGGCAAAATCCATGAAGTCAGTATGTACTGCTTTCCTCTGGGTGTCTTTTTTGGAAAAGGACCCAGAATATTCAGAGCTACTCGCTGAAATGGAACTTCAATGATGGGGAGGGGCTTTGACCTGGTCTTGGGGTTTTCCCACTTTTTGGCATACCTCACAAGACCGGACATAGGTAGAAACATCCTTGCCCATTCCCTCCCAGTGGAATGACCTCCCCAAACGTCTTTGGTCCTATTCACCCCAGCATGGCCACTAGGATGATTGTGGGCTAAGCTCAAGAGATTGACCTGGTACTTAGTTGGAACGACCAACTGTCTCTGAGGATGCCAGTCTTCCTGGTGTCCACCAGAAAGAGTTTCCTTGTATAAAAGTCCTCTTTCTACAACAAACCTGGATCGATTAGAAGAGCTGAGAGGAGGTGGGTCGCTCCGTGCCGCCGTCCAAGCTCTCTGGAGGCTTTCATCTGCTTCCTGTTTGGTCTGGAACTTTTCCCTTGGTGCTGGAGACATTAGTTCCCCATTGGATTGTGGACATATGCTTGGTCCCTCTGGAAGCGATGTAGGGGATGTGTCTGTTTCCGTTGACTGTGAACTGCTCTCCGCTGGTGCACTATGTTGATGTTCAGGCTTCAGCTGAGCCTCTTGTGTAGGGTTATCGGCTGCTGCTGGTTCAGGTTTGGTGGGGCCCTCTGGTGTTGCGGTTGCAAGTACTGGATTCAGTGCTGGTAATGGGTCTGGTGCTAGTTGTTCCGCTGGTTCCGGTTCTGGGACTGGCTCTGTCTGGGTCTCTGTGACTGGATCCACTACTGCTGTTGCAGACACTGGCCTGGGGTCCAGGTCCATCACCTCTGACCGGGTCCTGGTAGAAGTTTCTGGAACAGAGCTAGGCGTGACGGCTTGTTTAGCCTGGCTGCGGGTGACCATTCCCACCCTCTTGGCTAGCTTCACACGATTGGCCAAGTCTTCCCCCAACAGCATGGGGATGGGATAATCATCATAGACTGCAAAAGTCCACGTTCCTGACCAGCCCTTGTACTGGACAGGCAACTTGGTCGTAAGCAAATTGAAAGAGTTGGACTTGAAGGGTTGAATTGTCACTTGGATCTCTGGGTTGATTAAATTGGGGTCCACTAAAGAAGCATGGATAGCCGACACTTGTGCTCCAGTGTCCCTCCACGTGGTGACCTTCTTCCCTCCCACACTCACAGTTTCCCTCCACTCTGAGGGTATCTGGGAGGTATCTGGGCCTGAGGACCTCTGGTGTGATTCTGGTGCAATGAACTGTAATCTGTTGGGGTTCTTGGGGCAGTTGGCCTTTACATGCCCCGTCTCGTTGCATTTAAAACATCGTCCAGCTGACGGGTCACTTGGGCAAGGTGGGTTGCTGGAGAACTGTGTGGCGGGACGATAAGGTGGCTGGAGGGTTCCTTGAGGGGTAGTTGGGGCCTTGGGCTGCCCCCGGTGGTTGGGTGTGGCCTGAGGTTGTCCTTTCTGGTATCCACTCCAACTGCGACCAGTTTTTTTCTTTTCTGCCACCTCCACCCATTTAGCTCCAATCTCCGCTGCCTCAATTACAGTTCTGGGCTTCCCATCTAGGATGTATCTTTCTATTTCCTCAGGAACACCCTCTAAAAACTGCTCCATTTGCATTAGGAAGGGCAAATCTTCTGGAGACTTAATACTTGCTCCCGATATCCAGGCATCCCAATGTTTCACAACGTGGTAGGCATGTCGGGTAAATGACACGTCTGGTTTCCACCTTAGGGCTCTGAATCGCTGACGGGAATGCTCAGGTGTTAGCCCCATTCTGACTCTCACCTTGGTTTTAAACAGTTCATACTTGTTCATGTGTTCCTTAGGCATTTCAGCCACCACCTCAGCTAAGGGTCCACTGGGCTGCGGCCTGAGTTCTACTATGTATTGGTCTGTAGAGATGCTGTACCCCAGGCAGGCCCTTTTGAAGTTTTCTAAGAAGGCTTCGGTATCATCGCCTGCCTTATAAGTGGGGAACTTTCTGGGATGGGAAGTGGTACCTGGAGAAGGATTGCTAGGGTTTGTTGGTATATTCTGCTGAGCCTTTGTCTTCTCCATTTCCAGTGCATGCTTCCTCTCTTTTTCCTTTTCCTCCTCTGCATGCTTCCTCTCTTTTTCCTTCTCCTCCAGTTCTTTGTCCCTTGCCTCCATTTTCTTTTTCCCTTGCCTCCATTTCTCTCCTGTGGGCAGCCTCCATTTTTTTAGCTGCTTGTGCATCCATCTCCATCTGTCTGAGTTCTACCCATCTTTCATGTTCCTTTTGTCTTTCATCAGCCTCAAATCTGGCTAATTCCAGCTTCTGTTGAACAGTGCAGTCTGTCATCCTAACCTCTCTGTTTTTAACTAACTTTACAGCTGAGAGTTAGAAAGAAAGAAAAAAAAACGTGGCTTGTAAAATTTTGCTGTGCTGTCCGGATACCTATGTTCTCTGATAGTGATTGTCAGCCTACAGAAAAATCCTTTAAAAAAAAATTCTAACACCTTTGTCTCCAGGTAAATAGGCAGAAAACCCCTCTAGTTGCTCTTAGGTAAAAAACAACTTCAGGTCTGTGAGGACTTGTGAATTTCCCTGCAGGAGGTTAACTACCCTGCCTTTATGTAGAGAAAAATCCAGCTCACAAAAGACAATCCCCTTTTGTCTCTGCTCCGGCTCCCAAGCAGAGGAAAAAAAAAAACTCTAACTGCTTTCAGCTTAAAACCTGCTTTCCAGCAGCCCAAAGGAAAAAAAATATTTCCTTTTAAAATCTGAGCTTCTGGTTCAAAAAATCTCAAATTGATCTCAAAATGATTTCAAGTTAATCCCACCACTCTGCCACCATGTCAAGGTTCCTTCCCCACTCTGAACTCTAGGGTACAGATGTGGGGACCTGCATGAAAACCCCCTAAGCTTATTTTTACCAGCTTAGGTTAAAACTTCCCCAAGGTACAAACTATTTTACCTTTTGCCCTTGGACTTTATCGCTGCCACCACCAAGCGTCTAACAGATATATAACCAGGAAAGAGCCCGCTTGGAAACGTCTTTCCCCCCAAAATCCTCCCCAAACCCTACGTCCCCTTTCCTGGGGAAGGCTTGATAAAAATCCTCACCAATTTGCATAGGTGAACACAGACCCAAACCCTAGGATCTTAAGAACAATGAAAAACCAATCAGGTTCTTAAAAGAAGAATTTTAATAGAAGAAAAAGTAAAAGAATCACCTCTGTAAAATGAGGATGGTAAATACCTTACAGGGTAATTAGATTCAAAACACAGAGAATCCCTCTAGGCAAAACCTTAAGTTACAAAAAGACACAAAAACAGGAATATCCATTCCATTCAGCACAGCTTATTTTCTCAGCCATTTAAACAAACAGAATCTAACGCATATCTAGCTAGATTACTTACTACGTTCTAAGACTCCATTCCTTTCTGTTCCCGACAAAAGCGTCACACAGAGAGCGAGAGCCTTTGTTTCTCCCCACCCCCCCAGCTTTGAAAGTATCTTGTCTCCTCATTGGTCATTTTGGTCAGGTGCCATCGAGGTTATCCTAGCTTCTTAACCCTTTACAGGTGAAAGGGTTTTTCCTCTGGCCAGGAGGGATTTTAAAGGTGTTTACCCTTGCCTTTATATTTATGACACACACTCTTACCTCCTTGCTATACATCCCCTAATGCCCCCCCACCGATTCCCCCCAAATAGTGGCTCTTAACCTTACCACCACCATAATGCATATGCTTCAATGGCTTGCTGAATTGGGGCCTAGGGCTGTGCCATATGTTTGCAGGGAACCTGAGCCATACAAAATGCCTCTAATTTCCAGTCTCAGTACTACTCAAACCTAGTGCTGGATGGACAATGCAATCTTAGTGAGCGAGATCTAAAATATTCCTTCCAATTTATAAAATGAATTAATTCACATGCTTGTTATATTTGCTTTCTGTGAACATTTGCAGTGTTGGATTTTGCTGCTACAAAGTGCCCACCTAGAATGAATTTCTCCTGGAACCTTAGGCCAGGTCTACACTTCAGGCTTATATTGGTATAACTACACCACTCAGGAGTGCGAAAAATCCATGCCCCTGAGCGACATAGTTATATCAACCTAACCCCGGTGTAGACAGTGCTATGTCAGAGGGAGAGCTTCGCTCATTGACATAGCTACTGCCTCTCATGGAGGTGGAATAACTACACGGATGGGAGAAGCTCTCCTAATGGCAGAGGAGCATCTTCACTTACGTGCTAGAGCGGTGCAGCTGCACCAGTGAAGCTGTGCAGATGCAGCGTTTCAAGTGTAGGCCTTCAGTTGAAATCCACTCAAGCAAGTTCTCACTGTGCAACTGCCTGGATGCCCCATCCAACCAAAGATCAAGAAGAATACAAGCAACAATTCCTAGCAATCACAAGTAAGCCACACAGCTTGAAATTTCAATAGTCAAGTAAATGAGAGGAAATTGCCGTTTCCTCAGGGATGGTCCACAAGCAGAAATAAAAAAGAGGCAATATTCACTGAGTAAATTGTCTGTTGTTAACTTACTCAGTACTGCTTGGAACTCAGGCCTGCTTTGTCTAAACATGAATGAACCTGTCAAGTGATTCTGAGGCCCATTTATAGTCTTATATCAGATTTATTAAACACTGTAGTCAGGGGTTGAACTGGAAGCAAAACATAGTGATAGTCTCTCAAAGCCTACCCACAAGCAAAGCACCATCTAAAAATGATGCTCCTCCGACATGAGATGCCAACAAGAAATCCCAATCATAGTAGACTCCATAATGTGGTTGTACCTCTCCTTTCTTCTATGTATTGATCAGCAGTGAAATAGTTAACAATGTTGGCCTTTATATTGTCATCATGAGACTGGAGCCCTTGAAAAGATAAGGGACAGTTCTCATCTCTCAGAGCTGTTATTTCAGAGGAATTTTCCTGTGCACTTCAGATGAGAAGTTTAAATTTTTTTTTCTTTCATTCAGATTGTCACAGCTCCACAGCCCTGTACTTATGGTCCTTTAAATCTCAGAAACAATTGCCCAGAGGGTCACCACAAATGCATTTGTGTACTGTAATGCATGCCAGATCCTTGGCAAAGCTGAACCCAGCCTTAGTCACTCGCATGAAAATGACTAGTGTTCCATCATTTTTGTTGATGGGCTGTCTGAAAGTGTTAGTAAATACATATGAGCCCAGTCTGAAGCTCAAGACCGTGGAAGATGTCCTTGCATGTTTGCCAGTAACTACCAGTCATTCTCCTTATTGAAAAATCCATAGTTGCAGAGCAACACAAACATGCAGAGTGAGCTGAAAGACAACACTGACTGGAAACAGTGGCTGAAAATTTAGAGCATGTGACTAGTGATCAGGAAGTTTCAGCTAGATGAAATAATCTTATAGGGCCGTAGTATATCGAATGTGTCCAGGTTTTGACTAGTGCTGGGCAACTAGTGGAACAAATAATAGACTCTCTTGAGGATTGATCAGGGTGGTGCTTGATATGGAAGCAGGCTACATCCCTTTGCAATTTGCCATGATAATGATGATGATATCTGCACCCTTTTGTGTTTATCTTGTGTGAACGTAGGTGCACAAGTAGAGTTTTGTTTGTATTTGTGTTTGTGAAAAAGGGAATTTCAGGCCAGCAGTCAAATTTGTTTCGTGACAGAAGCAGAAGTAACAAAGTACGAATCTAACCAAAGGCCCTGAAATTAAATGTTAGAACTGTGTAATAGCAGCAGAATCCGTCTTGTCACACGTGCAGGGTAATACAGTTCCATGCTTCCGCCAGAGCTGCATCCCTGTTCTCCCACTGCAGGAGACAAGTAACTCTTACTGACTTGTTCTTCCTTGATTACAGTTCCAGCATGGCCTGTCTTGTTAAATTAGGATTTAGATTACAGATACTCAGGAGTATGCACAGTGGTTTCCCACTACAGCAGTGGCATGCTGTGACATATTTAGTCATGAATGCAATTATACACTTGCATGCAAAATGGCATCCTCTGCACAACGGGACCTCACATGTATGGTGCATCTGAGGTCACACTATGTGGAGGACGCCATTTTGTTTGTGCATATGGGGACAGAATCCCGCAGGCCGAGCCAGTCATGGGGCATGACCAGCATGCCTTGCATATGACGATGGCTTGCCATTGCTCTACAGTCTAAGCATGCTGCAAAGTATGTAAAAATAAAAACTCAGGACAACAAATAATTTGAAAAATAAGGAAATTCCTATCCACCATTTGTAGATATTGTATGAGTAATTAAATGCAACAACAAAACAAAGAGAGCAAGAGAACAAGAGAGATAATAATAACAGTTAATACCTAGCTCTGACCCAGTTCTGGCATTCTGACTGGCAGTGCCAGATTGTCTTCTGTGCTGTCGATCTGCCAGGTGCAAACTCCTCGTACAGTTATGCTGGAAGGTGTTAATGGCTGCCATCAAGTGGGTCTTTGATCTATAGACAATTACAGACCTCCTGAAAGCAGATGGGTGTGCCAAATGGAAAGCGTAATTAAATGTAGTGATAGCTGGAAGCAATAGAAATAACCACACAAATTCTTCTCCTAAGGGAAGTAATCCTGCAAGGCCCCAGATATTGGCTAACAGCTCCAGCCACAAGGGGCAACCATACTAAGGCTTCTAAGTACTTTCTGTCTCAGGCCATGCCTACACTACAAAGTTAAGTTGACTTCATGTAAGTCGACATCGAGCCTCTGATTTAAGTAGGGTGACCAGATGTCCCGCTTTTATAGGGACAGTCCCGATATTTGGGGCTTTGTCTTATATAGGCACCTATTACCCCCCACCCCTTGTCCTGATTTTTCACACTTGCTATCTGGTCACCCTAGATTTAAGTAAGTCGATCTTGCATGTCCACACTATGCTCATTGTGTCGGCAGAGTGCATCCTCACTACCAGGGCTTGCTTCAATACACGGAGCACTGCACTGTGGGTAGCTATCCCACAGTTCATGTAGCCAAGTGGAATTTTGGGTTGGGCTTGCAATGTCTTATGGGACCAAAACACATTGGCGCGGGTGGCTATGGAAACATGGTGTTAGCCTCCCATGATGCACTTACCTCCCTCCCTCCCTGAAATCAACAGCAAACAAACCAAGCCTTTTTCACACCTTTTTTCGTAAGCCCGCTCAGCTGTACACTGTTGTTGTGAGCATTACAAAGACCTTGCACCTTATCCTGCAGTATTTACACAGCTGATATAGGAGTCGCTGCGCGGAACAATGTGGGGTCCTGCAAGCAGCCCTGCTGGAAGACATAGAGCGGAGCAATTCGCAGTTGCTGGTGACAGTCACACATCACCTTGACATGGTTGAGTGCTGTTTCTGGGCCCAGGAAACAAGCACTGACTGATGGGACCTGTGACAGGGTGCTGAGCAGAAGGACTGCGGAATCAGTCCCCTGCCATGCCAGCCCTATTTAAGTGAATAAAGTGGAGCTGGCTGGAAAGAACCTGCCCTAATTGGGGAGTGAGAGCCAGCTGCCACCCCAATTAGTCAATTAGGACTATATAAGAAGCTGAGAAGAAGGCAGCCAGAGTGGTGGGACGGAGGAGAGCGAGGGAGTGCAGGCAGGGAGAAAGCCCTTCTCTCCTGGGTTCAGACACAAGGAACCCAGAGTTGTGTATGCTGTATGGTCAGAAGGTGGTGGGAGCACAAATTTGTAAATAAAAGCACCAGTGGTTCCTGAACCCGAGGGTCTCTGAATGACTTTATCTGAGCCTAGCAGAGGCAGGAGCCAGGAGGGCCAACTGCGCTCTGTTACAGTACCGCATAGTTATGCAGCTGTGAAATGACGAGCAGTGGCTGCAGAGCTTTCGAACGCATAAGGCCACTTTCCAGGAACTGTATGAAGAGATTTCCCCAGCTCTGAAGTGGAGCGATACTAAAATGAGATCTGACAGTGGAGAAGCGAGTGGTGATAGCTCTGTGGAAGCTTGCAACACCAGACTGCTACCGGTCAGTGGGGCATCAATTTGGAGTGAGTCAATCTACTGTGGGATCTGTTGTGATCCAAGTTTTCAAGGCCATTAACAGACTTCTGCTAAGAAGAGTAGTGACTCTGGGCAATGTGCAGGACATAGTGGATGGTTTTGCCACGATTGGGTTCCCTAACTGTGGTGGGGCGATAGAATGCATATCCCTATCTTGGCACCAGACCACCTTGCCAAAGAGTATATAAACCGAAGCGGTACTTCTCAATGGTGTTGCAAGCCCTGGTGGATCACAGGGGCCGTTTCACTGACTTCAACATGGGATGGTCAGAAAAGGTGCATGACACATGCATTTTTAGGAACACAGGTCTGTTCAGAGAGCTGCAAGCAGGGACTTTCTTTCCAAACTGCAAATAACCACTGGTGATGTTGAAATGCCAGTCGTGATCCTGGGAGATCCAGCCAACCCCTTGCTCCCATGGCTCATGAAGCCGTACAGAGGCAGCCTGGATAACAGTAAGGACTGGTTCAACCATAGGCTGAGCAAGTGCAGAATGGTGGTGGAATGTGCCTTTGGACATGTGACCAATGTGACCCCCCATGTGGGGGCCAGCTGTGGTCACTCAATTAGGGTGTTGCAGAATTAGGGTGTTGCAAAGAATGTTGCAGCCAAACCCACAAAAGCTGGTGGATATTCCAATACCTAGATCTACCGAGCCAGCATAAAACAGCTTCTTTATTACCTCACTGGTTACTCAGAAGTCCAAACAACACAGTTCCCTTAAAGTGATCCAGCCTCAGGCTTCCATCCAGGTACCTAAGTCGAATATGATGAAGATTCCTGAAAATCTTATTTCATCATGTTAATGAAAAGGTTCTACCAGTCCCAAAGGATCGGACACATTACTTCCCAGGTTATTGAATATTCCAGATCTTACCAAAATACACGCTACAGCCAATTCTTATTAACTAAACTAAAATGTATTAAAAAACAAAAGAGAGAGAGAGAGAGAGTATGGTTAAAAGATCAAAATATGAGTTCAGTTCATTGAGGTTCAAATTCATACTAGAGACGATGAGCTTTGTAGTTGCAAAGAGTTCTTTCAGAAATAGTTCATAGGGTATAGTCCAAAGTCACTGCAGGGTATTCCATCTTAGGACTGGGATCTCAGTCATTTTGCCTAAGCTTCCCCTGTATGAAGCCGCAAGCAGATCCAAAATGACAGAATCAGGACCCAAGGATCTTTTATACAATTTTATGTTCTCTTTGACAAGTTGGAGTTCGTCAGGGAACAAAAGGTAATTAGGATGACTTTGAAGGAGGTCCATCACCCGTACTTAGCTATAGAATTAACATAAGGCAATTTCCTTGTTCCTCCACCATTCACAGATTATTTGCTATACATTTCAAAGAGAGATGAATACAGACATATCCTGTGTTTACAATTCATTTAAATGCTAGGATATTCTTTTGATCTCTGAATTATCAGAATACAGCATAGGCCGGGACTGTTGATCACATTGTCGGCCCTACTCATACATATGTAAATACACAAACATTATCCCTCCACATGTCTTTTGAGGGTTATTGATTTTGCAGGATGTTTAACCCTTTCTGGCCATGCATCACAGGACGTTTAAAAGCTTGCTGGCATTGTTTGCTTACTAGGTTAGGCCTCAGTAAAAGCAATACCCCATTGTTATTGGTGCCTGCTGTGTGCTCCATAATATCTGTGAAACAAAGGGAGAAAAGTTTCCGCCGGGGAGGTAAAAGGGGGTTGAGGCAGATCGTCTGACAGCCAATTTTCAGCATCCAGACACCAGGGCAATAAGAAGAGCACATCAAAGGGCTTTGAAAACCAGTTTCAGCAATGAGCCAGGGTAATGTGACGCTTATCTGTATTGTTCCTTACCAAACTGTCTCCTCTATTCATTTTCTTCCCTGTAAATTCCACCCTCCCAATCACCATGTGTTGAATGAATAAAGAGCCTTTTCTCCTCAATCCATGAAGTTTTATTATGCACACAAACAAATGGAGACAGGAAAGAAAAGTAAGATAACCTGGGGCAAAAGGGCTGATAATACTGTGGAGGGAGAAACAAGGAAAGCTTGCTTACAGATGCACTGCAATAACAATCAAAGGTGTGGGAATGGGCGCCTTGTGGTCCTTGTACCCTCCCCTGATGTTGAATGCAAGAGATACCAAACTTTCCCCCCTCTCCCCACCCCATAGGATGTTTGGGGGAGGAGGATGTAGAACTGGATGATGATGGCAGCAGTTCAGCATAGGCTGCAGAGGGATTCTATTGTCCAGCTGCCTTTCTTGAACCTCAACCAGATACCTCAACAAGTCTGATTGCTCCTTCATAGCCTACAGCATCTCTTCCTGCATGGCATGCTCTTGTTCCCTGCATGCTCTCCTGTCTTCCCTGTTCATGTCCAGGTTCTCGGACGGTGTCATCCTCCATGCTCTGAGCTCCGTCTTGTCACTCTCAGAGGTAAGAGTCTTCTTTTTCTGCCTTCTAACCTGGGAAAGTCTCTGTCCTGGTGTGGAGGATGCGCCGACGGACAAGGGTTTCAGCTGCAAGGAATACAAAGCACAAGGGTAGCACTGACAGTGCATACATTGTTTCTAGTGCAAGGTTAATTTTTTTTGGAAAAAATACACTTCACTGCAAGCCACAACGTAATCACAACCGCTGGCTATTGCAAGAGTCGGTTTGCTGTTCCAGCCATGGTGAGTAAGGCCATGAGGCATGAGCGAGAGGTCTTGTGCTGCTGTTTTTGTGAAGACATCCTTGGGATCACAGGTTGGAACTTGAGAAAAGCCCCCTTTCCCCTAGGAACCTGGATCGTGCTTGAGGACAGGCACCAGTGTAAAGCCCCCCAAATAGTTTGTTTTTTACAAAAGCAGCACCAGGTTGGGTGGGAAGGGAGACAAACAGGAAGCCGCCAAACCCCCCCCCCCCCGCCTTGTTTTTTTAGCAATACACAGTGATCCCTTCCAACCACAACCATGACATGTTTGGGAAAGTGTGGTTTTTTGTGACCCAGATTTCACCAAACGGGCGTGGATTACTTGTTGAATTGTTTGCCGTTTAAGGGCTACCATTGAAAACTTCTCCCATTTCCCTTAGGTGACCATATGTGATATCACTCTCCTGAGGGTAACAGAGGCAGCAAGGGAGCGGATGCTCAAGCATCTGGGTACAGATCTGGTCCTTATGCTGCAATTCTGTATACTGCAATGATGCAAGCTGATTTAATACTGGAGTGGCGCAGAAAAGTGTCCTACCGTGATGGACAAAATAAGACAGCCCTTCCGAGAAACCTTCTGCAAAGGATTGCACAGTACCTCCATGAAAGCTTCCTAGAGATCTCCATGGAGGATTCCCAGGCCATCCCTATGCCCATAAATAGTCTTTTTCAGAGAACACCCTCTGTGTAGATGGACTGACCACCAATATCCACTACACCTACTTTATTGTTCAGATTAAACAATAATAGTATGTAACCCCTACAGTTTGATTGGAAATGTGTATTCACCAGAGGTGCCTTCCCCAGCATCACACTCCACCACCAATGGTCCTGTGAAGGGCTGGGTTCCCAAGAGTTAAAAACAGTTCTTGGCTGTCGGGGAGAATGGATCCTCCGCTTGCCTGTCTCACATTCTCCTCCTCCTCCTCTTCCTCGTCAACAATGTCCTCCTCGTTGCTCGAGGTCACCCGGGGCTCCTGGGAAGTATCCACGTAGTGTTTTGAGGTAGTGGTGGGGTCATTGTCGAGAACTGCGTGCAGCTCCTCATAAAAGTGGCATGTCTGTGGGGCAGAACCAGAATGACTGTTCGCCTCCCTTGTCTTCTAGTATATGTGCCGAAGCTCCTTTATTTTCACGTGGCACTGCTGTGTGTCCCTGGTGTAGCCTTCTCCCCCATGCCCCATGCGATCTTGGCATAGAGGTCAGTGTTTATTTTGCTGAATCGGAACTCTGCCTGCACAGACTCTTCTTCCACATAACAATAAGATCCACCACCTCCTGTGTACTCCATGCTGGAGTGCATTTTTGGCCTTGAGTCTCCATGATCAGCTGGGCCGGCGAGCTCTCCACGCTGATCAAACAGGAAATGAAAATTCAAAAGTTCCTGGGGCTTCAACAGGGGAACAGCTGTTTCCTGTGTACCTGGCTGATGTGCAGTGAATTTGAAAGTGCTCTCCAGAGTGGTCACAACAGAGCACTGTGGGAGACCTCCTGGAGGCCAATTCATTCAAATTACACAATGCAGTGTCTACACTATCCCCATGTCAACTCATGGATGTTGAATCAAGCACTACACCTCTCGAGGAGGTGGAGTGCAGACGTTGACTTTAAAGGCTACTTAGGTTGGCAGAAGGGACTTGGTAGTGTAGACACATACATTATTAGATCGATTTAATGCAGCTTATGTCGACCTAAGTTTGTAGCGTAGACCAGGCCTCACTCACACTCTCTATGTCTCTGGTCCCCTGCCACTTAACAAAAAACCCCAGTTGTCTCCAACCCAGATAATCAAGACCATGTTAAAAAAAAACAATCACTAGCAGGTTTTCTGTATGGAGCACATTACGGTGTCTGAAGACATTTTGGAAAGGCATGATCAGTAGAATTGATGCTGGCAAGGTAATAATAGTACAGCAACTCCACCACCCACTTCATGGATTGATAGTCCTGTTTGTATCACAGAGTACTTTTTCTCCTGAGGAAAGGGCTTAGTTCCCACTTAGATACAACGTGAAGTAAACTATGGCACTAGCTTCTTGAGGTAGGACTGCCTTGAGCCCCATTTCCGAGGTCTCCATAGGGTGAATTTCCTGGGGAAGCCAGGGCAGTGCAGCACAGGCTTAGCAAACAGGATCCTTTTGATTTCAAACAAAGCTCTGCACGCTTGCTGAAGGTCACTGTACTTTCCTGAGGGTTTTTGTTCTTCCACAAGGTCTGCCCAGGGAGCTGTCGAGGTGACGCGGCTCCAACAGCCTGCAGTAACCAGCTCACTTACAGAAAGATCTCACTTGTATTTTGATAGTGTGGATCAGTCATTCTAGAAAAGCCTTCACCCTACTGGACATACCCTGAATATTATGTCAGTCACTGAGAGCTCAGATTCAGCAAAAGGGCTGAGCGCTTTTGAAAATCAGGCCACTTATTTAGGCACCTAAATATGGACCTAGAAACCTAACTTCAGGGGCTATCTTTGAAAATCATGGCTACCATCTCAAGAGAGTCATGTCAGTGCTCCAGCTATGGGTGTGGAAAGGCAGTGTAACCACCAGCCCAGCCAAGGGAAGGATCAGCTCAACTGTGTGGAGACAAAATATTTGCCACTGTACTAGGCATGTCCTGCCTTGAATGCAGGAGACTGGACTAGATGACCTCTCGAGGTCCCTTCCAGTCCTACATGTCTATGAGTCTATGTAGGATGTCTGGTCTCATTACAACCCCATAGGAGGCCCCTGTTGGATGAAGGACAAAAAGGAGTGAGCAGCCTGACCAGATGGCTCTTGCCAAAGAAGCATTTAAAGGTACAGGTTGCTGGGAATCTCATGAATTGCCAAGGACTGGGGTGGAAGCCTGGTTCCAGATTCAAAGCTTAGGGGGAGTTTGGATACAGCATACAGTTCCAGGTACATGAGGCAAAGCTGATGTGCTGCTTATATAGTACCTGGAACAACACCGCAGAATTCAGCAGCAAAGGGGTTATTAGGGAAAGAAAGAACAGGAGGGGAGTTAGCACCCCAGGTCCAGTCATTCCAGCACAACTAGAAACTGTATTTTATGAGTCTAAACTAACTGATTACACACCCTGCTTCCCTTTGATGATATATATAGAGAGAGAAAGACAGACTGTCCCTTTAAGCAGAAGAGCAAACCATGGGGGTGAGGTGATCTGATTAGTCTGCGAGATGAGCGGAAATTAGTTATTTTCATCCTTAATCACCCACAGGATGGGCCAATTATCAAGCTGTTAGAGACCTATTAGATGGTTGGGAACTCACCCTTCCTCACCTCCCTCCCATAACCTGGCATGAAATTACTGAAGTCACTCAATTTCACTCTGATTGAAATCCATGAAGGGAGATCTCACAGCTGAGCATGGGGTGGCTACAGAGGCCTGATTCTAATTGCCAGTGGTACTGCAGCTTCCAGAAATTGGATTATTGATTGGCCAAAGACATCTGCCTGAAAATGGAACCCTTGAGTTTGTGGGAAAATTTTCAGTATCTTTATCTTGCTATCTAGCCATGCTTTTGCTTTTCTAAAGCATTAGAGGTGGCCAAACTTTATTCAGTGGATTCTTATCTAGTTTTTTTTTTTTTTTTTCTGTTCATGAACAAATTGCAGCCTGTGGATGTCCACAACTTGTATTTGCTCTGTTTATTTGCTATTTGTTATTGCCACGGTGGGATTGTCAACCTTAGTTAGTGGTGGTGTTTCTGTTCCCCCAGTGTGTGAGTATCATTAACAAAGGGGGAGGATGTGTGATCAAGTTATTGGGCCTTTGATTGTCCTTGGGAGAGGGGGGAGCAGTTTGTGGAGGTAGGAGGAGCTAAAGAGAGAAGATTAGGGAACTTTTAGGGCATATTAATTTTTTCTTTTCTTTTCCAGGCTATTTGAATTAAGAAGGCTTAACATAAGACATCAGCCCTAGAAAAATAATAGCACAGGCTGGAAAAGATTTAAAATAATTTTCTCTCAGCACATTCACAGAAAGTAACTGTTACAGGTGGTGGCAGGTGCGGTACCAGTAGCAAAGTTTGTGCTTGTATCTTTGTTTGCTTAGGTAGTTGTCTCTGTGCCAAGGTTTTGCAAAATGCTAATGGCAAAGAGTGTGACACTGTGCCCTTGTCTGTTTCATACGATTGCCTCTGTGCCAGGCCTGTGTAAATACTTCTTACCTGTGGTGCTCTGTTGTCATTATGCACTGGGGGGTCTGATTTCAAAGGTATTTAGGTGCCTAAAGATGCAGATAAGGGCCTAGAGGGATTTTCAAAAGTGCCTAGAGTGTTGATCCTCAAAGGTATTTAGGTGCCTGATTTCAATGTGTATTAGGTACCTTTGAGGTTTTAGGCCTAGGTGCCTAGATGATTTTTATGCAGCTAAAAACCTTTATGAGCTTGTCCGGTGTCCCAGTAAATCTCCTATATCTACATTTGCAAATGCATGTTTTAAATTTGGTCTACAGTTTTCTGTTACCTATCTCCACTCATCAGTCATTGTCACAAAGAAATGAATAAGTGCTATATTGATGTACGGGTATGGGCCTAGTTGGGAAGGGCATAGGGAGGTTCCCATTTTGCTTTCTGTATTATTCAGCACTCTGGCAATCAGTTGGGGGACCTTCTCCATGAATCTTCCCCTCTTCTGTGTTAATTCATCATTGTTATATTGGGAACTGCCTTTATGAGCATCAGTGCACTACAATGAACAAGAGAAGCAGAAATGGAAGGAATGTAGCAAAAAGACATTTTGATTTTATAGAGAAGGTAAAAGATAGTGCTAGTGTGGACGCCACAGCAGAACTTAGTGATCAGACCTTGCACTCCCCCCAGAAGCCGACCACAGCAATATGCTATATCTGTCTTGCATACAATGGGTCAAACTCTGTACTGCTTACATTGCGTGCCATCTAAATGAAGTCAACACGATTGTATTGGGTATAAGTCTGCTCACGATTTGGTCCTTTGGTTGGGAAAATCAGGCAATCAGAGACTGCGGAGCCTTTGGCCAGCATATTTACCTAGTTTAACAAACCAGGACCCGTTAGGAGTACTGCTGGTGTGGAGAAATTAGTACCGAGAGAAACAGGAAACTAGGCAACCCATGCATGGGATGAAAATACCCTGCTGCTGCTATGCCTCATCCTCATCTCAGAGAGTTACATTAAATAATTGATCATTCTTAGTTTATACAGCTACATTTCCCTTTAGCATCCCCATGAGCAGATTCTGATCTCAGTTGCATGGCTGTCAATCCAAACTAACTTTAAATGACTTCATTGGTGTCGCCAATTAATAGAGATCAGAATCTAGCCTTCTTGTGATGCATCCTGTCTGTGTGAGGAGGAAGAGGATGCCAGCACTGCAGCTCTCTGCTATTTCCCTCATTTAATTCAATCCTTTATTAATGTACAGATTTCACTTAGTAGCGCTGGGTCTGATGCTTGTTCTTGGCAGTGAGCTGCAGGAAGGAGATGCACTGTAGCTGTTCATGGCTGTGATGAGATGTGTATACCACACAGGGCCTGAAGGGCCAATTAGGATACCTGGCTGCACCTATAGGGAGAGCCAGGCCTAACTGAACAAGGAGTCCAGCTGGGCAGGAGCAGGCTAGATTATAAACCTAGAAGTTTGCAGCAGCAGGAAGAGGCTTGAGGGAGGGAGTCTGCAGCTGCTCTCTGGGAGTGCAGGAGAGCAGAGAATCCAAGGGGGAGAGTAAGCCATCCCTAGGCTCTGCTCTAGCCCAGGAAGGAGGGTCAACCCCAAAGAAGCTGTGGGGAAAGAAAGCCTGAGAGGCAGAATTTCAGGGAAACAGCAGAAAAGTACAGACCTTGGCTGCTTGTTATAGGGTTCCTGGGCTAGAACCGAGTGTAGAGGGTGGGCCTGTGTTCCTCTACCAGCCACTGGGGAGTGGCACAGGAGCATTGCCAGCTGGACAGCTGGGCTGGAGAGACTTTGTTACCCAGAAGGGGAGGAATATACAGTGACCTGGCTGGAGGGCCAAGTCACAAAGAGAGAGCACCCTGAGTTGTGGAGAGAGAGAGAGGGGTCACAGCTTGAGTAATCAATGGAAGAAGGCACCAACCAGGTGAGAGCTGATCCCCAGAGCAGTCACAAGGAGGCACCACCTACGGTGAGTGAACCCTATCACAATGACCAATGGACACAAAAAGGGATCTGGACACGTTGGTTCGAAACAAACTTTGATTCAGGATTTGGGAAATGTTCCCCACTAGTTTCACTCAGCTCTGCGCTCTCTCTCTCTCTCTCTCTCTCTCTCCAGTGGGATCTGAGCCCTTGAAAAGGAACAGTTCAGGAAAACAAGCAAATGACTGGTTCTCTCTTCTCCTCTTGTCTGAGTGAGGCATTCAGATTCTACGACAATGATGGATGCCTTATCAATACCTAGATAAAAAGATACTTCTTTATCTATCTTGGTACTTGTATGGTACTCCTCATGTGTCCATCTGTCTGTAATGATAGATGTATCGATCACATCAGGCTGGGCCTTTCAAGATCCATGGTTTAATGACTGTTAGCTGACCTAATACGGAACATGTTTTGTGCTGGTCTACCCTGGCTGCTAAGTCATGGTCAGCCCTGTGCTAGCTAATTCACTGGTATTCAAACACAATCAAATGTTGCAGTATTGACTGGTGATAGATGTGCAATGTTACTGGCATTTAAATGCCGGTAGCTGCTGTGTAACTTAATTTGTATTAAAGGGGTTAAAAATCCCACAGGGCCAAAGTCTCTGATGATGTAATTCTACAGCATGACTCAGGGTAAGAACTTTTCCAGTTGTTCTCAGGGGAAGTGAAATGCTGGCCAGGTCTTCACCTTTATGATAGAAACATGTAGTTTAAAACATAGGTTTCAGAGTAGCAGCCGTGTTAGTCTGTATCCGCAAAAAGAATAGGAGTACTTGTGGCATCTTAGAGACTAACCAATTTATTTGAGCATAAGCTTTCGTGAGCTACAGCTCACTTCATCGGATGCATTCAGTTAAAAGAGTGAGTTTAGAAAGAGGCAGAAGTGTGGGCTGGTTGGGGAGGTCAAGAGAAAAAGCAGTGATGGGGGTTTGTCAAAACAATCCTGTATAACAGCAAGGAAACTTCAGAGCAAAGGAAAATTCCCCCAAGGGCTGAGAGGGAAATGCTCACAGACCAGTGCTGGAGTTGGATACATCGTGGGCTACTATTAAAAAAACTTGTTCCAGCTTTAGGACACCGCAAAAGCAGTAGCAAAGGGTTTGGAAAATATTACACCTGGGCATAATTTGTCATGCCCATAATTTGTCAGTCAAAAGCTGTGACAAAGTGAAGCTTTTATTATGACTTTAACTAGAGCTGGCAATTTTTTTATGAAAACTTTTTCAGTGTAAAGTGGATTTTTTTTTTTGTTTTACCAAAATGAAATTTTTTGTGGCAATTAATTTTTTTGCAGATTTAATTCTTTTTTCTCAAATTTCCTATGAAAGTTTTTCTGTGAAAATCCCAAAACAAAAAATCCTCAGTTGTCAAAAACTGACATTTCTTACTGAAAACTGAACATTTGTGGGTGGTTCCCCCCCCCTCCCCCCCCGCCCTTCACTGAACCCAGGAAAGACAGAGAGAGAGAGAAATTACCCTGGGGTTTCACTTTTCACAGATTACTTGATCCAGGTCCTGTTACAGGCAATGGCAGTATTTCCATGGATTTCAATAGGCTTTGGATCAGGCCCTTAAGACCAGTTCAGGTTGGCCTTATCCAGGCAAACCCCCGAGTGACTTCAATAGGAATTTCACTTGGGAAAGGTCTGCGGTATTAGGCCCTTCCATCCTCCATGTCTCCATCTCCTACTGTGTAAAACAGGGATGATGATAATAGTTCTTATGTTCTTATCTCCAAAGGGAGCTGGGAGCTTTAATGTATGTTGGGAAAGTGCTTTAAGATCCATGGGAGAATGTTGCTGTTCTTTACGTGTGTATCTGTGCATGGAAATTTGTACTAGTGAGAGGTACCAGTCATGGGTGGCAGGTTACGCTTCCCCTGTGGGAGTCTGGCTCCCTGTCTGGCCTCTTCCATCCAAGGCCCTGCCCCCCACTTAGCCCTCTCACCACATCCCTCCTTTCCTCCCCCACCACCCGTGAGACCCCCTGCTGCTCGCCATGTCCCTCCTCTCCTCCATCTCCCGCAAGACCCCCCCTGCCCACTGCATCCCTTCTCGCCATGTCCTATCCGCAGGGGTGGGAGGCGGGTGAGGAAGAACACAGTGAGTGGCGTGGAGGGAGGGGAGGAGGGACATGGGTGGGATCTCCGAGGGGGAGTGTGGAGTGGAGGAGAAGAGGGACTCACCAGGCGGTGGTGGGGGGCTTTGGGGAAGGGGTGGAGCAGGGAAGGGAAGAGGTGGAGCGCAGGTGGGGCCACCATGGCTCAGGGGTCTGGCAGTGGGTCAACGGCGGCTGTGCCGGGGAGGCTTAGCTTCCCCTGGCCTATTATACCCGCCACCCATTGTGCCAGACTGGCAACTCTGAAGACTGACACGCTCTTGTTGTCCACACAACAAGGTTGATGTGGGTAGTAGCAAAAGAAGCTTCCTTGTGCACAGCCCTCCCAGCGTGCCACCCTCTGACCAGGAAGGACCAATTTAGGGATGGGATAGGAATTCAGGGTCTGATTTTTCCTTACACTGGTATACAGTCAGTGGAAGTGAATCTCCATTCACGTCAATGGAATTGCTCCTGTTTCACACTCCTGTGAGAGGAGAACTGGCTGCTGAGTCTCCCTGGGTCATTTGCTAGCAAATCCTTCCTTCCAGAAGATTGGGTCTGGGTGTTAATAGACCTGGGTTTAATTCCTGGCTCCACCACTGACCTGCAATGTGACCTGAGACAAGTTACTTAAGATCTGAGTGCCTTACTCTCTCCATCTGTAGCTCATGAGGTTTGCCCACCTCTTGAAAGCACTCTGAGCTATGCGTTGTAAGTGCTAATTATTATTTAGTAAGTACTTGTCTATCTAATGCTCCCATGATTGCCAGCAAGTGCACCAGTTGTGAAGGCAGTTCGTGACACTGGTACGGGTCCTGGATGAATGAAGCAATGCTAAGGTGCAGAATAGCTTGCTGCTGCTGTGGTAGGATTTTCTCCTCTGGCATAGGAGACTTTTATTTCCCCCAGGGGTGCTCTGCCCCTGCTCCACCCCCCTCCCCCAAGTGCTTGCCTTCAGTTCGCTCCGCTCCCACCCCCAGACACCTGCCTGTCGCTTGCTGCTCTCCACCCTCCCCCAAATCCCTCCCTGAGCCCCTGATTAGCTGTTTGGCGGCATCCCCAATCAGCTGTGGATGGTGGGTGCTGAGCACCCACTATCTTTTTCCATGGATGCTCCAGCCCCCGAGCACCCACAAAGTCGGCACCTGTGTCCTCTGATGCTTTGTCTGTTTGAGATCTGTGTGGTGCTTCTTTCCCACCCATTCCCCTCCTAGAGCCCAGAAGGAATGTTCAGCAGACCCTTCTCTCTCCCTGGACAGCATTCTTTTTGCTCCCTGTCCGAATAGCATTCTGCTCTGCGGCTGCCCAGTCCCATTGGAGAGTGAGTGCTTCCTTGAGCAGCTTTTAATATTCCCACCTCTCTCTCTGTTTTTGCGCACCTCCTTCCTGTCACCCCATATAGAAAAAAGGTGCAAGGGGTGGAGAGACTTCAGCAATAGCCTGTTTTGTCCCCACCAGCAGCACAATCTCCTCCCACCAAGTAGCTAATTTCCCTGCATTGTTCCAGCAGTTCATCCCAATCCAGCCTCCCAGATGGGGGAGGTTGAGAGGCCTACTTAATGGCCCGCACCTTGCGCTATGTTTCTCTCCTCCTGAATCTAGCTCAGTCTTCCTGATTGATGGAGAGGCAACTGGCTCTGCTTGAGAGTTGACCAAGCGTATGCCAGCTGCCAGTCCCCTAACCTACCTCTTGTTGTGGCACATCCCAGCAGAACAGATTGCGAAGTAGCCGAGGGAGAAAGAAAAAAAAAATTAAGCCTGGGGACAGACCAGCCAGTAGCTAGCCAGACAAATACAGCGGCATGAGGGAAGTTATGGTATAAGTATGGTGAGGAAGCACCCCCACTGCCTTGCAAGGTAATACTTTGGAAGCCCCTTCTCAGCTGTCTGGTCAGGCAGAGGTGCGGATGCACAGGAGAGAGCAGTCGGGTCTCTGGTGCACCAGTTTAACTCTTTAGCCAGTGGCCTACCCATATACAGACAAAACAATGCCCTGTACTAGTGCCTTAGTCCCTTCCCAAATGCCCTGACCCTCATTCCAACTGGTGGATCCATCTGCAAACCACTGGACAGATGCCTGAATCCACCCCCACTTTCACCATTTGGATGTCCTCCATCTCGGTAGGGGAACAGTTATTCTCAGGGACAGGCTGGCTAGAGTAATCAGGATGGTGTGAAACTAATACTAAAAGGAGAGTGTAAAAAGAGGGACGATACGAGCAGTCAGTCAGCACAAAATCAAGATTCTGAGAACAAAATTAATCAAAGGACCAAAGGACACGAAGAGAAGAAATTCCTGAATAGCCTATACACCAATGCTAGGCGTCTGGGTAACAGAAAAGAGGAATTGGAATTGCTCATTTATGAGCATAAATTTGATCTAGTTGGTATTACTGAAACCTGGTGGGATGAGTTAATTGGAATGTTAAAATCAATGGTTATAACTTATTTATGAAGGATTGAGTGGGCAAAAGGAGAGGGGGAGTGGCACTCTATGTCCAAGTCACTGATAACTCAGAAAAAATGATCTTGAATAGTTATGGATCAATGTCCTAACAGTCTTAGCTGGTGTCTTCCACAGACCACCAAATCACACTAGAGAACAAGATGATCATCTCCTTATGCACCTATCTATAGTGAGTAGGAACAAAGGTTATGTGATCACAGGGGACTTGAATATGGATGAGGTTTCATGTTGCCAGCACTAAAACATTCTTGGAATTTCTAAGCATTATAGATGACAATTTCCTTATTCAAAATGTTGCAGCCAACATGGGGGAATTCTTTATTAGACCTTGTCCTAACAGATAAAGAGGAACTGATCACATAACTAAAAATTAATGGAAACTTAGGTACAAGTGATCGCAACTTGATCACTTTTATAACATGCAAGCAGAATAAAGTCCAGACCAGCACTATATACACTTGGTGATTTAACAGGGCCAATTCCTCCCAGCTGATTTGGCTAATTGTTTTCAGCTGTGTGAAAGAATTTAATCAGAAAAATGTGAATAATTGGGACTCATTTAGGAGCACTTTCGTAGATGTCGTCTGTACACTCCCCCCCGTGTACGCAAAAAGAACTATCCCAGAATCAAGAAAGGAGGCCATACACATTTCTTTTAAAAAAAACAAAACAAAACAAAACAAAACAAAACCCACACACACACCCCAACCTGGTTTAGAGGGGAAATGAAAATTTTAAAAAGTAACAACAAATGGAAGAAAGGGAAGTTGATAGTAATGGGAAGATGGGAATTACAGAAAAGTGATAAGGGAAGCAAAGGGGCATAAGGAAAAATCTATGGCCACCAGAGAGAAGGACAAGAAGAGGTTTTTGAAGTATATTAGGAACAAAAAGAATTCTTATAATGGTGCACCAGTTGATTCATTACTAGATCAAAATGGTAGAATTATCAATAATGCAGAAAAAACAGAAGTGTTCAATAAATATTTCTGTTCTGTATTTGGGGAAGAAGCAGATTATATGGTCTCATCATATGGTGATAACACACTTTCCATTCCACTGGCATATCAGGAGAATGTTAAACAGCAGCTACTAAAGTTTAGATTTTTAAATCAGCAGGTCCAGATAACTTGCTTCAAAGAGCTGGCTGAGAAGCTTGCTGGACCATTAAAGTTGATTTTTCAATAAGTCTTGGAGTACTGGAGAAGTTCCACAAGACTGGAAGAAAGCTAATGTTATGCCAATTTTTAAAAAGGCTAAAGGGCATGACATAGGTAATTATAGGCCTATCATCCTGACATAGATCCCAAGTAAGATAATGGAGTGGCTGATATGAGAGTTGATTAATAAAGAATTAAAGGAAGTTAATGTAACTAATGCAAATCAACACAGGTTTATGAAAAATAGATCCTGTCAAACTAACTTGATATTTTTGTTGATGAGATTACAAGTCTGGTGGATAAAGATAATACTATTGATGAAATAGTCTTCTGTAAGGCATTTGACTTAGTGCTGCACAACATTTTGATTGATTGAAAAACTAGAACAAGATAAAATTTAACATGGCACACATTCAATGGTTTAAAAACTGGCTAACTGATAGATCTTAAAATATAACTGTAAATGGGGAATCGTCATTGACCAGGTGGGTTTCCAGTGGAGTCCCACAGGGATTGGTTCTTAGCCCTACCTATTTACGATTTTTATCAATGATCTAGAAGAAAACATAAGCTCATAACTGATAAAGTTTGCAGATGAGACAAAAATTGGCGGAGTGGTAAATAATGAAGAGGGCAGGTCACTGATACAGAGCGATCTGGATTGCTTGGTAAATTGGGCACAAGCAAAGAATATGCTTTAATACAGCTAAATATAAATGTATGCTTCTAAGAACAAAGAATGTAGGCCATACTCACAGCATGGGGGGGTGGCTCTATCCTGGGAAGAGGTGTCTGAAAAAGATTTGGGGGTTGTGGTGGAGAATCAGCTGGACATGAGCTCCCAATGTGATGCTGCAACCAAAAGAGCTCATGCAAACCCGGGATGCATAAAGAGGGGAATCTCAAGTAGGAGTAAAGAGGTTATTTAATCTCTGTATATTCCACTGCTGCTGGAATACTGTGTCCAGTTCTGGTGCCCAAAATTCAAGAAGGATGTTGATAAATTGGAGAGAGTTCAGAGAAGAGCCACGTGAATGATTAAAGGATTAGAAAACATGCCTTACAGTGGTAGACTCAAGGAGCTGAATCTATTTCACTTAACAAAGAAGGTTAAGGGGTGATTTGACTACAGTCTGTAAGTACCTACATGGGGAACAAATATTTAATAATGGGCTCTTCGGTCTAGCAGAGAAAGGTATAACACGATCCAATGACTGGAAGTTGAAGCTAGGCTAATTCCCACTGGAAATAAGGTACACGTTTTTAACTAGGGTAAATTAACCATTGGAACAATTTACCAAGGGTTGTGGTGGATTCTCTGACTGACAATTTTTTAAATCAAGATTTTATGTTTTTCTACAAGATCTCCTCTAGGAATTATTTGATGGGAGGTCTGTGGGCCAGTGTTATACAGGTCAGTCTAGATCAGAGGTGATCAAATTTACTGACATTCCAAGCCACATATGATAATCTTCAGAAGTTTGAGAACTGGATGCACCTGCCAGGGCTTGGAGCTTCTGCACTGAGGCAAGGTGGGGGGCTAGGGGCTTCAGCCCTGCAGGAGGTGCCTACTGGCTTTGTACTGGATCTGGTATTGAACAGGGAGCAATGCTGTATGGGGAACACAGGAATGATGTGCTTCCCTCTACCTATTCAGCTTAAGAGATGGGCAGCTTACAGTTGGGCCCATCTGTAAGTTTCATGTGGCATCAGCTCAGCCCAGATTTAACACAAATGGGCATCACCATGCCTCAGTCTGTATGCAGTCTAATGAGGAATAGTAATAACAATTCTTCACTGTTATCGATCAATCTCAAAGCACTTTACAAAGGATCCCCCTTATCCCCATTTTACAGATGGGGGAAACTGAGGCACAGAGCAGTGAAGTGACTTGCCCCAGGTCGCACAGCAGACCAGATGCAGAGCAGGGAATAGAATGCCTAAGTCCCAGTCCAGAGCTCTGTCCACTGGCTCACGCTGCCTCCCTTGTTCGGAGATTCCAGCTGGAGGTTGCTCACATGTAACTTACTCTGATCCCAGTCAGCAAGTGATGTTAGGCTCCATTCCTGGGAAAGGAAGGGAGTTCCCCAACTGGCCTATTCACATTAAAAACTGTCACTGCCCTTCCAGGAGTCTGATCAGCCCAGCTCCTCTCATGTCCAGGGTTGGGGGGAGAGGAGTGTATGATTTGCTCAGCTGCTGCAGAAATGACACAGGTTTTGAAAGGTTTCAGAGTAGCAGCCGTGTTAGTCTGTATTCGCAAAAAGAAAAGGAGGACTTGTGGCACCTTAGACACTAACCAATTTATTTGAGCATAAGCTTTTGTGAGCTACAGCTCACTTCATCGGATGCATTCAGTGGAAAATACAGTGAGGAGATTTATATACACACAGAACATGAAAAAATGGGTGTTATCATACACACTGTAAGGAGAGTGATAACTTAAGATGATCTATTACCAGCAGGAGAGCGGGGGGGGGAGGAGGGGAAGAAAACCTTTTGTAGTGATAATCAAGGTGGGCCATTTCCAGCAGTTAACAAGAACGTCTGAGGAACAGTGGGGGGCGAGGGGGAATAAACATGGGGAAATAGTTTTACTTTGTGTAATGACTCATCCACTCCCAGTCTCTATTCAAGGCTGAGTTAATTGTATCCAGTTTGCAAATTAATTCCAATTCAGCAGTCTCTAGTTGGAGTCTGTTTTTGAAGTCTTTTTGTTGTAATATTGCGACTTTTAGGTCAGAGATCAAGTGACCAGAGAGATTGAAGTGTTCTCCAACTGGTCTATGAATGTTATAATTCTTGACATCTGATTTGTGTCCATTTATTCTTTTACGTAGAGACTGTCCAGTTTGACCAATGTACATGGCAGAGGGGCATTGCTGGCACATGATGGCATATATCACATTGGTAGATGTGCAGGTGAAAGAGCCTCTGATAGGGTGGCTGATGTGATTAGGCCCTATGATGGTGTCCCCTGAATAGATATGTGGGCACAGTTGGCAACGGGCTTTGTTGCAAGGACAGGTTCCTGGGTTAGTGGTTCTGTGGTGTGGTGTGTGGTTGCTGGTGAGTATTTGCTTCAGGTTGGGGGGCTGTCTGTAGGCAAGGCCTGGCCTGTCTCCCAAGATTTGTGAGAGTGTTGGGTCGTCCTTCAGGATAGGTTGTAGATCCTTGATGATGCGTTGGAGGGGTTTTAGATGGGGGCTGAAGGTGACAGCTAGTGGCGTTCTGTTATTTTCTTTATTGGGCCTGTCCTGTAGTAGGTGACTTCTGGGTACTCTTCTGGCTCTATCAATCTGTTTCTTCACTTCAGCAGGTGGGTATTGTAGTTGTAAGAATGCTTGATAGAGATCTTGTAGGTGTTTGTCTCTGTCTGAGGGGTTGGAGCAAATGCGGTTGTATCGCAGAGCTTGGCTTTAGACAATGGATCGTGTGGTGTGGTCTGGATGAAAGCTGGGGACATGTAGGTAGGCATAGCGGTCAGTAGGTTTCCGGTATAGGGTGGTGGTTATGTTAGTTGATTAGTCGCTAAGGTGCCACAAGTACTCCTTTTCTTTTTACAGGTTTTGAAGACTCTGTGAGCAATTAGCATGGCAGATTGCACCTTCTTGGGAGGATACACAGCATCACATACACCCCGAACAAGAACTCAGCTCCTTAGTACAAAAGAAACCCATTTAATGCATTAAATATTTAATTAATAAACTGCAGCTTTAATAAGGTGGATATATTACATGGATCAAGATACCCAAAGGGTTCCTGGGGCAGAAAAAAATCTCCCACAGGGACAACAAGCTCTTCTGACTCTCTTTCTTTGTCAGTTTCCATCTGCCCCAGGAAGACCATTGCTGGGGGAGCTCACAGCTCCTCTAGGTCCAGTCCCTCCCAGATGGATTCACTGAAGGAAATGGCACAGGAATGCGGGAGTGCACAACTCCTTCACTCCCAATTTCTTCCAGCAAGAACTAGTGGAGGAGCCCTGGCTTGGGAGAATCCTAGTCACAGCAGTCACGGACCCCAGGAGGAGGTACCATAGGAATGGATGCTCAGACAACATGTGATGAGCCTAGTATATATAAATACACATAAGCAAACCATCTGGTCTCTGCTCCTCCAGGCAGGTGGCACTGTAGGAAATGGTACAGGAGAGAGCTCACAGATACTCCAGTCACAGATCCTGCCCACAGGAACAGAGAACTGGCTGTGGCAGAGCTCACTGCTACTCCAGTCTCAGCCACTCAACGCAGGAGCAGGGGTGGAGCAGCAACACTGGCTGTGTGGTCGGACGTGGCTATTCCAGGGACAGCCTGTCCCCGCAAGAGGCATTGTCAAGAAAGGGGCTAGAACGCTGGTGGGAGATGAGGCTCCCAGCAGGAGCTGCCGTAGGAAGTGGTGTGGGAGCACGTGTTAGGCGGGCAGGGATGTGGAATCTGAAATGATTCTGGTGGTTGTCTCTCGGTGTAAGAATTACTCTAGATGATCAGCCCCCGTTTATGGGCACCTTGGGATTTGAAAAGGAATAATAAAAGATTAATCGAGAAACTCTTGAATGAATTCAATAAAAATGACATATGGAGCGTGGACCGTGATGTTTTTATGATTAGGCTGGCAGATAATTGGAAAGAGCAGATTCTGCCCCACGCTTGGCCAGGCCCCGTATCTCAGAGTTCCCTTTGGTTAAGTGTTTTTCCTTGCCAAGAAACCAGCAAAATGTGTTTCAGCTTGGATCAGAAAGCACTCCAAGAATGTTTTGGGGTTGATTTTAAAAATGCATTTAAGTTTTTAAAAAAATAAGACCCCTAATGCTGGGGATTTTGGACTGTTTCAGTGCATGCTGGTCAGAGGCAGACAGGACAGAGCACAGACTGAAGTTCCCCTCCAATTGCACCTCGCTTTAGCAATACACCCCAGTCCTGACCCTGCAGAAAATTTGCTATTCCCAGCACCTCTCCTCTTCCCACAGCTCTGCCAATGTACCTCACTTCTAAGCTGTGTCACCCCTTGCTCTTTCATTTTGAAGAACAGACTGCCATTGTACCCTATTTTATCCTGGCACACAATACCTGCTGCTGTTGTAGGCCTCGGCTCGTATGTGTCTCTTGATAGTCTACTTCAATCCAGATCTGCACCATGCCTTGTTGTTTTGGTTCTAGATTCCTTCACTCCTTTTCAGTTATGACAGATCACTGCATTTTCATTTTTGACCTGCAGCAGCCTCTGCTATTCCAGTCCTGGATCCCCTGCACACTCACAGCTCTGGCAATGCACCTCAGTCCTGTCTTACAGCACTCTCCCCCGCCCCCTCCCCACCACCATATCTATTCCTATTCTGGCTCCCCACATTCAGTCAGCAGAAGTAGCTAGTTGTGTCGAACTGGTGTGGCAGTTTTACCATGCGTCCAAATGTCCACCAGTGACTAAGATCAAACCACCTCAGCTCATTCCGATTGTCACTCTGCTCTCCTGAGGTGAAGCGGTGAGATTACTTCTGGCACTAAGAGTAGGACGAGAGGAATGTTTGCTGGCATTTTATTGACCTTTCAGCTCTTTGAATTACAGGGTTCTCCTGCTTTCTCAACCCTGATGGTAAGATTATCAGTATTTAACCTGAGCAGTGCTTATTTCCAGCTTCATTCTGTCAGTCAACTACCAGTTTCCCTGATCTCCTTCTGCCCTGCTAACTATTATCACTGAAGAAGCTGTTTCATGATCTCTGTGCGCAGGCCCAGCTAGCTAGTCTCCGTGTTCTCCCAATTCCCATCTCTCAGCTTTATCACAGAGAGGGGTTTGAACTCCAAGTCTGGATTTCAACACCACCAAAGTTCAGGGATGGTTGGCTGGGTTGGGATTCAAGGTCTAGACCATTCTAAAGATAGGGATCATTGCTAAAATTCAACTCCAGCTTTGAATTTTCAGCCTCCCCCCAACTCCATGTTTGGGAGCGTTCAGGTCCAGTCCTACTAACATGTAGACACCTCGGTGGTGGTGGGCAGCATTTAACCACCACGTCTAAATATTGCCAATTCTTTCTGCATAACACCGCTAAGATAACAGCCTTGCCTATCCATCCGCACAGCTAAAACTCTCTTCCAAGTTCTTGTTATCTCACACCTTGTTTTGTTAAAACAAACAAAAGGAAGTATTTCTTCACAAACACACAGTCAACCTGTGGAACTCTTTGCCAGGAGATGTTGTGAAGACCAAGACTATAACAGGGTTTAAAAAAGAACTAGATAAGTTCATGGAGGATAGGTCCATCAATGGCTATTAGCCAGGATGGTGCCCCAAATCTGTGTTTGCCAGAAGCTGGGAATGGGCAACAAGGGATGGATCATTTCATGATTGCCTGTTCTGTTCATTCCCTCTGAAGCACCTGGCATGGGCCACTGTCAGAAGACAGGATACTGGGCTAGATGGACAATTTGTCTGACCCAGTATGGCCGTTCTTATGTTCTCAATTATTGCAACATCTTTCTCTCTGGCCTTGACAAATGCAGTCATGCCTTGCTTATACTCATTCAGAATTCTGCTTCAAAAATTATTTCCCCAACCTTCACTTTGACCATGTCACCCCTCCCTTTGAATTCCCTGTTCTCCCTGTTCTCTAAAGCAGTGATTTTCAACCTTTTTTCATTTGCTAACCCCTAAACAAATTTTGAATGGAGATCGATCCCATTTGGAAATCTTAGACATAGTCTGTGGACCCACAGGGGTCTGCAGACCACAGGTTGAAAACCCCTGCCCTATAGCATCGAACATAAGATGCCAGTATTCATTTTCAAGGCCCTTCACAGTCATACCCCCCACTAACACCTGTCCTCTCTCCTTCATTATTGATCTGTTGATTGCTCATCTCCATTTGACCAGTGCTTGTTAAGTGTTCAAACAAGTCCCTTCGTGTTTTCTCCCATGCTGCCCCTCATGTTTGGGGCACTCCCTGTAAACATCTGCAAAGCTACCTCATTGCCCACCTTCAAATCCTCAAAACTCTCCTTTGACATGATACCTACAAAAGCTGATGTGCTAGCATTGATTCAACAGTCATACCAAGGGTGAATGTGGCCAGGTGATTTCAGTGGGGGTGACTTTAGGGGTTAAGTTAACCCAAGTTGTATATACAGCATTTTTTTCTGAGAAGCTTGGTCTCTGGCTGGTACCTAGAATTTGGAGACGAAGCTGAGTGGAGTTGAGAGCAGGGCAGGCGCCTTCAAACCAATGCTACGAAACCAATCTTTCCTAATAATTAATACAATTAAGTTAATAAATAAAGCATCTTTCATCCCACGGAATTCTAAAGTGCTTTACAACTGGAATAATTTCCCCCCATCACTGAAATGCAGCCGCCTCTTGGATGGAAGCGGGCAGCTGCCTAACGGCATAACAACATGTTAATACAGCAAGTGAAGAGGAATGCCATCTCCATTTGAAATCCGCAGAGGGATTTAGGGAGGCAGAAAGGAATGGCTCCTACTTGAGTTTGTCTGGGACACAGAGTCCAATATCTCTACGTTTTGCAAAAAAACCAACAACCCACCCCAAGGGTTAAATGACTACAGATGGTCAGGGCCTAAGTTATGTGTTTCATCTGAGCTGTGATACCTTTCTCAGAGTCCCTCAAAGATATACTGCATTTGCGTGCACTCCTGTGCATATTGAATGTGGTTGCACTGAGCCTGTGATTAGAATGCACCTGTTTAATTCTCTGAAGCTTGTGGATTAGGATATGGTGCTCTGATTTATTTTGTCTGTGTTCGGCTGCGTACACATCGTGTAGAGGAATTTGGATCTAATCTCTGCCATCATTATAATTAATTAGCTGCTATTCTTCAGCATGTAATGGTGACGATAGAGCCCTTACGTGGATCTGTGTGTTCCTCACACACTCAGCCGCAAGGAGAGATCTGCTGGAGAGATAGTTGTTAGTTAATTGTTTAGTTTATCAAAACAACAGGTTGGGATAAATTCATCACTAGTGTTTCTCTGCTGGATTTGGTAGAGTTACACGAGGGAGGGATTTGGCCCAGAAGTTTTATTTTTCCCCTTTCATTTCCTTTTTAATATTTTAATTGCACTGGCATCAGCTGCTGGTTGTGAATTTCTCCAAGTGGGGAAAGGGGGGGAGTGAGGGGAAGATGTCAGCTTGCTACATGCTACAATTTAATATGATCTGTATATTCTCCTCTGCAGAAAGCAGAGCAAAAAATACTTTGCAGAAACACACAAATACTAAACAGCATTTGGTGAAAAAAGTGAAGCCTGAAGACGAGGGGTCAGATCTTTGGAGTTACACTAGCTTATGCCAGCTGAGGATCTGACATGAGGTCAAAATTATCTGTGTGCTCTGATGTGTGTGTCTGGGTGTGATTACTCGTGTATGTCTGTGCATTACTGAGCATCTATGTCTGCAACTGGTGTTTCTGTGGATTTCTTATGCATGTGTATTATTGAACACGTGTGGATGCATGAGTGACTGGACACGTGGATGAGTACATGTACCCGTGAGCTTGTCACTGCACATGCATGGGGCTATATGTCTGTTACTGGGGCTGTGTGACCATGCGTGTCTCTGAGCATGCACATAGCAGCATGCGGAGCCTGTGCATTCATCTAGCTAGGCATGAGTGTGTGTGCATGGAGCGGGGAGTGTGTTACCAAGTGGGGATGACCCTGTGTACCTATAGGTCTCTGCATACTGAGTCTTTATACCAAAGCGTCTGTGCTAGCACACAGTTGTGTTTCTGCCTGTGTCTCTGGGTATACAGCATGTTCTCTCTGTCCAGTGCATTCAGAGGCATCTACATATGTACTCCTGAGTGGTGCTGGAGTGTCTTTGCAGCTTCTGTTTCCGTGTGTAACTGTATGGCGGCAGCTATGCATGTGCATTTCTGTGTACATGTGGGCGGGTATCCCTGTACGTGTGTGTACCCTGTGTCTGCCCAGTAGTCCATCTCTGTGTGTGTCGGATGTGGACACAGCTAGCCCTTGTACTGGCACCATACAGGCAGATTCCACATTCCCCTGAGCACAGTTACATCCACACCTGTTACAAACCCTGCGCAGAGACTCTGGCTGCTGTGTTCAGCTGGATTTTTTCCTATCCTTGTAAACTTTGATGGCAGATTTAATCTGTGTCCACTTTAGCCACATTTGGCAAGGGCTAAAACAAAACAGACAATGGCTCCGGAACACCAGCCGACCTAGGACACTGATTCCCAAGGGCACTCTAATAGGCTCCACAAGCAGTGAGACTGGCCACTTGTGCCTGCCTAGCTACCAACTAGCCGGATCAATCTAATAAACTGTGCCTGCCATGCTGGTGTAATTGCACTGATTTCAGTCTGGCCCTCTGTTTCCCCTTCTCCCAGGACCTCCTATGGGTGCACCTTTCTCACCGCTGCGTGCATGCAGCTATCGTTCTCCACTCAGACTTCCCATCATCCACTGGAGCTCCCATTACTTGGCTCCAGCTGAGCAGTAACTGCATCTTTCCAAGGGAAAAGCAGCATAATTAACAGTCTTTACAGAGAAGTCTGAATGAAAAGAAACAGAACGCTAACACGGAGGTGGCCTCCTTCCTTTATACTCTGGATTCTTTGTAATTTTTTTCTGCAAAGGTCAAAGAGTTGCCTCAAGACAAGGGCTGTTCTCTGAATCCTTTCCACTATCGTCCTTTTTCTTTTAAACTAGCCTAATTCCTCAGGGCTGAGGTTCTCACGAGGGATTCGGTCTTCTCTCTCAATGGGTTTGATGGTGCTTAGATGGCTAGTCTGTATTGTGAGACACAGCACCGGAACGTCTGCGACCGACTTCAGCCCTCACTTGGGCTGCAGTAGCTGGCTAGGGAGGTGGTGGAATCTCCATCGTTTGAGGTTTTTAATAGCAGGTTAGACAAACACCTCTCAGGGATGGTCTAGACTAGATAATACTTAGTCCTGCCTTGAGTGCAGGGGACTGCACAAGATGACCTCTCAAGGTCCCTTCCAGTCCTATGATTCTATGATACTCTCCCCAAAAGGCAGCTAGCAGCAGGAATCTGCCCATTGTAAAAGTAATAAAGGGGGTCAACAAATAAATGAGTCAGAATTCGACTGATGAGACTTCTGTGGGAAAGATTTGATGCCACAGTGCCCTGACCAATTCACTGAGCTTTTACCTGAAGGGGTACCAGCCATCCCCACAGAAGGGCAATATCCTTCTGACCTGAAAGGGCTTAACTGCATTTCACTGAGAGTGGGCAATCCTCTCCCATCCCCATGGGGCTCACCCATTCCTTTCCATCCTGGATGCTGTCTGACCCCACATGACCCACATAATTATTTTCCTTCTAGGGCCCTGGCAAAGCTAACAGAGTGCTAGTGAGTATAAGATGTCTCAGAAGCTGAATGTTTAGGAGCAGCAGGTCCCAGACCCAGAATCCTACAGCCCCGGCAGATCCAAGAAACCATAAAGTCTGTGGAGAAAGGGCAGCCACCTCCAGACATTCATTTCTTCAGGTGACACGTTATCTCAGTTTGGGGTGTTTTTGTGCAGCCTTTTAAGACCGCACCAACTTTTTCTTAAAGAGACAGGGCATGTTCCCCTCTCTGCAGCCAGGACTGTGCCCTGCTTTGGGAACACAGGTGTCTCACCCCTGGTAGAGATCCTCCTACTTTACCCTCTGCTCTTGTGGGCATTCTGGCCTAGAGTTCACATAGACCATGCGATAGTTGAAGCAAACAGACACAGACTTTGCAGAAGGATTTCCAAACAATCTCCCTTTACTTTAGGCAGTATAAGAGATATACAGATCTATGCAAAATATGAATCTTCTATATGCTGTTGCTTGGCTCAGTTTCCTTGCCACTCTTTTTAGTGTTCTTAGGGATTTGGTCAGAGTCCCCTCTCCTGGACTTCACTCCTCCAGCACATGCTTCTCTTCCTGTTTTGATCAGTCAGAGAGATCTATTCCAAGCTAACCTGGTCCTTTTATAACTTCTAGTCCCCTTTGCCATGAGGTCAGCCTCAAATCCCCAATTAGGTAATCTGTTACTTGATTGCCACCCCTCCAGAGCCCAGACATGAAAAACTGGCTTGCCCTGGACAGTAGCCAGGTCTTTGTCCAAGGGTGCTTCCATTTGAATAGAAGACTATGGAGAGTTAATGACCCTCCATTGCTAGCCCTTTGCCAGGTGCCAGCATTTCTCCTGACACCTCCTATGGCTTTTAGCTCAGTATGGAGGCTATAGAGCCAAGGGAAAGGCAAAGAACTGTCTTGTAATCAAAATGGTGTTCAGAAAACAAAATGGAGTTTGTAGTTTGATATAGATACAGAGAGTTCATGATATCAAACAAAATGCATAAGTTGTACAAAGGCAGATCCCCCAAATCATCATAACAGGACTCTGCTTTATGGTGCAATTCCCTTCTATGTTTGATGAGATTCAGTAACCATCTCTCTTTCTTTGGACAGTCACTTTCCATCCAGAAGCAAACACACCATTCATCTCTGCTTCTTCCTAGTTCAGAGTAGTTCCTTCAAAGCACAGTCTGAAGAGGCAATGTCAATGAATGGCTAGAGCAGGGGACTCTGAGTCAGGATGTGACAGTGCACTCCATATGATGTTATGAAAGTATGCTAATGAGTGTGAATATAATGTAACTGGAATATGCTTCATGCAAAAGGTCTCTTGTAAGACCTTTACAAAGCTTATAATCATTACAAAGCTTATAATCTACTGAGTGTGGTCATCCTATTTGTATGAATGTATCATTCTTGTATCTGAAACTAGAAATATGAAGTATAACTCTGAGGGCCTATTGTAATTATGCAAAGTGTGGGCCATTAATGGTGGCTTGGAATCTTGATGGCTCCCATTAACCAGGACAATTGGTTGTAAATGGCTCTGTTTACTTGTAAGGCTTCCTGTATACCTATGTGCTGGCAAGTGGATAATGAAGTCTTACAGTAACATGTGATCATGTCACCTGAACTGGAATCCATCTTTAACCTGGTTCTTTTCCATTTAGAAGGAAGGGTGGGAACCCAGAGAGGGATAAAGGATTCCCGCCTTGTGCAAAAGGATATATAAGGAAGTGGAACAGAACAAAGGGGGCTGTAGTCATGAGAAATCCCCTAGCTACCACCTGAGCTGGAACAAGAACTGTACCGGGGAAAGGATTGGGCCCAGACTAGGAAGGAGTCCAGTCTATGAAAGAAGCTTATTGAAACCTCTCTGAGGGTGAGATTTTATCTGTATTCAGCTTCTTACTGTATTAGGCTTAGACTTGCATGTTTTATTTTATGTTGCTTGGTAATTCACTTTGTTCTGTCTGTTATTATTTGAAACCACTTAAATCCTACTTTTTGTATTTAATAAAATCACTTTTTACTTATTAATTAACCCAGAGTAAGTATTAATACCAGGGGAGAGGGGCAAACAGCTGTGCATATCTCTCTATTAGTGTTATAGCGGGTGAACAATTTATGAGTTTACCCTGTATAAGCTTTATACAGGGTAAAACAGATTTATTTTGGATTTGGACCCCAGTGGAAGCTGGAGACAGGAGCATTTCTTAAGCTGTTTTCAGTTAAGTCTGCAACTTCTAGGGGACGTGGTTCAGACTTGGATCTGTGTTTGCAGCAGGCAAGTGTGTCTGGCTCAAACAAGGCAAGGTACTGATGTCCCAAGCTGGCAGGGAAAACGGGCTCAGAGGTAGTCTAGGCACATCAGGTGGCAGTCCCAAAGGGGTTTCTATGATCCAATCCGTCACACAGGCCTCCTGGGATTGTGCCTATAAATAAATAATAATTATTATTATTACTGTTACAAAGTAGCAATGTTCTTGATAGACTTTAGCAGAGAGAGAGGTCAGAGTCAGATGAGGTGAAGTTGCTATTCCTTGCTCTGCTATTAGTCTGTGTGACTTTGGGTCACATCACCGCTCAGGGCCTCAGTTTCCCCAGCTATAAAATAGGATCCTGATCTACACTGTAACACATTTTGAGTTCATTGCATGAAAATCTGGAGAGAGAAAAGACGGGTGGGAAACAGACAAGTTAATTCACAAATCTGATTGGGCCTGCTCAGTAGGGCTCATTCCTTTCCCATCTACCCCTGTGCTCGGCTACTCAGTCACACCTGCCCTGCAACATGCTTGTATCTCTCCTGTTTTCCTTCTCCTCTGTGTTAGCCCAGTGTGTGCAAATATACTGTACACATTGTGACAGGGTGCTGGTGTGTGTTGGCATGTTTGTGTGGTAAAATAGCCTGTGTGTGCGTGTGTTGTGACAGAACATGTGTGCACTTGTTTATGTGTTGTGACACCCTATGCCTAACCTCCAATAAACACCAGTCAGAAAGTGTACCAGTATCTTCAGAACAGCTGGCACAGCTGAAAAACTTGCCTGCCTTATTAACACTCCACTTATCTGGAATCTGCTCACTGAGCAGAAACTGCTCCATAAATCCTCCTGCAATTTGCATTCCTCTTCGCTGTTGCTCATTACCACTGACCTCACTCCTTCTGCTGGAGCTGATCAGCCTCCCACCGTCCTCCTGCCTGTAAGATGCCTCTCCATTACCACAACCTATTAGCAGCAGCGCCTCTGCTAACACACTGCTGCTGAGTCAGGAAACTTTCCCAATTCAACTCCTCTTTCATCCCTCCCGCCACAGACCCCAGGAGGGAGTAAGTGACAGCCAAAGTGGCCCAATCACTCTCTCCTGCTTTTTCCAAGGCCAGGCTCTGCATCTGGAGAGTCTAATGTCCACTGGTTGCGTGGGGTCATTAGTGGACCTTCAGCCAAGCAGGGAAGAGCGAGAATTGGATCAAAAAGCATTTGAAGCAGGAAACACTTGCTGATCAGACCTGGGCTCTTTTCAATTAGCTGCAATCTGCTCTGTGTGTGTGCCTGTGCGTGTGTGGGACAGTTTCAGTTTAATTGCGGCCCAGCTCTTCCGACTGTGGTGTGTTTCTCTTTCATCCATCCCGTTGCTGCTCTCAGCTCCTGTTGTGGTTTCTGCCACCACATTAGCCCCTGTGAGAGACTTAAAGGAAACACGCACACACATTTCACGATGTTCAAATGGGGGATGTGGGGAGGCTGAAGCAGCTCAGAGAATCAGACACATTCACCCTCCCTGCTCTTTCATCCCAAACCTGAACCATTTCCATAGCAAGGGCCAGACTCTGGTTCCTGAGGTGCAGGCACATGGTGGCTGGGGAGAGGATGCAAGGGGCCCTCACCCCTTGCCTTGTGCATGTGTTTGGGAGCAGCCAGAATTTTGTGTTTGTACAATCAGCACAAAGTGCTGGGGAATGAGTACCACTAGGGGTGCTAGACCCCAAAAGTGGATGAAACAAGGGTGCGGCCATAGTCCTGTCCCCTTCTGCCCCCAGGTTGGTTCTAGATTTTAAGGAGTGTATGCTACCACATTTTAATGGGTGCAGTGCAGTAGTTTGTGCTTCCATCATCTAACTCTGGTGTTTGGTGCCTCCCAGTATACCTGGGGCCTTAAATGTGATGGTGGAGCCCCAGTTGTTTTTTGAGGTTCAGAAATATTCAGCTAGTGCTTTTTCCTTTCCCAGTTATGGCAGAACATCACAAGACACCTATTTTCTCACAGTATTACTGGCTGAGACTGGAAGCAGAAGTTGTGGAAAACTTGTGATAAAGCCTGATCTCATGGCCAGGGTCCCATGCATTCTGTGAAACTGCAGACCTAGGATTTGCTGCAGATTCTGTCTCTCAGCACAAAATTATGCTCTAGAATCAAAGCTTTCATTCAAACAAAACCAGTTTTCTCTATGGTTGCAAAGAAAACTCTGTAAATGTTAACTGAGTATAACCAATGAAATATTGTTGTCGTGATCATGCAGACCACCTGGAATGATGGCGCTCAGAGCTGTGAACTGCTCCATTCATCTTGATAGGGTGTTAACCCTGAAGATGACAGCTCTTATCCTCATGTGGAATAACAAATGTTGTTTAATTTAAGTCAATGAAGCTCTACTAGTTCACAATAGGTGAGGATCTGGCCCAACAATTTAGATGCCTGCATTGTTAACCATTTCATTGCCGAGTATTTTAGCAGAAGCATACATTTAATGCATTTATCTCACAATCCTAACTGCCTCCCACACCATCCACCCCAAGGCCTAAAGCTGCAGCTGTTCTCCACCCAATTGCCTAAATCTCCAGCTTCTCTCTGGACACCTAAAAAGCAGCTATGTGTTGCCAAAAAAAACAAACAAACAACCAAAACTATCTGTAGGCTACTGAAAACTAGGGGCAGAGTAAAATAAATGGAATTTCATATCTAAATAAATAGCACGGGCACACTGTACTGATTGCATTATTTCTGTTCATATTTAATTCAACACAAAATATCAGTTTTTGAATTTGTCTTTAAGCTGGTGCAGACTCTCCAGTCTGCAGCATGATAGTGCTACAAACATCAGATAACTTGCCTAAGGATTTAGATCCAGCTTGCTGGGGGAAACACAGGGCCTTGTTCTCAGTATTTCCAGTCACTTTTGTGCAGACTCAAATACTCAAATTAAGCTTTGGACCCAAACTCTTATACACTAGTCTGGATTCCAAGTGTCATAAGGTCACTCATTACTAGACCAGGTGTCATCAAGATAGTGATCTGCCTGACCTACCAGGTACAGGTCTGGGATTTTCTTTTGGCCCATTAAAGAGACTGAGGCTAGCTGCAACATTGGATAGAGATCTTGAGCCAAACTTCTCCATAGTTTGGGAGTATTTGGTTCTGGTGGTTAAAAGGTTCAGAGCATGACAGAGCCAAAGAGCCAGCTGTCAAGTTTAGATCCAGACTCAACATTTAGATGAAGGGACATATGGATGTAGATTTATGGTTGGGCCCCTTTTCTGTTTCCCTCCATAGTCCTGATTGCATTTCAGGTGGCAGGGGAACAGATGCTTTGTTTTGTCCTTATAACTGTGACCAATACTTTATATTGGAGGGGAGAGTGATCCAGCATACCCAGATTCCCTTCCCGTAGGTCCAGTCAGGCAGATTCCTGTGCAGCAAGGGCGTGCATGTGTTTGTCTAGCAGAGCAGGGGGACTGAAATACAGCTTCATTTAAATACACCTCACGTAATGCTGGGGGGTTGAATATCTTTTTTTCCCTTACCTTTCTAGTCTTGATGGCAACAAAAGCAGAAGAAAAAAAAATAAAAGGAAAGAAAGTGAATTGCTTAATGGAGGAACTCTGCCTGCATATTTAATATGCTGATTTTATTGAATAAAAGGTGAAAAAATGCCTCTTGTTTGTTGCTTGCCTGTCAACCCATGGCAAAAAGGCATCCTTTCCCTTGACTGGTGCCTTTTATTACTCTGTGGATTCCAGAAAGTAATTATACCCTATATGTGAGACGCATTACACACACAATTACTGTTCCCCAGTCAAGCCTGTTATTTGTTAACCGGGGGAGATATTTTGTTCAATTGTTTTAGAGGGCTGGGTTTGTTTGTTTTGTTGGTCGACTTTTTGGGGGGTTGTTTCTTTCCAAACTGTACGACAGCTGCTTGTGAAAGGACTTCTCTTCCGTGAGTTGGGGCAACCTAAATGAACAGCCCATTTCCACATAGCTAGGCTGTGCTCAATGAGAAGGACTGCGGGTTTGAAAGTGTTCAGGGTTCTTGTTGGAGGGTTGTTGTGGATCTCTCTTCTCCAGCAGGACACGGCTTGGTTTTCAGGCAATTGTGTGAGCAGCTAGTTGAGGGTGACTTATCTACAGTATGGATTCATTTGGGGATTGTTTACTCCTGAAAGGCTGGCAGAGACTTGCCAGATCTATCTACATCCATGTGTGTGCAGTGAACTCCAGACAGTCCTGAATTTGTGTTCAGCTTTGCTCTGCAACATTTGGATACTTAATACAAGCTTAGGTTGGACCTCTTGTTCCTGCAGAATTGAGACCTCACGAGAAAGTCACTTCTTATCAGAGTCTCCGGAATTTCCTGCTTTTGAACAGATCAGAAGCTAGAGATGGGCTTAAACCACAACTCTGGATTGGAACAGCCACCAATATCTTTTAGGGCATTCAGGGTCCGTCTTCAGCTTTTGTGGCCCACATCAGATATACCCCAAGAGCATCATTGCTCATGGAATTTTAGCACTTCTTGCTTCTAGTCTTGGCCAACGCCCAACCTGCAAAGGGGAGAAAAAGAAGCAGGGTGGGGTGCTGAATTAACCAAGCATTCAGCAGGGTTTTGGTAAAGAGAGCTGTGAAATGAGGAATTCAGATTATAACCTGCACCCACATTTCTGCTGGTGGTGGTGGTGGTCTGATCAGGGGATTTGGCTAAGGCCCAATTCTTGGTTTTTCCTCCAGAGACTGGCAGTTGCAGAGTAGGTTATTGAAGAGCCAGAAAGAGAGTGATGAGCACTTCAGAGAGAAGAGATGCTGTGAAGCAGCCCTAGAGCCTTGCAGCAACTTTCCTCCGAATTCCTCTCCGAAACATGTTTTTTGAAATGCAATGAACTCTGTTAAAATTGCATCCCTTCCATCTATCATTCAAGGTGCCGTCCTGCTGTGACTTTTCCATTTCCACAATATCCTTCCTTTAATAAGGTGACCAGAATGGGGCAAGAATCATTTCCTTATTATTAATTATTACTATTACTGCTACAGAGCAGAGTGCTCAAGCATGTAACACTGTCATCCTCGAGAACCTTCTCCTGAATGCCACTTTATCTTTCCACACACTCCTCCCCATTGGTGGTTTAACCCTGGCCTTCCTCTCAAGTGGTGCTTCATCCCTTTTCCCCATACATTTGGCATTTTATCCCCACAGGCGCTTCTCTCGATTGGCATTTTGTTCCCTCTTTAGGCCTTGTCTACAAGGGAAATATTTTTCTGACATAAACTAAAGTATGAATTTAAATGGATATAGTTATATTTGTATAACCCCAGTGTGGCCAGGCTTTCTGGTATGAGAGAGCCTTTATTCAGTTTAGTTTATGTCACTTGGGAAAGGGATTAAGCTAAACAGAAAAAAAAGCCCACTCATATCAAAATAAGTGTGTTCACACAGGGAGCTATACTGGTATAAATATATCTCTATAACTATAATGTGTGACAAAGTTCCTGCTCTACCTTGGTGGGTCTTGCACTTATTGGCAGATTTGCTCGCCTTGGAGCTTCACGGCAGCCCTCAGCTTGGCCGTTTTTCTGAATTCACAGTCCAGGTTGACTCCTCCTGTGTCTGACCAGGAGTTGGGAGGATTTGGGGGGAACCCGGGCCCGCCCTCTACTCCAGATTCCACTCCACGGCCCTGTGGAATGCAGCTGTCTAGAGTGGCTCCTGGAACAGCTGTGTGACAGCTACAACTCCCTAGGCTACTTCCCCATGGCCTCCTCCCAACACCTTCTTTATCCTCACCATAGGACCTTCCTCCTGGTGTCTGATAATGCTTGTACACCTCAGTCCTCCAACAGTCCGCATTCTCACTCTCAGCTCCTAGTGCCTCTTGCTTCCAGCTCCTCACACGCACACCACAAACTGAAGTGAGCTCCTTTTTAAAACCCAGGTGCCCTGATTAGCCTGCCTTAATTGATTCTAGCAGCTTCTGATTGGCTGCAGGTGTTCTAATCAGCCTGCCTTAATTGTCTCTAGAAGGTTCTTGATTGTTCGGGAACCTTCCCTGTTACCTTACCCAGGGAAAAGGGGCCTACTTAGCCTGGGGCTAATATATCTGCCTTCTATTACTCTCCTATAGCCATCTAGCCTGACCCTGTCACAAATGGTATAACCAGTAAAAACTATCCCATGTAAACAAGGCCTCAGAAAACCTTTTGTTAAATGTGGCTAACATCTGGTGCTTCTGTGTCTGTCATTTTCTGCCCTTATGTGTTAGTTTAGGGATAGCATGTCTGAGTCTTCAATAGGAAAAAAGGTGTGGTCTTAACTGAAGTTGGTTAATTGGCGTGAAGACAAGGCAGTTTGTAGTTTTTACACAGGTTAGTAGATTGTCTTCAACTTGACCTGCTAACTCAGGTGAAAGCTACAAACTGCTTTGTCTTCAAATGGATTTTACCTCATGTTAAGAACACACCTAGGACTTATGCTGCTCTCATTTAAATTCACAATAACTTTTCCATTGTCTTGAATGAGATTAAAAAATGGGGGCCCCTGTTTGCAAATAGTCTCTTTTCATGTGACCTATGTTGTCCATAGACAACAAGATGTGGAAGGAATAGCCTCACTCACTCCCATCAGGGTCTTCTCCATTCTAGCTCATCTTATTTGCCCATGCCCTTTCACCGCATAAGGACACCTTTTCTAAAGTCTCTTGATGCCCAGCAGAGTGTGGCACTGATGACAGTTCTGTGCCTATCGTTTTTCTTTGCAAAACTTAATTGGGTTATGAAAAAGGACAGAAATAGCTTTTACAGGCCTTCAATTCAAGTTCCAGTACCTACCCTATGTCTGAAAGATTGTAAAGATGAAATTCAGGTGGAATGTGAAGCATGTGTAACGCTTGTGACTGAAGTTGGAGGAACCCAACAAAATGTGAGGAAAAACAGGTCCAAATGTTAATAGTGGGTACTTTCAAATGTTTACTTTGTGCAAGTTCATAAATCCTATATTGAAACAGTTAAATAGAAAAGCAATTGTCCCTTGAAGTAGCATTGTGCCAAATTTGGAGAGTGAAATCAATAATTAAACAGAGAGATTTTAGTCCTGCTTTAAGTGGAAATCTCAGTGCAACCCTAGCAATGGAGTTGCTGCTGAAGCCTTTATAATATATCCCACAAAGTGTTCATTAACTTGGAGTTCAGATTGTCAGACTGCAGACTCCATTGATGCAAACCATCAAAAGCAAGGAAACAACCAGTTAAATTATTCAATATTCAGCTCTTCATTTTCTCTTATCAACCTAAGCTACCACTCCTCTTCCATCCACAACCCACATCTCTCAAAACTTACCAACAATCAATGTGTAGGCTTCATTTCAATCCTGTTTATTTGTTAGTTGGATATGTGTTTTGATGAGAGATGTGTCTTCCATAATTTACATTGTATGTAATTCTGTATGTCTTGTTTTTATTAGAGTGTGTAAAAGAGTGAGGTATGGTGTTAGATTGCACATGGTGGCTGTGAGATAAGTTGCCCTCTAATGTTGAGGGAAAGTAATGCAAATGGGGTGATCTGAGTTATTGATTTCTGTAATTTTTCATTTTAGAAATTAGAGAGTTGAAGGCCATATGTGTGTGTAATTATGTGTTATAGTTATGGCCAGAGTTAATGTTGCTGAGACATAGGGAAGTTTCCGCCTCTTGGGGCACAATATTTTCAAGCAGGGACATTACAGTTTCCATGGAATACATTTTCAGTCAATTTACAAAAGGGCTGTTGGTTAGTTCCCTTCGGAGACTGGCTATTGAAACAACTCTCTGACTATTGATTATGAGACACAGGAGGAAATGTTTATCATTCTGAATTGCAATAAAATCGTTTCAGCTGGTGTTAAACATTCAAATAGAAACTCTATTGCATAATGCAAATACAACTATTAATTTGTCCATGACAAAAACCCAACAACAATGCATATAGAATGGACTTAGATATATAATAGCAGCTCACAAAAAGGGGAAGTTTGCTTCACTGGCCTATAGGATTGATGCGTTAGCTCTAAGTGTGGACAGGATTCATATTTTACAGTGTCTTAGATCAAGAGTGAAATGGGGTTGGTACTCTCAGCCTAGATCCCTTTGGGCATTTGTCTATGTTAGACAATCACATTAAAATCTGGCATAATTCAACATGATTAGCTGGTTCCGCTCAGGAAGGAACTAGAGTAATAGCGGGGGGCTGCAGATTCAGATTGAGGTGCATTGGCAGAACCACATGGGGAGCCCAGGACTGGTATAGCCGCGGGGGCTGCAGAGCAGGAGTGAGGAGCATTGGCAGAGCTGTGTGGGGATCCCAGGGCTGGGATAGCCTGGGAGGGGGGTTGCAGGTCAGGAATGAGGGGCATTGGCAGAGGGCAGGGAGGGAGACACAGGATTGGAGCTGTCTGTACTATGCCTAGCTCTAGTTAATGCTACGAACTCTTAACTTTGATGAGCACAGAAATCACCCACGCACATGCCAGCTCACTAGATTTATAGGATTAAGATGTGCAATAATTAATTAAAGGGTAATAGTCTTCATTTATCTGATATACGTGGTAAACTAACTGACCCCTCAGTCTGATGGGCATTTAGATAACGTTCAGAATCCTTTATTTTGAAAAAAGTAGCAAGAAGCACCTAATGAAATACAAAGGTGAGTAATTACATTCTGCACATCTCAATTTCCTCTTGCAGTTTAAACATTATGGGAAACTTCTGCATTAGGAATACATGATTTAGGTTATGTCTACACTACAGACCTTACAGAGGTACAGCCGTACTGCTACAGCTGTATCCCTGTAAGGTCTCCTGGGTAGCCGCTCTCTGCCCGCTAGAGAGAGGTCTCCTGGTGGCATAATTAAACCACCCCCAATGAGTGGCGTTAGCTATGTCGGTGGGAGAGCCTCTCCTGCTGACATAGTGCTGTCCACACCAGCACTTTTGTCGGTGAAACTTATGTCGGTCAGGGGGTGTGTTTCACACCGCTAACTGATAAAAGTTTGACCGAGAAAAGTGCTAGTAAAAAGAAAAGGAGTACTTGTGGTACCTTAGAGACTAACAAATTTAATTGAGCATAAGCTTTTGTGAGCTACAGCTCACTTCATTGGATGCATTCAATGGAAAATACATTGGGGAGATTTATATACACAGAGAACATGAAACAATGGGTGTTACCATACATACTGTAATGAGAGTGATCACTTAAGGTGAGCTATTACCAGCAGGAGAGCAGGGGGGAAATCCTTTTGTAGTGATAATCAAGGTGGGCCATTTCCAGCAGTTGACAAGAACGTCTGAGGAACCGTAGGGGGTGGGGTGTGGGGAATAAACATGGGGAAATAGTTTTAGTGCTAGTGTAGACAGAGCCTTAGGAACTATCATACTGGATCAGACCAGCAGTCCAGTCTCCTGTCCTTTGGCCAATACCAGATGCCTCAGAGGAAGGTACAAGAAACCCTACAGTGGACTATTACTGAATAGCCATCCAGTAGGCGACAATTCCTCCAATACCCTCTCAGTTAAAGGTTCCTTCCCTAAACTGTTGTGTTGTATTGCATGTTGCTGTGCAGTGTGAAAGAGCTACCAGGATGCATACCAGAGCTCATCACAGTTCAGTGGTGGGAAGGCACTGTGATTCCTCCAGTGGGAGTTTGGCTGAATAAGGACTGAGCAAAAACTGAGGGCTGCATTCTGCAACTCACAGAGTTTGTCATAATTGCATGATTTTTAGCTATCTCAGTGTAAAATTCTAGTGGAGACAAGGCTAGATTTTAACTCAAAGTATATAGTCAAGGTAAACACCAAGTGTGGGTGTGGGTGTGTGGGTGTGTGTGTGTGGGTGTGTGTGTGTGGGTATAGGGCTGAGCTCAAACACCTACATTGAAATAAAAACTACCTCTACCTTGTCTCCAGTGGGATTTCCCATTGAGATGGCTGTCTTGAGTAAGCTACCTCCATGTAAAACACACCTGTTCTTGCAGTATAGGCATAGCCTCTGTCGTGATGAGTAGCATCTTACAGATGACTAGTTCCATTGATTTCAATGGTATTATTTATGGAGTAAGGTACTATTCAATGGATGAGGTTTTCAGAAGCATACAAGTGACTTGGAAGCACCAGTTACGGTGAAAATCAATGGGAATGATGCTTTGGAAAATCCTAGCTGACGTGACTAAGGTTAGCAGGACTGGTCCCTGAATAAGGGTGCCAGGATTTGATCCATTCCAATGAACTATGTTTGTCACACTATGGTTTTTCTGGCACAAAAATAAAAAGGCAGAATTCTTCTGTCACCCTAGCGCTGTCTACACCAGGGGTTAGATCCGCTTAATTATGTCACTCAGGGATGTGGATTTTTCTAGGCCAATGTAAGTTCCCATTGTAGACCAGGCCTAACTTCTGTGATCCTATGAAGTCAGAAGCTACATGTGTGTGGGCTGGGTCTTGCTTTCTTAGGTTTATCCTCCTCCTGTCTCATTCAGCTTTATCAGAGAAAGGGATAGGCTCTTGTAAGAATTGGCCCAGAGGTTTCAATACTCCTCAACCCCCTCCAGGCAGCAGATGTTGTGTGGGAGGGTGACACCATCCAACCCCTGACGCGCCTATTTCCTTTAATCATCAGGCATTGAGAGGGAGGGGGAAGGGTAGACTGTCTTGCAGGGGAGTATTTGCTACAGTTACTTTTGATTGAGCATTGCGCTATGTTGAATGGAGGACATTATTATTCACAAAAAGGCATCCTAGAAAGCTTCAAAGCAGGGCAGAAAAACTTCAGGTTTTAATACTAATTAGAGGAGCCTGTCTCCCAGGTGTGAAGTGTTTATCTGTGAAAAGCAGGAGATAGTGTAGCAAAGGAGAAACTAGAGAACTGAAGATCCAGTAAATGGCTGAATGGATTAGAAAAAAAAAAGAGAGAGGAAAAAACCAACAACAAAACCACAGAAGATAAAATAAGATGTTGTGCTGAATATGAAAGGTTTGCAAAACACCTCAGGGTTTATTTCCAAACTCAAAAAGCTGAAAATAATACAGTAATCTGGAGCAATAAGAAGGAAAGATTTTTTTTTAATTCGTATTATTTTGTAAGGATTTTGTTTTGTTTGTTTGTCAAGGCTACACTTGTTCTTCACGCAGACCTTGTCCCACGTCATGACAGCTAGAATTGCATGAAATGTTGGCAACAGAACCCCAAACCTCCCACAGGTTGGCATCAGTGGAATCACATAGGAGTAAAAAGCTCTCTATGGTACTTACATGGCCCCATTGCTGTAGTACCTGAGCCTCTCACAATCTTTCGTGGATTTAGGTAGGGAAATCGCTCCCATTTTACAGAGGGGGAGCTGATGCACAGAGACACTTAAGGGTATGGCCACACAAAAGCTATGAGGTGTGATTCTCAGTACAGGTAGACATACATGCGCTAGCTGCAGCAGCATGGGCTAGCCACCGACCGCAATCCCACCTGACCCCCTGAGTGCATACTTGGGTAGCTAGCCTCAGCTGCCGTCGCCACATTGATACTACCAGGTGCTAGCTTAAGCAGCGCTAGTGGGTGTGTGTCTGTATAGCTGCTAGGCATACACTAAGTGACACAGTCACACAGAAGGGAGAGATCAGAACCATAGGGGGGAAGGGAGGAACAGTTTGTCCAGGATCCCCAATTTGAAAGGGTCCCCAGAATGACTAAGGGGTGGCCAGGCCAAATTTTGAGTGAGTGACATTGCAGCCTGGAGCATGGGGTCACAACGCCACTCAGGTTTGGCACCCACCAATGAAAGTACAGGGAGTGACTCACCCTCCCGGGCTGCGCCCAAATCCCATCATCAGGCCAGGTGCGAGGTGACCCACCAGACCAGCAGCCCTAAAGTTGGAGTGGGGTCAGAGATATTGTTTCCAGTGACAGTGGGACCAGAGCTCAGGGAGGGCAGGTTTGGAAGCGGACCCCAAGCCACATGCAGGGCAGATTTCAGAGTGGTAGCTGTGTTAGTCTGTATCAGCAAAAAAAAACCAGGAGTACTTGTGGCAAATACAGTAGGAAGATATATCTTCCTACTGTATTTTCCACTGCATGCATCCGATGAAGTGGGTTTTAACCCACAAAAGCTTATGCCCAAATAAAATTGTTAGTCTCTAAGGTTCCACAAGTACTCCTCGTTTTTTTCATGCAGGGTGGAGCCACCCCATCATCTCCCTCCCCTTCTTAAATTCTTTTGTCTCCATGGTAATATTTTTTGAAGTGTGAGGAACCTCAGTTTCAGATTTTTGCCCAGGGTCACCATAAACCTCTGTGTGGCCCTGGAAAAAAAACAGGGACTTGAACCTGGATATCCCCAATCCCAGGCTAGTATCTTCTGTTTGCATTCAGAACAGAATTCCACTACTTTCTTAGATGACTAGAGAGAAATTCAATCAGAACAAAAAAGTTAAATGGGGAAATTACAAGGCAGTATTTAAAAACGAATGAAAATGTTTCAAACTCTCCTTTGCTAGGAGTCCAACAGCTGTGTAGCCCCAGGGGGTCACCGTTTTAATGACAAACCCCACAAGAAACACAGCCTGTGAACACACATCAAGACAGGAAGATCAGAGCTGTACCTCCTAGAGACGCAGAGAACAGCAGGAGATAGCCACAATACTTTTAGTTAGAAAATGGCAGCAGGGTGCAAAGATGCAGACTAACCAAAAAGAAAAAAAATAGAAATAATCAACTAAATAAAAATTAGCATTTACCGTAAAAAGATGCATAACAAAAATGCCTAAAGAATGTGATAGAAGTTAACACTAACATAATTATATAATCCGTGATAAGCTCTCACCTCTCCTGCTACTTTATTTAATTTCTCCATTGGCAGATAGGACAGGAAGGGACCTCCTGAGTCACTGAGTCTAGTTCCCTGCTATCACAGGCAACCCTGTCATGTAATCCCATTCATAAATTTATCAAGCTCTATTTTAAAAGTAGTTAGGTTGTTGGCCCCTGCTACTCCTACTGGAATTATCTCCTTAAAAAGGACATAGCAGAAATAGAAAGTATTTGGAGCCAGGCAATGAAAATGACTTGATGCCTGGAAGGATTTTTGGATAAGGAGAGATTGAAAAGATTAGGATATAGTTCAGACAGAAGATGAATAACAGGTGATATATTAATTAATGACAAGAAGTACTTTAAAAAATACAGCATATTATTAACCTGTGGAACTCGCTGTCACAGATATCAAGAGCTTAGCACAATTCCAAAAAGGAGTAGTGATTTCTACAGATAGTGAGAACATCCACAGTTACATTAGGTAAAATAAAACATTTATAAGAAATATCAGCCCTCATGGTTCAGGGCATAAATCCAACCCTAAGTGCCAGAGGTTATTAAGAAACTTCCCCTGTGGGCATATTAATGGATAATTGTCCATTATGGATGTTTTATATCTTCCTCTGATGCTGGCCACTGTTGGAGATGGGACATGACATTAGATGGTCCATTGGTTTGATCCAATACAGAGATTACCACAGCCTTTTTAAGAATACGGCAATCTGCTGTTCCTTGTGTCTTTGACTGCACCACTGACCTTGCTGTCTTAATAAAACACGGCAGCTTCCCACTTCTTTATTCATATTTACATTGAGTCTAATCTACTCTTTCATGCATTTCACAGTAATAGTTATAGTGATTTTGCCATGTTTTACTTTGGATCAAGACACAGGAAGCTGAATGACTCGCTTAAGCCCCTGCAGTGAGTCAATTGCCGCTGTTCTGAGAAATCTTCCTGTATCTTTGCAATCTCTTTGTGTTCTTTCACTTCTCCTCCCAAGGACATGCAAACAGTGTGGCGGTGCATGGTACTCCCTGGTGTGCCCTCTGCAGCTGAAGTGATGGGGCAGGGAGCAGAGGTGTCATAAATATAAAGGGAAGGGTAACCACCTTTCTGTATACAGTGCTATAAAATCCCTCCTGGCCAGAGGCAAAACCCTTTCACCTGTAAAGGGTTAAGAACCTAAGATAACCTCACTAGCACCTGACCAAAATGACCAATGAGGAGACAAGATACTTTCAAATCTGGATGGGGGGGAACAAAGGGTTCATCTGTCTGTGTGATGCTTTTGCCGGGAACAGATCAGGAAGGCAGCCTCAGAACTTCTGTTAAGTTAGTAAGTTATCTAGCTAGAACTGTGTTAGATTTCCTTTTGTTTAATGACTGGTAAAATAAGCTGTGCTGGATGGAATGTATATTCCTGTTTTTGTGTCTTTTTGTAACTTACGGTTTTGCCTAGAGGGAGTCTCTATGTTTTGAATCTGATTACCCTGTAAGGTATTTACCATCCTGATTTTACAGAGGTGATTCTTTTACCTTTTCTTTAATTAAAATTCTTCTTTTAAGAACCTGATTGACTTTTCATTCTTCTTAAGATCCAAAGGTTTGGGTCTGTGTTCACCTGTACAATTTCGTGAGGATTCTTATCAAGCCTTCCCCAGGAAAGGGGGTGTAGGGCTTGGGGGGATATTTTGGGGGGAAGATGTCTCCAAGTGGGATCTTTCCCTGTTCTTTCTTTAACACGCTTGGTGGTGGCAGCACACGGTTCAAGGACAAGGCAAAGTTTGTACCTTGGGGAAGTTTTTAACCTAAGCTGGTAAGAATAAGCTTAGGGGGTCTTGCATGCAGGTCCCCACATCTGTACCCTAGAGTTCAGAGTGGGGAAGGAACCTTGACAAGAGGCAATAAATAAAATAGGTAATTCTTCTCTGAAGAGAAAGAAGGGGTAAGTATGGCAGGAGACTTCTGTGAGATGGGGAAGAAAAAAAAAATAAAATGGTGCTCTCAGCCTAGCTAATTCTGTTACTTCCTCTTATGACCTGATTCAGCAGTCCCACAATGAGAGTACTTGCTTCAGTAGGTGCTACTCAACGTGGAGAATGGTTGCATATGCACAACTGGCCCTTGTGGATCCCTTTATGTGGCTGGCTGGTGTAGCACACCCACTTCGCTTGATTCTGCTCTGACAACAGTAACTTTTGATTTAGAATAAGGTGAGAGCAGGATCAGATCAACGGACTCTCCCACGGGTTTCTTGCTTTCTATCTGCTTACATGGTATCCACCAACATAGTATCTGAGCACCTCACAAACATTAGCAAATTATTATTATTTGTCTTACCATAGCGCCTAAGAGTCCCTGTCATGGACCATGACCCGGCATGTATCCTCACTACCCCCTCTGAGGCAGATCTCTGTCATTGGCCCCATCTTACAGAGCGGGAAATCAAGATATAAAGAGGTGAACTGACCTCACAGAGCCTGAGCCAGAGGTGGAAATTGAACCCAGATCACCAGTGCAGTGCTTTATCTGCAAGTCCATTCTGCTACTGATATATCAATGCAGGTGATAAGACTTTCTATCTGGATATTAGGATATTCTGGATACATTTCCTCTTTGGTCCTTTTCATCTCCATTTTTTCTTCTCGCCTGCCACAGCTTCTCTGTGGTCCTACTGTGATCTCTACGGTGGAATTTCCATTACTTACACACAATCTTCTTGAACCATAAAACCCCTCTTGCACTCTGCCACTGAACTATCCTCTTTTTTTGCTGCTTTTTTGTGATCGTTATTTTTCTGGGGTGTCAATCCCTTCTGAGACCGTCTTAAAGTGAACATTCATTTGTGGAATTGGCCCTACATTAGGAGTCAATGTGGAATTGGCCCTACATTAGGAGTCAACATGGGCCTGAGCTGGAGTTTGGATCCCACTCTGGGCTTTCCCAAATACTGGGGTGTTAGGCACTGGAAGAGCATAGGCCAAAGGCCACAATCAGTAACAGACTGTATGCTAACTCTGTAGATTCCAAGGCCTGGCCTATGCTAGGAACATAGGTTGGTATAATTACGTTGCTCAAAGATGTGAAAAATCCACACCCCTGAGTAACACAGTTAAACTGACCTAACCCCCCAGTGTAGACAGCACTAGGTTGATGGGAGAATTCTCCCATCAATCTAGGTATGACCTCCTGGGGAGGTGGATTACCTACACCGATCTTCACTGAAGCACTACAGCGGTGCAGCTGCACCACTGCAGCATTTTAAGTATAGAAAAGCCATGATTCTCTAACTCTTCCCTGGCGGCTGTTCCTAGTGAGAGCTGTACGTGTATCCAGGGATCATACAGTCAGCACGCTATTCTTTCCATCACCCTTTTCAAGGCCCCTGTGGTGTACTTAGAAGCAGGTAAAGAATTCACAATGAACAATGTATTTGGCGAGTTTAGCATTTTTTTTCCTGTTTGCAAGTTGTCTGTGCCCAGATCGTAACTCTTGCATATTTCTTTCCTATTGAAAACCAGCTGACTAATGCTTGGTGCATACATAGATCAGACTGTGGATCACGTGCAGACTCTTTGCTGTAAGTATTCTTTTGAGTAGTCAATATTCAAGCTGCATGACTGGTCACTGAAGTGACACAGTCTTGTTCCTGTTCCCTTACTAGATGACTGAGCTTTAAGTACTTCTGCCAGAAATGAGGTTAGTTGTGTGATTAAATGGGTTTCACCTGTAGGCTGGAAATTTGCTTTCCATGAACTTTTGTACAAGGAAGACTTGCTTGTCTGAATGCTCTGAAAAAGCAAATAAAAGGGAGTATGAAAATGGCCAGAGTGAAATTATATTTTGAAATCATCAAAATGCTTGTGGGTAATCTCTCTTGCTAGCCTCCTGGGTCTAGTCATGATGAACCTCCTTTACAATATGCAAAGCGTTTATCTGAACAGTTCCTACCAGTATAGAGTAGTGACCTGCAGTACCAAGTTGCGGAAGCCCTTTTTATGGCAAATTTTAAAACAAAGCAAACAAAACCCTCGTAGTACAATAGCAACAAATAGTCCTGGATGGTCAAGGAGATGGATTGAATGCGATGAAATAAATCTTTTCTATCTCTAGACTCTGAGTCTCACAATATCATGTCAGTATAGTAACTGGAAATCCCGTCATCATGGCTACGGAAGCATTGCCACCAACCCAAACCCCATACACTTTCAGTGTCATGAAAGTGAGACTATGTTCATCTCAGTATAGCTGGGAGAACTTTGCATGTTACCTCTGAACGGAAGGAACAAACAGGGATGACTCATCAAAGGCAGCATATATACTGGGTTATGTGAATTTCACCCAAGACACTCTCCCAAGTGGGTCAGAATAAATTATTGATGGAAAATACTTTGGTCTACTGCACGGAAATTATAGTCATGGGTGCTCTAAGTCAAGATACCTCAGGCTAGATAAACAGAAGGCGAGTGGCTTTATGTTTAGCCCCAAATCAGCCTTTTAACTGATCTAATAGAAAAAGACCAGAGTTATGATTCAGACCTCCAGCAGGACATACAAGATTGTTCAAATTGAGGCAGCTCTAATGAAAGGAGTGTGATTTTAAAATGATGCACGATGGAAATTCCTTGTAGACTTGGTGCCATGCATTAAAATTAGTCATTGCAGTAAGGCTGGGTGGAACACAGTAGTAGTAGAGTTGCTGTGACGGATACATAGAATGCATTAGCATAAGAGCAATTACAATGGACCAGTAGAAAATATCAGAAAGTATCAGGATGAACTGGGTGAAACACACTAGAATTTGAGTCACCATGTGTCGTGGAAGGCACAAGGTCCTGAGCATTGCTCATCCTAATATAGTCATTTTCAAAATGATGAACTATTAGATTGGCTATCATGTTATCTACTGATAGTATGGAATATAGTCTAGTGCCTAGCCCAGAGGATTCCTAGGTTCTATTCCTGGCTCATTTTGAAATCTTGGGCAATTCGCTTCCCCTCTTGATATTTGTTTTGCCATTATGATAATGACACTATGCTTGCTCTCTTTTTATAAAGCACCAAGGGCCCAATCCTCCAAAGACTTACATGCATGTCTAACTTTCTATATCATGAGTTGTCCTATTGCCTTCAATGAGCCTACTCACAGTGTGTAAAGTTCAGCACATGCGTAACCCTTGCAGGATTGGGGCCTTAAAGCACTGTGGATGAAAGGTACTTAAATGAGTGTTGGTGGGCCCATGAGTCAACACAATGTAAGTATGGTCCCATCAACTAGTCAGGCTAGTGCAATTTTTATTTTTGCTATTTGTTGGGGGTTTTAATATGAAGGGGTTACGTGTGCTTTTAGAAGCTTAATAGACCTGCCGGATAAGAAATGTAGGTGTGCCACTGAATGGCTGTATCTGTGCCCAGAAATCACTCACCTAGGTCCACAGGAGACTGAGCAGAGACTAGAAAACTCATTCCTTTCTGATGGATTCGAGACTGGGCCCCAGAGATGAATGCTTCATTTCACAACTTTATCCATGGATCTACAATATGTTCCTGAGCTAGTTAAAATTAAACTTAGCTATCAAAATGCTAAACTTGATAGCTCATTTATCTTTCTGTCTCACAACTCTACATTACAATACAGCAGTGATTGATCTTGCATCTTCAAGGTACTATATGGTATAAAAACTAAGAGAAGATTAATTAAAAGCCGTCGCGTCCAGACAGGTTTTTAAATAAGTTTTAGATTTAGACAATATATCAGCTGAAGCAGAAAGATCCCAAGACCAAGAGCCTGAAACTCCAAGTGTGTTTCTCTTCTTTCTGCTTTGGGACAATGAATAGCTCCACTCATGGTGGACTACCTCAAAGATTAATTTGGCCAAGCACATTGGTGCGGTGCAGCAGAATGCTGTCTCTTATTTGTAGTGTTGAGAGTGATGTCCTTCAGGACTTTCACCAGGGTTAAGATGTCATCAGAGCATCTGAGTGCAGAGTTATGGGAGGCAGTATTAAGGTAATTTTTTCAGTCAATCTTTAGGCAACAGTAACACAGCAACTCACATGGACTGCACTTAGGTCACATGCAGACATTCTCAGATAATTAATCTATTAGTTACCTGACTGAACTAAAATATCATTTCGCCCCGCCCCCCCAACCTCCAGCCCGAGGCACAACATCTACACTGCTATTTTTAATGCCATAGCGTGAGGTGTCAACCCAGGCTCTGAGACTCTCTGGTGCAGGCTGCCACTTGCTGGGTCGACATATCCTAAATGGCCTAAATTGGGCCCACATTTAGCTGCAGTTGCACCACTGGGCTTGCAGTTACCTGAGTCTAGAATTTGCAAGTGAGCAAAATGGAAGATGGTGTTTGAAAACAGGGGCCAGTGTATGAGAATCCTATCAGTTTCTGTAGAATTTCTGGCGAGAAAAGTCCACGACATAGTCAGTTCTCATGAGATTTCTGGAAAAGTTTTGCATACTCAAATGGATTGAATAAGTGGAAGATAAAGCCTCTGGGCCAGGTTCTCCGAAGTGCTCAGCATGCACAATTGTAGCTTGGCCTCTTTGTTCAGGTGCCTAAATGGGAGCTGAGCCAGGGGCGGCAGAAGCTTCTTGTGCCCGAACCGTGGCCCCATTCCCCTGAGCTGCCCTTTCCCCCCGAGCCCTTGTGCTGCCCCTTCTCTCCGAGGTCCTGCTTCCACACCACCTCTTCCCCCTCAAGACTCCTCATCCCCTCCCTCCCCCCCCTGCATTCTGGCACCCCTGAGCTGAGCTCTTTTCAAAGTCTGGCCACTTATTTTGGTGCCTAAACGGGAGCTGTGGGACGATGAGCACTTTTGAAAATCTAGCCCCTGGACATTTGGGTGCTAATTTAAGGCAGCAGTTCTCAACCACGGGCCCAGAGCCCCCGGGGGGGCGGCAAGCAGGTTTCAGGGGGTCCGCCGAACAGGGCCGGAGTTAGACTCAGTAGGGCCCAGGGCAGAAAGCCTAAGCTGTGGTGCTGAAGCCTGGGGCCCCGCTCCCGCCACCCTGGGCTGAAGCTGAAGCCTGAGCAACTTAGATTCGTGGGGCCCCCCAGGCAGTTGCCGTGCTTGCTACCCCCTAGCGCCGGCCCTGGCTTTTCTATGCAGAAAAGAAGTTGTTGTGGCATAGGTGGGCTGTGGAGTTTTTATAGGAGGTTGTGGGGGCCTCAGAAGGACAAAGGTTGACAACTCCTGGTCTAAGGCAAACTGGACTAAACCTTCTTTGGCTTATCCATCCCCAGTCAGAGACGAGCATCTAGTGACAGGGAAGTGGAACAGATGCAGTTGTTAGGGATCAGGCCATAGGCGCTTAGGCGCCAACTTTCCCCAGTGCCAGTGGGTGCTCGCGCCCCCCCCCCCCGTCCCCACCCCAACTCTACCCCTTCCCCAAAGTCCCCGCCCCAACTCCGCCACTTCCCTGCCCCTGTTGGACCCCTCCCCAAAACCCCACCCTGGCCCTGCCTCTTCCCCGAGCATGCCGTGTTCCCCCTCCTCCCCACGCTTGCCGGGTGAAACAGCTGTTTCGCAGCAGCAAGCGGTGGGAGGGAGGGGGGGAAGTGAGACGTGGTGCGCTCAGGGGAGGAGGTGGAGGCAAAGGTGAGGTGGGCGGGGGAGGGGGGGTGGTGCAAAGCACCCACCAATTTTTCCCTGTGGGTGCTCCAGTCCCGGAGCACCCATGAAGTTGTCACCTCAGCATAGGCTGTCTGACCCAATGGTCAGAGCAGATCAGGGAACAGAGCTGAGGGTAGCTCCACGTCAGCTGCTGATTTCCAGAGCCAGGGGTCATGCTAGAGACAGAGTCAGGGACTGAACATGAGGATTAGAGCCAGGGTCAGATACTAAATGCCAGAGCCTAGAGTCAATCCTGAGTAAGATGTCAGCTCCAGGACTGGCAACTGATGGTCAGAAGCGAGACATAAGGGCAGGCACCAGAGGAGAGGCAAGGATCAGGCATGGAGTAGGAGCCTGGTGAGAACCAGGAGCAAAGCCAGGGTGAGCTAGGAGAAGAGCAGGAATCAGGAACAGGGTTGGGTGCAGGCACAAGCAGGGTCCAGTGCAGCAACAGGAAATCACTTAGTTGCTCAGACAACATCCTGTACTTCTGTCTTAAATAGCATGGCTGAACTAACTGGTGGGGCTGGGTGATCCTCCAGCCAGACCTCCCATGCATAGGCGGTGAGTTATATAAGCCTGTGGTGCCTGTGCTCCACCAGTATTCAGGAACGTGGGCCCAGCTCCACCAATGTGTGGGTTTATATTTTCAGAGCAGTCCCATCCATAGGGTGGACTGGGGCAACCGCCCCGGGCCCCGTGCTTTGAGAGCCCCTGTTCTTCAGGGGGATGCAGGGTCCAGGGCAGCCTGGAGGTTTAGTGGGGGGCCTGGCGCCAGCAACAGCCCGGCCCCAGCCCGCCCCTCTCCGCCCCTTCCCCAGCCCCATTCCACCCCTTCCCCCAAGCCCCTGCCCCGCCCTGCCTCTTTCCAGCTTCCGCCCCCTTGCCCGAGCGAGGCCGGAAGCTGGCAAGGCAGGCTGGGTCACTCGCTGCTGCCAGCCCCAGGCCCCCCGCTAACCCCTCCCAGGCCACCCAAGCCCCATGTCCCCCTGAAGCATGGGGGCCCCTCAAAGCACAGGGCCTAGGGCAGCTCCCTCGATCCGTCCTATGGAGGGGAAGGCTCTGCTTGGACTTGTTCTGGGCACCACCAAAAATTATACAAAGCTGGTGCCCACGGGGTGGTGCCGTGGCTGAGGCTGTACTCCTGCTAGCTCCTCGGCCCACCAGCTTTCAGCAGCCATTGGGTGGGGCCAGGATGTGATGGCTGTCTGGGAACTCGCAGGCCTGGGGTTGAGATACTGGGGCAGACGAGGGTTGAATCACCTCAGTCACTTATTAGACTATTTTAGAGCTAACGGAACAGTGCAGGAGTGATCGTCACACATGCTTGACAGGAGAAGGGAGAAGGAGGAAGAAGTCAGCTCAGCTGGAAAAAGACAAGATGGTGGTTGGTGGAGCTGTTACATTATCAGGAGCAGGGGTGGCAGGTTTGTAGAAATTTTGGTGCTGCCCAGAGCCCGCCCCTGCCCAAACTCCGTCCCCCCCCCCCCCCCGCCTGCCTAAGGCTCTGGAAGGGAGTTTGGGTGGGGGGAGGAGGTCTGGGGTGCAGGCCCTGGGCTGGGGATTAGGGTGCAGGGTGCAGACTCTGGGAGGGGGTCTGGGCTGCAGGCTCTGGGATGGAGTATGGGTGCTGGGTGTAGGCTCCGGGCTGGGGCAGGGGGTGGGGGTGCAGGAGGGGATGAGGGGTGCAGGCTCTGGGATGGAGTTTGGGTGCAGGCTCTGGGCTGAGGGTGTAGGAGGGGGTGAGGGGTGCAGGCTCTGGGAGGGAATTTGGGGGCAGGAGGGGGTGTAGAGTTGAGAGCTCTGGGGCTGAGGATGAGAGGTTTAGGGTGTGGGAAGGGGGCTCAGGGCTGGGGCAGAGGATTAGAGTGCGGGGGGATGAGGGCTCTGGCTGGGGTTGAGGGGCTTGGGGCATTGGAGAGGCTCAGGGCTAGGGCGGAAGGGCAGGGTAAGGGCAGCCTGCCCTGCCATTAGTCAATGGGGGGCACTAGGACCCTTCGGCAGCAGTTGATGCCGGGAACCGGCAGAACAGAGTCAGCATGAGCTGCAAGCTCTGGGGGACATTAGGGGGAGGTGCGGGGAGGCAGCAAGCGGGGCCGGGGGAGAGACCCGGCCACAAATATTGGTGGAGCTGGGCCCCCGGGCCCTGAATATTGCTGGAGCCCGGGCACCTCGAGTGTATATAACTCGCCGCCTCTGATCAGGAGCGTACCTAACAACACACATTTAATCCTCCTGACAGCTGAAGTAAAGTATTTATATCTGACACAGCTGCCATGAGGACATTAAAAAACTCCCAGTTTAGTGTGTACTGTGATGTCATGGCAAAAGGCCTTGATATCATGAGTCTGAGTTGGGGATTTCAGTACTGAGGTGACAAAGTGGTGTTGTAGCTCTGTCTGTCCCAGGATATTAGAAAGACAAGGTGGGTGAGGTGACATCTTTTATTGGACCAGCTTCAGTTGGTGAGAGAGACAGGCTTTTGAGCTTACACGAGAAATACAAGGTGATAATAATACTCCATTTTACAGGGACTCAGCAAAAGTCTCTTTTGGGCCCAATCCCCTCAGCTACCCTGGTATAACTCAAGGTAGAATTGGACTCTTTATCTCCCATTTACAGGACTCTATAAATTAGTTAGTTTTTGAGAAAATCTGTTTTCACTTCAATTAATTTCAATAAATGAGACAATTTCCGAGCTGTTTGGTCTACTCCCTGACAAGGTAATTAACTCTTTATATTAAATCACAGACTCACTTTCATTTCGCACTAATTCCGCACCCGTATTCTTGTCTTTAAAGGTTATCTGTCCAAGATGTGTCAGCCATCAGGATCTGGTGTTTTTTCTGCATTGTAAATGGGATGCTTCTTACACATGGTGTTCAAAACTAATTTGAATTTAAATCATGTAACAAAAGGATGTCTCCCTTCACCTTTTCAGCACTTGATTGTGTGGGTGTGAATGAATCCCAAATTCATTTCCCTTCACTGAGCTGACTACTCCAGGCTAGGCAAAATCCTGCTGATAGAAAGAGGGCAATCAAATAGCTACTAGTTAGGGATGGACAAACTTGTCTCGCCTAATGTCTAATGTTTGTCTTGCAAACATCAGATATAAGTAAATTTAATTCAGATGTTTCCAGATTTGTGCTTTCCTTAGGAAAGACTGGGAAAAGGAGCAAAGACGATTGTAAAAACAGGGAAGATCTCCCCTGAACAAGTAGGGTGAAAATGCAGCAGAGAGTGAGGCAGACTGAAAAACAGAGAGTGAATATGAAAGAAAGGGCAGAAAGGGGGAGAAGGAAAACAGTAATGGAAATAGAGATACAGCTTCGGCAGTGTCCCATGGCCGCCAAGTTTTTTCAGGGAGGGCAGGAAGGTTTGAGCCCAAGCCGTTAGCAATGTATTTTATTTTTTTAAAAGGGCGGCACTCATCTTTTCAGGAAAAAGACCACATAGGCCAAAATTTTTAAACTGGGTTACCTAAAGTTAAGCACCTAAATCCATATTTAAGTACCTAAATAAGGGAGGCCTGATTCTGCAAAAGTGCTGAGCACCCAGCAGCTCCCGTTGGCCTCCAGTGAGAGCTGCTGGGTGCTCAGCACCTTTTGAAAATTCAGATGTTTATTTAGGTGGCTAAGTGCAGATGAAGGAGCCTAATCTTAGACACCCTGCCTCAACTAATCTGGGCACTGAGTTTTAATTCGGAGACATGCATCAGCTCATGATGATCTCAAAAACCGGGTGAGATTAGCAAAACCTAGAACTCTACAAAGCAAGGCCACTCCACCCTGTTTTTAATCTATCCCTCTCCTTCATTTTTCTCTCTCCCTGTGCTCCCTCTCCTTGACTTTCCTCATTATCTTCCCTCCCGTCCATTCTGTTCTCCTTCTCCCACTCTACCTTCCCATCCCCCTCTCCTCCTGTGCTTCCTTCTGAATAGGAACTGCTTTGCTATTGTTTACAGGAGTGAGCAGGATTGATTTAAAAGCTGTGGGCAAATCACGACTTCCAGGGACTTGCAGTTTGTTTTGGTTTCACCTACTCTGTTGGTGTGAAGCCTCTGAGGCCTTCCCTCTCCTCCCATCCCCAGATTCGGATGTATCTGCCTCTCTTCCTCTTTAATCCTTCCACTTTCAGTTCCACAATAGGTCAGACAGTCCTCTGCAGCAGAAGGATTAGGTGTAGTTCCATCAGTCATCCAGAGAGGCCCACTAGAAAATAACAGAAGGGGTATCCCAAAGAGGGTGCCTTTAATAGCTATGCAAATTACTAAATTATGCACAACCGTGGAGCCAAACAACCCCAAGATATATAAGGGATGGTGGCTCCTTTATTCCTCTAAAGAGCCCTTTCCATCAAGGGGAATATTTACTACTAGATTCTAGCTCTGATGGACCATCAAGAGAGGCAAGTCCCAACAGTGAGGAGGCACTTAGGGCTTTGAGCTCTGTCTTTTTAGATCAATCAGAGCTAGCACAGGTAAGCCTACCTGAGCTGGAAATTACATCTCCAGCTACAGTGTAGCCATACCCATAATGTGAAAGTGCTGGAATAATAAGAGAAAGTTTCAACTGCAAACAGGAAGTAGCAGCAACCTTGGGGTGACTCTTCAGTGCATGAGAGAAGGACATGGTACATCAGAGGAGGACATGGTACATTGGAGGCCAGGGCAAGTTAGCTTTCCACTGCATTTTGTCCCACCATTGTTGGGGTGCTGGGAGCCAGTTCCTTAATAGGCATTTGTGAGGGACTTCTACAAAGACTTTTTGAGAGTCTAAATATGTTCTTCTTTATCCATTATGGCTGGTGCACTCAAAGAATTGTTGTAGATTGGAGAGAGGCAATTTTCCTTTACCAAAGGTATGTTGCTTTGTCCCTCTCATATCATGGTTCTTTTGGTGTGCTATAATTCTATAATTAGTTATCTTTTCAAGCAGTTTTCCCAGCTGCAAGTAAAGCTAGCTGGTCTGTAATTCCCAGGAGCACTTCCTAGCATATTTGTATGGGCCCAGGATTATTGGGCAATTTTAGAAAAAGCATCTGAATCATTGGGTGCCTGTTTCATGCAAATCTGCCCATAGGCTTGTTTTTTGCTAATCATGCCTAACACATATTTCCACTGACTGAGATGGCTGACTGGCAACTATGCATGGGAATCTGCCACATTCCCCATCACCAAGTGAATTGCAATTGGCTCCTCCTGTGTCCCTGCAAGTGCAGATTGTTTCATTTTGAAGGTGCTTTTCAAATGCAGTGGGGATAACGCACTGCCCTTTCCTGGCTGGTATCCACAACTTTTGTTTTCTATTTGCATTCAACATGCTTTATGTAGAAATGATTCACATCCATTTATTGCTGACTAACCTGAATCTTTCAGTCTTTGATTCTTAGGCCAGTGGTATCAGAGGCTGATGTTATCCTTCCAGTGATGGACAGGCTGAGTTTACTGGATGTAACAGCAGCTTTGGCTGCCACTGGCTATGAGGTATTATCTGCCAGCTTATCTGTGGAATCTTACCCACATGTCACTCATCTGGCATGCTGTGTGGGCTGGTGAAGAGGCATAGTGTGGAAGGAGAAAGAGCTGGGTTCCATTCCCCCTTCTGTCACTGACCTTGGACAAGTCACTCCACTTGTCCGTGCCCTTTCTACAGCCTGCACAATGGTGTGAATGAGAGCTCATCCCCTTTGTAACGTGCTTTGCAATTTATAGGTGAAAGTGCTAAATGTGAACATATGTATACATGTATAAGGCACTAATTACGCTATTATGTCATCCAGTTGTTCCCATCAGTGCATTCCTTCCTTCCTTCCTCTCTGAGAACTCACAGGGATTAGTGCTAGGGGATTGTTCTACCTCCCCATGTTTTCTTCCATGTGGCATTCTCTAGGTTCCATCTTCTCACCCCTTTTGTTCAGTGAATATGTAAAGCTGCTGCTGGAGAAGATGGTGAGATGTTTGTGGAAGCAGCGTTATCAATAGGCTAATGAGACCAAACTCTTGCCTCCACTGAGCACAGATCACATTCTCATTGCCCTCCCTGTGTCATACAGAGATAAGCAGCAGCTAATTGGCTGTGACACAATCCATTTAAGATGGAGGTGATGAGGGTTGGCAGAAAGAAATATTCAGAGACCCGGAAAAAGACCATGGCTGCATCATCTATGGAGGTTAACTACCTGATTTCCCCCAGGACAATTCACAGCCTTATGGTCCTATTGGATCTATCACCAGCTAGCACTGGTAACTTATGATACCTTAGTTGGCCGTTCAGCTAGTCCTGTTTTCATGCACTGAAGATTCACTCCAAGATTGCTGGAAACTTCCTTTTTGCAGTTGAAATTTTCTCTTATTATTCCAGCACTTTCACATTATGGGTATGTCTACACTGTAGCTGGAGATGTAAATTCCAGCTCAGATAGGTCTACCTAGGCTAGCTCTGACCGAGCATGCCAAAAAGAGAGGTGTACCCACAGTAGTGAGAGTGGCAGGATGGGCTGGCCACCCTGAATACGATCCTCTCTGAAAATGTAGGTACGTACTCGGGGCGGCTAGCCCTCCTGCTGCTTGTGATGCTGTGGCTACGCTGCTATGTTTAGTGCAGTAGCTCCATCAGAGATAGCATGGGTATGTCTAACCAGCTGGAAATACCACCACCAGTTAGGGTTGCCAACTTTCTAATTGCAGAAAACTGAACACTCTTGCCCTGCCCCTTCTCCAAGGCCCTGCCCACTCCATCCCCCCTCCCTCTGTCACTCACTCTCCCCCACCTTCACTCACTTGCTCATTTTCACTGGGCTGGGGCAGGGGGTGGAGGTGTGGGAGGGGGTGAGGGCTCCATCTGGGGGTGTGGACTCTGGGGTGGGGCCAGGAATGAGGAGGTTAGGGTGCAGGAGGGGGCTGGTGGGTGGTTGGGGGCTCTGGGCTGAGGCAGGAGGTCAGAGTGGGTATGGGCTCTGGGGTGGGGCCAGCAGTGAGGGGTTCAGGAGGGGGCTCTGGGCTGTGGCAGGGGGTGGGGTGCGGGCTCTGGGCAGGAGTGTGGGTGAGCGAAGGGGCTAAGGGCTGCGGCAGGGGGTTGGGAGGGGGGTTGAGTGTGGTCTGTGGGTGGTGCTGAGCTCAGGCGGCTCCCAGGAAGCAACATGTCCCTCCAGCTCCTGGGTGGAGTGGCCGCCAGGTGGCTCCACGAGCTGCCCCCACCTCCAGGTACCACCCCTGTAGCTCCTGGCCAATGGGAGCTGCGGAGCAGGTGCTCAGGCTGGTGCTTGCGGGGAGGGGCAGCATGTTTAGCCTCCCTGGCCACTTCCTGGGAGCCACGTGGAGCTGAGCAGGGAGCCTGCCAGCCTTGCTGCGCTGCCAACTGGACTTTTAATGGCCTGGTCAGCGGTGCTGAGTGGAGCTGCCTGGGTCCCTTTTCAACCGGGTGTTCTGGTCAAAACCCAGACACCTGGCATTTCTACCCCCAGTTCTGCTGTAGACAGACTCTCCGTCCTGACTGGCTGCAGGAAGCCAAGTGGGTTGAAGAAAAGGAAAAATGAGAATAAAATAAGCTGAACTAGATTTCTCCAGCTCTTTAAAACAGCTTCAGACATGGGATCAGTTTGAGATTTGGGCAAAGCTTTCAGTTTTATTTCCTCTGAACAATTCACCCTGTCTCCTAACTCTACCCTGGGTTTCCACCCTTACTGACAAATCTGAAAACATGCTATTTGTCTCAGTTAGAAATGGGCCTGAGCTGCAAAATTTGGAATTGGATCTGAACTTCTTCAAAGCCCAGGAGAGTTCAGATCTGAGGTTTTAGTTTGGGCCAATTTCTAGCTTCAGTAGACATTCCAGCTTCACCTTCTGATCAGGGGCACATAGCGTGTATCATCAAGGAAGGAGACTAAACCACAGACCAAAAAAAAAAAAAAAAGTGGGTGTAGCTAAGGCCCCAAAACTCTTGGTGAAGAAGATCTTTGCATAAGCTCAGAAACGTGTCTCTCTCACCAATAGAAGTTGGTCCAATAAGAGATATTACCTCATCTATCTTGTCTGTCTAATGTCAATGCAATACCAATGTAGCTTCAACAAAATAGCATACAATAAAGATGCTAGTTGGTAACCACTGCATTGATGGGGAAACTGGAGTGAGTAGCGCCCTAAACCATTTCACAGTTCCCCTTTTCCTGGGTTTTCATTTTGCTCAGGGATCAGTATATCTACCTCTTGGATTCTGAAGAGGCAGCTTTATGTTTTGTTTTTCTTTCCCTGCCTAGAAAAAAAAAAAAAAAAAAAAGCCTGTGTGAAGAAACCAGAGATGGCAGCATGTGAGAACGGCTGCAGGAAAAGCCACAGTCACAGGAAATTACCTTAATAGAGTGAAAATTAAGAAACGACCAACAATACAGCCTGTCTCCAGGATACAGGAGGTATTTTCACGCCTTGCCAATTATTCTGTTTGCATCAGTTTTGGGTTATTTTGAAACATTTTGGTTTTTTAGGAGTTGAGGCACTAAAGAGAAACAGGAACAGGATAAAAGCTTAAGAAAATATTTAATTTTTGTTTTAATGGGGGAATAATTAATCTTATCCTTCTGCAAGCAGGAAGGGAAGCAGCCAGCATTTATTCAGTCTCTCATGTTGCTTTATGCCTGTAGAAAGGTTGGGAATGCTAATGCAGTTGTTTTGGCTGTGAAAGAAGAGTGGGTAAAATGAATTAGAGGGGATGTGTAAATTCCCCCCTTTTATGGTATGCACTCATCACTACAGTGGCCCCTAACATCAGGGTACGATGTAGGGATCTTCCTCTGCTGGTCATTGGCCTCTGTGCACAACTCAGCCTTCTGGCTGAGAGCCATCTAAATCCGGTCCTTTTTGGGCAACAAAAGCTCAAACTAATGTCCAAAGGCCTCTCAACCCACTCTGCCTTTCTTCTGGGCTCTGTCTTCAAACTCCTTAGCTACTCCAGAGTCTTCTCCCTAGCTCCAGCCTTGAGCACTTGCCCCTCAGATTTGCCCCACAGACTCTTTCCAAGCTGTCTGTTCTCCTACAGACTTTAGCCCCTTCTCAGGAGTCTCTCTGGTTACTCCCTTCAGACTGAATTTGCCTTTGAGGCCCAGGTGTGCTATTAGGTTATCACCTTGGCAAGGCTGAATCCCCACTTTGAGTACAGAAGGTGGGGGCCCACAAGGATTTAAACAAAAAAACAAACACACCACACTTACTACTCCAGGCTTGTATTAACTCCCAAGGTTACAGCTTTTCTCTGACCTTGGCTTGGTAAATGCTGCCACCACCCAAAAAAAAAAAACAAAACAAAAAACAAAAAAAACACACACCCACCCACCCACCCCTCTTGGACCCAGGAAGGAGCACTTAGGAATTCCTTCCTGTGGAGTACCCTGAAGCCCTTTCACCCTCCTGAGGAAGAGCTGAGAAAGAAAACAAAAGAAATTAGCTGTTGCTACCAGCTAATCAAACAATGTGCACAAACCTGTTAGAACACCAAAAATCAGTCCTGTTCTTTAAAGGTAAATTTTATTAAAATCAAAAGAAAATACATCTAGAACTTAGGTTTTTGTGAGATTTTAACAGAACAATTCCAAAAATTAAGCACCCAAAATAGCTTTCTTGGGGGTTGGAGGTTAGCTTAAAGGTTACAAGCAAACAAAAGCATCTGGGGTTAGCACAGAGGAGTTCACAAGCCTAAAAAAAAACCCCAGAAATAAACCTAATTGTGTCTTCCTAAACATTCCTAATTTACTTACATATTTGTGTTGTTAAAAGCATTCTAGATATGATCTGCTGGCTTTCATATCTGGTTCAAACTTTACACAGCATTTCTGCTGCCCCTCTCTTCAGCCCAGAGAGAACAGACAAAGGGAAAGCTTCTTTCCCAATTTTAAAAAGTTCTAGCTTCCCATTGGCTCTTTTGGTCAGGTGCCTACTTTTTTTCCCTCTTTACCTGGGGGACTTTAACCCTTTACAGGTAAAGCAAGTAGAGAATAGCTACTAAGAGGGATTTTGAAGCAACTGGCTGGCTGTCCTTCCATCAAAGGGAGCTACCCCACACTCACACTCCCAACTTCATTTATCACACACCTGATGCCTCTTTGTCCCACCACTGAAGGCTGCATCTGAGAAGCAACTAGTTAATTATGACCCAGGTGCAACAGATGTAATTAAGTAGCTCTGAAACCTTTCTTCCCTCTGATGGGTTTCACCCCATCACACTCCCATTGTTTGCTCAGTGGCAAACAAACTTATGCTGCCTAGCAAGCACACCCTAAACTTCAGGAGGTAATGGAACTGGCCATTAACTCAGGGCATGGCTACACTTGCAGATGTAGAGTGCTGCGAGTTAAACCTGTTAAACCAGCCCTCAGAGACCGCAGCAGGGAAAGCATTGCAGTCTGTCCACACTGACAGCTGTAAGCACACTGGTGTGGCCACATTTGCAGCACTTGCAATGGCATTAGGAGTGGTGCATTATGGGCAGCTATCCCACAGAGCACCTCTTCCCATTCTGGTGCTGTGGCTTGTGGGAAGGGGGCAGGGAGTGCGGGGCATTCTGGGTCCTGTCCCAACACCCCATGATGCATCGGTTTGCATCCCAGCAATCCCTCTGCTTCCATCCACATTTGGCGCCATCTTTCAACAGTTTGTACTGCGTGCTCTGTCTTCCCTTTCAGTCTGCGGGAATGGAGCCTAAAGTGCTGAGGAATATGCTGATGGGTCGCGCCAGCACGTCACGAATTGCAGTCGAGTTACTCCTTAAGCTACGAACTGACAGTGAGGAGTCTAACGATGTTGACTCGCATAACGCATATGACACGAGATTGCTTGTGGCATTCATGGACATGCTCGCCACTGTGGAACGCTGCTTTTGGGCTCGGGGAACAAGCACTGAGTGGTGGGATCACATAGTCATGCAAGTCTGGGATGACGAGCAGTGGCTGCAGAACTTTCGGAGGAGAAAAGCCACTTTAGTGGGACTGTATGAGGAGCTCGCCCCCACCCTGCGGCCCAAGGACATGAGATTGAGAGCTGCCCTGCTGGTGGAGAAGCGGGTGGCTATTGCCATCTGGAAGCCGGCAACTCCAGACAGCTATCGATCGGTTGCGAACCAGTTTGGAGTGGGGAAGTCGACTGTTAGAATCGTGTTGATGTAAGTTTGTGGGACCATTATTGCATCCTGCTCAGAAGAACCATGACTTTGGGTAACGTGCATGACGTGGCTGGCTTTGCACAAATGGGTTTCCTTAACTGTGGAGGGGTGATAGATGGGATGCATATTCCAATTCTGGCACCAGCCCACCTAGCCTCAGAGTAAGTTAATCAGAAGGGTTATTTCTCTATGGTTCTCCAGGCACTTGTGGATCACTGTGGGCGTTTCATTGACATTAACGCAGACTGGCCTGGAAAGGTGCATGACACATGCATCTTTTGGAACACTGCCCTGTTCAGGAAGCTGCAAGCCAGGACTTTCTTTCCAGACCAGAAGATCACCGTAGGGGAAGTCGAAATGCCCATTGTGATCCTTGGAGACCCTGCTTACTCTTTAATGCTATAGCTAATGCAATAAAGAAGGTTTTCAAAGCCAAAAAGTTTATTGAAATCAACTGCTTGGGAAACAAAGGGCATGATGCATGTGTGCTGTGTGGGACGAGGGAAGGGGGTGGGGTGGGGAGGGGACTGGGACAAATCACAGATTTGCATATGTCCTGTTATCATACTCAGCCTTCCTGTCTGGAGTGCTGTGCAATGAGTGCTGCACTTCAGGCTGGCTAAAATGCATGGTGATGGTGGTTCAGTGCAGTGGGTAAGGGTCGTAGTTTGCAAGACTGGGTGGTGAAGCTACAGGTGCTGGAAAATCTCTCGCTGCTGAGGGTGACCTGGGAAGCAAGGGAGGGTCTTCTACTACAATGCAGCTTCCGCCCTGGCCCATATGCAGCTCGCCTGTGCGCAGCAATGGTCCCCCTGCCCCTCACGGCACAGTGGTGCAGACAAGCTAGCCTTACGGGACAAGGACCACAGTGGCTCTCCTGAGAAACCTGCGCAAGTGGATTGCCCAGCTTCTGCATGAGACCTTTAAAGAGATCACTGAGACTGATTACTGCGATGTGAGAGAGCACATCAACGCCCTAGTCTGCATCTAGGCATGCATGCAGCTCTAACCCTCCTCGCCCCAAGAGCCTGCACCAAATAACTTCCTTCCCAAAATAAAAGCCACTTACCAGGAACCTCCTCTGGTGTTTGTCCTTCCCCAAGCATTGGCCACTATGACTGGCTACCTTCCTCCTGGCAGGAAAATGGCTCCTGGCTGCATGCATCTAGGGATGCCAGGGTGCCTTCCTCCTCCTCAGCACCCTCGCTCCTGCTTTGCTCCTCCTCCTGCCTTGTTGAACTGGGCTCTGAAGTGTCCATGGCAGTCTTTGGAGTGGAGGTGGGGTTGCCCCCAAGTGTCGCGTCCAGCTCTTTGTAGAAATAGCAGGTCATGGGGCAGCACTGGAGTGGTGGTTTGCCTTGCGGTAGACATTCCGCAGCTCCTTCACTTTAACCCTGCACTGCAGTGCATCCCGGTCATGGCCCCTTTCCATCATGTCCCTTGATATCTGCCCAAAGGTATCGTAATTCCTACAGCTGGAGTGCAGCTAGGATTGAACAACTTCCTCCCCCCCAAACACTGATGAGGTCCAGCACCTCGCCATTGCTCCATACTGGGGATGGCCTGGCATGTGGAGGCATGGTCACCTGGAAAGAGTCGCTGAGAGCACTCCACGCCTGGCTGAGCAAACAGGAAAGGGATTTTCAAAATTCCCAGAGAATTTAAAGGGCGGGTCTGACGGTTGGTCACCTGAGGGCAGGTTAGTAGAGTTCAAAGTGATGACCAGAGTGGCTAGAACAGGCATTGTGGGACACTTCTGGAGGCTGATCAGAGCACATTAACAGATAGGGCGTCCACACTGGCGCTGTGGTGCTCCAGCTGGGGCGCAGCAAGTGTTATGCTTCTGGTGGAGGTGGAGTACCAGGAGCGCTCCAGCTGCGGAGTTTGGGCACTCAGCATGCCTTGCCAGTGTGGACATGTTATGAGTTAGGGTGTCTGGGGCTGCTTTAACGCACTCTAACTCGCAAGTGTAGCCAAGCCCTCAGAGAAGCTACTTGGATGAGGTTCACTTTCCACAGAACAGTTTGAGGACAGTCAATGCAAGTTTCCTGACCACTGCCCCTAACTCTGGCCTCCACTAGGCATGAGAAGGGAGTTCAGCGTCCATGTTCTGCTCAGCCCTTGGTCTCTAATCTGAGACTGCTAACAAGTAAGCTAATTAGTACTAATCAGTGATTTTTGTGATCTGTTTCCTTGAGGAACTGGTCTGAGACCCACCAAGTAGATATCAGATAGCGACCAATTTCTTGCCACACTTACAATCTATGTACCTGAGGTTAGAATTGAACCTGTGCTTAGAGGTACCAGGCTCCCTCACCAGAAACAATCTCCTTGCCCACCGAGTTACAATGGGTCTGATTCAGTGCCCAGTGAAATAAAGGGAAAGGGTCTCACTGACTTCAGTGGCTGTTGAATCAGGCCCCTGGAGAAAATGTCCTAGGCAACCCCTCATATTTTTGATCAAGGGAATCTAGAGTAAATGCAGCAGCAACCTAAATGCAGCAGTGGGTCCTTAGCCATTCAGCCCACCCTGTGTATTTTAAAATCCTGCTCCAAATGCCTCTATTTGCACCACAGCAGCCAGAGCATTTGGAGAGCTGCTTCTGTTGGTGCATGTGTTGCTCCTCAAGCCTACATGTTTGACAGGCAGAAAGTTGCATTTGTGAATGCATTCGTTCACTGTTCCCTTATTATGGGGAAAGAATAACCTCACCCAAAGGAGGAAGAGCAATTTTAGCAATGGCGGGGGGAGGGGAAGAGGGGAGTAACCTCATCCATACAGGAAAGACTACCATTAAAAACAAAAGGAAAGAGTAACCTCAGAGACACATGAGTGCGTCTTCTGGTGTTAGTCAGATCTTCAGCCTCCCTACCACTAAAGAGCTCTTGTCATTAGCCCTGACCAATTCTCCTCCGCCTGCCCACTCCAGAGGCAGAGTATTGTCTGGTGTTATAACAGAGAGGTCAGGCTGGAGCCTCCATTGCCCTGTATAACAGCCTCATGGTTAAAGATCATGACTCCCTTGAGTGGTGGATCCCTCTAATTGCAGAGCTATCTCCCACTATAGAGGCCTGCCCTTTTAGCTAAGTTTGAGCTTTCAGTGGTGAAGGTTACAGGTTCAATACCCCCTGCTGAGTGTCTGTAAGTTTGTTATGTCTGTGAACACTTTTACATAAGGAGCAACTTAGAGTGGCAAGGTTTTATACCCACTTTGCAAAGTGTAAATGACTACATATGGCTCTGGGGAATCAGGTCCCTAGTCCTTGGTGTTACGCTGCCCCAGTGGATTTTATATTTTACAATTCCAGGGTCTCTCTCTTTTTTGGGAGCAGTTTAACCTATCTCCCCCATTGCACACTAGAGTCCATGTTTCCATACTGCTGATTCTAAACTGTGCTCTCCAGTGGAATAACTTTGGAGTCCTATCTCATCCACTTGCCCCCCCCCCCCCCTTTTTTTTTCCTGGATGTGGACATCATTTTCCAGATGCTATAGGAGCATCTTGGTTCTCTTTGCTGAGCTGCATGCCACAGAAACCTGCTGTACCTTCCTTGCACTAGAATATGATTTTATTTTCCTACAGTATAGGGCTAGATATTCATTTATACCAGGCATAAATGTAATCACTCTTAAAGGCTTCCTGGTTTCCAGGATCTTGGAAGTTTCAAAGAAATCCATACTGATTAGTGCCCACTTGAGCTTTCCTAAAGGTTAGCCCTCCAGCTCAACACAGGTTTCCAGTGCAGCCTCACCCTGTGGATTTCACCTTGCACTGCTCTTGGTACAGGACCCAAGGTGGGGAGAAAGATAGCTTTACAACACCTTTCAAGCTCCACAATTCTGGGGCCAGTCATGATAGGCACAGGCCTTGATGTAAACTAGAGCAGTTTCAGGGCTGCTCTAACTTACACCTGGTTGCCTGTGGTCCCAGGAGGTGGTTATGGCTTATATCTATTGCAGAGAGGTTCTCTGCTTTCTTTGCTCTGGTCATTCCCCCTTGCCCCAGTCAGATGTAAGCACTTTGTAAAACGTGGGATGGTTCTCTGGGACAGGCTTTTTTGAGTTGTTCCATAGGCAGGGTCAGGAATTTTAATGGGAGCTCCCAGGATTACACATCTACTGTACGGTACAAAAGTTGTGCAAGGCTGCAGGCATCCTGATGTAAACCAGGCACTCACCCCCAAGAGCTGGGAGTGTGTGTTTGTGCATGTGTCTCTGCGAGCTGTCACTGGGCACAGAGCCACCATCCCATTCAAGGATGGGAAAATGTCAGCAGAGTTGCCTCATGCAGTCAAAGAGCAAACCCACGTCAGGAAAATTTGCCATAACCAATAGTGGCCAATGCCCTCCTTGAGTCATTTGATTACTCTTCCCTGACAAGGGTAGATACGTCACTGGTGCATCACTTGGCACATCCTGTCATTCACTCCCTTATCCTAGGGGATTTACTTGCTTGTGTTATTCCCTTGTTTGAAGCTGGAGAAGAGAATATCACAGTCATTCCCAGCTAGAGGAGGAAGGAGTGTGGTAGCCCATTCTGAGCCTTTTGGTTTGATTTCATATTTATGAAACAGCTTGAATGTCAGCTTGAGTGAAAAATGACAGCCTCTCCAGCTTCTCATATTAATGCCCGTGGCTGCCATCAGTTTCTTTAGAAAGGCAGATTGTGTTTTTTTCCTCTCACTCTCCAAAGGCAACAGGGAAAGATGAATCGGACTGATAGATGAGACTGCAAATGCTGAGAAACTGATCTGCTGACAGGGAAGGGAGAGAGAGATGGGGAACAGCCTATAATGATCATGACTTGATTATATTTATAATGTACAAGCAGAATAGAGTCCAGACAAGAAATACATATACTTAGTGCTTTAATAGGACCAATTTCAAAAAGCTGAAAACAATTATGAGCCAAATCAAGTGGGAGGAATAATTAAATCAGAAGAATGTGAATGATTATTGGGGAACATTTAAGAACCTCACTAGATGCCCAAAAAGCCACAATCAAGGAAGAAATCCATACTGGTTAAAGTAATGACCTGGTTTAGAGGCAAAGTGAAAGTTGAAAAAAGTATATAACAAATAGAAGAAAGGGGAAGTTGATATTAATGAATATAAATCAGAAGTTAGGAACTGTAGAAAATTGATAAGGGAAGCAAAGGGACATAAGGGACCTCTATGGCCACCAGAGATCAGGACAATAAGTATGAGTTGTTGAAATATGTAAGGAACAAAAAGAATCCTGACAATGGTGTTGGTCCATTACTAGATGGAAATGAAAAAGAATTATCAATAATGCAGAAAAAAGGCAAAAGTATTCAAATATTTCTATTCCGTATTTAGAGGGAAAACAGATGATAGTCTAATCATATGGTGATAACACTCTTTCTACTCCACTAGTATCTCAGGTTCATGTTAAAAGAGAAGCTACTAAAGTTAAACATTTTTAAAATCAGCAAGTCCAAATATCTTGCTTCCAAGAGTTTTAAAAGATGGCTGAGAAGCTCGCTGGACTGTTAATGCTGATTTTCAATAAGTCTTTGAGCACTGGGAAAATTCCAGAAGACTGGTAGAAAGCTAATGTGCTTCTTAAGAAAAAAAGAAATAGTAAACAAGATGATTCAAGTAATTATAGGTCTGTCAACCTGACATCAATCCTGGGTGAGATAATGAGCGATTGATACAGGACTCAAAGAATTAAAGGAGGGTAATATAATCAATGCAAATCAACATGGGTTTACGGCAAGTAGATAAACTGTCAAACTAACTTGATATCTTTTTTTGAGGAGATTACAAATTTGGTTGATAAAGGTAACTGTGCTGATGTGATATACACAGACATCTGTAAGGCATTTGACTTGGTAATGCACATTTGATTAAAAAAACTAGGATATAAAATTCACATGGCACACATTAAATGGATTAAAATGGATGGGTCTCACAATGTAATTGTAGATGGGGAATTCTCATTGAACAGGGTTTATTTCCAGTGGAGTTCCACAGGGAGTGGTTCTTGGCTCTGTGCTGTTTAATACTTTTTGAATGACCTAGAAGAAAACATGAAATCACCACTTATAAAGTTGAGCAGATGACCCAAAAATTTGGGAAATGATAACAATGAAGAGGACAAGCCACTGATTCAGAGTGATCTGGATTCCTTGGTAAACTGGGCACAAGCAAACAATGTGTTTTAATAGGGCTAGATGTAAATGTACACATCTAGGAACAAAGACTGTAGCCATACTTACAGGATGAGGGACTTTATGCTAGGAAGCAGGGATTCTGGAAAAGATTTGGGGGTCATGGTGGATAATCAGTTAAACAGGAGCTCCCAGTGTGATGCTGCAACCAAAAGAGCTAATGCAAATCTGGGATGCATAAACATGGCAATCTCGAGTAGGAGTAGAAAGGTTATTTTACCTTCTCTGTATTTGCACTGGTGCAACAACTGCTAGAATACTGTGTCCAGTTTTGGTGTCCACAATTCAAGAAAGATGTAGATAAATTGGAGAGGGCTCAGAGAAGAGTCACAAGAATGATTACAGGATTAGAAAACATGCCTTTATAGTGGTAGACTCAAAGAATTATCTATTTAGCCTAACACAGGGAAGATTAAGAGGTGACTTGATTACAGTCTATAAGTATCTATATAGGGAACAAATTTAATAGGCTCTTCAGTCTAGTAGCAAAAGGTATAACAAGATCCAATGGCTGGAAATTGAAGCTAGAAAAATTTAGACTGGAAACAAGGCATCCATTTTTAAACAGGGAGGGTAAATAACCACTGGAACAATTTACAAAGGGTCATAGTGGATTCTCCATCACTGACAAATTTTATATCAGGATTGGATTTTTTTTTTTTAAATAAAAGATCAGCTGTAGGAATTATTTTGGGGAAGTTCTATGGCCTGAGTTAGACAGGAGGTCAGACAAGATGATCACACTGGTCCCGTCTGGCCTTGGAATCTATGATGTGACAGACAGATTTGGGGGAACCACCTTTACTAATATATAAGAGAGAGAGACTTATTCTGACAGAAGAGACATGATGTGAAAAAAAAAAACTATTCACTATAAAACATTTAAAAGTGTTATAAACTATTGATTATTATGCATGACACAATACACAGACAGGAATAAATACAGATAAATCCACTCTATGCAAACATTGCACCTGAATCACTAAGGCATCACCATCACCAAGTTCACCCAAAATTTTATTAAACATACCTGCTCAACCGAAAGGTGTCCAGAGTACAAGTCAGTTTATAAAAGGGATAGTTAATCTGCAGCTGAGCCATGATCAGCACACAAAACAGCCACAGCACAGCATACCTTTCCATCACTGTCATTCTCTACTTATAGGATTTCAAAACAGCCAGTAACAAATTGGTCAGGCAGGAAACAGACTGTGTGCCACTACTATGTCATTCCCAGAATAAACAGGGGCCTGGAGTAAACCAGTCCCAAGCTGCTGAAAAGCTTTTTTTTTTTTTTGTGGAAAAAGAGAAAGGAATCAAACAGGGGTAGTGAAGGAAAAAATTTTTTAAAAAAAGGTATCTGAGGTTAGTCAGAAGGGGGACTGCATGGATACCTTGGGGAGGAGGCCAAGCACAAAGTGAGCAGTCGGTACGATGTCATGCTAGATCTGCCACTGTAGGTCACCCAAGCACTTGAGAGGGAGCTTGTGCAGCACTCTCCAGGCCAGGGATACAGAGTCACCCAGGGACAAATGCATCCTGCAGGAGGTGTAAGGGCGATCAGAGAGGGTGGTAGGATGCTGCACCTTGACACAACAGAGCTGCTGTTTGCTCCTAGCAGGAAAAGGAATGTGTCTGCCTAGAGCTAGCCAAGACTCAGAATTCTGAGTTTGTGGGAAATGTCAATTTTGAAATTTGGTTTTTATACCAATTTGGCCTTAGGGCTAATGCAGATCCCAGCAATCTACATGTGGACTGTCTCCTGCTGGCCCCATTGTCCCAGCCTGCTCCCCTTGATTCTGGGGCCCCATATGCTTAGCAGGGTACCCTGAGTCAGCAATGCAGGGGCAAGACCCCCTCAGATGACCTGGCTCCCAGACAAGAACTACTCTGTACTCTTTGTAGTGGTAAGCTCTGTATAATTTGTCCCATCTATGTGGTGGGTCAGATCACATTTAAAGCTTGCTCATGGTTATTTAAAACTCATAAACCTGATATTGTGTAATTTTAAACTCAGTTTTCAATACACCACCATCCCCATTTCTCTAGAAAGACCATGTGCTTTCCCTAGTTGAGGTTTTAAATCTGAAATGGGAGGTGATGGTGGTTTATTTCTGTGCTAGCGGAGCTTTTTTAAAAACATTGGAAAAAATGCTTCCTTGGAGGAAAACACCATTCCCTAACCATGTGATCAGGCAGCTCAGAAACACAAATGTTTTGGGGTTTTTTATTTCAGATTTCCTCTGCCTGTCCCCACCAGAGCCTTTCACTGACATGTAGCTACACACCTCAGTGCAGATGCAGCTTCCTTTTCACTGTGGCATGTCGTGACATACCCTACATGCTGCTGCCAGTAGTGCTTAGTGTAGACATACCATAAAATGCTCCCAAAATAGAAGGTCACACACTTTACACTGGCATAAATGACTGCACAAGGTGCAGGGCAATGGAGAACTGGACCCCTTTGTTTGAAGGCAGATCCCTTTAAACTCACTTAAACACCATTACACATATTTAGGGCACTGGAATTCAGACCACAGGGGGCGTGAACTGCAGTGTGCACCCAAGTTCTGTGCTGTAACTCCCATGCATGGATGCTACTAGTATGAACTAAAAGTTACCTAGTTTGTGTTAGTCCTCTTCAAACAGGACAAGGTTAAGTTAATGCAAACTGGGTACTTGTTCATGCTAGCAGCATCCACATGGGAGAGAGACAACATAACACTGTGGTACATGCTGCAATTCCCACCCCTGTAGTCCAGGCTATGGGGGTCAGACAACTAAGCATTAAGACTCCTGTGGACCTACTCACACTCCCTCTCTTGCTGGGGAAAGCCTCACTGCCCCAATGATGGGTTTCAAACCCTTACACCAGCCCTACACCAACTGGAATAGTCCTCTGCTCAGGGGGTATCCTCCAAGGGCCCTGCCACACCCTTTGTGCTGCCAGAGTGGTGTAAACCGCAAGCTTTGCATATCAGGGAATTGGGCCTATTGACTGTACAGCAGGCAGAAACCTGGAGGCTCAGTGCCACTTTGTGCATCTAGTGCAGCATCGAAACATTATTCCTAGAAATGAGCCTAAGCTACAAAGTTCATATCTGGATCCAGATTTCAAATCCCAGCCCCAAAGATGAGGGGACTGGATCCAAAGGGTTGATTCTGACCCATCTTATGGCCCTGCTATATGCACAACACTTTCATCCTTCCTGAGAAAGCAAACAGCAAAGGCTGCTGCAATCATGGGGGGGAAGGAGGGAGGGGGAAATCATAAAATCTGTAAAGCCCTAAAAGAGAGCTTTTTTATTAGAACTCCAGTGTGGCTATATGAATGGAATATTCCATTCTGATTGTAGGAAGAGGTGGTGTTGGAAGTGAAATTCCATTGGTAATTAGAATGTTCCATTCTGATTGAATGGGGGGGTGGGCAGAAGCAAACATTCAATAAATATTTCCCTTGTCCCCGCCTCCACATGGCCAGTTTTGCTGGCAGTCAGGATTTACGTATGGAGTTGTAGCTGGGAATCAGTGAGGGAGTCAATGCAGGACTGTGCTGCCTCCAGATGGAGCTTTTACTCTAGCTTGAGTCACTATAGCTCCATAACAACTGCTTGCTGAGCTCAGCAAAGGGCCTGGGAAAGTACAATGTGAAATTACCTCAATGCTTGAGCACCTATGAGCCCTAAACAAACCTGAGCCTAATGCTGAATCCCTGTACCTCAAATGCTAAATAAATATCTGACAGGAGTTTTTATTAACCCTACCAAGTTAGGACATGTCCAGGGACTTCTGAATTGGGCTCCATGGGCTGTTCAGGCTTCCACTTTGGACTCCACTTACCGGACTTAATTAAGCTAGGTTTATAGCTAGGAAGGAAGGGGGAAAAAAAAATCCTTTCCCCCTTCCATGCCCACCACCATTCTAACAATGTTTGACAACATTGTAAATATTGTTCTGCACTTTTGGGAGGCCCAGAGGGACATAAGGAGATCCCCAGGTGGATTTCTTCCCATTTTTTTGGCATATTGCTCAGCTTTCTATAAAAAAGTGTGTTGCAAGGCTTTGCGGCTCTGGGGGTGAGATGGCATTGGCAATACAATGCAAGGGGGCGGAGAGAGTTTTGAGGAGGGAGAGAGCAGCACTTTCTGGGTGAAATGATTCTGCAGCTGCAGAAGGTCCCATATGCTGCTGCTGAAATCCCCTTGGCACCAAGGAGCCAGGGTATGAGAAGAGATGTCCCACAGCCCCCTTTGTTTCTGTGGCAGCTCTCTCCAGGAGGCCATGCCTACGCCGGGAGAACAAGTCATTTATTAAAATGTGTTAGCTGGTGTGTTTTTAAACACCACTTCGCACCAAGCATAGATCAGGTTTAAAAGTGTGAGGGAGTCATGGTGAACTCTAGGCTCCATGACCAGTGAATTTATTTTCATAGGTGTTAAACACATGTCTACTCAAGTGTTTGAAAATAAGTTAGTTAAAACATTGGCTAATGCATTTTCAAATACATTCTGTTCTCCTCATCTGGACAGGTCCTGTGGGAACATGGGGATGGAGATGCAGTCAGACTGGGGAAGTGGCAAAGGAGAACCCAGTGGGTTTGTGCCCTGTATAAAAGGGCCACTAACTGTAAACCCCATGTAAGGGGGCACCACAGGTCACCACTACTGACCCGGGGCTGTTGAACTATGATGTATACAGTCTCTCAAGCCTCTGATGTACTGCCACAGGGCTCAGGGGAGAATTCCATCTTCCAACCCCTGCATTGGTCCCTTGCCCAAAGCAATGGGGTGGGGAGGTGTAACTATAAGCTACTTACTCAGAGAGTAATATTTCCATACACAAACAGTCATTACAGTGAGAGCAAACTATTTGCTGTTTAATTTTGAATGGTTAGTATTCATCAACTGCTTATGAAAATACTTGACCTGTAATGATGACAAATACACTGGTTAATAAAGATGGAAGAGGAGATCCTCTTTGTGAATGTGAAATCAGAAGAGTAAAGAAAATTACATTTAAAAGACTTCATTATGCCATTAAATATGTGAAATGACTTTTTCTACTCTGTTTTAATTTTGGCATATTTCTTTTTTAAATATCCCTGACACTTTTACGAGATGGGGATATAGAGCGGCATCAGCTGCTATAACAAGAAGAATTCTGACTTACTGTATCCATCACCCGGATAGAAATTTCCATTTCTTTTATCATTAAGAAAAAAAACAATATTTCTGCCCATTACTATAATTTTTATTTTCCATATATCTACAGAGAGTGAGATCTGTATAGTGGTTCAAAGGCATCATATAGGACCAAACTCTGAAGCCTGTTGTATCTAGTCCTTGCATGAATGTGCCAGGAGTACATCAGAGTGTAATTATGTGGGCCAGCATCTTGGCCATCACACTGGGGATTGAATTGGAGACCTCCAAAGCTAAAAACATTAAAGTCTCTGCTGCTTGGGCTAAAGAGGCAGGCTCTTTAGTAGACTCTCAACCTCTGAGGGTTATGGACAAAAGGGGCATACCTGGAAGGGAGTTGTACGCTTTCCCTAGACAGAGGATGCTTGTCCTAAGCTCCTGAGGCTCACAGCAGTTTGAATCCCAGACAAGCCCCAATTTAGGTGATGGCCACCATCTTGGCTGATATTGCAGGTTGAATCAGGGACCTTCAGAGAAAAAACATGAATTTCTTCAACTTGGACTAAAGAGACAGGCTCTGAAGCTGGTGCTGTCAGACTCGTAACCTCCATGGCTCAGGCACAGTGGAGGGACATGGAACACACCCACTTTACAAGGCTCATAGAGCCACTCCAAAGGGGAGGAGGAGGAGGCAGGGCCATGCCATGCTTCCCACTTTGCACTGATAAGCACCACTGATCAGCTATAGAGGAGAGCCCATTAAAGAGTGGCACAGCATCTGTGCTCCCACTGGAAATTCCAGGAGGGCCTATGTATCCCTAGGTTACAATGCCTTCCTACTATTGAGGTATGGGGTCTTTCATCCCATCCAACACAAGGCTGTGACTATAAGGTCCATCCTGCCCACAGTCTTTATTTACTGAAGTGGAACTTTCACTGAAACCAAAGGCACAAATCCTGGGTGTTCTTACTTGCATATTACTCAGACATAATTCTCACTGATGTCTGTATGAGTTTTGCCTGATTAAGGGCTATGTAAAAATTGAGCCATGAGGCTCAGGATTTGGCTTGTTCAGAATATTCATTGATTTTTTAAAAACCTATTTATTTTCCCTCTCATGTTAGTGTTAATTTACACAATTAATGCTAGCTTTTGGCAAGAGGCAGCAGCCACTCTTTCTTAACATGCACCTTTAGTTCCACAACCCTTCAGAACAAAACCTGATCTCTTCTGCTTAGGTGCTTGTAGTGTGCTCATTATGGTGTTTGAGCCCCACACACCTCTTCAGCACACCTAAGGCATGTTTCATATCTAGGTCTCCAGATATTACAGAGTTCTATTCTGTTCTCCTTTGATATCACTATAAGCCACATATAACTGTGTGCCTGTCACTTGCTGAGGAAGGAGTCACCTGTCTGGTAAGCCAGGCTATTTTCAAGGGGACAGATTTTCCAAATACCTCACAATCGGTTTTTGAAGAATTTTGGACTCACACCTCTGGTGCCTAAATGGAAGCTGAGCTCTGTTGAAAATCTGTCCCCATTTGTGGGTGCTGCTGATTTCTTTTGAAAATTCTAGCTTATGTGAATCCAGCGAGCCCCCAGGATTTTTTACACTGGCTGTAATGAGCTATGAATTAGTCCTTAGAGCACAGAACTTGTAAGCAAGGGGCTGCAGGCAGGGTCTTGAGCCAAATGTATGTTTAGAGTATTTCCTTATGAAGGTGTGATAAAGGCATGTTATGGTATCACCTCAACCCTTTGTGCCAGCCCCTTTTAGAGTATGTCTACACTGCAGCAGGGAGCAAGCCTCCCAGTCTGGGGAGACAGACCGACAGTAGTGTGGCTCAAGGTAGTGTTCTGTTTTTATCAGCATGGATGTTGCAGCACTGGTGGAGGCTTGGACTAGCCACCAGAGCTCAGACCCATCCTACCAGAACTAAGCCTCCACTGGTGCTGCAAGATCACATGGATATCTTCAGTGCACTAGTAACACAGGACTGTCTACCTGGGCTGGGAGGTTCACTTGCAGGTGCAGTGTAGACATTCCCTTAAATACCAGACAGAAGGGTTGTATTGTGTTCACAGGCCTATTTTCTGACCACAGTAACTTATTCTTTAATGCAGAGTTGTTGAGGTTATTTTGGCTTGTTTATTTTGTTTTTTTACAATGAATCACTGGCCAAATTCTGCTCTCGCTTACACCAGTGTAAATCTCGAGTAACTAATAAAAGTCTCCACTCATAGAAAGCCACCATTTGATTGTCATTGTAAATCTGGAATAACTCCACTGAGGTCAAGGGTGTTATTCTAGATTGACACCTGAGTGACTAAGAGTGACTTTGGCCCTTATACTTTAGTCCCTATATTTAAGAACTTCAGATCCTCCAAGTTATGAACACTGCTGACACTTTCTAGTAATAGAAGTGAGCTTGTGTCCCTCCCTTACTATGTAGCATGTGCTGGCCTTTCACTAGCCCCCAATGGCTAATGCTAGCCCTAAAGATGGCCTGTAAATTTCAACAAGCTTTAGGAACCCTTAACAAATCAGCATGGCCCTGAAGCCTCCTCCTTACAAAGCAGACAAACATGGACCTAGAACATATACCCGTCCATCTGTCCTGTTCATTGCTGATTGTCTCAGCACTAGCTCAAGGGCCAGCATACATTGCTTCAGCCATGTGAACCTGCCCCTTTCCGCAAAGTGTCTCTATATTTTGTGAGGGAAAGATAGTCCTACATCTTAAGGAGCACTCAACTGGAAGAGAGCAGAAAATCCTTGTGGAGAGCTCAAAGACTCTAATGCAGTGTTTGCACTATTTGTAAAAATATACCAAGCGCACTGCTGGGATAAGAACAGGTGAGGAAATTGTACAGTAATACACTCTCCTGATGTTACCCAATAATGCCAGCTTTAAAGGTTAATGTAATTTAACTCACTCAGCTCTTACTCTGAAATATATCAAGGATTCTACTATAACCAGATAACAGGTACAGAATGCTTTATGATAAACACGGACAATAAAATAGAAAGGAACTTTACAATGTTATGCTTGCATGAATAGTAGGATAAACCCCCTGTGTATGTGTGTGAGAGAGAGAGGAAGAATCCTTGGCTTTTATTCTATCAGATAGATGTATAAAACTATCTTGGTGTTACTCAGTGCAGATACCATGGAAATATATTGACATATTTTGCATATTTCTATGCAAGTTCACACCATATTCATGCTGCCAGAAACAAGCTGCACTGTGCAAACTACAGATGAGATATGGTGATTTTCATCAGCTTATACCAGCCAAATCTGACCAGAATGAAACGGTGTAGCAAAAAGCACACCCCTGACCCTAGGGCTTTCCCCAGATACAGTTTTCAAGTCCCACTGCTAACCATGCAGGTATCAAAGCTCTTCAAAAAAGGTCACAAGACCATTTTCCAATGGAAAGGGTTCGGCAAGGTAGTAGAAGAGTCACTGCCTGTCCTTATATAAGGCATATAAAATACATACACAGACTTTATGGGGTATGATGGGCTTAATAAATATTGATAAAATACTTGGAGATCTTTACATTAAATGCACTCAGAAGTTGAAATGGAGGATTTGAGTGTACATGGTGGCAGTATTTTATTATTAATAAAGTCATAAGCACATAAGAATGGCCATACTGGGTCAAAGGTCTATCTAGCCCAGTATCAGGTCTTCCAACAGGATCTAGTGCCAGATACTTCAGAGGGAATGAACAGAACAGGGAAATTATCGAGTGATCCTTCGCTGATCATTCAGTCCTCCTTTCTGGCAGTCAGAGGTTTAGAGACACCCAGAACATGGGGTCATGTCCCAGACCATCCTGGCCAATAGCCATTGGTGGACCTGTCCTCCATGAACTTATCTAATCCTTCTTTGAACCCAGTTATTCTTTTGGCCTTCACAACATCCCCGGCAATGAATTCCACAGGTTGTGCATTATGTGAAGTACTTCCCTATGTTTGTTTTAGGCCTACTGCCTGTTGATTTCATTGGGTGATGCCTGGTTCTTGCGTTATCTGAAGGGGTAAATAACACTTCCCGATTCACTTTCTCCACACCAGTCATGATTTTATCATCTCTCTGTCATATCTCCCCTTAGTCTTCTCTTTTCCAAGCTGAACAGTCCCAGTCTTTAATTTCTTCTCATATGGAAGTTCTTCCAAACCCCTGATCATTTTTGTTGCCCTTCTCTGCACTTTTTCCAATTGTAATGCATCTTTTTTGAGATGGGGCAACCAGAACTAAATGCAGCATTCTAGGCGTAGGTGTATTATGGATTTACATAGTGGCATTATCATATTTGCGGTCTTCTTTTCTATCCCTTTCTTAATGGTTCCTAACATTGTTAGCTTTGTTGACTACTGCTGCTGCACATTGAGCAGATGTTTTCAGAGAACTATCCCACAGTGACTCCAAGATCTTTCTTGTGTAGCAACAGCTGATTTAGACACCATCCTTTTGTATTAATATAGTTGGGATTATGTTTTCCAATGAACATTACTTTGCATTTATCAACATTTAATTTCATCTGCCATTTTGTTGCCCAGTCACCCAGTTTAGGGAGATCCCTTTGAAACACTTCACAGTCAGCTTTGGACATAACTATCTTGAGTAATTTTGTACCTTCTGCAGATTTTGCCACCTCACTTTTCCAACATATTCATAAATGATCTGAACAGGTCCCAGTACAGATCCTTGGGGTCCCCAGTGTTTACCTCTCTCCATTGTGAGAACTGACCATTTATTCCTACCTTTTGTTTCCTATCTCAACCAGTTACTGATCCATGAGAGGATCTTCCCTCTTATCCCATGACAGCTTACTTTGCTTAAGATCCTTTGGTATGGTACCTTGTCAAAGTCTTTCTGAAAGTCCAAGTACACTATATCTACTGTATCATCTTTGTCTACATGCTTGTTGACTCCCTCAAAAAATTCCAGTCAATTAGTGAGGCATGATTTCCCTTTCTAAAAGCTGTGTTGACTCTTCTCCAACAAATCATGTTCAATTATATGCATAATTCTGTTCATTATTATAGTTTCAACCAATTTGCCTGGTACTGAAGTGAGGCTTGCTGGCCTGTAATTGCTAGGATTGCCTCTGACGCATTTTTTAAAAATTGGCATTACATTAGCTATCCTCCAGTCATCTGGTAGAGTGCCTGATTTAAGTGATCGGTCACATACCACACTTAGTAGTTCTGCAATTTCATATTTGAGTTTCTTCAGAACTCTGGGGTAAATACCATCTGGTCCTGGTGACTTTCTGTTAAGTCAATCAATTAGTTCCAAAACCTCCTGTACTGACACCTCAATCTGGGACAGTTCCTCAGATTTGTCATCTAAAAAAATGGGTCTGGTGTGGTCCTTTAAAAATTTTCTGCCTGTCTTGCTATCCCTCTTCTCTCTAAGTCTCTCCCTCCTTTCCTTGCAATCTGTTCCTTTTCACCTTCCTCTTTTCTCTTGCCCCATCACTCTCCCCTTCCTCTTTTAATGTCAATTCTTCTTTCCCCCTCTTGTGTACCTGATTACTGGGAGCACCTTACATCAAAGTACATAAGCATGAGATTTACAGAACTCGTCTGCACTGTGTGCATATCCACACAGCATCAATTTAACTTCTTGTGACCTGCCCCAGCATGCACTGGTCTAATACAAATCTGCAACGGATTCTCTGGAAATAGGTTCTTCCTTGCTTGTGCCAAAAGTCAGGATCAGGCATCTGGAGGGAATGCTTCAAGCCATAACAATACTTCCTTTAATCACTCCTCTTAGAATCAGGCCCCCAATTAGGTGAAGAATTTCATGCTACTCCCCACCACCCTAGGATCAGTAAAGAGATCCCTGTCTTTTTCCTTTCCCCTGTAAGTTTGGGATCTGCCTGAACAGACTCACTTGTGTCTGTGTGGAGTGGAGGAATGGTATGCCGCTACCACAGGGTTCCTTACACCGTCTCATCTGCTTTAGCAGCTCTCAAATGACAAGTGTAATTCTCCTCCTAGCTGAGTGTAACCATGGGACAGAAAGGACACAGACTCCTGCTAGCTGAGCTAGTGCCAAGAAGTCCTGAGTAGTAGTAGCCCTGCATCACTTTTACTCTGTTGCCTTCCAGGTTGGTGGAGCTAGGGGCCTTAGACTTGCCAAGACCTTATGATGGCCATGGACTACGTGTTCCCCAACTCACCTTTTTATCTGAAATCATCCCCCATTGGTGCCACTGATGCCAACGAAATGTAAACAGGGTTCCAGGTGCTTGTAAATTTTCTAGTCATGCTGTAATACCAACCTGCTTAAAGAAGGTCTGCTTGACCAACACTGAAGTCCTTGAGAGGTCTCAAATCCCTGGCACTGAGAGCATGCTCATCATGGCTCAACTTTGCTGAGTCAGACAAGTGATCTGCATGGAGGTTTCCATGTATACTGAAAGCAGTGCTCTACAGCCAGCTGAGTACAGGAACCCTCTGTTAGGTCAGCCCATCCTCAGATATAAAGACACCATGAAGGCCAACCTCAAAGCATGCAAGATAGATATTAAAACCTGGGAACTCATTGCACTGGACAGACCCAGATGGAGAGGTCTGTGCCATGAGGCCGTGTTCACTTTCAAAGGTGTGGCATGTGAGGTTTCTGTAGACAAGAGAGCGTGTTGTAAGGCCCACACCTCAAACCTCCCCCCCCCCAAACAGTTACACTTGCAAGACACATAACTGTATTTGCAAATCCAGTATTGGACTCACTTCCACTGTGAGAAGCCATAAAAACAAATAAACCCAGAACTCAAGTCAATACTTGCTGAGCACTCATCTGTTGAAGCGATGAGGGAATCCATCCACATCCGCACTTGACTTGGACTTAAAAATGCCCTAATGACTCATCTACATGAACGCTCCTAACTTTGCTACCACAGAGTGGTACCTCAGCCCACAGCCATGGGCCCTAAGAGGCTCTTCTAAGCAGCTGAAGTATTTGAGGGTTGTTCTGTAGCAGACTGGTTTAAGTCCTTTGTGCCAAACCCAGAACTCCCTATCTGAGGGGCCAGCAGAAAATTAGATCAACAGAAAAGACCAGCGCCCTTGGCCCATGCAATGCCAAAGGAGCTAAAATGTTAATAAAACAAACCTGACAGACAGACAACTCTGCATCATCACAGTTCTGTCCTTTTAACTGGCCTAATCCTTTGTAATAGCATGAGTCAGAAGCAGAAACATAGTAGAGGAGTCAGGGGAACACAAACTCCGAGATGGGGGGAGGGACAAGGACATGGGGGATTGGGGGAGGAGGGCTCAGATCACAGACGGAGGATTATTTTTTTACATTATGCAGAGACCCTGACATGCTCCACCTTTACGAGGCATCCAATACGATACTTCAAAACCTGTCCCCTGGTGACTCTGATCCTCTCCTACAACTCAGTCTGGCGATGAACCAGTGGTCTAATGCCCTGGTGAATGAAATGGCAAATTGTTCTTTTTTTTATAATCGCCTCAGAGGATTTTTAAGTCCCAGAAATTGCCTGGTTACAGAATCCCAGTTCTCAACCACCAAGGTCCCAGGTGGCTCCTTTTAATTGTCCATATAAATTGCTTTCTATTTTGGACACCATGAATATCTCAGTGTTTCTCTTTCCTCCCTTCTGGGCACCTCCAGCTGTGCTTGGAAATCCCCCAAAGAGGGCAAATGAGAACTCTTTCCCATTGTTGAAAATAATGAAATATTAAAGTAGTGAGTTACACAAAAGGACCAGCTAACTCCCCAGCATTCCAACAAGATGAAAAGACAGCTTCTGGTATTGAACCAAGAGGAAGGAAACTCTTAACACAAATAACCACTTCTGTTTCCCGAGCACCGAACAGAAGGACACAACCTCAAAATGCACCACAGATCTCTTCATGCACCTGGGGTGAGATTTATGGTATATTTCCCATTACCAGCAACACCACACAAGATTTTAGGACAGGAAGTGAAGAATAGCAGTGCCAGCTGAAAGTCCAGGAGGCATGTGGAGACCTGCAGTGGACTTTGGCTGAGAGCTCAGGGCAAATACTTTATTTCTTCTTTTGCCCTTTTCTAGTCCCTTCTACTTTCCAATCTCAAAGCACATACACATTCATTAGTTAGTCCTCCAATTGTCTCTTAAGAGAGGGATGAGTATTGTTAGCCCTATTTTACTGATGAGGAAAATGAGGGGGAGAGATTAAAGAAGTTTGAAGTCTCACAGCAAGATAGTGGCAGAGCCAGGAATTATCCTCAGATTTCCCTATTTTGTGCTTTAACCTCAAGACCAGCCTCCCTCTTGGGAAAGCTGCCAGTGTCTTTAATGGCCACGAGTGGGGTTATGTCTCTCATTTGAAAAAAGGCACCTCCATCAGTTCAGCGTGCCAGCTAGGATTCCATGCTGACTCCGAAGGAGCGTGCCACCCACTGAGTTAGCCACAGGACTTTCTGCAGAGCACCGAGTTCCTCTGGAAGTGCCTGGCCCCAAGTAATGTCCCCCATCCAGACCTCACCTTGCTTAGGATATTTGACAAAAATCACAGCCTGGCTGCAGGCTTCAAAATGAAGTGTAAAGCACTGCTAGACATGGTGCCAATCTTATTATGAGGCATTTTCTGCCATGCCCATTATGATGCTTTGGACTAGTCTAAATGACATTGGCTACAGTATAAATATTCATTATATTTAAAACTAAACCAAAGCTGAAGTATCAGATCTGTGGCTAGGGCATTTTCCTATGTACTATGTTGGCAATGTCCCCCAGTTGCATCTGCGTTGTGCTGTTGTCATGCCATGCCCTTGAAGGAAGGGAAGTGAAGGGTGATGTGGTGGTGTAGAAGAAGGGTTACTCAACACCTCGTTTCATTGAGCTCAGACCCTGCTGTTTTCCTGCTGTCTTGGACAGGACTCGAATGTTAGAAAAATGGCTGCAGCTGACCTTGGATAAGATGGACACGATCCTGGTGGGTTGAAGAATGGAGAGGGAATTGCACCTGCAGTTTTGGATTATAGTCTTGGGTCCTCTAGCATCCCTTTGCTGCTTCTGGATGCCCAGAAGACACTGGCAGTTTCTATCCATCTGTGTCCAACCAGGAGATGGTTACCTCTCCCACCCAGATGGGAGTATTGCCAAGATAATCCATACCTTTGTCATCTCCAGACTGGATGATTGTCCTATGCTGTCTTTGGGGCTGCCCCTGAGGGGCTTCCATGGCTTCCTACCTTCTTAGTAAGCATGGTCTTGGAGTACACAACACCTTTACTCCTTAGCTGCCTTGGCCATCAACTCAATTCTTCATGTAATTCAAGGTGCTATGATGGAGACACCCTTAAAGCTCTACACTCCTTTCTTATTCCGAGAACAACTTTGCAAGACAGATACCCCCTCATGTTCCCATCTCCTATTGCTCTCATAATCTTTCATTCCATGGAGCACAAGGGAAGGATCTGCAGATGACCAATACTTCATGGACCACAGTCTGAGAACCAGTTATCTAAAAAAAATCATTTCTTTCCCTCATCTCGCCATATGACTGGAGGTCTGTAACTTAGGGCATCTCAGTTGTCAGAACCCAAGGCTTAGGTATGGTCTATGCTTAAAAGTCAGGTCAGTATAGCTACAGTGCTTAGGGATGTGAAAAATTCACACCCTGGAGTGCAGCAGCTATGCCACCCTAGCCCCCAGTGTAGACTCAGCGAGGTCAATGGAAGAATGCTTCCGTCAATCTAGGTACTTTTGCTTGGGAGATGGAGTTCCTACAGTGATGGAAAAACCCCTTTCATTGCTATAGGAAGTGTCTACACCACTGTGGCACTACAGTGGCATAGCTGCTATGCCACTCTAGCTCCTATAGTATAGGCATGGCCTCAGCTTGCCAGGGCTGGCAGATTTATCTTTTGGAGCCAGAGTTTGTGGTGCTATAAATCATGCAGTGATGCTTTCTTGCTCAGCCGGGCTTTTGGCTGAACATTTTGGCGGCTATGTGTTTTGTCGGATTGGATGTTCTGAGTCAGAGGAGTTTTCATAAAGGGGGTGAACATTGAGAGTCATTTTGATGTCTGCATCTGTTAATATTACTTTATTGTATGTAGTTACTTTTGTTATAGCTATTATGAGGTAATAAATAAATAAAATATTATGACTTAGTGAATGCAAAGCTGATTCTGTTAACAGGCTTATTCCCCCTCTGTTACCGATATTTGTTTAAAGTGGCTTCATTTAACATTTATGTAGGCTTTGGTGCAGAGAAAATGTGTTACAACTGGAGTTTGTCCTAAGGGATCCAACAGTACTAACAGCTACATTATCTACAAAGGCAGATATTGCTAAACAATGATATGAAAAGACATCATCTAGGTCACTTAAAATCATTTTTTACACAGTAGTTTCACAACAAAACACTGAAAGCTAATCTGAGTTTACCCTTTCGTCTCACTGCTGACTGTGAAGAGGCACAAACATCTGCCAGATGCAGGAGGAAAGAACAGGACTGGCATGTTTGCTCTGATGCTGCTCCACTGAAGTAGGGTCTGTTACCCCAGTAGTGGTGCAAGAGGCAGACTCACTTTGCATACTCAACCATGATTAGATTTCTCCATCAGGGGATCCCAACACACATCTGGGTTAGCCACCTTCTTCTGACCTTAGATAGCAATTCAGCCTCCTTGGTCTGGAGGAGGAAGCACTCTGTGGGAAACCAGCAAATCATCATTTCTAATCTCTGCTCTGCTTCTTGCTCACCCTGTGGCATCGGGCAGGTACCTCATCTGTCAGTGCTGCAGTTCTCCCATCTGTTAAGTGGGGGTGACAGCAGTAACCTCCCAAGGGGTTTGAGCAATGCTTAGAGCATGTAACAAGCTATGTAAATGCTGATTAGTATTATGATGAGGCTGTGATTGGGGTGTTCAGTCCACACCTAACCTGAAAGTGTTAAGGGAGCATGGAAGGGGCTAATTAATCTAGTAGGTTGCACCTGGGGGAGAATTAGGCTGGATAGACAAGCACTAATGGAAGATGAAGCTCAGCTGAGCAGGTATAGGCTGGGCTAGTACAAAGCTAGGAAGCTGGGAGCAGAAGGGGCTGTAGGGGAAGTAAGCTGCAGTTACTCCCTGGGAGTTGGGAAGCTTGAGTTGGACCCTGTGATTAGGCTACAACACAAAGAGAAGGGAAGTAGGAAGGAGCACGGGGAAATAGCAACAGGGTCTAGGAGTAAGCAGACTGTAGTTGCTGGATAGAGGGTCTCTCTGCCAGAGCCCAGAGTAGTGGGTCCAGGTTCCCCAGCCCACCAAAATGGCCTAAGATTAGAGGATGGCCTGGAAAGGCAGCTGGACAGTTGGTCTGGAGAGACTTTGCTACTCTGAAGGGGAAACACAGACCTGGCTGGAGGGCCAAGCCACAGAGAGGCAGCACTCCGAGCTTCAGAGATCAAGGAAGGCCATGGCGGGAGCCAGAGGAGGAAGGGGGGTGAGAGACCTGGAGGGATCTAATCCCCAGAGCAGCAGGGAGGAGGCACCCAGATGATGAGTGAACCCCTCACAGATGCTCATTTACTTTGAGATTTCTCCATGCTCTTCCCCCAGTGGGAACCCCATGTGAGCTTAATGTAACCAATTTCTCTTGAGGTTATAAAGAAACTCAGGTCATCCAAAACCACAGCTCCCTTCCACACCACGCAGTGCTCTGTCCTAGGGAGACCATCCCTGATCTCTAGAGACCATCTACTACTGAATGAAGGGAGAATTCAGTGTCTGTGCTCATTCTGTTTTGGCCTTTCCTTTACCATGATTCATCCACACAGCTGAGCAAATAACCTATATAATGTATAATTTAGGCAACAAATCCTGTCCCTGTTTCTGCCCCCAGAATGCTGAGAGTAGATTGCAATTTCTACAGTGTATTTGTTGTTCTATTATTTTGGGGTAGGGGCAGGTCATAGTATTTTTAACTCTATGTATTGATCATGAACAGTCCTCTGAGTGCTCACTATGCACTATTCAAGCTGTTGGTTATTTGTGATTGTTCAGAGTATTGTATTGCGTTGCTTCTATTCCCTGATTGGATGAATAAGCAGACACAACTTCCAAAAAGATGCGAGCATTTGACTTTGAAATTCACTTGGTCATACAAACATTCATGCCAGTAAGATCTGATTATGCTATGTGTCCCCCAGATTTGTTGGGAAGAAAGCCTCAATGGCAGAGCAGTGTCAGCGTGTAGGAGAATAGTGTGTGGCCAGGAAGGGTGGACTCAGGAAGCAGAGGAAAAAAGGGGGACTGTGGCTGTGTATGCACACCCCAACCTGAAAGAGGGGTGCCAGGGGTACACAGACACTGCCATTAAGTCCACTTGTCCATCTCTGACCTCACCACCTAGGGGGTAAGGACCAGCATAAGTTAATAGCCCAGGGCAGCATGGCCTAGCAGCTAGAGTTAACAGTGCTGCCCTTTGATACAAGACAGGGTGGCCAATAGCACTGCCCTTTGGTGCAGCCAACAAGGGTGGCTGGCAGCCCAGATAGGCAGGTCTGGGCCCACCCAACTCCACAGGGCCCCAAGCCAGGGCCCTAGCAGAGCAGTCCATCACTGGCTCAGCAGGAAGTCCCACCAAGACACACAGAGCTTTCCTGAGTGGGAGATAACACTCAGTCACCCTCCCTGGGTCACTTCCTACCATTGTCTCTGGTGCAGCAGTCCATGAGGCTTCAGGGTCTCCAAGCTCCACAGCACCAGACACTTCCTGGGGCTTGGTTGGTTGCAGGGGTCCAAGCCAACCCTTGGGGCCTCCAATCTCCACACGCAGGGGCCATAGCTGGTCCTCAGCAAGCGCTTCCAGCACAGGTCCCTCCCATCCAGCCCCAAATGATCTGGGCTTCCTCCCCTTATACTGCTGCAGCATCTGGAGCATGCCCAGTTTGGCCTAGCGGGCAGGACTTCCGCTGTCCATAATGTGGGTTTAACCTTGCCTTGGCTAGTGCGGGGTATGCACACCCCATCACAGGGACAAAGAAACCCTTGTGGCTTTTCAGCAATGATAACTCCTTCCAAGCAGAAAAATAACCTGCATGTCCTTTGTGTCTGGGGCTTGTTTCAGCTCTAACAAAGAGATTGGACGTGCTGTTGAAGGCTTGGGAGAAAAATGCACCTTATGTTTAAGAATAAAGGAGGTGGGTGATCCTGTAGATAATATAGTTGTATACTATGTGGTATGAAAAGTGTCTGGGAATGGAAGATTGTTTTTGACTTGTTTTGCACCAGGAATGAATTGTCCAAGATAGATACTGTTTCTGAAATGCATAGCAATCATTCTGCTCCTTTCATTGTCCTCATATCAAGAATCTATTCTATTCAGGTTCTCATACTGCCCTCATCACTATAGACTATTAAGTAATGTGACTAACATCTGTCATGTATGGTTTGCTGTTTCATCCTCTCCCCGGGAGACAATTGAGTGTGCAGTATAGTGTTTTGGTTTGATAGGGTTTTGATTTTTAAATAAAATATTATACGTATACATATATAAAATATGTACGTACATGCTGCAGATTAGAGAAGGGTGGTTGCAGAAATGCACCTTACACTTGGAGCAGAAGGTGAAGGAGGTTTGTGATGGTCCTTAGTTCCCAGGAAAATTCATTCCACAGTCTGGGACTGGCCCTTGAGAAAGCTCTGTCCCCCACACTAGCAAGCTTTACCTTAGTGGTAGAAAATACCCTTGTGCCCAAGGAACAGAGTTGTCAATCATTGTCTTCATCCTGAAGCTTTAAGTAATCTTTTAGACACACTTGGCACAAGCCACTGAATGCCTTGAAGATAGGGGACATGTGAAATCCATGCACTGGAAGGCACATGCAGAGTTAATACTGAAAGCCTCATTACATCCAAAAGAAGTGCTAAGTCTCTGTTTTCTCATTCGGGTTGCCACTAATAAAGCACTAAATCTCGGTTGCAACTATGTGGGCCTTTCTGTTCATCACAACACAATTCAGGCCCAGAGCTGAACTTCCTATGAGAACAGGAGTGCTTGGAATCATTTTTTATTTCAGCCAGTTAGGTGAAGTTTGCCCCTACATATGATTTTCCAGAAATGTGGGGTGGTTGGACCTGGAGTCTTTGGTTTGGTCCAGTGCCTATCTCCAGAAGAGGGACAACCTGTTAAGGTATAGGAATACGAAGTTCTGCAACATGCTTTCTGTATGACCTTGGGCAAGCCACTTAATCTCTCTGTGCCTCAGTTCCCCATCTGTAAAATGTAGATAAAATGAAATCGGACCACCTCATTAGGGTGTTTTGAGCATTAATTAATTAACATTGTCAAGGTTCTCCAGTGCTACAGTGATGAGTGATATAGAAAAGTCTAAAGATTAAATAAAGCTAGCATACACACTCTGTGCAATTAAAATGCTTTGATAATAAACTTTCTGTGTTCATGTGCAGGAGCCAGTTTTCAAATGTTAATACTGTGCCCATTTTAAATCTTTATTTAAAATGCCAGATGTGCTGATTCTGCCTCATGAATGAAGAAGGCAGCAGGAGGTTCATTTGAACAAGCTAAGCCACTTGAATATTTACATCATACACTAGCAAGAATTTCAGTTCATCATGGGGCAGCCAACAGACCAATAATGACTGCATAGGGACACAAAAGCCATTGTTATTACCCTATTGGATTGGCTTCAGTGGCCCAAGCCATAGTAGTTCAGTAGTTTCTTTGTTACTAAGCAGAAAAAGATAAATCCCAAGGTGTGTTTTCCTGGAGATAAATGCTTCATCTCAATATTATGCAGAGTCTTTCCAAACTCTTCTCTCTCCCAGGGATTCAGTTTCCTGTTCCAGAAAATGAAGTTGCAGCCAGGAATTTGGCTGGCACTGTCAGAAGCTTTCCTCTCCCCCTGGGATTCTGTTGCATACTTCACAGCCGAAAGCTTCAGCCAGCAACTCAGATGGCTCTATCTGAGGTTACCCTCTCTTTGGGATTCTTTTACAATCTCCTCTCAGTTCTGCTGTTCTCAGTTCTCACAGGCATTCTTTAGCCTCAATCCAGCCATGCTTATTTTCTTTTGAGGGCTACAAACATGAGAGAATTGGGGAAAATGCCCTGTTGTTGTCACACACATAGAGGGGACTTGTACTGAAAATCTGCTAGGAAATCAGAGAGGACATGAGATGGAAAAAGAGGGACAAAGGAAGAGAGGGCTGGTATAGTATCCATGTGCAATTAATCCCTGGCTGCATACATACAGACAACCTGGTCATCAGCCAAGATTAAATCTGTGACCGCCAGGACTAGAAGCATAAGGACCTACTACTTGAATGAAAGGAATAATTCTCTGCACTGTAACTAATAGGTATATAGCCTTTCTGCAGGTCAGCTCCCAGAGGAGACATAACCACCAACACTTAGCCAGTGTGCTACCCCATAGGAGTTCAAGTCCCATCTAGGTTGCGGGTCTATGAGGACATCATGGTCATATACTTACGGACACCATAGCTATCACCAGAATAAAATCCACAACATTCAGCACCCTGGGCCTAAGCCAAAGTCCACTGGAGACCATGAGAGTCTTTCCAGAGTCTTCAGAGGGCTTTGAATCAGGCACTCAAAGCATCGGCTCTTACTACATGAGCATAAGGAGTGACTCTTATAGTAGGTGTAAGTAGGTAGCAGGCTTTTCTCCTATATGTGTGCCATTAGCAAGAGGAAGACATGATCACAGAGCCAGTGTATTACACATGCTTCTGGGAGGTTGATGTACATGAACAGGCCTTGTACTTCATGGACTAATAGAGCTGGTTGCACAAAGGGCCTTATCCTGTTCCCATTTCAGTCAAAGGGAGTTTTGACATTGACATTGATTTGGCTCAAAGTGACCATTGAAGTGCACAAAGGGACTAGTTCTGCTTATCTTTAAAAAAGATGAAAGGCTTGAGCAGAAGGGCTGGGGGAGAGCAAGAATGAGGTTAAGTTGGATCATATTGTCGCAATCCATTTCAAATCCGAGTGATCACTGCACTCATATGCACTTTCCAATTCGGCTATAAACATGGAAGCAAACTCTTTATCCTGCAAGGACAAAGTGAGCTTTGCTAGGAATTTAAATACCAAGAGAGGACAATCAAGGCTTAGTTGTGAGGAAGGGGCCCTCCTACAAGCGGTGGCATTCTTCACCTGTAGCTGAGCAGCCCTCAAAAAAACATGGAATCCTTCGCAAGCATCCTAATGATCAATACAAGAGAGTGTCAAATGCATCAGTGCCATTATAAAATGGCTTTAGGAAAGTAAGTTCCGTTCTATCGAGCCGTTTATACCAATGATGATCAGTAAAACCACACTCTGCTGTAGAGCACATAGCTTCTTCTGTTTGAACAGAGAATTTACCAGCATCTCCAGCATGAATGCTTCAATGGATTCTCTGGACGGGTTCCATAAACTGGATTCTGTAATGAAATTCCAACCTTAATTCTAACCACAGTGGAGATATGAAAAGGGCACAGCAGCATGTATTAAACCTGGGAGTGCCATTCTTAACCCACACTTCCTGGATTTCATTAGGTGGTGCCATATGCTTGATCCCTTTTAAACAGCAGACTGTCACTATCTGCCTAAGGGAGAGAGGGCCTATCCCCAATGGTCAGTACTAGAAATATGAGTTCTTCAGTAAGAGTCCATAGACCTCTTTCTCTTCAGTGACCTTTGGGCTTGATGGTAATGTTAATTACCAGTGCCAAAGCGCCACCGGACAAACTCCAGAGAACAGCTCCATGCAGGAGAGATTCTGCAGGCAGTAAATCTGTTGTCACAACTGCTTTTATTTTACATAGTGACCCTGAGGAAAATTCTAATAGGGGTGAGGGCTAGAGACTTTTATTCTCTGGGGCTACCCACCCTCAGCTTGTGCAAGTGCTGTCGTGGGGATAGAGCATTCAGAGAGGCCTTTCCTTTCAGTGGATCCATGCAGCTGCTAGGCATAATCTTGTTCCCCGAGCTGAGGAGCGTAAGTGAGTGTGACAGCTAGTGCTGCTGGCAGCCCCAGAGGGCATATTTATGGTCAGGGTCATGCCCCCACCCACAAGACATTGGGATGGCTACACTGGGGGAGCCCTTTTATAGTAAAGTCATTCCCTGCAGGACTCTAGATTTTTAATGACTTTCAGACACTTCCTAACTGAGCCTGGATTGTTCCCAAGACATGAAAGACGTCACTACTCCATTAACAACCCCTGAACTATCATTAAAAAATAATAACAACAATATTCTTCACTCTCTTCACTTGTGGGCCATGCATGGAAAATATTTTAATACTAACATTGAGTCAAGTTCAAGCTGCAACATCCAATCCAAAGGCTTCCAATGCTCAGGCTTGTTTAGATGTTGGTTTAGTCCCCTGTCTAATTAACATTAACACAAGTGAAGAAAAGTAGCATTTCTGAGAAAAGACTTTCCTGGTAATAGAGGAAAATGTTATTACTTCCAGGCTTAAAGGAGGATATTGAGGACAATGGAGAGTTAAAGAAAATTGGAAAGCATACGCATGTATTATAAGGCAATATTCCTTTAACTGTATGAGGCTTAATGGATATTTCAAAGGAATTACAACCAGGGCCCTAATCCTGCAAACACTGATGAACATGCTTAACTTTAAGCATGTGATTAGTCCTGTTGTCTTTAATGGGACCGATTAGTCTACTCATGATTTTAAATTTGAGCATGTAATTGTTTGCAGGACTCAGAATCTGGTTTCCACTGGACAGCAATCCTTCCTAAAAAGTTACTCTGTTGCTTGCCCAAATGTCCAAGGAATAACATCCTGTTTGCATCAAGAGCCAAGAAGCAAAATTCTGGATCAGAACGTCCCATAACTTTGCAGGAGTTTGAAATCCAACTCTAGATCCAAATCTGAATTCTGCAAATGGGTCTCGTATTGATGAGAGGCTGCACAGAAATGCCAGATCTGAGCACCTTCAAACCATGGTTTGCTCAGAATCCACATCCACAATTTCCATTCAATGCCCAGTCCTCCACCTATTCTTCTCTTTTATTTGGGAGTCTGAGAACATTACTATTCAGTTAAACTATCCAAGAAAGCCAGGGTCCAACTTCTAAAACCTTTTACATGGAGATAGAAGCCACAAACACTATACTATTAATTATTTATTGTTCACTGTGTAGCACTAATAGTGCCCGAGATACTATATGGACATGGCTAAAAAGCAAGCCATTGAAAAGAATGGTCAGAAGGCCGGGACATGCCACCCCCCCTTGCCCAGTTGGCCCTCAGAAAGTGGGGAACATTTGCCTCATCCTAATAGGATAAGAACTAGTGGCTGTGAGGGCCAGGATGGTGAAGGGACACGGAATGTGTAGGGCATCAAGGAAGGAGCTCCTCACCAAGAAGTTACAAGGTAAATACTAGTGGCAGGAGACCCTCCTTACACTCAGCAGTATAGTCCGAATGAACCCATGACAGTTTATGTGAAATTAGCCAAGTCTTTCTGATTTTTCCCTTATTCCTTCCCTCTACTCCACCTCCTTCCTTTTGCCCAATCACATTCTTCTCCTTTGTCTCGTGACTCCATCCTTCTGCTCCCTTCACCCAAATCTTCTCCAGCTACAGCACGTCCCCAGTCCTACAGGTCCTTTTTACTGACCTCCAAGAGGCTCCCTTATCTTCTGCTCCTTTCCCCTAATGCTCAACAAGCCCCTAATCCCCCAACTTCTCCCTGCCTCCAAATGAGGGGACTCGCATCCGATGAAGTGAGCTGTAGCTCACGAAAGCTTATGCTCAAATAAATTTGTTAGTCTCTAAGGTGCCACAATACTCCTTGTCTTTTTGCGGATACCGACTAACACGGCTGCTACTCTGAATCCTCTCTCTCTCTCTGATTTCCCCACATCCCCCTGCATATGGGAGCTCTATTCCTAGCCCACATGTGCTGAGGTCACTCTAAATCAGATGCATCCCAGAATTTGTTTCCCTGCTCACATGCTCAGAGCTCATGAAGCTGGAAGACAGTAGAATCCCAAGAAAGAGTTGCAGACCAGCGGCGGCCCTGTGATAGATTTCAGCTAAGTCAGATACTCTGTGAGTCTCAGTCCGGTTCCCTGTAGAGATGGAGGCGCCTCAGACCCCACCATCACAATAAGCACTCATAGTGTCCCTTGCTGGCAGACTCAGCAGAGAGGCCAAGAACTGATGTGCCATGGAGATGGAACTCCCTTCTCATTCAAGAGATGGCCCCTCCAGGGCAGGAGGAGGCACGCTGGTGGGAGGCAGTGAGGGGGAAATACACCCTGCTGCTTACTGTGTGGTGGATACAGGCCTTCAATCTCCAGGACCACCAGGTCAGCACCTTTTACCAGGACCACATTCATTAAGGCTGGATCCACACTAGGCTTTTTTGCTACCAAGACTGGTGCAGCTCCACTGGTGATGAAAACACTGGCAGCACTAGTGTAGACAAGGGTCCCCAGGCTGCTGATATTGCTGTCACATGGCCTAATTCTTCTCAGAGCTGGTGTGAACACCCTGGTGCTATAAACACCAGTGGCCAGTGAACTAGAGCTCCTATTGTTGCTACCACAGGCAGAGCTATAGCAACAGTGGGAAATTTGGGGTAAAGAAGCCTAGTGTAGACAAAGCATTCACAATTAAATGAGAAGAGGGGATTGGACCCAATTCCTTTGGAGATTTGGGCTGCAAATTGATGTCCCCTAGCAGAGGAAGGCTCATGTCCTTGCTAAACACATACAGGGTCGTGTCTGTCTCCTGTGCCCAGGGCAGGCTGGATGGTAATTACTCTACAACACGCAAGTGTCATATCATTAGCCTGTAATCTGCAGTGACTGACTGTGGCGTGCAGGACTTTAATGAGTGTAGCTCCCAGAGTGGGTCCCAGGCGAGGCAAGAGCACTTATAGGGCATCCAGGGCTCTCATCACTGTCTTCCACTGATCCTAATTCAGTGTGAATCCTGTGGCATGCTGCAGACTGTGAGCATGCTAAGCCCATGGCCTTCCACCCCATTCCACTCTTCAGGTCTTCCTGTACCTTGGCCAATCCTCTCACCTCCAAAGGGGTTAATGAAAGACATGCAGGCTGGAGGCAGGTGTGAGCTTTCAAGAGTGCCTCCCCCAATCCCCTCTGTGAGCCTTGCAGAGGGGAGTTTAAAACAGGCCTTCTTGCTTCCCTGGTGCTCATGCCAGCCCTCACCTTCTCTTGTCCTAGTGGTGTTTTGCAGAGTCCAGCCCAAGCCCCGTTCTTCCCCTCTTCCCGCCCCCTCCCCCCGCCCACTAATTTTCTCTTCTCTTTATCCCATGGCTCAGAAATCACAAAGACACAGAGGGAGGCTTTTTAGGCAGATAGTCAGCCCAGCCGGCGTATGCAGCTCCTTGGCAAGTAATCAGAGAAGACTGGAGACTTTGAGTTTCTGCAGCGGAGAAACAGAAGGAGAGACAGAGGGCCATTCAGTCCCCTCCTCAGCTCCCCCTCCCTAGTCCTGCTCCTCCCCCAGGACCAGGCTGCGGCCAAGCTCACACATCGGCATATTGCTCACTCTACCTCGAAAAACAAAATTGGATGTGGGCTTCGGAAAACTCCTGTTTAAATATCAAAAGATGCAGGCTACTTCTCCAATCAAGCTCGACTCTCTCAACACCCCCTGTTCAAACTGCTCTGGGGAGAGCACGGGGCATTTCCCTGACTGGCACGGACAATGTGAATATCCACCAGTAGCCCTGTTCTTTCCCTGCAGTCACAGGAACCTGATCCTGGGTAATATGTCCACCCATTACCAAGCCCCTCCTGCACCATTCATAGGTAGAGCTAAATACATTTTTACAGGCTTGTAAATAGCACTATCCCTGTTTGACAGATGGGAAACTGAGGCACACCAGAGGGAAGGGACTAGCTCAAGGTCACACAGTGAGTGGGTGGCAGAGCTGAGCCTGGAGCCCAAGATTCCTGATACCCTATCCAATAGGCCATGCAGCCTCCCAGATCCTCTTCATGGATGGCCAAATTCGGTGCTCCGGTGAAGATGTCAATGAAACTTTTGCCTGAGTAAGGACCATAAGATCAGGTCTGTAGGCTGGAATGCAGGAAGCTATGGAGATATATTAATATTATTTGTTGAGCCTAGCTATTTTTAAAAAAAATAATTTTACCCAATTTACCTATCTGTAAACTGGGGATAGTGATACTAAGCTCCTTTGTGAAGAGCTTTGAGATCCACTGATGGAAAGTGCTATATAAGAGGTAGGCATTATTATTGCTCATTGCGGAATGAAACAAACAACAAAGGACCAGAGGGCCAAAGTCTGTGAAACCTTTGGAGAAACTGGCAGCCAACCCCCCAATCCAATCCATCTGTTTGAAACCTTTGAAGTGGCAGCACCCAGGCTAAAGTCACTGTGGGCAAAGGAAGGAAAAAACAACCTTCCTTTCACTCAAAGCTGAGCTGTTTCTTCAGGTCCCAGTTCCTCCACCCCTAGTTGGTCCCTGGAAAGCCATCTGAAAACAGTCTTCCTGTGATAAATGCAGAGAGCGTCTCAAGTCCCCACATTGCAGAGCTAGACCCCTATTTTGAACACTCCGGAGTCTAAGGATGCTCTGATCTGACTTGGTTTGTTTGGTTCATTATAAAAAGGGCCATCTGTAAAAGCTGGATCTGGATTCAGATGCAGTGACATGTGGGAGGTGTTCAGATCTGGGGCTCTGACTGAGCCTATTACAAAGCTTGCTGGATTGACCTGAGCCAGAGATGCCTGAGAATACACTCTCACATTCCTTCTGGCCCAGCAGCTCGCATAGGGGTACTGAAGCCCAAGAACACAGCTTGAAAGGCAAGCCAAAAGGTTGCTGATGCTCAGGAGACATTGGTATGGAGGATTAGGAGAGTTTTATCTGGGCCTCTCTGGCTGTGATAAGAAGAATTCCACCCAAAATAGACTTTGCAATGAGCTGGATGATTATAGCCTTCCAAGCCCTCCATGGACTTACTATAGCCAACTAGATGGACCTTATCTCTGTTTCCTGTTTAGCACAGGCCTCCTCTTTGTTCTGTTCACACAGTCTCACCACCATTGGTGCAAGGGCCTCCTTCTTTTGCAGTATCTCTGTCTCATCGACTCTCCATCTCATCTAGAAATATATCTTTCCACCCTAGTCCCTGTTCTTCTTCATCTTTCTCTCTCCCTCTGCCATTGCTATTTTCCAATGCCCGAATGCTTTAATTTATTCACCATACTATGTCTCTACAGCCCTGTTTCACTGATGTCTGTCACTTACTCCATAAAGGTTGTATTATTTTGCTCCATAAATGTTTGCATGAGGAACAGTGAATAAAGTACAAAATAAAGTTGTATTGTATTGTACTGTATTCTGTTTCCAGGTATTGTGGATGACTCATGCCAAACTGAATCCTGTGCTAACCCCCCCCCCCCTTTTTTTTTTTCCCTCTGTTGCAACTGCAGACATTCATCACTGTGGTTTTGTAGTTGCTCTTGTCTGGGGGAACCGGTACGATGGAAACACAGCTTTCTGTCTACCTGTGTCGGCTCCTTCATCCGTGAAGTACTTTGTGTAACAGGAGAGAAAGTCACTATCGAGCACTGGCTGCATAATAACAGCTGTTTAAGGAACATATCACACTCACAGTGGTCCTGCTTCCTTTGTGCAGCCTCTCATGTCACCCTGAGGGCTCTAAGGTCGCCACCCTACTCCTGGTGCTTCCACATCAGGACCACGGCCAGCTCCCTGCTCCCAAAGGGGAACTGCAAAAGCTTAGGTGAACTTTGCAGACAGGTTTGTAAGATCCCAGAGGGGGAGACAGCTATTGTTTAAAACTGTTATTAGCCCCATATTATAATTAATTATCATGATAACACCTAAGCAGCCTACTTGTGGACCAGAACACCATTGTTCTAGGTGCTGTACAAACAATAACACTGGAGACAGTAACTCAGTCTCTGAGAATGGCAGGACTCTGAGCTGCAGACTTAGGCCATGTTTGCATTACAGAACCTAGACTGGCATATTAATGGTGGCATAGCTATGCTGGCAGAGCCCCCTAGTGTAGACACAGTATACACCAACTAAAGGAAGCATTCTGCCAGCATAGCTACACCATCTCTCTGACTGTCATTAGCAAAGTCAACAAAAGCACTGTTCTGTCAGCATAGTTGCATATACACTGGGGATTTTGCTGGCATAGCTATGTCACTAGGCCCTGGTCTACACTACGAGTTTAGGTCGAATTTAGCAGCGTTAGGTCAATTTAACCCTGCACCCATCCACACGACCAAGCCTGTTTTGTCGACTTAAAGGGCTCTTAAAATAGATTTCTGTACTCCTCCCCAGCAAGGGGAGTACCACTAAAATCGACCTTGCTGGGTTGAATTTGGGGTAGTGTGGACACAATTCGACGGTATTGGCCTCCAGGAGCTATCCCAGAATGCTCCATTGTGACCGCTCTGGACAACACTCTCAACTCAGATGCACTGGCCAGGTAGACAGGAAAAGTCCTGGGAACTTTTGAATTTCATTTCCTGTTTGACCAGCGTGGCAAGCTGATCAGCACAGGTGACCCATGCAGAGCTCATCAGCACAGGTGACTATGGAGTCCCAGAATTGCAAAAGAGCTCCAGCAATGGACCATATGGGACGTACTGGATCTGATCGCTGTATGGGGAGAAGAATCTGTGCAGGCAGAACACCATTGCCAAAATCTCCAAGGGCATGATGGACAGAGGCTACAACAGGGACACACAGCAGTGCCACATGAAAGTTAAGGAGCTGAGGCAACCCTACCAAAAAACAAAGGATGCAAACTGTCACTCCGGGTCAGAGCCCCATACATGCCGCTTCTATGATGAGCTGCATACAATTCTAGGGAGCTCCCCTACCACTACCCCATCACTATCCGTGGACACCTGTAAGGGGGGAGTCTCACGCAACAGGGATGAGGATTTTGTGGATGAGGAAGATGAGGAGGTTGAGGATAGCGCACAGCAGGCAAGCAGAGAATCCCTTCTCCCCGGCAGCCAGGAACTTTTCATCGCCCTGGAGCCAATACCCTCCCAACCCTCCCAAGGCAGGCTCCTGGACCATGAAGCCGGAGAAGGCACCTCTGATGAGTGTACCTTTGTAAATATAATACAGGGTTTAAAAGCAAGCGTGTTTAATGATTAATTTGTCCTAAAGACTTGTGATGCATTCGCAGCCAGTATAGCTACTGGAAAAGTCTGTTAACGTGTCTGGGGATGGAGCGGAAATCCTCCAGGGACATCTCCATGAAGTTCTCCTGGAGGTACTCTAAAAGCCTTTGCAGAAGGTTTCTGGGGAGGACAGCCTTATTCCATCCTCCATGGTAGGACACTTTTACCACGCCAAGCCAGTAGCAAGTAGTCTGGAATAATTGCAGAACAAAGCATTGCAGCAAATGGGCATTCAAGCAACATCCGTTCTTTATCTCTTTGTGTTAGCCTCAGGAGAGTGATATCATTCATGGCCACCTGATTCAAATACGGGAAATTTATTTAAGGGGACATTCAGAGGAGCCCATTCCTGCTGGGCTGTTTGCTGAAAAGAAATCATCCCTGCTGTTAGCCACGCGGTGGGGGGATGCCCTGATGTGGTGGTGGTGGGGTAAAGTGATCATCCCACAGAATTGGGTGAGGGAGGTTGGGTTGTGCTGCACGTTCACCCTACAACCACAGTCCCGCCTTTTAAATGGCCAACCCAATGGGCTTTGCTTGGTATGGGAAAGGAGAGCACTGCTGTTTGAAACCATTCCCACATGTTATGAAGGTTGAAGAAGCTGAAACCCTTTGCCTTACCATGGCTGCCTGTCTCACACCAAACCAGCAGGCACTCAATATAAGAGGCAAAATGCGACCTTGTACCAAAAGCACATGTGCTATGTAATATGAATCGCTTGATTCAGTGTGAAATAGTCTTCCCTTTGTTCTCTAAAATGTATCTTTTTAAATACTATTCTCCCTTTTTTTCCTCCCGCAGCTGTAAATGTTTCTATGCTCCCCCTATCATCTCCGTCCCAGAGGCTAGCGCAGATTAGAAGGCGAAAAAACACACTCACGATAAAATGTTCTCAGAGCTCATGCAGTCCTCCTGCACTGAAAGAGCTCAGCAGAATGCATGGAGGCAAACAATGGCAGAGTCCAGGAAAGCGTTAAATGAATGCAATGAGAGGAGGGAGGAATGCGATGAGAGGAGGCAGGAGCATGATGAAAGGAGGCAGGATGCAATGCTGAGTCTAATGGGGGAGCAAACTGACATGCTCAGGCATCTGGTGGAGCTGCAGGAAAGGCAGCAGGAGCACAGACCGCCACTGCAGCCCCTGTATAACTGCTTGCCCTTCTCCCCAAGTTCCATATCCTCCTCACCCAGACATCCAAGAACGGGCACCCAGCCACTCTACCCCAGAGGATTGCCCAAGCAACAGAAGGCTGGCATTCAATAAGTTTTGAACTGTAGTGTGGCCTTGTCCTTCCCTCCTCCCCTCATCCACCACCCCACCTGGTGCTTCCCTCCTCACCCACCCCTCCCAGGCTATCTCACGAGTTTTTCCCCTATTTGTGTGATGAATTAATAAAGAATGCATGATTTTGAAACAATAATGACTTTATTGCCTCTGAAAGTGGTGATTGAAGAGGGGAGGTCAGTTGGCTTACAGGGAAGTAGAGTCAACCAAGGGGGCGGGTTTTCATCGAGGAGAAACAAACAGAACAAACAAAACTATCATACCAGTCATGAAACTGGTTTTCAAAGCTTCTCTGATGCTCAGGGCACCCAGCTGTGCTCTTCTAATCGCCCTGGTGTCTGGCTGTGCATAATCGGCCACCAGGCGATTTGCTTCAACCTCCCATCCCACCATAAATGTCTCCCCCTTACTCTCACAGATATTGTGGAGCACACAGCAAGCAGCAATAACAATGGGAATACTGGTTTTGCTGAGGTCTAACCTAGTCAGTAAACTGCACCAGCGAGCTTTTAAATGTCCAAATGCACATTCTACCACCATTCTGCACTTGTTAAGCCTATAGTTGAACTGCTCCTTTCTAGTGTCCAGGGTGCCTGTGTATGGCTTCATGAGCCAGGGCATTAAGGGGTAGGCTGGGTCTCCAAGGATAACTATAGGCATTTCAACATCCCCAATGGTAATTTTCTGGTCTGGGAAGTAAGTTCCTTCCTGCAGCTGTTCAAACAGACCAGAGTTCCTGAAGATGCGAGCGTCATGCACCTTTCCCGGCCATCCCACATTTATGTCAGTGAAATGTCCCTTGTGATCCACCACTGCTTGCAGCACCCTTGAAAAGTACCCCTTGCGGTTTATGTACTGGCTGCCAAGGTGGTCCAGTCCCAAGACAGAGATATGCGTTCCGTCTATCACCCCACCACAGTTAGAGAATTCCATTGCAGCAAAGCCATCCACTATGACTTGCACATTTCCCAGAGTCACTACCCTTGATATCAGCAGCTCAGTGATTGCGTTGGCTACTCAGATCACAGCAGCCCCAACAGTAAATTTACCCACTCCAAATTGATTCCCGACTGACCAGTAGCTGTCTGGCGTTGTAAGCTTCCAGAGGGCTATCGTCACTCGCTTCTCAACTGTGAGGGCTGCTCTCATCTTGGTATTCTTGTGCTTCAGGGCAGGGGAAAGCAAGTCACAAAGTTCCATGAAAGTGCAGTTATTCATGCGAAAGTTTCGCAGCCACTGGGAATCATCCCAGACCTGCAACACTATGCGGTCCCACCAGTCTGTGCTTGTTTCCCAGTCCCAGAATCGGCTTTTCATGGCATGAACCTGCCCCATTATGACCATGATGTCAAATTGCCAGGGCCTGTGCTTTGAAAGAAGTCTGTGTCCATGTCCTCATCACTATCGTGATTGCGCTGTTGTTGCCTCCTCGCCTGCTTTTGCACATACTGCAGGATAACACACGAGGTGTTTGCAATGCTCACAACGGCAGCAGTGAGCTGAGTGGGCTCCATGCTTTCCATGGTATGTCGTCTGCAGGAGAGCAGAGTTGCAGTGGAAGCCATGGATGACTATAGATGCCACGAGAATAGATATTTATACAGAACGACGAGAGGACCTGCAAGATGGATTCATGGCACCAGGAGAGCAGAGTTGCAGCGGAAGTGGTGGATGATGATGACGGTTAGCAGTCCTACTGCACTGTCTGCTAACAGCAGTATGGTGTCTGCATGGAAAAAAGGTGCGAAACAATTGTCTGCCATTGCTTTCACGGTGGGCGGGGCGACTGAAGACATGTACCCAAAACCACCCACGACAATGTTTTTGCCCCATCAGGCATCGGGAGCTCAACCCAGAATTCCAATAGGCAGCAGAGACTGTGGGAACTGTGGGATAGCTACCCACAGTGCAACGCTCCGAAAGTCGACGCTAGCCACAGTACTTTGGACGCACTCTGCCGACTTAATGAGCTTAGTGGGGACACACACAATCGACTGTATAAAATTGCTTTCTAAAAATCAACTTCTATAAGATCGACCCAATTTCGTAGTGTAGACATACCCTCGGAAGGGTTATTTTTTCACATGCCTAGTTGACATAGCTGTGTCAGTATAAGTTTTAAGTATGGACCAGGCCTCTGTCCCTCTGCCAATGTGAGTAACATCACGAGCACTATAAACCAAGATTGAAAGTACTACTCCATTCTAGCCTCTATTTTTGTTCCCACTGAACTTTCTGTAACGTTCCTTTCTGGATGAAATTTGTCATGCTTAATCTCAGCCCAAAGAGGATTTAAAAAAAAAGAAATATTGCAACTGACTTGGTCTCGCTATTTTTTTGAGTTACGCAGGAGTGAAAATGAATTACATGTTGTTGTTGTTTTTAAATTCAGAGGCTTCTCTTCCCTTGTGCAGCTTGAAAACAGGTTGCTATTTTAACTTCAGGCTTGTCATGGGCTTAAGCAACAAAAAGAACAAGTATCTTTGAGTGAAGCCATTTGTGTCCTGGTTTTCAGGGGTGCTGATCACCCACAACTGCCACTGAACTGTGTGTACTGCAAGCAATCAGCACTTTGGAAAATCTGTCCCTTGGTTCACAAGAGCAAAAGGAACAAGCAATTGAAAATAAGCTTCTGTCCATACGCAGCATGAGCTTTCAAAAGCACTCTGCACTGGCCTTACCTTTGCTCCCAGCGAGGTCAGTGGGAGTTTCTCCATTCACTTCACAGGGAAGAGAGTTAAGCCAACACTCTGCTCTTTTGAAAGTCCCACCCTAATTCCATGAACGTTTTTCCTTTGGTTTCACTCACCTCCCACCACAGCAGACTGTATGGCAACCCACACTTGCATACCCACTCGAACTCAAAGCCACAGCACTAAGCCCTGTGGCAGCACTCCCCCAGTCACACACACACACAACCTCCTCACCCTTACCTGCACTCTCAAGCATACACTCCCCCGTCCAAGCCTGCACAGCCCTCCTCCCCCCAATTTCTATCACACAACTCCCACAACACACCCACACAAGCCACCGGCTCACCCCAAGCGTGCACACACGCATGCACACACACACACAAACCTACTTCCATAATGGACAGTCAGACGCGCCCCCTGCTCCAGTATTTACTCACTGATTTCAAGGAACTGTACTGCCTATGGATTGAGCTCTGGATTTCCAGTTCCCAAAGCAAGCTCTCTGAGGCAATATGGCTGTTATATGTTATACCTCCTGCTCCAATTAAAGCTGTGATTGTGAATTTTAAAAAGCTACGATTAACTTATGTGAATCTGGAGCAATAGGAAGAAAGTCACAGGCGATAAGGAGGGGGTTCCCTGAATGGAAGCCTTTGAAACATCAAGGTGATCAGTGAAGCAGCTACAAGGAAGAGATCTCTGGATAAAAGGAGGGGAGAGGTCAAATAGTGTTACCTATCAGCTCTGTGTTCTTGGGGAACCAGGGCCCAGTACCCACCCTGTCTGACTCATGAAAGACCCCCCCCATCCCCCCTGCCCCGTGCCAGGCTCTGCTTGAACCAAAGCCGATCAGAAGAAAGATTTACAAAAAACAATGAAAAGGCAGTGGGAGACACACCTAAACCCCTCTGGACAAGGGTAACAGGATTAAGGAAACTTCCCTAGCCTCATTTGCATCAAAGATGGGACAGGGATGCATCACCATTAGCATACAGAATGGAGAACAGAAATTCCAAGGCAAGAACTGGGCTGAACTCTGGGACCAGGAAAGCACCGCTTGATGGGGAATCTCTGCTCCAGATGTGAATGAACACACGCCTGCACACACCCAGCTCAGTAGTTATCAGACCAATTCTAGTAATAAATCCTTTATTGGTATCCAAAATACTGAAGCTGCCTAATTGCACTGTGAGCTTCCTCGAAGGAACACCGCCCATAGCCAGAATGATCAGTTCCTATTGTCTAGCCTGAACAAAACAACTTTGGTATATTCCCTTGAGCCATCAGTTTACCCATAAACAAATCTAGTATTCTCCCTTGAACCATTGTTCTTTCCCTACAAAACCCCCTACCCACACTCAAGTAAGTGCTCTGATGCCTGGATCCAAAATCTGCATCAGTTCCATTGGGACTTCATCTTCTCCTGACTGATCATGGTGGGGGCTCTACCTGTCTGCAGCACTCCGGACCCTCAGCTACTACCACCACTTGGTAACCCTGATTGATTCAAGCTTCACAGAGTGGTGAGAATCTCTCTTTCTCTCTTTTTCTCTCCGTATAGCCTTTTGACCCTGACTTGTGTGATCAGTTATAGTTTTCTAAACCTAACTTTTATAATCAAATTTAAGTTAGATTTAATATTATAACTGTTTTGTTTGTTTGGCTCCCCTTGCATGGTTATTACCTGGCAATCAATAACTTTCATGGTTAAGCTGGTTGCTTCTCAATCTCTCTCTTTCCTGCCCCCTCCCTCTGCACACGCCCCTGTGCGTGGTTTTTGGCTTCCCCATTCGCTCTGCAGCAATGCTCCTTGTACCTAAGCTAAAAATCCCCTGCAGTGCCCCAAAATCCTGTGGGGTTTGCTCATCAAGTGGGTTACTACAAGAATAATTGTCACGTGAAAATGGGGATAGGGACGTGCTGAACCTGGGACATATGATGATGGCAGCTTGAAAGTGCTGCTCGACCCAGCCTGCTCAGGCGTACTCTATTCTGGTGCAGTGCCCGTGGCATATGAGGGTGACAGCTTGGAAGTGCTGCTCGACCCTGCCTACTGTGTCCAGGGATATATAAAGGGTCAGCTTGGGAGTGCTGATTAATTCAGTCCTCTCAGGTATGCTCTGTTAATGCGTGTGTGTGTTTGTCTGATTCTGGGGCTGGAAGCACCCAGCCCTTGGGAACCTAGGTCCTGCAGGATAGCTCTCTTGGGAGGGAACTTGCAGAAGGGAGAAGTAGAACTCCATATGAGAACACAAGCGACACAAGCAGTACATTAATAGAATTACACAAACCCCCTCCCAGAAGAGTAACCCTAATAAATGAGCATACCCCAAAGTAATGGGAAAATTTGGTAACAAAGGTTTTGTATCAATGCTTTTTGGTCGAGCTATTCTTAGACTCACAGTAAACAACCACCTTCTAATAGAGGCACCATGGTCCACTGAATAGAACACTGGACCAGGAGCATGGATTCTGTTCCCTGGTTTGCCACTGACCTGCAGTGTGCCATTGGGCCAACCAGATCACCTCCCTGTGCCTCTGTTTCTCCTCCCGCCTTTTGTTGGACTTGTCTGTGTAGATGCTAAGGACTGTCTCACTGTGTATTTGTGCTCGATGCTGTACAATCAGGCCCCAATCCAGGGCCCCAGATGTGACTGTAATATAAGTAATAATGATAGCGGAATAATAATTCCATTTTCCTACAGTTAACTGCAGATCTTCTCCTTCTGTGACAGTGAGAAGTGTAATGTTATGCATTTAGGGATTAATAACAAGAATTTTAGTTATAAGCTGGGGACGCATCAATTAGAACTAACGGAGGAGAAGGACCTTGGAGTATTGGTTGATCATAGGATGACTATGAGCCGCCAATGTGATATGGCTGTGAAAAAAGCTAATGCAGTCTTGGGATGCATCAGGAGAGGTATTTCCAGTTGGGACAAGGAGGTTTTAGTACCGTTATACAAGGCACTGGTGAGACCTCACCTGAAATACTGTGTGCAGTTCTGGTCTCCCATGTTTAAGAAGGATGAATTTAAATTGGAACAGGTACAGAGAAGGGCTACTAGAATGATCCGAGGAATGGAAAACTTGTCTTATGAAAGGAGACTCAAGGAGCTTGGCTTGTTTAGCCTAACTAAAAGAAGGTTGAGGGGAGAGATGATTGTTCTCTATAAATATATCAGAGGGATAAATACCGGTGAGGGAGAGGAATTATTTAAGCTCAGTACTAATGTGGACACAAGAACAAATGGATATAAACTGGCCACCAGGAAGTTTAGACTTGAAATTAGATGAAGATTTCTAACCATCAGAAGAGTGAAGTTTTGGAGTAGCCTTCCAAGGGCAGCAGTGGGGGCAAAAGATCTATCTGGCTTTAAGATTAACCTCGATACATTTATGGAGGAGATGGTATGATGGGATAACATGGATTTGGTAATTAATTGATCTTTAAATATTCATGGTAAATAGGCCTAATGGCCTGTGATGGGATGTTAGATGGGGTGGGATCTGAGTTACCCAGGAAAGAATTTTCTGTAGTATCTGGCTGGTGAATCTTGCCCATATGCTCAGGGTTTAGCTGATCGCCATATTTGCGGCCGGGAAGGAATTTTCCTCCAGGGCAGATTGGAAGAGGCCCTGGAGCTTTTTCGCCTTCCTTTGTAGCATGGGGCACAGGTCACTTGCTGGAGGATTCTCTGCTCCTTGAAGTCTTTAAACCATGATTTGAGGACTTCAATGGATCAGACATAGGTGGGTGGGTGGGTGAGGTTCTGTGGCCTGCGTTATGCAGGAGGTCAGACTAGATGATCATAATGGTCCCTTCTGACCTTAGTATCTATGAATCTATTAATCTAAATAATGGCAACAGCCAGCAAGTTTTCTTGTACTTTACATTGACTTGCAGGGATCCAAAAACCATTGGCTCCGCTGGTGAAAGTCAGTGTGACTCAACTGACTTCAATGGAACTACACCAATTTGCACCACCTAGGGATCTGCCCCTTTACCCCCTCAGCTCTAATTTTTCAACTGAGAGTCAATTTCTCTAGGAGTAACAATAGCACGCTTTCCCCTTTATCTCACTTCAGAAATTCCGAACACTGCAGCACCTGCATCATCAATCCCATCTTCATCACCACATTAGGTATATTTACATTGATGCCATATGGAGCACTTGAATCTCATTTATCCCGCACTCCAAATAGTTCTGAGAGGCCATTCCATTATGGACAGGCACAGATTTTTGTCATGGGCTCCTTCCTGGTCACCTGGCTGAAAATGAGTTTTCTTCATTGAATTCCATTGTGGGACATGACAAACACACGCCATATCTCTGCTCTACCTATGGCTCCTGCACTTCAGCAGGAGAAACATTGCTGTGGTTCATGTGATGTTCCTAAGCAATGGAAACATGTTTCCCTCCAGGGCACTATTGTCCTCGTGGTTGTAGTGACTTCAGTCATCAGACTGGTCTGTGGATCGGCCTTTCCTTCCTTTGCAGTATGTCGGCACGGATGCTCTCTCCAACTGCTGCACCTTTTTAGTTATTGGACTCAAATACCATGTCTACCACTCCCTCCAGATTAAGTTGCTTTCTGTGAACAATACTCTGCAGCCACTCATTAAAGTCCATATTTCTGATCCCAAATACAAAGCAATCCCAGAGAGCTTCTCACAAATAGATACCAAAATGACAGCTGGAGGACACATTTTTAAAGCTAGCCAGGAAAGCTGACATACTTTCCTCTTTTCTTTGCTTTCTTAAGTGAAATTTCTCTCTCTGGGCTGTGAAGTTTGAGGTACATAGTGCTTTTTTAAGTGCTTCCATCAAGTTGTCATCATTCATATCACCTGCTTAAGAGAAGCATCAGTCTTTCAGAACAGCCAATGTCTCTTTTCCAAGCAGAGCTAGGAAAATTGATCTTTTCTTGTGAATGTTTTCAGTGTCTTTGGCATGAAAATACTGCTGCAGCCTTTGCACATAAACTCCAGAATCCTCACCTTCATCGTCAAAGTGGAAACCATTTGTTTTTACATCAATGACTCTTTGTGCCTTTCTTCCTACTGTTCCTTCCTCTATGCTATGTCACGGATTTCTGAGGGTATGTCTACACTGCAGTTAAAAACCTGCAGCTGGACCATGCCCGCTGACGGGGCTCAGGGTAGGGGCCTGTTTAATTGCAGTGTAGACCTTTTGGCGCAGCGTGGAGCTCAGGCTCTGGACCCTGGGAGGTGGGAAGGTCTCAGAGCCCCAGCTGCAGCCCAAGCCCAAAGTTCAACACCACAATGGAACAGTCTGTTAGCCTGAACCCCACAAGCCTGAGTTAGCTGCCATCGGCCAGCTGCTGATGTCTAATTGCAGCGTAGACATACTCTGAGTGGTTTCAAAAGGCTGCCATCATTGGGGTCCCAGCAAGTTGACTCCATCCTCCTCTTCATCAGTGATTTTCTTCTTATGTCTCCAGATCCATATAAACCACTTAAGCCTTTTTAGTTGACCACAGCGACTTCCACTAGAGCAGAAGAACAACCAAAGTGAATAGAGCTAGTGCACGGAGTTTTATTCACAAGCTACATTCAACTCCACTGCTGTCTTAGGTTTAATCTCTGACCCCAGTCCAGCTGCAACAGACTGCCAAATGTAAGATTTTATTTAAATTCTGCCACCTGGTATATTCCAGACCTTAAAGGTAGAGAACGCACACAATCGTCATCATTCTTAAAGTGCCACATACCAGGCCCTAAGAGACTCCGGTCTCATTAGGCTTCTTTCCAAAAGTTGGCATCTAGGGTCTTTCCTTGATCAGGCTCTGCTGAAGACATTTCCTTCCCAAGGGTGTAGCTCCATGGCTACTCCTGGTATGGCCAGATGTCCTAGGTGGCTAAGCCCCTGAGCAAGGAACTCATGCACATCTCTGACACCTCGTCGTTAGTTTAAAGAGTCACAGAGGAAAGTGCTAAGATATCCATCTCCCTCCTGGAGCTGGATGGATGAACTGAAGCAGCAGACAGAGCCTGGGGGTGAGGGGAAAAGAACTGGTATAAATATTAATACATATAAAATATATACTGTGTGATGCATCTCTCTTCTCGTACATCCAGTGCTCCATCCATCCTCCCTCTCTCCCTCCATCACTCTCCCTCTCTGCCTATGTTTGTCCGTGGAGTAAATGTTGGATTTACATTTTCTGCTTATTTATATCTGACACTGTTGCTGCAGTGTAACAGAAAAAAACTTTCAGAGTAGCAGCCGTGTTAGTCTGTATTCGCAAAAAGAAAAGGAGTACTTGTGGCACCTTAGAGACTAACAGTTAGTCTCTAAGGTGCCACAAGTACTCCTTTTCTTTTTGCGAAAAAAACTTAACTCTCTGTTTTCTGCGCTGCGCCTTTTAAACCAGGGGAGGGCAAAAAGCCTTTAGTCAAAGCCATGCAGTTGGTTCTGCAACCTTTCACTTCTTATTCCCTGTAGTCAGAGCTGGGCAAATGCTTCTAAGATGTATTAGCAAACATATAAGCCACGTGTTGGTATTTACAGCCCCGCTGCTTCGCTTTCCTTGCACTCCTGCACAAGTTGTTATTTTTTTGTTGGCTGGAGCCTCCTGGGAAAGGGAAGCTGTCGGGGCTGCTCAGACAAAGATGTGTTCATGTCACAAGTGTTCATGCGAGGCCACCTAGACAGCTTTTGGTGGGTTTAAGAGCCGGTCAATTAGCAAGCCAAAAATATACCATGTGATTTAGGGGTTAAGCCCATAGCAAATGGTGAGCAGCGCAGGCTCACAGCGAGTGGTTGGCAAGTAGCTCATTGTCTGATATGTTAACGTGGCCACTCAGTGGATACATTTCAAATATTAAACCAACTGGGCACAGCTAACCTGCTGTGCACTCTTCCTTCTAACACCACAGTACTGCTCTCAGCTTGGCAGGCAGGGGCTGCTGCTGCTAGGAAGGACGGATGGGTAGGACATGCACTGCATGCCTGGCCTATTTTAAATCTGGGGCTCGTGGACAGAGCCCATCAGACCAACAAAAGGCCCATCCCTTCAGGCAAGGGGAGGCATGGAATCCGGAACTGCACTGATTATAGGGGACAAGGAATGGGGGTGCAGTTTACAGGGCCAAAACAAGGGTTCCAGAGGCATCTGACTCTACTGCTGGGCTGCCTGTGCAGGTTTGTAAAGCTACGGCTGGCAGTTCCATGCTGCAGCAAGAGGGGGATCCTGACTCCAACCCTCCTATCTTTCCCGGCCCTCCTGAGGCAGTCCTAGCAGACAGAGAGGAGCCTGGGTGCCAAGAAGATGGTGGGACAGAGACATACCAAGGCTGGCACTGAATACTGCCAGACAAACAGCTGGGCAGGGACAGGTGAAGAGCAGAACACTGGTGACTCCCTCCTCCTGGCCGAGGGGTAGAAAAGAAACACTGGCTCCAAGGTGGCTATTAGGGAAATTATGTCCCATTTTTGCTCCCTTTATCTCCCCCCGCCCGTGGGGACAGGGAGAGAAGACATGGAAGAGAGAGGAACCAGGAGGTGCAGTGAGAGTGGGTGCTCTGTATGTGTGCGTGTGCACATGTGCAAGAGTGAATGTGAAGGAGGCTGGGTGAGAAGAGTGCTGGATGACCATTTGAAATGAGGGGGAAAACTGTAGTCAGAATGAGGCTTCACTGTTACAGCACTCTTGTGTCTGGCATCTGGTTCAAAAAGTACCAACTCCACTAAAGAAAAGTTTAAAAATAAATTCAGAGACAACACCTCCCAGCCAACCAAATGGTAAGGTCAGGCTCTAGCTATCTGCAAGGATCTGGCAAAGAAAAATCCTCCAAGTCTAAGCAGAGCCAATTTCTATATACATTATGGATCCATTACAGGGTGTGCTAAGGGGCAGGTTCTACACAATCACAGCCAGGTCAAGATTCCAAATGCGTCATGTCACTCAGTTTTAAAATAGTCGGGGGGCAGGGAATGAATTATGACAGAAGAGTGGGGACTTAAATGTTTGGTGTCGGAGCAGCAAAAGATATATTCACTTGGCCTACACACAAAAACACATGTACACATATTCCCCATCTAACTGGCAAGCGCAGAAACAGGGTTTGAATAATGTACAGTAAATAAGGCGTTGAGTCACACATTCAACAATGAGGAGAAAACTAATAGTTGCCCATTATGTGAGCACTACCCATTTTGTGCACTGAATGAGGGAAGGGTCCTGTGTACAAACAGTAGGTCACCATGCAATTAAAGACTGTATCATAATGCGCATGCACAAGGAAGCCCAGGTTGCACTAGTAACCTTAATTCTGGCATTTCCTAATTTTTAAGTGCTTAACTTTGCAACTTTAATAGCATTATTTTAACATAGTTTTTCACGTGGTATGTACGTATATGTGTGTGTACGTGTATATGAGAGGGACGACAAATCACACTGCAAAACTCAAGTCAAGTGCTCACAACATTAAGAATTCGTTTGGCTAGTTAGAGAAATAAAGAGCCACTCCATCAGCTAACTGAGAGCTAATTGTCTCATTAGTGTATCTGTCTGTGCTGTATTCTCCTGAGTCTGGGAGAAGAGGGTGGGGGAGGAAGTGAAATAAGCAAAGAAGTCATTGAGGAGACAGGTTTTCTTTGGGAAGAGCACAGACCAAGTGTCTGCACATGAGAAGTTGAACAGTGGCAGAGGAAACTCCAGCGCTTGGATCACTTGTAACCTGAAAGGACAAAGCGCTGGGGAACATGCTACAGGGAGCAGGACTGGTGGGAGCACAGGAAACATACCATTACAGATCTTCACTACATCTAGTTTCTAGGGGCTTGCCTACATTACAGGGGCTATAGCAGCAGAGCTATCTCACTGTAGCTGTACTGGTATAACCCCATAGCATAGACAGCGTCTAGAGCGATGGAAGGGGGTTTTCCACTGCTGTAGGTAATCCGCTTCCTTGATGACAGTAGCTAGGTTGATAGAACCATTCTTCCATCGAAACTACTGCATCCACCCCAGTGGTTAGGTGAGCGTAGCTACGGTGCTCAGGAGTTTGGATTTGTCACACCCCTGAATGGCACAGCTACGCCTACCTAAATTCTAAGTGTAGACCAGGCCTAGGAGTTCCTGATTTCTTCCTGCTCATGAGGCATTAGTGCATGTGTGTTGTGGAGTTTTCTATTGTTAAGGCCCCGATTGTCCCACAGGAGGGATATTCTGGGTCAGATTGTCCCTGGCTCTAAGGCAAGTGGGTAGGGGTAGGAACACACAAAGAACCTTCTCCTCTGTGTGCCTCAGGCAAGGACTGAAGATAATAGATCTGAGCTCAGTAGAATACAAAAATTACTGCTTCCATGCACCTTCTTGTGGTGCAGATTACTACAAAAGGGGTGAGCACAGGCAGACAGGAGGTCGAACCATGCCCCCTCCCCCCCCCAGCTATTGACTGGCCCATGAATCTGGCAGGCCATGGTGTAGGGAACATATGCTGCATCATGCCAAGGGATGGCACTCTCTCTTCATGCCAGGATCCCTGGGAGATATCTTGCATCCTGGGGTAAGAGGGTGTGCCATACTTCCCTTTACCATTTTATAGGGACAGTTCCAATGCAATCATCTGAGAAAATATAGTAATTATGGTGGCAGTTTAATGCCAGAATCTAACTTTTAGCCACTAGCCTGGCCTGTTAAATTGCACTTTTGGAATTGATGCAATGGAGATTTCTTGTTATGAGCCAGAGTGTTAACTAGATCTGGATGGGAACCAGATTTTCCTTTTTGATGGAAATTCCAAGATTTTGAAACTTTTTCCAGTCTGAAATTGGAACGAAAAAAAATTCCAAATTTCCTGCAAAACAAATTTTTAAAAAAGAACAGTTTCAGGTTGATTGAAACATTTTGTTTCAATAAAAGGAACACATTTCATAATGATTTACACCTTTTAAAAATACGCTAATGAACTGTGTTGGAAAAAGTCATCTTAAAATGAAGAATCAAAATGTGCCCTTCCTCAAATGTTGAAATGGAATGTTTCAACAGTATCAAATGCTTCATTTATTTATTGTTTCACATGAAATGTAGTTGAAATTGACATGGTTTTGAAACATTTTGATTTTGATGAAAACAGCATTTTTAGTCTGTTTAGCATTTTTAAAAAAACTGTTTCAAGAAAAAATGTCCAACCAGCTTTAGCGTTAACCTCACGCTGACTGCAAATGCTCCTGGCATGCTCAGGGTGAATCAGTCCTCTCCACTCCCTGGCATTCCAAGTCACCAGAATGGCAGAACCTTTAGAGATCATCATTCTACTCTGGGAGAAGGAGCTCATGCACATAAGCCCACCCAATTCAGGGGGTATTCCCCCCCCGCAAAAAGACAGCACTCGCTAGATACTGTTGTTTGTGTGGTGCTTTTATAGTTACATGTAGGATTCTCACTGCTTATATAGCACCTGATTCTGCAAGGTGCACAGTGCTGTTAGCTCCCCTTAAAGTCAACATGTGCTGAGGATGCTCAATGCCTGTGGCCTTTCTATTGATTTCCATTTGATCAGGCCACGACACAGGCTCATGTCTGTGGTCAGTAATTTATATGGTCTACATTAAAAAAAATCATTTCTGGCCTTTCATCAATTGAGTATTATTACATCTTGTTTGGAAAATCTCTAGTTAAAAAGCCTTCAGACTTTAACATCCAGTTGCTGATATTCTGATAGGAGACTAGGGCATGGATCATTTCAAGCCATGTTTAGCCATTGTTTGGAACCTGAACGCATTCTCAAGGAAGAGGCTCAGGGGCATTGGATTTTCGTATGTCGTACGTCTCCGTCTCTCTCTTTCTCTATATCTGTGCTGTCTTTCACTGTGTCTCAGATCGTACTCTTTCCCTGCATGTGTCTGTCTCTCTCTCTCTCCTACATCTCTGTCCTTTCCCTGAGGAGGGAAATATCATGATGATATCAGGAGTATGTGGGAACACAGGCTTTTGAAATCTGCAACCATATTGACAGCCCACAAACTATCTCAAAGGGAATAAGTATACCATCTGCAGACAGCACTGTTCCCTAGTTCCTGTCTCATTGCAGCCATCTGCTAAACTCCTCAGCCACCTGCATTGCAAACAATGTCAATATCTTTCAGGAATCCCTGAGGAGCACATCCCCCATTAAGCTTTGGGTCTGGGCTTTATCAAGGTGCTGGCTCTGAGTAGTGATGTCTACTGTTCCACCCAAGGGTCAGTGCTCAAGGCAAAGCCATCTTAACCTTTGAGCCTGGTTTTACTGATGGCTTCAGGTCTCTGTCGTTTGGAGGGTTTCAGAAGCCAGTAGCCAGAGGCTGACTAAAGGGCTTTTCTCATCCTGCTGTCTAAACATAAAATATAGAAGTCCCCCAGGCATGAATCAAAGGCTTGGGATGTCCTTTGCATGGAAGAGACACAAAGCCAAATTCATTCCTGGTGTCACTCCACTGACTTCAAAGGAGCCACCCAAGATAAATCTGGCCCATAAACTCAAACTCTGTCTACAATGAGCGCTCTCTCTCTCTCTCTCTCTCTCTCTTCTGGCCCATCACATCCTGTTTCATGTTCCCATGGAAAACTTCTGCCTATCAGCCTGCTTGGTCCTACGAAGAATTCTTCATTCATCCATCCACCTCAGCTAGTCCCAGATCCTCAAGGAGCAAAGGCTTATCTAGCCACTACCGCTCCTCTCTGTCCATAACAGTAGTTCCCAGCTCACTGAAGGACAAAGGCCTCTTCAGCTCAGCTGTGGTTCTTTGTGCTGAAAGGTTTGGCCTGCCCCTTCTTACACTTGACTCTAGGATGTTCTTGGTCAAATGAGTTTTCTCACAATCCCACCACTGAGCTGAACCCAACAGGGCCAGGGTTCTCATCCAGGAAGGTGCTATTCAAAGGTTCCCCTTCCAACTCATTCCTATACTTACCTTCCAGTCACCAGGCCTTATCGCTGACTCCTGATTGATTTACCGTGCTAATGGACTGACACACAACATGTGATGGTGGCTTTATGGTCTGAAGCCAAAGACCTCAGCCAGACCTGAAGTCAGAGACCTAAAACCTCAGGCCTTGTCTGGTGGTATCTGCCCCCACCATGCACTCCTCTCCCATTGCCCTGGATCATTTCAGTCACTTTCTGGCAGTAGAAACCATTTCTCTGAGTGATAATCAGTGAGAATTGCAAGGCATTTCAAACTATCACCAGGCAATGCCTGCTCCCTGTACATCAGCTGCCAGCCTAGGAAGGACTGCACAGGTAAAGCTGTGTGAATAACCAATTTTTTTTCAGTTCAGTGGCCAAAAATTTCATCTTGGTTTGTACAAAACATTTTGTGTTACATGAAATTTTGTTCTACGTGAAACATTTTGTTCTACACGTATTGTTTCATTTTGAGGGTTTGTTATGTTAAGTTTTTAAAAAACAAAGTCAAATTCAAAGTGAAAAGTAATTTTCAATCAAAAAGTCAAAATGTTTCATTTCCAAAATATCAAAATGAAATGTTTTGACTTTGGGGGAAATTTTGGTTTCGGGATTGTTTTTCAGCTGAAACAATTTGGTGAATTCAACAGGAATTTGGAAAATGTTTCAGTTGACCTGAACCTGCATTTTTCAGCAAAAAAAAAAAAAAAAGTGTGTCATACAAATAATCTTGCCCAGCTCTAGCCATAAGGAGGTTTTTTTTTCCTGATTTCATGGGACATGTCCCCCTAAATGTGTTCCTGTGAAATAATAGGGGGCTACTCATTTCTCTCATATTGCCTCCTATCTCATCGCCTGCACCTACACGCACCCTGCCTGTAAGTCGAAGTCTGACGATGATGATTGTAGCAACGAGGAGCCCTAGTCATGGGCCAGGATCCTGGTGTGTGCTAAGTGCTGTCCAAACACAGAGCAGAAAGACGGTCCCTGCCCCAATGATCTCACAATCTAAGACTTAGTCCACACTTGCTGGCACTGCTGTGTTGGCACAGTGGAGATGCAGCATTTGCTGACCGAAGAAGTTTTTCTGCCAACACGACCTCCCCAAATGACATTCGCTATGTTGGCAGAAGCACTCTTCTCTTCGGTCAGCATAGGTGCATCTACACTGGGGATTTTGCCAGTGTAGCTATGTCGGCTGGGCAAGTGTGTTTTTTCTGCCCAACATAGCTAGGCCGACCAAGCATTGTAGCATAGGCCGAATATAAGTAGTCTGATACTCTGTTAGCTCTTTCTGCTGCCCAAATGGACACTGCTCTGTTGTCTTTTCAAGACCTTGGGTAGCTGCCTATCCACTTTCTGACTGAATGGGAAAAGAAGGATTTAAAAGGAGCTGTGTCCAGTGTTACCCACTATTAAAGCTGAAATAACCCAATGGAGGAGAGTCCAGTGGCTTCAGGTGCGGTGCTGTCCCCTGCCATGAGAAAGCCTTGTCCTTGACAGAGATCTCTCTTGCTGAGGGCTCGGGAGGGAGGCCACATTGCAAACCTTGTCAGAAAGCTGACGGGAGCTGGACAAATATAAAAGACCTGGTTTCCTCCTGTGGGGAAGAGGTATTGCTCAGGGCTTGACAGGGACTCAACAGCTCTAAGCCCTGGAGACAAAGTACACTCACAGCCACAGTGTCCAAGAACAAGAAGAGAAGGCTGGATGGGGGAAGGGAGCACAACATAGACAGAAGGAAAATAGCAGAGCGATTCCTATGGTACACGAGCGCACACACATGTGAGGGAACCTGGCTGCCATGCCATATCTACATGGGATGCAAACACACACATTAAAAACAGGAACCCTTCCATTCAACATTTTCCTGGAAAATAAATAAACATGCGTAGAGAAAGACAGGAATCCTTCCATACAAGATCTGGATGGGATGAAACACAACCATACAGAAAACACACACACACACACGCGTTACACAGTAGCCTGTCCAGTCAATGCCTGCATGGGATGCACACACAGCAGACGAACACACACAAGGCGATAAGTGGGAAACCCTTCAGACATCCTATTAGCCAGGATGGGCAGGGATGGTGTCCCTAGCCTCTGTTTGCCAGAAGCTGGGAATGAGCGATAGGGGATGGATCACCTGATGATTACCTGTTCTGTTCATTCCCTCTGGGACACCTGGCACTGGCCACTGTCGGAAGACAGGATACTGGGCTAGATGGACCTTTGGTTGGACCCAGTAGGGCCGTTCTTATGTTCTTATGTAGTAGTGACAAATGCACGCACACAAGCAACATGCAAAACCTGCCACACTGTGTGTGCACAGGGTGCAGCAGGCAGTAGTTACACCCAAACTCACCCTTTTATGAACTCCTAAGCTAATGTATACCTATGAACACATGCTCTAGCAGGGCCAGGAATCCTCCTGGGTAAATAAATTCACCACGCTCACTGCATCCTGACAGAAATTGTTTCTGGGTGCACACCCGCATGGTGACACACAAACATGTACACATGGAAGTTCTGCATACACACTACCTCAACATCCATACCCAAGTGCATACATAAAGATAGACAGGGCAATTCATAAGGGGTGGGGCAAATCAATTGCATGTCTCATGAACACACAGTTAAACTGCCTGCAGGCTAGCGATGTGCTCAAGCTGAACATTTTAGATCTGGACCTGAGTTTCAAATACCTTCCAGTTCCAAGATCTGGGCTTTTGGCTTGAAAACATATAACAGCTGCATGCATAGGGCAAGACAGTCAAAAAGGAGAGAGTCAATGACTCAGGTGGCCAGGGAGATGTGGAGGTACAGAGAAGGCAAGGTTGCATCAGCCACACTTGGAAATGCTCTTCTGAGCCTGCTCTCCCCTCTCTTAGCCTTTTTATTGAAACCAAAACCTTTCAAGAGAAACTAAGAATGTGACAAAGGCTGTTCCCAGCCTGGGCTGTCTCTTTTTTTATAAGCATCCACTGTGGGAAAACTGAACACTCTTCCCTTTGGCTATGCTGTCTGTAGATATCAGTAATCCTTTCCCTTCTTCTGATTGGAGGCTGGACTCTCAATCTCCTTGCAAACCACTGACCTAGTTCTTTCAGTCCTTGGGGACTGACTGCATCCAGGACCATCACATGCTGGGCCAATGAAGGAACAGGACAGACTCTGTGTGAGGATCTCTAACACATGATATGGGAAAATTTAGTGTGCATGGGCTGAAAATGGATTTGAATATGGGCTCTTGAAAATATGTGGTATTGCACAATATGGTTTCCTTGGTGCTATAATGTCTTCTAAACAGCTCCCTTCCATCTCTGCACTTTAATTAGCATGAAAATTGGCCAGTTCCACAATCCCTTTAAATACATTTCCGAATACATTTCAAAGGCAGCCCATGCAGGGAGACTAGGTGACTTAGGGGGTTGGGAGTGGGATATAGAGCATTTCCTCTTTAAGACCATGTGCCAGTCTGGTCCAAGTCATTAGTAACCCATCTGCTGGCTGTTCAGTGGCCAAGATGAAATGGGTTTGGCAGGCCTCCGTCCCTTTTCCAGCAGACAAGTGTCAACAAGACAAAACCCACCACCACAACCTACCCCTGACTGGCAGTCCCAGCAGAGAGGCCAAGGGCTGAACTCATGGAAACTAAGCTTCCCCCTCATTCCTACGAGTTCAGGGCTGAGTCACATAGTGTGGGGGAAGCTTGCATTGCTGCTATCCATGCTGCACATATTCCAGGGATCAATAAAGGGCTCTAGGGCTATCAGTCCAGCCTGTTATGGTTGGGGTGGGAGGGAAACAGAACCTGTGCCATCCAACTTATACAATAAATATGAGAGATGGGATGGGGAGGGGAAATGTGGAACAGACCAGGATACGTGATAGGATGCTCTTTCTTCTGTTGTGGTCTATATTGAATCCGCATTGGTGGGGCATGATTACATTGGTCCCTGGCTAGAGGAACAGAATGGCAAAAATGACAATGTCACATTAATAAACATACATTTTTAAAAAAATCCAACAGATGTCTCTATCTGCTACTAATAACACGTGAGATTATTGCAACACAAAGAATTGTTTTGAAATTATTCTTATTGCAAATGTATGACTTATTATTCGTTAAAAACCGATAAGCTGGTCGGTGCTGTACAAGATACAAAGTGAAGTCCGTCCACACCTCAGTGGGTTTTCGCTGTTCCTGTTCTTTGTATTTGTCGAGGCTTAGACAATGAAAATAAATTGGTCAGGGTCACGTTTGTCTCTAGTCAGGTTCACTTTCAGGTTTGCCTGAGGGCTCCAAAGTGTGAGGGTCTCAGAATTAAGTGCTGCCAGGCTTGTGGGAGAGTCCTGTGTTTGTGGGTTTTAGGAAGAGCTGCAAGCCCCTACACCATCAGGCATGATTTTATGCAAATGTCAGGGATTTTATGGAAATATATGTAACTGTATGCAAATTTGAAATCTATTGACTTGTTGTCACAAGATGTTGACAGCTATGGTATCTGTTGTTTTTTTCTATTTGGGCGTTTTTCCTTTGGAACTGAAAAAAAGAAATAATTATACATTCATGGAAACATTTCTATGAGTCATAGGGAGAGACTGTATCAAACTGAAAAGTTCAGATTTGGATCCAAACACCATCAAAGTTTGGGGAGTTTCAGATCTAGGGTTTCATGTTGGGCCTGCCTTCAGATTTATCATTTGCAAAAGTCTGTTTCACCAGATAAAAAATCTGGGACCATGTGTGAGCTGGCAGTTTCCCTTAAAATGAACAAACTTGGTCTTGTTTGTGTGGAGAGCATCAGTGAAACTGGTAGGCATGAGAGGGAAGAGCTGATAGCTCCAGCTTTAGCACAGAACCACATTCTGGGGAGCAAATGAGGGTTTTACTGCTTGCTGCAACTCTTTTTGTATCAACTGGAAGAAAAGGATTTTGCTATCGGGACGTGGCAAAGTGGAAAGAGATGCATGGAGGATTGGTCTCAAATGCACGGAATCAGTGTCAAAGCAGCTGCCACAGTCTTTATTATTCATTTATGCCAGAAGAAAATATTCTCTCCTGAAAGCTGCTGAATATGACCTGGGCTTTTAAATATTTAAGGCAGACTGCTTTCTGCAAGACCAGGGTTGGCTGTGGGGGACCAGTGAGTTCACTCCCTAGGTTTCAGGGAGGTGATGGGTTATCTGTGAATGGGGCTCAAAGGCAGGAGAGTTGGGGTTGTAAGCAGGATGATGGTGAGGAAGCTGTGGATGGGATCACAGCCCACTTCATTGGGGTGGCTGATTAGCATGCCTGCACTGGTTGGATCTGGGAAACGGAAGTGTAGGTGGGATTGGAGTTGCCTCACTGTGGTTCTGCGGGGATATGATGGGCTTGTCAGGGGAAACACTGGAGAATATAGTCAGGGTTCTGCAAGATGGGATGGGACAACTGTAAATTCTGCATTAGGGTGTCAAACAAGTAGGATTCCTGATGTGTGCAGCTGATAATGGATCATATTGCCAGAGTTCCAGGTGAAGTGATGGGCCACCTGTCTATGAAATTTGCGGCCATCCAATGAGGGTGTTCTTAAAGTGGTGGGTGGCTGCACATATGCTCAGGATCCACTCCATTTTGGTTCCTGGAGAGGTGGGGCCTTCAGCCTACTTTTGACAGCACAAGGCAGCAGAATGAGAAGAGCACATTTTAACACTGTAGGCTCAAGATTCAGACTAATGTTAGATCTTACAGTCTGTTGTAAAATCATGTAAGTGTTAGGGCATCTAGAGCTCTTGCAAAGGTGATTTCTTAGCTGTTATTTAAATCTTATTATGAAGGCCGTATAAATCATGTATATGGCCTTCACTTGTGCCAGCCAAGCTTTTGAGGGTTCTTCTATCCGAAATATTGCCCAGGCTTCCCCTTTAGCTAGAAAATCACATATTCCCTGGAATAAACTTTGGGTTTTCATTGTAAGAGAATTGATATGTGAACTCACACTTCTTTCATGGCCCTCCGCCTGCCCCGATCCCCCCCCCCCCCGCAAAGTGCCTTGCAAACCCCCATGCTCTGCAATATTTGCCCACTGATGATTTCAGCTAGAGGTAGATTTAAACTAAACAGTTTGGATCTGGATATGACTTTAAAACACTCCAAAGTTTGGGGTGGGGGGCGGTGTGTGCTTGGAGATTAGTTTTGATTTACCCCATTTTAAAAGTAGTGGCCATTTGCCAAAGTATGATACAGATTTTGGTCCAGATGTCAAAGATCCTGAATCTGGGGTTACTCACATTTTCTGTGTTTTTGATTCATTCAGATCTTTAATTTTAACCTTTATAACTGACAGAATATGGTCAGATAAGAAAAATGATGGGAAACCACCTTTATAGCAAGCTCCTTGTATATTCTCTGAATCCACTGCCCTGAAAATTACGCCAGGATCCACCTGGGTCTCTGAATTGTGCTTTTTGCATTTAAAAAGATAACATATTATATTTATAATTGTTATGGTTGCAGAGCAAACCATTCAAATGTGAGCTGAGTATAAACCTGCACAGTAGTATTTTCCTGAAACTAGAGACAGCCTGAAAGAATAGCTCTTGGAAATGGGAGACATCTCACAATGGATTGTTAACTCTGAAACCTAGTAATGACAACACAAGAGTCAACCTTGTTAACTGTCTCACTGCTGCTTATTTTAGCAGAAACATCCAGGTGTGTTTATCCCACAATCCCAAATCCCCTTCTGCTCTTTCTTGGCTGCCCAGGTGTGCACTACCAGAATCCAACCTCTTTAGCTTCCCTATCATGGCAACTTCTACTGTTCAGTTATGCATTTCCAATACAACAGCCTATGGTAAATTGAAAATGTAGGGGCAGTGTAAAATAAACAAACAAACAATAAACTATAATAAACAACAACAACAATAATAATTAATAATAATAAATACCTAGCTCTTACATAGCACTTTCAATCCATCAATCTCAAAATGTTTGAGGTGACTACCAAAATAAATAACATAGGAGATCTTGAACTCATTGAATTATTCTTTGTCACATTTAATTCAGGAAAAATCTCCTTTCCCCCCCAAATGTACCTGAAGCTATCACAGAATTTCCTTTCTGATACGCGGGAGTGTCACAGCTACCTATGCACCTTGCCACATAATTTAGGTCTAGTTTAAGGCATGGCAGCAGGATTCCCTCATGTGGATTATAGCCAACAACATCTTGAGCAAATTTTGCTATGGAAACAGAATATGTTCCTAGAAAGGAAAAGCCATGTCCAATCGTAAAGGTGTGTAATGACTGGGATAGTCGGACACAGGGTACATCTGCAAGAAGAAACATCCCCCAAACACAGCAAAGTACAAAGAGAAGTCAGGAAATATCCTTTGATAAGTGAGTCAGAAGAGACTATCAAAAGGAAAGGTAACAGCCAATATAAAAGCTGTGATAAGAACTGTTTGAAGAAGAAATATCAGGGTTTTGGGGTGTTTTTTTTTTTAACCACCGTTTCTCTTGTCTTTTTTTGAATATATCTTAGTGAATTTGGGTTATTTGTTTTAACGTATTTTTCTGCATTATCAAAGGCTGTCTCCTGACTTCACTTGGTCTTTTTGCTGGAAAGCTGCATTTAGTAATGTAAATGTGTTTCTTCCCTGAAGCAGCCGCAAAAAACAGCACAATTCTGTCTGTGCTGTTAGCACAAAAACAGACTAGTGATGGAAGGACTCGATGACTCAGAGGTATTACACTGAGTTATGGACCCTTTTAGTTATAGATCATTAGCGCATATTGAGACTTGGTTGGACTCTGCAGTGTCCCCACTGTATCTGAAGCAAATAGAATAGAGCAGAAGTGAGTAGATGCAATACCTGCCTGAGAAAACTTGAGGGAAGGAGCCAGCTGGATATCAGAGATGAATAACAGGATGGTGGATCTGTTATAATCTCTCTGAGTCTGCAAGGGAACAGGGATCCCTGGGACAGAGGCCGTTAAACAAGCCAGACATGGGTCTGACTACTCATAGTTAGGGCCACTTATGCACTTGCAAGTACTTTGTGTGATTATGATAACAGAAAATGGATTTTAAATGATGAGCCAGCCAATCAGTTTTACAGTAGCCCAATCTTTCTACCACTAATGCTTCAGGCAATGCTGGGTGGCCCAGAGAGTAAAGGGTTTAAAGTATTCTAAAATTCCCTAATCCAATTTACCTGCATCTTTTCTGCTCCCTCTTCCCAGGAAAGTCAAATGTCCAGTGGGTTTCTTCAGAATATCCTCCAGATTCTAAGAATTACAGATATCCAGTCAGGGAATGGAAACAATACCATATGACTTAAATGACTAATCAGTACAAACCAGCAGTTCATATTTAGAATGTCAAGTATCTATCTCTCACACCAACTTTCTGTGATCATTCCATACAGTTAAAAAAAAATCTTGCTTGAAAAATAGGTTAGCTGAATTCAATAAGAATATAAGAATGGCCATACCAGGTCTAGGGTGACCAGATGTCCCGATTTTATAGGGACAGTCCTTATTTTTGGGTCTTTTTTCTTATATAGGCTCCTATTACCCCCCACCCCCATCCTGATTTTTCACATTTGCTGTCTGGTCACCCTAACTGGTCAGACCAAAGGTTCATCTAGCCGAGTATCCTGTCTTCTGACAGTGGTTAGTGGCAGATGCTTTGGAGGGAATGAAGAGAACAGGGTAATTATGGAGTGATCAGTCCCAGGTCCAGGCAGTCAGAGGCTTAAGGACACACGAGGCATGGGGCTACATCCCAGACCATCTTGGCTAATAGCCATTGATGGACCTGTCCTCCAGGAACTTATCTCATTCTTTTTTGAACCCAGTTATACTTTTGGCCTTCACAACAGTCCCAGCAATGAGTTTCGCAGGCTGACTGTGCATTGTATGAAGTACTTCTTTATGTTTGTTTGAAACCTGCTGCCTGTTAATTACATTGGGTGACCCTTAGTTCTTGTGTTATGAGAAGGAGTAAATAACACTTCCTTATTCACTTTCCCCACACCAGTCATGATTTTATAGACCTGTATCATATCTCCCCGTAGTCGTCTCTTTTCCAGTCTGAACAGTCCCAGTCTTTTTAATCTCTCCTCATATGGAAGCTGTTCCATACCCCTCTTCATTTTTGTTGCCCTTCACTGCACTTTTTCCAATTCTAATATATATATTTTTTGAGATGGGGCAACCAGACCTGCATACAGTATTCAAGATGTGGTTGTATTATGGATTTATATAGAGGCAATATGATGTTTTCTGTCTTCTTTTCTATGCCTTTCCTAATGGTTCCTAACATTTTGTTGACTGCTGCTGCATATTGAGCAGATATTTTCAGAGAACTATCCACAATGACTCCAAGATCTCTTTCTTCAGAGGTAACAGCTAATTTAGACTCCATCATTTTGTATGTCTAGTTGGGATTATGTTTTCCAATGTGCATTATTTTGTGTTTATCAATATTGAATTTTATCTGCCATTTTATTGTCCAGTCATCCAGTTTAGTGTGATCCCTTTGTAACTCTTCACAGTCTGCTTGGGACTTAACTATCTTGAGTAATTTTGTATCATCTGCAAACTCTGCCACCTCACTGTTTATCCCTTTTACCAGATCATTTATGAATATATTGAACAGTGTGGGTCCCAGTTTAGATCCTTGGGGGATCCTGCTATTTACTTCTTTCCATTGTGAAAACTGACCTTTTATTCCTAGCCTTTGTTTCCTGTCTTTTAACCAGTTACTGATCCATGAGAGGTCCTTCCCTCTTATCTCATGACTTCCTTCTTTGCTTCAGAACCATTGGTGAAGGACTTTGTCAAAGGCTTTCTGAAAGTCCAAGTACACTATATGCATTGGACCACCTTTGTCCACATGTTTGTTTATCCTCTCAGATAATTCTAGTAGGCTGGTGAGGCATGATTTCCTTTGACAAAAGCCATGTTGACTCTTACCCAACAAATCGTGTTCTTCTATGTGTCTAATAATTCTGTTCTTTATTCTAGTTTCAACCAGTTTGCCCGGGACTGAAGTCAGGCTTACTGGGCTGTAATTGCCAGGATCTCGTCTGGAGACACTTTTAAAAATTGGCATCACATTAGCTATGCTCCAATCATCTGGTACAGAAGCTAATTTAAGCAACAGATTACACACCACTGTTAGTGGTTCAGTAATTTCTATCTGAGTTCCTTCAGAACTCTTGGGTGAATACCATCTGGTCCTGGTGATGTATTTCTCTTTAATTTAGCAATTTATTCCAACACTTCCTCGATTGAGACCACACTTTGGGACAATTCCTCATATGTGTCACCTATAAAGAATGGCTCAGGTGTGGGAATCTGTGGGAAGACTGATGTAAACAATTCATTTAGCTTCTCTGCAATGACCTTGTCTTCCCTGAGTCCAGTGATCCCACTGATTGCTTAGCAGGCTTCCTCCTGCCAATGTACTTAAAAAAAAATTGCTGTTAGTTTTTGTGTCTTTTGCTCGTTGCTCTTCAAATTCTTGTTGGACCATCCGAATTATACTTTTACACTTAACTTGCTGGAGTTTGTACTCCCGTTCTATTTTCCTCAGTAGGATTTGACTTCCAATTTTTAAAGGCTGTCTTTTTGCCTCTAACCACCTCTTTTACTTGGTTTAGCCATGGTGGCATTTTTTTGGTTCTCTTACTGGTTTTTTAATTTATTATTTGCAGTATACATTTAGTTTGAATCTATATTATTGTGTTTTTAAAATGTTTCCATCCAGCTTGCAGGCATTTCAGTCTTGTGACTGTTCCTTTTAATTTCCATTTAACTAGCTTCCTCATTTTTGTGTAGTTCCCCCTTTTGAAGTTAAATGCTACTATTTTTCTCCTACAAGGATGTTAATTTTAATTACATTATGGTCCCTAGTACTGACCGGTTCAGCTATAGTGTCCTTTTGGACCAGATCCTGTGCACCACTTAGGTCTAAATATAGAATTGCCTCTCCCCTTGTGGGTTCTAGGACTAGCTGCTCGAAGAAGCAGTCATTAACAGTGTCTAGAAATTTTATTTCTACAGCCCATCCTGAGATGACATGTACCCAGTCAATATGGTGATAGTTCAAATCCCCCATCATTACTGAGTTTTCTGTTTTTTGGAGCCTCTCTAATCTCCCTGAAAATTTCACAATCACCATCACCATCCTGGTCAGGTGCTTGGTAGTATATGCCTGTTGCTGTACTCTTATTATTCAAACATGGAATTTTTATCCATAGAGATTCTGTGGTACTATTTGATTCATTTAAGATTTTTGCTATTTGATTCTGTGCTTTCTTTCACATATAGTACCATTCCCCAACCAGTGCACCTACTCTGTCATTCCTATATTCCTCTATATTTTGTCCCATTGATTATCATTCTTCCACCAAGTTTCTATGACACCTATTATATCAATATCCTCATTTAACAGCAGGCATTCAAGTTCACCCATCTTAGTATTTAGACTTCTAGCATTTGTATACAAGCATTTGTGAAATTTGTCAATATTTGGTTGTCTGCCTTCATGTGATGTAATTGAATGGGATTGTCTTGCCTTTGATTGTTTCTCTTCAGTGCCTACCTATATTTTATCAACTTTGATCCTCTCTTCTTTACTAGGCTATAGAGAGTCCTCTTTAACAAATCCTCCTCTAAGGGACATGTCTGTCTGAAATGTGTGCTCCTCCGCACCTGTCGGCTTTTTCCCAGGCCTTAGTTTAAAAACTTCTATACAACCTTTTTAATTGTACATGCCAGCAATCTGGTTCTGTTTTGGTTTAGGTGGAACCCATCCTTCCTATATAAGCTCCTCTTTTCCCAAAAGGTTCCCTAGTTCCTAATAAACCTAAATCCCTCCTCCCAACACCATTGTCTCATCCACGCATTGAGACCCTGCAGTTCTGTCTGTCTAACTAGCCCTGCATATGGAACAGGAAGCATTTCAGAGAATGCCACCATGGAGTTCCTGGACTTTAATCTCTTACCTAACAGCCTAAATCTCTTACCTAACAGCCTAAAAACACCATAAATTTGGCCCCCAGGACCTCTCTCCTACCTTTCCCTGTGTCTTTGGTACCTACATGTACCTGGACCACCAGCTCCTCCCTAGCACTACACGTAAGTGTACCTCAATGTCAGCACTGTACATAAGTCTATCTAGATGTCTATACCAAACACAGCTGAGGAAATTTTGATTTGCCCAGTGACCAGAAAAAAAAGAGACCAAATTCTCTGAGCAAATTACTTCTGCACATATTGTTTTTTGAGCTCTAGTTATGAATGTTGGGAACTGCAGGACTGAGAATGCATGGAGAAAAATGTTTCAGAGTGGTAGTCGTGTTAGTCTGCACCAGCAAAAACAATGAGGAGCCCTTGTGGCACCTTAGAGACTAACAAATTTATCTGGGCATAAACTTTCGTGGGGACAAGTGGCCTCTGATTTTGGGTGCCTTATCTTAATTTTCGGGTATCTCACCTGTGATATCCAGACATTTCAAACTGTGCATGTGAAAACTAAGGTGCCTTAAATTAGCGGGCACTTTGAAAACATAGGCCTTTGAGTGGTTGAAGGGCATATGCATGTGCAGAGGGATATTTCATTACAGTAGTTTACAGTCTCAGCTGCTGAAGCAGAAAGAGATTGTAAACTCAAGAGGATTAATAACTTTGAAGCAAATGGTGATGCTTGTAAGTGCAACAGGCTGCTTAGCTCTGGCCTGTTATCACGGGGCAAAGTCCTGAGATACATATTCATTTGGGCCTGATCCAAAATTCGCTGAAGTCAGTGAGAGTTTTTCCAGTGACTTCCAAAGGCATTGCAACAGGCCCACACTGAGTACACACCTTAGGACTCTAGACTCTGAGGGTACATCTACACTTAAAACACTGCATCAGCTGATGCGGCTGCGCCACTGTAGCGCTTTAATGAAGACACTCTAAGCCAGTGGTTCGCAACCCAATCAGCACACAGCTGCAGCCCATGTGACATCCTCAGGGCCACACAGGTAGTATATATATTGTGTGGATGTGGCCCACGTAACACATAGAGAGCTGCATATGTGGCCCACAATGGTAAATATGTTGAGAACCACTGCTCTAAGCTGACCGGAGAGAGCTCTCCCTTCATTTTAGTTAATCCACCTCCCCGAGAGGTGGTAGCTATGTCGGCAGGAAACGCTGTCCCATTGACATAGCACTGTCCACACACAGGGGTTAGGTTGGAATAACTATGTCACTCAGGCAGAGGTGAAAGTAAGCCGGTACGCCCCCGTACCATGTACCGGCAGCCCAGCTTCCCCAGGGGGCAATTTAAAGGGCCTGGGGCTCCCAGAAGTGACTGGAGCCCCAGGCCCTTTAAATTGCCTCCAGAGCCCCGCTGCTGGAGCCCTGGGGTAGCAGCGGTGGGGCTCCAGCAGCTATTTAAAGGGCCCGGGGCACCCCGCTTCTACCACCCCGGCCCTTTAAATAGCCGCCGGAGCCCCGCCACCGCTACTCCAGGGCTCCGGGGGCTATTTAAAGGACCGGGGCGGTAGAAGCAGGGGAGCTGCAGGCCCTTTAAATAGCCCCCGGAGCCCTGGGGTAGCGGTGGCGGGGCTCCAGGGGTTATTTAAAGGGCCAGGGCTCCAGCTGCCTCTGCCGCCCTGGTCCTTTAAATAGCTGCTGGAGCCCCACCGCTTCCCCAGGGCTCCGGCGGCTAATTAAAGGACCGGGGCAGTAGAAGCAGGGGAGCCCCGGGCCCTTTAAATAGCCCCTGGAGCCCTGGACTGCTGCTGCTACCCAGGAGAGGGAGGGGGGAAGGAGGAGGAGAAGAAGAAGGGGGGCACTTACCTTACAGGGTGGGCTGGGGCTGGCTCTGACGCCCTCAGCCCCACCCCTTCCGCCCTAGGCCCTGCCCCTCCGTGGGCCAGAGCTGGCCCCAGCGTACCAGTAAGTCGCTCGACTTACTTTCACCCCTTTACTCAGGAATATGGATTCTTCACACTAGTTATACCGATACAGGTCTGTAGTGTAGCCCAGACCTCAGTGACTTGGGTGGGCTTTGAATCAAGCACTTTTTGTTCAGTTCATCCTCAGATAAATTGCCACTGCAGCCCGTTGGCATTTGCCTGGCTAAGGGCTGAGTCAAGAATCAGTACGGACTTGGGCCTTGTCTTCACTGACTTCTCACACCACTGTAACTAGCAAATTCAGATGGCATATTGTGATATAATCCCTTTTGGGTTTGCTTAAGTAAGGAAAGAACATTTCAGTTGAGTTAGGTCTGAACCTAAACCCCTGATCCAAGCACCCCCACACCCTGGGGAGGTTCAGATATATATGCAAATTCTGAAGCTAGATTGTGCATCAGGGTTTAAACCAATGTTTAGCTATCATGTCTCCTGATTTCTAACATGGGAATGGGGGGTGGGGGGGGGGAGATTGCCCAAATCTGCCCTTTGTGGGGTTCTTACATCTTCCTCTGTTGTCTGGTGTTGGTCACTGTCAGAGAGGGGATACTGGAGCAGCTGGATCTTGGGCCTGAGCCAGCCTGGTAATTTTTATGTTCCTAGGTTCTTAATCCAAAAAGTAGACTTGATCGGATTCGAAGCTTTGGGGAAGTTCTGATCCAGATTCACATATTGATATTCAGATCCATCTCCAATTTTGGGACTAATTTGAAGTTTTAAAATAGATTTATATATGGAAATAACTGCTATAGATATTGACAGAATTGCCAGTTTGGTCTGAGCCATGAGTTTGATTTTAACATGGTGCTCAGATAAACTGCATAGATCTTGCACAATTTTGTTGCCTGGTTTAATTATTTGTATTTGTTACTTGTCAACAAAAATAAGAGCTAAAGGTTTGTGATGAATAAAAAAGGGATAGCATATTTGTGCCTTCCCAGGGCTGGATTTGAACAAGGGACTTGGAGCAGAAAGGCCTTTAGTCCATTAGGAAACACATAATAAGAGACATCTCCATTCAGTTTATGTACGGATGTAAGATGCTGCTGACAAAGAGTTGAACAACAACAACAACTCTGAAGGAGGCAGTACCTTCTCTGGAGTCCCACATCTATGGCTAAATAAGCAACTATGTGCTGATTTGTACAACGGAGGGTATGATCTCCAAAGGGAGGGAGGGAGAGACAGGAAGGAGGAGAAGCAGCAACGGAGAAAGAAAGAGATGATGAGGAATAGAAGAAGAAGGGAGAAGAGGAAGAAGGAAAAAGAGAGCCAGGGATGGCAAAATGGAGAGGAAGAGAGGGTTTCCAGGCTGGGAAAAAGCAGACAGAGAATGAGAAATCCAGGGAAGGAGGGAGAGCAAGGGAAGGACGAAGAGAAATAAATCATGAGAGAGTAAGAAGTGGGGGGATGAGTGGAAAAGAATGACAAACAAAGCAAAGTTGGGAGGGGGGAGAGAGAGAGAGAGCAAGACAGAAAGAGAAGCTGCAGGAGACAGAGAGATAGGAAGTGACATATTTGTTTGAATTCCTGGGCTGCTTAGCAAGGCTACGCTCTTGCATCTGCCTTTGATCAGCAGCATGGCAGGCCAGCATCAGATCAGAAAGCAAATGAGACGATAAAGCAGATGAAGCTGCAGCAAGTTTAACAGGAGCCGAATGTCAGGGGTGGGTGGGAGGGAACCAGGCAAGTCAGGCAAATGCCGCCTGCATTTTAATCCCAAATCCCTGACTTCCATGCAGCTGCCCTCTCCATCCCAGTGTGCATGAGAGAGAGAGAGAGAGAGAGAGAAGCCATCTCCACACTGGCACAAATGGGGCCCACCATTCAGCAATAACGGAAGCTGTGGGTATAGACAAGACTTGAGTGTTAACACCACCTCGATCCCCATTCAGAGCAATGAGCAGCATTAGAAGGCTAGGAGGGAACAATGCCTGAGCTGGCCTTAGCCCTGCCTACGTGTCAGCTCCCACCATTGCTCCCAGTAACCAAGTTGCACCAGTGGGGTGCTACCAGTGGCCTGAGGTTCATCAGTCACTGCTGGGAGTCAGTGGAATTTGAAAAGAGAGGTGTCACTCTGTGGTGATGATGATGATGATGATGGTAAGGGTGTCTTCCCACTTCACGTGCTGCTTCAGATCAAGTCAGTGAGATTGGCTGACTGTCAGTGGAACTAAGGAGGTCTTGGGAGGGGCTGGAAGGGCTGTATTTGCCAGAACAAGAGGTGGAGTAGGAAACAGAACATTCGTCCAGCCCAGGGTCTGCTGCATGTGGGTGGGAATGCTGGGCTGTGGAAGTGAAAGGTGGAGGGATGTTCTAGAAATGGGGATCTATAAGTCAGTGTCCTCCACATGTGATGAGAACCACAAGCAGAGCTGAGAAAAGACAGCATCCCACAATTATCCCATCTAATCGATACATCTATCCTACGCTACCTATCCCTGTCTCATGTCCTAGATACCATCAGACTGCATCTTAACATCAGCACTGGGATGAACCACGTTCTACCATAATGAATGATCCATGATATGCAATGTAATTTATGCTCTATCCACCCGCCAATCCCTCCCACAACTTCTGGGCTTCCGCATCAGCAATCGGGTCTTTGACATAAGTGTCAGGACTCCGGCAGTCTTCAGAAGTAGTATTGTTATGGGTTGGCTCTGCGGGGAGATCTTTGAAAAATCAAAATGTGGCTTCGGTTTTTCCTGAAATAAAATGGAGCAGCCAGCCGCTTGCACCCTCAGAGACTCCCTAAGGCAGCCCATGGAGTTTGCTGGAGCAGGGGACAGCCCAAGCAGTCAGGGGAGTCTCTGGAAATCAATGGAGTCTCCTGTTGCAGATCACAGAACCGAGGAACACCGAGGGTACATCTACACTGCAAAACAATATCTGAGTCAGCAAGTCTCAGAGCCTGGGTCAACTGACTTGGGGTTTCACACTACAGGGCTAAAAATAGCAGTGTAGGCGTTCCCACTTGAGCTGGAGTGTGTGCTCTGAAACCTGGTGTGGGGGGCAGGTCTCAGAGCTAGCCTCCAGCTTGAGCCAGGATTCCCAGCATTCCCAGGGCTACCAGGCTCCCTGCCACAGGGCTATGAGATGAGCCCTTGAGATCCCCTACTACAGCTGAGGATCCGAGGGCTTCCAGGCTGCTGGGTCCACAGCAGGGAGCTTGGAAGCCCTGCAGGCCCCAGCCCTGGGGCAGCAAAGCAGGCTGCCCTGGAACCACAGACCCTGGAACCCACCTCCCCATAGCCAGTCAGGTGCGCTGGCAGGGAACCAGGCAGGTTTCCATCAGAACCCTGCAACACCACTGCAGTTTGTCAAACCTGAAACTTTTCTGTGAAGGTTTTTGGTTTTGACAAATTGACATTTTCAGATGAAAATCGGTTTTGTCAGAAAATTCCCCATAAGCTCTGTTAACAACAGGGGTCAGTGTGAAGCCATCTCCCTGGTGCTCTCCTCCCTGCACTGGCTCCCCACTGAGTACAGAGTCCAGTTCATCGTCTCTACCCTGATGTTCAAAGCCCCCCATAGCGTTGCCCTTCACTACCAAGAGAGAGCACCTCTCTCAGCATGACCACAACCTGCAAAGTCTGCTACGTTCTGCTGGGACAAGGAAACTGTGCATCGACAGCGTGAGGCTCCTGAGTGCAGGAGACAGAACTTATGCAGCACCTGGACCATGGGGCTCACTCCCATGAGAGACAAGAATGACCAGGGGCCTCCCCACTTTCACAACAAAATGCAAAATACATTTATGTCATTAGCCCTTCCTTAATAAGCACATCACATGTGCTAGTACAGCACACCTGCCCACTCACTAACACAAACACACACAAAGCTTGATAAACTAATCATGCTCTTTCTCCTACAGGCTGCAAAGGAACAAAGAGATGAGAGATTGCTATTCTTGTTTTTATTGTTAAATACTAGGGGGCGCCCAGATATTAAGGCAATGGGGGCCATGTAAGTACCTAGATAGGGAGATAGAGTTAAGTAAATATGAACGAGGTGGTTGCTACTGTCAGGATTCAGAGGGGTGCAATCCTTAACTTCAAAGTCCTTGAAATTTTGCCTTCTGGCAACCTTCATTCAACATTTTTCAAGGACAGCTTCAACTCTTATAAACGTCCCAACACTTTACAGTCCTTGGGCCACATGTTGTGAAGCATCAGGAAGATGAAAATGTAAAGCGGGAGAAAGGAGCCTGGTGTTTTCTCTTCCTGTCTCTGTTCCGTGTGCAGCGATTCTCAGCAAGTCACTACCTACTACCACCTGTCCAGGAGATCTTTGATTTCCATTGCAGCTTGGGCAACCACGTCTTCCTTTTCATGGCTATGGTGAACTGGTTCATTAGACACAAACTGAGGGTCTCCAGCCTGCAGCAGGCCCCTCCCCATTTTAAAAGAACGGGATAACAAACTACTTCTGTGCTGGACCCTGGTCGTTCGCCATCTGCTTGCAAGCATCCTGCTAAGACTATGCCGACATGAGCAGGCAATGTAGTCTGCCGCACCTCTAATGCCAGAAGCTGGAGGGCTGTGCGACTGGGAACATTGCAGGTTACCTTCCACTCTAAAGCAGGCACAGACTAGTCAGGAAGCAGGCAGTCCACTCACTAGGAAGATGAGTCCTGAGGTACTTCAAAGCAGGGACAGGGAGGCACCGGAGCTTGTGAGAAGGGAGGGAGGGAAGCTGTGGTATGGGAGGGGGGGCGAGTCAGTGGAGCAGGCACCTTCCCTTAATACTTAGCCCCAACCCTACTTGTCTCACAGCAGCTAAACTTTCCCTTAAGCCCTAGGACAAGGTCCCCCTAACCTATACATTGCTGAAACCTTCCCAATCCTGCCCCCAGGGGCATGTACTGAGAAATCTATCCCCTCCCAGATGTCAAGACACTCCCCACAACCAGCCTCTCAGCTGCTAAGATCTCTCTGAAGAACACCTTCCTAGTTGGCAGTGCCCTGTGATTAGTGCATGTAGTTAGGGAGCACTTATGACTGTTTTCCTCTGCACTGCACCATTACAGCTCTAAGGAGTCTGCTGTCTGCAGGAACAACTGCCATTTTCTGAGGCAGACCTGTGCAGTCTATTATTGGGGAGACGCACTCTGTGCTCTCTTGTGCAGACTTTACATTTGCTCCTTCTTGCTTTGCTGAATTTCCTTAATCCAAAATAGATGTAATTCTGGCTGAAAAGATATGACTGAGCTCTTTGAATGGAAACAGAACAATAGAAATGTGGAGGAAAACCTGTCCCAGTTTTCCTTTCCCTGAATCTGGACACCCTAACAAGGAGCGACCAGAATGAATGAGAATTTATTGCAGCCAGTTTGTCTCATGGCCAGTCCAACCCTCCCAAATTAGCCATACCATCATTCTCGGCAGCTTCTGGTTTCAGAGCAGAGATCTCAGAATCTAGAGACCTGGGTTCTGTTCCCAGCTCTAGGAGGGAGTGCTGTACTGCCGTTAGAGCAAGGCACATCGAATTAGTGACCCTGGTTTTACTCCTAGCTCTGGATGGGGACATAACCTAAGAAAACAGGGCAGGGGACAAACAGTCAGGACTCATCTAGAGACAGTAGTATGGCCAAGTGGTTAGAAGAGGGGATTTTAGAGTCCGAAGTCCTAGGTTCTTCTCTCAACTCTGAGAGGCCCTGATGGGAAGTTGTTAAAGCAGGGGGTGAGGACTCAAGACTGTTTAGACCCTAATTCCCCCACCTTGGGATACTATTACCATCAGAGAACAGAGCCCAGGCTTGATACTGCCAGTGACTCACAGTGTGACCTTAGGCAAACAAATTATTTCATTGCTTTGCCTCAGTTTAACCATTTGTAAAATGGGGACAATCAGACACTCTCATCATTGTAAAGCAGGCTGTAGATCTGCAGAATATTAATAATCCTACCTCCTGCCAGTGGAGTGAAAGCAAAAAATGAATTTCCAGGGCAAGCAATGTCCCGAGTCTGGGACCCAAGCTCTGTGAATGCTGGGCAGCACAGATGCTGGAATTTTGAAAACTCTATTTTGCCGTGTTGTGAGGATTTCTGCAGTGATGTTCTGGGGGTGGAGGTTGAAAGGAGTTTAAGATTTCGCAGAGCTAATTAAATGCAAACCAGGCTGCCTGCAGAAAGCCTTGTGCTCTGGTTGCTATGTTTCTGGCAGGAACAGACTGGGAGAGGGTGATGGTGTTTGTTTTTTTCAGTTTAGGAGGAAGATGCCAACAAAGTTCTAGTTACTCACCAGCCTTTGAAATATGAATGAAACATATATTCTGGAGATACAAAAAATAGAGGACTAGAGGTGGGAGAGAGGGAAGAAGGACAGATAGAAAAGGGGAGTTAGGGGTTGCTTACATTTCTCTCTGCATTGAGAGCTGCTTCACCTTCTAGATCTCCCCAATTAAAATGGAGGTTCCATACTCTCCCTTCCAAATAGCTCTCCATAAATTACCCTAAATTAGAAGCCTCCAGAGCACTGTAACATTTCAGGCTTGATACAAATCTGTTGCCTTTCCACACCAAGCAGGGGAAAAGCAAACTGGGGCAGGCAGGATTTGATTTCCTTGCAGAAGGTGGAAAGAACCAAAATACACACAGGAAACTCCAGACTCCCTGAATCTGTCCTTATTTCATTAGCCCTCTGCAGGGTAATCAGAGGATGTGATAAGCAGAGTTTTCAGCTGCTTCACCTGGGTAACACTGAGGAATAATTAAGGACCTGCTTGCGACAGTAAAGAGGGAGAGGGAGAAGAACTTTGAGGCAGGAATGAATAAATAAATGGCATCAGTTCAAGCCTGGCATGGGCTTTGAAGAGCACCTGCAGAAGGTATTCAAACCTGTTTGAATCAGTGAGTTCCCTAAACATCATGTGGAAATCAATGTCTAGCTACTAAAGGCTCCTTTCAAGTGAATCCCTGGGAAAAAGAATAAACCAGTTCAAAGGACAAAGCTTTCTTGGGAGATTCTCTGACAACATACTGAGTTTTAAGCACCATTCAGATCCTGGTACAAACCGACCACAGAGTGATGCTGGGATAGAGTGACCGTATTTCTCACGTGGGGCTCACCTGAATTTAATGGGGCATACCCCTCCCGCGCATGGGACTGGCCTGAGCCACCTGGCATCACCACTCGCCTGAGCCCTGCTGTGTGGAACTGGCATTGCCACTCACTCCCGCCCTCCCCCCCCCATGTTCCTCTGTGCCCCACTAGGGGGGGCACGTCCCGATTTTGGGGTAAAACTTGGCATTTGTCCCATTTTGCCAAAAAAAAATCGGGACACCTGGGATATGGCTTAAAAAGGGGACTGTCCTGACCCAAACGGGATGCAAAGTCCCCCTACACTGGGGCAATACAAATAGGCAAAACCAGTGAGAGGCAAGGATAAGGGGGGCAAGAGGCAGGAATGGGGTGCTAGCTCGTGTGAGGTAGGGCTGCTATGTTATGTATGCACTGTAGCTGTAGTCGTGTCGATCCCAGGATATTAGAGAGACAAGGTGGGTGAGGTAATAGCTTTTTATTGGACCCACATCTGTTGGTGAGAGAGACGCTTTCGAGTTTTGTGTACGAGCTCTGCATAAGCTCAAAAGCATGTCTCTCTCTCACCAACAGATGGGGGTCCAATAAAAGATATTACCTCACTCCCCAATCTCTCTAATGCCGTGTGAGGTAAACTTGTGAGGATGGACCAGCTCAGCTCTAGGAATATGCTCTAGGAATTATTTTGGGGAAATTCTAGGCTTTAGGTCAGATTAGATTATCACAATGGTTCCTTCTGGCCTTGGGATCTATGAGTTAGGGATGTCATGTTAGCCTCACTGTGCATTAGGGATGATACACCAGATGGCTTCAGGTATATGGAAGCGGTTGGTGTAAATGGGGGGACAGGATGCCAGATGGTGCTCATTGGGATGGCCGGAATGCTTTAGAAAGAACATGCAACCTGTCACAAGTGAGGGGTGTCATGCCAGCTGGCAAGAGCTGGAGATGACATAGCAAGGCACTAGAGTTAGGGGGGGAGCTCTGAACTGTCTGGAGCGAGGCAGGGCAGCATGCTAGCTGATCCAGGAGTGGGGCCGGTGTGCTGGCAGAGAGCAACTGGCCTGTCTGGTGCCCATCAATTTGCCTTGCAGGACTGACACAATGTGTAAGTCAGCGACTACCTTCGCATTCCCTAGCCATCCACTTCCTGAGTCTGCATGCAATAGACAAAGAGACAGGCACAAGCTGCAAAGTATAGGAGCATATGAGGAGGCATCAAGGCCCAACGTCCCAAACACCCTTCCAATTTGTATTTCTCCAAAGACACTTCCATGCAGCAAATACTTCTTCCTCCAGTACCAGGAGCCCTGAGTCAGATCCCACCTCTTCAAACCCTCAAACCCCGACCATGAGAGGATGAAATAAATGGGGAATGTTCCCAGTCAGAAGTCTGTATTGAATTAAATATTACAGCATTGATTGTTTTATTCATTTAACATCAAATTCAGTAAGTACCTCTTGTGGTGTCTGTTCCCCCATTTCTCTTATGCTGTCATGGAATCTGCAGCTGGCTAGCTCACTCAGTGACGGGAGGATGATTGGCCTAGGAGGTGATGTCAGCGTGGTCCAGAATACACAGGGCTCTGCTCTGTTTCAATGTCACCAAGGGGTTAAAAAAAAACCCTCTGTTTATTGGAGGTGGGACCTGAGAAAGAAGCCACTCCAAAGTCCATCAAAACAGTGGAAACACTCTCTTTCACTTCCCTGAGTTGTCAATCAGGGCCTTAAACTAGGTCCAATGCTAGGCATGGGGAGAGCAAGGCAGGGGAAGAATTGGTTGGGTGCTGAAGGTGTGTGCATAGCTTAGAATAGGGATCGGCAACCTTTGGCACGCGGCCTGTCAGGGAAAGCTGCTGGTGGGCTGGGACGGTTTGTTTACCTGCAGCATCTGCAGGTTTGGCTGATTGTGGCTCCCATTGGCCCGTCCACCGCTCCAGGGCAATGGGGGCTGCGGGATGTGGCGCGGGCCGAGGAATGTGCTGGCCACCACTTCCTGCAGCCCCCATTGGCCTCGAGCAGTGAACCGAGGCCAGTGGGAGCTGCAATTGGCCGAACCTGTGGACGCTGAAGGTAAACAAACCAGCCCAGCCTGCTAGTGGCTTTCCCTGTATATGACACTCTTGAGGCCAGAAAAGGTCCCAAAAAACATCAGCATAAATCCAAGTATTAAGTAATTCGGCCTGATACAGGTTATTCCAGACCCAGAATGCATGGAATAGGAATAGGGCTGTGAGGTGCCCAGCACACTTTGGGACACTCCTGTAAATAATAAAGAAACCAGGGGGCATTGAGGTTGGCAGAATGCAATTACTAGAAGGAGATGATAATTTATTTAGTGGATTTGCTTTCTTCTGTTCAAGATCTGAGCTCTATTTGCCCAAATGTATTTGTTATAAAGATTTGTTCACTGAATATTTGTGCAGGCAAATTACATCCCATTAATCCACTGCATTACCGTAGCACATAGGGACCAACTGAGAACATGGCCCTATTGTGCTAGGCACTGTACAAACACATTGTTGTAGACAGTCACTGCCCCCAAGTTATGTGTGAATTGAATGCTTTGATTATTTGGTATTTGTTAGGTGATGTTTGTCACTGAAGTCATGTGGCATTGTTTCTTTTCCCAGACTGGATGATATAAGATTTATAACCACGAATTAAGTATTATAAGCAAATCAATGAGGAACTGACGCTCTCAGGGAGTGGGAGTAAGGGAAGGGACTAGGCCTTTTAGGACATTTAAAATATTTTCCTGACTTGCTTTGACAAAAAGCACTGGGACTGGCTACACACATGGATGCCCAGTCTGACAAACAGCTGGGTTTTTAATGAGTAAGGGAAAAAGAAAGAAGTTTAATGGACTTTACGTTCCCTTTTCTCTTGTCGCATTCACACACTAGTTAATTGCATGTAATGTACATGGTTGTGCACAATCCTATTTACATGATCCTTGTCTGGCTCATGTAAATCCTGAGTGCATTGGCATTGGTCAGGCAAGGGGGCTCATCGTTCTCCCCAGACCCATATGCAACACATGCTACTTCAAGTTATATGTCCTGCTCTCATTCATCAGTCATTCCTCACAGTGACACCTGTTTGTGTGCATCCCTAATTGCAAAGGGTGGGGTCACCTATATGGGACAGGTGATGCTCTCCATGGGCACTTTGGCTGACCTGCCTCTTGCAGAGGTTGCATTTGGAAGTGTTCTGTGAAACGAGCTGTTGCTGGGGTATAGTGGAGGCGCCTCTCTTCTTCCATCTCGTTCTTCTGATCCTCTTCTATTACTCGTCTCCCTTCTCCTCTATTCCTCTGTCCTCCTCCATTCTCTGCCTGCCACCTACCCTTCCCCAATAACCCCACAAGTGAATTTCTAAAATGGTTGTCACTCAGCTTTTCTTTCTGGCCAAAAGGAAATTAATTTTGTTTTTTCATTAAATAAATTTTGCCTAATTTGGACAAAAAACATCACTCAGACAACTCTTTGTGAATGCCAAAGGAGAATGAACAAGATGACTCAAAACCCAGTTTCCAGTTCAGTTCCTGTTCACCAATAGGATATGAAATAAAGCTGGTCGGAATATATGGGGGTAGTGGGAGAGGGTTCCACAGAAAATGTTGACAAAAATGAAAAGACAAAAAGATTTTTGTTAGTTCTCAGCAAAAAAATTGAAAGCCACAATATTTTGATTCTAAAATTCTGCCCCAGTGCCTCATGGGAGTTTTAGTTTGTATGATTCATGGTTCTGTACTGCTCTATAGGCCAGGTGCCTTCATCAGACTACACCTCCCATGATGACCCTGTGGAGCTCTCCATCAAGGAGAATGGGCGCGTGAATCATCTGAACTACAACTCCCATGAGGCACTGCAGCAGCATTTGGGAATCAAAATATTTCTGTTTTCAACAAAACATATTTAAAACTTGGAGCATACAACTATTTTTTTTCTGGCATTGAGCTTTTTCTACAGAAAATATACACTTTGCATGAAAAACTCTGTTTCGTCAATTTTCTGCTGAAAAATAATTTCAACAGAGATTTTTTGACCAGCACTCTTACCAAGCCACTTGCAAAGTTCTTGAATTGAACAACGTTAGAATCTTGCTGATTCCAGGGTAAATGCCCCTAATTTTATGTAAAGGGACATTGGATCCTGAGTGGCCAGGACCCCCATGTTAGGTCTTACCCAGAAGAATAGGAAGCTGGTGCTTCTAATAGCAGTTATCCCAGAGCAGCTCTGCATTCATTTATTATCCTTAGCATCTCCTTCTGGACAGCTGGCTGATTTACTCAGATTGATCAAGGTATAACTTCCTCTAACAATTCACTCATGCTCATTTATCCACTCCTATCTTCTTTACTGCCCCATCTTCTCTTCCAAAGCCACGGTGGTCTGCAGGGGAAGTAAAGATGGCAAAGCAGAGAGAACTGGGGATGAAAGAAAAACAATAGTGGAGATGAAACCGAAAATGTTCTGGCATCTGCTTGGGTTTTAGCCTTGGGTGACATAAGAGGTGGTTCGCATACAGAAAAGGAGTACTTGTGGCACCTTAGATGCATCCGATGAAGTGAGCTGTAGCTCACGAAAGCTTATGCTCAAATAAATTTGTTCATCGCTAAGGTGCCACAAGTCCTCCTGTTCTTTTTGCGAATACAGACTAACACAGCTGCTACTCTGATAAGAGGTGGTTGTTGTGTGTGTGAAACCTAGCACTAATGCACTAGGGTGTGCATCCAACTGTGCTCACCAGCTAGGAGTGTGAATGCTGGAGTTGATTCAATGAGGTATGCACACTGAAATAAATAAGGCATTATCTGTCTAGGGAATACCAATATTTAAGAGGAACCCTTTGAAGAATAGATTTGCCTGCGAGGTGTGGATTTGATTTTAGTACATGTCTATACAGTATTCAAGCTAAAGGCCTTTGCTGATTCAACAACCACAGCTTACTTACAGAGGTGCTAAGAATAAATGCTTTCAAGCACACCTCCCCTCAGTACCATTAAAGAGGTTTTCCATTTCTGTATATCTTATTGAGCTTCACACTTTCTATAACCTAGCAGACTTTGGCCCCGTAACTGGATTGTAATATGTCCTTCTCACTTGATAATGTGGCCTATAATAAGATCTTTCACAAAAGGAAAGTGGCAAGGCAGGGTGATACTAACAAAAGGGCTATTCCAGTGTCCTCAGTTCTGTATTTCTCAGAAAATGAGTGACTTGAAATTTATTGCTACTGTAACTTGGAATGTTAAACTATATACATAGAAAGTTGGATATAATATAATTTATCCAATTTTTCCACCATGTCAGACACTCACGATACCTGGGACATATATCAAAGACTGCACTGTCTCTGATAGCATTGTACTCTAACCCATTTACAGTAAAACCACACATCTGATGATCTCAAGAAGCACCGGAGACCACCACACAAATGGAGGTTTGCCTAATTATTGGAACAGTGATTGGGAGACAGGATTTCTGGTTTCTGTGCCCAACTCTGCCACTGACTGTGAGATCTTGGGCCAATCCCTTAATCTCTCTGTGCTCCAGTTTCCCCATCTGTAAAAAGGGGTACCAATCCTCCATACTACAGCTGGTTCAGTAGGACAAAGGAAGATTTGTCAATATATTTTCACAAACAAACAGGATGAGTCTGCTTTCCTATTGTCTTTGGGGTCATATGGTTATTTGCAACAATTCTGCTAACTGCACATTTAAATTTGAATAGGTTCACAGATCCCAAAAGCATCATGAATTTTAGCTTGAAATATTTTTCATCTGAAAATTCATGCCAGAAAAGATGTTTTTCACTGTTGTTATTCTATTGTTTTAGAAAGTTTCAGTCATCCAGTCAGACAGCAGAAAAATACCATATGACTTAGGTGACCATCCCAAATAAACCAGTGGTAAAGAAGTCAAGTGAACAATTTGCCAGTGGCTCATATGCTGCAATTTATTGGCATAAAACAGTGGTTCTCAATATTTTCATGGTGTAGACCACATCTTATTTTAGAAATTGGTTTATGGACACATCCCCTACTATTAAGAAATGCAGGGATTGTGTTTCCTCCCTGATCATCAACTAATACCCCTGTGGCAGCTCAGCAATTGAAAAGCATGGTAAAGTGGTATTAGGAGAGTATTTCATGTAGGTTCTTTTAATGTATTTAGCAGCCGGAAACAAGTAAGAGGACTCAGCACTACGTGCCTAGCCAACTCTCTGCAGACCACCAGTAAGGGCTCCATTAACCACGGTTTGGGGAGCACTAGCATAAGCTACCTGGTGCATGTTTGCAAATGAATATATTCACACACAAAACCAGGACCAGTTTCTGAACAATATGTGATCAGAAGCAAAAGGCTCTAATTTGGTCAGATAACACCAGCACTGGCTAGGTCATCTGCAGGGACCAACCTGGGAACCCAGGACAGAAAGTGAGCACAAGCTCAGGATCGCTATAACTTGAGCTGAAGGCCCAGGTTCATAAACTCGTCTGCAATATCAGACCAATACACCTCTATGCATAGCATAGTGACTAGAGGGGGATTAAGAGCGACACTGCATTAGCATGGGTGACAATTTGTAATTCATAATTAGACCAACATTGCTCCTATCCGTCTCCACAAGGCACTATACGATTCTGGATTTGAAGGCACCTCTGTCTACCTAGTTTGGACACCTCAAGGCCAAGTAGTCAAGCGCAGCAGCAGCATTCTGGTACAATAGGTAGAAGCATCTGCCCTTTATCCCCCTCCTCCATTCTTCTCCCAAGTCAAGAAGTGGTACAGACCCATCCCTGCTCCACAATGGACAAGTCTGTTGCTGTTATTGCCTGTGAAAATTGCCTGGTCCACCTGAACCTTCTTACACCCAGTAGTAAAAGAAACATCTGCTTCTTGCTTTCTCTCAGTGCCTATGGTGTGGTGTAGTTTTCTTTCCTTAGCCTACACAAGCCCCTGGTCACTACTGCATCACCTCTTTGTACCCATGGATGGCAAGGAAAACCAGAATTCCATTTGATGAAAAAAATTCAGTTTGGCAGCTCATTCTTTCCTGTTGGAGCTGTTCCACTCTGTATCATTTATTAAATATTCATTTGGCCAAAAACAAAAAATCTGATTCTCTAAGATAGTGGTTGGGGGCACTTCCCTAGGATGTAAGAGACCCAGATTCTAGTCCTTACTCTGCCTCATCTGGAGCAGGGACTTGAGCCTGGGTCTTCCTCAATCCAAGTGTGTGCCCTAATCAGTAGGTCATTGGCTGTTACATAAGAACGGCCATACTGGGTCAGACCAAAGGTCCATCTAGCCCAGTATCCTGTCTTTCAACAGTGGCCGGTGCCAGGTGCTTCAGAGGGAATGAGCAGAACAGGTAATCATCAACTGACCCATCCCCTGCTGGGATCCATCCCCTGTCTATTCTGGGATAAAAGTGGGTGGGTCTCTTTCATTTTGACCAGTAATTCCATCTTGGACGTGAGAAAGTTAAATCAGAACTGATCCATTCCGGTGAAAAGTTTCAGTTTCAACAGAGCTGTATTTTTTGATGAAAAAGCGTTTCATTGTAAAATTCCCAACCAGTGGTAACTGTAAAATAGCACAAAATCCAGAAATCGCTAGTGCTGAGACCCTCTGCATCTCTTCTCTCATCTCAAAGTAGAAACACCCTTGAATTTCCAGCATTGGACCTTCTAAAAGTTCCTTGGGTTTTTGTCACACTTTATTTTGAATGAAAGAACATTGTGGAAGGTGTAAATAAATCTCTATACTTATGGAATTTTTTCTCCCAATGGAAAAAGAAAGATGGAACTGAGTATTAGTTGAATTCCATTGTAGGTGATAAATAGAGCAATGATTTGGAAAGGTCTATGTGTGTATGTGAGCCCAACCTTCCTTCCCACAATGGGAACATCCATAAAAGGCCATTTAGCCAATACATATTTTCCTCTTTAGTACATAATGGTAACCTGAATAAAAGGTTTGAATTACAAAGCAGGCTAACCCAGCACATTCTCTGAGCAATGACTGCTATTTGTGTCAAGAAAATAAAGGGGCAGGGGGAAAGAGAGCGAGAGTGCGAACAAGAGTCACTGAGCATGAGCAATTCTGAGAGAGAGAGAGAGCAAAGTCACAGACTTACCCTGCTCAAATGAAATAAAAAACCCCGTAACAATAGAAATTAGATGTTTTACTATGATGATTGGAAAGTTGAATGCTGTATTCTTTCAACAAGAGACTCTTATTCATAGGATTGGTAGATACCATTAAGGTTCGTACCAACTCCCCTATCCCAGTCTTTACACTCTGCCCCATGTGAGCCCGAGTGTAGCACAAGGATAACTCCATGCGAAGCCTCCATTCAACCTCAGCTGAACTGGGCCATGCCTGGCTTGTACTCCTCTCCATGCTGGGAGAATGGACAGAGATGGGTTCACTAGCCATGCTCCACTTCCTTCCCCAGCCCCCTCTCAGTGCTCTTCAGCATTGTGTTGGGATGTTCACCACATACTAGGCTGGAGAGGGTTAATGTGGCTCAGAAGGGGGTTAAGTAACCTGATAGGCCACACCAGAGGGAGAGTTAGACTTGATAAGCAAGCACTGATTGAGGCTGGAGCCCAGCTAGATAGGAGCAGGTGGGGTTGGTATAAGGCCAGGAAGTGAGGGAAGATGGAGGCTGCAGTGTAGGAGCATGCAGTCACTCTCTGGGCTTACGGAGGGAAAGGAAGATGCTCAGGGGCAGAGTAGAAGGCCTGGGATCCTGGCCTTGCAGGAAGGGTTTACCCAGAGAGATGGTGGAGCAGAAGGATGATAGAGGTGGAGTAGGAAAAAGCCCAGCGAAATGACAGCAAGGTTTAGGATAGTGCAGACCTTGGTCTTGGATTAGAGGGTCCATGGCTTGAACCTGAAGTAGAGGGCAGGCCCAGGGTCCTCTACTTGCCACTGAGGAAGTGGTACAGTCTTGAACTGGGAGGACTGCTGGGATAGCCAGTCCAGTGAGACTTTGATAACCCAGAAGGGGGAAGCCCCCACAGTGACTTTGCCAGGGGGAAGGGGAAGCATGACAACTCCAGGAATGAGAGAGAGGCTGCAGCATGAGCAAGTGATGGAAAAGGGTGTCAGACCAGGGGCAGCTATTTCCCAAATACAGTCACATGGAGCCACCCTAGCAGTGAGTAGAGAACCCCATGCCAGACATCGGCAGGGAAAGCAGGCCTGTTGAGCTGGGTTCTGCAGAGCTGATAGGTTCCCACCATCACCCTGCACAAGAAAATTGTAGCATTTCCACCATAGGCAGGGCCCTTCCATGGCTGTGCAGTGAAGGTAGGCTACAACCTTAAGTCAAGAAAATAAAATATATTAGGTGCCATCTCCCTTCTGCCCTCTCCCCACCATGTACTGTCTCTCCTTGCTTCTCCTCATACCTCCATCTACTTCTCTCTGTCACACCCCCACTTTCTGTCCATCCCTTGCTCTTTTTCTCCACCACAAGCTTCCTTCTCTCTTTCTTTATCTCTCCATCCCTTTCTTTTCTCCCCATCCCATGTTCTATCTCCCTCTCTGCCCCCATCTCTCACTCTAGTCCTTTCTCTCTTTCTTATCGCACCCCTCCCCCTTTCTTTCCCCATTCTTCGCTCTGCTCCTTCTCTCTCCCCACCCCCTGGTCGTGTTGTGTTACTAATGTGCAGTAATGGTATGGCTGGAAAGTCATTTGCGCTCCCCCTATTTTTTTCCCCTGCAGTATTATTAAAACTGCTCCATCACTAGCTGTAATGGGAGCGTCTGTATTTTCTCCTCGCCCGTATCCCTGACATGACATAATGCCTGCCCTCACCGAGACGCTATAACACTGAGGTAATTGAAACATAACTCACCGTAAATTACAGGCCGCCGTTCAGGCAGGGCCCCGGCTGTGCTTCTTGGAGCTCATTCCAGCTGGAAACTAAACATTACTTTAAGAGGGGTGCTTAAGCAAAACAAAGCCATTTAAAGAGGAGCAGAAACATGGAGAAGGAACTTGGGCCCTGCTGGAAATATGGACTCTTGCCTTTGTTTCAGTCAGGGCAGAAGCAGCTTGGGATGGAGAGACTGTATGGCTCAGGGTGTATGGAGCCCTGGTCAATAGCAAAGGGAAGCGATTAGCCACCAGGGGGTAATGTGGTCCCATTTTATGACTTCAGTGGTCTACATGAAGAGGTGGTGGGGCTAAGAGGAGCTCCTAATGGCTAAGCGTCTGCTATCATCACAGCTGGTCCCTTTGTTGACAGAAGGACCAAGGGGTATGTGGGCCATGGAGAGAGATCGCTCCTCCCCACAGGAGCAGATTCCTGCATGTCAGGGGTGAGGCAGTGGCGTGAGACACTTGTACAGTTTCTGTATCTGACCTGTGAGTCCTCAGAGAGAGGCCCTATTCACCCTCTGCAGGATGTGAGTAAGTCCCACTGAAGAGCATGAGAATGAGAATTCCCCCTGTGAGGGAAACCATCAGGGCTGGAGGGCTACCAGTCCAGCAAAAGACCCACCCCAGGTCTGTAAGCTTTAAAAACAGAGAAGGAGCTTGGGGTTTGGTGACACAATATTAATTACTCCATTGCTAATTGGAGCATAAATATCTAGGCAATGGCATCTGGCAGTTCTATGATGGTATCTGAAGTCAGGATTCCTGGATTCTGCTCCTGACTCCTGCAGTAACTGGTTCTGACCTTGGACAAGTCATCCCATTTGGTAATATAATCCTGTAACGTGGCATTTTCACTGTCCGTTTATCACCTCTAGTTTTGTAATGATGAAGAAAATGTGTTCCGATTTTATTTTTAATTGTGAAAATTTGGAAATTAACACTGAAAAGTTCAAATTATTTCAGTGATCTACTTTTCTAAAACACAGCACTGGCGTCTGTCCGTGTGGTTCTCATGAAAGTCAATGGGACAAAATCAAAAGTCAATGGGACAAAATTCATACCTGGTGTAACTGAGGCTAATGTCAGTGGAATTACACCAGGGATTAATATGGTTCCATGAGAATAACTGCTCAGGGAAATGCTTTGCAAAATACAGGGGGTGGGCAGGGAGACAGGTATTTTAGAAGACTAGCTTAACTATTTGTCAAGGATGAACTGCCAGAAATTCAGGAAAACATGACCATGTGAATTCTTCAGTTTTCCCTGGAGTACTTCTGAGACAAATCCATTACTGACAGCAACCTACCGAACATAGTGAACTTCCCTTTAAGAATCTGTGCCTTTAAGAATTGCCAGATAAATGTACCCTTGGGCTGTTGCCATGTGGCTGGACATTTCAGGTGATGCATGTTGTTCAAATCTATTACTGCAGAGTTCCAGGGGACAGGGAATTTATTTGGAAAAATGTAGTTTCAAATAAATGGACGCGGCAGCTTTTCAACATGAATTATGCACCGCTGAGGACGTATCCAGTTCTGGGCAATGAGCGTTTTGGATGAGAAGAGTTTGGACAAAAATGTTCTGCATAAACATAACACAAGGCAAAGATTCGTTTTACGACGAAGAACTGGTTGGTTTAGGTTGAGACTGTCCAGGAGCAAACTTCCTCTATGTGTACAGCTCTGATGACTTTCAGCGCCTCCTGTTAACCCATATTCATGAGAACCCTAGATTGTTCTGCCAATGCACCTGAGCCCAGCCCAGCAGCCACCCTTCATATTCCAGTCCTGGGCTCCCTACACAGCGCTGCCCTGGAACACAGCTCTGCCAATGCCTCTCACTTGTGCCCTGCAGCCCCCCTGATGTTGCACTGGTAGAGCTGGGTAGGAATTGAGAACAAGTTAGTGTCCATGGACTCTGTTGCTGTTGGAGGGATTGACAGGCATGTGATATAGAAAAGTACTGCATTGACAGTTCGGACAACTGCAAGTCTTCTGTTTCCCCAGAATAGTTGCAGTGGCATGGCACAGAGTAGACAGATAAGCAGGCAAACCTGTGTACTACCCCATTGCTCTCCCTCCTGGGCACCAGCATCCTGGCTGCATAGTGGATGCCAGTTTCCCTCCCCTTTTTCTTGTGCCTGGTTTGCATTGATTGCATTCCATGAGGCCTGCCACATGCCCCTTGGAAATGTTTCCATCAACTCTCTTACTGTAGCTAAGGTTTCAGCAATCTCACCCCTTCTCTCCTTGACATTATTAGTTTATCTTTGTCCACTGGCAAAGCTCCCAAGCAATTCAACAAGAACAGTTGTTTCTCCATGGTTGAAAAAGTCATCTCTAGCCCTGGCTGATATTGATCATCTGATGGGAACCAGCCTTTTTTCTTTTCCTGTCCCATTTTTTTCCCCCACGTATTCTAAGTGAGTTTCAGTCAGTTTTAGTACACATGAAAGTGAAAGACTGATGATGTTGACAACACTGTGCATGTGTCTCCTTTGAAACAGGCTGTAGCAAAACCTGAGGACAAAGTGGCTGATGCCGCTGCAAACTGGTAGTGGTCTTAAACACGCAGCACACAGCAAACAAAGGTGTCACTTTCACAGCTACCCACATACATGAACCATCACAGGTACCACTAGTCTGCTCTGTCTCTGTCCTGAAGTGAGCTTTGCCACCTGTTCCACATCTGGTGCCCCCTTAGGGTCTGAGTTCCATGGTGCTTTTTCTAGCTGTGTCCCAGACCTCTGGTAGGGCTGCCAGATGCCCTGGAGCCAATCCACCTTGTATTTAATTGCTTTGGAGTCCCCTGCTTGTTTTCTGTTTGGATTCTATTTGTCCGAGGTCCCTGTGGAATGCTTTGGGCTGTTCAGTTAATTGAAAGTGGCTAAAGCCATGTGAGGTGGCTGTGGAGGTGGAGGGGGCATTGTCGGGATCAATTTGTGCAGACTATTGAAAACTCTCACTTAGTTTAACAATCATCCATTATTAAGGTGAGATCTTGTCCTGGAGCTGCTAGGAGGTTTCTAAGTTGTCCCCCGGGCTTTCGGAAGTGATGGCAATTATCTTTATCTGTGTTTTATTAAATAATGGGGTGAGTAATAGGACTGGATGGGATGGAGAAAAGGAAATGACAGGCAAGGGAAAGCGTGGCTAGGGTTGAGTGCAAGGTGAGACCAGGATGGAAAAAAAATCAGGGAAAGGAAAGGGATAATGATGGTCAGACTGAGAGGAATGAAAGTCAGTGAGAGAGGGGAAGAGAAAGAAAGATGTGGGCAACAGAGATGAAAGTGTAATGAGAATGTTGGCTTGTGAGGGGAACGGGGAGACCAACGGAAGAAAATGGGACTGAGAGAAAAGAAAAAGGGAAAGGGAGCAAGATAGAAAGGATGCACATGAAAGAAACAGAATAGTAACTGGACTGGGGTCAAGTGAGAGAGGAGAGGGAGTAGGATATGGGGAAAATGTCAGGGGAGAGAAACAGCAGGTAGGGGGAAATAGAGAGAAGGAAACAGGAGAGAGAGAGAGAGAGGTATGTTTGCCTTAGGACTAGACCATGCTGGCTGGCTGTGCTGCAGAAGAGCAGGAGATGGGGGAGGGTGCATTTTGTTGATATAGTTCCCATTCCTAGAGTCCTGGACGGCGGTAGCATTTAGGTTTATGCTGATGACACATCTTTCCACTTGGGCGAATGGGCAGATTCCCTCTCTAAATCACTCCAACGTGATTTTAATAGCAGACAGAGGTGGCTTTTGGATAATAAATTGGTACTAAACCCTAAAGAGACGCAGGCTGTGTCATACGGAACAGATGGTAAATTAAAAAGAATGGAAGCCAGTGACTTCACTTATCTGTGCTCCGAGTCAGGGAGCTCTCTTGTTATGCTAAGTATTTAGTATTTACACTCAAAAGGGCTGCTTCCTCATGCACCTTGGTTTAGGGATTTTAATTATCTGTAATAGCAACAGGATCACTCTGATTAGAAAGATGGTGAGAATGAGAGGTTGGTTGATAATAATCATTGTCATCATTAGTAAACATTAATAATTAATAGTTGCATTATCTTCCCTCCATCGAGGCTTGTTAAAGAACCCCAGACTTACTGAAAGGTTTTCAAACAATCTTGCTTAACTACCAACAAATGTTTTTTTCTGTATTTTCTGATTACCAGGACTAAGGCCCCGAGTCAGCAAATCATCCCTATTCAGCAAAGCACTTCAACATGTGCTTCACTTTAAGCGTGTGTAAAGCCCATTGACTTTAATGGGACAGAAGCACATATTCAATGTTAAGTATACGCTTTAGTGCTTTGCTGACTAGGGATGGATTTAAGCACATATTCAAATACTTTGCTGAATTGGGACAGTGGAAGGTACTGTAAATTAGGAACAAACTAGAAATGATTGAATAATGGAAACAATTATTTACGAATGTTGAGGAGTGAGCTGGCCCTTTAAGGGAGTCTGCGTTCAAACTCACCTGGGACTAGTTTATCTCCCCTCCCCTGCAGAGCTAGGTGAATTCAGTTCAGTAGCAATTCTGAAAAATTGGGTCGAGGGAGGGGGGGAGTTTTGGGTTCAATGAAATGTTTAATTCGACCTGAAATAAAACATTTGATTTAGATTTCAAGCACTTTTTAATTTTATTTTAAGAGACATTTTAAAATGTAAAGGAAATGTCAAAACACGTAGTCACTTTCAGTCAAAAAACCGCAACGTTTCATACCAAAAATGTCAAAATGAACGTTTCGGAGGGGGTTGGAATATTTTTTAGCTTTTTTTTTTATTTCTACTGAAACATTTTGATGAACTTGACATGAACTTTAGAAATGTTTTGGTGTTGCCAAATCTGCATTTTTTTTGTCACCTAAATAATAAGTCTCAGTTGAAAAATCTCACCCAGCTCTGCTCCCCAGTACTCAAAACTGCTGCCTTGCACATTCCAGTCTTCTGTGTCTAGAGTTTCCAGACTGCAAACAGACCACTCCTATATCCTTCCTGTGTGTAGGGAAACCCTGAAACAGTCCAGGAGATGGGGTAGGGTGAGCAACAGACTCTGGGAGGACAGGACCTCCTACCCACCCTGTCAAGGTTCCTTCCCCACTCTGAACTCTAGGGTGCAGATGTGTGGACCTGCATGAAAAACCCCTAAGCTTACTTTTACCAGCTTAGGTTAAAACTTCCTCATGGTACAAACTATTTTACCTTTTGTCCCTGGTCTTTATTGCTGCCACCACCAAGCGTCTAACAAATATAACAGGGAAAGAGCCCACTTGGAAACGTCTTTCCCCCCAAAATCCCCCCAAGCCCTACACCCCCTTTCCTGGGGAAGGCTTGATAAAAATCCTCACCAATTTGCATAGGTGAACACAGACCCAAACCCTTGGATCTTAAGAACAATGAAAAAGCAATCAGGTTCTTAAAAGAAGAATTTTAATTGAAGAAAATGTAAAAGAATCACCTCTGTAAAATCAGGATGGTAAATACCTTACAGGGTAATCAGATTCAAAACATAGAGAATCTCTCTAGGCAAAACCTTAAGTTACAAAAAGACACAAAAACAGGAATATACACTCCATTCAGCACAGCTTATTTTATCAGCCATTTAAACAAAACAGGTTTCAAAGTAACAGCCGTGTTAGTCTGTATTCGCAAAAAGAAAAGGAGTACTTGTGGCACCTTAGAGACTAACCAATTTATTTGAGCATAAGCTTTTGTGAGCTACAGCTCACTTCATCGGATGCATCCGATGAAGTGAGCTGTAGCTCACGAAAGCTTATGCTCAAATAAATTGGTTAGTCTCTAAGGTGCCACAAGTACTCCTTTTCTTTAAACAAAACAGAATCTAACGCATATCTAACTAGATTGCTCACTGATTTTTTACAGGAGTTCTGACCTGCATTCCTGCTCTGGTCCCGGCAAAAGACACACACAGCCAGAGAGAACCCTTTGTTCTCCCCCGCCCCCCAGCTTTGAAAGTATCTTGTCTCCTCATTGGTCATTTTGGTCAGGTGCCAGCGAGGTTATCTTAGCTTCTTAACCCTTTACAGGTGAAAGGGTTTTTCCTCCGGCCAGGAGGGATTTAAAGGTGGTTAGCCTTCCCTTTATATTTATGACACACCCCATGACCAGACAAGGCCAGCTCACACCCTGTGTGACGGCAGACAGATAATTTGACTGGAAACAAAATCTACAATGAGTATTGTTTATACTGAATTATTCAGCCAGCTCTGGCCTGCACCATTGCACCCATGGAACTGTATTGACTGTAGCAGGATTGCCTAGGTGTAAATTTGACAGTGTATATATAGGGTACATAAGACAAGCACCTATGTTGCCATCCTGTCACTTGGGCTCTTTGGAATCACACAGTCATAGACATGTAGGGCTGGACTGAAGCAGAATCAAGTAAACCTAGACCAGCCAACAGGTGTTTGTCCAACCTGTTCTTGAAAACCTCCAGTGATGGCCATTCCACAACCTCCCTCTGACGCCTGTTCCAGTGCTTAACTACCCTTACAGGTTAGAAAGTTTTCTTAATATCTCACCTAGATCTTCCTTGTTGCAAATTAAGCTGATTACTACTTGTCCTGCCTTCAGGGTGCACGGAGAACAATTTATCACAGTCCTTTTTATGATAGCCCATAACATATTTAATGAATGTTTTCAGGTCCCCCCTCAGACTTCTTTTCTCAAGACTAAATAGGTCCAGTTTTTTTTAACTTTTCCTCACAGATCAGGTTTGCTAAATCGTTGATCATTTTTGTTGCTCTCCTCTGGACTCTCTCTTGTTTGTCCACCTCTTTCCTAAAATGTGGCCCCAAATTGGACACTGTAGGTGGTCTGAGGTCTTACCAGTGCCACATAAAATAGGACAATTACCTCCCATATGTGATATACGACATTCCTCTTAATACATCCCAGAATATTAGCCTTTTTTGCAATTGCATCACATTGTTGGCTATACTCAATTTGTGATCCCCTATAAACCTCAGATCCTTTTCAGCAGTACTACCACCTAGCTAGTCATTCCCCGCTTTGCAGTTGCAGATTTTATTTATTCCTTTCTAAGTGAAGTTCTTTGCACTTGCCCCTATTCGATTTCATTGTGTTGATTTCAGACCAATTCTCCAATTTGTCAAGGTTGTTTTGAATACTACTTGTGTCCGCCAAAGTGCTAGCAACCCCTCTGAGTTTGGTGTCATCCACAAATTTTATAAGCATACAAGAGTATGCTTTATCCAGCTCTATTATCCAACTCATTAATGAAAATATTGAACTGTACTGGACCCCGAACTGACCTCTGTGGGACAGTGACTGACAGATAACCATTGATAACTACTCTGAGTCTAGTCTTTCAACCAGTTTTGCACCCACCTTATAGTAATTTCATCTAGACCACATTTCTCTAGTTTGTTTATGAGAATGTCATGTCAGACTGTGTGAAAAGTCTTACTAAAATCATGATATATCACATGTACTGCTTCCCCCTATCCACTTGGTCGGTCATTCTGTCAAAAAGGGAAATTAGGCTGGTTTGACATGATTTGTTCTTTACAAATCTATGCTGGCTATTCCTTATAAACCTATTATCCTCTAGTTGCTTACAAATGAATTGTTAATTAATTTGTTCCATTATCTTTCCTGATATTGAAGTTGGGCTAACTGGTCTATAATTCCTTGGATCCTCTTTGTTCCCCCTTTTTAAAGATAGATATTATGTTTGCCCTTCCAATCCTGTGGGACCTCACTCATCCTCCATGCGTTCTTGAAGATAATCACTAATGGTTCTGAGATTGCTTCAATTAGTTTCTTAAGTACCCAAGGATGAATTGCATCAGGCCCTGCCAACTTGAATACATCCAACTTATCTAAATATTCTTTAACCCGTTCTTTCCCTATTTTGTCTTGCATTCCTTTCCCCTTGTTGTTAATATTGTTTGTGTTGACTATCTGGCCACCATTTACCTTCTTAGTGGAGACTGAAGCAAAAATAGGCATTAAATACCTCTGCCTTCTGGATGTCGTCAGTTATTAGTTCTCCTTCCCTGCTAAGTAGAGGACCTACACCTCATTTCATCTTTCTGTTGTTCCTAATATATTTAAAGAATCTCTTTCATTGCCTTTTATGCCCTGTTAGGTGTACCCGATTTTGTGCCTTAGCCTTTCTGATTTTAACCCTACATGCTTGAGCTCTTCTATTGTACTCTTCCTTAGCAAAGAAGCACATGTTTCCAGTTTTTATAGGATTCCTTTTTGATTTTTATCACTGCCCTACCTCACAGGTGTGATGTGAGGATAAATTTAGGCCATTAAAGGACTCCAGATGGGGCTGTGCTGGCCTTTTGCTATTCTTCCTATCTTTCCTACTCATTGTGATAATTTGCAGTAGTGTCTTTAATATTGTCTCCTTGAGAAACTGCCAGATCTTCTGAACTCCTTTATCTCTAAAGATTTTCCTCCCATGGGACCCTACCTACCAGTTCTCTAAGCACTGGTCTACACTACAAACTTATGTCAGTATAACTACGTCACTCAGGCACAGATGACCAGGGAGGACAAGCTAAAGGGAAGGACACGTGACAGCCCCGGCCCAGTGACCTCTCCCACCCTGCACCCAGCACAGGGGTGCAGTGCTCTCCTGGCCCCACATTACCTGTGGGAAGGGGGGAGGGAGGCTCTCTGTCCTTCTCTCCCTGTGCCTCTCCCTCCCCCCCCATGTTTGGCCACTCTCCCTAGCAGCTGGGCTGCTCTGTCCTAGGCTCTCTCAGGCAGAAGTGGCTCCGTCCTGTTCCCTGCCCTGCTGCCAGGGAGAGCGGCCAAGCATGCCAGGGGAGAGGCTCAGGGAGAGAAGAACAGAGCCCATCTCCCTCCCTGCCCTTGGCAGCCAATCCTGGGGGGTACTTGACCCCCCCATGCCTCTTCCTACACGTCGCCTCTGCACTCAGGAGTGTGGAAAATTCCCCACATTTGTTGCAAAAATGGCATTCGTGCCCAACTCCAAAAGAGGGTTTGCAGCTGAGAATCCCAAGCAGAGATAGCTTCCTTTCTCTGAGGGGCGAGGTTTAGGACAGCTCCCCCCCGCCCCTCCTCCTCAGCATCTCCCATTGACTACCTCCGATGGGGAGCAGCCTAGCATGCTGACTTTTGTGAATCTTGTTCTTAGGCACCTATTTCCGTTCATTCATCATACAGGGAGCCTGAGCTCCTAACTCGGGCTTTGTGAATCCCAGTGATTATCTAGCTGCCTAAAAGTTAGGCATTGTGATGCTAAGCATTACAACACCTAAGCTTCTTTGAGAATCTAGCCCCAGTTCTTTGTCTCATATAGCTTATTTGTTAGCCCAGAAATCCTATCTTGTCTCCCACCTGTCACCCCTCAAAACCTTGAGATTCAAGAGCTGCTGACATTAAAATAGACAGTGCTTGGATTGCTAAACGCAGGATCGGCTATTAATGATGGTATTTTCAGTTCAGCAGCAGCAAGATCAAGGCAACTGCTGTTCCAATTAAACTGAATAAAGCTCTGCAGCACTGCTCACAAGCAAAGAAAGCATCACCGTTGTCTGCATTTAATTTCAGTTGTACGGGGTCTTTCTCTTTAAATGGTTTTGGAGAATCCACCTTTACAGATTTTTGTCAGGAACCTGACTGATGATGCTATTGTTAAATTTCTCCAGCCAGTTTGCTGAGAGACCTTGTGGTCTTTCTTTCAAAGGTCCCTCTGATGGAGTGTACGGGGGACCACTAGAGCAGAAGTTCTCAAACTTTTCTGCTGGTGACCCCTTTCACCCAGCAAGCCTCTGAATGCGACCCACCCTTATAAATTAAAAACACTTTTTTATATTTAACCCTGTTATAAATGCTGGAGGTGAAGCGGAGTTAGGAGGCTGACAGGTCGTGATCCCCCACATAGTAAGGTTGTGACCCCCCCGAGGGGTCACGACCCCCAGTTTGAGAACCGCTACACTAGAGGATGCCTGACAGAGGTGTGGGGCTTTATTCTGAGTTACATACCAGCAGCAGATTTCAAATTCATGTTAGAGAGACTGGAGGGTACAAAAGCCTACTTAGCCTCGACACTTTAGAGCTAGTCCGCACTAGAAGTGCTACAGTGGCACAGATGCATCAGTGCAGCTGCGCTGCTGTAGCACATCTGGTTAAGATGCTCTCTGCTGACAGGAGAGAGCTCTCCTGTTGGCATAATAAAACCAGCTCTGTGAGAGGTGGTACCTATGTCGGTGAGAGAAGCTCTTATTATAAGTGACTTATTCACACCTTTGAGCGACATAAGTTATCCCGACATAACCTGTAGTGTAGACAAACCCTTAGAAAGAGGCAGAGTTAGTTTCAGACAGAACAGAGGTCTTCCTGTCTAGCAGGGTTCTCTAGACACAGAGCAGCTTCCCTATCTATGTTGTATTGCATTTAGAGCCAGTTCTGTTTTCTTGGGGAGGGTCATTTAATGATACAAGTTGCATGAAGACAATGTGAACAAGAGATTAGGATGGGATTTGACTTTTTTTTTTTTGTTAGGTTCATAAGGACCCTATTAAAATAAACCATGAAAACCTTGATAACCATCTCACTCACTCAGATCACTATAGCCAACACCAAGCATTTAAAAATTACAAGTTACATGCAACTGCCCTCCCCCCGCCCCACATGAAAATGGCTTAAAAATCATGAGAGTTCTATAATAACAATAATATGAGGTGTCTTTTTCTTTACCTTCTGCTTTCTGGGTCTTCATGGTTCACCAAGATCTCACTTTTCAGCTTTTCTCTTCAGCTGTGAACACTAGAAACTTACTGTTTTGGGGTTGTTTTTTTTTTAATGAAAACTGAGATTCTCAGACAATCTCTTGATTCCTGGGGTTTAAAAACCAACTTAAACACCAGACATTGTGAGACTCATGATAAAATTGTGAGACTTGTCAACAACTGTCCAATTTACAAAAAGGTGCAGTCCCACAGACTTCCAAGGGGTTACTCCTGATTGACACCAGTGTGAGAGAAAGAAAAATCAGGGCCCTAGAGAGGGAATTGTGCTTTAACCCAACCCCCCTTGTGAAGTTTCTCTTTCTGGGCACAGATCCTGCCCTTGCCATGGTCCTATAAACTGGAATTTATAGAGATGGGTGGGAGGAAGTTCCACTCCCAAACATGTCAGTTTTTTTTTTAAAATTCTCGTGCTTCCCCGCCTCTTTAAGTGGTGAGGACTTGCCCTGCCCCCCCTCCAGAAAATCTTTTGCTTATTGGAACTCGGAGTGTATAAGACACTTTATAGGGAGGCAGGAAACCTGGGTTGAATTCCTAGCTCTTCTGCTGACCTGCTGTGACCTTGGGCCAATCACTTCCCCTCTCTGTGACTGTTTCCTCTCCTCACCTTTGTTCACCCAAGATATTTAGATTGTAAGGTCTTTGCAGCAGCAACTACCTCTCACTATGCATTTGTTCAGCACCTGGCACAATGAAGCCCTGATCTTTGTTGAAGCCTCTCAGCACTACTGGGACATTAATAACAATATGGGTAGAGAGGGAACATACTTATTTATATCAAAATGTGCTGATGCAAAGTGTAGTTGATTGACAGCTGTGCTCTGCACACAGACAGTGACAGGATTACACTATATCTACAACTGTATCTTTATACACAAACTGAGGCCCATAAATTAAACTGGAGATTATCGCTGCCACCAGCAGCAGCATCCATAGTCATTGCATTCACAAGGTGTTGCACCAGCAGCTTCTCACAAATATTTGGGGAGGGGAGGGATAGCTCAGGGGTTTGAGCATTGGCCTGCTAAACCCAGGGTTGTGAGTTCAATCCTTGAGGGGGCCATTTAGGGAACTGGGGCAAAAATTGGGGATTGGTCCTGCTTTGAGTAGGGGGTTGGACTAGATGACCTCCTGAGGTCCCTTCCAACCCTGATAGTCTGTGATTCTATGGCCACATCCTACCTGGCCTGGGGCGGGTGTGCAACGGTGATGGCACAAAGAACCTTCCTCTCTTTTGCACCCTTTTCTCACATGCAAGGGCTGGCTCACTTGCAGTTCCTGCACTCTGGGAAATGCAGGGACTGCTCCCTCTATGAACCCTTAGGGGTGCAAGACAACAAAAGTGGTAAAAGGTGAAGGCATTTCCCCGCTGCTGCACCAGTCTGCAGAGTTGGCCAGCCACAGAGCCGGGAGCATGGAGCACCATCCTAAGGGACAGTGCAGTGTACATATTTCCCTTGTGCACCTGACAGCTCTTGGAGGCGTGTGTTCTGACGCACAACAGCTACCAGGGCTCCCCCTAGGGCAATGCAGGTCTGCACCTCCCTTTACTCAGGCCTGTGCCTCAATGGGTCAGTGCAGAAGAGATTCTGTAACACCCACTGGGGCCCATGCATTTAAATCAGAGATCCTCCATGCCAGAAGCAGCATCTTTCTTAGTTATCATCATGCAGGCAGGGTGTCGTTCCAGCAGCTGCTCACAAACAGCATGTTTAGATGCTGAAGGGAAATATTGATAAATAACCCATGGCCCATAAATTAAACTATAGAATGTTGACTAGCATCATCCACTGCCTCCCACAGATAGGGTATCACTGGCCCTGTTTCTCCCAGAGCTGGTTTCTCCTTACCAGTGGTGTAACCCACCTACTTAGCTTTGTCGGGCATGCTGTACTGGTGCCTTAGCAGCTCAGCAGACCACTGGCAGAGTCCACTTTGGGGACGGGAAGGCAGCCATCTTCGCCACATGGAAGAAGGGGAATAGCTCAAGGGGCAGCATGTTTGCACAGGCTATTTTCAGTAACTGGGAGTGGGAATGATCCCATCAGTAGGTCTGGTCTTGCTCAATGTGCTTAGCAAGAGTCAGCTGGGTTATTGTGACACTAGACTACTTATAACTTACAAGCACTTCATGGGCTTTAAGCCAGAAGGGACTGCCATGATCACCTGTTCTAATGTCCTGTGTAACAGGCGAGCTTCTGGAACTCTTGGCACTGGTGCTCCGCAACAACAAAGGAAATGCTTGTGGCAACAGAGTGCACAGTGATGATGAGGAAATCTCCCCTCTACAAAAGCCATGCCTCTGCTTATATGGGCTTTCTGACTATGTATCTTGCTATGCTTGCAAATGATAAGGCTTTGCACAAAAATGGTTATAACCTTGATGAGCTCCCCCTGCTAGACACTCACCAGGTTGCTGTACTGGACCCAAACCTTGAGACTTGTGCTCTTGGCTTGCAGGAGTTGGGCAGACTTTAGGCACACTCTCTCTGGCTCCTGGGCTCTACGGAAGCATTCCAGGTGCAGACCCCATGTTGGACATCCTAATTTACTTTACTTTACTACCTAGTTTCTCTCTTTGGGACTACATGACAGTGTAAGCAAGTAACACAGAAACTTTGCATAGGGATTTCTAAACACATGCACTTTACTCATAGGGAAAGCTCAAGAGACTTACAGGTCCATGTACAAATAATAAACATCTGCACACAAAATCCTTTCCTCCAGTATCCTCACCACTCATAGCCATTTCAGTTTTGGTCAGTCTTTTTGGGGTCCCTACTTTCCTCCTTTCTTCCTCCTGGCTGGTCTTGCCTTCTTGTTCTGGTTGGTGAGAGAGTGCTACCGAGAGCAAACCTTGTCCTTTTATGACTTTCCTGTCCCCTCTGTCATGTAGCCCTCCTTATCAGTCTCAAGCTGCTCTCAGGTGATCCAGGTCCCCCATCAGATGATCTATTGCTTGGTTACCAGCTCACTGGGAAGGATGGGTTTCTCCAGAGAGTAACTAGCCCATTGTCCAAGGATGCTTTTATTTGAATAGGATACCCTCCACATTAACAACCCCATATCACACTGTATTATTTGCCTTCTGTCAATACCTTTTGGAATTTCAGTCCAAGACAAAGGCAAAAGGACAAATAGGAAAGCATAGGACATTCTTATAACCCAATCATGCTCACAAAACAAAATGGAGTTTATAGTTTTGATATAGATGCATACAGACATATACTAAATCGTCACAAATGGGACTCACCTGGCAGGGGTCTTATCTGCCCTTAATCTATGAAAACATATCAGGCAAGTTGCATGGGCTTGATCATTGCTGCTAATGGAAAAATAATCCCACCTACATGATTCAAGCATATGATTCAGAGCAATCTGGATTGCTTGGTAAACTTGGTGCAAGCAAACTATGCATTTTAATATGGCTAAATGTAAATGTATACATCCAGAAACAAAGAATGTAGATCATACTTACAGAATGGGGGGCTCTATCTTGGGAAGTAGAGACTCTGAAGAGAATTTGGGGGTCATGGATAATTAGATGAACGTGAGCTCCCAGTGTTAATGCAATCCTGGGATGCGTAAACAGGGGAACCTTAGTTAGGAATGGAGAGATTATTTTACCTTTACGTTTTACACTGGTGAGACTGCTGCCGGAATAATGAGTCCAGTTCTAGTGCCTACGATACAAAAGGATGTTGATAAATTGGAAAGGGTTCAAGGAAGAGTCACAAGAATGATTAAAGGATTAGAAAACATGGCTTACAGTGAAAGAGTCAAAGAGCTCAATCTAACAAAGACAGGGTTAAAGAGTGACTTGATTACAGTTAATAAGTATCTATATGGGGAACACATATTTAATAACGGGCTCTTCAATCTATCTGAGAAAAGTATAATGTGATCTAATTGCTGGAAGTTGCAATTAGACAAATTCAGACTGGAAGTAAGGTGTACATTTTTGACAGGGAAGGTAATTAACCATTGGAACAGTTTACCAAGGGTCATGATGGATTCTTCATCTTTGACAATTCTTAAATGAAGATTGGATGTTATTCTTAAAGATCTGCTCTAGGAATTATCTGGGGGAAGTTCTATGGCCTGTGTTATGCAGGAGGTCAGACTAGATAATCACAATGGTCACTTCAGGCCTTGGAATCTATGAAATTATATACTATACCGGACACTGATCATGCTGGTTCATAAATTCATAGAGGTTAAGGTTAGAAGGACCCATTAGATCATCTAGTCTGACCTCATGTATATCACAGGTCGTTAACTTTCACCCCGTTATCCCTGTACTGAGCCCAATAACTTGTGTTTGGCTACAGCATATCTTCCAGAAAGGCATCCAGTCTTGATATTAGGATAGTAAGCGATGGAGGATTCATCACTTCCCTTGGTAGTTTGTTCCAATAGTTTATCACCCTCACTGTTGAAATTATGTGCCTCGTTTCTATTCTGAATTTGTCTGGCTTCAGCTTTCAGTCATTGGTTCTTGTTATTCTTTTCTCCACTAGATTAAAGAGACTTTTAGTAACCGGTATTTTCTCCCTGTGAAAGTACTTACACACTGTAATCAAGTCACCTCTAAACCTTTTTTTTATTCTTTGATAAGCTAAGCAGATTGATCTATTTCAGTCTCTCACTGTAAGGCATTTTCTCCCATCCTCAAATCATTTTTGTGTCTTTTTTCTGCTCCCTCTCCAATTTTTCAACACCTTTTTAAAATGTGGACACCAGAATTGGATGTGGTGTTCCAATACATGTCTCACCAACACACTGCAGAGGTAAAATCATCTCCCAACTCCTACACACTACTCCCCTGTTTAATACATCCCAGGATCACATTCGTCCTTTTTTTTTTGCCCCAGCATTGCACTAGGAGCTCATGTTCAGTTACTTGTCCACTATGATCCTAAGTCTTATTCAGAGTCACTGCTTTCCAGGATTGAGTCCTCATTCTGTAGCTATGTCCTGCATTCCTTGTTCCTAGATGTATGACCTTGCATTTGGCTGCACTAAAACATGTTTTATTTGAATAGTCCTAGTTTATCAAGTGATCCAGATTGCTCTCTCTGACTGCCCTCTGCTTATCTTTATTTACCACTCCTCCCATCTTTGTGTCATCTGAAAATATCATCAGCAGTGATTTTATATTTACTTTCAGATCATTGATTAAAATGTTGAATAGCATCAGGGCTAGTACCAATTGCTGTGGAACACCCTGGCAATATCCCCAATCAATGCTGATTCCCCATTGACAACTACTTTTTGAAAATCTGTTAACCAGTTCTTATTCCATTTAACATGTGCTTTAGTGATATTACATCGCGCTAACTTTTAAATCGGAATATCATGAGGTACTAACTTAAACACCTTACAAAAGTGTAAGTATATCTACACAATTACCTTTATCAACCAAACTTGTAATGTCCTCAAAGAACGAAATCATGTTTGTTTGACAAGACCTATTTTTCATAAAACCATGTTGACCAGCATTACTTGTTTTCTTTATCAATTGACTCACGTATCAGCTTTTCCATTATTTTGCTCGGGATTGATGTCAGGCTAACTGGCCCATAGTTACTTGGGTTATCCTACTTTCCCTTTTCGAATACTGGCATAACATTAGCACTCTTCCAGTCTCATGGAATGTCTCTGGATTTACTAAAAATTAACACCAGCAGCCAGAGATCTCCTTGGCCAACTCTTTTAGTAGTCTTGGGAACAAGTTATCCAGTGCTGCTGATTTATCCCTAGGAGATGATGTTTAACATCCTCCTTAGTTACAAATGGACTGGAAAGTATTTCATCATCCTCATGTGATATAAGTACACAATCCTGCCTCTTTCAGATACAGAACAGAAATAGTTGTTAAATAGTTCTGCTTTTTTGGCATCATTATTAACATTTTAACATCTCCATCTAGTATTAGCCCTATATCAATGCTAGGATTTACTTTGTTCCTAATATAATTTTAAAAACCTCCTTATTATCCTTTTCCTTGCAAACGTGGAGTTTGCCCGGATGCCTTTTAGCTTTCCTTATCAATTTCTTGTGCTTCATAACTTCTCATTTATATAGATTTCTGTCAATTTCCCATTTTTTCCATATGTTATACTGTGATAAGTTAAGGGGAGGGGGGGAGCTCCCTTTTATGGACACCCAGCCAGCCAGTTAGCTATAAAGTCCTTCTTGATGGCTGTCCTCTGCTTGTTTTACCTGTAAAGGGTTAAAAAAGTCTCTTTGCATAGGTAAAAGAAAGGGAGTGGGCACCTGACCAAAAGAGCAAATGGGATGGCTAAAACTTTTTAAAATTGAAACAAGACTCCCCTTTGTGGGTCTGTTGTTGTTCTCCAGGGAAGAGGGCAGCAGTTATGCTGTGAGAAGCTAAAGGCCAGGTATGAAAATCATCAGAATCGTACTGAGAAACTGCTTATTTGGAAAGCCAGATATGTAAGTAGATCAGAAAATGTGTAGAAAGATGCGATTAGGTTTATATTGTTTATTTTGTATGGCTTGTGGATTCCTCTGTGCTAACCCCAGATTGTAACCTTTAAGCTGAACCCCCAGAAAACTATTTTGGGTGCTTAATTTTTGGAATTGCTCTTTTAAAAATCTAGCAATAGCCTGAGTTTTCAGATGTATTTTCTTTCTTTCTTTTGTTTTTAATAAAATTTACCTTTTTTAAGAACAGGATGTGTGGGGGGGGTGGGGGTTGTGTTAAGAGGTTTGTACACATGTTTTTCAGTTAGCTGGTGGCAACAGCTGATTTCTTTGTTTTCCTTTCTCAGCTTTTCCCCGGGGCGGGGTGTGTGTATGAAAGGGCTTGAGAGTACCCCTCAGGAAGGAATTCCCAAATGCGCCTTCCTGGGTTTCAAGGGGTTTTGCATTTGGGTGGTGGCAGCATTTACCCATCCAAGGTCAGAGAGAAGCTGTAACCTTGGGAGTTTAATACAAGCCTGGAGTGGCAAGTATTAATTTTTAGAATCCTTGCAGGCCCCCATCTTCTGCACTCAAAGTGCCGGAGAGGGGAATCAGCCTTGACATATACATTGCTTTTTTATTCCTAATTGCAGTCTTCACTTCACCACTAAACCAGGATGGGCTTTTAGCCAAATTGTCCTCTTTTTTTTTTTTTTTAATTGGGGAATTGTGGCTTGTTGGCCAACTAATAAGCTTTTCTTAAAGAACACTGTGACAGGGTGCTACACAGAAGACTGCTTAGCCAACCCTCTGTCACTCCAGCTCAAATTAAGGGAGGTGAATTGGAGCTGGGTAGATCACCTGGTCCTGAAGCTGGGGAAGCCTGGGAAAGCTGGAACAGCTGCTGCCTCATCAGGCTGGAGCTGGATAAAAGCCCCAGGGGAAGGAAACCAGGGAGGGAGGAGCTGGAAAGAGGGAAGCTGCAGTAGAGGAGAAGCAGAGAGCAATAACTTGTCCCTCCTCTCCCTGCCCCTGCTAGTGGACTGTAAGAAGGGGACTACATGTATGGTGGGAGCACAGCCTGTAAATAAAAGCACCAGGTGAGCACTGCACTAAAAAGTCTCTGTGACTTTCTCAGCCCAGCTGGGGCAGGAGCTAGGTGGGCCCTGCAGGGACCCACTTACAAACATCCAATTTTAATTCACATATTTCTGTCTAATTTTTTTCCCCATAATCAATTTTTGCTCATAATTTTCCTTAGATTTGGGAAATTAGCCCTTTTGAAGCTCCAAGAATTGTGTATTACTGGTTTGGACTGTCCACTGTTTGCCCATACTGAATGTAATCAAGTCATGACCACTGGTCCCTAGTAACCACCAACTTCCAGTCCAGTGATTAACTCCTTTTTATCCATCATAATGAGGTCCAAAATAGAGTTACCTCCTGCTGGGTGCAATAACTTTTGCATTAGAAAATTACCATCATAATTTTTAGGAATTTTACTGATGTTTTACTATTGTCTGCATGAGACCTCCAGCATATGTCTCTTAAACTGAAGTCCCCCATAACAACACAATTTTTCTTTCTGTACATTCCAGACAGGTGCTTATGGAGTAACTCATCCTGTTCTCTGGTTTGATTAGGTGGTATGTAACTGCCTCCCAGCAGCACCCATCCTGGGTTTTGTTAGCTACCCCCATTGAACCACATGCATTTGATATCCTGTAGTAACTCTGAAACAGGTAACGATGTCTTTAACATTAGAAAAGGAGTACTTGTGGCACCTTAGAGACTAACCAATTTATTTGAGCATAACTTTTGTGAGCTACAGCTCACTTCATCGGATGCATTCAGTGGAAAATACAGTGGGGAGATCTTATATTACACAGAGAACATGAAACGATGGGTGTTACCATACACACTGTAGCGAGTGATCAGGTAAGGTGAGCTATTAACAGTAGGACTTGGGTGGGGGGGGGGAACCTTTTGTAGTGATAATCAAGGTAGGCCATTTTCAGCAGTTGACAAGAATGTGTGAGGAACAGTAGGCGGGGGGGGGGAATAGTTTTACTTTGTGTAATGACACATCCACTCTCCGTCTTTATTCAAGCCTAAGTTAATTGTGTCCAGTTTGCAAATGAATTCCAATTCAGCAGTCGCTCGTTCGTGTCTGTTTTTGAAGTTTTTTTTTGTTGAAGAATTGCAGCTTTTAGGTCTGTAATCAAGTGACCAGAGAGACTGAAGTGTTCTCTGACTGGGTTTTTGAATGTTATAATTCTTGACGTCTGATTTGTGTCCATTTATTCTTTTACATAGAGACTGTCCGGTTTGGCCAATGTACATGGCAGAGGGGCATTGCTGGCACATGATGGCATATATCACATTGGTAGATGTGCAGGTGAATGAGCCTCTGATAGTGTATCTGATGTGATTAGGGCCTATGATGGTGTCCCCTGAATAGATATGTGGACACAGTTGGCAACGGGCTTTGTTGCAAGGATAGGTTCCTGGGTTAGTGGTTCTGGTGTGTGGTTGCTGGAGAGTATTTGCTTCAGGTTGGGGAGCTGTCTGTAAGCAAGGACTGACCTGTCTCCCAAGATTTGAGAGTGATGGGTTGTCCTTCAGGATAGGTTGTAGATCCTTGATGATGCGTTGGAGAGGTTTTAGTTGGGGGCTGAAGGTGACGGCTAGTGGCGTTCTGTTATTTTCTTTATTGGGCCTGTCCTGTAGTAGGTGACTTCTGGGTACTCTTCTGGTTCTGTCAATCTGTTTCTTCACTTCCGCAGGTGGGTATTGTAGTTGTAAGAATGCTTGATAGAGATCTTGTAGGTGTTTGTCTCTGTCTGAGGGGTTGGAGCAAATGTGGTTGTATCGCAGAGCTTGGCTGTAGACACTGGACCTTGTAGTGTGGCCTGGATGAAAGGTGTAGGCATTTAGGGAAGTATAGCGTTCAGTAGGTTTTCGATATAGGGTGGTGTTTATGTGACAATCGCTTGTTAGCACCGTAGTGTCCAGGAAGTGGATCTCTTGTGTGGACTGGTCCAGGCTGAGGTTGACGGTGGGATGGAAATTGTTGAAATCATGGTGGAATTCCTCAAGGGCTTCTTTTCCATGGGTCCAGATGATGAAGGTGTCATCAATGTAGCGCAAGTAGAGTAGGGGTGTTAGGGAACGAGAGCTGAGAAAGCGTTGTTCTAAGTGAGCCATAAAAATGTTAGCATACTGTGGGGCCATGCGGTACCCATAGCAGTGCTGCTGACTTGAAGGTATACGTTATCCCCAAATGTGAAATAGTTATGGTAAGGACAAAGTCACAAAGGTCAGCCACCAGGTTACCCGTGACATTATCGGGGATAGTGTTCTTGACGGCTTGTAGTCCATCTTTGTGTGGAATGTTGGTGTAGAGGGCTTCTACATCCATAGTGCCTAGGATGGTGTTTTCAGGAAGATCACCGATGGACTGTAGTTTCCTCAGGAAGTCAGTGGTGCCTCGAAGATAGCTAGGAGCACCAGTAGCGTAGGGCCTGAGGAGGGAGTCTATGTAGCCAGACAATCCTGCTGTCAGGGTGCCAATGCCTGAGACGATGGGGCGTCCAGGATTTCCAGGTTTATGGATCTTGGGTAGCAGATAGAATACCCCAGGTCGGGGTTCCAGGGGTGTGTCCGTGCAGATTTGTTCTTGTGCTTTTTCAGGGAGTTTCTTGAGCAAATGGTGTAGTTTCTTTTGGTAACCCTCAGTGGGATCAGAGGATAATGGCTTGTAGAAAGTGGTGTTGGAGAGCTGCCTAGCAGCCTCTTGTTCATATTCCGACCTAGTCATGATGACGACAGCACCTCCTTTGTCAGCCTTTTTGATTATGATGTCAGAGTTGTTTCTGAGGCTGTGGATGGCGTGTTCTGCACAGCTGAGGTTATGGGGCAAGTGATGCTGCTTTTCCACAATTTCAGCCCGTGCACATCGGCAGAAGCACTCTTTGTAGAAATCCAGTCTGTTTTGACCTTCAGGAGGAGTCCACCCAGAATCCTTCTTTTTGTAGTGTTGATAGGAAGGTCTGTTGGTTAGTATGCTGTTCAGACACCCTGTCATTCCTGAATAGGTTATATCCAGTGGTTTTAACATAATGCCGCTTATATCAAGCTTCTCATAATTTGGATTTCCAACTTCTCATGTTACCCAGACTCCTAGCATTGGCATATAAGGAACTGGAAACTTTCCTCTCTGCATATTCTTTGCCACATTGATTCAATTTGTTATGACACACTGAGTTTGAGTATGCATTTCATTTGATTACCGGCCATGTACTAACATTCCTTGGTAAACTTGCTTTGTAATTTGTCTTGCACCATAATGTGGCTGTCCCAAGGAAGCCACCAAACCAGTGCTGATCGAGGTAGGTGGTGAGTCCAGGTATGAGTATCCTCATTGCTGATCTTGTCCTGCCACTTCATATGGAGCAACTGATGAAGACAATGAGAATCAACAACATCAGTTCACCACTAGTCATCATTAGTGGGAGATGACTGGTATAACCCATGATTTAACAACACCTAAACACGTGCTTAGCTTTAAGTATGTTCTTAAATCCTTTCCTAGTCAGCAAAACATCTAAAAATCCTTAGCTTTAAGCAAGTGTTGAAGTGCTTTGCTAAACAGGAGCCTAAATGGGCTTGGTAGCTACAAGATGACATTAGTATTTCAGATATTCAGAGGGATGATGGCATACACTTAATAGAACATTTCCCCAGAGTTCTGCCTGGCACTAATGGAGTTAATCTAACAAGTAGGACAAAGGTACATGTCAGCATCCATTGTCAAGTGGAATCAAAAACACACCCACAATTACTATTCTGCTCCGAGTTGTCAGAAAGTGAGTCTGGTGCATGGTGAAAGGTAGGAGAAAATAGACAAGTACATTAAAAATATACTTGGTCTTAGAAGATGTATGAAAAATGTTTTTTCAAAAGGGGGGGCATAATACATTAGTAAGACAGTCCTGATTCAGCAAAGCAATTAAGTATATGTTTAATTTTAAGCCCACTCTTAAATTCTAATACTTGTGCTTAAATGCTTTGCTGAAAAGGGATGGGCTGCTGAATCAGGGCCTAGAGGGTTCCAGCAACAACATAATTAACAAGCATATGTGAACCCTTCACAAATAGCACTGCATATGTATGCATGATTACTGACTTGGGGGAGTGGTTGGCAAATGGCAAGAAGACATCAGATGGCTACTAGTGGATTCAGTCCAGGCAATGGGGTATATATGAAATACCCAGCAGCTTCCTGATTACGCTCAGCCACAGGCCTGGTACTTTAGCAGTTATATGATCCAGCAAGAGTCTGGCTGCAACCTTTGATAATAAAATCATGAATGTGTGAAGTTGTATGTTTTTGTTTTTGTTTTTTGTCAATGTGACAAAAATAATTGCATGTAAAGATTTACTAGAGAGACAATAGATCTAGCTTAAATCTTTCCCTCTCCATCTGTCAGAAGGGAATCTATTTTTTAAATTTGGAGCCAAATATAGAGATTTTTTTCTTGTGCAAAAGAGGACAACAAAAATGTTCTATAATCCCCCAGGTCTGCTATGTGAGAGAATCCACATCCCAGTGATTTCTTCAGGCATTTCTGATTAGAAAGGTTAGATCATCTGGTCAGGAAACAGAAACCATACCACGTGACCGAGGTGAGTCCTATTTAGCCCAACAGTTGGCAAAACTCGTGATTTGTTTGCTGACATTTCAGAGAGAGAGCCAAATGCAGCCAATAGATAGCACATTTTATTTGTTTCTAACAGCAAGGTTTTGCTTATTTGCTATTCATCTCTTTCTGAGATCTTTAGTAAACATATTGAACATCCCTGGTCATGATGCTGATCCCTGGAGCATCCAACTATTAACCTCTTTTCATGCTGAGAATTGTCTACTTATTCCTGCTCTTTGTTTCTTTACTGCTTATTTAGTGTTTAATTCATATCAGGACTTTACCTTCCACCCCATAGGTAACAAATTTCCTCAATAGCTTCTTAATCTTGTGAAGGACTTTATCAAAAGCTTTTTTTACCCCAGTTCTCCCTCATCCACTACTTCGTTAACTCTTTCACAGAAGCCTAATAGATTAAAAAGACATGACAAACCCTTTTAAAAGCCAGCAGCCCAGTTTATGTCTATCAAGTTATATACTCATCTAGGTGCTTTATCACTAGGCTTGGGAGGATTAGATTTACTGTACATACTTGTTCATTAGCCTGTTCGTTTATAAGCCGACCCCCCCCAGCCCCCTGCAACATGGATAGGTAAAAATAGTAAAAACTGTATGACCCTTTCATAAGCCGACCCTATATTTCAAAGGTTGGCAAACTTTGGCTCCCGGCCCGTCAGGGTAAGCCCCTAGCAGGCCTGGATGTTTTGTTTACCTGGAGCGTTTGCAGGCCCGGAGCCCCTCAGCTCCCAGTGGCCATGGTTTGCTGTTCCCAGCCAATGGGAGCTGCAGGAAGTGGCGGCCAGCACGTCCCTCGGCCTGCTATATTTTAAAAGTTGGCTTCGCAAGAAACACTCAGAAGTGTTACATTTTAATGTAACCTAACAAAAAACCTGTTATAATAACTGAACAAATATGTATTCACCTTCAAAATTACAGTCAATGTTTTAAATATACATTTACTGATTTTTAAAGTCTCATATTGTTGTAAGGTACTTATTTAGAAAGTCTTAAAATCCTTCAAAGTCCGAATCCGTCTCTGATTCGCCAAACAGTTCATTAAACTCCACTTCAGTCAAGGCTGCACCTGCATTGTGATCGTAGATATCGGCAGTGTCTTCTTCAGACTCAGATTCCTTCTCATCAGCCTCTATTGTGTCATCATCAAATATGGCATCATCTTCTGACCCGTCGAGTGCATTGCTGATACAGTATTTCCAAAATGATTTTTCTATCCTTTCCAAGGGAATGGACTCCCACGCATCCTTGAGCCACTGGGTGACCAGATTGATTTCGGGCTTCATAAGATTCCCACCTTTTGTCAACTTCGCCATGCCTGAGCACATCCATTCAGACCACATTTTGTGTAGCCTGTCTTTTAAAGGCAGACCTCAAGCAGTTGTAGAACTGAAATTAAGCCTCTAGGTATTACAGCCAAAGTAGTTTTCATTTCTTTGGTCACATTTTTCACCTCATCCGTCTTGTGCCCTGAACATGTCCCAAATGAGCATAGCAGGTTTCTTGAAAAGTGCTCCTGGTCTCTTATTCCACACTTTTTCCAGCTATTCAATAGTCCCATCCCTTTTCATGTGCATGTACGATGACACCAGCAGGAAGTGTCATGTTTTTAGGTAAGGTTTTTCTTTCAAAAATAACAGGAGGGAGATTTGATCCATTTGCAAAACACGATAAAACCACCATAAAATGGATCTCTTCATAGCCAGTGGTTTTAATTAAAACTGTTTTTTCACCAACAACGGTTACCGTTCTGTTGCTCAGGAGATCGAATGTCCATATTTCCTATTTGTGACAGCTCAAATGCATAATCCTTTCGATGTTTTATAATCTTTGGAAAAATTTTTTTTTCTTTTTTCTTCCAGATCTCCTGGCAGCTTTTTTGCTATCTTTGTTCGCTGACGGAGACCATGATGGCTCATGAAGTGAGTACACCAACCTGCTGATGCGACAAACATTGGTGGCTTTACTGAGGGGCTCCGTGCCTGCAAACGCTTCAGGTAAACAAAACGACAACGTATTAGATATTCAATAATTCCATAGAGCTTAAAATCATCCAGTTTTCATGTTGACCCATTGATAAGCCGAACCCCGCTCTTTGACGCTTCACTTCTTTACCAAAAAAATTCTGCTTATGCACGAGTAGATATGGTATATTGGTAAATGTCGATTTCACCATGCACACAAACAAACCAACCAAACAATATTTCCATTACTAATAATTGAAATTAACAGGCAAAGTAAGAAACATGCTGTCTGGGGACTTATTAGAGTTTTGTGAGGATATTTTCTTTGTATATTTTGATGTTGACAATTTTGTGTGTTAATGGTTATAAAGCTTTAAGTTTTTGAATCTCAACATCTACTGCCATTAAATAATTATTGTCTGACCCCTGCTAGAGATGTAAAAGGTTAGCCTAATGCTTACCGGTTAACTGTTAACCCTGGTGGCTGGCTGGCTAGAGCAGCCCTCGCTGCGTCAGACCGGCTGGCCAGAGGGACTCCAGACCCAGTTGGCCAGAGGGACGCCAGTCCTGGCCACGGGGGGCAGGCAGACAGGAGCAGTCCTGGCCGCGAGGGGCAGGCAGAACCACAGCCTCCCCACAGTGAGCAGGCGGGACCCCAGCCACAGCTGTGTCAGAGCAGCCACAGCCACACTGGGCCAGGTGGGCGGGCAGGCAGGACCCCGGTCCTGGCCGCGGCAAGCTGGGCGGGCTGGAGTGGCCCCGGCCCCAGCCGCACCGGGCCAGCAGGACCCCGGCTCCAGCCAGGCCAGTGGGACCCCAGCCCCTACCTCCTGGCACTAGCCCACTGGAGTGACAGCGGTTGATGATTAACATTATATCGTTTAACCAGTTAACTTTTTTTAACCAATATTTACATCCCTAACCTCTGCAGTTGTCAAACCCTCTCTCCTGCAATTTCCCACAACAGTGGAAATTTAAATACATAAACATTTTGAAAAATGCTTAAAAATAAACAAAAATTATACTTCAAAATTATTTTTAAAAAAATTGAATTCCACCAAGCCTATTTATAACTCTGTCATTAATGATTTTTTTTTTCTCACCTATTTTTCCATGTACTGAGGTCTGGTTCATCACTTTGTACTTCTCAGGATCATTCTTAGTTCTTTTATAAAAGGTGGATACAAGGTTGGCCCCCCTGAAGTCCTCTGGTACAGACTGCTGTTTTTAATGGTACGTTGCCTATTCTGGTTGATAGCGTCAGCTATGTTGTTCTCTAGGTCTTTCATCATTCTCAGATACTTGTCATTCACCCCTTCTTTTAATAGCTTCACTTGCTCCACTGTCTTCTTTCTTCTCCTGTCTTCATCTTTGCAGCCAGGATAGAGACACCCAGGAGAAAGTATTTCTCCAACACCCTCTCTGGGGCAGAGTGAAGAGAAGAAATTCAGCAGTCTCTGCATCTCTTTATGCTCCTGTGGCCTATCTAGCCCTCCCACAGGCTTCCCGTTTCTGACTGGACAAGTGAAGCAACACTCTAGCCAGCTTGATGGCGTTTCTGTTCGGCTGTAATGCAGTACCTTTTGAACGTTGTATCTGATCACTTCCAAAATTTCAGGGCATGTTTTAGGCATCAAAGGGCAGAACCCTATTGATTAAACTGCTGCCTGTGATACCTGTAGGCAACTCAGGCTCGCAGAGTAGAACATTTGCAACCCGAATCGAACCCAACTACAAGCATCGGGTTCAGGTCAGGATGGGTCTGAAAACAACCCACCCTTCTAGGGCTTGGATTGGGTTGTCTCTGATCATCTCCTCCTGCCTGGGGAGCAGGGGCAGCAGCAGTTTTGTGCCTGCTCCTGCCAGCCACCTCCACCTCGCTGCTCTGTGTAGGAGTGTGCTGGCGAGTCACAGCACCTCTCACCCCACAGTGCAGCAAGGCAGCGACAGCTGGCAGGGGTGGGGCATGCAGTCACACAAACCCCACAGGCAGGTGGTGGCTGGAGACAGATCGTGGGCCTGGGGTGTCTGGAGTGGGAAGCTCACACCAGGCCAACCTCCAATGACACAGCAGCAGTGCTGATAGGTTCACGAAGTGTCAGCTTCAGGCCCAGGTTGGGCTTTAAAATCAGGCCCCTGCTGACCCCTACCACAGAGTACACATTTGGTGCAGCATCAAGAGGACTCTCTCTGGCGCCCCTTGCAGCTGCCTACAGGTGTCAGAGGCAGCAGTTTAATATGCTGCTCTCTCTCTAACCACATGTGGTGCTCGGCCTGTGTAAGCAATGGAGTGAGTGACTCTCCAGTGGGCTTTCGCTCAGAGACCCCAAGTACACTGAAGTACATGGGAATCTTTCCAGACTTCAGCTGGCTTTGGATCAGGTCAGCCAAGAATTCCTTATTGTCTTTATCTGCTTTATAGGCCAAAACCATGGCCCTGCACACAACTCAGCTACTTGGTGTGCTCCAGCTAATGCACAGAGGGTTGGAGAGGAAGTAGGAACACATTCTTGCCTTCAAGCCCATGGAGCAGCTGTGGAGGCTTGTTCAATTCAGTGGCTAAAGTAACTTTGTACACTTCCCATGTGCTACCCAAGATACCACACCTGGCCCGCCCACTGTGCATTAGCTGGAGCCTCTGCGGAATTGGCCCCTGTGCTATATACAAGGGATGTGTACTCCCTGTCTGAGCCTGCCCCTGCATCCAGCCCCCTTCTGCTTTTTGAGCAGAAATGCACTGTAATGTTTTTACATAGTCCACACACAGTTTTTCTGTAATAAGTGAAAGGGGCCCCATGAATCTGTATATGTCACTTAAGTCCAGTATTGAAAACATACACTGCTCATATGCTCATGTGGTATTTCCATAAAAGTTGCACACTTTTGTTCCATGTGAGTCCTTGTTAAGAACTGGAGTTCAGAGAAAAGCGCAAAAATAAATAAATAAAAATCAAGAGGCTAGAGGGATTGCTTCATAGGGAAAAGATTAAAAGGACAAAATCCAGATAGCTTGGCTAAGCAGCAACTAAAGGGGACATGGTAACCTTGGGAAAACACAAGCCATTGAAGGTGATGTGTGGGAGAATCAGTAGAACTAATGGGAGGAAATGGAGAAAGGGAAAATTTAAACTGCACACTTAAAAAAAAAAAAAAGCTTGAAGTGAGCTGGGTGGAAGTGAACCTCCTGGGAAGTGGTGCCCTATTGCTTGAGAGCATGAAAATAGAGGACAAAATGCTAGAAAATCAATGGTATGGAGAAATCCTGTTTTTTGGCCTTGGGAGCAGGGTGTGGCTTCTGAACAAGAGGTAGCTCTGGGAGGAACTGCTACATCAGGAAAACAGAATTCCTCTCAGAGCCCCCTGATTCTCTGGGTGCACATGTCTGGCTGGTTCACTGGTTGGTTGCTACAGGGACTGTAACGTATGTCCCAGCGATGCCAGGTCCTGGTGTGTCTGTTTGTATGCATGGTGGTTTGTACACAGAGCCTTGAATCCTCCTTCCTTTCCTGCCTCGGGTGTAATGTGCACCCTCAAGGTATACAGAAGGAATGGTTACAGCGTTACCCTTTAAGGACCACTCAATCTAACTCCATGAATCTGATTGTTGCTTTCGTTTGTTGCTTTTATTCTAGGGTACATTGCATACCTGGAACTAGAGCTGAGCAAACTGGGCCAGATCCTCATTTGGTGTAGACAGGTGCAGCTCATGAAGTCAAAGGAGTTATGTCTGACTATATCAGCTGAGGGCCTTGATGGGCCTGACCTCTATTTGCAATGAACAATTTGTGCATCATAGGAAGGATGGCTGGATCCTTATGGAGAGACGGGCCTGTGACAAGACTAGCTCACCTCCCCGGGTGGGGAAACAATGGAGAAGGTCATGAGAGTGGTAGGTCATGTGACCCAATCAGGCCTGGCACATGTAAAATAGTTACCATTGGAAAGCTAAGGAAGGTGACCTGTGGAGGAGGCAGAGAAGGGCTTGGGTCCTCTCTAGGACCAGAAGGCCAAACTCCAGGCAAGAAGGGCTGGGAGTTACTGCTGGGGGAGCAGGAAGACAGATACTCAGGGAGGTGGGGCTTGGCCCAGTTTGGGACTGAGGCAGAAGAGTATGTGAACTGTGAAAGGAAGACAGGCTCTCAGTGAGTAGAGCGGACCCAGCTTGAAACGGGGTGAAGACTTTTTTTGTTTTGAGTTCCATTTGTTGTATTCCACCATATTGGTGGGACTTAATAAATTGGACCCCAGATGAGGAACCTTGTTTTGAATAGAACTGGATAATGGTGTAGAGCATTTAAGGTCTTCTGAAGAGAAGGAAACCAAGGCAGTGCTGCTGGCCATGAGGTGGCACTTGGGACATGGAAGCCCTGAAACAATAGATTTGTAGGCTTATAGTTTAAGGCCGGAAGAGACCACTAGATCATCTAGTATGACCTCCTGTATATCATAGGCCATTAAATTTCACCCAGTCACCCCTGAAGTGAGCCTGACAACTTGAGTTTGGCTAAAGCATAATGTCCAGAAAGGCGTCCTGTCTTGATCTGAAGACATCACAAGATGGAGACTCCAGCGCTTCCCTTGGTAGTTTGTTCCAAAGTTGATGATCCCCGCTTCTAAAATGTGTGCCTTATATCCAATCTGAATTTGTCTGGCTTCATCAAATGTAGCCCTCTCTTCTGCTCACCATTAGTCTATGCACAAACCACAGTATCCAATAACTTGTGGTCATTTTTGTCCAATGAATATTTTCAGCCAAAATATTTCATTCTATGGCTTGCTTGTGAATTTGGTCACTGGGAGAATTGTATAGCATATTTGATATTCTCTAGTCAGAATTTAAGACCTATCTATCTGTTTCATGCTGCCTCCCCTCACCTTACTGTCTGTGTGAAGGGCACAGGTCAGCATTCAAATCACACTCCCTGACAGTACCTGGACCAAGCTGGGGAAGTTCATGATCCAACCAGCGGATCACATTCGGTGATAAGTCCTGGTCACAGGCCACCTGGGGCACATTGCATGTATGCTAGGAAGGTTGTCTGTCTGTGTGCTTTCCATGTAAAATCAGTAGCAATAGCAAAGTTTCCAGTAGATTTTGTGGGGTCTCTGCCACTCTTCCCTTTTGTGTGTCAAAACTCTGGATGGGGTTGGGAGGATTTTTTTCAAGATGTTATTAATTTCCTGTCTCTTTTTGTTTTCTTTGGAAGGGGTTTAGGAGTAGAAGTGGTGTCAGTGTTATGGTGGAAAGGCTTTTACGAAGAGGAGATGATGGGCAGACTCGCGATAACAAACTCAAAATGCACTTTCTGCAACACTGACTTGAAGTTTGCTGCGTCCATGAACACTCCTGTCAGTAAACTCACTCCAGAGTGTTTATGGGAAGACAACACAAAAGGGGAGTGAACTTGGTGGAAAGGAAATCATTAAATTCAACAAAAGGCTGGTGATATTTGTTTAGAACTGCTACAGATGTAGCCTGGATTAAGAGGGAGGTAGCTTTTGGTGGCTGGGGAACTAGGGACCATACATAGTTGCTGAGTTCTACAGTATTGGCTCTTTGTATATGAGCCTCACATGCATTTAAAAATAGAAACAAAAATAATAACCTCTCCCTCTTTCTTGCTCCTCAGCCAGTTGGAGAAAGAGCTTGATTAGTTTATAGGGTAATTTGTGCATGTTAGTGAGTGGATGTGTGGGCGTGTTGTGGGTCTGTGTATGTCAAGAGTTTACTGAGCGAGCACTAATCAAATAAATGTGTTTTAGAATTTTGTTGTGAAAGCAAGGAGACCTGTGGTCCTCATGGGAGTGAGCCCCATGGTCCAGGTCCTGCCCAAGTTCTGTCTCCTGCACTCAGGAGCCTCACGCTGTTGATCCAGTTCTCTTGTCCTGGCAGAACATAGCCGTTATGGCCATGCAGAGAGAGGGGCGCTCTCTAGGTAGTGAAAGTAATGCTATGGGGGCTTGGAGTGTCAGCAGTGACCTCGAACTAGACTCTGTACTCAACAGAGAGCCAGTACAGGCAGGAGAGCACCAGGGTGAGGTGTTCACGGTAACCTGAGTTGCTAAACAGATTGGATGCTGTATGTTGTATCAACTGGCGCTATTCCAGGGTATGTAGCATCCTTCGTAGATATTAAGTGCACTAATCAGTTGTGGAAGTCGTGAGTAGAAGTGAGCAACTAATAGATTTTTTTTTTTGGGGGGGGGGGTTCAGTGCCTGAACCAAAAATCGTATATTTAAAAAAAAATTAATTTGGGGTTTTTTTTCAGCTTTTCTCACAATAATAAAAAAACAGCCAAAACTTTTCTGGCTCAAACAAAAGTCATTTGAATGTTGGTTCAAAATGGAACATCTAAATGTCTCATTTCAAAAACACCAGAACCATTGTGAAATTTCTGAACATTTCAGTTTTAGGTTTTCTTCAGCCAAAACTACTTGCTGAATCCAATCCAAGTTTGCAAATATTTTCAGTACCCCCCACCACATGCACTGGTTTTTCAGTGAATTCATTATTGCTGGAAACCACCCAGCTGTAATCAGGAATGTAAGGATATCTGTGCCCAGGTCTGTGTCTGACGGTGAGACACCACCTTCTTGCTAGTTGCAGATGAAGGTGGGAAAGTGCTCTGCTGCTATGTGTAACCCTATCCCTGAGGTGTGGCTCAAACCTCCTCCCTCAGGCTTGCTACTTGGAATGGCTTCTCCCTGCTCCTCACATGGGTTGGGTCCTGAGTTCTTTTTCTGGTGCTCAGTGCTTCTACCCAAGGTGACTCCTCACTGTGCCTGAGACAAAACAGATGCTGTCCCTTGGGAAAATGAACAATGCTACTAATGAGCAAGGAGAATAAAACCCACTACATAAGAACAATAAAGTACATTTCTTTGCAAAGAAATGGCATACCCCACAATAATACCATAGCAAAGGGAGACTTTATTGGAAGCAGGAAAATAGGATCTGGGGCTGGAAAGGGTTAAGGTTAATAGTACTAAACATTAACAAATCAAACAATTCCCCCACCTTTCCACGCTCACAGCTCTTCCTAACCCCTAGGTTCCTCCATGGTTCCTTCCCAGGCACATGGCACACTGAGGATGAGAGCTGCAGTACTGTGAATGCTGGCCATTTATTTTGCCATGTAAACAACCAAAAGGGAGGCAGCACTAGATGGCAAACAAACATGCACTGCTCTACCCTTTGCTGGAAATGTCTACATGTCATTTCTGAAAACAATGCCAGGTCTATTGCTCTCACGGCACAATGGCTGATGTATTTAATTTGAAGTGGCAAGAGCAGATTTGGGATGGAGACCTTGTAGGAGGCCTAGGGTTCTCTTATCCTGGGGCATTTCTGTAATGCAACTGCCATTTGGTACCGTTTAATCCATTCCCAAAGGCAAAAAGTCCACTTTTCTGAATTATTTTGTAATGATCCCCAGGGCTGTGTCCCCTCTGACAGGGAGAGTTTAATAGTACCCTAGGAGAGGATGCTCCATCAAAGGCAGGGGACTCATTCCAAGTCTCTCTTTAATTTGGTGATGATATTTTCACTAGGAGATCTCAAGAGCCCTTCTCCTCACACCAGAACCTCATTTCAATCCTCTCTAATCTTGGCTGATCATAATGATTTTGTGTCATTTTGTAAATTTTACTGGTCTTCCTTCTGCTCACTATATGGCTGGATGAATACAGCAAAAAAGAATTTGACTATCCTTGCAAACAAAACCAGCTGATTGATGTCACTGGTATACAAGAACTTTTATAGTCCCCTGTTCTCAAGCATTTAGAAGAAAGAGTTTTTATTCACAAGACTGTTTGTGGAAAGCAAGGCCCAATAAATAAACAGGTATGAGAGTGTTTGCAATTGACCGGCTCTGGTTGCTATTTTGAAAAGGTCATTAATTATTATTTATTATCCTCATCATCTTAGTGACAAGGAGCCCCAGCTCAGGTGCTGTACAACTGCAGAACAACAAGGTGGTCCCTGCATAAGGCACTTACAGTCTACTCAGTGGGATAGCTGTGTCGAATGACTTACATAACCAATTATAGAGTGCATTATAGAGTATGACTAGCGAACACCTATGGTGACCAACCTTTGAATGATCCATTGGTTACAGTTTCTTTACACAAACTGTCAAATATGAATAAAGAATGAATCAGGAAGAAAATCATGAGCTATTTGTGGATAATTTACAAACAGAAAAAAGGCTGATTATTGTTTATTAATTATTACAGTAGTATCTAGAAGCCCCAAACAGGGCCCCATTGTGCCATGCGCTCTATATATACACCTAACAAAAAGACAATTCCTGCCCCCCCCCCAAAAGCTTTCAGTCTACAGAGAATTCTTTCCTGGGTATCTGGCTGGTGAATCTTGCCCACATGCTCAGGGTTTAGCTCATTGCCATATTTGGCATCAGGAAGGAATTTTCCTCCAGGGCAGATTGGAAGAGGCCCTGGAGGTTTTTCGCCTTCCTCTGTAGCATGAGGCACGGGTCACTTGCTGGAGGATTCTCTGCTCCTTGAAGTCTTTAAACCACGATTTGAGGACTTCAGTAGCGCAGATATAGGTGAGAGGTTTTTCGCAGGAGTGGGTGGGAAAGGTTCTGTGGCCTGCGTTGTGCAGGAGGTCAGACTAGATGATCATAACGGTCCCCTCTGACCTTAATATCTATGAATCTATAAACATAACCATCTTTTTGTTCTGTGTTTGTACATCACCTAGCACAAGGAGATCCTGATGCATGGCTGGGGCTTCTAGCCACTATGATAATACAAATAATAAATATGTAATAATGAGAGCGCAGAGATGGATGCAACGAGCAGACAACGGGAGCACAAGGTAGTGGTTTGATGATTATGGCCTGAAATTCTCTGACTCTGTAACTTAATGAGCTATCATTCATCCTCTTTTCCAGATCATTAATAAATAAAGTCATTGTTACCAGTTCAGATCCTTGGGGCATGCTACTATTATACCAGCCTCCATTCATGTTGAAAATTAACCATGTACTTGTATTTAAGAATTGTCAAGGGGAGCCTAGAGTGAGACATAGCCTCTCCTTTTCAGATGTGTGTATAAGGCTAAATCGATCTAAATAATAAATAAACATAGCCAAGACTGAACCAAGTGAACCTAAAGGGTTTTAGCCGCCTCTGGGAATTGTGTTACAGCCTGGGCCTTTAGCAGAATTAGATCAAGGCTCCTTCAATGTTTATGACTCACGTTGAGCCCATGCACACAACCAAAACCTAGCCATGCTTGAGTCACTAATATAGGTAAGCATGGTTCTTCATCACAGTATATTTGTTGGGTCTTGTTGTTGTTTTTCACCCTTTCCTAATAAAAAAAATCCCACTTCATTCTTACAGGGTGGTATTTTCAAAAGCACCTACATGACTTAGGAACACAAAGCACACTGACTTTCAGTGACACATGTTCCTAAATCACTTCAGCACTTTGAAAACTTCACCCATAATCCTTTGGTCTTCCATGGCATCTTTCATCCAAGAATTCATGGCACTTCACAAATATTAATTACAAGCCTTAGGAGGTCAGTCAGTATCATTATTCAAATTTTATAGAGGATAAACTGAGGCAGAAAGAGATTAAATGACCTGGCCAAAATCAACCACCAGTTCTTTAGCCATGATGAGGACAGGGTCCAGGAGTCTTGACTCCCACCTTCCTGCTCTAACCAGCATATTAGATTGGGTCACTGTGATTTTTGTGAGTTTCCTGCCGGTTCATCTGGAGGAGGAAGAGGAGAGAGAAAAAGGATGGTTCAGTGGCTCTAGCTGAGACCTGGGTTCTCTTCCTTTTTGGGTAAGTCACATACAGCTTTCAAAAGTGCCTAAGTCTCATTGAAATCAATTGGAGTTAGGGGCTTTTGAAAAGACCACTGTTGGTCTCTCTGTGCCTCTATTTCCCCTCTGTAAAATGAGGATAATAGCACTGCCCTTCCTCCCAGAGGCAGGAGGTGCTCAGACAATTATAATGGGGGCCATTAAGTACCTTAGATAGACAGACATGCCAGCCAGTTGTAAGAAATGAGGGGTTGTGTATTACACAAATGTATCCCTGTGGAGTGGGAAGTTGAGTGGGAGAGTAAGGCCCACTAGGAACAGAGCTGCTGTCCGGGTTATTTGTGTAGACAGCAGGGAGCCAAAGAACATGGAGTGAGGGAACCTGTTTTCTGGGTATATTCATAGATGCTAGTTTAGCCTGGGCTGGGACTCAGACACGCACTCTCTCTCTCTCTCTGGTTATGATTTATGACTTCAGTCCAATTTATGACCATTTACAAGAATGCTGAACTGGCTGTAAATCAGTAAAATACTCATGAGAACTGCTGAAATCCATCTGGGTGAACTTTCTTTCTTCTCAATTGTAGACAGATGAGGGCAGGGAGATGTAGCCCTCCACCCCCATGTCAGGACTACTCGGGATGGCGAGGGGAATGGAGGGGAAGGCAAGCTTCGGGGGAGCGAAACTGTCTTGAAAAGAACTTGTAAGATCTGGCCAGATCATTGTCCAGCATCCTGTTGGTAAATAGTGGCAGCTCTGAAGGGCTCCTGTCAAACAGGTTTGACCTGGGAGCTGGTCTTATGTGCAGTTCATGGCAGAAGGTGATTATGGGAGAGGACAATAAGGCAATCTCCACTATCTCTGCTTACATCCCCTGCAGTGGATCAGTGCTCATCCAGCCACTGTGCTTCGTGACATCTAAGGTCTTTTACTGGGGGCACCTGGACCTCATCCTTCTGGCTTGCCTTCCGGCTCGTTGTGCTCCATCACTACTGTAATGATGTGTTTACTTGTGGTGTATTAGTCAGCCACTATATGTCTCTGTATACTGTAGAATTCCAGGCAAAATGTGTCCCTGGTAAACAGAGGAAACAAAGCTAGGACTCAAGCTGTGTGTGGAAGTCTGTCTGTGTCTGTAATTTGTACTTGTTTGATAAACACTGCTCAAGAATAACTGTGATTTCATATTTCATGACACCTACAGTTACTCCCATAGCTGCCTCTCTGACTTTCCATTTATCTCTACCCTTATGTAACTTTCTGGTCCTGTTGTGCCCTACAAAGCTACTTAGGCCTCCTGGACTCAGGTGTACATCCTGAACCATTTCCTGTCCTCACCCCCAGACTCTTTATTGTGCAATAAACAGCTTCAGCCTCCTTGCCTATGCAAGAGTATTTTGCACTCAATTCTGTTCCCTCTGCTCCTCCTCTGTCCACAGCCTGTCCACTTTGAAGCGTGAACGGTAAGGCTGAGGGGGGAAAAGGCTGATAAGCTCTTATTCAGCTTCCCCTCCCAGCCATAAAGCTGTTGGTTTGGGGTCTTCTGTGAAATGGAACGTTAACTGCATCCCACTGGCCCCTACATTTTGCTTTGGACCCAAGTGAACCTGTAGCTGTCCCTGCTCGTCTACGGAAGATAGGGTGCCTGTGCATTTGGTATCTTCCCTGTGGCCAGACCCATTCCTAGAGAGCAGCAGTGATGCCGCATGCTGTAAGTCCTTGCCTGTCCCTGTCCCCTGGTGCCCAAAACAATGGGGTGGGAACAATAGTAGAGTTTTCTTTTTTAAACTGGAAGGGGTAGGAATGGCTGGCACCTGTGGTGAGCAAGGGGAGGGAGTCCTTTGCCTCTGAGGTGCTGGCAGCAGTTTGCCAAGAGCAGTGAACCCTGCGCAGTGCTGTGTATCTCTTTTCTTTCTTCTGAGCTATGCCTTGGGGAGCGATAAGCAATGGTGCTGTCTTTGTGCAGCCTGTGACCCTGTGCTGCTCTGAGAATGAAATCCAGGCTCCGCTCTGCTTCACATTCAAAACAACAGCAGCAAATAGCCTCCACTTTCTTCATTTCTTTGGACTCTGGCTCATGGACACTGATAACAAGAAACTTCTACAGCTGAGTGGTGAGCGAGCGGTGCTGTCTGGAAAAAAGCCCTCCCCTTTCCCTCTGCCCAGTGCCGGGAAATCAGGCAGAAAAGGCAGGGCTGGGCCATGGGCAGTTTGCTTCATGTCCCAGCAGGGCCAAATCCGTTCCTGGAGTAACTCCACTGACTACATGAGGGAGGAATATGGCCCACAAGGTGCTGCTGGAATTCTTGGCAATGCCTGCTCCTAGCTTAGCAGCCTCAAGCATTATAGCCCAATGGATTCTGGCCACACAGGAGGTGCTGCACCTCCTGATGCAGGGTATGGCAGCCCAGTAGGTATTGCCCATGTGGGAATCACTATGTTTGCATGCCACATGGCCCCTGCAGATGCAAGGGAGTTGCCTTCTGCTTGTGAGTGAGAGGCAAAGCAGCCCACCCCCCTTAGCTTCGCCATAGTCTGTGCTCCTGCACACTGTGCATTACAGATTGCCCGACTCATAGACTTTAAGGTCAGAAGGGACCATCATGATCATCTAGTCTGACCTCCTGCACGTTGCAGGCCATAGAAGCTCCCCCACCTGCTCCTGTAATAGACCCCCTAACCTCTGGGGAGTTACTGACGTCCTCAAATCATGGTTTAAAGACTTCAAGTTACAGAGAATTCACCATTTGTACTAGTTTAAACCTGCAAGTGACCCATGCTGCAGAAGAAGGCAAAAAATCCTCAGGGTGTCTGCCAGTCTGACCTGAGGGAAAATTCCTTCCTGACCCTGCTCCTTTCCCTCTGCATGCAGTGTGCATCATGATGCCAGGTTATGAAACACATATATTTTACTACCAAATGAAGCCCTTGCCACTCCACCTCAAAAATGTCTTCATGAGACCAGGGCCCAGTTCCCAAGTCCTTCCCACAGAAGATCTCAAACCGACCTAAGGAGGCAACTGCTCTCTTTATATGTTCCTTTCTGATAAACAAGTGATACTATTATTGTCTTGCTTTTATTCCATTTAGTAGAGTTCCTCCCCTTGTATCCTAGCCATCCACACCACAGATAGAAGTTGCTTACTTTTATTTAGGGAAACTTTGGTGTGGGAAGACTACCATTATCATGAGGGCCCCCTGTGGGGTCCAGAAGGGTCTGTGCTACCTATCACCCTCCCTTTTAACATTCCTTGGCAGGTCCAAGTCAGAATGAGGGCTCCTGAGAGCCATTAGTTTTAGTGTGACAAGAAACTATTGCTCAGGATTCAGTTATGATTAGGGTCCCATATAGTCTGTGATTCTCTAGTTGTGGAATTTGCAGCAGAACCTGCCATATGCTGCACAGTTGTGAGCTGGAATCTACAAATTCCACAGTGTGGTTGCTCTTTTATTTATTCCAGAGTCTATCTGGACTGTGGTTCTGCTCTGCAGTGTGACTGTTACGAGGGCACCGTGTGGGACCACATGTATTGTCTCTCAATGATCACAAAGCAATAAGCTCAGTTTAGATGTAAAACCTTTTTTTCTAACAGCCAGCCCTGAAAATTCAACCTGCGATCTTAGAATCAAGCTTCCATGAGTCCTCAGGAGTCAGAAAAGTTCTGCAGGACCAAATTAGGCCTTCAGTGACACCTATACACTTCTTTGTCCATCAGTTGCTTTGCACAGATGTAATTGATTGGAACTTAATAAATAATTCTGTTTGCGTAGGCAGTAATATGTAGACTCCAGTTCCCTCTTCCAGAGCTGAGCTGGCTCTGCAGGACTAGTGGGAGCACATACTAGTAGAAACCCTATGTTAGTCACTAAAGCCACTAGATCTGACTCTGATACACACAGGAAGATCTTTTGAATGTGAAGAAGCAAACCTGCCATCCAATAACAGCTGGGTAGGTGGTGAGTTGTGATTGCTGCTCCTGGCTGGCTAAGAATTGTGCACATTGTAATAGTTTTGTTAACCCATCTTCACAAAGCCACATCCCAGCCCACTTGTTCATCTCATTGCCCCTGTGAAATGTTGTCTTTTAGAGGGTAAGCTGGTTGGGGCAGAGGCTGTCGTTTACTCTATGTTTGTACAGATACTGCTAAACTAATAATTAGTGATTATGTAATTGAAGGTGTCACTAGGTGGTGTCACTAGGTAGTCTTCCAAAGTCTTTTAGTTATGGTGCGAGCAAAGGTTGAGTATTAGAAAGACATTCTCTGTGTTGTTGGTGATTTTGTTACACAAGGTTCTGTGTAGAGGGAGCTGTCTGAAAAGCAGGAGTGTTTGCTTTCTCCTTTGGTTGCTGATTAGAGTCGATTTTTGAGGTAGAGTTCCCTCTGGGGACACAAGCACTGGTGCTGGGCTGAGATTCCTGAAAAGGGATTGCTCTACATGCTATTTGTGACCACTTCTGTTCCAGGACAGGTGTAAGTGTCGTGACAGGTCGGACCAGATGGCTATAGGAGAGTAATAGAAGGCAGATATATTAGCCCCAGGCTAAGTAGGTCCCTTTTCGCTGGGTAAGGTAACAGGGAAGGTTTTTTTTTTTTTATTAAAACAGAAAGAAATTTAATTGTAACAGTTACAAAGAATACAAAAGAATAAAGAAAAACTTAGCAACAAAACAACGCAATCAGAAGGTATAACACAACAGCTTTCAGGAGGGAGAGGTGTTCAGGCTAGCCCAGGCCCAGAGCGGGGGGGCTTCCTCGACACTCGTGGTCTTCCACCCTCCTGAGTTACCTGGTGGCCTAGAGCGGGGGGGCTTCCTCGACACTCGTGGTCTTCCACCCCCTCGAGTTACCTAGTGCCGCGCCCAGGGTCACCGACCCTCCCTCTCCTGAGAGTGCCCGACAAGATGGGCACGGCTGCGGGGTGGGTAATTGGGAGGGAGGGGGGTACACCCATGTGTTATAAGACCCCTCCTAGATGACAATAATGATGGTATTCACAGCAGCTAACGGCTGTGGCTGGCGTCTCTCGCTCTGTCCCTCAATCAGAGGGTCAGACGGAGGGAACCGGACGGGGTCACCGAGCAGAGAACCCCGGACAGCGCCCACCGCTCCTCGAAGGTGTCAAGGGAGTCGGTGGACGCCGCCCAGAGGAACTCCGCCCGGATGCGTGAATGTACTGAGGATCGGAAAACGGCCCTACAATCGCAGGACGCCTCATGAGCCAACCTCCGCTCTCTGGTCTTATAAATGGCTGTTTTAGCCAAGGCTAGGAGGAGGTTAACCAGGAGATCCCGCGATTTGGTGGGGCCACGGATGGGGAGTGTATAGATAAAGAGGTGAGGGGAGAAATGAAGCCAAAAGCGCAAGAGAATATTTGTGAGGAGCCGAAAAAGAGGCTGCAATCTGGCGCACTCTAAATAGACGTGCGCCAGGGTTTCCCTCACATTACAAAAGGGACAAGTCTCCGGAACGGAGGTAAAACGTGTCAAAAACACGCCCGTGCTCACAGCCCCGTGAAGGAGCCGCCAACTGATGTCCCCGACGGGCCTCGGGACCAAGGTGGAGTACAGGCTGGCCCACCGAGGTTGCTCACCCTCCAAAGGTGGTAAGAGATCTCGCCACTTTGTATCGGGGCGGGACACCAGGGTGCGGACGTGAAGGGTATGAAGCGTGAGTGTATATAAATATTGCCGTGGTGCAACTTGAAAACCGACCGGTTGCAATTCATGCAGCCGGCTTGCAGTGAAAGGATGAGGGGTGTGTTGGGATCGGCAGGGTAGGGGCCCGATGGAAAGGTCCGGCGGGCCTGGGGTAAGGGATGGGCGGGGTGCGCCCCCGCGCAAGGCTCGGCTAACATAAGCCCGAGCGGCGGGGGTCAGAGCGGCCTCCACCTCCTGAAGCACGCGCCGGGGGGTGCGAAGGCTGGAGAGCCCCATGCGTCGAGCGAGCGTCAGGGGATCCAGCCAGTCTCCCCGGTCGTAGTCCAGGAGGTCCCCGACCCTCGTAACTCCCGCCAGGACCAACCTCTGGCGCACCGTGCGGGACTCCGCCGCCTGCACACAAAGTTGGGGGTTGTGTAGCAGGGGCTCCGTGAGGAGATCTGCCCCCACGATGGCCGCCACGGACCTGGTCGTTGAAAACAGTTTCCAGGTCCGGAGGAGGTCCTGGTAGAAATCCGGCAGCCCGGAGAGGTCTCGCGGAAAACCTCTCGGACAAAGATAAAAGAGCTGCCGGTCATATCGGAGCCCATGGAAGCGGCGTAGGAAGGCATGCGCCAATATGCTCCACGTCGAACTACCTGCACTATAAAGGAGCCGCTGCAGGGCCTGGAGGCGGAAAACGCGGACCTGAGTGTACAGACACTTCAGGCCCTGCCCTCCTTCCTTCAGGGGCAAGTGAAGAACTCCAACAGGGGCCCAGTGCAAACCTGACCAAAAGAACTCCAGAATCAATCTCCGGAGGTGGGACAGGAAACCCGGGGCCGGGGCTAGGGTGTTGAGCCGGTACCAGAGCGTGGACAGGACTAGTTGGTTAAGCACCAGTGCTCTCCCCCGAAGGGAGAGACATCGGAGTAGCCTCGTCCATTTCCTGATCCGCTCAATCACGCCGCCTTCCAAATTTTGCCAGTTCTCCGGCGGAGAAGGGTGCGTGGCAGAAAGGTAAACGCCGAGATAGAGCAGAGGGCCGGCACTCCACCGGATGGTCTGAAGCGCGGGTGGGAGGGAGCTTACCTGCCGCCAGCCCCCCACCGCCAAGCCAGAGCTCTTGACCCAGTTGACTCGGGCGGAGGAGGCTGCCGAATAGATGGCTTGGCATGCCTCCACTCGCGCCAAGTCGCCCGGGTCCTGGACCACGAGGAGGACGTCATCGGCGTACGCCGACAGGACCAGCCGCAGCTCCGGCTCCCGCAGCACCAACCCCGTCAACCTCCTGCGGAGGAGACAGAGGAAAGGCTCGATCGCCAGAGCGTACAGCTGGCCTGAGAGGGGGCACCCCTGCCGCACCCCTCGCCCGAAGCTGACCGGTTCGGTCAGGGTCCAGTTGAGCCTAACCAAACACTCCGCGGAGGCGTACAGCACCCGGAGAAAACTCACAAACTGAGGTCCGAATCCAAACGCTCGCAGGGTGCTCAGGAGGTACCCATGATCTACCCTATCGAACGCCTTCTCCTGATCGAGAGACAGGAGGGCGAACGACAGACCATCTCTCCGCCCGAGTTCCAAAAGGTCTCGGACTAGAAAGAGGTTGTCAAAAATGCTGCGACCCGGGACAGTATAGGTCTGGTCTGGGTGAATCACGTCCGCCATCACGGACCCCAGCCGCAGCGAGATTGCTTTCGCTACGATTTTGTAATCCGTGCTAAGGAGCGAGAGGGGACGCCAGTTTCGTAAGTCGCGGAGGTCCCCCTTCTTCGGCAGCAAGGCGAGCACCGCTCGTCTGCACGAGAGAGGGAGGACCCCGCCCTGCAAGGACTCAGCCCAGACAGTGACCAGGTCTGGGCCAAGGATGTCCCAGAACGTGCGGTAAAACTCCACGGTCAGCCCGTCCATGCCCGGAGATTTATTGGTGGGCATGCGACGGAGGGCTTCCGAGAACTCGGCCAGGGTGAGAGGCAGCTCTAGCCGGTCTCGGTCGCCCACGCTGACCGTGGGGAGTTCCTCCCAGAGCACCCCGCAGGCGCCAGGATCGGTCGGATCCGGGGAGAAAAGGTTTGCGTAGAAGTCACGGGCCCTTCCACACATCTCCTCCGGATCCGTGAGGGGGGTGCCGTCTTCCGCTAGAAGGCAGGTGACGTGTTTTTTGGCCCCCCTCGTTTTCTCCAGGGCGTAGAAGAAGCGGGAGCCGCGATCCATCTCCCGAAGGAGGTGGATGCGGGACCGGACAAAGGCACCTCGGGCCCGGTGGTCCTCGAGGGCTCGAAGTTCCTCCCGCTTCTCCCGGCACGCTCCGCAGAGGGACGGGTCCCCGGGGCTGGCGGCCAGGCGCCTCTCCAGCTCTAAGACCTCCCGTTCCAACTGCTCTATCGCCGCATTTCTCCGTCGGCTGGTGCCCCGAGTGTAGTTGCGGCAGAAGAGCTTGGCGCGGACCTTCCCTAAATCCCACCAGCGCCGCACCGAGGGAAAGGCGCGCCACTGCTCCCGCCAGGCCAGCCAAAACTCCCGGAAGGACATCACAAAGCTCTCGTCCTCCAACAGGCTGTTGTTAAAATGCCAGTAAGCCGGCCCCGGTCCCTCTGCACGGAGGGAGACCGTGACGGTAACCAAATGATGGTCGGAAAAAGGGGCCGGCCGAATGGTGGAGGAGTGGGCCTGTGAAAGATGGAGACGGGATAGGTAAATACGGTCTAACCGAGAGCGGTGTGACCGATGGGCCTCCACCCGAACAAAGGTAAACGTGGAAGTATCATCTGGGTGATGGTCACGCCAGACATCCACTAGGGAGTGATGGTCGACTATGTCTCGGAGAATGGTCGCGGCGGCCGGGCTCGGCTCGGCCCCCGAGCGGTCCCGTTCCTCGAGGGTGGTGTTAAAGTCCCCTCCCAGGATCAGGCACTCGTGTGAATCTAGGGTGTCGAGAAATTCGGACACCTGCTGGTAGAATTGTGGCCGCTGTGAACTCACTTGCGGGGCATAGATATTAACAAGATTGACCACGAGCCCCTCCAGACGAACTCGGAGGTGCAACAAGTGGCCCGGCACGGCCTCAGTGACCCCTAGCACCTCGGGCCGCAGGGTGGGGGAGAACAGGGTCGCCACTCCAGCTTGCCAAGTCGTGCAGTGGCTGAAGTATACCCCGTCCCCCCACTCCAGCCGCCACCTATCCTCGGCGGTTGGGTCCGTGTGGGTCTCCTGCAGGAAAACCACAGAGTACCCCCCCTCCCGAAGGTAGGAGAGCACCTGGGACCTGCGGAGAGCCATCCTACAGCCCCTGGTATTCAGGGTTACAATAATGAGAGGTGTCATGCGGAGGGCTGGGGGGGTGGGGAGTTCTCATTGGTGGGGGTACTCAAGGCCCCCGGCGGGTCGCGTAGTAACCCGTGTCCCATCCCGTGAGTAAGTAAATCTCTCCGGAAGCTGCGGGCCCGCTCGTAGGCCGCGGCACCGCTCTTCCCTTGCCCTCTGCCCTCCCTCATAAGGGCTCTCGCGGCCCGAAGGAGTTGATCAAAGTCCCCCCATTGCTGGAGAGCCAGCTGTGCCCTACCGCGGGCACCACGGCATCGTTCTAAGAACTCCCGTAGTGCATGCTGCAGCACATGGGGGGGTGGGGTTACAATTCCCAGAGCAGTCCCTGGTGGGGCTCTTGATACAGCCTCGTGGTCCGCTAAGGCGGGTAGGCAGGGTGCGGACCGCCGACGGGGTGTCTGACAGGCTGGGGTTATTAACTCCATCTCATGCCTTGGGGTGGACGGGGATGGCAGGGGGAAAGGTGCAACTCCTGAGGAGTCGCAACTAGAAAACGTAAAGACTGCTCCCTGGGGGGAATCTGCAAAAGGCGGAAAAGAAATAACCCCAGGGGCGGCGGTAGCCTTGCAGGAGGAGGGAAACTGAACCGGAATAGGGGTGGGGGCAGGGGCAGAGGTAAGGCCCTGGGCTTCAGGAGGCGAGCAGCGGAAAGAAGGTGCCTCCCGAGCAGGGTCGGGGGTTAAGGGGCAAGGGAGGGGGCTCCGAGGAATGCTAGGTACTGGCTCCGGGGTGGTCGTGGCAGCCATGGCATCAGGTGGTAAACCACTTTCCGTGGGGTGCTCACCCGGAAAGGCAGTCAGGGGGAAAGGACATGGGGAAAGGGGGCCTGGGGTGAGATTGCCCAAATCGAGGCCGGCCGGCAGTAAATCATCCCCTCCCTGGGTGACCGGGGTCAAATCTAGAGCTTCAATCTCTGCATACACAGAGGAGAGGCCAACTCCCACCACCCCAGGGGCCTCTCCGCTAGGGCCCGCCTCAACGGTCACGTCGGGGTTCGTAGGGAGTTCAGGTGGTATCCGGTTAGAAGGGGCTTCCTCCGGGGCTTCGGAGGGGAGGGTCCCCCGCGGAGGGGGGATTCCATCCTCCAATGCTGGTCTATCTTCACCTCCCGACACCAGCGAATGGATCGCACTCGTGGCCGAGGCGGGAGGCTCAAGGTCGGTACCTCCCTTCCTGGTCTTCCGGGGGGCTTCCGCGTCAGATGAATGCAGCGGAGCTCGAGCCCTCCGCTTGCCTCGCTTCCCCTGGACTACAGTCCAGCCCTCCATGGCGTCGTCCGGGGGTTGAGTAGCAGGGGACGGAGCGGGGCGCGGAGGCAGAGGTTCAGGGGTTCGGGGGGGTAGCGGTAAGGCAGCATTAGGGGCGGGGGGTTCTCCTCGGGGCGAGCCCTCTCCTGCACCCGGTAAAAGCTTTGCCACACCCTCCTCTATAGGCTCTGCCGAGGTGGTTACAGCAAGAGCGGGACTCCCGTGGTCGCCCGGGCGTTGTTGGAGAGGTGCCTCTTGGGCCCGGACGGGGGCAGCGTTGGATCGGGTGGGAGGAGGGGTGGTTTCAGGTGCCGGGTGGCCAGGGGTGTCGGCAACGAGAGGGCCGATATCCTGCCGGGTCTCGGGGGACTCAGGTGCCTCTCTCCCCCGGGCCAAAGGGCAGTCCCTGCGGACATGCCCCGCCGAGCGGCAGAGGAAGCACCGGGCCTCTCCGGTGGAATAAAAGACCCTATAGCGGGCTCCCTGGTAGGGGACTAGGAAGGACCCCTCGAGCGCCTCTCCGTCACGCACCCCCGCCGGCAGTGAAATCTGCACTTGCCGGCGGAACGAAAGGACGTGACGGAGGGCGGGGTCCTTGCAGCCTAATGGGAGAGGGCTGATAGCAGAGACAAGCTTCCCCAGGGCAGAGAGAGCAGGTAACAGGGCAACATTAGGTAAAAAGGGAGGAGCGGAGGTGAGGACGAAGCGAACGCCCAGATCTTCTAGCGGTTCTAGGGGGAGAAACACCCCCCCCACCACTAGGCCCTTCTCCACCGCCTCCTGGGCGGCAGTCTCCGAAGCCAGAAAGAAAACGACCTTCCCATACATCTTGGAGGCCGCCACAATGGCCATGGGTCCTACCACTTTCGCCAACGCCTGCACGTATGCCTCCACGTGGGGCGAGGCGGGCACTAGGAGGCAACGGACACCGTGCTTCCTGGTCAGGGCGGGAAGAGGGCCCCGGTTGCTAGTGATGGCAGCGGAGGTAGTGGGTGGGCGAGATGAGGAGGCGGCAGGTGAGGGGGGGCCTGTCGCCACCCGGGCATACGTCCTGGGGGCCGGGGGAGGGATGGTCGCAGAGCTGGTGGAGGGAACAGCTGGGAGGGGTGCCGCGATCGATGACGAGGCCACAGTGGTGGGGGCGGCCTCTGCCACGGAGGGTCCAGCGGCATTAGCGGGGCCCTTCCCTTTCGGCCCGCTTCGATTTTTCCGTCTAACTGGGGGGGGGGTCCTAGAATCTAATGGGGTAAGAACCAGAGCAGCAGTAGTAATTGCCCCGGTGCCTCCCACTGCCGAGGCCCCGGCGGGGGCGGGGGCAGGGGTTCTAACAATGGAGGCGGTGGGGAGATCTTGAGGGGTGGGCAGGGGGGTAGATGGGGAAGGGACAACCAATTTCGTTGGAGGGGCCTTGCGTCCCTCCTTCTCTGCCATTGTAAGCAGGGAGAGACAGGGAGACACTGGGAGGAGGGGGGGGGGGGCAAAAATCGGGGTCCGGTAGTAGGGGTAGGCTATGGGATAAACAATCCGGGGGGGGGGGGGGGGTGGAGGGAGGATGACCCACCACAGGTGTCCAAAGAGTCTCGCTTGGTTGGTTGTTATGCCCGGTCCGAAAGGCAAAGTCCAAAGCAAACAGCTGGGTCCGAAGGTAGATGGCAGATTGCCAGCAGGGACGAAGCAGCGGGGGCCGTGATAGTCGTAGCAGTGGTGCGGGGGTTGGGGGCACCGATGGATCTGGGGGTAGCTCCCTGCTACACCCCTGTGCCGCCACAGACGCAGCTGAAATGCAGTCAACTCCCCCCTCCCGAGGGTAGAATTCAAAGGAAATCCCTCAGTCTTACGGCCTCTCTCCACGATGATTCATAGCAGCTCGGGCGAGTTCTCCGGCCTCTGGCGTCTGCTGCAGCTGTTGGCTCTGTCCCAAGGCTCTCGGCAGCTAGGAATGTTGGAATGATAAGGAAAAAGTCCAGGCAGAAAACAAAACAGCTGGGTCTGGGGGCGTCCACTCCCCTCTCCGGACAGCAGGTCGGCAGTCCTCCCCCCTTCTCCGGGGGTTTCAATTAAGCAAAAAGCAAAGTCCAGAAGCAGGCAGTGGGGGGGGTGCTGGCGACCGGCCAGCCCACTGACGCAGCTCAGAAAAACGGGAAAAAACGAAACCAAAAAAACAAAGCGTCCGGCCCAATCGCGGGGGGGGAAACTAAGCAAAAGTAAAAGTGTGAAAAATCCGGGCCGGGGGGCTTTAGGAAAGAAAGGAAAGCAGATAGCTCAGGAGCGAGCGAAGAAACGATTCCGCCTCCCGTAACAGGGAAGGTTCCAGAACAATCAGGAACCTTCTGGAGACAATTAAGACAGGCTGATTAGAATACCTGAAGCCAATCAAGAAGCTGCTAGAATCAATTAAGGCAGGCTAATCAGGGCACCTGGGTTTTAAAAAGGAGCTTATTTCAGTTTGTGGTGTGCGTGTGAGGAGCTGGGAGCAAGAGGCACTAGGAGCTGAGAGTGAGAACGCGGACTGTTGGAGGACTGAGGTGTACAAGCATTATCAGACACCAGGAGGAAGGTCCTATGGTGAGGATAAAGAAGGTGTTGGGAAAAGGCCATGGGGAAGTAGCCCAGGGAGTTGTAGCTGTCACACCGCTGTTCCAGGAGGCACTCTAGACAGCTGCATTCCACAGGGCCCTGGGCTGGAACCCGGAGTAGAGGGCGGGCCCAGGTTCCTCCCAAATCCTCCCAACTCCGAGTCAGACACAGGACGAGTCGACCTGGACTGTGAAGTCAGAAAAACGGCCAAGCTGAGGGCTGCCATGAAGCTCCAAGGTGAGCCAATCCGCCAATAAGCGCAAGACCCACCAAGGTAGAGCAGGAACTTTGTCACAGTGTGTAGATGCAGCAAGTTACACTTAGAATACACCAAGACTTCATGCCACTAATTTCTCCTTCCTGGGAAGCCAACCTGCAAGGTCCCAGGCAGCTACCACTGGGGAGAGGAGCAACAATAATAAAAAACCTACCACTGGGCAGAGGAGCAACAATAATAAAAAACCTACTCAAATCCTTTTTTTTGTGGGCCTTCTAATAAAAAAGTGACATAAAGGAGAGTCAAGTAAGAGATTGGTTTTTATTTCCTGGCCCTTATCACCAGACATGGGACAGTGTTACAAAAGATTATACCTCTGTCATATGCCAAGGTTCAGTAGCCATTGAATACACTGCAGCGGCTACTGTGCCAGAGCCCATAGCTTCTTTTTCTTATGGATTCTTTTCTCTACTCTTTTATTGTCGATCTGCAGAGGAAATAACTGAGCTAGCTTAAGAAAACCATACACCTAAAATACACCTTACTCCTTCTCACAGTAACAACTCATCATTGTTCTCTTTAAGATGATCACAATGGAGGAATCTCTCTCTCTTTCTCACACAAGGGTTAACAGCCTCTGGACTCTGCGGGCCCATGTGTCCAAGTCTGCATGGGAAAGTTTATAACGAAACCAGTTGCACCAAATGCTGCCCAGAAAACAGGGTGTGCTAAATGTCCATAACCATTCCGGGCATTCAATTTGAGATACACAGGTTGAGTGCAGGCAGGACTGGGAGGGGGCTAGTGGAATGCACCAAGCCCACATGTGGTTGTAGAATGGGAGGTGTGAAAGTCACAAAAGCACCACCCCACATAGCTCTGCCTGGTATTCACTGTGACCATTTAAGTCAGTGTTGCTGGCAACCAGTCCCGAGAGTGAACAGGGTCAAACACAACAAGCTGAGAGGAAATGATGGCTCACAAGGGAAGGTATAGGGAAAGATAGGGCAGAGGACACAGCCAGAGCCTCACAGATCAACCTACATCACCATGTGGCTCAGGCATCAGTAACCACCAGGAAAGAGTTCCTTGTCCACAACGCTGCTCACCGTTGGTTCATCTGTAAGGTGATGCAGATGGTTTCAGCTGTCATACCTGAGCTGTCCCAGTCCATTGGTGCTGCCTGCTGCCAGCCAGACCTCAGACTGGGAAAAACAAAAAGGGCTGGTACTCTACCAAACCCCACCCATTCATTATGCTAAACATGGAGGCCTGCTGGAGATATCACACACTGTAGGTCACACAAATCTCCATAAGAAGATCATCTTTCTTCTTTCTTGCTCCTTTGCTTTGATCCCTATTTCCACTCCTTCTCCCTTCCTAGTCTATTTAACTCTTTCCTTCCTTCCCTGCTCCTTCCCTGTGTTTGACCCTTTAGAACCCAGGCCATTCCTTTCAGAAGGTGATAAGAGAAAGCACAATAGATTGATATGCAGGAATCTCTGGACACAGCCAGTTTTTTCATCTGTAGTTAATTTTCCACTTCTTTTATTTCCTTTGAGATTCAGTACATCTGTTTTCATGCTTGTGTGATTCAGTGTATGGAGGAGATGGACAAGGGAATGCAGAATAAATCTCTCTCTCATTCCTTCACTCCCATCTGTGCATCTCTCTCTCTCTCTCTGTTCTTTCTTTCTTCATACTCCGCAGTTGTTCTCACCTCTCTCTCTTCCCTGGTGCTCCCTTGGACTCTTGCCTAGTATAGCTAAAGACATTGCGAGGGAAGGCAGACACAAGAGCATTTGGCCAGAGGATGGGAGGGTTACAGCCATTACACTTAAGCACTGCACACATTTGAACAAGCTGCAGTGTGGCTCCACTCAATAGTTTCATCCAGCCCAGGCGGTCTTATCTCCTTGTTGAGCACTGTGTTCGAATTTTCCCATTAGCCTCTTTCCCTCTCAACACCTACACCCCTCTGATAAAAACACTGCCAATAGGGAGACACTGTGTGTGTTTGGGATGGCAGGGGCAGGGGATGGAATGTGGAGAAATGGGGGTGGAGAAATTGGGCAAAAGGAAAAAAAGAAGCAAATGAAATCTCTTTTCCCCACAATACATATCAGTCCAGGCTGTCTAATCTAATCTATTTAGCTATCACCTTACCACATTCCCTCCATCTGGGCAAATACCATGCCTTGGGGCATTACGTCCCATTATCATTCATTATTACAAACTAGTTGATCTTTCTACCTAGTGCATTATCTAGAGTGGAAAACTATTGCTCCATGGAATGAGTAAGTGACTGTCAAGGAGTTAGCTAACTAGCTAATTTTTTACACCACCCTCATCACCATGGTATCTGAATAAGCTATAACAGCTGAAGCCACAGGCTAAGGATATCTGTCATGTCTGAGATGACATGTGTTGATTTCTGAGTAACTGTGTAGTAGTATGATTTTAGGATGAGTGTATTAGGGTGCTCATATGGCAGAGAAATGCCAAATGCATTTCAGCCTCCTCTGGGGAACGTCAGCTCCACAGCCAGACACAGTTATATGTTGCACCCAACAAGAAGCAAGCAAATATTGTTCTGCTTATTAACAATGAGCCCTCTGAGCAAGAGTGAATATACAGGACCAATTCACACATGTCCTCAAGGGATTTCAGAGGCAACAGTCCAACGTCTTTTTCTTTGTAACATGGAAGCCACTCCCAAGGAAGTCAATAGGAGCAGCAGTTATAAAAAGGGCAGAATTTGGCATTATGTGCCAAATGGTGCCCTCATTTATTCACCTGAAATTTCACTGAAGTCAAGAGAATTGCAACCAGCAGGGACAGAAAGAGATTATTTAAAAAAATAAAAAATCAGATTCTTTAAATTTAAATTGGATTTTTTAAAATTTAAATTAACTTCATTTTTCTTCCATAAAATACACCTGTTTACCATTACATTTATCATTATGGCAGCTGATATTAAGGCCTAAACTTACTCCATTCTGTTAAAAGAATTTAAATAAATAAGGCTGCACTGATAAGCCCCCATAAAATTTTAACGATTGAAAGGGTGCTGCATTTTTAATTATGTACAGATGTAAAATGGTACAATACACCAATTCTTCAACCATTGCACTGGGCTCCTATTGACGTCTGTGGCAATGCCAGGTGACTACTTTGAACTGTAGCATTAGTTTCCACCTTGATTTCCAGCAGCAGGATCTGCTTCTCTCCAATAATATTTCTAATGTAAGCATTCATCTTCTTTTCCATCAGGAGGTATTGTGACAGGGTCGGGCCAGATGGCTACAGGAGAGTGATCCTATTGGGATCCAGGAAGTGGGCGGGCAGAAGCCTGCTCACTGCTAAGGGATCCCCCCCCCCCCAGCCTAAGAGGGGGATCCACAGGACCTGGAAGCCAAATGAGTATGGGGGACAACTAATGAAATAACAGGGACAGGAGTGCAGTCAAAGGGACAGGAGAGTGATAGAAGGCAGATATATTAGCCGCAGGTTAAGCAGGTCCCTTTTCCCTGGGTAAGGTAACAGGGGTGGTTCCAGAACAATCAGGAACTTGCTGGAACCAATTAAGGCAGACAGGCTAATTAGGACACCTGGAGCCAATTAAGAAGCTGGTACAATCAATTAAGACAGGCAGGCTAATCAGGGCACCTAGTTTAAAAAGGACCTCACTTCAGTCAGTAAGGGATGTGCAAGGAGTTGAGAGTGAGAGGGTGTGCTGCTGGAGGACGGAGGAGTACAAATGCTATCTGGCATCAGGAGGAAGGTCCTGTGGTGAGGATACAAAAGGTGTTGGGAGGAGGCCATGGGGAAGTAGCCCAGGGAGTTGTAGTTGTCATACAGCTGTTACAGGAGACATTGTAGACAGCTGTGATCCACAGGGCCCTGGGCTGGAACCCGGAGTAGAGGGCGGGCCTGGGTTCCCCCCATCCCTCTAACTCCCTATTGGATACAGGAGGAGTTGATCTGGACTATGGGTCCCGCCAGAAGGGAAGGTCCCTGGCCTGTCCCCTGACCCACTAGGTGGACCAGCAGAGACTGCGGGGATTGTTCTCCTTCCTTTTCCCCATGCTGGCCAGTGATGAGGTTAGCTGAGTGAGCGGCAGGTTTGAGCCACTAGCAAAAGTGGCCAAACTGAGGGCTGCCGCAAATCTCTGAGGCGAGCAAAACTGCCAGTAAGCGCAGGACCCACCAAGGCAGAGGAGGAACTATGTCACAGTATCCAAGATTCTTCACCAGCACAACATCTCAAAGGCTTCAATTTTCTTCTTCTCAGCAGCATTAATTTCCTATGATTCACAGCCATAAGTTGTTAGGGGCAAAAATTAAGCTTTCCACCAGTTAAACCTTTGTACATTTTGAGATGCCATGGTTTTTCCAAACTTTTGTAAAGGTGGCCACGGACGAGTGAGCCATTTCTAGTCTTCTTCTGATTTCTTTAAAACAGCCTCCTTGGTTGGATACATATGATCCCAGTTGACGGAATTAATCTACTGCCTCTACAACTGACCATTAGTCATAATGTCTGCTTGCATCCTGTTTTGTTACTATAGAATCACAGATTCATAGAAATGTAGGGTTGGAATGGACATTGAGAGTTCATCTAATCCAACCTCCTATGCCAAGGCAGGACCCAGTATTCCTGAAAGGTGTTTGTCCAACTTATTCTTAAAAACCTCCAATGACAGGCATTCCAGAACCCCCTTGGAAGCCTGTTCCAGTGCTTCATTATCCTTAGAGTTAGAAAGTTTTTCCTAATATCTGATCTAAAACTCCCTTGCTGCAGATTAGGCCCATTACTTCTTGTCCTTCCTTCAGTGGACATGGAGAACAATTGATCATTGTCCTCTTTATAACAGCCCTTAACATATTTGAAGACTGTTATCAGGTCCTCCCTCAGTCTTCTTTTCTCAAGACTAAACATGCCCAGTTTGTTTAACCTTTCCTCATAGGTCAGGTTTTCTAAACAGTTTATCATTTTTGTTGCTCTTCTCTGGACTCTCTCCAATTTATCCCCATCTTTCTTAAAGTATGGTGCCCAGAACTGTACATGGTACTCCAGCTGAGGCAACACCAATGCCAAGTAGAGTGGGACAGTTTCCTCTCCTGTCTTACATATTACACTTCTGTTAATACTTCCCAGAACGATATTAGGCTTTTTTGCAACTGCATCACATTGTTGACTCATATTCAAATTGTGATCCACTATAATCCTCAGGTCCTTTTCAGCAGTACTACTGACTAGTCAGGTATTACCATTTTGTACTTGTGCATTTGATTTTTCCTTCTGAAGAGCAATACTTTGCACTTGTCTTTAATGAATTTCTTCTTGTTGATTTCAGACCAATTCGCCAGTTTGTCAAGGTTGTTTTGAATTCTAATCCTCTCTTCTAAAGTGCCAGCAACACTTCCCAGCTTTGTGTCATCTGCAGACTTTATAAGCATATTCTTCACTCCATTATCCAGGTCATTAATGAAAATATTGAATAGTACTGGACTGAGGGCTGACCCCTGTGGGACCCCACTAGATATGTTCTCCCAGTTTGACAGTGAACGATTGATAACTACTCTTTGAATTTGGTCTTTTGACCACTTTTGCACCCACCTAAAAGTAATTTCATCTAGACCACATTTTCCTAATTTGTTAATGAGAATGTTATGTGAAATCATGTCAAAAGCCTCACTACCATCAAGATATAATAGTGTCAGCATGACTGTATTTTGTTTTTGCCACATTCAGGGACAGTTCATATTCCTCACTTACTGTTTTTACAGACTCTGGCATTCATTGTATTGCATTTATGGTTGTAGCAAAGAACATTGTGTCACCAACCTCGCTGAGGTCAGTTAAGAGGCGTCCATTAGTGGAAATCCCAGCTCCTGCCACTTTGTCAAAACTTTTATGGCTTGCCTTATAATAAATTCTGCATACATGTTGAAAAGGGGTTTGGGGAGCAAATTGGGGATTGGTCCTGCTTTGAGCAGGGGCTTGGACTAGATGACCTCCTGAGGTCCCTTCTAATCCTTATATTCTGTGTGTACCTTTGTTTCACACCTGCCCAGTGGAAAACCACGCATTGTCATTTGCTGCTGTTTGCACTGTGGTCTGTTGTTGATGGTAGCGACTTGCAATGAGTTGAGTTAGTTGCTTTGGAATCCCCATGTCTGCCAATGATGTTCAGTATCAAACACCTTTGAGCGGTCAATGAAACACATAATCAATGGGTGATTGTACTCCTTGCATTTTTCAATTTCATTTGATCACATGTGCCTCATCCCCTTTCTGAAACCGGCTTGTTGTGGTGATAGTTCTGCTTCTACAATTTGCTTCATGTGATCCTGGTCTATGTCAAACACAACTTTGTTAGTGTGTGGTGTCAGGGAAATCATTATATGATCATATGATCTCTGATATACAGAGCCCTAAAATGTTTGATGCTGAGTCTGAGTATCAGAGACACACTGCTTTGTCTGCAAAATGTGCTCTGAGTTTTCTTCAGCTTGGGTACTTGTTTGAGCACTGACCCTAAAGGGAAACATCAAGACTATGTTTTCACTAGAGAGCTCTAGAATTGGCCTCCTCAGCTGGTCCAACAAAGTCAAAGTTTACAGATGTCTATAGGGCATGGTGCAAAATTCATCTCTTTGCTCAAATAGTTACTTAAGGAGGGCAAAGTAGGATTATACATGGCTTCCTATCTCTGAAAAGAGGAAGATTTATGTGTGTTTTTATTCAACTATGCAAATATGCCTGGAGAAAGGGCACGTTTTATAAATCTAAGAAGTAAAAAAATCAATCAATGAAATGAAATAAGTTTGTATGTCTCAAAGGGGAGTCCTTTTCCTTGAAATGTGCTGACGTATCACTTACCTTGAGCTGAGGATTCTTTGATATAAGTCACAGAGTCTCATGTGACTGTCTCAGCTAATGGCTATCAAGTCATTTTAAGCTCCAAAATCTATTCACTAGCTAGGAAAGCAATAGTGTAAAACTACTGGAAGTCTCACACTTTTGTGTTAGCCAATTGGGTTATGTTTTGATAATCAGAGATTCTGTTCTGTTCTTGTGTTCTATGAAAGGGATAATAGGCCCCAAGAATGTTATACAGAAGACAGATTTTCCTGCTAATGGTATTGATGGTAAGACTCCTGTGGATTTCAGCGGATAGTGTGGACTGCTCTAACGGAATATGTGATGATGATGTGGAATGCTCTAATGATCTGATTGCTCTATGTTTAGGATGATCCTGTTACTCACAGGTGACAGAGCTATGTCTGAGTCATTCACATTATCCCAGATAAGTGGCACTAAAAAGTTTGGAGCACGCTGCAACAAAGCTCAAACACCCAGATCCTCCAAGGTATTTAGATTCTTACCAATGGGAATTAGGCACCTAAATATCTTGGAGGATCTGGTCCAAAGACCCTACTTGCTTTCCAGCAAGCAGGGAGTAAACTCCTGCTGAGATCTCACACAGGGGTTTAGGGTGGTTTAATGAGGCAGGGCTGGCAACTAAGGGCCTATTTAGGTTCTCAGAGTGGACTTGAGTACTACTATTCCAGCAGTTACCTAATAGTCAGAGAAGAGGCAGGTCTTAGAGGAGAGAGCTTCACAACAGTGGTTGGACAGTTTGGTTTGGCTTTGCTGCTTCGTTTAAATAACCAGATTTTGTTTTGTTCCTTGTAACATAGTTGCACTAAGGCACTGTCTGCAATGCAAATAGCACTGTATCAGGAATGCCAGTTGCAGCACAGTTCAGTCTGATAGTATAGATGCGACCTAGCAGTATTAAATGTGTCTCCAAACCAGGCAGTAACCTTGGACATGGCTTTGGCATGGTCAGAAACATGGCTAAGCTCCCATCTACAGTACCAGGTGGAGTGATGTTGTAAATGGGTCCCTTGATATGGTGCTTCTTGAAGTGCAGATGAGCGTCTAAGGCTTATTAATTAAGACATGGATAAAAATTTTGCTTGGTGAAATACTTTTGTTTCACTGCTGAACAAGCCCATCTACTCAACCAGTTCTCACCTCCCCCTCCCCTGTCCCATCTCCAACTTACACACCACTGTACTTTGGTTATTTGCATTTGTCTGATTCTATTTGCTACATTTACTTACCCTGGAGACAAGTTTGTCTTTGGTACGGGTGGACTGTAATGATGTCCACAACTGCAGTATAAAGTCAATTGATATAATTGCAATTATAATTCAAGAGGATATCATTTGAAATTGCATAAACTGCACTGGCAGAAGTAGCAAGTCCTAGACCAGAGAAGAGAGAACCCTGTTGTCTGGTATTGATGAAACTGCACCTTATACAATCCTGGGCAACCTCTCTCCCAGAAGGGCTCCAGAAGGTGACAGAATACTGAATACACCAAAAGGGCATGTGATAATGACCCAGGAAAGAGTAAAGTAGCTAAATATTAGAGCTGGTTGGGAATTTTCTGACAAAACATTTTTTTCATCAGCTGATTTGTAGAAACCACAACTGGTTGGTGGAAAGGTTTTTGTTTTGGTTTGTTTCTTATGAATGTTCCAGTTAAAATTTTTGGAAAAAAACTGGCAAACATTGTCAAAATGTTTCATTTTGGCATTTTCAAAATGAATAATTTTGTTTTTCTGATTTGAAAAGATTTTTCATTTGGAAACAAGCATATTGTTAAAAAAATTAACAATGAAAAAGGGTCAAAATTGAAATAAAAAATTTCAAAATCATTGAAAAAAAGAGGGGTCAGAAAAGAGCAGGACTTTGTCATTCTAAAGCAAACACGAGTGATCGCAGGGCCATGTCTTGTGATAGCACCCAGCAGGCTTGCTTGGATCACCAGAGTTTACACTAAGCTGTATGAACTTGTGCAAGAGGGCTCAGAATCTTGGTAAGGATTTAATATACTCTTTTGGAACAGTGTAGAAAGGATACTGAAATGCCGTTTACATGCGGGGAGGGAGAAACTGGATGTGGGAAGAGCTAGAAGGATTCCTGCTTACATCCATTCCTTAGTAGGGAACAAATTTCTCCCCTAGTGATGAGCCAACATCTCAGGGTACTAGGGATCCAGAAGGAATGCTTATCCGAATCTCTTGAGTCTGTCAAAGTGGAGTTGACTACTCATAGGAGCAGGCTTTCTCACAAGTCTTCCATTAAGAGGGTTTCCATATGATGCTTCTGCTTCTGGTCCCAGCTGGGACCCAGAAATGCAGAGGCAGGGAGGGACACTCATGTACTAACCAGCAAGATAGCATCGTAGCCATAGGCCATTGCGCAATAAATACATACAATTTTTAAATTGACACAACTTAAAAAGCAGATACAAATTTTAGAAACAAATTAAAACCACAAGCTTAACACTTCCCTAAAACTTATTACACCACCCCTAAAACAATAGACAAAAATAAGATTAAAAAATATTATGAGTACATTATTTCATTTAGGTCAAAAGTAGCCTCTCTTTCACATACTCTTTTTTTAATTTTTCTGGCCAACCAGACAAATAAGGTGACAGCCTGAAAAACTGAAACATTTTGACTGCATAGCAAGTATTTTAATTTCTGAGGCAAGGTGGTAAAAGGCATCGGGGCCAGGAATGGAAATTGTCATGAAGGAAAGAAATGGTTGTGTGGTGCTTTCTCGGGGTGTCCAGAATTATGGGTGAACTTGTTACCCTTCTGCCTTAGCAAAAGAGGGATTTGTTGGTTCTAAACTGTGTGACAGCTCCCTGCCACCCCAGTCTGTTAGCCAGCCAAACAAACTCCTTAGGACTCTGCCATCCCTTATTTTGCCTTGTGGGTGTAACACATGGTGCCCCCAGCTTCTGAACCCCCTGGAAGAATGTTCCTCTGCAGTACCCCATCCCTGTCACAGGATGCTCACAGAAATGACTAAGTCTGTTGTCTCCAGAGAGACAGAACGTACACCCGCCTGCTGGCTCAGCTGAGGGTGCACACCTTACTTTAGTATATCAGCACCGAAATGAATTTATAATAAAAGAAGACTACGTTTATTAATAAAGAACAGAGATTTCAGTGATACTAAGCAGAGATAATAAACACAGAAAATAGTTACAAAGAAAACAAAAGACTAATCACACTTTCTAGTGATTAAAACTCAACAGGCTACAATTTTTGTCTTAAGGCAGTTTTCTCACCTACAGCCTCTCCTTAGCATCACCAGCCCACATGGCTGGGGATCCACCATTCATGAATGCAAACAGCACTGATCTCTTTTTCCCCTCAGTAATGGGTAACAAGATGCCCCTTTGTTTCTCCTATATTTCCCAAAGTTGTACTGTCTTTGTCTGAAGAGTCAGGATGACGCACAGGGATTGAGACTCTGGAGTGCTGGTGCCATGCTGTTTCCTCATGCTCCTGGTATTTGGTATTTACCTCAGATGCAAAGGAACTAGCCATTGTTTCTGGCATCACCATGCTCAATTTACACTAGAGACAGAGAGATAACTACCCTCCACTTGTCTGGAAGACAACTTGTTTTTCCATTTGTTTGGTTATAGACTTTAAAGCATAATAAGTACCCACAATTCCTCATACAGTGTTAATACGTACATTTCACAAGGACATTAATGACCAGTGCATCACCAGCTTTCGTTAGATCTCTCACATGGCATTCTTTATAGATAAATATAACAACAGCAATGTGTTAGGTGTAGTCAGTTTGTCAGGCCTAACAAGAGTTGCTGTTACATGGCAGGGAACCCTTTGCCAATGGGCACTGAGGGGTTCTTAGGGTCACAGACAGTACAGGTTACAAGACAATAAGTAAAGTGGTAAGTCTCCAATCTGGCCAGACCTTTATGGACAAAGATGATTATGTCTCTCCATACCAGCATTCTTCCCTTCCAAATAGGTCACCTCCATGGTTTAGAAATGGGAGAACTGTAGAGGCCCTCCTTAACATACTACTGTTCAAAAATATCCAAATATTTCTCTCTAATAACTGTGGATATTCTTTAAGCGAGAGAGCTAAGGAGACATATTTGTTGTATAACAACTGCCATATCCAGTTGTTTGCAGATATCTTCTGCTCTGAACTTACTTAAGGTTTTCAGACTTTTTCCTACAGTCCTAATCAAGTCAAGTTTTGAAAAGCTGAAAGAGGGAATGGTGAACTTGCCAAAACCAAGAGAATGTTAGAGTATGGATCTTGCTGACCTGTTCCTCAAAACATGATCTAGTACTATACAAGTAATGTACTATAAACACAGAACTAGTTATTTCCATTTGGGGCTTGGCATCTTGGTGATGGAACCTTTTGTGCAACTCAGATAGACCTGGAAGCCCCAAGATCAAACTCCCACCCTGAAGTCATAATGAAAATGAAACCCAAAATCCCAATCATTTGAGTGAATCCACCTGTCTTGCCAATCCTGAGACACCTCCAACATGGGAATATGAGTGGTGTATAGTTTTCCAAGCAGTCCTACTAGCTTCCTGGGTGAGCTGATGGCATTAGTCTTGAGTCTGCTACGGGAGTGCCCGAAGCTTAAAATATTGGGTGACTTCAATTATCATGTATATACCACTACCAGTAAGCTGCTCCATGATCTCGCCTCCACCATGGCAACTTTAGGCCTTGCCCAAGCAGTCAGCAGTCCTGAATATTAAGCTGGGCACACATTGGCACTGATCTTCAGTTCAGGAGAGGGCCATCAGGTCTTTCCACCAAGAAACTGAATAGCCTATATGATACTGATCCCCAGAAACTCCTGTAAGCTTCCAAAACACCCAAGCTGAAAAAAACTCTCCTCTCTAGGTCTAGGGTGGTCAATGATCTGGTAAAATACTGTGACTCACTGCCTACAATAATTGACACCCAGTTCCCAAATGACCCCTATTGTCACTCCTTTACTTAGCTCACCATGGACTAGCTGGAGGCGGAAGGCTACAATGCAAATGGAGAGGTCTGATCAACTGAAGCATATGGAATTTGCAGGAATGCTTCTTGTGGTGATGACTGAAGCCTAAAGATCCTTCTTCTCCATCACTGAAGAGCCCACTGAATCCCAGCTGTCTGAGCTGTCTAATAAACCCATGCTGCCTTCTCTCAATGCCAGATGTTATCACTTCCTGCTGGGAAGAGATCTCCTGCTATGTTGCTCACAAGACTGAGTCAATCACTGACAGCTTCTCCGGCCTGGAGGCAAACATGCTGGATTAGGGAGAAATGCATGCACTCTACTCAGGAGAGAAAATAGGTCAGGTGGGGGTGGGCAGGAGTGAACCTCCTCCCAGGATAGGGCTTTCCTGAGCTGTTCACCAGAAGCCCCACCACTCTCTTTTCCCCATGGGGCCTGTTTTCACTCTGAGATCCTCCTACTGCCCCATCTCTGTGGCTTCTGCTCCAATCACTTAAGTCAGAGACAGGATTTACCTGATTTCCTTCTCCCACTGAAACCAGGGTTCTTCTGAATGGATCATCTGTCCCTCTGTAGCCGCTGTTCTAACTGCTGGGCCTGAGCTCTCTTCTTCCCTTCCCATACCCCACCATCATTGCTGCTCTGTCAACTAGGGCTCTCCTGAGTAGGTTATGTTGTTTCCCACCCTGACAGTCCTGTTGTCCCTTCCACTGAGACCAGAGCTCCACTTAGCTGTCCTCCCTGTTCTTTGCAGCTGCCTCTGCCTCAGGGCTCTCTCACTGGAGGGTTTCCCTCTTCTCTGTGGGCACTTCTGTCCCCATTTCATTCCTGAGCTGCACTGAACCATGCTAGGCTCCCAAAGAGGAAGAAGATAACCCTTACAGAGCTGATTCTCCATGATTTATAGCCATCCTCATGCATGTTATGCTTTCCCACTGAGAGGTCAGGAGAGGAAGTCTAGCAGCAAAGAGGGAGAAGGGAAGAGGCTGGAAACCAGAACACTAGAAGACCATTGGGATTGTTTGTGGGAAGCCTTGCAGCATTTCTAGAGAGTTAACTACTACTACTGAGCAAAAATCGGAATTTCGGTCTGCTATTTTGACATTCATTTCCACCCAAATCAGGATGTAGAGTCAAAATAGTGCAATTTTTCACACAAGACGTTCCAAAAAAATTCAGTTTGGCAAGTTCAAAACATTTCATTTCAAGACAGTTTGACGCTAAACTGCATTTGCCTGTGGTGCTGTGGAACCTGATGGGACTTGTAATTTGGGTGCTTCTTGCCCTAATTCGTCCCTATGGATCAGACTCCCAGCTGATGACATCTTCCATAACTGCAAAGGTTAGAGATCCGTGCACATGTATAAGCCAATGCTCTTTCTCACTCACTCACATGTACAAGTGCATGCCGCACGCATGCTTGTGCACCAAGACTGAATCGACCAGCCTGCTGCAAGTTAACCCACACCAGTGTGCTCTGCCATCTATAGGCCATTTCTTCCCTCTTTATAGCTCTGGGACAACTTATTGAACAACACAGAGGGACAGAAAAAGTCCAGGAAAAGGGGTTAGGTCTAGAAGGATGGTACAGAGCCAAAAAAATTAAAGAGGAATGGTCGGGGGCAGATGGAGAAGGAGGGAGGCTCTTTCTCTGGAGTACAGAGGGACGAGGGAGAAGAGAGAATTCACAACGGTGAAATCTGCTGCAGCTGGGTGATAAGCCACCTACTTAGAACCAGTTGGGAGGAGTATCCAGAAGAACAAAGGCCTTTGTAGTTGGCATTCAGAGAGTCTGGGTGATGAAACAGCTGGCAGAGTTAAATTGAGACTTGCTTTGAATGGCCAGGGAGTCTAATTCCAAAGAGAACTGGCAGGCCTGCAGATACTCTAGGCTGGCGTATGTGAGAGCAGCAGTAGGTGTTCTCAGTGTGAAGAAAGGGCAACTTGTATGGGGAACAGAGGAGCTTAGACTGAGAGATGGGAGGATGTGGAGTAGGCTAGGGTGGGGCTTTATGGGTGTGACACGAAGGATGGATAGGGTGTGGGGAAAGCTAGACTGAATGCAGAGGGTCTGAGGCAGGGTGCTGTTGTATAGAGTGGAACTGGGAAAGCGCAGACAAGATATAGTGCAGCCTGGCGTGGATGCAGGCAGGCTCAGAGAAGTAGCCATGATGAAATGACCAATTTATAGAACTGAGAGTCTTCAAATCACCTGACCTATGAGCTAATGATCCAAAAGGAAGTAGGGTCCTGGTCCAACTGCTTCCTTGCTTACCTAGCCAGGGCAAGCATGTGTTACACTCTATGATTTATGCTCTGCATCTCCTTGTTGGTGAGGAGACCTGGCTGGCAGACTGAGCCGCCGTTGTCCCCTCATCTTACTGTCACCTCCTAGCAGTATCTAGCTGTAGCACACTGGCTGCACAGAATCTGCAAAGGCAAAAATTGCAGGAAACCTCCCCATGCTTCCTCCACCAATATAAACACATATGCACACATGCTCCTTTCTGACATGAAAGTGTTTTCCACACAGCTGAGAAAATGCCACAGAACCGCCCCATAAGGGGCAGGTCTGGGGAAATCCTGCAAGCTGAGTTCCTGACAGATGGAAAGGCCAGCTCTTTAGGGAATATGAGAGAGCCCCATTTGAAGAGGGTGAATGTTGATTGCCTCAGCTCTGCTCCCCAGTCACTATATGTAGCAGTCATGCTTGCTTCTGGAATTCACCAGATGACTGATTGCTGGTGTGATGTCACGGACTCCTCAGGGCAGCCAGGATCATAAGTCCTCTTCAGAGGATGTTCCTGATGGGAAACTGGAACCTGCTCCAATATTACAGCCATTGGACCAAATCCTGAAGCCTTTATTCATTCAAAACTCTCCTGGAGCCTGGTGGAGTTTTGCCTGAGTAAGGACTGCAGGATTTGGCCCCTTAGCCAGCTAATGTAAGGCTATATAATTGACGTGATTTACAGTCCTCAATGCTGGCTTGCATACATATCAGCTTGGGTTGTGATCTTTGCTCCTTTTATAACTTAAGCACATTCGGGGCTGTTTGGTTTGTTGATGGGAGACCTTCAAGAAGCAAATTGGTGCTGGTGAGTCAGCGGGTAGACCTCTCTCCTCTATCACTTTAAAGGGACTATGCAAATAGTAGCTTAAACTGAGCTGATTTAAAACTCTAATTTTACTTTGCACCATTTACTCTTTGATTTGCATTTTTACCCTTTGCTTTGTGAAGTTTCTAGTTTTTACCTTTAATAATATTTAGGAAATTTTCAGAAGGCAGGTTGGCTGTGGGGAAGTCACAGTACTTCTAAACATGGATGTGCACACAACCCATGTTCCTGAGTTAGACTGTAAGACTGAGGAACTGTCTAGCCCAGCATTCTGTCTCCAACAATAACCAATACCAGATGCTTCAGAGGAAGGTGAAAAACCCTCAGAATGAAGCATTTTGAAATGATCTATCAAAGAGGGAGTTTCTTCCTCACCCCGGGTAGTTACTGGTTGACTGATGCTCTGATGCATAAGAGTTTATATCCTTTTCCAAATATTTATCCTGTCTAACCTATTAATGTTCTTACTATTAATATAAACACCTAAGTTTTTAAATCCTACTAAGCCCTTGGCCTCATTGATATCTTGTGGCAATGAGTTCCACAGGTTACCTATACATTGTGTAAAAATATTTCCTTGTATCTGTTTTAAACTTGTTTCTTCTGCTCAGTCATGTAGAAAAATTTAGTTCACAGTGGGCCTGCTCAGAGAGTTAACATCACAATTGCCAACTGTAACAGGGTGTCCATCCCACACAAAGCAGAGCAGATTAGGTTAATTAACTGATAGGCTGCACCTGGGAGACAGCCTGGGCCTGGAAGCCTGACTGATAATGGAGACCAGCTGAAAAGGATCAGACAGGGCTGGCATAAAGACAGGAAGTTGGCAGCAGAAAGGGACTGTAAGGAAAGTAGTGTGCAGTTACTCTGTGGGAGCAGCAATTTGGACTAGTAAATCCAGAGACAAGGGAACCAGATGATGTAGGAAGGAGTCCAGGGAAATAAGAACAGGGTCTGGGAACAAGAAGACCATAGTTGCTAGACATTGGGTCCCTGGACTGGAACCTGGAGTAGAAGGTGGGCCCAGGTGCCCAATGGGGAACTGGCGCAGTCTGGGCAGTGAATGGGAAGACTGCCTGAAACAGTTTGTATGTGGAGACTTTGATGCCCCCAAATGGGAAAACATACAGTGACCTGGCTGGAGGGCCAAACTATGAAGAGACAGCATCCTGAGTCACAAAGAGAGAGGCAGCAGGGTTTGTGAACCAGTAGCAGCAGGGGGCATCACTCTAAGAAGGAGCTAATCCCAACCAAAAGGAGGTACCCTAGTGGTGAGTAGACCCCATGACACCAACTCTCACAATTTTGTCACAAATGTCCTGATATTTTGCACATACCTAAACTTAATTTATTACTTTTATATTAATTTGCATGTGAGCTTATAGAGCTTGATGGGAGGAGCACATTCTTCTGAAAGAGAATTCTTGCCCAGCTGTGTGTGCTGGGGTCTGTACAGAGTGGCCAGCGTGCTTTGAAAATTATTGGGAGGGACAGCTGTCAAAAGCAGTTGCAGGCGTGTGGGGCTGCAAGGTCTCCCGCTGCTGGACAGCTGTGTTCTGATGAATTTAGCACTTAACAGTGCTTTACAAACCCTGAATAGCCCCTGCCACAGTACAGACCATTTTGAGCTAGATCCTGAAATAAATGGGGACTCAGTGAATACTTAGTGGACAGAGGTTGTAATACAATGGTATGTATGATCACGTTTCCCTCGTGATTAGTCCCAGCAAGGGTAAAAGCTCACTAATTATTCCTAGCTAACAATTATTGTGTCAAAGATCAGTTTCAGTTCCTACTGCTGACTATTACATCTGTCAGTGAGCAGCCACAGTTCACTACAGCTGCACTTCTTTGTCCATGTGAGAAAGCAGGCAACGTTTTGTGTTGGCTGGAGTCTGAAGAGCTAGCGATGGGGAGGACTGTCGAGAAAGAAGTTTCACATCATACTGATTTACTGCAAACTACCAGGATACAACAGTAAACTCTTCCGCTCTCTTCACATTACTCTTATTTATATTTAATATCCAATACTTTGGCTGTCATTCTTTAATCAAGATTTCTTTTAAACCTGTCTCAGATGCTTGGGGAAAACCCTGGGTAAATATTGTTATTAGTTAAGTAATAAGACACGACAAGTTGTGAAATATTGCTCTATAATTCACGCTTGCTCTGCAGTCCTGTGTTGGGTGGCATGAGGCCAAATGGCTTTACATTTTATTTTTTACTTAAATCAAATTAAAAAGACAACAGCAACGTATCTGTGGCTGTTAAACCATGGCAATTACTGTGGGGCAAGGAGATGTGCCATTTAATAATGTCTATTGTCAAGTGGTTATTTTTTAATGTAGTGAATGGTGAAAATTGTCCGGTTAAGAGCTCTGGAGACAGGTGTCCTTCACTTATCCAAACGACAAACTTGACGCGGGTGGCAGTGGCTGTGCAGGCTTCCCCATGCTGCCAAACAAGAGTGTGTGGAGATCCTATCTGGCAGCCCCACCTCTGTGTTGTCACAGTGGAGTTCAGACTCCAGGGACCGTTCAGACCTTGGTCTATCCGCTGAGACCAATACTATAGAAGCTAATAAGGTACAATCATGGCAGTGAGGAGTTGTTGTTTTTGTCCACTAGAAACATGAGTAAGGCCACCACTTAATAGTCTTTTGCTGATAACTTCTAATTCAGACTGGTTGCCTAGACCGAAATCCAGCCTTTACCAAAGGAAGCGCTGTTTCAGTAGCAATAAGCAATGCGGCAGGCAGGCAGAGTTGTAGGAAAGAGGTCTTTACTGAGCATGCACAGAGGCCAGTGCTACACACAGAGGGGCCTGTGTTTGTCCGGTAGCAGCCTGGCCACCAGCTTGCACTTCTGAGCCCCTGGTGTCACACCAAACCAGAACCAGCCTTAAACCTCTCACCCTCTTTCCCCCAGGCCCCCACCCCAGTTCAGCTTCTCACACTACGGGTTCAATTCCAACTGAAATTGATGGGAGTTGTTCCTGCTAATGGCAGGGGAGGACTCTGGCCTTAGAGGCAAAATGCGCTCCCCTGCACCAACTTGTTATGCGGTTACATTTCAGCTTAGAATGGGCTTTTGTGGGCGGTGTTGAGGTTTTAGTCTTCATGCAGTTTCCCCGTGCTGAAGGTGGAGGCGTGGTATGCATTTCTGACACGGAGAAAGCGAACATTTGACTTGGAGCATAATATCCTCTTACTGATAGCCGCTGCCAAATCCTGTCCACAAGGCGCAGCGTCCACACACCAGACTACCACTGAGTCAGGCTAGCAGCTTAGAGAGCTATATTAAAAGCCCAAGGTGCCAGTTCATTCCTGCTCTGTGCCTCTTGCAGGCTGTTCCCAAACATGTCCAGAGCCCTGGTGTGCCACATGCCCATGCAACAAGAGGGTTAAATTCACCTGAACCTCTGGCTCTCAGAGTTCCAAATGGCTCATTTTGGAGAGAGGAGGGGTTAGGGTCAAAATCCTGCTCCCAGTTTTGCAGCTTCAGCTCAGCTGTACTGTGTAATGAAATTTGCTACAAGCAACTAAATAGAGCTTTCTGCTCATCTGACCCTGTGCTGCTCTGATGCAGGGGACATATGGAGGTCCCAGTAAAACTGCCCCGAGTTCCAAAAGGAGGATCCTTTGCTTCCCCTGAGCCAAAGATAAGCAATTGTGCTCCACACTGTGGGTCATCCAGTCTGGGATGATTTCCAGAGTAGTATCACATCCTCTGAGAGTGCTGGCTGGTGTGTAGCACTGAGATATATCAATATTCCCGATGACGATAAATATAGCTCTTAGGAAAAGTCCAGGGCTTATCTTGATTGGCTAACAGATGAGCAGGCGTATGGTACTGTTGAATCCATCAGTATTAACTGGGCAAAGATAAGTCTGATCAATACTGACATTTGAGTACTTGGGTAGCCCACTGGAAAATATTAATTTGCAATCATGACCGACACCTCTCATTAACCAGAAATGTGTTAACCCTAATTGGTTCAAGAGGGCCCTGCTGTATCGCACTCCACCATTTGCAGCCTTTCCATCAATACCTTGTAAATGAACCAGAGGTTCCTGTTGACCGGAACATGATGGATCTGAAACCTGAGCTGTGAGGTGGCCAAACTGGCAGCTGTAACATAGCATCCCAGTGCTTATTAATGTGTGGCCAGTACATATGCCTGTGTATATGTGGGACTCTGTGCATGCCTTATGGCCATGTTGAGTAGGTGCTAAACTGATTGGTACCATCTGTAAATCTGGCCCTATACATATGCACCCATGTATATGTGCATGCCTATTTATATATGTGCTTGTCTGCAGATGCTGGATGTATGTATGCATGTGTGTGAGGATTAGGATATATGCAGATCTGTGCATGACAATGTATTTGTGTGCATTAGATGTGTGCACACTCGGAACATGTATGCATGTATCCTCCTTAAATGCTGCTTTTGTGCTTTAGTATCTGTAGTGGAGGCTTGTCTTCTCTACAACACCAAAAGAAGCCGAACAACCCATGCAAGCAGCCTTAGTGGAATGTGTAACAACTATGCATACACAATGTATAGATATGTGCTGTGATAGTGTGCAAGTTGGTGTAATGTTGCGATTAAGGCAGAGTATTGAGAATCAAGAGAGTCCTCCTGTATATGACCTTGGGCAAGTCTTTTCACAGCTTTGTGCCTCAGTTTCTCCATTTGGAAAACATTGGGCACGAATGTTGCCTTAATTTGTGATTTCCTTGCTTGGCGGAGTTGGCACTGCAAATAAACTCAGCTCCTCTGACATAGGCCTGTGCTTTAAATGAGCAGTCTTCACTTCTGATTAACCTCTGTTAGTCCTCACCACCTAACTCATTTTTCCCAATATTGAGGGAGCTGCATGGAGGAGACTTAGCAGAATGAGACCATCCCACAGGCTAATATATGTCAGGGTCCAGGTGTTTTCCCAGATACTTGAAATTTTATGCACTTCCCTTGTAAGTGCATCTCCTAAATGCTTCCTCTCCGTCCTTGTTTCAACACTGTGTGGTGCTCAGAGGTCTTTGGATCGGCACATTAATAAATGGAGAATATTGGCAGATGATCATGCCTGTGATGGCATGTCTACCCAACACAGGTGTAAAATGACCACTGGAGGTGAGTCCTCCAAGCAGCCTAGAGAGTCTGTGTTGGGCGCAGCCAAACTGGGAAAAGTTGCAGGAAGCAACCAATCCAGGCCCAGGGGGTTCATATAAAAGAAGCGGCTGTGCCAGAAGTCATCAGTTGTTGCTGGGAGCTCAAGGAGTCAGGACTATGTCTCCAGCAGGCCGAGAGTCCTGCGGCACTAGGCTTGCCAAGTGCCCAGTTTTCAACCAGAAAGTCTAGATGAAAAGGGCATATGGCAGGGTGGACTAGGTCCGGAAGCCCCCTGCTGGAGGCCTTGTGTCTTTGCATCACCCTGCCCCAGATGAGAGCCTAGAGAAGTCCTCCAGACAGTCTATAGAGTGGCTGCAGAAGAGCAGCATATCAGAGGGGCTGCTGGAGTGACCAATCCGAGGCCAGAAGGGTCCTATACAAGACAAGCAGCAGAGCAGAGAAGTTCAGTTGTTGGCTGGAGCTGGAGGGGTGACGGCTGTGTGGCAGCGGGCTGAAAGGCACTGAAAGCAGTGCCGCGCACAGCTCGCTGTGGGGATCTCACTGCAGAGAGGCCTGAAGCCCAGGGAAGGAGGCTGAAGAGCAGCAGGACCAGCGGAAGGGCGGCGCGGGCAGGCTGAAGCCCAGGGGGACTGAGCATAGAACCTGGCCAGGCCAGTGAAGGTATTGAGATGGACCCTGCTGGTCTGGTTGAAGACTGCACCCAGGGAGGCCTGCTGAAACACCTGTGGGTACCAAGATGGGTCCCGGCTGGTGATTGAAGAAGGCAGTGCCTCTGGGAAGAAGCCTAAGAGTTACAGCCCCATACCAGGGCTGTGATAAGAACTCAGGACGGTATACCCCAGAAGGGGGACAGTGTATGTGGCTTGGCCGGGGGGCTGAGTCACTGGAGACCCACTGAGAGAACTATCAGTCAGGGGGGTGCCCACAAGAAGGGGGTGCCACCCCGATATAAGAACTAAAACAAAAAGCAGGCTCACAGCCAGCTAACCAAAGGGGGTTGCCCTTGAGAGGCAGGTGCCACTGCTGAAAAGACTGTGATTGCAAGTATATAGGCCAGAGAAGAGGGAGCATGCATGAGAGGTGGGTGCTGACCCCGTTACAGGGCACCAGACAGTGTCTGGTCAGAAACACTGACCAGACACCCAAAGTCCGGTTGTCGCCTGCAGGGACACCAGAACAGTTGGGGCTGGGCTGGTGGGCAGGGAGGCGCTGCGAGGGGATCGTGGCACAGAGCTGGCAGTGGGGGACAGCAAGTGGCCATGCGCCGCCACCCCCCCCCTTTGCTGTACCCAGCATGCACCCGCTCTGGAGTCCCCCTCACCATCTCCTCTAGTGGTAGCAGCATTGGCGATGGCACCAGCTCTGGGGATGGGCAGCGAAAGCATGCCCAGGAGCAGCCCAGGCTCTGATGCTCCCCCTGCTGCTGCTCCTGCCCTGCCGCCCCCTGGGCAGTGCCCCTATTTCACCAGCTCTCACCTTGTATGGGTGAGTAGCTGGGGCAGGGCATGCCCCTGCATCTGTGTGCCTGCTGTGCCCCCTGCCCGATGCAGCCTGCAGGGAAAGGGATCCCTGCTCAGCCCCAGCGGGAGGATCCCTGCTCCCACCGGGCAGAGCAGATCCGCTGGCCCCCTGGTGGGGTAAGTGGGCTTTGAGCAGCATTTTCACCTTGCTGCTGATTTTCCTTTCCCCCCACAGCCCAGAGTTGCCATGTCCCCAGCCAGCCCCTGCAGTAAAACCCCCGTGTGCCCTGCTTCCCCAAAGGGACTGCCTTGGCTCTGAGCCTCACCCCCTCCCCTTCCAGGGTATGCACTCTACCTGTGTGCACACCCCTCCCCCCCCACACACACACAAACGCCAAGACCTAGACACAGCTCCCCTCCCACTCATTGCCCAGGAGAAACATGGAGACCACAATACCTCTCTTCCGCTCACCCACCAGATCCCAACACCCTGGAATTACTATGTGCTGCATCCTCGGCTCTGGGGGGTGTGTGTGTGTGGGGGGGGGGGTGCCATTGTGTCAGTATTGCAGATTATTTAACATTTTAGGAACCTTTTTTCGGGGGGGGGGGGGCACTGGAGGTTTAGCTCAGTAGAGTCAGTATCAATTCTTCTCCCTATATTTTTCTCTCCCTTTCCCTCCTTCCTCAATGATATTACTTAAAAAGGGTCCTAAATACCCACTGCCTTGTTGGGGTTATTACAGGACTTGCCTAGTTGAGCCATGGACCTTTTGACTGCACAGCACAGAGATCTCTGTGGAGAGGAATGTTTCACCTGATCTAAATGTGATTTTGGTGAAGGTAAGGCTAAGATGCTGTCTCTTTGGACAGGGGAAAGAATGAACTTTTCAGCCAAAATGAAAATGTAGCCAGCAAATGGCCATGTTTCTCTTTCATTGTACAGAGAAGAGAAGGAGAGTCATAGTAGGTTTCTGTTGCTGAAATGCATTTTCTGTTTTTATATTTCATGATGCAAAGTACCTTGTGTAGTAACTATCAGTATCCCCACAGTTCTCTGCTGAAGGGTTGTTATGGCAGCAGTCTTTTCCTTCTTTTCGTTAGCATCTCTGGTTCAGTGCTGTGTTAGGGATATAGGTAATGGTACTTATTTTAGTAGTAGTGAGCAACTCCTTGACACTTCCTAAAGTACCTTGACAAAAATGAATAAGTATTGCAGCAAATCTTCACCGCCCCCACTTTCCTCTGAACATGTGATAATGGTTAAGATTGAAAGAGGGTGTAGGAAAAATGCCATTTTCTGCAATAATTCCTGTTTTAGGGTTTAGGTGTCTGTTTTGATTGGAGGAGAGAGGAGTGAACGGGGTGGAGCCTTGGGGAGGGGGCGGAGCAAGGGTGTCCAGTTTTCAGAAATTGTAAAGTTGGCAACCCTATGTGACACCATGGACAGAGCAGTTGCTGGCAGGGACCATGGGAGCAAGAGGGAGCTCCTCGCTGGCTGCTAAGACTGACATGCTGAGACCCTGAGGTAAGGGTGAAGAAGGTGCTGGGACCATGGGAAAGTGGCCCAGGGAAACATACTGAGCAGTTGGAGCGGGGACAGCACGTGGCTGCAATCTACAGGCTTCGGTCCCCCCCTGCACCTGCCACTGGGGAAGTGACTGGGCTATTAGACTATGATACTAACTCCTGGAATGGAGGGGAACATGGATGATGGCACAGCCAGAGGGCTGAGTCGTGAAGAGAATGCTGTGGAGTCGTGAAGAGAATACTGTGGTTCCGCCCATTGAGGAGGGGGGTTGTAGGCGGAATCAGGGACTGAGTGATGGTGTGCATGGGCTGGGGCGTCTACCTCCAGCTAATCCCCAGCATGACTAGGAGAAGGCACCAGCCTGGCGGTGAGCAATGTGTACTGTGACAATGCCCTTTGCCCTGCTCTCCAAGCCAAGCTATACATACTTTGGCCCAGTGAGGAAAGTATAATATAGCCAATCCATCTCCCTAATCATTGTTGTTGCTCTTTTTACTCACTCCAGTGTATTAATATCATTCTGGCTGTGAGATGCCCAGGAGAGAATGAAATATTCCTGGTGGGGTTGCACCAAGCGATGAGGAGAGACGACTACATCCCCTCTGTATTATTTGATGCCTTTCACCTGTGGTCTATAGAGACAACATTTCCCTCTACCCTGTCTTCAATCTGCCTTATGCAGTTCATTCCTTCTTCCTTGTAGCGGGGTGGTCACCCGCTCTGGGCCTGAAAGGGTTACAGCCAGCCCTGGGAGAGGGCTGGGGCTGCGAGCCAAAGGCTAGGCTGATGGGGAAGGCAGCCACAGCTGGGGCCACGTCCCAGTCAGGCCACAGCTGGCCTTATAAAAGGCTGTGAGCCAGGAGCTCAGGGAGAGATGGGCCTGACTGCTTGGGAGCTCACCATGGTACTGAGAGTGAAGTAGGGCTGGGGAAAGGCTAGAGGAGCTGGGGAGCTCCATGCTGGAAAACCCCCAGACAGCAAGCCTGGCTGAAGGCCTAAAGCAGGTACTGGGGTTGCAGAGAGGCAGCCCAAGGTTAGGCAAAGGCAGCAGGTCCAAACCCTCCTTGCTGATGAGTGGTATAGACTGCGGTCTGCCCCAGTATGCGGGGGCTAGATGAGGATTGGCAGTAGCTGCTGAGGCAAGGTGGGGATAGAGGGAGGGGAGACCCAGACTGCAGGGGTACTACAGGGGGCAGAACCCTGATGTAGAGGGGCACCAGGGTCTGAGAGGGACACAGGGGCCTGAAGCAAGTGGGACACCAGCCTGCAGAGGGCGCTCTGGAGGCTGGAGAGCTAATTCCCAGGATGACTAGTGGGAGGCGCCGCACCAGTGAGTCTCGACCTTGCTATATTCCTGCTCTGTATAAACTGCAAATGGTCACTTATCACATAATCCAAGAGGGAAGGATATTTCTTATAGACACAAATGATGTTGCTCAACACCAAGGAAATCTTGGAATATGTTGTGTTACTATTCCTATCCCCCCCCCCCCCCCCCCCCAGGATCTGATCTATTACAGGGTGTGACAATCCCAGAGAGACTGGCACAGAGAGTTATTTTATTATCTGGCAAAAGATGAAATGGCTTGTGCCAGTGTGTTCACCGGGAATTAGAATTGTATCTGGAGAACAAGAAACAAGGTCTGACCCTTTAAACCCAGAGTTCTGTCAATGATGGAGATGTGTCACTTGCAGCCCTAATGTCTGGTGTGCAGTGTTTGGACCATTACAAGTACACGACATCTTTCAGAAAAAAGATCAAGCAGAGGGTAATGGAGACAGAAGAAGGGACAGATAGTGGAGGAGATAAAACCAGAAAGGGATTAGAAAGAGGAGGAGAGGGAAAGGCAGACAATGGGAAGACCAGTAGAGGAAGAAAAGAAACAAGGCAAAGAAGGGCAGAGGTGGGGGAATGAAAAAGGTTGGAGGGGAAGCAAAGTGAGGTTATAATAAGCAGAGTATGATGGGTCACATTCTGCCTTTACCCACATGCAAACAAGTGTTTGCAGTCAATGGAACTGTACCTGCTAATAAGAGGGCTGGCACTGTCTTACAAGCTTTAAAGGAAGATTTAGTACCCGTTTGACTTGATCTAAGACAAAGATTTATGGGTTGGCTGAAACTGACCAAACTACAGCACTCTAGTTACTCAATGCATGCTATAAATTGTCCCTTCATGAGGATTTGTATCATCTCTGACCAGCACTGCACCCACTCAGTGAAGAAGCTGACGCTGACTAGATGGACAGGGCTGCTAACACCAGTAAACTGGTGGTGTTCTGAACCCAGCTGTCCTAGATTCCCACTGGGACTTGCTGACTTTTCTGGCTGCCACAGAACACTCACCAGCAATCAGACTAATGCAAATGATTAGTGGGGACAGAGTCCATTCACAGCATGGACAGATGCCTGATTTAAGGCTCTTCCAAGTGACTGCAGCCAGTGCTTGTTCCACAAGAGCACAGAAGTCTAGTACAGCTTCTTTTCTCCCAATCTGCACCCTGAGTCCATTTCCGGGGGAGCAGCAAAGAATTCCGGTGCAGGTACTTCTCCCTAGCACTGGAGCTGGGGACCCAGTGAGTTACCAAACTCCAGTCCATGTTCTTTGTTTGCCTTGTCTGCTTAGATTGTAAGCTTTTCAGGGCAGGGACTATCTTTGGTTGTAAGGCACCATGCTCAACAGGCCTCTAGGCAATACTGTAATATAGTGCAGTGACAGGTCCAATCTTGTGCCCTATTCTCTCCGGGCAGAATTTGAGTCATTGCCATTGAAGTCAATAGGAATTATCTGTATGCTGTAGTGGGTGAACAGGGGTCCAGGATTTGTTGTCTACTTCAGTGGATGCAGGATTGGGTTTTTTGGTAGGTTGGGGAAAGATATGGGTGGGGGGGAGGTGGAGACTAGCTCTCCGGAGCAGCTTTTCGGCTCCTGGCAGCGTTTAGAGGTCAGATGACTTGGATTTTTGGAGCATTAGTATTTTAAGTCTACCTGAGCTGACGGCTGCATTTCCACTCACAATGTGGCTTAACTGAGTGGAATTTTATTTCCTGGCTGCACAATAAAGAGCACAAAGGTTACCACATCTATTAAATCCCAGAGGGGGGAGAAAGAAAGAAACACCAATGCACACAGGTCATCTCCAGGGTGACAGAGAATAGGGAGAGGATCACAGCAGGCTTCAAAGCAATTTGTTGCCTCCTCTTCATCATTAGTGATATTTCCAGAGTGTGCAAACACTGAGTACAACCAATCCAGCCTGGTCATGGGCTTTTTGTTGTGTTTTTTTTTGTTTACTTCATCACTTTCCTTTCATCGGCCTCCTGGATTTCTCTCTCTCTCTCTCTCTCACACACACACACACACACACACACACACACACACACACACACACTTTTTTGCTGCTTTGGATTGCCGTAGATCTCATAGAGACTATACAGGGTGACAGCTCCCAGGCAGCTTAGCAGAAGAGTCAACTGCAATGACAGAAGCACAAAAGGGAGGAAAGAGAAGCCCTCCAGAGTTATACTTTTTCTGCCTTTATTTTGCAGCGTCTATAAAATAAGGAGAAACACTAAGAGGTTGCTTCTGTTGTAATGACTTCCAATGGCCTAAATCTGCCTCTGACAAGCTGCGCTGAGAAGCCATCAGAAATTCTCTCTTCCTTTTCCTCTACTCTCCTTTGAGCTGAGAATGCCGGGCTGAGGAGAGGACATATCGGCATACTATTGCTCAGGGAAGGGACAGCAGGTTCTTGATCTTCATATTAAATTCCTGGAGGCTGTCAGGCAATAAGATAAAGAAATATGAGCTCAGTTAAAGCACTGTTACTTCAATGAACGCATTTTGAAACTGAGCAACCTCGTATATGGAGCTTATAAACTCCACACAACCACTCAAAGTCTATAAACTCTGCAGAGACATCATGGATCTATCAGAGATTCAGTTATTTATTGTAGATATCACCATGGTTAATTAAGGCCCTGTCTACATTAAGGAAATTTGCACGAATGTAATTACATGGATGTAGTTACAAAAGTACAAAATTTCTTAATATAGACAGGGCCTAGCTGGTTTTGTAAAAATGAATCTCGCACTAGATCTCACTGAATTAAAGACAGTGAATAAAACAAATGTGGAGATTCAGACCAAGCTGGTGTTACCCATGCCCCACCAAAAACAATAGAAAACTTTTCAAAAAGTTAAAACCCTTATTTTTCTGTTTAATTATTGTATCACCAAAATACCTTTTTCCAAATTACATGCAACTTGCCCAAAACACAATCCTTTGGCAAGAAATCCCACTAGGAAAAGATATTTTGAGAAAGTTAGAGTTGAAAATTCAGGTTTGAATGGAAATTCACTGTTGTAATACTGGCCATTTTAGCTCACAAAGTATAAAGGCTTTCCAGGAACCCTATACTGTCCAGCTTACTACCATTGCAGAGATCTTCAGGGAACACTCAAAGTTCAACCATTTGCATCTAAGAACAGAATTGTCCGTCCATCCATCCATAATAACCGTTTCACATGCACACCCCCTCTCAATGAGCCACAGATGAAGTCCCTTCCCTCCAAGTAGGGCAGCTACTACCAGGGGCGCTGGAACAATTTGTACAGTGGGGGTGCTGAGAGTCATTGAACTAAACTGTAAACCCTGTATATGGAGGAAACCACTTCAAGCCAGGGGGTGCAATAGCACCCCTAGTTCCAGTACCTATGACAGGTAATGTAACAAGACAGTATGTCTTCTCCATTTCAGCATTTAACCCTTTCTTGCTGGCTGGGGGCTACCTAGCCCTAAATTTCCTTCTTTCTTAGTAACTGCAATATTAAGACCTGTTACCTCCCCGTGACTATGATACTAATGCCGTTCCTGTGCATAGATGGGAATATGGTCTTTTATAAGTTATTTCATCTTCTACTAAGCTATGAGTGGAGAGTCCTGCACGTTGTCACATTTGAAAGTATTATCATAGGAATTATTTTCACAGTGCCAGCCAATTGGTGTTTTTGATACTATGATGTCACTCTTGAGGGTAGCACCCTGGAGCCAGCCAGTTAGCATTTGCTGATAGGGTGCTTCCACTTTTAGAAGTCTGGCTCTTTGGAACAGGCAACTTATTGTCATGTTACAGTATGATACTAAAGATCAACTAAAAAAATTGCATAACCCACATACGGAAGTACAACATTACTGCATCTAGCAGTGGGTATCTGACTCTGTACTGCCTGTCCTGTGTCTTTTTCAGGTATGCACACACTTTGTGTGAGGTCATCTGGCATTAATCTGGCCACAATTTTTATTGTTAAGAATAAAATTAATCCCTGGCAAAAGAGATACAAGAGTAGATCATGTGGCTGGAATGTCTTCTTCCCACCACCACCACTGCCAAGATAGGGGAGCAGGTGTTCCGCCTAGAGTTCAACTGCTCCCAGTCTGGCAGAGTGAAGCATGAGCTGATCTGTACCAATTCCCTGTATGCAGGCAGGTATCTTTCTCCACCAGGCTTCTCGCAGAGATAGCTGAGGAACGAAAGAGGCTGTGAGGAGCGCAATTTTCCTGGCCACTGCAAAAGCGCTGTCCATGCAGTCACCTCACACGTACTCTGAGAACAGCCAAGCGTGGCCACTCAGACTGGGTGTTCTAAATCATTCTAACCTTTAACAATGTTTTAAGTTTGCTACTTTTTTAAAAAACCTCTTTCATTTCTACTTCTGAATTTCTGTCTTTACAATCCAGTGCAATCCTTGTGGAGCAGGGACCGCTCATGCACACCTGCAACTATATTACCCCAGGACCTTGACTCCTACAAATGCCCATGAATGGAGGGTGGGGAGGGTACCTATCCAGATTGCGTAAAACAGACAAAATTATTTTTATATAATGGAATGAAAATATGCCCTATACTCTTGCTGCAAGAGGGATCAAAAAATCATGGTTTAACCTCTGCCTTCTCTCTTCCCTTCTGTATACCAGGGAATGCCCCGTACTAGCACACAATTCTAATACTACAGAGACCCCTCTTCTTTGTTTTTGTTTTGGGTTTTTTGGCGGGAGCTAGGCTGGAACTAACAGATGAGCTGCTTTGAACTATCTAGAAGATTCTGTCCCAAGGCCTGTAGCCATATCCGTGCTGAGTACCTTAAATCCAACAGCCTACATGCATGCAAATTCTCACACACATGTGCACCTTCCTTCACAGAGTCATGCACATTAGTGAGTGTGCATGCATATTTGCTCATGCAGAGTTGTGTCCCTTTATGCGGATGAATTGGTGCAGGTGTGCATACATGCACTCACACCCCCACACTGTTGCGTGGTAGGTGTTAATCATGGTGTCCAAAACAGTGCTGAACCCAGTTTGTCCTTGTCAACACTGATGGCTAAATTGTGTTCCCAGTGAGCTGTAGTCACTGCTAACAGACATTGTTAGCACCAGATATTTTTCATAGTATAGACAAAGCAGGAATATTTTGTTCCACACAGCAGCAGTCAGTCTGCTTCTTGGAACAGATTAGCCTGTCTGTGGTAGATTAAGGCATGAATGGATGGATCAGCTGATTTGGGCCCCATACTCATTGAAGACTGAGCCCATGCTGCAAGGGAGGGGCCCCAAGTCCTTTTTCAACAACCATCCCCAGTGCCTATTGGTACATTTTCCTGTCCAACTGCACTTCAGCAAGGGTGCATCTCACCCACAGCCTTGGATCCAGATCAATCCATTCAGATTTCCTGTATCCACAGAGAAATCTGTATGTACCCAACAGCCATCAATGCTATGCTGCTGCCTACCTATATGACATGGTGATTTACAGTCAATACTGGCCCACCCACCACCAGACCTAGCAGATTTCTTCAAGTCCTACAGGAGGCCCCTTTAACAGCAAATCCAAAGAAGTGCAAGGTGGGAAAATGGGAAATGAATATCTGGGGTATCTAGTAGGGAACGGTAAGGTACAACCCTTAGTGGACAAAGTTGTGGCCCTAGCAAACACTCCCATACGAAGAACAAAAAAACAGGACTAGGCCTAGCTGGGCTCTATAGAAGATTTGTGCCCAACTTCATCCTATTAGCCACAATGCTTACTGACCTCATTAAAGAATCATCTCCTGGACAAGTCACGTGGTCACTCCAGTGTGTCCAAACATTTTGGAAAATTGAACAGATTTTAGTCAACAAGCCAGATTGCACAGCCCTGATTTCTCCGGAGAATGAATTCTCCAAACACACACCTTGCACTGCACTATGGGTGCAGTGTTATCCCAAAGCTTTCATGGACAAAAATACCCTATCCTGTACCTAAGTAGAAAATTCCTTGACTGGGAAATCTGATACTCTTGTCTTTGAGAAGGAATGCATGGCCATCCACTGGGCTGTAAATACGAGTCATTACCTAGTTGGTACACCCTTTATCTTGGTCACACACCATGAGGTACCAAGGTGGCTCCAAACCATGAAAAACTCAAATGCCTGTGTGACGTGTTGGTACTTAGCCTTACAGCCTTTGATTTCAAATAGAGCACCAGGCTGGGAAGCACCATTGGAATGCAGACTTCCTTTCCTGAACAGCAGAAGACGGGGAGCTCTGTCCAGTGCCCCGACCTGCCCACTCAAGGGGGAAGGAGGTATGTGAAGGTTATAAAGGATGCTATTCCACTGAGGTCAGAGGCCAGCAGGTGGCTGGCTGGTTGATTAGCCCTGCCTGCTGCACCTGGGAAAAGATCTGCAGCTTAACTGGCTGATCTTCATACAAGGTCAAGCAGGAAATGAAGAGAGAGCTGCAGTACCTGTCAGATGCTAGAGCTACTGCTGGGAGCAAGCACTCCCAGAAACAAAATGGACAGAAGGGAAGTCCTTTTATCACAGAGGCTCTGACGTAAGATCCAGGAACTTTTGGGTTGAGGAACTTACAGGGGTTGAGGGACAGACTTGACTTGAAATAAAAGAAAAAGAAACTGCAAAAACTGACTGGGCTGGAAACTACCTTGCCTGGACTCTCTGAGGAGGTCCCAGGCAGAATTGCTCCCAGGAGGATGCTGGCTCAGCAAGAGCAAGCTGGGGTGTTGGTGGAAGAGGGTGCTCTAAGATATGCCCCAGCCCTGACACCTCCTGTGAACAGTGGGTCAGCCTGCTCTGTGCTGCTTCCCCTCCCATCCTTGCAACATCAGGCCTGGGAAGTGGGAGGAGAAGAACCTCCTTGGAGCTGCTCCTCCAGGCCCAGGAGAGGGGGGTGAAGAACCTCCACAGCTGTAGGAAGACTAGATGTGGGGTTGGGGGAGTGGTAAGGGGGTGTATAATTAATAGCTGGGCTGTGGGCAGGCAGATATGGAGCTGGGAGGTACAGAATTAATGAAACAGACTGGTGGGGTTTGGGGAGAAGCTGGCGGCTCCTCTCCATCAGGCAGCGTCTTATATGCTACGGTAGGCAGGGGAGTCAAGCAGCCAAAGGCAGACAGACAAACTTCCTCTCCCACAACTCACAATGTTGGGGCTGCTCTCAGGATTTTGGGTGTCTGGAGTTTTGTGGTTGGCAGCACTGTATCACGGAAACAGATCATAGCACGTTGTGGCTGACAGTGTAGAAAGCGGTAGGGAAGTGAAGCAGCGTGGTCACTGAGGTGTGACCTCTAGCCATGTCTTTCTTTTGGCCCCTTTTTTGGTCAGGCGATATTGTTGCTGGATTTATGGGAGTTGTTGGTGTGGTGGATGTCGCTGTAGAGGTGCTCCTTCCTTCCCTCTCTTCTCTCCCTGTACTTCACTCAGCACCAATGGGCTGCTTGTCCAGCCCCGCAACTGAACGCTGCCCTAGAGTTGAGCACTGAGCAGGTGAGAGACAGGTGGGGCCGCTTTGGGCGGGAGGAAACAGCCTCAGGGCTTGTCTACAGCAGCACAGCTGTGCCAGAAGCTCTCCTGCTGACATAGCACTGTCTATACTGGGGGTTAGATCGCTATAACTACATCTCTTGGTGGGGGGGTGGATTTTTCACACCCCATAGCAATGTAGTTATAACCATATAAGTTTGTAGTGTAGACCTGGCCTCGGTAACCAAAATGGGCAAGGAATTACTTCATCCTTCCTGCTCCTCTTTGGGTTTCTGCTGGGTGTTAAGCCTGCTCTGCTACACTGAAAACTTAAATCAACCTTGCTCCGTGGCTCAGGGGTGTGAAAAATTCACACACACCCCCGAGAGACATAGTTAAGTCAACCTAAGCCCTAGTGAAGACACTGCTAGGTCAAACGGAAGAAATTTTCTATTGACCTAGCTATTGCCTCTCGCAGGGGTGGATTTACTACAGTGATGGAAAAGCTGCTTCTGTCACTGTAGCAGGGGTCTGCACTGCAGCGCCCCAGCTGTGCCACCGCAGCACTTGCAGCACAGACAAACCCGAGAGATCCTGGGATTTTGCTTCTCTCGTCCAGTGTTTGGGTGCAATCAACTGGACCCCTATTGGCCTTACTGCAGGTTGGGCTCCATCAGCACTGATTTAAAGGATTTAAGAGTAAATCCAACCCTGATGTAAACTGGTGTAATTCACTGACCTCAGTGGCTCCCCTATGGTTCAAACTGGCCTTAGGTCTCATTAGTAAAGCTGGTTGAAATACTGTCTTCAACGTGTGTGTCTGGATTTGGATTTTAAGGCTTTTCAAACTAAAGGAAATTTTTTACAAGAAGCTTCGTTTTGTTTGAAATTTGCCAATTTCTCGATGTAAAAGTTTGAAAGCAAACTAATTGCATGGTTTCAGCTCATTTGAATTGAAAATGTTTTTCATTTGTTTTTGCATTTGGGTTTTCATGGGTTTTGTTTGGGGAAGGGGCCCCCCAACCCCCCAGGTTTTCAGTCTTTCCAGGCTGAGGCCTGGTGGAACAGGTCTGGGAAGGGATCTAGGGATAGATGGCTGTGCAGAGGAGGGCTCAGAGCGGAGGCCTGTTCATGGGCATTGCCATCCCCACAAAGCATCAGCCTTAACACCATAGCTGCTGCAGTACTCTCCTTCACAATGGTTTGTTTTTGCAGCGTGCATGCCCATTAAATAGCATCCCCCCCACCACCACCCCTGTTTTTTTTTCTTTCTTCCAGCATTCACTTTATCTTGGAGGATTTCCATGGAAAATAGGTTTTAGAGCTGCAACCTCACGAACAGGAGAGAGGCTGCCAGGATCCCATTATCCAAGCAGGGAAGATAAGTGACCTGGGGCTGCGCTACGTTTCTTGCTTCATTCTGATCGCTGCTGTGATGCCCCCAAGCTTCCATTCACCTGTGACATCTCTGTGTTCTGGACACCAAAATGTCCTGTTAAGGATAAAGCCAGTGTGCGGTGCACAGGCTCACAGTAGAACTGGGCTGGTCTACAATAGTAGGGACTCAGGAAAATTGTAAAAAGCCAGGGTTTAAATATATTCCACTAATGAAAGAGAGAACCAATATGATTCTGACAATGAGAGGTACAGAATGATGTTCTTTGGTCAAACACTCAGGTTATTGGGGTCAGTACAGGAGTAACTGGGTGAAATTCTCTGGCCTGTGACATGCAAGAGGTCAGACTAGATGATCTAATGGTCACTTCTGGCCTTGAACTCTATGAATCTGTGAGAGGTAATCCTCCACCATCACCCAATGTGGGTCAGAAGGGGTACTGGGGGGGCAGAGGCACAGAGACAGCCCCTCCCAGTGTTGGGCAGAGGCAACTCTGGCCAGGAGGATGTACAGAGACAACTGCTGCCTGGTGTGGGGCAGTGGGAGCTCTGATGGAGACATGTACAGGGACAGTGCTTCCTAGTGTGGGGCAAAGGATACCCTGGATAATAAAAACCAATAACTTATTGTACATTTGAACAGCTCTTCTCTTCAGGAAGGTTTTGAAAAGCACTTTACAGACTATATATAGTGATGGCATTATGGTGAGGGTTGCAGTTTTCATCAGCCTGAATAGTGGAGCCTCAAGCATGTAATGTAGGTTATCCCAAACAAATACCAGCAAAGCCTTTGTCTCTCACTGCACTTATTGTACCTGCATGTGCTACATATTTCACTGTGAAAATAGTCTAGAAATGTTGGAGAGAGTTATGTGGGGAGAGCGGGGGGGAAGGGAAGGGGTGAATAGTAAGATTTTTGTTCCCTTCTGCCCATTAAGCCATGTTGCCATAGTATCAATGTATCCAACTGCACAGACTTCAAAGAAAGAGGAAAATAAGAACTAATACATTTTAGCAAACCTATGATAAGGACTTAAAGCTGCTTTTTATTAATCAGAGTTGTGACTTTGAGGGCTGATATCTTGTGATATGCCAAGCTGCTAACCAGTGCTGAGTCCTAATGGTTCATGCAATACTGGACGTTGAATGGGTCACTCTTTCAGATGGAATATTGTCCTTCCTGGACTTTGGACCTGTGTAATTTTGAAAAGGAAAAAGCACATTTGTGGTGGGTAGGGAAGAAGATGGATTAGCAGCCAGTGTTCAGGTGAGGTGGTCAAAGGTGGATGAAAAATGCAGTTTATCAAAAAGATATCCCATCGTATCTTTGGAACTGAGTGTGGCTTGATTTCTGTCTCCTGAACCACTCACCCCAGCACTGAAATGCTGCCACCTCTAGTACAGAACACAGCAGCTGTTTGAAAAGCACCGCCGATACAACAGGTTAGGATAGAAAGTGAAGAAGAATCTTGTACCTAATTGAGACTGCAGGGGAAAATATTGACAATGAGAATGCAATTAACAGAGCTGAGCAAACAATACATAATGAATAATGTAATCAAGCTTGAACTAACAAAGCTCATTTGGAATGCTGGCCCCTGGGCCAAACTTGAAAGGAGTAGCACCCAACCAGCCAGGTATAAAGTCAATCTGCAGGAGCACAGAGGGAAGATGCTTAATGTATTGCTCTTAGTGAGAAGATTGCTTGCAATTAAGTTTAGGTGGATGATAAAACCCCAGGTGAATTGGCTAAAGATGCTGTTTTAGAATTAAGGCTTATTTATGTTAATGTGTTTAAGTGGTGCCTTCAGCTGAATTGTTTGCTGCATTTGCCTGCAAAGAACTAATAGAAATTCTTCCCCTTGAGACTGGGCTGTTGGGACTATTTTATGGATTCAACCTGTGGATAAGTGAAGCCCAGGAGGCTACCTGCAGAGCTGATCTGCTGGGGATATAGATCAGCTTTTCCTGCGGATGTCTGCAGTACTGAAATCTTGTGGGACTTCCAATTTTCTGCTCATTTTCTTGGGGTAGGATAGGTATGTGTATCTTGTGAATGCATTTTGGATAGTTTCTTTTCAAGGTAGTAACAGCCTCTGACTTTTCCCTCTACTTAGACTGATAATTACACTGTATTTCTATTCATATGAAGGGCCTGATTTTCAAACCAGACCTTCTGTTACAATTTGTGTCTGCAATTGTGTGTCAGCAATGAATTGCTAAGGGAAAGGATGAATGAACTACCAGTACAAAATTTCTGCCGGCGGGGAACTTGTTTGAACATTATGCTTAAAACATTCAGTTCCTTGAAGTAAAATGTATGGAGGCAGTTCATGCATTAGCCCCTCTACATGGCTCTGACAGCATATATGGGCTGTAAAGGTGTAAGGGGAGAATTCTTCTGGTAAAGGGGTAACATAAAGCTTTATAGGCCCTCAGCCTATGTGGCTTGCTGGCAATAGGAGAGGGTGAGCCCACAGCACTGAACACTTTGGGGATGCTGGGCAGCAGTCACGGAGAAGCTGCTATAAATAAGAGCAGCAGAGATAAGGGCTTCTGTAACTTGTGCCAGGGTCCATTTCAGCCCCTGCAACAGCACAGAATCCTATGTGGTGCAGAAATGGTACAAAACTTCCCACCCCACTCCATAGCTGCGCCTTCTGAGCATGCAGCACAGAATCAACCCCTATATCATTATCTGATTTTCCTGGTCTTTCTATATTTTTTTTTTAATGGATCCTTTGAGTTACCTTGATGTGGGTTACAGCTAACTATAGCAAACTGATTGAGATGGAAAAGGGGTTACAAGGATTTGTCCAATTAGTTTAGCCATGTTTGCTATTTGAAAAATATCTTTGAGTGGATTATATTGTCCTTGACTGCATTCAAATCATTAACATTTATTCTGTTAACTTTTTTGTTAACTGTAGATTGAGCAATTCTTGTGTATATGCATTCATAGAATGATAGAATATCAGCGTTTGAAAGGTCCTCAGGAGGTCATCTAGTCCAACCCCTGGCTCAAAGCAGGACCAATCCCCAACTACATCATCCCAGCCAGGGCTTTGTCAAGCCTGACCTTAAAAACCTCTAAGGAAGGAGATTCCACCACCTCCCTAGGTAACCCATCCAGTGCTTCACCACCCTCCTAGTGAAAATGTTTTTTTTCCTAATATCCAACCTAAACCTCCCCCACGGCAACTTGAGACCATTACGCCTTATTCTGTCATCTGCTACCACTGAGAACAGTCTAGAGCCATCCTCTTTGGAACCCCCTTTCAGGTCCCCCCTCATTCTTCTCTTCTGCAGACGAAACAATCCCAGTTCCCTCAGCCTCTCCTCATAAGTCATGTGTTCCAGCCAGGGCCAGCTCTAGGCACCAGCAAACCAAGCACATGCTTGGGGCGGCACTTTTCAAGCGGTGGCACTCTGGCTGTGGGGTTTTTTGGGGGGGGATTGTTTGTTTTTTTGCGCTTGGGGCAGCAAAAAACCTAGAGCCGGCCCTGGCTCCAGCCCCCTAATCATTTTTTGTTGCCCTCTGATGGACTCTTTCCAATTTTTCCACATCCTTCTTGTCATGTGGGGCCCAAAACTGGACACAGTACTCCAGATGAGGCCTCACCAGTGTCGAATAGAGGGGAACGATCACGTCCCTTGATCTGCTGGCAATGCCCCTACGTATACATCCCAAAATGCCATTGGCCTTCTTGGCAACAAGGGCACACTGTTGACTCATATCCAGCTTCTCGTCCACTGTAACCCCTAGGTCCTTTTCTGCAGAACCGCTGCCTAGCCATTCGGTCCCTAGTCTGTAGCGGTGCATTGGATTCTTCTGTCCTAAGTGCAGGACTCTGCACTTGTCCTTGTTGAACCTCCTCAGATTTCTTTTGGCCCAATCCTTTCATTTGTCTCGGTCCCTCTGTATCCTATCCCTACCCTCCAGCATATCTACCACTCCTCCCAGTTTAGTGTCATCTGCAAACTTGCTGAGGGTATAATCCACGCCTTCCTCCAGATCATTAATGAAGATATTGAACAAAATCAGCCCCAGGATAGAATCTTTAATTACCTTCCTGGCTTTGGGCCTTTAGGCTCTGAATCTAGCTACAGACCTCATGTCTGACAGCCCTCTTCACAGGGGAGGATCCTACAGTTCAGTTGCCTAGACCCTGAAACTAGTGGCATCTAACCCATGGTTCTCCAGCAGCCTTTGCACTTAATCACAGTTCCACCACAGGTGTAAGCCTTCTGGTTTGCAGTTTACTCTTCAGGGTCACATGATAATGAAAGCCAACAGGCATTCTAAAAGACCCTCACTTTTTACTTAGCATGAGAAATATACAGATCTAGACAAAATAATAAATACATGTATACACATTTCCCTGCCTCCGTTTCCTCACCACTCTGGAGAGTTCTTTGGATTCAGGCAGAGCCCAGTATCAAACCCAGGATCCTTCCTCTTCCTCCTACACATGGCTTCTCATCCAGAACACAGAGTCTCTGGTCTGTTCTCCCTCTTTCTCACCCTTTCTCTCTCATAACCTCATGTCTTCTCTGTAATGTGACTCCCTGATCAGCCTCAACAGGTGACTATAGATCCTTACCTGGTGACTTTGTTGCCAGGCCACCTCTCCCTGACAGACGAGTTCTCCTGGATAGGAGCTAGCCTATTGACTACAGTGCCTCTATTTGCATAGAGGACCATCCAGATCTGGTAACCCTCTATCGTTATCCCTGTACAACTCCATCTTCCTTGGAATTCCAGCCCAACATGAAGATTAAATCACAACCAAGAAGGCAACAACACTGCATTCAAAATGGAGTTTTGCTTGATAAAGTTTTGCTTGAGAGTTCATAATCTTACAGAGTTCAGATGTGATACAGATAGATCCTGGGAATCATTACAGAGCCCAAAGGGTTAAAGTTTGGCAAAGTTATAAGCAACTGAAAACGGGGCCTTGTAATAGGAAATGTTAGGCAATCTTAATAAGCAACTTTGAAATTTGCTTTCCTTGAAACTCAACCACTCTAAAGTTCATGGCAAATAAATGCAAAAGGGGTTTGAATGCAACCAAATTTAACTCATTTGAAAATTCCAGGAAGGATTCATGGAAATCCTTTACAGTTTCTGTCCTCCTCTAGTAATTAGCCAAATCAGAGTTTGGCCAGTAACTGTAACAAACAACTCTATTCTAGCAAAATAGGAACTTGAATGACCACAAGTGGTCAGGGCATCAGTTCTGTCATCTGAAACACAACACTTCTAGCAGCAAAGCTTCCCCTAGCGCCACACTGGGGCATTCGGTCCTACTTTGAAGGAGAGAGCTACCTGCCGAATCATCAACACCACTTCTTACAGTTTCCTGGTTTTTTGTTTTTTTTTTCATTTGTAGCAATCTTCTTAACTTGCATTCTTCCAAGATCAGGCTGTATCAGGAAGGAGGCAGGCTTCTGCATTTGTGTCCTCCTGGGATAGAACCCCTAAACCATTCTGGATAATTCTGACATGATGCCCTCCTGAGGACCGGGGCACCAAAACCCCCTGCTGTAGTGGGAAGATAAAGGATATTTTTTTTGTTCCTTTCAGAGGTTACAAATGCATTGCTCCAGCCTTGTCTTTTCTTTGAACCTCCGCTTTCTTCTAGTCTCTCCACAGGGATGTTATTTCTGCTTCCTCCATCCCTCCTGCTGCTCTCTGTAAGACAGCTTGTGAGTTTGTGAACAATGCATGAGGAACAGACACTGCCTCAGGCTCTCTGCATGGACCAGCCTCTTCTCCTTTATCCTAGCTCCTTCCAGCTTCACCCCACTTTCCCCAGAGGTTTGTTGCTTTCACTTCCCTCTTTCAGAGAGCTGCAGGCTCAGAACTAGCAAGATGGTCCTGGAAAGGTTGGCAGGGGGTGGAAATGGTGGGGGGGGACCTGGAGAGAAGGGATCACTGCCTCTGATCCATCATGAAGCCTCTTGGGAAGCACAAGCAGCCAGTTAGGTTGGAAAGTGAGTGATAGCCAAACTGGATGAAGAATTGTTCTGCGTCCCAGATGTATTTTATCCTCAGTGGGGATTTAGTCCCTCTGTCAACCCAATTATTGCTTTTATATTTATATATATAAAAACACACACAGAATGGGATCTCTGTCAATCTCTCTCCCTCTCCTTCTTCTTTCTGCCTTTCCATCCCTTCTCTCCCATTTCTCCTCCAAATTCAAATAACCACAGACAAAATTACAGATGTGTTGTCAAAGGGCCCCGTTGCAGAAGGGAGCTAAAGGGTAGAAAGCGTGTTGAACAGGGACTGGGAACTGAGTGGAATGGAGCAAATGGGCTACATTTCTCCCATGCATCAATCTAACAGAAGCCCTTACCCATGAAACAAGTCTGTTTTGAGGCACTGCGGAAATCTGGTGTGTGAGGGAGGGCTACCAGTCATTGGTGGCAGAATTAGGGAGCAGCCACTGTTACAGGATTTTTGTCCCTTAAGAAACCATCTTAATTTTGGATGGTGGTTATTGTGTAATTTAAGGTGGAATGACATCTCAATATGGCAGGGGCAGGGAGATGGTGGGGGGAGAATGGCACATAGTAGCAGCATGGCTGCTATCAGGGAATAGTGGAGAACCAGACACAGGGAATCCTGGGCCAAGCTCCACAAGCTCCATAGGTGCTCTGAGACCTGTGAGGTTAGCCCTGTGGCACCTCAGACTCCATGTGTTTGCTACTCCCCTTGTGCTGCCATTAACTTGCCCCCTCATCGCCAAGGGAGACTGTTATGGGAGGAAAACTCAAGAGGGTTTGCTTTAGATTTTCCTCTTTGAGTTTTTCTATAGAAAAGGAGATTTGGCCCGTCATTATTATTGTGGTATTTTGCCAACACAGGGAATTTTTAAAAATTCCAACGACAAAGTAACTATGAGGTTTGCTGGTCACAATCCACCAGGCTTAATTTTCCATCTCCAGACACAGACTCGCCCTATGTCCCATTGATGATTATGGACCCTTCAGTCCCGAAAGGCATTTCCTGTACTAAGAAACACTATAATATGTATGACCACTAGAGGGTAGTTAACCCTCTCTGTGCGCCTACAAATATTGCTATCTGTAGCATCTTGAAACAGAATAGTGATAATTGCAAATTATATTTTGTTGAATGTGTTTACAACACACTTTGAATCTGGTGAGGTAGAGCTGGGCAATTTTTTTTGGACAAATAGTTTGTTCAATGAAAAATGCAGTTTCGGTCAACCCACAGCTAGTCACAAGTTTGGTACTAATAGTTTTGGCCGTTCACAAAATGGCCAGAGGAGGAGGTTGTGGTGGTACTGCTTTCTCCCCATATAACTATTAGCCAGTACTTGGAGCACTCATCTGGGATATTGGAGACCTGGGTTTGAGTCCTTGCTCTGGAACAGACCCATAACAGACATTTTTTTTGATTCACCAAAAATTTTCAGGTATAGTACAACCCTCACTGATTTTTTTTTTCCCTATATTTTTGGAACTACCACTAAACCAAAAAAATTTAATTATTGACCCAGCTCTAGTGGCAAGGTACAATATATGCCAAAGATTTTTTGGGTCTGATTTTTAGAGGTGCTGAGCATCCAAAGCTCCAATTGAAATCAAAGGAGCAACGCTGCTCTGAGAATCAGGCCCTTTTCCTCCCCCTCCCTCCATTTTCATCTTAAATTAACAGACAGCTCAGTCTTTTATTATGTCTGAGAGTGAAAGAACATTTCTCTCCCCTTGTATCTTGCACAATGGAGAACATAGCCTCTGCTTTGATGTCTCTGCTGTTATCCTGCCTACATAGCCTAGCTTCTTTTGCTTTCTAGCTTAAGGTGTGTCTCCACTGAACAAGGAAGCCATCACAAGTGGTGCTGATGGCATGAAACAGCCGCTTCTCCCTTCTCCTTGTGACAATTCAGCTCATCCCCACAGCAGCAATGTTTCTGATCACTTTGGCACTTCCAATATGCAGTACATCTTAGACCTTGTCTACACTACACAGTTGTATCAACACAACTTAAGCCAACAATCCAAAACCGGTATAATTATATTGCTTCGGCATGTTCACACAGTGCTCCTTCTGTTGGCAGAGCACATCCACAATTGATGGTCTAGCATCAACAGTCAGAGCAGTGCACTGTGGGTAGCTATCCCACTGTGCTACTTACCACCTTCTGCAGCTAAGAGTTGAGGGAAGGCAGAGTGGATCGCAGTGAGTCATGGGTGTGAGCTCAGTGTCCCATGAGGCAGTTTTTTCCCTCCCAGCATTCCATGGGCTTCCAACTGTGTTTTCACTGGCCCGTTTACTGTGCATCCACCAACTCTGTCTGAAAGGATGGAACCCAAACTACTCTACTGCTGTGGTTACTGTTATGAACACATCATGGCTGGTCATGCAGTATATCATGAACCAATCTGAATGGGAATCAGAGTTGCCTGACCTGTATGCCATGGCAAGAAACACCAGATTACTTTGGCATTCATGGAGCAGCTGTACTTATGGCCTGTTGCTTTTGGGCTCGGGAAACAAGCACTGAGTGGTGGTATCACATGGTTATGCAGGTTTAGGATAAGGGGCTGCAGAATTTTCGGCTGTGGAAAGTCATCTTCCTGGAACTGTGTGCAGAGTTTGCGCCAGCTCTGCAGCACAAGAACACCAAAATGGGGGATGTTGAAATGCCAATAGTGATCCTGGGAGACCCAGTGTACTCCTTACTACTATGGCTCATGAAGCCTTACATGGGAAACAACAATAGGCTGAGCAGGTGCTGAATCACCGTAGAATGTGCCTTTTGGCAGATTAAAAGTGTGCTGGCGCTGCCTTTATGGAAGGTTAGACCTAAATATTCCCATGGTCATAGCACTTTACTGCACACTCCATAATATTTGAGGTTAAGGGTTAAAAGTTTCCCTTCCGCACTCTACCCTGGGGGGATTGCCTGGCAGCTGAATTTGAACAGCCAGATACCAGGGCTATAAGAGGGGCACAACAGAGGGCTATTCGAATCAGGGAGGCTTTGAGGCAACATTTTGACAATGAGCACCAGTAATGTGTCTTTCTATATAGCACTCTGCATGAAAATTGTGGTGATTCCCTACTAGGGAACATTGTAGTCGGCAAATGATCAAACTGCTGCTATGTATTCTACCAGCAGCAACAACCAATCTTTATTTGTTTCCTACACATGGTGATCTTTCAGAGAGTTTGTTTTTATTAAATACCAATTAACAACACACACAAATGGCTTGGTGGGAAGGGAGATAAGAGTGCAGGGTAGTGTAGGCTCTCATAGTGGTGCGTAAGTCCAGCTATAATTTTGGAAGCTGTCCAAAGGGTTGAAGTGAACGGGGTTCTGGGAAGTTTTAAGGAATGTGTGGGAGGAATTTGGGGAGGGCATGGAAAGTAGTTCTGTAACGGTTAGTGTGGGGGTGGGGAGGGGAAGCATGCATGTGTTCTGCCTGGAGCATGATTAGGGACTTCAACATCATTGTTTGCTCCTCCATGAGCATCCACTTCTGGCCCTTTACAATCCACTCCTCACTCTCCTTTCTGTCCTGCCTGTCTATTTAATTTTTTTCCTTTTAGGGTCTCTCTCCACTCCCTGTGTTCTCTTTTTTTTTTTTTTTTTTTTTTTTTCCCAGCCTCTGAGGATTGGAGCACCTCTTGCAACAGGTCTTCTTTGCTCCTTCTTGCTTCCTTATCTAGTGGAGACACTCCATCGGTGTGTAGGGGATTCCCCTGAAGGCCACATCTGCAGAAGTACAAGAAACAGTACACAGAGACATGATTGTTAGTTCACACACACCATTGAAGCATTATAGTAAAATACACCTCTTTTTACATATTAATTACATTCTGACTCCCTTTGCAAGTGCACACCTTGGCAAACACACTAAACATGGTGATTTTGGCCCGGGGGGCACTCAAGATGGGACAAAGAGTAGAGCTGTGGGACAATACTAGGGACAATACTGTAAATTCTGCCACCATTTTCCACAAGTGGTGGACATTGAAGCTGCTGTCTCACTCCTAAGGGTAAGCAAGGGTGCATCTCCTGCCCATGTGCGGCTTCAGACCCGGTCCCTATGCTGATTGCCACTTGCCTGTGTGCCACTTTGGTCCCTGCACAAGTGATTGCAGAGTGGCGCGGGAAAGTTTCCTACAATGGGAGAAGGAACAAAGCAGCTCTGCCCAGGAACCTTCGGCATAGGATTGGCAAGTGCCTCCAGGAAAGTGTCCTAGAAATCTCTCTGGCGGAGTCCTGTGAAATCGTGGTGTGCATTAACATGCTGTTCTGCCGCATTGCTTGGCTCCCCAAGGGGATGTGGAGCACACTCAAATACAGCTAGTCATGTACATTTCTATCCCTTTGCCCACTTCTAGAATATACAGAGCAAAGGACAGCTCTACCTCATATATCCAAGCAGCATCAACTCAAAAGTTGATCACATACCAGTGCTTTTCTCTCCTGCATCATGCATCCCAGAGACAGACTGCTGGGACTGGATAGCCCCCTCAGGAGTGGAAAAGAGGTCCTGACTCACTGAGCCACCGGATGAGCCTGCCGTGTGCTCCACATCATTCTCCAACTTGACCTCCTCATCCATGACTTCATCCTTGGGGTTGAGTCCACTGTCCACCTCCAGCCTTGCCGAAGTATCCATGGGGCTCTTGGCAGTGGAGGTGGGGTCACAGCCAAGGATGGCATCCAGCTCCTTATATAAGCGATTAGCCTCCCTTGCCTTCTGGTATGCCTGCCTCAGCTCCTTGATCTTCACTGTGCCCTGCACCATATCCTGTTCATAACCATTATCCAACAACCCACAAGAAATCTGATCATAGGTATCGAAGTTCCTATGGCTGGAGCGGAGCTGGGACTGCACAGCCTCCTCTCCCCACAGTGCCAACAGGTCCAACAACTCAGGTGTACTCCAAGCAGGAGCACATTTGCTGCGTGGAGCCACCATGGTCAGCTGGGAAGATGCAATGTGAGCTGTCCACGCTGAGCAAACAGGAAGTGGAATTTGAAAAATTCCTGAGCCTTCAAAGTGGGAGGGGTGGATGCCTATGTAACTGGTCAGTGGCGTTCGAACCACTGACTGGAGTGGTCATGATGGGCATTGTAGGACACCTCCTGGAGGCCAAGTACAGTGACATAACCAAGTGCAGTATCTACACTAACACTTTGTTGAAGTAACTTTTTGCTGCAAAAAGCTCTACGCTTCTGGTCGAGGTGGTTTTATTTTGTTGGCAAAGCAGGAGAGTTTTGTTGGCAAAAGGAGCATTGTAATGTGTACACCTCCACTGTTTTGTCGACGAAACCTGATGTTTGTCAACAAGACTCTAGTATAGACTAAGCCTTATATTGTGCCAGTGCATTCTGGGCCTCTGATAGTCCTCAACAATGTTGCTGAGAACAGGGGTGTTTGGGGTAGTTTCTAGTGCTGCATTGTGGGTTAGAAGTGTTGGTTGCACTGGTGGAGTAATGGCTTTCTCTCCATGCTGGGAGACACCAGTATAGGTGGCTGCACTCTGTTAAAGACTTTATCCCAGATATTGCAATTAACCAATGTAAGCCTTGGTTGAAAACACCTGAGATGGCTGGCTGACTGTGTACTGAATGATGCTGGTTCTTGTGGGACCCAACTGAGAGTGCCATTTCAGGACAAATTGCTTAAAGCAGGGTAGATACAGCCCAAGGCTTGGGTTCCTTTGCACGGCAAGGCAAGGCAAACCAAACCAGCCAGACAGAGAGGATTTTGGTTTTACCCCACTGCCTAACCACAAATCACACAAGCAATTCCCTTAGACACTCCAGTTTCCCAGTATCCCCACCAGTGCCACTTGTTATGGGGATAAATGGTTATGAAAACCAATACCCCAGTAAAAGAGAAAAGGTTCTCTCAATCCCAAAGGACCAAGCCCCAGACCCAGGTCAATATACAAATCAGATCTTACCCACAAATCACGCTGTTGCCAATCCTTTAGAATCTAAAATCTAAAGGTTTATTCATAAAAGGGAAAAGATATAGATGAGAGCTAGAATTGGTTAAATGGAATCAATTACATACAGTAATGGCAAAATTCTTGGTTCAGGCTTGCAGCAGTGATAGAATAAACTGCAGGTTCAAATCAAGTCTCTGGAGTACATCCACAAGCTGGGATAGGTCTTTCCATCCTTGGTTCAAAGCTTCAGTGTAGCAAAGTCCCTCCAGAGGTATGAAGCAGGACTGAAGACCAGATGGAGGAGCTGCAGCAGCTTTTTATATTCTCTTGCCATGTGGTCTCTTTTTGTCCCAAGGACAAGCTGTCCATCACATGGCATGGAAAAACCTCAGAGTTCTGTCCACAGGCATGTCCCTGCATACCTTGCTGAGTCCCAAGGCATGTCTGCCTTCTCTCAAAGGGTCAATTGTATAGCTGATCCTTAATGGCTTCTAGCATTTGCTTTCATCTGCACCACTCCAGGAGGAGTGTCCTATAATCCCACACCAGCTCCAATGCTTATGAGACCATAGGGGTATAGTTCTCTTCAACCTGTGGAAGTGTCCTTGATGCAAACATTAAGGGACCTCTCACTAGTATCTTTCATCGAAAGGCTGATAACAGCCCCAATGCCATATGCACTTGCATCATAAGTTTGTCTGGTAGCTTTCATTTGACAAGAACAAGAACATCTGCAGGTGTGAATAGGCTTTTTTTTTAAACTTTTTTAAATCTGCAGAAGCATTTTCAAAGTGCTCCACTCCCACTGTGATATTCATGGCCAGATTTTGAAAACAGATCACAGGTTCGTAATATCTGTCCATTAGTTTTGATGCCTAAATGGGTGTTGAGTTCTTGTAAAAATTTGGCCTACAGTACCCATGGATTTCACACCAGTCTAACTGGATATAATGCAGACACTCAGGACCAAGTAAGAGAGGTCATCCATTTTCCACAGCATACAAATCCAGTTCTCATGTACACTTTATGTACCACTCTTAATATGAAAACACTCCACAGTATGAGGTCTTCTCCAGGATGTCATTATCAGAGGGCTAGAGTCAGTCAATTTGCATTTTGCCCTGGAAGTACTGAATAAACACCTATTGTGGAATGAAAGAGACCTCAGATCTTCTATCCAACTCATGTCAATAATACTATAAGAACTCCTTGACTTTTCATTGTAACCCAGATTCTCTGGATTGTCTTTTTATTTTTCAGCTTTGACACATATTCCAAACACCGGGGACCTAATTCTTGACTACATTACTCCAGTTTTACACCAGTGCATTTCCACTGGAATCAATGGAGCCTCCCCAGTGTAAAACTAGAGTAACACGGTGGGGACTCAAGCCTTGGGGACTCAGAGTGCAACTCATTGTCTGGCCAATGATCTGTTGCACAGAGATTCTTTTGATATTCCTGACTCTCTTTAGTACTTATCTTGCCTTTTTTCTTCTGGTGTCATTCTCCACACGTGCTATGGATGTGGCCTTTACATTTCCGTAAGATCTCCAAACAGAACTCGCATTCCATCTCATGGGGATTGATTTTTACCACACTTCATACATGGTTACAGACCCCTACTCGGCTCCTTGACATTTCTAGCTTCTGTTGACTCAGCGATAGCACTGTTTTATGACCGGGCAGGGCCTTTTCAGACAACAGTTTCTTTTGGCTGCTGTCACTGCATAACCTATCCCTGAGATGGTCCTTTAATGAGTCATTTAAATGTGCTCCAAGTTCTCAAAACTGAGCTTCTTCATTAGAGCTGCATATTGACCAGCCTCTGTGCACAGCGGTTCTCAACCTTTTCCTTTGAGGCCCCCCCGAACATGCTATAAAAACTCCATGGCCCATCTGCGCCACAACAACTGGTTTTCTGCATATAATAGCCGGGGCCAGCAGTAGAAGGTAGCAAGCAGGGCAATTGACTGGGGCCCCCACACCACAGGGGCCCCTGTAAAGCTACATTGCTCAGGCTTCAGCTTCAGCCCCGGGTGGCAGGGCACAGGGCCCTGGGCTCCCACCCCACATGGTGGGGCTTCTGGTTTCTGCTTTAGGCCCCAGTGAGTCTAATGCTGGCCCTGCTTGTTGGCCCACCTGAAACTTGCTCATGGCCCCCCGATTGAGACCCACTGTCTGTGGGGATTTGATCACAATTATGAAATCAAAACTTCCCTGCTATGAGTGGCTTAGGAGAGACATGGTCCATAATATTGTCCTAACCCTAGCCAATGCAGGCGTATGTTCTTTGCTAGGAATATAATCTGCTGTAAAAATAGTTGGTTCTATAGATATAATCTGTCCACTTTCTTTTCATTCTATTTTGTCACATGGCCAATTGTTGCCATGATTGCAGTCACTGAGAAGAAATCATTGCGAGCAAGCAAAAGAAAAAAGCACTCACTATTTGTGTCCAAGACGTTGATGCTTCCGTCCAGTGTTTTGTTTTGTTTTTTTTTAAATCCAGTTTTATGCGATGCAGGTCGCTAACAATGCCTAAGCACAAAGGGTGGAGAGAGCACTGTAACAAAGACCAGACCGAAACTGGTGCAAGATACGCTCCATTTATTCCAAAGTCAATCCACTAATTACTATCTAAAAGATTAGAGTACTCGGGACAAGGTACAGCAGGAGTCCAACAGGCAACATTAATATTACATATATAACAGACCTCACCTTCCTGGAATGTCAGGGGTGTTTGGATCTAGGTTAGACTTAGACTCCTTGCTACATACAGTAGAATTGGACTAATTATTTATAATGAACAATTGTATCATTTGTATATTGGTGAGTTGAAGGATCAGATATGTTTTCTTAATGATATAGAAAGTTTGAAGGGCTTTTTTATTATGGGATTTTTATAACCACTGTGGAGCTGAATGGTCAAGTGCCATGGAACATTATGCTGATGGCAAGTTGTTACCGAGGAAATGTGGAATGGAAATTCTAGAAGCTCTTTTTGGGAGAAAGAACAACTTTGCTTCCATTCTCAGCGAAGGGTACTACCCTACACTTTGGAAAAGCTAAAGTCCCAGGCTGCTCTAGTGAGTGGACTGAAGGGCTGAGTACCTAGCCTAAAGGGGCTGATTTGCCCTTCCTAGGGAATGAAAGGCTGTTGAAGCTGAGTGTTTCACTATGTGAGCTACTGAAGGGTGACATCTTGCACTCTCTAGGTTAAGGCTGGGTTAAGATGCTGATATTATGACGTTGATTTAATACAAAGATGCCTAGCCAGCATTCTAAACATATTCGACATAAATTACCAAAACCAACTAAACCTAGCAGCTTAACTTTACCAATAGCTTCTCAACAGAACTCCTGCAAAACTCCCCATCTGCTATGCAAACTTCAGTCCACATCACCCTTACCAAAAGCCTGAGGCTTTGTCTACACACAAGTTGCACTGCTTTAGCTGTACTGATATAGTTAAATCAGTGCCACCTCCTAGTCCGGATGCGATTCTAGCAGTACTCATAGTTGAAATCTCATGCTGTCACATGGGTGCAATTTGTAAAATCAAAATGGCTGAAAGACCATGAATCTCAGTGATGATTGAACTTGGTGGTAATCTAAACCAAAAGGTCTCAGCCATGCTTGCAGCTGTTTCCGTCACTTCACATTGACTCAACAGACATTCTAGGTTTCAGAGTGACACACACAAACAGACATTCCCGGAATCTTCTTATATAGATAGAGGTGATTTATACTGGTTTAGCTATTCCTGGATAGGAGTGGGAATAAACTATCCTTGTATAAAGCACCTACATTGGTAAGAAATCACACCCCACTCTGACATAGTTATACTGGTTTAAAATCTGTGTGTAGACCAGGCCACAGTAAATATCTGTCTGTCTACATTCTGAAGGTCAACAGCACCTACTTTTATCTATTTTGGACCAAAGTACGCTCCAGCCACAGAAAACATTCTAATATTAGTCGCATGACGTGAGGTCAAGCGCCTCTGCTGTTAGCAACTATAGCAGAATGGCACTAAGACAGAGCGGCCCCTCAAATAGGCGGTGCCCAAGCTATATTAGGATTTATACTTCAGCTGGTCAAAATGGGAAAGGAATGTGGGCAAAATTCTGAAATTTCAGTTTGAACCCATTCTAGAGGGTTGAAATGGACCCATTTGTCATTTTATCAAATTTTTAAAGAGAATTTTTAGTCAACTTTTTTTATTTAAAATGTTATCAAATTGATTTGGGGGGGGGGGGGGCGGCGTTGTGTAGCAAAAAGCAGGTTTCTGGTAAGGTTTTTTCAGTAAACCATTTATTTTGGTAGACTAAAATTGCCAGGGACCATTCTGATGTTTTTGATTAAAAATGTAATGTGAAAACTTGCAAAAGCCCCACTTTTTTTTTAAAAGGTCAACATGCATTAACTATTTTTTCATATTTAAAAAAGGCCATTTTGGATTTAAGAACAAGTTTGAAACATTTCAGCTAGCTCTATTTTATAGGTCACCACCAAGACCTTAAACTCCATCCAAAGCCAGCATTCAGCCAGCACAGTGCACAGAGCTCTGGTGTCATGCCCTTGTTTCATAAAAGGGCTGCCATATTCCTGCACCATTTTAACTGTCTGGATTGATTTACGTTACAGCCGCATGCAGAACACACACTGCATCACTCTGGTCTTGAAGTGACAAAAGCATGGATCACAATAGGATGAGTTTCAGAGTAGCAGCCATGTTAGTCTGTATCCACAAAAAGAAAAAGAGTACTTGTGGCACCTTAGAGACTAACAAATTTATTGGAGCATAAGCTTTTGTGAGCTACAGCTCACTTCATCGGATGCATGCAGTGCAAAATACAGTGGGGAGATTTTATGTACACAGAGAACATGAAACAATGGGTGTTAGCATACACACTGTAAGGAGAGTGATCAAGTAAGGTGAGCTATTACCAGCAGGAGAGGAAAAATCACCTTTTGTAGCGATAATCAAGGTGGGTCACTTCCAGCAGTTCACAAGAACGTGTGAGGAACGGGGAGGGGGGGGGGAATAAACAGGGGGAAATACTTTTACTTTGTGTAAATGACACATCCACTCCCAGTCTTTATTCAAGCCTATGTTAAGTGTATCCAGTTTGCAAATTAATTCCAATTCAGCAGTCTCTAGTTGGAGTCTGTTTTTGAAGTTTTTTTTGTTGAAGTATTTCCACTTTTAGGTCTGTAATAGAGTGACCAGAGAGATTGAAGTGTTCTCCGACTGGTTTTTGAATGTTATAATTCTTGATGTCTGATTTGTGTCCATTTATTCTTTTTATGTAGAGACTGTCCGGTTTGGCCAATGTACATGGCAGAGGGGCATTGCTGGCACATGATGGGTGACTCTCTCCTGACCAGATGGAGATGGAAAAATGCATTCCTGGTCATAGTTGCAACACAACTATCTACCAGCATCTGAGGATCCAGCAGTTACCCCTAGATTGAGAACACAAGTCACGAATGACAGGTATGCACCTTCATTTGCCTTCCTCAGACTACCAGCATCACCCCGGTTTTATTCAGCTTGAGCTGCTTCTTCTCCATGTCCCAATCTATCTCAAATGTTTGCCAAGGCATTAAGGTATTAAAAAATCATCTGTGGTTACAGTATAGCCTCAGCTTATCTTGCTGCGCCTCTATTTTCATTTGTTTTGGTCCTTTTAAATATGTTAGCTGGTTATTTTTCAGATTGGTTTGAATTGGCATGTTTTTTAAATTTGCATAGTTGGAAGTCACCCAATAATCACCTTTAGTCTGGAAGCATGTGTAATTCCGTGGGCAAGTTAGTGATCGGAAGATAAGGGAGGTGTCATTTGGTCTGTAAAAATCAAGACTCATAATTTCAGTGGTATCACCCCGTATGGTATGGCTGGGGGCCTCGCTTGCTGCCCTGGCTCCCAACTCCAGCTTCTCTGGTTGGTGGAAATTTGGATATGATGCCATCAGAAATAGGTCAAGTTGGGTATCTTTCAAAACCCCTTTCTCCCACGAACACAGTGGTACCAAACATTAGAAGCCTAGGATAATGATGCAGATATATATTTGATAAAATGTTTAAAAATCAACTTTTTAAAATTATACTTTAAGCCAGGTGTGTCAAACATGCAGTCCTTAAAGGTCAGTGCTATGTTATCAGTTACTACTCAGAATATACCTGATTTTTTTTTTTAATGTGACAGATGACTATGAATGGAAGGAGTGCTTTAAGCTGATTTGCATCCATCATTTAAAAAGTAGTGGTTCCGTGGTATTTATTATCAGCTTTTTGTTTATTATACCAAAACAGTTGTACTGGTGCACTGGTTAAGATATCCGCATCCAGCCAGAAATTATGGCAATGTATTATTGCAAATGGTATGCACATAGTTACATAATGTAAGGGGACTGTTGTTCCCTTATTAAAACTCAGTGGGAGTGTTTTGGTTGGCTAGCTCTCAGTACCAAAAGAGAGGGGAAGAGTTGATGGGAAATCAGGACCCCGAGACTACAGTCCCCAGGGGCAATGGGGAGAGGCCAGTGCTCCAGGTCACCCTGATTGACAGGGCGGGCAGGATAATCAGGGAGTCAGGAGGTAGGAGTGACAAAATTCCCATTTTACTGCTGCAAACAGTGTGACTCAGCTGGAGTTCATAAATTGCCTTGCAGAGCTCAAATGGATGGGAAAGTGGTGGTGATGGCCAGTGCAGAGGCTAAGTACAGAGAAATATGTGCTTTGAGCAGGAGTGAAGAGGAATAAATGCTAAGCAGAATGGCTCTTAAAGCACTCATTGAAGATGAACTGTGGGATATGGACATAGTTTTTAGCAATCCTCTCTGAAGAAATGAATCACAGTGCATGTCCCTAAAAGCTGCAAAAGATGTGGCACAATCAAAAGTGGAAGAAACTGTTGACATCAGCCCGAATATGAAGACTGCTACATTTTTACAGAAAAACATTTTGTCCTGCAGCACATGGAAGTTTCGGGTATCTGTAGCTGGTGCCAAACCTGAAGAAATAATGCCACACGACCTGTACTACTACTACTTTAAGTGGTGCATTGGTGGTCACGGTGACTTCAGCACCAGCAAGTACGACAATAAGCAAGTGGTGCACAAGGCTGTCATTTTATCGCAAAGCCTCATGTACAGGTGCTTGAATGAAAGGCAGGTCTCCAACACACACACAACAACCATGTGGCATATGCTTAATCTACAACTATAAGTGGCAGTTAGTTTAACAATTCATTTAAAAACGAGTAGCAAATTCATCGTGCAGCTTGTGGACAGCATCGTCTCCTCCATCGACTATCACTTGATGATTACCTGTTCTGTTCATTCCCTCTGGGGCACCTGGCATTGATCGCTGTTGGAAGACAGGATACAGGGCTAGATGGACCTTTGGTCTGACCCAGTATGGCCATTCTTATGACTACAACAAAGTATTCCACCTGGAGACTGCAATATCAAATGAGGCTCTTCATACGGTTCCATGCTGTGTTCCTCCAGGCCACATCAAGGGTAGGTTTGCATCTTGTGCTGCTGATAACTTAGACTTCACTGAAGATACAGCAGATGGCAAAGATACCTAGAGACGTTCCTTAACTCCTTGTTGGCCAGTGTGGGGTTTGTATACCCCATCACGCATACTCTCAAATGATCTGGACCCCCAGGACATATTGGACCACATCTTCTCAGGAGAAAGGTACATTTCAACATGGTCAGCCTTTAACTTGGCACTACACGAGGTGCCAAAGCAAATGATCTGTGTATGCATCCTGCCAGTCATACCATCTTCCTGCTTTGAAGGTGCTCAGAATGGCTGAGACAATCACTGATGCGGTCATAAATGCACTGGAAGTGTTCATGTGCTGAGTTTACCATTTTGAAGACTAATATTATGACACTTGCAGAGCTGCGTTGGCGACTGTTTTCCAAGAAGCAGACAAATGGAGAATAATTGCTGCTGACAGGGGTGCAGTTATGCCTGCTCCATCAAGGGGGTGAATTATCAAGCCATGGAATGGCTCCAGGATGATTGCACGCATACAAAACTATCCTCCCCTCTTGGGCATGCTTGGGGCTTGGAGGATGGACTGATCATACCAGTTGTGTGAAATACCATGTGCTCCTGAATCAATCCTTCAGCTAATCAAACGCTCATGTGCAAAGACCAGGTGCTTTGCACCCTGCAAACGTTTGGCCAGCAGCCTGCCTTGTACGGAGACGTGTGAGTGCAGCACGGACGAGGATCAGTGTGACAGCATGCCAGCAGTGGTGTTCTAGATACAGACAACACTGAGGATGACAGTATTCAACACAGGTTTTCAGTCCTACATGTCCAGGCTAACTGTCTGTCTTATGTAAGCAATGAATCCCTATGTTGAAGTATAATTTTAAAGTTGATTTTTCTCAAATACATATCTACGTAATCATTCTAGGTTTGTCATATTTGGAACCACTTTGTTCAAGGGAGAGAGGGCTTTTCAATGATACCCAACTTGGCCCATTTCCAGCCACAGTGTATTACCAAAATTTTCACCAACCAGGGGATCTGGTAGGGCAACAAGTCCTCCTGCCACACTGAAGAGCGTGACAACATTGAGATTATGATTCTGTAGTTGTGGGTTTTTATTTTATTTTTAATGAATCAAATGACCCCTCTCATTTTCCTATCACTAACTTGCCCAGGGAATGAGATTTTCCTACACTATTCTCCCAGACTATTATACTGGCTCTCCATCCCTCTAAGAGGTCATATGAGCCCAAAAAACCCCCACATCCCTATGTTTGCTTTTGTTTTAAACAATAAAATCGTGGACTGGTGAAAGCTTTTAGTCAGGGCTCACGCTGCAAGAGAGTGCCAGTTTCTTGCATTCTTCCTATTCTTTTTTCCCAATCTTTTATGGCCCCTAATTGTCTATAAAGAGCTGCATTCCCCTATGGTGCTATATAAATAAAATAACTAACAACAATGCTCTTGAATTAATTGGGTGCCTTTGCATTACCATAGTCTCTTGTAATAGCCTTTCCTCTGTACAGGCCCTTAACAACTGAGGCCTCCTGGTCCAGTTGCTGCTGATAACTCAATATTATGTTGTCCATGTGCATAACAGATACAATTTTGTTCCTCTGCTGCCTTCTGGATCTTCGGCAGGGGAAAATGTTTTTGGCATTAGACATATATATAAGAAAATTGCTCTTCCTCCCTCCATGCACACGTTTAAAGATCTCATTGTCTACTCCTATAAAATACTCATTCTCTATAAAAACTCTCCGAGATTTTTCTTTCTCTCTCTCCAAGAGAGTGGAGCACAGCATCCCTCAGCATTGACTGCTGGATGAGAGAGATGTTTGTCGCTGCCTTCTATTGTTTGGGGCTGTCACAATAAAACAATCCATGCCATGCTGGGCTGCTGATAATACCCTCGCCTTCTTGCACTCGGTATCTTATTCAGATGGGAAGACAACAACTCTATTACACCCCAGGGAGGAACATTCCCTTATTTGGTACCTTGCAGAATCAGGCCTCAGTCAGATGCTGCACTGTTTGCAGCACCCTGATTCACATGGCCTTAGAGAGCAGTTTGGCTTATTTATTCCAGGAGTGAGTTCATGCCCTTTGTCTGGCAGCCTCTTAAAACTCCAAGGTCATTAAGTGTGTAGAATGGTTGAATTACACTAAACTTCAGAGTCCTGTCTAATTTCTTCTTTCTGGTGTGCAGTGATTGACTGTGTCCAGATGCAAGTTGAACAGCTATGAGCCCAGTCTTCAACTTGAGCCTGGGCAGCCATTTGTTCCCCACACAGAGAAGGAGGGTAGGAAGGAGAACAGTGAAGCTTGTTGTGTTCCTCGCTGGGAGGAACAGTTGACCTATCCCACCCATGAAAGGACAGCAGTCAAATAATAATACCTACCTCTGGTCATCAGGAGGTCTCAAAGAACTTTACAAAGCAGGCCGTTGTCCTAATGGGGACACTGAAGCACAGAGAGGTGGCATGGCTTGGCCAAGGTCACCCAGCAAGCCAGTGGCACAGCTGGGAGTAGAGTGCAGGTCTCCCAGTCCAGTGCCCTAGCCACTAAGCATCCCTGCGGGGATGGGAGCCCTGGAGCCCTCTTCCCTTACCTGGGGCGTAGCAGCAGGGCCAGGGAGAGCTGTGGAGACTGCACCTGATGCAGTCAGCAGCAGGGGAAGTGTAGCCCTGGTGTCCTCTGCCTTTCCCCTGAGGTGGAAGCAGGAGCATCACCGGCAGTGGGAAGGGGAATACAGGAGCCTACTTCCATACTGAGGGCACCAGCATGGGCCTCTGGGGAAGGGGGAGCCCTGGAGCCCCCTCCCTTCTGTTTGAGAAGAGCAGCATAGACCATGGGATGGGGGGCAGGGCACAAGGGAGCCCTCCTCCCTCCTGTGGGTGGGCCCTGTCTGGAAAGTACTTTCAGCGCGCGCACACCCCCTAATGTCTGAGCCAAAAAAAAAAAGTGGCGCAGCCGTATGGTGCCCCCTGGAAGTTGGCACTCGGGGAGCCCTCCTCACTTGCCCCTAGAACTGTCCCTGCCCTCCAGGCCAGAAGAGAGAGTAAGTGTCACTGTTCCCTTTAAACTATGTATGAGCTCACTCATGCACCTAGTATCGAAGGACTGAAAGGGGTCATCTAGTCCAGTCCTCTGCACTCATGGCAGGACTAAGTATTATCTAGACCATCCCTGACAGGTGTTTGCCTAACCTGCTCTTAAAAATCTCCAGCGATGGAGATTCCACGACCTCCCTAGGCAATTTATTCCAGTGCTTAGCCAACCTGACAGTTAGGAAGTTTTTCCTGATGTCCAATTTAAACCACCCTTGCTGCAATTTAAGGCCGTTGCTTCTTGTCCTGTCCTCAGAGGTTAAGGAGCACAAATTTTCTCCCTCCTCCTTTTAACCATCTTTTATGTATGTGAAAACTTATCATGTCTCCCCTCAATCTTCTCTTCTCCAGACTAAACAAACCCAGCTTTTTCAGTCTTCCCTCATAGGTCATGTTTTCTAGATCTTTAATAATTTTTGTTGCTCTTTTCTGGACTTTTCTGAAATGTGTTGCCCAGAACTGGACCTAATACTCCGTTTGAGGCCTAATCAGTGCGGAGTAGAGCGGAAGAATTACCGGTACTTCACGTGTTTTGCTTACAACACTCCTGTTGTAATACATCCCAAAATGATGTTTGCGTGTTTTTTTTTTTTTTTTGCAACAGTGTTGCACTGTTGACTCATATTTAGTTTGTGTTCCACTATGACCCTCATATCCCTTTCCGCAGTACTCCTTCCTAGGCAGTCATTTCCCATTTTATACTTTTGCAACTGATTGTTCCTTCCTAAGTGGAGTACTTTGCATTTGTCCTTATTGAATTTCATTCTATTTACTTCAGACCATTTCTCCAGTTTGTCCAGGTCATTTTGAATTTTAATCCTATCCTCCAGAGCACTTACAACTCCTCCCAGCTATGTGTGGTCCGCAAATGTTAGAAGTGTATTCTCTATGCTATTATCTAAATTATTGACGAAAATATTGAACAGAACCAGACCCAAAACTGAGCCCTGTGAGTCCCCACTTCATGTGCCTTTCCAGCTTCACTGTGAACAACTGATGATTACTCTCTGGGAACAGTTTGCCAGCCAGTTAGGCATCCACCTTTATAATAGTTCCATCTAGGTTGTATTTCCCTAGTTCGTTTATAAGAAGAGCATGCAAGACAATATCAAAAGCCTCACTAAAGTCAAGATATACCATATCTACCGCTTCCCCCCCCCCTCCCCCATCCACAAGGCTTGTTACCCTGTTGAAGAAAGCTATTAGGTTGATTTGACATGATTTGTTCTTGACAAATCTATGCTGACTGTTTATCACCTTATTATCTTCTGCGTGTTTGCAAATCGATTGTTCTGTTTTCTCTGTGCTAGCACGTGTGCACTCACTTGGAGGGACTATTGTACTTGACCTCCAGTTGGAATGACCATGGCGTGGATGATAGTTCCAATCTGATCAGCTCTTACATGGGAAGCAGGGTTGGGTATAGAAGTATTTGGATAGGAGACCCAAGGTGCTGCAGGAAATAGTGTTAGGTCTAGTCTACACTAGAAACTTGCTGGTATGACAATGTCAGTTAGGGGTGGGATTTTTTTAATGACATTTTTATACCAATGAAAGCTGTAATGTAGATGCAGCTTCTACTAGCATCACTCAGGAGCGATGCAGTGAGGAGACGAGTGGGGAGGAGGAGAGGAGGGACATGTGTGGCGTGGGGGGACGAGCAGGGAAGAAAGGAGGGAGGCACATGGTGAGTGGGGGGGGGAGAGGAGGGACACACATGGGGAGGGGGGGTACGAGCAGGAAGGAGAGAAGGAACACACGTGACGCACTCACAGGGTCACCACACTGGTGCTTCTGATCCATTCCCCACTCTATCCCGCATCACTAGGCTCCCTCTTGCAGTGGGTCTCATTCTCTCCCCACTGAGACGGGGCTCCAGTCTGTTCCTATTCTTTGGGAACAGCATGGCTGGGGTAGTGCGAGTATCACCGTAAAGTAGTGCAGGAGAGGTCCCATGGCCTAGGACTCCAGTGAGTGGTGCTTTTGCACCATGGGACAGCTTGATTAATTGTGGGGCTCTCCCAGGTGGTCCAGGTCACTTGTAAGCCATTCATCCCAATCACCAATGAGAATCATCAGGCCATGGGATTAGCTAAAAGGTGCTAAATGCTCCCTTTCCCCCAATAGGTTCCAGCCTATCCTAGGGCTAGTGATGACCCACTGGTGGATTGACCTTTAATTTCCCTGGGTGGAGACAAACAATTGACAAAAAAAAGAGGCACTGGGAGCTAAAGTGACTCTCACCAGGAGAGCCAGGAACAGAATACAGGTCTTCTGTGTCCTAGAGTAGTGCACTTTTCCCCCACCCACATACACACTCCTCCTAGTCCCCCCAGCTTGTCAACCCTTTTGGGTACTGATGCCAAAGTTGTCATTCAGGCAACTCTCAAGTACACCCAAGAATACAGCCAGATGAGGAGAAAGCATCCATGGGCCAGACCAAAATACCCAGGAGAATCCAGTGAAATAACCAATGGGAAATCATCTGCTATCCTATTGCTCTCTTTTGATAGCTGGATGCTGCTCATTGTCTACTGTTGGCCTAGGCTATGGTCCATAGACCAATACATGGCTGGGAACAGGGCTGCAAATGGGGTGAAAGAGAGGGAGGAAACGCTGCTGAAGGCCCATGCAAACCCTTGGTGCGGTGTTCGATAGCCTTCTGCGATACGAGTCATAAATCCAATGAAGAATGAACGATAAAGCTCCCGAGTGAGTGGAATGGATGCATTGTTGGAAGTCAGGGTCCCTGGGACTAAGGAGCGATTGTCACAATTCCTAGATTAGTAGAAAGTGAGGGGTGGTAAATAATAATTCTGTTTCCATATTTTATGGGTGGGGAAAGGGGTACAAGAGAATTTGACTTTACCAAGTTCACGGAAGCAGTTTGGGCTTAATTTTATTACTCCTCCCCTCACCCTCCCCTCTTCTTCTCCCCTATTATAGGCTACATCATTCCTTGTCTTCAGTAAGATTGTAAGCTCTTCTTATGTTTTGTGCAGCATCTGGGGTGTTACCAGAGTATATTATTATTTTAGTCTATTACTATTATTATGGCAGATTGAGAAATAGACACCAGGAGTCCTATACTTTAACCTTAAGATCATCCTTTCTCCAATAAATTATGTACAAGAGAGAATAGTTACCCCCAAAAGAAATTATATGAAGATTGCACAGGTAAGCACTCAAAAGTCAGGAAAAGTCAGGTTAAAGTTGCCCATGCCTACAATTGTGATATAGTGTGTAATTACGTTGTTACTGTATTGTTCAACTAATACAACAGCATGTCATAGAATATTTTCTTCCACAGCCTTAAATGTACGTGTTGTATCGTCTCTGACTGTCTAGCACTCGGTGTGGGGAAGAGTTTGGGTGGTCTAGTGGATGAGCACAGCGCAGGGACTCGGACAACCTGTACTCTATTCCTAGCTCTGTTACCCTGTTTTGATTCCAAGCTCTTCAGACCAGACGCTGTCTCTTGCTATCCATTTGTACAGTGCCTAGCACAACGAGGCCCTGTTCTCAGAGTAGGTCTGTAGACACGATGACAATACAAATTGGTAACAGTAACAGGGGGAGAAATGTATATACATAGTGCATAATCACTGAGGGGAAAGGGCCCTTTTAGAGACTTAATTAAGAGGCTGTTCTGAAGCCTACAGTCTTTTCATTGACTTTAATGGGCTTCAGCTCAGGCCCTCCATGGACCCTGAGCATACAGTTAAAATAAAGGCTTTTATGGAACCCTTCCTCATTCAAAAGCCACGTGCAGTGCTAAAATACTGGCCGCTTGCACTCTGCATGGACCAAGTGTTATTTTCAAAGGCACATGCCTCAGCCAAATCAACCGCAATTTACTTCAGCATGATCAAAGGTGGTATTCTATGCAACCTATTTCTATCTAGCTGGGTAGGCACATGGCCCTCCTCAGCATAAAATCTGAGTGCCCATTTCCCTTTAAATTCTCCGCCCCCAGCCATGTCATCAGAAGTGCAGTTCAAAAGACATAATTATTTCTTCAAATAATAGTAATGTTCCTCCAGTCCCAGTATCTAAAACAGTTGAAACCTTGTTTGTACAAGCTTTCAAATATAAAAATAAAAACATTAAAAATCTGCCCTTGGGTAAGAGGCTAAGTCTACAAAGTATCAGCCTGGGAGTTCATCATTTTGGAAACTTATGAGTCACTGGTAGCAGAGTTGGTGAGTGGGAATGCTCACACAGTCTCTTCTATAGCTGTTGCACCCAGCCTAGATTTGGAGCTTGTCTACATGAACATTTAGATTGTGGCAAGATGGCTACCCCCACAATTGCCTGCTGCGCACTAACTGTGTTTGTGGACCCAGCTAACGCATACTAACAGTTCCTTAGTGTGCTTTGATCTAGTGCCATTTCAAAGTTGTAGATATCGCTATAGGATCCCTGCTCCCTAGTTTGCATCATTTGGCCATCTGGGAAAAATTTAGTCAATAAATAGACTCTCTTCCATTTAGAAATCTTTTGCCATCCAAATACAGCTTCTGCTATTGGGCATCTAAGTCAGTGAGATCATAGAATCATAGAATATCAGGGTTGGAAGGGACCTCAGGAGGTCATCTAGTCCAACCCCCTGCTCAAAGCAGGGCCAATCCCCAATCAAATCATCCCAGCCAGGGCTTTGTCAAGCCTGACCTTAAAAACGTCTAAGGAAGGAGATTCCACCACCTCCCTAGGTAACACATTCCAGTGTTTCACCACCCTCCTAGTGAAAAAGTTTTTCCTAATATCCAACCTAAATCTCCCCCACTGCAACTTGAGACCATTACTCCTTGTCCTGTCCTCTTCTACCACTGAGAATAGTCTAGAACCATCCTCTCTGGAACCACCTCTCAGGTAGTTGAAAGCAGCTATCAAATCCCCCCTCATTCTTCTCTTCTGAAGACTAAACAACCCCAGTTCCCTCAGCCTCTCCTCATAAGTCATGTGTTCCAGACCCCTAATCATTTTTGTTGCCCTTCGCTGGACTCTCTCCAATTTTTCCACATCCTTCTTGTAGTGTGGGGCCCAAAACTGGACACAGTACTCCAGATGAGGCCTCACCAATGTCGAATAGAGGGGAACGATCACGTCCCTCGATCTGCTCGCTATGCCCCTACTTATACATCCCAAAATGCCATTGGCCTTCTTGGCAACAAGGGCACACTGCTGACTCATCCAGCTTCTCGTCCACTGTCACCCCTAGGTCCTTTTCCGCAGAACTGCTGCCTAGCCATTCGGTCCCTAGTCTGTAGCTGTGCATTGGGTTCTTCCATCCTAAGTGCAGGACCCTGCACTTATCCTTATTGAACCTCATCAGGTTTCTTTTGGCCCAATCCTCCAATTTGTCTAGGTCCCTCTGTATCCTATCCCTGCCCTCCAGCGTATCTACCACTCCTCCCAGTTTAGTATCATCCGCAAATTTGCTGAGTGTGCAATCCACACCATCCTCCAGATCATTTATGAAGATATTGAACAAAACCGGCCCCAGGACCGACCCCTGGGGCACTCCACTTGACACCGGCTGCCAACTAGACATGGAGCCATTGATCGCTACCCGTTGAGCCCGACAATCTAGCCAGCTTTCTACCCACCTTATAGTGCATTCATCCAGCCCATACTTCCTTAACTTGCTGACAAGAATACTGTGGGAGACCGTGTCAAAAGCTTTGCTAAAGTCAAGAAACAATACATCCACTGCTTTCCCTTCATCCACAGAACCCGTAATCTCATCATAAAAGGCGATTAGATTAGTCAGGCATGACCTTCCCTTGGTGAATCCATGCTGACTGTTCCTGATCACTTTCCTCTCCTCTAAGTGCTTCAGGATTGATTCTTTGAGGACCTGCTCCATGATTTTTCCAGGGACTGAGGTGAGGCTGACTGGCCTGTAGTTCCCAGGATCCTCCTTCTTCCCTTTTTTAAAGATTGGCACTACATTAGCCTTTTTCCAGTCATCCGGGACTTCCCCCGTTCGCCACGAGTTTTCAAAGATAATGGCCAAGGGCTCTGCAATCACAGCCGCCAATTCCTTCAGCACTCTCGGATGCAACTCGTCCGGCCCCATGGACTTGTGCACGTCCAGCTTTTCTAAATAGTCCCTAACCACCTCTATCTCCACAGAGGGCTGGCCATCTCTTCCCCATTTTGTGATGCCCAGCGCAGCAGTCTGGGAGCTGACCTTGTTAGTGAAAACAGAGGCAAAAAAAGCATTGAGTACATTAGCTTTTTCCACATCCTCTGTCACTAGGTTGCCTCCCTCATTCAGTAAGGGGCCCACACCTTCCTTGGCTTTCTTCTTGTTGCCAACATACCTGAAGAAACCCTTCTTGTTACTCTTGACATCTCTTGCTAGCTGCAGCTCCAGGTGCGATTTGGCCCTCCTGATATCTTTCCTACATGCCCGAGCAATATTTTTATACTCTTCCCTGGTCATATGTCCAACCTTCCACTTCTTGTAAGCTTCTTTTTTATGTTTAAGATCCGCTAGGATTTCACCATTAAGCCAAGCCGGTCGCCTGCCATATTTACTATTCTTTCGACTCATCGGGATGGTTTGTCCCTGTAACCTCAACAGGGATTCCTTGAAATACAGCCAGCTCTCCTGGACTCCGGATAGCACACAGTGCCAGCATTCAGTGGAAATGGGACAGGAGAAGAAAGAGAAGGAAACATCATAACATCTCAGGGACAAGATGTATTTCAGTACCTTCCCCCATCCCCAATGAATAAATTCTGGTGAAAGGCTGCCAGGCCTAGGCCTCAAAAGAGAGTATCTACAGGCTGCTTCGAGATGCAGACCATGCTGCAAATATGCCTCATAGCCCTGGTCTACACTAGGAGTTGAGGTTGAATTTAGCAGCGTTCAATCAATTTAAGCCTGCACCTGTCCACATGACGAAGCCCTTTTTTTCAACTTAAAGGGCTCTTAAAATCGATTTCCTTACTCCACCCCCGACAAGGGGATTAGCGCTGAAATCGGACTTGCCAGGTCGAATTTGGGGTACTGTGGACACAATTAGAGGGTATTGGCCTCTGGGAGCTGTCCGAGAGTGCTCCATTGTGACTGCTCTGGGCAGCACTCTCAACTCAGATGCACTGGCCAGGTAGACAGGAAAAGGCCCTCCAACTTTTGAATTTCATTTCCTGTTTGGCCAGCGTGGCAAGCTGCAGGTGAGTGCAGAGGTGACCACGCAGAGCTCATCAGCAGAGGTGACCATGATGGAGTCCCAGAATCACAAAAGAGCTCCAGTACGGACCGAACAGGAGGTATGGGATCTGATCGCTGTATGGGGAGAGGAATCCGTGCTATCAGAACTCTATTCCAGTTTTCGAAATGCCAAAAACATTTGTCAAAATCTCCCAGGGCATGAAGGACAGAGGCCATAACAGGGACCCAAAGCAGTGCTATGTGGAACTAAAGGAGTTGAGGCAAGCCTACCAGAAAATTAGAGAGGCAAACGGCTGCTCCGGGTCAGAGCCCCAAACATGCTGCTTCTATGACGAGCTGTATGCCATTTTAGGGGGTTCAGCCACCACTACCCCAGCCGTGTTCTTTGGCTCCTTCAATGGAGATGGAGGCAACACGGAATCAGGTTTTGGGGATGAGGAAGATAGCTCACAGCAAGCAAGTGGAGAAACCGGTTTTCCCGACAGCCAGGAACTGTTTCTCACCCTGGACCTGGAGCCAGTACCCCCCCGAACCCACCCAAGGCTGCCTCCCGGACCCGCCAGGCAGAGAAGGGACCTCTGGTGAGTGTACCTTTTTTAAATAGTATACATGGTTTAAAAGCAAGCATGTTTAATGATTTGATTTGCCCTGGCATTCGCGGCCAGTACAGCTACTGGAAAAGTCTGTTAACGTGTCTGGGGATGGAGCGGAAATCCTCCAGGGACATCTCCATAAAGCTCTCCTGGATGTACTTCCAAAGCCTTTGCAAAAGGTTTCTGGAGAGGGCAGCCTTATTCCATCCACCATGGTAGGACACTTTACCATGCCAGGCCAGTAGCACGTAGTCGGGAATCATTGCAGAACAAAGCATGGCAGTGTATGTTTGCTGGCATTCAAACAACATCCGTTCTTTATCTCTCTGTGTTATCCTCAGGAGAGTGATATCATTCATGGTCACCTGGTTGAAATAGGGTGCTTTTCTTAAGGGGACATTCAGAGGTGGCCATTCCTGCTGGGCTGTTTGCCTGTGGCTGAACAGAAATGTTCCCCGCTGTTAGCTACGGGGAGGGGGGAGAGGTGAGGGGTTAGCCACATGGTGGGGGGAGGCAAAATGTGACAAAAGCACATGTGCTATGTATGTAATGTTAACAGCAAAGTTTAACGTGAAAGAGTGTAAAAAAAAAAAAAAAAAAGACATTTTTATAGAACAATGGGTAAATACCACTGTCCCTTTTTTTTCCTCCACCAGCTGCATGTGTTTCAAGGATCACAGGATCATCTTCTTCCCAGAGGCTAGCGAAGATTAGAAGGTGAAAAAAACGCACTCACGATGAAATGTTCTCTGAGCTCATGCTGTCCTCCCACACTGACAGAGCACAGACAAATGTGTGGAGGCAGACAATGTCAGAGTGCAGGAAAGCACAAACTGACCGGGAGGAGAGGTGGCGGGCTGATGCTGAAAGGTGGCAGCAGCGTGATGAGAGGAGGCAGGATTCAATGCTGGGCTTCTGGAGGATCAAACTAATATGCTCCAGCGTATGGTTGAGCTGCAGGAAAGGCAGCAGGAGCACAGACCACCGCTGCAGCCCCTGTGTAACCAACCGCCCTCCTCCCAAAGTTCCATAGCCTCCTCATCCAGATGCCCAAGAATGCGGTGGGGGGCCTCCGGCCACCCAGCCGCTCCACCCAGAGGATTGCCCAAGCAACAGAAGGCTGGCATTCAATAAGTTTTAAAGTTTTAACTTTTTGAAGCGCTGTGTGGCCTTGTCCTTCCCTCCTCCACTACCTCCTGGTGCTTCCCTCCTTCACCAACCCTCCCAGGCTACCTTGGCAGTTATCCCCCTATTTGTGTGATGAATGAATAAAGAATGCATGAATGTGAAGCAACAATGACTTTATTGCCTCTGCAAGTGGTGATGGAAGGGAGGTGGGGAGGGTAGTTAGCTTACAGGGAAATAGAGTGAACCAAGGGGCGGGGGGTTTCATCAAGGAAAAACAAACAGAACTTTCACACCGTAGCCTGGCCAGTCACAAAACTGGTTTTCAAAGTTTCTCTGATGCGCATTGCATCCTCCTGTGCTCTTCTAACCACCCTGGTGTCTGGCTGCGCATAATCGGAGGCCAGGAGATTTGCCTCAACCTCCCACCTTGCCATAAACGTCTCCCCCTTACTCTCACAGATATTGTGGAGCACACAGCAAGTGCGAATATTGGTTTTGCTGAGGTCTAACCGAGTCAGTAAACTGCGCCAGCACACTTTTTTAAACATCCAAATGCACATTCTACCACCATTCTGCACTTGCTCAGCCTATAGTTGAACAGCTCCTGACTACTGTCCAGGCTGCCTGTGTACAGCTTCATGAGCCATGGCATTAAGGGGTAGGCTGGGTCCCCAAGGATAACTATAGGCATTTCAACATCCCCAGCAGTTATTTTCTGATGTGGGAATAAAGTCCCTTCCTGCAGCTTTTGAAACAGACCAGAGTTCCTGAAGATGCGAGCGTCATGTACCTTTCCTGGCCATCCCATGTTGATGTTGGTGAAACGTCCCTTGTGATCCACCAGTGATTGCGGCACTATTGAAAAGTACCCCTTGGGTTTATGTACTCGCCAGCTTGGTGCTCTGGTGCCGAGATAGGGATATGGGTTCCGTGTATGGCCTCACCACAGTTAGGGAATCCTATTGCAGCAAAGCCATCCACTATGACCTACATGTTTCCCAGGGTCACAACCCTTGATATCAGCAGATCTTTGATTGCATTGGCTACTTACATCACAGCAGCCCCCACAGTAGATTTGCCCACTCCAAACTGATTCCCGACTGACCGGTAGCCGTCTGGCGTTGCAAGCTTCCACAGGGCTATTGGCACTCGCTTGTGAACTGTGAGGGCTGCTCTCATCTCGGTATTCTTGCACCTCAGGGCAGGGGAAAGGAAGTCACAAAGTTCCATGAAAGTGCCCTTATGCATGCAAAAGTTTCACAGCCACTGGGAATCGTCCCAGACCCGCAACACTATGCGGTCCCACCAGTCTGTGCTTGTTTCCCGGGCCCTGAATCGGCATTCCACCGCATGAACCTGCCCCAGTAGTACCATGATGCCCACATTGCCAGGGCCTGTATTTGAGAGAAGTTTGTGTCCGTGTCCTCATCACTCTTGTCACTGCACTGACATCGCCTACTCGCCCGGTTTCACTTTGCCAGGTTCTGGTGCTGCATATACTGCTGGATAATGCGTGTGGTGTTTAATGTGCTCCTAATTGCCAAAGTGATCTGAGCGGGTTCCATACTTGCCGTGGTATGGCATGTGCACAGAAAAAAGGCGCGGAACGATTGTCTGCCGTTGCTCTGACAGAGGGAGGGGCGACTGATGACATGGCTTACAGGGAATTAAAATCAACAAAGGGGGTGGCCCCCTCAAGGATTGAACTCAAAACCCTAGGTTTAGCAGGCCACTGCTCAACCCAGTGCTCAACCCACGGAGCTATCCCTCCTACTGGCATTTCAGGCAGGACTGAATCTCCATTAAACTTTTCAAGGTGCCCCTGACAGACCTCACCAAAACGATTGTCAGCCATTGATTTCACAGAGGGTGGGAGGGAGGGAGGGAGCAAATGAATACAAAACAAATCTGGTGTATTTCTTGTTTTGAGCCACTCCATTTATCTTTTACATCTTTGGCGGGCAGAAGACGGTGCAATAGGACTGTTAGCCATCCTCATCTCCTGCCTTCTCACCAGAAGATGGTACAATAGGACTGCCAGCAGGACTAAAGAGAATGACCTGGTCGAGTCACTCCTATTTTAGTCCCTGCGCCCATGTCTGCGCAGGCGCTCCTAACCAACCTTACCAAGGTGGCCAGGAGCACCTCGGACATGACGACGATGGTTATCAGGCCTATTGCACCATCTGCTGCCACAAGGCAATACAGAACATTGGTACATTGGTACTGTGTAGCAATGCAGTACCGTGTCTGCCAGCACCCAGGAGACGTACGGTGACAGTGAGGTGAGCGGGCTCCATGCTTGCAGTGGTATAGCGTCTGCGCAGGTAACTCAGGAAAAAAGGCCCAAAACGATTGTCTGCCGTTGCTTTCACAGAGGGAAGGAGGGCTTGACAACATGTACCCAGAACCACCCGCGACAATGTTTTTGCCCCATTAGGCATTGGGATCTCAACCCAGAATTCCAATGGGCGGCAGAGACTGCGGGAACTGTGGGATAGCTACCCACAGTGCAACACTCCGGAAGTCGACGCGTGCCTCGGTACTGTGGAAGCACTCCGCCGAGTTAATGCAGATAAATCATTTAATGCACATAAAGCATTTTGTGTTGGAACACACACAGTCGACTATATAAAAATGATTTCTAAAAAACCGATTTCTATAAATTCGACCTAATTTCGTAGTGTAGCCATACCCATAGACTTTAAGGTCTGAAGGGACCATCATGATCATCTAGTCTAACCTGCACGTTGTAAGCCGCAGAACCTAAACCTCAACCACAAATAGGAGGGACCACCTCAAGAGGTGGACATTGTTTCTATTGCCTTTCTTGCTGAGACTACCAACGAGGGGTCCGGTTATAGTGCCAAGGGTAGGGATGGGTTTATGGTATGCGTGCCTATCCCATTGGAATGAGAGCACATCAACACATTCCTACAGCTGGTCAGAAAATGATGCTCTCCCTCCCCCTCTGAAAATGTCAACTCATTGTAGAAAATACAGAAACTGAAAATTGTCTGCCAAAAAAAGATAAAATTGTCAATTTTTAACCAAAAAATTATTTTTTTCAGGTTTTTGGTTTTCCAGTGAAAAATCAAAAACTGCCAAGAAAAACCAGCACTTTCCACAAAACTTTTGTGTAGGTGTGTGCTCTCAACTGCAGAGGGTGAGTTCTCTGCCTGGCATGAAGAGTGCTGTGCACTGGGATCCAGGCCTCTTTGGGAGAGCCTGCATGAGGCTCCCACGAAAGAGGGCGCCGGCTCAGTGAATACAGCACAGTTAGTATGCTGGCAGGGTTTGATCTTTATTTTGCCAGTCACAGGGCAGTGCGGGTGCAAATGTAACCTACTGGTTAATGTGTGTTAAAGGTGTCCCACTGTGTCTGACTTGCAGAGGATAGGACTTTTTTATAGCCACAGCTAGAGAGCCTGGCTCTTTAGCTCAAGCTATAACAGCTCATTTTTTTAGCTCTGGAGGTCTGTGGTGTGTTGGCCAAGTTGGCAGCTGTCACACATACACTGACAAAGGCGAAGGCACCTTCTAACAGTGCGTCACCTTTATTACTCTATCCCTGGCACCACATGCTCCCCACTGGCCACTTCTATGCCACACATTGTTTTTACCTCGCTGCTTCACTACATACATGCAGTCCAATGACACATGGTGTCTGGGGCTGTGCCCAGGCCACTGCTCACTCAGGGTCATTTGGGCACCCACCCTCTCAGAGCTGCTTTATGAGCAGCTCTTTGAAGTCAATGGAGCCAAGGAGTTCAAAGGAGTCTTTCTGCTGACTTTGAAGGGGTTTGGATCAGGCCCTAAGATATCTATAGGGAGAGATCAAAGGAAGACAGAGAATGGGGAAATGAGGAAGGAAAGGCAAGAAGGGGGTAGAAACACAAAAAGGGAGGGGGAGAGAGATAAGAAAAGGCTCCAGCAGAGAATTAGGAAGAGAGAGAGAAAAGCAAGATAACATGGAAAGGTGGGAATTCAGATTCTGTAGGGCTGGCTGTGCTTGATGTCCTGGTCATGGGTGAATGGGAGACCTGAATGCTGTTTTCTCAGTCTACGTATCTGAGCCTGACCAGGTGTAAGACCATTTATCAAGCTCTTGATGCACTGTGTACCCTATCTGTGAGGATTCTTAGTTATGGACATTCTGCAGTCCTTGACCTTGAACAGCTCCAGGTGTCAGAGCCATATGATAAATTATCATTTCTCCTGGAGAATGCATTTCCTTCCATTCCCTCTCCCAACGCGCACACACATCCCATATCACATACTGCACAACCCACTTGTAAGTTGCACCAAAATGCTGTATTCATCACAAATACACAAGTCCCAAAGACACATTGCATAATGCACAGATACAACATTCAATAAAACACACAGCAATACCCACATGGCAGAGACAGACGTATCAAGGACAGTACACTAAATCTCACACAAACTACACACCTCAATAATGCACAGTTCTTCCTTTCTGCCCACTCCACCAGGCTCTCCTGGTTTTAAACAGCTGGGCCACTCATTTTCCTATGTAAAGCCTGCAAAATTTGCCTGATCAACTTGTGTCTTCAATGCTATTCTAATAAAAGTTAAAAAGTACCAACCTGACCCCTTTGCTAATATAACGTTAAGGTTTCACGGTGTGATACAGCATAGCCAGAGGGCAGCAGGAGAGTGTTGTTTTTTTTTTTGAAGCAGAAAAGAATTTTATTTGTGTAACACTTACAAGGAATCACCAAAAAGGATAAAGAAAACTATGCAACAAAAGCAAACACAAGGTATAACACAGCAGCCTTCAGGAGGGAGAAGTGTTCAGGCTAGCCTGGGCCCAGAGCGGGGGGGCTTCCTCGACACTCGTGGTCTTCCACCCTCCTGAGTTACCTGGTGGCCTAGAGCAGGGGGGCTTCCTCGACACTCGTGGTCTTCCACCCCCTCGAGTTACCTAGTGCCATGCCCAGTGTCACCAATTATTCCTCTCCTGAGAGTGCCCGACAAGATGGGCACGGCTGCAGGGTGGGCGGTTTGGGGGTGGGGGGGATGTACACCACGTGTGATAAGACCCTTCCTAGATGACAGTAATAACGGTATCCACAGCGGCAATGGCTGGGGCTGGGGTCTCTCGCTCTTCCCCTCAATCAGACGGAGGGAACCGGATGGGGTCACAGAGCAGAGAACCTCGGACAGCGCCCACCACTCCTCGAAGGCGTCAAGAGAGTCGGTGGACGCCGCCCAGAGGAAGTCCGCCCAGATACGTGAATGTATTGAGGATCGGAAAACGGCCCTACAATCGCAGAACGCTTCATTAGCCAACCTCCTTTCTCTGGTTTTATAAATGGCTGTTTTAGCTAGGGCTAGGAGGAGGTTAACCAGGAGATCTCGCGATTTTGTGGGGCCACAGAGGGGAGTGTGTAAATAAAAAGGTGAGGGGAAAAGTGGAGCCAAAAGCATAATAAAATATTCATGAGGAGCCGGAAAAGGGGCTGCAGCCTGGCACACTCTAAATATACGTGCGCCAGGGTTTCCCTCACGTTGCAAAAAGGGCAAGTATCCGGGATGGGGGTGAACCGTGTCAAAAACACGCCCGTGCTCACAGCTCCATGAAGGAGCCGCCAACTACTGTCCCCGACGGGCCTCGGGACCAAGGTGGAATACAGGCTGGCCCACTGGGGTTGCTCACCCTCCAAAGGTGGCAGGAGGTCCCACCACTTTGTATCGGGGCGGGACATCAGGGTGTGAGCATGGAGGGTGTGAAGCATGAGTGTGTATAAATATTTCCGTGGCGTGATTTGGAAGCTGACCGGCTGCACTTCATGCAGCCGGCTTGCAGTGAAAGGGTGAGGGGTTTGTTGGGATCTACGGGGTAGGGGCCCAATTGAAAGGTCCGGCGGGCCTGGGGTAGAGGGTGGGCGGGGTGCGCCCTCGCGCAGGGCTCGGTTGAGATAAGCCCGAGCAGCGAGCGTCAAGGCGGCCTTCACCTCCTGAAGTACGCGCCGGGGGGTACGAGGTCTGGAGAGCCCCATGCGCCGAGCGAGCGTCAGGGGATCCAGCCGGTCTCCCTGGTCATAGTCCAGGAGGTCTCTGACTCTTGTGACTTCCGCCAGGACCAAACTCTGGCGCACTGAGGGGAACTCCACCGCCTGCACACGGAGCTGGGGGTTGTGTAGCAGGGGCTCCGCGAGGAGATCTGCTCCCACGGTGGCCGCCATGGACCTGGACGTTGAAAACAATTTCCAGGTCCGGAGGAGGTCCTGGTAGAAGACCGGCAGCCCAGAGAGGTCTCGCGGAAAACCTCTCGGACAGAGATAAAAGAGCTGCCGGTCATATTGGAGCCCTTGGAAGCGGCGCAGGAAGGCGTGCGCCAATATGCTCCACGTCGAACTACCTGCACTATAAAGGAGCCTCTGGAGGCGGAAGACACGGACCTGAGTGTGCAGACACTTCATGCCCTGCCCTCCCTCCTTCAGGGGTAGATGAAGAACCCCAACAGGGGCCCAGTGCATTCCTGACCAAAAGAACTCTAGAATCGATGTCCGGAGGTCGGTCAGGAAACCCGGGGCCGGGACCAGGGTGTTGAGCCGGTACCAGAGCGTGGACAGGACTAGTTGGTTAAGCACCAGTGCTCTCCCTCGGAGGGAGAGACATCGGAGTAGCCTCATCCATTTCCGGAGCCGCCCTATCACCCCGTCTTCTAAATTTTGCCCGTTCTCCGGCGGAGAAGGGTGCGTGGCAGAAAGGTAAACGCCTAGGTAGAGCAGTGGACCCGTGCTCCACCGGATGGTCTGAAGAGCGGGTGGGAGGGAGCTCACCTGCCGCCAGTCCCCCACCGCCAAGCCAGAGCTCTTGACCCAGTTGACTCGGGCGGAGGAGGCTGCCAAATAGACGGCCTGGCAAGCCTCCACCCGCACCAAGTCTCCAGGGTCCTGGACCACGAGGAGCACGTCATCAGCATACGCCGACAGGACCAGCCGCAGCTCCGGCTCCCGCAGCACCAACCCCGTCAACCTCCTGCAGAGGAGACAGAGGAAGGGCTCAATCGCCACTGCGTACAGCTGGCCCGAGAGGGGGCACCCCTGCCGTACTCCTCGCCCGAAGCTGACCGGTTCGGTCAGGGTCCAGTTGAGCCTAACCAGACACTCCGCGGAAGCATACAGCACCTGGAGAAAACTCACAAACTGAGGTCTGAATCCAAACGCCTGCAGAGTGCCCAGGAGGTACCCATTGTCCACTCTATCGAACGCCTGCTCCTGATCAAGAGACAGGAGGGCGAACGACAGACCGTCTCTATGCCTGAGTTCCAAAAGATCTTGGACTAGAAATAGGTTGTCAAAAATGCTGCGACCCGGGACAGTATAGGTCTGGTCTGGGTGGATCACGTCCGCCATCGCGGACCCTAGCCGCAGCAAGATTGCTTTCGCTACGATTTTGTAATCCGTGCTAAGGAGCGAGATGGGACGCCAATTTCGTAAATCACGGAGGTCCCCCTTCTTCGGCAACAAGGCGAGCACCGCTCGCCTGCACAAAAGAGGGAGGACCCCACCCTGCAAAAACTCAGCCCAGACAGTGGCTAGGTCTGGGCCAAGAATGTCCCAGAACGCGAGGTAGAACTCCACGGTCAGCCCGTCCATGCCCGGAGATTTATTGGTGGGCATGCGACGGAGGGCTTCCGAGAACTCGGCCAGGGTGAGAGGCAGCTCTAGTTGGTCTCGGTCGCCCACGCTGACCGTGGGGAGTTCCTCCCAGAGCACCCTGTAAGCGCCAGGATCGGTCGGATCCGGGGAGAAACGGCTTGTGTAGAAGTCACAGGCCCTCCCACACATCTCCACCGGATCCGTGAGGGGGGCGCCGTCTTCTGCTAGAAGGCAGGTGACGTGTTTCTTGGCCCCTCTCATTTTCTAGAAGAAACGGGAGCCACGTGCCATCTCCCGAAGGAGGCGGATGCGGGATCGAACAAAGGCATCTCGGGCCCGATGGTCCTCGAGGGCCCGGAGCTCCTTCTGCTTCTCCCGGCATGCTCCGCAGAGGAACGGGTCCTTGGGGCTGGCGGCCAGACGCCTCTCCATCTCTAAGACCTCCTGTTCCAACTGCTCTATCTCTGCATTTCTCCGTCAGCTGGTGCACCGGGTGTAGTCACGGCAGAAGAGCTTGGCGCACACCTTCCCTAGATCCCACCATCGCCGCGCTGAGGGAAAGGCATGCCGCTGCTCTCACCAGGCCAGCCAAAACTCCTGGAAGGACGTCACGAAGCCCTCATCCTCCAACAGGCTGTTATTAAAGTGCCAATAGGCCGGTCCCGGCCTCTCTGCATGGAGGGAGGCTGTTATGGTGGCTAGATGATGGTCGGAGAATGGGGCCGGCCGAATGTTGGAGGAGTGGGCCTGTGAAAGATGGAAACGGGATAAATGAATACGGTGCAACCGAGAGTGGTGTGATCGATGGGCTTCCACCCGGACAAAGGTGAACGTGGAAGTGTCATCTGGGTGGTGGTCATGCCAGACGTCTACTAGGGAGTGATGTTCGACTATTTCTCAGAGAATGTTCGCGGCGGCCGGGCTCAGCTCGGCCCCTGAGCGGTCCTGTTCCTCGAGGGTGGTGTTAAAGTCCCCTCCCAGGACTAAGCACTCGTGAGAATCTAGGGTGCCGAGGAAGTCAGACACCCGCTGATAGAATTGCGGCCGCTTCGGGCTCGTTGTCGGGGCATAGATGTTAACAAGGTTGACCACGAGCCCCTCGATATGGACTCGGAGATGCAGCAGGTGGCCCGGCACGGCCTCAGTGAGCCCTAGCACCTCAGGCCGTAGGTTGGGGGAGAACAGGGTCGCCACTCCAGCTTGTCGAATCGTGAAGTGGCTGAAGTAGACCCCGTCCCCCCACTCCAGCTGCCAGCTGTCCTCGGCGGTCGGATCCGTATGGGTCTCCTGCAGGAAAACCGCAGAGTACCCCCCTTCCCGAAGGTAAGAGAGCACCTGGGACCTGCGGAGAGCCATCCTACAGCCCTGGTGTTCAAAGTTGCAATAATGAGAGGCGTCATGTGGAGGGCTGGGGGGGGTGGGGGTTCCTTGTTGGCGGGGGTGTTCGCAGCCCCCGGCGGGTCGCGCAACAATCCGTGACCCATCCCGTAAGTGAGTAAATCGTCACGGAAGCTGCGGACCCGCCCGTAGGCCACGGCACCGTGCCTTCCTTTCCCTCTACCCTCCTTTATAAGGGCCCTTGTGGCCTGGAGGATTTGATCAAAGTCCCCCCATAGCTGGAGAGCTAGCTGTACCCTGTTGCAGGAGCCACAGATGTCTTCTAAAAACTGTCGCAACGCTTTTCGCAGCTCATGGGGGGTGGGGTTGCGATTTCCGGGTTATTCCCTGGTGGGGCTCTTGGTGCAGCCTCGTGGTCCGCTGAGGCGGGCAGGCAGGGTGCAGACCACCGACGGGGCGTCTGACAGGCTAAAGGTATTAGGTCCGTCTCAAGCCTTGGGGTAGAAGAGGATGGCGGAGGGAAAATTGCAGTTCCTAATGGGTCGCGGCAAGAAAATGCAAAGGCTGCTTCTTGGGGGGGATCCGCAAAAAACGGGAAAGAAATAACCCCAGGGGCGGCAATAGCATTGCAGGAGGAGGTGGATTGGGCAGGGACAGGGGTGGGGGCGGGGGCAGAGGCGAGGCTCTGGGCTTCGGGAGGCAAGCAGCTAAGAGGTGGTGCCTCCCGAACAGAATCGAGGGTTAAGGGGGTGGGGAGGGGGCTCCCAGTGATGCTAGGCGCAGGCTCTGTGGTGGATTGGCAGCCTTGGCTTCAGGTGGTGGACCACCTTTTGCAGGGTGCTCGCCCGGGAAGGCGGTTAGGGGGAGGGAGCATGGGGAAAGGGGGACTGGGGTAAGGTTGCCCAGATTGAGGCCAGCCGGCAGTAGGTCATTCTCTCCCTGGGTGACCGGGGTCAAACCTAGGGCCTCGATCTCCTCATACATGGAGGAAAGGTCGTCTTCTGCCACCCTGGGGGACTCCCCTCTGGTGCCCGCTACGACGGTCGCTTCGGGGTTCGCGGGGGGTTCGGGTGATATTCGGGCAGAAGAGGCTTCCTCAGGGGTCTCGGAGGGGAGGGTCTCCCGTGGAGGGGAGATTCTACCTTCCAGTGCTATTTTGTCTTCCCCTCCTGACACCGGCGGTTGGATCTCTCTCGTGGGCATAGCGGAAGGCTCAGTGTCAGTGCCTCCCTTCCTGGTCTTCTGGGGGGCCTCCGCATCGGATGGGTGCAGCGGAGCTCGAGCCTTCCGCTTGTCTCGCTTCCCCTGGACTAGGGTCCAGCCCTCCATAGCATCATCTGGGGGCTGGTTAGCAGGGGTCGTGTCGGGGGGCAGAAACGATGGTTCAGGAGCTCGGGGGGGTAACGGTGAGGCAACATGAGGGGGGGCAGTTCTCCTTGGGGCGGGCCCTCTCCTATGCCCGGTAATATCTTTGCTGCACCTTCCTCCATAGGCTTTGCTGGATTGTTAACAGCAAAGGCGGGGCTCCCTCGCTCGTCTGGACGTTGTAGGGGAGGTGTCTCTTGGGCCCGGGCAGGAGCAGCGGTGGATTGAGCAGGAGGAGAGGTGGCTTCAGATGTCGGGCTGCCAGGGGCGTCGGCAACGACGGAGCCGATGTCCTGCTGGGTCTCGGGGGTCTCGGGTGCCCCTCCCCGCCGGGCCAAGGGGCACTCTCTTCGGACATGCCCCGCTGATCGGCAGAGGTAGCACCGGGCCTCTCCTGTGGAATAGTAGACCCAATAGCGGGCTCCCTGGTAGGGGACTAAGAAGGACCCCTCGAGCGCCTCTCTGTCACACGCCGCCGGCGGCGGGAGAAGCTGTACTTGCCGGCGGAACGAAAGGACGTGATGGAGGGTGGGGTCCTTCCAGCCCAGCGGGAGAGGGCTGATGACGGAAACGGGTTTCCCCAGGGTGGAGAGAGCGGGTAACAGGGCAGCATTGGGTAGAAAAGGAGGGACAGAGGTCAGGACTAGGCAGACGCCCAGGTCTTCTAGCGGCTCCAGGGGGACAAACACCCCCCCCACCTCCAGGCCCTCTCCACTGCCTCCTGGGCGGCAGCCTCCGATGCTAAGAAAAAGACGACCTTCCCGTACATTTTGGAGGCCGCCACAATAGCCGTGGGTCCCACCACCCTCGCCAACACCTGCACGTATGTCTCCACGTGGGGCAAGGCAGGCACCAGGGGGCAACGGACGCCATGCTTCCTGGTCATGGTGGGAAAGGGGCCCTGGCCGCTATTGATGGTAGCGGAGGCGGTGGGTGGGCAAGATGACGAGGCGGCAGGCGGGCGGGGGGCTGCCACCACCCGGGCATACGCCCTGGGGGCCGGGGGAGGGACGCTCGCAGAGCTGGTGGAGGGAACAGCGGGGAGGGACGCCATGGTCGATGACGCGGCCACAGCGGTGGGGGCAGCCTCTGCCATGGAGGGCTTGGTGGTTGTGGCGGGGCCCTTCCCCTTCTTCGCACCCTGGCCTTTCCGGCTAACCGGGGGGGCTTTCCTAGAATCTGGGGGGCGGTGGGCATAGCAGCGGCAATAGTCACCCCGGTGCCTCCGGCTGCCGATGCCCCAGCGGGGGCGGTGGCAGGTGTTTTGGCAGCAGTGGTGGGGAGGGGGGCTTGGGGGTTGCGCAGGGGAGTAGATGGGGGAGGGGCAACTGAGATTGTTAGAGGGGCCTCACCCCTCTCATTCTCCGCCATCGTGAGCAGGGAGAGATGGGGAGACACCAGAAGGAGGAGGGGGGAGGGGGAAGCAGATTAACCACTTCTCCCTGTTGGGCTGCAGGCAGGGGGTGGCCAAATGGGTCGGACTGGACAGGGGAAGGAAACAGGAGTTGGGGTCAGGTAGTAGGGGCAAACTGTGGGGTGGGCAGTCCGGGGGTGTGGGGGAGGAACGCGGACGCACGCATGTTTATCCAAAGAGTCTCGTTTGGTCGGCTGTTGTGTCTGGTCCAGATGATGGAATTCAAAGCAAGCAGTTGAGTCTAGAGGCAGATGGCAGGTTGCCAGCAGAGATGGACGGCGGGGGGGGGCCGTGACGGTTGTAGTAGTGTTGGGGGGGCACCGATGGATCGGGGGGCAGCTCCGTGCCACACCCCCTGTGCCCGTACAAACGCAGTTAAGACACAGTCAAACTCCCCCTACACAAGAGTACAGTTCAAAAGTTACTCAGTCTTACGGCCCCCTCCACGATGATTTGTAGCTTCCCCGGGCGATGTCTCTGTCAGCTGTCTTCTCTCCCGGTCTTTGTGGAGCATTCCAAAAATGCCAAGCAAAGATAAGAAGACGATTAATTACGGATCCACAAACGAACAGCAAAACGGTTGGGTCTGGGGGTGTCCACTCCCCTCCTCCGGGGAGTGGGTCAGCAGTTCTCCCCCCCTCCTCCGGGGGTTGCAGCTGAAGCAATAGCAGCGTCCGAGGGCAGGCGTGTGGGGGCTGGCAGGCAAGCTGGCAGCCGACTAGCGCTCGAACGGCAGCAAAAAAAAAACCAGCAAAAAAAACAAAACGAAGAAAAAGCGTCTGGCCCGGTCGGGGCGGGGGGGGCGACTAAAGCAGGGGCAAAAAGCAAGGAAAGCCCAGGCCAGAGGGCAGCAGGAGAGTGTTAGAAGGGAAGAAAGTTTGCTATAAATTTAATTGGCTTCAAGTGCTTTAATTAAGCACCTGAAGCCAGTCACATGATAAAACCCCCCTGCTTCATTCAGACAAGAGAAGGAGTTGAAGCAGAGTGGATTGGTGTTGGAGCAGAGAGCAGTTTGGAGGGAAGCAGAGGAGAGTTTGGAGAAGTACTGCAGTGGGCTAAGAAGACCAAGACCCTAGGTAAAGGGACACCTGGTTTGTGCAGAGGGAGGGCAGGAAAGGGAAGTAGCCCAGGGGAAGGACCCGCTAGTTCTGGTGGTTTACTGCTATCCCTAGGGCCCCTGGGCTGGAACCCAGAGTAACGACAGCATTGTGAGCCCAGAGGTTCCATGAGTGGCAGTATACAGAGGACAAGACACCCCGATCACAGTTGTTTAACCTGATCCACCTGACCTGGAAATGGCTGTGCCCTGAGGCCCTCAGCTCTGAGAAGATGATGGAGCTCCAGGTACTGGACCAGTATGTGCGGGGGCTACCACCAGGCCTCCAGGCTTGGGTTGGCCAGAATGACCCCTCCACCTATGATGAGTTGGTCTCCCTTATGGAAAGACAGCTGGCAGCCCGCGACCTGTTCCAGACCCCAGGGGGTGAGACATGGCAAACCAGGAAGCCAGTCCCAAATCCAAGGCCACAGACTATCGAGAACTCCAGGAGAATCATAACTGGGAGGAAAGACACTAAGGAATGGGCTGAGGCCAAGAAGGGACCTGGGGGTTTGGGAAGAGAGGACGGGGGGGTGGGGGCTGGCCAAATAACCCCAGGCAGAGGGTGGCAACCAGAATAAGGGGGCGGCGTTACGAGTGTGGGAAATTGGGGCATATAGCAGCCCAATGTCCCAACAGGGAAGAACCTATACAATGTAATCTGGGGGATCACGGGGAGCAATGTGGCCTAATCGGCCTGGTAGGGGTCGCAATGACCTCACATGGGTATACCAGATCAGTAAAAATGAATGGTATTGAGACTATAGCATTAATAGATTCCGGGAGTGCTGTCACTCTCGTCTCGGGGAAGTTGGTGGGGCAAGACCAACTAACCCAGGCCAAAAACACAGGGGTAATGTGCATTCATGGCACCGTAAATTTCTACCTTACAATGCCAGTATGGATTGAGATCCAGGGGAATACCACCAGGGTGAATGCAGGGGAGGTCCCCAGGCTCCCCTACCCTGTCTTAATTGGTAGGGACTTCCCCGGGTTTGAGAACTTACTCCCCCCAATAGAGCCAGGGGAGGGTAGCAACCCCCGGGTTGAGACGGAGGCACCTACAGATAGCCTCACCCCAATGTTTGCCAAATTTGCCCCAGAGTTATTCTCATCCCCCAGAAAACCCTGAAAGTCTAGGTGGAAAAGCAGGGCCGATAAAAGATTGAGCAGAGATTCTAGCAGAGAACCAGAAAACCTCCCTTGTTGGTAGGTGAACCCGTTCAGGAGGCCAGGAGATAATTCCAGCCAGTGAGGACTCGGAGGCGGCTCCTAGCCCAAGTATGGGCAACCCAGGGGGCGGAATAGAAACAGGTCCCCTGGAATTACGTCAGATTGGTACCGCACGTGAGAATTTCGGGCAGGACCAAGTCAATGACCCGCTATATGCAAGTGTAAGGGAGGAGGTAGTGGAAGTAAATGGTGTACCCATGGAAGGAAAGACCAATGGCCCAAGGCCATATTATATGCTAAAACGCGAACTGTTGTACAGGATAGCGCAAATACGAGGGGAAGAAGTAGAGCAACCCTTAGTCCCACAGAAACACACAAGGACAGTACTAGAGGTAGCTCACAGTCATCTATTTGGGGGACATCTAGGAGTGGACAAGACACTGGATAGAGTCCTAAGAAGATTTTATTGGCCAGGAATACGTGCAGAGGTCCAGCACTATTGTGCCTCCTGCCCTGAATGCCAGTTGCATAGCCCCCGACCTCACTTGCGGGCCCTGTTAGTACCTTTGCCTATTATTGAAGTCCCTTGTGAGAGGATAGCCATGGACATAGTGGGCCCACTGGAAAGATCGGCACGGGGCCACCAAAACGTACTCGTCATCCTTGACTACACCACGCAGTATCCAGAATCCATTCCTTTAAGAAACCCCACATCCAAGGCAATAGCAAAAGAACAACTCCAGGTTCATCCCTAAGGTGATCCTGACAGACAAAGGAACCCCTTTCGTGTCAAAATTAATGAAAGACTTATGTACCCTACTCCGCATCCAGGCCATACGGACCTCAGTCTACCATCCACAAACAGACTGGTCGAGCGGTTTAACCATACCCTTAAAAGTACGATCCGGAAGGTGGTAGCTCAGGATGGAAAAGACTGGGATACCCTTCTACTGTATCTAATGTTTGCTATACAGGAAGTCCCCCAGGTGTCCACTGGTTTCTCTCCCTTTGAACTACTATACGGACACCAACCACGCAGAATATTAGATATTGCCAAGGAAGATTAGGAAGAACAACCCAACCCTAGAAAGAATGTCATTGAGCACGTGACACAGATGAGAGAGCGAATAACTCGAGTAACCCCTATAGTATGAGAACATTTGGAAAAAGCACAAGAGGCCCAGCAGACATATTACAACCGTCAGGCAAAAGTACGGAGATTTCAGCCAGGGGAACGGGTGATGGTGCTAGTGCCGACAGCAGAAAGCAAACTCCTAGCCAGCTGGCATGGACCATATGAGATAGTGGAAGCCACTGGGGAGGTGGACTATAAGGTCAGACAACCAGACCGCCGAAGGCCAGAGCAAATCTATCACATCAACTTACTGAAGCCCTGGCATGACCGAGAGACGTGCCTGATCATTCGGGGAGCTCCACGCCAGACAGACGACCCACAGGGGCAGGTGAAGATATCTCCTGAGTTAATCCCAGAACAACGAACAGAGGTCATTGGTTTGAGCCAACGGAACCAGGATGTGTTCTGTACACAGCCGGGCCGTATGACACTGGTCCAACATCATATTGTCACCAGGCCTGGAGTAAGGGTGACGATAAGACCGTACCGGATACCGGAAGCTAAAAGGGAAGAAATTAGGACAAATGTGAAGAAGATGCTGGAACTCGGGGTTATTGAAGAATCCCACAGCCAGTGATCCAGCCCTATCATCCTAGACCCCTAGCCTGATGGCACCCTGAGTTTTGCAACGACTTCCAGAAGTTGAATGAAGTATCCCAATTCGATGCCTATCGGATACTACGCATTGACAAGCTAGTTGATCAGTTAGGCAAGACCCGATACATAACCACCCTGGACCTGACCAAAGGATATTGGCAAATTCCCCTGGCCGAGAATGCCAAGGAAAAGACTGCCTTCTCTACACCTGATGGCCTGTTCCAATACACTGTCCTCCCTTTCGGACTCCATGGGGCCCCTGCAATATTCCAACCACTTATGGAAAAATTGCTGCGACACCATGCCAAGTAGACGACATAGTCATCCATAGCCCTGACCGGGAAATGCACCTAGGAAAAGTAGAAGCGGTGCTAGACGCCCTGCGGAAGGCCGGCCTCACTGCCAACCCTCTCAAGCGCGTGGTAGGACTAGATGAGGCCAGATACCTCGGGTATGTAGTAGGGAGAGGTTTGGTGAAACCCCAATGGAATAAAGTGGAGGCAATACAAGGTTGGCCTTGACCAGTCCAAAAAAAGCAGGTCAGAGCATTTCTAGGGATAGTAGGATACTATCCGAGATTCATCCCTCATTTCGCCACAAGAGCAGGGCCACTGACGGATTTGATAAAGGCTTGGGGCCCCGAGATAGTAAAGTGGACTGATGCAGCAGAAGGAGCATTTGCAGATTTAAGGACAGCCCTTTGCTGCCATCCAGTACTCATAGCCCCAGACTTCGAGAAGGAATTCATCCTACAAACAGATGCCACAGAAGTAGGGCTAGGAACCGTTCTTTCGCAGATGGTAGGGGAAGAGGAACACCCGATCTTGTACCTCAGCCGGAAACTCCTCCCCAGGGAACAAAAGTACGCCGCCGTTGAAAAGGAATGTCTGGCGGTAAAATGGGTTATGGAGACTCTCCGCTTCTACCTATTGGGGCGGCGGTTTACCCTCGTGACAGACCACACCCCACTCCAGTGGATGCACCGAAACAAGGAGAAGAATGCAAGAGTGACTAGGTGGTTCCTATCCCTGCAGTCCTTCCATTTCCGGGTACAGCATAGGCCCGGAAGCCAACATTGCAACGCTGATGGCATCACGACAGCACTGCCTCTCATCCCAAGTAGCCCAATCCCATGGTGTTGAGCGGGGGGGCGGGGAGATATGTGATACAGCATGGCCAGAGGGCAGCAGGAGAGTGTTAGAAGGGAGCCTTATTCCCTGTAGAGGGAAGAAAGTTTGCTATAAATTAATTAAAGCACCTGAAGCCAGTCACATGATAACCCCCCCGCTTCAATCAGACAAGAGGAGGAGTTGAAGCAGAGTGGATTGGTGTTGGAGCAGAGAGCAGTTTGGAGGGAAGCAGAGGAGAGTTTGGAGAAGTACTGCAGTGGGCTAAGAAGACCAAGACCCTAGGTAAAGGGACACCTGGTGTGTGCAGAGGGAGGGCAGGAAGCCCCACAAGCTGAAGGGCAGGAGAGGGAAGTAGCCCAGGGGAAGGAACTGCTAGTTCAAGCGGTTTACCGCTATCCCTAGGGCCCCTAGGCTGGGACCCGGAGTAGAGGGCGGGCCCGGGTCCCTCCCTCTCCACTCCCCTCCTTTAGGACACTAGTGGGGCAGTTAATGCCCCAGTTCAGGGGCAAGAAACGGTGCCCTGAACCCTCCCCAAGAAGAGAGAGCCCAAGACCCATCATAGTAGTGCCGGCAATTTGCCACAACAGTTCAAATAAGAATGATTTTACAATAGTAAGGTAACTGAAAAGTTAAAGTTCCTGAATCAACTTTTAAGTTAGCTATATAAGGCACAATTGTATGGCCGATACGGCATAAAAAACTAGGGACAGAAAATGCTCTATGTGCAGCAAGGCCAAGTTAACCTTGTTATGGGTAAAAGGCACTATAGCTAATGCACAGATAGAATAGATGGCCTAAGTGCTTAAACAACTAATGGCATAAGGCACATTTATAAAAGAATGGACACACACATATGCACAGTGCATCTAAATGTGTACACTCAGACTTAATTAAATATGTTTATTATGCATTAAAAGTAGCCAGCTTTCAATCCTTCTGAGCTTTCTTCATATCCAGCCTTTTTATTTTTTTTCCCCAAAAACGGTTGTGGAGGTACTTTTCAATAACTTGTATTTTCATGCCAGCTTTCATGGTTCATCTGGCTTTTGAGTCCTTGGGTGGGTGGAGGAACTTTTCTAATCTTTTAGAAAAGGAATAGTGACCGGGTTTTTTCACTCTCTCGTATCTCAAGTGGATGAAGGGATTTTGCTCAGTCTTTTGGGGGGAAAAAAGTCACTTTTGGCCTGAGACTGCCCATGGAGAATTTCAAGCCCACAGATTCTGCTACCCTGATTCATGCTGAAGAGACTCTCACACTGTGGGTAGCCCCATTGGTTTAAATTAGATTATTTGAGTAGTAAAATACTATTCAGCCGGAGTAAGTGTGCAAGAATCTGACCCCAAACCTTTCTGAAAGTTTGGAGCATGTCAAAATGGGATTATCATTGCACACAAGAAACTATCTTGCACCTGTACCAGATGCTGCTAAGCAAGAGCTGTGATGTAGCTCTTTTGCATGTTAATACAGAAAGTAGCAATACATCTCCTCAGTCACACTAGCTTCACAAAGGAAGTACAGATGCAGTGACCTCAGAATTCCAATTTCATTGCATCCTCCATCAGGGGCATCTTCCAGATGGGGCAGAGTCCAATTCAGGATCTCTTCTGTTTCATATGCCACGTTCTGGGTAGTAACGTGAGAGGACTCTGTGCTTGTAAAATTAAATGGGCTCTTTATTAAGAGAATAATTTAAAGAGGTGCTGCAACTGCCGCTAGCATTCCAGCCATGTGCACCCAGACAGGCTTCCAGGTGTCTCCTCTGGACTCTTCCCTCCTGCAACCTGTACTCCTCCCTCCAAGTTCCATGCAGATTGCTACAGATCATTCCAGGGTGGTACAGAAATCCACTTCCAATATTATTATTTCAACATTTTTATTACAGTAGAGCTCAAAGGCTCCAGTCAGAATTGGAGTTTCATTGTGCTAGATGCTGTACATATCCATAGCATAACATGGTCCCTGCCACGATTGAGGTTCTCCTTCTCCCAGGCATTGAACCTAGAGCCTATTCCAGGTGGATACAGAAATCCAGTTCTGGTTTTTTTTCTTAGCCTATGTCAATAAACTGAGAACACACAGGACAGTCCGAAGGAAATCCCAGAGTGAAGTTAATGTCCACATGGCATATCTTTAGGGAATACCTTTAAGTGATTTGAATTTACTCAGCATTTAAGAGGGGAGACAATGAATGGAAAAAATGTTCCTCCATTTACGTGCTTGATATTAACCCACTTTTATTTTCTTTTTTTAAAAGCTGTAATAAGAAAATAGTTTGAAATGGTGCTATCTCTATATTAGTAAGAATTCTCCCCCCCACACAGCCTCAGCATAACATCCTGGGGGGTCACAGGACCAGCGTGGTTTTCCCAACACACACATCTAGTTGCATTTAAAATAAAGGATTTTTAAAGAGTTGTTACCACCTCACCGAAGCCTTCAAGAGACATTCTATTTAGAGATGGTGTGGCTGCTACAGCATGTCATACCTGATGTTATTTCTCTTCCCCTTGCTTCTATTACTGGGACGTTGGCATTGAAACAAAACCTTTTGTTTAGAATTATTGCTTTAGATCCCCACCTGAGGGCCAAGTCGTTGTTTGTATGAGATGCAAGGATCTTTTAAGAATCCTTGCCACTGTAAGCAAAGCTTGGGGTGTTAGCTCTGATCTTGTAGCCAAATCCAAGTATCAGGTAACTACATTGTGCCTCCCTCCACCCTGTAGTTTCAGTTGCGAAAGGGATTCACTTCCTTACTAAACTAATGTGCACTGTTGCTGTCGGTGATTAAACAGGTGCCACATTCCGTCACAGAGCTGGCTGCATTTCAGTGGAGGGAGAAGTGATTTCTGTATATTGGCTGTGTACCTTTTTAAGTCTGAAGCACTATGAAGGTCCTTTGGGAAAAGATGGCACTCCAGTACATAACGACAAGGTTGTTATGCTCGATTTGTGACCTCAGAATGGGCTGCAACGGAAACAAGTGTAAGGGGGCATCATGGTCCAAATGACAGGACGTGGGCTGGTGAACCAGGACTCTTGGATTCTGATCCTGGCTCTACCACAGAGTTGTTTCTTCAAGGTACACAATCACTTTGCCGCTTTTTCCTCAGCTGGGAAAAGATGCCTTCTTTTGTGAAAGGTTTTGAGATTAACAGGTGGGGGATAAGCAGCTGGAGCCAGTAAAGTCTTAGGGGGAAAGTTGCTGGTGCCATGGAAATACCCTTCAGTAACAAAACAAAGAAGAGGCAGGGAGGTGTGGGACACCTCCTGAAAAAAAAAATGTTTGCAAGCAGAATTTTCTTAACAGAATGGGCCCAGCTGGTCCTTGGTGATATTGTGTGCTACAGGCAATGGAGTTCCAACAAGGATGAATGTAGCCCAGTGTTTCAAATATTTCCTGGGGGCATCAGCATCTCTGTATCTACAGTCAGCATTCCTGAGTCTCTCACTGGCCTCCACTGTAGTGACACTAGCAGAGCTGGCCCTTTGTGCTGGAGTTCATAATGCAGAACTTTACTGGCTGATATGAGAAATCCAATCAGCCCTACTGCTATCTTTGTTGTATCGATGGGGAAATTATTCCCCCTTTGCTCAATAACTTCCCCCACACCACTGGGTAAGAGCCCGGAGCAGCAGTGAGCCCTACATAGTCCATGCACCCATGATCTGAGCCGTACGTTCGATGATATGTCCATATTTCTATAATATGTATAAAATGGTCTGGCTGGCAACACTAGGGGGCAGAGGTGAGATCTTTTCTGCTCTGAGCGCTGTCCTATAAGGCATTGCTTGTTTAAGTGCAGTCGCATTTAGTTGGAGCTGCAGGAGAGAGAGCGACAGAGAGATTCTCTGTGTTTACAGCCAGCGCAGGCTACGACAAGCATCTAACCTGCCCCCCCTCCCCTTTCTCCATCACTTGAAGGAGAGAGTGTGAGGTTATTTGGGAATCTGGCCGTCGTGGGTCAGCTTTCTCTGCACTGGATTGTCCGAGCTGTTAGAACACAGCCCGGGGAGAAAGAAAGGAGACAAGAATCCCATCTTATTTTTTAAAAAGAGAGAGCGAGAGAGCAGGAGAGCGAGAAAGAAAAAGAGACAGACAGACAGACAGACAGAAGCATGAGGACCTACTGGCTGCACAGCATCTGGGTGCTGGGATTCTTCCTGTCCCTCTTCTCCTTGCAAGGTAGGTGATGAGTTCATTTCTTAATGCCTCCCCAAACCCCCTTGTTTGATTTGGGGCTGATGAACTGAGGACGAGTTGGAACATGGAGATGTATCTATTTAAATTCATCCTCCACCTCCTTCAGGAAATAAAAGCCAAGGAGAGATTATTGCTGGTGAATCCTCTGTTTAGAGGACACCTCCTGTGCCTTGACTTGCTGTTGGGTTTGTGTTTTTTGCAGGGGACTGCTGGGAGTGGGGGAATCAGCAAAGGAAGGGGCTGGATGGAGCTGGGTGTCCCTGTTCTACTTCCATACGCAGCCTGCGTTGCTTGGCACTTTGGGTTACTAGTGCCGATGCGCCTTTCTGTGGAAATCTCTGTTAAGTTTTTAGAAGGGCCCTTTGTGGCTCTTTGGTATGTCCACGCAAACACTGCCTCCTCCCCACCCTCAGAAAAAAAAGTGGGGGAGGCAGAGATGGGAGAAGGAAATGCTCTGGGTATTAGGTTTTGCCAAGTGGGGAATTGTCCGCTGGGTTTCGTGCTTATGGAGCTAAGTGTAAGTAGGATGTAGTTTGAAAGGACGAGAGACATTTTTGGTTGGTTTAGACAGGTTTTCTGTAAACAAGGGTTAAGAGTGAATGCATACTGTACAATATGTACAAACTAATACACACACTCTGCCCCCCTACACGGACTTGCATTTCATACACAAGCAACACACTCACTCAAACGTGCTAATAATCACACATACACACATGCCCATAAATATAACATACAGTGTGTGTAAACTCACTCCAGCTCCCTGTGCCACACACACACTTCTATCTCCCTGTCACATGCAATTCCTATAGTGTCACACACCTGCATATGCTCACTTCCATAGTCCTCTCTCTCACTCGCGAACACACACACACTCGTGATCCATCTCACCACCACTGTTGGTTTGTGCACATGCTTATCTACCAGGTGGCACCCCTCTTGCACACACACATACATGCTCTTTATTATCTGTATGTCAGGCCTACTCTCTATCATACGCTGCCTCACACGCACTTGATCTCACACACACACACACGATCTCTTGCTCTGGGTCTCTCTCTCTCACACACACCTTCTCTGTCACACTCTGACACCCTGTCCTGCTTATGTATACACTGTCCCTCTTTTCTCCCTAGCTCACACTTGTGCACACGCTGTCCCTTTGTCTCACACATTGTATCAAGCACCCACAGAAACCCCACACCAACTCCCTCCCTTCTGCACACTTTCTCTCAGACATACTAACACAGTCTCTCACACTCACAGGCTCACTCTTTCCCCACCCCTGTTGCATGCCCTTGCTCCCATACGCCTCCCCTCTCTCTACTGCACACGTTATCCGACAGTTCTCTCTCACACTCTCTCTCACTCACTGTGTCACACATCCATGCTCTCACAGATTTTCTCTCAGCTTCACACTTTCTCAGCTCTGGACTGGGAAACAGGCACTTTCTTCTCCCCATGTGCCCATTTCTGAGGGAGGAGGGAGAATTTTTCAACACACACACGCGTTCCCCCCACCCCCCCCAATAAATGCGTAGCCACTGTGAGCAGTGCAGTCCAATGGCTTGGCGTGAGTGTCCCTCTGCTCTGGGAGAACTGGCACGGACCCATCAAGGAAAACGGACACTGCCAGTTCACACAGATTCCAAACACCTCCTTCTATCCCTGATGCTTATTGTCCAACTAAAGCCACTGGTGCTTGAGCCATACGGTGCTTCCAATACACAAGGTGGTATGAACAGTGACCTGGAGATCCTGAATCTGGCATAGTTTGGAGCTGCTTTCACCTTTTGCAGTGACTCTGGTCCTGTGGCTCCCACCACAATCCATGCTAAGCTTGGGAGCTGCTATCCTTTAACCTGTTCCCATGCACTAGTTACATAACAACTGCACAAACCCCTAAACTGTGTGTTTCCCTGATGTGGCCAGAGATAATTAACCCTTTGAACGCTGAGCTACCATGTATCCTCTGGAGAGGGGGAGAGAACAATGCTAACACTGGGACCACAGCTACAATTCCTCCCTCCTTCAAACTTTTGGATAAGCTGGAACCCAGATCGGAGCCACTCCTGGTTCCAGTTTTGCGGATCTGAAAGCCAGCCATGGAATTTACATCTCTAGTCCTCAGGGAGTGACAGCCTGTAGAAGGCAGGCTGTGGGGGCTGCCCAGGAGAGGCAGGGCGCTGTGGTGAGCAAATCAAAAGGTGCTGAAGCGGTTAAAAGGAAAAATGCTGCACTCCACAATATTCAATGGTAATGAGCCCAGAATGTGTCAGTAACACTGGCAAGAGTGACTGTGTGGGACTGTTACTCTAGAGTACGGGAGTATTGATTTGGACAGGGAATGCCCCCTCACATGGCGTCCAAACGCCATCCGAGCACTGCATGTTGCAGACAGCTAGCTAAGTGGGCTTGACGTTTTTCGAGCCACCCTAAAACAGGCTGCCCCCCTCGGTCTGTCTAGGGGCATATGTGTATACAGAGGTGACATTTCCCTTGTTCCAATCTCCCACAGGCGACTGAGCTGAGAGCAAAAGGGAACTGGGCTGATGTTGTGGGGCGCAGCCAAGCTGTGACCGAATGGCAGGCAGTGGAGGGAGAGGGGATCGCAGCTGAGGCTGGCAGGAGAGCTAAGGACTGCACAGTGCCAAGTGACTCACACAGGCTGTCTCCTCAGGTGCCTTTGCCAGGGTACATGAAACAGGTTGAATGTCCCCTCTGCCTGGCTGGGCCCAGGGGCCTAGGGATGGAGAGGGGGCTTTGCTCTTTTTCCCCTTGTCAGGGCTCGAGGCTTGCAGCCTTGCACTGAGTTTCACTCTCCTCACTCCCATGCTGGGTGCTACTCTGCTTCTGCTTGGTGGCAGGATAGGACTCCCGTTCTCCCTGAACCTCACCCTCAGGCTGGGCCAGGCCTATGTCCCCGCATTCCCCTGGTGCCAACCCATGCCCCCAAAGTGGGCTCTTACAAACCCTGCCATGTGTTGCCTCAGCCCCACTGCCCTGTTTGAGCTGGAGGCACACAGCTCCCATGCTCCCCAGCACCCCACTCTGGTTCAAATCCATGGGGCTGACTCTTGGACCACACCACGCCCTCAGATCTGCACAGCCTTCAGTGTCTTCATTTATTTGCCAGCATTTTATCTTCATGGGCTTCGTCAGTAGATATTTCATTAGCCAGTGTAGCGTGGTGGAGGGGGGGGTATGACAGCATGGCATATATGTGTTAGTCTGTGGTGCCTGTTTGCTGGTGAACATGATGGGTTTGTGCAGTATCTGTGCGTCACTGAGGCAAGGGAAAAGTCTTTCCCCACTTCCTTGGATATACTTTTCTTTCTAGTTATTTTCAGGGTGTCTAATGCAATCAGGGAGCACTCCCCACACATGACTGTATTGGCGAGATAATGACTCTCTCAGCTGGCTTACGTTCCCTTAAGTGATGAAGATGTGCAAGGCCCAAGGTGAAGCTGAATTTACTTGCAGACACTGAATGGGGGGAGAAGGCAGAAAAAGCTGGTTATCTGAGTACTGAAAACAAGGATTTTTCAGTCAAACCCCATGAGTTTGCTCTAGCCCTGCCCCAACACCCGCAGACCACTGTAACTCAATATAGACAATAACTACCACCCCAGTAATGACCCAATCCCTCCCCCAGTTATACACCGCCACTCTCAGTCATGTCATCTGAAGGCTTTACTATGACAAACAGAGGCCTGCTCCAACTCTCAGGCTCTAATTCCCCTCTCCTTGTCCTGAGACAAGTGTCATCAGGCAGGCTCTGAGACTGGTGCTGGGAACAAAAAGCCAGGTGGTCTCTGGCACTAGCATGGGTTTATGAAGGCACGGGACCTCCTCATTCCCTGCCCCTTACACAGGGGCTGGGGTGGTCAGTCCCCATGCTTAGGGTCACACAGCGATTGCTCTCCCCTGCCCTTCTACCTTGGGGGCATTCCTGTATCTTGGGGCTTCAGGCAAGAGAGTAAACAACTTAAAGGAGCCACCACCTGCATTTCCTTTCACACCACAAACAACAGGGGCTTCTTGAAACACTCCTTTCCAGCACCTCTTACTTCTCCCCTGTCTCCTACCATCATTGATCAATGGGAGAAGCAGCCCTTTAGAACCTTCTTGTCCTGTGCCAGCAGCACCTCCTGCAGCCCCCCTGCACCCCAGACTTCTGCAATCCAACAGTGGGATGGGATTAACCCTCATTGGGGGAGGTGAGATTCTGCACATAGGTTACTGGATGAGAGCTAGGCTCATTCTGATGTGAACTTCAAAGTTCAGGGCTAGATATAACCACTGGAATGGAAGCCTGGTCCTTTCTATGGTATGCAGTTCTCTGAGCAATCAAGCTGTGCTGGGGGCGTGGTGAGTGGGTGGGTAAATGAGAAGGGTGCTTATTTGGCAGAGACAGGGTACTTCTGGGATCAGTCCATCCCTCCTGCTTAATGCTGTAAAATGAGAACAAAGGGTGCTATGGTGAGATTAAGAGCCAATGAAAGGGAAGTCTTCTCCACTGGGCCTATAGAAAACCTGCAGAACTCCCTGCCGGAAGAGAGTCACTGGAGTTACTGAGACTAGGTTTTGGAATGGGCTGGATGATTTTATGACCGTGAGTACAACTAGCTGAAGAGCAAGCTGAAGAGGGCACTGAAAACTTGTGCTTCAGGGAAGCATATGGGGATTTGTGTGGAATTTATTTAGCCACCCATAGATAGCATTGCACAACTGGTCAGGTACCTTACTGGTGGGGTCCCTTTTCTGGGAGACGCTGCCAGTGGCAGGAGATTGAGTTCATTGACCCAATAGCAAATTCTCCCTCTTTAAGAAGTTCCCTTTTCCTTAAAGAAGAATGTGCTGTGATTTCATGTGCTGTTCAGAATCAGCCAGGGAATCGCTTTGACGGATGAAGCACACTCCTTATTATCATTTTGTCCAGGAGAAAAAAAAAATATCAGTCACAGCACAGACCATCTTGTCCAGCGCTGATAATGAGAAGAGAAAATGGTGAGGGCAGAATGGATAGCACTTCGGGTGAGCAGTCTAGAGAGTTCTCCCTCCCAGTGTGGGGTAGGGTGGGGCTCTGGTGGGAGAGAGATAGAGACTGCCCCTCCCAGTGTAGGACGGGAACACTATGGAAGGACAGGTACAAAGGCAGCCTTCCCATTGATTAAGGGTACGGAACAGCTTCCATATGGGGAAAGGACTGCAACTATTCAACTTAGAAAAGAGATGACTTAGGGGGGATAGGACAGAGGTCTAATGGTGTGGGGAAAGTGAATAAGGAAGTGTTATTTCCCCTTCATATAACACAAGAATCAGGGGTCACCCAATGAAATTAATAGCAGCAGGTTTAAAACAAACAAAAGGGAAGTATTTCTTCACACAAAGCACAGTCAACCTGTGGAACTCATTGCCAGGGGAAGTTATGAAGGGCAAAAGTATAACTTGGTTAAAAAAGAAGTAGATAAGTTCATGGAGGATCAGTCCATCAATGGCTATTAGCTAAGATGGTCAGGGATGCAGCCGCGTGCTCAGCGTGTCCCTAAGCTAGAAGCTGGGACTGGACAAGAGGGGATGGAGCATTCAATAATTGCCCTGTTCTGTTCATTCTTTCTGAAGCATCTGACACCAGCCATTGTTGGAAGACAGGATACTGGGCTAGATGGACCATTGGTCTGATCCAGTATGGCTGTTTCTATGTGAAGAGTGGAGCAGAGGGGACTCTGGGTGGGGGGAAGAGGCAAAGAAACAGGCCCTCCCAGTGTGGGGCAGGGGGGATTCTGGGAATTAGTGATGCAAATACAAATGGGTGAAGAAAGAGAGGTAATGCCCTGATTTTGTTCTATGCCATTTGCCTTAATGCAGCTCAGAGGAAGGTGAATTATTAGGGTTATGGTCCAAGGGAAGAGTTGAGATTTGAGGTTGATGTTTGATATTCAGGGCTTAGTCCTGCCTTGGCTGGAGCATGTATCCTGTCCAGTGGGATTCAAGCCAGCTGGGGCAAGGTTCCCCATCCCACTCATGCAGAAAGAAGCGGGGAAGTGCTATGAAGGGTGCACCTCTGCTTCCCTGAGCCATAGCAGAGTTTACCCTGGCTAGGGCTTGCTGATGCTTCCTTCCTCTGAAGCATCAGGGATGGCCATGTCTGGAGAAGGGACATTGGGCAGGGTGGGGGACAGGGCTCTGAGGTGGCACCAAGCATTCTGTCTCTTAGGGGTTTGGCTGGCTGGTGTGCTGTTCACATGCTTGGTATCTAACTGATCACCATATGTGGGGTCAGGATGGAATTTTCCACCAGGCCAGATTGATAGGGACATTGGGGCTTTCTGCCTTCCTCTGCAGCATGTGGATGTGGATCACTTGCCAGGGGTAGCTGGGTATATCTCACTTAATTTCCCTGCCATTGCAGGGGCCTCTGTCTTGCTGCACTTCATTCCCTCCTATTCTCTGGCTGTGGTGCATAATTTCTGTGGGCTGTATACTTTGGTCTAAGTTTGGTTGTTGGGTTTAGTGTGCAGGGGGGAGGGTATTAGTGGCCTGTGATATACAGGCGGTCAGACTAGGTGATCTGATGGTTCCTTCTGGCCTTAAACTCTATGGGTTTTACAGCATATGCAGGCAGCTGGCTGATGGGCCTGGACCTACCCCCTTCTTAGGACTGTACCCCAGTGCTTCCTGAAGCTCTAGGGAAGAATCCTTCCCTACTGTTTCCATTGGAAAAAGTATCTTCCTTCCCCCTCTTTCCCACTCATTCATGAGCCCAGGCCAAGATCTGGGGCTGGCTTGTAGTGCTGCCGTTACTGGATTCTATAGGTTGGATTTCAAGGGTAGGAGTCCAGGGTTGAGGGGAAATGGGGACATTCATGTTAAGGCTGGAGGGATGGGATCAGAGCTAGGGCTGGTGGTTAGGATAAGGGGTTTGGATCTGAAGGTAAGTTTAAGGTAAGGGTTTAGCTAAAGTCGAGGGGGACATAGATGGAGATTTGGCCTCAAAAATTGGAGTTTGTGAGTTTCCTGTTCAATTAGAGCCACCCTAAATTAACCCCTACGTCTGAAGCCAGCCTGACCTTGAAATCAACTCCTCCCTGCAGGGCTTGGGCTCTGGCTGACCTTGGGGACGTCTCTTTCCTCGTTCCTTTCCGGGCTGGAGGGAATCTCTCTTAAATAAAACGATCCGTAGTTTTTTTGTCATTTCTATAAAAAATGAAGAATTGCCTTGTGGAGGGCGTGTGACAGAGAGAGAATGTGAGCGATGATGGGGGGAATGGACAAGGAGACAAATGGAAGGCACTGGCAACAGCCATGGTGTTTCCAGCAGGGAAATCAATAGTGTATCAGTGCACAGCCGTCCGGGTGTGAGGGTGCAATGCCTTTGTGAGTAATCACAGGTTTCCCACTCTGCCCTTTAGCACTTGTATGTAGTGGGTTGCAGTCTGGAACCACTTAATCCTTACAACCCACTGGGACAATAACCATTAATATCCTCCCTCATACCTTCCCGCTCATGCACCTGCATATGGCTAGGCACCATCTGGCCCTAAGTGATTTACCCAAGGCCACACCACAAGTTATTGGCAGAGCTGACTCAAAGCCTTACTGAGTACTAGCCTTCTGCCCAGTGCACAGAACCTTCAGGTGTTTGTAAAAAGGCTCATGTGGCCATACACTTGTGTGTGTATGTTGGTCAATGTGTTTGCAGGTGAGGATTCACATGCGCTCATCTCTCATGTATTCAAAGGAGCATCTATGATTTTTGCTTGTATAGATATGTTCCAATGCACATGAGTGTGTATCTGCCTTTGAGCGTGTGGGTGTGTGCACACGCATTTGTGTCTTGTAAGTATACAGCGGTGCATGAAGTGATTGCATGCATTCCTAAGCATGGATCCAGGAGTGTGCATGTGTTTGCACACGTCTGGTATGAAGCCGTGGCTGTGTGCGTTTGAATGAGTCTTCTCTTGTGTTTTGAAGGGTGCATGCCACAGGCAGTGGATTAGAGAGATGGAGGGAGAGGGTTAGTGTGTGTGTATTAAAATGTGCATGATGCCTGTGTGTGGTCACCATTGGTAAGGATGCTTGTACAGTAGGTGTGTGTTAATAACTATGGTTGCTGGGAGTATGCCGGGGGTATGTGTGGAGAGTATTCCTGTATAGTTCAATGGGTGCACAATTAAGGCCAAATTTACCCTAAAAGTGCTTTGCTGGCATAGCTATACCTGTATACTACACCTTTGAAGTGCTCCTAGTGTGAAAATGACTCATACCAGCAAAACTGCACTTTTGCCAGTATAGCTGTTTCAGCTCCTGAGACATATATCCAAATCTCAACATTCACTCAAAAATATCAATACGTTTCTAGCTCATATGGTTATGAAGATCAGGTTGAAAATGTGAACTTAGTGTAACCTATCTAGTCTGCAGATAGCCTTCAGCAACAGCTCTGGAAGTGGTGAACTGTTCCATTCTTCACAGACAAGTGCTAACGCCCAGATTCCCCTCTGCGAATACCACCCCAAATGATGGCTTTTTGTGTGGCTGAAGAAGATGGGGTGGTCAGGTCTATTACAGTCAGGCAGATATAGCTGGCTGTTGAGGTAAATATTAAAGAAGACACCCCTGCTACCATCCCTGCTTTGCCTGGAGAGGTGGGGAGTGGAGAAGGGACCCCATCTGATGCTCCTGAGGAAAGTAAGAGAGCCTATGCTACAGTCTCTGCCTCTTTGGAAGGGCAGGGAGGCCCTGCCACTTTAAGTGAAAGGTGGGACCAGAGGAATGGAGCTGTGGGGTTCTCATGTGCCTAGGGCCTGGAGTGTCTCCACTTCTGGAAGAGACCAGGGACTGCAGGGCTGTATGAAAATGGAACAAAAACTCGCCTATGAACTTTCTGAAATGTCCAGAGAGGGTTTGCGTTCTGATTCATTTCTGGTCTGGAGCGACAGTTAGGGACTTATTTAATCTGAGGAAGCTCTGACTTCTCCTTCAGGGAAATATGAGCGCAATTGGCACCTAAATACATGGAGTGTGTGTGTGTGTGTGTGTGTGCGTGTGTGTACAGCACCTGTGCTCTGATAGCTGGAATTAGCGTCTAGCCAGATAATGAGCGGTTGTTGTTTACTATGTTCAGTTCCGGGCACTTCAATTCCAGAGAGATGTAAACAAAATTAGAGTGAATTCAGAGAAGAGCAACAAAAACGATTAAGGGGCTGGAGGGACTGCCTGACTTATGAGGAAAGCTTTAAAGAGCTAAACACATGGCTAGCTTGGCCAAGTGACTAAAGAGGAGATGTACTAATGATCTCTGCGTATCGGAGAGCGTGAAGCCCAAGGAGGAAGAGGGATTGTTTCAGGTGGCCTGAGAAGCAGAACTAGAAATCATGGTGCAAAATTAAGAAAAGAGGAAATCTGGGCAGGAAAAAATTATCTTGCACTGAGAGATGTATTTGACTGTGGAATAGTTTCCCCAAGGGAAATGAACGAAGCCCTATCATCTGGGACATTTAAAACTAGATTGGGCAAAGCCCTGGAGAATAATTTATGCGGAACAATCCTGCAAAGGTCTCTCGGGAGATAGTCTAGTTGCCTTAATAGATTCGTATGCAATCACTAATTTCTATGCACTTACTGAACCAGAACAAATTCCCCCAATCTGGAAAATAAGTGCATTGCTTGTCTTTAAATCATTTCTCTTTCTTTTATTATATTATTCTGCTGTGAGGAAGACATTGGAGGAGGGCTGAGAACCCCTGGATACTCTCTTACTACAGTCACTAAAGTAAGATACTAGCTTTCATGGGTTTGGTTTCAACCCTCCTCTTTCCTTTAGTGGAAGTTGAAAATGACTGTGAGGGGCCATTGATCCTCAGTCTACTAGGTAGTTGGGTGGAGGTGATGTCTAGGATGACCCCAGACACCTTTGAGGTGAAACCTCATGGTCAGCACTCTATTCTCCAGGATCCCTGACCAGCTGAAATTCTAACTAGTGTCCCACCCTGACCATGTGATATGCATATATCCCCACCTCTCCCCTCCTTTATCCCATAATTTTTCTAAGCAGGTAACTGGATAAAGGGATAGTTAGTCTGAGGCCAGCAGTGATGTGGCTGAATTCATTTGTGTGAATTCACTTCTTGCGTGTCACAGGAGCTGAGATCAAAACAGACCTTCTGTAGGTAGTTGGAGGTAGTTGACCTGGTGAGTAAGCCAAAAATGGAGCCTCCATATGCCGAAGCTAGAAGGAGACACACTAAGCTTGTCTCTGGGGGATGTTATCAGTTGTTTTTTGCCTCCTTCACCCCCCAGGTAAGTAATTGGATTGTGAGTGACCCCCTGAAATTAAACAGGTGACTTTGGTTGTTGAGCTTTGGCCGAACGGGTCCAGTGACAGCAGCCTGGGAAGCCATTGTGTAATGACTGCTGTGTTGGCTAGGGTTGCCAGGCGTCGGGTTTTTGACCCGAATCCCTGGTTGAAAAGGGACCCTAGCGGCTCTATTAAAAGTCCGGTCGGCGGCGCAGCAGGGGCCCGGGGCTAATGCAGGCTCCCTGCCTGCCCTAGCTCCATGCGGCTCCCAGAAGTGGCTGCCGGATCCTTGTGACCCCTAGACGCATGGGTGGCCAAGGAGGGTCTGCGCGCTGCCCCCGCCCTGAGTGCCAGATCTGCAGCTCCCATTGGCCGGGAACTGCGACCAATGGGAGCTTCAGGGGCAGCGCCTGCAGGCGCGACAGCAGTGCGTGGAGCCTCCCTGGCCACCCATGTGCCTAGGGGCTGCAGGGACCTGGCGGCCACTTCCTGGGAGCTGCAGTAAGCACTGCTGGGACCTCGAACCCCCTCCCACACCCCAAACCCCTGCCCCAGCCCAGAGCCCCCTCCTGCACCCCAAACCCCTCATCCCTGGCCACACCCCAGAGCCTGCAACCCCAGCCAGAGCCATCACCCCCATCTCGCACCCCTGCCCCAGCCCAGTGAAAGTGAGTGAGGGTGGGAAAGAGTGAGCAACGGAGGGAGAGGGTATGGACTGAGTTGGGGCAGGGCCTTGGAGATGGAGTGGGGAAGGGGTGTTCAGTTTTGTGCCATTAGACAGTTGGCAACCCTAATTTTGGCTGGCTAGTGAGAGACCTCCAGAGCTAAAAACATGAGTCTCTACAGTTTGAGCCAAAGAACCAGGCTCTGAAGCTGGGGATGTAACAGTCTCATATCCTCTATGGAGCAGCAAGGGGGAGGAGGGAGCAAAGAATGCACGCTGAACAGCGGGTTACAGCTGCACTGTGGGAATGCCTTTGGAGTTGCTGTGGCTTAATATAGCAATCCACTGGGATCCCATGTGTGTGCACAGGAACTTGAGATAGCTGCAAAGTGAGCCTGCATTGCTGGAAGTGTGTGGAAAGACGTGCCCTTCACTTGGATTGGATCAGAGGTGAAACATCACTAATTCCGCCTTGTTGCGGTAAAACCACAAAATCCCCTGGACTGCACAGGGGAGGAAATTCCCCCTCGCTTTGGTCAGGCACAGAGGGCGCTGGTTTTGTGGCTGGTTTCTCCAATGAGAAAAGAGGGTGTGGGGAGAAACGGAGTCAAGGATGACAGTTGTTTTGCTTTTCTCAGTGACTGGCAAAAGAAGAAGGCTTTTCACGATCTGGGAATGTCAGCTTTTTGAGGGAGGAAACACATCTACCTGTGTGTCTGTCTAGCCACGCTGGGAAACACACTCCCAGCTGCAATATATCCCAAGACAATTCAAGGGAGGGAGACTAGCCTTGCAACAGGTACTTAAAGCCAGGGCTGGTTAGTAAGCATATCACTAGCCTGAATAAGGTCTTTCTTTGCTTCTGATGGCTTGTTATTTGTGTGTGGTGGGGGGTTGTTTTGGTTCCTTTACCCATTGTGGGAAAGATAAATGCATTTTATTTTATTCTGGTTTTGACCTTGGCTTGCCTGGAGTGGTCTTATTGTCATAAACCAACTAGTCTTTGACATATGGTGTTTGTAGTGGGATTCAGCTTAGGTGCTAAACAGCATAAAACTGAAATCAAAAGCTAAGCAGCCCAGTGGAAGCATTGTGCGTGACTTCTGACCACCCAAGGGAGAGAACAAAAGCTCGATGGAGCCACTGATGAGCTACTCCAAAGGATCTGTGTGTCACACAGATACAAAACGGTGCCCAGGCTGCCACAGCTAAGGAGCAAGGTGCAGTATAAGCTCCATGTTGCCGAGCTGCAGCCAGGTGGTGACCCAGCTGGACAAGCTGGGGGCACTACTAATATGACTAGTGGCTCAACACGCTGAGATGAAGAGGAGACAGCAGCTGGCCAGGAGAATTCCCAATATTCCAGCAGTAAACAGCCGCAGTAAAGGGTGGAACAGCCCTGGGCAGAGGTGCAGCAGATGGAGTAGCAGCAGTGTAAATGAATTGCAAGGCTTTTAAACAAAGAGTCCTGCCTGGTTCCAGTGTGGAAAGACTGAGCTGCTAAAACTAACACCGGAGGGTGACATAGAGGCCTATCTCTTAGGAGCAACCGATCCATGTTCAACTGCTGTTCACATGAAACCTTTGTCCACTTTGGCCTTCATGCTGGAGGTGTTCCCAAGGGAGGAAATTCCACATGCCATGCAGATGGAGTGAATTTCCCTTGAGGGCCTAAGGTAAGGCAGTGGGATTGCACAGGTATAACTAGGGCTATATGATAGCCTGCAGAACCTACAGAATTGGCGAGGGTGCATGAAAAGGTAAGTGCCCAGTTTGATTCGCAGAACCAGGTAGCCTTTGCAAGGACTGACCATGAGAGAGCCCCTCTTTACACGTAAGCTGAGCACCTGTGCCTTGCAAATCAGTGAGAGTCACCTTACAAAACAGAACAGCGTATTCCGTTCACTGCGTCATATATGGCCAGAGTCGACACTGCATAAATTTTGATAATTTCACATTTAAAAATGTAGCAGAAAGTCTCATTCATACAGCTTCACTGAAAATGCCATGAACTGTGCATTCCCCGGTGTCAGATGTTCAATAAACCTAAATAATGCAGCTATTTACGTCCAGAAGCTTTGCTTCACAACCACAAGGATTAGATACTTCTTTTAAAAAAAGAAAAAAAAAGAAAAAAAAGCTTAGATAGGGTGGGAAATTTTATAAGCCTCAGGAAATGGCTTGTGGCCTATGCTTGACTCATGATCCCAGGGTAGTGAAACCCTGATATGAGGCTTACATTGAAAAACAGATGTTCTTAGGGTGCCCATGTGCACCTGAAAACCAAGTACCTTCCTGTTTCCTGGGCCTGATGTGGTGCCTTTGTCAGTTTTACAAGCACTGGTGTTTTGTCCCAGTTTTTATAACTCCTTTGCAGACTGGTGGCCTGAATGAGCTGCTAGCTGGCTGAGCTGGTGAAACTGGGTGAGGACATGTGCACATCCTCCGTCCTAAGTCCTGTCCTATATTAATACCCTGGCTTCCCCTCCCCAGGCTTCCCTCTGACCTTCCCCTACTCAAGGCCCTTAAACCAGCTTTCTCTGGCATGGAGAATCAAATCCATAGGGTGGAAAAGAGGGAGAGGGAAGATGGTTGCCTGCATGAGGAGAGGGAGAAATGGAACATCCTCTTCCTTTCACCAAGGCAGACCTCCTTGATGCTGCCAGGGTACCCCTTCCTCACATCCCAAGAGGTGTCCTGTTTCTTCCACTTTGAAATTCTGATCCCACCCTAGAAATCAGTGACCTCAAAGTAAGAAGTAAGGGAGAACATTACCCAATGTGCTTATTTAAACCAAGGCCTCAATCAAGGGGATCCCCCACTGTTGCTGTTCTGTGAAGCTTTCCTTCTCTGGAGTCTTCCCATTTCACAGTCACTCACGGGCATCTGCTCCTTCGTCCCCCTCTCGAGCCAAATGTGCAAATGCCTCTAACATGCCCCCCCCCCACTCTTCTGAAACAACCCCCCTGGCCAGCTGACAGTGAGCAGTTGGAAAAATCAGGGAGCCAAAAATACCCACTCTGCAGTCCTGAAAGAACAATGCAAAAGATTTCAGGTGCAGTTATATGTCAGTTAATCAAGGAACCTGCTGGCCTTGCACTGTGGGTAGTGGCAGAGTCCTTTACAGCTGCATCAGATGTTCCGTGCAACACACACAGACACAGACACTTCCTCCTGCCATGGCTGCTACTAACCTCAGTGAATTTCCTGTCAGTTCATCTCTCATAATATTAGTACTTTGCACTTTTCATTCATGTACCATTTAAGGGCTTTAATATAGGTGGATAAACATTGTTAACATCTCCCCATTTTATAGAGGGGGAAACTAAGGCTGTGACTTGCCTAAGGTCACACAGCAAGTCAGTAGCAGAGCTGAGACTAGAATTCAGATCTCAGAACTCTCCAGTCAGGGCTCTAGCCACGGACCCACACTGGGAAGAGCGGTACTTCTCAAGTGACGAGTTGTGGGTCTCCAGAGCTGCTGGCAGAAAAAGTGGAGAAGCATTCAGCTGTGCAGGTGGGGTGAATGATCCAGGAAAGGGACTTTCCTAATGTGCACAGGGAGACATCTGGAAAAACCGCTGGGGGAGGAACAGGAGTTCATTTGACAAGCCTTAGAAACCTAGTCCCATTAATAAGAGTTCTGCAAAGGCACAGGCAGTGAGAGCCATTAAAAGAAGATAGCTTCTCTCAAGACCCTCTCAGCTGCAGCCGGCTACGGTAGCAAAAAATAACTTCCTTGTCTCTGTTTTCAGCGCCCAAGTGGCCCAGAATAGTAGTTCTGAAAGCAGCGCTGTTTAATATTGTCTTTGATGAGGGATCCAACGGGAGCCCTGGGCTCGTGTTGCTCAGCTTTGTTAGTTTCAGACCCTACGGCAAGAAGCCGTTGCCTTCAAAGTCTAGGAAGGGCCACGTTACGGGTGAACTGCACAGCAGAAATCCCACTTTGTCAATTCAAATGGCACTCACCTCGCAGAAATGTCTGCTTATTTTAATCAGCAGCGTGGCGTGTGAAGTAGAGTGCACGAAGGCTGCAGCGTGCTATTGCCTCGAGATAAACGTCTAACCCTGATGAGATTACGCTTACCCTCACCCCTAGAGAAACCTAATGCAGAAAGCATTATATCACTATTTAATATGCTGGCCTGTCTGCCTCCCCTTCCATAAGGTTTCCAGAAAACTTTAATCAATTAAGACTTTAAAATTACACTTTGTGGGAGGCCAAGATCTTAGCAGAAGGTGGCTCAAAACACCTGTTGTTTGCTTTGCTGAGAAAGATGTACATTGCCTTGTCCTCTGCATTATGTCCTTTAAACAGAGACTCCAAACACATGCTCCTTGGCCTAGGTTCCTGTTTTAATCAAACATGAGTCCCTGAGGTCATAGAATCTGTGACTGAAGCGTGACTTTTGTTAGGCCTGCCAGAGATTCTCTCTCACCTTCTCTTCACCTAGCAAATAATACCCAGAAGGCTCAGTTACCATAAAGACTTACACCTGGATGTGACGTCCAAAGGGGCTTCCAGTTGCCGTGATTAGGTACCCCTCATGTAGCTAGCTAGGTTCTTAAATTGGTGCCTGTCACCCATAGTATCTGGGCATAGCAGGTCCAGATGCAGCAACGAACAGGGTCTCTGCATGCAATGTTGAGCGAGAGTGCCATGTTCTCATGGTCTGAGCCAGGGATTTATGAGTCTTGACCCTGATCTTGCCACCTCTTTGTGCCTCGGTTTCCACATTTGTGAAATGGGGATCACCTCACTGCGTGGTTGTGAGGGCTAACTAAAGCTAAGGTTGGTAAAACGATAAAGTGCTATGTAAGTATTTTTTTGGATGCCCAAAAGAACCCTGATACTAATACATCTGGGCCTGCTGTCTGTGATGTTCAACAAAAGCCTCACTAAAACTGAGTCTAAGAAACTGATGTGTTACTGTTTTGAGTGCTGGACCGCAGCATGCTGGTTTTACCCTTCCCTTTAATATAAACACTGTAGGGCACCATGCCAGTGAAAAGGCAGTATGCCTGTAATGGATCCGATGCAAAAAACCCTGTGGTACTTGTTGCCACAGAGAATCACCGTGACAAATAGCTTAGCAAGAGGGGAACAGCTGATATGGCTCTTATATAAAGAATAGCATCCATAGCTACACTACCGACTATGAAATTCACAAGGGACCATATTCATACTTCAGGGTATATGGTCAGGAGGAAATGTCTCCTTTCAGTACAGTATAGCCCAAGAAGGTGCATTGTGCTGGATTTAGTCTCTTTGCAGAAGCAACTTTCACTGACCATTGTCAGAGAGAGGAGACAGGACTGGGATCGCTAATCTGCTCTGTTCTGCCACTGCCTGATAGTAGCAAGACTGTTTCTCTGGTTGGCAATTTGCAGTGATTCTGAGCTCTTTTTCAGCTAGGAGAGAGCTCAGTGACAGCACCATGACATGATTCAACTCTGGGTTCATCAATGATCAGGAAGAACCCATCACAACAGTTGGGCCTCTCCTAAGAGACTTTGGCCCTACACTTACCTCCTCTGCTCTTTAGTGTCTCTTTGACTCTGCTCACAATGGGGCTGAGTTTTCTCCTCTGTCCCAAGCAGCAGTTATGGCATCAGGGCTGGGACGAGGAGTGATCTGACCAAGAACACTGATGAAGAGGAATGTCAAGGCTACTGAAGCTGTATTTGCTAAAGTCAGCTGTACACTGAGAGATATGGAGGCAATTTGCAGTGAAATGAACCATATGCCAATTCTGACCACACTTAAAAGGGCACCCACAGTTAAAAGCAGTCAGTGTGTGTGGCCTAGTGGAAGCTAAGTGCTAGCACTCCTGGGTTCTAGTCCCAGTTTTGTCACTGATATGCTGGGCAAGCCACTTCCTTCTCTGTTCCTCAGTTTCCCTATTTGGAAAATAGGGATGATAATAATAAAGTCTCATTGAGGTTTTATGAATGTTTATAAAGTGCTTTGAATCCTGAAGATGCTAGAAGAAGACAGGTGATTCATTTTTTCAGTTATAAGAGGCAGCCTTGCATAGCTACCAGTCTCCAGGATCAGGAAAAGCTCATCGACACAAGGGAAGGGGACAAGGAGAAGCAGATACTTAAAATAAACTGATGTCCTAAACTATACTGTAATAGAATGTTCAGTATCCTCATCTTGGATATTACAATACCCAGGCATTAAATCTGCACACACTATTCTGTAACCATACAAACTATGTAATAAAAGCACCAGCCATTAAAATGGGATAGCATAAAATTCTCTTTCACTGTGCCTTCAATATTGTTCGGTACTGTCACTTATGCAGTATTTTCAATTTCTGAAACCCTAGAAGCTGGAACTGAGTGAAGGGAAAGGCCTCTTGGGGGGCAAGGCCATTCCTCCCCACTCGACCGACACAAGGTTATTCAGAATCACGACACAGTTTCAATCAGCCCCCTAGAATCCATTCTGTTAGTCATGCTAAGGAATATGAGAGCACTCCAGAACAGACAGAGGGGTTTATAGTGAAGGTATGAGGCTGAGCCGCAGGAGATCTGGGATAAATTTCTGGCTGCGCCATAGACGTCATGTGTGACTAGAGCAAGTCATTTAAACAGTCTGGGCCTCTGTTCCCCATCTGTAACGTGGGGGAAAAAATACTTCCTTTGTCTGTCCAGCCTATTTAGATGATGAAATCTTTGGGGCTTGAATGTCTCTGGATGTGTCCAACACCTGGCACAATGGTGCCCCAATCTTCACTGGGCCCTCTAGGTGCTTCTGTAATACAAATAATAATAATAATATTTTTGTTGTGAAAAATCAGGGAAAATGGAATCCCACCAGACACGTAGTATTTCATTTTTAAAATACTTTAATTCTGTGGCACCACAGAGGTGCATGGCACTTTACAGATCTAAGGAGAGACAAGGGTCCAGATCCTCAAATGTGCTTATATGCCTAACTTCCATTGAAATCAATACTTTTGAGGATCTGGGCCAAAGTCCCTGCCATGCAGAATTATAGAAGTTAGCCCTATTACACCATCTAGTCCATCATCTTGCCAATGCAGGATTATTCCGTACTGTAATTTATGGAATGGTAGGAGCCAGTCCACTGTTAGCAATGCAATTGAATTTTCATTATGAGCCTGCCTTTTGTCATCTACCCCTCCCCAGAAAAAACAACAACAATGGAGTATTGGTCTCAAAACTGGTAGGTTAGATCTGGGGCCAAGTTAGAATATTTCTAACAAATTTGAAGTGAATTGGATAAGACTTTCCTGATTTTTGACATGTTAAAAACCAGAGGCATTAACCAGAGTGCAAATATCCTTCTAACGTCTTTGCCATTTGTAGAAAGAAAACAAAACTGGGAAGAGTAAAAGAAATACATTTTAGTTTTCTTGATTTGCAGAGTCAAGATCAACGTGATTGGACCAAAGATGAGTTCATTAAGTTCTAATTTTAAAAGTTTAGATTTTAAATAATGAGATCAGAATGGTTCGTTGGCTTGTTCCAGCAAATGACTGCTGGAGGCAGAAGCTTTTATTTTAAAAAAATATAACTGTCTCTCTCCCTTTTCCATTTAGAGACAGAGCTCACAGTACTCACTGATACCTAGTGAGGTTTTGCGCTGGAGAAAGGGGAAATTTTCCACCAAAAATTAATTAGAGAAGGTGTTTACAAATTAAGGCCAATTTACAAAAGCAGTGGCCCCTCTCCTTTGAAAAAAATTTAGCCCTTTTTTGCCAGCTCCTTGTGTGGGAAAGGAGAGTGGGAGTCCATTAAAATGATGTTGATTGGTTTCATCTGTGCTGAGCAGGGGAGCAGCAAAGAGGCGTTTTCGTCTCTCGTTTGCTCTCCTCTTGCCCCAGCTGTGTGGTCAACCCACAAACCCTCTCCTATGTCTCTCCTAAGATGTTTACTTCCTTGGAGGTCTGTAAAAGAACAGGTGCTGGAGGAGAGCCTGGAATGTGGGTAGCTGTAGAGAAGGGGAGCATGAGAAGCTCTCAGCAGAGTGGGGGTACGCAGTAGTGAAGGGCGGGAGTATGTGAGAGCTGTTGAATGGGGACCATACCACCACTCCTTCTAACCACAATAGTCCTGTTATGACCACCTTGGAAGTATGGAGGTTCACTGGAGTCCCTTGCAACATCCTGCTGTGAGTCTTACGATGCCTGTTGGGGAGTCCATCTCCTTGCAATCCTTGTTTAGCTTGTCAAGGGCCCCACCAACTTCTACAAGCCTTAGTAAGGTTGGCGGGGTCCTCATAACATCCCCAGTCAGTGTGGCGCCTTTGCAGGCTTAATAGAGCCCAATGAGACTAAATAGGGTTAGTGGCCCCCTGAGAAGCCTCAATAGGATCAACTGGAGACTGACCACCCTATGTAGGCTTGTCAGGTAGCTAGTGATCCAATCTGAAATTGTTGGGGAGGACAGATTCACTAAGGCTTGCAAAGGGAGGTTATGCATCAAGCCTGAGGAATAGGGCTGGTCGAAAAATTAGAATAAAACATTTTTCCAACCGAACTGGTGTTTTGTCAACATCAACATTTTCCACTGGAAATGACTGATTTTGGCAGAATTTTCCATCAGGAAAAGCAAAATGACATATTTAGTTTTGAGACGACATTAATCAGTGCATCTGCTTGAGCCACTGGATTGCCTCATGGGAGTTCTAGTTCTGAATCCCTCATGGCCCTCTTTTCCCCTACTGGCCCAGCTCTCCCACTGGACTACATCTCCCACGTGGTCTCTTCAGTGGACAAACCACTGCACAGGATTTGACATTCTTGATATTCTTGATCAACTGTTCAACATCTTCAAGTGTGAGGCAGAGACCATCCATATCATCTGGTGTATTGGTTGAGTCACTTAGTCTCTCTATGTCCTCAGTTTCTCCCTCTTTAAAATGGTTGTAATTCTTCTTGTCTCCCTCAGAGGAGGGTTGCGAGGCTATAAGCATTAATGTTCATAAATTGCTTTGGAATCCTCAGATGAGAAGGTTCTAAGTATCATCTTACAAAACCACGGAGGAAATTAAAAAGGTAAACTTTCTGAATCACTACTACTTTATAAAAAGAAAAGGAGGACTTGTGACACCTTAGAGACTAACCAATTTATTTGAGCATGAGCTTTCGTGAGCTACAGCTCACTTGAGCTGTAGCTCACGAAAGCTCATGCTCAAATAAATTGGTTAGTCTCTAAGGTGCCACAAGTCCTCCTTTTCTTTTTGTGAATACAGACTAACACGGCTGTTACTCTGAAACCTACTACTTTATGTAGGCCTTTTCTATGCATAGCACTCAAAGCACTTCATACACGTGGGTAAGTAGTCTGAATGCATTGGTCACAACTCCATCATTAAGAATCAGTCTATGCTTCCATTCTAAGTCCTTTTTCCTGTCCCCCTTCTAACTTTTGATGGGAGTAATGGATTTGTTTGCAAATTGGGATGCCTAAAGATGTTTAGCTGCTATTTAATCACAAATTATGTGCCCGTTCATATAATTTGTGATTAAATAGGTTTTCAAGAGCCCCCAGTGTCACACAGAGATCCAGCTCTTCACACACACAGCATGGGGCATTTCTCAAACACACTCCTAGGATGTAAAGACTCCCTCCTCTGCTCCTCTTCTTGTCTCCTGCAGCTCTCTGAGTCCCATGCAAAGGGTTCCAAGCAACCTACTCTCTGGTCCCCTAAACTCCTTAATAGGCACTTTGGTCAAGATCCTCAAAGATATTTTGGCTCTGAGAGTGGGATCCACAAAAGGGGACTTAGGTGTTCCAATGCTGAGCATCAAGTTGCCTAACTTTTAGGTGCCTAGAAAATCACAGGAACAACACTGTGATCCACAAAGCCTGAGTTAGGTACCTAGGCTTCTATAAAATGAATGGGGAGAGACAGGCTCTTAAGAATGGGGGCTGCCTAAGGTAACCAATGGGAGTTGCTGATGAGAGGTGTGTGTGCTAAACCCTGCCCCTCTCTCAGAAAAAGGTGCCTAAATCCAGGCTGCCGGGAAGTGGCTAGCTCTGCTAGTGATCCCTGAATAAGTGCCTGAGGGACTGAGTTAGGCACCTGCCTCGCTCCATGGCTAGAGATGGTGTTAGTGCCCACCTTATAACTTTCAGTCTAGTGGTCAGAGCACTTGCCTGGGCTGTGGATGACTGAGGGACCTGTCCCCTGGCCCTAACTACTCTTTCATCATTTATCCACAGCTTAAACAGGAGTGATCAAGGGTGCCCTCCTGCCCATCAGAATATCCCATAGCTCAGCAGTTACAGAACTCTCCTGAGATGAGGGAGACCCCCATTCAAAGCCTTTCTCTGCCAGGAGAGGGGATTGAACCAGTGCCTCCCACATCCCAGGCAAGTGCTGTAACTGTAGGGGTAAAAGTTATAACGTGGATGATGGCTGCACCGCTGCCTCCTCCAGCCGGATATCGAATGGGCACTGATGGTCTCTGAACACATCTACTGGATCTGACCCCACACATGACTTAGGCATCCAGACGCCTAGAGGGAGGCAGCAGTGTGCATGCCCAGGCAGAAACATAGGCGCATATGGAAACTATACTCTGAAAACTTAGACACTGATTGATTTGAGGTGCCTGCAGGGTTCAGGAGGAGCTCTGTTGTTGGCAGTGGGGCATAAAACCGACTTAGGCGCCTAAGCCTTTGTGGATCTGGGCCCTATCTTTGGATTGAAGACTAAGGGCTGTACAATGTTCACAGACTGTGGCTGAGGACATTTTAAGTGTCCCAAAGCCAATGAAGTTTTTAAGGTCAGGCTTGACAAAGCCCTGTCTGGGATGATTTAATTGGGGATTGGCCCTACTCTGAGCAGGGGGTTGGACTAGATGACCTTCTGAGGTCCCTTCCAACCCTGATATTCTATGATTCTATGAAATGTGTCCTGGGACCGTCACCCCACCACAGCCCCTCCTTCCATCATACCAACATCATCCTTTTTCAGAGCGGGAAGCAGAAATCTTCTGTGATAAGACAAGGTGCTTTTCCAGACTTGTGGGTGTGATGCCAGTTGGAAGCGTGCAGCTTCATCACCAAACGAACCTTTGTTCTTTTCAGGCAAGTGCTGCAATTCTTTGGTCAAGGTCTGGGAGGTCGGAACACTGCGGATTCTTGTGTAATTGGTGGCCTAAGGAGTTTTAATGAAGAGTGTGGAATGATGGCCCTCAGTATGCTATTACCTAAAAAAGATTTTATAAAGTGCATCTGTGATGATCTGGGAACTAGGTATATGTACAACTTTTGAATTCCAGTTTGATTTTATGAACTGTCTGTATTATATCTTATGACTGTCTTGTGTGCTTAAAACACAGGGAAGTGGTGCCAGCACATCTGTGCATAAATAGGTGGATTATTAAACACGATCAGCAACTGAATAGATGTCACCTGGGAAGAACAAACGTGTAGCTGCATCCTAGCTAAAGCTAGTTTTCTCCACCCTCTCTGCAGGCGGGTGGGGTTTGAATAGTGTCAGTACAGGAGAGCAAGGAAATGAGATGGTAGTGCTGGGTCTTAAAGCCTACAGAGCTGGAGACACGGGGGAGAGAATGCTACAGCCAACTCTTATATTTTTTTTTAAGTGCAGGGATTTTAGAGTGAGCCCTCATGTCCTCATGAGTTCTGCTCTGCCAAAAGCTGGAAGAGTTCCCCCTCTGCTTGCTGCTTTCACAGGAGGAGGAAGGAGAGAGCAAAGAGCTCAGCACAGCATTGCCCCACCCCCCCTGCAGCCTCTGCCATGGGAAGGCGCCAGGGTGCCCACCCTAGCCTGGGAAAGGGGAGAGGGGACCTTGCTGCAGCTCCCCGAGGCCTTGGTGATGAAGAATACCAGCAGAAGCAGAGATGGGCCTGAACTGAGGAGATTGGGGTTTGATAGCTGGGCAAGGTACAGGCAAATTGGGGAGCTGAGAGCTCCTGCAGCAGAGGCTAAGTTCACCCAATGCATCTGGGAGAGTGGGTAATACTAGTTGTCACACACCAGCGTGGACAGGGGGAGTTGGAAAATCAAAAGACCGACCAAAGAACCACAAGAACTTTAAAAAAAAACAACACATGATTTTTGGATCCCTTGAGGTTGCCAACACTGGGAAATCAGAGGGACTCACAGAGACAAAAGGAAGCTTGGGAGTTGGGCAGGAGAGAAGAACAGAGGGGCCTGTTTCTGTAGCAGAGGGGCCCTTTCCAGCTGCACGACCAGCTGAGGAGGAAGGAAGCTGGCTGTAGGGGACAGAGAGAGAGGCCGTGATTCAGAGAAGCCATGTGCAGGAGGGTGAATGCTGGACTGTGATCTAGGCCCAAAGAAAGCTCAGGAGTACTGAGGACAATGAGGCAGAGAAATGCTCCCAAGTGTTTGTCTTGTTGGGATCTGTATATCGCTTATGCTAGCTAATGTAGAAAATGATTGATTTTGGAACCCTCACACGCTTCCACTATCATGTGTCCTGGAAGAGAGGAACTGTAAACCCAGAGCACCCACGAGATCGGAGCTCTGTAAGAGGATGTGCTAAGCTACTGGAGTGTCTGGGGGCAGGGAGATGGTCAGCACTGGTCCTGGGAGCCTAGGGTAGCTGGGCTGCAAGGCCCCATTTATATAAAGGGCTGACAAGGAGCCTGTGCCCAGGAAGACTGCCAGAGACACTAAGGAAATTAACAGTGCTTGCGCCTAATCGAACTCAGGAAGCTTAGGGCGCCGGTTTCCAAGTGTTTTACTAAGGTGACCCACCCACTGCATTTTGTCATTGTTTGCAACCCACCATTACATAAATGCACTTTCAGCCCCAGCACCGCAACCTTAATCCTGGCCTGATGCAGAAAGGAGGCCCATGGAGGTTTGGTGGACATTGACCATGCCCTGCACTCATACCACAGCTAGGGTTGCCAACTTTTTAATCGCACAAAACCGAACATCTCCAACTAGGCCCCGCCCCTTCTCCAAGGCTTCACCCCCACCCCACCTCTTCTCTGAGGCCTTGCCCCTTCTCTGAGGCCCCGCTCCCACTTGCTTCATCCCCACTCCCTCTGTCGCTCGCTTTCCCCCACCCTCACTCACTTTCACCAGGCTGGGGCAGGAGATTGGGGGGGCAGGAGGGGGCGAGGGCTCTGGCTGGGGGTGCAGACTCTGGTGGGACTGGGGATGAGGGGTTTGGAGTGCAAGAGGGGGTTCTGGGCTGAGGTCAAGGGGTGCAGACTCCGGATGGGGGTGCAGGCTCCGGATGGGGGTGCAGGCCCTGGGGTGGGGCTGGGAATGAGGGGTTTGGGGTGAAGGAGGGGGCTTCGGGCTGGGGCAGGAGGGTGCGGTGCGGACTTCATCTGGGGTTTGTGGACTCTGGGGTGGGGCCAGGGATGAGGGGTTTGGGGTGCAGGAGCGGGATCAGGGCTGGGGCAGGGTGTTGGGGGAAACTCAGGACCAAGGCAGGGGATTCATGTGTTTGTGGGGAGTGCAGGGTCCTAGCGGCACTTACCGTGGCTCCCAGAAAGCAGCCACCAGGTCCCTGCAGCCCCTGGGTGCATGGGGAGCGAGGGAGGCTCTGTGTGCTGCCCCCGTGCCCGCAGGCGCTGCCCCCACAGCTCCCGTTGGTCGCAGTTCCCAGCCAATAGGAGCTGTGGCACCTGCACTTGGGGCGGGGGGCAGTACGCGGAGCCTCCCTGGCTGCCCATGTGCCTGGGGCTGCAAGGACCTGGCAACTACTTCCAGGAGCTGCGTGGAAGTAGGGCAGGCAGCCCACCTCATCCCCAGGGCCATGCTGCACCACAGACCAGACTTTTAATGGCCCTGTCGGCAGTGCCAACCAGAGCCACCAGGGTCCCTTTTCAAGTGGGCATTCCGGTAGAAAACCGGACAACTGGCTATCCTAAACACAGCAGCGGATCCTGTCCCACAGAGCTGGGTCCAGCTCCCCACTCCAGGCATTGTAACCTGGGGAACTGTGACCCTACGCAGCTGCAGGGAGAAGTGAATGTTTGCCTAGGCCAGGGTTTGGTGACCTATCTAGAACCTTCCCACGGCCCATGGTTTGGGAAACAATGGCTTAGAAGAGCACCTAGTTCCCAGTGTGTGAGACCCAAATACAGCTTCCTGGTGAGTGTCCAGCGGCAGGATCCCTGCCAGGGTTGTGACAGCATCTTTTTCAGTGCCTGGTGTAGCACAGAATGTGTACAACCACTGCACAAAAAGTAACTCATTCTAGGGTTTGTAAATGGTGAAATGAAATGGATGGACAATGTTGTCTCCATGTTCTCCCCTACCTCACCGTCTCCAGGATATCAGGTAGGGGCAGAGCTAAGATCATTTGAATGCCTTAACTGTGCATTTTAAGACTTTTTCAAACATTTGGGGGTTTCAGAAATGTTATTCTTAATGCTAAATTTCCAGGGTCCCTAATGCATAGGGTTTTTAAATACATATTCTTGTATAGTGTTTTCACTTTTAAGTTATTCTTTGGGAATTTCGCGATGACTTCAGCTAAATGAAGTCTTGTCTGGGAATGATTATCCTCATTTTACAGATGGGGAAATTGAGGCACTCTCCGTGGGCATGCAGTCCCACATGGCGAGTCAGCTGCGGAGTATCACCCCAAGCTTACTGAGTACCAGCCCTTTCTTTTAGCTGCTGGATCCTGGCTGCTTCTGGGCCAGTAGGCAGATGGCCTCTCTTTGAATGAGACAACTTTGTGGCAATATTCTCCTCTTGGGTTCCCTGGGATTGGAGAGCTGTACCTGAGAGGAGAAGATAGCCCTATACGTGTGTGGAAGAAATCCTGTCTGTTACTCATCCCAGTGTTAGATAGAGCAGAGCAGCCTGTTTACAGTACAGGGCTATCACGCTGGGCATCTCTTGGCAAGTCATATCAAGAAACATGGCCTGCACGGGCACTGACCCTCATTTCTGACCAACCGCTGCAGCATTTTGCTTGCTAAGGTTCACACGTAGTCGTGCAAAAAGGGAATTCAAGGCTCTTCCTGCTATAGTCTGATTGAATTGAGCGGACACAGGGAGAGCAGATTGGAAAAACATGATATCCCTTTTTAATGCCGAGAGCTTCTTATGGAGCCTTTTAAAATGAGCAGGAGGGTCCTTATTTGAAATGAGATAACTTTTGGAGCCCTGGAGCTTTAATGTGCTGTTGATAAATACATACCATGCTTAGCCGTCTCTCTGTAACCTGCTCAGTAAAGAAGCTTTTCATGTGAATGCTACTACATTTCTTTCAGTTGTACCTTCCTTGGTGTAGTTTGCTATCCATTCCATAACTGCTCAGTCCAGGCCAGGAGTTAGGCAGACGTTGTGTGGTGACACTAGGCTGCCTTAGTCAGCCTGGCCGCCAAAGAGCCAGAAAGAACCACAGGGCCTGTCAGTGTCCAGCAGCATCAATGAAGAATCCACTCTGTATTCATTATATCACAGTCCTGTTTCTCCTTTAATGTAGCACGCTACTCTCAACAAAGTACTTAAATCTGCATAGAATTTCACTTGCTTGTTAAAAGTAGCAAGACCCGTTTTTACCAGCATTGTGAACAGTATGTTAGAGCTAACAAGTGGCTCAAAAAGCTCTGTGTGGCTCAAAAAGCTTGTCTCTCTCACCTACAGAAGTTGGTCCAATAAAAGATATTACCTCACCCACTTTGTCTCTCTAATATTCTAGGCTTGACATGGCTACAACTACCCTGAATACTGCAGCATGAGTCACTCAAATACGCGTCCAAAAATGTATTGTGACTTCATCATTGCTCAGCGCCAATGATGGGCCCAAGCCCCAAAGTTCGGATGTGGATTTAAGCCTTCCCACAGTTCAAAGGTGGTTGGATCTGGGATTTCAGTCTAGTCCTCTCTCTGCCCAACATCTACAGTGCTCATTATTTGGTGCATCCTCTAGTGGTTGATTCCACTGACACTCTCACTGAATGGCTAGCCACAGGGTTTTGCACCAAGCCTTCAATAGGAAAAAAAGGAGAAGAATCAACTGATTGAGGACCATGCACATCACCATTGCTCTGCTATTTTGCAGTTAGGAAAGGTCACTAAATACAGCTGATAAATTGTGCTCAACAAAGTTGTCAGTTGTTGACGATTTCAGCATTTAGGCCCAGATCCTCAAATGTGTTTAGGCACCTAATTTTCATTGAAATAATGGAAATTAGAAGCCTAAATACCCCTGAGGATCTAGCCTTTACTGCCTTGGGTACTTCTGGCCTTGACAAACCAAAACTATTTCTGCTCATTCTGGTTTCCTCCAAAGTATTAAGCATCAGTTTGTGTTGCTCTGACCTCTTAGCGCACTCCATCCTTGAGTGCCCATATCCTAAGCAGCCTGATGAGACGTCTGTATTAAGAAGTCAATGTTTACCAATACCTACCATATAGCAATATCCTGATATATCTCTACATAGCACGTAGAAGAGGATATAACTGCTGTAAATCAGATACCACCACTTTGGTAAATGTTAACTTTTTAGTAAGAACCATTTTACTGCCTATTGAACAGACATGAGCCCAAATCCTGCTGTTCATTCTCCAGCAATAAAAGCACGGGAGATCCTTTTCTTTAGCTAATTTTTACCCCAGACTTGCAAACATAGCAGGTCCTAATAAGTTCCCGGTAGTCATCTAAACTAACTGCAACACAGCACTTTAGAGCCTGTCCCTTAGGCGTGTGTGGGTGTGTTCGTATACAGGATAAGGAAAAGAGAGTTCACATGGAGATTGGAGTTCCTCATGCTACAATCCTGGCCCTTTAAAATTCCCTGTGCACTTTAGGGAAGATCCTGGTCTGCAGACTGAATAGCATTTAGTTCCTCCTGAGAAAAGAAACTCCTTTCTTGCAGGACAGGAGGAATTCTAAAGGGATAAAGACTGTGGGTAAACTTTTTCAAAGTACCTAAGAGGCTGGGTCTACCAACAAAGTTGTACCAATATAATTAAAGGTATTATTTTTATACCGGGGTACTTAAGCCAGTGCAACTTTGTATGTGGACACTCATTAGTTTAAACTTGGCTTATATGCACACTACATTGCTATAACCAGTTTAAAACTGATTATAAGAGTTTGCACAGTAAAGTTAGACCAGTTTAACTAGACTAATTTAACTTAAATTGGAGTAACGTCTGTGTATAGACAGTTCCTTAAGACTCTCAGTCCTATTTTCAAAAGTAACTTAGGCCATGGCTACACTTGGGGGACTATAGCAGCATAGTTGTGTTCCATAGCTATATCAGCATAACCTCATAGTATAGACACGGTGCATGCCAACAGAAGGGGTTTTTCCATTGGTGTAGGACCACCACCTCCCTAAGTGACAGTAGGTAAGTCAACAGAAGCACTCTTCCATCAACACAGCTTCATCTACTCTAGGGGTTAGGCCAGCATAACTGTGGCATTCAGGGTGTGGATTTTTCACACCCCTGAGCGATGTAGCTATGTTGACCTAAACTTTAAGTGTAGACTAGGCCTAAAGCTTGGTCTATGCTTAAGTTAAGTTGACCAGCATGGTTATTGCAACCTAACCGCCACTATAAAAGCAGCTGGATTGACAGAAGAGTGCTTCCATCAACCTACTACTGTCACTTGGGAAGGTAGTGTTCCCACACTGATGGAAAAACCGCTTCCGTTGGCGTCGGCTGCGTATACACTACAGGGTTATGCTGGCATAGCTATGGCAATGTAGTTAAACTGGAATAGTCTCCACAATGTAGATGTACCCTACCTCCCATTGGAATGAATGGATCTTGGCCTCAAGTCACTTTTGAAAATAGGACTTAGGCTCGTCAGTCACTTAGGTGCTTTTGAAAATGTCCCTGTAAGTGGTTAGGAGCAGGAATGAGGCGCTGTAGTGCGACCCTAAGAACACTAGAGGGAGCTGAGGGGAAGGAGAGGGACAAGATGGCAGGGCTTTAAGGTTCCAGCAGTTTGCTTGAAGAAGGAATCCAGTTTAATCTGGCTGACAGCTTCTTTCCTCACTCATATGCCAGTCTAAACATGGCTTCCTTTGTCTAGAAACCCATCAGGCCTGGGGAGCCCTTTGCGAGGTAGCCTTGTTGTCCTGCAGCTTCCTACTGGTGGGAGCAATTGAAGGGCTAGAGCTATGTAGGAGTAATGACAGATTTACCATGGTTATGACAACAGGTGCCAGTTGCCTCTTGGTAATCTGTGTTTTGTGGTGATAAAACCATAATTACAATTCAGCTAAACCGCCTCAAAATTACAACTCACAACCCTGTGAGTGTCTCGTTCCATTCGTGGGAAGGAAAACCTCACACACTGACCCTTTCAGCACTTGTTAAAGGCACAAACCGCGCTAATAATAATCCTCTGAGTTTCCATAGGGCCTGTCTTCCACAAGAACCTGATTCCCCAAGATGATGTACTGCCCCTCTCCTTCTTGCTTCAGTGGAAGCACTCTCCCAACCTGGCACAACTGTTAGGAACCCTGCAGCCTTCGTCTGCTCCATCGCCTCTTGAAAAGCAGAGGTGGGCTCCTATTAATTTGAATGAAAACTGGCTGTCCATGTCTCTTAGGCAGCTGTGGAAACTTCAGCTGATGGGTTTAACCTCACTGCCTGCGTGTGTAATGCCTGTAAGTAGGTGGTCATTTCCTCAGACCTACGCCATGAATTCTATGGGTTGGTTACAACCTGTTCACTGGGTAGTTGATACTCAGTATTGAAGCTTTGGTGGTTGGCTGTGATTGGTCCCGTGAGTCACATGCTGTTGTTTCTGTTCCCTTAGTGGCCGAGCATAACTCTTGTAAGGTGTGAAGAAGCCACTGAGAGTTTGACCGTCTCCGTAGAGGGCATAGCATAGGGAGAAGGAGCAGATAAGCCGCACTAGGGGACTGCTGAATACATTAACCCTCTCCCTTTCTGGGTCTCGCAGGCCGTGCCTGAGGCACCATTCTGAGAAAAAAGTGGGCTGCTATATATACTGATTGCCTGGGTGCAGATTTTAAATGTCATTTTCTCTTCTCACACTCATAGGGGAACAGAAAGAAACTGTGCGTGCGTGTGCGCGTATACCTACGCGCACTAAACGCTCCTAGCTGTGAAGGGTTTGCTCAGATCCTCATTTAATTGCCTGATCCAGGCCTCTGGCAGAGAGTTTTGGGAACCTCATCCCTTTGCAGCATAAAGCATTCTTCTCTATAAAATGTGCTAATCACCTTTCCTGAGCTTCGGCATGCAATGAAAAGAGAGAGCCCTCGCAGTGGAGTAAAGAGAAATCTGTCTTCCAAATTGACTTGTTTAGATGTCAAAGAAATGCAACACATTAGTCCTAACAATTCCACCAGTATAGCTTGGTCATCAGAACCTGCTTCTCCTGTTATCCACCAAGCACTCAGTCCCTGTCCACGTACACATTTGCATCCTCTTAGTTAAACCAGAGTAAGCTGTAGCATGGACACGCCGATTCTGATTTAAGAGTGGCTTATTTTGGTTTATATTAAACCTGTTCCTAATCAATGCAAACTGAACCAGAGTAAACCTGGTTTCAACTGAAATAATAGTGTCCGCACACACTTTTGCTCCTGGTAAATCAGTTTAAAAACACACCATACGTTAAAATGATGAGAGCAGAGGGATAGTCCTGTGGGCTAGGTGCTAGGCGGGGACTCAGGGGTCTGGGTTTAATTTCCTTTTCCGTCACAGGCTTCCTGCATGACCTTGGGCAAGTCACCTAGGGTATGTCTACACTGTCTGTGTACCTAGGCTGAAAGGCGTGCTCCCAGCTGCAGTGTAGACGTATCCTTAGGCCCAAATCCACAAAAGCATTTAGGCTGGTAGCTTCCATTGAAATCAATGGTAGTTAAGATCCTAAATAGAATCTGGGCCTTTGTGCCTCAGTGATAACAGTAGGGAGACAGTAGCACTTTGCTGCCTCAGGGGGATGACATGAGGATAAATACATGAAGTATTTGAGGTGTTCAGATACTATGTTAATTGGGGCCTGTGATGGAGTGTCTGTTTCACACAGGCGGTGAAAGAGTTAATGTGGGCCTGAGAGGTCAATTAACACACCTGGTTGCACCTGGAGAATGGGCCAGGCCTAATTAAAGATGAAGCTCAGCTGGTAAGTTAGGTGGTGGTTTTCTCTCTTGAGCTAAAGGCAGATAGAAGCCTAAAGCCAGAACCAGAGGATTCTGAGTTAGGAGTAAGTGTGGGGATAGAGTTGGGTGGTTCTGAAGCAGGAGAAAGCTGGAGGTAGCGGTGCCTGAAAGGCAGGGATGGTAAAGCTGAAGGGGCATTTGGACTGAAAGATGAGGGGTTTTATGGAGAAAGGGAAGAACTCTGCAGTTACTGTCTTGGTGGTAGAGAGTGGAGGGATCTGTGGGAAGGCTCCTTCAGTGTGAGGTAGAAACCTAGGGTGGGATGAGAAAGGAAGATACCTGGAAGACACAAGATTGGAGCAAGTGCCTGTGGCTGACCCTGACATAAGGGAAGGAACCAGACCTCTGGGAAGAAGTCCTAGGAGGTGCTAATCATTCCACAGAGCTCAGGAAGGGGCTGGGGAAAAGGCGTGAAGGCAGGAAGAAATCCAAGGAGGCAGCAGCAGCGTGTCTGATAGAGCAAACCGTGGCTGCTCTTTATAGGCATTGGAATCTAGTGGGGGGTGGGAGGTGCTGGAGCAGCCACTGGGGAAGATAGCATGGAGCTACCAGCCACTGGGGAAGATAGCATGGAGCCCCCTATTGTAAGGGGCTGAGAATGACTTAATGCCCTGAGAGAAGGGTGTAAGGATCATTGGGGTCAAGTGTTGGGGCCAAGGACCAGATATAAAGACACTGGTTTTTCTGTTGAACTTTGTTACTCTGGAAGGGGTGGAACTAAAATGTGACCTGGCCGGAGGGCCAAGGCATGAGAAGAGAGGACACCACAAGACCAGAGCTACTATTGGCAGTGGGTGCTAGAGAAGAAAGAGCCGCTATTCTGCGCCCAGCGATGAGGGGGCATGCCTGAGGTGAGTCTTCCCTTTTACATATAAGTACCTAGGAAAGATGGGCTTGTGTGTGTAGTCAAACCCTTGCTAATACACACTTTTCAATCCCCTTTCTCGGATCACTTGTATGAGTAAAATTCTATTGCTGGACATAGACTCCACTCAATTCATTTTAATGGGAGAAAATGCTCACTCAGCATTCTTTGTTGGGTGTATTCTTCCATCCCAGCTCTTTCCACATCAGCAGGACTGCAGGCCTTGCCCTTCCAAGCAGGATCTGTAACCAGTTCTCCTGAGAGACTGTAAAAGGCAAGGTGGCCTCTAAGGTTCCTGGGTTCTGATTTCTCAAGGACCTCGTCACGTCAGACCTGAACTTTGAATTCTGTTCTGAAGCAGATGGAGTGGCACAGGTGGGATGTGCCTTTCCAGCTTATTACTTGTGCTGGTGCATGTTGTATCATTCTCGACTCCCAGGAGAGGCAATGTGGTCTCGTGGATAGGGCACTGGATGGGGAACCAGGACAGCTAGGTCCTAATCCTGCCTCTGTCACTGACCCTAAGCAAGTTACTTCATGTTGTTCCCCTCCCTTTGTACCCTCTGTCAGTTAAGTCTGAGCTTTTTGCAGCAGGGACTGTTATGATGGACAAGGGCTGTGTCACCATTGCCCTGCAACCTGGGGTGCCTCACAATGCTTTGCTGCTGTAATACCAAACCTGGGCCCCTCACAAACATGTAGGTCACACCCTGAGTGTCTGTGTAAAGCCACAGCCCTCGTCCAGCAGCTCTGACCACAGCAGCCTGTCAGCAAATACCAGCTACATATGGCTTCCAGCAGTCTTGGTTACTACTCGCAGGATGACCCCAATACACTCCCACTCCTGGATTTTCCCCAAACGTGTGTTCAGCAGTGTCCACCCCTCTCCTGGGCAGCACGGATATATTAGGTCCGATGCCCCTCTAAGGGGATCAACACCCAACAGTCTGCTGCTACCTTAATGGAGTTCCCCAAACCATTCACAACACTGGATTCGTTTTAATTGAAGAATAAAACAAGTTTATTTAACTACAAGAAGAGAGATTTTAAGTGAGTACAAGTAACATGGCATTAAAGTTAGAAATGTTTACAAGAAAAATAAAGATAAAATGCTTTCTAAACTTAACTTGGTTCAAAATGAAGTCCTTACCACAGCAGCAGGGCTGACCAAATTTCAGGTTAGGATCTGCTCCCAAAAGTCCATAGGCTGTTTCTTCTCTCCTCTTAGGTGGAAAAGAGAGATGGACACGGACAGATAAGTTGTTGTTTTTGCCCCCTCACTTTTGTAGTTGTTACCCATTGAAATGCATTTTCCTGGGGGGCTATCCCTAGCTAAAGTTCATTTGAACAGTAAAGAAGGTGACATGGTGTCTGGTGGTGAACAATGTTTCATGTTGTTTCTTCTCACCGGTTTGCTGAAATGCAGATTTTTCTTGTCTCCTGTCTTCCCCCTCTTGCTGTCTGAGCACCTTCTTTACAACTTATATGTAAATTGAGGTAAACCCACACTCCTCTGTTTAAGACCTGCTTGACCAGTCCTGCCTCATTGGGATTATGTGGGTTTGAACATGCGCCGCCAACATCATTCAAGGGGAATTCATACGTTTACATATAACATTGCTACACGTATTCTACCATGATATTATTGACCAAAGAGTTCCTAGTTTTCAAATGAGACCTCCTATGCCTTATGAGGTCTCATTAGGAGGGTGGTGAAGCACTGGAATGGGTTACATAGGGAGGTGATGGCATCTCCTTCCTTTGAGGTTTTTAAGGGCAGGCTTGACAAAGCCCTGGCTGGGATGATTTAGTTGGGGATTGGTCCTGCTCAAAGGGGTTGGACTAGATGACTTCCTGAGGTCCCTTCCAACCCTGATATTCTATATTTTGCACAAAGATTAATACAACAGTGTGTAGGGTGTGAATCTAGTGGTGCCACAACTGTATCTTCCTACATAGATGTGCAGCCCTTAGCACACTTTGGCCCCCATCTCAGTTGGGGCTTTAGTGCTACTGTAGCACAACTAATAATGGTGGTTGTGTTCAGCCCCAGGTAGAAGTAACACAAGTGTGGGTCAACCTGGTCCTTCAGAGCTCTTGCTGCAGTGGTAGCTTCTTGCAGCCAGGAGATGATACCCCTGCATATCTTAGGGATTTAGCCAGTGGCACATCAGCATAATATCTGAGCATCTTCTGTGTATAATCAATACCGCAGTGCCCAGCAGCCTTTATGGAATCTATCACCTCACTTGGTTTTGGGGCCAAAACTCTGCTGGGGGAGGGGGGTTAGGGTTTTTGGTTCAGAGTTTTCAGCTGTGATTGATTTTAGTTAAGCTGACTTGTTTCAGGGACACTTATTATGATTGCTATATGGTGTGATAGTTGGGATTTTTTGGGAGGGTTGCAGGGCAGTGTTGTGAATGCCATTCTTATAATGGAAAAGGCCTCCAATACTACAGTTGTGAATCAGTCAAAACTCCCCTGGACATCCGTGGGAGTTCTGCCTGGGGTAAGGACTGGACCCAATTGTATTCCACAAGACATTACATAACAACCAAATGATGTTTACTAACAAATCAAAGACATAGCCTGGCCACAGACAGCTTGCAATCTAATTTCCGCCATCGCCCAACTGCACAGAGGAGATACCACATGTGGCTTCTGGTTGTTTGTTTGTTTGCTTTTTTGGTCAATTCAAACCCAGCAGCCCCCTCTTTCCAGGAAGAAAAGCTGTCCATTCAGCTTCCAAATGTGTCTCTCTCTTTAATTAGATTTGACTCGGGAAGCTTTTAGAGGTAATTGCCATTTGTGGGGAGTCGCATGGGTCAGGCACAGCTCTTGCTAACTCTCTCTCCAGCTGGCATTTAAATAATGGTATTAATAGTTTGAAATCTATACTAGAGCCCTGCTGGAATCCCACACCAGCTAACAGGAGGGATTTATTTATTTGTCTTCAATCAGTTTCTTTCGTCCGCTTTCCCATTTTCTCCCTCTTTAGTGCCACTTCTGGCGATTGGGCACTTAAGACAGGGCGGGAGGGAGAGCAATGAGAGCAGAAGTCTCTGCTCTTTATAGCAACGTGACTTACAATGCTCCTAGCCAAAAGAAAGGGGGAGCTAGGAGAACACTATCCCTTGGGTGGTGGGATGCGTCCGGGTCATGAAGTCTACTGGCATCTCCAGCAGCACAGAGCCCTCTAATGTTGTGCTGGGGTGAAGAGTGACAGGACACACCCATGCCATGAAAGATGGCTGCAGAGTGGCCCTAGCTGTGTGAGTTTGCAGCTGGAGAGCATGCAGATGCCTGAACCTCACTCCATCACTGTCCAGGTGAAGCAATGCCTGATTGAGTCATCACTGGCTCTCTCCTGCACCTGACGGGTTGGTACCTTCACCTTCAGGTTGCTCCCCATTTTGCCAGCCGTTGGCTGCACGGTATTCAGGACTTGCAAGTGCCGCATTTGTTATGCGGGTATCGATCCCAGCTGCGGTCAGGGTGGAAGCCTGCAAAGAGCACCTTGGTCAACGAGCAGCCAGGGAGTGGGGCGGCACCAAAGCCTGTATCGATTGGCAGCTGAGAAATCAGTGACCGTTTTATATAATTATTGATGTAGCTGGAAAATGCCACAGGCAAAGCGCAACATACTATTTGTTATGCTGTATTGTGTCTCTAGTCTGCATCAGGCCTCTGTTCGCCTTTCATGTTCCCATTCCATGTTTATTTATATAGTGTGCTTTTAGCTTTCATATTTCTCCTGCAAATCCCACTTGGAAAAGCCAGCAGTAGTTTTGTTTGGAGGGGGCCATGAAGAAAATGAATTCCTCCAGTCTCTCTCAAAGGCCCACGCTGAATGTTAAAGAATGGGAGGAGCGGTGAAAGGTGTTGGAAGGTAGAAGGCCCCCTTCATCTTGCCACGGCCCAGGGAGGCTGCCAATCATTCAACACATAAATTTTTAAAACAATAATAGCATGCGGCGTCATTCATTCCATCATTGGCCCAAATGGGTTGGGGCCTGACTGATTCAGAGGTGCCGCGCAGCCACAGCTCCCCTTCAAAATCTATTGGGGCTGTCGGTGCAAATCAGGGTGGGATGAATATGGTAAGCAAGAAATCTTAGCTGGAGTCTTGGTGGCTCAGTAGATTAGAGCATCACCTTTCCTAGGCCGCAGCACCGTGGGTGAAATCTCATAGAAGTCACATTTGGAAAGAGTTGGATGATATTAGCTTACGCTCCCAGGGGTGTCCCCTGCTGTACAACACACTTGAAGTCTCCCCTCAGGGAGGCCCATATACTGGGAGGGCACTATGGGGCAGGAGTGAAGTGCATCGGCAGAGCCATGGGAGAGACGCTTACAGTGTCTGCCCCCTGAGTGCCCTGGCTCTAGCCCATGTCATGTGTCCTTCATTTCCACAAGAACAAAACCTCATTAGTATTCTTTTATCTTTACAATTTGACTCTCTGCAAGATTAAATAACTGCATGGATTCCAAGCACCTGCACAGAACAATCCTGCACCAGTCCAAGGAAGATGGACTAGCTGATTTACTGGTGGCGGGCTTTTCCTTGATGCATTTGTGTTTCACCTTCAGTGTTTGGAACAAATAGATGGTGGGCGGGGGGCGGGAAGGGGGGTTTGGTAAAGAAAGACTATCCTCGCTTAGATGAAACTGGATCTGCTCTTGTATTCATGGCCGCATATCTGCTTTCTTAGCTCATGGCTCTGATCTTCCTTTGGCCGATGGCTGCCTGCATCACTGAAACTAGTACCCACAATGAGGTGTATATAATGTGTGGTTTTTCTGTTCATGGACTGTTTAAAAAATTGGCGCTGGAGAGTTGGTTCAACTCCTTTTGAACCCTATAAACTCTGCACTGAAGACAAGTTTTGCCTTACCTGAGGCGAGGACATAACTCCACCATTGGTGTCTATATAGACATGAGTCTAAACCAACACTCTAGATCCACACATCCCTGAAGCTGGAGGTAATTTGGATCTGAGTTTTGATGCTTAGGCCCATCTCCACATTACTAAATACTCCTCCCCTGCCTGTCTATTGATGGGATGATGAATGCCCTCCCGAGCCACAGCAAGATTTCAGTCTGGCTTTGCACAGAAGTAAAGCCCTTGAGTGAAAATGGTGTGCAGTGTGACATTTTGGGTCTGTGAATTAGCCTGGAACGAAACTGCATATTTTTGTGATTCAAAAATAGTCTTTGCCAGCTTTGCACAACCTGGTGTCCCAAAAGCTGCCAACTAGCTCAACTTTATTGTGAGTTTTGTGACGTTTGTTTCGTTTATGCTCCAGCTGCTGCAGTCAGGTGATTAGGTGAGAATCTTGGCTTGCTTTCAAAATAAAGATAGTTTCTAGCTTTTCTCCCTAAACCATGAAAATATGAGATGTGCGTAACCTAAAGGGTGGAAACTAAAAGACCAACAAAAACAACCCCTTTGCATAAAAAATTGAGGGATTTTTTTAACTTAGAAAAGGAGGACTTGTGGCACCTTAGACACTAAAATTTATTTGAGCACAAGCTTTTGTGAGTTACATCCCCCTCCCCCTCCGTGAACTCCTCATTTGGCTGATTCCACCCCATCCCCTTCAGATCCTACCCAGAATCCTTTGCTCTGATTTACAAAGTGTTCACAGGAGGCACTGTGTGGGTTGCTGCAATAGATTATGGGACATGCTGGCATGTGGAACAGAGAAAGGGAGTAGGCTGCCCCTGCCCCCGGGACCAGTTATGGCACACTGACTGAGAATCTTTATTCTAATTTCCTGGGTGGAGAAAGAGAAACAAGTTGTCCTCTGCTGTTGCCTCTGGACAGAACTTTAGGCCTGTGACTTTATTTTTACACCGAGGGCCTATTCCCCCTGACTTTGCACCACAGTGTGCCTCTGCCAGCAGCCAGAGGAGAACACCTAGTGCCAGCCCCCGCTCTTAGCACAGCACTTTTGGTAGGAGGCATCAAGCAAGCTGTGGAGATTCACTGAGGACTATGATGTTATAAAATAGCCTCTGAGCACAAGATCCAGAGAGGCACTTACCAGGGTGACAGGGAAACTATACAATTCTTTTTCAATCCATTAATCAAAGTGCCTGCAGTTCCTATTTCAGCGAGGCAGGTGAGATGATGATAAATATTGAGCAGAGAAAGCTGATCCATATCCAGGCTTCTAGTGTATTTCATAAATAAGAAGTGAGGAGGGGAGAGGGACGGGGGAAAAACAGCGAGGATCCCAATGGCTCTTTTGCTGCCTCTTATTTATGGTTCCAAGTCTCCTCCCATTCAGGCTGTAGGATGAGGAAGCCAACACCTCTATTTAAGCATCTCTGGATGAGTGAGTCCCTCCTAGAGGTTTATGTTCTGCCTTTCCTCTCCCAGGTACAGGCTGATGTCTGCCCGTGAATTGGAGAGCTGGATTGTTCTCCCAGCCAGCACTGCGACTGGCATGGAGCCCTCTCAACACTCCTTTGCAGCAGGTTGATCTAATCGTTGGTGATGAGTTAGGAGCGAAGGGCTCAGGCAGAGAGAACTTGCTATAGGCATGACCCTGCAGCCCTTACTCACTGAGTAGTTCCATTGATCTCATTGGAACTATTCACATAAAGCTCTTCCTTGAGTGAGTTCCTTCCCCTCCTGTGAACCTTTTCTGCTAGCATCGCCCCTGTTTCTCAGTTTCTGGCAGCCCAGTTTATTTGAGGAATGTGGGATTTTCTGTATTGAGAGTTATTGGTCCTTTGTAGGCCTACATCCTATCTTTATGAGCTGATGCTTTAGAAGAAAGTGAAGAATATCCCACAAAGGATGCGCAGTTGTGGGTGAGAGAAGAGCAATTCTTTATAAATCCACTCTGATTCCTGAAGGCTGGGATTTGATTGCCTTATTTTCCTAGCTTGCCTATTGGTAGGAAGGCAGCAAGATCCTGGAGGCAGAGCACAGGCCTGGCAAATGGGATGTTTGGGTATTCCAGCCAGCTCCGCCAATGACTTAGGGTGTGCCTTTGGACCTCTCCATGCTTCCACTTCCCTATCAGTAAAATGGGGATAGTGATACTTAGCTATTTTTTTTGCAAAGTACTTTGAGACTCCTGAATGGAAGATCCTGTAGGAGAGCAAAGTGTAGTAATTGTTATTACTGTGATCTATGAATGTTATTAATAGGCATGACATTTTCCATCTCTGTTAAAAATTCAGTCACGATATTTGCTACTCTGCAGCAGTTTGAACTTCAGACTCTCAGTGAGTGCTCCCTTGCAATAGTCCTGAAATTTACCAGCCTTTTCAGCTTCATTGGATGTCCATCTTGCTGTAGGCAGGCAGGTTGATGGTAACCAATGAGGGGTGGAGTCTGAACATGTAGTTGGCTGATAAAATAAGAACCAACCCCTACAGCTTGGGCTAACATCATTGTTTGATTCTCATGCATCTTTGTGCATCTTGGGACAAAGGAGGTAGTTCTGTCTGGGTATTTCCAATGAGACCGGAAGCAGGGCTTACTGCGAGCCCTTTAGGAAATCCATGAGTGCAGGATCACCAGTCCCCAGAGGATTAGAAGTTTACATAGGCATCTAAAAAGTTTGGAAGTTTATATGACCTGAATTGCTAAACCTTCTGAGGTCCACCTGTTTAACCACTGGATGTCTCTATGTTGCAGAGTTCCACACAGGGTTGTGGTCCCTGATGAATGAAATAAAGGTGTGAATCAAGCTATGTGGATGGAAGCTTGTTTGTTTCTCTGTAAATGTGGTTGTTTTCTTTACTAAACACCTTGGACCAAATCCTCAGATGATGTAAAATATCACAGCTTCCTTGACTTCATTGGCGTTATGATGATGTATGCAGCCTGAGGGTCTGTCTCCTTGTTGATATCGACTGCAATTTCGTATTTCCTGACACCTGCATGCATTTATTTATTTAAGAAATAAATGCTACACTGGGAACTTGCTGTCCTGGCAATTGTGTGAAATGAGTTGATCTTATTCCAGCTATTAGTGGGGAGGTGTATATTATGTCCCAGGTGACAAGAGCCTTACATTAGACCCTGAGCTAGATCCTAACCCAGTGAGAGTTGATGTTAAGCATCGCCCTAGTGAAGGAATAGGTGGACAAAGATGCTTCTGAACTACCTTTGCAATCTTGTCAGTCCTGTGGCTGGTTGGGGACTGCTGTTACCACAATGTATGTTTACTGAATCTCAAACAATTCAATAGTTAAAGGGTTAAACTACCTGGGGATTTGCTTTGGGGTATTTGGGCTGTGAAAAGGAAAGAACAGCTAGGAGAATACTCAAGTGGTATTCATTAGGTCTGCTTCAGAGGGGAGTTTCCCTCTAATAGGAAGTGGGCCAGGAAATGAGGAACAATGCTGTTTTGTCTGGATACAGTACAAAGTTTAGGGAGGCAGAATTTGAAGAGCCACAGTAGGATTTGCCTGGACACTAGGATCGATATTCCTGTGAAAAGTGCCATGAGCTCTTCAGTGACCATGTGTGGTCCAGACCTGTGCCCCCATCTATAAACCAAGCACTCCCTAACATCACACTGGGGCACTGGGTTCCACAAAGAGTGAGAGGGAAGAGTGTGCTTTGCTGCATTACGCTTCGTCCAGCATTCTGGGTTTCCCTGGATGGGATCCCATCCAAGTATTGATCAGGTGGAGCATTGCCTATCTTGGGAGATCAATGAGAAGACAGCCCCAGGGGCTGCAATAAGGACACAGGCAGGGAGATATGAATCTGTGTCAAACTTTCAACCTCAATGAATATGTTCATTAATCCAAAGGCATTGTTACATTGTGCAGTAACTTGTTCAGCTAGATCCATCTCCTTTGACTTAATCAGATAGTTATGTTTTTAATAATCAGTTGATACTTATTTGCTGAGGTTTACAAATCCACATAATAGACCCACAAACAGTTATTTACTCCCAGGCTGTTAAAACTAGGTGACACTGCTTGGTTTTTTGCAATCAGTATTTATTTAAAATGACCATCCTATCCTATTAAAACTAAATGTGTTAGGCATTTTAATTGGAAAAAGCTTTACCTACCCTAATACCAAGTGACTACAAAAAGCCACTATCTTTACAGGTGTTTGATGCTGCAAAGAAGTATTGGAGAGAAGGGGGCCCAGTCATTTCTCTTACCATGGTGTTATCTGAGGTCAGGATGTTGCATCCATCCATCAAGGTGTGTTGAGTGTGATGGAGCTTTTGCAGTGCAATGAGATCTCATCAGCTGCCAGTTGGGATTTTAAACTCCTATGACTTGTAGTCTGGCTTGAGTGCTCTCAGCTACCACTGCCTTCACTGGGAGTTAAGAGGGCTGAGCACCTTGCTGGATCAAGGTCTCTTAACCTCTTGCAAGTCTGTCGGAATTGGGACAGGGTAGCAAGGCACCTGCTGCTTCCTGACTTCCCATTCCAATCCCTTGGGTGACAAAATATCTAGGAACAGCCCCTCTTGGACAAGTGTCCAGGGATGGAGCAACACATGGACACTATGTGGGGATGGGAAAATCCAGATTCCCAAAATCTATTGTACCTGGTTAGTCAACGATGAACAAAGACAGTGCAGCTGGGGGAAGTGGATGTTTCACAGGGCTCTTGACGAAGGGCAGGTAAATGGCCTCAGTCAATCCACAAGTGTGGTTGGTTTGTTTGTTTGTTTTTTGTTTTTGTTTTTTTGCACTGAAAAGGCAGGTGGGTGAGTTGGTTGGTTGGGGTTTGTGGGTTGTGGGTTTTTTGTTTTTTTTGTCTGGTTTTTTTTTTTTTTTTTTTTTTGACTGACTGTGTGGAAACAAAAACGTGCTGTGAAACTCTGTAATGGCAGCTGGTAAATGTGTAGAAGACTTGCCTGCAATCAATACAGTTCAGCCATTGGGCAGGGAGTGGGAATTTGAGACCGTTGAAGTGCCGCGTGTGTGCGGCAGGATGTCAGCATTCAAGGTGAAGGATTGTGTGTATCCTGTTTCAGGCTGAATGTTTGCAATATGTGGTGCTGGTATGTGTGTGTTTGCATGTGCTGGGATGGCAAGGGGGTGAATGTGTGTGAGTAGTGCACTTTGTGGGGATGTGCGTGGGGCGCAACATGTGGAGGTGTGGGCTTATGACTAGTGCAATGTGTGGGGGTAGAGGGTTGGGCAGAAGTGATGCATTGTGTGTGTTGGGGGCAATAGTGTGCATATGTGGTAGGGCCTTTGTGAGGCAAGTTGGGAGACCTCAGCTTTATTCCTGATAGTACATCTCCCCACCTTTCTCTGCCTAATACAGGCCTGGGAGTGGAACAGCAGCAAGGATAAGTTTGCTTAGCTGTATGGCCTGCCTTCCATCTGCCTGCCCTTTGTGGAATCTGCAGAGCCTGCTTGCAATTCCCTTACATTTCAGAAGCAAATAAATAAATATTTGCTGAGTTATTAAAGATTTATTGAAAATGCTGTATATTTAAACCATCTTGCGAAAAATAGATGACTGAATATTTATTATTTACATGTTAGGCAACCTCTGCATATCTATTTATTCCTCCTTAATCCTATCTGTGTTTTATAAATATTGCAAAAGATCCGTCAATAATATAACATGTTTTCGTTAATCTGGAGGAATAATTAGAAAACATTTAGGATAATATTGCTCTGTACAAATAGCGTACAAGTGCACTGAAAGGCATGCCTGGAACAGTAGCACTTTCTCTTGCGTAAGGTTTCTCTAGTGCCCATCACTGTGCTAGCAAACAGGTTGGAACCCCTCTGTGCTCTCTAGCACCTGTCAAAGTTACAAGGTAATGGCACCTGTATCCCCCACTCCATGGTCCATTCCTGGAGTGCCCAATTCAGTCTCACCTCTCTCTCTGGCCTGAGACCCTTGTGCCATTCCCTCCTGACTGGGGGTTTTAAGGGTGCACAGCCCCCTGCCATACACGGTGATACTCCCAGCAAGCCAGTCTGCATAAGGGCAAGTACCTGTTCTGCTTCCTCTCTGAGGGCTATGAACAGTGCATTGCCAGCAATTACAAGTTACCACCCAGCTCTTTCTAAGCAAGCACCTTTATTGTGGAGGTAAAAGCATGACCAAGAAACCATATAAAACAATAAACAGATTTAAACATACCAGGAATCTCCCACCCTTCCAGCTCATAGGGCCCTAGCCAGGCCAAAGTCTTTCCAACCCTTCCCCAAGGGGTGGGAGCCCCCAATTGAACAGAAGTTCCTATCTGTTTGCTGTACCAGGAAGTAGGCCCTCAGTCAATTTAAAGAGATTTTTTTGTATCAAAAGCCTCTCTGTTGGTCTGTAGGAAACCCAGTGTGAATCCATATGTGCAAGCCTCCCCAGGGGGGGTGGTACATCTCTGGAGGTGTTTATAACCTAAGTGAGTCATCTTAATCCTACCCCACCCCCACACACTGGTTTTTAGTTCCTGTAGAAGCTGAGGTAGCTCTCCCCCAGCATTGCATACATCCCTGGCCCACAGTGATACACAAACCTAACACAGCTTGGTCCCCAAATATATTACATGGGGTTGCAAAGTCTGTCACAGTACCTTTTTGATTTACAGCAGCAAGCTAATTCAAAGCAAAGATATTATCAGTATGATGATAGCAGCCAAAAAAAGAATAGCAGACCCCAAAAGAATTTGAAGAGCAACTAGCAAAAGACACACAAACTAATCAATATTTTAAGTAGATCATAAGCAGGAATCCTGCTTAACAATCAGTAGGGCCACTGGATGATTTGAGGTAATAAGGGAGCACTCAAGGAAGATGACTGTTGTGGAGAAGCTAAGTGACTTCTCTGTATCGATCTTCACTGCAGAAAATGTGAGGGAGATTCCCACACCTGAGCCATCCTTGTTTGGGACCATTCCTAAGCTCTGTCACCTGACTGAGGTGTCAGTAGAGCAGGGTTTGGAACAAATTGATAAACTGAAGAGTAACAGCTCACCAGGACCAGATGGTATTCACCCAAGAGTTCTGAAGGAACTCCAATATGAAATTGCAGAACTACTAACTGTGGTATGTAACCTATCACTTAAATCAGCTACTGTACCAGATAACTAATGTGATGTTGGGGTTTTTTTTTTTTTAAAAAAATGGCTACAGAGGTAATCCTGGCAATTACAGGCTGGTAAACCTAATTTCAGTATCTGGCAAATTGGTTGAAATTATAGTAAAGACCAGAATTATCAGAGACACAAATGAACACATTCTGTTGAGGAAGAGTTAATACCACTTTTGTAAAGAGAAATCATGACTCACCAATCTATTAGACTTCTTTGAGAGGCTCAACAAACATGTGGACAATGATGATAGTGGATGTAGTCTACTTGGATATTCAGAAAGCCTTTGACAACGTCCCTCCCCAAAGACACTTAGGCAAAGTAGGCAGTCATGGGATAAGGGGGAAGAACCTTACATGGATCAGTAACTGGTTAAAAGACAGGAAACAAAGGGTGGGAATAAATGGTCTGTTATCGTAATGGAGAGAAGTAAATAGAGGGATCTGTACTGGGACCAGTGATGTTCAACATATTCATAAATGGTCTGGAAAAAGGGGTAAACAGTGAGGTGGCAAAGTTTACAGATGATACAAAATTACTCAGATAGTTAAGTCCAAACCTGACTGCAAAGAGTTACAAAGAGATCTCACTAATCTGGGTGACTAGGCAAGAAATTGGCAGATGAAATTCAATGCTGATAAATGCAAAGTAATACACACTGGAAAACATAGACCTAACTATACATACAAAATGATTGGGGTCTAAATTAGCTCTTACCACTCAAGAGATCTTGGAGCCATCTGAGAAAACATCGGCTCAATGTGCAGTGGCAGTCAAAAAAGCGAACAATGTTAGGAAGGGGGTAGATAAGATAGCAAATGACACAATACCACTGTCTAAATCCATGGTATGGCCACACACTGAATAATGTGGGCAGTTCTTGTTGACCCATCTCAAAAAAGATGTATTAGAATTGGAAAAGGTACAGAGAAGGGCAACAAAAATGAGGAGGGGTATGGAACAGCTTGAGTATGAGGAGAGATTAAAAAGACTGGGACTGTTCAGGTTGGAAAAGAGGAGACGAAGGGGAGATATGATACAGGTCTATAAAATCATGACTGGCATGGAGAAAGTGAATAAGAACGTGTTATTTATCCCTTCATGTAACACAAGAACCAGGGGTCACCCAATGAAATTAATAGGCAGCAAGTTTAAAACAAAAGGGGGGGGACTTCATACTATGCAGAGGCAACCTGTGGAACATGTTGCTAGATGTTTTGGAGGCCAAAATTATAACAGGGTGCAAAAAAGAACTAGATAAATTCATGGAAGACAGGGCCATCAATGGCTATTAGCCAGGATGGTCAGGGACACAAGCCCATGTTCTGCTGAGTGCTAGAAGCTGGGACTGGACAACAGGGGATGGATCATTTGATGAAGTGCCCTGTTCTGGTCATTCGCTCTGAAGCATATGACACTGGCCACTGTCAAAGACAGGATACTGGGCTAGCTGGACCATTGGTCTGGCCCAGCATGGCCATTCTTATGATAGACCTATTACAATGTGCCATCAATGCAGTGAATGACAACCTTTTCCATGCTAGGATACCCTCCCACCTAGTTTGGATCTGTCCAGGTCTATCCCATTTTGCTAAATGGGAGAAGGCAGGATGGCTGTGACCCCATAATACAGACTTGCGACACACCCTATCCCACATTGAGACTCCGAAGTCTCGTCTATATGCCTCTCCTCAAACAAGCTAATACAGGATGGTTGCCTACAGTGTATTTATCAGGGCTTTGACTAGCTGTTTGTTTTTTGTTTTTTTTTAAAGTCCCAAGTGAGGGAGCTTCCATCTCCTCTCGCAGCAGACTGTGCCACAGTCTATATATGCAAATAGGAATTGCTAGACTTGATCAGACCCAAGATCATCTAGTCAGTATCCTGTTTCCAATAATGGGTGGATGCTTTGGAAGAAGGGGAAGACCCTTGCTTTGGGGCAGATTTGGGATAAATTCTCCCCCAAATTTGGTCTCCTAATTAATAAATAGAGATTTGGCTTAAGGCCTGAAGTTTAACATCTCACCTCATATTTGTTCTCATTAACTAGGGTAGCTCTGGATGTTCATGATCTAAATGTCCAATCCCTTTTTAAATGTAAAACAGTCCCTGCTGGGGGAAGGACTGCCAATTGTGAAGGGATTATAAGGCAGTAGACTCTTCATGGCAGTGATCAACTTTCTCTTCTGTGTTTGTACAGCACCTAGCACAATGGGGCCTTGGCCTCTAGGCAATGCAACTAATAAATGATATAACAAAATTCAAGCTAAACTTCATGGTAATACCTACCCTATTTCATCTTCATAGCACTTGGGACGGAAACATCAGCAGCTGAATCTTAGAACCCTTCAGAGGTAGTAAATTGGGTAATCCCCTCATCCATACTCCCCCTCCCCCCACTTTGTAGCTCTGAGTAATGTAAAAAGTGTCACTGCTATTATTGGAGCCTCTGCTACAGGATCCAGCTGAGATCAGGGCCCTATTAATTCTAGGCATTGTTCAAACCTATAGTAAGTCAGTAGCTGCCTTGAGGAGCTCACAAACGAGAACAGTGATTACTTTCTCTAGCATCTCCAAATGTAGGGTAGAGAACTGAGAGAGAGCTGATGGTATGACTTGCCCAAGGTCTCCCAGAAGTTTGTGGCAGAACTAGGGTTTGAGCCCAGGGCTCTTCAGTCTCCAGCCAGTGCTTTAGCCACAAGACCATCTTCCTCTCTGATTTTTGGTGGGCTTGATTTCAACACACAAGATTATGCCTAACCAAAACCTAGCTGCCCGGGTAAATAAGCAGAGAAGAAGGAGCTTGTAGGCTGCTTCAGTAGCTTGTCGCTGCGTCCATTGCACAATGATGTCTAGCAATTGCATGTCCAACCTGTCTGCCAACGCAGCTGATGAGAAACCATTTGGACATCCCACATGTCTACCTCTTCTTGCCCAAGGTGGTATGTGCCTGAATTCCCTGCCACCAGATGTCTCTTACTGAGCTCCCCTGGATGTTTTGGAGAGTGTAAGAGACCCCAAAGGGGGGTGGGGATATCTGACTTCTACGGATGTTCCGTGAGAATCCCCATGGCTGGACTGATTCATGGGAAGAGCTTAAAAGGGAATGGGCTTGAACTTAAAGTGACTGTGGAACAGCCCTAAGCTTGGATACAAATAGAGAGCAACCCTTGGTAGGAGCTTGGCAGGCATGGCCCTGTGCTTGAGGGTATCTCAGTCCTCCAAATTGCTGAGTGCCTGGGTCCTGATCCAGCAAAGCCTTATCTGCTGAACTTTCAGCTTGTGATCAGTGTCGCTGAAGTCAGTGGGACTATTTCTGTGCTTAACTTTTAGCACATGAAGTGCTTTGCTAGGTCTGGGGCCAGACCACTCAGCAGGTCTCGGGAGCATCCTTCCCATGAAGCAGCACGGTAAGAAAGGGAAATCCTGTTCGAGGAACAAAAAATGGACACAGCCACAGAATGTCAGGGAATCCGTCTTAAACAGGCACTCAGTTCAATGGCAGCACCACGGGTGCTGGAACAATTTTTAACGTGGGGGGGTACTAAGAACCATTGAACCAAACTGTAAACCCTGTATATAATGGAAACCACTTCAAGCCAGGAGGTGCAGCAGCATCCCTGGTTCCAGCACCTATGGGCAGAGCACAGAAATCGGCAGTCAGCCTGGATGCCCCAGAACAGCCACCTCGCCCTGCTGGGCTCAGCGTCCCAGCCAGCCCATCACACTATACCAGGCAGCTCAGTTGTTGGCAGCAAAGGGTGCCAAATGAGGTCTCGATGTCTCCGTGGAAGGGCCAGGTCACGGTGCATATGGCATGGAGATCGGGCCATTGGGGTAGCAGAGGGCAGTTGTTTCTGGACAAACCTGCAGCCATCAGAGCTTTCCCCATGCCCTATGTAGCGAGCAAGAAGTACGTTAGCAGGGGGGGAAAGCTACAGTGAAAGGAACCTGTTCAAAAGATTGTCTGTAGTACAGAGCCAGCCCCTCCCGGGGGGGCAGAGAGGGCTCTGGGGCTGGGCAGGAAGAGGTACAATCACAGACCCTATCAACCTGAGGTGGAAGGGAATCGGACTGTACAGAGACAGCCCCTCTAGGTGTGAGGCAGAGGGGACTTTGGGCCTGGAAGATGGAGAGAAGACACATGGGCGTATTCCAAGCATTGGCTTTTTAGGCGAACGGCTGAGTCGGGATTAATAAAATGTTCAGATAGAAATCAGACTCTTATTAAAGTGTGCTCACACAGCGGCAGCGCCCAGCCACATTCCCGGTACGTGAGCTGGAAGCCTGCCAGCCTCGCCCAGGAGTGCAGCTTATCACATGTGATAAGAAGGCCCTGCTGAGAGAGCGAGCCAGCACAAGGAGGAAGCTGGCAGCGCCTGCTCCTCGGCCCAAGTCTCGGTCTGAACCCACTAGCTTGCAAAGGTTTGCCCCCTATATAAAACCAGTGCACGTTGGAGGAGGTGCACGCTGAGACTTCCAGGAGGACAGACAAGGCCAATTGCTCCTTGCTTCAATTCCCCCACCCCCACCCTGTGGCCCTGCTCAGAATTCCACAGCTAGCTCGGCACCGTATTTCAAACAAGACTTTTTCTTTACTTTGTCTCTTCCGTGTGGGTTTTTCCTTGCCAGATCTTGGAGTTAATTAAAAGGGGCACGGAGAGGGTTTACATTTTTCCTTCAGTAGTGAGCTGTTGGCAAGGTTTCTTAGCTGCCAGGATGGAGCCTCTGAAAAGCAAGTTGGAACCGAGTGGGGGTGGGGTGCGGAGCCAAGGCTACCATTGTTGTGACCAGGAGAATGAATAAAGGATAATTGTAAGTCAGTCTCTCTCTCTCTCATAAACACTGTTCTTCCTCACTCCTACATCCGTATGTCCATTGCTCGCAGCCTGCATCACCCATACGCTCTCTCTCATCTATCCTTGTGCCCTCTGCTCACACCCACAATATCACATACCCCACACATGTTCTCTTTGGTTCCCTCACCACATATGGATCTCCTTTGCTTGCTTTCAGCTTTTACTCATATGCCCCCGCTACGTGGGCACAGGCACATTTGCACCCTACTCAATGGCAGTTGGCAAATACTGCGAACACTTATCCACTGCAAAGCATTTGAATGAATTCACTTTGCCCACGCTTCCAGCCCTTCGGTATCTACTTCCTCGGACTACTGGGATGCTCAAATTTCCTGCAGACACAGTGAATTGTAAGTGAATGTGAGAGATTATTTGTGGAAAGCAATTTTTGAAGTCGTAAATCTGATTCTAAGGAGAACGCTCATCCAATCAGGCAACGGCAACAGTACCATGTGGCTTGCATGACCGATGTTAACTAAGCAACACAGCTTGACTTTCAAACGGAGTAAGCAGAACTCTGGGGGGGGGGCGGGGAGGGAAGAGTTTTTGTCTAATTACCAAATACATTTGAGAAAATGGCAGACAGAGATGAAATTGGCTCCAAATGCTGGATGATATATGTTCTGATCCGTTCACTCAGCTCCAGTAACCTGACTGCTTCTGCATAAGATATAGAGATGAGACAGTCGGCTTCTAGTGAAACTGCATGTGTTGGTGGGGGTGGGCAGGGCTCATGTTGTGCACAGCACAGTCAGTGGGGGAGCCAGGAGCACGGCCAGCTGCTGGGAAAGGGGGGTGGCCGTAGGTGTAGTATGCATTCTGGAAAAGGGCGGAAACTCCTGCAGACTATAAGCAGGAGCCTTTTAACAGCCATGGAAAACACACTGGGGGACCTGTTTAATCTTTGGGGCTGGGGAATCGTACAGCTGCTTTGATTCCTCCCCAGCCCTTGACCATGCCAGTGACATTTCCCCATAGCTGTTTTTGGTTCTGACCTTGCCGAGGACTGAGGTGGTTCAGGAGAGGGATCAGGTAAAGAATTAGCCCATGAAAGTATGATTTAGGGGGTAACTTGCAGTGGTGGGTGGGGGACACATGAGAAACTCTACTTGTGACTGTTACTGCAACCTTTCTGTGCTGGCCAGAACCCAGTGGTGGAGATACGGGGGCTGGGAACACTCTCAGCGCTGTTTGCAGGAACCTGTTACACTTAGCACCAAACATCTTACCCCAGCAACTTCATGGGCCAAATTCAGCCTTGGGGTAAGGGAGTTCAACTCCCACTCTTCAGCAGAGTTGCACCTGCTTGCATGAGGGCTAAATTTGGCCCTGTGGGTCTTCATGGGGGTGACATCCCCAAGGTGGTCAGACCTTGTCCATCTTACAAAGATCTCCTTCCGCTTTGAAGGGTAGTGGGATTAAACCTTTGACTGGCCAAGGGTAAGCAGTGTTCTTCTAAATTAGCTGCCTCCCTGTAGGAGGGACGGTGAGGTGAGGTGAGGCTAGGCAATTGGTGGGAGGCCCATGAGTCTGCCAAGACATTCTCTTCTCTCACACAGAAAGCCCTGTAAGTCTGATCTGTGTTTAAACACCGACTGCTACTCATCATTGATTTACCCTGAAATCGAGTTTTGTTGTGCTCCCAATTCCGGAGAGCCTTGAATTAATATGCTGAGGCTTAGTATGAATGGGAAAGCCTAGTGGCTTTATTGAATGCATCCAGCTTGGCTTTATGGCCACACACCACTAACTAAATATTCCCCACAGTGTCCCTGGCCCAGTATTGTATCTTGTGTAATGCTGCCTATGTATTCTTTGGGGACAGCTGGCTCTGTTTCACTTGTTCCAATGTTCTACTCAGAAATAAGGATCAGGGAAGGCTATACAGAACACAACCCAGCCTTTGCCTCAATAAAGCAGCTGAGTCTGACTTCTAGGTGGGTAGCGTGAAGGGGTTAACTCCAATGGATAATGGAGTTGTGGCCCGAATGTCCTTTGATAAATGGAATCAAGAGAGGCATTCGTCTCCTTCCCTGTAATCTGCATCCTCCTAGAAAATTCCAGCGGAGTTGCCCGCACTTCTGTCTCTAGCCTGCCCTGTTTTCCACTGGTGCCTAGCCCACCTGCTGTAGAATTCACACTGCTTTGTATGGGCAGGCCCACTCTGTTTTAGAAGGTGAAGTGTTGTCAGGGGTTGTCCAAACTGCAGGCAAGAGCAAGCCTCCCAACCCAGCAAGACGGACTGGCATTAGTGAGCTAAAAATAGCAGCATGGACATTGTGATTTGGGCTTTCAAGTCTAGGGGGTCAGTTGGGCCTAAAGGCTGAGTTGCAGCCTGTGCCACAACATCCACACTATTATTTTTAGCAGGCTAGCTCAAGCCCCCCTGGTGTGAGTCTGTCTAGGTAGACTAGCAGGCTTTCTCCCAGCTGTGGTGTAGACATACCCCATATATCTATCCACTGCTTGGCGATTTCTCAATGCTTGGCAGCTTTCCACATCCTCATCTGACTGCATACCGCATCTAGCCCCCTACCTTGCTTTTTCCCATCTCCCATCTGCCCCCTAAATGCATTTCTGCTGACGGGCCCATCTTTCCTCCTACACGGACAGGAGATGTGATTAGAGGGAATCTAATTTGTTTGGAGTGCTCCAGCGATGGAAGGAAATTATTCTGCAGCAATATTTGCAAATGCATTCATCTCAGAGTCGTGGGCAATCCGTCACCGCCCTCTGATAACTTTGTGATCTTCATGAAGGTCTGATTAAAAGAGCTTTCTAATGACTGGCCCAACTTTGCACCTCACTCTCCTGACACTCCCCTGAAGCAATGGGGCTAGGGTAGGGGATTGTAGGAGACTCAGCAGTCCCTTCCGTTGCTGCCAAATCCAGGCCAGGATTTAAGGGACACCCTGTGTCACGACTTTACACAGCTTGGGGCTAGGGGTGAGAGAGCTAGAGAGAATTGCAGGGTCTGTCTGTGTACAGCTGCCTCAATTAAACATTCCCTTTGATATCTTTATTCTCTCTCTCTCTCTCTCATATTAAGGATGAGGAGCAGATTTCACTATTCCCAAGCCTTAGAGCTCCCAGTCTGTCCAAGCTTCAGCCCCTTAATGATAGGGACCCAGCTACCTCCTAGAGTTGCACGTTGTAAAAGCAGGAAAGTGCTGGGTAGGCCACCAAGGAGTCAGGGGAGGCTTCCCTAAGACAGGCTGGCTGACCTCTCCTACCTTTATTCTGAATTAGATACAGTAGTAAACACAGGCCATGATGTAAGAGGGCACCTTTCCATGTCCGCTCAGCTGCCCAGCAATGCCCATCGCAAGCAGGGACGCTTTGGTAGCCTCCCGCTGACTGAAGGAAAGTATGCCCGGGTGAACGTGGTAGCAGATGCAAATGGAAATGGCATACTGTAAGAAAGTGGGTGAGGAAACCAGGATGGGACATGGCCAAAACACTGATGGCTGCACAGCATACTTCCTGTTTGGAATTCTAGGAGCATCCGATAATACAGCCAAAGGCAGAAGCCAGCCAAGCATCTGGAACCTCTATATGGACCTTTGCTGTGTATGTGCCATGAGTGACTGGTGTGTAATTGCCTCAGAGACTATAAGGCCAGAAGGGACCATTATGAAAACTGAGTCATAACACAGGCCAAAGAACCTCCCCCAATAACTTCTGCATCAACCCTATTTCCTAATGCTGTTGGATGGGTTGCCATTAATGAACAAGCAATAAATGCATGTGGGTTCTTGTTTCTACACTCCCACATAAGGCAGTGGGCCTTACTGCGTTGTTCGGTTCCCTGAGTTGGTTATACCTTTCCCACACCTATGTGCTATAACACAGGTTTGTATGCTGGGCTCCTTCTCCTCTTGTATTTTGGTTGGAGTCAGTGAGTAGATAAAAGGATTCAGTTAAAATAAATTCTTCCTTTTCTGCACACTTGCAAAAAGTAAAATACCTCCATCTTTCAATCTTTTCTTTTTCTTTTCTTCTCCTTAGCTCCCGCTGGTGTTTGCAATGTTTGTTAAGGCTGATTTCCCCACTCTGGCATTTTGAATGCAGAATGTGGGGGCATGCAAGGATTCTAAAAATTGATTCTGGCCAATCCAGATTTGTATTAAATTCCCAAGGTTACAGATTCTGTCTGACCTTGGATGAGTAGATGTTGCCACCACCCAAATGCAAAACCCCTGGGAACCCAAGAAGGCCCACTTGGGAATTCCTTCCTGTGGAATTCCCTCAAGCCCTTTCTCTCACACACCACCTTCCCCCACCCCCACCCCCTGCACCCAGGAAAGAGCTGAGAGAGAAAACAAAGGAAATTAGCTATTGCCCCCAGCTAATTAAACAACATACGCACAAACCTCTTAGGACACCAAAAATCCAATCCTGTTCTTAAAGGTAACTTTTATTGAAAACAAAAAGAAAGAAAATACATCTGGAACTTAGACTTTTGCTAGATTTAAAAAACCCACTTACAAAAATTAAACATCAAGAACAACCTTCTTGAGGTCCATCTTAAAGGTTACAAGCAAAACAAAAAGCATTTGGGGTTAGCACAGAGGAATCCACAAGCCAATAAGAAATTGTCTTTCTAGACATTTTCTGATTTATGAGTAGATTTTAGGTATGATTTGATGATTTCCATACCTGACACAAAGCTTTTTACAGCATAGTCCCAGCCCTGTCTCTGCTCTGTCCCCTCTCTCCAGAGAACAACAGAACAGATAAGGGGAAAGTTTTCCCTGAATTTTCAAAAGTTCTAGCCCTCCCATTGGCTCTTTTGGTCAGGTGCCCACTCCCTTCCTTTTACCTATGGACTTTTTTAACCTTTTAGGGTAAAGCAAGTAGAGAACAGCTACCAAGAGGGATTTTATAGCTGGCTGTCTGGCTGGGTGTCCATAAAAGGAGCTACCCTCCCCTCCCCCCTTCATTTATCACAATGGATATTGCATTTTCTCACTCTAGTGCTCATTAGATTATGTGACTATAGATTGTCTTCACAGCCTACGGTTGCCATTGTCTTGTTTTGATCTACCTGCCACATTTGTTTTCTCCCCCACTAAACAACTTCCCTGGTATCCATATCTTTGTTTTGAGTGGGGGAAAATTGCTACCAATCACCTGGCATGGGCGTGTATGATAGGATTTGCTTTGCACGTGCTTTCTTTCTACTTCCTTGGGGATGATCTGGTGCAAGATGTGTTCTCCTATTTCCATAATTAGACTTGTGCATTTTCTTGTCCTTAGCAGTGTAGCATAGAAACATGCCTGTAGGCCCAGGTTCTGCCCTCAGATTCACCTGTGTAACCCCTTTAACTTCAGTGGGGTCATCGGGAGTAAATGAAGGTAAAATGTCACCTGGTGTCTTGCATGTCCTCTAGTGGTAGTTCTAGTTCTTGTATTACTTAGTACAAGAAATGCATGTACCTAGACTCCTTACCAGGGTGTGACAATGTGTGGGGGATAAGAATGAAACCTGGTAGCTTGTTAGCAATGAACCCATGTCTTTCCTGACAGAAAGCTACATCCTATGTGTGAACAGTCTGCAACAAATGGGAGAATCGGGCACAGGGTTTTATATGTAGGTCCCTATAATTTATGGTGCTGTAGCTTCAGGGCTGTGTCTGTGTCCAAGCCAGGAAGCCATCATGGCACATCATTGCATGACGGGTCTGGCTTCCTTGTTTGTCCTTGTTATGTCTTAGTGAGCCCTGCGTAGTACTGCTATTTCTCATGGGACAGTCCTGGACTCCTGGCACATCCTTTGGGTGGGATTTCCAAATACAAGGGAGAGGGCTGGAAGGAGCAGCTGAGCCAGGGCAGTAGGAAGCCAGAAGCATTGCAAACAGCTCTAGAAAGAAGCTGCTGTAGGCTGCATCCACTCAGCCAGACATGCACTGGAAACTTTGGCCAGGCTGTTGCAGCTGAGTGGTAACACCAATGGTTGTAAAACAAGTGGGTTGGCCGTTGGGTAAGGATGCACAACCCATTACAGGTGTCACAAGGTCAGTGTCCCAGCCAAGTTTGTTTCAACATATGTATGCCTTGTGTGATGGCCCTCCTTCCTTCTGCCTCTGCAGAGTTAAAAGTCCTGAGCGTTGGACAGCTTTTGGCACTCTTGGGTTAGATTTCACTCTGATCTCTCTCTCTCTCACTTCACTTGTAAGGCCCTAGGACTCTCACTCTCGCAAGGTGCAAACAATTCCCATTGATTTCAGTAGGCATTATCCTAGTTGCAGTGCGGGAGGTTTAGGTTGGATATTAGGAAAAACTTTTTCACTAGGAGGGTGGTGAAGCACTGGAATGGGTTACCTAGGGAGGTGGTGGAACCTCCTTCCTTGGAGGTTTTTAAGGTCAGGCTTGACAAAGCCCTGGCTGGGATGATTTAGTTGGGGATTGGTCCTGCTTTGAGCAGGGGGTTGGACTAGATGACCTCCTGAGGTCCCTTCCAACCCTGATATTCTATGATCCCCAACCTGTGAGAAAGTCAGGCCTCACGTCCAGATCTCTGTCATGCTAATCCTGCATTCAGTGTCCGGGACTCCTGATTTCAGATGCCTGCTTGCATACACCCCGTCACTTCCTTTCCTCAGGCTTCAAGGGCCAGGCACTCCTAATTTAGATTTCACACACAGCTTTCTTGAACGCTTAATGAAGCTGTCTCTCCTTTCAGCCAGGTGGAGGTTCAGTGGCGTGGGCCAGAAGATCACACTGACTGATGGGAAAGAAATGAGACTTAGAGAGAATTTGATGCTAAACCAAAGGAAAGGGGAAGGCTACGGAGTGAAACAGCAGCCAGCAGAGCTGTACTCTTTGTTAAGCTAGCTCCTCAGATAAACAAGAACAAGGTTAAATGAACAGGTGCCTCCGTGTGTGACAGAGCTGGGTCTGAGACAGGTCTGTAAGTTGCGGCTGCATCCCCCCCAGCCCCTTGCCATCTACTCCCTGTCTTACAGAGCTGGGGCTCTGTATTCCTGGTGCTAATTTAATATAGGAAATTGCAATCCTCTGAAGAAAGTCAGAGTATAATTATATAGATGTTCTGCCGTGGTAACACGGAGGGCCAATTGATGTAGCAGTGAAGCACTAGGAAGGCTGAATACCCCAGCAGGGAGACGTTATGGCTGCAGAAGGGGTTTTCAGGGTAGTGTGCCCAGTAAAAGGGCACAGGGTGTACTGGCAATAGCCACGCCCCAGCCTATCCAGTTACGCCCCTTTTCAGTATAAAGTTCTGCTGGCAGAGCTATCTGGCCCACTCTGATCTTCAAGAACTCCCCTGCCACCACAGCCTCCTGCACTTAGCAATGTAGGAGTGAGGGTCTCTCTGCTCCCTCCATACCCCTGCCCAGAAATGCACCCACAGAGTCAGCTGCATTTTGGCCCTAAACCTGAGCAGTTAAATTCACAAACAACCAGGAAATGCAAATGTTAAGGCTCCCACTGCTCCATTAACCTGACTGGTCTGTATCCAGCATGTACATTGAACAGCTCGGAGCTAGATCTTGCTAAGAAGTATAGGGCTGGGTAAATCACAGGCCAGCATGCTGCTGTATTGTGTGGCTCTAGAGAACACTGTATCCCCTTGCACAAGGAACAGAGTTGCACATCCACTCCCTCTGTGTGAGGCAAAAAGAGGACACAAAGTCAGAGGACAGTAGGCGAGGCAAGATAGAAATTTTCATATTCCCCATCCTGGAGCCAAAATTCTGGTTTATAATAGCCCCTGGCCAAGATCAGGAAATAGTTAACTGCTGCATACTAATACTGGTATTTATGCACCCAGGGTAGTTGGTGAAGAGGTGTCTGTGCCCAGGATGGGGGTGAGCACTAATATGCATGTTTTTGCACTCCTCTGGTTTAGGTTATTGCTGTAACCTGTTAAGACACATCTTTAAGAAGGAAAAACAGGCAACAGCCAATATTACACATGCGCAGTATGCCTGAGTTAAAGCTGTGCTGGGCTACTTAGCTTTGCCATTTCCGGATTGTATGTATTTATTTTGGGTGATCTTAATAGTGTATTGGCATTGATTTATTTTATTTATTTTTTGCATTTTATATCCTAGGTTTTTAGAAATGAAGGGTGGGATTTTAAAAATCATGTAAGTGACTTAGGAGCATTGTCCCAGTAATGTTCAGTGAGATGTGTACTTCTAAATCACTTGAAAATCCCCACCCCGGGATGCCACGGGGCACACAACTTGAAAGCGGCAGTAGGGCTTAGATGCCACAGGTGCTGTCCCTGAAATGCACACTCTTTTAATGTCACCATTAAAATATGTGGACATCAAATTGGGCTCTCTTAATAGAAGCACTTGTGGACCTGTAAACCCTAGGGTTGCCAATTCTGGTTGGCGGTATTCCTGGAGGTTTCATCACATGACATAATATTGAATTGAATGTTAATATTTTATTCCTGGAGACTCCAGGACAATCCTGGAGGGTTGGCAACTTCATAAACCCAGGACATCTAAGCGTAGGGTGACCATATTTCCCTATGCCAAATATGGAACACCTGGTAAAATTACTTACATTCAAGCAAGCTCAAGGGCAATCAATCAGAACTGTGCAGTACAAATGTTCGAATTAACATCAAGTTGACTGAGGCCCTGTTAAAAAGAAATACTGCGTAGTTAGATTCTTTTTATTTACCTTATCTTTAAGGCTTTCAGGCTCACATGCGGATGAGTGACACACACATACTCCCATACATCTTTCTCACATGGGAGGGTGACCAACTGACCCGACTCTCCCTGCCTGGCACTCTCCGCCCTCCGTGGCCCCCAGGATGGACCTGCCTCTCCTGGTACCTGGCGCCATGGCTTCCCCAGGCAACATGTAGGGGGAGAGGCATGTAGTCACATCCCCCCTCCCAGATTTCTGCCAGGGTTCACACCAGAATGTGGCCAGCAGCAGCCTTTTGGCACTGTACAGGAGGGAAGGGACTGGAGCTCCTCCCAGGCACAGGGGAGGACCGGGAGGGGAAGGGATGACCTGTCCCGTGTCTTTGAAGAGCTCATCTCTTTCCATCCCTGCGCCTCCCCTGTGGCTGGAAGCACCTTGTCCCTTCCTGCCCACACAGTGTCGAAAGGCAGTTAACTCCTCCAGGCTGCTGCTGGCCACTGACGTAACCCGGCCACCTCCTTTACCCTGGCTACACCACAGCCAAGAAGGCGTTCAGCCCTAAGGATGCCTTGTGCACCAGGGCCCAGGGAACCTGACTGCAGGGGCTTCAGCGAACCCAGCCAGAGAGGTGGCTCGGCAGCAGAGGGTGCTTAGGGGACAGAGCAGCCCCGTGCTCTCTGGGGGCAGGACCCAGGGTAGGGAGTGGGGCAGGTGAAGAGGGTGCTAAGCCCCTGCCCGGGAAGCTGCTGTGGAGCCTGCAGGGTCAGGGCATGAGCCGGCTGGAAGTTGCTTCCCCTGCCACTCCAGAGTTTAGCTGAGGCATGGAGAGGCTTCGCTGTGCCAGCGCTGTGCAGGGCTTTGGCATATGCAGGGCTCGGCTCCTCCTGGCCAGCACCCCAGGCCTGGAGGTTTTCGGGCTCTCCCAGGGTGGCGGCCCAGCCAGCGGCAGTGGGGGAAGGAAGGAGCCTGCCGGTCAGGTGAGCTGAGTGTTCCAACCAGGGGCTGGTTCTCCACACAGCGCTGGGAGTGGGATGTGCCCTACTGGGGGGTGAGGGGGATATGGAGGAGCAGTGGGGCTGGGGTGGGTGAAGGGGAAAAGCAAAGGGAGGACAGCAAGAGGGGGAGCATGTAAAGGGCTGATGGGTGAGCAGCAGAGGGTACACGTAACCAGCCGTTGCCGGGCGCCTGCCTGCACTCACCAGCCATCGCAGAGCACAGCCAGCACCGGCCAGAAACAGAACAGGGGGTGGGGCCCTGCTAGCTGAGAGCCAGCACTCAGTCGGGGCTGCGCTGATGGACCAGTACAGAGAGCGACCCGGTTCCATGCGCTGCAGCTTTTCCCCACCACCAGCCTTGCACATCCACCCTCATCTTTGTCCATTGGATTCCCCCACCCACCACTGATGGGTGAGGGGCTGGTGAGTAGGGATCCGGCCAGCAGTAGGACCCACCAGTACTGATGCAGGGGAGACAGAAAATACAGGACAATTTGCCCATTTTTAAGAAAGTCAGGGCACCTGCAGGAGGGCTTAAATACGGGACTGTCCCTTTAAAAACAGGACGTCAGCTCACCCTATCCAAGTGCCTTCTGCTCACTCACAGAATGGAACTGGGGCTTGGGTTCTCCTCCTAATTAGAGTGGGGGAGGGCTCGGAGGTACATCTGGGAATCTTGTTGCCAGTCAGCAGAAGCAGGCTCTGGAACTACATCCTCCCTGGAGCGCAAGAAACTCAAACTGAATGTGTGATCCAAGGGTCACACGTTGGGGTGGGAGCGGAGGAGGAGGTGGCTGGAGAGCTGCCCACAATGCAGGAGAATCCAAGGTAAGAGGCGAAGCCTGCATGAGGCCTGGCAACAGGAATTGTGTACTGAAGCAGCTGCACGTGTATGTGCCCAGGGTCCATCTTTAACAGCCCAGCCAATGATTCAGTAGCATCTTTTCTTCTTGCCCTCAAATGTTCATAGCTCTGGAACGTTAAATCGAGAGGATGATGCCAGTACTAGGGGGCTAGATAGCCCAGTAAATACCCTTAGGACATGAGCCAAGGAGCAGGGGGAGGTGGGTCAGGGTGATCTCCCTTGGCGTAGGTTAGGGTAAAATGGATCAGGTGGGGTCATGGGACTTGGTCCAGGGATAAGCAGGGCTTCCTCTCCACACAGTCCTTGCAGAACCAGCGATTTGACTAGCTTCAATACCAGCTTCTGGGGACAAGCCCAGGCATAGGCTGTCGCGGGAATTCCTACAGTGCAGGCTTGCCAGTGTCCTGGATCCTGCATCCACTGGAGGCTGGGGAATCCATCAAATACTACTTTATTAAGAAGGTAATTTTTCAAAGGGCAGTCAGTGTGGACAAAGCCGTGTATTAAATACAAGCTCTCCATCTGGGGCAGGATATACACAGGTCCCTGCTCCTCACTGGCAGTTGGGAGGAGGGAAGTGTACTCCTATGCTACGGCACCCCAATACATTCTGCATGTCCCGCTCCCTTTGATATACGCTGTGGCAGAAATGGCTCCATGTGCTTAGAGGCCACAGGGGCTGTCCCTGGCAGTAGGAAAGAGAGCACAGCCCGCCATAAATCAGCAACTGGACACAGACACCAAAAGCAGGACTTCATCATGCAGGGCCCTTCCCTATGGTGTACGCCAGCCCTGCCTGGTGCCAAAGCCCAAGAGTGCCATTACTGTTCTTTGGCACGGGGGAGAGACAGAAGCACAGAGCATGGGGGTCATCTAGGATGCCAGCCACAGCAGAGTGAGCACCTTCCCTGGTGTTAGAGCCTGAGATGGACACTCCAGTCCCACTCCTCCCTGGGATGCCAGCTGCCCATACTTAATGCCAAGGAATGAGGGAATTAGGCTCATTCCATTGGCCCTATTATTAGTGGTAGTATTTGTATGCTAGTGGCACCTCAGAGTCCTAGTCCTGCAGCAGGACCTCATTGTACTAGTGATATACAAATACAGAACAACAAGATGGTCCCTGCCCTGAACTTGCAATCTAAGCAGTAAAGTGGTTATGTAGAACCGGGAGGCTGGGCTCCTCACAAACACTCCTTGGGTGGGAAAGCCCACTCTATCTGTATCTCACTGAGCTAGCCTTCTGCTGGTGATTTCCAGTGCTTAATTTGTAATGAAAGAGGAGCCAGAGCACCAGCCATTTTTTTTACGTTCATAACTGATGCAGCAAGCCCAGAGGCGTCGGGCTATGAACTGCCAAGCCCTAGCACTGGTGGTATCTCACCCTGAGTGTCTGTCTATTCCCCCATTTTAACCCTATGAGAACCATTTCTGGTATGCAGGCAAAGTTACACAAGGGGAGAAATTAGAACTGGTAGAGAAATTTTTCATGCAGAAACATTTTTGTGCTTAAGTGTGTGGTTTTTTTTTTTATTGGAAGTGAGGTTTGGCAGTGTGTTTTTGTTTCTTTTGCAAAATGATTTCATTTCTGATGGGAGGAAACCTTGATTTTCTAGGGGGAAATTTCTAAGTGAAGATGTTTGTTTTGAATTGATGTTTTGATGGAAAATATTTGGGTTTGGTTTCTCCGTTTAAAAATAGGTGAAACAATGTTAAAGCAATATTTGCACTTGTCATCATAAGCATCTTCATTTACTTCCAGAAAATGAAACGCACACCCTATCCAACTGATATTTTAAGTTGAAATGAAAGGAAATTTGGCAGTTCCAATTGATTTAAAACTTCCTGTGGGGAAAACTGACTTTTTGACTGAAATCTCAAAAGGTTTTTCATTTTTCAATGTGTGGCAAGAAAAACATTGGTCCCCCCCACCAGATCTAGTATAAATACTCCAACACAGCCTGGGAAATGGGTCATGGTGGATTTTCATCAGACACTTTTTTTAAAAAAAATCAAGATTGGACGTTTTTCTAAAAGATCTGTTCTAGGAATTATTTGGGGGGAAATTCTATGGCCTGTGTTCTACAGGAGGTCAGACTAGAAGATCACAAGGGTCCCATCTGGCCTTGGAATCTATGAATCGGTGCCCTCATGAGGTGGCTCCAGACTGTTTCAGTGTGGAGCTCTTGGGAGAATGGGCTTCCCTGCAACCCTTCCAGCACTCGCTGTTTCAGTGCAGAAAATACAGCAGGAGAATAGGCCATCCTTTCCTACCTCCCCACATTAACTGCTATTTCAACATGTCTGCCTCCCCATCTTCTCAGGCAGCGCAGATTGGCATGAAATCAAATACTGAGCTAAACAAACTCCTTTGGATTTGAGACGCGCTGTGGATCAAGGACTGAGTGAAGGTTATTAGTAATAATTAGAGCTGGTTTAAAACCTTCCGAAGGAACAGGTTTTCCATTGGAAAATACTGATGCTACAAAATTGAAATGTTTCATGGATGTCCGGGACCAGGACATGGATGGTTGAGGGTAGCCGTTGGAGCTGGCATTGGTAGCCAGGGATCAGAGCCCAGAGTCAGAACTAGAGGCCAGATGCCAGAGTCAAGGGTCAGAGCTGAAGTCAGGATTTGGAGCTGAAGGTCAGAATGGTGTTATCCAGAGTGAGGTGTGGCAAATTGCTGGCACTACTTTGATGGGTCTCGTGCTTTGTCTTCTTGGGGAGGGTTCAGGGCACTGTTTCTCGCCCCTGAACTGGGGCATTAACTGCCCCACTAGTGTCCTAGAGGAGGGGAGTGGAGAGGGTGGGGTCCCAGCCCAGGAGCCCTAGGGATAGTGGTAAACCGCTTGAACTAGGGGTTCCTTCCCCTGGCCTACTGCCCTCTCCTGCCCTTCATCTTGTGGGCTTCCTGCCCTCCTTCTGCACAAACCAGGTGTCCCTTTACCTAAGGTCTTGGGCTTCTTAGCCCACTGCAGTACTTCTCCAAACTCTCCTCTGCTTCCCTCCAAACTGCTCTCTGTTCCAACACCAATCCACTCTGCTTCAACTCCTTCTCCTGTCTGATTGAAGCAGGGGGGTTTTATCAGATGACTGGCTTCAGGTGCTCTAATTGGCTTCAAGTGCTTTAATTAATCTATAGCAAACTTTCTTCCCTCTACAGAGAATAAGTCTCCCTTCTAACACTCTCCCGCTGCCCTCTGGCCATGCTGTATCACAGAGGCAAGACAGGAGCAGGACCTATCACGGCCATGGGCTAATACTTTGAGCTGCTGCTGCTGGGCTTAAGAGCCAGTCTGCTGACTCTCTCTTCCAGCCAATCAGGCAGTGTAGCCAGTTAGGCAGCCTACAATAGGCCATCTGCACTCGTTAGATTTCCCAGGGACCGTCTCTGCTGCAGGCCCCAATTCCTGACAGTGGGACTATGTTGACATTTTTGACAAAAAAAAAAAATCAATGTTTTTTGTTTCAATGAGGTCAAAGCACTCCATTTAGACATGTGTATAAGATATTTTATTACAATATAAAAGTCAAAACGATAAACTCGAACTGAAGTGCTCCAAAATGAAATATTTCTGAATTTTCATTTTGTGGGAAATTTTGACTTTTTTCCAATTTGAGAAGAAGGATATTCTGAAATGCTGGAATTTACCATGGAAGAGAGACACTCCGTTTCAGTCAGCTCTAATAATAATAAATAAATAAGACAGCTCTTTAATCTAGTTGAAAAAGGCTTAATGAGAGCCAACAGCTGGAAGCTGAAGCTAGACAAATTCAGACAAGTAATAAGGCGCAGTTTTAACAATGAGGGCAATTAAACACTGGAGCAATTTATCAAAGGAGGTGGTAGATTCTCCATCACTTGAAGTCTTTAAATCAAGACTGGATGTGTTTCTAAGAGGCATAGCTCGAATAGTCATGGGCTCAATGCAAGAACGACTGAGGGTCTTTGCACAGACTAGATGATCATAGTGTTGTTGTGTATTACAGTAACACCTAAAGTCTCCCAGAGGTGATCAGGGCCCCATAATGCTAGGCACTATACAGACACATAATAAAAAGATAGTCACTATTCCAAAGAGCTTACAATTTAAGACTAGCTTATATTCAATACAAACCTTTGTCCCCATCCCTAAAAACCAGACTGTTTACAGGTCCTGCTAAAGGGCTGAAAATAAGAGAGGCTGAGAGTGTGCAAAAGGGATGGAGAGGATGCTCTGAAGGGAGAGGGAGAAAAGATGCATTGAAGGGAGAGAGGAAGGTGTGAAAGAGGAATAGAGAGAGAAAAGAGGGGAAGGGAAAAAGGAGGCTGTACAGGAGGAAAGGACAGAGAATGGGTAGAATACATGTGAGAGTGAAAGCGGGAGGAAGATGGGCGAGTGCTGGGGTTGAGGCAGCAGCCCCTTGGCAGCAGGTGCCCAATCGCAGCCTCCAGTGATCATGTGGAGAGCTGTGATTATCAAAGCCAAGCCATCCGTTGGACTGTTATTTCTTTAGCTCCGTCGTGGGGTTTGGGATTTTTCCTACCTCATTCCCCCTTTTTATTTTCTCTTTCTGCCAGCGAGCTCTGAAAGCCTGAGGTGGTTTAATGCCAGCTTAAGTGCATTTGATTTATTGTCTGAAGCCAGGTGTGCGAGGGCCAGTGTCATTCACTTCCAAAGCGCAAACTCAGTGGCTCGTGGCAATTTCTTTTCAGATTCCCAATGAACAGTGAGCACCTCCGTCTCTGCAGGGCTAGAAAGAGGGGAAGCCCAAGGCAATTGGGACAGCATAGAGGGAGCAATGAAACAAATGGGGAAGAGCCAGTGAAGGATGTGGGGGGTGTCATGTATAGCTCCCCCAGTGGCTGGCCTGAGCAAGGACAAGATATAAAAATAATAATAATTGCAGTAAATAATAATCCCATAAACTCAAGTAGCAAGGACATATGTTTAGGTGCTGCAGGTCCTGTGTTCAATCCTTGCTAATGAGCCAGCTGAAGGAAGGTTGGCTTAGTTATTGGGGCACTAGCCTGGGACTGCAGAGATGTTAGTTCAGTTCCCTGCTCTGTCTCTCAGTCCTTCAGTTCCCATTGTAACATCGAGATAAGAGCATTGCCCTCTAACTCTCAGGGGTGAGGATAAATATTTTACGGACTGAGGTGCTCTGATCCTACGGTGATGGGGGGGCCAAATAGATAGATATTGGTATGCTTGAAGCCTTGCTTTTTAACAAAATGGCACCCTATAGCGGCTTGGGATGAGCTTCTCTAGTAGGGAAAACATGAAATACATCGGCTAACTGGGATTGTCTCCCTCTGGTGGCCGGCCCCAGCAAAGACTGTATTGTACTCACAGCTAAGTGAGTTATTCCCAAGCTCCGCCTCACACCTCACCTCATCCTTGAGGTGACCTGACAACCACCATGCTCCCGTGCTTCCCCTGTGTTATGAAACGGCCAGGCTGAAGTCTGCTCAGAAGGCAGGGATTCTGAGCAATGTACTCAGGAGATAGTCCTGAGCACCTGCATGCATCAAAACTGTTCAGCTGCAAGATCGTTCATTACTAATGTTGTGTTTTGGCTAACGTCTGTTGTCTCCCAGGAGAATCAACCTGGCTTTTATCCTGCAGCGCTATGATGATGCAGCTGTTCCATCACTCAGTTTGTCTCCTCCCTGTTCCCAAGGACTAATTAGCTCCCTCTAGGGTTCTGAAGTGTATACTGCATCCCCTCTCTCCTGCCTGAATCCGGCCCAGATGCAACAGCTAAGCTCCGCAAAGCAGCACAAGCCAGGTGTGCACTTAGTGTCCCAGAGACGCTTCTCTTCCATTGCAGGAAGCATCCAGGCTTCTACCTCACACCCTGCACAAGGCATATGTGTGTAGCTATCACCCTGTGCGCAGCATATAAATGACACCTTAATTAGATAAGCAGGATGGAAATCTTGCGCCTGGGGAGTGTTATTTTGCTACAAGGAAGTTAGAACTCCGATCTTTCCCTTCCCCTCTCTGCACTGCTCTAGCAGCTCATCCCCTAATGGGAACTGTTATGTGAGGAGCAGGGATATCGCTGCCCTTTAGTAGACTCCTGCCGTACACACACATGCAGGTGTGCATAACAGAGCACCATGCATGGGGACTGGATGTCCCATTTAGTAGCTGGAGGTAGATGGTGCCCTTCAGTGTCAATCAGCCCCCGTTGGCTCGAAAGGAAAATGTACTATAAACCCCACAGAGCAGCCAGAATCTGTTAAGCAATCTGGCCCATGCCAAAGAGAGGGAGCCGTAGGGATGGGATTTCTCTGGCTACAGGGTTTATTGGTAGCCAGAGAACATGTGACTCCATCAGACAGGGACATCACCATACAGATTGGTAGTGGACTTTTAGCAAGGTTCTCCCAGGAGTTCCCTTCATTCTCTGAAGGTGCAAATACCCTCCCTCTCCATTGCTCTCTCTCTTTAAGGACATAACTGTGGAAACTTCCCACCATTTCAGTGCCACCTGTAGTAGCAACAGAGGACTCCAGGGAATCGTGTTTAAGCACTGGACTGAACAGTTTGCCCAACACGGTGTTTGGATTCACCAGTGCCCCTGCCCCCGATACTGCTGAGGGAATTGAAGGTTGTCTCGACTAGGCAGCATGAGCAAGTTTCAGTTGGGCTTAACTAACCCATGCAAACTAAAACCAATTGTCCTTTTTCAAAGGGGAGGTGCAGGGTAACTAACCTTTAGCTCCTGCGTAAGCTATGCTTAACAGCCAACATTGAGGTAAAGGTGATACCCTGCATCAGCACTAAGAAAAAGATGAGATTTAGCCTGCACAATTTAGCTAATCCCAACCAAAACTCAACCCCTTTTTCTAGTCAAGACGCTTCCAGTCCGAGCCTCTCCCAGCAGATGCCCAAAGATGCAGTGACACTGGGGTAAATCACCTGCAACCGAGCTAGTGGTAGCAAGACAGAAAGGAAGCAACTGTGTAGACAGGGCTGCTCGCCCATGTTGTCTAGCCCTGGGGTGGTGATGCCGGTGCTCTGTATATGCTACAGCTTCTGTCATTGCTACTTCTAGTGCATAAATGTGCTTACCAATTTTCCTGGGGCAGACAAGGCCTCAGGGACCCAGCACTGTATATGAAAGGCTCTTCTCTATAGAGGCAGTATTGATTACCAGAGCAAGGGGGAGGCAAAGAGACTAAGCTTTTCTCACAGAGAAAGAACTGACAAATTGTTCAGTGAGAAATCCAGAAAATCTTGTCAAAGGGCTGCACGCAGAGGGCCCAGTTCATTGTTGGTGTGTCTCCAGTGAACTCAATAGAGTTACCCTACAGTTTAATTTAACCCAGTCTGCTCTAGTGAGAGCTGCAAAAATGGTTCCTTCACAGTGTGGGACAGAGAGGGCTCTTGGGGAGAGGAGTATAGAGAGAGTACCTCCCCCTGGGGGATAGAGGGTGCTTGGGGGGTGGGGTATGGGGCAGCCCCTCCCAGTGGGAGATGGAGGGAGTTCTGGGGGTGGGGGGGCAGAGGTACCGAGATGGCCTTCTCCATTCCCATTTCAGGAGCATGGCCTTCCCGGGCAGTGAGGAGATGTGGCCCTGTTAGGTAAAGCTGAGTGGCCGTTGATTGGCAGCACATGACTTTATCCGGATGGAGCGATGAAGGTGGATCAATGTGAATTGGATTTTTTAACTTTTAAATAAAATTTGTATCGGCATGAAGTTAATTAATAGAGAGCTGTCAGAGGGCTCCTTGGCACATCAGTGAGCTCAGAGATGATGCTACCTTGGAGATGGGGCGGGGGCAGATCTGCCAGCAATAAGCACCAATAAACCAGCAGTCAGACTCCCCCTGCCCCAGCTGCACAACCTGTTTACCCCTTCCCTAGAGACTGCCTTGTCCCTCCTTTTCATTTTGCCACCCTACGTTCATTTGCAGTCTGACATTTTTTTTTTCTGCCCTCACTACTCTTCATAATGGGAACACCCACGTCAGTAGGGATAATTGCTTCCATCAGGTAGCATTAACACAGGGATAAACAGCTCTGGGCTCCTCCAGTCCCAGCTTTTACAAGAGGAAGAGCTGCAGAGCCTGGGGAAGCTGGATGTGTGGGGGCTCATGGATGCTGCTGTCCCAGCTGTGCATAGCAGGAGCTGCTCCGGGAACGTGGCACTGGGGCTAGGGTAACTCCTCTAGGAAAGGTGCCTGTTGTCCCTTTAGGGCCTTACTGAATAGCATGAGCAGGGAATGGCATTGGCTTTTGAAAATCTAAAAGAGAAACAGCCACTCAATTAAATCTCCAGTTTCTTAGTAGCATCAGCCTTCCTTGCATACAGGGCCATTGCTGGCTTGCCCCAGCCTCCTGATGAGCCACCCAAGGGGGGGAATTCCAGGGCCCCACAGCGGCGCAGTGTCTCAAAGGGGCTGGTCCCCACTGTTTTTTAATTAAACTCTCCCAAAGGACGGGAACGTGGCCCCATCTCCACTGAGAAAGTGGCTTGTGATCCGGTGTCCTGGGGATGCACCCTGCTTCAGGTCTCCCTTGCTCCCTAGGGGCTGTCTCATTGCATCACTGATCAATGTCTCTCTCCTCTACTTCTGAGCAGGGACATGAGGGAAACAGAGAGAATGGAAACTAGATGCAGTTTCCATGGCAACATCCAAAAAGCGAGTGTGTGTGTGTGTGTGTGAGACTGAGGGCGGGGGAGGGGAGAATAAAAACGGAGCCTTACAGAGATTTCAGTTTTGCACATCGGTGAATGAGCTTTTGACGCTGGCTAACCCAGGGCAGTGATGTGCTGCTTTATTCAGCCCAGGCTGTCTCTTGTGAGAGAGTGGGAGATGCTCACTGCAACTCTAGTCCCAGCCTCTGCCTCCAGGAGTCACTGTGGGGAAGCGGGCAGGAGCACTGGCTGTGAGAATGACTCCCAACTATTCCAGTCCCAGCCTCTTCCAGAGGGAACAAATGTAGGGGATAGCGGCTGGGGGAGAGCTCACAGCGATTCCATTTCCAGCCTCCCTTACACAGAGTACTGGCTATGGTGCACTCCCAGCCTCTCCCAACAGGAGGCACAATTGAAAATGGTCTAATGGAGCTGCTGTGTGAAAGGCTTTCATCTCTTCAGAATCCTCCTTTCTGTGATTTCCATGCATGCCCACTTATCCCATTATCTGTGGCAGAAGGAAAACAGAATAATCAGTAGTCATGATTTGTATCTCTGAAGATTTTCTTCTCTGTGCTTAAGTGAAATCCCTTCTTAACTGCTTCTTGTCCTTGCCTTGGGAGGCTAAAGCATTTTGGTCTGTGGGGTGTTTTTTTTTTTTTTTACACTCTCGTCCCTATTTTAGAGCTCAGTTCAATCCTCTGGCTCCTTTTTCACTGACACTTTTCAGACTCTGCATTCTAACGTGGAATCCCTGTCATTGCCAGTTTTTAAGAATAGGCTGTTCAAACACCTGCCAGGGATGGTCTGGGTTTTTTTGGTTCTCTGCCTCAGCGCAGGGGAAGGCTGAACTAGATGACCTCTTGAGGTCCCTTCCGGCCCTTGATTTCTATGATTCTGTGGAGACCAATAATACATTTAATGCTTTACACAATCAGAGCAAAAATTAAATCTCACAGCCCTCTCCCCATCCGCAAAGTAGGTCAGACTCAGAATCAGTCCCTTTTACAGCTGGGGAAACTGAGTCAGAGTGGGGAAGGGACTCACTCAAGGTGTCACAGTGGAATCATGGATATAGCTGGGAATGGCATTCAGGAGGCTCCGGATCCCATGTCCATGCTGAGAGCATTAGATCATGTTGCCCCACATGCTGCTCAAGATTTTAAGCAGGATCCCTGTTGTCCCAATACTGGCCTCCTTCACACATCTCTCCAGCTCTAGTTGTGATCTCTGCCAGTGTACCTGTTGCTTTCCTATCCTAGCTGGACTTCTGAAGGAAAGCGGGTATTACCTAGCGATGCATCCAAACAAAAAGTCCAGATCAAACACTCCCAGACTGTGAGGAACTTTGAATCCAGATCCAAATTTTGCTGTTGCAATGTCTGCTGAGGAAAACAGTATGTGTTTGTCTCTAGGTGCTTGATACCTCACCATGGCTATCCTTTTCTTCTGGGTAGATGGATAAGGGTATAGAGGCATGATGATCTCTGTAATGGTGGCCATATGTTGACATCAGAACTGTATGATGGACTAATGTTTTTGTTTCATGCCCTGTTCTAAAGTGTGTGCATTTAAATGTGTGTAACATTCCTACAGCAGGAAGTAGTTGCAATAAACTAACAAATAAGCAAATAAAATACTAGCATGGATCATTAGAGACGGGGCAGAACAGCAATGCTCTGATCCGGATCTGAATTGATCTGATCCCCGAGGTCAGGGGTTTCTGTGCCCAGCTCTACTGATTAGTTGCCATTACGTAATTAAAACATATAATTTATTTGCCATAGCATCCCAGGTGCTGTAACAAAGCACCTATGTAATACTCCACATAGACAAAACTGCCAAAAACATTGCAATGCCAAGAGTTTTTTTTAAATAAGCCTTGAAAACTTTTTTTAAAAGAGACCAGATCCTTAGCACTTCTTGGTTGGTTGATTGAGCATTCCAGAGGCCTTGACTACCTACAATGAGGCAGTGTCTCTGGGTTAGAGATATTCCATTAATTATCTGGAATGTGTGGTGATGTGCACTGTCTTGGGACTCTGCTAGGTGGTGCTAGAGCACAATGATGTGTTTCTATACTAATTGGAGACTGTTTGGAGTGCAGTCCTTGTTGCTGATTAGAAGTTCCTAGAATAGAACTTGCTACTTTCTCCTAATTGCATTATATAACAATGTCATTCATAAGGGTGGAGGATGGTCTGGGAGTGAAGGCAAAGCACAGGGGTTTAGGAGATCTTGGTTCTTTTCTAGGCACCACCACAAATTTCCTGGAACCTTGGGCAAGTCACTTACTCTTTCTGTGCCTCAGTTCCCCATCTCTACAGCGGGGATTACAGTAACTTGCAAGGATGTTATGGATATACTATCATTCACATTTGTTAACTATTTGGATACTACACTAAGGAATGCCATAGAAAAGCCTGTAGATAATACAAATTGTAAATGAATTTCAGTACAATTAGCAATTTTGTCATGGAAACTTGTAGTGTTCCTCGTGAAGGAGAAGCCACTGGGCTGGGTTGTAATGAATATAAAGTGAACTGCTCAGTGAGGCTGCTGGACACAGACTCCTGTGGTTCTCTCTGCTGTCCTGACTGCCTAATACGTCGTGCGTTGCCCAATGTCATTATGCAAGGTCTCCCTAAGTCTTACTCTCAACTAAGCCATCGTGGAAGGGCTGCTGACTACACTAAAAACCAGGCCATCCAGTGGGCTAGCACCAGTGTTACAAAAAGTGTCCAAGGCCAGCACCAGGATCAAGTCCCTTGTTCCCAGGGCTGGAATCTATATGAAGTCAATAAGCTCAGCCCCTCAAATTGTATAAGGCCTTGGGTCACAATCTGGCTATCCGCTCTGGCCAACGCTTGGAGTGGCGCTAATAGGCTTTGGAGGCCGTAGGAGGTGACTCTACTAAACGCAGAGCATGAGGATGGAAGCTGAGAAATAAATGGGGGAGAAAGAAGACTGAGGAACACTGAGAACTCCCACACATAATTCAGAACTTTGGCCAATCTTTTCTCATGTACTAGCCCAGGTGTCATTTCAAGGAGGACGGGCTCAAACCATTATTACGTCAAGGTCGTTGGTCAAATCTGAGACTTTTATTGTAAATCTAGTGGCTAGGGCCTCTCAATGACATCCAGCCCAACCTTCAGCTCCTAACTCTTTCAGAGGAGTTCGTATCAGACCATTCAAGATGATAGGCCAAACCTAAGATGTCAAAGGTCAAGACTTTATTGTAAATTTAGGATGTATTACTTTTCCAATGAGTGCGGCGTGACCTTGAAGTCAAACTCCCCTAGTCCAGTAGAAGTTCAACAAACACACAGTAAAAGAGGCTTATAATCCAAATACAACCTCAAGAAGTAACAGATGAATGAGCCAAACAGGTGGACAGGGGCTAGGGAGAACAAAGGAACAGTAAGTACATATACTAACTACGTGTACAATTACTAAATACAGTAAGCCAGTCACTAGCAGCAGCATTTGCTACCTGCCTACTAATTATCAGATGGTAGGTTTCTGGATGCATTACAGCAGAGGCAAGTTTTAAGAAGTGACCAATGTCAGGTGCCCCAGAAGAAATGAACAGAACAGGTAATCATCAAGTGATCCAAACTTTCTATAGTTTTTACTGGACTTTCTCTGCCTTGTGCTGATTGGTTGTTTGCTCCAATCTTTCCTCGTCCCCCATAGTCTGTTCATTCCACACCTGCCCCTCTCACTACCTTCTCCCCTGCCCTCACCCCCTTCCCTTTTTTTTTCTTTCCATTTAGCTGATCCCCTTCTAAGTAAACCTCCCCACTTACCCCACTCCAAAAATCATGGATCTACCAAGCTGCTTGCTGTCCATCACATTGTCCACTCTGCTTATGTGTTACACCACTTCTCCCACCCTATCTGTCTAGTCTGTTTAGATCGTAAGCTCTTTGGGGTAGGGACCGTGCGCTACACTGTGTGTGTGTGTTGTGATGACTAGCAGAAGGGGCCCCATTCTTGGCTGGCCCTTAGGTTATGTAATAAACATGATGATGATTATTAATAATAATAGACAATGGACACCATATTTTTTTCAAAACAGGCTATAAGACCTGGCCTAATTCCTCTGGCCTACCCCCTCTTTTCCAGACTGTGACGCAGATGTCATCCTATGACATTAAGAAGTTAAATATGTTTGAAGAGCATTTCTAACTCCTAATTCTGCCACACCTCCTCACATATATTCTCTGTCTAACATAGCTGCTTAGTGACAGGTTTCAGAGTAGCAGCCGTGTTAGTCTGTATCCGCAAAAAAGAAAAGGAGTACTTGTGGCACCTTAGAGACTAACAAATTTATTTGAGCTGTAGCTCAAATAAATTTGTTAGTCTCTAAGGTGCCACAAGTACTCCTTTTCTTATAGCTGCTTAGGTATCTCAAAATTCATCTAAGAAACATATAGGAATCAATCCTGCTTCCTCAGAAGTTTTGCTTCAGTGGGATCAGGATCAGTGCCTCTGGTCTGTTCCCTTCCTGCAGGCCAAATTCTGCCCTTGGATATGTGTCTGCAGGGTGCCCATAGAAGTCAATAGATACTGTATGCACATAGCCAAGGGCATATTTTTGCCCTGTGTGCTTTGATTTCCCTCCCTTGAAGCCTTGACCCGCAGGACCCGAGTGGTGTTCTATCCTTCCATTTCTCAAGCTAGCTATTCTTTATTGATGGGCATCACTGCCTTGCTCATCTTCTCTTGGCTGAGCTACTATATAGTCCCTTCAGAAGCTTCTGAATAATTAAATAAATGCTAATAACACTTCCACCTAACTATTGTGCTTAAGTGTTAAATCTATCACAGATTAATTGAAACTTTCTATTCCTTCTTGCTCCCCTCCACTCAACAAACAAGACTTTGTCTTCATTTGCTTTCATGGGTCTTTTTTTCCCCCTCACTCTTCTCCTCAGGCATTGTCAGAGGGCACCTAAAGTTCTCGGGCTATGCGGTTTTGAAGTGTGGAATTTGGCAGCAGTGCAAGCCCAGGACTGAATTAAATTAACTTCAGGCACTCCGATTTTTTTAATCTAAATTATGTTTTTCAAAGTTGCCACAGAATATTCCACTTATTAATTTTATTATTAAATAAAAGAAAGAAAGGGGAAAAAGACATAAGTTATGAAAAGTCTGGGACTGGAGTTTGAGTTCTATGGTTCACTCTTACTGACTTTCATCAGTAGATCCTAAATGCAGAGAGGGTGCAGGTTTGCGTTCTGTTGGCATACAGAAGGTCTGCTTTTCTAACAGATATGTGTGCAGTCGCACACCATGTTTACACATATAAGTATAGCAATTGCTTATTTGTGCATGCTGATAGCCAGCTATGCATCTACCAGATTCACATGCCTTATCATGGTAATTTAATGTGCAGATTAGATGGATATTTATATTTATGGTAGTGCTTAGAAAGTCCAGCGGAGTCTGGAGCCCTGTTCTGCTGGGCCTGTGGTGTTCAGCTTTTTCAGCCAGAGGGCTGAACATACAATAGTATGTTCAAGGGGCCACAGTCAATGTTTTTGGGCAGATTCCTGCCTTTTTCTGCTCCCTTTGTGCTGCTCTGGCTGGGGGACAGTAGTCAGCTGGTGCAAGTTAGAGCAGCTTCCAAGTTGCTCTAATCTGAATTGGCACAGGAGCAGAGAATCAGGAGCCATTAACTAGTTGCTGATTCTCAGCATCTCCCTTTCCCCCTCTCTTGGGCTGCCCTCCGTTGCTGTGGGAGAGGGGAGCCATTCTCTCCAGAGTGCTCCTCTGAATTTAGGGAGAGTCAGTCAACCTTAAATTCTGCTCTTCCTGGGGTTCCAACAGCCCCAAACCCTGGAGTAAAGGGCTAGAGGGAGGAGCGGAGAGAGAAGGGAATATAGAAAGAAAGGGGAGAACATTTAATGAAGGGGAGAAAAATAAAAAGCATAGAATTAGCTAAGCATTCAAGTGACTTTCATACTTAGGGAAAACTTTCAAATGTATTAGGTATAAAAATAAATCTATTTGCCTTGCCAATATCTTTAATATTTGTATCACCATATTTTTTATTACTAAAATATCTGTTTATAAACATGGGTCCACCTCCTTGATCCTGCTGCATGTTCATGATGCTGCACTCATGATGTCACAGCAAGTCCGTGGCTACAGATTGTTTTGTTATAAAGACCGGTAATGGTGACTTTGTTTTGCAAAGTGGAAGGAGAAGCTGGGTCAGGAAAGAAAAGGCTCTTGGAATGGTGTCTTCTCAAGGTTGGAAATTGGAAAAGAGAATATAAGCATTATTACCAGAATGGAAAGAGGATCATAGACACAGCAGTTAGAGGTGGAATTGAGACTTGCTGTAGGTCACTATTGGCCCATCTATGGGGGTCAGCTGAGGTGTTCCAGAGCTTTGATATCTCTATTGACAGGTAGGAGGGATAGACTGTGTCACTCTTCACTGCCCTAATGATTAGAGCTGAAGGTGAGAGCCAGTGGCACTCGGCATGTGGCAAGTGGGAACCTTTCAAATTCTTTGTGTAACCCGCTCTTGCCCACAGCTTCTGGCCACTACATGAAGTAACACTGTAGAGCTGAGGTGCAAGTCTAGGACAGGTTACACAGTGCTAATGGAAGAGTCAAGAGCCTTCCGTGAATTTATACCATGGATGGGTTATGATGAGCAATAGAGAACTCTGATTGGGAGATGGGTGGGGAGGACGTAGGCTGCTGAAGAGAAAAGAATAAAAAGTATAATTGTGTTACACTTGCAAGCAGTCAGCAGAAGACAGAATGAGAGAGAGTTAGCTCTGTGAGCTCCTCTTTCCTCAGCTCCCTCCCTTTCTGCTATTTCCCTACATCAATTAGGCTGGTGTACTGGATTCCAGGTAGTAAATAGAGCTAGTGAAAACATTTCCAGAATGGCTTTTATCTTCACAATGGAATTAACTAAAAATCCAGACCTTGGGTTGTGTGAAATCTGGATTCAGATTTTGCATCTTCAGACCTATCTTTAGAGTGGTAGCCGTGTTAGTCTGTATCAGCAAAAATAATGAGGAGTCCTTGTGGCACCTTAGAGACTAATAAATTTATTTGGGCATAAGCTTTCGTGGGTTAGAACCCACTCCATCAGATGCATGGAGTGAATCTTTAGTTGTATCTTTAGTCATTACCAATATTTCCCACGAGTGTGTGTGTGTGTGTGTGAGAGAGAGAGAGACACTAACTCACTCTTTCTTCTGAAAACAGGTTCCTAGTTTGTTTACAATAATTGATGCGGGATCTTTTCACTTGAAGAATCAGTTTTCTGTCTTAGTTCTGACCAACCACAGAGGACAGGAGAAATCAGAAATAAGTGACAGATACAGAGAAGGGAAGAAAGCTAGGGACGATGGTGGAAGGAAGAGAAAGAAGGAAAGGTACCTATGTTCCCAGTTAGCTGAGGCCTTAGGAAAATGTGAATATGAAAAGATGTCCAAGCTTGTCTTCCTATGTGGAAGACATAATTCTAGAGCTGGCTGAACCTCTTTTTGGTACAAAAATGGACTTTTAAAAACCAATAACCTTTTTATGAAAATTCCCCCCTCCCCATTTTTTCATCGAAACAGAACACTTTGGAATTTCAAACTCTTGATTTATTTGGGGTTCCCCTCCCCCCTCTCTCTTAGTTTTACCACTGTATGCAATAGAACAAATGCCTAGAGGTGGGTTCCTCCCCCACGCTTGTTCATTTGTCTTTTTATCTTTTCCTTTTGCCCCTCAAACTTTTCAAAACTTCTTCCTCAACTTTAGTGTAAAGATTTGATCGGCATGAGCTTGGGATGAGTGGAATTATACAGCCAATAAAAATTTGATTATTGCATCACACCATCATGTATTCGCCATATGGCACATGCAGACTATTTTAGGAGTGTTTTAGACCGTCTTTGAAATTTTTACTGCAGCCGTTTGTTGTATCTAGGTCGGATTCACACAAGCTGAAAAACCTCTGGTGATGGAGACTCCAGGTTAAGAAGGGGGCATTCACTAAAATGTAGTTATACCAGTAAGAATTTTGCCCCGGCAGCTGCTGGCTTTTTCTAAGGCTGGGAGAGGGAGGCAGAAACCAGAGCAACCCAGCGGCTGCTAGTTCTTCTTAAGTAGTGGAGGGAGGAGCAGTGCAGTGCTGAGTCATGGCTTCTTTGAGGGGACCGAAGTTGGAGCCAGAAGCAGAGACCCGTGGGGGGGGGGGGCAACAACAGCGCAGCAAGATCAGGGAAATGATTTGGCTGTCCGAAACAAAACTTTGGGGGAGCAGTACTGATTGGGATGCATAGGACTGGTTGTGTTGAGGAGACAGATGTATTCATGTGTTTGAGGAGGCAGAACTGATTGATTGGGGGACAGGATTGCTTTTCAGGGCAGACCAAAACTGACAGGAAGGGGGCAGAATGCACTGGTTACAGAACTGATTTATTCTGTGGGGAGGGCAAAATGGATGTGTCTGTGTCAGGAATGAATGACTGGATTTGGTGAGAGCACAGAGATTGATTGGTGAGCTAAGCAATCTATTTTACAGGAGAAAGAAATGACCAAGGGGCAGCATCAGTTTCTTCTGGAGGGACTTAATTTTGGGTGGGGCAAGATGTAGATGTGTCCATGGAAATGAAATCTGTATGGCTTGGTGGGTGTGGCTTTTGTAAGGTATGTGGGGTATGCATTTTGCACCTGGGCTGGTAAGTTTAGTCCTGAGGCAAGTAAGTGTTGGGACAAACTTTCAAGCCCTGCTGCTTGGTCTTCCTCCGGGCCACAGAGGGAATGGGCACACAAGTTCATCCCATGAACAGCTGAGGTTCCCAACTCCTGACCATTCCCAGGCTCAGCCCAGACACTTCAGAGCTGCCAGCTAGATGACACTACCAGCTAAAACATGGGAGCAGGGAAACCGGGATATTTGATGTTTGGATTGGGGAGGGAGGGGTCATGATCTGCTTGTCTCTAGCTGTCTTGCATTCTGGCTACAACCCATGTGTAAGGGGACTATTGCCCCCTTACTAACATTCAGTGGGCATGTTTTAGTTGCTAGCTCCCAGTACTAAAAAGGGGGAAGGGTCGATGGGGAATCAGGACCCTGAGACTGACAGTCCCCAGGAACAATGGGGAGAGGCCAATGCTCCAGGTCAGCGTGAATGACAGGGCGAGCAGGCTAATCAGGGAGTCAGGATGCCGGGAGGTCCCGTTCTGTGTGTGAGCTTGATTTGCCTGCGTCGGACAGAGTGGGGCCAAGCTAAAGAGAAAGCAGGGGTGCAAGCTGAACTGGCAGCAGAGCTGTGCCAGATAAAGAGGGCCAGAAAAGCAGCCCAGAGAGAGCAGACCCTGTCCTGGGAGCAGAGCTGCAGCCCCAAAGCCAGAGGCACAGCCCAGAGACAGCAGACTTGCCCTGGGAGCAGAGCTGCAGCAACCAGAGCCAGAGGGGCCAAAGAAGCAGCCCAGGGAGCTGGAGGCAGAGCAGCAGCAGCAGTGCAGAGTCAGAGTGGTGGAGCTGGGGCTGGAGCAGTCCGGAGCTGGGTGCGGTGAGCAGCTGGGGAGACCAAGGGGGACCCTGGGCAGCAGGCCCAGCACAGGGAGATGCCTCAGCCAAGAGGCTCTGCAGGCCAGGCTTGGATCGTAACCCCGACAGGGCAGGGGCGACACTGGGAAGAAGGGTCCTACCACTTAGAGCCTGAGAGCGTGTGGCCACCACCAGAGCAAGTGTCCAACCCACAGCATCCCTGCAGCACAGCCAGGGCCTGAGAAGGAGGCCTGGGACTTAAAAGGAACAGACTGTGAACTGCTCTGACGTTCCAGAGACACTATTTGAGATGATCCCTGCCACAGAGCGGGGTGATGTTTCCTTTAACCTTTCCCATTTTTCCTTTATTCTTTTTAAAATTAATTGTTGATAAAATAACTTGCATTTGCTTTAACTTGTATGTAATGGTCAGTCGGTCAGAGAAGTGCCCAGTGCAGAGAGAGTACCCCGGAGTGGGGACACCCTAGCCCCTGTCCTAGGTGACCACAGCAGGGTTGGGGGTCGAGCCCCCTAGTAATCCTGGGCTCAACCTTGTCAGGGTTACGAGGACTCTGCCAGACAGGAGAGTGGAAGGGGAGTCCTCAAGGGCAGGGAGGCCACTGGGTAAAGGAAGTGGGAGCGAGGACTCGGATCCTTTCGCTAGCCCACCTCACCGGGGTAGTGCAGAAGCCAGGAAAGTTCCCCACAATAGCGGGACTATTCCCCCGCTTACACATGCTTCAGGGACTCAGCTACTACCATCTTGATGTTACTGCTGCCCCCTGGCTTAGGCTGTTTCAGGGCCCCTTTAATGCTGCATACCTCCTATTCCTTTTATTATTTTTATTGTCTGGATTATGGTAGTGCCCACTACGCGCTAGATGCTTTCCACACGTATATGAAGACAATTTCTGCCCTGAAGAGCCTACACTCCTCTAGATACCCTCTTCTTCCTCTGCGTTCCCCATGTCTCTGCACCCCCACTCGTATATTTTGTTTATAACCATGGGTACATTGTCGCAAGTAAAACCATTCCATTGAAGGTGTTTGCAGGGTGCCAGAGGCAGCCCTGGCAGTATCGCTTTGCCTTTAAAGCCAGGTACCTTGCTTTTCATGAGTCCAAATGTGCAGGGCTCAAAAGAAGCCATAAAACCCTCTACAAATTACTTTTCTGTACAGAAAAAAAATATCATGGATTTTAAAGTCTGAAGTTTTAGTAGCTTCCAGGACTGGAAGCGAATGCTGTGTATCGCCTGAGAAAGATGAAAACCTTCCCAGTCGTTATAAGTTCCTGTGCCCAGCCCTGCAGGGTCATGAGTTCTCAGACTTAGCTGTTACAGCCCCATGACTGAATCTTACCCTAGCCATCCAGGGATAGAATTTGGGGTGAGGAAGAGGAAATATTTCTGTAACAGTTTGTTTCTATGAAAATGGCAACTATCTGAAGCTGCGAAGGGTTTTGGAAGGTTCAAACGAGCCCCGGGGAAGATATTAGTGAACAGAGTACAGGTAAGGCAGTCAAAGTCGCATGATAAATGCATTTGTCCCATGACTTTTCAATTTATCACTTGTTTCATGTACCATGTGCTAGGTACAACATGAAAGGATTCCATGATTGTAAACAAAATAAAAATAAAGGGGTCTTTTTAAAGAGAAGCTGATGTCTGAAGGTCCTTCTAAGTCCTGCTGGTCTTGGCCTGGGCCCTTTCTGTCTGAGTGCACCAACTGTCTGCCACTACCCTGCCGTTTTCTTTAGTTTCATCTGCACCGCTGTCCTGAGACACTAGCTACCTCGGAAATACCTGTGTCCCACTGCAGTTTGTACTGTTCTCTTTTTGCCATTGCTTTGCATGGCTATTTAATGGGTATTCCCAGACCTGCTCAGCTGTGTGTAGTGGCATCAGGACCTTGGCGCCGTTATTGTAGTGGGCTTCCTGCTTAGTTTGGCATTCTCTTAACTGCTTCTGTGTACTGTCTGTTGCTCCTTCGCTGAGCTGCTGCAGACTACCCCACATGACAAGCAGAGTCTTTGTTCTCAGGTCCATCAGTCTCTGCTGGTCTACTATCTAGTCCTTGGGAGGTAGTATTGTGATGCCTAACACTGCCAGGTAGGGAGCGCTTCCTGTCTCTTTTTTTTTTTTTTTGTCTTTGCCATCAGTCTCTTGGCTGTCTTTACTGCCAACTCTGCCTTCCTGTTGCTTTGTGGATAATCCCCCTCTGGTGTTGAATCATTTGAATTCTGCTGCAGTGGTTTGAATTCTATGGCCATTATCTGAGCTCAGTGTTTCAGGTATGCCATACAATATAAAATGTGCCTACAGTTTCCTGATCAGCTCTTGCTTGGGTGTCCTCCAATTAACCCACTTCTCACAATTTGGAGTAGAAATGTCGTTCCTGTCATTAAAAGAGGACAGATCTGTTCTGGCCTTTTCCCAGGATTTCATGTGGTGGTAGTGTCTGTCACTGTACTCCTTGCACTGGTCCACGTATGCTGTCAGTTGGGCATTAGAGCAGTAGTGTGCAAACTTTTACAGTCACGCCCGCCCCCCTTACCATTTATCATGCCCCTCAGGGACTGGGATCCTTAGGGGGGTGTGGAGGAATGTTTCACGGGGGCGAGGGGCAATGCCAGGTGGTCTGGGCTAGCCCAGGGCCAGCAGGGAGCCAACCTGGGGGCTGGCCGGGGTTGGGGATGGAGCTCCACCGCCTCCCCTGACTCAATTCAGTGGGCCACACGGCTTGGAGCAGTTCAACCAAAAAATCGGTTGATACGTGCCCCTTCTCCCCTCACATGTCCCACGCAACAAACCACAAGAACACCCCAGACAGTAGCCACCACTCCACGGCTGCCTAGCTCTGAAGGCAGCACTGCTACCCGCAGAAGTAAGAGTGGTATATGGTGTATTGCCACCCTTACTTCTGCGCTGCTGACTTCAGAGCTGGGGACCCGCTTTGTGCCCCCCACTCCAGAGAACCTCTTGCACCTCCTAGGCCCCCCTCCCCCGTTTGAACACCACTGCATTAGAGAACACTTACCTCAGGCATGCTACTATCCCTGAGGGGAAACGTGTATCCTTTTCATGATGTCACCTGTAATCTACTGGGATTACTGCTCTGCTTCCTCTTGCGCACACTCAGCTCGTCCCTCACTGGCTAGTAGGGGGCAATCTCCCACGGCAGTTGCTCCATGCAGTCTGGCCAACCTTGGAGTATGAATCATTTGACTGCCTACAGCACCCCATTCTGTTCAATGCTCTGCTGGGTTGCTTGGAGCCTCCCATCAGAGATGCAAAGATGGTAGTCTGTCAGCATGCTACTTCTCCTGTTCCACAGAGCCATACTGTGGAAGGGATGCCCTGCTTAGTGTATCTGCCACCAGTAGTGACTTTCCTAGGCAGTACATTATCCTCGCATCAGAGCGCTGCAGTCTCAGTAACATCTATTGTATTCACTTGGGTGCACTCCGCAGTGGCTTCTTCTTAATGCTTTCTAATGCTTGTGATCAGACTGCATGTCCACCATGCCCAAAGGAGAACCGATGGAATCGGTCCATTCTAAAGACCACATCCAACAGTTCCTTTTCTATCTGACCATATTCTCTTTGTGATCTGTTAGGGCTCTCCACTAGCAAATGCTGTGGACGGCTGGCTTTGCAACAGTGCTGCTCCTAGGCCTCCTCTGAGGCATCCTGCTGTAACTCTAAATGCTCCACAGCATTGCTAATACTTTAGGAGTGGTGCCTTGCTCATGATTTTCTTTACTCTTTCAAGTGCCTGTTCTTGGGTCTCTGACCATTCCCAGGCTGCATTGTTGCGTAGTGACTGTCTCAAGGGTTCACAGGCCTCTGACGGGTGTGCAAAGAATCTAGAAAAAATAGTTGGCTGTCCCTATCTCTGGATTCTTTGGTCTGGATATTTCCTTGGTGGTGGTCAGTTTCTCAGGGTATGAAACAGTGCCTCCCAAAGGTGTGTGGCAAAGGTGGTGAGGTGGCTGGATGGTGGTAAGGTAGCTGAATATGCCAAACCCATGCTTGACATCACAAACAATGATCATTTTGCCCTGGATTAATCTGGTAGTAAGTCCTCAGTTGTTGGAAATGGGTTGTGACTCCCCACCCTCACCCCCCACCCCCATGCTCTGTTCAGTGGTGTGGGGTCAACGCAGATCCTCCATTTATCTGAAGGTTTCTCAGCACTACTAGTGGACTACTGATCCACTATGCGCTAGTCTCAATGGGTCTAATGATGATAAAGTGATTCCTTACCCCTTGCACAGCTGCTCAAAGGCTGGACACTTCTTTGCTCTCTGCTTTTCGTGCTTTCCACAGTATGCTGACCATGTTCTCAGTCCATCTGTCTCTGCCCTGGTCCCTGTGTCCTTTAGTTCGAGTCTGTGTACTTATTCTGCACTACTGGCTGTCATTGTCTGGATCCTTACCTGGACGGTTCAGCTGCCCTCTAACCCTAGAGAAATGCCTCTAAATAGGATCTGATTCTTCCAACAAACTTTCCTGTAAGCTGGAATCACAAGTCCTACACACAGTCCTGTCTTTAATGAAGGAATCTTTGGTGTTTCTGAAATGACATATGGGCACTGGAGTTTTCAGCTCTGCAGTATAAATATCTATTCCCTCTTCTGCTTCTTGACTTCGGTTAAAAAGCAGGTCTCTCTCTACAGTCTCATTCGGTCGGGGGTCACTGTACTCATCAGACATCTTTATCAACCAGTGTTTCAAGCACTATTCCTGGCAACAGTGTCTCACTCATTTCTCATCCTTTTTCCCCAATGAAGTAGTAGAAAAGATTTGCCTAAATTTCCCCCACCCACGTCATCTTTATCCCCCATGGTCAGCTCTGTATACAGACTGAATTCTTGCTACCACTGCTTCCATGCATGTGCAAGGCTTTTTGTCTGGAAATCCCCCATTCTTGGGGGTGTGAGTCCCTCCATGCTGCTTATTTGCTCTTTTTCTGGGTGCTGTTTTGTTTGTCTTTTAATCACACTCTTCCTTGCTGTGGGTCTCCTAGATGGACTGCTGCTTCCATGTTTCACCTACCTCATACTGGATAGTAACATGAAAGGACTCCATGTTTTTAAAACTAAAATGGATCTCTATTAAGATAACTACTTACAGAGATGCTGCAACTGCAGCTAGTATTCCAGCCATGTGCACTCATATGAGTGCCTATTGCTTCCTCCATGGTAACTCTCCCCTCCTGCAACCCATGCACCTTCCTCCAAGTTCCATGTAGGGTGCTACCTCTTGGAAATTACTTCCACCAATATTCTCTGTGTGTGTGTGTGTGTGTGTGTGTAAATATGGGTATGTAATCAATATACTGTTACTTTTTTGGAGACAGTGCTGTCTAGTGGATAGAGCACTGTCCTGGGTCTCGGGTGACCTGGGTTCTTGTCCTGTCTCTGCCCCTGACCTGCTGGGTGAGCTTGGGCACGTTACTTCCATTCTTTACCTCCTTTTCCCATCTGTAAAGTGGGGTAATGATCCTGACCTCCTTTGTAAAGCACTTTGAGATCTACTGATGTAAAGCGCTATATAAAACCCTAGGTGGTATTTGTCCTAATGAAAATATATATCTGCATAGATCTATGCCCTCTAAAATATTGGGGGCGGGGGCAGGGTAATTTTATTTAATCCTGTGTGGCTAGACTGCAATTCATTATCTGGTTTGTGGTGATCATGGGAGCTTTCCCCCTGTGTGCCTACTGGCTGGAGTGAGTCACAAAGAGGGATGGGTGAAACATTTCAAATTTAAAATGAGCCATCCTGTATCTTTGATCGCAGTAAACGCTAAATTGCATATTTTCCAGGTTCCTGAGCCCTTAGAACACAGGTTGTGATCTCATCTGGTCTCATTCACTAAGCAGGGCTGAACCTGTTTGGTACTTGGAATAGGTGACTTTCAAATTCAGGGTGCTACAGCAAGTGGTGGTGGTCTCCTTACATGCAGAATTCATACCCCAGCATAGTGCTAGAGGGTACTGCAATGCTGGACGTGAACTCCTTTATTTGAGTGATAAAGCCCGAGTCTGAAGCACTTCCCCCTCCCCCCACCCCCCCCGAGTCAACACTGAATTTGTGCCCCATCACAGTAATAACCTGGATATGAAATAAAACCTTCCCTGAGGAAGCATGTTATGGTGAGCTGCAGCTGGGGAACTGAAGGGGCATTTATCTCCCGAGTGGCAGCATTTGGCTCTTTGTGGTTTCCACAAATCTCCTTTAAAGGCATTGATCGCCACTGTCAGTACGATTAGTGGAAGCAGTGATGCAGAGAGTGTTTGTAAAAAAAAAAAAAAAAAAAAAAAAATTTAAAAAAAAATGTCTTGAACATACCAAATCTTGTAAGGGATCTCACTGTGCTGGGGAAAGGGAAAGGTCAGCTTTAAAGAACAAAGGGTGGTTTTCTTTTTAGCTGCTTTATTAGGGCAGGGTTTTGATGTTTTACCAAAGCGAGGGACTTATAGCAATGGCTGCAGGCAGGGGCTCTGCCTGTGGCCCTCACTCCTGATCTCTCCCCCCACCACCATTATTCCAGTCCTGCTTGCAATACCCACCTCTATCCTGACCTGTTGAGCTTCAAAGTAGGAAGTAGATTTACATGGAAACCTCAAGCACTTCCTGCCATATATCTCAATATATGTTACAACTCATAGTGGGAGGAATGCCCCTTTTGCCCCAGTGGAAAGTTACCATTAATCCACAGGTATCACAAACCGCGTTAATTTCACCTACCCCTCTTGTGCCCTACAAAGCCTGGCTTACGCTGTATGGGCACAGAGCTTGGAATTGACTTCAGGACTGATAATGTCTTCATTTTTTTTCATGGCGCCATTGCACTGGGTGGTGGTTACTCAGACTGGCACAGTGTCACCGTGACCTAAATGCCTAAACTTCAAGCAAGGCAAGTCAAACACCAATAGGTGGCAGCACTAAGCTCTGCTCAGCCTGCAGCTTGTAGTTCATGGCGGTGAGGGAGTACAGACAGGTGGTGTGGTGGCAGATTAATTACCCACCTTTGCTGTAACACTTCATGCTGGTTAGAGAGAAGACCCATGGGATGTGAGGAGATGTGCTTTTTACAAGCCAAGTCCCTGGTAAATAGCAGTGCTGGCTCCGGCTGCTGCCCTGCATAACACCAGGCTAATTCCATTTGTCACTTTCAGACAGTCCATTTCTGCCTTGTTGTTCGGGCTGCTAAAAGTTTGTGATGTGTCTGGGCCCTCTGGGGAAATGGCGGTCCCTGGAATTCAGGGAGAAGGAGACGCACCATGAGCCGGAGGACAGCTAGGTGACGGGAGGTGCTTAAAACGGAATGCAAGCCGCTGCAAGGGCTTGCAACTGCCTATTGTGTGTGCGCCAAGCCAGGTAGACTCCCTCTGCCTACCTCCCTGTCTAGCCCTGTGTCCTAGGCTCCTAAAAGGAGAAGATAGTCCTCTCCTTCTTAAATATTGGAGGATCCAACTGAGTTTAAAACCCTGTGTTCCTTGAATAGTGTCAGCAGCTGATGTAGCATATTGTTGCTCCTGTACCCATCAGATATGTGTGAGAAGGGATCTCATTCATAGTGGATTCTCCCTGATGCTGTGCCAAATTCTGCAGTTCCTGCTCAGGTGAAACTCTTGCTCTTAAAAAGTCAAGTACCCGAGCAAGTGTAACACACCAGTGTAGTGCATGTGATCTTGGTCTGTCACTCGAACAGCCTGCTACTGACAGTGAAAGGGAGAACTCCACCAGCTCAAGTGGTAGAGGCTTCTGTGTATGCTGTTGGAAGCCGTGTGGGAACCGCGCTGAGAATCTGTTGTTGCTATACAAGCAGCCATGTGTTTGTCACATAAGGATTGCAGAATCTGCCCCACTGGGAATATTTGAAGCCCTGCTTACAGGGCTATGAAGAAGATTTGCTTCGCTAATAGGTGTCGCAAACTTCTACCAGGACGTGTGTGTCCAGGGTTGTTTAATTTACTTTGTCGAAGGACTCCGAATTTTCTCTGACGACTCCTTCCCCAGGATCCGTTATGTGGGAGTTTTCCCCCTTCATGTCAGCTTGCTTTGCTGTTGCTCTAATTCTAGTTTGCCAGATCTGTTCGTCCCTCCGTACATTTCATGCCACGAGTGAGTTTTTTGGGATCACAATAGCTGACTGAAACCCACAAAACTCACTTCACACAGAAGCTGCCAGATAATGACTTTCATTCCTCAACGATAGGAGCTGGATTCAAACTCATGACCTAGTAGTGAAAGGTTCTGTAAGCCATTACCTAACCCCACCATCTGTGTCAACCAGCTAGTCCCACCCTTCTGCGTTCATTCAAATCCTAGCCATTAGCTTTTGGCATAGGGAAAAAGTTTTCAAGGCAGCTTTGGTGTCTGCGAGTCAGATACAGGCAGGGTGTGATACTTACACTTTTGGGGCCAAGTGGGCTTGGAACATATTCCTGTTTGGAGCGGACAGATGTTCACTTTGTGCAGCCCACCCTGAAAAAGGGCTCTGATGCATTCCCGTCCATCTGCTAGCTCCGCAGACCCAGCCAGCGGCCTCAATCCACCAAATAATTAGTTCAGTTTTGGATAATGCTCCCTCCACCTGAGACCCTCAGGCTTAATCTGTATTTCTCAGTATCTCTTTGAACAACATTGGAGTGTGTCGCTGATGTTCCTGCCCTCTCCTGTGAGATGGTGAGAGTTACGCAGAAGGATGGGTACCAGCAAGGAGGCTGTGCTGGCATTTCTCATGCTTGCTGGAATAATTCCAGTGGCCCCATGCCCTAAGATGAAGGCAGAAGGTTAGAGGTGGTGTCTGGAAATCCATTAGAGGCAGAAACTTCATGTAACTGGTGCGCCACAGAGATTTAGTTGCCTTTATTCGAATCCAAAGGGCAGAGCTTTCTACATCTTTCTCTGTTTTCCTTCTGTCTTTTCTTCTACTTTATCTCTCATCATCAAATTTCCATTCGCCTTGTCCTTTTTCTTTCTCTCCTTTCCTCGTTCCAGTCTCATCTCATTGTAATTCTTTCCACATTTTGTGCTTTTTTTTGACTATCTGCCCCCCTTATTTTCCTATTGTCTCTCTACTTTTTCACTTTTTGTTGTTACCTTCACCCTGATTGAAGGAAGAAATAAAGAGAACACATGCCCAGCACTGAATGCCTTGGTGAATAATATCGGCCAAATTCTGTCCTGGCATAACGTTCCTGAAGTCTGTCTTTCCAGCTCCCCAAATCTGCACTTCATATCTCATGCAAGCCCTTGCCATGGCAGAGTGTGTCTGTGAGACACATGCATCAGTGTAGCTACATAGTTATCTGTCTACACCAGTGCAAAAATCCCTAATCTGCACAAATGCTAACTCTTAGCAATGCCCTTGTCTTGCCCCCAGCCACTGTTCTCACCTGGAAGGAAGCTGAAGGTTCTGTCTAGTTATTCTGTATGGGGAGAGTATATATTCTCTTCTATGTTTAAGCTTGTCTATGCTTGGAAACATATTGGACTAGCTGTTCTAGGATAGTTATTCCAGAATAGCTATTCCAGTATAAGCTCCCGTGTAGACACTGATTCCAGAATAGCTGTTTTGGTAAATTTCCATATGTAGACAAGCCCTTAGCTTTCAAGGGAGGCCCCCCAGGGGACAGGGATATTTGTTCATTTTAATGGCATGTAATCCATTCTTAGCCCCTGGAGTGGATTCAAGGCTAATGTGCTGATGGCTACAGATGGGTGAATCAGTTTGGAGAAAATAAAATCCATTATAAACCTTACCCGGATCCCAGCCTTCAGTAATGCAGAGTGAATCCTCCTCACCCTATGTTGTTTTTCATGTTTTGTTTCTTAACTTCTTGGTTCCTGCTGGGGTAGGAAACAGCAGTGCAGTGTTACTATGAAGGAGGCTGTTTTCATAGGACTCAACCAGGGGAGAACGGCTGGGGCACCTCATTAGATGTTCGCTACTGCTGAGGTTTCCGGGGTAGTTTGGCAGGCCCACGAGGTCTGGATAGCTCAGACAAGATAATTCCACAAAGCATCCGAACTTGTGGGTACTGATATGAACCAAATCGCCCAATGTCAGATTTTGAGATTACTGCTGATGGCTCCTCATGGTGACTGCTGTGTGGGTGAGCTGGGTTTTGGGAAGGAAGTAGGGCTCTTTATCATCTTACCAGTGGGTCAGCAAGGGCTGACGGCACCAAGCAGCAGCCAATATTGAGAGAAATGGGAGTTTGTCTAAGGGAAATAGGGAATATGCTTGGGAGAAAAGACAGCCCAGAATGAAAAGGGTGGGTGGGAGTAAAGCCAGTCTCGAGCTCCCAGTTTCCTACTGTCACAGGCCCATGTCTTCTAGACTGGAACAGATAGGGATGAGCTGATAGTAACATGCATGTTGAGAGAAAAACATATTTTTAATTGTAGATTCTCCTCTAGGGCTCCTGTCACTGCACCGGTGTCTGAACATCTCTCACACATTCACCGATTTGTCCTCAAAATACCCTTGTGGTGCAGGTCAATATCCTTGCCCCCATTTTACAGGTAGGGAAACTGAGTCACGGGGCCTTTGAAGTGACTTGCCTGTGGTCACACAGCAAGTGCATGGCAGAGCTGGGAATAGAGCACAAGTTTCCTGAGGCTTGTATATTAATATAATGTGAAGCTGAAATCCTATTGGCAGGTTAGGATCTGAGGACCCTGGATTCTAGGTTCCTCCTACAGCCATGTTTAAGAATTCAGTACTGTACAATTTAATTGCACTGAATGTTTTGGTACCAGGTGTCAGAAAGAGAGAGCAGAATATTTGAGTAAAAGAGAGACTGAGATACAAAGCAGATGTGGAAAAGCAGTGCATGGAGATGAAGGAAGGGAAAAGGGGTGAGTGTGATTAGGGAATGGGGGAAGGAGGGACAGGTGAACAGGGTGAGTGTTTGTTATTGTGGAGGATGCCAGGGACAGGAAAGCTGAGGCTGCTAATTGAGGAACAGCTGCAGCTCTTTAGCCGGGTGGCCAAATGGGCTGACTGGCAGGGAGCTGGTATTTACCTGGATACTAATTCTCCTCTTCCCACCAGTCTGGCAGGAAGAGCTCCTGGGGAGATGAGATCATTTCAAAAGCCCACTGGTTGCTGTTAGAAGGAGAAACTGAATAGAGACTGCAGAACTGTGGTGTGTGAGAAAGCGTGGAGCTGCAGGGCCAGGAGGTGGCTCTGAGAGCACTTGAGCCAGGTTCCTCATTTAAAGTTGCCAAGGTCTGTGTCTGATTAATTATGGAGCTGTTGATAAATAATGTTGCAGTGCTGCATACATCGGGGCAGGATGGAGATGCAGGGAATTGAGCAGGGCTGAGGGACTGGCACCACACCAGCAGCCCAGATGAGAGCAAAGACGTTCTTTTCACACGTGGCTGCAGCAGCTGGCTAGTTTGGTGTGGCCGGCAGGTGGGGCCAGGGAGCGAGACTGGAGAACTGGTTTGTGTGCACCAGGGTAAAGATCAGAAACAATACATAAGCTCAGATCCCTTCAGTATGGTCCCCATCATGGCCGTATCTGAGCACCTCACAATAGTTAATCCATGCAACGCCCCACGAGCTAGGGCAATGCTGTTTAGTCTCTGTTCAGTGGAGATAAGTGACTTGCTCCAGGTTACAGAGGAACTGTGTGTCAGAGCCAGGGAATTGAGCCCAAGTTTCATAAATCCTAGAATTATGCCCTAACTGCTGGACCATTTTTCCTCCTAGGGTAAGTGGGTATGTGTTTCTCAGCAGACTGCATATTGAAGTCATGCGGCTCCCCAAGGGTTTGATCTTGCACCAGTGAAGTCACTGGGAGTGTGGCAATTGACTTCAATTGGACCAAGATTGGTCCCCAGTAGAAACACGAATTTTGTTGGTGCGGTATCTTAGTTCTATTTCAAGGATTCTGTATCTGAGCTATCATCCTGTCATAAAGATGCCCTGGCCATACCTTTCCATTGTCCTTTGTGGGCATAGCTAGACTACATTTCTGCTCTTGTTTTAATTCAAGTTAAATGATTGCCAATTAACGTAAAGTCTGACATGCTTGTAAATGCTAGTCTAGACACTACACAGATATTTGTTCCGGGGTCTGCCTGTGGTAAACCACAAACATCTGTGTAGACTGACAAGGTGGGTGAGGTGGTAATGTTTATCTCCCGAACAGGTGTGGGTCCAGTAGACCAGCTTTCAAGCCACACAGAGCTCTTCTTCAGGACCCTCTCCCCCCATGGGGTCCCAGAGTCTGCACTCCAGCCCAAGCCCAAATGACTACACTGCAATTTTATAGACCCACAACCTGAGCCCTGTGAGCCCAAGTCAACTGACACAAGTCAGCCCTGGGTTTTTAATTGCAATGCAGACATACCCTCACTTGACCCCCTTGGGAGAGTGTTTCAATCTCATTACACAGGGGTAAATGACAGCTAAGGCACAAATCCTCAAAAGTATTTAGGTGCTTAACTCCTATTGATTTCAAATGATTCCCTTTCCAAGCCATGTGCTTTGTTTCCTTTGGTAGAGAGGTGTGGATGGGGAGTAAGGGCATCGGGGCAAAGCCCAGGGCTGCTTAAACATGGAACAAGATAATGTCCCTCTACTTTCCTAAAGGGGGTTGTTTCCCAGTGGGGCAGTGGGTGCTTGGTGATGTGGAGTGGGTGTAGGAGACCAGGGCTGAATAGACATAATGACTGAGATTTTTCTCTTGCCTTGAAGAGAGCATGATACGTAGCTCAGGGCTCTGCTGGTAGAGCAGTGTTAGAAGCTGGCATGGAAGATATAGAGATGCCATATTGCTCACTACTTACAGAAGGAAAGGAGAGAGAGAGGCCTATGATGCTAGAGCACAGCAGATCCTGAGGAGAGGAAAACCAGTTAGCCCTCCCAGTTCTGCTCTTTATACACCACAGCAGAGCATAGACATGAGAAGATGCCAGGGAGTGTGGAGCAGCAGCAGCTGACTTGACTGCTTTTTTTCAGTGTAGGTAATTCAGTAGTTTGAAGATCATTTCACCAGCAGGAGAGAGGTTTTAGAAAAGCCAGCCACTTGGGACAGTGCGGTCTTTAGCTCCCCCGGATGCTTATTTCACTCACTTCCATGCTTTATTAGATATCCTGTTTGAATGATCCTTAAGGACAGGTGAACCAGTTCAGGTACAAGAAGAATCAACATGAATCATGGCTCCAAACTTAACCAGAATGCCAAGACTTTTGTGCCTTCAAATATTTGGGCACACTGGGAACTTAGAGATGGATTGGAACCGAAGTACAAGATCGGAACCACCCCTGAACTCCAGATTCTAACTTCAAGGCTCAAATCCATCCCTGTAATGAGCCAAATCCAAACGCACCCAGACTTTGGAAATGTTACCATTCAAATGCTGCCACTTGGACTATATGTACTTCTAGCTCAATACATTGGTAAAAGATCAAATAAACTAGGGTCTCAATCAAATAAACTGGGCTTTCTACTGAAATATCAATGTTAAATGCCACTTTTAAAAAACTGTATTAAAAGAACATTTGGTTGCAGAGTCGAGCACTCCAAAATTAGGAAGTGACAGTTTTACAGTTGCCCATACAACCTTAATTGAGCATGCATCCTGTGTGCTGAAGAGGCAGGGGTCCTGTAGAAAAAGCATTAAGTGATCACGTAAGTAAAGATTATATCATGATGCATGCACAATAGGGGCCAAATCAAAGTTGCATGGGTAACTAACTCTCTGGCATTTCCTAATTTTGAGTGCTTAACTTTGCACCTGAAATGTTTTGGTTTGTTTGTTTTTTAAAATGCCAAGTTGTTGGTTGTTTGTTTATTTTAAAGGAAAAAAAGATTAGGACAAATTGCATTATGTGCCACTGCAATGTTTCCACCATCATGCATCATCATCATCAGAGAGCTTGAGCTGTGAACTTTCAACAGTGTAACCCTCTAGCTAGAGGGTTAGCTATGTTAGGTAGTAGCAGTAGAAGGCTGTTATCTCAGAAATGGGGAAATGGACCGCTGGGTCTGGTGACTGGTCAGTGCAGGGAAGCCAGGTCCAGTCTGGTTGTTCTTCCCCTCATCATGCATGGGAACTGGGGATGCTCCAACCCGGTATGGTGCTCTGAGTTGGGGGAGGAAATGGTTGCTATATCCAGGGCATTGTTGATTGGGTGAAGTGAGTCCCTGCCCCATGTCATGCTCCCCAGAAGAGGGAATTGGCCACCTGAGGTCATAAGCTGGGTTCAAGGGGAGCCCAGCCCAGCTCTCTTCTCTTCTTCTTCCTCCCCTCCCACAGCTCCTGTAGTAGCATGGAGGCATTCCCAGTAGACTGGCTGCTGGGGAAAAAAAAACTCCCCACCCTGATCCCTGAAGTCCTGACAAGAAGTGAAAGTGCTAGAGAGGCAGCATGCTTTGTTTCTGTTCCCTGCTTGGAGAAGCATTTGCCAGTGTGAATACTGGTATTTTGAATTCAAAAGTCTCCTTCCGTGAATTTTCTGTGACTTTTTGCTTAAAATTCATTGTTTCCATTAGTATTCCGGGCAGTAAACTCCCTGGCTAGAATATCGGACTGTGAAATGAAAGCATTTCTCTACCGTGCTAGTGATGGACTGACTTCAAAGATCTGAAGATTCTGTTTACATGATCTGGGATTTTGAGCACTTCTCTTCACTTTTTATTTTGGGACTGGAAGCAGGTGAAGAGATGCTCTAAATAAATACATTTAAAACAACTTTTAAATCTCCAAACCAAAATACTAGATACTGTCAGGTAGTATAGGGCCAAAGTTTAGGGTTTTGTTGTTTGTGATATAAATTACAGAAGGTAATAGCAATATAAATATTTGCAGAGTTTTTATTTCAGTTAAAATGATTTTCTTGCTTAGTTTTAAACAATACCTTTTGACTGCTGGAAACCCAAATATGCCTACACTGCAGTAGTGTAGGAGAACCAGAAAATGAAAGAAAATGACCAAACTGTGTAACAAAAAAGAGGGAACTAGAACAAAGTACAATGGGTTGTCATAAGTAACTGAGATCTTTAAAATTCTATGCTCTAATAATCCAAAGAGTGAATAATACAGCGTAGGAAAACCCTCTAAAAGTCTGATAGTCTCATTAAATTTCCCTTCCATTATTTTATTTTGGGTCCTGTCTAGACTAGTAAAATAGGTCATGTTCAAAATGCAACCTATTTTTCCAGCCTTCACATCTGCTTGGTTAGGGAGAAGGGACTGGGAGACAGGTCTCCTGGCTTCTATCACCCATTCTGCATTGAATGAATGGTAAGTCACTACTTTTTCTCTGTGCCTCCATTTCCCCATCTTCTCATCCCTCTAAGGGTGGTGGTGTGAGGCTGAATTCATTATTGTTTGGAAAGCACCATGGGAAGGATAGAAGGCATAAAGGTTTTTATTATTATTTATTATTATGCAAATATTGATTTAACCTCAAACTGGTCTAGCTTCTGATAAAGATTTGCGACAATGATCCCAACCTGTTTGGCATTCTGTAGTCACTGAGGTGAGGTTGGATGCATTCTCTTTCCTTTGAACACAGGGAAAGCACCATGGCCAGCATTTCTTGCCTTGGAGCCACCTTACAGTAACCATAGCCCTTCAGAAGGGTCTCACTTTAACCTGCAGGCTGAGGAGGGGATGCTGTTGGGGAAGGTGGATAGATGATGCTGGCTCTTTATAAGTTTGATTGCCTCTTACCACTTTTAATTACAAACCTTTACATAGGTTCCCTGGGGAGAAAATTAGCCATCAGCAGCGGCAGTTCACTCAGGAGCTGTCAGCTAACTTTAGCCCGGTCTCGCTGAGCCATCCTTTTATTTAATCAGGGTCGGAGGAGCAGCCTTGCCCATGCGGCACTCGGCTCTGCAGGTGGGGAATGATTTACTACCCTGTTGTGGGAAAGCTCTTTAATCGTGTCTTTATGAACACTTAGCACCTACAAATCACCTGTTTGGCTTGAAATACATCTCCCGCTTCATGCTTTGGTGCCCTGGAGGGGAGCACATCAAAGGGACAACTTGTTTACGAGACAGGCTGTTTCATGGGAGTGGCCTTCCCTCTCCTCTTCATCCCCACGCACCCCCCCCCCATACACACCTCACCCCATTTCCCCTCATAGCATCACTACACTTCTTCTCCAAACCCCCCTCCCCATTCTCCACAATTTGTCAGCCTCTTTCTCCCTTCCTCATTCTATAAACAGGGCAGGAGATGACCTTACAGTTAATAAATATCCTCTTGTTCAGGTCCCCACTCCACACCCTCAGCTCTTAGAGAACGTGTTTGTTTTGTGGTAGCACCTAGTAACCCCAGTCATGGGCCAGGATCCCATTGTGCTAGGTGTTCAAGGGCTTTCCCTCCACCCCCTCCCCATGTTCTTGTCATGCAGACAGAAAGCAGAAGACCAGAAGTCCAAAGTGCAGGCAATGCGATGTTTATTGGGGTTGGTTCCAAGCAAGCACATCCATAGCTCTACACGCCGACAGAATGTGTGTCCCAGTGTGCCGTTCACAGCTCTGACGCTGCAGAGACTTGCCTGTGCCCCATTCCCTCTTCCTTAGCAGGCCTAAATGTACCCACAGTGCATGCCCAAAGTCACACCCCTTACCACTTATGGTCATATTCTGTTTTGGAGGGTCATGAGTCTGGGGTCTTTCTCCCACCTCTTCTGTATCACATGGGAGGGATAAGAAGTGAGGTTGTGCTCTGGCCAAGGCCAGGCTTTTCTTTGGCTTATAGTGTTTCTTATGCCTCTCTGCCATCCCCTCCTCCCCCTTGCCCCTCCCGACTGGTTGCTTGACCTTCGCTTGAGAGAAGAGCCAGGCAGCCTTCCGGTGTATGCTCATATATTCTACTCCCACTATACTCTGTAGCACTTTTAATTCCTCCTTATCTTTTCTATTGTACTAAAAGCCCCATCTGGTTGTTTGTTGTTCTTCATGCATATTAGTAAGGATATAAGAGTATCAAAAGTAAAACCCCAAATTCTATTTCTGGGTGAAAAACAAGCCTATATACTAATGCTAGGCACTGTACAAACACAGAACAAAAGGATGATCCCTGCTCCAAAGAGCTCCCAGTCTCAGTATCAGAGCAGCAATGCTGGAACGATTTGTATAGTGGGGGTGCTGAGAGCCACTGAACCCAGCTGCAAACCCTGTACATGATGGAAACCACATCAAGCCAGTGACACTGTCGGCACCGCTAGCACCCCTAATTCCAGCACCTCTGTATAAGAGAAGAGACAACGGATGGAGACAGGCAGGCCAATGGGAGATACCTAGGGAACAATGAGACCGTACTGGTTAGCAGTGGTCTCTGAACTTCCCTGTTTTTAAACCTGATTCTTCAGCTGCCAAATAAAGGTGGTGGTGGTGGTGGTGATTAAGGCTATGTTTTAGTCATGGGTATTTTTAGTAAATGTCATGGACAGGTCACCAGGCAGTCAACGAAAATCCATATCCCCGTGATCAATCCATGACTTGTACTATATACCGCTGATTAAATCTTGGGGGTGGGGATGTTTCATCCCAAATGACACCAAGCTCACTTACAGCCAGAAGTCCCTTCTCCCAGCACCGAGTTGAAGCCAGCTTTGGGATAAAACACAGTAGCTGTTTAACAGCAGACAGCAAAGCTATGCAGTAATTTTAGCCAAAGAAGTGAAGGCAGCTGTATCTAACTTAAACTGGAGGGGGGATTTTAAACTGGCAGAATATACAATAATTATGAGGTTCTAAAAGTTCCAGGGGATCTGCCACGACCACAAGTGATCAAGAACTCAAATCTTGTTGGAAAGACAACACCTCCAGCAGCACAATGCCGCCTACCTTACACCTCAACGGGGCTTCAGTACGCTACTGATTCAGAGGGCAAACATCACCTCTTGATTCAACAACATCCCTTTCTCAGCTTTCCTAGGAAGTCTTTTTTTAAGCCAAGAATTCGCTCTAGATCTGCCCAAAAAGATAATTGCCAGTCATTTTCAAACAGGGAGGTACCAGCAAGGACCGGCAAAGTTTAAGAACTGACCCAATTTCACCCATCCTGCTAATGCTACCAGACCCTTCCTGCAGATTCAGGTTACATAGGATAAATCCACCCAATCCTCCTTCCCATTGACCCTCCCCACCCTAATTTTAAGATCGTGACCCTGCAGGTCTGAAAGCATGTTGTCTGGATCCTGAGCTTTGTGTCTCTGCAGTACCAGAGGAGGTTGTGTTGTGATGAAAATGTCCTGAAGATTGGAAGTTCTCCCTAATCTTCAACCAGTTTCTCCTGCTTTCCAGAATCAGAAATGAACCTCCCTGAACAGAAACACCTATGTCTGCAACAGGAGGAGGTAATGGGCATGGGAGGAATGGTCGTCATGCATCTGATAGTCATGAGTCTATTAGTATCTTTCTCTCTGGCACCCATCTCTCCTTTGCGGATATGAATCTTTGTCATTTTTAGTAGCAACAGGCCAAATAGGGCAGGGGGAGGAGGGAGTGAAAGTGGAGCTGACAGAATAATGTGAGCCAACATGCAGGCACTACATTACCAAGAGATGAAAGATGGCACATCATAATTTATCAAGAACGATAAAAATGTGATGGATTTCTTAACCTCTGCATCTCTCCCAGATAAGCTTGTTCAGTTCCTTCTGATAAAAGCCAGATTGAGATGGCCTTTATGATGCCAGCTTGTCCTAGCACTCGAAGCTGCTGCTGCTGCAGCTATGAACCACCAGTCAATCAGTCCTCTAACAGGTGCACTGTCCCTCTCCCAGGATGGTAATGGAGGTCAGGAGAGGTACCTACTAGATGCTCGTTTCTGATTCCTTTCCTTCCAAGAGATGTTCCAGGATGCCAAGAGTTTCAAACCTGGGTTCCTAAAGCTAGGCACCTAAATCCATATTTAGGCAGCTAAATAAGGGATCTGGTTTTCAAGTCTTGAGCACCCAAAAGATCCCATCAATTTCAGAAGGAGCTGCTCCATGGTATGCCCACATCTTGAATACTGCATATAGATGTTGTCTTCCCATCTCAAAAAAGGGATTAATTGGAATTAGAAAAGGTACAGAAAGGGACAACAAAATTGATTAGGGGTATGGAACAGCTTCCACGAGAGGAGAGATTAATAAGACTGGTCCTTTTCAGCTTGGAAAAGTGACAACTAAGAGGGGATACAACAGAGGTCTAAAAAATCATGACTGGTGTGGAGAAAGTGAATAAGAATGTGTTATTTGCCCCTTTGCATAACATAAGAACCAGGAGTCACCAAATGAAATTAATAGGCAGCAGGTTGAAAACAAACAAAAGGAAGTAGTTCTTCACACAACGCACAGTCAACCTGTGGAATTCTTTGCCAGAGGATGTTGTGAAGGCCAAGATTATAACAAGGTTCAAAAAAGAACCAGATAAATTCACAGAAAATCGGTCCATCAATGGCTATCAGCCAGGATGGGCAGGGATGGTGTCCCTAGCCTCTGTTTGCCAGAAGCTGGGAATGGGCAACGGAGGATGGTTCACCTGATTGCCTGTTCTGTTCATTCCCACTGAAGCACCTGGCATTGGAAGACCCGATACTGGGCTAGATGGACCCTTGGTCGGACCCAGTATGGCTGTTCTTATGAATGCCCTGTGCTTACTTATTTGATAGCTAAATATGGACTTCAGAGCCTGCTGGGGGGCATCTGCTTTTGAAAATCTTGACCAAAGTTGATTTGGACACCCCCCCCCCCAACCAAAGAATTCCAGGCAGGCTCTTCTCATGCAAAGAATAACCTGATTGCCCCCTTTGTCTGGTTAGCTAAGTGAACTGGGGCTGTATTTAAATGTCTAGACTGGCTTCAATAAAAAAATAACTATAATAGATGTTATGACCTTGATAGTGGAAATTGCAGAGCTTGTTGTCTGTCTCCATGAAATCTTTCCTCCCACCGGCCATATCAAACATTCCGAAAGGCTCCCACAATGCAAATGTCTCTCCTCCATCCATCCATGTAAGTCATTCTCTGCTCATTAGAGAGGAGAGGCCACCTCCTCAGCACTGCTGCAATCTATCTGCTTCACATCCAGGAGAAGGCCTCTTTAACACTATTCCTTATCCATTACCTCCCCCCACCCCAACCCCTGAAAGCCTTTTTAATCACCCCTTTTCATTCCAATCATCCATCTAATTCAGTGCTCCATGAACAACTGGTGATCTGTGGAGCAGTCTCTAGCACAATGGGGAGTGAAGCATGTGCCAGTCTTCAAGCCATTCCTTGCCAGCTGAGGCCCAATCCCGTTATTTTAGTGTTTCCAGAAGCTTTTCCAACTAACTGAATTTAGAAATGTACTTCCCTGAACCCTGCATGGCCGGTTCACATCTCTCTCTGGCAGTGGTTGGTTGAGGTGTAAGTTAAACCATGATCTAGTTTATGGATCAACTAAAAGTTGGAGGGGGTTGCAGTTTGATTCTCTCCTGACTTTGCTAAATGATTAGGAGAGATGTTGAAGATTCCACACAAGCATATATTTGGACCACAACACTCGCTGGTGGCCTACCTCTCTTCCCACTGAAGTCAAAGTTAGGCCAACGTCGAGTTCTTTTGAAAATGTTGTCTATAAATCTTTGCAGCCCAGGAGAAGAAAAACGTCCTAGATACAAAGGGAGGAGATTTCACCCAGAGACCATACACCTGTATAAGGAAAACAAGGACAGACCTAACCCTCAAAGTGAATTGGTTTTGTCAAAACCTACATATCATTCTCCCACAGTTTCATTTTAGTGCCTCTGCAATTGCTGATGCTAGCCAGCCAGCACGGCTGGTCAAATTAATACAAAATGTGACTCAAGTATTTTTGCAGCTAGAAGTGGTAAAGTTCAGTTTGCTGTTAATTGTGGGGTTGCCTTATTTGTTGTTTGTCTGTATTCAGATGGCTGCTGGGTGGCGTTTGTGAATCCTGAATTTTAACATGAATTATTATTGATAAAAATGCATACCCATAAGGGAGTTCTTTGCTATTTTCCTGTTTGAAACGTTTGTCATCCAGTAACAATATCATGAGACTCAGGTGACCTGAGAGATGCTATGTATAACAAGAAGCAAGTCAAGTCTAGTGAAAGTGAACAGTTTTTGTGAATAACTGGTAGCTGGATGCTTGTTCACAATAAATTCTTTGGCACATCAGTTAATTTCAGATAATGAACATTTTCTCAGAAATGCCTGAAGAAGTTGCCATCATCCTCAAGGTGGACAAGTAGATTTGGTCATTTTTCTTCATGATGATTTTGCAAGGCTGTTAGTGCCACCACCAAAACTGGTTTCTCTCTGCACACTTTGCAATATGCCCCTTGATGCTTTCTTTGACAAGTGCCATGTGGGTGAGCCAGTGCCCGCTGTGTGGGGCGTATGTGGGAAGTCAGCCATGGTCAGGTAATAGGCATGCAGGCAATTAGGAAAATAAGGCTCATGGGCATGACTTCTTTAATTTGTTGCCCCGTCCTCCTCCTGAAATCCCAGCTTTCTCTGTGTTCAATTTTTCTGGGAGCATGTGAGAAACTGGTTGTCTCAGTCCATTGGTGCTCACTTGCCTGTGTGTGTCTCCCTGTGTTGGCTCTCAGTGATCTTTTAATTCTGCGGTTACGACATTAAGACATAGTCCACAGCACATCCCAAGGGTTCGGCACAAGTCCCAGGTTGCAGGGCTCAGAAGGTTAGTGAATATATATATTTCTATGGCTCTACTGTTAGCCGGACCAGAAGGATGCTGCATATTAAAAAGAGAGCTCACTTTTTCTGGAAAACTGTGTTCGTGTTACAGGGTTTGACACTGATAGCCCAGCATAGGGCAGCGAGAGGATGCTGGGTACGTAGCTATATGGTTCTTTTATGTGCACTGCACCTTTTTATTTCTCATTGCATGATTATCCATCCAGTCTGCCATTTTGTGATCAGCCAAATAGCTGATCAAACCTGATAGACCGTTGCCTATTACAGAGGGAACAGGAACTAACACACACTCTTACTGCTTTTCTCGCATTGGGACTTACTTTTGTTCCTTCTTGTTGTGTTTTGTTTTGTTCTGTCATCCAAAGTGAGAACCATTCAGAGTAAAAGCATAGGGCTGCTTTTTTTTTCTGTGTAGAGAAACCGCAGGAGCCGGCCCTGTAAGCGGGGATGTGTTGCTGGGGCTAAACAAATGATAGTTCTAGTATAAATAGTAAAGAAGGTGGAGGTACCCGTGGAGGGGAGAGAAAGTGAGGGACACAGGCCAAGGATAGGGGAATGGTGGGGGGGAGGGGGGGGAAGAAACAAAGTGTGTAGAGTGGAAGGTGGCACTAGATGCTGGAGAGGAAAACAGAGAGGGAAGGAAAGAAGCAGATCCACAAAGAGGAAGGTGTGAGTGAGAGATGTAGCCACACAAGACAGTATTTTTAACGAAAGCTGCCTGCAAAAATTCTCCCTCCACACTGCATAGCTTGTGATAAACTCTTTGCTCCAGGGACATGTGTGCTGCTGAGAGTGATGAGGGGCTGGAGATCTATTGATGTGTTTTCCTGTTTAAAGAACAAATGGTCTCTCTCCTATTTCCCCTGCTCCCGCCCCCTCAGCCCCCAAGCAAGGAGGCAGCTCTGCTGGGCAAAACAAGTGCTCTACACCTGCACTGTGCTGGCAAGGCTTAAGTTTTGGCCTTGAAAACTCTCCTGGGCCTCTGGCTAGGGAAGCACAGGGTTCAGCTGGGGTCATCTGAACTTGGGGGGAGGGTTCTCCCCAAGGGGAAAGTTTAACAGAGGCCATCAGAGTGGATTAGATGGCACCCAAAGAGAAAATTTTGCTCTTCCAAAGTATGTTTAGGAGGAGCCTCAGGGATGCATGGCCTCTGGTAGGGAAGATTCAGCAGCACCCAGAGAGGGGGTGACTCATCATAAAATCACACCTAACACTCCCTTCAGTTTAGTGATGTCCTCCTTTTTGCAAAGGACTCTTGAGACACCCCTCCCTCCTTGCCCAGAGTATTACTGATGGAAAGTGACAGGGGAAGGCAGCAGGTATGAGGGGGGTGGGGAATGAGAAGGAGCAGGCTGGGGGAGGAGGAAGGGCGAGAAAGATGTAACAATGGGAATCCATGGGGCTGTTGTGCTGCTCAAAGTTCCAGCTGCTATTCTGACAGCAAGTTGTTAATGTCTGGCCTTGATAATATAGGCTTCCACGGATCCTGTTGGTGCCATGGCAGGGTTAATGCTTTCTTACTCTGCCTGAACCCTCCTGCTATAGCACAATAAAGCCAAGGCTGTTAACTCAGCGCAGAGTGCAGGTTTCATGGGTATGACTTCAGAGCAGCAGAGTTGAGCACAGCTAATGGTGTCCTCACCAGACCACTCCAGTGTAATTGCCACAGGAACCTGGTCCTTACAGAACAAGCCTGCTGTTGTATTTACGGTTCAGTACCATTAGAGTGCAGCTGGGCCCTAAAAATGGGGTCATCTGAAGAGCTTTCAAAGAAGGACGAAGGGGACCCAGGGCAAGCTCATGAAGTTCCTGTTTTCTAATGAAAACACACTCCTAGTGCGACTATTGTGTGGGTAAGGGTTTGGTAGATAAAAGCAGATGTGGAGTTTTTATAGGTAATTCTTTGCATCTGAAGGAGTTCTGTTTGCTGGGTGGGGGACTTATAAATTTAGGGTACAGTGTTTGAGGCCATGAAACTGACTGACAGGCTGATTATGCTTATAAACTTCTAATTATAGGCTGGACAGGCTTCCTATAAAACTTGCACAGCTCTGCCAGTGCCCTTCACTCCTGACGGGCAGTCCCTCCTGCTATTCCAGTCCTGGGCTCCCCACGCAGTTTTACCAATGCCCGTCAGTCCCGCCCTGCAGTGCCCCTTGTCACTGTCCCATGGGCCTCTGAGCAGACGGCACGAAACTTACTGAATTGTCAGGCAGTTTTGTGAAGTGAAGTGGAAGCATTCTGTGCTTGTGTTAAGGGACCACGCTTGACACGCACGTGCGCGCGCACACCCCCCCCCCCCCACCATGGGCTCTTGGCCTCAGGCTATTTTTTCGCACGCATAAATGTGCTCATACTTAATGGTTAGGCGAAGTTACTTGATACTGGCCTTCTCCTTTCCTAATACCTCAGTGCCCTTGTTCTGGCCACCCCCGTTGCCCCCTTCCAACCCTGTGTGCGCTCTCTCTAGAGCACCCGAGGTGAGGTGTGATAACATCACAAAGTATAGTTGGTCAAAAATGTTTCAGTGAAAAGGCTTTTGGTTGTTGCTGACAAATAAGATTCCACAGAAAACAAACTTTTGTGATTTTTTTTTTTTTGATTTGGGGTGATTTAAAAAAAAATTCAAAATGAAACTTTTTTGGTGGGGGAACAATTTTGGGGGGCATTTTTGAAATCTCTTATTTCTAAATAGTGGGTAAATGCCCACTTTGTCAGTTTCTTTCACTTTTCCCTCCCTTTTCCTCCACAGAAAAGTAGCGGGGACGGGGGAGTTAAGAAGTGAGAGAAGGTTACATAAAATAACTGACTTTTTTTTTTTTTCCAAATGGAAAAAATGTGAGAGAGAGAGTGGTTCCCTCCCCACCTTTCTCTCACTCCAAATTGTTCCCCCACCAAAAAAATGTTTCATTTTGAATTAAAAAAAAAAAAAAACCCACCCCAAACCAAAAAAATCACAAAAGTTTGTTTTCTATGGAATCTTATTTGTCAGCAACAACAAGAAGCCTTTTCACTGAAACATTTTTTCCTCCATTTTCCAGTGAGGGAAATAGTTTGTGTGTGTGTGTGTGAGGATGGGGGATGGATCTAAAATGTAAGAGACGGTGGGATTTCCCCCACCAAAACAAAATGAAAAATTTCAAACTAAAACATTTTCATTTAGAAACTGCGTTTTCAAAAAAATCACAAAGTCAGCCAAAACCCTTTTGTTTAATGGGAGGCAGGGGAAGGCCAGTTTACCAGTTTTGACCAGCTGTAGAACAAAGCAATTCATCTCACTAGTGTCTATGGCTAAAGGGCCATAGGTTCCCCTCCATTTAGGCAGCGGAAAGAGAGCCAAAAAGGCTCTAATCCTCCCAGGGATCCTCAATGGCGGATAGGCAGCCAGCTGGTATGTTTCCTTCCAACAGCACTATGTAGCTAACTCTCTTTCCCTTCTGCAGCTTCTCAGCATGGCCAAGCTGATGGAATAATGCAAGGGGAAGGAAAAGCAGCTTAGTCTTGCAGCATAGCCCTAAGAGGGGACCATAACTCCTCCTCTGTGGCTGTTGGAGACTTTGGAGTTGTGTGGGCACCATCAGTGGCCTTGTTGGCGTTACTGGAGGAGGACAAGGCCTGCGGGAAGGCCAAAGGGGATCCCTCATACTGTCTGAGTTGTGGGAGGATGTTCCTTGGTGTTTACTGTATACTTATATGTAGGATTTGCAGGCCACCTATCCCCTAGCCCTTTGCCATGTGCTCAAGGGACAGCGGTGGAGATGGGTGGCTCTGAAATGACAGTCCATCTCCCAAGATCTGTGCTCCCTTCTCACATGTTTTCCATGGGATTAGGAACATGCAGGGCCTGCAATGGGCAGCCAAAATTATTCCCCTTCCTCCAGGTCTGAGCCCTGCTGTAGAGCAGTAATGGGCTTCAGCTGATCAGTTCCCACTGGGACCCATTCCCAGAATGAATGCTAATAGGATGGATATGGCCAACTGATGTATAATAATCTTGAAAATCTGAGGAGATGGCCATAACAATCAGAATTCATTACTCTTTTGAAGACTTTGTTTCCAGGCTTCCCTTCTCTTCCCCCTCACCCCCACCCCATTCACCCTCCTTTCCCTCTGCAATCCTTCCATGTTGGCTCTGAGCCAGCTCTGGACAATCAAATCACATGCTAATCAATAACAGTCTTATTGAGAGTGACAGGATAGAGCTAACTGCCCCAAAACCATAACCAATTTGGCTGGTAGTAAATGTCTCTGCTCGATTCCCTGTCTTAGTGGGTTTGCTTGCTGCCTCATCAGCTCACCTTTAAAATTTGACTCTCAATAGTATTCCCTCCCTCGGACACCTCCAGATTCAATACCTGACAGAAGCACCCTCACAGGGAGCAAGCAGGTGCCAATGGCTGATAGAAAGCAGGGCGTCCCTGGCTATCTGCATGTAAATGCACACCGCTTTAGTTAAACCAGTGCAAAAGGCTGTGAAGATACTCTTCAATTTAATTAAAACCTGTTCTTAAATGATTTAGTCTTATTTGAGATAAACTAATCTTAAATTGGGATAAGAACATCTAAGCAGACTTTTGCACTGGTTTAACTAACTCAATTTAAAATCACACTTTATATTAAGCCAGTGTGGGGACAAGTCCTTGCTCTCAGTTGAGGAGGGACTATCCTCTCGGGGTTAACATTCACAGCTCCAAAGCTAGACCACTGTGAGCCTAGAGAACATCAGAACCTCTAAGGGAGGCCTGCCCTTATGTGGGTGGGAGACGTCCTATGAAATCCTACCTTATTTTGGTGGTGCTTTTCCTTCTGAATACCCCCTAGCACAGACATTTCCTGCATTGCTGGCTCTATTCCACTACTTATAGCAGCCCCAATGTAGGCAGAGTGTTAGGAGTATGAGTGAAAGAGCAGCTGCTGCTGTGTGACTACCCTCAGCTTCTAGGCTGTGGGTAGCCAAGAGTAAATTAGAGCAGCCCCAGGGCTTCCTGGATTTATAACAGAAGCCTGGCAGGCTCCCAGCGAGTAGGGAAGGTGAAAAGCTGCCACAAAATGACCTTTGACACCTCCCCACCCCCACTTGCATTACCAGCCAGGCCATACTATCTTTATCACCAGTATCAACTCAGCCTGTGCAATAATGCCTAGCTCTTACATGGAGCTTTTCAGCAGTAGATACGAAGAGCCTCACAATCTCTAATTTATCCTTACAGTGCCCCAGTGAGGCAGGGAAATACTATTATCCCTATTTTACAGATGGGGAATGGAGGCACAGTGAGACTACATGAGTTGGTCACATGAAAATAACCAGGAAGCCTGGAGGTAGTTTTCGAAAACTGGAAATGATTCCTGTGACAATGATTCTTTGTTTAAGAAAGGCGTGTGTTGTGTTGTGGGTGGATTTATTTATTTATTTATTTTATTTTATTTATTTTTGAGGAGTGGTGATGGCGGGGGAGGTCAAGTAACCTGAAAACTCTCTTCAGGATCTTTGATGCTCTAAGAGATGAACTCAGATCACTTTCCTGGATCCTTTACTGTCATGGTGAATCATTTATTGTAATGGTCATTGTACAAAACCCTCTCAAAAGAAAACCCCATAAAAGATAAATAGCACAAAATATGTTGGTCATATGTTAACAATCTGTAACTGATGCACTTGAACTCATTCTATCTCTTGCTCTCATTTATTTTTATTTTTTTTTGTCCTATAAAGTGAAGCGTGGTTTAGGTTTGCAGATAAAAATGAATGTGATAAATTTAATCTTCATTCTCTCATTTGTGGCCCGTCTCAACACCACAACCCCACCACCTGGCAGTATTTGCAACCTCAGCTCAAGAAAGCCAAGGTCAGAATTGAAGTGTATTGGCAGAGCTGTGTGGAGAGCCCAGGACTGGAATGTGTGGCAGTGGAACCTAAAGGTCAGGATTGATGTGCACTGGCTGGGCTATGGGGGGACACCAAGCCTCTGATAGCTGGGAGTGGTGCTGAGGTCAGGATTGAGGTGCATTGTTATTGGCAGAAGCATGGGGAGGGGGGGAAACTTGCTCAGAGCTCCGCTTGGCTCAAGCTAGTGATATTGATCCCTGACTTGCATGAGTACTAAATCCTCTGGCAAATTAAAATAAACAAGTGGAGACTGAAATGCAGAAACCAGTCAATTCTGCACTGCCTTGCAGTTCTGGAGCCAAGGGAGAAGCCTGTGAGCCTCTGCTGCTGACCAGTTATTTCAGTGGTACCTACACGGGCTGCGTTGGTGACCGTGGATATAGCCTATCTTTCTAGGACTCTGCCAGAGACGACTTGATGCTATGAATGAGCATTAATCAGAATGAAAGATTGCCTTGCTGGGGCTAGATGAACCAAGGGAAATTCACAGTAGAGTTCTTTTGTTGAACAGGGGTGTTGATAAATGCCAATGCTGCCACTTCCTCCTTTCCCTCTCCACGCAGGCTAAGGGAATCCCACTGCTCCCTCTTGCTATCCATGTATACCAAATTGGCTTCCATAATGCAGGACAGTCCTAAACCAGAGGATAATCTTTGTGTCACATTGACATGATGATGCAACACCATGTTGCAAAGATAGGGAAGGTTTCAGTTATTCAGACTCTCTCACCAATATCAGACAAAGCACATTACAGACAACGTGCCGAGATCCCAGCACCCATCCTTGAAATGCAGCCTCCTCGAGGGGGGGGGGAGTGCAGCAGCTGTTTAACAATGTGCAGAAGCATTGCACAACAGGGTGAGACAGAAAGCAAAGGAGAGTATTGCACCCAGATGAATCTATGGGGCAATTTAGGATGTGGGGTAGAGTGCAATGACTTAGAAAGAAAGTAGGCCAGACACAAATGGCAGGGCCCCTAGGTTTTTTTCTTTTTTTTTTTTAAATCTCTGCTTAGAACGGGGTTTTGTTAAATATATCTATTCTCCATTCCCCAGGATGAGTCAGTTGAATGTCAGAAATCTGAGGAAGCATGGTAGTTTTGGAACTCTTGATTGGAAGGTGTCCCCTGGGCTGGGGGCCAGATTATGCGTGTGAGGGCACTTATAGCCTAGAAAGGTTGTTTTCAGTGTCCTCTCTCCTTTTGCTGTTTGTGTGTCTTCCTCTCCACTTTCCCTAATTCAGACCCCTTCCTCCTTTCCACACAGAGCTGCTATTGTGGCCAGTGCTCCTGTTGCTAGGCCAGCAGCTTGGGGACACTGTAAGTGTCAGCTCATAGCTTTGCCTACGGAGATTGTCATTGGGCTGTGATGTGCTCCTTTCACGCCTTCCGTACAGGGGTAGAATATCTCACTCTCAGGCCAGGCTGCTGCTGTGGAGATGCCCAGAAATCTGTCCAGCATTGGGCATTCTGGACTGAGGGGGCAGCTGTTGAGTCTCTAGATGACAGGGTGCCTTGAATTAACTCAATGAGACTCGGTGTGAAGGCAAAGAACTACCAGCTTTACTGAACACAATCAGCCTGCCTTGAGGTCTGCATGCCCTTGCACTGGGACCCAGGGGAAAGCTGGGCTGGATTCTTAAGGGGCTCTCCCTGCTTTAGCTGTTTGAAAGTCCAAGGTGGGAAGGGGGAAGGTGAATACTTCTAGGAGCTGACAACAGATCGGGGATGGAATGATCCCGAGGCCTTCACTGAACTCCTTGCTACATTTTGTGTAGCTGGTATGTAGTGGTGAATTAAGACTAAATAGAAACAGCCACCACACCCACTCCCTCCAGCGCACCAACCTATTTCCCATCAGATGCCCACATTTAAATTTTCCCCACTTACAATTCCAGAGACACAGGAGAATGGCCTCTATGGATGGGAAGAGTAAAATACACCCTCCTTCTCCCCTAAAGGCCCTTCAGATGTACCATTGAGATCTCCAATAGCCCTGGGTTTGGTGGTATGGATATGACTGGCCGGGCCCATCCCAGTCCTCGAAGTGGGTGAAGTCTGCAGTGAAAAGGACCCTGCTGTGCAAGTCCTTCAAGCTCCCGTCACACGAGTGCAAATGGGAGCCAGTGACAGCGGGGTTTATACTGTGGCAGTGTTGGAATGGGAGCCGGAAGAGAAACTCCATGTCTGCCAGCAGCGAACACATTGCACCGTAGGACTCTCAATAGGGACCCTAGCACCTTTTAACAGCCGTCTGCTCATTCCCTACACTCCCTCTGAGGCCAGACTAACCACTGTCTTCAGCCCTTGCCCCTGGTGAGCCATTAAACTGAACAATTCCACATGTCTTCACTGCTCTTTCTTTTCTTTGCTGCCCTCCCCCTCCTTTACACACACATTTTTTCTCAGCCCCTGGGGCTTTTACATTGCTCTCATGAAAACTACTGGTCCCTAGCCATCTACCCCAGGAAGCAAGCAGTAGGCTGTGTGGTGGGTCACTGACTGTCCTGTCAGGCGAGCCATTAGTCAGGTCTCTGAGATTTCTCCTCTCTCCCTCTGGCGGTACCGGGGCTTGGGTAAATAACATTTTGTTTATATAGGGTGTGTGTGTGTGTGTGTGTGTGTGTGTGCGTGCGCGCCTGTGCGCAAGTTCTCGCCAGCAAATCATCCCTTATTGAGCAGAATATTGACAGGTTTGAAGATGGAGAGGAGACAGAAAAGAACCCTTTGTACTGTCTGCTGTCTTCGGTGAATTAAAAAAGCAGAGAGAGAGAGATCTGGAGCCAAGGAGAGCATATATTTCCTCATCACATTACAAAATATTTAAAAAAAAAATACTAAAACTTCATGAGAGCACTAATTCAAGGCTTTTATATTTTATCGTCCCCTTTTTTTATCGTTTTTATCGCTGGGTTTAAAAGGAGGAGATTCCCTACATTAGAGAGGCAGCGAGCTGTTTAACATGGAGTACACGAGTGTCATTTGCGACAGGGAACTTTGGGATGGCGCCACACTGCTAGCATGCCTGCCTCGTTCCCTACAGCACCTTCTGCCAGGGCAGCCTGGCATGGGTCCAGTACTCTTGTCTTGCTTCCTACAATGCCCCCTGCTGGAAGAGGCTGGGGCTGGAGTAGTGGCACATTCCCCCCCAGCCAGCGCTTTTCCCCCCATTCATTATGCAGTGACTCGTGTAAGGTAGAAGTTTACACGTGTCAACATCCTCCTAATAACAACATGTGAATTGTGCAAAGCCCTGAGCTCTCTGCTACTCTCTCGGTGAGGGAGACATGACCTTCATTATAATGATACAGTTGACATTTTCTCTGTGACACTTATTGTAACATCATCGCTTCCTGTTGGCATCTGTGGGCTTATCAGGCAGTTTGTTCAAGCAATCTGGAGCTGTGATGAAACCAGCCAGGAGGGAGGAGGCTGGGGAGGGGAAGGAAGGAGAAGGGCTTCTTTCAGTAGGGCACTGAGCATCTATTAGTTCAATCCAAGCTAATCCTATTTGTCTCTCTCTCTCTGTTTGTCTCTCCGCCTATGGATTTCTGAGTGCCCACTGCCATAGAATCTATGCTCTGGCTGACACAGGCTCAGCTGTAATGCTCGGTGGTGGTGTTGTAATACTTATTCCTAATGGTCCTTTCACTGCTGTATCCCTGGGGTGGGCAGTTATTTAAACCCTGACTCTCGGAACAAGCCAATTTTCCATGCATGACATCCAGGAATCTTTGCTCCATCCTAGAGATGGATCTGTGCCAAACTCCCACCTCTGGGGGATCAAGAAAGGTTTTGGAAGTCCAGACCTCATCCTGAGACATTTTTTATGGCTAGCCCCTCTATATTTGTAAAGGGCTGAACCAAAGCCCTCCAAACCTCCTTGAAAGGGGGGCTTGAGTCTCCCATCACTAGATAGAGTAACTCATGTTGACTCCTACAGCAGGAGAATTGGGCCCTGGGTGTTCAAAATCCAGACCCAAATTTTAAGTCTGAGACCTGGGTGTACTCTGCACTGCCTTCTTTCTTTTCTACCCTTCCCTGCTCTCTCCCTACCTCTAAGGATGAGAGATGGGTTCATTCCCCAGGGCCCATTCAGTCCTTGACCCCTCTGCTGGGACAGTTGACAAGGGAAATACTTAGTGATGATGATAGCTGTGGTTTTGGGGATATGGACGTCTGTCCATTAGAAACCAAGCCAAGACCCACCAACTAATTTCACATAGTCATTTGGTGGTAACAACTCTCAGTCACTGCTGACCTGGCCTGGATATAAACCAGCTCATGCTGCAGGACAAAGGTTTTCTATCCTATTACCAGTTCCCTAAGCATTGTCGTTTTCTGTCTAAGCACCTAGGTCCTGAATTATTTATTAGATGCTCTCGTGCCTTGTGACACATGAGGCAACCCAGTGTTTCCGCCTGTCTGTCTGTCGGTCTAGTGGTCCTGAAGCTAAGGCTTGGCTCCAAATGTTGCAGCGTCAGCTCATTTGTTCAAAAATATCCAGTGACTATCACTAAGTCCTGCACTCTTGCTCCTAACCTACAATCGGTAAACATCAAATGTGCCACTTGCCCATTATGATTTAAGTGATGCTACAATTTTTCTGTCAGGTCTAATGAGAGGCCGAAAAATAAATTTCCCAACTGTTTTGGTGGGCAGGCAAGCAGGTGTACCTTCTGCCCTCTAATCCCCTCCTCTGTGGCTTTACAGAGCAAGTGATGCCAGGCCAGTATGAAGCCCACCAAACAAATCTTACTCATGACAACACAGCTGGCTGGCTGGCAGAAGAGAGGAACAGAGTGGGGTGTGTGTGTCCTTCCCTTTCAAAGGAATATAGGGTTTGACATACAAGATCAGACTCTGTCTGCCTCGATAGCCAGTACCTGATGCTTCAGAGGAAAGCAATAACTGCCCACGCACAATGCAGCTGAGGGTCCAGCTTCCTCCTAAGGGATCTGGATAAGAGTTGTCAAACAGGTACTTCCTACGTGCTATGACTTGAACTACCACCAGAAGGCACTCAATATACCTATTAATACAGTACAGGTGTAAATCCTCCTCTGTGATAATCATGTTACTTCCTGAAGCATGAGGCTTGATTGCCTGGGTAGTTAGTGTGGCTCCCATAACTGTACAGATGTTTCGTGGGCATAACTCCCTACCGACCTTTTAAAAAACATGGCCACTGTTCCTTTGACTTAATGATCTCCTGCAGCAGGGAATTCCATGGCTTAAATATACCCCTCTTTTTAGAGCTATGAAGTGTGTGTTGAGATGTTCATTTTTATTTGTTCGGGGACAAATAAATCTTGCAGGATCATGAGGGCTATATGAATGGAGAATCCCTGTTATTTTGGAATTAGGTGACATTTGGGCCTTTTAACCTGGATGGTATCCTGTTTTTTGGGAAACGTACTATGTACAAAGAGCGCAGCCATTGACTTTCCACGTGCACACCTTTTATTTTCAATTAAAGAAAACAGCAACAACAAAGCATAAAAGTAACACAAAGCACAATGTGTGGGTCTCCTCTGTAATAGGGTGTGTCAGCTCAGAGCACAAAATGGCCATCATTTTTGCACACAGGCAGAGTTCTTAGAAATGCAATGTTGCCAACTCTCACAATTTTTACCGTGCATCTTGCCACATTCAGTGTTGATCTTAAGGCCCAAGCTCCTGGAAGTATGGGATTAGGTGAGAATCTCAGCTTTCATTTACAAATAGTTATTTTCTAGCCCTCTTGGTTGCAGAGGAAAGCTTGAAAATGTGACCCGTGTGCCCTCTGAATATTCAAAATCCAGAAGACCAAATAAAAAGAAGCCCAAATGTATTACGTTTGTTTATATCTCCTGATTTGGGGTGGGGGCTGCCTCATGATTTATGGTTGCTAGGGATTGCCAATAGTGGAAATGCAAAGGTGCAGTACCTGGTAAACAAAAGCATCATACTTAAATAGCTGAATACACCGTAGTGGGAAGGCGTTACTCTGAGAGTCTCCTTTTGCCCCCATTCCCACCCCCTTTTACCTACTTCCTGAAAGGCACCGGGGTGGCTGGATAGTGCTCCCTTCACAGGATGTCAGTGTTTGATCTGAGCGTCAGTCACAGGTGGGAGCTGGGCAGGAGGTTGGAGATTCCTCCATTCATGATCAGAGCTCCGCTCGGAGGGTTACACACCAGGGCAGATGTACGGTAGTTTGCAAGGGTGGAGTGGCTAACCTGACCTCCATCTGGCAAAGTTCTTGTCTCTTCCAAAGTTGGTTGCGGGGCAGCCACGGGAATGGTCTCTGTGTTCCCCTTCACACTGTGACTGCAGCTTTCCACTTCCTATGCAGCAGAAGGATTTATTTTGGGGGTGGAGGGAAGAGAGTTCTGCCGCTGTTCATCAGAGGGAAAGATTAAGCATTATTATTACTCCAATATTACAGCTGCTGGCGACCTATATTATTGGTATTCTAGTAGCGAGATTGCCAATAGCATTTAATCAGTGCCACTCCCGGTTGTGTGTTATCAGTCTGTGACCACACAGCCATTTTTTATGTTATAAAGTCAGAGTACCCCTTAATAATCACCTTGCAAACGGGGGCATTAGTGTTTGCTAAGTGACCAGTCTAGCTGGCAATGCAATTGTGTCTCTTACTGTAATACTGCAGGAGTGATAGCACAGCTGCACTTTGGACAGCAAATAACTACAAATTCGCCACAGAATTGCAAATGGGCAAACCAATTACAGAAATCCACCCTACAGGCTGCATGAGCAATAGCACTTGGCACTTACGTAACACCTTCTTCTTGAGTCCTGTACAAATATTAACCACTCAGGCCTCCTTTTGAGCATTGATCGTCCTGGCTTACAGATATAATAGAATCCTCTCCTACACCATGTATGGCTCTCAAAGCAGTTTACTAGGGTAGGTCAGTATCATTCATTCATTACCCCTATTGTACAGGAAACTGAGGCATGACAAGGAGACATGCCCAAGGTCTCAGAGTAAAATGGCAGCAGATCTGAGACTTAGACCCTGGTCTCTTAACACTCAGGTCTGTGCCGTAACCACAGTCTTTCTTCCTGCAGTCTAGCCGGGCAGTAAAACCTATAGGCGATAACTGGGTTCTTTCTATTTCCAGGGTAAGATAGGGCAGCTGAGATGAACGTGGCACAGATCCTCCCAGCTTGGCCAGGGAACGGCTTCCTCTGCCGTTCAGCAGACCGTGCTTTTGCTTGCAGATCTCGCGGATGGTGCTCCAAGGCTGTGCCATGGAACCACACAGGTCATGCATGCGCAGAATGTCGGGCTGGCAGGCCGAAGGACTTGCCGGTTGGTTGAGTCCATGGTAGCGTCTGGCCACCAGCTAGGAGTTGTGACACCCAGAATGTTGTTCCGTATGTTAAATGCATTCCAAATGATGATGAAATCCACTTCTACAAAAGGCTTTCTCCAGGGCTATGGTAATAGCTACATTTACAGTACCTCTCGGAGCTGCCAAAGCTCCAGGACGATGGCTTGATCAGGCCAATGGTATTTAAAGGCAAATCTGTCTGGGAAAAATAAAAACGAACTAAAATGTTCTCTCCTTATACAACCTCTTTTAAGTTTCAGGAAAGACTGGTTAAGTTCCACACCCCTCAAATTCCAGTCAGTTACCCACTGGGTAGGTCGACCTGGAAGCCTGCTTCATCTCTGGTGAGCTACTTCACGGTGGTTTTGGACAAGAGGGTAGCCTGTGTCCTGCTCTCTATAGTGTAGATAGCCAACTTCCTACAATAGCCTTTGTAAAGAACTTTTATCTCATGAGTGAAAAGCCCTATAACAAGGGTAATATTATTTCTTACTATGAGTTTTGGGTGAGGTTGATTTCTAAAAGAACTATGTTTGTCTGTAACAAATTTTTTGTGCACTGAAATCACATAAAATGCAGTTACTGCCAGAAAGTGACTGTAAAAATGTTACCACCTTACTCTCAGAAGTAATTACCCACTCAAGTCATTTCCCAAATGCAGTCCACTCTTACACTAGATCCAGTCTAGGTTTCATAGTTCATATGGACTCCTCTTGGCATTATGTATTATGTATCAAGCTGCCATCTTTAATTCAGTTGTTGGATGTCAAATCACATGGTACAAACCTAGTTCCACAAGTTCCGTACTAATCAAGTTATTTTATTTGGTATAAATACACATTAACATTACAGGAGACAGTGCAGCTGCTTTTCCTAGAACCAGCAATGAAAGGTTTAATTCTAGGTTTCAGTTCTCCTGTGAGATAGCCTATATGCTTCCTCTGGAATAGCACCTATTCCCTTCCTCCCCCAGCGTCACTGCGGAGTTGACTATTTGTTTGTATACTTTCGCTTGTTTATGGTAACCCAATGTGCCAGGCGGTTTTAGCAGCATCGACAATGCACCTTTTATCTGTAGTGAGTTTAACGGGATGTGACAGCAACTGGGGATGAGAAATTTCCATTATTTTATTATTTATCCCAATTCTGCCGCGGTCTGTGTGGATTGCACACTGTCAAGATCGAGTGTATGCGTGCTGGAGGCTTCCACCATCTATCTACCTAAGTTTGATCGATCTCTCTCTCTCTCTGTCTATACTAGGATATGTGTGCATCCTGCCACTAACAGCCAGCAAGGAAGGAAAGATGGGGAAAGAGACAGGAAAGAGGAGAGGAGGAAGCCTGAGTCCAGGACAATCATTATTATTATTTATTAAGGGACTGGGATGCCCTGATCAGGGTTCCATTGTGCTAGGCACTGGATTCACATATTTAAAAAAGACAGTCCTTACCCCCAGAGAGCTTACAGAAACACTGGTTGTGTTGACCAGTTAGCAAAACCAGAATTCTCCTTTTGTAGGCAGACTTGTCACTCATACAGCCTGCAAAGTACTCTAGCTGATCTGGTCTGGACCTTCTGCTCTGAAGGCATGATGGAGACACATCAATATTTTTCCAGTAAATGCCAGTTCCCCAGGTATATTTTCCACCTGGCTCCCTAGAAAGCAATTTTGGAATCCATGTCTCTTGTCCGTCCAAACTGTACTTGTCTCAATCTATCCTTGACCCCACACTCTGCTGTTTCAGCCCCTTTCTCTCAGGCAGGGCCATGCATACGAAGCATTGCAGTGTCGCCAAGAGGCTCTGGGAGGCATTGCCTCAGTGTGGATGTGCCTTCTTGGCTTGCTTCTGTAATGACTAAAACCGGGAAATATATAACTGATCCCCCAGTTATGAGAGGTAAAATACCCTCTCCAAGGCCTTCCCAGAAAAGGTTACAAAATTAATTTTGGATGATTATTCTCGCCGGCTGAGCCAGTTTCTGTTTTAATGATCTCATGACAGATTGCTCCTTAAACTGGCCCCAGTGCAGGTCAGGACAGAGTGTGAATATTCTCTATTTAATGAGGCAGAGATCAGAGCCTCTAATATTTAATCGTTGGCTTTCGGGTGGAGGGGAGCGGAGTCTGGAGAGCTGACTAGAAAAAAGGCTGGTGCAATGGTCTGGGGTGGCAACTGTCCCACTTCAGATCCTCGGGCTGCTTCCCCATAGGTCCAAGCTTTTCCTTGGAAGACCTGACATTTATTTTTATTATTTATTATTATAATCTTTTAAATGATTGAATTCAGTGCTGGGAAAAGGTGCCAGATTGAAAGCCCGTGGGATGGAAGACCTTTATGTAGCCCTGGGAGAGGTATGTCACCAGCAGCGGCAATGCAAATTATGTATGGAAAACATAACCCCAGCATGGGGAACCAGGTGGAGTTGTTAGTTCTGGCCCCTTGCATGAGTTTTGGCAAGGGCTCGGAGGCTGCCTGGCCCTGAGGAGGCTGGTACATAAAGTCAAGTCACGGCTCCAGTGATTTACACTTGTTTTGCGAGTGTCTAATTTATTAATGAGTGTGTGCCATCTAAATGTGTGTAAATAATAGATTTTAAATCAGTTCACATCATGTACGTAAACAATTAAACTTCCAGCATACTGGTTGAGATGTTAATGTTAATCCACATCTGGCATTAGTCCTAGTTCGCAGCAGCTTTCTGCTCACCGGGGAAACAGTGATTTATGTTGCTGTGCAAATCACGGGTGTCCTTAAACTGTGGCGGTGAAGTATTTACACATTCAAGGTGTGTGTCTGTAAATTGGAGAACACCACCACGTTCCCAAGGGGCGACAGACGTTTGTAAATTTCATTTTCCATGCGGTATTGTGTTTCCCTGCTGGTAACCAAGAGTGAGGACCAGGAGTGTAAATTCCCCAAATAATTTTTGAAATGCTTAAAATGAACTCCGTTCCTTTTTCAGATACTAGAAGCAAATCTTTCTGAGCTGTCATTCTTATGATTTCCCCCTTTGAAAGGGACTGGCAGTGATTTTAAAGTAACAACCCCTACAGGTACACTAATAGCCATATTGAGTACTTCTCTGTGGCATTGAGTGAGAGCGTCCTGCTGGCCGCAAGACTGATGAAAGAAATATACTTGAAGAAAAAGAGGGTTTCTTTCATTCCTAACTTATCACAGTTGACACAAAAACCATAAGCAAAAAGAACATACAGCTGAGTTCTGAACATTGGAGTATTCGTGAGGCTGCAATTCCCTATATTCAGCCAAAATGAGAGTGGTCTAGCGTGAGGTTAAATTTGCAGCAACTTGTGCTGTGTGATCCAACTGATCTTACAAATTAATTACAGCTGGGTGTGGGTAGTACTTGGTCAGGAGCTGCTGGAAGAAAACACTGACATACTGCAGGAGCAGTTTTGGTGATTCAGCATCAAGTATTCTTTTCTTTTCTTTTTTTTTTTTTCTTTTTTCTGAATCGGTACAGAAACCAATGTAATGATATGTTTACTGACAGGGTATAATTCAGCCTCCAGATGTCTCTCTGCACTGTATAGGGTTTCAGATTGTAGTAAATAAGTACACAAAGGGGATAAAGTTGGAACTCAAGCTGTGTAGGAAACTTGTTTTGTTGTTCTGTAGTTGTAGCTCTTTTCTTTAATTAATGCTTCCTGAGTGCTTCCATAATTTATCCCCACTAATGCCTCAGTGTGATCCTAGAGGGTGCTGTGTTATAAGAAGTGGGGTTGGTGAATCAGGAGGGAGTGCTTTCCCTTCTGAATTGGTATGGAACCAGTATGATGATAAAGGGAACTATATTGTTGGGGAGTCTATTCTTTTGGATGAAAACGAGACATGAGGTGTTTATCATTTGTGGTCATTATAATGTTACATTTTTTACAAAAGAAGGTTATCATCTCTGACTAAATCCCATTCTGCCTAATATCAAATTCCCTCAGCGCTTGCAGGGGGAAAATATGCCAATTTGTATTTACTGTCCTAAACAATTGTGTACTTTAACAGCTGCTCTGTTCCATAACAGAGAAAGTCGTACATCAGTGAAGGGCAGTATTTATCAAATATTATTATTTCAATAATTTATTCAATGATGGCTATATTTTGGAATAAATTATTCAATTGATATTCTTTTCCATAATTAATCTGGTTAACAGAGCTGGCTGAACAATTCTCAGATGTATTTGTCAAATAATTGGCTGAACATATTTCACAAGGTTTTTCAAATAAATGGCCAGACAATTTTTCCATCACATGCCCAACCCTAGTGATCAATAGAGTGATAAAGATAGATATGCAATAAGTAGTTTTTAAAGTTTCAAACTTTTTAAAAAGTTTACAAAACCACTTTGAGTTCTTATTGGCTAAAAGGTAAAATATAAATGCCAGATTTGTTAATGCAGCACTTGAGGATTTTTTCCAGTGCCACCCCTTCTGAGGTAACATCTTGTCATATGGATTTGAGTATCGAGGTTGGAAAAAACCTGGTGGAAGATAAAGGGCAGGAGCCATTCACATGAATGTACCAAATCATTCCTGAGACGGTTTATGTGCCTCTAAAATATGTGAGTTTAAATGATTTAACCTAAAACTATTCTTGATCACCAGGTTACTAAAGGGCTTGTCTGCAGGGTTATTTTGCATACAGCAGAGTTGGTCATATGTTTGTGTCTGTGTGTGTGTGAGAGAGAGACAGAGAAAAGGTTACATTAAAATACGGTTAATTTTTTTTAACTTGTCTGTTAGAAAGATGCTTTATGATCAACATATCTGCTCCCTGTATACACTCCTGTGAGTGTCTTTGCGTAGGGGCCTGCTGACAATAGTGACAAAAGCAAATTCTTACTCCTGTTAGTCCTCCAGAGAGACAATACAGCTACAGGAGAACAAACTGAAAATTGATCTGGAGTCCTTGAGAGACATTAAGCATGAAAATCCCATTATGTTATTTTCAGAGTCGCTTTCCTGCATTTTAGCAAATATTTGTGAAATTAACCTTTTCTTTAAAAAAATCACGAATTGTGGCTTTTAGTATGTGTAGAACATCTATATCCTGTACTGAATGGGGTGGGTGTGTGTGTGTGTGTGTGTGTGTGTGTGTGAGAGAGAGAGAGTGCACTACTGCCCTATACCAAAAAGAATCCAAATTGCTCAACTTTGTCACTTTATGTCCTATGCTGTCAATCAGTAGCTAATTAGACAAAGTGAGGTAATATCCTTTATTGGCCCAGCTCCTGTTGGTGAGAGAGACATGCTTTCGAGGCATGCAGAGCTCTTCCTCAGGTCTGGGAAAGGTACTTAGGATTTGTCTTCATGTACAGTATTACAGCAGCGCAACTATGCCACTGTCGTGCTTTAGTGAAGACGCTACTACACCGATGGGAAAGCTTCTCCTGTTGGTGTCGTTAATCCCCCTCTGTGAGAGGGGGGAGCTATGTTGATGGGAGAAGCTCTCCCGTCAACATAGCACTGTCTACATTGGGGGTTGGGTCGGGCTAACAGCGTTGCTCAGGGGTGTGGCAACATAGCTATGCCTATAGGTCTGTAGTGTAGACCTGGCCTTAGGGCTTCTCTACACTACAAAATTATGTCGACTTAATTTAAGTCGACCTACAGCCACTGTAGTAATTCAATTGGCTATTGGTGTCCACGTTACTCTCCTTTTGCCGGTGGAGCACATCCTCACCAGGAGCACTTGCACCGACTGAAGAGGGGCATTGTGTGGGATGTAGAGCTGCCTGGGCTCACAGCTGTGAGCCTGGAGCAGGCTCAATTTCACAGCACAGAGCCTACCAGCAGTGAAATTGACATTCTTGTCAATTTCACGCTGTTATTGTCTCTGCTCAGAGCAGCCAGGCTCTGGGAGTCTCATGGGGAATTGGGAGCCCAGGCTCTCAGTGCTGGGCAGCCGGGCTCAGAGTGGGGAGCCAGGAGCGTGGGGGAAGCAGGGCTCCCAGTGGAGAGCCTGGCTGGGAGCAGGTAGCCGGGAGCCTGGGGAACAGCCGAGCTGTAGCTGGAGCCCCGCATTGCCCCAGTGTGACAGCCCAGGTTGTGAGCTGGGCTCAGGGTTCACAGCAGGGAACCTACCAGCCTTTCTTGTCAGTTTCATGGCTCCAGCAGAAAGCTGTAAAATTAACAAGAATTTTAGCCAACAGCCGATGTAAGTAATGCAGTGCCTACACTGCATCGCCCTAGCTACAGCAACCTACAATGTAAGCTGCCTTACATCAACCTAACTGTGTGCTGCAGAGCAAGCCTTAGGGCTAGTCTACGCGGGCAATATTCAAGCACTGCCACAGCAGCGCTTGAACGTGGCTTGTGTGGTTGTGGCACAGCGCTGGGAGAGAGCTCTCCCGGTGCTCTAAAAAACCCACCTCCACGAGGGGCGTAGCTCCCAGCCCTGGGGCACTGTCTACACTGGCACGTTACAGCTTGCAGCGCTCGGGGGGGGGGGGTGTTTTTTCACACCCCGGGCGAGAAAGTTGCAGCGCTATAAAGTGCCAGTGTAGACAAGCCCTTTTACGTGGTCTACACGGTGGGGGAAAGGGGCGAGCTAAGACCGTCTAAGTTATGCAACTTCAGCTATGAAAATAGCATAGCGGAAGTCGACGTACTTAGAGCTACTTACCGTGATGTCTTCACTGCAGTAGGTCGACTGCTGACGCTCCCCCGTCGACACCGCATAACTTCTCGCTCCGGTGGAGCGCTCGGTGGTCGATTTATCGTGTCTTCATTGGATGCGATAAATCGACCCCCGCTGGATCGATCGCTCTGGAGGCAAGTGTAGACATGCCCTTAGTGTCACGGCTAAATACAAGATGGAACAGATAGTATAGCATAAGTAGTTAGCACATATAAGGGACCACACAAGGTGAAGTGGCCCATTAGTTTACTCCATTGTAGTTCTAGGGGTAGGGATATGTTGCTTTTGGAGCTGAAGGAGCTGACGTGTCTCAGAGAAAGGATGGTGTAGTTATTAGGGCACTAAGTTGGGACTTGGGAGACATGGTTATGATTCTCTCTTCTGCCACAACTTTTCTGTTTGACCTTGGGCAAGTCACTTCAGGCTTGCGTACACTATGGGGTTAATGCACACTACAAGGCTGTAATTTCTAAAGCACACTAATGTGTTATACTCATTGATTGGGCCTTGTAGACCCTACTGGTGGGCACAAATGGTTCTGTTGTACACTTAATGTAATGCACAGTACTGCTTTAAAGCACACTAGGGAACATTTAGTGTGCCACAGCAGGGTCTACATAGGCCAATTAATGTGCAATATGTTAGTGCACTTTAGAGACCCCCACCCACCCATAGTGCTCATTACTCCAGAGTGTAGACATGCCCTTATTCTCTCTGTGCCTGTGTTTCCCATCTGGGCAATGGGGATAACAGCGCTTCCCTACCTCACAGGGGTGTGTGGGGTTAAATATATTAAAGACTGTGAAGTGCTCAGATAGCATGGTGTTTGGAGCTGTATAAATACTTTAGATAGATCCCTGCTGTCGATGACTTGAATGGCTGTGATGTATACTCGAATGACTAGTGGTAGATAACCACACATTTTTGACTGTAAAAGGTGAAAATCTTCTCTGTGGTGTATTTGGTGCTTTTCTGAATTAATCTCGCTTGCTAATGTTTTCACAGAGCATCCTGTGTAACTAGATGATTAGTGTAAATTACATTTTATTTTTAAGTCCTCCCCTTTCCTTCCTGGATTTTTCACCTTTAAATGTCAGCTTTTATGGTAAACAACAGAGTACTGGAAGGGGTCGAACAGGAATGCTATATGCTTAAAGAGGAATTACTGGGTGAACTCCTGTGTTATACAGCAGGTCATGTTATACAGTAGGTAAGACTAGATCACTATGACCCCTTTCTGGCCTTAAAATCTACACTTATAAATCTGTTAATTGTGTTTTATTTTGTCTTGCGTCCAGCTTGTTCTGCTGCAACAAGCAGAGAGTGGCTTGAATTAAAATCTGGAACCAACGCTGGGAAATTGCCAATACAGGTCCAAAATGTGTGGCTCACGAACGTGTCTTGTATCAATATTAGAGACTGATAAACATACACTGTAATAAGAATCATATAAGAGGATCAGGAAAAGATCTGAACATTTAGATGTAGTAAAAATAATAAATTAATGCTGTATACCTCTGTTGCTCAAGGATCTCCGAGCACTTTTGAGCATTCGTGAATGGAGCCTCACAATTCACCAGCTGGGAAGGACCTCTAGTTATCTCCATTTTACCAATAGGGAAACTGAGGCACAGAGCAGTGTAGTGACTTGCCTAATGTCAGAGCAATAGTTAGTGGCAGAACTGGGAATGGAAACCAGGTGTCCTGACTAGAGCTAGGCAAAATTTTTGTGGTGAATAGTAAATAGGCTGAAAAATGCATTTTTTGGTAGCACCAATATTTCTGAGTTTGGTTCAAATTTGGCAAATAGTTCAGTTGGAAAAAAAACTCCTGAAAACACAAATTTTGAATATGTCAAATCGAATCATTTTGACGTTTCATTTCAAATCAGCATTTTCATTTTGAAATGTCATTTTGGTTTGACATTCAAAATGTTTTGTTCAACCCAAACTAAGTGTTTTGGTTTTCCTTTTTGTCAAGAAAAAAATAAATCCAGTTTCGGTTAGAAAGAAACCACATTTCCCCCCCTGATTTTTCAGTTCAGCCACTTACCCAAACCATAAATTATTCACTCTGTTCTGGCCTCCCCATTCTGTGTTTTAAACACATGCTTTCTCCATCCTGCTCATCTGAGCCATTCAAAATTAGCTCCTCACTTGCCTTTGTGATATTAATCAATACATTGTCTGAATGAAAGAAAAGCAGCATCTTCCCAAAGCTAAGAGAAGTTGGGAAGACAATGAGGTTCTTGAAAGACACAAGCTCCAGAAATTGGATTCCAGGCATGTACTGCCAGGATGGAGGATTTTTATTTAATTTTATATAAAAATGTTCGGGTTATTTTACACTGAGATGCAAAATCTCATTTGCAGCCAAGCCCCGGAGGGAGTGAAAGGAACTTGGAGAGCTCATAAAGACAAGTGTAATAGGATTAATAAGAAAAAGGCCTAAGACATAAGCCTTTATTGTACACATTTTGTGCTAATTTTTTAGTATTGATGAAGGGTGAAATGCCGAGACTTAACCAAACATTCGTGTCCCCAGGGCAATCACAGAAGCATGGTGTTAGCACAGGCTGCTGCTGCCATTCGGAGAAGGCCCCAGTAGAGATGCTATCTCTTAGGGTGAGGGAGAGGATCTGATCTCTGGGCCAAATTCAGCCCTAGGGTAAGTGGGTAAAACTCGAATAGGACTTTCCCCAGGGCTCAATTTAGTCCTGTGTCCTGAATTTCTTCCCACACTGTACTACCGCTAGGCACGGAAATGGATAGCTCAGCCTCCCTTGTGATGAGAGGAGTGGGTAGAAGGCCAGACTCCCTCTGTGTTTTATGGCCCTACTGCCCCTGCTTGATGGACTGCACTACTGCTCTGCATGGGTAAGACTTCCTCACTGTCCTTTGCATGACTTACGGGCACTGCTTGCAGTCTGTCTTCCCATTTCTTTCTTCATCTATCGAGAAGAATGAGTAGGGTCAGAGAACGGAAGGTGGGATTGGGAGGTCCAGCCATGGTAGTGGGGATTGGGGAAGGTAAGTGAACTGTTACTTGCAGGATGTCCCCCATTCGGAAGCAGATGGGAGGTGGGAAGGCTCACCACTCGCTGGGTCAGCAGAGACAAAGCTTCACAGACACGATGACCTCTCTTTGGCCTTGAGAAGGTTAGGACCTAATAACTACTAATTGCATGAGACAGAGTGAATAGTGTGATAATTCAGGGCAGGAAAGCCCAGGTGCTTGTTTGGTTTGGGATGGAGCAAAGCAGAGGTTCTGAGCTCTTCCACTCTAGCTCTGCCTCAGGCTATCTGGGCAATGATAGCTGCAGCCAGCAGGTCTGTTTCTGGAATAGAGGTGGAAACAGAGGCAAGGGATCTGGATATCCAGGTTTCCTAATAGTATGGAGATCAGTGTTTGCATTCCAACTATGCTTATCAACTGCTGTTTAACTGACTCACCAGCTGGAAACCTGACAGAGGGTAATCTGAATGAGTGTGCTCTCTTCCTGGCCTGGCTCCTGCTCATTTGAATTAAGGATGCATTGGGAAATAGATGGGAAAGCCAGTGACAAATGAGAGACACTGCAATTGGATGCCCGCAGGAAGGAACAAGTGTCAACATCCATCACCACTGATTAGCTCTGGAGAGAAAGAGACCAAGGTAGAGACACCAGCAGATCGGAAATAACAAATGGATCCCCAAGAGAGGCAGGGCTTTGTCGTCTGGTACCTTCAACACATCAGTTATCACACAGCATCTCTGGGGTGGCTCATGAGCCTTCACATTGCTCCATTTGCCACTCAAAGGAGGCTCTGTGACTTAATGGGGCACCCTGGCATTACAGCCACCCGCTCTGTGCTAAGCAAAGAGCAAAGGAGAGAGAAGAGACCCAATCCATTCACCTTGCTGTGCAGATCAGTCTGTCTGTCTGCTTCTGCCCGTGTCTGATTTGTGGCAGAGCAGGGATTGTATCATTTCGATAGACTTCAGCCTTACAGCCCCTGATTTAGGGTGAAACTTGATAGCGCCGCTGGGTTTTTATGAAAGTGGTGATACAACAGACAGGTGGATTCTACCAAGAGCATTTATTAGGGTGGACAGATGGGCACTGGGGTGGGGAAGGTCCATTAAAATGTTGAAATCAACCAGCTGTGAAATAGAAAACTGAAAAAAGTATATTCCTAAAGCTGTTGATATCAGTCTTCTAGTCTGTGGCAGTCTTATTCTCTCTCTCTCTCTCACACACACACGCGCGTGCGCACACACACACACTCTTACTTTATATAGTGGAAATACCACCCGTTCCTTGTGCCAGGCCCCAAGGACCCACACTGTTCAACAGGGACAGGCCTACGGCTGCCAAGACTCCGAAACTGGGCTTGTGGGCACAACAATCCTGGTCTCTCTCCATGGCTCCCAGCAGCAAATCCACACAAGCCCCACTCCTGCAGGAGGTTTGTGTACTATACCCCCTCATGGTGCAGTGCTCTCAGCGACTATCTGCAGTGACGCCAGGCAGCCTTTCCACTGCAGGGTAACAGTTGATTAGTCACCTGACCTACAGATTCTGAAAGTCCTTAGGTTAGCATAGAGAAATGAAGGCTGTCCATCCTCACCAAGCCAATGCAATCAGCCAGCCAAGCTGCTATGGAATCCATTTCTTTCACGCTCTCTCTCTTCCTGTCTGTCAGGCCCAGGGGAGAGCTGCCCAGTCTCTGACAATTATCTCATGCCTCCCCCTGCCCCCAACCCATTCTGAGTTCACATGTTCCGCTTGCCAGTGATTCCCCTGCGTAAGTTGGATAAGTGTCAGTTGTTCAGTCCTTGGGGGTCCCATTGTTTTTTTGGTGGATCCTTCACGGATATAGGTCAGTTTCAGCCAGTCCTTTCCTGAACCATTCATTCCACCCCAGACCATTAGGTGATACACCTCCGGTCTCCTGTTGTGCCCCAAGAGCAGCTATTTAACCCTTTGCACCCAGTGGGTAGCCATGCAATGTACAGGAGGAAACTGAGGCATGCCTCAGATTTCTAAAAACATTACAGGAAATTCCAGCTTCATCAGAACCATGACCAGGTTTCATCTCTGTAGATTTTTTATATTCGATCTGTCTCCACAGTAACTAGATCTCACCTCATTCGGTCTCCATAAATTGTTTCTTGAAGCAAAAAGAGCCCATGCAAAATATAAATACACCTACACTTATAAACAAATGCCTGAAATTATTTGGGTTCCTGTGGATCCTGACTGCTCAAAGGGTCAGATCCTTCCCTACTAAAGTTCCATGGGGGCCGGGCCATTCGCTTCAGTAGGTGCAAGTTCAAATCTCTAATCACAAGACCAGGTACATTTGCAACATATTCCTGATTTTTTTAACAACTCTTTCTGTCAGTGCTTGGTCCTTTGGCATCCTGTTCACTCTCCATTAGCTCTCCCAAGACCTGGCCTGAGATGGTGTCAAAAATCAGGTCTGGCTCCATTGGAATTAGCTAGCCCAGCTGAGGATCTGGCCCAATGATACAGTACCAGGCAGTGAAGATTGAAGCCCAGGGTGCATTTGTACTAATGCTTGCAAAGCACTGGGAGACCCTCTAATGGAAGGTGCCCATAGACATGCAAATGATTCTTTTGGTGTTAGTGGAGAGTAAATGTGAGTGCAACGTATTTGTGCACATGGCTCTTGGTGCTGAATGGCGTTCATTCCGCTGGCTGATTTATAAACCCCAGAGTTGCCAGGTCACTCCATTTGATTCCGCAACATTGCATTTTTGAATGATGCTAAAGCCTCCCCTTTGTTGCCGTGATAAAAAGAATACAAACCGAGCAGACCGTGACCAAAGGACTAGCCCAATAAAACTGAAAGTGGCCCCCACTGGGCCAGTAACTAGGAGGCAATCTGTGAAATTCTGTGATGCTTCAGTTCCTTTTTTGGGCCTCATTAATGCTGTGTACAGCATCCCGTGAGGGTCAGAAAGCATGTTTATCTCTTAATGACACCACAGCATTGATTGTTTTCCTCCCTCGCTCCTTGTGTCATGGCGCTTTCTGTGTTCAGAACTCTTACAATTCAGACAATGGTACAAGAGGTCTCCTCTATCTGAGGCACTGCACTTTAGAGCAAGGATGGGCAAACTACAGCCCGGGGGCTGCATCAGGCCTTCCAGATATTTTAATCTGTCTCTCAAGCTCCCACTGGCAAGCAGGGTCCAGGGCTTGCCCCGCTCTAGCCAGGGAGCTGAGTCAGGGACTTGCCCCACTCTGCGCAGTTCCCAGAAGCAGCGACAGGTCCCCACTCCGGCTCCTACACGTAGGGGTAGCCAGGGGGCTCCGCATGCTGCCCACGCAGCTCCCATTGGCCGGGAACCACGGGCAATGGGAACTGCAGGGGTGGCGCCTGCAGATAGGTCAGTGCACAGAGGTGCCTGGCCATGCTTCCGCATAGGAACCAGAGCGGGGACCTGCCACTGCTTCTGGTAGCTGCTTGAGGTAAGCGCTGCCAGGAGCCTGCACCCCTGACCCCCTCCCATGCCCCAACCTCCTGTCTGAACCCTGATCCCCATCCCATCCTCTCAGTCCCAGCCCAGAGCACCCTCCCATACCCCGAACTCCTCATTTCTGCCTCCCGCCCAGAGCCCACACCCCCCCTGCACCCCAACCTCTAATGTTTGTGAGCATTCATGGCCCATCATACAATTTCCGTACCCAGATGTGGCCCTCGGGCCAAAAAGTTTGCCCACCTCTGCCTTAGAGTCTTAGTCCTTCTATACCTGCCGCATGCTCTTCCCTTGTCCTTAACCTGATGAGAGGGAAGGACTGGTGCTGTCTGTGAACTAGTGGTGCAGACATCAAAGTAGATTTCACAAGTGAACTGATTTCCCCCATGGTGCAAGAGGCACTTGCTATGGGGTCTGCTCCAAAGTCCATTGAAGTGAGTGGGAGTCTTTCTATTGACTTCAAATTCTATGCATTACCTCAGATGGGTCTCAAACTGGGCAACTCAGTGTCCACAAGCTGCAGGTGAGCCCAAACAAGAGACGCTTCAGAGCTGAGCTGAGCTTGTCACCCTTCCTCTGAAGCAGCTCTTGGTGGCCACTGACAGAGACCGGATACTGGTCTAGATAGCCCATTGACTGATCCAGTCCGACACATGACATGTTCCTCTTGGAAATAAGCCCAGACCAAAACCTGGCAACCAAAAAGCTCCAGAAATTCAGGTGTAGATCCAGATTATTTGCTTTAGGCCCAACACTAGTTCCTCTATATTCTGCTTGAGGCTCTGGAGAAAAAAAATGGTGCAGAAAATGGTCGTTGTCTTGCTACTGTGTGACAACGGGCTCTGGTATCCCAGCATTCCTCTCTTCTCAGGGCTTTCCAGAGGTACCACGTGCCTGGCACAGGGCAGGCAAAGCAGCTGGTAGGGCACTTGCCCCACCCATTTCTACACAAACACTGCCTGCGTCTCTGGTTTCCATTGATTTTCATGTTGGTTCTTTCCACCCTTCATCTATCTCCTCCGCTCCTTTTTTTTTTTTTTTTTTTTTTTAAGCCTGATATAGGGATATAAACCCTCATGCTTCAGAGCACAAGCCAACCTCTGACTGAGGTTAGGAACAAACTTCCCCTACAGGCAGGTCATTCTATAACTGCTCACTTCACAGTTTCCTCTGCAGCATCTGGTGTGATCCAGTCTGGCAATTCCTGTGGTCTTTTATTCTCCGCACACCCCATTACTTCCTCTCCCCCTGCAGCCCCGTGATCCATCCATTTATCCTTCTCTCCCTCTCTTTCTTTCTCCCCTTCTCGCTGCCTCTGAACACACCGCCTCCATCTCTCAGTGCTCTCCTCTCCCCTTCAATTCCCACCAGATGGCATGTGATGCAGTCACCCTTGCCTCTAGTTAGTCAATTAAGACATCATGTTTCGTGGCTGTGCTGGTTCCCCCCCATCCCCACCCTCCTGCACTGGATATTATTTCCTAGCTCCATCTTGGCAACTATATTTATTTGAAATAAATTTCAGGATAATTTTTCTAATTTTTGAGGTGCAATCTCCTGATGACAAGGGGGTTGGTTATTCAGGCTCCTGGCACCAGTGATCAGGGACTGCACACGGAGATTTGTGCTATGTGAGGAAATACTTCATTAGACTTATTCCACGAAGACGCTTTCGCTTCTTAACGCCTGTGATTTTAATTAAAACCTGGAAAGTGAAGATTCCTCGGGTTCTATTAATGTTTTCATTTCCATTAGGATGGCAGAGTTTATAAACATGAGCAGGGTTTATAAATTAGACCTTGTGCAAATAATAAGTGCACAGTGCAGCAGAGAGCTAGAGTGGAGCAGCCCTGTCTCTCTCTGTCTTTGGCTTGTGCTTGCTTTACAGTGCCCTCTGCTTGGCACAGGCAATTCTGAGCCATTCAAGGGTTGTTCTTTGGAGACTTTGCTAAAAGCCTCTGCCATTCCTTTTGGTGGACTCTCTTTTCCCCAAGCCAAAGGGGAGAGCAGTCAGATGTTTAAATCTGGGGCTTCTGTAGTGACCCAATGAAGGTGACTTTGGCCAGAATCTAGGGTTTAATTATGAGCAGCTCGGAAAAGAGAAAGGAAAACTGACTCTTAAATAATGTGCTTTCCCCTTGTCCTATCCTCTCCTGGCCCAGTTCACTGACAATCACGCACACAGGTACACATAGTGACATAAACACACAAAGACAAGCCAGATCCAAATACATACATCAACTGCGTGCAGTCATCCACACACAGCATGGTAATAAGTCCACACCTATAATCGTGCGCACACATGAAACATCGAGTCCTCCATGGACAATGTGACAGTCACACACTATTATGGATAAACTGCACTTGATTAGCAGGTAGAGAGAATCCCCTTCTAACACACAGGCACTTGGTAGCACACTCATAGTGTGACAAAATTGAGGAGGAGCTCATGTACCCGCTCTGATCTAAACACACTTACGCTTCGTTGTGCAACAGACAGACTGTCAGCATCAGACGTAGCAATACCTTGCACTCACATATCACTTTTTATCCAAGGACAGCAAAGCACTTCACAACGGTGGGCGTAATTTCCATTTCACATGCAGGGAAACTGAGGCGCAGGGAAACTGAGGCACGGAGAAACAGCATGCCCAAACTCTTACAGCAAATCACTGGCAGAATCAGGAATAGAACTCAGATCTCATGATTTCTAGTTCCAAGCTCTGAGCCCTGCAGTTTGCAGGGATCATCTCCACTCCCACTGATAAACACGCAACAACCTTGTGGCGATGACACCACCTTCTTCTATGGAAAAGAAATTAGGAAAGTATTTAGTTATTTATAAAGTGTTCTGCCCTTGAGGGTTGGTTCCTATTTCCTCGTGTGCTCTTCATATGTAGCAGTGGCTGCCAATAGAGGCCTCTAACACAGCTATGACTTATTACCAGTTGTTCTTACAAGCATGTAAGTCTAGCTTTCCAATAGCCTGAACTAGAGCACATGGAGACAAAGAGCTGGAGACAAAGCCATGTAACCTGCCAGGTCTCTGTGAATCACTGGCAGGTATTTCAGGGAACCCAGTATGGGAACCTCTGCATTAGTGCTAATGTCCTTCTGCAGTCCTAACAGCTACGGGATGGATAGTGTCTCCTCCAGCACAGCACACTCTAGCATTATTTTGGGGCACTGGTTCAACACTGACTCAACTTGAATTATCCACATGAATTCCTGCAGCCCACTGGGTTTTCCTTAGAAATCTCCCACCCCAGTACTGACCTGGCTCCTCCTGGGTTAGTGAATTAGATCTGACCCCATCACAGCTCAACGTGGCATGCTGGCATGACAAGGAGGATGTAACAGACCCTCTGGACCTGCCCGATTTTCTCTCCCTGGTAGGTGCTGGTTATTTTGACACAGCAGTGAAGTTCCGGAGAAAGAAGGAGGGCAGGCGTATCATCAGCCTCTGTCTCCTTGAGTCCAGTACAGTTGTTATTGAGAGATCTTTCCAAGCGGCTTAAACAGAAACGTCTGGTGACAAAATGAAAACAAATGGAGAAGCCAGTGAGACTCACTTGAGGGGCTTCCCTTTGTCGGCACTGCCAGCCCAGGTGGGAGAGGCAAGCTGGCACTTCCAGCCCTGGTAATACATCTGAGTCTGCAGAGGGGGAAGTGGAAGGGAATGGCTTCCAGTGTTATTCTATAGACCCTCTTGACATTGCTGAACCCATTAGAGGCTATTATTTAGACTGTCTGAGAACATGGGCACTCTCCTTCTCGAAGGGCTCTCAACTTCATCCCCTCTGAGAGAGAGGAAAACTGCCCATCAATCATAGTAACGTTAACAGCTCCCCCTTGGAAATCCCCAGCAGCACGGCCCACCTTGCTTGTTGCCACAATTAGTTTCAAGGGGACTTTAACAGTGTCTGGGAAATTGCACCATTTCTTTTCTTCCTTTAAAACCTTTTCTTTCTCCCTCTCTCTCCACTTCCCTGCCACTTTACTTACTTCCCTGCAGGTTCAAAACATTGTACAGATCATTTCTGTGTGAAACCAGGACATTATCTTAATCTTTATTTTATTTCCAAAGTATTTGGAAATTTCCAAAGTATTATATTCCAAAGTATTTCCCACAGCACTGTGGGCCATCCTGTGGTCCCAAACCCCCTTATCCCACCCTGTTCCAAACATGCTTTGCCTTTTGATTGTGGGGAATATGGATTTCTAGGAATATAGACTTAGCTGTCTGAGATAAAACCATCAATCCATCCAGTCTGGTATTCTGCACCCAGCCCTCACCCACTTTTGATGGCTTTGCGGAAAGTGGAGAAGTGATATTATTGTAATGCACCTCACCAGCTGAGCAATGTTGTGTAGAAGAGTGCATAGTTGGATCAGGTGGATTCTCTGAAAATGCTAGGGGAGTGAATGGCCCTTAAGGGCAGGTGTCAGGGACCAGGTGCGGAAGTTTCAGAGAGCAGCACCACACACACAAAGCAATATTTCTCCAAGAGGTTTCTCCAGAGCTTGCAGGAAAAGGAAATTTTCCTACCTTGAAAGAAGAAAAAAATCATCTGAAATGGGGGCGAATGGACAAAAATTCAAAATTTCTTGCTGGGGGGGGTTTGTGGAAAAAAACGTATTTCAGGAGGACTGAAACAGCAAGCCAAGATATTCTCCTGGCAAGGCAGCTGGCTCCCTGGGAGGCCATGAGTCAGGCAGCCCAGCAAGCAGCTGCCCAGGGAGCCAGGCAGCCTGGGAAGCCAGTTGCCCAGACAGCTGGCCAGCCTGAAGAGGCAGCTGCTCAATGAACTGTTGAGCCTTGAAGCCTAGGGAACTCTGACTCCCAAGGTTCCCCCCCCCCCCCCCCGCCCCCAAGATGGTTTGCTGAGGAGCTGTGAGCCCAGAGTGCCCTGGTTCTGGGGCAGCCCACCAGGGTGTAGCTGAGGAGCTGGGCAGCCCAACAACCCTGGAAGACCAGCAGCCTGCGAGGCAGGGAGCTGGGTAGCCATCCCTGCCTGGTTTCTGTTGCAAGTTTTGACTAAATTGACACGTTCCCATGGAAAATTTCACTTTAATCCCATCATGACTTTCTGGTGGAAAATGGTTCTGTCAGAAAATTACTGGCCATCTCTTCAGGTTTTCCCATGATTGACCTTTCGTTGAGGCAGCTGCCCCAGGAAATTGGTAAGAGGTGGTCAGAACATGCTGCCAACTATCCAGTTTTATGGGCTCAGGATCATCCCCACTGTCCTGGGCTTTTTTTTTTTTTGTATTTTAGAGGTGACAACCCTAGTTACCAGTTCAAATGTGGCAGAAGTCAGTTGTGACTTATCTGAGGAATGTATTGTGGCACATGTGAAATGGCTTTGGTGAGTCTCTGGCCTGGTCTTCACGGCTTTTTAAAAAGTGTATTTTTGTACCTCAGGAACTAATGAATGTGAGCTATTTTGAGGTCAAAACGATGAAGGTAAGGCACTGTAGTTTTACCTTGAGGTGTGGTCAATCCCAGGTGGGGGTGTAGTGCCTCTCTGTAATTTTTACCTTAGGATAGCTGGTACATGTTACTTACCCTAGGGTAAAACACACATCTTCTTTAGTAGTGAAGGAAAGGCCTCTCAGTCCAGCACTCAGCCAGCAGCTGTGCCCACACAGCAAGGACAGCTGCCACATTTGGTACTAACTAGTGTCCCCATCTGCAGTAAGCTAAAAGACTGGCTCCCATTCTTTCCCATGAGCAGGGCTATCTGGAGGCCTATGCCTCACATGAGGCAGTGTGCTAGTTTACCTCTGTCTGAACTCTGTGGTGCATTATGGTAGATGCACTCCATCCAGGGAGACTGGGAGCGGTCAGGCTACCAAACTTCATCTCCCCATAAAAGCATGGGGAAAAATGAAATGCAATGTTGAAATGACTTGAAATGCAGCATGTCTGGTCATTTCTACAAACAAAAATGAAATATTTTGATTTTAGGAATGCCAAAATATTCTGTTTCTATGAAAAAAAAAATCAAAACATTGACATTTTGGAATGTCAATATTTTGGAATGTGTGCGCCATGGAAAATTTCAAATTTCTGTCCTGTTTTGGGAAAAAACTAAAGGCTGACATATTGGATTTTTGGGTGGGACAAGAATTCTGAATTTCACTTAGCTCTAGTATAGTTATGAACACTAGCCTGGAGATTCCACACACATTTGTGATTTACTGGGTGGCAAACTAGGAGTATCTAGACTAGTGTTTACAAATGTGTGTGCTAAATCCAGCTAATTGGTGAGCAATTAACTTGAGTTAAAACAAGTGCAAAGTCTAGACAAAGCCTGAGTGTATGTTTGTGGTTTGATAAACAGATTTTCTCTGAAATGCCTTCTGGACTTCTCTTCGCTAACCCTGCTGGGGAAATGGAAAAGGGATTTTAAGTAACTGGAATAAAAAGTGTGCGTGCTTGCCAGTGAAAGGGAAGAGCCTACATCAGGGTAATGGAGATTTTAAAAGAAAGGGCATGAGCCCTTCCAGACATATGCTTCGCTGAGCAGCGCTTCTGCTGTGAACTGCAATGGAAATGGCTGTGTTCTGGGAACGGATTCACTCAGAATTACAGAACTCTTGGTTGCAGCATCAGCTGCTCCTAGGCTATTCTGAGCAGTTCTGCTTTGCCTGTGGCTTTCTACATACCCTTTTGGTGTGCATGGAGTGTTTGTGAGCATATAGTCTACCTACTGAATTATCATTATTTAATCTCTTGATTAGACAGATCTCTTCATTGCTCAGCTGAGTGCCAAACTGATGGGAAAGACACGCTATCTTAATTAACAGTACTTATTGTATTCATATAAATAAGTGTGCAGAATAAAAGGTATGGATGCATCCCATAAACTTAGCAAGTCAAACTTATTTTGGTTGTTGATTTGTATCTCCGTCAGGGAGTGGGTTGCTTAGAAGCCTGGTGCAGCTGCCCTGTTCCAGGCGGGGAGCCTAGGGGCGGGGTGGAGAGGCAGCCAGGCTCCCAGAGGGGCTACCAGCAGGGCGCAGTGCTCAGAGCTGAGAGCCCTGGCTCTCAGTCCCCATACACTCCTTCTCTTAAGTTGGTAGAGGTACTCCTGGTGAGGATACGCACCGCCGACAGAAGGAGGGTAGTGTGGACATGAACCACCGCAGTAATTACTGCAATGGCTGTTAGTCGACCTAACATAGGTTGACTTAAGTTTGTAGTCGAGACATGCCCATAAACAATGATCCCCATGTGACCATAAAAGGACTTCAACCCACTAAAGTGAACTGCTCACCTTCCCTTCCCTCAAGTGCGATGTGTGTCCCATCCCCCTATACTAAAGGTCTGGGGGAACAAGCCTTTCAGCATGCCCTGAAGGGCATCAAAGCCTGGTTGTGCTCAACCAACATGAGTTCAAGAACCAAGGGCTTTTCGTAACAATGTCCTAACAAACACCTCCCTTTTAAACTAGCTGTCAAGTTGAGAGATTCAGTTGATCACAGCTGTCACAATATCACCTGGGGAGAGGTGAGGTTTTTAGCTAATTAGTTCCCAAAGTATGTTGAGCATTACAGGTGAAAATCAACACCTTACAACTGTAACCAGAAAATCAGTTGGTTTCCACTGCAGTTCACAGAGAACAGGCACAAAGCACAACCTCCTGGAAACCCCACCACTTAGTAAGTGGTCCCTTGCATTCTGCACTAGCCTCTGTTTGCCAGAAGCTAGGAATGGGCAACAGGGGATGGATCAGTTGATGATTACCTGTTCTGTTCATTTCCTCTAAAACACCTGGCACTGGCTACTGTTGGAGGACAGGATACTGGGCTAGACTGACCTTTGGGTGGACCCAGTATGGCCGTTCTTATGTGCTTACTAGCAGCCATTTCGGAGTGACTTGAAGGTGCTGTCGAGGGGCGATGACTCACCGCTGTGGTGCCTCCTGCTGGTTGTCCAGGGAATTAGCTCTTTTCAGCCAGGAGCGCCCGCTGCCGGTCAGCGTCTCACCTGCCGCTGGCCCCGTGCCCCTCCCAGACCCCAGTGCCCTTCTAGCTTAGGGTTCTGCCCCCGGCAATACCCCCTCATTCTGGGTCGCCCCTCCCCAAGGGAACCCCCAATCCCTCCCTTGCCTTAGTGCCTACTGTCAGTCATCGTCTAGCCCCCATTCCCTGGGGCAGACTGCAGTCTGTACCACTCATCATTGGCAAGGGGGGGCGATCAGACCAGCTGCCTCTGTCTAGGTCTGGGCTGCTCCTCTACAGCCTTAGTACCCTTTTGTGGGCCTTTACTGTGGCCTGCAGCTCCCCCTGCCCTGCCCTGCTACCCAGGCAGCCAGGTCTTCCTCTCTCCATGTAGCTAGAGAGAGAGAGTCTCTCCTTTTGGCCCACTGCCCTCTTATAAGGGGCAGCTGGGCCCTAATTACACAGGTTATAGCTGTGGCTGTTTTCCCAAACAGCCCAGCTTTTTCCCTCTCCCAGGGCTGTTTTAAGCCCTTCAAGGCATGGCAGAGGGACCACCCTGCCACAGTGCAGTGATCCAAGCCTGAAGTCACAAAGACCTGAGTAACCAAGATGACACCCTGCAAATGAAAGGCAACGATGAGGCCTTCTAGCTAATTGCAGATGATGATTGTGCTTGGCCTCTGTCCCTACCTGATCCCCAGGGGGGTGGCTGTGGATCCAAGAGGACTCCTCTAGCTATGTTAGCATCATAAATCATTTGCAGTCTGAGATGTTCTGGTCTCGTCCCCTGGGAGAAGGGCCATTGCTTTCCGACTCCAGTTCTCTATTTGGTTCAATCAGCTGCATGTATGGATTTTCCAGGTGGCGGCTGCAATGCTAGCAGCTTTAGGTGAGTATTTTAATCTGTCCTTCAAAGACATTGACCTTCATACAGACAACAGTAGACAAATGCACTCACTACATAGGGGCTATCAAAGTATGACACCAGTGTCAGTTACTTGTTATCCTGCAGTGGGATAATAGGGACTCAGGAGTCCTGACTTCCAATTCCCTGCTCTAACCACTAGACACACTGTGGTGAGAGATTTCCAAGGTGGAGGGAAGGAGGAAAAGAATCAGAGGAAATTGCCCAGGATTTGCACCAGCAACTGAAGAACGGTGCTGTGTATTGAGGTGTTTGTGACGAAAGTGGCCCTGCCTGCCCCAATCACCTCAGTGGAACTGTTTTCTTTGATGATTCATATTTAAAAGAAACGCTCCTAGAACGCTCCTAGAGTTGGCTCCATGTCTGAATTTTCCCAAGGTTCCAGGGTATCTGGGAGTTCAGTTCAGGCTGGTCTGTACTATTTATTTATGTAGTCATAGGTAAAAAAGACCTTTAAAAATTGGTTTCTGACAAGTCACTGTATAAGTGCAGCAATATTCTACAGGTGTGTGTATACTGGGAGAAAACCTGTGTTGTTGCAGAATCTCTCCTCTGTCTTCTTCCCCCCATCCCCATGCCTCTTAACTGTTTCTCATTGGAAATCACAGCCCTACACCTGTTCTCCTATGGCAAGATAGGAATAATTCCCAGTTGTATCCTTGTGGCGGGGGGGGGGGGAGAATAGAATCTCTCTGTTTTCTTTTGTCTCTCATTTGGTGTCTTTGTTACATATTAAAAAGGCTCAAACCTCTGGCTCTGGGAGAGTTAAGTATAGCCTCCCTCTCCCTCTTTGATCTGTCTCTGCACATTCGCTCTATCCTCCTCCCTCCCCCTCCTGATCACTCTTATATGGGTTTTCCTCCTACTGTAAGCACTTTTGGACAATGAATTACTGTCCATGTGTTTCTCACAGCTCCCTGGAGACATGACATAGTCTAGTACTCAGCCCAGAGGGAACCTGTTCCTTTCTGATAGGCAGCTGGCCAGTGCCTTACTGGGGTGGCGGAAGGTAAAAAATCTGTTAAAAGGGAAAGAGCCAAAGAAATCCCACTGCACCCTATTGAGATATACATGTGTAGAGAATACAAGCACACATGCAGACCCCTTCTCTCCCCCCCCGCATTCACCCAGGTGGAAGGTATACCCATAGAATAAATTGCAGAGCCATATTATTTATTATATACCTTTGAGTGCTTCACCTGCACTCTACCCACTCATTCACCTCCCTGGGACTTATTCTGATATTCTAAACTCATGACTTGCTTCAAACAGTTGCCATTTACAAAATAAATAAAAACATAAAATAAAAGAATTAAAAAAAATTCAGCCCTATGCAAGAAATGTTTCTTCTCCTCTCAAATATACATTTACACCTCAACCCGCAATTGTCTTGGCAAAACTCAGTCCTAGGATAGTGACAGATTTAAGGTCTGCTATCTCGTGACTCTGCAGGGCTAGAAATTGGGGGCTGTATCCCACCAGAAAAGGGAGATTCCCAGCATCCCCTGGGGTACACAGCACTCACTGCAAACCTTGGAAAGGCCAAGGGTAGATCAGGCTTTACAGTCATAACATATCTCCATTTAGAAACGTTATTTTAGGTCATTTTCAGACATGTTAAATGCACATGTTCTAATGTTTTCTCTCTTTCTCTGAGCCCTGCAGAGTTGGACTCATGATAGTTAAGGGCCTGATCCAAAATCCATTGACGTCAATGAAAAGACTCCCATTGACTTCAGTGAGCTTTGGGTCAGGCCCTAAGGCACCTGTCTTTATTGGTGGAAGCATCCAAGAAATAATTCTAATAAAATGTGTAAAACTCCCCTAAGTTTTCCTAAAACAGTAGGGAGGGTTTCGGTAACATACATAGCACGTGCAATATAAATGACCTCTGGTTGGTATGGTATTAGGTTTCATTGGCACTGATTTGGGTGGCCCAAATAAGTTACTCATGGCTACTACTTATAGGTAAAGCATTTGCCCCCAACTCATGGCCACAAAATCTTTTAACGACACCCCAACATCACGTATTTCCATAAAATACATTATTGAGTTTGGTGTTACAAACTGGTGTAGAATTTATTTTTTTTAAATGGCATGGAAGTATTTTTTTTATATGCCTGCAAATATAGAGCCAGCTGCCTTAGTTACCTCATAAGTCCAGCTATGTCCAGCTCCCTCAGAGGGAGAGGACTTCAGGCACCTCTAAAAATAAATGAGAATACTGTACATATATTGTTACCCCCCCAAAAGGTTTGTGAAGATGCAGTGATTTTGGAGGTCCAGGGTAGGTGGTCATACAGGGCCAGTTTTTCAAAAATGCCTCATCCAATGTGGTGAGCTCAATGGAAAATCTGGACACTTAATTTGTTGCCTACATAGGAGTCAGCTTTTTTGAAAATCTGGATGCTGAGCCTGTGTCTGCCCCGACCCGGTTATGAAGATAAGACCATCCCTGTTTAACATCAGAAGAGCTTTCGTCCTGCAAAAACTGAATATGCTTCATTTCCAACACCCCGAGCATGATGTTAGGAAGCGCTGTTCGGCTAGAGGTGCCTTCCTTAACCACTGGAATGCCTTCCATCATCTCCACCTGGGATTATGAATTCTGTGCGAAAGGAGATGCTGTCCTTCATCATGTAGATGTGATCCATGACAAGATACAAGATTGTGAGCCGTGTAGCCTCCATTTCCTGATGATGGATCCTGCTTCTCCCAGGACCTCATTGGAAGTGTCACACTTTTGGATGTGGTATATAAAAACCTGTAAAAGAAAGATAGATGAGATGAATGGAGTGAGCCGAGGGAGAGTAAGAGCAGATGAATGGAGGGAACAGAGAGAGTAACATCAGTTGAGCAGAGGGAGCCTTGTCAAAGATCTCCAGAAATTAACAGTGAACATCCCCTGTGTCCTTGCTCAGTGATGCTACTGATATGCTCTGAAAGAAAACCTGGTACCCTGCCCAAATGTAGCTGAGGAAGTGAGATGCTTCATTGATGCTGGGGATGGGGCTGTGTGCTTTAAGTGCCTGTGCCTCTCCTCTCAGGGCTTCCCTGGGGAGGTATGTGCACTATCATTACTGAATCATTCAGTGTGCTGGCGAGTGCCTGGGACTGTCAAGCTTTTGAGTTAAATCTACTCATAACCATTGCAAAGCCATTTTGATGTGTATGACAGTTAAAACCTCTTACAGTGAAATCATTTATTACAATCTAACATTTCACTACAGAGGCAGTAGGTCCTCCTAGGTAATCCCAGAGAAAGATCAAATTGAATTGTAAAAGGTGTTTTCCTGTGATGGGGATGCTAAGCATTTAACCCCTATGATGCCCCTGGGGTGCCAACGCTCTACCCAAGGACACAGAACTTCTAGGGACTGCAGAAAGGGATCAGGGATATCCAGGAAATCACAGAGCTGGAAATGGCCTGTCAGGAAATCAAGCTTCTTTGCTGCAATATAATCTCCAGTCCAGGTTTGCATGCCGCAAGCAATGGGGCTTCCACCACCTTGCTTGGGAGAACATTAAATATTCTAATATATTATCTCACTTGGAGGAAGAATACCCTGAAATTCAGCTTCAATTTTCATTTGCTCAGTGTAGAATCATAGATTCTAAGTTCAGAAGGGACCATTGTGATCTTGTCTGACCTCCTGTATAGTACAGGCCATAGAACTGCCCCAAAATAATTCCTAGAGCAGATCATTTGGAAAAACATCCAATCTTGGTTTAAAAATTGTCAGTGATGGAGAATCCACTAGGATCTTTGGTAAATTGTTCCAATGGTTAATTACTTTCACCATTAAAAACGTATGCCTTTATTTCCAGTCTGACTTTGTCTAGCTTCAGCTTTCAGTCGTTGGATCATCTTATATATTTCTCTCCTAGACTGAAGAGCCCATTGTTAAATATTTGTTCCCCATGTCGGTACTCATCGACTGTAAGCAAGTCACCCCTTAATCTTCTCTTTGTTAGTCTTTTTAATCATCCTTGTGGGTCTTTACTGAACCCTCTCTAATTTTATCAATGTCCTGCTTGAATTGTGAGCACCAGAGCTGGACACAATATTCCAGCATCGTACCAGTGCTAAACACAGAGATTAATATAACTTACTCAAGATTCCCCTATTTATGCATCCCAGGATTACATTAGCTCTTTTGGCCACACTGGGAGCTCATGTTCAGCTGATTATCCAGCATAACCTCCTTGTTTCAGCCAGCTAACAAAAAATAATAATATTTTGCTCCATTCTAGTCACACATGTTGTCACTTGTTGAGAGAGAGAGGCTGAAGGTGAAAATTTCAAATATCATTAAAATTCAGGGGTGACCAGGTCTGGAGTTCTGGTTTGGACCCATCTTACTAGCAATATGGAAGCCAACAACCCCGGGTTTGGAAATGGCAATTGTGTGGTCTCCGAAGTCCATCTTAAAGTATGGGCAGAAATCAGAAGCATGAGAATTCCCACCCAAGAAAGGCAGAGAATGTTGCACTGAGCTATGTAGGCAGAGCATTCTCAGTACAGAAACAGAGCAGAGAGGAAAGGCCTATACTTTAATGAGCTGCAATTAAGGTTATCACAGGATACGCTCAATTGCAACAAGCCTGGCTGCCAGATGATGAAAAAAGTCTTTTGAATATCTTTGAGATCTATGTGGCATCCTTGCAGGATGAAGCTGTGTTACACCATCTTATGACACAGAGAGGGCTTGTCTCTGCTCTGTTACACCAGTGTAAATTGGAAATAACTTCGCTGATGATGATGGAGTTACTGCAGTATAGAAATAGTGTAAGCAACAGCAGAATTAGGCCCCTAATCACCATCCCAGAGGATAACATGTGAAAGGTGAAAACCTAAGCTTATCCTAAATGTGCTCTAATTAGAGTTGAGCTCAACATGAAATTTAGATTCAGACCACATGGACTAGAATCTTCTCAAAGTTCAGAGATGTACAGATCTGGGGGTTTAGTTCAGTCAATCACAGAGATGGGGCCAGCTGCAGAGTCTGAATCTGGATCCAAACTTCCCCAACTCTTTTGGGCAAAGTGCTGACCTAGAACTTTGGTTTGAACTCATCTCTAGCTCTGCTGAGCGCTTGTCGTAGTGGAGAGTTTTGAATAAACCTGGCCAAAATTAGCATGATACGGTTGCGATCATTGACAAAAAAAGCAAAGGGGTCCAGACAGCAGATTGATGAGTGCGATAGGATGGCCGGGGAAAAGGAAGGGGGTGAGAGAGGTAAGTGGTCTCAGAGGGGAAGACAGGATGTCTAGTAGGAGTGAAATACGGCTGACGGGCAAGCTGGAAATAACAGAAGAGGATGGGGGGTTTTTGGTTGACTTCACTGGGCTATCTGCAGTATCGTCCCCTCAGAAGGCACAGAAGAGTGAGGATGGATTTAGACCAAGACTCTTGGAACAAACTCTGTTCTCACTAAAGGAGTTACATGGACGTAAGTGAGAGCAGAATTTGGCACTTGGTTTGATGCTGGCCTGGGCAGGCACAGTTCTGTTGACTTCAATGGACTTGCCTCTGTTCACACTAGTAGTGAGTAGGGCCCTGTGACTGTACCCTGCGTTAAAGGTGAAGAAAGAGAAGAAAGTGTGTAAACTGGGGTCCTCTCCAAGCCCCTGCCAAAGCACTTCATTCCTGACCTGCAGCCCTACCTGCTATTCCAGTCCTGGGCTCCCCACACAGCTCTGTCAATGCCCCTCACTCCTGCCCTGCAGGCCCTCTACTATTCCAGCCCTGCTGCACTCTTCAGTGGTGAAGGCCAGTCCTGCCAAATTGAATGAGTGCCATGTGATGTGAGCAAACATCCCCTTTGGACAGTGTTGAGACCTATCAAACTGATTTTACTGGGATGAACCATACACAGATTAGAAGCCAGGTTCCCAGCCATAAGTGCTAGTGCATTGGTTTAATGCACCAGTAAGCTTTGTGGGAAACATTTCATTTGCTCCTCTGGGAAAGAGTCCACAGGTAGGACTTCTGGCCTCCAAGATGAGTGCCCTGACCAGCAGCAATGAAGTTTGAGATGAGTGTTGCACCATCTCCTCTGAAGTCTGAGCTACTGGGTTGGGACACAACCGCTTCATCTTAAAGTACAAAGCATTAATATGCTTGGTGAGTCCATCCACGATAATAGTCCTGCCTTTCCCTGCTTACAGATCCCCGGGCTGGGCTGGGCCCTATCACTTTAATTTTCACTGTTAGTAAATCACAAAATGAAATGGAGTTTTCTTCAAAGTGACAGCTAAATCTTGGCCGCTTTCCGGGTGCTGTACCAGCATCGCTTCATTCTGTAATCCCTTTGCCCTCCATTCCTTGGCGCGGTGAGCACACGCTCGGAAACGTTGGAGTGACAAGCGATTTCTCTGCGCTTGACATCTCTGCCAGGAGACTTGATTAAGTGAAAATATCATTGCCTTCATTTTTCAGGTGTAGAGTGTGAAATACACCCAAGGAATGAGCTGGTGCTGGGAGGCATTACAATGCTCTATTGCCCTCCCCTGTCTTACATGTCAGTGCCTTTGCTGTGTGCCACTCATGGTAAATTCTGAGGGAATCTGAGGGTTTTCCCTACTGCTTGAAAATTGGCAGTGAGGCAAACTACGTAGGTTTTCTTCCACAGCCAGTGCCTGTACATTATTCTTTGCAGCGCCTCCTGCTGGGAAAGTTTGGGACTAGAGTAACTGTGAGCTCCTCACACCAAGTGCTCCTAGATCATTCTTTCCAGCATCTCTCACTGTGACCTGAGTTACACTTACTCCAGTTCTGCGGATTGTTATTAGTATTCAGTGGTAGACTCTTAAGCAAAACCTGAGAAAGGAATTAGTCCGTCAATAAGAATGAATACACCGGACAGTGATTTATGCAGATCCTGTACTCAAAGTGACTGAGCTTGTTTCATCTGCGTCTCTCAAGCGTTTTCCCAGAGCCGATACACAAGCTGTCATTTAAAGGAACATTACAGCTGTGTGATCATTTGTACAACACCCAAATCCATGCAAACACAGCTATACCCCGAAGACAGGCTAAGTGAAAATGCATGCATCTGTCATTTTTACAAAACCCAAATGGTAAGAGAGAAACTCAGGGCAGAGGCACATGGCCTCAGATACAGCACACAGGTGCATCACACCTGCTTGCACACACAGCATCCAAAACATGCGCATAAATATGCAGATGCTACACACCACAGCTAGAAAGCCATATGGAAATACACACACAGCTATATAAGCACAATACATGCACATGGATGCAGAGATGTGTAGAGGGTGGCCAACATTCTAATTTGTGAAAACTGGCCATTAAGCACCAGAACTTCCCCCACCCCCTCCTCTGCTTACTACTTCCAGGAGGCCCCTCTGCTCATTGCCCCATTGTTTGCTGCTCTCTCTCCACCTCCCACCCCCCACCACCTGAGCAGGGCTGGTGGAGGGGTGACTGGGGCAGGATGTTCTAGGGAGACCGCGTTCTGGAGGTGCAGGGGTGACTGGGACAGGATGGGGGAGGGAGAGCCTTGCTCCGGGGGCGGGGGGGGGTGAGGGGTGACTGAGGCAGGATGTTTGAGGGAGAGCTGCACTCCAGAGGTAGAGGGGTTACTGGGGCAGGACAGGGCACAGCATCCTAGGTGCAGGGCACAAAGGAGGCCCGGTCAGTGAACCTGGCCAGCAGCCCCAATCCTCAAATGCTATGCGTTTCAGGATCCCTCCCCTCAGGCACCGGCCATTAATTCCTCTCTCTGCCATAGCCGGGCAGTTCCAGAGTGCTCCTCCAGCTCCAGCTGCTCTCCTGGCAGCAAAACCGAAGCTGTTTGCAAATGGTTATTCAGGTAACTGGACTTTTGGTGTCTGGTCAGAACTGCTGACAAGACCACCAGGGCCCCTTTTTAACCGGACTTTTCGGTCGAAAACCGGACACCTGGCAACCCTATATGTGTTTATAAGGACTCACTCCTCATTCACTCTTGGAGACCACACACACAAGCACAACATCCAAAGTGCATGCACACAGAAGAAATAGAAATTTGTTCCCATAAGCCAGGCCCTGTGAGCACAGCTAGGTATACAGCATTAGGTGATGGTGAGAGAGTCAGGAGACTGGGTTGTTTTCCCCACAGTGCCACAGATTTGTTGTGTGACCTTGAGCCCGTCATTTTGCGCCTTGGCTTCTCCATCTGCAACCTAAGATGATGCCACTCTTGTGATTGTATTGTGACTCTGGTGATATTTCGTATTTTGTCTGGAAGCCACAGCTCCTGGAGATTCTCCACTTTCATTACAGAAAAGTGCCTAGGCCTCATTGTGGCAGACTAACGTTTGAAAATGTGACTTGTGTGCATCCTAAAGGCTCAACAACCAGAAGGCAGAGAAAATCCACCTCATATTGGTTATCGTTTTGAATTCCTTGTGCTGATTATGCCAATTGCATGATTCTGGGGGGCCTGGCTCATGACTTTTGGGTGCTTGGGGGTTAGGGATACTGTAATACTTACCTTATTGAGATGTTGTGAGGCTTCTTTAATGAATGTTGGTTAAAACACCCTGAAACCCTCATATTAAAGGTGCTGTAGACGTGCAAACCATTGTTGTACAGATATACTCTCACAGAGGAACACAGAGAAAGAGCCCACCTGCCACATCCATGTCCCTATATACAATAGAGATGCACAGGCCAACGCCTACAAATGTACATACAGCCCTATGGATGAACTCCTCTAGAAACCAAGAGGTGCACTCAAACAGATTCCTGCACAGAGCTAAACAGTCCTGGCACATATGTGCATGTAGAGACACACAAGCAGAAAGATTGACATAGACAGAGCTGTATTTGCTGACCCTCTTTGCCTCCTGGTTCTGGCCAGGGCTGGAAGTGGAGGTGAAAAACACTGTGAGGAATCCCATTCTCATGAGATCTTCATTCTTATATTGCAGATCCAAGCAGTTTATATGAGGTTCAGGCATCAGGGCGTGGTGACGTATGAAAGTGGAGAAGCAAAGGTGCCCAAAACCTGTGGAGTGAAATTTTGACTACTGCAGTTAATGGCAAAACTCTCAGTAACTCCACTAGAGCCAGAATTTCGGCACTGCTGTTTTCTCTGTGTCATTCAGAGGTTTGAGTAGGGATGGACAGGGCCCTGCCCACCCTGCCTACCAGGGAACAACTGCTTCTGGGGCAGGCCCTGTTATAAGTATTTATTGTTTACCTGATGGCAGCACCTAGAAGCCCTAGTTGGTCAGGGCTCCATTGGGCTAGGGGCTGTGCAAACAGAGAATAAAAGGCACACGCTGCCCCAAAGACTTTATAATCTTCAAAGCATGTGAAACCAACAAGCAGGAGTGGGAGGTACAGAGGGAAGGAAGGATGAGGTTATAATAATAGGAACATGTTTTTTTTCACATAGACTAGCTGTGTGCAGAATTCACAGACTCCCCGTTGCCTTTGTGCCTGCCCCCTAGTTGCTCTGGCCAAGCTGCCTCTGGGTCAGGCACCACACATGCTGCTCACTCTGCTTCAGATGCCTCTTGTCCAAGATTTCGAGGTATTGATCCAAACCTGAACCCTTCAAGTTGGTAGGTCCCCTTCTACCACCACTACAGTTAGCACTGGTTGTCCCCCTACCCTTCAGTCTCAGCAGGGGCCCACGTCCCCAGAGGAGAGGACAATAACTGAACCCCGGCTGAACACCTTTAGATTTGGGCCCTTTCCCTCAGAATCAAGGCACGCGGCAGGGCCGGTGTGGGAGAAGCTTGTCTTGCCCCCTCCCAATGCCTTTCCTATACCATCCATAACAGAAGCACTCCAGTGTTGCTGACTCTCACGGTTTTATCACAAGTCTCGTGAAAGTTGGTGTTTTTCAGAAAGCTCCTGCTTTTGGAATCAAGTGATTGCTTGAGAATCTCAGGTTTCATTAAACTGAAAAGGAAGTTTCTAGCCCTCATGGATGCAGAGAAAAGCTTGAAAACATAAGCCAAGGGCAACCTCAAGAAACCAGAAGGCACCCTTACCCCTGTCCATGTTCTCCCCCCATCCCTTGAAGCCGCAGCCCTGGAGAGCGCGGACAGGGATGGGGGGGGGGCATGACCCTAAAAAGCTTGGGGACCACTGCCCTAGGGATAAGGTTTGGATTGGAATAGCTATGAGAAAATGAAACCATGATTTTTAAGTCAATCTCATGATTCTGCGAGGCCTGACTCATGATGTTTGAACAGGTGGGGAGGGCACAACTGCACAGCCTGGGCTGCCAGTCTAGCTCCTCTCACAACCATCGCATTCATGCAAAGTTAAACCACACAAATATATTTGCGACTCGGAAGCTCGTCCCACCTGATGTTACAAGTGAGATGAAGAAAAAGGTTTGAGCTGCTTCCCAGAGTTCCTGTTCTCCCAGGCCAGCTTTATTCTTCAGCAGCTTCCCTTAAAGCTGTTGTTATAACTGTTATATACATATACATACGTATATATTGCTCTCCCTGCGCTGCTGAGAGATGCGGGCGTGGGGGGATGGTTATCTGCGTAATGAGAAAAAGGAGATTGTGAGAAGCAAGGGTATTTTTCTCTCACTTGGATTGTATCTCATTTTGATATTCATTGTAAAAGATCCTTTTCAAATATTTAAATGTATGTGCACTCAAATATCAGTTCTTCAGGATGTATTGTATGTGACAGAATCACTACTTTATATCTCTCGTGCTCCGTGCTGTTCTGCTGGATCTACTCCCCCACAGTAACTTCATCTGGGAAAGGCTGGGACGGGCGGAGTAGGAACTGGGATCTCTTCCTCAGCCAGAGCTCCTATATCATCTCCTGTTGGGAGGGCGGGAGACTGGAGTAGAATGAGCTCTCTATGGTCCGTGTTCCTGCACTGCTCCCTACAGCACGTCCTGCTGGGAGAGGCTGAGAGTTCAGAAGCTGTGAGCTCCCAGGAGCTGGCTCTCCTCCACCATTCCCTATAGTGCCCGTTGTTGGGGGGTAAGGAGGGTGACCAGATAGCAAGTGTGAAAAATTAGGACACTTTTTTTGTGGTGGTGGGGTGAGGGGGGGGGGAGGGCGGTATAGTTCTCTACATAAGGAAAAAAAAATTAACATTGGGATATCTGGTCACCTTAGGGCAGAGGTCCCCAAACTGTGGAGTGTGCCTTCCTCAGGGGCTGTAGAGGAATGGCCAGGGGAGCGTGTCCGAGGCCCAGGCCAGACCCCTTGTGGGGTGGGGAGGGAGCACCATCAGCCACTCCTCACCCCCAGCGGTGTCCCCGGCCCTGCACCTGCCCCCCTTCCTCCCCAACCTATCCCCCTCCCCTCGGTGGCCTGGCTGCAGCTCCACCCCAGACTCTGCCCCTGGCTGTGGCCCCACCCCAGACCCCCTCCAGCTGCAGCTCCAACCTCGGCACCTTTACCCCGTCCATGTTCTCCCCTCATCCCTTGAGGCTGCAGCCCTGGAGAGCGTGGACAGGGGTAAGGGGGGGCATGACCCTCAAAAGCTTGGGGACCACTGCCCTAGGGGTAAGGTTTGGATTGGAATAGCTATGAGTTTAGCAAGTGGTCCTTCCTCATTCCCAACAGTGCCCCCTGCTGGGAGAAGTTAGGACTGGGATAGCTGTGTAATACTCCTGCAGCCCACCCTCCTGCATCATCCCCTACAACGTCTCTCTCTGGGAAAGGCTGAACCTGGAAAATAATTAAGGAACACAAAGGACATGTTGTACAAGCTGTGAGTGGTGCACAGATTTATGGCGTATACATGCCGTCTTTCCAGGCTCACCCTAGTGTGACGAATCCCATCGGCTGACCTGGGTGCTGGGTACGTTTTCTCTGTCAGCGTTCGGCTGGGAACAAGCTCGCTGTGCTGCAGGCGAGCCTTCCCTCCCCCTTCGTCCTTGGAAGGTCTGCTCTCTGTCAGGTGTGCCATCCAGCCATCTGTTACCAGCACCGAGCAGCTGGCACGGTAGCCGGAAAGGCTGGCAGGAGCGGCCTTCCGGCGGCATGAATGACAGCACGCGCCATTGGCTCCTTGGCAAACTGAACGGTACTTGTAGCTGGGAATTAGAGATTTGTAAACCTGCCGGTTCAAAGGCGGGTGGCATGGAGATGGCTCTAGCTGCCTCTCGCTGGGCACAGGGGCTGACTGAGCCCCTGTTGATGCACTCACGCCTGCAGCAAGGTCTCAGCTGGAGCCTGCTGGCCGTGTGTGCCCATGGGACGCTTCCACTTCAGACACGGAGAGTTCCAAAGCCTGAGGACATTTGCATAATGATTGCTTCCCATTACCTCTTCTTCCTTGCTCTGCTCGAAGCGGGTCCATCCGCCCTGGCTCTGCCCCGGCCGGTGGTGAGAGAGTGCTGTTCCCCTGCAAATAGCTGGCCACCTCTTCTCCCTCAGTTGCTGCCACCATCAGCCCTCCTGGCTCTGCATGATAGCTGGGGTATATCCGCACTGCAAGCGGGTTGGGAGACCGCAGCTGGGGTAGGCACACCTGCGCTAGCTTTAATCCAGCTAGCACTGTTAAAATGAGCCGCGAGGATGCCACAGTGTGGGCTTCAGAGTGCATCGAACGAGCCTACCTGGATCCCTTGTAAGCACTTGCATTGCTAGCCCGCAGCAGGGTCTGTGCTACTGCATCTTCACTGCTATTTTTAGGGGCACTAGTTAGATTAAACCCAACACGGGTTTGCCCACCTGCTCTGCAGTCACGACTCCAATTGCTGCGTAGACCTACCAACCGTCAGAGGGGGGAGGGGAGTGCCAGTCCGGGAAGAGTGCTCCCTTTCACACATGGGCTGCTCAGTGAGGTGCTTTCTTGGTGGTGTTTTCTGACACCTACACTCTGCACTGTTAGAGCCTCATGTGCACCAAGAGCGTTATAGGCCTATGGGGGGAAATGGAGGTGCTCTGTCTCTCCCCAAAGGAAAGCAGGGTGGCCCCTGCTCCACAAAGGGGCATTCTCCTCCAGGAGCCCTTACTAATGCATTAGGTTTCAGAGTAGCAGCTGTGTTAGTCTGTATTTGCAAAAAGAAAAGGAGTACTTGTGGCACCTTAGAGACTAACCAATTTATTTGAGCATAAGCTTTTGTGAAATTGGTTAGTCTCTAAGGTGCCACAAGTACTCCTTTTCTTTTTTCTGAACTTTGGGAAAGTTTGGATTTGGATGTGGATCCCAAACCCCCATCTGGGAAACGTTTGGATCTGGGCTTTGTGCTCTATGGCAGAGATGCAAAGTTCAGAACAGGATTTGGTGATCAGATCCAGGGTTTGAGTTCTGGTTGCTTTGATTTTGAGATGGGCCAGAGCCATAGAATTCATATCTGGGTCATGATTATTGAACACACTTCTACCACCTCTAGACACGTGGGGCAGCTTGTGGATTAGGGGTTCTAGCCTTCTGGTCCTGCCCTTTACAGAAACAAACCTACTGAAGAAATATAAACATGGACCCAGGTTTTGAATTGTCCCCCACAACATTTCAGGTGTATTTGGATATGGAGTTCTGGTTCAGTCACAGCACAAATGTGCCCATCCCCATGGTATCTGGCCTGAAGAGGAATCTTGCTAAGGAGGTGTGTGGCCCTTTTTCGTCTGAACCACGAACATTCTGTTGGTGGGCAGGGTTGGATAAATGGTTCCAGTTTTATCCTGTGTCAACACTTCACAGTGGGCCACTTTGTCTGCCCCACTCTGTCCCCATTGCGCTAACCTGGTGGCACAAGGGAACAGAATCTGTCCTTGTCTGCTCTACTTTGGTTTCACCTAGCGTCGGGATGTCAACAGCAGGGGACGAGGTGGCAAAGCTGATTCCTATGCCTGCAGTCCCCTGAGGATGGGGTGTTTTGGTGGCATGTCAGGGTGGAAAGGAGCATGGCCAGAATATGTTAATACCTGAAGTAATCTGCTCTGGTGGACAGTCTCTTCAGAACTGCTCCACAGGCTGCTCTAAGCTGGGCCTGGGCCGGAGAAGCAGGGGGTCACAGCAGGCTGCCGGATGGTCCCTAACACACTGTGCTGCACAAGTGGACCCAGTACAGCAGGGAATCTAGCCCAGAATCTCTTCAACGTGCCTAGCTGCTCATTTACCTTTTCCGTGCTGGTATTCAGGGTAGCTGGGCGGGGACCTCTCAGTGTCATTCCACCATCCCCTGTGGGAAATCTGGTTTTGGTGATTGGAGTCTGTGATGCCCTCACGTTAGAGCTGTGAGAAATGCCCACGTGAGAGTCAGGGTTAAAACCCCGGCCCTCACCTGCCCCTCCAAGTTGGTCTCTCTTTCCCCAGCCGTCGTTTCAAGAATGGAGAGGATGAGATGTGATGCAAATGGTTTGGCACATCATCTGCCCTTGGAGGAGGGAGCTGCCGATGCCACAATTTATGGGCTACTCTGACGGCGCGGCAGTGCTGCTGCTCGTGCTGTGTGGGAGATCTGACCCAACTGACAAGTAGATTAATACCAGGAAGCTTTTGCTGAGATCAGTTGCCTCCAAAGGGATCATCATGTATCACTAAATTACTTTCTGTAAGCCAGGTAATTTCTGATCAACACGCACAAAAACACAGCAGTGGTGTGATGTTAGCAAGAATCCTGTTCCTCGGGCTGGTGCGGCCACCAGTGCAGAGAGACTTATTTCTCCAGTGGTTTATGAATCCTGATGAAAACTGACAGTGCAGAGGAAGGAGGGATACGTTGGGCTGAGCCCAGTTTGAGCGATAAGTGAAATGTGGGTGAAGAGGGCTCCTGACTAGAATAGTAGGAGGGGCTGCAGATGAGGAGTGAAGGAAATTGGTAGAGCTGTGTGGGAACCTTAGTCTGTATACTTTATGAAGGCTAATGTATCAAATTAACCCACGCAGTGAAAAAAACGCATTTTAGTGTCTTCTGTAGAAATTTGTTCCTTCTTCCACAGAAAAAGACAAGTGGGAATCTGAGCCGAGGTGGACTTGACCCACAACCCCAGATCCAGATGTGTTCAAACCCCCAAACTGGAATCCAGATCCAAAAGCCAGACATAGCCTCTGTCTTGCTATTGAGTAAAGTCAACATCCCACATTCGATCACCCTTGACCTTTTGCATGTTTGAAATACAGTTCCATAATATCCACACCCCAGGGAGAAGGCCATTTGATCCTATGTACTGAATAGCAGCCCGTATTCCTCCCCCTCACCTTTCCTGTCCCCTTGTCTCAATCTGAATAGGAAATGTGTACTGGAGCCCAATCCTGCAAGGTGCTGAGTATGGCCTTTGAAGTCAATGGGAGTGGAGGATACTTATCACCTGGCAGGATCAAGTCCTGATCGAGGGAGGCTGAGGTGTGTGTGAGAGGGGAGGGATGGTGGAAACATTTCAGTATCCCAGTGCAAGCCATAATGCAGTTCTCATGCTGTGTCTTGGTGGAGGAGGTGCTGAGGTGGCATTCCCAACTTGCATCCCTCCAGCTATGCAGGATTAATTTTATTGTGCCTCTTAGGGATCCTGTAAGTAAGTGTGTGCGCATGCACATCTACTCTGTGCATGAGCTTCAGTGCAAAGCAATGAGAAGGCACTCACTCAGTGTCCTTCTGAGTGTTCCCTTCCCTCTACTGCATCTTGGGGATCTGTAGCTGCGACACACCTGCTGCCCTCGGGGACTTTCCATTTCCTAGCCCTTCCTTCCCTCAGAAGCATCCCCGCTGAGAGAGGAGCCACTAAAAACAGTGAGGTTTGTTTCCTGACAAATGTCCCATTTTCACAGGCAGTTGAACTGAACTGCAGCTCGTGCTCCGTTCAAACATGTCAATAAACATTATTGCAAAGACGTACAAGCAATAATGGGAACGTATAAAACTCACCTTTATTGCTTCTTGCCATGAATTTGCACGGTGCTCTGAGCAGCTTTTTACTCCTTCGGGGAAAGCCTTGGGATTCCACCTTCACCAGCATGTTGATGTCCCCAATTTGAGAAGAAGACCACTGCTGCCTCTCCCTACACACCGCCAGTGCTGGGAGATGGGACACTATCTCCCACCGCATTATTCAAATTTGCTTTGGAGAACCAGGGTATTTAGCTCCATAGAGACATAGCAACTTAGCACCTGGTGGTTTGTGTTGTTGTGCCACCTCACCATGTCATTGAAGGATTATATGAAATCCAGCTGCAGGCATAAACCATCCCTGAGCTGCTCACCTGCCTTCTTCAGCTGCACGGTTGGGTTGAGAGAGTTTGTGATCTTTCTGGCCACCATGTGCATTTGCCCTACAGAAGAGGGTTTTTGCCACAGACTATGGGTGACTATGGATGGATCTGACTGCCTGGTTCTGGTCTGGATCTGACCTTTCCCAAATGTTATGGGTGTATGGGCTGAGCCCATCTGTGTACGGACCAGTAGTTATCTTCAGGTCTCTGAGGCTCAGCATCTCAGGGAAATGTGAGGGCACATAGATTGCCTTGGAACAGGCCTTTTTTCATTTTTATTTTAAAACATTTCAGTGGGGCTGCAATATATCCGACTCCAGCCTGGCAGAGTGAAATCTGCTGAGTATCCACAGAGCAGGGGCTGTATGGACAGTAGAAGGGTAAGCTTGTCCCTTCACCCTGCTCAGTCAATGCACTTCCATCCTGCTGTGTCTGGACTACTTCTGTCTCCATTTCTCATGCAGTCCTTGGCCTCTCTGCTGAGACTGACATCTGACCAAGTATAACAAACCGTGATGATGACTTTTCTGTGCACTGGGAACAGGACCGAGGCCCTTGAGTCATTGCTCACAGGACTCTGAATAAGCCATAGGGGGTAAGGACATTCAGGCACAGATTCACCACCTGGTCCACTATACAGACCCTGGTGGGGGCCCTTAGCAGTGAAAAGCTTGTGATGGAACCTCCACTCCAGCCCATGGTACCCTAGCAGAACCCCAAAACCGAGTGGTACTGGCTAGGGAGTGGATTCGTCCCCTAAGTAAGTACTGCCAGTAGAGCTCTTATGGGACCCCGGTCGTGAACGAAGGCTGCTTCCACTAGAAACCCTGGGGGAGAGTAACAACACCACTAGCTCTCCCTTCAGATGAATGGGGCCCAGATTGGCCCAAATTCCTGCATCAGTTTAGATGTACTTGGCCTCGGTCATATTCAAACTACTGACCTAGACCTGATGGGATCTACATCCCATTACCACTCGCTAGCTCAACAGCCATCTTCTTCCGTAGCAATGACTGTCCCTCATTTTGTAACGTGTTACTTACAGCATTTATGAGTCGGCGATGCAACAAAGTCAGATAACGATGCTGCAGCTGTATAAATGCACCGCGTGACCAGTAAATAATTGGCAGCACAGTAAGACCTGGTTAGAACCTGGATGGGTGAAGTTACTGTGCTTCACGACTGTCCTCTGTGTATCTAATCTGCCAGTCACCATAGTATCTAGAATGCCCTTCACAGCAATAGGCTTTTTCTTTGCTTCAAGTGCAGCGTTAGGCAGTAAATTAGACTAGACAGGACAATGGAAGGGAACAGCATGCTTCCCCGCTACCTGTAGATTCACACATGGAACACTTCGTATTCCTGCACACGGGGACGGATCCTGCTCACGGGACTTCCTGCGAAACTCCCACTGAAGACAGTCGAGGTGTGATGTGAATGAGGTGAACCCACACTTTGCCGCAGATTTGTTAGTGCTGCTTCTCCTGCTTATAATGTAGCTAAGATGTCCAGTAGGATTCCTCTGCTTGTACATCTGCCTGGGGAGAATTAGGGACAAGCCGTGCCATGGGAAGAATCTGTCGCAGAAACAAGGGTGTGTGTGTAAAGCTTCCTACTCTGTCAGTCATTTAGCACTTGGGAAGCACGGATCTGGGAAATCAGGAGCCCACTAATAACCATCTAAAAGTGAGGATTCAGGCAAGAGGGGAATGGGTTTTCTATGCCACCAAACTGCTTGGACCCTTCATCTATCCTTATAATAATGTATGACGCTCCCCTGTCTGTCTGTCCGTATCCAGCTCTTGTCTTACGCTGAAATTGAGCTCTGGGGGCAGGGATTGCCCTTTTGTTCTGTGTTTAATTACAGCATAGATGTTCGGGCTCGGGCTGGAGATTGGGGTCGAGGAGCCTGCAAGCCGGGATGCTCCCAGAGCTCAGGCCCCAGCCGAAGCCTGAAAGTCTATACTGCAATCAGACAGCCCCTTAGCCCGAGCCCTGCGAGCCTGAGTCAGCTGGCACTGCCCAGCCTCAGGTGTCCAGTAGCAGTGTAGACATAGCCATGGTGGTCAGTCCCAACTGTCCGCTGTAACTATCTTCCTTGGTAAGCTCTGGATACTAGGAGACTTTCCCGGCTGCCCTTGTGCTTGGCCTGGCCCTGAGGCTGTTCTCCTGCTGATAATTGGGAGTCTAGGTGCCGGAGGCTGCCTAAGATGCTGTCCTTTTTTTATCCCTATTGCTTGGCACACCTATGGGCTTGGACATGTTTCCTTTGTCTGCTGAGCTACTGCCCAGCGTGCCCTGCCTCGTTCCAGTAGGCAGGCTGTTGGCTCTGTTGATGCTTCTTGTGGTGCTCTCTTCCTGCTTTACTGGCCCTGGCTCTGCCGCCTGTAATGCCCATCCTATTGCTCGGCTCTGCCTAGTTGCCAGGGGGCTGACTGTGAAGATGCTGATGCTTTCTGCAGGGCTGACTTCCTGCAAGATTGGCTCCGAGTGCCAATGGGCAGGGCCCTAACAATGATATTTAGATAGCCTTGGTGCTCTAATGACTGCTACCCGCCTGCTTTCCCTGGCTCTGTGCTGCCCAGCTGGCTGGCTGATGCTTGGTCGCCCTCTTGGGCTGGCCTGATTCTCTGATTCCTGCTGCCATCCTGCTGGGCATGCCCAGGGCTGGCATTCAGTGGTAGCAAAGCAAAGAGCTCCTTGGAGCCAGGAAACCCATACAAGCTCCACAAGGCTTAGACCATCCCTGAGTGCCCCTCCTGCGACAGGCCCAGAGGGGTAGGAAATCCAGTAGTCCATCCTCACCACCCCATCCGCACCTTGCTCTGGCAGCTCAACCCACTAGGGGGAGAGGCTCTTGCCATCATCCTGCCCTCAGTTTTGCTTGAAGCCCTGCAAATTGCAAAGCTGGCCTTACTTTGCTGACACAAACTGTCCCTGATTGGGGCCAGCTGTGGATCTCTGACACCCTCCCAACCCCTTTTGGGCTGGCCATCGCTTTCTGTTCCTGCTTCCCTCCTTTTTCGTTTTCCCTCCGGCGCCCGGGGTTTAACCTAACTCGGAGGAAGTCTTGCCCAGCAAGGAGTCAGCAGAGGATAATACCGGTGACAGTCGCCAGATCGCTGGGGGATCCAATTCTGCAAGCTCTCCATGGGTACTGACCTTTCAGGATTGGCCTCTGCCTGGGGAAACCCCCTCTGATGGTCTGCTTATCCCATTTCACCACCCCTGGGGACAAGCAGCCAATCAGGGCTTCTGCAGGAGGCCAGCGGTGCTCTTCCTCCCCCTCCTCCCTCCAGGAGCTGGGGAGGTGGGATGGGGGGAAGGACGAGAGGAAGCAGTAGCACCATTCTCACAGGAGGGGAGGGAGGAGCAGAAACAGACCAGCAGCTTAGGGCATCTCTTCTGTCCCCTCCCCTCCTTTGAACACTGGGTCAGCCTGCTCCTCCCTCCTCTCCATCCCTGCAACGCCAGAATCATCTCACCCTGTACCACTGGGAGAGCTGGCAACACTGTACAGCCACCCTTGCAGTGGGGTGGGTGGGTCTGTCAGACAGTCAAAGAAAGACCAGAAACACTATATTTAAAAATCTCATGTGATTTTTGGGACCAATCTTGTGATTCCTGGTGGTGTGATTCATAATTTGTTTAACTTTTGGGGTTGGTGACACTGGAATCCCCAGGTGATGTAATGACCCTACACCACACACCCTTATCCCTTGTGGCCCCATAGGCACAGGGATGTGATACCTCAATACTCCAGGGATTCTTAGCTGCTAATCACAGGGGCAGCTGGGAGCAATTTAGAGCAGCCCTGAGGCTGCTGTAAACTGCATTGACACTGAACTGACCTCCAGCTGGGCCAGGAATCTAGGGAATGCAGAGGTGACATGAAATGCAGCTCAGCTGTAACTGTATATTGGGTCTGTTTTCCCTAACAATGACTGATCAGAGTAGGAGTGAGTAGATGCAATGCACACTTGTAAACATCAGAGTGAACTGACAGAAGGCAACAGCAGAACAAGAGCTGGAAAAATCAGTATGGTTGAGTTGCTCGAGCTTTGTGAGGTTGCCACAGGGAATCCAGTTTAATCCTCATTGATTTCAGTCGAAATACAGCAAGGAAAAGGGAGTGAGCCACCCTCCACCACCCCTTCATTCCCAGGGCCAGGAATGCTCAGGGGAGCATACCAAGTGGAGAAGGGGAACTAGAAATAAAGGTCCCGTCTACTCGCCCTCAGAGGTTCAGCTCTCAAGGAGCCTTCAGAGAAAAGCCAACACCCTAACAACTGTGTGCATGGGCGGAGGGCAGTGACTGAAAATCAACCCAACCCCTCCACCCTTGAAATGAGGTCATCAGTCTGGGGTCAAGGAACCGCCTCATTCCCATGCTGTCCTGCTCCTTTGGCCTCACTCTGGAGTGCCTGAGCATAGCAGGAGATTTCCCTGGGAAGGTTTCAGTCAAGATCTCATCGCTGACACGATCTGGGGTTTTTACATGCTGGATTTACTTGGCCACCTTCCACTTGCAGATAGGCCAGAACCAAACTCTAGGTCTGAACCTCCCCAGCGTGAATGCGGGAAAAGTTCCGAGCTGGACCCAAATTTCAGGGCTGACCCCTTTTTCTGTGAATACTGTGCCTGAACACCCCAACCTCTGTGGAACATTTTCACTGCTTCCCCGTGTCGCTAAAGTGGCAAAATCAAAATCCCAGATCTGAACAAGCTCCTTCTCTGGATCACAAAGTCAGGCCCATCTTTCCTGGGGCTTCGTTCAGCAGCAGACTGCAATCTCCCTCTCTTGCATTCTTTCCCCTGAGAGCAGATGCCCTGGAAAGGGGGGAGAAAAGGAAGAAGTGGTGGTAGGAGGATAGAGAGTCTGAGAAACAAGACAAGAACTTTCATTTTCACAGTACTACAGATGGATGAAGTCACCCTGTCTCCTCCTCTGCCTCATTGACCTGTGTTCAGGGCGCGGGGGGGGGGGGGGGAAGGGTGTGAATAAATGTTAAATTTATATAAAAAATCAGGTGCCATGGTGTCATGTTGAGGAAATAACAATGGCTGAGCTAAGGCAGCATCACAGTAACCAAAACTCGTAAACCCAGATCCACTGAGGCTGAAGGAAATGCTGGTTCAGGTGTCCTCTGCTTAGGGACTCAGTTTCAAATGTTGAGGATAAAAATTAGCCTAAGTATGGTAAGTTTCAGACTAGATTCATAGAATCTCAGAGTTGGAAGGGACCTCAGGAGGTCATCTAGTCCAACCCCCAGCTCAAAGCAGGACCAATCCCCAATTTTTGTCCCAGATCCCTAAATGGCCCCCTCAAGGACTGAACTCACAACCCTGGGTTTAGCAAGCCAAGGCTCAAACCACTGAGTTATCCCTCCCCCTAGTTTGCCATGAGTTGTCTTCATCACAAAAAGCACTGCACAGGCCAGCATGGTTATCAGACTGTAGTGGGGAGAAGTCCAAGACTGGAATAATGGGGGGCAGCGGGGCAGGATTGAGGAGCATTGGCAAAGCTGTGTGGGGAGCCCAGGACTGGAACAGTGGGGGACTGCACGTCAGGAGTGAGGAGCATTGGTTGAGCTGTGTTTGGGGAGCCCAGGACTGGAGTAGCAGGGGGAGGATGAGGAAAAAATAGAGAATATTGTCAGAAGAAAAGAAACTGGGACAAGGCAAAGAGATGAGGCTAAGAAAGGGAAGGAGAAGTGGAGACATTTTTTCAAGAATGAAAAGGACACTAAGGAAGAGAGAAAAAAGAGATCAGAGGAGCAAGCAGAACATAAGAACGGCCATACTGGGTCAGATCAAAAGTCCATCCAGCCCAGTATCCTGTCTTCCGACAGTGGCCAATGCCAGGTGCTCCAGAAGGAATGAACAGAACAGGTAATCATCAAGTGATCCATCCCCTGTCGCCCATTCCCAGCATCTGCTGAACAGAGGCTAGGGACACCATCCCTGCCCATCCTGGCTAATAGCCATTGATCATCTTCCATTAACTTACCTTGTTCTTTTTTGAACTAGAGAGGAGGAGATTTAACAGAGGGAAGAGAGTGGGGGGAAACAGTGAAAGAATTAAAATGATATACTGAAGAGAAAAACAGAGAACTGAGTGGCAAAAAGCTCAGGATGAATACAGAATCAATGCCCACAAAGGATCATAAAGAGTCCTGAGAGATGAAGGAAGGATGGTCCTGGAAAGGTCTAGGAATCCCTGAACAGTATAGAAAATTGAGTCTGTGGGGGCAATATGGACTACAAAAGATGGAGAGAGTGAAAGAGCCAATTAGAAATCCCCCAGGGCAGGGCTCTTGTTTTTCTATTTGCCCATAAAGCCTCACATGCTCCTATGCTGCAACTGTATAAATAATAAATTGTGATAATTTAGAAGGGAAAGAGAAAAGATGGTGTTAATGAAGAGAAAAGGGAAAGAGAAGGATGAACAAAAACAAGACAAAGAGACGTGCATTTGTTTTATGGAGGAAAGATGGTTTTGTGGTGAAGGCACCGGACTGAAGGTGAGGACTCCTGGAGTCTATTCTTGGCTCTGCCATAGGCTTGCTCTGTGACCATGGGCAAGTCCCTTCAACTCTCTGTACCTCATTCCCCATTTGTACACTGGGATAATGACACTGACCTGCTCCAAATAGTAGTTGCGAGGCTAAATTCATTCATGATCCTCCTGTTGAAAAGACTATCATTAGCCTCACTTTTACAGGTGAGGAAGGTGAATCATATCAGTGTAGGGCTGGAAGGGACATTGAGAGGTCATCTCAGCCAGTCCCCTGCACTCATGGCAGGACTAAAGTATTATCTAGACCATCCGTAATAGGTGTTTGTCTAACTTGCTCTTAAAAATCTCCAATGATGGAGATTTCACAACCTCCCTGGGCAATTTATTACAGTGCTTAGCTACCCTGACAGTTAGGAAGCTTTTCCTAATGTCCAACCTAAACCTCCCTTGCTGCAATTTAAGCCCATTGCTTCTTGTCCTCTCCTCAGAGGTTAAAAAGGACAATTCTTCTTCCTCCTGCTTGTAATAACCTTTTATGTACCTTAAAACTGTTATCATGTCCCCTCTTAGTCTTCTCTTCTCCAGACTAAACAAACCCAATTTTTTCAATCTTCCCTCATCGGTCATGTTTTTTAGACCTTTAATCATTTCTGTTGCTCTTCTCTGGACTTTCTCCGATTTATCCACGTTGTCCTTGAAATGGTGGCACTCAGAACTGGACACAGTATTCCAGTTGAGGCCTAATCAGCATGGAATAGAGCGGAAGAATTACTTCTCGGGTCTTGCTTACAACACTCCTGCTAATACATCCCAGAATGATGTTCACTTTTTTTGCAGCAGCATTACACTGTTGACTCATATTTAGCTTGTGATCTACTATGACCCCCAGATCTCTTTCTGCAGTACTCCTTCCTAGGCAGTCATTGCCCCGTTTTGTATGTGTGCAACTGGTTGTTCCTTCCTAAGTGGAGTCCTTTGCATTTGTCCTTATTAAATTTCATCCTATCTACTTCAGACCATTTCTCCAGTTTGTCCAGACCATTTTGAATTTTAATCCTATCCTCCAAAGCACTTGCAACCCCTCCCAGCTTGGTATCGTCCACAAACCCTCAGTTCCCTCTTTTAACGACTACACCACATTGCCTGCACGCTATAATACTGTCTGGAACAGAACACATCTCAGTAGGTAGGTGTTCTGTGGACTACGTTGGGGTTAGCCACCAGAGCTGTCAGCAGGGCATTCTTACTGCAGCTAAAGCACCTGACAGCCACACAGCTATTTATTTATTTGGCTGCTGAAGACAGAAGCAGCAGGAGATAATCATAAGAAAACCATAAAAAAAAAGAGAAAACTAGCAGATAATACTCTGCAGAGGGATTTAACGGGGTGAAAAATTGTCTCTCGCTGAACCGGCTGTAACACTAAACAATGTCTCAGAGATCTTCACTCTTTCTCCTCCGCAGAGACTTAAGGAAAACAACAAGGCAAGGCTCTGAGCCAGCAGCTGGGGGGCTTTGAAAATGACAGGCAAGAGCCTGGGCTTTTTCATCAGCATCCTACAGTGGACTGGATGCGATCAGTCATTTGGTCAGGCTGTTTTCTGTGAACAGGACTGTGCCCACCTTCTGTCACGGGAGTTTGAGAAATGCCACACCACTTCCTGCAGCCCATCACTGACCTGTGGAACACACTTTGAGTTGCATTCTCAGTTCTGAGAGGCTGGCATCGGAAGGGATAGCTCAGTGGTTTGAGCAGTGGCCTGCTAAACCCAGGGTTGTGAGTTCAATCCTTGAGGGGGCCATTTAGGGATCTGGGGCAAAAATTGGGGATTGGTCCTGTTTTGAGCAGGGGGTTGGACTAGATGATCTCCTGAGGTCTCTTCCAACCCTGATATTCTATGATTCTATTATCCTAACGCACTGCACTCACTTTGCTGCTGCTTCTGGAGGCAGGTGTTCCTATCCCACTTCCTCACACCAGGCTTGGTGCCCAGATACTACTGGGATGGGCATCTTAGCAACACAAGGCATAAAGACAGCAGGTGATCTTTCATTAGAGCTAGGCGAATCCAGCCCCATTCAAACTACCCCTGTGCAAGTCTGCTGAAGTCAGCTGAATGTTGTGAGTTCCATTTGACAAGCAAAGGGTTAGATGTTTGTGTTGTACTGCGCCATGCCGCTATCAGTTTGTCTTGATATTACAGTATGATACAACGTTATGGTGTCATGCTGTATGGGGATAGGGCAGGGCAACTGAGATGGGAATGATCCTCTAATCCCCCAGACTGGGACTCAGGAAATCTGCATTTAATACCCATCTCTGCTACAGGCTCACTGCATGACCAAGGGCAAGTCACTGAATCTCTCTGTGCCTCAATGCCCCTTTTTAAATATGGGGATAACAGCACTTCCTTACAGCACTGAAGGATCATGACTATAAAGCCATTAATGTCTGTGACGTGCACAGACACCATGTTGCTCTTGGAGGCCTGGTAAATACCTCGACAGATCACCTGGAAAACAGACAGAATCATAGACATTAGAGATGGAAAAATCCTCGCAGCTCCCATGTAATCCATCCCCTGCAGGCAGGTACAGGATTGTTCCTTATGCTATAGTCTTAGTTTTATATGTCCCAAGCAACAGAGCCTTCCTGCCCTTCCCTTGGGAGCCTGTCACACAGCCTAACAGACCTCGCTGCCAGGAGCAGGAATTTTTAAGTTATATTGAGCGCTGTGGCTAACGGCCGAACCTGAACTGGAACTTCTGCACCCCCACTCCCATCCTCCAGTTCTTACCAGTCCAGCTTTCTCTGAGGGACATTCAGTGTAAATTAGAGGTAGCTGCTGTACTTCATAGAGCCTCAGCAGATCCATGCTTGTCACCACACAAGGTTTAATTGCTCTAAGGCCCCTTTAGGCGGCTTCAGCAGGGTAGAGGGGTCTTAAAGTGGTTGGAAATGGCCCCCCTGATATGTCCCCTGCTGAGTTGGACTCCTTAATTTGCAGAAGGCTGGAGTGAGGGCTGTATGCGAGTCCTGCACCCAGCCATTGGTATTCTTGTCAGCGGCAGGGAATGGGGGCGGAGGGGCAAACTGAGGGCAGGGATGGGTTGTAGATGGAGTGCATTGTAGTAGAGCAATGCAGGGCTCATAGAAAGCTCTGGAGAGGAGATTATAAATTGCCACAATATATGGGGAGTACAAAAATGACTTAAAGACATCTTTGTCCGCATGCGACCCCTATTCCTGCTCCAAGTACAGGGACAGAATGACTGGCAACGTTAAGCATTTGTGAAATGGGCGGTTGACTCGATCAACAGCCAAACTGTTATGTAGCATGGGTTTAAAACACGCGTGTGGAGTTGGTTTGAACTCACAGAGTGCTTGGACCTCCAGTTACTAACATGGACTAGACTATGTTGTTGGAGGAACATAGTAAAGCGATGTAATTCCAGGTAGGAAGTCATTCTCTGCTAAAGCACATGGAGTCTAGTGGCTCTCTGCTCACAATGCAGTCTCTCGGCTGACGTGCTGTAGCGTGCTTGTTGGTTCTTCATTGCGCTGATGGAGTGAGGCCTCCTCTAATTTGAAGTACAGGGGAGGGACTGTTTGCTCTGTCTAGTGATCTTGGCAGAGAGATTTGTAATGGAAATAGTTTTTATAAAGTGTTCAGATCCCCTGTTGATGGGTGCAATATCAGAACCTGGACAGAATAGACCTGATTTAAAGAAAGATGACCTTTCCTCTTACCTGCACCCCTCAAATGTTTTTGGGATCCATGCTCAAGCAGCTGAAACAATTGTGCTGCGCAGCCATTCAGGAGCCTAAACCATGTCTGGTAAAATCTGTCTTTTCGTGTGACATGCTATGTGTGATCTTTTATAGCTCCAGCCCACCTGACCCCAACACACTCTTTGTAAGTCACTTCTACCTTTCCTGCAGTCTCTAAGGATCAAGATTCTCAATAGAATTTCCATTGGAAGTTAGGAGCTGAAATACCTTGAGGATCTGAACATAACTAACTTCCAGGAAGTGCACAGAAATCCCATCTGCCTATACGTCTCCCTGAAGCATCAGCAGTGGGAGGTTCTGCGATTCAGACACCCCCAATTCTTTGGGAGCAGAAGAAGTCGTAAAATGCCCTGTGTGACTCGCACTGCAGGAACGTTAATGGGTGTGAAAAAGCAGAGTATGGAGCCAGCACAGGACAATGGGATTCCAGGGAATCCCCAAGGAAACTTTCAGAAATGTTGCTTCAAAGCCTGCCCCAGGGTTTCCAGCATGATCCATTACTGCTGGGAAACCTTGTTCAAACTACTCTTCCTACCCCAGCCACACTCTGACATTACTATTTATGGAGACAATCAGAAAAGGCCAGGGGAACGCAATGGGCTTGGGAAAGAATATGTACATGCAAATATGTTAAATTTACAGCGTGCTAGCAGTGGTGCGAGGAACAGGGAAGAGCGTGCCGAAGTATCACGGCTTTTCTAACAGCTCACACTATAGTAGGTGCCTTTGTACTAGCACTGTCCTGAACTATGAGTGGATAGCAGTGTCAATCACATTAGTTAGGCAGCATCATGAGCTAGCCATTGAATTGCTATTGCCGTGCCACTACATTATCTGTGTAGAGCCAGTCAATTGTTGCTGCAGGGCTAGTGAATTACCCTGTGCAATGTCATTAGCCTGTTGCTCCAGGGTCAGTGAATCACCCTGCTATTTTAGTATATTTGTTGCTGATAAACACCTGCATTGCACTGACTCTTGAACCCCTGTCATGCCACACTGTTGTACATATCCACAACTACGCTCTTTAAAGTGGTGTGCAAAATTATGTAAACTCCAGTGAAGCTCTGTAACGCAGAGAGCCGTAGGAAGGTACTGCTGTTTTGGACGACCACGTCCCAACGCTAGGCCATGGACCAGTTCTGACGGCTGCTGGTGAATGGCCATGAACTGGTTGCAGAACTAGGCTGTGTTAAAACTCCCTGTTGTTCCTGTTTCCCCCATTCTCCCCCTCTTCTCCTAATCCTCCTGTTTGTTTCATCACTATGTCTTGCTTTTTAGGCTGTGAGCTCTTGGAGGGCGAGGAGTGTCGTCGACTGTGTGTGTGTACAGCATCTAGCACAATGTGGCCCTGACTGGGGGAGGCCTGTAGGTGACACTGCAACAACAATGACAATAATAGCCAATAACAAAAGCTTTAATATTTAATTCTACTTCCACATGGGAGGCTAAATATCAGTCTCATGGACAGACTCCCGTTTGATTTTCACTGCATGAAACGTCACGCATTTCAACATAGAACTCCACTGACCGGCTGGAGCAGCATCCTATGCCTGCTGCCAGCCCCAAGCAGTTACCCACGGACTTCTTCCTCTGCATTACATCACCTCTCCCATCGTGCTGTGCTTCCACTGTATAGGCCTCCCGCCCTGCAGACTGGATGCTGTATGTTTGTGTACAGCACTGCGCTTTTGAAAATCCCACCCCCGGTGTTTATTCTCAGAGGGGTTTTGCAAAAAGAGTATTGTACATTTTTCCAAAAATCTGAGTCATTTCACATTTCCCTAACTGACGGAGTTATTTTCCCCGTCTGTTTTTGGGAGGAGGGTAAAATTGATGGTGGCTGATACTTACCAACTGGAATGAAATCTTACCAAGCTTTTGAGTTAGACAACTGGCTGGGTAACTTTAGCACTTGTCACAGAGGAGGTACAAAGGTTTTAGAAAGAGAAAAGAAGGATCATAACAATACTTAGTACACATCTATATCACTTTCCATCTGTAGATCTCAGAGCACTTTGTGAAGGTGGGCAAGCATCATCGTGTAAGAACTAGGTATTATTATTTACATTGTGCAGAGGGGGGACTGAGACACACACAGGTGAAGGTCAGTGTTTAAATGACCAGTGATTTTGGGTGTCCAGCCTGTCACCTGATTTCCACAAGTGCTGCACACCCACAGTGCCCACTGAAGTCAATAGGATTTGTGGTTACTCAACCCTGATGAAAATGTACCCAAAATCAGGAGCCACATCTGAAAACTCTGGCATTAATGACATGTCCATGGTTGCACAATGAGCTCATGACAGCGCTAGGAACAAACCCCATGTCTCCTGAGTCTCACCCTGGTGCCCTGTCCACTGAATTACGGTGACTCTCAATATACCCCCTGGTTTTTCCACTGCAAGCATAGAAATGGTGTAAGCGACCATGGAAGTAAAGAGGAGGAGTGTCTCTTGGTGGGGAGGCAGGACAGAGAAGGAAGCAGGATCCAAAGTGCAGCTGGAGATTTTCGTCTAAGCAGAGTAGCCCATTGGGGTGGGAGGAAAGGGAGTTGAGGCTGCCAGAGGCGATGTGGCAGGGAGCAGGGCTTTTTATTTTGTCTTGTCACTGGTGACTAATCCTTGCTTTCCCTCACCTGTGTCCTAAACTTCATATCTCACGGCCAATGCCTTCCCCTCTCTATATTCCCTTCACACGCCAGCACTCAGCCAACATGAGGAGAGGCAGAGAAAGAGCGAGATTGCTGGCAGGGAGTCAATATATTTCAGTGTTTTATTACTACAGAACTGAAGTAGCATTTAGTTGGTTAGGCTCAGCACAGAGCGAGCAGTCTAAAGTGACTCACATAGCAGGGCCAACGATTAAAGGCACAACAAAAAAATCCATGGATTAATTAGCAGGTCAATGGTGGCTGAGTAGTTATTACTAAATTACAAGGTTTGCATGTAAGAGACAGGATTGATCGCCAGCGTTTGCCAGTGATTGTATGTTAGAGCTGTGGGTCAGCAGGAATAGGTTCTCATTGATTCGTTGATTGGTAAGGGGATCAGGGATGGGCTAGGTCTGGGGTTGTTTTCCTTTCCTAGTCTCTGGAAGTCCAGAATTAATTAGTTCCATCTCACAGGCTGCTCTGCTTCTGCTGCAGTTCTGGGGAGAGTGAGGGTTTGACATTCCTATGGGGAATGAAGAGAGAGAGAGGAGGCCAAGAGTACCTGGGGGTGAGAGGAGGACGCATTTCCAGGGGATGCGGCAGAGAAGGATGCTGCCTTGTGAGGCACCTGGGAGATGAAAGAAGATGGAGCCCTTCTCTCCATGTGAGGCAAAGGGGGTCTCTGAGGGAAGGATGAGCAGAAATAAATTTCTCTGATGGTATAGATTAGAATGGGCTTAGTCCAATGTGGAAAGACACAGAAACAGTATTCCAGTGTGGGGCAGAGGGAGTTCTGGGGGGAGGTACAGAGACAGCCTCTCCCAGTGTGGGGCTGAGGGGAAAATAATATTTCTCCCCATCGCTATTAGCAACTCTATAGTGATGACAGCTGGGATTGATCAGAAAGAAAAATGTACCCCTGAGGTCTACCACATAAATGCAAAGCGGGCGATGAGGAGAGTGGGGGAGAGAGAGGCTGCCTGATGGATACGGTACTTGGGGACTCCGCGCTCTCTGTGTTGGGAGCTCACCAGATTGCACTAATGTGCATAATAATCAAGCTGTCAGAGCCCTCGCTCCGGCTCTGCTTCGAGGCAGGCATCGCCGAGAACGTTTTATCTCATTTCCAAATGACTTTTTATGCCCAGTAAAATGCTGTTTTCATATCAATTAATAATTCAGCTAATAACACAATTAAGGAATCCGCCTTTCGCTGGGAGCCATTTCAAGGAGACAGCGGGAGGGACAGTCAGAGTGCTCGGGAGGCCTCTAGCTGGTGCAGCGCTGCACTGGAGTAAGAGGTGCTTCTAGGCATATCGGTACGAGGTTTTTCCTGTAGCAGCATTATCCAGTGGTTAATGCATGAGACAGGGAAGCCGGGACTCCTGGGTTCTGCTTCTGGCTGTGTGATTGATTCCCTGGATGTCTTTGTGCAAGTCACTTACCTTCTCTCCGTGCTTCAGCTCCCCCCTCTGAAAAAAAATCAGAATAGTGATCGTTCCCCGCGGCTTTGCAAAGACCTCTGAGATCCTAAGTATCAAGGTGCAATGGAAGCACGTTTTTGTTAATTATTATAGTATGAGCAGCAAGCAGAACTGCCACTTGGTTACAAAGTCTGTTGCAGCACGCCCCACTCCTGGGATGTACATAACAATGCAGTTCAGAGGGCCCTCTGGGATTTATTGTCCCTGTGGCTGTCTTTTGATACGCTCGGTGAACTTGACTTAAATTCAGAGGCAGCTATTTGTGGCTGGCCTGAATATGAGAATTTTGACACTGAGGCCTGTTCTATACACTGGTTTTGTACTATTAGACCTATATTGGTTAAGGGCAGTGATGAGCTGCCAAAATCTTAACAACCGGTTCCCTCCTCACCCCACGAGGGGGTCGTTGCCCACCCCCGCCCCCCAGGACTCCTGCCCCATCCAACCCCCCCGCGTTCCTTGACGCCCCCTCCCGGACCTCTGCCCCATCCACCCCCCTCCCCTGTCCCCTGACTGCCCCCAGAACCGGGCAGGCGGGTCTCATGAGCCACCATAGTGGGTGACCACCCCTAAGAGCCAGAGGTACCTGCCGGGAGGCGAGGTGGGGAGTCCCGGCGGTGCTTACCCTGGGGCAGCTCCTAGGAAGCATCCGGCAGGTCCCTCTGCCTCCTAGGGGCAGGGGAATGTAGCTATGGGGGGGAGCAGGGGGAGCGGCTGCTCCCCCACTGATCACATCAAAAGTGGTGCCTTAGGCGCTGACTCCCTGGGTGCTCTGGGGTTGGAGCACCAACGGGGAAAATTTGGTGGGTGCAGAGCACCCACCGGCAGCTCCCCAGCCCCAGCTCACCTCCGTTCTGCTCCACCTCCTCCCCTGAACGCACCGCCCCACTCTGCTTCTCCACGCCCCCTCCCCCCTGCCGGCTTCCCGCGAATCAGCTGTTCGGTGGGAAGCCTGGGAGCACTGAGAAGCAGACGGCTGCTTCCCGCTCAGGCTGACGGTTGCGGAGGTGAGCTGGGGCAGGGAGCGGTTCCCCTGCGTGCCCCCCCTCCCCCCGGGGTTACCTGCTGCTGCGCGGGCGGCCCTCCTCGCGCCCCCCCGCCCCAGCTCACCTCCACCTCCCTGGGCCTGAGCGGGAAGCCGCCGCCTGCTTCTCAGCCCGCCCCAGCTTCCCGCGCGAACAGCTGATTCGCGGGAAGCCTGGGGGGGTGGAGAAGCAGAGTGGGGTGGTGCGTTCAGGGGAAGAGGTGGAGCAGAGCGGCAGTGAGCTGGGGCCGGGGGTGGGGCAGGGAGGGGAGCTGCTGGTGGGTGCTCTGCACCCACCAAATTTTCCCCTTGGGTGCTCCAGGGCTGGAGCACCCATGGAGTCAGCGCCTAAGGCGCCAGTTTTGGCCGGTTAATTTTAGAAGCCCTTTTAGAACCGGTTGTCCCTCGTGGAAAAACCAGTTCTAAAAGGGCTTCTAAATTTAACAACCAGTTCTAGTGAACCGGTGCGAACCGGCTCCAGCTCACTACTGGTTAGGGGTGTGATTTCTTACTGATAGAGTTATACCAGTACAACTCCTAGTGCGGACATAATTATACTTTTATAAAGATACCTTCTGGGAATAGCTATACTGGTATAAGCACTTTTGTACTGATATAACTAAGTCCACACAAGGGGTTGTACTGCTTTAGCTATACCAGTATTGTTATAACAGTACAACTTTGGGGTGTAGGCAAGACCTAAATGGGATACTTCAGTGCTGCTCTCTGTGGTATCTAGTGCTCATGGACCGGAGCAGGAGTAAATGCAATATATATACAAACACTAAGGAGTTCAAAATCCAACACTTGTTCAAAGGTAGAGTAGAGGAAACAATCTCCAATTCCAGTGCCAGACCTTAACTTTGTTCAGTTCATTCCCGGCGACAATTGCTCCCTAGCCTCAGCTAGAGGAGTGACCCCTTCAAACTGTTTTAGTTCCTGGGAATAAACAGGAATTTATTTTGCTTACGGGAATTTACTCCAGGACAGGTAAGGCCTTCACCTAACAAACCAGTGCCTGAGAGCCAAGGTAGTCCTCTTGTGATTGCAATGTCCCCCACAGACCACTGTTTCTAAACGTTAAGCTAGCCCACGTATCAGAAGCATAGAAAGGCCAAGTGATATTTCAGATCTGATCTGCGTAGATCATGCTTCCTCATATCAAACAGTCCCCTTCCTGTCCCTCCCCCTTTGTCTATTTTGATTGTAAGCTCTTTGAGGCAGCTATTGTCTTCTGACTCTGCATATGTGCAGTACCTAGCACCATTAGGCCCCAGTTTCTGTCAGCGCCGCTCAGTGTTTCCACAATACAGTAATAAATAACAATAATGATATAAAATAACAATAATCCTTTTATGTTTTGATATTTAATCATTTCTAGGACATTTATGTGGCTTCTTTGCTTCCTTTATGCAGACAAACAAATTTATGACGGGATTTTCAAAACCCCTCAGCTTTCACCTGACTCTGCTCCCGCTGGAATCAATGGTAAAACTTCTGTATTGACTACAACGGGAGCAGAGTTAGGCCAGTGCTGTGAAGACCCTACCCTTAATGCTTGAGTGACAGCCCTGCAGACCAGAGTGTCTGTTGATCCACAGAATAATTCACAGCACAGGCAGCTTCAGGGCTAGCTTCTCCTCAAGGGTACATGAGAGGGCCAGCTCACTGGGTCAGAGGATAGTTCCATTTTCATGGCCTGTGCAATCCTTAGCCCTTCTGCACAGACTGCCAATAAGGGTTTTGTAATATGGACACAAATATCTATGGGGAACTGATCAAAGACCCACCACTTCTTTTCAGATAGGCCCCCGAGCCATTAAACGATAAATTTCAGTCCCTGTCGCTTTGGCTGATTTAGGACGGCAACGAAGAGGTGAAAGATTCATACCCCTGAGCCATCCCTCCCTTTAAAGGGGGCTTCTTTCCTTTCTCACTTAAGCTTCTGTCTCTGGAATGCGAGACCTCCTGAACCCTGCTGTTCATTGCCAGGATAATTTGTGTCCTTCCATGTGGTTAATGTTGTCATGGTATCTTTTTTTTTTTTTTTGTACAGAACAAGATGTTGATGAAAACACCTGCTCATACTTGCTTTTCTTAATGAATAATCTGTATAACATTAAATGGCACCACAAACCAATTACTGCAGGTTAGATAATGGCCATGTGCTAATAGAGCAGTCATAGATCACTCCTGTTCCCAAGCATGTCAGGAATCTCCTTACAATGTGCTTGGATGCAGGAATCTTCTGGGAAATGGGGAATGGCAGCATCTGTATGTTTCAGGGAAATTCACTAACCTCATCTTCCCTCCCTCTCTTCTGTTTTTCTTTTCTAGGTAAGTGAAAGCTCTGTTTTTCTTTGCAAGAGGCACTGATTGTTGGTCTAGATGGATGGAGATGGAGACGGATTCCTATGTGGCTAAAAAGTCACAGCACAGAGTGTCTGAATTCAGACCTTCAGGGCCATCCAGTTTGTGAGTTTTTGCCAGCATGGTTTGTTGATCAGGTTGCAAAGGAGACTGACTAACTCTGATCTGGGGTTCAAAGTGACTAATCTTCATCACTTGACACCTGGTCAGTAATCTGTTGGCCATGTTAGGTACCTTGTGTCATACATACATTCATGACTGCCCTCTGCTAATGGAATGCCAGCTTTGCTCAAGTAAGTGTGTGTGTGACCCTCTAGTGGCTGATTTACAAAGCCCTAGCCTCACCAAGGCTCTCTCTTAGCTGAGGTGATATTTTACGCTGTTTTTGGTGCAGACAGTCCTGAGTTCTGTACCCTATGCCAATTGCACGCAGTTTCTAGAAGGTGACTATGGTATCTATATGCAGCCACACTGACAACTTACTTGGGAGTGGGAGGACTAGGGTTGCCACCTCTGAGGAACAAACAAAGGAATATCTGGGATAATTGTGAGTCCATAAAAGTGGACAGCTCTTGGTGTGTACGGAGAACTCTTACAGATTTCCCCAGACAGCAACCTCAAAAAAAGTGGGAAAGCCTGGACAGGTGGCAACCCTAAAAAACAAAGGCAAGCTTATTAATATTTTGCATGGTGATTTATCTCTCTGGTATTTGCTATCATGTTCCCATAGTGTATGGCTTGAGCCTGTGTTTGCCAAAATATCTCCCTCCACCACCATCCATTTGCAGTTTGAAGTCCTGGCTCCTTTGAAGTCAATTGGAATTTTGCCATTGACTTCAATGGGGTCAGGATTTCACCCTCACATTCCTTTACCTCACAATATTTATTTTTTTAGAAAATAGTGTTGAGTGACTGGAAGCTCTCACATTACACAAGTATTGTGATGAATTGGCTGGTATGTGTGTTGTTTGTGGGCAGTGTGTGTGTGCTGCTGCCCCCTGCTGGAGTATTACAATCATTCTGACAGCAGTTCTCACAATTAGCTGCACTATCCTGAGAGTGTTAACTGGGAGGGAGAAGACCTGCTGTGATGCTCCTGATCCTGATTTTCTGTCAAATTGTGGTTTTTGGAGTGGGGGGGGGGATACCCCACTTATGGTCATCCTGGCTTAATGTTCTGAGGCTCCTGCAGGGACATTCCCGGAATTCCAGAGGAATTCCATTGAATAGCACCGAGTTCCTAGTTAACGAAAGCACAGCGGTCCATGCAGGACAGGTGGAATTTTAAGGCTGCAGGGTTCTCTGCAGCGTGAAGCTGCCTGGGGACAGCATGAGTCTGCAGGGCACGTTCTGAATCCCACCATTGGAATGGACTGAATATGAGCAACACAGTAGGTGAATGAGTGGAAATGGCATTTGCACCAGTTTTCACATTTAAATCTTGCTGGTTCCGCTCTGTCACGGGGTGCACCTCTTGCTGCTGGACTGGGACCTCCTCCTGGTCGCTCTGGAGATTAGCGCCGCAGGACGGTACACCCTCCCCTGACGGTGCCTCGCCCACCATCATGTCTGCTCTCTGACCCGTGTCACTCCAGGGACGGCGGTGTTCTCTTCATGGCATTGTCCTCCGGCTGTGTCACCATCTGTTCTCCCCTATTCCAGGGTTTAGTATGGCAGTCCAACTGTCCAGCCACTTCCCCAGCGGTGAGGCGGAGGGGGACCCAGGCCTGCCCACTACTCTAAGTGCTAGCCTAGGGACCCACTAGACGGCATCCAAATGCTGCATCCCCCGCAATTACTCAGTACATTTCCCTGGGCCACTTCGCCGCAATCTCAGCACCTTCTTCACCCTTAACTCAAGGCCTCAGCATGTCAGTCCTAGCAGCCAGCCAGGAACTCCCTCTTGCTCCCCCAGTCCCTGCCAGCAGCGGCTCTGTCCATGATGCACGCTTCCATCCACCTGCTAGGAACCCAAGCTTCCCTCCTTGAGCTCCAGGTAGTGACTGACCCTTCTCTGCCCTGCGGCTTTTCTTATATGGGCCTGCAGGGACCTGACTGGTTGTTCATAACAGCCTCTCTTCTGTTGGCTGCTTCCTGCATAGCCTCCCTAGGGTTCTATTAACCCCTTACATGTCAGTGTGGGGTGGACGCCCCATCATACACTCCCATTGCTTAACATGGGCTTCAGGTGACGTGAAGGTTGTCCTATTGTTGTCATATCCTCTGCAGCACATAGTTACCAACATTCAAATACTGAGGCTTGCTCCCTCTTCATGTGTTCTAGAGGCTGTGGTGGCGAGAGAAGCCATCACTGGGCAGCATGTGTTCATTGACAGACCCATTTCCTACTACTCACTAGGCTCTATCATTTCCAGTCCTCTTAGGATCTTTCTACATCTGAGGATTTTTCCCTTGCTCACCCTGCCAGTCCTGGATCTGTGGCCTCCAGGGCAGGTACAGTCCACAGGTGTATTCTGGGCCAGTTGCTCACTGTTAAGATTTTTCCCCCAGATAGTCATCCTAAATTTCCCTATGGTGAGCTCCATCCCATGACTTGCACCAAAAGAGCAAATGAACAAAGGAAAACGTATGGACAATGGCTTTTAGCTGAGCTCAGTAGTGAGTGTTTTCCATATGGGTGCTGCAGCACCATAATCCAGGATGCAAATACCCTGTAACGTAGCCAGCAGTACCTTCCATAACTGCTGAATCCAGGCCAGGGGACTCCTGTGCAGTGACTTGAGGTACTAGTTAGTCCAGGATCTAGGAATTCAGAGAGAGCCACAGGGTCTGTCTGTACCAAGTAGCTTCTCTTCTTTGTATTCATCACAGCCAAGTCCTGTCACTTTTACAAACCCATGGGTAGTATAATCTAGGTTTGAACTTTGTGGCTGAGTGGAACCCACAACCCCAGTTCCAACCGTCCCTGAAGTTTTATAACAGTTTGGATCTAGTGCGTAGTTCTTTCATGGGCAGAACCAAATGCTGGATCTATACACACATGAGCCTCGGTGAAGTTAGGGTCCAGCTCTGTTCTTTGCACCCAGGACCCATCTTTAGTTGGCCATTGTTATGTTCATTACCAGCTCCAAGAGTTCTCCTTCCCCACCAGGGCTTCTGCTGTGTTTGAATATTTCAGTATCACCATGCCGAAGAATTAAAAAAAAATCAGGAATCAGGTCCCCCACAAATCATGAGATTTTTAAGAAACAATACATTTGGGGGATCTCTTAATTTCTGGTTTCTCAGAATCTAGGTTGCATTTGGGTTAGGATTTCAAGCTTTTCTCTGGGCTAAAAACTTCATGTCTAAATGAAAGCTGAGAGTCTCACATAATCACATGTCTCCAGGAGTTGGGTCTTTAAGAAAACCTCCAACTCTTGCAAGACACGTGACAAAACCAGGAGTATTGGCAATGCTGCTATTTATTGATGTGGTAGTTCTTTGTGGACACTATGGAGAGCAGGGAAGAAATCCTTGCCCAAACAGGATTACAAAAGAAATTGGCATATCATTTACAGCAGCCTTCTTATCATTAGCATTAGAGCTAATGCCATCATTATTTTCCCCAGCGAAAGCAGGGCCTCTGGGGCCTTTCTGCCTTCTGACAGCGGAGACACCAGCATGCAGATTAATATGCGGCTCTGTTTATGCTAATGGCACCTATTTGTAACATTAATATTTTCTTCCACAGTAAAAAACCCAATAATAATAATAATAATAATAACAATAATAATGTTTTGTCTTGAGGATTTAAGCTCTAATGTGCTTTGCAGGAGTGGAAAGGGGGAAAACAAAAGCCACTGACCTAATTTCTACAGCATCGAGGGGAAGGCCAAGGTTGCTGCTTTGTGGATGGCACAGGCACTGAGAGAGTACACCCTCCCACACAAACTGGGATACTTCAGGGAAACTGCTCCCCTTAATGCACCAGGAAAACAAAGCAGTCATTATATCTGCTGGTCAGAACTCCTCAAAAGCTCCTGCTGAACGGAGCCAGTGTAGGGCCCCGTTGCGCAGTGAGCAGTGCTTGCCATGACTGCTTAGTCTAGGCCAGGAGTTAAGGAGACCCTGTGCTGTAAAAGTAGGCAGCACAGACAGTGTTAGGGTATGCATACACGGCACTCAAGGGATGTAATTACAGCACACCCAAGCTAGTTTTAATCTAGCTAGCTTGGGTCCTGGACCAGCGAAGCTGTACAAGCCTTTCCAGGTACTTGTCAAGTCACTGCTCCAATACTTGAGCTAGCTAGATTAAAGCTACGTCAGGAATGTCTACACGAGGTGCAGTCGCACCCCATGATTGCAATATAGACATGTCCTTCATCTGGGAGCTAGAGAGTCAGAAAGAACCACAGCCTGTCTGTGTGCAGCAGCCTCAGTGAAGCATCCCCTTTGTATGTATGCATTACAGTATCTGCTCTTATTAGAGACAGAAGTTCAGACCTGGATATTCAGTAGTATTACTTACTGTAGAGCCCAGTCATGGACCAGGATCCCATTATGCTATTCTCTGTACAAACACAGAACAAAGACTGCCCCTTCCACAAAGATTTATGAACTTCCCCAAGGTCTGGGGTGTTTGGATCCGGGTTGCTGGGGCTCTTTTTTGGTCCTGGCCCATTACAGAGATAATGTTTTCTATGTTCTCTGCACAAGCTTCCCACTGAGAGACAGAGGGAACACTAGGCCTTCAGGGCTCTGACAAAGAGGAAAAGGAACACTTCATTGCTGTCGGATTCCACCAGGTTCTTCTGCAAAGTCCCTTCCTCCCCCTGCGATTATGACGCAGGGTCCTTTGTGTCACAGACGCAGCCTTCTCCATGGTAGGTTGTTAACATTTGATTATTTTATGTGAGTAAGTAATAAAAGCAAAAAGATTTTTGCAAGGTGGTGGAGTGAGAACCTTTAAAAATTGCCATAATTAGCTACTCTGGGAGAACATTATGATATCTAATAGGCCCCTTAGTGATAATTTTAGTAGCCTGTCCCGGTGCCTGACAAAATACTGAACATAGCATGTTTAATGTTGTTTTAATTAACAACTCTTGGAAGAAAATGTCAGTTATTTTCCATTAGCCTTAGGTTTACTGGGGTGGGATGGGGGGTGGGGAGTGCAGTGTTTCTTGTTTTGAGAGGAGAAACATGAAGATGTTTTTCTGCACCACTTATATGCAATGGTAGCTCTTTATTTTTCCATATTCCTAAGGGTTTGAGGCGCCTATTCCTTGTACTATAATCCACGTGTCTGCACCAAGTGATCCTGGCAACAGAGGGTTTTTGTTGCTTTACTCTCCAACCCGAGGGGGGATAGGAATGAGGAAGTGATACTACCTGCTGAATCCTTTATTGTAAGGTGAAAATCTGTCTAAAGCAACCACCAAAGGGGCAAAATAAAACAAAACTGGTTCCCTGGCAAAGTTGGTCTTTAAAGGAATCTATATTCCAGGTCAAGTTCGCTGCAAAATTTTGGTTTTGTAACATCGGTATGGCCAATGTCAAAAGTCCAAAAATCAGGAGTTGTGCCCCCTGCCCCATACCCGATCATGAAATTTGTGTAAAAATAATGAGATTTCTAAAAACATACATTTTCTTTTCTTTTCTTTTTCTTTTCTTTGCCTTCTGATTTCATAGACTTTAGCATGCACTCAGTCCATTTTTTCAAGCTTCTTTTCTGCATCCATGGGGTTAGCAACTTTCTTTTTTTTAAATGAAGGCTGAAATGCTCATGCAGTCACTTGACTCCAGGAGCTGGGGCTTTAAGGGAAACTTTGTGAGACTCATGTTAAAATCAGGAGAGTTGACAACACTGCAAAATACAAAAATGTACATACCATCAAAAAGCAAGATAAACATGCTTTTCATGATATTATTTTTAAAAAAATTCTAATGGAAATGATTTCAAACAAACGAATAGATGTAAAACTTCTACTGCTGTATTTGCAGCTCAGCATCACAGCCTCTGGAAGTGAAACTTACTAGAAACAAAAGTGTAGGATTGATTTTTCTGATTGCACACTGGTGTAAATAAGGAGTAACACCATTGAAATCAGTGAAGTTTCACTGGTGTAGGGAGCAGAGAAATACGCCTCTGCAGTGGATTCATGCCCAGAGTAAACAAAGAGCATAAATGGTGTAAAGTACAGTAGATGGTTAACATTCTTTCAGGTGAAATAAGCTAAGGTGTTGTTGCCAACACAGGATAGGAGGATTTCGTAGGAGGAGGAGATTTCAGCTTCTGTGTTAAAGTTTCTAATCCATGCTTTTGAAAAGATATCAAGTAAATGAAGTTACTCCAGATTTAAACTATGTAATGGCATAAATGGAATTTACCCCCATGAGTTATCTGACAGTGTTCCTTTAACTAAAGGTAGATCCTAACTGTACTGAAAAGAGGATGGGGATGCGGATAGTTCAAGGGTTGTTTAAAACTGGTGTTGCCTCTGATGTCTTTGCTGAAGAAAGTATTCAGGGTAAACGTTTCTACCCATAGCAATGAAAGATGAACTTAATATACTTCTATTTGGATAGCCTCTTGCCTGGATTGCATTAGCAGGACAGCTTTGTTAGCGGCAAAGCTATTGGTCTTGAAGATACGTAGGTTCTAGTCCTGCTTCGAATTTTTTTGCCTGGAAAGGTGCTGAAGTCATTGCCGGGATTTCCTTAGTACCTGGGATCTGCAAATGGTATATGTCAGGCTCAAAGGAAAAGATCAATGGCAGACGAAAGCAGGGGGAAACTGTCACTGGCAGTTCAGCCCTGAGACAGGCAGCCAGCGTCCACTGATGCTCTGGCATCTGTTGTGTGCTCTGGGTGACTGGGGAGCACATTACGAAAAATCTTTGCTGAAAGAAACAGTTAGGTTTCCTGGCACAACCAACATGGACTGCTTAAAACCCACTCAGCCAGGTGTCCTTGTTACAGTAGACGCTGTCGTACCTAATGCTAATAGGCCTGAGTCGGTGCAGTACACCCATGTGAGAACACTAGGGGGAGCCAAAATAAGTAGTCAATGGAAGGAGACAGGAATATACGGTAATAAGATGGTGAAGCTGTGTGAAACCAAAGACAAACAGAAAATGGTACCACGTTCATTGCATAAACTGATCCTTGTAAATGGCTCACCCAGCTCGCCTCCAGTTGGCCCTCCCCTCCCCACCTATTTGTCTAGTACTATCACTTACTGTGTGTTTGTAGTGGACGTAGCTCAAGGAGGCCTGGAGCTCAGCTGGAGTCTCTAGGCACTACTGTAATACATGTCAGTAACAATAATCAGCATCCTTGCATGGCTTCCCACTCCAGTGTCTTAGCCTGTGTGTGAGAGAGAGAGCAGGGGACAGTGCAGAGGCATTGTCCTTTCTTGAGGATTCCATAAATGATGCAGTTGTCCCTGTGTCACCCTCCACAGTGGATTTCTTCTTGGACTAGCTGAGACACGTGATTGGTACAAAACTCAGCAGAGTGTGTTCATTTTGAAGGGGAAAGCAGTCTTTGTAGTTGGGCATTGAGGGGGCTGGGAACCTGACCCAGGGAACACAAGGTGGCTTAAAGGGAGCCCCCTTTTTCGGCGCAGGCGCCAATGTGACGCACATGTCAGTCCTCTGTGCTGCAGTGGGCAGCCACCCCCTCGTGCTACACACTCCTGGGTCTCAGTGCTGTAGCTCATTTGACACCAGGGTTAATTTCCTGTAGCCGGTGGCAGCTGTTGTGAGTGTCAGCTCGTTAAAATGGTTTTCTAATTAAAGTCCCATGATAGCCTTCAACCCTGCAAAATAACTCAGAGAGAAGCCGCAAACAAAGTGATAAGCACGCGTCTCTGGGTGTTGGAGAGAACACAGCCTGCCTGACGCTTGTGGCCATTACACGTATGTTAGCAAGGCCTGTTCTAGAAGGGCTGGGTATTACAGCATTTACTTGTTGTCTCCTCACTGGGCCACGTGCAGCCTCTGTGTTAGCAAACCTCACGGCACTGGGCACGCCACCCTTTTTCGCCAGGAGTGGATTTGGTGCTTTGTCGTGTGTGTGTATGTGCACGCGCAGTTTCTCATTCAGGAAGCATTGTGCTCGAGTTCTACCATGTGTGAAAGGTCGGATGTTTTTAAAACCCCTGCTAGGCATGGGACTGTTCCACGTTCCGGGAGGGAGATCATATGATTTTTTGTCTCAGTGGATGGAAACATATGAAGTGACACAGGAGAAACTGCCATTTCCCCAGTACTTGTGTGTGTCATACAAAAAGCCCTCCTTCCCCTTCCCCTGCCCTTCTGAGCTCCTGACCAGGCCTATGGAGCAACCAAAGGAGCACATGTTGATTCCAGGCTCCCCGTGATCCACGACCCAAGTGCTACCAAATCGCAGTGGTCAGTTCCCTCTTTCACAGTCCCCTTTCCCATCCCTCTTGGGCAACCTGAGCTGTTTGTTGCTTCTGACATTAGCAGAGGTTCCCGACCTTCAAATTCCACACAATCCCCCCTTCCTCTACCAGCTCCCACTTTCTCCCACATTGTCGTCTGTGCCTTCAGAGCTATTGTGGGCTATAATAGCCTCTCGGTTCTTCTTGGCTCTGGCTTTTATGCGTTTTGATGGAGGAGGAGAGGGAGAGATGAAGAGAGAAGCTGGGGGTGGAAGCTCTGACAGTGACTGCAGATCAGTTTTCTCCTTGACTGTGAGACCTTTGCAGCTTGGCATGACTCAGATCCTCTTCGTAATGAACCAGGTGAAGGTGCTCTTCAAAACACTCAGGGGACAATCGCTTGCTTTGCATCAAGCGCCTTCTTTTGCCACGTCCTGGAGCTCACCTATTACTTACCCTGTGGACTTTGGCTGGGCACAGGACAATGGAGCATACGAAAGGACTTCGAATGTGAACGTACAATTAATAGGTGAGTTGATGTCGGAGGAGAAAGCTGTCGGAGGATGGGGCAGTGCTAAGTCCACAACAGTGGAGCATAGAAGGTGTAGGGGTTTTGTTGGTGTCATGACAGGGGTTCAGAGTACAGCATCTGTTGATTTGGGGGGAATAATGCTGCTCAGCTAGTACCCCTTTTCTGTGTCACCCACGTGAGACCTGCTACATCTAGACCCCCTCTGTTCATGCCAGCAAAGGGGAAGGTCTATGAATGAATGAATCCTCACAATGCCCCTGTGAGGTAGCGAAGTGTTATTGTCCCCAGGAAATAAATGGGGCACTGAAGCTCAGAGAGAGGCAGTGATTGTTCCAAGGTATGGTATTGAGTCAGAATGGGATATAACCCAGGAATCCTATGCCTCACTTTAACCCACAAGGCCACACTTAGGGTCTGATCCAAAGCCACTTGAATTCAATCACATAGCCGTCACTTAGGATATGCATCCAAACTGTCCTAATCAAGCTTACAAGAAGCCATTGGTGTCATGGGATGGGCCTATGTCCCACTTTTTTAGAGGGACTGGATCAAGGAATCAACTTAATTGTAGCCATCAGTTATTTCAGTAGCATCTTAGCTTATAATTAGAGGCAGCTTTTTTGTGGCATTCTCTCTTTTCTCCCTTCCCCTCTTCCCCCCCATGCTATTATCTCCAGCATCTTTAACTAAATTACAGTCAAATACTTCATTACAGAGACAGTCAGTCAGTAGGGAGGGCCCTGGGGACTTTATTCACAGACAAATGTATTATGCACAAGGTTGATCTGATCATACACAATTTGTGCTATCCATGCACCCCCCAGGACATTCTTTTCATAAATGTAAATGATGTGACGCTCAAACAAACAGAGAAGAGAAAGCAGGCGAAAAAGAAGTGTGCACACCCAAGGAAAGGGGAGCGTGGGCTGTTCCAGAACTCTTGTGTCTAAGTGAAAAATGAGTGTCAAAGCTGCTTTGCATGACCCCCACTTCCTCCATGGACAGTGTAGCCTTCTCATTGAATAACAGGCTGTTGCACAGTGCTGGAGGGGGGAGTGATGCTTAAATACAGTTTGGTGAGATTATAGTAACTGTTTCTATGGCAACAAGACAAATGCCCTCCACAGCTTTTATTTGTGTTTTGAGCAAGGAGGCATGAAGTGAAGGTTTTGTAAACATAGGAGAGGTAGAGTTGGGCTATATTCTCCACTGCAGTCAACTTCTTCATAATGCTCTATCAATGGTTCCAGTCCTGACCTTGAGGGACCATCCCCTGCTAGAGGGAGAGGCAAATTCTTCTTCTGGTTCATTCAGTGCCTGGTTTCCCTCCAGTCTTGCTCCATCATCAGTCCACAACCTGGACTCTGCTCTCCTGCGGATGAAGAGAGCTTTTCCTGGTTGACTCCTTCCTGGACTTCACAAGCATTGCTACCACTAGGCCTCAGCCCTGACTTGAGATGACCAATCTTTTCATGAGATAACAGGGGAATTGTCCATATTCCCTGCACATTGGGATTCCCTCACCTTGCTCCATCAGAGTAACCTCACCCATGACCTGCAGGGATCTCCCTTGTAGTAATAATAGGCTTGGAGGGCAAGTTAATCCCCACTTTCATGTAATATTCATTCTCCTTTCATTGAGCAGCAGCCAGAAGATGCACTGCAACTGAAACCACTTCAGCTTCCCTCTCCAACATCGCAGAGAGAGGCCCATCTATTATTAAAAACCCTATTAGTCGTGGTGAGATTGTACCACTCCCTCTCACTGTAGCTGCTGAGTGTTACCTAATTGGGTTTTAGTACTCCGAAAATCCTGGGACCACGCGGAGCTCAAATGCACATTTGCTAACACCATTTGCGTTTTCGTTGGAGACGCTTTTAGATCATATGAGGTTTTATCAGCAGGAAAAAGAGAAGAGAAAGACCAGGGAGCTGTTCACAGGCGGGGAAAGAAGTGGGGGAGGGAAGGGAAACACAGGCCCAGGAGATTTGGATGCTTTGGATGGGAAATGATGAGCACAGTCAAACTCAACTGATCCTCTGGATCTTTTGAGCTTCACCCGTCGCTATCAGAAATAGAGGGATACCTTTTGAAAATGCAGCCCTGACAAAGGCACAGGCCAGTTCAAAGAAAGTGCTTTTGGTGCCATGAAGTTCACAGTCACTGTGAGCTCCTGTGGACTTTCTTCTATTCATTCATTCGTTATTTTTAACTTTGGGAGAACAGAAAGTTGATTTTTTTTTTTGCACTTGCTCATATTTTCCATGCGTAGCTAAATGTCCAGTGATGTCTCCTGGGAACTCGCTTTCTAGTAACAGCTAGGCAGGGCTGAGACAGAATTCAAGAGTGGAACAAGTCCTGACTCACCCTCCAGTTTCCCCAACCCCAGTCTCCACCTGATGTGATCTAGCTTCCTCTATAATCTCATCAAAGTAGGGACTGTATCTGTCTCTTTGTTTGCACAGCACCTACCACAGTGGGACCACAGTCCTGATTGGGCACTACTGCAGTACAACTGTATAATAACAATAATTTGTTCCGTAGTGTGACATACATGTGTCCAGTACTAGGTGGGATGATTTGCCAACACACTGATCTCTGCCTTTTTTATGTCAGTGTACTGATAGCATGACCTGGATATAAGAGGTCTGGATATGGGGATGAGTTAGTTCTATGACTAACTTTAGAGAATCCCACTAGGTGCCTATTTGCCTTATAGATACCTTTGAAATCTGCCCCTGCGTGCCTTAGCACCTGGCAGAATCAGACCCTTAAAGGTGAGTGGGAGGCAAGTGCCTTCAGCATGCTACCTGTCTAATCAGGAATCTGTAACATTCTTGTGTGCATGTTGTGCATGGCCTTAAAAACAGCTGTCAAGCAGCACAACCGCTTACAGGATTCCACCTGACCCATTTGAGCTTCTGTGGTCCCTGATCACATGAAGCTGTTGGTTATGGATAGGTAGGTTAGCATGTGTTTCTGATCAATTTTTTTCATGGTATCACAGTAGGGGGCAGATTTAAGGTAGTATGTTGCTTTGGGGGAGGAGTGCAGTCTGTATTTCATAGGTTTCCAGTGTTCCTGAGAGGCAGCATGCACTTAGACCATTGATGTGTGCTTGCAACCTTAAATGTCACCTTAACAGAGGGTTTTTTTTTTATGTGGGGGTGTCTGAGGATTAGCTCCTGGTGTGCCATACAAGCACATTCCTCATAACCAGCTGCAAAGGCCTTATACAGTCTAGACCTCTGTTATATAGTCTATTAGGATCCCACACATGCACATACACTGGGGTTGTTGTTTGTCGGGCTCCCTCCTTAGTTTAACCAGGTCGTTTTTTCCACTTACATTCTCCCCATGGGGTGCACTAGGTGGGCTGAGCTTGCTGTAGAGAGGTTTATCTCCTCCCTGTCTCAGGGGAGCCATTTCAAACAGCCTCCCTGTTTTTCTGTAGGTGTTTCACTTCAGTGCACAGAGAATGTTATTCTTTGAGCAGTGTGTGTTGCTCTAATGGGATCCATTTAAGTGAACTCTCTGGTAATTTCATTTTCCTGGGGGAACAGGTACTTGTTCTTTGCAACTGTGTCCCTGCTACTCATCTTGCCCCCTCGCCTCCAGAACCCGAATCCCATTTACTTGTGTCTCAGATGACAAGGAGACCCTTGGGGGGTGGGGGAGGAGGGAACAGCCCCAGAGGCAGCTAGAATGGGCTACTGCCCTGCCATGCTCAGCACTGGTATGCCCCATCTTCCCAGCCCTAAGGGCTAAGCATGATGCTTCTTTAGCACTCCCAGACTGGCCCCCCCCCCCCATCATGTTGCTTTTGGGTGTGGACCCTGCTCCCCGGATCCATTCCTCACTTGCCTTGAGATCAGTGGACTATGCAGTCTGCATGGGGCTGTGTCTTACATGTTGGTTGATGCAGAATGCAGCAGCCCCTATACTGAGGGGGTTTCAAGCCAGGGACATGCGAAGCAGAAGCTCCGTGACCTGCACTGGCTGCCTATTAGTTTCCAGGTAGTTTCAAGTTCTAGTTCTCACCTGTGATGTCTTAACTGGCTTGGGAGCGTCCGACTTGAGAAGCTGCCCCTTTCCCCATGCTCCGTTGCTGCCATCAGCGGAGGCATCTGTGCTGCAGCTCCCTAGGTACAGAAGAGGGGGAATCTGCTGGCAGGATGTTTTTCACAGGGCTCCCTGGGCTTTGGAATTCAATTCCCCCTCACCCTGAAATAGCCTAAATGTGTTAACCTTCAGGGCACACTGAGAAGCTTCTCTGCTTGCTTGAGCTTGTGAGGATGGCTGAGATGTATGGGCAGCCAGGGAAAGGGAGGTGTTGTTTCTATCAGCCGGCTGATGAGTGCTTTTGTGTAGGTTGAGATATGTTGCTGGATATGGTTTTTTTTTGATTGGTTTGTTATTGTTTTGAACGGCTTGGGGGGGGTTATACATAAAGTTAAACTGCTTGGAGCCTAGGAGAGGTGCCTTTTTTTGGTATAGAAATATAAATTGAAATCAATATTTTGGTACTTATTAGAAATAGTACCTAAATCAGACACTTCAGCGATGAGTGCCCAAAACTGCAGTAGGTTTTGAATGCAGATCCAAATTTCACACACTCTCCAATAAGCCTGAATCTAAACCCCATATTTCCCCCCATTTCCCCCCACCAAAAAACCAGGTTGGGGTATTTGAGATTCTTGATCTCAAACTGTAGCTTGCATACCTCTCTAGTAATAGTGTTGATTGTTCCTGAATTACCCCAGCCAGCTGATTCCACTGCTCTACTCAGAGGTCAAGATCAGTGTAATGCTAGAGAAGGTCCTTTGTTCGCCATCCCCTGGGGAGTTAAATTAACCCTCACTCCCCACACTCCATCACGCCCCACAGCCTATTATTAAACAAGGACAAGTGTGTGAGCATGTCCGTGTGCGTGAGTGTGACTGATGCATACAGATGGCTTATTAACCAATTAATTCATAGGAGTAAATTGGTTAAATCAAACTAAATGACACCCAATTGCTGTACAAGGGTAGAAATGGATTGGAATAAGTGTTTCTTAAATGCCAGCCTTGCTGAGCAAAGGAATGAGAAGCAAAGCAGGGGAGGGTGCACGCAAAGGAGTGAGGTAGATGGCAGACACTGGCGTGCACAAAGAGGACCTCCTGGAGAAAGGGGTGTTGCTCGAGCCGTGGGACTGTTTTTTGTTGGCATCACAAAGAAGACAGATAACTCTTGTTATTGATGATGTTTCAGAGATGGGATCTCCATTAGAGAGAGAGTATAACGTTCAGTCTGGGTCCCAGGGGTATTTAGATTCAGGATTTTGTTTGGAGCGTGAACGCTGATAACTTAATTTGGCTGGAGACTAAGGGTAGATTCACAAAGGGATTCAGGGATGAATTGTGCTGGAGTTTAGGTGCCCACAGAGTTAAGCAGCAGCTGAGTGCGCATTTTGTGAATGCCAGTGGTGTCTAAACCTGGAACTTGGACGCTGTCCCGGGGTGGGCTTCCTCACCCCCAATTTCTCTTTGTAAGCAGTCCTTGCACACGGATACATACATTCGCCACAGTGTACTCTATTTACAGTGTCTTATGCAGCTTCATGTCCCATCACCATAAGGCTTTTCCCGATCTTCAACGTACTCACTAGGTACAGGGTGAGCAGGTGGGGAGAGAGGTGTCACCTCTCTGAGATCCTGGGTTTCTTTGCCCTTCCTTCCAGTCCTCCTCTCTCCCTTCCTGTCTGCCATTTAACAGTCCCCTGCTGGCAAGCTGAATCCCCTTGTTAACTGGTTAATCACTCAGTCCTAATCATCTCCCAGTTTGGCCCATGTGGGGACACTTACAAAGTGGACAGTGTGGTGAACCCGGCTCTAGGCTATGGCCACTCCCTAAAGTGGCAGGTAGCATCTAAGTCCCTTTGTGAATCTAGCTCTCAGGGCCTGGTTTTCAGAAGTGCTGAGCACCCACTACTGGGTGGGCAGGAAAATGGTTTTCCCATCCCACCACAAATGGTGAGAGAGAAATATTTTGCCATCCCAAATGAGCACAAAAAGTTGAAATCTCTTCACATTTTTTGCAAACTGAAAATCTGAAAAATAAAAATGGGTCTGGTCAATCAAAACATTTTGTTTCGATTTTGACCTTTTTTTAACCTAATTGTCATCTGCATCTACTAACATTTCAAAATGAAAAGTTGTTTCAGCGAAAAACTGAAAACTTCCCAGTTCAGAAATGTTGAAATGCGACGTCTCAATAATTTCAAAATGTTTTTCCCCAAACGCTTTCAAGTTGGGGGATTCTTCAAAACTGATCCTGTTTTACTGACCATTTCAGTTTGATGACTTGGTATTTTTTGGCAAGGAAAGGTTTGTTGAAAAATTCCCTTCCACCTGTACACACTGCTTTAGCTGAGGTCGGTGGGAGCCGTCCATGTTCAGCTCCTCTGAAAATCTGGATTTGAGTCCTTCTCTTTAATCAGGCAGAGATGCTCACTGCAGCAGGATATCAACCGCCCCACCCAGAGGGCATGTCTACACTGTGAGCTGGAGGCTTAGTTCCCATCTCGAGGAGATATATCCGTTCTAGCTCTGATTGAGCGACTAAAAATAGTGTTGCTGTGACAGCATGAGCAACAGGAAGGGTTAGCTGCCCCAGGTACGTGCCTAGTGTCTGTGATGGGTAGGTGCTATGGGAGGCAAGCCCCCTCCTGCCTTTCATGCTATCGCATCTACTCTACTTAAAGTGCGTTCACTCGATCAGAAGTAGCATGGATCTGGCTTGTTGAGCTGGAATGTACACCTCCAGCTCGACCTGTAGACGTACCCTTGGGGTCCTCAACCTGGGCATGAGTGGAATCGCTTTGATGGGGACAATTGTAGGGTTTCTCCCTCGTGGCAGGCACAAGGAAGATGATCATGGACAAACAGTCTGACCCCAGAATTAAAAGTGGATGGAAGAGTCTCACATTGAGAAGCTGGGGGATAGGGAAGTTTTTAGTGTTAATGCTATAGGCGCCTTTTAACATGGCATCAATTGACAGGTAAAGTCCTGGACCTTGTCTGCATTGTGAAATTGCCCCAGTTCCAGCAACAATGGTCAGCCACCACAGCGGCTGCACTGGTGCAAACCCCAAGTGCAGAGCAGGAAAGAGGCAGTTTGCACTAGTGGAGCTTACTTAGGTCACTTCTCGGGGTTAGGTCACTTCTCGGGGTTAGTGAGTAGTCCTGTGGGCTATTCAGCCCTTCACCTCTCAAGGGCCAGTGGATTAAGTTTCATACAGGACACTGATCACCCATTAGATAAGAACAACTCTCAGTCACAGTTGATTTGGGCTAGAATTGAACTGGTGACATACCTAGGAGAGACTCCCCACCCCATTCCATTCTGCCAGTCCCACTGCTTAATGGAGCTCTTTCTAATTCCACTCTCTCTTGTGATCCAGACCATCACCCAAACCCAAGAGGCAGAGTTAAGGGTGGGCAGTGGAAGGAGGGAGGTTCTACTCTCCCATGGCTCTGGGGCAGAGTCTTTCCCACAGTGCAGCAACTGGTAGTGTGTGTTGGGAGGTATAGGCAGAGGGTGCCTGGGGAGAAGGGGCATGGGCAGGTGGAGGGTGTCCTTCATATACATGCTTTTCTAATGCAACAGAGGCTCAGCGCTCCTAGGGTTTCAGGCATCTGTGCTCGCTAGCTCCTTGCCAGGAGGTTTCAGACACAACCTGTGGGCCGTTTGGGCAGAACAAACACCAGTGCAGACCGCCGTGCAGGGATGCACGTGGGTGTACTTCCCCCGTCTTTGCCCCCACTTGTGTATGAGTCCCCCTCCCTCTTCTCTCCCATGCCCCAAACCTGGGTGGGTGTCATTCCCCTTCTTTCTGTCCCCCATGCCCTGTATCTGTCAAATTTTCCCTCTCCTTGTTCCCCCGTGCCCTATGTGCAAGTGAGACTCCGCCTCTCTCTGCCCCACCATGTTAGATGTGTTTGTGTCTCTCCCCACTTTGCCCTCCATGACCTCTACGTATATATCCCTCCCCGCAGTCGGCTGTGTGTGATTCTCCTTCCCCTATTTCCCCATATGTGCCCATCCCAGCCCCACCCCAGCGTGGGCTTGGTGCACAGGGTGGCTTCCACCCACTCAGCTGGTGTGTTAGCCCAGGGTGTGTGTCTGTTCTCTATGTATAAATCCTCACTGATTCTCTTTATGTGCGGATGGGGTTATTAGAGCGGAGCCAAAGCCTAACGGCCTGAAACGGCAAGGGCCGCTTGGAGAAAGGACTCCTGTCGGTGGCGCACTTGGCCTACAGCAGCGATTGCAATGTGTGCGGTGCGGCGGGATGGGGAGGAAGCTCTGCGGCTGAGATTGGAGGCCGGGAGCCCCGCTGGTTTAGCAGCTGTGATCTTTAATTAATCCTTTTCAGATTATTTATCACACCAGCGTGGGGGACAAGTGGGAATCCTTCCTCCCATGGCTGCTACTCGGCCAGCAGGAAGGAAAGAGATGGCTAGAGGAAGAAAACTGCAGTAGAATCCTCCCAGCGCTGGTGCTTTACACACTGGAGAAATGTACGAGCGCCCAGTTTGTGCAACCCTAGTGGTGGAGCTGAGGATAGGTTCCTGCTGCTACTGCCTGGGAACCTTAAAATCCCTTTAGGGAGGCAGTTGTCTTTTTTTCCCCCTTCAGGATCTCATTGTTGCTCAGTGGAGTTCACCCTGCCGGTGGGATTTTACGTTCTGGGGCTTTATGTGATGAAGGACGGGAGTGAGGAAGACAGTAGGGCATGGTGGGGGAGTTCAGATGCCAGTAGGTACCAGTGCCCCCCCCATAGGTTACCAGCCTTAAGAGATACTAAGTGGCTGACTCTGTGCCTTGGAGCAGGGGCGGCTAAACTTACTGACCCTCCGAGCTGCATCCAACAATCTTCAGCAGTTCAAGAGCCAGGGTGTGCCTGCCGGGGCTCGGGGCTTCAGCCCTGCGGCGGTGTGGTGGAGCTAGAGGCTTCTGCCTTGCAGGGAGGGGGATCTCAGGGCTTCAGCCCTGCGGGAGGCACCTGTTGGAGCTTGGGGCTTCAGCCCTAGAGGGGGGAGGGGTCTCTGGGTTTCAGTCCCGCAGGAGGTGCCTGTCTGGGCTTGGGGCTTCAGCCCCACTCCTGCTGAAGCCCCGAGTCCCAGCAGGCGCACCCCGTGGAGTTGAAGCCCCAAGACTGCCCTCCCTGCTGGGCAGAAGAAGCCCCTTGCCCCACCACCCCACTGCAGGACAGAAGCCCTGAGCTCCCCCCCCCGCCAGTCTGGTAGGAAGAGACACAAGCCACACATTCACGGTAAAAGAGCTGCGGTTTGGCCACCCCTGCCTTGGAGCATCCAGCTACACTAGTGTAACCCCCTTCAGCTGCACTGTTATGTGCCCAGCTGGTCCAGCACGGAAGGGATAACCTGGGCTTCCACTTCACTTGCTAACTTTCTGTTCCTGGCAATGAGTCCGTCTGGGGTACACACTCCCTGAGTCACCCCTGGGAAACAAAGGGACCTTAGTTTGTGCGCATGACAGAGATGCCTGCATAGCACGTTGGCTCCCCACGGGCTGCAAGCCAACCCATTTGTTTTAGTTTGTCCGGGTTTCACAGCCTCAGAGCTTTGATCAGAATACCCCAAATCTCCAAGCGAGTCTCAGCTGGCATTGTCAACTCCTTCCTGGATTGGGACATGGGTCCCACCTGACAACGCTAGTCAGCCTAGGCTCACCAGTCCAGGAGTGGCTGGTAAATACTTGGTCATGGAAATCCATAGTGTTTGAGCCAACCGATCCGAGTTGGTCTCTGAGCAGTATCTACATCTGTCTGCGTTTCTTCTCCTGGTGCCCGCTGGACTCTGGAACTGTAGAGGGGTGTCCAGACCAGGAAGAGGTTAGAGGTGGAGGAGAGAAGATACAGTTAAGGGAACTTATTTGAGCATCAAAAACTGCTGAGTTGGAGTTTTAGGTTAGGGGCTGGGTCTGTTTGCTTGACTCAATATTTCCCCCCGAAAAGCTCACTTTGCTGGTGCTGCTGCTGTACCCCTCCTCTGGTCAGTCAGGCTCCATCCATCCATCTTGGTAGTATATAGCTCAAGCCTGGAGCCTCTCCTGGCAGGAGATCCCCAGGAGTAGAAGTGGCTGTAATGAAATGGATGTCCTGTTTCTTTAAATCTGTAGCAGGAAGGGGCCAGGGAAGGTTCTAGGCAGAAGCTCTGCTGTGAAGCAGAAACAGACAATGTAGCTTAAGGCTCAGTAGTGTTTTCCTTACTTTGATCAAGTTCCTTGTTCAGCGTTGTCAGAAACTTATTCTCCCTGCCAGGACCCTGGACACATGACATTGGTGGGCTCTCCTGGGCATGGGCAGCTGCATCTCAGGGCCTGCTCCTCAGGAGAGCAAATGCTGCCGCAAACCCATCTGCCACATGGCACACACCCAGCACAGGAGAGTGTGGCCAGCTTGATGGAAGAGCAGTGCCCAGTGCACCTGCGGCTCTGAGGGCCTTAACTGGTTCCTGGAGAGGGGACAGGCTGCATGCTTGCTCTTGGAGAGCATTTGAGCTTTACAGGTGCTGTGCACGTCAGCTGCGCCTGCAGCATCCTCCTACCTGCTGCTGAAGTAGCTGCCTTTTGCTTCTCTGCCTCCTAAAGGAGCATCGGGGACTGTGTTTGAAACAAGGTGGGGCTCGGCCAATGTATCTTCAGCCTGGAACAAAAAGACAAGAGACTGTGTGTATAAGGCTTGGGGTGAATCTGGTGTTACAGCTGCAGCTGAGAAAGTGCTTGAGGAAAATAATAAACTTAGACACAACCAAACACACACACACACCCAATACACACCCACCAGCCCACATATAGACACATACCAGCATATACACACTCACAAACCAATGCACACCAAAAGACACACGCATGTGCCCCAGCACTGACACACATGGCCACCACAAATATTACACCTATGCACAAATGACACACCCACACTGAACGAAACACACAGTACACATCCACCAACATGAAACCATGCAGCCATATGCAAACCTGCCAAAAACACACACACTAGCTGGTGCACTGGTATACGCATCTGCCAGCACACACACACATCTCTAACTATTGTGTCACTGTTAAAAATCACCGTTTTTCAGCTCCTGCAGCAAGATAAAGTCTCCAAAGCTTGTCATGCTGCAGCATCCTCTTCATGGCTGAAGTATATGGAGTATGTATAAAATATTGAATCATTTAGAGTCTTTTAATCTATCTGTCTCTGTGTCGCGCTAGGATTTACAGTTAGTCCAGTGGTGGAGCAAATGGTTTATGTCATGGAGCCATGACCAGTGCTGCATAGCGTACGATGTGCATTTTTCCCCTCATCTTTTTCAACTTTGTGCTATTAAAAGGGCCAGTTCAACAGTGAGTATTTATTCCCAGAGCAGAGGTCACACAGGCAGCAGAAGGGCAAACTTCCCCACACCTCCCTCTACTAATGCGTGTCACCTCTGTCCTGGAAACACCCTTTCTCGGGATGTGAGGGGAATTATCTTTCCACGGCCCACTCGGTCGTTGGTCTCTCCGCTGAAACTGCCAATAAAGAGGACAACTAGTTCTCAGTGTAAGGGTCGTTTTGATGTGGCTCTTGCCACCTGGGACCCAGACAAAAACACACCAAACTCATTCCACACAGGCCACAAAGAGCCTTTCGATGGCAACAGCTTATCATGGCTCCATAGCCTCCCCTTATGGAAGGAAGGCTGGTCTCGTAGCTAAAGAACAGGACGGGACGACAGGAGTCCTGGGTTCTGTCCTTGGTTCTGCCACAGACTTGCTGTGTAACTTGTGCAGGTTGCATCACCTCGCTCTGCCTTCGTTTCCTCTGTGCCTGTACACTAAGGGGACAGCGATACTGACATACTCCGCAGCAGGTGTTGCAAGGGTTAATTCATTAGTGTGTGTATAAAGTACTCTGCGGTGGATTTATCCTTCTGATGGAAGGATAAATCATTATTAAAGTGGAAAGCAGCATTATTTTTCCTTTGTAACAATCCCTGTCTTGCCTGTCTCTTGAAGTCTGAGGAAGAAGCAGGTTTTTCCTCTTGTTTCCCTCCCCCCTCCACCCCCTGTGAATTCATCTTTGATGGTTTGGAGTTCCTGCATGGGCACAGAGAACATTTACTTTCATTATTTTTATGGCATGGTATAGGACCACTCCAGACTAAAGGAAGTGGCAGAGGGTAATAACCTGAGAGAAACTTTTAATGAAACTTAAGTCTCTTTTGTTGCAGGGGGTGGAAGCCCTGACAAGCCTGGCTATGTTTTTCAAGGCAGTGTGATAAGTCCGTTATTACCAGACCTGGATGAACCTTAAAAAGTTTGGAAGTTCAGCTAAGCAACCAAAAGTTTGCATGCCTCTTTGAAAGTAACAGTGTGACCCTTAGCTCTCGGGACTGTACTTCTTGAGCCAAATTTTGGAAGTGATGCTTAGAGTGGTGCAGTATAGACACATCAAACCCGCTTTCCCACGTGTCAGGGCATCTGAGCTGGTAAAACTCACATGCCAAGCTGTAACTGTGTAAGAAGGTGAATGTTAATGAGCGCTGGGGGAAGACTTTAGCGTATACTTTCTTCTGGCCTCTTGATATATAATTTAAACCTACTTAGGCTCCCTTGCACAGGGGAACAGTGGGAGTGAGTAGATGTAGCTGGCTCTAAGCAAGTATAAGGAAGTTTAGCTTACAACCATCTTATAGATGCCTTCTGAATTTGGCTCTCCAAGACAGCAAAATGAGTTTAAATATGAGGGGAAATGCCAAGAACCACCTGTAGGAGGTGCCAGTTTTTTCAATTTCCCCACCTCCTACTAGGAAGTGCCCACCCTTTCAATCTTTATTCAGATTGTTTTCAAAAAGAGTGAGCATTGTGCGACACGTGTTGGTGTGTGAGAAAGAAACAGGAAGGGGATTATTGCTGCTTCTCCAACCCACAGTACTTTGGTCATCAAACGATTCACCATACAAAACCCCATTACTGGCACATCCCTTTCTATGATTGGGCTGGAAACCTAGAGACAAGGTAGCTTGGTTGCATTTTCTGATTCTCTCTCCCCTCATCCTAGGACATTTGCTGTGCCTAACAGGTGACCTATAGTAGTCCCTCAACATGTGTGCCATTTGCCTTGCTGTGCAGTTCATATTCCCAGTTATTTCTAACTAATAGTGCTTTTCACCCAGTAAACTGGGAAGTAGTTAGTTTGGCTTTAAATGGCATTAGATGAAATGGCTCATCTTGCAGTTTTGTGTTTCTTGGTCATTGAAGTCCCCAAAGAAAAAGGGAAAGAAGCACAGAAATTAGAATAATGTAATACAAAGAAAATCAGTGGCTAGTGGATGAAAGCATCACAACCTACTTCGGATCAGAAAGAAGCACCCTACAATCCAAGAATCTGCAGATTCACTTCTCCTGCAAGATGTGTTTCTGTGGTGGGAGATAGGATACTTGGGAATGTTTGTTTATTTTTTATTTCCAGTGCCAGCTTTCATTGTTATTTAGTGGGATGCATCCTGTAGGGCAGGAGGGATGTTAAAGCTCTCGACTGTTTAAAAAATACCATTTTGGATATACACTGCGAGTCCCCCTTCCTTCCTATTCTTTGAAAGGCCCCGGGTGACTCGTTTGTCAAGCCCCGTTCACATGGTGACACAGGTTTTTTTCTTGAAGGATTCAAATCAAAATGTTCACCCTCTAGGTTAGGGCAATTTTGGAACATGGGAGTGTTACTTTTTCTACAACCTTTGGCAAACTGTGTAGCTTGACAGCAAAGACACAAGTTCAAAGGGTAGCATTTTTGCTGCAGAAGTATCCCTGTGTGTTAGATGGCTGTTTTTGCATAGAAAATGACCTCTCTGTCTTCAAAATTGTCCCACTTTTTTGAGGCAAAAATTTGATGAAAATAGCGAATGTCTCTATGTGAACCAAAAGGTGAAGAAATGCTTATTTATTTTGCATTTTGTTGTGAATATCTTGCATGCACCAATTTTCCTTGTAATAGTTTCTGAGCACACGGCAGACTCTTTAAGCACTGGATGGCTCAGGGGACTGGTATGAAGTGGCAGTGCTAGGTGAAAGAGTGATCTAGTGTGTTTGGGTCTTAGCCTTGACTATGGGAGACCTGGGTTTGATTCCCTGCTCTGACACAGACTTCCTGCATGAACTTGGGGTGAGTCACACATTTCAATAGAAGTTAGGAGGAGCCTAAATACCTTTGAGGATCTGAGCCTTAGTCTCTGCATTCCTCATCTTTAACAGGGGGATAATAGCACTGCCCAGCCTCACAGGGATGTTGTGTGAGGATAAATGTGTTACAGATTGTGAGGTGCTATGACGATGGCAGCTGTGTGAGGACTGTGGATAGTTTGCTAGTTCAAATCTGGTGTCGGGAGGAAACATCAGGATCTTCAGTGATCTATGTTTACATTGTCAGTCTGCTGTACAATGATACACAATCCTCACAACCCCCCAGTGAGTCAGGGAAGTATGATGATCTCCATTTTACAGATGGGAAATGGAATCACAGAGGGACTTTTCCAAGTCTATATACAGTGGCAAGTCAGTGGTAATACCGGGATTCGAAATGACAAATTAATGGCTCCCCGCCCTATTCTCAAACTTCTAGATCCTGCTGCCCTCTTGGGTTAGTCTCAGCCTAGTGCCAATGGGCAGAGGTCTACATGGCAAAAATCATCATGCCAAGCAGTGAGCACCCCCTTGTTAGGACTCAATGGGCCTGGAGACTAAACTACCCTTTCAGCACTAGAGCTGGGACCCTGAAGCTCAGGGATGGTTACAGCACCAGAGGGGAGCTGTAATAACCGCCCATTGCATAGTTACAGCACCAGAGGGGAGCTGTGTAACAACCGCCCATTGCATGGTGAGGACTAGAATGTATGTGTAGGCTGTTTCCATAACAATTGACTTTTTGCTCTCTATAAATATCCATAAAGCCCTTACATTATCCTTCTTCATATCCCTCCTCAGAACTCACCTCCCTCATGATCCCTACCGGAAGAACATTGGAGCATGTTTGTGTGCTGTGCCACGCATGTCCTTTCTCTCCCTTCATCTGTCCCCTCTCTGTCTCTTTTGTCCACCTGGGGTCTCCCATCACATGCTAAGATCGTAAGCTCTTTTGGGAAGATCAGTCTTTTTGTTACATGCATGTACAGTGCCTAGCACAACAGGGGCTCCAGCCCTTGCCTTGGGCTACCACAAAATAAATAGACGATAATAATAAAAAAATTACTGCCTCCAAGGGGATTCTGTGTATGGTAAATCATCACTGTGTTGTTTCAGCATCAGCAGACAAACACAACACACCATTGCTTGTTTTCTTCTTGTGTGTGTGTCACAAGTCAATATCTAGATTGTCCAGCCATCTAACTGCTGCATCATTAAGTGGGACCATGGTGGTGCAGTCCACCCTCCAGTCTTCACTCCTCCACTATGTGTCTGACTGTCTGTATTGCTGCCCCTCAGCCACATTGCGTAGACTGGGCAAGGCAACCTTTCTGCACTGTAGCAGCCATTCTAGTCAGCAGCCTGGTAAGCCTAGTCCAGGATCTGCATCCTAGGTTGCAAACAGGTGAGTGTAAATTAGGGCTACCAAAGTTTGCCCCCTGTCTCAGTATCCCAGAGTTGCGGCCATTCTGCAAGGGTAGAGCTGTAGGCCCTGACACGCCGCTGTCTACTCAAGATTGTCACTGGGCCGGCAGTGCTGCACGTGAATGGCCGGTGCAAATGGAGGTCTCCAAGTCACTGGTGGCAAGTCAGCAGGAACGGCAGCAGTAGGTGTTTGCTTCTGGAAGCAGGGAGATCTTCTGTGGGAAGTGTGTGTGGCTTATTTGTACCTACAGGAATGATTCTCAGCAGGTAGTTTTCTGCCACCATAGCCCTCCATTGCTAGAGTTCTCACATGGGGTCTTAACAACCCACCGTTCCCTCGAACATGCACAGATGGGATGTTATCGTGATGGGCTCATTAGATGGCTCTAGCTAGCTTCTTTTGTGTGTGCCCATTAGGGAAGTACCTTAGCGCCTCCCAAGCCAACACTAATCTCTTTTTTTCCCAGGGGGACAAGAGTCAGTAAATTGCTTGAAATAATTAAGGCTTTGTGTGTGCGTGTGTGTGTGTGGAGGGCTTATTGTGGAGAAGCTGGGTTGAAGAAATTAGTTTTGCATAGATACAGATAGATAAAAGGGAGAGGAGATTGAGAAAATCATGTCTGATTGCTGAATGACTGAGCACACACTGAGTTAAATGTGTATCTCCATTGGCCGCCGTTGCGTTATACCCATTTATGCCAGAGCTGTGTTTCACTCATTGTTTTGACTTTAAAATGCACCGCTCATTTCGGCTGATTCCTCCTTTTGTTTCTCATTTATAAAGACTCTTTCCCCGTGGGGACATTACCGAAGTGAGCGCTTGTGTTACCCCAGTGCTCCAGAATTGTTCATCGTGGATCAAAATGTAATACAGAGGTCAGCTGTTAACTTTGTAGAGACTCGGGGCAAGGAAAGAACCGATCTCTCAGGAGTTCAGAATGTGAGGTGCAGGTCAGAGAAGAAAGTCCAAGGAAACAGCCAGACTGCAGCAAAAACTACGACTGGGTCCCAAACAAAGAATGCTAAAGGCAAAGTTTGGGGAAATTCAGTTCTGTACTTCACAGCTGGCCCTTTCTCTGTAATGGGCTAAATCAGAACCCTGCTTCCAAACCTTCCAAATGTTCAGGGACCTGAACTCTGCCGCATGGATCCATCTCTAATCTGAAGTCTCTGAAACTTTGGAGTCATAAAAACTGGTCTAGGAATCTCACGGGCACAGGCTTTGCCATTGTCTTTTGGGGGCTTCTTGTTCTAATTCAGCGGAAAATATGCTGACAACAGCCTCTCTTCAGACCATTTTGGGTCTTTTGTGTTGTGGCTGGAACCCAGTAGATTATGGAGATTGGCTGACCAGATTAGCCCCATATCCAGTCTCTGACAGTGACCAGCACCAGATGCTTCACAGGAAGGTGTAAACAACCCCACAACCAGCAGATGTGGGATATTTTGCCCCCCACATTAGGTTTCCTCCTGATCTCTGATAGCTAGAGATCACCTGAAGCCCTGCCACAGGAGATTTAATATTCCTTCCAACATTTTTATTGTCATTCATAACAACTCTGGATATTTTTGATGCCCATATAAATGTTAAGTCCCTTTCTGATCTGGCTAATGTCTTAGCATCAACAACTTCATAGGGCAGTGCGTTCCACAGCCACCTGCATATTGGGTGAAAAAATATTTTCTTGTATCACTTTTGAATTTGCCTCCTTTTCATTTCATTGCATGCCCCCTTGTCTTTGCGTTACAAGATTGTGTTATGGACAATAATCAAAGTGGATTAAACAAAGGCTAAATACAGATTTTTCAGTCAGGAAGTTGCTTCACTGGGAGAGGACACCTGGAAGGTTTACCAAAGGCAGTGTCAGGCCAACCAAAACCCTGAATCGAACACATCAGGGTGTTTGCAGCGTGCGTTTGATTTGTGCTTTGTGTGCCCCTCACTTATGGAAACCAATGTGCCTATCCCTAAAGAGAAGGTGGGTCTGCCCCCTCCCCCCTCCAGTCCTGCACCACCCCAGCCATCCAAATTATAAACATGCTAATTAATTTATTGGACAGAAAGGGGGGAAAAGTGGTGGGGGGGAATGAATCAATTGACAAATTGAAATGTCATTTCCCAGTCTGCAGCTGGATCCTGCCTTGTCTCCTCTCTCTCTCTCTCTCTCTTTTTCTCTTTTGTATTTTGATTTGGTTATAAAAGCTGCAACGTAATTGAAACTGACATCGGAATCAAACAGTGTGACCTTGTCGGGTTTGTTCCAGGCCTGCGACGCAATCCACTTGGGATAAGGGAAATAAAAGGGAGGGGAAGAGTGAGTGAGTGAACGTAGAGGGTCCCCAGACGACTGAGCTGCTTGTGTGCATGCGTGCGTGCGTGCTTTTGAAGGGCTTCTACACTGTGTGTTGGTGATTTTTTCCAGAGCTGCCTGGACTGTATGTTGGTGGGCAGGGGAGCACGCACGGAGGAAAGGAGTGTGACTCTGGGCAAAGGGCTGCAGAGTGTACCTGTGCCTCTAACCTAGAAGCCAACACATGAAGCTAACGGGGAAACATGAGTGACTGAAACTGCCAGTTTAGAAGACTGGTGCCAGCCTGGGGGAGATACATTTGCAGGGTAGAAGATAAAAACCTGAAGATAAAAAGGCCTGAAAGTGACATGCTAGGGGCCCAAATCAGTCTCCCTAACCCCCAACACACCCACTCTACTACTCCAATCCTAAACTCTGCCAAAAGCCCCACACTCCTGCCCTGCAGCCCCTCTGCTATCCCAGCCCTGGGCTCCCCACACAGCTCTGCCAATGCCCCTCACTCCTGACCTGCAGCACCTGCACCTACTCAGTGCACAAAGGTACCAAACTCTGTGATGGTTTTATAACACTAAAGTATCCGTCAGAAATGTGTGAGAGTCCACAGGACTCAGTTTCTTGGTGAGACAACAGTTTACCTGAGCCCAGATCTCTGGAGAGGAAAGGCTGGTGTGTTAGTTTCTTGCCCTGTCATATCACCCTCCCTGCATACAGGCCTAAGTAGATCTTTTACAGCACATGCCTGCTTTCAAAGCATCAGGCTCTTGTTATGAGAGGCGGCTGAAGTTAGAGCTTGTGACATGTAAAACAGCAAGGAATAAATCTCCACTAACTCCATCCCATATCCCATGCTCGTGCACTCAGCCAGGCTGCTTTTACAAACTGTAGCAAAACTGGAGAAGGGGGAGGGAATGAGAGGGAGAAAGAGACTGGGAAAGGAGGGAGGCGGAGGGGAAAGAGCAAGAGCACAGAGGGGCAGCTTTCCAAGCGGCTGCAAAATTTATCATGCAGAGAAGAGCTGTGAAGTTTAGCCCCCGTCACACCATCTCCTGCCTTGCCCTGCTCCCCTGGGCGTTCTCTTTACCTCTTCAAGCTCACTGGTGTTCTTACACCGATTTGCCATGCCAGGTTTCATTGGTTCGGCAGTTTTTTGATTGCCCAGCGGTCACAGCTTGTTCTCTGCCTTTTGCTGATACAGGGACTTGACTGACGGGGGAGGAATGTGATGAGCTCCCTCGAGCCAGGCCTGGGACTGTAGGCCACTCTGGAGCTGGGACTTTGGGGGATGCAGAGGGGTGGGATCAGTGAATCCTATATAAAGTCCCTGTCCCCCTCTTCCATTCCAGCTGTGTCCTGAGTGGCACTACCTGGTACATTTGGTGGGACTTTTTCAGGTTAAAAAGAATACATATTCCTAGATGCTGACTCCGCAGGTGCTTCAGGGCTGGAGCACCCACGAAAAAAAAATAGTGGGTGCTCAGCACTCACCAGCCACCCACCGATCAGCTGTTCAATAGTGCGCAGGAGGGACTGGGCGGGGGGAGGGCTGGAGCAAGGGTGGGAAGAGACAGAGTGAGGGTGGGGCCTTGGGGAAGGTGCGGAGTGGAGGTGGGGCGAAGGGGAGGGTGGAAAAATGAAAGTCGGCGCTTGTGTACATATTAAAACCTGCACTTCCTTAATGCTGCATCTAATGCAAATGGCACAGAGCAAAAGTGAGGGGGGAGGGATAGCTCAGTGGTTTGAGCAGTGGCCTGCTAAACCCAGGGTTGTGAGTTCAATCCTTGAGGGGGCCATTTAGGGATCTGGGGCAACTATGGGGGATTGGTCCTGCTTTGAGCAGGGGGTTGGACTAGATGACCTCCTGAGGTCCCTTCCAACCCGGATATTCTATGATTCTATGACCAAATGCAGTACTCACTGGAGAACAATGCAGGGAGCTTATGATTCATGAAGAGAAGGGAGAAGAAAGACAGCAACGGTTTATTTAGGCCTGGATCCTGCACCCTTGTCCAATGGGAGCTTTGCAAGCCAGTTGTGAGGGTGCTTGGGTAAAGAATCCAGTTTAATCCACCTGCCCCTTTGCAGAGGTCACAGCATGTTCGTGAGATACTAGTAACTCCTTAGATCATAGGTTTTTCATTCTGTGGACCACTCAAAGCTGGATCTTGCACCCATTAATGTCAATAGCAAAACTGCCATTAATTTCAACTGGGGAAGGATCAGGCCTTTTGATAAATTAAAACTGAAATATTTTAAAATCAATTCACTTTTCACTTTTACGCTGTTTGGTGGTTGTTTGTGTTTCTTACAGCTAACATAGGCTCCACAGATTTCCTCCTCTTTTCAGTTTCTAACCAAGTTCACTTTCAGATCCTCAGGTACTAGCTTCCTGCTGCTAGGTTTGGGCTTCACCCTAGGAGTCGTAGCCTGTAAACATTTATGGTAGTGAGATTTACACTCGGGAAGGAGTTCCCATTGAAGTCAATGGGACTACTTACTACTATTGAAGTCAATGGGATTACTCAGTGGGACTAGACACAGTATGTAATAATGCTACCCCCAGCATTCACAGGCTCAGAAAAATAACGCAAACAAGAATTTCTGGCTGCACTTAATGCGGCTTAGCATTCTCTCTCTGCATAGATTTGAGTGATCTCAAAAAACATTGGAAGAAAGTTAATTTCAAAGTTGCAGATGAGATTATTCTCAGAAATGGAATTTTGCATTTATGCATGTGAGTATTCAGCCCGAAGGACTTGTGTGCTTACTCAATCAGATGAACATAGGAATTGCCACAGACACTCAGTCCCAAGGTCCATCCAGGCCAGTATACTCTCTCTCACAGTCAGAGGAAGGTGCAAGGAAGCTCACTGTTGGTGGATGTGGGATTATCTGCCTCCCATAAGGTCTCATCCTGATCCTTAATAGTTAGAATACCTTCTGCTTCAGGGCTTAAACCAATCATTATCTCCTCTCATGCTCTTTTTGAGCATTAATTATTATAACTCTGGATATTCTTATTATCCCTATAAATATCTGATCACTCTTTGAATCTCACTAAATTTTTGGCCTTAACAGCATCTTGTGGTGATGAGTTCCTTAGTCTAATTATATGTTGTGTGAAAAAAAAAATCCTTTTATGAATTTTGAATTTGGTACCTTTCAATTTCATTTACTGTTCCCTTATCCTTGTCTCATAACACCAAGAGAACTGAAGCGCCCAATCGACTTTCTCTAGACTGTTCATTATTATATAGAGTTTTATGAGGTCCCCTCTTATTTGTTTCCTTTCTAAGATAAACAGCCCCAATCTTTTCAGTTACTCTTCATATAAGAGCTTTTCTATGCCCCCAATCATACTTGTCCCTCTTCTTATTAGAGAGCAGAAGCAGTATCATGTTAGTTATCTGACCAGTTCTCAACCCAGCTGGAATTTCAAATTTCATGATCAGTCCACAGAAGAAAAAACCTGGGGGGTGAGGGGAAACCTATCAAATAAACTTGAAAAACAAATACATGCAAGGAAATCACCATCTGGTTGTGCATATTCCACAAGCAGAAAACCAGGTTAAATTCAACAAATCATTATCATTGTGAATTATTCACTACGTTCTGTTGCAAATAGTGCCAAGGATAGTTTGTTTATTTTTATTTGGTGTTTTTAAAAAGCCCATGGCAACGTTGCTTTTTGCTTAGGTGTTATGTTTTCCAGACACAACATGCAAACCTGTACTTCAAGTCTGACTTTTTTAGATTAAAGAAAGACAATGAAACAATAAAGAACAAAAGCAAAGTTTCCATGAGAGAGAGAGAGCACAGCGTGTTTGCCTTCCATAGCATGCTGCTTCACGCAGTGGCAGCTGCTCCTGTAGACATCAGGGGCCTATAAATGTAAAGGTGCAACACTCAGAAATCTTAACAGTTATACACACTTCTTTTTGTTCTGCGTTTGTGCCTAGCACAAGAGGGTCCTGGTCCATGACAACCTGCTCATGGCTACTGTATTAATAAATAATTATAATACTGCTTTCTAAAGGCTTTAGTTTCACACCACCTAACTTTTGAGCCAAATACGATGTGTCGATATTCTGTTTAAAAAGCCTTTTTATTTATTAAGCATTTATATTGTGCTTGGAGCAGGACAAGATACAAAGATAGCAGTAATGACACATGAATAAATATATACAATAATGGAAATAAGGGTCCCCCCTTGCTCTACTGCTGCTGCTCCTGGTAGACGTCCCTTCCTATACCTGGGGGGTTTGGGATACTGAAACAGGTGTATGTTTTGCTACTTAATTAGCCTTCACAGCAGCATGGCTACTGCGGTTCAGGATTTAGTTGTATCAGCAAAGCTGGGAGGGGTGAGGGGAAGAAAGTCCTGGAATAATGGGTGGGGGGAAATTTAGGATTGAGGAGCATTGTCGGAGCCCACAATGAGGCTGATCCAAAATCCACAGAAGTCAATGGAAAGCTTCTCATTGATTTCAACAGGCATTGGATCAGACCCCATATGCCCAGCTCCAGCTTTCGATGGATGCCAGTTTTGCCCTGAGGCTTAACGATAATTTGAACATAATCCAAGGCGATGGAAATTTACAAGCTGCTCCTCTGAACAGTAGGTAGTTTGGGGATGACATCATTTTGGGAGACTGACAGGCTTGGGTGCCTTAATCAGACATCCAAATCAGTAAAGAAGTCAAAAGTGGGGCAGAAAATTGCACCGGCAGAAAAGCAAGGCTTCCCATTGGACAAAGTAACCCTTTGCTCAGTACTTTGTCATCCCAGCAGATGGGAGTTCAGGAGATGACATTTAGCAGACTCAAAAGTGTGTCATCTCCCATATGCTCGTGTCCTCAACCCCACCGTGCGTTTGTTGGGCTGAGCAGCTGACTCTGCATGAGATCTCTCCTGCTTTTGCAACGTTGATGGAGATATAAAAAGCGAGGATGATTGACGTGGAAAAGGAAAAACCACAAGATTAAAAAAAGAAAGATTAGAGACTTCTTTTAAAGTTTTTATCTTTAATCTTCTCATTTGCCTGGCTTCCAGCCCAAATGTTGCTCCTTTTGGACTTCTGCCTTTCTTGCTCTCCCTTCCTGCTTTTCCTGTCTCCTCTGCTCCAGCTTCTACAACAGAAATCACGGGTGAGGCTAGGGAAATGCATTGACTTTTGGCAGCACTGTATGTGCATTGGAGAGTAAACTCCAGCTAGTGGGCACTGATCCAGCAGCAGGTGTTCTGCTCAGTGAACAGGAATGCAAGTTTCTGTGTATGTGGGAGGCACAATGAATACTCTATGCTGTTCACCTGTCATTTACAGGGTCGGATGCTTCTCTCACTAAGTGGCTGTCAAGGGCAGAGAGCAGGACAATATCAAGGATGAATAAATGGTGATGTGGAAGAAAAAGGAACAGGATCTGGAGATGTTGGGGAGATTCAGAGAGGGTTGGGCAGTATCAGACATGGGAAAGAGCTGGAGTGGGGGCAGCTGGGAGAAGACACAGAGATCTAAAGAGGGATTCATAGTGAGTCTACAGTCTCAAGAGTGGGTTACTAGAAGTGTTATGGAGGTCCAGAGTGGGTTACTATAAGTGTTATGGAGGTCAAGAGGGGCTTGCTTCAAGACTCTTCTGTATCAGGAATGGGTGGGGAGAGGATGTGGAGAAGTGCTTGGGTTCGCACTGGGTTATATAGTATTTGGTATTGGGGCAGGGAAGGACACATGAAAAGGTTCTGGGGTTTGCAGCTGGAGGTACAGAATGAAAGAGGAGTTAACTGGGGGACTTCCAAGAACTTGTTAGGTTTCTAGAACTTTGGGGACTTAATATTAGACACTAACAATACCCAAGATCTCCCATATTTTTCAGCAGCCATTACAGATATTGTTCTCTGGGATTTAGAGGAGTTGTGTTGGCCTTTGCAAGTGATTTACTCAGACAGTTATTGTATGTTAAACAATAAATTAAGTTAAAATAGGCTAATAACACATATTCATTGATGTTTTAACAGCTTTGTAATGGATACAAATTCCCTCTCTGACCTCACAATCATCTTCAAGGAAATAGACTGTGATATCATAAACCAAAGACAACTGTAGAATTGTCAAGCAGAAGGGGTAGCTGGGCTGGGAGGGAGGGAGGCCCAGGGGACATACAAATAGCTCTGCTAATTACTGGCATTTGCAACAAAGGCAAGGCAGAAAATGACAGGCAAGGCCATTTGTGGCTTAAATGTTGGCAAATGTGTTCAGAGGAAATCTGTGCTACAATGAACCATGATCTCAACATGTTGGCCCTTCTCTGGAAATTTCAAACCCTCGGTGTCTGAGGGTGTTCCCCTAACACCCATCAAGGCATCCAAGATCTCCCAAAGGACCAAGCTTATCCAGAGTACGGTGCCCTTCTCCCCAGCCTGGCCTGCAGCCTGCAAATGTAGATGGCAGGATAATTCAGAGGGTCGCCAGTTGAGGGTCTCATGGTGTTGCAACAAACCATTGTTGCTCAGTACCATTGCAGCACTAGCTCAGCTGCTGTGGGCGCAGCTCACAGCATGCATGAGCACAGCTATATTTATAGGCTTTCTCCTGTGGCTCTTGGAGCATCATATAACATCAGAGAATTTATTCTCACAAGGAGATGAATTGGGAAATTATCATCGTTACAGATGGAAATGTGAGGTGAAGTGAATTGCGTAAGGTCACATAGTGCATCTGTGGCAGATCTGGGACTAGAATCCAAGTCTCTTGACTTGCATCCCCCCAGTGCCTTAACCACAAGACCATTCATCATGTGGTTTCATGTTTCCCAGCTCAAGCTACACAGAGGTTGATGCTAAGTGGGAGCTAAACAGGTGGAAGAATCCAACAGATCAAACCAGCACACTATAAAAATGATCTGCTGAAGCATGGTCACGCTGCAGGAGCTACTTCTCTAGCAGAAATGGATCAGAGCAGCCCCAGGCCAGGGGCCATTGCATCCACCTGCAGAGCCACAGCCGAAGGCATGTTTAGAGGCGGACAATAATAAACCCCTCACCTCTCCACCCACACTGTCCTTGTCCTATTTCCTTGTCCATGAGGTGGTGCCTGCTTTTGAAAAGGCACCGAGTGTGGTGTTAGACCCAAGCGAATGGTTCACAGCGAGCAGCCTTTCCCTGTGTTTTGCTGCTTCTGTTGTGGAATGACTCTGAGTTGGGTGGCCTTAATTTCGCTCTGGGGATGTTGTTTTTCACAGTTCTTTTTTTACCACAAGCAGTTCAGTTGCAAGTATCTGATGCTCCCAGTCTGAACTGTGTTCATTGTAATTGGTCATATTTTCTTGATTTGTTTCTCTGGTTGGATGAGTCTAACTCTTGGAGGAGGAAGGTCTGAAGAAGCTACTGGGCCTTACACTCTCTTTGGAAGAGGAAGCAATTTAGGAAGAGGGAACACTTAAAAACCAGAGGCATTTAGAACATTTTCAAACTTTACTTTCCCTTGCCTGACTCCACTCCTGGAAAACTCAGGCAACTGAAAGACTGATTGGCTGGGTGTCGAGTTTAAAGGTAATTTTCACTAACCACAGCTATGCGAAGTAAGTGTTTGTGACCTAGTGTCTAGAGCACTAGGCTAGGACTTAGGAAACCTCAGTTCTGTTCCTGGCTGAGCTGCGAGGATTAGGGCACATCTACAGTTAAAATGCTGCACTGATGCAGCCGTAGCGCTTTAATGAAAACGCTCTAAGCCGATGGGAGAGAGCTTCTCCTGTTGGCTTGGTTAATTCACCTCCCTGAGAGGCAGTAGTTGTGTCTGATGGGAGAAGCTCTCCTGTTGAGACAGCGCTGTCTACACGGTCGGGTAGGTTGGTATGACCATGTCGCTACAGGGGTGTGGATTTTTCACACCCCTGAGCGACATCGTTTACCAATAAAGGACTGTAGTGTAGTCCAGACCTTACTGTGGACAAGTCATTTCACCTCTGTTTCCCAATCTGTAAAATGGGGACAATGATACTGACCTGCTTTGTAAAGGACTTTTGAGATTTACTGATTGAAAGCACTCTGTAAGAACTGGGTATTATTACCCGCAGTCAGAGGTGCACATCTGTTCTATGCTAGGGTTCTGGCAAGGGGTTTTGGGAACTCAGTCCCTGTTGCTGTGTCAGACCATGTCTTGTCTCATGTAATATGCCACTTCCATTGCAAATATTTGTGTGTGAGTGTTTACAGATAGCTATCTGACATTACTTGAGTTTGCAAGCTTAAAATTGGCTTTCCACAAGCATTTATGTGAGCAGAATGCAAGTGCCCAAATGTTCACGGAAATCAAATGCAACTGGGTTGTCATGATGAGCAAAGCAAATCCGTTTTTAAATTTGTGAAAATTCTCATGGAAAAATATGTTGCGTTACTCACCCAGCTCTAGCTGATAAATAAAAATGATGGTAAATGAAACAAGAGAACCAAACTAAGCCTGTCCCCAAATTTCCTCCTTTTGCATCTGTGGAGCTGTGCAATTTTTAATTAGGATTGCATATTCACGAAGCACATTTCAAAACACCCAGTCTTCTGCTTTATGTATTTAGTGATCTACATTTCTATAACTTCTCTCATTTCATTGATCCCAAAGCCCTTTACAAAAGAAGTATACAGTACACGCCCTCTGAAACACAGCCACCTCTGGGGTGGAATAAAGCAGATGTTTAACAGTGCAGGGCAATTTTGGTTTCTATGTGCCTAAGACCTGGTCTACATTTAGAATTTAGATGGATGCAGTTATAAGCACTTTGGGGTTTAAAAAAAAAACCCCACATCTCTGAGTGCTGTAGCTAGGCCAAAATAACCCCGACGTAGATGCAGAATGCTTCTGTTGACCTACCTACCATTGCTCAGGGAGGTGCTGTTCCTGTAGCAAAGGGAAAACCCCTTCCATTGCTGTTGCTGTAGGCTATGTCTATGCTATAGGGTTATACTGGCAGAGCCAGGGTGCTGTAGCTATGCTGCTATAGTTCCCAAAGTGTAGACGTGGCCTAAGTAACTTTTGAAAATGAGACGTAGGCTCCGAAGGCCTGGTCTACGCTTAAAAATTAGACTGACAGAGCTCAGGGATGTGTATTTTTCACATCCCTGTGTGCCATAGCTCTGCCAACCTAATCCCCAGAGTAGATGCATCTAAGGTGATGGAAGAATGCTTCCAACAACTTAGCTCCTGCCGCTTGGGAGAGTGGATTACTGACAGTGACAGAAAACCCCCTTCGGTTGCTGTAGAAAGTGTCTACACTTTGGTGCTACAGTGTAAAAAAGCCCCAAGTCATCTAGGTGCTTTTACAAAATGTTACCCAGAACTCCATCTATGCAGAGCTCCCGAGTAAGTACATCTGAGCGTTGGTTCGCTCCTGACTCAGAGGGAAGAGTGCCATCTGCTGAACTGTTAATGCCACTATTTGCAGCACCCAGGTTTTCCCTAGGGGGATGCCCATCAAAGTAGCAACTACCCCTCGGCTCTGCTTAGCTTGTCAGATGTACTGCGGGTGGTATGGCTGTTGAGGCACATTGACTGAGACGAGAGAGTGAGAAAAGGAAACCTCTTTAATTTCTATTGTCTTTCGTTCCAGTGACATTTATCAAATTTCCTGTCTGACAAGTTCAGCTCATATATGCTCCTCTGCCTTTTTGCAATTACCCTGGTCACAGGAGACAGGATTTGCCAATAAGCCGCATCAGCTTTGAGGAAGGGGGAGGCAAGAAAAGATGCCCACAAAATTCAAAAGCACGTTATTACCAAAGAGACAAAAGACTGGAATGGGGGGAAGAGGAAGGCAGAAGGAGAAATTCATTAAGATGCTGCCAAAGGCCTTTCAATCCCTAAAACTTGATTACATCTGTATGGTGTGCGGGAGTTTGTGCTACGGTTGCAGGAGAGCATTTAGTGTGCAGGGTGGGGCAGTACTAGTGCAGGGGCTAGATTGAGGAGTTTTTCCTTTTCTTGTGCTGCATAGGTTGAATAGATTCTGTTACAGCCAAGGGCATGCGAGCTTTGACCAGCTGTGTGGTGCATTGGCATATTTCTATGAGCTTATGGGCTGGGTCCAACTATAGGGTAGTTGCCCTATAGCTGCCCTCACCATGAACTCAGAGAGACTACAGATCCCACCACATAATACGGCCCAATGGCTCCAGTGGGAGCAATGCATGGTGGGAACTGTAGTCTCCAATGGCCATACCGCTGCATAAAATAATAGACACCAAAATCACGGCTAGTATAAATGAGTGCAACTTGACTAAGTAAAGCTGTGTCCACTTATGATATCAATGAGTTTGGCTCAAGGGTAGTGGTAAGCCATATTTTCGAACTCCTGTGGCCACCATTGGCCTCTGGGGTGCAATGTGGCCAACACTTTTACTTTGCTGACTGCTAAGCATCTTTACCTTATTTCTAGTGTCTAGTGCTTGAGAAAGAAGACAGTGATAGGAATGGAGTAAATGATACTGATATAATCTGCAGTGTAATGGTAGCTTTTTCAGTCCCACGATATTAGAGGGACAAGGTGGGTGGGGTAATAGCTTCTATTGGACCAGCTTCTGTTGGTGAGAGGGACATGCTTTTGAGCCACTCTTTTGCAAAGATATCTGTGAGTGGATAAACTTGAGGACTGGAACAGAAGACTCAGTTCTGGGCTGTTTTTAGCAAAACGAGTGTCAGAGTTGTGACAGCTGCCCTCAAAGTTCAGAGGTATGCTTCAGCTCTGTCAAGCATCAGGCAGCATTTCCTCTTTATCAGGACATCTCTTTGGTTTGGAAATCTGTTGAGAGCAGGCCTACCAGGGGAGTTCCAGGAGTTCCTATATTTGGCCAGGCTGCAGAACTGCCACAAGGGTGTGCTTTGGACTCAGCCAAAATCCAAGTGCACACATGCTTGAAAATGACACAAAAGCAAAAACGAAACATTTTCTTTTCAGACCTTATGTTTTTCAAAAGGTTCACAATTGGTTCTTATTTTATCAGAGTTGTTTTGCCCCATCCCTGGTAAACTGGAAACATGTTAGGGGCAACGAAAGCCTGAAGATCTGTCCAGTTGAGCTAACCAGAGGGTAACATAGACAGCTTGCTGCAGTGCCATGGTTGGTGGGAGAAGGGTGAAATCAAGCTTATTCTACAAGTCAGTGAATCCATTTAGGGAACCAAACCTGGGGTCTGTTTCAGAGCACAGAAGTCAACGATGTTAACAGCAAAAGATACAGCAATTGCTAGATTTTACTGATCTCCACATGCATGTGAGGTGGCATTTGTGTTGTATGTTGCTACGTAACTGAAAGGAGATTAAATATATACTCTTTCTGTCTATCCATCATTATTGTAGATTTCTTAAAGGTGAGTCACCCCAGTGAATGTTTTCATTCTGTCTTCTGTGTGTTGCACCTTTAAATGCAGAGGATTCTCTTTGCAGTATCTGCGGCTGCCACTTTGTGACTGACTTCAAATCCAGACTTGTAAAGGAGTGGGTCACTGCGCACTCTTTCTCATAAAAACTTTATATTGGTTCTTTCTTTCTTGGCTGTTTTCCTGAATTTGAAACGAAAGTCAGAAGCTGGGAATGAGTGACAGGAAATGGATCACTTGATGATTACCTGTTCGTTCCTCTGGGGCACCTGGCATTGGCCACTGTCGGAAGACAGGATGCTGAGCTAGATGGACCTTTGGTCTGACCCAGTAAGGATGTTCTTATGGAAGTCAAACATATTGAAAAATGCCAACATTGGTCCCATTATGGGATGCTGCTACCATGATTCTCACTCAGTGCTTCAATGTGGGGATGTGTTGTTTTCTGATGAAATAGGCCCCCACTGTATGGAGTCTCTTTAACTAATCTTCATGGTACATCCAGTGAGGTATACACATGGATAGCTCTATTTCGCAAAGGTTGGCAGCTTGAACATTTTTCCTGTGACTCAGGGCACCTCCAGAAATATGGCCTGAATTTTTATTATTCAGAAATATTAGCGGATCCACTCAAATATGTTGAAAATTGGCTGCGTTAGACACCTAAGCACAGGTATGGATGAAGATCTTGACCTTCTAACTGCCAAACTATTAACCATGCAGACAGCTGGCAAGCTCCCTTCTTGAAGCTGGCAGGACTTGTTAGCTTCAGAGACCAAATTGCTATGTATGGAGTTAGCGTATCTTGGAAGCTCAGGCCAATTGGCTGAGGATGGTGGAGCAGAGTATATTGACAAGTTCCTCAGGACCAGTGTGCTCTGCTGCTCCATTCCTGCAGATCTTAGGAAATCCACAAGACCTGAGCTTCAGTTGCACTTTGAAGGCCATATCTGATCTACCGATAAACATGAATTGTGGCTCATTGGGGTTCAAAAAGTCAGTGTAGATGTGTGATGCAGTGTTCACCACCCAGCCAAGTGGAAGGGGTTAATGAAGGCCTCAGGGTCCTGCCATACCCCATCCTAGAAAGAAGCAGGGGAGATGCGTCCTCCTAGCAGCCTTGGGAGGCTGCACAGGAAGCAGCCAATTGGAGGGACGCATGGAGCAGCCAATCAGGGCCAGGGGGCTCGTACAAAAGGAGCTGCAGGGTAGGAGTGAGGACTGTGTTCCTAGCAGGCTGCAGCAAGGGAGCACCTTCAACAGAGCAGTTGCTGTCAGTGACTGGGGGAGCAAGAGGGAGCTCCTGGCTGGCTGCTGGGACTTGCTGGCTGGTGGCTCTGAGAAGAGGCTGAAGAAGGTGCTGGGCCCGGGCAGGCAGTCCAGGGAATCATAGCAGTATTGAACGAGGTTAAAGAGATGCAGCAGGAGGCTGCTATCTACAGGGTCCCTGGGTCGGGGCCTGGAGTAGTGGGTGGGTCCCACCCTCATTCAACACTGGGGTTCAAAGAAATCAGTGTATATGCTGTAAATGGAACTCAAAGCTCTGCTGACAAAGCCTGCAGAGTTTTGAAACAGCACAACCCAAATAGCTTTGAATATTTCCTTTTTTCCCCTTAAAACTAAATGCAAAAAAAATCAAGAACGCAAAAAACCCCGCGGAATTAATTTTATTATGTATTTATAATAGCACAGAGAGGCCCCAACTCCATTATGCTAGGCACGGTACAAAGGTGTTACAAAGAGATGGTCTCTGCTCCAAAGAGCTTGCAATCTAAGGCCCAGATCCTGCAAAAATTTAGGAATGTGCTTAACTTTACACATTGTGATTATTAACAATTATTATTTGTATTCTGGAACATAGAGGCCCAGGTCATGAATAATGGCCTCATTGTACTAGGCATTGCACAAACAGAGAACAGACAGTCCCAGCACCGAAGAACCGACAATCCAGTGTTGACCCTCAATGGGACAATTCGCAGTTTATAAAGTTAAGCATGTGTAAGTCTTTGCAGGATCAGATCTGAAGGCTAAGTCTACACTACAAAGTTTTACTGGCCTAGCTATGTCCTCTAATCACACCCCCTAGCCAACACAGCAACAGCCTTAGTGCAGATGCACTTACACCGGCAAGAGTGCTTTTGCGGGTATAACCTTTGTTTCCACTGTGGGGCGATGCCTGCAAAGCATTTGTCGTGTCAACCGGTGATTCCAAAACGTTGTGCTAAGGCAGCCCACCAACTGCATTTTGTCATTTTATGTGACCCACCCAGTGTCCAAATTATGGGCGGGGAGCCCGAATTCATATATTGATGTCTTTCTCCTCTGCCGCCTCTGCCTCCTCCTCATCCCACTGAGGGGACACCGACTACACACAGCATCACCCTCCACCTTGGCGCCGCAACCCTCATCCCAGCATGGTGCAGAGAGCAGGCTCCATTGGAGGGTTGGAAAGGAAAACCATACCACACTCACCCTGCAGCGGTGGCTTCTGTCCCAAGGGTCTGGGCCTGGCTCCCCGCTATGGATGTTGCAGCCCGGCTCATGGGGTTACAGCACCACTCGGATCAGGTCTCGCCACCCCTCTGTCATGATGGAGGGGCAGCCAGGCCAAACCTGAGTGCGTGCCATTGCGACCTGGCATACGAGATCACAGCCCCACTCAGGTTTGGCCCAGCTGCCCCTCCGTCAGGAGGGTGGGGTGAAGCCAGGCCAAATTTGAGTGGTGCTGTGACCCTCTGCACCAGGACACAACGTCCAGAGCAGGAAGCCAGGCCCACCCTCATGGGACAAGAGCCGCTGCTGTGGACTGAGCGTGGGACGGGTTTGCTCTCCCACACCACCCTCTGGGCTCCCTGTCCACATCAGGCCTGCGACCTATGTACAACCATCCCAGGACCCACTACCTGTTTGGGAAACAGTGGTGTAGACCACAGGTTCTCAAACTGTGGTCCGTGGACCACCAGTGGTCGCGAGCTCCATTCAGGTGCTCCGCAGATAGTTCCCTCTAAGGTGCGCTTGGGCGTCACACACGAAAGAATGAAGGGCCACCCACCTAATTAATGGAGCTGTGCAGGTATGGGTCCACTAATTAGCTGCCTGGACCCTGGAGAAGAACCACATGTAAGGTGAGGTGGTGGCTTTGGGGGGGAATTTGGGGTAGGAGGGAGGGGGCAATGGGGTGAGAAGAGTGGGTGGGGGGAATTTGGGATATGCAGGGCTGCAGCGGCCAGAGAAAGAGGCAACTTTCCCCGGCTGCGGCTGCTGGGGAGAGATCCCCCTCCTTCCCAGCCCCAGCTTGGGGGCTGCTACGCTGGGGGACAGAGGGCACATCCATCCCATTAGAAAGGTAAAACTACCGATATTAAAATGAGTTGTGTGCTTTTATTTGTAGAACAAAAAAAGTTAATTATTATGTTTTTTTTAATATAGCGCTTTTATCCAAAACACTTTACAATAGTTAGCTTACGGTACAAACAACATTTGGAAAGATCATTAAGTGGTCCGCCAAGACCCTCAGCAATTTTCAAGTGATCCGTGGAAAAAATAGTTTGAGAAGCATTGGTGTAGACAAACCACACCTATAAAATAAAGAGAGAAAAGAGGTGAGTACCACAAACAGATGTGGAGCATAAGGTAACAATGTAACGTAATATTTAGAGTGTAAATCCAAACTGGAATTCAGAATATACTAAAGGCTCAAGTTTTTCCTGCAATGTTATCTTGGCCTCATCACATTCCAGAATATATATGTTCTGTATTCCTATTTTACTTGTGAAATACACACTTTCATATATAATGATGTGATAACTAGGATATGCAGTGTGGCTGAGTTAATGTTGCAGGAGAGAATTTAATTCTGGAATGTCTTAACTTTTAAGTGCTTGATTTCTCAGCCTTAATGTTGCAGTACGCTAGGATTTTTGTATTTTATATACCATGAGTTTGTATCTTCAGCAGTCATGCAGGAGAAAAGCATAATTCAGTCATCTAGTACTGAAAGGTTTTTAACTAGAAAGATCTGGCAGACTAGTTGCAAAGCCTGTCTCTTTGAGAGGATATTTCGGGGGGGGGGGGGGCGAATGCAAAGAACAGGGGTGGAATTCTGTCTGATGGAAATAGATATGCTGGTTGATGATTGTTATGTGGGAGAGGTGGGGAAGCGGGGGCGGGGGGGGGGGGAGAGGAGGTGAGAGAGTGCTGCTGCATTGGTTTGGGTTATTGTACTATTGGTAGAGTTAGTATAATAGCGAGGCTGCCAAGAGTTCCGGATAGGCACTCTTTTTTCTTATTTCCAAATTCAATGAATTAAATAACAAGTGAATAAAATCGTACCTAAACCTTGGGGATAATCTAAAGTGGCTGAGAAGGGTTTTCCTATTGGAGGGGTGGAGTTTAGAATGCATTTCACTTTATATAGACATCTATTTGGACAGAGTGAAGAATCCAGAAGATGATAAATGGACCTGTATTTGCACATTTCCCAGCTGAAATACTAGCGTTACTGAAGACCCATTTCCCAAATCTGATCAGAAAGACACTACTTCATCCTTACTTCTCCTCGCAGTGCTTTTATACCGTCATAAAGACTTTAGTATCCCATCAAGACATATTAACATTTTTCCTTGAGCTGGAATAGCCTGAAAGTAGCTTATTTTCCAAAACTCATCATTCCCTCCGTCAGTGTGAATGAAATCCCATATATCATCACTTTCTATGTTCTCAGAAGCAGAAATCTGTGCACTGAGAAACCTCTTCTACTGTCACATCACAGCCTAAGAACTTGGATGGAATCTGTGAAAATACAACCAAGGAGTCTGGTAAAAAATCATTTTGTCCATCTGCACTCTTCCACAGTGTAGACCTCAGCAAAAGGGGGCTGCTCCTTTCTGGAGGAAGGAAACATGTAGTGACTAGAATAGGCAGTAGGTGAAGATAACAGCTGATACATGGAAGCATTATGTATGAACATAAACATAAATATATGACAGAAAACATCCCATAACCCCAGTCAATTTTTTTCCCGTCCTTTCTTCTCTCTCTTTCAAATCAGAGAAGTTAATATTTTATTTTCAGGCAGCTGTAGGGGAGATGTATATTATTGAAGAGTTTGCTTTGTGCTAGAGTTTCTTCCCTTTCACTCATTCTCTGTGCCAGTTAAGGGTAACGTAAAGGAAAATAAGATCATTTGGGGGTTAGAGGCATGGTAGTACCAAAACTAGTGTCCTGTTCACTTATAGGCCCAAATCCCATTTGCCTTACTCACATGAGCAGTCCCACTGGTGTCAGAAGTAACACTCTTGTAACATAGGCTTGCAGAATTTGGCCCTTAATAATGTTATGCTGGAAGGTATTAATGGTAGTTGTCAGTAACAAACCTGGTAGAAGTCAATGGGGGTGCTAAGCACCCTTCATTCAGGCTAAAGGAGGGAGCAATTAAATGCTTGTTTGTGTAGTGATCCCTGAAACAATAGAAGCCACCATCTTCCTGCTTCCTTTGCCCAGAGTCAGAGGATAATACCTACTCCTTCACTATCTCCTTGACAGCAAAAGTTGCCAACTCCTCGTGGTTTCCACTGTGGTAGTACAGGTCACTTGGCCAATTTCCCTGCCTGCCTGGCTAGAACTGCTGTGCGCTGGGCTTTTGGGGAGGAAGGACACTTTAAGTCATTGTGCCGCCATACACTGGTTCACAGTGATGGGAGGCTAGATGTGCATACAGTATATGACATCACCTTTACCAGTGACCCTGGTGTTTCCTTTAGTAAAATCTTCTTATGTGGCTCGGTGCTGGAGCTGGGTTAACAGCTTGGTATTAAGAATGAATTCATACAGGGCACCTCAGGTGCCTAGAGTACAAAGGGGATACCCAATGTATCTTTCAGACACACCATGATTTATTTGACAGTGATGGTGTTCTCTCCATGGGAGGTGTGTCCTCTCTATAGTCGGGTTCAAAGGCCAAGCCCTTTGTCCTGCCTGCATGTTGGCACTTGTGGACGAGATCGAAGCAGAACATGAAAGATAATGGTGTCATGCAGGAGATGGAAGGGCCTATAGTTTGGAGCTTGATAGTTTGGAGCCACGATGATCATATAGAGCAAAAATGGCAACATTCGACTGTGCACAGATTTTAGGGCACTTAATTAATATGTGAAATGTGAGCAGTTTCAATTGCCAACCTTTGAAGAGGTGACACACCGGATGAGTGGATCCCGGATTTTCTCAGTCTTGGATTAATGATCTGGTTATTGGCAAATATCTGTGGCTGAACGTTTGCAGTTGTTATTGACTTTCAGCATGCCATTTGGGAGGTACTGCTATCAACAACTCCCTTTTGATTTCTTTTCTGTCCCTGAGGTATTTCAGAGAGTGGTCTCTCAGCTCCTTGAAAATATCCAGGGTGCATGTTCCTATTTGGATGGAATTCTCTTCTTTGCGAAGACCCTTCCTGCACATAATGCTGTTCTGGCCCAAGTGCTGAGCCAGTTCCAACAAGCTGGCATCAAGTTTTGCATAAGATACTGTAGAGTTTCTAGGGCATTCCTGTCTGTCAGTGGTGTGATGTGGACACCTGAACAGCTACACACTGTTGCTTTACTACCATTACCCACAGCAGTTTATGTCTGTTCCTTTCCCTAGCTCAGTACATAAGTGGCCGGGCTGTGCCCCATTTTAGAACCCTTGCCAAGCTGCTGTGGGATCCTGGGCTGGGGACAGTTGGTTTGGACTAAAGAGGCAAAGAAGGGTTTTGAAACCCTGCATCAACCCCTCTCTCAGATCGAATCCCATTCTGATTTTGATCCAAGGAAGCTTGTCGTGTTTCAAACTGAGGCATGCAATTGGGGTCTGGGCGTGGTTCTGCTCCAGGGGGAGCAGCCAGTTCTATTTACATCTCTCACTCTCACCCCGGCAGAAGCAAAATATTCCCAGATAGAGCTAGAATTCTTAGTGATAGGTTTTGCTATTGTATACTTCAAAGTCTACTTAGTGGGAAGACATTTTGCATTAGAAACTGATCATTTGCCTATTTTGGGCCATTGACCTACAGAGTGTGAGGCTGCAGCAGTGGATTATTCATTTGCAGCAGTGTGACTTTCATTTGGTATGTCTGAGAGGAAGATGTAATTTACTTGCCCAGTGGTCTTTCAAGAAATTCTGCTGGTGCCTTCGTATGCAGAAATGTCAGAGTACACTGTATGCTTTTTACTGAAAAATATGCCAGCTGACTTAGGCTGGACTGCTGATGCCACTCTCCAAAATGCTGAACTGAACAAGGTGATATGTGCCGCATAAGGGGATTGGATGACCCTAGCCCTTAAGAGATTTTTGTCTACCTTCTATGAAATTCATTCGGAGCTACTTGACATACCATATGCAGAGGAGCCCAGGTGATCGCCCCAGCAATGTTGCAACAAACAGTCCTGAATGGGGCTCCTGAAGGACATTTTGGAGGTAAGAAGATGAAGGAACTTCTGTGTAATTATGCTTGGTGGCCAGGGCTGCATTCAGACACTGAACATCATGTGAAGGTGTGCTCAGTCCTCACAATGTATAGAACTATTGCTCCTCTAGCCCCTTTGAAACTGGTAGTCGTAGACAGACCAGGGCAGAGAATTGCAGTGGATACTACTGGCCCCGCAACCGCACTGCGTAGCTACACACTGTTGATTGTTATAGACTGTTACTCACATTACCCCTTGTGATGGGGTCAAGACTCACCACCCCTGGCATCTCCCGCTGGTTGTTCTGGGAGTTAGCTCTGTCTACTGCAGAGCATCCTCAGTGCGTGGTGTCTTGCCTATTGTCCATTCTGCTGCCCTGGGACCCGCATTGCTCCCCGGTCAGTGGCATCTGCTTCAGGACACCGCCCTCCAGCAGTGCCCACTATTCCAGACGACTCACCCCCTTCTGGGGGGTGGGGGGGTTAACAGCCGTCTTTGGGACTCACACCTGCCTCAGCGGCCAACCACAACCCAAAGTCTAGCCCCTTAGCTCAGGGGCAAGTTGCAGTCTGTATTGGCCCCTGACTTCCGTGGCCAGGTGCCATGTAAGGGGGGGGAATACACAGGCCCATCTGCTACTCTGGGTCCCGACCCAGGGACCCTCTAGTGGCAGCCTCTTTCTGCCTTCCTTCATTCTCCTCTTGTCCACCTATTCTTCCCTGGGCCACTTCCCCTTTGGCCCTTCCCCTTTGTAGCAGGGTCTGCAGCCTGGCTGGGAACAGGGCTGGAGCTCTCTCCTGCTTGCCCAAGCCTGCCCAGCACTGCTCTGTCCAAGGTGCTCACTCCCTATCTCAGAAGCCAGTCCTTCTCCCTTGCTAGTCAGGAAGAAACTACCTTCTTCTCTGCTAGGCAGCCTTTATATAGGGCCTCGCCCAGCCCTGATTGGCTGCCTCTTCCTTCCCCTGATTGGCCCTGCACAGGCCTTTATTGATTGGTTGCTGGTCTGCGCAGCCTCAAAAGGGCTGGAACAGGCCTTTTCTCGGGGGCGGTGACTGCCCCACCACACCTCTCTTCATTGGAAATTTCACAAGGCACCTCAAAGGAGCTCATTTCTTACCTAAACACTTTATATGTGCTGTTTGGCCTAGCAGAGAGACCTGTTTCAGATAATGGAACACCTTTTGTATGCGAGAGTTTGAAGGCTTTCTGATGAGTATTGGTACAGTATGTTATATGTCTGCTGTGTACCATCCCCAAGGGAATGGGATAGTGTATAGGACTCTGAAGAAGTGTTGTCGCTTGCATACTGGAGGAATGTTGAGATACACCCTCCACTATTCCATTGAGTCATGCTTTATATGATATTCAGAGTATACCTCACGAAAGTACTGGAACGGCTCTTCAGCTGACCTATGAGGACCAAGTTTCCTATACTGATGGAAGAAGTTCATCACACCCCTTTCACATCCTCAAAGCCAACTGATGTGACAGGGAAATACGCAAGTTTCCACAAGCATTATCAGCGCAAGACTCTGCATGTTCTATCCTGGACAAGCAATGTATGTAAGGTGAGGGTCTGGAAGTGTTTTTGATACTTGTGGTGTGATCTTGTGGGCTGCAGGGTATGGACCGTGGTGAGTGCGTTTACTCAACGAAGAGCGTGTTGTTATCCAGCGAGATATACTGCCTACTGAAAGGGGAACAGACAGGGAAGAGCATCCTCTTTTGCTGTATGATGATGTCTTGTGGCCAATTGGGGAAGTTGCTCAACAGCAACGGCATCCACCCTCTGAGCTGAATCAGAGGTGTAACCTATGGCCCTGGGATCCCCTGGTGCCTCCAGCATGGTTCTTCTGAACTTCTCGGGAAAACAGAAGGAAATGGTGATGATTCTGTGTGTCTGTGTTGCTTTCCTGCTCCCTGTTCCTGTTTGTTTCCTGGTTCCCTCTCCCTGGATTCAGTGTTCCAGTTCCTCTTCCTCCGTGTGTGTGCGCACGTGCGGGCATAGCGTTGTGTGTGCAGTGATTGCCTGCTGCTACATACCTGCCCTATGGACTGTTATGTTTTGTTCAGACTGTTGCGGATTTAACTGGTTCATGGTTATTACATGTTTCAGTGACCACCTACCTGTGTGTCTTCCTTCCATTTCCTTGTGTTTTGGGATTGCTGTTCTGGGGTACAAATGAATAAAAAGCAGAAGGGAAAAAAAAGTGATCTGATATGGCCACCATCTGGCTTTTGCTGCTGCAGGTGGTAGTGAACTCCAGAGCAGAGGGCCCTACAAGGAGATTGCCTTTCTGACCGTACCCAAAGCAGTCAGGGGTTTCATAGTCTCTCCAGTGCATATGGAAGACACTGTCTCTTGCTAGAGCTGTGTGAAAATTTTATGTTCAATGTCGCAAAAATGAACTTGGCCGCTGTTTACAAAAAAAAAACCCCAAACCTGGAACGCTGGGTTCCAGTTCAGCTGCTGCAGAGAAGCACCTACACCCAAACCCATCCCCCGGGCTCCATCCTTCGCCCACCAGTTCCTTGCATTAGTTTTTCATTTACAAAAGTCACAGACGGCTCTTGAAGAACAAAGATTTTCTTTCTTCTCTGTACCCTCCCTGCTTTCAGATGGACACAGAAAGAAAATTAAATTAAGAAAGTGATTTGCTGTTGTGCTTAAGTGACAATAGTAGTAATCACACCTATTATAGAAGGCAGGTTAAGTGCATTCTGCTGTGTCGATGATCTTTCCCTGCCCCCCTTGAAATTGGCAAATGCCACCTATGTGTATCCCCATTTGTCCAGGATGTAACAGCATCCTTAAAATTGAAGGGCGTAATGCAGCCACCACACAAGCAGCCTGGGTGAAGTCAGTTAGATTTATCTCTACTTCTCTCTGGTACAATAATGACTGGGTATCCGCTGAAGCAAACACTGTTGCTGTATTCTCCCCCCTTTCCCAGGCAAGTGATAGTTTGAATCTTAAGCAGGATCTCGAATTACTCAATGTAAACATTTCCCAGGCCCAGGGGAAAAAATAATTACACAACTAGGATTTTTTCCCCTTTCTTTCTCTGTTCTCTCTCTGTCTCTATTTGGGTGAATCTTCTTTAATTATTGAAACCATAGAATGAGACGCACCATTAAACATGATGACAGATCTCCCCCCGCCTCAAGCTCGTAAATGGGGAACCAGCCATAGCAAGTACAGCACTTGCTGTTATGAAAATTGCTCCATGACTTTTTCCTCCTATATTAACCTCATGAGGGTTGGCAATTCTTCTACGTAATGTTTTATTTCCTCCTCTTTATATAATTGATAGAAAATGTAAGATACAGGAAGACATATGAGGCCATTAGAACATGAGTTTTTTCTAGAAAAGACCTTTCAGTCCTGCTTGATTTTCTTCTCTCTTTAGCGAAGGAGAGTGGTCCCGTGTTTGGAACAAGGGCCTGGCAGTCAGGAGACCTGGGTCCCATTACCAGTTCTGCCAGTGTAATGCTGTGCAATTTGGAGCACATGGGCCCAAGGTTTCAGAAGTGACCTCTGCTTTTGGGTGCATTGATTTTTGGGTCCAGGTTTTAGGTCCCCCAAAAACAGAGGACATCCAAAATCAGTGCCTGTTTTGGAAAACTTTGGCCTGTGCCAACTTTATCCATGTGAAAAGTATAAAAGTGTAAGGGATAAATGTTTGCTCTTTTATTCAGGATAGGGGCTGGGGTTCTGAGGATTAATTCATTACTATTTGTACAGGGCTTTGAGATTTTTGAATGCAAGGTGCTAACAGAATTGCCACTAAATGAGAAAATAAAATTTTATATTATGATTGATATTAATCTCTCATTCCTGCTTCCCCATTCCCAACTATAGTAGCTGCCCTCCTTCTCTAGGGACAAATTCATCTCTGGTGTAAAATGATGTAACTCCATTGAAGTCAGTGAAGTAATCTCAGGTGTCACTCTGGCACTAGATGTCTGTGTGATACACACTCCTTGCTTCAGTCACCTTCTCTTGTGAAGAGGCGTTCCTTACCAGTTCCCCTCTATCGTACGCTTATCTTTTCCAGTCTGTAGGCTAGGAATCAATGTATCTAGGTTAGGATTTCTTTGGATCATTCTCAGTGCTTTTTTATAATCCAGAAAATAAAATGTTAGTACCATGTTACTTTAGTTGCTTATTAAACAGCCAAATTGGCACGTTTGGTTTGCGTCTGCCTTCCTGGATCGCTGTGCTTATTGTTATTGCGGTGTTGGTTTATTTATGCTGTTTGGAGGATTGCTGTAAGGCCGGAGTGATTCCTTCTGTGTGCTGAATTAAGACAAACCTGCCTGTAGTTGGAGTGTCAGCCCTCCAACAGGTATAAGAGCAGCCCTGGAGGTGCTTTTTCCCAACATATGGTACTTGGTAAATTATGTCTCACTGAAGCATTTAAAAGAGTCTCTTTGTTATGTCTGTCATTTAATGCCTGTCTTACGCTACCGTTCTTAAACAAGCTTGTCACCACTTTGTGGTGGGATGGTGGGCTCTAAATGTGGATCATATCCACACAGCCTTAATACTCGCTGGGTCACCATGGCAACTAAGTACTTCACCCCTGCCAGTGGCCCATTCTGGCATGCAGCTGTCACTCTATAACCAGATCATAACACTGTTAGTTTGCTGCATGGATAGGACCCTCCCTAACTGGTGTCGGGGGTTATGGCCACCCTGGCCTTCCAAACTGTTAAATGGGAGGGGATCCTGGGTAGATGGGAGGGAGTTGTCAAAGAGCTCCCAGTATGGAAAAGGGTAAAGATCACAGCCCTGACTGTTCCTGTGAAACCAATCTGGTCAGCCCATCTTCCTCCTAGCCCTCTGAGCAGTGAGACCTTCCAAAGTGCATTGCCCCGTTTCTTGGGATTTTCTGTGCAAACAGCCACAGCTAGTGCACTGTGGGAGAGCTGCCCAGATTTTCCCTTCATGCACTGATACAAACATGCTTAAGCAGAGCAGTAAGCACAGTCACACAAACCCGGCTGGCACACAGTTTGGCATAGCACAAGTCTTTTGTGTTTGCTGTAACCAGGTCAGATGAGAAGCATCACAAACTGGCTACAAGAGCTGTGCTTGTAGTGTAGACAGGGCCAAAGACTTTTACATCTTCATGGTGAGCTTTGTTCATTATAATAGCCCCACTTTCTAACAGCCCAAATGGTTGTTTAACTAGTGCTGTGTGTGTGTGTGTTTGTTGGAGAGGAAGGCAATGTATATTATACCAGGTGTCTCTCTTGGCTCTCAGAAAAATTCCCAAGGCAGACTTCAGACATATAACCACCCAAAAAGGAGTAGTTTAATCTTAAAACAGGGAACAGATGGGGAAAGGGAATCACAGCATTTCAGGATTCACAGGTGTCATTTGCGGCTAGACATTTTTGGCTGGCTCTGCTGTTTGGTCTTCTTTGCCTGCCCGGGTGCTTTGCACCATTTCAAATCCTGGAGATCTGGAGGAGGATCTGCAGCTGTTGAGTCGGAGCCACGTCTGCAGTCCCAAAGCTTTTGTTCCTTTCCCTTACCTCACCTGACTAATGCAGTCATGAGTAAATCTCCCAGGGCTTTTCACCTGCCAGAGCCCGCAGCGATGAAGGATCAGGTGGCAGGTAAGGTAATCAATCTGGAGGGCTTTTAGCTGCAAGTCCTGCCGCCCTTTGACAGCGTGTCTCTGTCAAGGAGACTGTGTCTTCCCTTGATCGATAAATCAGTCTGTGTGTGCACCATGTCACTTACTCTGCTCTGTGAACAAATACAGTGCAGGTGCCCAAGAGTCAGAGGAAGCCCTTCCTCTGGTATCTCCTAAAAGCTATTGGCTCTGACCTGAGTCCCAGTACACCCGCAGAAGGAACCAAGCTCTGCTTCCAATCTGGTGTGGCTAGAAAGGGAGTACATTGAAACTCACTTTGAGTGGGTGAAGTTCTGTGGCCTGCGATGTGCAGGAGGCCAGACTAGATGATCACAATGGGCCCTTCTGGCCGTAAAGTCTGAGTCTATGAACCGCCCTTTAATTTGTAGCTCGTTTTGTTTGCTAGAGGGAGCCGTGGTTCAGGGCAGGTCATCTGTCAGACTTGATTCCACAGTGGGTTTAGTGCTTTCTCAAAGGCCTTTGTCCAACCTCGCTGCAGATCACAGGCCTCTGTTTATACCAAGTACCATTCTAAGAGCAGCAGAGCACTCTGCACAACTGTGCTCCCGATACACCTCTGAGGAAGTCTTTTTTACTCTGCACACTCTGCCAGCTTTGATGACCCCAATTCCCCTCCTCCTGCTTTTGTCTTTGTGCTTTTTTTCCAGATGCAACATCCCTGAGAATGCAACATCCTCCCCATCCCAGCTCACTGAGCCTCCACTCTCTTCTTACGCAAGCTCCTCCTAAATATTCATTTCCTTCACAGTAGCCACAAAAAGCTGGAGATGAAAATATTGACCTCAAAGTTATTCTTTCCTCTTCAGTCCAACTCCCCCATATTGCCTCTTGCATGTAAGCTCGTGGGGACAGGAACTGTCCTCATTTTGTGTCCTGTACATTGTCAGTGTTTAACAAACATTAATAGTTATTAGTTTGATCCCCATGGACCATCCAATCCTTGATGCCTCATCTCAGACGGCCAACCATGCAGCAAATTAGTGTCAACAGTGCTGGTGTTTTTGTGATGTGGTCATCTGGTCACTACGGACTGGCCTCAGACTCGCCAAATACAATTCGCTCAGCTCAACTGCCTGGTCTGGAATCTCAAGGCAAATGGCTCCGTATCCCATCATCTCTCTCCTACAAGCCTGGGTTATGGGTGGCTGAATCTTGGAGTATGGTGTGCAGAGAGATGAAAACCTTTGTTCCACTCTAATCTTGGGCACCTCTCCTGATTTTAGCTCCATACTATCTCAGCAAACAGCATAATAATCCTCTGCTCTCCTCTAGATATTCAATCCAAGGATCTCAAGTTTAAAGGTCTAGATTTACAAAAAGGGCCTCTGGTTTTGGGTGTTACTTCAGGTGGCTCAGCTGGGGCACTCAAATCAGAATTCACATTTGGAAATGTTCACTGAGAATGTGAGGTCAGTACCATTTCTCCATTTTGCAGATGGGGAACTTGAGGCACAGAACTTGCCCAAGGGTAAAACAGTGAGTCAGTGCGATGTCCCCAGGTTTTTTAGAAGCCTATGGCAGAGCCAAGACTAGAACCCATATATTCTGTCACTCACTTCTGTGCTTTGGTACACAACCAGCCTTCCTCTCCAGACCCTTGTCTAATTGTCTTTACAGTTAAAAATCTTTCCTAATTCCCCCCCGACTTTTAATTTTTCTGACATGTTTTATTCTATTCTTAACCACCTACAATGCTCCCTCCCCTCTTTTTTTGAATTCCGGGCTCTTGAACATAATTACTGTATCCCAAACCTTGCTTAACAATGTGTCCTAGCCCTGTACAGCTAATAATGACTGGAGAGTCTCCTTTTGTTCAAGTGCCCAATATCTGTGGTTTTGAACAGATGATGCGAGTCCTATCTGTGCTGTCGCTGTGAAGATCAGAGAGGCCCTGATGTGCTGCATAGTGATAATGGCAAAATTCCTAGCTGGCCATGGATTTGTTACAGTATTAATTGCACTCATTTTCTATTCAGAGGTCATGCCCTGCCATCTGTTGCCACCCCCTCCGAGGATTTAGAGAGAAATGGGAAGTAGTGGCTTAAAATGTGGCACTCTACTCTGAAAAACTGACTCGATAAAAATAGCCTCTTGCTCTGCAGCTCTGATCCGTGTGTCTCCGGGTCAGATCTACTCACTTTAGTATGTGGAAAATGTTTGTACTGCCTTTTTGTCCCAGGAACCCTGCAGAGCCAGTCCAGCTCTGGGAGCTGGGGTCTCTCAGCAGGACTGTTAACTGAATTCTAATTGCAGAATTATGATTATTGGTGGCACTATGGAGGAGAAAGGGAACCCATCTTAAGTCACAGGGCCCTCCCTGGGTTTGCAGCGCTGAGAGTTAGAACAAAGAGCCTCACAAATTAATCACTGAGCAGATTTGAGTTGGAATTGCTGAGACACAGTAGATATGGAGCTGTTTTTATAGTCACTTCTTTGTGGGGAGGGCACCATTAAACATGCTGTTCTGCGGGACAAACTCAGAGTCAATCAAAGCAATGATGTCTGCCACTGCTCATCATGGCATGGCTGGTACCCACCACTGTTGCCCTCATACGTTGAGACGCTGGTAATGACCAGCCTACAGGGCAGGTGTATTACTCTCTGCACTGATGAGCTGCATAAAATCCCCCACCCCTCCACTCTAGCCCATTCCATGGAAAATAAAGATGTGATCTGAGGGCCTGTTTCACAGACATGGCATACATTTACGGGGGGGAGGCCCTTAGGAGCCAGACTTGTCATCTTGTTTCAAGGGGTGAAAGCCCCACAAATTCCAAGTAAGTGATTGCTCCTTCCCCACCCCCCTTGGCACCAGCCCATGTTTGTTCATAAAGTGGCTTAACTCAAAGAATGCATAACACCAGTCTGCATTTTGGAAGCTGACCACTTTATTTCCAGCCCAATCTGGGCCCTTCCCTCCCTCGGTGAATGCTTTCTAATCTAGCGGCATCTCAGCTAACATCTCCTCTTTCTAGCCTGAGCTCCAAGAGGAAGGATTCCCAAGGGATAGGCAGCAACAGGTCCTGCCATTACAACCAACTGGAGGCTTAGAAAGAGGGAGAGGGAAAGAGAGATTGCAGAGGCATTTCTTCCTGAGTCTGCACTGAGCAAACATACCAGCATGGTATTAGGAGAGCACTGTGCTTCTGGTGCTTCCACCTGTCAAATGAAACATAAACTCGAAGCCATTCCCACTGGTGGATACTTAAGATCCCACAGCATTATTTTTTTAGAGTAGGGGTGATGGTCCCAGGGCCCTGTTCAAAAGTATGGGTTCTTAGAACACTCTACCCACCTCTGCACTGTCTATTAGATACTGTACTGTTCTTCACTTTCTGTCCTAAACTGCTATGTGGCTGTCACACAGCTGCTTCATTCCACCTCCAGAGGTGGCTGCATCTCAGCGATGGGTGGAATAAAGCAGTCCCTCTGTGAGTGTGGCTTGTAACACTGTAAAGTTCTTTAATGCGTTGGGAAAGGGCTGAAACATAATAAATAAGAACAATGATGATCATTTCGAAACGAAAAATACCATTTCCCATCAAATTAAACCCAACCGGGCAGAAGGATGTTGATGCCGGCTTGCACAGTGGGGGACTAGTATTAGCCCAGGGCATGGCAGAACCATGGACAGCGACAACTGGAGTGTGAAGAATGGCAAGCCCTCAGTGCTCTTACTCCTCTGGGATAAGGGTGTGAGTTGCAATCAGCAGAGCAGGACTGGGTCCCACAACTGTACAGGAGAAATGACTCTCAACACCCCAGAAGCATTGCAAGCCCCAGGTGTTCAAAAATCAGGAGTCAAGGCTCCGCAGGATCATGGGATTGGTTAAAATTCACAATTTAAAAAAATAAATAAATAGTGGGGGTCTTTTTATTTGCCTTTGGGCATGTTGAGCATTTAGGGCCCCACTTCCCAGCTTTTCTGCACACCCATCACAACAATTGTTTGTTTTGAAATGAAAGCTGAGCTTCTCACCTTGTCACATGGCTGCAGGAGCTGGGGCTTTAAGAAAGAAGACCAACTCGAGTGAGATAAAATCACAAAGGTTGACCCCACTGCATGTCTGGCAACATAAAGAGAAGGGACTCAACACCAGGGTTTAATAGATTGAAACAGAACTGTCGCTGCACCAGTCCAGGAGGCATGGGAGCTGTTACCCACTCGAAGGAGAAGAGGGGGAACGCTCCATCTCCTCCTAGCAGGAGCTGCCTTCCACCCCCAGCCCTTCCCTCCCCCACCCCCCACTCTCCCACAGTTCACTACCAGACCCTCACATCCATAAATTATCAACCCCCGGGGAAAGGATACTCCTGATTTGCTGAAATGGGATCATCTCCCCAGGGGTTGTACAGTCACCTTTCTTCTTAAACTCTGGGCTCTGGCTCCCCCTGCTGGAAGAGCATGCAGATCATTTTTAAAGGAATACCCTGCTGTTTGGAAACAGGATTCCTGCCCAAATGTTTTTGACGTACTCTGCCCGAAGCTCGAGAGACACAAGGACCCAGGTTCTCTATCACCCTGCACTTTGGGCAGTCACTTACACCAGTGCAAAGTGGGTGTGAAGTGCTACCTGATTTGGTTACATTTTACACCCACTTTGAACGGTGCTATGCAAGGTGCAAGGCAATGGAAATCCGGCCTAATGACTTCACTGTGAAAAGTCCAAGGCCTCTGTCAACACGCCTGGGCCAGAGGAATTAGCTCTATCAGTTCACCTCTCACACCCCATCTGAGGGCCGGTCTGGGATTCAAACAGCCACTCCACTCCTACCCACACAGAGGCGCTGTCTTCACTTAGAGCAAAATGTAGGAATTCCAGCTTGAGGAGACAACCCTGCTGTAGCTCTGAGTGAGCTGGTGCGCTAAAAAATGGAGTGTCATTACAGCAGTGCGAGTGGCATGAGGGGCTAGTCGCCCTGAGGACATGCCTAGCGACTCAGATGGGTACGTATTCAGGCTGCTAGTCCCTCATGCTAGGTCGATCATAGGTAGCAAGGATATGTCTCCTTGAGCTGGAATTTATGCTTCCCGCTCAAAGTGTAGACTTACCCAAAGGCTCCTTTACATTCACAAGCGACACACACAAGCACTTATGATTATTCACTTGCCCACTGGCTCATTATGGCAAAGCATGGAACCCACTGAAACGCACTCCACTCTCACCGCTATGACACAGGCAGGAGGCTACTCCAACTAGACTAAGGCTGAACAGTGCAAGGTGCTGAGCATCAATGATTCCCACTGAAGTAACTAGGAACTGGGGGACCTCTGGAGCGTCACAGGATTAGGCCCCATCTGAACTTAGAAAGCAGGACTTCTATCCAATGGAGCAGTATACCTGAGTTCCAGAGGACATGGTTTGGTCTTGCACCCAGCTCTTCCTGGAGGTTTTGAGTGTAGTCAGTCTGGCTTGGTGGAAATTTTCTGTGCACGTTCCAAGCCAGCCTGCCCAACGGGCTATCAAAGTGGCCAGCACTGAAACCATGTGGAGAGCAAAGCAGAGAGAGAAACTGATTGAAGCAAAAGCATGGAACCAGCTCCAGCTGCGGATGGATTTTTGCCCCCTCCTGTCGGCATTGTGCAACAGAGCGAGGCTGCCTAAGGCTCACGCCGCATTGACTTTCCACGTGCAATTGGCAGCCCGGTTTCTGTATACAGCCAAACTCACCCTCTCCCTCCCTCCCCATTCTCATACCAGTAATGAAGGGAGAGGCAGGAGATTACAGCTGGAGCTTCAAGGGAACCTAGTTTGTAAAGCCAAATATTTGTGCCACAGACAAGGGTGTTTTTTTCAGGTCAAGAGGCATCCGGAAGGGGAGGGGAAGCAGGTGAGGGTCCCACACTGGCTCAGCAGACAGGAGAGTGCCCAGTACTGGCTCAGCAGACAGGACAGGATCTGAGGAGAATGTTCAAGTGGGTTTTTGCCCACAAGATTCAGTTGTGATCTTGGGGCCATTGCTATCCTGAGAGCGATCAGTGTCTGGTTATTGATGTACCAGGCACATGAGGGAAGCATGTTCACACAGACCCAGGCTAACAGTAGAGCCACTAAAATAATTTTCATGCTTGCAGTCCCCACCTGTACGCAGGCAAATGAATATCCTCAGGGCTCATGGGCAAACAAAACCATAGAGATCACTGGCCTGCAACAGCTACATGAAACCACACACCACACCCAGCCCCTTCCCCTGCACTGATGCGCACACAGCTGGACACCCAGGGTGGCCTAATGTGCCATGAGGACACATCCGAGGGTCCGCTGTACCTTGTGGACAGCCTGAGGCAGGGGGTGGGGAGCTGCAGGGGTATTTCCCTGGTGGCTTCACACATCCTCCGCAGTGTCATAGCAAGGGGTGAGCTATGGGTAGCAGCCATGATTGTAGCATACCATTGAGAATGGGGAGGGAGCCTTGGTGTGTCTGCCACACAGATGGGGAGGCGTATGCAGATCTAGAACTTGTGTAGGAGCTGGGGTGTTATCCCCAGCATCCTAACCACGTAATTCTCACTTCAGCAATTCCATTCCTCACGCCTTCACTCTAGTGGCATCTTTCTATCCAGAAGTGTTGAGCGGTCTCACTGTATGTTGTTGAACAGCTGCCCTGATCTACACCAGAATGCAGAGGTGTTGCATTACATGGGGTGGGTGAAATGACCCATATAGACTCAGCTTGTTCAGTGCTGTGGATTCTTCAGGCCAAAATCTTATTCCATAAATATAAAATATTAGGGCTTGGGGAGACAGTTCTTTTTTTTTCTGGTGCTTGTGCTGTCACTATTTTAACAAGGGGCTCCCACTAAGGTTTTCCCCTAAAGCCATGAGTATCCCAGTGTCCCATGGATGAATGTGCTGCAGAGAGGAGGGATGTGGGGCTGGGCATCTGCCATTTGTGTTTTCACATTTAAATAAAACGCTACCTATCCCCAGGCAGGGAGGCTGCTCCACCAGGCAAATCAAGTGCTCTACACCCACACTTAGGGTGACCAGATGTCCCGATTTTATAGGGACAGTTCTGATATTTGGGGCTTTTTCTTATATAGGCACCTATTACCCCCCAGCCTCTGTCCCGATTTTTCACATTTGCTATCTGGTTACCCTACCCACCCTGTGCTGGAAAAATGTATACTTTGTCCTTGGAGACTCTCCTGGGCCTGTTGCTAAGGGAGCACAGGGGCCATCTGGGGTCACCTGAAGTGTGGTGAAGACCCTGTCAGTACTTCTGGGATCTTCTCCCTAAGCGGAATGTTTTTAACACTCCCACTACTTAAGTGTCACCTGGCCCACTGCAAAGACAGAAAGTGCTCCTCTTCCAAAGTATGTTTAGGAGCTCCAGGGATACATCGTGTCTGGCAGAGAGGATTCAGTGGCACCCCGAGAGGGGGTGACTTCATCCCAGGAATCAGACCCAATCTCCCTTCAGGTGGCTGGCAGCTTTTTGACAAATGACCCCTGAGACCTTCTTCCAGCATGTTCCTGTATTTCCCCTTTTCTCCCATTATTTTACATTTACATGGGCCTTCCAGACCTCCTGGCTCCAGTGCAGACCAGACACAGCCATCTCTCCAGGATGCCTGGTCTCGCACCAGTTTGACTCGTCAATGCAGATGCCAGAGGTGTGGGGCACTGGAAAAAGCACTCAGCCTTCCAGGTGCAGATTGTATCAGGAACAGAGATAGGTCTCAGCCAGCAAATTCAAATCCAGACCCAGATTGGAACATCCCCCAAGTTTCTTGAGGAGGGAGGAGAAATAGTTAAATCTGGTGTTTTGGTTCTGGCCCTCTCTTCTATGAGGGTTTTAGGAGTATAGGCAAGGGAAGGGGTTAATATTAGCACAGTCTCCAATGTATTCAAAAATCTTTTCAGGGCGGATCTGTTAGGCAAGGAGACAGGACGTCCTGCACTCTGCCCTTCCTGCAGACGCCCCACACTTTGCCTGGTGAGCAGGCTGCCAGTTGAGGCCCGAGGAGATGGAATGGCAGCATATCTCCATGCGGGCTGGGAAGATGGACCGCTAGAGCCATGGTGATCTTCCCGCCTGCCTGAGCCCTGACCCACTGCATCCCAGTGACTTGATGAAGGAGTGTCATTACCCCCGTTGTTTTCCTGCAAGCAGTTGGCAGAGGCACCTGTGACTCCAGGAGCGAAAGGAGACAGGCTTTTTGAAGTGCTAATGTTGATTAGTTCCTTTAAGCCAGCACAAAGCAACAAAGGGTTTGAAATGTTAATCAGAAGAAGGGCCTAGTGCTAAACAGCCTGCAGAATGAGAAATGAACCAGGAAAGAGAAGGGGAGAGAGAGATGCCTGAGTGGGAATTTGACACAAGTATTTTCAGCTGCTCAGGCTCTTTGATCTGTGAGTGGGACACATGCCTCCTTCTCTTATGCTCATGAGATGCCTCCCTTTACTTACAGAAGCGCAGTGATTAATATCATTTCATTCTGCCTGTGTGGGAGGAACATGCCTTATTAATTCTCCCCAGAGACTGCCCCACACTGGGAGGGGCTGTCTCCATTCCTTCTCTCCCCTCCGAGCCCCCTCTGCCCCACACTGGGAGGGGTTGTCTCCATTCCTGCCCCACTAGCCCCTCTGCCCTGCACTGGGAGGGGTTGTCCCCATTCCTGCCCCTCTGCCCCACACTGGGAGGGGCTGTCTCCATTTCTTCCCTCACCCCCCGAACCCCCTCTGCCCCATACTGGGAGTGGCTGTCTCCATTCCCCACCCCAACCCCATCTGCCCTACACTGGGAGGGGCTGTCACTGTACCTCCCCCCACAGCCCCCTTTGCCCCACACTTTCTCTCTATTTCTTTTCTTTCATTCCTTAGGGTGAATGTTCCTCTTTTCACTAGCACAGAGAGGTTAGCGCCACTTGGAAAATAACATTTGTATAAAGGATATTCTAAGATCATGCAATGCTGCTGCATTAAGGAAGCTTGATATGCATTAAAATACCCAACATAGTCATATCGATACACACATGTCCACACTGCTGTCCACCTACAAGCCACTTCCATGCAGGCTGCACATTCCTGTTTAGAGCACAGATGTGTGGTTTTTGACATACATGAATATGCACATTGTAAAATACATGCATGCACATACCTCTCTCTCACTTTCACATACACAAATACTCATGCACACCACACTCTCCCATATACACATTTGTGTACATCCATGCACACTCATACATGTACACAACTGTGCACTCCTGAACTCTCTTATGCTGACATAGACACTCAGGTCAACCCACCTCAAAATATCGTCCCATGGTGCACTAATGCTGAGAACATCCAGCTCGCCTCAGAAATTGCCACTCATACACCCCACTTTTTGCTACTTTCTCATGCTAGCAACAACTGAGCCTTCATGCAATTGTTATGTGACATTGACACGTGGCAACACAACTTGTGTGGAATTAGATTGATATTGACTTGCTTACTGGTGGGCACAAAGACAGTCTTGCCCCTAACTGTGACTCTGCATCCCACTCCACCATGCTTTATTGATCATTCTCTGAACACGGACACACCCAACTTCCAGGGGCGGCAGGTTTGTATAATTTTTGGTGGTGCCCAGAATGGTCCAAGTCCCCCCCCCCACCTGCATAAGGCTCTGGGAGGGAGTTTGGGTGCAGGAGGGGTGCAGGCTCTGGGAGTGAGTTTGGATGCTAGGTGCAGGCACTGGGCTGGGGCAAGGGATTGCAGTACAGGAGGGGGTGTGGGCTCTGGGAGGGAGTTTGGGTTTTGGGTGCAGGCTCTGGGCTGGGGCAGAGGGTTGGGATGTAGGTGTGGGTGTGGGCTCTGGGAGGGAGTTTGGGTATGGGGTGCAGGCTCCGGGCTGGGGCAAGAGGTTGGGGTATAGGAGACGGTGTGGGGGCGGGCTCTGGGAAGGAGTTTGGGTGCGGGGTGCAAGCTCAGGGTTGGGGTGTGGGAAGAGGTGAGGGGTGCGGCGCTTACCTCGGGCGGCTCCCAAAAGCGACCTGCATCCCCATCTGGCAGCAGCTTCTAGTTGCGGGGGGTCTCCATGCACCGCTGCTTGCAGGCAGTGCCCCCGCTGCTCCCATTGGCTGCAGTTCCAATGGCAGAGTCGGCATTCAGGGTGGGGGCAGTGTGCAAAAACTCACACCCCCCCCCCGGGCCGCAGGGACGTGTCAATTGCTTCTAGGAGCAGTGGCCCAGGCAGAGCGAGGGCAGGCAGGAAGCCGCTTTAGCCCCTCTGCGCTGCTGGTGGTGGCAGCGGGGCCCCCGGACCCTTTTAAATTGCCCGGGGGTGCCAGGCAGGGCCGGGGGACACTCCCGGGGAGGCACGCGGGGGCAGCAGGCAGGGCTGGGGGAGAGACCTGGCCCCGAATGTTGGTGGAGCCGGGCCCCTGGGCCCTGAATATTCCTGGAGCCCGGGCACCACGGGCCCATCTAACTAGCCGCCCCTGCCAACTTCCAGCTAAGTGTTCTGAGCAGTATAGTCCCACAAGCCTTTCCAGTACTAGGACTAGTACTACCACTAGAGGGCACTCAAAACACCTTGTGCCCATATAACTACATTCGAAGACCAGAAGGGACCATTGTGATCATCTTGTCTGACCTCCTGTATAACACAGGCCATAGGGCTCCTCCAAATAATTCCTAGAGCAGATCTTCCAGAAAAAACATCCAGTCTTGATTTACAATTGGTCAGTGCTGGAGAATCCACCCCGATCCTTGGTAAGTTGTTCCAATGGTTAATTACTTTCGCCATTAAAAATGTACGCCTTATTTCCAGCATAGAATTTTCCATATTTCCAGCTACAATTTGTCTAGCTTCAACTTCCAGCCAGTGGATCATGTTATACCTTTCTCTGCTAGAGTGAAGAACCCATCATTAAATATTTGTTCCCCGCGTAGATATTTACCGGCTGTAAGCAAGACAAATAATCGAGTAGTACTGTTCTCTCCAACACTCTGACAACTGACCTGTGAACAACCACATTCAGCCAACACTCACCTGCAGTTCATGTGGCAGATACCAATATCCTGTATCTAACCATCCACAGATAGTCTCAGAGAGCACCCTCCTGTGTCAGCCATTACACTGGGAGCCACAGAAACCATTCCATACTGTTCATGGACTGGAAATCTCACTGCAGTCACCTTATTCAAGCCTCCTGATACGGGTGTAAGATGCCACTCTCCAGAGTGGCCTGCAGTGCACCTGTCCTTCACCTATCTACTCTGCATGCATTAGGGTACTACATCTAACCTGCTAGGCTGAGGCCTCGCTCCAAATCCCATCACAACACCTACTGGCAGCAGGGACCCTCTGGCCCTTCTCCAGGTAGAGCTTGTGGAGTCTGGGGGACCAAGTTTTTCCTCGGTGGAGAGCCTAGCACTGTGGAATTTGTTCCTGCTGGAGATCTTTATTGAGCCTGAACTACACACTGTTAGGGGCATCAGGCAAGAGCCATGGCTCGGTGCAGCTAAGAAATCAGCTGGGCAAGGTCCCTGGCATTGCCACCGCTTGCATCTGCTTCCCCATGCAAAGGACAGATTCTGCTGTTAGATACATCTCTGTGTATCTAACTTCCCTGAGTAACTTCCCTGAAGTCTATGGGGTTACCCCTGACTCTGAGGGCAGAATTTGGTGCTAAGTAAAGCAGCTCAGACTGAGAGGGGGAGGACAGTGATGGGAAGGTGATATAGAACAAAAATACTTCAGTGAAGGGCACCTTAGAAATGAGAGTAATAATAATAATTAATCATTAGAGCTAGGCAATCTATTCACAGCAAACAATTTATTCAAGTTAATTTAGCCCCTTCTTCTACTAGGGCCTGATGCAGAAGTCACAGAAGCATGGGCGTAGTTTGGGGGGAGCAGGTGAGAAGTTAACCACCCCCCCGCAAACTGCAAGCATTGGACAAGTGTAGATTCCCCACCACCACCCCTGTGCGACTCCATTAGCATGATAGGAGCTGCCCCCACACACAAATATAGAAGTGAAACTATGCCTATGCACTGAAGTCATGGAAAGGCTCCTGCTATCTATAGGGGGCTTAGTGGATGATCTGTGCACAGATTTGTTATATGGTTGTTTGATGAATGGTTTGTTGGAACATGTCTCAGCCCAGAGTTCCCCATGACTGTTGTTCTGAGTACTCTTTATTTGTGCTGTATGGTTGGCCACCTGAGTCACATGGTGTTGTTTCTTCTCCATGATTGGATGACTCCCAAACTCTCTAAGAGCTTTCAAGAATGCTGTGCAAACACTTCCAGTGCAAAATACTCCTGCCAACACACATTCATCAAATGGGTATCCCTGGCTCTTTCTCTCCCCTGGACATTCTTGCAAATCAAAGCCCTTTCTGTTTGTTTGCAGCGGGTGAATAAAATTGGCCACGAATGCTGTCCAAGCAAATCTGCTGTTTATATTTGAACGAATGCTTAGACATACCCTTTGCAGAATTGGCCATACGCAAATAGTAATCCTAATAATCAGCAGCCACAGCAGCAGGATGCCAACGAGTGTGTTAAATGTTGACATTTATGTTTGATGTGAATAATTGTAACGGTTTGTAAAGCTGTTCTGATAGTTATGATATACCGGTAGTCCCACTAGCAATGGTGGGAGGGGCAGCATTAAGGGTGTTTGTAGGATTCTCTGCAACAAATGGCCTCACTTTCAACCCATAACTTAGTAAAAGTGCTTTGATGTCAATTATTATTTTAAATGGTATTTAAGATATATTGGTATATATACGTTCCTCTTCTACATGATTACACTTAACTATTTAGAGATGGACCCAGCCAGAAGCCCTGTATCTGAATACTGGGTACAAACACTGGATCTGTATCCGAATTTCCTGTTTCTATGCAGAGCTGAACCAGAACCTCAGCTCCAAGCAGTCCCTAACTTGATAGATAAGAGCCAGGATCATTGTAATGAACACAAAGGGGATTTTCTGTTGCTCTCCAGCTAATAGATTGACTAATGTAGCTTGTGCAGCTAGTGTCATTACACAGGGTCTGGCCTGGACAATAAGTCACGGAAAGGACTGTAAGTCATGGAAGGGACTGCTGACTAAACTACAAAGAGGTTCAAAATCTGGGGCTGGACTCTCCCAAATTTCAGGGTGAAAGTCAGCCCTTGATAGAGAGGGGGTCAAGTTATGGGTTAGGATCCAGACCTGAGGCTCTAGCTTGAGCCCCTAGCTGGTGAGGATTAGAATATCTTCTACTCAGGAGATTTCCTACAGAGGGAAATAAGTTTATTTCCCCAGTCTGGAAAGAAGTGCTTGCTTGAAACCGGGAGTTCTCAACAGATGTCTTTGTTGACCCACAGAAGGCCCACCCTGCCTCCAGCTCAGTGCCTTCCACTCTGCTTGGCTTATCACTCGCTGTCACCCCTGGGTGACCTCCCTGCTCAGTACTGCCAGGCTTTTGCTTATGTTCACAGCAGGATTTAAACGAAGTAGAATGAGGCCTCGATTACAGATTTAACGAGGATGAAAGCCCCGATTCCCACCTCTTGCTGAGTTCCCAGCTGTAGGAATTTATCAGACGGTTACAAGTGAGCTGATGCTTTGCACGCCGTATGCTATTGCTGTGCTGGGCAGTGTTTTGCACCGAGGGCTGGGAGCACTCTGAGGCGCAGGGATACTAGGTCTGGGCTGATTTTTCACACAGGCACCGTAGCAGCTATTTTATTTCCTCCCCTGCTCACCCACCTTGGCTTTTATGGCTTCCTAATCACTTCTGCCAGGACCTGGCCCTTCTTCAGAGGGGAAGTTTTATGGACATTCAGAAAGTGTCCCCCATATTTCCCTGCAACACTGTGCGTAGATCTGAGATGCCAAAGAACTGAGCTGTGTGAAGCTCCATGCCTGGGTTTGCAGGGATCTCTGCAGACTTTGTGCAAGTTTTACTTGCTTCAGGTTGGGACAAAACCAGCACCTCCAAGCAAAACTCCATCCAAACCACTGAACTTTGCTGGTTTTCTACCCAGAGCCAAGATTTGGTCTAGCTCTGACTCACATGCCCTGTGCCCAGCTCTGCTCCACACACACTCACCCTGGGTGTCCTTTGCTCAGGTTGGCCTCAGACATGTCCTTGGTCTACCTCTGCTCCACACAACCCTGGCCTAGGTTGGCCTGAGATGTGCCCTCACTTCATCTCTATCTCATGTCTTCTCCCCAGCCCAGGCCAGCTCCATCAGCCCTCAACTTAGATTGGCCTGAGGTATGTCATTGGCCCACCTCTGACCACGAACTCTCGGCCTCGGTTATCCTGAGACATTTCTCGTGTTCAACACAGTCTTCTGTCATCTCCTTGGCCCAGGTTGGCTCCATGTGCCCGTGGCTCAGGTTGGTATGAGATGCACCATATCTCTCTCGCATGCCCTTGGCTCAGGTCTGTGCAACATGTCCTCAGCCCAGCCTGAGGTATAGCAAAATATGGGATATGAGGGAAAAGAAAGAAAGAAAGAAAGAAAGAAAGAAAGAAATATTGGGAGCTGGCACAGGTGCTCCATGGAGGGCCAGGCAGCAATTTCAGATGACTGCAGCACACGGTGAACATCACTTTGCATATGAAAATCTAGTTAAGCTAACGAGGTCCTTAATTAGGGCTTTTATTATCTTTTAATTCTATGCTTAAAGGAAAGTGATTACAAAGCTCATCTTTATGTTACAGCAAACTAATCTTTCATTTCTGAAGTGTTTTCCTTCCTTTCCTCGCCACAGTAATGAGGAGATGGAGATAAACAAAGTCAGGGGAAGGAGGCCACAAAATGAAGTGTTTGAACCTGTGTGCTATCACATCAGACTTTCAGTACGGCTCAGAAAAGCCTCAGGAACCTGTGACTCAGGAGCAGGGAGGGAGTGGGCGAGTAAGACTGTGTATTAAATACCTGTAACCTACAAAGGAGCTGACGGCTGCTGCTATGCCTCAGCAAATCTAAGTCTCTATGAACACACACCTCTGTCCCTGTTCTTCCAGTGCTCCTAGCAGCGAGTCCCCCGACCACTCATTCATACACCCTAAGCATTCCGGGGTGTGTTATGTTTTCGAATGGGGTGTGATGACTTATGCACCAGCTTGTCCTCTCTAAAGCCCCTTCATGAGAACAGTGAAGTAATTGAAGCTGCGGGATTCATGTTTGTTCTTTTCTAAACACGGCAAAGTTGGGTGCTTATAAAAGTAAGAGATGAACGAGGCTGGCTAGAGACAGGCACAAGGGTGGTGGCTGCCCACGCCCAGTTCTACCAGTGCATCTTGCTGCTGACCTCCACCAGCACCTGCTATTCCAGTCCTGGGCTCCCCACCCCCACCCAACTCTGCCAGTGCCCCTTACTCCTGCCCTGCGCTCCCCCACACCCATTCCAGTCCTGCTCCCAACCTGACACATCTCTGCCAATATGGTTCAGCGCAGAGCTGCTGTGCCCCTTACTTCAATCTGGACTCCCCATATCTCTGCTAACTTCATGTCAACCTGCAAGCCTTCCACCCCCATTATTCCAGTCCTGCCTCCCCCCAGCTCTGCCAATGCAACTCAGTCCTGACCTGCAGTACCCCCTGTTACTGGCATCTGACAAACAGATGCTGTATCAGTCTGTGTTATGTTCTGGTTGAACATTTGTTGCAAACTGCTAAACTCATGTTTCTTGTGACCGCGGCCAACTTTGAACCCTGGTCATTGATTCCCTTCCCCCATAGGTGGATGTATTATGGCTTGCAGCCTTATCACCTTCTGTTGTGATCCTGGTAGATCTCTCAAAGTAAGCAGTGTAAGGCTGAGTCAGCTATTTGGAGAAGCTCAAGGAACACCTAAGTGGTGATGTTAATTCAGAGGAAAAAGTGTCCCCTGCTAAATGAGGACTGATCTAATGCTCTGCTGTGGTGCTACTGGGTCCCTGTACTGCCAGAGGAATCGTCTTTCAGATGCTATGTAAAAAGGAAGGTCTGATCATTTTGTTGTCATTAAAGATCACATGGTTCTTTTCATAAGAGCAGGGATGTTAACATCAGTGTCTTGGCTAAATTCCAAACCAGGTAATTGCATTCTGCTGCTTAAATTCCTCCTGTATTTTCAGTTGGAATATTCTTCATGTCCTCTTCTCAAACATTTTGCAGTACACTGCTAAACAGGTCTGCATCCCACACCAAAGGGGTCTGCAGTTTGGTTTTTGGTGAAGTGATCTCTCTACTGTGTACATGTTAACTACCTGATGATAATATTGTAAGTAGAGGTGGTTGAAACTCAAAATTTCTGTCCTATGGGACATTCTGATATTTCACCTTCTGTTTTCATCCTAAATTTGGACAGAAAAGTCAAAATATTGAAAGTTTTGGAGGAACAAACATTTTGGTAAATTTTCTGTTTGGAAATATTGAAGCATTTTGTTCCAGTATTTTCCGTCACAGCATAATATTTGAGATTCCTGAATGGAAACATTTCATTTTGTTATGTTTAACCGGATAAAAATGTGTTGTTGGGAGTCAGTTTGACATTAAATTTAATCGACCTAAGGTGCTGCAGTGCATCATGGGAACGGTGGTTCCAGTGCCTCTTGCCCTCCTTATTGGTTGGGCTCACTGCTCAGCCTACATCTCCCATAATGCACTGCAGTTGTGTGACTCTCATGAAGCACTACACTGCTTGGTCAGAGGGGAGATGGAGTCCAGTCAAGGAGCCCCGCCCACAGGATGGAATGGGGGCAGGCCTGATGCACCTGAACTGCAGATTCCCACGAGACACCACATCGCTTTAGTCAGATGTGGAATTGACTCAAAATGAAATGTTAAAAAAAAGTATGTTTCAAATTGAGATAAACTGACTTGAAACAAAATAGTTTTTGATTTTCCCGATCATTTCAACAGAAAACACTTAATTAACTAACTACTATTGGTAAAATGCATTGAGATCTTCAAATGAATGGTATCATATGTAAGTACTATGTATATATTTTTAGTGCTGGGTTACCTTTATTACTCCATAGCAGCCTCCTGTGGGTATGCCAAGAAAGATCTTTAGCTGGTAGGACCTCAGGCAGTGGTACTGCATGCAGATGTTATGGTAATATTGATCTGTGGAACTCATTGCTGCTAGATATTATAGAAACTATGACATTTAGTATCTTTAGTGAATTACTGAGATTACTACACTTGAAAATTTGGATTAGTAATCAGAACCTCACATATTCTGTCCATTGGAAATTGTTATTTCAAATGGGCAGTCAACATTTTCTTTTCATAATGTAGCATTTTATGCAAATCAGGCTGATAATACACATTTCTTGGTTTATGCATTACCCTTGGACGTCTAGTTTTTCTTTTGTTATCATGCCCCAGCTCTGCATTTCTCAGAGTTTAAATGATCAGTATTTAGCATTTATACTGTAGTGGCAGCTAACGGCCACGACCAGGTTAATCCCTATTGTGCTAAGTGCTGCACAAACATATAATAAATGACAAACCCAGCCTCAAAGAGTTTACATCCTAAAAGAGAAGGGTTAACAAGTGGATGAGACAAAAAAGTGGGGTGGGGTAGGTAAGATTGGGTAACAAAGAAGTGTAAAAGGAGGTTGAGATGGGGTATTCTGTCTCCTTAAGAGTAGTAGTCAGCCTGTCAGACCTAGGGGTCAGTCCACCACCATCATGGGATGTGGCCCTTTAGGATTTTGGGAGGGGTGAGATATATAATGACCTAGAGAATATTGGTAGAGCAGAAGTGGTGCCTGGAATAAGTAATGTTTGTGAGGAAATCCTGTTACTATTCCTTTCAGGGCCCAGGATCAGGAGCCTTGCAAAGTGGATAGGGCAAGGGCATGCCTTCCCCTATCTCCAGCTAGTTGGGATGTGCTTTAGGAAGGGAACTCAGATGTATGTATGCTGGCTCCTCCCTCCTTACAGGGCGAACACCATTCCAGCAGGAGAAGGTTGTCTGCTAAAGCCTCTGAGCCAGAGAGCTAATTAGGGAGGGGGAGGGGGCGGGGGCAGCTGAGGGAGAAACTGGCTAAAGCCCTACAACTGGTCAAACTTACAGCTTCAGTAGGAGGGCTGGGGACTCCTGTCTGAAGGAGAGACAGAGGTACTGTCTGAACCACAAACCCAGCAACCCGAGAGGGGCTGGGAGAAACTCCTGCCTGAAGATGGGAAGCCGGAAGGAGTGTTTGAAAGGCAGCCCAGCTGCTGTCAGAGAGGCTAGGAGTGGCTTTGCAGAAGCTCCACAGTGGCTAGGGGGAAACTACAAATCCAGGGTAGGAGTAGTGGTGGTCACAGATCTGTGGAAGCTGCTGACAAGCAGAGAAAATCTAGGAGTAGTCCAGGGGCAGTGGTAAGTGATTGCAAAGACAGTCCTTAGCTGCTTAACATAAGGTCCCAAGGCTGGAACCCAGAGGAAAGGGCAAGCCTGGGTCCTTCTTCTGCTCCTTCTGCCAGAGGAGATGTACAGGTGTCAATACTAAAAGAAGCCAAAATTGAGACATCTCAGATGGTGGCTGAGGGCCTGGCATAGAGACCATTAGACTTTGGTCTCTTCTGTTGTGGACTTTGCTGTTAACCGAGAAGGGGCCTGGACTGAGAGGTGACCTGGCTGGAGGGCTAGACCATAGAAGCTGCAGATTCTTGTGGATGGGAAAGGGGCACTAGAATGGAAGAACCCCTGTAACACAGTATTGTGGGATGATGTGGTGCTCTGGCTGGTAAGTGTGCTTTGTGACAGAGGTTCCCAGTTTTTAGCCAGTTTGAAGCAGTGAGCAAAGTTTCCACCTGCCTAGCCATTATCAGGTGACAACTTTCTGTTTGCAATATGGAAGATGTAGGTTTTGATGAGGGAGCTGGAGGAGGAGAAGGTGGCAGCTTTATGGATTTTGACTGGGAGAGTTTCCCAGTTTCAGGGGTGGTAAAGGAGAAAATGTGAAAGTGCTGGGGGTGGGAGGAAGAGCAGAATCAGGCCCTTGAGGCTGGCATCATTGGCAAGGCGGGTGCTGGCCTTGTGATAACATAGGAAGGGCAGTGGCTGAATCATGGAGGGCCTTGTCAGTAAGGATAAGAAGTTTGTGTTTGCAGCATTAGAAGGTGGGGAGCCAAGAGGGGGACTTATAAAGGGGGGTACCGTAGCCAGGGTAATGTGCCAAGAAAATGAGCTTAGCAGCACTATTTTGAGTGGGGTTTAGGGGGTGAGGTTGCAGGCATTAAGGCCAGAGGAGGAGATCAGAGAGAGGCCCAAGTGGGAAATGATCAGGGGTTGGACAAAAATAGCAATCAGGTAAAGGCGATTAGCATCATTATGCTGTTTGTACTAGCTAGCTTTTAAAATCATCATGAATTTAGCATGGTGATCTGTTTTAGCAGTAAATATATTTTTTCATTAAAATCAGATTACGCCCCTTCTACGCATGTTTTGGGTATCATGATCCAGCATCGGGAAATGATTCACAACAAGCTATTGTACCTGTTATTGGAGCACTCATCCCATGACAGAACAAACTATTTATTGTCCTTTGTCAGTACTTAGATGCCTGGTATGCATTCTAGGGAGCATTTTTCTCAGTGTTTGTGGTAATATCAGCCTCACTTTATAGCAAACTGTTGTTTTCACTAATTTCTTCCCTAAGTGGCCAGTGTGGTTTTATTTTAGGGTCTTTCTTTCAGCCAGCTTTGTAAATTAGTTAATTGCTGATTATGCAAAACTGGGCCTCTTTGTTTCTCAATTTGAAACCCCTGTCATTTTGTAGTGGTAATAGACATTTACCTCCCTACAGCACATCCATAGTCATCGACATTGCTTTTAGATGGTGTAGATCTGTTCACTGCTCTGATAAGGGTGTTTGATGTGCCATTCCTAATCCAATTTATGTTCCATATGAAGATCATAGGGCGCATTTTCAAAGGCACAGATTGCAGCTAGGATGCTTATTTTCCTGATGGGACTCAGGCACCTAACTGCAATTTGTGTCTTTTGAAAATCTCCCTCCATTTCAGAACAGCTTCATCCCTGTGATTTCAGATGGTGCTAGAGGCAAAAGGCCCATTTTTCACCCCAGTGTGCTGAATCTGCACGTACCATTGGAGTCAATAGTCAGCGCTCTGAAAATCAGGCCAAAGGTTTCATGTGATGTGTTTGCACATGTCTTCTGTTTGTATATTGATGGAACGTAAGACAACCAAACCAAAGTCTCCTTTTCCACCTCGGCATGGTATCTTTCTGCCTTGCTTAGGTGTCTCCAGTATAAACTGCTGCTCTTCCTAACTAAGATTTGCCTTTCAGAAGATGTACCTGGTAACAATGCAACTGGCTTAGTTAAATCATAATATTTTAAACCTGGTGGAATGACAATCAGTGCTTTTAACTGCTCAAATGCTTGCTTATAGTTATCTCTCAAGGCTAGGCAATGTAACTTTCCAGCAATTCCAGTAAAGGCTTGTTGTCCATAGATGGGTTGGCTCTGAATTACGATACACAGTTTATCATCCCCCAAAATCTCTGTATAACCATTTTACATTGTGAAGTGGGCACGTCAGGTATTGTTTTTATTTTATCTTGGTCAGCAGTTAAGCCATTTTTTATTCTATTTGCAGCCAGTAAGTTGTGCTAGATCAGGTTTTGACTTTGTGTAATGTCATGTGTGTGTCTCCCTACAAAACCTGCCAAAGCTTTTCTTTGTGTTAGCTTCCCGATGCCCAAATTAAGACATCATCCATTATAACTTTGACACCTAGTAATTACTCAAAGATCTGTGCAGTTACTTTTTGTAATACCTTGGGAGCAGAGCTTGTACCAAATGGCCATTGCTTAAATTCACTGCACAATATCCAAATAGTGGACTAAAAGTCACTCGCTTAACGCTTGTCTCAATATTTTTCCTTGCAAAAAATGCACGAGCTGCATCTAATGTGGAGAACATCTTTTTCCTTCTGAAGAGTTAGCTTTCCATCCTTCAACACTTTTTGGTCAGAGACTATTCACGTTCTATGGCTTCATTTTAATCGTGTGAATCAATATATATCCATTTTTAGGCTTTTTCAGTTACAAACACAGAATTCATGCAAACATCATTGTTCTTCCATGTCAATAACGCCCAGGTGTGTTTTTTATATTATCAAGTTCAATTTTTTTCACTCTCTTTTAGGACATATGGAAATGTTCTTGGTGAATGGGTCATTGGAATTACTCTAAAGTGGCAGTCTCCTTCCAGATATTCTAGGCCTTTGCAGTTATCTGAGGATTCTCTTATTATGCCTAAGATTCTTTAGCCCTGCAGCACACATCACTCTTTACTAACTTAATGGGAAAGCTGGTTTTTAATCCTAATGTTTTCTTTGTGATCCATTGCAATTATCCAATTTAAAAGGTACAACTAGACTTTTAATGTTTAGCTATATTTGCAATGTGGTCCATTTACTCTATCCTTACGGTACAAACAAATAGATCAAAGCCACTTCCCTTCTGTTCTCCAAGCATGTGGTCTCTCTTGGCTCTAGTTGTGTGACATAGCTTTCAAAAATGATATATATTTTTTTTAACGAGACAAGTGCTGGGCCATTTCTTGGCTCATGTTCTCAACCTCATCAAATGCCTAGGAATTTTTGCCTGCAAAAATATTCTTTTATATCTATTCGGACTGATGATTCTTGTTCCCTTGATTTCTAGTTTTCTCCTTTGGAAATGGTTCTGTGTGGACTAGATGCTCATTTAGGGTGACCAGATAGCAAATGTGAAAAATCGGGATGGGGGTAGGGGGTAATAGGAACCTATAAAAGAAAAAGACCCAAAAATCGGGACGGTCCCTATAAAATCGGGACATCTGGTCACCCTGTGCTCATTTGCTTACTGGGTCACTTAAAGCCCAAATGAGCATTTCATTGGCTCTTCAAAAGCCTGAGTCTGTGGCTTAAGATTAAATAGCTTCTTGAAGCTTCCTGTTTAGGGCCTGATCCAAAAGCCTCTGAAGTCAATGGAAAGACTCTCATTGACCTCAGTGGGCTTAGGTTCATTCATATATATACACTGAGAACAAATTGACCTAAGTCTGATCCAATCTCCTCAAATTCACATGATTACATTTTTAGTCAGTTACAAATGCATCAGCTGATTCAGATGGCCCTTGACTGTGAATTTTAAAAAGCAAATATCTTTCATAAGTGGCATTTTTATGGGGTAACAGCTTTTTTTTGATTATCCAAAGTTTGTGCCAAATCCTCATTTTCTCTTCCTGCTTTGCAAAAGCAATATATGCCAGCAACATGACTGAGCCTACTGCATGAATCGCATTGATTGCACTTCAAATGCTTCCTCTGGAACCCCATACAATCATAGAAATGTAGGGTTGGAAGGGACTTCATGAAGTCATCAAGCCCAGCACTCTGTGCTGATGCAGGACCAAGTCAGCCATCCTAGACCATCCTTGACAGCTGTTTGTCCAGCCTGTTCTTCAAAACATCTAATGATGGGGCAAGCCTACTCCAGAGCTTAACTACTCTTCTATTTAGAAAGTTTTTTTCCTAATATCTAACCTAAATCTCCCTTGCTGCAGATTAAGCTCATTACTTCTTGTCCTACCTTCAGTGGACATGAAAAACAACTGATCCCTGTCCTCTTTATAACGCCTCATAACATATTTGAAGACTATTATCAGATCCCCTCTTACTCTTCTTGTCTCAAGACTAAACATGCCCAGTTTTTTTAACCTCTTCTCTTAGGTCAGGTTTTTTTAATCTTGTATAATTTTTGTTGCTCTCCTCTGGACTCTCTCTACTTTGTCCACATCTTTCCTAAGGTGTGGTACCCAGAATTAGAGAGAGTCCTTCAGACCCGTGCCAAGTACAATGGGACAACTACTTCCTATGTCTTACATATGATATTCCTGCTAATACGCCCCAGAATATTTGCCTTTTTTTTGCAATTGAATCACATTGTTGACTCCTATTCAATTTGTGATTCACTGTACCCCCCGATCCTTTTCAGCAGTATCACCACCCATCCAATTAGTCCCCATTTTGTAGTTGTGCATTTTATTTTTTTCCTTCCCCATGGAAGTACTTTACACTGGTGTGTGTTGAATTTCATCTTGTTGATTTCAGATAAACTCTCCAATTTGTCAAGGTCATTTTGAATTCTAATCTTGTCCACCAATGTGCTTGCAAACCCTCCCAGCCTGGTGTCTTCTTCAAATTTTATAAGCCTACTCTCTACTCCATTATCAAGTCATTAATGAAAATATTGAATGGTACCAGATGTGGGACCCTGTGGCACCCCCAGGGTAATGAGAAAAATGTAATACTCACATGTAGAATTCAAAGGTTTTATTGGAACACCACCAAATAACTCCTGTGGACACAAGATGGACTCAGTTTTCCCACCAAGCCCCTCTCCCCCACCAAACCAGCACTGCCAATCAGTCACAACATAATGTGTGAGACACCAAAGCAAAGACACAGCACCATCTATTGGGAGAGGTGTTATCTACAGTAGTCATTACAAAATGTCCAAACCACTGGTGAAACTGATGCCATTTTTTTTTCTGTGATGTTTTCTTGAAGAGCTAGTGGACTTGGAAGAAGTCATTGCTCACTTTTGGTTCAACATAACTCCTGGTGTTGTTCAGTAAGCACTAGCGAGAGATGGCACGGCATTTTTATTAAATGCATGAGCACTCCTCTTAGTATAAGTCTCTACTCAGGTTCTTGAAAACCCCTGTGCATGCGAGGCATGCTGCAAGTCTTAACATGAGTATTAACATAGCACTCTCACACTAAGATTAGACTGTCTCATTAGTGTCATTATTCCTATCCTGACAGGGTCCGTCTGTACAGTTCAGATTGGGATCCTACCACTGTCAAAGTTCAAAAGGTGTTTGGATCTTGGGTCAGCCCATTACAGAGTTTAGGTTCAGCCCCAGAGTTTGGGTCCGGGGAAAAAAAACTCCTCTAGGATTCAGGGATGTTCAGACCCTGAGTGTGGCTCAAACCTGGCTTTAGTCATAATGATACATCTTGAGGCATGGAGTAGGGTAAATAACTGAGTCCCAACCTGGCCTGCCCCACTGCCATGAAACAGAGAGAGAGGGTGAGAAGCGAGAAAACAGAATTACCTATGAGGCATCCATCTAAGTCCTTCTGGAGGTGAATAATTACACTCTCTATTAATTACATGTGGTACCAGAGCTTGGCTTTCAAGAAATAGGTCAGGTTTTATTGCTCTTGTTGTCAGTTTCTGGATGTCATACTCTGCTCCCCAGCAGCCTGGCCTCAGAAACAGCTATGGTAAACTAACCTTTTTTTTTTTTTTTTAAACAGTTGCTAATACTTGTTCCAATAGGAATTGCAAATTTGCTCCGCTGGGATTCAAGGCTCCTGTTACTCACTTTTCACAAATTGTCCTGTGAGTGAAATTTGGTTTGTGGGTCATGGAAGTGTGGATCCTCCTACAAATATGTAGTGAAAGCATTTATGTCGTCATCTGGAAATCTCTAGGAGTCATCCAATCAGGGAGCAGTAATAGTGCCATGTGACTTAATTGGCTGGTCACATGAATAGACAACTACTTGAAGGTGGAGTCATGATTTGACCTGGTCCAAAAAAAGGACGCATTTTTTGTCAACATTTTTGTTGACAATTATCCTGTTTGTTTGTTTTTATTTTTGAAATCATTATCTAAAATGTTAACTGTTCACCATGATTAGAGCAGATTTATGTACAACCCACAGACTGAGACGTGTTCCCATCTAATGTGTGCTAATAACTTGGAATAATGAACACAGTTGTTTTTTGGTTTTTTTTTTTTTTTTTTTTTTTTTACACAAACAAAGAAAACCCCTACGTCTCTGTACAGAAAATTTACAGACAGAAGAAGGTGCTAAATATATCAGATTGTATGCTGCAAATAAAATACCCAGCTCTGGTCACCAGCACAAAAAAGAAAGCAAAAATGCTCCCAATATGTTCTGTATTACTTATGTGACCCCTGTCACCATAGTATCTGAGTATCTCATGGAAGTTAATACAATCATCCTCACAACACCCTAGTGAGATTGTGGGAAGCATGGTTCCCATTTTACAGATGGGGAAACTGAGGGACAAACTGAGGGGAGGGAGGAGCATACTGGAGGCATAAGGAAACAGGAAGGAATGGCTAGGATGCTTTGGCTACTCAGAGCAAGCAGCCCACAGGAACCTAGAATCTGTAAAATGGAAACAGTGGCACTGTCCTACCACCACAGCAGTGTTGTGAGGATAAATTCAGTAAGCATCATAACGCCTAACTTTTAGGTGCCTTAAAAAAAAAATCACCAAAACAACACTGCAATCCACAAAGCCTGAGCTAAGTGCCTAGGCTTGCTATACAGTGAATGGGGAGAGGTGGGTGCCTTAGTGAGAGATCCGGAAAGCCAGCATGCTAGGCAGCGACCTGCCGAAGCTACCCAATGGGAGATGTTGATGAGAGAGATGCCTTGAACCTCCCCTTCTCATGGAGGTATGCACCTAAGTCTGTGCTGCATGGTGGTGTCTATCTCTTCTAGAGATTCACAACCAGGAGCCCCTCTTCTGGAGTCTGGCAGCTTAGGTGCCTAAGTTGTTTCACCAGAAGGGACCATCGTGATCATCTAATCTGACCGCCTGCACGTCACAGGCCGCAGAACCTCACTCACCCTCTTCGGTAACTCAGCCAGAGGTTAGGGTCTATTACAGAAGTCTTTACACTATGATTTGAGGATTCCAACTTACAGAGAATCCACCATTTACTGGAGTTCATACCAGCAAGTGACCCAAGCCCCATGCTGCAGAGGAAGATGACAACTCATAGTCTCTGTCAATCTGACCTGCAAGAAAATTTCTTTCTAGCCCCAAATATGGCAATCAGTTAGACCCTGAGCATATGGGCGAGACTCACTAGTCAGACACCTGGGAAAGACTTCTCTGTCATAACTCAGAGCCCTCCCCATCTACTGTCCCATCACCAGTTGTTGGAGATATTTGCTAACAGCAGTCGTGGATGGGCAACATGCCATTGTAGGCAATCTCATCAAGTCATCCACTCTATAAACTTATCAACCTGTCTTAAAACATGTTAGGTTTTTGCTCTCACCACTCTCCTTGGAAGGCAGTTCCAGAACTTCACTCTTTTGATGGTTAGAAACTTTTTGTCTAACTTGCAGCCAAAACTACACTCCTGTGGAGAACTTCCCACAGAGGTGAAGCCTTCCTTGTTTTTGAGAGTGCTTATGTCTGGAAGAGCAGGATCAAAAGCTGATTACAACAAAAAGTCTATCTGCTTGCCATAGACAATATGTACAATTTTAGAATTGTCCAAAAGAAGTTTTAATGCTGAATGTAAGTAATTTTAATAAAGCCCAATGGGAATATCATTGCTAACTTTTCCTCCAAAAATTCAGCTTGTGGAGGAGTGATTTAATTAAATTACTTAAAGAAAGTACTTAAAAGTATTCCCTTAAGATTTCAGCATGTTTTAACCTGCCAACTCACTTGAAGAGTAGTTGGAGGCAGTCTGTGCAATAGAAATCAAGGATCTTACATGCAAGTTAAATCCTGTACAATCTTTCTTATTTACCTCAATCGGCATATGTCTTCTCTCTGGGAATATATTGCACAGATGCTCAGGGTTGCACAGGAGCAAGTGTTAACCAGCCATAAGTCAGTGTTTCAATATTTGCAAGGAAAACCAGTATCTGTGTTTATACCAGCCTAGACCCTGGCAGAACTCTCTTTCCACCTAATGCTCAGATGGCAGAATATGGGTGGTTCCTTCCTGCAGAGCAGCATTGGCTGAAGGACTCTTCAGAAAAGAGCTTTCTTCCCTTCTTTGTCAAGTTGCTTAGGCACTGGGAAGCAGAGCTCTTGGTTAGCAGCTCTTCTGATGGGGTCGTAGGTTATCAGCTTTGTTTGCTCTGGCTTTTGGGTTTCATTGGTCCTGGCTTATGTTGTTGTGTGAACGTGGGGGAGTCTTTGTGTTCATTTTCTCTCATAAAGCTCACTAAAGTTAGATAGTACTCCCCTTGGACTTGTGGTTTGATTAACTTTATCGGTACCAGTCATATCTCGATTGTCTTTTGGTCACTTCTTCAGTTGATGCATATTCAGACTGAGTAATCCATTTGGGGAAGCAGAGATGGCTGTTGAGGTGCCTTTGTGTTTTGCTTTTAATTTCTGTAGCAAAAGAAGAGATCTAGGGCACAGCTGTACCAAAAACTTAATTTATTGAATTCTAATTTTAAAAGTCACTGAAATTATAAAACCATGTCAGAGGGCCAGGTCTGTTCCAACAAGTTTAAAATATGGCATCAGATGTCTACTAGAGACGACAAAAACAAGCCAACCAAAACCCATGGGTATTTAATTGTTCTAGCCCTTTTTTCTGCTCCTGAACCTGCAAATCAATTGCTAGGGAGATTTGTCGGTAGAAAGACTTTTTTTCCCCCTTCCCATTCTTCCCACACGTGCTCCTTGGAGAAGCTGTGTGTGAATGAGAACTCCTGTTGACATCAGTGGGAGCTGAACTGAATTGAGCCCCAAGAGAGAATACCAGTTCTCTGACCAGTTCTCTCCCTTTATCTTTGAATTGTGACAACATGTATTCAGGTCAGAACCGATGTATGGTGGTGACTGTCCTGGTTGTTCTTGATAAGAATTATGACTGTCAATGGTGCCATGTGCTGATATAGATAGATTGAGGGGGCACACTTGGTTCAGTTTGCTTCTTAAAGGGATGCTGTCAATTCAAATTTGGCCATGTTTTCACTCAAAACAAAACAAGCGACCAAATGGAAATGAGCCCATGGAGTTATTTTCAAAAGTTCTGGTGCAAACACTGGCTAAACACAAAACATTCCCTTCTCACCTGATCGTGAAATTGGCTGGAAGCAAAAGTTAAACTGATTGATTTAATTGATTTCCCCATCCCCCAAAATGAGGGGAAGACAAAAGGCTAACACAAGCAAGAACGGTGAAAAATAAATTCAGTTTAGATTATTAAAAAGGAACATTTTTTAAAAAGCTATTAGTAATAGGCTCATTTAGGAAGAAATCAGTGCAATTAGCTGCTAGTATTTCAACTAATGAACAAATATTTTTACCTACAACAAGGTACAGGAATGAGAATATAAATAGGCATCATTTCACAAAGCAAGATGTAACGTTCTTTGAGTAAACAGGGAAGTAACAGCTAGGAGGAACTAAATTTTGCAGCCAAGGGCTTATTGCTTTTTTTGACTGGGTGTTTGCTAAAGCACAATTGTTCAGGTACAATCAATCTATCTTGGTGCGTAAAGAGGGTCAGAGTGCCTATTCCATCAAACCAGACTAGTAATTAATTTACTTGCCAGATTAAATTGTATGGAGGAGGGGAGGTTGTCTGCAAGTCTGTGGAATATTTCATTGTACACCATGATCTCAACAATTTCTGAAGTTGTGGTTGTTATAAGTGTGTCCTTAAGTAGCTGGTTGGTGACCATATGGGGCAGAGTTAAGGTTATTTTTGGAATATGAAATGGGATATTTTATATAGGTACTATTTTTTTTTTCTTGGGTGACAGAGAAAGAGACAGACAGAGGCTGTATGAACTGAGTTTGATTATTTATCTTCCCTTACCTGTTTGCTCAGGGTTTTTTAGCTGTAGCATTCACTGGTACACATACTTAAGTATATTTTGAGTTTTATCAGGATAAAGACCTAACTCTCTAAACTTGTGAATAGGCCCAATGGCTTCAGTGGAGCTACTTGTGTGCTTAAAGTTAAGCATGTGCAAAATATTTACAAGATCAAGCATATATGCAGAGTTTCTCATGTGCCAGGGGGTACTCCGCCCCAGGCCCTACCCCCCCCCAAAGCCCCTACCTGTTCCTTCCACTCCCTCCCAGCACCTCTTCATGCTGCAAAACAGCTGATTGCCATGGACCGGAGGTGCTGATTGGCAGGGCTGCCAGTAGGCGGGAGGCGCAGTGTGTGTGTGTATGGCACTGATAGGGGGGCTGCCAGTAGGTGCTCAGCACTCACCTTTTTCTTTTCCCTGTGGGTGCTCCCTGGAGCACCCACGGAGTCAGTGACTATGTGATCAGGATGATAATAACAACCTTAACTTAAAGTTAACCAAGTTTTTTGTTTGCTACCATGTGGTGTGTTTTCTTTATCAAATAAAGAGGCCATTTTTGAGGTAAGTAGATCATCAGAACTCTCTTCTCCTTTATGTTTGGAGTCTAGGATTTCACAGGGACGCCAGGTCCTTTCTCTCTCTCTCTCTCTCCATACAGTGTAGACTTCAGGAGCTCTGCAGGGGTTTCTGGCCTCCCTTGGTCCTACTAAATCTTGAGTTCCGTGGGGCCATGTCTGTGTCTCCTTGGCTAGGCCAGCTCTAGGTCTCAAGTTCTATGGGTCTCTGGCCTCTTCCTGCCTTGCAGGTTGAGGAGCAATCTTCAGTCTGTCCCATTTCTTATCTGGCTTTCTTTGCCCTGCATTGTCATGAAACATCTGTTGGGCAATGCAGACTTTATAAAATGCCTGCAAGGCTGCTTTAAGCTCCTTTTGGATTACAAAGACACCCATCTCGTTGCTACGCCAATCGTGCTAGCAGATTTTTGGAAATAAGCCTTTTTTAATAGGATTTTAAAATTATGTATGCAGCTATGTATCAGTTAGCCCTGTGCCTAAAGTAGGTTAGTTAAAGGTATGCAGAAGTTGAAGTCTTACAGTCAAACTAGTTTTTAAGCACGGTTCCCCAGAAAGGTAGACACTGAACATAAAGCCTCTATAACTTAAACATGCTTTGACATTTATTTTTTATCCCTGAAAAACTCTAGCATTCCTTGAAATCAATCCCAAAAATGTTCTAAGGAAACTGGGTTTAGGTGGTCTACTGCAATCCTGGTTGCAAATCTAACTGAGAGCCATCCTGGGGCGGCCCATGTTCAAGGTAACTTTTAATGCCCTGTAACTCCCTAAAAGAGGCTAATTTTCTTTGTACTTTGCAAAGAAACTGGATGCCATTCAACAATGAATCCACTGTTGCAAACAGCACCGTTATTAGATTTAATGCAAAGCTGAGACTAGAATCTTCAGCTCCATAAATACGGTCTTCTGCCACTCAAATTAAAGGAAATCGTCTGCTTCTGTGATGGAACATAGAAGAACCCATATATTCTCTCTAAGCTGCAATTAGCTACCAGTAGAGTTGGTTGAAAATGTTTTGACAAAACTTCAGTTTGGAATAACTGATTTCTTTACCTCCCTTCCCCACCCCCCAAATAATAAAGTAAAATAAAATTATTATTTTTTGGATAAAATGAAAGTTTTTCAGGTTATTTTAATTTTTTTTGCAGAAAATACCTTCTTTCAACCAGCTCTTCTGCCACAGTACAACCCACACACGCATTGTTGTTTCTAGCTGTAATTATTAATAGCTTTCCTGAATTGTAACCTATTTTATGTAGATGTGACCCATGCATAAGTTTTCAAGGAGACTTAAGTTTGGATTTTTTGAGGGTGAGGACAGGAACAAGCCTGTTATTGAGCCATATGGGCACAAAGTAACATTAGAGACGAGTCAAAATTTCAGTCCAGGTAAGGATCTGTATCTTAAAAAGGGTTTGATCAATTTTTCTTTGAACTTTGCAGAAAAAGTTCTCCTTAGCTTTAAGAGCAAACTAGGCAATTATCAGTCTTCACCCTGCCCTTTTCTTCCACCCACCCCCATCACTCTCACATTTTCCAAACAGAAGTTAGTGAGTGGGGATGGTGGGAGGGAGGGTGTATGTGTGGGTGATAGAGAGCGGAGTGTATATATCATAGCTTTTAGTGAAAACTAACCACAACTTTAGTTGTGGAGAAACTGTAGCCGCTCCATAATAAATTGTAATTGACTCATTTTTTAGGGTTTTGCCCTCCAGTTATGCTGTGTGATACTTTAATCAGCTGTGACCAATGACTGGCACAATGTGGCAGGCAGAGGGTGTTCAGACGGCAGAGATTCTAATCCCCAATTGACTTTGAGACTTCAGCACTTGAAGATTTCCACTCTGGATCTTTCATAAATCCTCTAGCCTTTTTTTTTCTTTTAAATCTTCCACTCCACCTCTTTTGAGGATGTGAAGGCATCTTTAAAGGAAAGGAAATCAGAATCTTCCGGCCTTGCTCTGTTATACAATGGGTGGGACTGCTTGCTCCTGCCAGGCAGAAGGATAATTTCATTCTCTTTAGTGGAGTTGACGAAGCACTAGAGCTTTGTCTACTACACTGAGCTTTTCCTTCATTTCCCACTGGTGCAGCTGCATAGGTGGGGGCAACGGTGCCCGACTGTACACCAGCCACAGGTCTTCTTACCAGTCATAGGACTCGATGGCACGGGGGGGAAATGCCAGTGGTCATTCTGCACTAGCACAAGTGGAGCTGCATGAGTGTTCGTACGACAGTGGGGGGCGGGGGGGGGACACAGCGTGGACACAGCCGAAGTGAGAGGCGTGTTACTAACGCTGCTGAAGTGACAGATAGCCTGCAGCCCTCTCAGCAGCTTGCAGATGGTGTCTCTGTGTGTGATGAAGCCATGGAATTGTGGAATGTAACAAGAGTTCAGTACTGCAAGCCCAGCGCTTCCCAAACATAGGGCCTTATCTTGCAAGTTACTGAGTGAACTTGCTTCCCATTGATTTCAAGTGGGAGGAGAAAGTGCTTAAGCAGGATTGGACCTGTGGGCTGCTGCAGTCCGCTAGTCAGGCCTGGATTGGTGAGGGGTTCAGCAAGCTGCAGCCCTGAAGGCTTCACTGTTCTTCATTGTATTTCTTGCTTACTCCACTGCCTGGATTTCCCTCTTGATCCCTGCACCCTTTGCTGAGAAATACTTGCAGCATGTTTTTTCTTCCTCTGTAATGAAACTACTTCACCAATTCTGTGATTAAGTTAATTCCTATGAGGGTGGACAGAGAGAAAGAGAGAGAGATGCAACAGTTTTAAAACCCATTTGAAATTGGGAGCATTTTAACTTAGGTTGCACCATATTCTCACTTCGTCAGTCAAGATCAATAGCAGTGGTTTTAAGAGACAGAATTTGGAGGTGTGATTTTAGTACCTTCAAAGTTCAGGGATGGTTGGCCTGGGAATTTTGGCTTGGGCTCATCTCTACAAAGAATGCCTGAGGATCCGGAGATAGGACGAATGTTTGATAGTGTCTCTCATCGAACATTTCCAATGCGCTCTGTAAACCATATGTCTGTCTCTAATACACACACAGATGAAACAGATGACTCAATATTAAATTTGCCAGATAACATAAATATCAGCACTACTCAGTCATCTGAATTCTGCCAAATAATTTTCAGTTGATTAACACGTGGATCCAGGTGCCAAAATGTCATTTGAATAACAGCAACTCCAAACAGTAATACCATCTGAATATCCTATTTAGCCAATTCTAATACGTGCTGGAATTGGTGAACTACCACTAATATGCAGGCTCTTCGAGGGTGTTACGGGACAGCTATTTGATGATCCCAAACACTGTTACTCTGTACTTCAGGGCAGGCAGTGAGAGAGATCCTGTATCTGATTTGAAACTGGCAGAAGTGTAGCTACCCTGATATTTGGCCAGGACTGGTGAAAGTGCACTAGCATCTCTGGAAGCCAGAGAGTTAAAAATGTTAAATTCTCTTGAGTAGTCAAAGCTTCCACTCTTTCTGCCTTAATATATAACTTCCTATGTTTGAATTGCAGGTAATTAAGTTGGACTGCTCAGTGCTGAAATGTCACACTTACCTCCTATAGCCTTCCTATCTCTAGCTTTAAAGGGAATTTTTCATCCTGCGATCCCCGCTGCTGCTGCTGAGTTTCACTCTTATTAACCTTGTGGTCACAAAGAACAGACTCTCCTGTGTTTTCATTAGATCTACCATCTGAAGAGATGTGACCAGGGACCCAAGAAGAATATAGCTAGATAAGAACTGCCCTCTTTCACTCAGATGGGCTGAGGCAGAGACTGTGATGGAATCCTTCTTGCTCCCATGTTCCTCTCTGACCTGGGTCTCCAGGGCATAGCATTGCTCCTCAGAATGGGGATGATCTTACTTCTGCCTAGTCTTTCCATCACCTCAGCCCACTATAAGAAAGCTCCCTTTCGCTTTTCTTGAGGTAGCCATGGAATTGAGCAATGTTAAGACCCAAAGCTTGGGGCCTGATCCCAAGAGGACATTGCAGCGTAGTCAGCAGTCCCTTCTGTGACTGAGTCCAGGCCAGGGGTGAGGGAGACCCTGTGCAGGATCACTGGGCAGCACCACCTGTGTTAGTCCATCTGGGAGCTAGAGTGAAGCACAGGCTCTGTGTGCAGTTGCCTCACTGATGTCTCTCCTTCATATTCATTTCAGCGCTGTCTCTTCTCTACCCCCAAAAACTCGAGTGTTGCAGAGCAGCCACAATTCCCTTTGACCACAGCAGGAGAAGAGGGTACTTGGCACTTCTCAGGATCAGGTCCTCCATCTCCACACCTGGTCATTTCCTTTCTATAAGTGAACTTCATACTGGTGAATAGTACCAGACTGACAGCCTCTGTTGATTTGCGGAGCAGGTGAAGCATAGGCGACAGCAGTACAAGTGTGATGCCTACCCTCTCGGCTGATTGGGCTGGGGATTGAATTGGAAGCACAAAGCTGTTTAAAGCTTGAGATAAGGCTCCTTAACTGGGGTGGTAACATCTCGTATTGCCTGTTGATCAGCACAGAGACAGACCGGTAACACACACTGACTGGTGTGCTACACAAGCATCTCCCTCCCCAACACACTAGGATGGCCACTCGCATGTTCCTGGAATACCAGACATTTAGGTACTTCCGGGAATGCCTTGGGCCCGCCCTCACAGCTGTGACATCACCCCTGCTGGCATGAGCTAGCAAGCATGGTGCTTGAAAGGTCACACCACAAAGGGGATGCCATTCTGAAGAGTGTCACTCTGTCCCTGCCAGCATGTGTGTGTGCGAGGTCACGCCAGCAGGGGTGGAGCAACACTCTCTTCAAAATAGCGTCCCCGGACAAAACCACCTCCGGTTCTGTCTCAATACCAGGAGGGGAACAAACCACCCAAAAAGAGCACTGTCCTGTTTAAAACTGGATGAGTGGCCTCCTTACTGTGTGTGCACGCAGCTTCCATGCTATCATGCCTCGTCCCTATCCTAGAAGGACCCAACCTGACTGGGGGTGAGAGAGGAGTTCATTCTCCATGGCCCATCAGTCGCTGGCCTTTGTGAGACTGCCAACAAGGGAGAGTTAACACCAACTTTAGTGGTGGGTGTTGATGAGTAGGAGTGGAGAAAGAGGGTCAGGTTTCGGGGGGGCCTAGTTTGGTGTGACACTTAGTCCTCAGGAATGCAAGCAGGCAAACACAGGCCTCAGCAAGTAATACTGGCCTCTGTGCATGTTCCATAAAGATCTCTTATTACAATTGCATCACTTACTGCTAATGTTTACATAACACAGTGCATTTTAAAAATCCTAACTTTTTCCTCCCTAGTTGTCAGGTGACATATTTGCATTATTCCTTAGGTCCTCGGCATACATGCACACATTAACCAGTGGTTCTGAGAATATGTGGATCATTTTTAGCTATCTGCAGTAGACTGATTAAAAATGGCTGCTTTCGGCCCTTGTTGTGGAATTTTGGGACACCAAGGAAGGATAAAAATAATCAGATGAGTAAAGTGGGGAAGCATTTGCAAAGCAAGCAGTTACAGCCTCTAGAGTTGGCTGGTGTTTTCAGAGTGTTGTTAAGTTGATCATGGAGTTTTGACAACACAGATGATTGAGCAGCTGTGGATCTCCACGTATGTAGCTGGATTCTTTATAGTCTTCTGCCGGGCATAGTCACTTTTGGAGGAGAAGGGGGTAAAGGAGAAACTTTTCAGGTGAGTCAAGTCATTGTGAGGGGTTGAACAAAAGAATGGCCAAAGTTGGTGAAACCAATGGTCCATCCAACCCAATATCCTGTCTTCCGGCAGTGATCAGTGCCAGAGGCTTCAGAGAGAGTGAAAATAACAGGGAAATTATTGAGTGATCTATCCCGTCCTAGCTTCTGGCAGTCAGAGGCTTAGGGACACCAGAACATGGTGGTGCATCCTTGACCATCCTGGCTAATAGATATGTTCATGGAGGATAGGTCCATCAATGGCTAACACTTTTTAACCCAGTTATGCTTTTGGTCTTCCCAACATCTCCTGGCAACAAGGTCCATGGGTTGACTGTACATTGTGTGAAGAAGTATTTTCTTTCATTTTTAAACCTGCTGCCTATTAATTTCATTGGGTGAGCCCTGGTTTGTGTGGTATGTGAAGGGGTAAATAACACTTCCTTATTTATAAATAACACTTTCTTAGTTAAAAGAAAAGGAGGACTTGTGGCACCTGAGAGACTAACAAATTTATTTGAGCATAAGCTCTCGTGAGCTACAGCTCACTGTAGCTCATAAAAGCTTATGCTCAAATAAATTTGTTAGTCTCTCAGGTGCCACAAGTCCTCCTTTTCTTTTTGCGAATACAGGCTAACACGGCTGCTACTCTGAAAACTTTCTTAGTTGTTTCTTTTCCAAGATAGTGTGTGTGTGTGTGTGTGTGTGTGTGTGTGTCTCTCTCTCTCTCTCTCTCAGATAGATAGATAGATATAGATATGTGTGACAAAGTATTCAAGGTGTGGGAGTACCATGGATTTACATAGTGGCATTATGATATTTTCTGTCGTCTTATCTATTCCTTTCCTAATAGTTCCTAATGTTCTGTTAGCTGCTTTGCTTTGTGTTAACTGCACATTGAGTGGATGTTTTCAAAGAACTATCCACCATGACTCCAACCTCTCTTTCTTGAGTGGTAATGGCTATTTTAGGCCCCTTCATTTTGTGTATATATAGTTGGGGTTATGTTTTTTTTTCCAATGTGCAGTACTTTGCATTTATCAACATGAATTTCATCTGCCCCTTTGTTGCCCAATCACCCAGTTTAGTGTGACCCCTTTGTAACTCTTTGCAGTCAGCTTTGGATTTAACTATTTTGAGTAATTCTGTATCGTCTAAAACTTTGCCACTTCACTGGTTTTTTTCCCTCCCTTTTCCAGATCATTTGTGCATATGCTGAACAGCACAGATCCTTGGGGGACCCCACTATTTATCTCTTCACTGTGAAAACTGACCATTTGTCTCCCCTTTGTTTCCTGTCTTTTAACCTGTTACTGATCTTTGAGAGGACCTTCCCTCATGTCCCATGACCACTTAGATTAAGAGCCTGTGGTAAGGGAGTTTGTCAAAGGCTTTCTGAATATCTAAGTACACTGTATCATCTGGATCGCCTTGTTCCACATGCTTGGGGGACCACCTCAAAGAATTGTAAAAGATTGGTGAGGCATGATTTCTCCATGTAGCCCATATTCATCCCTCCATCATTCACCATGTAGTTCCATCTTGAAAGGAAGGCAGTGCCTGGTATCCCCCCATCCAGTAGCCTGCATTACTCCCTCAGCAGTTCCATCATGTAGATTGGAAGTGGATTAAGGTAGTTCCATGTAATTGTGAAGACAGAAAATTCTGTTTTTAGTTTCTACTTTCTGATGTTAAAAGCTTCTTTCTTGGAAAATGGTTTCCCTTCCCTCAGGGCCTTTTCCCCATCAATCAAGGACAGAACTACACAGACATTCATCTGATTTTAGATCTTAATATAATAAACAGCTAGCAAAGCTTTGGTGTGTGCTGTACTCTGGAGCCCTATGATGGGGAGAGATACTATTTTGTCTCCCTTCAATCACTGATTAATTCAGATAATGAACACTAATTCTCCCTCATGACACTGCAAGAGACAGGGAAGTGTGATCTTCCTGGTACAGCTGGGGATTCTGAGATATGGAGTCCCCCATTCATCATTACCATATGGCTGGCAAAAGGGACCCCAGGAAATAACCCCAGAGCAGAAATAACCTCACAGTTCAGGGCAGCTGCCCCTGTATTTCCCTTCAGTAAGGGCACCCACTGTTGGCTTTCAGCTCTCCAGCTGTTGCCTCTCTTGGGTGGAGACACACATCTCTCTCCCTTCTGACTGGGTTATTCCCATGCTGGACAGTTCCCTGCCTTCACTGTCATTGCCAGCACAGACAGGTTGCCCTAGGACTTCTGCTAGCCTTTTCTTCAGAGACAGGTAATGGTGTAATTGCTACTGATATAAGTTACGACACATTTCTGCTACTTCATTCTTAAGAGAAAAAACCTATTGTGATGGAGGGATGGGTGGCCTAGCAGCTAGTGCACCTGACCTCTTGCTCATTGCCCCTTTGTCAGGGTGGTAGATGAGCCTGGTTCCTGCCCCTAAGCTGAAAATCTTCTGGCCTCATACCTTAGGGGGACCCAGGCTCTCCTCTTCCACCAGGTCCCGGTGCAGGCCCCTATGGGATGAAATCCTGGCTGGGTCCTCCTTGCCGAGACTCTAAGTCCACAGCCCTTGGCTGCTTTTTACCTTTATGTCCCTTCATTTTGGGGAGTGGCCCCTATAGTCCAAACTGTCAATTGCTTAACAAAAAGAGTCCAAAGGACTCAGGCCTTGCCCAACCTGCTGGTTCTCAAAAGGGGTGGTGATTTGGAGAAAGCACTGCCTGGGGGCCTTGCCTGCTCTGTGGTCCCCCTTCAGGCTCAACCTTCTGTCAAGCTTCCTGGAGAAGGATTCACCTCTCCTGCAATCTGTCCATCACCCTTTGCATGAGCAAAAGGACTGAAGGTAAAAAATCCATTACAATCTACATACCACACAGACTATGCTGACAGCTTGTGCCACACGCTCTCACAGAAACTGCGGAATCACCTGATCAACATCCTCTACAGCAAACAGGGAAAGATTAAGAATGAGCTCTCAAAAATGGATACTCTCATAAAAAGCCAACCTTCCACACAAACTTCCTCGTGGCTGGAATTTACTAAAACTATACAAGCCATTTACAACGCACACTTTTGCTTCTCTACAAAAGAAAAAGGACACTAAACTTTCTAAACTACTACATGCTACAAGGGGCCACAGCAATGGTTCCCTCAACCCACCCAGCAATATTGTTAATCTATCCAGCTATACTCTCAGCCCAGCAGAAGCAGCTGTCCTATCTCGGGGCCTCTCCTTCTGCCCCTCCACCCCCACGAACATGATACAGTTCTGTGGTGACCTAGAATCCTATTTTCGACGTCTCCGACTCAAGGAATATTTCCAAAATACCTCTGAACAACATACTAATCCACAGAGGCCTCCCTACCAACATTACAAAAAGAAGGATTCTAGGTGGACTCCTCCTGAAGGTCGAAACAGCAGACTGGACTTCTACATAGAGTGCTTCCGCCAACGTGCATGGGCTGAAATTGTGGAAAAGCGGCATCACTTGCCCCATAACCTCAGCCGTGCAGAACACAATGCCATCCACAGCCTCAGAAACAACTCTGACGACATAATCAAAAAGGCTGACAAAGGAGGTGCTGTTGTCGTCATGAATAGGTCGGAATATGAACAAGAGGCTGCTCGGCAGCTCTCCAACACCACTTTCTACAAGCCATTACCCTATGATCCCACTGAGAGCTACCAAAAGCAACTACAGCATTTGCTCAAGAAACTCCCTGAAAAAGCACAAGATCAAATCCGCACAGACACACCCCTGGAACCCCAACCTGGGATATTCTATCTACTACCCAAGATCCATAAACCTGGAAATCCTGGGCGCCCCATCATCTCAGGCATTGGCACCCTGACAGCAGGATTGTCTGGCTACGTAGACTCCCTCCTCAGGCCCTACGCTACCAGCACTCCCAGCTACCTTCGAGACACCACTGACTTCCTGAGGAAACTACAATCCATCGGTGATCTTCCTGAAAACACCATCCTGGCCACTATGGATGTAGAAGCCCTCTACACCAACATTCCACACAAAGATGGACTACAAGCCGTCAAGAACACTATCCCCGATAATGTCACGGCTAACCTGGTGGCTGAACTTTGTGACTTTGTCCTTATCCATAACTATTTTACATTTGGGGACAATGTCTACCTTCAGATCAGCGGCACTGCTATGGGTACCCACATGGCCCCACAGTATGCCAACATTTTTATGGCTGATTTAGAACAACGCTTCCTCAGCTCTCGTCCCCTAACGCCCCTACTCTACTTGCGCTATATTGATGACATCTTCATCATCTGGACCCATGGAAAAGAAGCCCTTGAGGAATTCCACCATGATTTCAACAATTTCCATCCCACCATCAACCTCAGCCTGGTCCAGTCCACACAAGAGATCCACTTCCTGGACACTACAGTGCTAATAAATGATGGTCACATAAACACCACCCTATACCGGAAACCTACTGACCGCTATTCCTACCTACATGCCTCCAGCTTTCACCCTGACCACACCACACGATCCATCGTCTACAGCCAAGCTCTGCGATACAACTGCATTTGCTCCAACCCCTCAGACAGAGACAAACACCTACAAGATCTCTATCAAGCATTCTTACAGCTACAATACCCACCTGCGGAAGTGAAGAAACAGATTGATAGAGCCAGAAGAGTTCCCAGAAGTCACCTACTACAGGACAGGCCTAACAAAGAAAATAACAGAAAGCCACTAGCCGTCACCTTCAGCCCCCAACTAAAACCCCTCCAACACATTATTAAGGATCTATGACCTATCCTGAAGGATGACCCAACACACTCACAAATCTTGGGAGACAGGCCAGTCCTTGCCTACAGACAGCCCCCCAACCTGAAGCAAATACTCACCAGCAACCACATACCGCACAACAGAACCACTAACCCAGGAACCTATCCTTGCAACAAAGCCCGTTGCCAACTGTGCCCACATATCTATTCAGGGGACACCATCACAGGGCCTAATAACATCAGCCACACTATCAGAGGCTCGTTCACCTGCACATCCACCAATGTGATATGTGCCAGCAATGCCCCTCTGCCATGTAAATTGGACAGTCTCTACGTAAAAGAATAAACGGACACAAATCAGATGTCAAGAATTATAACATTCGTAGACCAGTCGGAGAACACTTCAATCTCTCTGGTCATGCAATTACAGACATGAAGGTCACTATCTTACAACAAAAAAACTTCAAATCCAGACTCCAGCGAGAAACTGCTGAATTGGAATTCATTTGCAAATTTGGATGATACTATTAATTTAGGCTTAAATAGAGACTGGGAGTGGCTAAGTCATTATGCAAGGTAACCTATTTCCTCTTGTTTTTTCCTCCCCCCTCCTCTCCCCCCCCCCCCCCCCCCGACGTTCTGGTTAAACTTGGATTTGTGCTGGAAATGGCCCACCTTGATTTTCATACACATTGTAAGGAGAGTGGTCACTTTAGATAAGCTATTACCAGCAGGAGAGTGGGATGGGAGGAGGTATTGTTTCATGGTCTCTGTGTATATGTCTTCTGCAGTTTCCACTTTATGCATCCGATGAAGTGAGCTGTAGCTCACAAAAGCTTATGCTCAAATTAAATTGGTTAGTCTCTAAAGTGCCACAAGTACTCCTTTTCTTTGAGCGACTTTTAACCCCCTCCTCCAGCCAGAGCATGCTGGGCAGGCCCAGAGTGGGGCTTCAGGCCCTTCAGGCTCAGTGTGGGGTTTGTATACCCTATCACATACTAAAAACAATTGAAGAACCTACGCTCATAAGCTTACCAGAATTCACCCCAACTCTTATATGGGCTCTGGCAAGTGCAGTCTTTTAATACCCCACTCTCTGGGTGTCCTTGTTATAAGTTCATCAGAGCTTCAGCTCCGAACACGCCACTCATAACATGTTCAATTTCCTTCTTACACTGTTCAGGGATCTTTGAACTGGAGTTTCCAGAAGCAGGTAGGTAGTATATAAAGGGTCTCTCTCCTCAGGGCATGTCTTCAAAAGGTTGGCTTCCAAGGGGGAGAATTTGCATTCCCCTCTACTCAAAGCATTTCCTAAGGAAATCCACCTCAGGCGTATTGTTCCAAAAAGAACATTGTACTTCCTCATGCCTTCCAGAGACTTCATTCATCTTGCCTTTCTACTAAAGAAGCTGCCAACAATACTACATAAACATTTGCATTTGCAATACAATGAACTCCCAAGGTGTTAACCCCAGTTCAGTAAGGTTTAGCTTAAACTTTATTCAATTATCTTACTATTGGGTAAGATACTCAGCAGTCCAGAAAGAGCCTTTCTTTGGGGCTCACTGGTATTTCCACTGTGCCAGGGCAGTATCCTAGAGAGCTCTCCTCTGAGAGTGGCCATTCCCATGAAGGAGGGAGGAGAATGCCGAAAGCAGAAGTACTTTTGCGAAGCTACTAATCTAAAACATTGCTTGTGTTTGAGGTTTCTGAGCCAAAACACCATGCTTGCTCCATTAGGAGCTGTCTAATCAAAGCAAATAGGGAAGCTGCTGGGTCTTTATCTTTTTTCCCCTCCCTACCACTGGAGACTTTGTTGTTTCCATTCCCCTTACTATGTTTATACCACCATCTGTTCTCACACAGACATGGACATGTAGGTCTGCTCCCGCCAGGGAGAAAAGACGAGTTGGAGGCTTGCCTCTCTAGAGTGGGAAATGAAAAGGCCTGACACTTGTATTGTGGCTGCTCCACGCCCACCTTTTGCATGCTTTCTCTTTGCCATAGGGTATTACAAACAATGAAATAAAAGAAATGTATCTGTTAAAAGTAATGGATTTCCCCCAATATAAGCCAGTGGAACAACTCTGCAGGAGAGACTCCTTATCAGCATAAATCAAAGCAGGTTCCTACATGTAAAGCTAAGCTCCTGTGGATTTGCAGCTGAAGGATCAGTGTTCTAGCCCCGTCTCCCCTGGGGAGGTGTGGGTAAATTGCATAGTAACTGCGTTTGTCATCTGCAGTGCATAGATTCATTATACTAGGTACACACAATTGCTTCCTGGGCATGCCTTTTGAGAGGTTCTGTGACTGTGTCTCCCCCACTACTGTCAACACGCATCTGGATGGATCATCCTGCTTCTCCATTAGCTCTGACCACCGCCAGGTTTTAGTTTGAGTAAGGGGGTCCATTTTGAATTTCCGCATGGGGAGTCGGGAGGCCAGAAGATCATGGTAGCATGAGAATGGGAAATAGTGATCAGGCAGGGGCAGCTATAAGGAACCACACTTCATGTAGTGCCTCACTGAGGGTGTATCTACGCTGCAATGACAAACTGACGGCTCGGGCTGTGGGGCTGTTTAATTGCAGTGTAGACTCTCAGGCTGGAGCCAGACTTCTAGGACCCTGTGAGATAGGAGGGTCACGGGCCTTACAGACATTGTTAAATCTGACAAGCAGCTCAGTTAGTAAAGTACTGGCTGTGAACTTGTTAGGCCGAACTTGAGTGTCCATAAGGTAATAATGATTAGTAAATAGACAAGCCAACAGATATTTAAGCACCTAAATGGATATTATGGTTTTCAGAGACCCTTTTGTAACATAATATCCCAAGTCTAGTCAACATAATCATTGTTCTGGATTAATAATAATGCTAGCACCTTCTGCTGCATGTGCCTAAAATAATGGTCTGTAATGTGCTAATACTGATCTGCTTCCACATTCATCCCCGGCTGAGGTTTCTGAGCAGCCTTGAAGGATAGGCTAGGCAGCAGTGTTGCTTGGAGGAGAGAGAGTCATCAAATGACTCAGAGGTCATGTACCCCTGTGGTGAGTGCAGTGTAGATGACTACATGGCCTCAGCAAGATCAGGCCTCTTTTCAGAGAAGAACAGGACCAGTATAGCTGCTTCCTGCTTGCTTGCAGTTCTCCAGCCAAAATCATCCAGTGTGGTGGTGACTCAAGCCACATGCCGATCCGAGGAAGAGAGAGGGAGTCCTCAAGTCATGAGATGATTCCAGTGTGAGTGTAGGAAAGACACACTGGTTGATGATGGCCTTTTGTGGCTAATGAATGAGCAGGTCTTTCCTCATTGATGGGATAAATGCTCTTTACCATGTGCCAGCAGGGTCTTCTAATCTTTCTTTCTTTTGGGCTGGTCTACACACAGAAATTCCACTCATTTAACTAGATAGTCTTAGAAACCAATTTATTTTAGTTTGAATTCAGAGCACCCCACTTCTGTTTAGCCAGCATAAGCTAAATTGATAGAAGGCACTATTCATCTGGAATGAGCTTGTCCATACAAAGGCATTGCACCACTTCGATTTAGTGAAACCGGTACAAATTTGAATGCAGACGAGCTCTCACAGACTCATTAGTGCAGGTAAATGATGCTAATAAATGACGCAGCTGAAGCTCCCTTTAGAACACAGAGAAGAGGTCAAAGCACTGAATTCAGATCTTGATCTAGATCCGAACTCTCCCCATGTCTGCAATGTTCATATCCAGGATTTTGGTCCAGACTGTTACAGAATTGGTGACAACGTCCACATCTGAATTCACCTGACCACCAAAGTCCCTGGATATTCAGATGTAGGGTTTTAGTCCTGACTCCTCTCTAATTAAAAGCAATTCTACTGGGGGCTGTTTTTTCCCAAAAGATATTCTGCTGCGGGAACCGAGAGATCTCTATTTTGCAGAAGAATAACAAAGAAAATACAACGCATTTCAAGGTCCACTATTGCACCTGACAGCTCTCTCAGCTCAAAATAGTAGGAACAGCTTCAGTATCAACTCCAAAATACCAGCTCTTTCCTGAGGAGACTCCATCGAGAGAGTGAACATAGCTGTAACTCATCTTTAATAATGCTACTTTCTAAAATAAATCATGTTTTATGGATCTAAACTTAGCCTCTCCAGATAAGTGAGTCCCGGGGCCGCTGATGATTAATTTGCAGCATCGGAGCGTTGCCCAGCGGGGGCCTGATTAATAGCGATGACATCATGACTTTTAAACATTCTATTAACGCTGGGGCCTGTGACAAATGGAGACGGTCGGCACAGATTCCAATGGCATTTGCATAGTCAGAGCGAGGACTCTTAGTGGTGGCTTTTCTCCTTCCCATGCTGGGCCAGCAAGCAGTTGGCTGTCTGCTTGCCTGGCTACCCTGCTGATCTGAAAACTGCTTTCCAGGCAGTACCTCCCTGCTTGGAGCCCTGGGGTTCAAAGCTGTGTCCTGCTCCTCATGACATTCAGTGCTACTCCGGCTCCCCTGTGTTGGAGATGCTGCTGGTTGGTAGCCTGTATGATTCCATGTGAGTGAGGGCAATGCACAAGAGGTAAGAAACCACAGTGCCTGCTTGCATCCCCTGAGCCATCCACCTCTCCTGTTCACTATCACGTGCCCGCAGCTGAGGCAGCTACGTCTTCTATAGCAGTCCCAGCAACAGTACTGTGCGGCTCCTAAGAAGGGATGCTAAATGGAGAATATAGTGTCCAGATGAATCTGCATGGCAGCACCTTTTGAGCAGCATGTCCCATCTTCCATGCAGCATCCTGGCAGTACTTTCATATCTGTCCTACTGAGACCAATCCCAGCACTTCTGGCAGTGCACCTGCCCAGTTAGACAGCAACTTCGGCAGCACATCCCCCTGTCAGGCAGCACCTTCAGTGTCGCACTATGCAAGGTAGCTTCCTTAGTGTTCCACCGTACCCAGCACCTCCTGGTGAAGTGTCTCTGTCACAGTGCAACATCATTTGTCAGCATGTTCTTATATGTACACCTTTAGCATCCCAGGCCGTTCATCAGGTAGCAGCTTTGGCAGTTATTTCCCCCTGGGAGGCAGCCTATATTTGCACACAGATCTATAGCTATGTGGAACTCAGTGTGTTCAATTGTCCTGGAGTTAATATCTATAAATATGGGCCTAACAAATAACTTAAGGTCAGAAGGGACCATGATGATCATCTAGTCCGACCTCCTGCACAGCGCAGGCCACAGAATCTCACCCACCCACTCCTGCGAAAAACCTCTCACCTATGTCTGAGCTATTGAAGTCCTCAAATCGTGGTTTAAAGACTTCAAGGAGCAGAGAATCCTCCAGCAAGTGACGTGTGCCCCATGCTACAGAGGAAGGCGAAAAACCTCCAGGGCCTCTTCCAATCTGCCCTGGAGGAAAATTCCTTCCTGACCCCAAATATGGTGATTAGCTCAACCCTGAGCATATGGGCAAGATTCACCAGCCAGATACCCAGGAAAGAATTTTTTGTAGTAATTCAGATTCCACCCCATCTAACATCCCAGGACTGATGTAAGACCTGGAATCCTGGATCCAAGCCTCTGTGGACTCTCTGAAGTGGTTTTTACCTAGATCTGTAATTGGACTGCATGGCTTGGACCCATTTCTACTTTCTATTCACATGGGCTTTGCATCTCTTGACTTTTAATTTTGAATCCGAGTGTTCAATGAACCAAGAAACTGAAAGGGAAATTCAGTGCAGATCTCTGACACGGTATGATATTGCTGAGTTTTGCGTGACTTCCAGTTAAAATCTCTCTCTCCTCCTTGGAAGCCCTGGGGAAGATAGGTTTGTTTGAAACCCAGCGCTTACTTGCTCAAAAGGCTTGCGAAGCTCAATGAATCTAGGCCAAATTGGTGGTATGTAATTAATCTAGGTGAGTTTCTCACCACTTCAGATTTCATAATGCATGGTTTCCACTCTACAGCACTCTTTAGCACCACACTGATCAGAGAAAAAACACATTAGGAAATTGGAACAGGCGTGAAACTCAACTGGATTCTTGCCACAGTCTGTGTAAGAGGCGTTTCTCTCAGTGTTGCCATTGTGCTCTTTTAACTTCCACAGAGAGATTCCTAGGGTCAGATTCTGCTCTTAGTTACATAGTCAGAGAAATCAAAAGCATTTGGTCCACTCTTAGTTATACCCCTTCAGAGACACCCTGAGTAACTCCTCTCCCTCCTTCTCACCTTACCTGATCATGCTTGTTACAGTGTGTATGGTAACACCCATTGTTTCATGTTCTCTGTGTATATAAATCTCCCCACTGTATTTTCCACGGCATGCATCTGATGAAGTGAGCTGTAGCTCACGAAAGCTTATGCTCAGATAAATTTGTTAGTCTCTAAGGTGCCACAAATACTCCTTTTCTTTTTGCGGATACAGACTAACACGGCTGCTACTCTGAAATCTCCCTCCATAGTGGTCGAAGACCTCATATATTTGTAGTCTGTTATTAAGACAATTCCTCATTGCTTAGCCAGGTAACTATATGCTTATTTAGCTCTTTGATTATTTTTTCCTAAGCCAATTCCTCCTAAATATCCACATATTATGGCCCTCCTATGTTTCTCAGACATACAGAACATTTTTTTTATTATCATAAAGGCCAGAGAAAATGAAATAGTTTATAAATTCGTAGCCTCTGAGTAACAGGATTTGAGGCTTCAGAGAGGTTTCCACAAGGAAAATGCTTATGCAGTTTGTATCACAGAAATCTTTTCCTTCTGCTGTCATCAGCTGTGAAATTCATCATCCTTTTATGAAGACAATCTATCCCTTTTCTCCAGCAAGTCAGAATGCCTCATTTATGCATTCAAAGTCTTCGCTTTTCCCTCTAGTGAATGTGTTTTGTGCATGAGGAACAACAGATCTGACATTCAAAATAAGGTCTAATGGGTGGAGCAGTGGGGAAGGAGCAGGGGGTTTTATTTCTGTCTTGGCCACAGACACGCTATTGCTTGACCACCACCCCTGTCTCAGTTTCCCCCTCTGTTTCAGGAATGAATTGATATTTGTATTGTGCTTTGAGATCCTTGGAGAAAAGGCAAAAGAGGGCCATTCAGTAATTTTGGAAATAATAATGGAGGGTAGAGGATTTATCATGGTATCAGCTAAGTTCTAAGATTTGTTTAAGAGACTACTTGAGAAGAATACATTGGTCCAATTAAGGACCTTTAATCCCAGAATCTGAAAGCACTTTATAGACATTGGTCGTGGTTCTTATTCCTTGTGGGCATTATACAGGTATAAAATAAAGCAAGATCCCTTCCCTGATGATCTTACAGTCTATAATAAACAGATAAAACAATGAACAGAGGCAACACCAAATGCAGGCAGGGATTTAAATGGGAAACAAAGCCAGGTGAGTGAGGAAAATGCTGATGGGACATTTTATGTTCCTTTATGACATTTCAACATATGGGGACTTGAGTTTGTGATTTGAGTGTAAAAGCCTCACATATGTCACTCTCATTTGGGGGGCGGAGGGATAGCTCAGTGGTTTGAGCTTTGGCCTCTAAACCCAGTGTTGTGAGCTCTATCCTTGAGGGGGCCATTTAGGGATCTGGGGCAAAAATTGGGGATTGGTCCTGCTTTGAGCAGGGGGTTGGACTAGATGACCTCCTGAGGTCCTTTCCAACCCTGATATTCTATGATTATCCTCATTTTATTGAGGGGGAAACTGAGGCACAGGACAGTGAAATTACTTTCCCACAGTCACTCAGTGAGTCAAAGTCCTGATTCCTAGTCCTTTGATCTCGCCATTTAGTATAAAGAGGGGTGTGATTGCTGGCCTATAGTGGGGATAAAAGATGTACTACTACCAGCAGCTGAAAGAGATCTCTTTGAGACCCCTGTTCCAGAGGACTTCACACTTGGAGTCGAAGGGGATCTGCCTCCTCAAGTGTATGGTTTTAGTTTTACCTTCAGCTTCATTTTAGCAGGGTGTCTTCACAGGGTTTTTCCCCCTGAAGTAAGCACTAAAAATAACCAATTTTAGCAACTGGGAAATTTCAGCTCCTTTTGTTTTTCAGCTTCTCTGATAGATTATGTTCCCACGTTTGTAGCCGAGAAGTTAAATAATACATCTAAAAACGCAGAGAGCTGAATAATGCAGCTCTTAGCATCTCCTGCTCTGAGCTGAAAATTTGTAACTGGCAGGAAAATTTGAACAAAAGCTTGAGAATTATTTTTTCTTTCTCTTTTTTGTCTGCTGAGAACCAAATTATACAGATGGAATTTAGGCCCATAACCTGTGTGTCATCTTTGGCTCAGACCTTTCTGTAGATCCTCCCATCCAGGTTATATTTCAGGCTTGGCCTACGCTGAAAAGTTAGGTTGACATAGCTTCTTTGGTCAGGGGTCCAAAAAACCCACCCCCTTGACTGATGTAGCTATGCTGACCTAATCCCCAGTGTGAACGTAGCTATGTCGACAGAAGAATGCTTCCATTGACATAGCTAACTTCCTTCCAGGAGGTGTTGTTACTACACTGATTGGGAGTGTGGGGGGGAACCCTTCCATTGGTGCAGGCAACGTCTACATTACTGGGTTATGCCAACATAGCTATACAGGTATAGTCTCTGCAGCGTAGAAACAGCCAAAATCTTGCCAGATCTGCCTCTAAAAGAAGAGACCTCCCCAAGTCATGCGAGTCCGCACACATGAGTCCTAAGGACTTAAGACAAGCAAGACCAGTAATTTTTACAGAGAGTCATGACCAAGTTCCAGATGCCTCTTGAAGAGGTCCATGACACACAACATAGACTCCTGGATGCCTTTAACCCTGGTGGCTCTCCCAGTGAATGAGGGCATTATGGAACTCCCTAGGACAGTATGGCACCAACCTGCCCCCTGTGTCCCTTCCTCGAAAAGAGTAGACAAGCATTACTTTGTCCTAGAGAAGGGGCTAGAATTCCTGTTTACCCATCCAGCACCACATCCCTTGGTGGTACATGCAGCCACCAAGCAATCCAGATTACAGCACCCCAGGTCTACTTCATCTGATAGTCATTTATTTTCCTTATCTCCTGGGGTGGAAGGTTTTCTCATCTACCAACCTTCCATTTAGAATTTCAAACTACCAGACCCTGTTAGTGAAACACAAATCTAACATAATTTGTGAAACTGTGTAATTAAAAGACAAACTTCTGCAGGAGGACAGGGCCCAATTCCTAGCCCTCATTGATTGGAAGGCAAGCTGGTGGACAAAACAGCATTACAGGCACCAGTAGATGGAAGCCATACTGCATCTAGATCCATTGCCACAGCCATTGTCATGAGATGTGAATCATGGCTTCGCTCTTTGGGTTCCAGAGGGACGTCTAAAATACCAGTGAGGACTTATCATTTGAGTCCAGACTCCTCAGTGAGAGGATGGATCAGTCATTTAATTCTCTGAGGAACTCAAGATAACCTTCTGCTCCCTGGTCATTTACACCCCGGCATGATAGAGGAAACACCAAAAACACATTTAGAGACCTAGATTCCCTCTCCAGGTGTTTTATCACCAATACCCTTATGAGCCACCACATAAAACACAGAGGGGTGCAGAAACCTAGTTATATGGCTTCCCCAACCACTGCCTAACCCTGCCCGCTATCTAGGGGTTTCTTTTGATAGGATGGTTGAGAACCACGTATCTTTATCAATGCCATTACATATTGCACCCCAAACACTTGGTGGCCATCTTGCCGCCTTTGTGCACAACTAGAGGGTAAGAACAGGCACGTGGGTACCAGAGATGGTCCACTTCGGCTCCACTATTGAGTTTCTGTCCCCGGCAAGCCCTCTTCATAGCCACGCTTCAGGGACCACTCTCAGGAGGAGATTTTCCATTCAGGAGAAGTTCCTTTCCTCTAGCAAGGTGCCATAGCAAGTACCTCTTCAGCATCAGTAGAAAGGGTTCTTTTTTTCCATATATCCTAGCTGCCAAGAAAAATAGAGGCTGAAGGTTCATTCTTGATCTTACACCATTAGCTTTTTATTTATGAGTCAAAATTCAGAATTACACTGGTATCAATAATCCTCTCCTTAGAGGAGGGCACATGGTTCGCAGCTCTCAACATGAGCAATGATTACTGTCATGTGGAAATGTATCAGTTCCATAGAAGCTTTCTTCAGGTTCCCAGTTGGACAAGAACACTACCAGTTCAGAGTTCTTCTGTTCAGATTAGCCACAGCACCCAGGGTCTTCACAAAGGTCTTCTCAGTGATGACAGCCCAGATGATACTAAACGGTTACACCATCTTCCCATACCTGGATGATTGACTAGATCTGCCCATAAGTAGTCAAGAGGTCCAATCAGCAACCATCTTTTTATTTAGTATCCTAGCATCCTTGGGAGTCTGCATAAACAAACAGAAGTCTACATTGACGCCCATGAGGACTATAAACTTTATAGGGGCAGCCCTTGATTCAGTCTCTGCATGGGCCTACCTCCCTCCGGAGAGAATTCCATGCCGTGAACAACTTGATAAAAGTCACTCTCAATCCTTGAACCACAGACAGTCTGTCTTTCTGTACTAGGCCACATGCCCTCTTGGACCTGTGTAACGCCATTTGCCAGACTCCATCTCTGTTGTCTGCAGGCTTGGCTCAGCTCTATTTACTCTCCAGAAAGAAACAACATGAGCATCAGGGTAACAATTTCTGCCAAAGTTGCAGCTTCTTTGGTTTGGCAGACAAAAACAGAGCAAGTGCCTGTGGGATTCTTTCATCCTACGCACAACTAAAGTTCTCATTATTATGGTTATCTCATGATCACCAGTGCATCCCTCCTAGGATGGGGAGCCCACATGGGCATTCATACTGAACAAGGCATCTGTACCCCTTGAGAAGCCAGGACACACAGCCACCTTCTAGAGCAGCAAAAGCAATACGTTCCTCCCACTAATTTGGACCAGCCATGTCCAAATAATGTCAGACAACATGACAATTGTCTTCTACATAAACAGGATGGAGCAAGATTCCTTCCTCTGTGTGTAGAGGCAATTAGCTTATGGAACTGGTGTATCAGGAACTGCATAACACTTTGCTCAACATACCTTCCAAGGGCACAGAATTCCCTGGTGGATGATTCTCCACAGACAATGAACGTAGGTGTCAAGGTTCCTTCCCCACTCTGAACTCTAGGGTACAGATGTGGGGATCTGCATGAAAACCCCCTAAGCTTATTTTTACCAGCTTAGGTTAAAACTTCTCCAAGGTACAAACTATTTTCCTTTTTCCCTTGGCCTTTATTGCTGTCACCACCAAGCGTCTAACAGATATATAACCGGGAAAGAGCCCGCTTGGAAATGTCTTTCCCCCAAAAAATTCTCCCCAAACCCTACACCCCCTTTCCTGGGGAAGGCTTGATAAAAATCCTCACCAATTTGCATAGGTGAACACAGACCCAAACCCTTGGATCTTAAAAACAATGAAAAAACAATCACGTTCTTAAAAGAAGAATTTTAATAGAAGAAAAGTAAAAGAATCACCTCTGTAAAATCAGGATGGTAAATACGTTACAGGGTAATCAGATTCAAAACATAGAGAATCCCTCTAGGCAAAAACTTAAGTTACAAAAAGACACAAAAACAGGAATATCCATTCCTTTCAGCACAGCTTATTTTCTCAGCCATTTAAACAAAACGGAATCTAACGCATATCTAACTAGATTACTTACTAAGTTCTAAGACTCCATTCCTTTCTGTTCTCGGCAAAAGCATCACACAGACAGAGAGAGCCTTTGTTTCTCTCCCCCCCCCCTCCAGCTTTGAAAATATCTTGTCTCCTCATTGGTCATTTTGGTCAGGTGCTAGCGAGGTTATCCTAGCTTCTTAAGCCTTTACAGGTGAAAGGTGTTTTTCCTCTGGCCAGGAGGGATTTTAAAGGTGTTTACCCTTCCCTTTATATTTATGACAGTAGGTTTCACAATTCCATCCTGAACGATGTGCCCACCCAGTGGAGAATGCCATCCTGGAACCTGTTTACATTCGAGACAAACAAGAAATTCAACCTTTTTTGCTCCACAGCTGCTCTGGGCAGGGGCTCGAATGGTGATGTTCTTCTTCTCCTTTTCTTGACAGTCCACCTCAGGTATTCCACTCCTATCACAAGTACTGAGAGAGACTTGTCATGACAAAGCTTGAGTCTTTCTCATTGCACCCAACCAGCCCAAACAGTTCTGGTTTCCAGACCTTTTACAAATGTCAGCCTGTCCTCCCATCAGCATCCAGTCCTTCCTGGATCTGTTGACCTGGGAGAATAGCACAACCAGACACCCCAGTCCAGATCACCTCCATCTTGTGGCCTGGTATCTGAATGGATATCAGACCTAGATTGGATGTTCTCTGAACATGAATGTTCTATTCTCAATCAAAGCGGAAGACTCCATCAGAAAAAGCCATCTGGAAAAATGGACGTGCTTCTCCACCTGGGCGCAACAGAACCATTTCCCCTCAGGGACTGTAGGTATTCCTGTTTGTTCTTGACTATACCCTTTATGTCAGGCCTGCCTTTTGACTCTCTGCAGGTCCACCTAGCAGCAGTTAGCGGCTTTCATCCTCTAGTTGAGGGATATACTTCTTTTTCCCCTCACCCAACAGTCAGATTTCTGAAAGGCCTAATTAGAGCCTTTCCACCAGTTACAAACTAACACCACTATGAGATCTCAGTTTTGTACTTCCCACATTTACAGGACTTCCCTTTGAACAGGTGGTTACTAGTTCTGTGTTCTACCTCCTCAGGAAGGTTGGCTTTCTCCTGGTGGTCATCACAATAGCTGAAATAGTTAGCAAACAAGGAGCTCTAAAGGCCAGACCCAACATGCATTGTATTTCATACGGAGAAAGTTTCTCTTCATCTCCACCTGAAATTCATTCCTAAGGTGAGCTCTGAGTTCCGTGTGAATCAACCTATTCACTTACCAGTTTTCTTTCCTAAACCTTATGCGTCTGAGGCAGAGAGGAGACTTCACCCTTTTGAAGTCAGATGAGCTTTGGCTTTTTAGCTGCAGAGAATGAAAACAGGAAAAAATGCCTTTTTTTTTTTTTTTTTTTTTGTTACTACACAGAAGAAACACAGGAGCAAGCATTATCTTCTCAGAGAAACTCTAACATGGATTTCTGGATATATCAGTTGGCTCATCTTCCTTTCCCAGAAAGGCTAAGAGCTCATTTCAGAGGAGCACAGGAAACTTTAGCAGCATGACTTTGAGAAGTTCCTAGCTTGAACATTTGTAAGGCAGCTACCTGGAGTTCCAGGCACACCTTCACAAAGCATTATGCCTTAGTGCAGACCTCTTCTGCAGTTGCAACAGGTGGGATGACAATGTTAGTCTTCTATATCAACAGCATCCTCACACCTTTATCCTCTGAGTACTGCAATCCCCCAAGTATGGAATAGACATAGGGAGTGGAGAAGAAATGGCGATTACTCACCTGTTACTGGAGGTTATTTTGAGCTGTGTGATCCCTATCTGTATTCTACTACCTGCCCTCCTTCCCGATCTTGTCTGATTTGCAGAAAGAGGAAATAGAGAAGCATCAGCCCACAACTCCAAGTATGCCCTGAGATCAGAGCACAACGAAAGCAACAGTGCAGTTATGGACCAATGGACACAGCTTGCTACGAATCTCTGGTCTCAGGCGCATGGAGCTTATGTTAACCCACATGTGGAATACAGATAGAGACCACGCATCTTGAAGACCCTGCCGTTACAGGTGAGTAACCACTATTTGTCTTTTGTCTCTCACTCAGATTTGTAAGCTTTTTGGGAAGGAGACCATCTTTTTGTTCAATGTTTTTACAGCACCTAGCGCAGTTACTAGTCCATGACTGGGACTCCTGGGCACTACTGTAATACTACTGCTGCTAATAATAACTTGCACAAAATAACAATCACATTTCAAAAAAAATGAACACAGAAAACCTTATTTATTTAACCTTATTTGCCGCAGACCATGGGTTTGTTCCATGCTGCCCCATGGAAGAAGGAACTGTGTGTAACTGACCTTTCCTAGAGCTTCCCCTGTGGCCATGTAACTTAAAAAAAAATCTGAATGACTGAGTTCAGAGCGCCAGAGGGTGAGTAAAGGCCTGATCCAGTGCCCACTGAGGGCAGTGGGAGTTTTCCATTGGCTTCAATGGGCTTTGGATCAGGCCTCAAGAGAGAAGCTCAGAATCAGCCTCTTTGTCCTCACTCTGCAGGACCTACACCACTCGCGCACAAGCTATATCCATGGTCATTTTTTGCGTTCACCACCAAAACTAGCCTTATTGTTATCTTTGTTCATTCTTCCACCGATAGCCTGTGCTGCCTTTTACACTGACCCTGGCAAGCGTCCGTCCCCCCCTCCCCCCGCCCCATGACTCATTCAGATCCATCCAAAAAATCACTTCTTCTGTCTTGCCTATGAGGAGGGAGCCGATAGAAACCATTTGGACTGGTGCTACTTATCTTTGTGTCTTGTTGAGTATCTGTGTGATCTGATGATTACCATCCTCTCTCATACCCTTGTGTTCTGTGTATGACTCTCACTCATTGTGTCACGTTGAATTGAGTGAGTTTGTTGTTTTGGGGCAGGAACTGCGTGTGTCCATCAGTTATTTCAGGTAGAAGCCTTAACACACTTTTGTGCACTTGAAACTAACTAACAAATATTAACAGCTAGACAACAAACAGAAGAACCCAAATTCTCTCTCTCATGCACACATGAACAAGTCTAGGTTTTATTTGCAAATAGGCTGAAACTGAAAGTTACTAATGCATGACACTCCCTGCAGTGTTGTAGTTTAAAATAGGCAGTATTGAGCTTGAATAAATTTAAAACCACATCCTCATGACATTTGGGGAACTCAGACATGGTGATCGGCTGGAAGTGGGAAGTAAGGGAGCAGGGCCTCTCCTTTGAAGGAGGGAGTATATGTGCTTTATATGTCAGGCCTTGGGGAATGGGATGGGATGTGATCTCTGGGTTGGACCAGGTTGTCTTGAATCTCTGCGGTTGGGTGTCATCCTGTCTGAAATGTTCAGATTTGGGAGTGGTGGCATGGTACAGGTATGTGTGTGTACAAGAGAGAGGGTAAGAGTCAGATTGATGGCTCTGTGTTGGATTCAGGATGCCATGGGTCAGTGACACAGGGTGCCATGTCTGCAATATGACAGGCTGCAGGATCGGTATATTGGGCTCAAGGAGGGGCTAAGAGTTTTATGATGGAGTTTATTTTCTAGGGAACTAGGGTTCTGATGCCTGGGGTGTGGAATATATAGATCTGTATTTGGTACTGGGATGGGCTCAATGGGGAATCCAATTCAGGTAGCATCGCCTCTCCCCTTTGCAGGGAAAGCCCTGGGAACTCCTTCACCATCCCCAATGAATAAACACAACCTGAGAACACTGTGCACCCATAAATTGAATTATAGGCCTTTGAAAGGGAAATGTTTTAAAAGCACTTTGAATTCTTTCCATTTATTTCCATTGCTGGTGGCGGATAATACGTTTGATTTTAAAATCTGAAAAATCTGAAAGTATTTTTTGCCTAAGTCTCCTGTGATCACTGTAAGTCGCTGCCAGGCATGTGCGTCTGGGAGATAACCCACTCATTGCCCTGGCGGAGGGTGTGCTGTGGCAGTTGACCCTGCAGGTACAGGTTATCTGTTGTTAGCATGCTTTCTGCCGTCTCTCTCATCTCTCCCTGCTTGGCTCCAGCCACTTAAATAATGAAGCTTGAATCCTTAATACACTGGAACTCTCCGTTGTGTCCCATGTTCAGATGGAGAAAGTAGTGCGGGGGGGATGTTGTGTAGTTGGCAGTCTCTTCCATGACTGGAGTCCACACCAGGGTTTAGGGAGACCTGGTGTGGTGACAGTAGGCAACACAGGCTGTGTCAGTCTGGCAGCTAGTACCAGAGAGAATCACAGTATCTGACAAGGTCCAGGAGCCCCTGGAAAGCATCTCCCTTGTATTCATCACAACCCAGTCTGGTGAGTTGTCTACCACAAGACTTTGTGATTAAGCAGGTGTCTAAGCTTTAAGGACATGAACAGTCCCACTAAAGGTAATGGGACTATCCATGTGCTTAAAGCTAGGCAGGTGCTGAAGGATGTTGCTGAACTGAGGCCTCAAACCTTAATGCATCAGCAAAGCTGAGGGTAATGGAGCTGAGTGGACGTATCTGCCACACGGGTCTGCTGTTCTCATGAAGAGAGCAATGTAGTATGAGGAATGTTTGGAAAACAACAGTTATGGGCAACAGTTGCCCATCTTTCACCAAAACCACCATTGTAGGTGGCACTAATCTGTACACTTAGGTGGACAGTCGTCATTGTCCAGATTCCATTCCAGATCCCCCAGATGCTGAGTCTCAAACCCTCCAAAGGAGAGTCAAGATTATTTCATGGGGCTACATATGGAGATGCTTGCCCTGCTGGTACCCATGTTGTACCCACTCTGTGGATTAGCATAAAATTTAACTTGGGACTTGCAAAATTGATTAGTGAATTTCACCCCACATCTCTGTGACATACCAAGGTGCAATCCTGACTAATGTGTAGCTATGTCACCCCTACCCTGTAACCTGGGGTTCCCTTTACAATGCCTTGCTGCTCACAAACAGCGTCCAGCATGTAAGTCACTCCCCACTGTGTCTGTGTGGGTGCTGCAACCAGCCAGCCACACCTTGGCTCTTACCAGCCTTAAAAATTTCCACAGGATGACCCCAGAACACTCCCAGTCCCAGATTTTCACCCAGAAATGTATGTCCTGTACCGCCCAGCCCCCTCCTTGACAGGACAAATCTTTTGAGTCCATTATTCCCTTAAAGGGAATAATGTGCACACAACTTGTTACCCCAGATGGAGTTACCCAGATACTTCAACTTGAACACACTGGATTAGATAAAACAGTAAAACAAGTTTATGAACTACAAAGAGAGATTTTAAGTGAGTACATGTAATGAGGCATAAAAGTCAGAAATGGTTACAAGGAAAATTAAAAAAAAAGACCTTTACTAGTGTCTAACTTAACAAACTATATTTGATTCAAGCAAAGTTTCTCATCACAAGTGCCAGCAGATTACTGACCAGACTCTCTGGTCAGGACCCCTCTCCCAGAGATCAGCAACTGCTTCTTTTGTCTCTTCAGGCGCAGTGAATGCAATGGGCAGAGGAGAGATGGGAGCTAAAGAGTCTGTGGAAGAATATTCCCTGCTAGTTTTTTCACCTGTTTGAACTTCCTTTGTCTTCCCTACCTGCTTGATGATTCTGTTTGCTGCTTAATTGCCAATTACACAGAGCACACATTCCTTTGTTTGGGACGGAACTGTTTGCCAACTTCTATTTGGGCAGGGATGTGGGGTTTGGAACGTGTGTTAATAACACCATTCAGGGGAACGTTATAACTTTATATACAATGTGGCCACATGTATTTTAACAGGACAATAGTGACCAGCAAATTATGAGTTTTTAAACGATACCTTACATGGCCTACTTGATACAAAGATTATTACAATAGTGGGTAGGGTCTGAATACAAGGGTGTATTCTGTAACAAAGTCCTATTGAAATTAATAGGAATTAGATGGCTGAACCCCTTTGTCACCTGAAAATCTCAACCATAGGCATCAGCGATGTCAATCCACTGTGGCTCACCAGCAACTATAATTCCCTGAAATATCTACATTAGGAAAACATTAAGACTGCATGGATAAGTGCTGAAATGTCAGGAAGCCCTGGTTCATTTACTGTGCATCTGGCAAAAGTTGTCAAAATTATAGGACGTTCTATGCTATTTGAGAAATAAGATTATGACCATGTAAACAAGGGCTGTGCCATGCTGATACACGTAAAGTGTGTGTGCAATATTAGCTCTGGCATTTGTGACGTTTAAGTGCTTACCCATGTAGCTGTAATCATTTTTTAACTTCAGCTTTTAAAAAAAATGAATTTCCTAGGTTGGTCCTTTATGGAATAACTTTGTTAATAATCTTAACTATTGAGTTAGAGATTACCAAAACTCCCTCCTTCATACACAGGAGAGCCCTGCCTGATTCGCTGCCTTGTATGCTGAATGAAGCAAGGGTTCCTGCAGAGTCAAGGATAGCTGTGCACCTTGCACCATTGAAATTTTTATTTGGTGGGCACACAACATTTTCACTTGTGTAACCAAATGCACACTTTATTTTGTAGTACGGTAGCACCCAGGAGAGCCAGTCATGGACTAGTAGGACCCAGTGTACTAGGCACTGTACAAACACAGAACAAAACAAATTCCTTAGTGAAGGACCACCCTCTAGAAATCCTGCCTCATTCAGATACTCTCACCTCTATTCAGCAAGCAGAGAAATATTATCCATATTGTATACATGGGGAAACTGAGGCACAGTGAGACAAAGCGACTTGCCCACTAAGTTAATGACATTTTTAAAAGGAAACAAATCAATACCAAAATATGTAGTATTTAATTAACATGTATTATACTGTGAGGCAGCGTTTTCTGCTTTTCATTTATGGATATGCCTAATGAGCAATAAGATATTTGAATGTCCCTAGCAGCTGCTGTATCCTTTGGCACATAGCCTATCACTTCCTCATTCCTCATTGTATTTCAGAGCTCTGTGCATGTGTCCTGTTGGCTTCCTTCAATGTATGGAACTGTAATACCGCAAATACTAGACTGGAACAGTGGGGAAGGAACCCAGCAGAATTATTAGAAACTAGGAAGGTTCCCCCTTTACATGCCTGTCTTGTGGGGGGTGTGTGTGTGTGTATTTTAATGCAATGATGAGGAAAGAGGAGATTCATAGATACTAAGGTCAGAAGGGACCGTTATGATCATCTAGTCTGACCTCCTGCACAATGCAGGCCACAGAATTTCACCCACCTACTCCTGCGAAAAACCTCTCACCTACGTCTGAGAGGTTTGAATGTTTGAATCTTGAATCTTTGCCATAGAGAAGGGCTCAAGATGGAAATCTTGGTTCTGTATCTGGATTTTAAACATGCTGAAGCTCAGAAGCATTCAGATCTGGGGCTTGGGTTTCACTCGTTATGAAGACATGCCATTTGTGAAATTCTGATATGTGTTTGGGTTTGAGCCCCCCGCCCCTCAAAATTTGGGATTGTTTGGATCTAGTGTTTTGGTTCTGGTTTGTTCCAAAATCATTCTTTCTCTGGATGGGACCAGAAATGGAAGTGACAAAATTAATAATTCTTCCTAGGATTCCTTATTGTGCATCTTCAAAATGCTGCCCAAACATTAACTAACAGTCCCTACAACTTCCCTAGAAAATTGGTGAGGACTTATCACCATTTTTATAGCTGCGGAGAGTGGGACACAAAAGTGAAGTGAAATGACTTGCCCAAGACAGTGAGTCAGCGTCAGAGCCAAGAGTAGAACCCAAGAGTCCTGGCTCCCAGTGTACTCACTAGAATATAATGGAAAGGCTCCAAAAATCACTTTGGTTTTGTTTTGTTTTGTGAAATTTCAAGCTCAAGAGCCCAATTCTGCAAGGTGTCACATGCCTCTGGTCCTGAACTCCCATGGAGTGTGAATTGAGAGTGCTCAGCACTGCATGGCATTAACCTGATTGTGCAGATCCAGAGAGGTCCATCTAGTTTTGATGAGTTGTGGGGAAGGAGTCAGACCTTTTGAGTGCTTATTCAAACCAAATCTCTGAATAGGACAATTGCCCATCAATAAAGAAAACATCATAGAGAACCAGTGCCTGGATGTTGACAGTCTGATGGAGGAGTGGGGGGTATTCATGACAGTATTTTGGTGAAATGTGATATTGGCTGCTCGTTTCTTTGAATACAGCAGCGACCCTTTAAATCAGACAAACATAATTTTGGAACAGGGCTTGTTAGAACCTTTGAGTCCCAGAGTCAGTGTAAATGCGCAGACATTGTTCTCTTCAAGTCCAGTTTTTAGACACGCAGCTGTGCTGGAAACAGATCACAGGAGCAGGGAGAACGCAGTTGTGCACCATTAAAATGGAGAAAAAGAAACCAATACTTCATGCCCAGGAAGACCTCAGAAGAAAGGTTAGGAAAGCCAGGCATGACTGGGCCAAACTCATCCCTGGTGTAACTCCATTGAAGTCGGTCGAAGAGAAGACTCAGAGGAGCAGTGAAAACTGCAGAAACGTGAAGGGATGTATTGTGAAGAGAATAGGGATCAATTATTCTCCCTAGCCAACAGGGAAAGAACAGAAAATTATGGATCAAATATTAGGAAAAACTTTACAATGGAGAGAGCTATTTAGCCGTTGAAGACACTGCAAGCCAGGACTCCCTAGTTGTATTCCTGGCTCTGGGGGAGGGTGTTGTATAAGGGTTAGAGTATGGGACTGGGATACACTGGACCTGAGTTCTATTCTTGGCTCTAATTCACAGTCTTTGACTTTGAGGAAGCAATGTCTCTGCTCTGTGCATCAGTTTCCCCACCTGTAAAATGGAGATAACATTATCACCTCATAGACATAATTCATGAATGCTTGTCAATTGCTTTGGGAGTCTCGGGTAGAAAAGGTGAGACGTTGTTGTTGTTTGACATTAGAGTTGGTCAAAATTTGGAATTTCCATCCTAAGGGAAATCTCAAGATTTCAAAATTTGTTTTCATCCCAAATTGGGACAAAAAGTCAAAAGTTTGGTATTTTTCATTAAATGAAATATTCCAAAAATATTGTGTTTTGACCTTAATTAAACCATTTTTTCCTGGTTGGTTTTATTACAATTATATTAATATAACAAGTCAAAATCTTAATGTTTCAATAATTTCCTATGGAAAATGTCAGAGACTGATCCCACAAAACGTTTTGATTATTGCCGAATCAGCAAATCATTGTGACCTCATAAGAACACTGACACAAAAGAATTTGTCAGCCATTATGGAGACAGCACTGGAGCTAGGCCTTTCTGCCGAACATTTCTTGCCTGACAGCAGCACTGCCTGACAGCTGTAACTAGCTGGGGGGGCTGATGTTAGCTTCTAGCATGCTACATCAGTTTCATAACCAGGATGTCGGGGTGAGACACCATGCACAGAGAAGATTGGTACCCAGTCAGCAGGGCTCTAGGGAGAGAAGGAAGGGGCCAGGTTTGTTAGAGGTCCTCCTGAGAGAGGGACACTTCCATGATTCAAATGTCTTCTTAGAATTGAGTGCCTCCTTTCCCTCCCTTCTCCTCCCCTCCCCACTGAGTACATTTGTGTGTTCTGTCATCATTCATGTGGACTTTTTCTTCAGTGTGGGTACTGTTTTGTTTGTTTGCTTTTTGTTTGTTAAAGAATATAAGCCATGTTACTTAGCTCAATAGGAATTGAGACCAGAGCCCCCCATACTGATGATCCAAGTCGTGTTTGGTGCCACAATTTACACACATTTCTTCCACTGGTTGTGCTCTCAGGTGTGTGAATAATATATACTCTCTCCCTCTTGCACACATTCTTCTCCTTCTCTGTCTCTATCCCTGAGCTGTTGATATCCAGGGATGATGTTGTTCCAGTGATGTACTTGGTGCTGTATAAAACACATCACGACTATATTTGTTTTACTCTCTCTTTCACTCACACACAGCCTTGATCCCTGAGTTCATTGTGCCTATGAACAGGACAAACCAAATAGCTACATGTCATTTATTAAATACATTTATGTGAGGCCTAATTGCTCCAGAGAAATCAAAATCAGTCTGACCGAGGTGCCAGACATGCACCTGTGGAGTCCATGGCTCAGTGGCTAGTTAAGTCTATTTAAGTAGTTCTCAGCAAGGCTGTTGGGATGTGGGTGGTAAGAGGGATTCAGGCTCCCCAGCCATTTAACCCCAGTGGTAAGAGTGACTTGGCTAAGAGTGTCCTGCCCTCATTAGCTTCAGGTGTTTCCTTCAATAGTGCACTATAACATCCTCATCACTTTGGCAGGGTCGTGACCTTACTGGGCTGTCCGAGCTGTCTTTGAAGTACTGCAAGTGTGGTAGGTGTAGGTGAACACAAACTTAGAGGACTCTGGGCCTTCTAGTGGAGAAAGTTTCCAGCTGTAGCCTGGAGTAGTTTGGTTGCAATTGCACTTTTACAAATAACAGGTTTGTGAATGCGCTTGGCTATGCATAGGAGTTTACTGAGGGTGAGATTGGTGAAGCACACACAGAACATCCTATACGTTTTATTTAGTACAGGTAACCATAACCGAAATTACAGACAAAGAGAGATCACAGTAAGTATAACGCAACAACCTCCTGGATTATGCATACATACTCACAACATCATAGAGACTGATTACAATAAAGGTAGAAGAAAAAGTAAGCGGAGATCACCGCAAGAGGAAGGTGCTGAGCCAGGCTTGCTACGTGGCTGCCCCATGTTGTCATCTCAGCGTTCCACGTGTGAACATTCATGCATCAGGTTTTACACCCCCTCTTCCATATACTTTCATACCTATGACCATATGTACTTAGATCTCAGCCCCTGGTTCATATTCTCTTTCTGGGTATCCATAATTAGAGTACTAGTTGCTGACTTAAGCTATTTGCGTCAATACTGCATTAATACCTTTCCAATACATTAATGTGGTTAACCTTATGATTACACCTACTAAAATCGCCCCCCCCATCTGTTGTTTCATGTTTCTGTGATGTACTTGTTTTGTCACAAGCTAGATATTGCCATTGCAAAATCTTGCTAAATCTTATAATTTTAGGTTAAGCTGTCATGCTAACTCCTTTGCTACTCAGGCTAAATAATTAAAACTAATCACAGGGCCACTACACCTCAGCTTATTGCCAAGCCTACCTTAGTTATTATACAGATTTGTTTCTCTACTTGCATTACAGTTTTAATAGCTTCTATTTTAGTATCTTAAAGCATTTTAATATGCCTTGGCACATAGTATATCATTTAATCTTACACCCTCAGATTAGGTCATGGTTACAGGTCAACATAGCCCTGCTGGTTTCTTCAGATCTGTCCCGCCTGTTCTGGATCTCCAGTTCCCTCGTCAGCCACAGCTGGATTTAGACATAGAAAAGGCCTATGAGATCATTTGCCCATCTCTATGCAGGGGCTTTCTTGGTGCCCAGACAGTGTCATTCTGTCGGGTCTTCCTGAGGTGACATTAAGCTTGTGCGTGACCCCATTGAATCTGACATGACAGCACGCCACCATGATATTTTGTGTCACCGTTATTTCATCCGAGGGGATAAATACAAATATGTGGGAATCCTCTGCCAGTCTGGGCACTCTAAGGCTCCTCAGTTCCCTGGAGGTGATAATGGGATGTGGGGAATCTCTCAGTGAGTGGTAGGTGATACTTGAGCCCTGTTGCCTCCCAGTGCTGTCCATCCTTCATTACCCTCCCCGCCCGCAGCCGCCTCCCAGTATTGTAATAGCTTCCACACAAGCACGCCACCTCTGCAATAACACACACCACCTCATTTCAGGATGATGAATGAAGAGTTTTAATGAAACTGGCCTAAGCTGCTCCTGGCAAGCTGCCTGCTTTTTGTTTGTTTTAAGCAGGGGTGATCCATCACCCTCCCGACTCCTCTCCATCGCAGCATCCCCAATCAATTCACTGTGCCTGTCTTCCTCCTCTATCCCTTGGCCATCCAACCCACTCCTGGCTTACCTCCCCTTGCCATCACCCCTCCAGGTTTACTCCACCAGATGGTGTTTTGCCTGATCCCCTCACCCTAATTATTGTAAATGTGGTGGGATAGTGAGATTCCCAGCAATGTGCATGAATGTTAGATCTGCCTGTCCTTCCCCAGTTGGCTGCGCCTACATAAGCACTCACTCGCTAATGGTAGAGTTGAAAGTCTAGTATTAATTACCCTTGCGCGCTGCTCCCTCATTAGGGTTGCCTGTCTCCCCTGGGACAGGTTGTAAATCAAACTGTGATTCATAGCTTTTAAAATCAGCAAAAATAAATAAACCCTGAAAAGGAAGGAAGGGGGATAAAACAAGAAGAAAAACCCCACCCATCCCTAGGAAAAATAATAAATACAAACTCAGAGTGGGATTGACACTTCAATCGAGCGAGCTGGTAGCAGCCCCCAGCTCAGCACTCTGGAGGCATTGTGTGAAAGGCAGTGTGTGTGTGTTCGTTTATTTGTCTTGTTTTGTTTTTCATTATGACAAAGGAGCAGGAGTTGTTCTTTGGAGGGAATTAAGGCAATGGTGGGGAATCAAACTCAAACTGCAGAGCTTTGCCAATGACAAATGTTTCCTTCCTTTAGGAAGGAAGGAGAAACTTTATCAACCCAAATTGCTCTTATAACATTTCTCCAGTTATCTTTGGTATTTGTTTTATCAAAGTAGCTGATGGACGATGCTTAGTAAGTGCATTTCTTAAGCATTTCCCCAAATGTTGGGATTCATTTCCCAGGACAGTGACTTGGTCGGCAGGAAGTGTATTTGCGTCTGAGAAATGCCTATAGGGAAGCCAGTAGCTCCTGTGATTTTTTTTTTTCCTGGTTTCTTCCCCCCACCCCCACCCCGGTTCACAGGTAGGAAAGGGTTAGAGAGTTTAGGGTATACCAGGGAATGGGTGTATAATGTGCAGTGGCAAGTATTGGAGTTGTTTTTGGAGTCATAAATGTGAGTTTGTGGAAAACTGCATGATCAGAATTTTTGGATGAAAACCTGGCAAGTGTGTGTATATGTTCTCCTCAATAAAGACTATTGTATGTGACCATGCTCATATGCCTTTTTATTCTCTGTGAACATGTGCAGGAATGTGGGTTTCTTATGCACAATTTGGGCATGCACGTATGAAGATGCAGTCACATGATGTGGCCAATGTATTTGTTGTTCTCCATTCACCAGTCCTCATTCTCTTGTTTAAGAAGTTTTAAATCTCCAATTTGAGAGCAGAACCAATACCTTGTGATCTGCATGACCAATCAGCACCATGAGTAGTTTTATATTTATAGTGTGCTTTTAATTCCAAAACACTTTACAAACTCTCTTCATACAACATTTTTGAAATGCAGCCATCTCTAGATATTGTGGACAGCTGTATCCAAGCAGACCATATGGGAACAAAACAGTACAGAAAGTGAGCATTTCTGGACAAGGACACCAGCAGAAAACCCTTCTTTTTCAAGGACCTTGGGATCTTTAACACCTCTGAAATTGATACAGTACTTTGGTTTTAAAGGCCCAATCTGAAATACCCCCCCATAATGAATTGCCCAGTATTCAGTATATGCAGGTACACATTCCAAAACTTCACAACCACACCATCCCTGCTGGTTTGACTGTCCAAGCTTCAGCTCTTTAAGAAAGAAAGCGTACAGGCTTCTTCTTTGATTAGGGGTTATGTCATCCCAGGGGATTGACAGGGACATACGAGCTTTTTTCTGAGTTAAAGGATGCCTCTTTGCTAAATGTATTTAAAATCCCACTTGCTTCTTCCAAACCTCTTCCATAATCTCACTGCTTGGTGATATAAGGAAGTTGTAACTGAGTCTCAGGACTGAAAGGATCGCATTGAGAGGACACAAACCCCTGGCACTTGCTGGTAAGCAGTGATGGGGTAGCTAAACTAGTTTGTCTTTCCAAGGAGGCTGGTAACGGATGAATCCCTACGATTATTTGCGGGGGGCAGGGCAGTGTCAAGATTTGTAGGATTTTTATTCTCATCTTCTCCTCTTGCCTGCTGAGAAAATAACCCCAGACTCTGAAGAATATTGCGTGATCGGCTTTTCACTAGTATAAGGCCTCCGCAATCAGGGCATACAGGAGCTCTTGAAACCTAAATGTCTTTTTACTCTCCTCTTTGTGACCCTTGATCAATTTAACTGGAAAACATAGTTTAAAAAAAATCCACTGGGTTATCTCCTTATCAGTAGTACAAGCTGGGATTTCGTTTAGCAACCGCTGTACTACACTGAGATAGAAAAAGTGTATGGAGACTGGACTATTTTCTCTAATCTCACTGTGTCTATATAATCTAGCTAAATGGTTAATTTATTATGAAGAGACCATGGTTGTTAAGGCTGCCATCCTGTTCCATTATAAGGCCTGTTATTCTCCCCTATCTAATGTCAGTTAGCAGAATTGATTTGGCCTGAATATTACTGAGTTTACTTTGAAAGTAGGGGGAATTTTCCTGTAAAGTTTGAAGAAAATTGGTCACGTTGTTTTGGAGTTACAGGTCGTTAACAAATTATCCAGGTTTGAAATTTTGATGGTCTCGAACCTGTATTTGCATCCTTCTAGCTAAATCTCCTTGAAAACCCCAGTGGTGGCTATAGGTATAGATAATAGGGTGTAATTCAGCAGCGTAATTAATGGTCATAAGGGTTGCTCTGTAGCATGCGTATGAGAAATATTTTACCCGCTGATGGCTGGTTACATCTTAAAGAGAACATAAGGGGCCGTCTCTTAATTTACCTATCAGAGAGGCTTTCTCTTTGTGCAAGGGTTAGCTACCTGTGCCTTTTAGGGCTGCAGATTCAGGGTTTTAGTCCTTGTTTCACAAGTTTGTTTGGGTTGTTGTAGCAACGGGTTCCTTCTAGGAGGGGCCATAAGCACCGCAAGACACAGTGACGTGCTTATATCACAACCGCCACAGCTTTGGGCATTTTTTATTAAACATGGTTGACTAGAAAAGGAAATGTCTTGGTGACATGCTGATTCCCTTCTGTCTATACAACCTGGTCTAGTATATAAGAAATTAACTAATGTAGTCCAATGAACTGGGTACGTTTAGGTCTACAACCAAAGGGCTAGATTTTGAGCTGTGCCACCAGGGAGGTACAGCCTAAAAAGGGCTTTAAGCTACCTTTTGTTCTTGCTGGATTCTATCTGTTCTGGGGTGTCAGGGTTGCTTTGACTATGGTCGCCTCCCCCATGGCTGCTTGTGGACTGCTCTGCCACCCAGAATAGCCATAGAAAGCGCTATGGCCACTCCCCTTACTGTACCCATCATGCCTCCACCGAGTCCTGCCACCCCCACACCACTATGCCGGGGCTGTGAGGGGAGGCAGTGTAGGGCTAGTGTATGTGGCCCTGCACTGGAGAAATTCTCCCAGTGACTGTTGTGGTTTCTTTAGAGCCCCTGTACAATGCTGGAGTGGTTTATAGCTCCAACTCTAGGGCCCATCTGGTTCTATATGTGTAAACTGCGGTTGGGTGAAGGTGCTATGGGCTTTTATTTGGAAGGAGGGCCCTCTGACTCACAGCCAGAGGTGAATGGGGACGATATAATGGGTTTCTTTGTCCATATGGGTGTGGGCAGGGGAGATTGGCTTTTTTTTTTTTTTTTTTGCCCTATAGTGAAGTATATGTTGGGGGGTCGGGGGTTCTGGACTGTGTATGGAGAATATGATGTGATATGTTGTAGTCTCTTGACCTAGTAGGAATTGAGAGAGGGAGTATCAAATCTTAGCTCTGTAATGGAGGGTAAGAGGAAAGGTGTTAGTCTCTGCTGGGGAGAACTGGAATGTTATGTATTATGGTCCATGGTTGCGTTTGTTGGCCATACATGATGGTTGATTTGTGAGAGTTTGCAGTCCAGGTTTGGATCTGGTATATAATAAACCGCAATTGTGTGCAAGAGAGCTCCTGGTCTATAGTTTGAAATTTGGTAGGACTTTGGAGGGCGATCTAAGGTTATTTTGGGACTGTGAAATGTGATATTTTACATGTGCCCATTTACTTATGGGAATATATTGTATGTGACAGTATTTGAATATTTATTTCCCTTAACTATGTAGTTCCATACTTGAAAAGCTTAGATAGATTTCCTGCTTCCCGCCATGGTGTCTGTTAGGCACCTAATGGAGGAGGATTGGAAGATATCTTCCTGTGAAGAATCAGATATTGGCCAGCACTGAGTGCAGGATTCTGGACTTGATTGTCTCAGTGGTCAGACCGTGCCTGTGGTAGAACAACAAAGTATCTAGGATGGGACACAAGGGTTGTGGTTGTTTTTATAAGTGTGTGTGTGTATGTGTATGTATATATATATATATATGTATGTATATATATATATAAAAATTGTGCTATGGAGAGACAGACAATGGAGTAACATCTCTGAATCTTTATTCAGATATCTAAACTGGTTGTGTGCAGGACAGTACAATTCAGTGAATGAGACAAGCAGACAACACTTTCTTTTGGATGCTCCCGCTCTCTGCCTTCACTTATCTAAAAAGCAGCTGGTTTGTACTGCTCCCCTGAACTCTACAAAATATTCATTGCCCGAAGGGCGTGGGGGAAGTGCTCTAAGAACCTTTTTTTTCTCTGCTTTTCAATTTGATATTAATGGAAGTGAGGGGCAGATAGCACAGACCAAAGTCAGATATAGCACAAAAAGGTGTTGTATAAACTCCCTTACTCCTACCTTCAAGCTCTACCAATGCATCTAAGTCCTGACCTGCAGCTCACCCCTGCCGTTTCAGTCCTGGTCTTCCAGCACACTATTCTGCAAATGCCCCTCAACTCTGCCCTGCAGCCCCCGCCCCTGCAATTCCAGTCCTGGGCTCCCCCACACAACCTCTGATGATGCTTCCCAATCCTGACCAGTAGCAGCAACAGCTATTCCAATCTTGGGTCCTTTATCATTCTGCCAATGCACCTCTATCTTGAGCTGCTGCACCTCCAGCTATTCAAGTCTTGAACTTGTCTTGAGAGGGCACTACCAGTCGTGACAAATTAGATGATGACTTTGTGATGCAGACGATTGTTTCCTAGAGACTATAGGTGCAAGCCTCCATGTTCAATTCCCTAATGAAAAGAGTAGAGTAGAAATCACCATACTGTAAACTGCAGTAATTTGGACTGTTATCCCATGTACTACAGCATGTTTGCCAAGTCCCTTGCCTCCTTTCCTGCATTTCCTGCCGTTTCCACCCTATCCCACATGGTATCTGTCAGATACCATACTTCTTCCCCAGAACTCTTAAAGAAACACTTTTATTTCCTTCTTATTAATAATCACAAAATATCATGTGGGGTTTTTTTTTGTTGTTGTTCAGAACTGGGAGAGTAAAAGACAGTAATTAGCTTGTTTCTGTACCTCTGCTCACTGAAGCATTCTGGATGCAGTGAGAAGATTTCATGACAGATTTTCTTCCTTTCTTTTGAAGTATGATACAGAGTTCTTAGAGTTTTTTTTTAAATGATACGTTCTATAATCCATGTCATATATTCTTCTTTTGACTTGTCAGAGACTTCAGTTTGCAACATATTCCTTTGTTTCCCCGTTTTCCTAGGCAGTTTTACATTTACTCTCCAAGAAGGAAGTAAACATGTCAATTTCCCATTGCCTAGGAATGTTCAAGAACAGGAGGTGACCTCATTGGAAGGGCCCATACAACCATTATTCTCAAACCAAATTTCTCTCCTCACAGAGGACAAAGGAAGGGAACTGAATAGTCTTCATTTGGGAGAGCTGTTTTGTTTACTACTTAAGGCACGTGAGAAGAAAGAGATTTGGTACTATCATGTACTCATTTGGACTCCAGTCCAAGGATTCCCCCTCACACTTCACATGCATGGTCTCTTTGTAGTGGTGAATGTTTCTGGAGGCAAAGTGTAAGCAAACTGAATGCTAGATCTTGAAGCCCTTACTCACATGTGGACTGATCCATTGACCACTGTCTCCTACGGAATTCAGTGGATTTTGGGTAAGGCCCATGAACAGTCCCACTGGGACTCATGTGAGTAAGGGCTATGGGACTGGGTCCTAACAAGATCAATGCAAATAACTATACCATGCTCCATTACAGGAGGGGTATCAGACATTCATGTTTTAACAATGTTTTTATTACTGTGATTGTCATACCTAGAGACCCCAATGAAGATCAGGCACTCTTTGTGCTAGGCACTATACACATACTAAGAGTCAGACTGTCCTTGTAGTCTAGACTCTGAACAAAAGGTGGGAAGGAACAGGGGAAGTTACTTCCCCACTGTCACATGCCAGAGCTAGAATTAGAGCCCAGGTCTCATGACTTCTAATCTAATGTCCTTTCCACTAGACCAGGGGTTCTCAAACTTTATTGCATCATGACCCCCTTCTGACAACAAAAATTATTACATGACCCCGGGAGGGGGGACTGAAGCCTGAGCCCGCCTGAGCCCCACTGTCCCCGGTGGGAGGGCCAAAGCCTGAGCCCCAGCACCTTGGGCAGGGGGCCAAAGATGAAGCCCACGGGCTTCAGCCCCAGGCAGGGTGCTCGTAACCTGAGCTCCGCCCCCAGGGCGGAAGCCCTCGGGCTTTGGCCCCGGGCAGTGGGGCTCAGGCTTTGGCCTTGGGCCCCAGCAAGTTTAAGCCAGCCCTGGAGACCCCATTAAAATGGGGTTGCGACCCACTTTGGGGTCCTGACCCACAGTTTGAGAACCGCTGCACTATACCATGCTGCTTTTCAGCAGCTTTTTGTGTTTACAAAACAGCAGGCATGTATCTCCATTTTCTAAGCTTGTGTGGCCTTTGAGGGTGGCAAAGTGCTCAGAAAATGTGAGAAATGATAAAAGATTTAATGTTGCCATGGTGTGATATACTATGTTATCATTGGATTTGGAGTCATCTAGGCTAGAATTCAGGGTTCAAATTCAAGACTGAATCAGAACAAGGTTCAACAGCAACAAAATCTCAGAAGCTCTTCTCAGCTGAATGGGTGACCGCTCACAAGATCTGCCACCTGAATATCTTGCCTTTTGAAGTATGGTTCACTGATTGATTGTCGTTTTTCAAAATAAACAGTTTGGGGAAGAAGTATGCAATACATCCTTCCTCTGTGAAAGACATTTTATAGCACACAATAGGAGGGCAAAACAAAAAGAAACAATAGTAAGGAAGGTGGCATTTTGATTTATATTTATTCCTGTGAAAAAGAAACAACTCTTTTAGAATCCAGACTGGGTTTTGCATAAGACTTTGTGCATAGGAGGAAAGGGTCACTTTACTAAAGTTGGTTAATTCCTGGCCAGTCACCAGAAATGCTGAATGTTTTTAAAAAAAAAAAAAAAAAATCTGCTAGTTCTTTCCTTTAATACCAGGTCTTAGTGCATTAATTAAAAGCTCCTGTGGGACAACAAGGATGAGTAGGATGCAATGAAGACACTAAGAAAGAATAAGAACATTATTATAATGCAAGCAGATTAATGGGGCTTCACATAGTGGTGCTAATGGATGTTTTTGAACTTAGAAAGGAAGCATTGAGACAATTGAGTAATGAATTTTGCCATCAAACCCTCATATCTGAGCCAACATCACTATATAAAAAGGAAATTGATTTATTGATTATAATGGGAAGGACTAATAGATGGATTTGTGAAGACACAACATGATTCTTTCCCACAGGAATACCCTTAGAAGGCCAGTCATTTTATATCATGCCCAAATTGGAGAAGTACCAATTACATCCTATATTTACAGAGCTCTTGAACCACCTATGAATGCAAAGGGAAAAGTGATGTCCAGGAGCTGGAGTGCAGAAGAACTAGACTCTGCATTACTGAGAGCTCTGCTGCATCGTCACCAACTCTCTTGCTTCCATCTAGTAGACATTCTGAGGCCATAGAGGGGTGCACATGCACCTCATTAGCATTGTGATGATTACACTGAAGCTCATGTTTCCTCAGGTTGTCATGTTTCCATCATGATGTGGCCTCACCTGGAACACTGCGTGCAAGGCTGGTCACCCCCATCTAAAAAGGATATTGCAGACCCAGAGGGGATTCTGAGGGGAGTGGCAAGAATGGTCAAGGGTCTAGAAAAGATCTCCCATGAATAGAGGTTGGGGTTGTTACCTTAGTAATGAAATGAGTAAGGGGCAACATGATAAATATATCTACAATGATGAAAAAGAAGGTACATCAGGAGCTTCCATTCTCTGTCTCATAACACAAGAAGAAGGGGGACATTCAATGTAATTAAAAGGCAGGACATTTAAAACCAATGTAAGGAATATTTTTTCACACAACAAGTAATTATACTGTGGAACTTCTTGCCACAGGAAGTTTCTGAGGCCAAGAATTTCCTTCAGAAAGGGATTGGACATTTAGATGGCTATCCAGAGTTGTTATAAATAAAGACAACAATTGGAAGGGATATTAACCCTTGTGCTGTAGGACATAAACCATTCTCTAATTATTAGAGAGCAGGATGAGCCCTAATGTGAGGAGCAGCTTATTCCACATCTGACTATTGCAGAATTCTTGCACTTTCCTCTGAATCATTTAGTGCTGGCCGCTGTCAGAGACAGGATAATGGAGGATATGGACCTCCAATTCCCATGTTCCTAGACACTCCCTCTTTTCTACTCTGCTGAGTGGCAAGTGCGGGAGCGGGTATGCACAAGTGTCTTGAGAAATCAGTGTGGATTATGCCTATCATTTAATCTTTAACCATAGATTCATGGAATTATAGAACTGGAAGGGACCTCAAGAGGTCATCTAGTCCAGTCCCCTGCACTTGTGGTGGGACTAATTATCAGACCATCCCTGTCAGGTGTTTGTCCAACCTGCTCTTAAAAATCTCCAATGATGGAGATTCCACAACCTCCCTAGGCAATTGCTTAACCACTCTGACAGGAAGTTTTTCCTAATGTCCAACCTAAACCTCCATTGCCGTAATTTAAGCCCATTGCTTGTCCTATCCTCAGAGGTTAAGAAAAACAATTTTTCTTCCTCCTCCTTGCAACAACCTTTTACATACTTGAAAACTGTTATCGTGTCCCTCCTCAGTCTTCTCATCTCCAAACTAAACAAACCCAATTTTTTCAATCTTCCTTTATAAATCATGTTTTCTAGACATTTAATCATCTTTGTTGCTCTTCTCTGGATTCTCTCCAATTTGTCCACATCCTTCCTGAAATGTGGTGCCCAGAACTGGACACAATACTCCAGTTGACACCTGAGTAGAGTGGAAGAATTACTTCTCATGTCTTGCTTACAACACTCCTGCTAATACAGCCCAGAACAATGTTCACGTTTTTTGCAACCACGTTACACTGTTGACTCATATTTAGCTTGTGGTCCACTATGACCCCCAGATCCCTTTCCACAGTACTCCTTCCTAGGCAGTCATTTCCCATTTTATATGTATGCAACTGACTGTTGCTTTCTAAATGGAGTACTTTGCATTTGTCCTTATTGAATTTCATCCTATTTACTTCAGACAATTTCTCCAGTTTGTCCATATCATTTTGTATTTTAATCCTAGCCTCCAAAGCAGTTGCAACCCTTCCCAGTTTGGTATCATATGCAAACTTCATAAGTGTACTCTCTATGCCATTATCTAAATCATTGATGAAGATATTGAACAGAACCGGACCCAGAGCTGATCCCTGTGGGACCCCACTCATTGTGCCCTTCCAGCATGACTGTGAACCACTGAAAACTACTCTCTGGGAATGGTTTTCCAACCAGTTTTGCACCCACCTTATAATAGCTCCATCTAGGCTGCATTTCCCTAGTTTGTTTATGAGAAGGTCATGTGGGACAGTATCAAAAGCTTTACTAAAATCAAGAAAATCTAAAATCACGTCTACCGCTTCCCCCCTGTTCACAAGGCTTGTTACCCTGTCAAAGAAAGCTATCAGGTTGGTTTGACACAATTTGTTTTTGACAAATCTATGCTGACTGTTACTTATCACCTTATTATCTTCTAGATGTTTGCAAATTGATTGCTTAATTATTTGCTCCATTATCTTTCTGGGTACAGAAGTTAAGCTGACTGGTTTGTAATTCCTTGGGCTGTCCTTATTTCCCTTTTTATAGAAGGGCACTATATTTGCCTTTCCCAGTCTTCTGGACTCTCTCCAGTCTTCCATGATTTCTCAAAGATAATCTCTACTGGCTCAGATGTCTCCTCAGTCAGCTTCTTGAGTATTCTAGGGTGCATTTCATCAAGCCCTGGTGACTTGAAGACATCTAATTTGTCCAAGTAATTTTTAACTTGTTCTTTCCCTATTTTAGCCTCTTCTGCTCCTACCTCATTTTCACTGGTATTCACTAGGTTAGATGTCCAATCATCACCAACCTTCTTAGTGAAAACCGAAACAAAGAAGTCATTAAGCATTAAGAATCCATGAGCAGTCTCCACTCCCATTTGCACTGGGGTGCAGCATACTGCACCCTGTTGCACAAGGACTTTGAGGAGCTAATTCACCCTTTCATTCAGAAATCATTTTGCCACTATATCCAAGAAGTGGGGAAAAGACATCTTGTTAACATCTACACAATACCATTGCACAGGAATGCAGAGCAGGAAGCACAGATGAATAATTCTCGTTGAAAGCGTAGGAAATAATAACCAGATTTGGCCAGAACACCGGGGTTAACCCATCTCTTGGGAAGTGTGCTATCGACAAGTTCTGGATGGCCTACTACAATACATTTTCTAGTATTTTATCATTCTACTTTTAAATGTCACAAACAATGAGGTTCCAACCCCTTCCTTTGGCAGACAATTGCACAACCCAATATATCTTGCAGTCAAGAAGTTTTTTTCCTGATAATCAGGCTTATTGTTTTTTCTTTTAAAATAAATCTTTCTATCCCTGGCTATATCCTTGTGTATCACACTATGTAACTCCTTGGAGTTTACTGTTATCATGTCCTCTTTTCTTAGCCAAATGTGCCTATCTTGGCTCTCTCTTTCTTTATGCATCAGTCCCTCCAGTCTTCTGTGTTTTTTTGTTGTCCTACTCTGAACTTCTCCCACTTGTCAATATCTCTCTGGTAATGGAGTACCCAAATGTGAACACAGAATTCCGTTTGTGGTCACACTAGCTCTATATAGAGATGGACTATTCCCTCCTTGCCCTATGCTGTAATGCCTCTGCATGAAACTAAAGTTACCCTGATGAATGTTTGTAGGGTGGTGATGTGAAGTTCTTGTCCTTAGGCTCTTCAAAGTACAAAAATAAACAAAGAAAGTCATAATTATAATGACTTGTGATGAGTAATGCACCAAAAGTTATGGGGTACATATGGGTTGAAGCACTCAGATGTGTGAATGCTTTGATTCTGAACCTTACCCAAAGGTCATGAGCCAAATTTATCCCTTGGCGTAACATGCAGTTATGACCACTCTGCCCGTTTACTAAATGGAAAAAGCGTCCCAGGAGGATGTCAGCGTCACAAATAATGGTGTTAGTAAAGTAGAAAATGTACGTGGTTAGGGCCTGGGTGGCTCAGAGTTCTCAAAGGGTTGTAGAGCCTTTGATCTCCAGCACACAAGTTCAAATTGAACCCAGAAGCTAGTGATCAAATGTCATTACTGTGAGGAAGCTGTTTTGGCTTATGAAAGCAAAGAAATCTGAGGGTTTCTACACTGTAGCTACACTGCAGCTGAGACCGTGCCTCCCAGCCTGCCTAGATAGGCTCTTGCTAGCATGCTAAAAATAGCAGTGTGGATGTTGCAACATGGCCAGAAGCTTGGGCTAGCCACACAAGTCTGAGTTGAGAGGCTAACCTGAGCTGCTGCCTGAGCCACAATGTTCATGGTGGTGGTGTTAGCAAGCTAGCGAGAGTCTGTCTGCCCAGGCTGTGGGGGTCATGGTCCCAACTGCCGTGTAGACATGCCCTAAGGTGCCGCTGCATCACAACAACTGTTGATGGGCTTTTCAAAAGTGTTTTGTGCTGGCCTACCTCTGCTCCCATTGAAATTGACAGTAAAATTCCTGTTGGTTTCAGTGGGAGCAATTAGGCAAAAGCTGAGTATTTCTGAAAATCTCCTACCCTTGATGCTAATTCTCTTCCTCCTGTAGCTTTAGCAGAGGGGCCAAAGACTGGATTTCTGTTTTTGCTTTAGAGATCCACGTAAGGAGTGAGGTGTATTGTTTAGAGGAGGGCTAATGGGATACACGGTGATGAAGCTTCTAACATAGTAGCTACCTACGCTATACCTGTGTCTGGGCTGAATACTGGTCCCCTTGAAATCAGTGGGAGTTTAGCTATTGACTTCACTGGGACCAGGATTTGGCCCTTTGTGGGTAAAGTGAGTGCACCAGTGCCAGACACCATTCTTCGTTATCAATCTGGAGTAACTCCCCTAATTAGCATGGGTTTACTCTAGATTTAGAGCACTGCAACTGAGAGAAGAATCTGGCCAGTTGGTCTCCAGGGCTGTCAAGCTGGCACCTTTCACCAGCATTACATTTAGTTAACGTTTAAAATGAAAAATAAAACTAAGGGTGATTCTCCAAAGCTTAAGCCCTGATGAAGGCAGATTGATCTGAAATGCTGCAGCCCTGTTTTTCCAAGTGAGAATAAGCACATTTATAATGTGAACAGAATCTCTTCTACCCTTGTAAGGAATGCAACTCGACTTAGATGTTATAGCAGAGGAATGATGTAATGTTTCCATCCAGCTATTTCTGTATAAGACACTGCCCTTCTACAAGGCCAGGCCTTTATGGTATGCAGAATATCCAACATGACAGAGCACAGCCAGACTGAAGTGCTGCATGCTGGGAAATTTCACAGCTAATTGTAGCAAGTCGGCAACTGACTGGGGTGAAAAACAGACCCCCATAAACCCAGAACTGCATGGAGCGTGGCTATTTATCAGATTGCAAGAAAATGCAAAGCTGTGTGTTGTGGGGGATGTCTTCTCCTCTGGTAGTCCTTATAATGCTTCTTACTAACAGCGGGGAAGTACCCTGGCACCCGAGTCTGGCTCAGAACCACTTAGCATCACTGATCCAGTGCGGAAGTGATGCTGAACTGATGCTTTGTAGGATAATTATTGCAGACATTGTGCTTTGATTGCCTCTGTTTCATGAAGCCAAATACAGCCAGCTTAGGAATTCTCAGTTAGATTTGCTGGTGGGTTAAAGCGTGTTATGCTGCTATGGTTTAGAAAGCAGACTAGAAGTGGGACCGGTTGCAGCGTGCCCTCTGCTATTGCAGGCAATAATGGGGAAAAAGCCAATAATCAAGCAAGAATGACAAATGAAAGTGTAGATACTGTTGCAGAGGCAAGATGGAAGAAGATAGAGATTAACAGGACTGGAATAATAGGGCTTGCTGTAGGTCAGGAGTGAGGGGCATTGGCACAGCTGTGTGGGGATCCCAGGATTGGAATAGCAGGGTGGCTTCAGGTCAGGAGCGATGCACACATTTATGATGGAGAAGCTTGTAGAGTGCCTGATTTAGGCTGATACTATCAGTTTCTTATTTTAATAAGAACAGAATTTCATTTGCAAAAAGAATTTCAGTGCATTCTACAAGGGTAAAGAGAGCCTGAGTTTCTGCATGGTTCTCTAGAGCACCTCCTCCTGGGAAAGGCTAGGACTTGAGTAGCTGGGAGATAACTTCATTGTCAGCACTCCTGGACCATTACCTGCCATAATTTGTGCTGGCAGAAGCTAGAACCAGAGCTTTATTGATCACAGCAGTCACTGCTGTATCACATGAGGGATTCCCTGAAGTCCACTAAGGACTTTGCCATTGCTATTGATTTTTACATGGAAGATGCTCAGATACTGTGATGATGGGTGGCAGTACAAACCCCTAATAAAACAGAAAGATGGATCATTCTTCGTAGTCCCTCTTGCTGGAAAAGGCCAGTACTACAGAATAAGTGAGTAACTCACAGCCACCACAACACCCTTCCTTCAGTAACTCCTGCTGCATGAGGATGGCATGGGTACAGTTTAGGCAGGCCATTTGTCTAGTTTTAAGCTGGACAGTCCTCATTTTGGGTGGTTTGTCCCTTCTCCAGGACTGAGACAAAACTGGAGGTGGTTTTTGCCAGATGGGGACACCATTTTGAAGCGCACGCCATGCTGTCACTGCCAAAGTGTGCGCGTGAGGTCATGCCAGTGAGGGTGGAGGGGTATGTTCTAGAAAATGGCATCCTCCAGGCAGTGTTTCCTTGTACATACTCTGTGGGTGGTGGGCCCATGCCATTCCTGAAAGTACTACAATGTTCAATATTCTGGGAAGGCATGAGGGACCACCTAGTGCATTTGCCAGTATTCTATCTGTTCTCTGGATAAAAAGAGGATCTTAGGTTCCTTCACATCAACCGTTTTCTATTCACAGCACAACCTGAAACACCCAAAATAAATACCAGTGATTTAGATATGTAGGGTATACTGCAGAGCTTTTTAAAAAAGAAACCCTTTTGTTATAATAATAATAATTAATAATAATAAATTCAATCTATATGCCATATCTTCAGATCCCAAATATTTAGAAACACAAGTTATCTTTGGCTGGTTGATTCCAGGAATTTTCCCAGCGCATCAGAACAAGGGCGTTTTACATTTTGTATTCTTTTTGTGGCGAGGAATAAGGTACTTAACTGATTTTCAGATTTCTTTTTTTTTTTTCTGTAAGGTTGGCATGAGCATGATCTAATCACATAGCTTCTCAAACAGATAAATTCCGGGAGGCTTAATAAATTCCATGCCTGACTTGATGATGCAGCTGGGTATTTAAAAGAAATAGCATTGACTATTCGTTCTCCATACAGAAGTATCTGTAAGTTGCTGCTGTTTGCAATATGCCTGTTGTTACAATGGGTTATAGGTGATGCTCTCATTACAAGTAAAGCCTGGTGTCTGGTTATGTGACTCATAGGGCCAAATTTTTATTAGCTCTTCCTCTCCTCTAGTTTTGTACCATCATGGGAACAAATGGTAGCATCTAGACTTCTACATAAGGTATGTCAATACATCTATAGTCCGATCAGGGTGGTGTGTTTGTCATGCATTTGCCCTGAACTTATTCTCTCTGTAGAATCCTTATAGGCATGCCACAGCAATTCCTTTGTATAGTTTGCTGGGTCCCTTTTGTCTTCAGATGTTCCTAAACGTCCATCTTCTAATCCTAGGCTCCGAGAAACCGTTTAGCAGCTAGGGAGAATGATTAGAGGCATCCACGTAATATCTCAAATGACGTACTCAGTGCTTTCATCTGTGACTTTTTTCCTTTGCAGGTTGCCCATTTGCAACTAAAATCATAGCACCAAGCCTTCTTTGCTTGTGTACAAAAAATAGTCATGCACATTGCTTTAATGGCTGGGAATCAGTCTCCTCTTGAGACCTAGACTAACACAGCTTGTAAGTGGATGCTTTAAACTAGGAAGAAGGAGGGGGAGGAAAGCAGTACAGGGAAGAGGGACCCAAAAGATGTGAATAGACAGATAAGGTGTAATACGGATCTGGGTGATATTTGCATCTGGAGGCAGGGGGAAGGTGTCCTAATATTTACATGATGTTAAGCCTCCAATCAGCATATCAAGCTGGAACCTCCTTCAAACCACAGAATTCCCCATCTTTCTCATTCTCCACTTCGCCTCCCCACAACTGGCCCTGGGACCCTCTGACTTTAAAATGTCTTCTAGTGGTAGAACCCCAAGGCCTGCAAGCCCCAATACATTTAGGAGGTGATAGGAAGTAAATGGTATTCAGGGCAGATGAGCAGCCCAGTCCCCAAGTGGACCTGCATTGAGCTTGGCACACCAGAGGGGTAAAGAGGTAAGGTTAGGAGATGCTCTATTAGTTCCATCCCCTTCCCTGCCCAATCCTGAGGCCAGGGTATATCGGAGAAGGATCAGAGGAGAGCAACAACAACAACAAAAAGTCTGGAAAATGAGACCTAAATGAAAAGATTAAGAAAGCTGGGTATATTCATTGTGGAGGAAAGATGTGTGAGGGGAGACATGATTGCTGTCTACAGATCCATAAAGAGATGTTAGGAAGAGGATGGGGATCCATTCTTCTCACTAGTCAGTATGAAGAGAAGAAAGATGTAACGATCCTAAGCTGCAGCAGGGAACAGTTAGTTAAAATATTAGGGAAAACTTTATAACTCTAGAAACAGTTTGGCAATGGAACAAGCTGCCAAGGCAGGCTTTGGAGAGGCCAGCATTGGAGATCTTTCAGGCAGAGACGAGCCACCCATCTGTCAGGGAAGGTTTAAGTATAATCAGACCTGCCACAGTGCATGGGGATGGCCTGGATGATGCCCCAGAGACCCCTTCTCACCCAAATGAGGCTATGATTTGTCATTGATGCCTAATTCTGCGCATGGCTCTCTCTGAGTGAATGGTCATGCTCATTTTCTAATGTTTATAGGCACATCTGGAGTGCAAACATTTAGCTGGCTTTTACAGCCAGCTATCTTGACTCTCTTTTTCTCTTCTTGCCCTTTTTCTCCTCATCAGTCTCCTTTTATGCTCCTCCCCTCTCCCTTTGCTGCTGCTTTTTTTCCCTAACTCTCCCTTTTTTTCTTTCCTACATATACTTTCCTACACAGTCTGTCTCTCAAACATACGTGCGCACGTACACACATGCTCCCCTTCTTGATTCCTCTGCTTCTCACCCTCTGTCTCTCCACAGGTGGGAGCAGAGTTCTCCTGACTCTATAAGCCCACCATAGCTGAACAGAAGAAGCAGCACCAAACAACAACAGAAACAAAAATAACCCCCTGACAGTGACAAAGACCCTTCTGACAATGACATGCTCCCTCTTTGCGATCTTGCGCTGGCCTCCAGAATGCTTTAGTAAATTAATACATATAAAATACTACACTGAGGGCCTAGTGGGTTTTAGAGGATAAAACCAGGAGAGCTTTTTTCTAAGAGCCATGTGTATACTTGGACAGTCACCAAAGGGCACAGAAATCACCAAATGTAAAATACATTGTATTATTCAGCCAGGAAGGAACATTAGGATGTGTGTTTTACATATAGATGCAGATATTCCGTGTCTGTATTTCACACAGTAAACTAGATTTACCAAAGGAAGTGGTAAGCTCTACATCACTGGATGTCTTTAAATCAACAGGAGTACTTGTGGCACCTTAGAAACTAACAAATTTATTAGAGCTTAAGCTTTTGTGGGTTACAGCCAACTTCATTGGATGCATAGAATGGAACATATAATAAGATAGATAGATATGGGTTAGTGTGTTTGTTGTGTGGTTTCTGGTGAGTATTTGCTAACCCAGGAACCTATCCTTGCAACAAAGCCCGATGCCAACCCTGTCCACATATTTATTCAAGTCACACCATCATAGGACTTTAGCCACGCCATCAGGGGCTCATTCACCTGCACATCTACCAATGTGATCTACGCCATCATGTGCCAGCAATGCCCCTCTGCCATGTACATTGGCCAAACCGGACAGTCTCTACACAAAAGAATAAATGGACACAAATCTGACATCAGGAATCATAACCTTCAAAAACCGGTAGGAGAACACTTCAACCTCTCTGGCCACTCAGTAAAAGATTTAAGGGTGGCAATTCTGCAACAGAAAAGCTTCAAAAACAGTTTCCAATGAGAGACTGCTGAGCTTGAACTAATATGCAAACTAGATACCACTAACTTGGGTTTGAATAGGCACTGGGAGTGGCTGGATCATTACACATATTGAGTCTATTTCCTTAAGTTAAGTATCCTCACACCTTCTTGTCAACTGTCTAAATGGGCCATCTTGATTATCACTACAAAAGTTTTTTTTATCTCCTGCTGATAATAGCTCATCTTAACTAATTAGCCTCTCACAGTTTGTATGGTAACTTCCAACTTATCTGTGTGTGTGTGTATGTATGTATATATATATGTGGAAAACACATCCATTACTCAGAGAAGGTAATATCTAAACTTTATTAAGACAGTTTGAGGATAAATCACGTACAAAGTACAGAATAGTTAGACTGATACACATAGCAAGATAGATAGATAATCTTACTATATGTATCTTGCTGTAAGTTCCATTCTATGCATCCGATGAAGTAGCCCATGAAAGCTTTGTGCTCGAATAAATGTGTTAGTCTCTAAGGTGCCACAAGTCCTCCTGTTCTTTTTGCGGATACAGACTAACACGGCCGCTACTCTGAAACATTAAATCAACAGTGCATGTCTCTAAAAGATGTGCTGTTGCTCAGCCACAACTCATTGGGCTAGATTCCAGAATCACTGGGTGAAATCTAGGGCCCGGGTCATGCAGGAGGTCAGATGAGAGATGATCAGAATGATCACTTCTGGACTTAGTCTATAAAACTGTAAAGTACATTAAGAGAGTGTTAAGATTAAGCACTTGGAGGTCAGGAAATGTCAAATGTAACAGTCTATGGAGCTGCACAGAAAACAAACACAAAAGGGGTCTTTGGTAAGTTTATGTAAAAATGGCTGTGGAGATGCATGTTTAGGAGTATTCACCCCCATCTAGCACATGATGTTTCTACCTAAATGAAACCCTGACGGTCTTAACTCTAGTCTTTTTTTGCATATATGCATTACAGCAAATTCTGTAATTATAAGACCACATGCTAGTTCTCAAATAATGCAATACAACTCTCTCATGCTTCTTTCTGCATCCTTAAATACACATGTGTATTATCTTTTGCAGCTCTGTGCTGTACTGTCTATAGCAGATAAACAGAACCCATGAAAGTCATTTATATGAAAAATGCACAGCAAATTGTATTAGGAAACATACTACAGATCAAGAATAACAGAAGTAATAGTGAAAATGCGCTGGCATATATAGGGGTTTATAATTAAATTGCAGCATTAGCTGTTTCATTCTCAATGGGACTTCTTTAATACATCTTACTATAAATACACTGTTACTGCTTGAAGTAATTACTTTGTACCTGGAAACATGCATATATTTTTACGTCGGGTTATGGAAAAAAATCACTTTGCAATTTATTTGTGCTTGTCTATTTAGAAATATATTGATGATTTTCAAATCAGTAACTTCCAAGTATAAATTCTGTCCCCAAATTCTCACTCATTAAACTAACAGTTTAACTGTATTTTAAAGAAAACACATCCATTACTCAGAGAAGGTAATATCTAAAGTTTATTAAGACAGTTTGAGGATAAATCGCCTACAAAGTACTGAATAGTTAGACGGATACATAAGAGACCTTGTCAAACAAATCATCAGTCACAGTCATAAAAACTATACACTCTTAATACAACTCTACTTATATTTCTCAAAAAAAAAAACAAAAAACAGATTTGGAGATACTAGCATAATAAATTACTGTTCCAAGGTATATCTGTCTGCGGCAGAGAAAATATATGTTGTCTTAAATGTACATGTGGGCTGAGAAAATTATCATCATACAGACCTGGCACAGAAGAGCACTCGCCTTCTAACAAGCATAAAAGTCAGCTCTTGTGAGGTGCTGAGCACTTGCAATACCCAGTGAAGTCAGTGAGTGTTGGGGGTACTTAGCAAGAGCTAAACAACTCTCAGGATTTTGCCCTAAGTGAGTAAAGATGTACTTGGCCATTAGGACAGCTGAATCGCTCTCAAGAGCACTGCTGCCTGAGAATGGTGAGGAAGTGTCAGGCTGCATTGTAAGCACAGCTGCTCTACATGAGAACATGCTTGCGCTATTTTTACCTTGGCCTCCGTCCCACCACTCTATCACTACTGTCCTACAAATAAATATGTTGTTGTTTGTATTACCTTAGCTCCTGGGGGTGGAGGGATAGCTCAGTGGTTTGAGCATTGGCCTGCTAAACCCAGGGTTGTGAGTTCAATCCTTGAGGGGGCCATTTAGGGATCCGGAACAAAAATTGGGGATTGGTCCTGCTTTGAGCAGGGGGTTGGACTAGATGACCTCCTGAGGTCCCTTCCAACCCTGTGCTTCTATGTGCTCCTAGGGCCTCAGTCATAGATCAGGAGCCCATAGCGCTAGGCTGTGTACAAACAGAGAACAAAAAGATGCTCCCTGCCCCAAGGAGCTTACAATCTATGTATAAGACAAGACACAGTCAATAGATACAGACAGACGGGGGAGTACAAGGAAACCATGTGACAATACCAGTCAGCATGATAGGCAGGGGTCTCAGGACACCAGCAGCCTAACTGTTGTTAAGTTGTTTTTTTTTTTGTAGGCATCAAAGCAAAGGAGAGTTTTGAGGTGGCTAATGTAGTAGCTTTGTGGATGTTTTAGAGGGAGCCTCTTCCAGATGTAAGGGGCTGCATGGAAAAAAGCACAAAGGGGCTTGTTTGAAAATGTAAGTAGCGGGCAGTGGAGGCTGGCGTCACGGGCCAATTGGAGATGAGCATTGACAGCTCAATAGCAGATGACGGATGATAGGTAGTGTGGGCCTTGCCTGTGAAGGTGCCTTGAAAGCGAATACATGCAGCTTATGTTTGATGTGATAGAGACGGAGGAGCCAGTGGAGGGATGCAAAGAGAAGGGTGACATGGTCAAAGTGACAGGCTAGGAAAATGATCTTCACAGCAGCACTCTGAATGGATATGAACAGGGTACGATTGCATTTGTCAAGGCCAGAGAGAAAGCTGTTGCAATAATCAAGATGAGAAATGATGAGAGCGTGGATGAGAATTTTATCTGCGTGGATGGATGGGAAAGGCTGTATTTTAGAGATGTTATACAGAAAGAATTGGCTAAATTACACACAGCCTGGGTGCAAGAACCTAGAGTGAGGGCTGCCTCGAAAATGACACCCAGGTTACTGGCCTGAGTGACAAGTAGGATGGTGGTGCTGTTGGACTTGTGGGGAGGGAAAGACTTAAGAGTTGTGTTTCAGCTATGTTTAGCTTGCGCTGGTGGCTAGACCTGCACAAGGAGATGTCATGATCCAGCTCCTTGGCTGAGAAGTGCACAGTGCAACTGAAGAGGATGAGATAAAGGTGACTTTAACCCACACGGGTACTGACCCAGTCCTGGGCTTGCTCAGTATATGGGCTTGTCTACACTACTGTCTGAGGTCGATCTAAGATACGCAACTTCAACTACGTGAATAGCATAGCTGAAGTCGACGTATTTAGATCTACTTACTGCAGTGAAGACACCGCGGTAAGTCAACAGCTGACACTCTCCCATAGACTCTGCTTGTGCTCCTCGTTCTGGTGGAGTACCAGAGTTGACGGGAGAGCGCTCAGTGATCGATTGATCACATCTACACTAGACGCGATAAATCGACCCCCGCTGGATCAATCGCTGCCCGCTGATCCGGCAGGTAGTGTAGACAAGCCCTAAGTTAGAGCAGCAATGCTCCCTTATATTTGCCAGTGCTCCATTGTATGCACTTGCCAGACATCCCCACCCCCACATACCCAGCACCCCTTGTTTGAGTTTGCCAAAGCTCCTTAGTATGTTTGATGGGTGTTCCCATGGTGTAAATTGAACTGTGCACAAACTTGGGGCAAGGGCAGGAAACACAGCCTTCAGAGCAACCTGGAGAGATCAGAGCACTGGGAACTCAAGGCAACAAGGAGAGATAGCAACTTCCTTCACCCAGGGAGAGGATGTAAACAGCATGAAGACTAAGTGGGAGACTAGAGCTAATGTAATTAAAATGAGGTTTTTTTTCCCACTGTGTATCTCTAATATGCTTACATGTGAGTTTCGAATCATAGATATTATTTGTGCTACAGCCATGCATAAAGGAACTGACTGAGATGAGGGTACCATTGCACTGGGCACCACACAAACACAGCCCCAGCCCCCAAGAGCTAGCAATCCAAAGAGGCAAAGGAAGTATCAGTGTAGCCATTTTGCAGATGGGGAATTGAGGCACAGAGAGATTAGAGACTTGCCCAGGAATCCTGACAGAACTTAGAATAGAACCCACATCCCACTCCTTTGTTCTAACCACAAATGTAAAAACTAAAGACCTATTAAATCATCTCTAGTTCCCTGGCCAGCACGATTGTTCCCTAATGGACATTTTCTAGTGGATGTTTTCCCATCTAATTCTAGACACCCCAAGAGAAGGGGCTGTTTGGTCTTGTAACCCAACCAGTGCTGGAATTCCAGAGGCAGAGGATGCTCTCCTTGTATGGCGGGGAGGGAGGAGGTGCATAGTGGGAGGCAGGGGAAGGAACTGGGAGGAAGCAGAGGGGAGTTGAGGGTAGGGGGAGGAAGAAAGGGGCAGTAGAGAAGCTTCACACCAGTGCATGTTGATGTAGTACTGTTTGAAATTGGACTATGTCTACATGCACTAGGGAACTATTGGCACACATCCAGGTCCACACATCCAGCTAGTGAGCATCATGCTGGTGTGCACTAGAATTTATAGTTCACTGGTGTACTCTAACACGCCATGTATGCAGGCCCAAAATTTAAGAGCAACTGCTTTGGACCCTTTGTACATCAGTACTAGCCTCAGCACCCCTGTGCTTGTTACCAGCTGCCTCAATTCCTTAGGCCCCGCTGTCTGCGGTTCTCTGAGAGATGCAGAATGATTTGGAGGATGTCAGTCCCCTCAGTCTGATTCCAGGATCAAGCTCAATTGCTCCAAAACAAACCCTGAAGCTGAAATGACCCATCAGCGCAGCCGGCAATCTTTATATTTTTCTGATTACGTTTTTATATATTTCTTTCCTCTTTGTTCAATTACAGCAGGAATGCTTTCTTCTTGTCCGCTCGCTCGCTCTCTTTGTGCTAAGTGCCAGCTGTCATTGTGTGCTGGATAATTACCATTTTACAAACAGTGTTTAGGGAAATGCCATCTCTGAGGAGGGCTGTCAGGGCCTATTCAAGGGGATTTCCTAGGTTAACCACCTCTTTCTGCTTTCAGGCAGCAGGGGAGGGGAAGAAGCAAGGAAATTTGTTTAATCTCCTGGCATTTGGAGAACAGTTGCATTCCATTTGTCATATGGAGTCAGTCAACTCTTATTTTTCCCTCTTCTCCCCCACCCCTCAATGTGTGGTGCCCTCTTGCTTTCTTCTAGTAACAGGCTGATCTCTCCTTCTTGGAGCACCTATGTCCTGCAAATGGCCGGGGGCAGCAGTGAATATATAGCTGTGCATCGTGGTGGGTTACTAATAGAAAGAGATGTACATTGAGACATGTTCTCTCCCCCTCATTACTGTAATGTGCCATTTTAAGCCAGACCCACTGTTGGGTCTGCCTGGTGTTAGGGAGGGGATCTGGAAAAAGCCGATACCAATGTACCTTGATTGCCTGGCAGTGTGAGGCAGAGGCATAAGCAGAGCCAAACACAGATGGAGAGGAGATGTTGCTTGGACTGGTTGAAATGTGGGATCCCAAAACCACTTTATAGAGAGAGAAGGAATGCTGCTAGAAATGATCCATAAGTGTCTTTGGAGGGCACAAACTGTTTGGGGAGATCCGTTTGTTCTGACATGCCTGGGTCACTTCAGCCATTTGATCATGTTTTAATATGCCCTAAGCAAGAGAAATAGTAACTTATAGATTTCAAGTCCAGAAGGGATCATTGTGATCATCTAGTCTGATTCTCTGCTACTCCTGGGTGAATTCTGCATCAAAAAATTAAATTCTGTGTACAGTATTTTAAAGTTCAGCACATTTTGTCAAAATAGCACTATATAATCACACCAATTTCAATTATTTTGGTTATTTCTTTCAAAATACCTGTCAGCAAGTTATGTCTGTAATAATGCAGACACACACAAATTCCACTAAGAGTAGAGAGTTTAAAGAAACCCCTATGACAATCCAGTTCCTGCCTCTCTGTCCCCTCCCCTCCCCAGAGCCAGCTTGGGGGCCAGACACTCTCACCCCCTTCCCCCCAGAGCAGCCCAGCCATAGCACCCCCCAGCCCAGATACTCTTATCTCAAATCTGAATGTCCTCAAAGTTTGGGGGGTGTTCAGATCTGGGGGATTAGGTTCAATCCCATTGTAGTTTATGGGACATTTGGAAATTCAATGTGAATAATGCTATGATAGCGAGAGTCAAGGTGGGTGAGGTAATATCTTTTATTGCCTCCTCTTCTGGTGGTGGTAGAGACAAGCTTTTGAGCCACACAGAGCTCTCCTTCAGGTCCTGAAGGAGAACTTTGTGTAGCTTGACAGGTTGTGTCTTCCATCAATAGAAGTTGGTCCAATCAAAGAGATTACCTGGGACCAACCGGGCTACAACAACATTGCAAACATGATGGAGAGAGTCAGTTTATGCTCCACTCTTATTGAGGAGCCCTATAGTCTCAGAGAAGGTTTTAGTGTTGAGATCATAGGAGTTATTGAAGTGAGCAGTTATGCCACTGGGCCACTGTCATGGTCTTGGTTGCACATTCCACTCTAAGCATGTTGGGCCCAATGGCCATTGCAAGAGGCATATGGGCAGCACCCCTTGACTTGTGCATTTTCACATATGGAGAATAGTTGGCCTCTTGTTTTTCACTTTTATTTGGTGAGTAGTGTCTTTAAAAGCAGGACATTTGTGGGGAAAGCCTCTTATAGCAAAGCTTAGATACCAGTCGAAAGGTCTCAATGCATTCGTTACTGTGGGACTTGTGCAAATACAATGCTTTACTCAGCTATGAGCAAGTGAAAGCTTGGTGAACCCACGGAGCTAATACAATTTCCTGTCTGGGGTCCTCTACCTTTCTCACTCATATGAGGTGTGTTTTAGAGCTGCAAGTTCCAGTGCCCTGCTATCCCTCCCCCTTCAGTGCCATGGGGCACTCCTTGCTCCTCTTAGACCCATCCTGTCCTCTGCTCCCTGCCCATCTCTGTGCCACAGGGTATGAGAAAAGCAGAAGTCTCACAGTTTTTAAGGCCACCCAAAACCCTCTTCCATTTTTTCCCTTACCCCTCATTCTTTGAACTGGGCTTGATCTTGTTGCTGTGGTAACACAGGCTCTGCAAGCTAGACATGTCTTACTTAATGCACCCTGCTTCTGGAGGCCGATAAAAATGTTTCTGTGTGAGGCTTGGATCTGATTCAGGCCCTTGGTTAGAAAAGAGAGAAAGATGTTCCTTATAAAGAGAAAGATCAGTAGGAATGAGGCAGTGGTTCTGACAGCCAGTGCAAAAGGAATTGCTAGGTTGGTGCAATACCTGCAGAGCTGTCAATCCAAGCTGCCTGGCTAAGGTAAACTTACTTGGAGAAGGGTGGGGGGGAACCCTCTCTGGCAGATTTAAAGATTCCATTAAAATTCACACAGCGAATCCTGCTTCCCCACAAAGGCCACTTAAGCTGAGACAGTGAATGAACACAAGTCCCTCTAACAGGACGATGCTGACAGGCTGTGCTTCCTCTGGAATCTCGCTGCCATGCCTACAGGTGCTTCTGCCGCCCCAGGGGAGGAAGGTGCTTTCATGGTCTGAATTACTGGCAGCAGGTCACATGTGAGCATCCCGCACATTCTTAGTCATCTCTACACTGGGTCCCTTTTCTGTCCTGGAACCAGTTCATAACTGCCTGCCTGGTTTTAAAAACCCATGGTGGATGTTCCCCCAGGCAGATTCATGGACTGCTCCAGTAGCAGTAAATGATGCAGCGAGGGGAAAAGGGGGGGACAGTTGTAGCAAGGAGATCTGTAGTGAACTTGGGCAGTCTTCCACCGTGGGATTTGAGGAACAGGAAGGTGGCTTTGCGACTGCTGCGCCACATTCTCAGGGAGTGGCTGATTGGTTAGGGTGAGGGGAGGAGTGTCTCCTGGCACAGCTCTGCTCTGAGGGTTGGCCTATTAAGGAAAGGAAGTAGTGCCTAGGAACCAACAGGAGATTTTGGATGGGGAGAGGGATGGAGACAGGGTGTACACAAGAACAAATGGATATAAACTGGCCACCAGGAAGTTTAGACTTGAAATTAGATGGAGGTTTCTAACCAGCAGAGGAGTGAAGTTTTGGAATAGCCTTCCAAGGGAAGCAGTGGGGGCAAAAGATCTATCTGGCTTTAAGATTAAACTCGATAAGTTTATGGAGGAGATGGTATGATGGGATAACATGATTTTGATAATTAATTGATCTTTAAATATTCATGGTAAATAGGCCTAATGGCCTGTGATGGGATGTTAGATGGGGTAGGATCTGAGTTACCCAGGAAAGAATTTTCTGTAGTATCTGGCTGGTGAATCTTGCCCATATGCTCAGGGTTTAGCTGATTGGGGTCGGGAAGGAATTTTCCTCCAGGGCAGATTGGAAGAGGCCCTGGAGGTTTTTCACCTTCCTCTGTAGCATGGGGCACGGGTCACTTGCTGGAGGATTCTCTGCTCCTTGAAGTCTTTAAACCACGATTTGAGGACTTCAATAGCTCAGACATAGGTGAGAGGTTTTTCGCAGGAGTGGGTGGGTGAGATTCTGTGGCCTGTGTTGTGCAGGAGGTCAGACTAGATGATCATAATGGTCCCTTCTGACCTTAGTATCTATGAATCTATTCACATGGGAGGGGGGTGTGAATAGGAGGAGCCATCTCTGAGCTTCTAGCCTCTTTCTGCTCCCCTTCCCTTCTTGTGAAAAAGGTTCATGCAGCCTGCTTGCCCACTCCTCCATCCCACCCCATACAAACACTGTACAGCTCTGCTTCTTGAAGAGAGGCACACGGAGCCAGAGCTGCCAGTGGAGACATGCAACTAAGGGTCTTCTGGCCCTAGGGTTCATCCTGCAAGCAGCAACAGAACCTGTGGAGAGGGAGGGCCTGCATGAGCTGTACAGGGGGTGGGAGAAGATTGCTTATATTGGAGGTCTCAATTAATCGTATTGGGCTTGGGGGAGGCAGGGGAAGGGGGCTGTGCTACTTGGACTGGAGGCAGGCTGGACAGAGAACACTTGTCCTTCCCCAAATCCCCATCTCTTTCACAGCCCCCAGGAAGCTGGTTCAGGGACCATCTCCATCCTCTAGCAGCATGGGGTTGGGAACCCCCAACTCCTTCCTGTCTTTAATAAAGTGCAAAATGGGTTAAATGTCTCTGGTTTTGTTACACTTTCTTAAAAAGCAGGTTTTGAAGTTAAAATGATTATATCATCTGTTGTCTGTGGCATGACCTGCAACGAAACATGCATGTCTTCTAGGTTTGGATCATTTTACACACTTTTCTGTGGCTTGGGTTCCACGCTGGCAGGTTTTAAGGTGTGGTTCCTGATATTCAGAATACCTTCTAGCCACCTCACTGGCTTTGACATTTCTCATCTGCTTAGTAGGTTCTTATTTGGCTCCCATCATCAAAGTACCTGAGCACCTCACAAATATATTTATTCTCACACTAGATAAAGAGGCATCACAAACCACATTTCACACATGGGGAACTCAGGTACAGAGAGATCAAATGACTTGCCTAAGATCACCCAGGAAGTCTGTGGCAGAGCGAAGAACTGAGCCCCAATTTCCTAAATCTTAGCCCAGTGTCTTAACTACAACATCAGCCTTTCTTCATCTGACAGCAGATCTTTTCTTGCACCTTTTTGCCTCTTAATGTCTTTCTCTCTCTGCTGTTGTTTATGACATAACTCTGCAGTGCAATTGTGATCCAGTTTCCTTGAGAGATGTTATACAAAATACAGTCGTATTTCATTTCACTCACACAGCCGACATTGTTTCATGAAGGCCAGTTGCTAGCAAGGACACATAACCAGCAAAGCAAAGGGTGGTATTGTTCAACCTCCTACCAAAGAACCCCTCCCAACCCAAAGACAACAAACCTGATACCTTGATAGAGCAAGTTCTGAGTAGCATGATTTGTACATTGTGATGGAAATTATATCTTGGCCTTAGTATAGTCCCTGTCCAATCGGGGCTGGTTGACTCTCATCTCCCAAATTATGGCAAGTTCTCCTCATCTAGAAAATTCAAGAATAAGCCATTTAAAAACATCAAATGAAACAGGACCCGGTTAAGAGGATTATTAAACCCATAGGTGGGTACTTTGAATTGGGAAGAGAGTGGGGCCAAGACAGTTCTGAGACCTGTTTAAATCGATCATTTACACAGCTACCCTTTTTCTAAGGTAGCTGTTCCTGTAGAGATCCTTTCTTTGTGGCTGAACTGTTCTTTCTCTAAGTTGGGATTTTTATGTGGGAACATTTTTGGATCAGATAAAAGTACAAGCAGAAACACAATTTTTGGTCTTCCACTCTTTCTCCATCAAGGTCTGTCTCTTTGCTCTCACTCACTTTCTCTGTATCACCCCCATCTCCTGGCCTCTTTTTGTCACTTTCTTGTCCTTTCCCTGTGTCTCCCCTCTTCTCCCTCACTCCCTTTTTTCCCTCTGTGTCAGTGTCTCTCTCTTTCACCCACACCTCACTTCTCTCTCTCTCTCTCTCTCTCTCTCTCTCTCTGCTGGCCTCCTTTCTGACTTTCCTCTCTCTACTTTCGTCTGTTCCCTTGAGTGACTGTTCCTTCCTGTTCAGCATAAAGGACACTTAAAAAAAGCAGGATTCTAAAGCAGAAGAGGAAGAAGGCGCATGATGAAAAGCCATTTGCATAAATGCTGAGACACTAAAGGGTGTGTGCACAGAGGATGGGGAGCTGGGAACTCTGAAGAGCGCCTGAGTGGGCACAGCTGAAGGAGATTAGCATTTCACAAGGCACTTCTGAAGCATGTGGGGCAGAGTTAGAGTGAGAGCTGACAGGCGTTGCACCTGCTGGCTGCTGGAAGCTAATGCCATTGGAGGGCCTGAATGCCAGAGCCGGGATTACTGTTTGCTGTTGATGGGGTCACCTTGGGTGCATAGGGGGATGTCCCCTTGCTGATCCAATGTAGACGTGCATGGAGATCCTTGCTTCTAAATAGGCAAACTTCTAATGTACCACAGCCAGAAGGAGCCCTACAGATGAGTGCATAGGTGGGGCTGGATAATGACAGTTCTAAAATGTACTTACTGTGCTGGTTCTTGGCCTCTTCCTACTTTCCACCCAAGCAAAAGGACTGGAGATGAGGTCGGGAAGCCATTTGCTTTAGCAAAGGTAACATGGCAGCAGCTCCCGGTCAAGTAACTTGGAAGCCAGGGAGGCCTTTTGGTTAAATCACTGGGACTCGTAGTGCCACAGTAGTTGTCTTTGTCTTGTTAACTACTAACATAGACATTAGGGGGCAGATTCTGCCCTCACTTATCCCCATGGCGTCCCACTGAACTCAACAGGCTTTGCATGGATGTAATGAGGACAGAGAATATAGACCACTCCTTTGTGTAATTACTCCTGGGGGAATTCTGTGCCGCTGCATGAATGCAGAATTCATGTCCCCCAGAGATTTCCTTGCTTCCCCCCAGAGAAACATTTTTCTGCGGGGAAGCAAAGAGAAGCTGTAAGAGCAGTCACACACCACTCCCCAGCAGCATAGGTACATTGTTTCAGGGACCTAGAGCAGCTGGCGGAGAGGTAAATCAGCATAAGGCTGGGGACACTCCAGCCAGTGGCTCCTACCATGAGCTGGGATCAACTGCTAGTCCTGGCTGGAGGCAGGAGAGGACAGGCCTTTCTCTTCCCTTGCAAGGAGTGGCTGGGGCTGTGTAAGACCCACCCCTAGAAACTTCCCCCGCTACAGGAAGCTCAGCATCCTCCCCTGCTTCTTTCCCCCATCGCTCCTCAGCTGTGGGGGGAGAGGTCACTATAAAGGAAGCTGCTTCCCCATCCACCCAACCCCCGTGCATCCAGACCTCCCATACCCAAACACCCACACCAAATCTCACCCCATGCACCCAGAACCACCGAGCCCTCCATACCCAAACCCCACACCATTGAACCTCAACCCCTGCATCTGGAGCCACCTGCACCCAGAGCCCCTGCCTCCGGACCCCACCCCTGAACCCAGACCGCCCCCACTGAGCTCCCTGCACTCAAACCCCCACCCTCATGATCCCCACCCCCTGCACCACCCTGAGCCCCCACATCCAGACCCCCATGCCACTGACCCTCAATTAGCTGCACTCAGACTCCCACTCCACCAAGCCCCACTCCCTCAGCACCCAGACCCCGCTCTGAGACCTCCACACCCAGACCCCTCTGCTGAGCCCCAACAACCGTTACCTGGAAGCCCGTGTAGAGTCCTATTGCCCCTGCACCTGGAACCCAACCCCAACCCCAACCCGCATGAGCCTGTGTGAATCCAGATCTCCCCACACCTAGACCACCCAGATTGTCCCACACAGAATCCTCTCTCCCACACCTGGCTTTCCCCACACTGAGCCCCTCCACACTTGGATCCTGCCTGGTTGAGCCTGCCTGCCCCACACCTGGTGCACATGGCACAGAGGGGCATGGCCCCAGGTCTTCTTCTGTGTGAGGATCAGGTGCAGCCTCACCAATGAGACCGTGTCCCCGGGGTGGGGCGGCTGCAGGGTGATCTCCCACCTGTGTTCAGCGAGTGGTCTGTGCTCCCCACTGCCATGCTGGAGCCTCTGCATTTATTTATTGACAAATAAAACTTGAAGAATTTTGCAGAATTTTAAAATATTGTGCACAGAATTTTTAACGTTTTGGCACAGAATGCCCTCAGGAGTATGTAATGCATCTGGGGCCAGGTTGTGCCCTTGCCACTGCCCTCTGCTGGAGCGTGATGGGAGCATCTCATGTATAACATTGCTGGGCTCTGCTGGGTGGAATTGCTCCTTTATTTTATCGTGTGTTTCTGGAACAGGCAGTCATGAGCTGAAATCCCATTCCCCTCTCCTGTTAGTATTGTCATCTGTCTGTATTGGCACAAATCTTTACAGGTGCAGCTGTGCTGATTGGCAGTATTGGGAGGTCTAACCTCTCAGCACCAAACAGTTAAATGCCTGCAATATTTGGACCAGGGGCCAGGGCAGAAAGAGGAGGCCAGAGTGTCTTGTCTCTGTGGTAATTCCATTTAAAATGCAGTTTGAACTATATTCCCTGTGTCCCCAGTGCACCAGTGCCCTGATTGTGCCTGCTCTTCAAGAATAGATAAATGCTTCCAAAGCAGAGGTCTAAGGCCCCCAGCCCCAGGATAAGCATAGAGCAGGTGGTGGGGGTTGTGTCGGTTAAAAACCTTGTCTAATACAGGTTGATGAACAAGAAACGCTTCTCCTCACACAGTAATTTTAGGCTCTTATCCTGCTCTGACCCCTCTCTTCTCGAAGCCCTTCATTGTCTTTCTGCCTCTATTGTGCCAGATTCAGGCTGTGAAACCTCATCTTTAAGGAGCTGCATAATCTCTTTCCTATATATCTTTCCCCTAGCATCCTCATCCTTTTCCAGGCCTGTAACCTTGCTAAGCCCTTTGTCTCCTTCCCTCATTCTCAGCCACATACCTTCTCTCATGCGGCCCTGCACCACTATTCTCTAGGCCCCATCCACCAAGTGATCCCTCTTCCAAAAACCTCCTTAAAACCTATTATTTAAACAGTTCCTCCTACCAGCTCCTTGTTCATGATAACCTCTTGTCACCCTCCTTTCCCTGTCCCAGTCATCTTTGTCTTTTTGCTGGCCTCTGGCTTGGATGCTGAGTGCTGCAGGGCAGGGAATGTGTCTCAATCTATATTTGTAAAGTGCAACATAAATGGGAAGCCTTATAGAAATAGTTAAATAGAAATGATTGAGAGGATGCTAGACTAGGAATCGGAGGGCTTTAGTTTTAGTCTCAGTTCTGTAACAGACCTTGGGCAAGTTACTTTACCCTCTCTATGTCACAATTTCCTTCTCTGTAAAACCGACACAATGAGCTTTATCCTCCTTGGGTAAAGTGCTTTGAAATCCTTGGGTGAAAGGTGATCTATGTGCTTATAATAATGATAGCTGCCAGAAAAGTCCTTGAGTTCCCCAGCTCACTACTTCTTGGCAATGAGAGTTCCCTTTCTTAAAGGGAGCATGAAAGAGTAAGATTCTGTAATCCCTGTAGACAAGGGATGGCAGTCACTGATAATAAGCAGTTGTAAAGTCAAGGAAGTGTGGATCTCTAGCATAGCAAAACCTTTCTCTCCCCTGTTCACTCTTTCTCTGCTTAGAAAGGAGCCGGTGCATAAAAAGCCTGTGATGCATCAGATTAAAATGAGAAGGTTACAAAGATAGCAGTGAATGGAAGGAAAATGTTGGCCTGAATCTTCTTCATGCTACAGAGGAGGAATGGGTAGTCGGGTTCAGAATTCACTTTGGTTGCTCAGCTCAGGAGATTTGTGCCAGAGCCTTTCACCTCTGGGTCATTTAGCTTGACTACAGTCTAGGTTAGTAGTGACCATCTGTTATTTGGTGTGTTTCCCCATCATAGCCCGTGTGTGATGAGTTTGAAGGTCTTAGATCACTTCCCAGTATGCACATTTCTATATCACAACAACTCTCATAACTGGCATTAACTGCCCCCACCCCTTTTCTGGCAATCTCAACAGAGAAGCCAAAGACTGAATGGCCCCTAAGAACTGATCTCCCCCCTCACCCTTAGCTCCCATTGAGGAGGGGGAGAGAAGGAAGCTTGTTGTACTTGTCTTGTCGTGCTTCTTTTGTGGATAAAGAGAGGACTCTAGTCTCCAAGGCTTCCAAGGTTCCCTCTATTCGGCATTGGTGAGGCCTCATCTGGAGTACTGTGTCCAGTTTTGGGCCCCACAGTACAAGAAGGATGTGGAAAAATTGGAAAGAGCCCAGTGGAGGGCAACAAAAATTATTAGGGGGCTGGAGCATGACTTATGAGGAGAGGCTGAGGGAACTGGGATTGTTTAGTCTGCAGAAGAGAAGAATGAGGGGGGATTTGATAGCTACTTTCAACTACCTGAAGGGGGGTTCCAAAGAGGATGGATCTAGACTGTTCTCAGTGGTAGCAGATGACAGAACGAGGACTAATGGTCTCAAGTTGCAGTGGGGGAGGTTTAGGTTGGACGTTAGGAAAAACTTTTTCACTAGGAGGGTGGTGAAGCACTGGAATGGGTTACGTAGGGAAGTGATGGAATCTCCTTCCTTAGGGGTTTTCAAGGTCAGGCTTGACAAAGCCCTGGCTGGGATGATTTAGTCGGGGATTGGTCCTGCTTTGAGCAGGGGGCTGGACTAGATGACCTCCTGAGGTCCCTTCCAACCCTGATATTCTATCATTCTATGATTCAATGTGAAACATTTACCAGCACCGAAATGACTTTGAGTGTAATTGCATTGGCTAGGCAACAAATGGTTAACCAGGGGAACCAAATCCTCTCTCACCAGCTCCTTCAGTGTCTGGGGTTATGTGCTTGATTTAAAATAGCATGGTTGAAGTGTGAGACCATGGAGGCTGGATTCTTCTTGTAATTCATGGGAGTCTGGTAAGTCCAGGTCAGGGTACTGAGTTCATTGGTGCGAGAAAACCAAATGGCCATAGAGGTTAAAAGAGGGTCATTAGGCGTCAAGGTGGGTGAGGTAATAGCTTTTATTGGACCAACTTCTGTTGGTGAGAGAGAAAAACTTTGGAGCTCTCACACAGCTGCTCTTCAGGTTAGGAGTGTCAGGACTGGCACCTGTTGATGGAGCAGTGAAGGGGGAAGCCCAAGACCTGAATGAATTCCCCTCTTACCTCCGGAAAAAGAAGTCCTGGCTTTCTTTAATTCATAATTACTGTATAGCAAATCTGCAGGATTGATTTTAATAATGTAAACTATCCCACAACCTGATCCTACAACCTCACTGGTAAACTTATGGAGGCCAATGACAATACTCCCATAAGTAAGGACAGTAGGGATTGAGCACTGAATATTAACTAAAATGAAATGTGTGCCTGTGTGGGTACATGTAGGCTATGTCTACACAGCTGCTGGGTGGCGTGTTTCCCAGCCCGGAGAGACATACCCACATTAGGGCTGCTAAGCTAGTGCGTAAAAACAGCAGTGTGTCTTCAGCACCACAGGTGGGGGGTTGGGCTAGCCGCCTGAGTGTGTACCCAAGGGGCTGGGTGGGATTGTGCTTGGGCAGCTAGCCACGCTGCTATGGTTTTTTTTTTGGGGGGTGGGGGGTCTAGCTCAAGCAAAGCTGGTGTGTGCATCTGCCTGCACTGGGAATCACTCCCTGCCCCCCACCAGCTGCCGTATAGACATGCCGTAGGAAATGAATCACGAACATATTGTACAGAAATATCTGTTGTTATCTCTCTAACTCTGGATGGCTGTGCCTGACTCAACGAAAGCTGCCATTTTACCTCTGCTGTACTTTCTGACAGGAAATCTAGTTTGCTTTGAATGCAGCAGTTTTTAAATGAGGCTCTCAGAGCTCTTTCCAAACATGAATGAATTAAGCCTCACAACCCTTCTGTGCAGCAGAGAAAGGCATCTTCACCTGATGCTGAAATGCAGCCACCTGTGGAAGGCAGCAGCTGTTTAATAGTTTATTGCAACACTGTACAACTGTTTGGTACAAGAAGTGATGACAAAAAGGATCCAGATTAAACATGTGGGAATTTAAGGCAGGCAGAACATAATGGCACATATTAAAATTTGGCAAGCACAAAGTAACACCTAGGCACTGTGAGAACTACCACTGATTCTTTTATGGCCGCGTGTGGTTATCATGACTTCCATTTGACATAAAGAAAAGGAGTACTTGTGGCACCTTAGAGACTAACCAATTTATTTGAGCATGAGCTTTCGTGAGCTACAGCTCAAATAAATTGGTTAGTCTCTAAGGTGCCACAAGTACTCCTTTTCTTTTTGCGAATACAGACTACCACGGCTGTTACTCTGAAACCGTCCATTTGACATGTAATCTGGAGGACTACAGCCCAGCGCAACTCAGCACTTCCTGACCCCACGCAGATGCCCTGGGGTGTATTGTCAGCACCCTGTCTCCTCTCCAAGTGCTGACTGGATTCAGGGCTCTTAGCCTGATGAGATTCAGCAGAATCAAAGCACAAGGTAGTGTCATCATGGGCCATAGAGGAGAGAGGTAAAGTGACTCGCCTGAGGTCACGCCCGAGTCAGTGGGAGAATAGAGTAGAAATCAGAAGTTTCACTACCAGACCCCTGCTTTACCCCCTGGACAGTCTTGTCTCTCTCAGGACGTCTTTGTTTGGCTGAACCCAGACACTGCTTTTTTTCTAATTTGGCACTGAGAGCACTTGTCAAGCACAGCTGAAACTTCCCTTTTTAGTGGAAGCGAATGGCTGATTTTTTTTGAAAATAAGCTGCTCCATCTCAGTATTGGTTTTATCTGGTTTGACTTGCCATGTGGAACTATTTCAATAAGCTCCTTAAACATCTATTCTTTCCCCTTCTTTTTGCGTGTGTGTGGTTGTCACTTGGTTAGAAAAATAAACCTCCAATTGTTTTTCAACTTTCACTGTCATGGTTAGGAATTCGCTATGTTACTTATGCCCTCCTACACCCAGTCTTACGAAGGCCTCCTTATGATGAAAGATCTCGTTATAGTTAGCACTCTGCGTCTGAACAGAGACGATCAGTTCTTTTTGGATATCTAATTTTAATCATTTGCACTGGCTTCCTTCTCCCCACCCTCCCATAAACTTTCCCTGCTCCCCATTGCATGGTATTAGTTTATTTGGATGGCAGACTTCAGAGCTTGTTCCAGTAATCAGAAACAGGAGGTTATATTAGTCTCAGGTTCTGTTGCACACAGCAGTTCTATTTGCAGAATCTGTTTGCTACACTGCTAATGGCTGCTTCAAACAGTGCACAAGTAATTTCCAAGTGACATATCCCCTCTCTTTCTGCAGCTATTTTCAACTTTGTTTGCCACATGGTGTGTGGCTGTGTTTCTGGAGGAAGTAATTTCCCCCACCACCATCCAAGACCAATGTTCTTTCTCCACGAGCTCTATTTTGAAACTCATGCTCCTGCAGTGGACGAGTTCCAGGCCAGGCATTATTCAGAGAATAGTTTTACTACTGATTAGATTTTAAATAATCACAATCTGCAGATGATTCATAAACAGGAGAAAAAGGCAACTTTATCTTGTGATTCATTTCAAATACGTTGCCCAGTTCTAGTCCTGATAAAGGGGCAAATTCACCGCAGGCATGAGCTGACTTTTACTCCATTGACTTCAGTGGAGTTGCATCCGCTTATGCGAGCCATATTTTTTCCCCTTAATCTGTTAATTACTGGACTCCTAGCAGGGGTTTGGGCATCTAGGATACCAGTGAATCTTGCAGTTCCTTTAAGGGAGTATGTTTATGTTAACTAAGCTTTTGCATCACCCAGTACAAAGGCTTCTTCCCTCCAACCACCTGCTCTCTCACAATCTGGACCTGGGTCCCCCTTACTTCAGCTTTACACCAGCGCCAATCCTGTGGAGTTAATCCTGATCTATATCAGTGTGAGTGAGAGGAGAATCCAGCTGTCTGCTTTGTCCTTTCTCCAGACACAGACTTCAGGAGCTGTGCTCACATTTGCGTTCCTTTCCATTACTTTACAGTTGGGACTGTACCAAAAACCCAGACACAAGCTCACTCAAACTTTGTGTAAATTTAGATCCAGCTCTAGACTTTATGAATGGCCCTTTTTTCTGTAGAATGGCCCAAAACAGGACTTCAGAGACAGACTGGTCCAAACTTTGGATCCAGGTGTAGCTCAGAATTTTGCTTTTTGTGCCCATTTCTATATTCTGATACTGAGCTCATTTGTTTCTTGACTCCATACATGTTTCTGCTTATGGACTTCCCTCTCTCACCACAAGATGGACCTATTGGGGTCATTTCATCTCACTGGCGATGCTGGAACAATCTGACTTGGGGACTGGAAACTGCTTAATCCCTTTACTCATGGGTTTCTCCATTCCGTTGTTACACTGTTAATCAATGTGACTAAAATTTAAAACTGTTAGGGAGTGCTTTTTGCTTCCACTGGATCTATCTACCCTTTGTCCCCTAACTACTTGTCCTGTCCATTTTAGTCCTCTAAAGTCTAGAGTGAGCCCGTTGGAGTGGCATATTACTGTTATAATCCACACAGCATTGTCACTACTGCACTGACCTCATTCTGTATGCGGAACCTATGGTGTTGTATTCAGAAGACTTTATCAGTCAAGTCTGTTTTCTTTCCATTCAAAACAACCTCCACTGAGGCCTCTGGGAGCCTGCAATGAAGCAGTGCTGCTCTGAGAAGAGTCTCAACAAAGTTTGAATGAAATACTTACCTTGATCAATGCCAAGACTTGATGTATGTTGAATTCATAGCTGAAGTTCCACTTGTGTGTTCATTGAACTATAACAATTTAATGGTTAAAAAAAAAAAAAAGCTTTTCTGTCTGGAGGAAGAACGTGGGTTGGAGTGGAGGCTGCTGGTGAATTGTTATTCATTGTTCAGATGAGTAAAAAGTAAAGGTCAGGAACAAATACAACAGAGATGCACAGAAGTATTGCACAGAATAGAAATCCAGATGTAGTTAGAGCATCACCAGGTAGGTCTGTTCATTCTAGCCTTTTTTGTTATTGCTATCATCAGTTTACAGTGAGTCTCTGTAAGGCGATTTCATGTCAGATCCGTCAGTTCCCTTGATTGTTTTGTGTACATTTGTTTTCATTTGCTGCCTTCTTCTTTCGTATGACATTTGAAAAGCAATGGGCTGTGATTATAATGGAATCTTGAGAGACCAAAAGCCAATCTAATGCTTCTGCAGTAGCTAGGAGGATCCCCCTTATGCCACCACTGTGAGTGTGATGTGCCGCATGATTTGTACCCCACAAAGTCACAGTTCGGTGATTTTTTTGATTTTTCCATTTGTGGAGGAGATATCAACACCTTCTGTGCATTGTTCAAATGCAGTTAAGTGCAGTCCACTGCCTATGGGGAAGGCAGAATCCTGGGACTTCTTTTATTGGATCTTCAATCAGGTCTTTATTTGGGACATCGCAAGTGGCCCACGATTCGAGCCAGCGAGCACTGGCATCTTTTCCATTGGCCTGTACCACTGACAAATGCATCCAGAAAGGCTTCTCGGAATTGAATTGGGAGACTGGCGGTGAATTCGTTTGCACTGAGATGCCCTGATTCTGTGCTCAGGGGCTCCCCAGGAATAAAATAAATAAATAACAGGCAAGAGTAGAAATAAGGGAATTAGCCATGGAAATGGCAGTAATGTTTGAAATTGGGGGAAGCAGCTGACAGAGCTCCTATTCCCAAGATGGATGAGCTATAAAGGGCTCAGCTAGTGTTTTTCTGCCCTCACCTTATTTGACTCAGTCCCAAAACTGAGTACAGGTGCCACCACCAACATGACCTGCATTACTGATTTACCTGGGGAACCGAACATAGAGAATGGCTGCGGCTTCCTGTGTCCCCATGCTGCTGTATGGTGTGGCAGCGCTGGGTGCGTTCCTGGGAAATGGGCGGGCCCATCGCCTCCTGCCAATTATCAGGCTCAGTAAAGTTCAGGTCATTTATCTGTCGTGATGAAAAAAGTGCTGGACAGCCCAAGAAGTTTGAGTTTTGTGGGGGCCATAGACTGGCCCCTTAAAACACTTTCTCTGACAGTGACACTGGGGAGGGATAAAAGAGAAAGACCCTTCTTTTGTGCTCCATTAGCATCTCTCTTTCTGTAACTTTTTAATTGTGGCATGATATGCTTAGGTCCTTATTCCCTGCTTTCCTCAGTCTAAGGGTCTCAGGGTTTAGGCCCTAGAAATTGGAAATGGAAGAGACGTATTCGATTTTTATCAGGCTGTTGTCTGGGGACAAGGTTTTTGCTGATGATGTGTTCTTCTTTAGAGAGCGACTGTCGTTTTTTAATAATAAACCATAGAGTTTACTTTTTTCCAAATTCTGACATTTGACAAATTTTCAGAATTAAAAGAAATGCCTAAAATATCCATGACATTTTCCCCATACTAAAGAGCTTACAGTCTACATTGACAGGACAGAGGAAGGGGTGGGAGAAAAGAAGGCTAATTACCCCCCATTTTACAGAATGGGGAACTGGGGCACAGAGCAACACGGTGACTTGCCCAGGGTCATGCAGGAAGTCTGTGGCAGAGCTAGGGGGTGAGCCACAGTCACAGTGCCTCAGCCATAAGAACACCCTTCCTCTTTCAAGGTCCACGCGGCTTGGCAACGAGCTGATCTTAGTGAGCAGTTGATGATTTTTTTAATTGTAAATGATGGCATTTGGCCAGGTTTGCGTCCTTTTGTTATTCGCTTCCCCCATTGTGTTCCATATTAGCCTGGGGTAATACAAATTTTAAAAATCCATCATAATCCACACATAACCCCTGCCCTTGTGATGGTACGGCTCTTCTCCTTTTTTTTTTCTCTCATGATCTTCCCAGTACAAGACAGAGTTAGCAATAATCTCTCTCAGTTCCACCCTCGCACACCTTCATTCTTACCCATCTTTCCCCAGGCCCAATAAATCCTAGGCTTTGCCCACTCTCTTCTGTTAAAGGACCTTAATGGAAACTTTGGCTAGTTCTAGTCTAAAAATGAACTTTGGTAAATATAGTTGTGCATATTTAAGCATAGAGCTGCATTTCAGCTTGCCCAATATACCTGTAATCTATATCAGACCCCTGTAGCTGACCTGATTCCCACCACACTGACCCATTCTTAATCCTGAGCAACGTAAATGTTAGCTCCGATCATGCAGCTTGCTAACTGAAGTCTGGGAAAATGCATTTTTTCTCCCTCATTTTAAAATGAATTTTAGTGCTTGTGAAAGAGGCTAGATTTACAGCCCTGGAGTCTGAAGCCCCTTATCTAACTATACCCTATCAGTGTGGTGTCTAAGTGCTAATTTATCCTATTTGGCCTGTTTATCCACAAAACAGGAACAACATGGTCAACAGCAGAGCCAGCTTCCCGCATGCTGTCTATTGCTAATGTGCCTCAACCTTGACTAGGCGAGACTGCTTCTATGTGGAGATGTTAGTTCAGTCTCCAGGGCCGATTTAGTCCTGGATGTCTCAGTTAAGGATGAGTGATACCACAGTAGTCTATGCAGCTGTTTCTAAGAATGTTTGGCAAACTCATCTCTTCTCTGTGCTCTAGGGATGGGTTCCCATCTCCTGATCTTGCAGTTATTCCATGCATAGAATTCACTTTGACTCCAAAGGAAGTTCTATCCTTGGTGTGGTTGCAAAACTGGGCCCCTAGAGCTCAGAGTTCTTTTGTGTCCGCTGTACAGTAGTTAGCAGTCCTCACCACCATGGAGCAACGTGCAAAGCTTGCTTGCAGCATTGTACCATATTGGGAGGTACATGTCTGCTAAAAGGATCTGCTAAAATTCAGACAGCCTCAGATGTCCACCCAAAACATTCCACCAACCCTTGTTCTCTGCTGGCACTGGGGCGGAGAGAGTCACTTAAACATGAGTAAACTCCAGTGGGAAATCTGAGCTCACCTGAACCATCCACCTCTGAATATACTTAACCCAAACCTTGGGAGCACGGATGCTTAAACTTGAGATTATCCCCCTTCCTTGGGATAGAAATTGGTGTGGAAATATTGCTAGCTTCATTGCAGCAAGATTCCCAATTCAGCCTGTTTTCCACTGACTCAGAGATTGAGAGACCAGATTACTGGATTAAACCAAGAGGTGCACAAGAGTGTGTGTGTTGGGGGTGAGGGGAGAGGAGAAATAAAGGAGAAGTGAACCTATTTCCTCAAGCAAGGTTTGGGCTCTGCTTAGAGAGATGTTTCACGTTGGTTCTTATCCAAACCATTTCTCTAATTGCTAGTGACAGCTTAGCTAATGATTTTTAAGAATTTTATTTTTAAAATATTATACATTGGACATATGTGCTAGAATGAAAGACAAACAGGAGAAAGAGAGAGGAGGCAGATGGAGCAGAAAAAGACAGCTGAGGAGAACGTAAGAGCACAGACAGAGAAAGAACATAAGGGCCTGATCTTACTCCCACTGAACTCAATGACAAAATTTCCATCGACTTCAATGGGAATGGAATCAGGCAGAGAGAAATCAAAGGCAGATGGACAACCAGAGCACAGGCAGACAGATGGAGAGAGTGAGCGACAGCGCATTCAGAGAGAGAATGCAAGCAAGAACAGAGAGAGAGGGAGACTGCTTTATGTTTTATTGGAAATAAAAGATTTTTTCCGTCTTCCAAAATTTATTAAGGCTTTAATCTTAATCCTATTCATCATCATTAATGCCAGGAATTGGCCAAAATATTTAAATGAGGTGAAATGAAAAGATTTAAGAGTCGACTGAAGTCTCTTCAAGCCACAGAAGAATAATCTCGAAAGATTAAGAAAGCTATGGTGACCCAACCTGTAAAGAGTGCGGGGGGAGCTTTTAAGATAAAAAGAAGCTACCAATTAGCTCCTTTAACTAATAATATTGAGTCTTCCTCCACTCCCCCCCCCCCATAGTCAAGTGCGGAAAGAATCACAGAAGATGAATTAAGAGTTTCAATTGACTAAAAGGAAAGAGAAGTAATATTTTAATAAGACTTAAATAAGACTTACAATAAGTTCTCAGTCCTGCATCTCTTCTTATTTTTAGGAGTAAAATATGCTCTTAACTATCCCCGCACTATGAATTGCTTTGATGTTTATTCCACAAGGGCTGATTATTGTGCCCGATGCTATTTACTGCTTCTATGTGTCTCTCATATGTACATTCCCTGAGGCACCCATTGTAACTGGGTCTCAGTCATGCTTTAGTTAATGAGCACTTAAAATAAAGTGGTACCCATTTCACTTTAATGTCTCCAAAGGGGTGAGGGCCATTTCCCTCTTGATTTCCAGATGAAAGGAGTGATACCCCGGATCCTTAATGAACATCAAATGAATGGGCAGAGCTGATAAATTTAACCATCTCATCAGCATATGTAGGTAAAATATAGATACAGATACATGGTGAGGGATGGTACTGAAGTTGGGAGAGTTTAACAGGGAGACCATAAGGCCAGAGAAAGCAGTTTAACACAGAAAAGGAAGGTTGATTATTTTTCAGATAGATGTGGCACAACCCTTGATTTTGTATGTGGAGCCTAGATACTGCAGTGATGGGCCCAGGTCAGATGCAGACAGACAGCATGATGTACACGGGGGCCTGTGAGTTTTCCCATGGTTTCCCCTTGGAAACAGAGGAGAGCGTAATTCTGTCTCTCCAGGGATAGGTGCTTTAAAATGGGGAGCATTCCTGCACAGTGGGCAGCAGTAATCCCTGTGAGTGCTAGGCAGGAGGGGAATTATAGCTCTGTTCAAAGTGTAGGGATGCCCCCCCCATTCTCTGCTTCATGCACAATGTCTGTTCAGGGCTGGCCTGTGGGGATCTCCTGTTGCAGGACATAGCGGCTGTTGTGTCCGTGTGCGCTCCCCCAGCCTGCCTAGAGACATTCTGCCCCCTCTGGTCTACCTACGTGGGATGCCTTTGGGGACTAACCCTGTTGTGGTGACCTCAGACATCACACCTAACACTACCCCTGTGTATACAGCCACTGTCTGGCCTCATGAGTCAGAAGTGAGATAGGTACAGGACTGGAGATGTGGTTCTTATGTTTGCAGTAACCCCCGAGCAGCATTATGACTGACATGCAGCCCTGCAGTGCTCGCTCTTGGCTGTCCTCTCTCAGGGTATGTGACTCTTTGGCCCCACGGCCCTCTCCCATTTATCTTCACAAATATTCATTGACTCAGTGCATTGCCTTCTCACCCCCACACACCTTGTAGCGGCATGGTTGCTAATGCTGGGTTTAATGTCAAGGGGAAAGGAAGCCAGAAAAGCAAACTCAAACCCATTGATGCTTTGCATTTTTGCAGCACTTGTCGGCAAAAGGTCTCAGTGTTTTACAGGTTTCTGTAGATGGAGCCTCTGAACCCCCTGGAAAAGCAGGTAGGAATCCTTAACCCTGTATTACACATGAGGAAATCAAGGCACAGAGAGGTTAAATGACTCGCCCAATGTCCTGCAGGATGTCTAGGATAGAGAATCGTGGGCTCTTTAATCTCCATCCCTAGATCATCCTTCTTAAAATCTTTAAAAGGGCCTCTCCCAGAGCCTCTCACTTTCTCCGTGTCCTAGCCCGCTCCATGAGCCTCCTGCTCTGATTGTGCTTCTCTCTGTTTCCACTTCTAACTTGCTTGAGACTTGCTTCATCTTTTGATGCTTCTGCCCAGACTCTGTGTGACATGGGACAAGTCCCTTTCCCTCCTCTCTCTGTCTCAGTTTACATATCCATAAAATGGAATAATAATATTTCTACCTTTCTCACAGCAGCATAGCAGGGCTCAATTAACTACCACTTGTAAAGTGTCTTGGGAAGGTGCCATGGCACTCCACTGTAAGTCTGAACATTAGACATCGCTGTTGATTCACTGTACTAGCAAGTGCTTGATAATAATGGGTCACACGCTGAAGCCCTTACCTAGGCAAAACTCCCATTGGCATCACTGAGAATTTTGCTAGAATCAAGAGCTTAAACCAAGATTATATTCTACTAAGGAACCCTCATGGAGTACCCTGTAAATCGTCCCCTCAGAGGGTAGGAGCTTTGAGGGGCTGCAGACTGTGGGGAGGCATCTCAACCCTGAAAATCCTGTGGATCTGGCAGAAAAGGGCTCCTTGAGCTGCACAGAAAGGAGCTGTCCACATACCTCTGTGCTGCTTCCCTGGCCCCGTGTCCTCTGGAAGTCTGGCTCCAGCAAGGCCCATGCTGCCATTGGCAGGTCCCAGTTTGGCTGCTCGGTAGCAGCCCTGTAGGGGATTCAGCTCTGAGCAGTTCTAACTCTCTGTTGGATTTCCAGGACATGATGCCCTGCAGAGATCCCCTTCCACGCGGGGCGAGATAGGATAGGAAATAGCGTCTGAGGTGATGCTGCTATTTCTGTGTAGGCAGAGGCAGGCCTCTGCCTGAATGAGGATTCCTGGGGGGAAAGCTGGGTCTGAGTGAGGGAGTGTTGGCATGGCAGATATATGAGAATGTGTTGATCTGGGCCGCTGGCAGGGCCTGCATTTGCATATCGATTTATGCATGTCTCTGCAAAGCAGCAGCTTGGCCCTATTTGGAAACCTCCATCCAGATTCTACTGCACTCTCTCGTAAGAGCATGTGGGAAACGTTCTCAGCAAACCACTGACAGATGGTGTTTTCCCCTCCCGCCAGTGGGCTGCAACACTTTCTTTTCTAGGCTTTTATTGCCCCGTGTTCTCCCAGTCCTGCCCGTTCAGTCAGCACTGGCAAACTGGAGCATGGAAATGTGCTCTCTACCTTCACCCAGTCATCTCGATGGTGTGCCTCCGCGGGGTAAAATATCACCTCCGTCAGCCCCGACATCCATCACCTTAATGAGCAGCAAAAATCAATCCCTAATTGACAAAAACATTTTAAATCAAAGTCTGAGGCATTTAAGAGCTCAGATGCAGCCCTTCATCTTCCGTCAATGTTTACTCTAGAGCAGGATGGGGAGAGGCTTGCGTCTGGTTGAAGGGGCCGAGTTGCTTTTTGCAAAGGAGGGACAGGGGAGTATGTCTGATGGCATCACTAGAAACCATTTGATCGGCTTCAACCTTTGCCTGTTAAGGTCTGAGCTTAGCTGTTGACTCTGTGAAGGATGATAAACAAAGGTAGCTTCAGAGAGGGAGTAGGGCTGGCCTCCCTGAGGACAGCACACAGCATGATTTTGAACACGGGTCAAGGTTTAGGCCAGATCTACCCTGAGGATTTGCCATGGGTGGCTAGCCCCCGGTATACTGCACCAGTGCAAGCCCCTACTGTAAACAAAGCAGGCTTCAAGCCAGGTTATGCTGCATCAGTGCAAATTGTGGTTTAGCATATCTGTGCTAGTGGTTTGCATTGGGTCTACACCAAGGGTTGAAATCTCCAGAGCAAGCAAGGCCTTAGATAACACTGAGATGGGCCTATACAAACAAACAGTTGTTGTAGAATAAATTTGAGAAAGAGGTCCCAGCTATCTCCATCACTGAAGTTCTTTCTCCTCTTTGCCCAGGGAGTCCTTTGAAGTTTTCTGATGTTGTTCTGGGCAGCTTAGTATCACTGCCAGTGTTAATAAGCAATAAAGGGCGGGGTGAGAAAGCTACCAGAGCACCATCTGGGCACCTTGGCACTAATACCATTATTTGCAGGGAGAGTAATGCACAGGATCTTCAGAAATGCCTGGCACTGTTTGGGCACCTTGGCATCATTGCCTGTGTTTGCAATGGAACGAGTATGGGGAGTGCATCTCTGACTGGCACCGTCTGGGCACCTTGGCACCACTGCCAGTAGTTGTGAGGGAAGCAATGAGGGAGGTGCAGCAACAGTTGGCACCATCTGGGCACATTGGCTCTGTCCCCTCTCTTTGGGGGGGAAGCAGTATGGAGCTGCAGCAGTGCCTGGCGCTGTCTGGGCAACTTGGCACCCTTGCCTAGGTTTGCAAAGGAAGCAGTGAGGAAGGAGGATGCATCACTGCCTATCACAGTTGCCAGTGTTTGCAAGGGAAGTCATCCAGGGGTTGCAGCAGTTCCGGAGAACCATCTGGATGCCTGGATGCTTTGGCATTGTCACTGATATTTGAAAGATTGGCTTTGGACAATGTCTTTTTCCGATGAACGGCCAGTGTTTGGACGTGGGCCTGGTGTGTGTGTGTGTTAAATAAATAGTTTGTGTTCTCTTCCAAATGGTTTCAGCACTTATAGAATCTTAAGAGTGTTAGAGGAACTTTAAATAGTGGCTTATCCAGGAGAAGTGACACCTACATCTTCATAATTCGCAGGATTGGTAGGTTGCCCCGTTTTCCCGACATGGGGGCCAGAGCAAGCTTCTTCCCAGCAGTGTAGTCTCCAGGGCTTTGTCCACTCTGATTTCAAATGTAAAGGTAAAGAGCATATTTTTTTTATCTTGGAATGCATTGCAGCTACTCACTGAAGCTGTCATCAGAGTGTGTATGTTCAGCTCAAAGAGGGTTTGCTTTACTTGCCCAGGATTGACATCTTTTACACTCAATCAGGTTTTTTTAATGTTTGGAAGAAGATAGTGACATTTACCCACTTGTTTTATTTGTCCGATAACAAAATTCTGTGTGCTGTTCTGCTCCTGCTTCCTTGGGGCTTCAAGACTCTTCTAAGCTTCAGGAGTTCTTTTTTCTTAAAGGAATTCAGTGTATCTTCTCAGGCCTAATACGGTTCCTGGAACAATAGCATCAGCACCAGTGGTAAGAGGTGCAAAATGTGGCAAACAGTTGGGGAAGCGCATCACAGGCAGACACAGGAAGTACACCAGGAAGGAGATGGGTTGTGGAGTAAGGGATTGGTCATGAAACTGAGGTGGGCATGGCTTCAAGGATGGGTGTGTTGCTCGGGCATGGCCATGTAGGGCACATGCAGAGCTGGTGCAAGAAAGCATTATGAAGAGCAAGGGATGGTATAATTTAAATTCATTCATATCTGCTTTCTAAGGGAGTGTGAAGAGCTGCAAACCTCTCGTTCAGACCTCTGGCAGCCAGCGTGTTTTGTGCAGACCAGTAAGCTGCTACATGTGTTTTGAATGAAGGATGGTGCTATCGACATAGAACAGTGTGTCCATGGAAATCTTTTCCAATAGTTTCAAAGGCTTATCGAATACACTTTCAGAACGTGCTGCCATTTGCAGATAACTCTGTAGCCCTGCCATTGGTGCATGCCTGCATACTAGCATTATGCTGTTATCATTGGAGTACATAAAACTAGTATGCCACTTAAACAAGTGGCTCAACCAGGGGTCCTGGGGCTGCAAGAAGGTTTCAGGGGGTCCGCCAAGCGGGGCCGGCATTAGACTTGCTGTGGCCCAGGGCAAAAAGACGAAGCCCCACTGTAAGGGGCTGAAGCCCGGGCCCCCAAACCCCACCACCCAAGGCTGACCCTGAAGACTGAGCAAGTATGCTTTATGGGGCCCCCTGTGGCTGGGGACCCCAGGCAATTGCCCTCATTGCTCCCCCCCCAATGCTGGCCCTGGCTTTTATATGCAGAAAAATAGTTGTGGCACAGGTGGGTGGTGGAGTTTTTGTAGCATGTTGTGCGGGGGAGGGATGGGGGAGAAAGAAAAAGGTTGAGAACTCCTGACTGAAACAATAGCTGACAATTCATGCCCCCTATATAAAATGGTGCACCATGCTGTACTTCATCTGGGGCAAATTTAGGTTCCTCCTGAATTCCATTGTCTATTTACACCACTGAGGGCAGAATCTGGAACCAGTGCAATTGCGCTGGGTAAGGAAGGGCAGCTTTTGGACCCGGTGCAAGCCTCCTCCCTCTAAAACCTGACAGCTGCATCATCAGTGGGCACGTGTGTCCATATGTGCATGCCCACCACTACCTCCTACAGTCAAAGGAACAGTCTGCTCTGATACCTCCTTCCATTTGCTAAGCTGGAGCACATTCTCCCATTCTGATCAGATATAGGAAAGCTGTGCCAAGTTACCTCAGGCCTTGAGTATGGATCTTTCCTGGGCTGAGTCTGAGATGACGAATTCCTGTAGACGTATGTATTCTCCACATATGGAGACTGAGGTGTTCTGTAGGCAGACCTTAAATTGCAGGTCCACTATGCATCATGCCAGGTGCCACAATGTGACCTGAGACATGGTGGGACAGGGAGGTGGAAGGAAAGGCGAACACACTTTTGGCTATTTTCCTTGGACAAGAAATAAAAAAGCCATTATACGGGAGTATGGCTTCTTTCAAACATAGGGTGCCAGTTTGAATCCAGCCCAGCTTACCAGTGATGAAAGCTGTTACTATTCAGCAGCCTGTGAGACGTGAAATGAGTTGGTGCTTCTGTCCAGTATTTAGTGGACAGGTGTCCACATTATAAAACCTGCCACTTCAAATTGGTCCCTGGCAAACTCAGTAGAAAGGCCGCAGGGATCTTTGAAACTGAATTATCCTCTCAGCCCTATAGGGGAATCTCTCCAGGTCAAAATCCACTGGCAGGTCTAGGAGAATCAGAAAGGACCATCATCGAGAGGATCTTGTCAGCCTTTATGATCAGTGAGGCCTCAGGACATGAGTCCCCAGCACTATACGTACTGTGGGCCTGGTTTTCAAAGGTCTGAACTCCCAGTTGAGGCCAATGGCAGCTTCAGGAACTCAGTGGCTCTTAGAATCAGAGCCAGCATCTTTTACCAACACTAGATTCTCTTTATTATTTTTTAGTTTGGCATTGCCAGAGACAGATAAAGAATCCTTGTGCAAGCAGCAATCTAAGATCCATTTTCCTCATGCCTCCTTACTTAAGAAGTTGGGTGCTTAAGGGGTTTATAGACTTTAAAATATCTATCTATCTATCTATCTATCTATCAAGTGTGTGTATGTATATTGTGATGGGGCAATGCCTGATGGGCTATAGTAAAGTAATCAGAGACAAATATATTAGCCACAAGCTAAACAAATCCCTGTTACCAGAATAAGCAAATGGCAACTGCTCCAGGTCAATTAAGACACCTGGGGCCAATTAAGATCTTTCCAGAAGGCAGGGAGGTCAGCTAGGTTGATTGGGGCACCTGAAACCAATCAGGGGCTGGCTGAAACTAGTTAAAAGCCTCCCAGTTAGTCAGATGGGCGTGTGTGTCAGGAGCTGTAGGAGGAAGTCGTGCTGTTGGAGAGACTGAGCAGTACAAACCATATCAGGCACAAGGAAGGAGGCCCTGAGGTAAGGGTGAAGTGGATCTTGAGGAAGTGGGGGCTGCTGTGTGGAAGTGGCCCAGGGAATTGTATGTTTTCTGTTTCTAAAAAGTCACCTACCATAGCTGACACTATTAGGGTCCCTGGGCTGGAGCCCGAAGTAGAGGGTGGGCCTGGGCTCCCCACTTTCCCCCCTATTAATCACTGAGACTGGGAGTCAACAGAGACTGTGCAAGGGAGGGTAGCTTCTCCTCACCTCCCTTGCTGGCTTATCATGAAAATGGCTCAGTAGGCTGTGACCCTTGCCTCTAGAGCAGGGGCAGGCAAACTTTTTGGCCTGAGGGCTGCATTGGGTTTCTGAAATTGTATGGAGGGCCGGTTAGGGGAGGCTGTGCTTCCCCAAACAGCCAGGCATGTCCCAGCTCCTGCCCCCATCTGACCCTGCCCTGCTTCTCGCCCCCTGACGGCCCTTGCGGGACTCCTGCCCCATCCAAATCCCCTGTTCCCTGATGGCCCCCCGGGGACTCCTATCCCATCCATCCCCCCTGCTCATGGTCCCCTGACCACCCCCAGGCCCTCCGCCCCTAACTGCCCCCCTGCCACCCCATCCAACCCCCCCTCCTTTCTGACTGCCCCCTGGGGACCCCTGCCCCCATTCAACCCCCGTTCTCTACCTTCTGACCGCCCTGACCCCTATCCATGCCTCTGACCACCCCCCAAACTCCCCTGCCCTCTATCCAACCCCCCCGCCTCCTTACCGCGCTGCCTGGAGCACCGGTGGCTGGCGGCACAGCTGCACCAGGACAGGTCGCTGTGCCATGCAGCACAGAGCACCGGGTCAGGCTGGGCTCTGAAGGCTCGCTGCCCAGAGCATTGTGCCGCGCTGCGGCATGGCTGTGGGGGAGTGGGGACAGCCTCCCAGGCCAGGGGCCAGGCAGATTGGACCCGCGGGCCATAGTCTGCCTACCTCTGTTCTAGAGAGAGAGAAGGGCTACATGGAGGGTCACAGTGAGCCTTTGAGGCTAGCGAAATCTGCCAGGAAACATGGGACCCACGGAGACAAGGACAGAGCTTTGTCACTATATATATATATATACACATACACATGTATGTATGTTTTGGATGACAATTATGGCAGCTGAATCAATCTTCCCTCTTTACTAATGCAGCTCCCTTTTGGCCAGTTTGACTAACAAAAATTTACCAACCAAGTGACATAGCAAAGCGGAGAGATTAAGAAAAACAGCATCTGATGCAGCCTTGTGATGAGCCAATGGCATTACTCATCCCATAACAGCCTGTACCGTGCAACGCTTATGTGTGAGGCCAGGGACAGCCTTTCCCAGCCAGCAATGCTTTCACACCATTGTGTTTGCCCCCTCCACTGTGATACAACAGCAACAACCAAAATTTCTTTCTCTTTCTCTTTCTCTCTCTCTCTCACCCTCTCTCTCAAGAGCTGCAAGTTTTTCCTCTTTCAGCTCAATAATAATGGATCCTAGGCATGAAAAATACCTATTGGGTCCAATCCATTGCCTCTCCCTGCCAATACAGGATCATTCCATATTGCACATTTACTAATGCATTGTCCAGTTTAAGTTGTGCTGAGTGATGGAGTTACTATCACAGCCCTTGGGAGACTATTCCACAGCCTAATATACAGAAGTGTCTCCTGATATTCAGCCTACAATTAATTTCATCCCATCACTCCTCATCATATTCTGTTTAACTTTGTAAAATAGTACCTCTTCCTCCCTCTTTCAAATATTTGAAGTCTCTTTCCATATTCCCCTTTAGTCCTTGTTTAGCCAGATTATTCATATTGGCTTATTTTCTCCCTACGTTGTGATGGGGCGCAATTGGAAATGAGGAATAAATTGTGCTGGTCTTGGTTAATGTTTTAATCTAACTTCTTGCCAACTGCTACCATCAGGTCTCTATCAGCATCAATCTAGCTGTTGCCACCAACTGTGTTATGGATTATTATTGTTGTGGATTTGTATTAGCGCAGGGCCTCAGAGCCCTAGTCATGAACTGGGGGGACCCATTGTATTAGTTGCTGTACAAACACAGAACAAACAAACTGCCTGTGCTCTAGATGTTTTAGCTATATTTTTTCCTAATTAGATCTCAGTTATTACCAAGTTAGAAATTTGGGGGGGAATTACAGAGGAGGGAGTTATGTATCTTAACAATGAACTGCAAAGCAATCTTTTTCATCATGTTCACCTGACTCTTTGTTCACGATATGTAATAACAGTCTTATACCATTGTATTTTTCTGCTTGCTTTTTTCCTTAGAAATATCAAGATTTCTAGGTCTTCATTTCCAGGTTTTTACTTAAATTCTAACAAAAAACCCCACAATGAGTTTTAAACAAAGTCTAATGAAACAACCTTTCTCCACAAAGGACCTGATCCAACTCCCATTGAAGTCAATGAAAATACTCCCACTGACTTCAATCAGAGTTGGAGAAAGTCCTAACTGAGTTGGACCAGGCTACTGCTCAGGTTTCAACCTATTCTCATGTCACTAGTTCTCCAGAGAAAACCATGAAGTCAAGTCTTGTGGCTTGATTTGTCATTCTGCTACGACCACTTTTCATAGCTCTTCCAGAATGCGGGGGTCAAAAAGCTAGGAAGCGAGCTCTCGGGGGATTTCCTGGCATATGGGAAGTCCCTGGGTAGTGTAGAGCCAATGTATTGACTTTACACCAGCATCTTGAAATCCCTGGAGCTGGGCACATTTGGCAAACGGAGAATGTGACTTTCGCATATCTGTGCACCATCTAGTCTTTGCTGTTGGAACGGCCCCTTGAGAGGATAAGTAGCTAGATACCCTCCCCTCTCTGTTCCTGGTGCTGGGCACAATTCAGCCAAAATGGTGGATCAGACCACTGATATGTCTAAAGTACAAACAAGCAGAAGCTACCCAAATAGCTTCTAAATTTTGAGACTGCTTTTATGCATCATGAAAAGCAATAAAGAGCACAGACACAACTTTTTGTTTGTTTTTTTTTGCTTTGCATTTCACATTTAATGAAGTAATTACAATGAAATACCCTCAAAAGTCAAGATCTAATTATACTAAAGAATAAAACCTCAGTTGATCCATTATTGAGATTGGTGAGATGTGAGCAAAAAGAAGCAATGAACAAGTTACTGTGGTATGGGAGAAATGAAACATCTTTCCTAGTCAGGAACTCTGATTTCAAGAAGGCCTGGAACATAATCCCAATATGGGATCTTTTTATATAATTCACACAGGACCCATCTTCAAACAACTGGTTGCTAAACAAAAGCTATTACACCAAACAAAACCATAGATCAGACCAATGATCTATGTAGTCCAATATCCTGTCTCTGACAGTGGCCAATGCCAGATAGTTCAAGGAAAGGTGCAAGAAACCCTGCAATAGGCAGTTATAGGATAACCTGCCCACAGGGAAAGTTTCTTCCTTACCCTGATTAACTAGAGATTGCCTTATGCCCTGAAGCATTAGGGTTTATTTTCTTTCCAAAATGCTTTTGTGATTTTTGGTGTGGTTGTTTTCATCCTTACTATTGTAATTCTGTATGTCTATTTCTGCTATCAAAAGCTTCCTAAGAGTTTTTCTTCCAATACCCAGGAAAAATGAGAGAGAGACCAAATTGATTTCAGTATTAAGTGAGCATGAGGGTGGACAGATTATTCATTTAAGAAAGAAGACAGCCAACCTACCACAAGCACATTATTGTAAACGTTTCAAAAGTCAAGTAAGGTCCCACAAAATCCTGCTGACTGTCTCAAAAACAACCCTGATGTCCCCACCCTTGTAAAACAGCATCATAAACTGTACTTGAAAACCACCTCCTTCCTTGAACACCGCTAATCCAGCTCCCATGTTCTTGTAGCACTTTTGTCAGCCATGATGTCCCTAAATGATGCATCCTGGGCTTTTGCAAAGGTCAGGGGCTTCTTTGGTGGAAAATTGCAGAAACTGGCACATTTTTGGGAGGCAGGTGGGCTAGAATAATTTATCTTGCCCTCTTCTCTTTTTGTTGTTTGGAACTTTGAGCGCTAGCATGTAACTTTGGGATTGAATAACTAAACAATTGTCTATGATTCGCCTTCCCATTTCACGTACTTTACCATGGAAATGGCATCTTACTGAGTGATTGTAGACCTCCCACTGCTGTTCCCTCCTTGGTGTTATCTGAGCACAAGTAAGTGTTGCTTTGCTTTGTAGTGTTCACGAGCTAAACTTTCAAAACATGGGGGTCTAAAATTACTGTAAGGTCCTTCCAATGAATAAGTGGCCTGATTTCCAGGGGTAGTGAGCTCCCATTGACTTTAATGAGAGCTGTGGGTGCACAGTACTTCTGAAAAACGGTAATTTATTTAGGTGCCTAAATATCGACTTTGTTGCCTAACTTTAGACAGCCAAATTTGAAAGTGTTGGCCTTGATGCTTTGACTTAAGCTGAGGGCTGAGCACTCCTTAAGAAAGGGTCAGACCGAAGGAGAAGATTTGGGCTAGATTTTGTGGTCCAATTTTAGTTCCTTTCGGTGAATAAAACCAAACCCCAGGATGGTTATGGGCTAGAAGGTGTATGACTGCACCTGGGCAACATGGTGAGTAAATATCTTGTACCCATCTCTTTGCCCAGCTGTACAAAGAACCATGCCATATAGCAACCCCTGTGATCAGGGGAACTCCGGGACTGCTTGCACCAATCTTAATAGCTGGAGCAGATTGCTATGCCCTCCTCCCCATGTAAGGTGTTCTACTGGAGAGATTGCACCTTCCTGTGATACAGTCTCCCTGATGCTTGTCCAAGTGTGTTGTGGCTCTACACTGCCCCCCATGGAAGACAGTAACTTAAAAGTCACAACCTAACCCTATAAATATTGTCCCAGTACTTTTGTGGACCACGTTTGGAGCAGGATGGAGAAGCCACCTGCTCCCAGTCAGCTGTAGCCCTTTCAATTCCTAGAGTGGATAATAAACAGGCTTTTAGAAAAATACATCATGGTGGTAATCAAAGGGAACAAAGGCCTTAATGTTTGCTCTGCGAAACTGACCCTGGATGAGTATCAGCATGGGGTGCAACAGATGGGTGCTGAACACTGTATTAGCTGCAAGTGTAGTTACAAGACAAACCACGTTCAGTTTCATTATGGCAGCTATGTTTAAACTTGGTAATTGTTTCTTCTGTTACCCTCTTTGCAAAGATTTTAAATCCCTTGTTGTTCAATTCACTCTTCTCTTCTGCAAAACTGTCTTGTCTGTCTTGACAGGTCTTCTGACTACAAAATGTCTGCTGCAGACGCAGAGTGGCAGTGGATTCAGGGATCAGAAATCTGCTTCCTCTGCTCATTATTAGAGCAGATTAGGGGGCCTCTGTGAGCTGCCAGCTACAGGGGATAGCAGCTCCTAAATGTGTTTTGAGAAATATTGTGTGGAGCAACATGGGTGTGGGGCAGTGTTTTCACTGTAGAAGAGGGTGTGTGTGGCTAGGTCAGCTACTTAGTTTAACTGGCTACCTTATCTCCTTCTGCTCTCCTATATCCAGGTGATAAGCCCCTTGTTCCTCTCTCCACTCTCAGCCATGAAATCAGCGGCCATTTCTAAACATCTCTCAACAGCTTCTAAATGCTTTTGAAGTATTTCGCTTAAATGGGAGGTTGCTGAGAATAGCTGCTAAATCTTTAAATCTGGTTTCACACTTAGTTTTCTTTTGGGACTTCGTTTGTTGCTGGCATAGCTTGTGTTCCAGGTCACTGAGAGCCTGGGATTAAGGCGCTAAGGCTCAAAATTAATGTAAGAAACTAGCAACTTTATTGAGCATATTCATTCTGGCTGGGCATCCACAGTAATTAAACCTCCATAGTCTGGTCCCGTCATGTTTTGTATCTCCTGCAATACCTGGGATGGATGCTTTGTTGCATGTTTCTCCTTCAGCAGTTCCAAAGAGTCAGGGAGGAAGAGAGTTTGGGCATTTGTTGGAAAAGCAATACGGCAAAACACAAGATTTCCAATAAGTTCTTGGAACATATTAGGGACAATATTTTGTTTCACAAAGTGGAGGAAGAAGCAAGTGGAACATCCATTTTAGACTTGATTCTGACCAACAGGAAGGAATTGGTTGGGAATCGGAAGACAAAAGGTAATTTTGGTGAAAGTGACTATGATATGATAGATGTCATGATTCTAAGGATAAGAGGGGGAGAGAGCAGTAGAATAAGAACAATGGATTTAAAAAAAAGCAGATTTTAACAAACTCAGAGAACTGGTAGGTAAGGTCCCATGAGAAGAAAATCCTAAGGGATAAAGGAGTTCAGGAAAGCTGACAGTTCCTCAAGAAGACACTGCTAAAGGCACAATTGCAAACTATCCCTGTGCAAAGGAAAGATAGGAAGAATAGTAAGAGGCCAGTATGGCTCCATCAGGAGCTCTTTAATGACCTGAAAATCAAAAGGGAATCCTATTAAAAATGGAAACATGGACTGATTGCTAAGGAGCAGCACACGAATGTAGGGACAAAATCAGAAAGGCTAAGAAACAAAATGAGTTAGATGTAGCAAGGGACAGAGAACACAAAAAGTAGTAGTTCCTTAAATACAGTAGGAGCAAGAGAAAGATGAAAGAAAGTGTAGGTCCTCTACTTACTGGGCAAGGAGGCTAACAAACCTAGAGAAGCCGGATATGTAGGAAGAAACCCACAGAAACAGCAACAAGGGGTCAGACTGTGCAGAGACCTTGGCTGCTTGTTATAGGGTACCTGGGCTGGAACCCAGTGTAGAGGGTGGGCCTGGATTCACCTACCAGCCACTGGGGAGTGGCAAGAGCATTGGAAATGCCAGCCAGGCAGCAAATCTGGAAAGACTGTGAATTCCCTGAAAGGGGAGGACTTTAGTGACCTGTCCGGAGGGCCAAGCCACAGAGAGGAAGCTGCAGATCCGGGAGTGAGTGGGGCAGCAGAGTGAGACAAGACGGAAGAAGACAACATCGGAGGGCAACTACAAGAGAGCTAATCACCAGGATGGCCAGCACTAGGCACCGCTCGCGATGAGTGGACTCTGTGACATGGATAAAGTGGAGAGAGTTTAGAAGAGAGCAACACCAGTGATGATAGGTTTAGAAAACCTGACCTCTGAGGAAAGGTTAAAAAAAATTGGCATGTTTAGTCTTTTGAAAAGGAGACTGAGGGGAACCGTTTAAGTCTTCAAATATGTTAAGGGCTGTTATAAAGAGGATACGTGGTCAAATGTTCTTCATGTCCATTGAAGGCAGAACAAGAAGTAGTGGGCTAAATCTGCAATAAAGGAGTTTTAGGTTAGATATTAGGGAAAAATTAACTATATGGGTAATTAAGCTCTGGAACAGGCTTCCATGGAGGTTGTGGAATCCCCAACACTGGAGGCTTTTAAGAATAGGTTGGAGGTGAGGTCTACTTGGTCCTGCCTCAGAGCAAGGGGCTGAACTAGATGAGCTCTTGAGGTCCCTTCCAGCCCTACATTTCTATGATTGTACGACCAAGGAGGAAAGGAATCTTTCATGGACGTTGCTGCATCCTCCTTTCTTTCTTGGTAGGTTAGTGGTAAAACTTCCAATTGTGGGATCTGGTCTGGGGTCCACACTACCACTCAGTGATTTCAGCAATCTGACTCATTGCTAGGACGTTGGGTCCCATATTTTCTTCAATTACTAGACAGTCTTTTTTGTTTATTGCGCCTGTCTGCTCAACTAGCTTCTCTCCCTGCCCCATTTCAGCTCCATCTGTCTGCTCCAGGTGGCAGCTCATCTGGATGATACTGTACTATCAGTATCACTGCTCTTGCCATCAGCGGTACTTCTTATACACAGCTTCTGTTGAATGTGTTGTAGATTAATTTTTCTGGGTTCTGGAAGGCACCCAGTTAAGATGCATAAGCTGTGTGTCTGGATGTCTGGCTCAGTCTACCTACTCAAGAGCTCCCGCCAGTAATATATGGCACTATCTAACATGATAGAGCTTTATAAACTATATTCCAAAATGCTTTACAAAGTGAAATAATGGTGACATAAGAACGGATGAAGAAATGCATCTGGCTGAATTCAGCCCAGGCGTTATCATGTGTAACTCCATTAGTTTGGGCTGAAATTAGTCCAGGCAGAAGGATACGGCAAGGGAGAATAGTAATCAGAGGACGCTTTAAATGAGCATGGTGCCCAAGAGGTGTTCTGATACAAAAAGAGGCTGTTCCAGATGGTAGGATCTGACAATGAGCAAGACCTTGCATCCACAATGGCCAGACTCTGTGAAGAGACAGAAGCAAGGCCGCTCATTTGGCAGGTAGGTTGATTAGCCAAATTCCCAGCTTGCCTGGGAATAAGCCGATTTATCCCTCTGTGTGGGTGGGGGCTGGAGAGATGAAATTTTCCCAAAGCAGGTAGCCGCATCTCTAACACATGTGATCTGTGAAAGAACGTTCTCCTCCCCTACCTTGACACCTGGCTTCTGGGTTCTCTTCCTGTCCCTCACATCCTTTTGCCCACAGGATCCCCACTCTCAGGGGACTCTGAGCTTCCATGTCACCTTCTCACACAGTTTCCACAATGCACGTGGTCTCTTGAGCTCTCACTAGTTCCTTCTTCCTAGCACAGGAACAAAGTCCTGCTCTGATAGCTCCCTCCTGCCCATGATTGCAATGCCAGGACTGATGCAGAAATCCCCTTCGGACACTCAGCAAGCACTGCTGCCGCTTGACTAGCCTGCAAGAGGATGTCTATATTTTCCTCACTAAGGCTAGCCTCTGTCCCTTCTCTTCAATATGCTTGGTTACTCCTGCTTCCCCTTGCTGGGACATCCTCCACCTTCCCTCTCTCTAGATACCTGCCCCCACAGAACAGTTGAGGAAATGTAACCCCTCACATGCCCTTCACCTCAGCTGCCCCCAGGGTGGCTGCTGCTGCCGCTCACCATCACCTAAGGCCACGTCTCTCCTACAAACTTTGGCAAACACAAATTACATCCGTGTACCATGGCTGCAGTTAGTATATCACTTGCGCATGTGCATTCTTGGCTCCTTGCGTTAGCACTGTGCGTACTCACCAGGAATGCGTGTAAATACACCGTGTGGTGCACCGTGGGAAGGTGTCCGAGTGTGCAGCTCGACATCATCCAGCACACTGTCTTTTGGAATGTTTTGGCAATGCGTGGTGGGGCAAAAATGAGTCATGTACAGACAACTGGGAGCAAGGGGACAACTTCCCAGAGTGCAACTTTCTCTATCCCATAAAGTTATCTATATGCCATAATTTTTGTGGCTTTTAAAAAAAAAACCCATGGACCTGTGCAGCACTCCAGTCTGTCCCCCCAACTCTGACAGAAGCGCAGAACCTCCACAGCTCGGCACTTTAGTCATAAGCGTTGCAAGAACAGGACACACGATAGTCTGTTGTTTGCAGAGCCACAAGAAGAACTACGTCAGCGGGAAATATGATGATTTCATGGAGGACAGATTGCTGTGGGACGTAGCGAAAACCAGTTCAAGGTTGTTGGTGGCATTCATGGAGCAACTGTGGAGGTACAGTGCTGTTTCTGGGCCTGAGAAATGAGCACGGACTGGCGGGATCACATCGCAATGCAGGTTTGGGAAGATGAGCATTGGCTGAAGAACTTTTGGCCGTTCTTAGATCTGTGTGCCAAGCTCGTCCTAGCCCTGTGGTTCAGGGGCACCAAAATGAGAGCTTCACTGAAAGTGGAGAAGTGAGTGGCTATTGAAGTCTAAAAGCTTGCACACCAGATTGCAATAGGTCAGTAGTAAATCTTTTTGGAGTTGGAAAATCCACTGTGGGAGCTGTTGTCATGCAAGTGTCCAGAGCCATTAATTGTCTCCCACTACGCAGGACTGTGACTGTCAGCAGTATGCAGAACACAGTGGATGGATTTGCAGCAATGGGTTTCCCGAACTGCAGTGGAGTGACAGACAGCATGCACATCCCTATTTTGGCACTGGCCCACCTTGCCCCCGAGTACATAAACAGAAAGGGCTGTGTTTCCATGGTTCTGCAAATGTTGGTGAATCACCAGGAAAGCTTCACTGACATCAGTGTTGGCTGGTCATGGAAGGTGCATGACGATTACATCTTTAAAAACACAGGGCTGTTCAGAAAGCTGCAAGCAGAGACTGACTTTCCCAACCGGTGGATTACCACTGGGGGTGCTGAAATGCCAGTAGTGATCCTGGGGGACCCAGCCTACCCCTTGCTCCCTTGGCTCATGAACCCATACACCGGCCACCTGGACAGCACCAAGGAGAGATTCCACTACAGGCTTAGCAGGTGCAGAATGACAATTGAATGTGCCTTTGGTCGTTTGAAGGGATGATGGCATGGTTTACTCACAAGACTGGATCTCTGTGACTAAAATATCCCAATGGTTATATTTGCCTGCTGTGTCCTGCATAATATCTATAAGACACAGGGAAAAGTTCCTACCAGGGTGGAGGTGGAGGCGCTCTCTGCTGAGTTTCGACAGCCAGATATAAGGGCTATTAGAAGAGCTCAACACGGAATTATTTGTCTCAGGGAGGCCTTGGGAGAGCGCTTTAACTGTGAGCAGGAACTTGTTGTGGTGGACTGTGCTTTACCTGTCCCTGCTGTTTTGGGGCCTGTTAGGAATTGTGCAGTGCTTAGTGTACAACTATGAATATAACTCTGTCAAAAGGCACCTATTAATTTTGCGGTGCCTGCTGTACATTTATGATTATTACACTGTGTTGTCACTGATCCTATGAGTTGTCATACTGTGCAATACCAAGTAAGTGGGTGCTTTCAGTACTGCTAGGCATTCTGCAGCATATGTTGGGAACTAATAAAAATGAATTATTTTCCAAATAATAGAATGTTAGTGAGAAACAAAACCAGTGCAAAAAAAAAAAATCTCTGCACTGTAAAAGCAAATACATAAAAAACTTAATAAATTAATGGAACAGAACTTAACAAGAGTAAAGAACATTCATGGTCATTTTGGCTACATATACAGCAACCGTGGTTCCCACAGGTCAGTGTATGTGAATCTGTGGTTGTCCTTAATATCACCAGGGTGGAGTGGTAGGGGTAGGGATGTGGCCCATGATGCCATGTGAAATATTGAGGGTAGGAGAGTGCATGGAGGTGCTGTAATGGAGTTCTCCATAAACTGCAAAGGGAGACGAGCCTGGGATTGTTGAACCCAACAGGGTCCACAAGAGTCTGCAGCATCTTTTTGCTGCTGGAGAAGCCCTATTGTGTCCTGGTGCATCTCCCTCTTCTTTTCTGGCTGGGATTTCTGGGCCTTTCACAAGGCGCTGCTGCTGGTCCCTATTGTAACCTTTCTCCTGAATCCCCCAGGCAATCTGCTCATAGATGTCCACATTTCTACGGCTGGTCCATAGCTGTGCCTGCACACCCTCTTCTCCCCACAGTCCCAGGAGAGTCCATACCTCCTTTCTACTCCAGGTCGGAGCACATCTGGGGCATGTAGTTGGCATAGCAAGCTGGGCAGTTGCAAACAAAAAAAGGATAGCTGCTAGAGGTGTGCTCCCCTGGCTGAACAATTAGAAAAAGGGTTTTTAAAAAATTGCTTGGTTTTAAAATGGGGGAGGTGGGACTTCCATTCTCCGTGACCCCTGGGGAATGGAGTTCACAACTAGGACCAGAGCCGTCAGTATTGGGCATTGTGGGACAGCTGCTGGAGGACTGCTAGGGTCAACACAAGTAATGCAGTGTCTGCACTCGTACTGTGTCAACCTCAGTACATCGAGCATGACTCAACACCACTTGGGAGATGGTGTTACTGCGTCGCCACAATGGGGTGCTTACATCAGAAGTAGACCAATTTAAGTGTAGATACATTCACAACTAAGTCGATGCAAGGCGGTTTACATTGACCTAACTTTGTAGTGTAGATCAGGCCTGAGTCTCATTCCTTCTAACAAAACCTTCAGACTTCAATATTCCTTCTGCATCCTAACACAGCCCTTGTCCCCCACAGTTCATGTCCCTGCCTGCTATACCTGTTCACGCTTGGCTCTACAAAGCAGGTGGTCTCTCTTACCCCAGCTACATCATTGCCTGCCCCCACTGGAAGTCACACACCTTCCTGTGTTCTTTGATTTCTGGATGATGCTTGTCTCTGGCTTATTTTCAGCTGTATTTTCAGTCAGTCACCCTTGCTCAGTTGTTCCGTGTGTGTGCCTGCTTTCCTGTATTCAGTCAGAGCGATTTTCTTTTACTAATGACTCCTGCATTCCTCCCCTCTTCTACCCCCCTCAAACCTCAGCAAACTTTTGGAGTGTTTCTTTCACTCACTTTCAGCTCTCTCCGAAAGCATGGGGTGCGGAGAAAAATCACAGAACACTGTGTATATCTCCTCTGCTCTTCTGGCACTTGTCTGTTTGCAGCCTCCACGGGACTGCAAGACAAATGTTGGTGCACATAGACCACGCTCAGCACAGCCTCGTGGCATTCCGAAGCAAGGCTGTGCTCTCGCTGCACTCAGTGGTTTTCAAAGTTTGGGTCGCAACCCAGTACTGAGTTGCAGAATGCAAGGCACTGGGTCGCCTTGCTCAGCACCTAGGGACTGTGGCGGCTGGCCAGTAAAAACAAGTAGTCCCTACCTGTTCTGGCAGCATGCTGCATCCTGGAAGCGGCCAGCAGCAGGTCTGGCTCGTAGGCAGGGAGCCGCAGGGCTCCGCGTGCTGCCCCTGCCCCAAGCACCGGCTCCACAGTCCCATTGGCCTAGAACCGGGCAATGGGATCGGGGGGGGGTTGTGCTTGCGGGCGAGAGCCATGCGGAGCTGCTTGCGTGCCTCCGCCTAGGAGCTGGTCCTACTGCTGGCTGCTTCCAGGGCACAGCGCAGTCCGCGGTGCCAGGACAGGCGGGAAGTCAACTGCTGCGCCGCTGACCGAGAGCTGCTAGAGGTAAGCCTAGGCCCCCTGTAGTGGGGTAGACATCCGCTCAGGCCCAGAGGGGTTTAAGATAACCCTGGGAGAGGAAGAGCTGGGCTGATTGGCAGAGCAGCTGCAGTTGGGGGCCACACCCCAAACAGACCCAGCGGGCCTTATAAAAGCCAGGGAAGGCAGACGCAGAGGAGTCTCTCTCTGCATTCAGAGAGGGAAGGGTCTGGCTGCAGGGACCTGAAGGAGTACCTAGATTGGATCAGGGCTGAGGGGGAAAGGCCTTGGGAGTAGGGGAGCTCCGGCCTGGAAACCCCCAGGCTGCGAGGCCTAGATTAGGGCCTATTAGGTACTGGGGTTCCAAGGGGGTAGGCCCCTGGTAGACAGCGGCAGCAGGTCCAAACCCCCTCTCCTGTGATGAGTGGCTGATACACTGCCGTCTGCCCCGGGGAGCGGGGCTAAGCGATGACTGGCAGTAGCCGAGACTGAGGTGGGGGTAGTGGGTGGGGATTCCCTGGGGAGGGGAGACCCTCGGGGATTGTTGGGGTTTACTGCCAGGGATAGCACCCCAGTGGGAGGAGGCACTGGGTCCTGGGAGGGACTGGGGCCGGCGGTAAGGCGGATCACCAGACGGCAGAGGGCGCTCCAGAGGCTGACGAGCTAATTCCCAAGGACAACCAGCAGGAGGCGCTGCTGGGTGAGTCCGGCTCTATTACACCCCCCCCCCCCAAACCCACAGCCCCTTCCTGCACCCCAACCCCTCATCCCTGGCGCAGCCCAGAGCCCTCACCCCCATCCCAGCACCCAGGCCCCCTCTTGCACCCTGAACCCCTCATTCCCGGCCTGACCCTGCAGCCCTCACCCAACCCTCTGCCCCAGCCTTGAGTCCCCTCCTACACCCCAAACCCCTCATCCCCAGCTCTGTTGGGTCGCAGGCATCAACAATTTTCTTCAACTGGGTCGCCAGAAAAAGAGTTTGAAAGCCACTGGCTGCACTGTTACTATCTCACTCCCATAGTCTGATCAAACAGAGCAAGTTTCTATTCCACACCATAACAAGTGGAATTCTGGAATCCTTTGCCACCTGCCCGTGCAGGTTTGCCTGCGGAGGCTGCTCTCTGGCTGCTGGCTGAGTAGGTTGAGGGTGGCATGTGGAAGGATTACATTCATTATAATAAATAAATCAGGTGGAATTAGCTCTCAGCAGAAAGCAGCAGCTGGCTTCTGCAATGTTGTGACAGGCTCCACCAATTATGCAATGCAAATAAAAATCCATCTGACTTCCACCAGCTCCTGGGCCATGACAGGCCCTGAAAGCCTGTTTGGCAACTTCCTTTGATCTTGTCCTGCAGATCTGCCCTCCCCTGGAGTACATGAGAACCACTTGCCTCTGTAGAAGAGCAGCCATACATAAAGTCTGTTCTGTATCAAAGCTGAAATCTCAGAGACCTTCACACCCACACACACACCCCCGCCCCCCCAGGTCCACACAGGGGAGGGAGAAGAACTTTGCTCGCTTTGCCCTCATTAATACAGTGTGCTATTGATTTAGCTAGTAGCTATGCTTCCTTTTTTTTTAAGCTTAGAGCAGCAAAATGAGGCCACAATACCAACACCATGGCATCCACCCTAATTACCCAGCAAGGTTCATTTGTTGAGGCTGTACGGGTATGAGTGCTCGAAAGATTGATTCCTTTGTATTATATTAGCTTAGTGAGGGTGATGAGTTTCATATGTGCATGGGGGAGGGGGCACAATTAGGAGGAACTCCTTTGCTGTGGTAGCATAAGCAGGTCAAGGTTATGCTGAAATAAAATGAAAGCTGAGGCATGAAGGGTAATACCCTGTAAGAGAGACCAAGGTGGATCAGGATGGAAGATCTTAAGGTGGAGAGCGATCCATTGCATTCAGGTGGTAATGGGCTTGTTGAGCATTCTACCTTGACATGGGGATGTAGGGGAATGGAGCTGTATATGTTTGTAAAGGAGATTTCAGCTGAACTTGCTTGATTAGAGTGAGGCTGTAGGTGGAGGGTTAGAGGGGTTATTTTCCAGCACTGAGAGCTGTAGTGTCCATCCCTTTAAGGACAACAAAAGAATGTCAATATGAGAATTTGGCTGTTACACAGCACCTGCTGGTTAATGGCATGTGTCTATATTACAGCTGGTCAAACTTTTCATTCTGATCCATATTCATTATTAAACTAGCCTTTTTTCCTGTTTCTTTTTTTTTAAACACCTTCATTATTTGTACATATTCTCCAAATAGTTTGGATGGATAATGTCTCACACTCCATGTTTGCAAACTGCTCACTTTTGCTCTTCACTGGTCTTTTATTTGCATTGTGTACTTGGTCAGTTGAGTCGCTTGATTTTTTTTTTTCTGCTACCTGATTGGATGCTGATGTATTTTAAGCAGGAAAATAGTGAATAATTAATGGCACATTTCCTTCCAGTGTGAATTAACAGATAAGTTAATTATTTGTGCTCAATGTTCAGGATTTGCTGATATTTTCACCAACACCTTTTGATTGTATGAAGGGGCCATGCTAGCTTAAGATAGCAGATTATCATGAAATTGTCCCATGAGCACTGAGTCCATTGGATTTTATGTAAACTGAATTTTTTTTGCTTTTTAGAACCCATATGCCAAATGTCCATGAGCTAATATAGGAGAAAAAGGTATATACCACAGCGTATTGAACCACATTTCCTTCCTGCATGAATTTCCAGATAAGTAATTATTAGTGCTAAACATTCAGGATGTGCTGATATTTTCACCAGCACTTTGTGATTGTCTGAATCCTTGTGGGACAATTTAATATTAAGCTGTGATTCTTAAGCAGGCATGGCCCGTTTGCTGTATATAAGAGGTTAATTTTATGATAGAGAGCTAGAAAATGTACCTTGACGGGAAACTTACCAGTCCCTTAACAGAGTAGGGAAAAGATGAAGACGGCAGAGAGACTGAATAATTCAGATATTGCGAGGTGACCATCCTAAATGCACTGGTATATTGGAGTCAGGAGATGAGGTGATCTGAGAAGGACCATGCCACAGTACAGTGTATTTCCTAGAAGTAATCAGGCAAGCATGTAAATCACATAATCTCTCCTTCAAGTAGGACAATCCCTGTCCTTGCCAGATCAGATACATGTGCATCAGCTGACGGACAACATGGGAGGTCATGCTCCAGAGGCATTACTTAGTGACTGACAGTGAGGGGCTGGGTTATATCCATGTGGGACCATGTAGGGTTACATCATCTTGGCCTTTGTTCTGGTCAGAACTCAAGAGCTAAGTGGGGGTGAATAGCAGAATCTGTGAGCCTTCCAAGGAAAATGTGTGGGTGCTGCAGGAAGCTGTCAGTGATTCAGCATGTCTCACTCTTCCCTTTGAATAATTTCCCAGCATGGTATTAGTGGTAGGGTTGCGAAGTGCCCAGTTTTCTACCAGAATGCCCAGTTGAAAAGGGATCCTGGCGGCTCCAGTCAGCATTGCCCCAGCCCCTACTGAACCCCAAAATCCTTATCCCGAGCCCGCACCCCCAGTCGAGCCCTCCCACACCCCAACTCCCCTGCCCCAGCCCAGTGAGGGTGGGGGAGAGCAAGAGATGGTGGGATTGAGGATGGAGTGAGTGGAGGATGACGGGGCCTCAGAGAATGGATGGGGGCAGGGGCGGGGCCTCATGGAAGGGGCAGGGCCTTGGGGAAGGGCAGGGCAGGGGTGTTCGGTTTTGTGCCATAAGAAAGTTTGCAACCCTAATTAGTGGGCCATGTGCTGCTGGAAGTGCTGTCTGTCAAGGGAGACACAAGGCTGAAGTCTTGCCCACTTGTATTTCTTAAAGATGCCATGGCACTTCTCATAAGAGTTTAGGGACTAGGGCAAATTCCAACCTTGCGTTATTACATTCTGCCTCCTGAAACTTCCCTTTGTTTCAACTAGATATGGGATTTTTCTTCACAGTCAGAGGCGCACAGGATCATAGGTCTGCTACAGCTGGTAGACACCCTGAATAAATATGCAGCTTGAGTTTGGTCACACCCAGCACTTTGAGCGATACTGACTAATGAACTGAATGCAGAATTAACCTTCCCCTGGAATTACAGGATTCAGTGTCCACATAGGAAGTGCCCTACCTGCAGTAGTGAAGGCTCAATATAGCCTGAGTCAGTCAGAGGATAGGAAGAAAAGTGATTTTGTTCAAGTGGTTAAGAGGCATTTGGGGGAGGAATTTGAGTGGGGTGAATGTGGGGAGGTAGGGTGGGGACATTGCTAAAAGTTCTGCAGAACAAAATAAAAACTATTTTGAAAAGTGGATTTAAAGAAATGTACTTCTGCATAAGTTTGGTGTGCCCAGGATGCTTCAGAGAGGTGAACCAGAAAATCTTGCTCTTTAGGATTGGCATAGGAAGGGTGGGAAAGGAATGTAAAGGAAACAAACACCCCTGTAGTAGCTAAAGCAAACTCAACCCGCTTGAGCTGCACTCAGAGCTAGGGTGACCATATTTCCCAAAGGGAAAATGGGACACCAAATGGGATTAGCCCACCCACCCACCCTGCACGGGGCAGCCCAAGACACTGGTTCTAGCCCTGCCTGGCCCCCTGCTCATTCCTCCGCACACTTTTTTGACAAAAGTGGGCATTTGTCCTGTTAGCTGTTGCCAAACGATCAAGTTGGCAAGAGCAAAGTGGACAAATGCCCACCTTTTTTCCAAAAAGGCCAGGATGGCTGGGGCAGGGCCAAAACGGGACATGTGCTCACCCTACTCAGAGCAGTAGGTTCACTCGTCTAAGGTAAGAGAGGCTGGAAAGGAAGCAGTGTCCCCTTAGCCAAGCCACTGGTAGCAAAGAAAAGGTTTTGCTAGCACGTAGACGCCAACCTACCCCCTTGGGCTAGCCTTGTGAAGGGGGGGGGGGCAGTGGACTGCTCCGGAAATGGCTCTTAAGAAGCTAAGGGAATCTCTGCCAGTCTGCCAAGGAATCAGTCCTGACTGAGAACTCTCAGGAGCACAAGCTTACAGGGCACATGCTGCCCGTAACCCTCCCCATCCCCCAGCTCACAACAAGGTGCGACAGAAGCCAGGTGGAATGCAGGGAGCTAAGGTGTCTCGTAAAGCTTAGTGTTTGTGGTGCAGGAAAAAGAGATGATTTTTTCCACGTGTTTTAAATATAGAAGGCACGTTTTAGCAGATTTTTTTTAAAAAAGGGTGGGGGAGTAGAGAAATGATTAACATGGGAGAGCGTAAAGACGGGGTTTGTTTGTATGGGGTGTGGGGCAGGGGGAGCAATGACAGAATCAAACCTGAAGCTGACCTTTTTATTTTATTTTTCATTTTTCCCTTTGACCCCTGGAGAATACACAAATAAAATCAATTAATGGGCCTTGAAGAAGAATCACTTTAAACTGTTCAATTAAACTCTGCAATGCAGAGAACAGAAGGGAGAGGGGGGGAAAAAAACAATAAATACGTCTTAAAAAATGGACTTGTCTAAGGCACCTGGGCCCCGACATGCACCATTACTGACGGATCGAATCACGCTTCCATTAACACCATAATCTTATAGACTCCACAGGCCGTAAAAAAGGGAATTACTTTAATCAGGTTTGGTTAGGGCTGAATTTGAAAAGTGCTACAAGTGAAATAAAACACAACCTTGCCCCCCCCCCCCCCTTGATTTTCTTTCTTTCACTCCGGCTCTGTAATTTACAATTTGCCACCCGCCAAGGGTTCCTTTAGAATGGCTGGGATCCACTGATGTATGTCGTGCTCTCTCCCTTATTGTGGCGGAAATGATTAGGAAGAGCATAGACCTTCCCTCTCCCCCCAGTTCCCCCTGATCAAATAGCTGAGGCCTTTGTTTCCTTTCGGGCGTTCTCTATGAGCACTTCTAGATCCTCCTGGCTTTCCCCATCCACTCTTGGCTGCCATATTGGTAATGTTCATTCACCCACAATGTGAGTGGGCCAGGAGAGAGAGCCTGTGGTATCCCAGGCACGCTTAATGGCCATTAAGGAGACTGGGAAGTCGATAAATCTACAAGATGTCAGAATAATCTTCTCTCAGTTTTTTCTTCTTCATACTCCAGCTTGTCTAATTTATCACATGGTGCCAACTCAATATGATTCTTTTCTCCCCCTCCCACCTTCCCATGTCTGCTGCAAATCCAACACTGGCTGTATTCAAAGGAGAAAGTCGACAAGTGTGGATTTTCTTCTGCTTGTTCCCCCTGTCAAGCTCACATAGTTATCGCTAGAGTGAAAATTTGTCCTGTTTTCCTCTATTTGGAGAGGCTTTTTAGTGAGAGAGGTGCTGCTGATAAGATCAGAAGTTGTTTTTATTTGCCTAACTTTGTATGTGGCCCGCTACTCCCTAATGGGCTACAGTGTACTTTCCTTGATGTCACCATTTCTCTCCACTGCAGAGCCACTTCAGATGACGCTGGCAAATGTGCAGCTACAAAGTACCCCATGTTGCAGTGCTCACCTCACCAGAGAGGGGTTGTAATGCTCAAGTGAGCTTTTCTTGGCTGAAGTGTGGAGTAATTGCTGTTTTCATTCTGAGAGCTCTGTGATATTGCAGTTGTCTAGGGGGCTCATGTTAACTCATCTGGTTCCTTGGCCTTAGTTGAGAAAGCTCCCCCAACACATGTGTGCTCACAAACAAGTGGGCTGGACCCACTGTGTTTTGCCTTCCCATGAAGCTTTTGTGGCACAGTAGTTTGGGGCAGGTAGGGGAGGAAAGAAAAATCACACGTAGGTTCTTGGCCTTATTATAGAAGACCCAGTACAATAGCTAGCCCTGCTTACCTGAGCTGAGATGGGGAGAAAGCTGAGTCTTTAATTCACTCCTTTAGGGGAAGTCCGTATTGGAAAGCTGTGGGTCCTGAGTATAATCCTGTCAGTGCTGTGTATGTATGATGGTGTTCAAGAAAAGGATGAAAGGATACTTTATCTGCAGAACGGGTCTTGCAGGAGTGTCTTTTCCTCCATGTTGAATAAAGATCGGCACAAACTGCAAAATTTGCATGAGGATCTGAATATTCCCAAAGTTAAAGCGTGTTTGGCTCGGAGGCCTTTCTCTAGAGTTTTGTAAAGCCTCCTGCACTCTCACAGCATTCTCTAAATCATAGTGGCTTGTGCACTTTACAACATAACCACCGAACTGTGAAAAATATACTGGAAGGTTATATTCCAGCATAGGTCAGGTGCATCAACTGGACTGACCCAAAGAGATCAACCTTCCACTCCTCTGGTATACAGCATAAACAACAGAGAATGCACTGGGTACTGCCTCCTTCTATTTCATTTCTTGCCCGAGTCTCACACTTGGCTTTTCCTTCACCTACCTTCATCCTCCAGGCGTGGGGGTCCAAGTTGCTGTGCTGAAAAACGGTTAGGAGCAATTCCCTCAGGAAGACAACTGCTTGTCTTGGTGCATCTGTTCCCTCCTCAGACACACTTCTAATCATGGAGTGGGAGGTTAAAGCACAGAAATTACACTGACATTTCCCCCAGCCCCACAGAAAAGACCCTGAGGGAGACTGGACATAGCAGCCAGATAGTGAAACCCTTACTCACTTGGTCAGCACTTACATGGGTAGTCTCATTGGCCGCAGCGAGATTCCATTTAGGAATAAGTACTCACCGGTATAAACAAGGGTTTTCAAGTGATCCCAGAGCAAGCAAGTGGAGCGAGGGGCTGCACATGGTGTGGGGGAGGAGCAGAAAACAGGGGAAAGGGTAGGGGAAGACAGAAAGGGGTTCAGGCCAAAAAATGGTGGGGAGAGATGCGGGGAAGGAAAGTGATAGAGGAAGAGGAGGGGGTTACAAAAGAAGAATTTGACTGAGAAAAGGAGGGGATGAGGGGGAGACGGATGAGGTAATTAGGCAGGAAGCGTGTGTGGGAGAGATGGAGGGAAAAGAAAAGAGGCTGTCTGAGGATTTGGTTATGGCAACACAAGGCTAATGCTAAAAACAGATAATAAGGAAAGGCAAAGAGAGAAAAAACCCATAAAATTCGCTTGAAAAACTCTCCAAGTTTAAAAGCTCCCCAGAGGCTGTGTAATAGAAAAGGGCTTTTAAGTGCTATTTCTATTTTTTCTGGGTTTTTTTTCCTTTGGGGATGTCTCAGAGGGATGATTTATTGTCTAATGTATTTAAAGTGACATGGCCAATTTTGAAGAACTTGCCGCAGCGGTGCCAGCGGCACATTTCATGGCACTGAGGAATGCACCCTCTGTCTTTCGCTCCCTGACACAGAGCGACTGCTGCGCTCTGCTGCCAAAGCAATGGGGGATGGGAAAGCAGGCATCAGGCCATGTCATCAGGGGAAAAGGTTCTCTCATACATACCTGGCCTCACCAGAGGAGGGGAAAGGAAGAAAAACAGGGGAGAGGTTAGAATAAGGCATAGATATTTCTGTAGCCACCTGGCATCTAGTTGGGGCTTTGCAGAGGACAAGAACCAGAGCTGGATTGCTGTGTTGGCTTGCTGCGTTGGCACCTTCTAGATATGCTGGTCCCAGTGGGTGCGGAAGGTCCTCTCCACTGCTGCCTCCTGTCTGTGGTGGTGGTGTGTTTTTTGCATTCTAACTGATGCTGTTACTGACCTCTGTTGAGACATAAGACTTTCCTTGTGCCTCAGCCATTCTAGTTGGGAAACTGGATGGAATTTTTTTCTGATATTCAGCCGTTGTCTGCCTTTGCTCAGTTTCATCCCGTTACACTTAATTATACCGCTTTATGCAATTCCTCTCCTTCCTCTGTATTTACACACTTGTAGATGGGCAGTCTTACCTCTCTTAGTTGTTGCTTCGCCATGCAATACATACTTAATTATTTTAATCTCTCCTCATACGTCAGTCCTCCCAGATCTGTAATAATTTTTTTGCTGCTGTTCTCTGAATTCCCTCTGCTCATCAACCTCTTTTTTGGAAAAGCGCATTGCCCAGAATCGAAGGCAATATTCCAGCTGCAGTATCGCCAGATCTGTATAGAGGGGCAGCACCTCCCTGTTTTGTGACATGAGATCACTGCATTTAAGCCCAGAATTTTATTATCTTTCCTTTCTTTCTCGTTTTTGCTGATGTACAGAACTGCAAACCTGGAACTAATTTTGCTCTCCACTGCCTCCCACTGTTTTTTTTTTTTTTTTTTTTCAACCATTCCTGTTTTCTAAATCTCTCTTCCCCCCATTGATGACACTGTTTCCATATTTTTTCCCCAGGTGTATTAACTTGCATTACTCTAAGCTGATGGTTCTCTCCCCCCCACCCCCCCCAACCTCCTGCTCCTATTTCGAACCTTTCTAGGTCTCTGTATTTCTCTGCCCACAGCAGTGTATAAAGGAAGAAACTATTCAGGTTTCTTTCTTCTTTTCTGGTACCGAGCTCCTTCATTCTCCCCCATGCATATGCACCCCAAGAACATCCACTGTGCACAAGAACCCAACAGCCGGCCAGCACCAGCTCGTGTCTCTCTAAGAGCCAAAGTCAGTCTCCCCTTTGACCTGACCAGGAGCAGCCACCCCATGCTCTGCTCCGCTATGTTGAGCATGTGGGGCTACTATGCATGTTCTAAGTGCCGCATGATGCTTCCTCCCATAATCAGTCTGAGCATCACTGCTTCCCCCAATCGTTCCCTGCACTTAATTGACCAATGGAGCTAGACATATGGAGGATTGCATCACAAAGCCAAATCAGGAGTTGTCAGAGGAGATTAATTCAAACAGGAAGCAGTAAAACACTTGTTTTTTTTTTTCCTCTAGCTCTGATGAAAGAAATGATTATTAATATCCCAAGCTGTGCACTCAGGCAGATGCCAGGGACTTTGATGCACTCTCTCTACCAAGTCCCTTTTGCCTTTTCCCGTTGGATTCCTACTGGCTTCTCAGGCATTTGAGTGATGTGGGGAGGGCTAGTATGAGAGAACCTCCCTCAGCCAGGCTATGCATTATGAGATGTGGTGGGGTGTGGACTCTGGGGTAGATCCACAAGGTGTATCACAGCTGCAACCTGATGTTGTTACTTTGTTATTTGCATTACAGCACTGCTTAGATATCCTAATAAATTATAGGGCCCCATTGTGCTTGGCACTGTATGATGGTAGAATAAGAAACAACCTCTTCCCCTAGGGTCTTACAGTCTAAATAGACAAGACAGACAAAGGGTCGGAGCTAGAAAGCCTCATTTTCTCCATTTTACAGATGGGGAATTGAGGCACAGAGATTACTTGGACAAAGTCACACGGGAATTCTTTGACAGAGAGGGGAATTGAAACCAGCCCAGTGTATTAACCACAAAACAATCTATCCTCTGGGGAGGAAGTGGATAGACTCATCTGTGGTTTCATGGTGAGATTTGCTCTACAACATGATGATGTTCTGATGACGTTTGTGTTGCAGCATCACGACTCCTCTTGCCATACTGATGTGGCTTTGTGAAGTGCTGTGAGCAGCATCCCAAAATGATGCCAGTGTCATGATGCCGTGACTTGTCCCAATGACTAGTTCTAAAAGTACCAATCCCACAGTCAGAAGAGATCAACTGTTGGACTTAAGGAGTTTCGTAGGACTGAGGCAGTTCACAATATTTCATTTCAGGACACTTGCCTCTGAAAGATTTCTGGAGACTAGGGATCTAAGGTTCGAACTGCTTATCTAATGCTATCGACATGTGCATCTTGCTAATTGATAGGACTGACTGGCCTTGCACTTAATGACAGGGTGCCAGATGGATTTCTGTGGGTGGAAGATGGTCAGGATACTGAAGGGAGAGAGAGGTAAGAGGCAAGCCCAGTACTCGTCCATTTGGGGCTTCCTTGCACATTTCACTGATACACTTGGCACTGACCACTATCACATTCAGGACCAATCTATTATGGGTATTCCTGTGTTCCCATGTTTCTACATGAAGTGGCCTCCAAAGTAGACCCTGAAGCTAAGCTCAAAGTCCTGTGGGTAAGAAAGCAGATGCTGGTCCAGGAAATCTCCCCTCTTGGCTACTTGCAAGGCACTGCGGCAATGAATGCTGCAGCTCTTGCTCAGTGTCAAACAGAAACACTCCCTCTGTCCTAGCTAAACCATACGGAAGAAATGAGATAAGGATCAGAGCAGTGGTACAGGGGCTGCAATTTTAGAGGAGGTTCTGCCCTCTGTGGGGGCCATGAGCATATATGAGGCCTTGGAGTGGGTGAGGGGACATGATAGCTGCCTTTCAGAGCTGCACAGGTGTGTGGGTCTCGTTACATTCTGCAGTCTCTATCATTAAGGCAGTGGCAGATGTTGTCAAATGTGACTGGCATAGCCACAGGGGATGCAGTAAACCCAGCTTAATGGTCAGAACAACAGCACGTCTCTGGCAGGCTGGGGTTTTCGGAATTGGGCCTTGCAAGCACAGCACCACCTTATGTTCCTTGAAAACTTCAGGCTGTCTATTTCACAGCACCCCAAACCCCAGTTTCTACTGCAGCCCCCTGATTCATTTTTTAATCTCTCTTCCCCATCCTCATCTAAATGGCTAAAGGTAATCAACTCTGGAGAATGGGCTTTGTACTGTAGCCTATGTCCATTGAGGGTAGTCTAGGCTGCCCACTGTGGGGTCCTACAGGTTGAACATAGAAGGGTAACAGATCAAGGCTGCCAGGGGGCCTATAGAGAAGGCAGTTCTCCCCAAGTTGAGATGGGGTGCTAGGCTAGCTGGACTGTTGGTCCAATGTGATGTGGCAATTCCTATGCTCCTTTCCCCAGATCCCAACCTTGTTTTTCTGGAGTGGAATCCTTAACTTTCCTCGCTCCATTTTGCACAGTGGAAATAAGCAGCACAACATGACACTTCCTGCAAAGACATTACTCAGACATAACCTCTGCCTTCTCATCCTATCGTAAGTGTGTGATGTTCATGGGGCACCCACTTCACAGATGCCCCACTTTTATTTAAACACAGAGCAGATTCCAAAGAGTGACAGGTAGCTAGGAAATGCAGGCTGGATTATTAGTTGCAACTTGTGTGTAGTCCATCAGGAAACAGCACCTCACATGCTGTGAGGTGTAGGCCATGTGCACACACCCAGAGAGAATTCTGTCTAGGTCCTTTATCTGGTGCCAAGCGTTATGGTATTGGAGAACTTGCGTAATAATACTTGCATTACCCTTTGCCTGTGAGGATCTCAAAGCACTATACAGAAGTGGGCAGAGGGGATAAGCTCATTAGCTCCATTTCATGGATGGTGAAACTACCCCCTAGGTCTCCTGACTTGCAACCCTGTGCTGTAACTGTTAGGCTATACCACTTACCCAGGGAATTACCCCTTTCTAGCAAGCTTCCATGCTGAAAGCTGAAGGGGTGCATGTGTTCTGATGGTTTTATGAAAATGAAGCCTGTGGCTATGTGAGGAGCTATGGAAGCTTTTAAAAGTATGGAGTCCATTATTCTTGCCTGGTGGTGTTACAAAAACCAGAACAGACAATAGAAGAAATATGAGTCCACTCTTTTTGCATTTCTCCCTCTATTTATATATACACTGTTCACATATCACCCCAGCTTCTAGAAACAAATTTGCTGTTCATTCCTTTGCTGCATGAATTTATGATTAACAGACAAAGTTAATCATACCGTTGTGCCATCTGTGAGATCAGGAAACGACCATAAACTTACCAGCCCTGCACTATCCTCATAACCACTGCTACCCAGGCCCCGCTGGTACCTCTGTCTGACCACGTGTAAATGAGCAATTTCTGCTACTCTTTGGTGAACCACCATAGCACGCAAGCACCAGTTATCTTCACACTGCCGTGCTTCCTAGCCACAAGCAGGGCTTAAAACATCAACAGGTAGTGACACTTGTCAGACACATGCTGGTGTGTCTTCTGTAAGTAGCAGGCATCACTTACATATGCAGAGACAGCAGGCACCACAGAGACTTGTTGGACAAGTCTCATGACTAGAATATTGGTACAGGGAGGTATAGGTTGTTGTTCAGGAATGACAGGCAAGGTAAAAAGGGAGGAAGTGTTGTTTTATACATCAAGAATGTATACACTTATTCTGAGATCCAAAAGAAGGTGGGAGGCAGACCCGTTAACAGTCTCTGGATAAAGATGAAAGGGGTAAAAAAAAAAATAGGGGTGATGTCATTTTGGGGTCTACTATAGACCAGCAAATCAGGAAGAGCAGGCTGATGAGGCATTTCTAGAAGAAATAACAGAAATATTCAAAATACAAGAGCTGGTAGTAATGAGGGACTTTAACTACCCAGACATTTGTTGGAAAAGTAATACAGCAAAGCACAAACTTTCCAGTAACTTCTTGGAATGTACAGGGGACAACTTTTTGTTCCAGCAGAAAGTGGAGGAAGTAACCAGGGGGACAGCAATTCTAGACTTGATTCTGACCAAGAGGGAGGAATTGGTTGGGAATATGAAGGTGGAAGGCAATCTGAGTGAAAGTGAGCATGATATGATAGATTTCTTGGTTCTCAAGAAAGGAAGGAGTCACAGCAGTAGAATAAGGACACAATCTCAAAAAAGCAGGCTTTAACAAACACAGAGAACTGTAGGTAAGGTCTAGTGGGAAAAATATTGAGATGACAATATTAAAAGTACAATAGCAAACTATCCCAATGTGAAGGAAAGATGGGAAGAAAAGAAAGAGGCCAGTATGGCTCCATCAGGAGCTCTTTAACAACCTGGGAATTAAAATGGTATCCTACAAAAAGTGGAAACTTGGGGTAATTGCTAAGGAGGAGGACAAAAGAATATCACAGGCATGTAAGAACAAAATCAGAAAGGTGAAGTCACAAAATGAATTACACCTAGCAAGGGACATGAAAAGTAATAAGAGGTTCTTTAAATGCATGTAGGAGCAAGAGAAAGACAAAGGAAAAATATAAGTCCTCTACTTATTGGGGAAGCAGCGCTAATGACTGATGACCCAAAGAAGGCTGACGTTTTTAACACCTGTTCTGAGTTAGTCTTCACTAAAAAGGTTAATGGTGACCAGATACTCAATAGAGTGATTAACAAGCACCAGGAGGAAGGAATGCGAGCCAAAACAGGGAAAGAAAAGATTTAGAATATTGACACACATTAAATGTACACAAGTCGGCAGGGCCTGATGAAGTTCATGCTAGGCTACTGAAGGAACTAGCTGAAGCCATCTCGGAACAGTTAGCAATTATAGTTGAGAACTCCTGGAGGACGGGGAGGTCCCAGAAGTTTGCAGAAGGGAAAACATATGCCCCTTTTTAAAACAGGTACTAAAGCGGACTCAGGAAATTATAGACCCATCAGCCTAACTTCTATACCTGGAAAGATCCTGGAACAAATAAATAATTTGTAAGTACCTAGAAGATAATAGGGTATTAAGGACTAGCCAGCATAGATTTGTCAAGAACAAATCACGCAAAACCAACCCAATTTTCTTTATTGACAGGGTTACTGGCATAGTGGATAGAAGGGAAGCGGTAGATGTTATGTTTTGATTTTTAATAAGGCTTTTGACACAGTCCCACTTGATATTCACATAAGCAATCGTAGGAAATGTGGTCTGGATTAAATTACTATAAAATGGGTGTATAAGTGATTGATAACTGCTCTTTGAGTACAGTTTTTCAATGTTTTGCTTTAAGAATGGAAGGATGTATGTCATGGGATCTCTCGGGTCAGTCCAAGGTCTGATACTAGTCAGTATTTCATTCATGACTTGGATAATGGAGTGGAGAGTATACTTATAAAATCTGCAATGACACAAATCTGTGAGACATTACAAGAATTTTGGTGGACAGGATTAGAATTCAAAACAACCTTGACAAATTTGAGAATTGGTCTGACATCAACAAAGGCACGTGCAAAGTACTACACTTAGGAAATAAAAATAAAATGCACAACTCCAAAATGGGGAGTAATTAGCTATGTGGAAGTATGGTTGAAAAGGATCTGGGGGTTATTGTGGATCAAAAATTGAATACGAGTCAACAATGTGATGCAGCTGCAAAAAAGGCTAATGTCATACTGGAGTGTATTAACAGGAGTGGCATATGTTAACCATAGGGGGTTATTGTCCTGTTCTACTTGGCATGGTGAGGCCTCAGCTGGTGTACTGTGTCCAATTCTGGGGGCACGCTTTAGCAAAGATGTGCACAAATTGGAGAGAGCCCAGAGGAGAGCTACAGAAGTGCCAAAAATGTCTAGAGAACTTGACCTATGAGGAAAGGTTAAAAAATCTTGGAATGTTTAGTCTTGAAAAAAGACAGCTGTGAGGGGGGACTTGATAAGTCTTCAAATATGTTAAGGACTGTTATAGAGAGGATGGGTGGTCAATTGTTCTCCATGTCCACTGAAGGTAGGAGAAGCAGCAATGGGGTTAATCTGCACCATGGACATTTAGGTTAGATATTAGGAAAAACTTTCTAATTATAAGGGTAATTAAGCTCTGGAACAGGCTTCCAAGGTAGGCTGTGGAATCTTCATCAGAAGTTTTTAAGAACAGGTTGGACAAACATTTGTCAGGGATGGTCTAGGTTTACATGGTCCTTCCACAGTGCTGGGATCTGGACTTGAAGATTTCAAGTCCCTTCCAGACCCACATTTCTATGATATAGGTGATAAATTAAGGTTTTCTTTGATTTCCTGTTTGTGATTTAAGGGGAGGGGAGGAGTGGTGGTAATTGTTCTGTTAAACATTTTGAATGTCCTTACTTTTGTGTGTGTGTGTGTCTCTCTCTCCAATGTTCTTTTAATGTTTATTTCCCTTTAGGAATTACAACCTTAACTGAGTTTAATCACTTTTTTTTTTTTTTTTGCCTGGGAATTGTATTCTTGTGATCCTTCCTTCTGCTCCTCATTAGTGGTTCTGGAGGAAAGATTTGCCTGACGTGGAAGCTTAGCATTTCTGAGCCCTTCTCCTTACTTAGTCTGCATCCCTCCTTCTCTTCACTGACATCCACAATATTTTTGAAGCGTGTGACCATTTATTGACACTGGCATTATGGGGAGCCTGCCATATTAGCCATCCACATCCATTTTTCATCCCGCTGTAATGCTGGTTTAAGAATGAGACTAGGGCACTTAATTAGCTGATAGTTAAGAACAATGTTTAAGCCGTGAATGTTTTCCTTCTCAGATTGTTGAGCAGGATATTAGCACTGGAGGAAGGGCTGCCTGGGGCTGTGTCTGCACGGCAATAAAACACCCGCAGCTGGCCTGTGTCAGCTGGCTGGGGCTCAGGCTGCAGGGCAATAAAACTGTGGTGTAGCTGTTCAGGCTCAGGCTGGAGCACGGCCTCTGGAACCCTCCCCCTTTGCGGGGTCCCAGAGCTCAGGCTCCAGCCTGAACCTGAACAGCTACGCCACGCTAAACGTCTAGCCATTTTTAAAGCCCCACAGCCCAAGTCAGCTGCCACAGGCCAGCTGTGGGGGTTTTACTGTGGTATAGGCATACCTTTATGGTCTCCATTAGAGCTCTGCAACCCAACTTGAGCCTGATGGGACCCAACTGTGGGGGCAAAAGATCTATCTGGCTTTAAGATTAAACTCAGTAAGTTTATGGAGGAGATGGTATGATGGGATAACATGGTTTTGTAATTAAATATTCATAAATAGGCCCAATGGCCTGTGATGGCCTGTTAGATGGGGTGAGATCCGAGTCACTACAGAAAATTCTTTCCTGGGTGTCTGGCTGATGAATCTTGCCCATATGCTCAGGGTTTAGCTGATCGCCATATTTGGGGTCGGGAAGGAATTATCCTCCAGGGCAGTTTGGAAGAGGCCCTGGAGGTTTTTCGCCTTCCTCTGTAGCATGGGGCATGGGTCACTTGCTGGAGGATTCTCTGCTCCTTGAAGTCTTTAAACTACGATTTGAGGACTTCAGTAGCAGAGGTGTGAGGTTTTTTTTGCAGGAGTGGGTGGGAAAGATTCTGTGGCCTGCGTTGTGCAGGAGGTCAGGCTAGATGATCATAATGGTCCCTTCTGACCTAAAAATCTATGAAACTACAAGTGTTGGGTCTGGGGTGGGGTGGGATGGGAAAACCCAATCTGGGCTCGGGTCAGCTCTTCTCTTTGGGCCCATGGGGTTGACATGCTGGTGTCTGAATGCCCCACTCCCAGTGTCCCCTGTCACCTCACAGCACTGTGTGCGCTGTGGAGTGACTGTGTTGAGGAGTTGCAGAGCCTCTCACTCCACCACGCACACAGAGCAAGAGGGGGTGACAGACAGCAGGAGCACATGCAGCCGCTGTGCTAATCCCATGGGCAGGAGGAGAAGGCCGATCTCATGGGCAAGAGGTGGAGGGGGCACTGAGTCAGATTCAGGGAGAAGGGTTGGGGTCAGGTTGGGTTGGAAAATGACTCAACCCACTCAAGTAGGGTCAGGTGGGCTTGGGTCCGGTTCAGGTCTGGGTCAGGCCTAAAAATTAGGCCTGAGTACATCTCTGGTCTCTAGCCCAAATGACACCACTTCATAGCAAGTTGGATTCTGCTAGCTGAGGGCTCAGAAATGACACTGCAGGCTTTTATTTGCAAGAGGATTCCAAGCTTAATAATTTTGCTGCTCTCTCATGTAAAATTGCATCAGGCATAATGTACCTCTGGGGTTTCCTGTGTGCCAGGGGTGTGTCACCAGAGAGGTGGCATTCAAGTAGAACTTTTGGGTGTTCTAAAGAGCCAGAACAGCTCCATGGGCTGGTAGTGATGGCACTGCAGTAGTAATGGACAAAACTCTTAATGGATTGGTCCAGTGGCTAGAGCCTGAGCCTGACGGTTCCTGCACTCTAATCATGGTGGTGTGCTGATTCCCTCTGGGACTTCAGTGGTTTAAAAAGGCTCCAATTTTCCTAAGTGGCCTCTAGTTTTTGGTGTCTCCATTTCTGGGTGCCTCACTTGAGACACACAGTGCCTAGTTTTCAGGACTGCTGAAGTCGGTGGAAGTTGTGGAAGCTCAGTTCTCTCGCCGGCATGAAATGTTACGGTATGTTGTTTGCAAGAGCCCTTTGCCCAGAGATCTGTGGGCACTCAGCAAAGGTAAAAAATAATTCCTAAAAAGCCATCATCAAAATCAACAGAGTCAAAAATGGCTCCCAGGCCAAAACAAGCAATATGTAACCCTACACTGCTCATTTCCCCTGTGTTCGAGCCCTGCTCCAACCACACACAATAAAATGATGTGCCCAGGTTAGGATTTGGATCTGGATCTGAAGCTCGGTTTTAAGATTTTAGTTCAGCTCATGTGTATGGAGAGAGGTCAGCTGCAAAGTTTGGATCTGAATCCGAACTTCCCACAGTTTAGGGAGTGGGAAGTTGAAGCTGGAGATGTCTAAAAGAACACCATCTGAGTATAAAACTAAACCATATTTGAACCTCGTTCTAATCAATGCCCTGGCCCTGGTCTGGTATGTACTGAGGGTAGAGCACTTCAGAGTCCCAGGCTGTCTGTCCTCATCAGAGAATACTGTGAAATGGCTTCAAATGTGATAAGGCACAGGGCAGCATGGGGGAGTCCCTTTCACAGATGGCTCGTGGGCTATTTCAAGGACTCTCATTAAGATGTAATGGTAGAAACTGGTGATGACTGAGTTGAAGAATTTTTTCTTGCCCTATCCCTAGATCAGGGGTGGCCAGCCTGAGAAGGAGCCAGAATTTACCAATGTACATTGCCAAAGAGCCACAGTAATAAGTCAGCAGCCCCCCATCAGCTCTCTTTCCCCACCCCCCTGCTCCCAGTGCCTCCTGCCCACTGGCAGCCCCACCGATCAGCGCCTCCCCCTCCCTCCCTACACCACTTGATCAGCTGTTTCGTGGTGCGCAGGAGGCTCTGGGGGAGAGGGGGAAGAGCGAGGGCCTGGCAGGCATACGGGAGAGGGTGGGAAGAGGTGGAGTGGGGGCAGGGCCTGTGGTAGAGCCAGGGGTTGAGCAGTGAGCATCCCCTGGCAGATTGGAAAGTTGGCACCTGTAGCTCCAGCCCCAGAGTCGGTGTCTACACAAGGAGCCGCATGTTAACTTCTGAGGAGCCTCATGTGGCTCCAGAGCCACAGGTTGGCCACCCCTGCTGTAGATGGAATGCAACAGGAAAGTGATGCTTCTAACCTTTATCTAAGATTGTGGCATTGAGTGACTAGAGATGGGCCTGAACCAAAGCCCTGCATCTGAATGTACCCATACGTTGAGGAGTTCTTATATGAACGTCCCAGCTCAGGCCCACCTCTCTAAGGGCCTAAAGAAAACCCTAGATCTGCATGCCCCCAAAAATGTAGTGGAAGTTTGGATCTGGGTGTGATGTTTGTGTATCGTTTCCATTTCTATAAAACAGGATGCACATAGATGCTCTATCCATTCTTTAAGCTATCACAAATCCCAGGTTTTCGTTTGTCCTAACCCTAGAAGTGGCATGTCCCCAGTCTCTTCTTTTACCCTCGGCCCTGCTGGAACCTGCCTTCTATTGCATCCATACAGCTCCACAGCAGGAGACTCTGGGATTACAAAAAGAGCAGGAGTACTAGTGGCACCTTAGAGACTAACCAATTTATTTGAGCATAAGCTTTCGTGAGCTACAGCTCACTTCATCGGATGCATTTGAGCTTATGCTCAAATAAATTGGTTAGTCTCTAAGGTGCCACTAGTATTCCTTTTCTTTTTGCAAATACAGACTAACACAGCTGCTACTCTAAAATCTGGGATTACAATCAACCACAGCCAGATGAGACTGAAGAGCACTGCATTCAGGTGGATCCCTTCCCCTTTCAAACCTGAAGAGCAGCGAGTTGGTTACTAATGCAGCAGTGCTGGATTCTGCACTCCTGCTGGACAGTGGGAGGAAGGGGCAGGCAGTCCCATTCGCTGTCGTGCCTGCAAAAACTCGAAGTAAATAAATGGAAAGCTTCCTTGCTCTCTCTGCCTCAGATGTAAGGCCTTATTTAAATTGCCTATTTAAATTTTGCAAACTGCTCATTTTTCAGCACTTTTCAGGAAACAGCAAATTTAAGCATTTTTAGCCAATTTATCAATTTTTTTTCCCCAGTGGGGACAGCATGATGTCTTGTCCCAGCAGGGAATCGCTAGCAGTGCTACTTGCAATTCAAATGAGAAAGTGCTTGCAGTAAGAGATGCCAGATGCTAGTCATCCTTCTAGTATCTCTTGCTAGTAGCATTTGATATACTAGGTCTACTACAGAGCTCACTAGCAGAGAGTTCTAATGTTAGGCACTGTAGGCTGAATTCATCCCTGTTCCTATGATGGGGCCTGTGGCTTGCATCTCCTTGATTCTAGGACTGTTCAGGGCTTGTTCAGTCCCTCTCAGGCACACCTGAGAGCTGTCTGAAGTTGCACCTCAACTACCAAGGCCCTAATGTGTCTTGCGTTCCTGCCCCTTCCTACCCAGTCCCTCCTCCAGCTCTCCCTCAGTCTCCAGTTGGTCCACCCCAGAATGCCACCTGCACAGAAGTGTCAGTGCAGATAAAGCAGAGCTGGCTGAGCTGCTTCTGTACCTGGCAGAGGTGTGAGGATCCCATAAGTGAGCAGGTATGAGACCTGCCTCACATCAGACAAACTGAAGATGAATGGTCTCAAATCCACTAGCTAGATTACTGGGAGTTGTTGACCTAGCACAGAAGTGAGCTAGGTGCTTTTGAAACCATCAATACCATTTTTGGTTCTTGATGCAGTTTATGGCAGTTCAGGAAACTCTTGAGACTTTACTGGGGAAGTGGTGTTCAGAGCCCTTGAGTCCCTTCATGTTCCCAGCCTAGTCTGAAGAGTTCCCTAGACTCTGCCTTACTCCTGGGTACAGAACTCCTACCAGTGTTCCCAGTGGGCACAGGGACTTTCCTTTCATAATTGACAGGTAATTATGTTTATTTCCTAATCACAAAACTACTCACTAGATTTTGGTTGGGAATTTTCCAGTTAAATGTTTTTCAATGGGAAAAACAATTTATGCAGAGGGACATTGCAGTATTGCAGAAGGCTTTCAATTTTCTATTGGGAAGAAGCGACACTTTTTTTTTTTTTTTAGATGGTTGAATTGAATTGGGTTTTTGGGTCAGGTCAACATTAATCTGTGGTCACCTGAGCCGCTACAGTGCCCCATGGGAATTGTAGTTTAGTTCTATCACGTCCTCATTCTCCAGTATGGACTGGGCTCCCTGGCAGGACTATATCTCCCATTATGCACTTTGGTCTCTCCTCTGGTTGACTACACATGGTGCATCATCAGAGTCATGTGACAATGGTGCATCATGGGAGATGTTGTAGGGGCAGAAAACCTGGTCAAGAGAGGAGAAAAGAACACAAAACGGACAAATTACAACTCCTACAAGGCAGTGCAGTAGCTCCGGGGGACAGAGAAATTTTTTGATTTGGTTCAATGAACTGAAATAAAACATTTTGATTCAAGAATGTCAAACATTTCATTCCAATCAGAAATGTCTAAATGAAACCTTTCAACATTTCTGAATAATATTTTACCATGGAATTTTCCATTCAATGAAACAAATTCAGTATTTTGACTTTTCTTCCCAATGAGAGACAAAAACAAATGTTAAAATATTGGAATTTTCCAACGGATGGAAATTGCAATTTTCAACCAGCTCTAGTACTAACCACGTGAGCGGTGTTCTTCTTTAGTAGAAAGAAATCATTATGTATTTAAACTGTAATTACCTGAGACTTGTTGTCTAGAGATTGGTCAGTGTAACAGTAGTCACTGAAACGGTGTACCTTGGTCCCTGATGGACTAAACGGGAGCCTATAATCACTGGGAGTATGGGAGTTTGGGAGATGGGGTTTCTTGCTCCATGATAGGGAGCCTAGAAACTCTCTGAGAGCCCAGGTTCTAGCCAGGGCTTGGCTCAGGGGTCCGCAACAGAGAGGCTAAAAGCCCTGGGGCAGTCCCTTATGGCAGGCCTGGCACAGACCCTGGAAGCCCAGGCTCACCAGGAATCCACCAAGTGAGGTGGCAGGAAACCAGGCAGTTGTCTGACGGAAACTTGCCTGAAGTTTATCAAAACCAATATGTTTCCGCAATAATTTCAGTTCCCATGAATCAGCACTTTCTGATGGCACCCTGTCAGAAATTTCCCAACCAACTCTACTATCACCCTTCCATAACTCTGGCCCATGTCAGGGGACTGGGGCTAAGAAATGAAGATCATCTCTTACTAGCTCTACTGTAGGTCAGACCCTTGCTACTGTAGGCACCATCCTGCGTAGAGACTAAATGTGGGCCTCCCATTTGACATTGCCCCAGGCAGAGAGTCGGGGGAAGGAAGGGTAGTCCTGCACTTAAGGTGCTGGGATGGCATCCAGAAGATCTGTGACCTTTTCCTATGTGACCTTGGGCAGTGGCCTGATATTCAGAGTGTTCAGCACCCGCAACTCTGGATTGCAGTCAAAGGGAGTTATGGGTGCTATGTCTCTGTGCCTCCATTCCCCATCTGTAAAATGGCGAGAATACCTCCCTAGCTCACAAGAATACTGAAGAGGAAAAATTTGTTCCTTAATATTTGGGAGGAGCTCAGATACTACCCTGATGAGAGTATTAGCAGAAGCTAGCTAGCTAAGAGAGAATATGGTGTAACAACATGGCACTACCTTCTATAAATAACTATTAGGTGTTGATATGTGCAGTGTAATTACTCTTGACATGACCTGGTATTCTATCCTGTCAATAAGTGTTTAGGAGTTAACCTGATAAGCAGCAATGCAAGAAAAGAAAGTGTCCCTTGCAAATCTATTGTGCCCTAACATTTGAGGGGCCACATTGTATTGCTTGCGGGAAAGCGAGTAGAAGCTGCAGGACCTGGATTCTATTTTGAGTTGTGCCACTGACTGGCAATGTGACCCGAAGCAAGAAATTTCTCCTTTTTTGTGCCTGGGTTTCTCCAGTGTCAATGGGGATAATGATACCTACTATTCCCTCTCTTGTAAAGCACTTTGAGGCCCAATATGTTGTCCCATAGGAACAGTGCTACCCCTGGGATATGAATTGGATAATCTATATGTCTTTATCATCTCTACATTCTGTAACTTTGGAGCTGATGTATGCCTTTTAATTTCAATAGACAAAATAAGAAAAATTCAAGTGTAAAGTGGAGGACAGGAGATTATAGGGAATGAGGTGAGTTGAATTGTATATAACAGCAGCGTACAGCCTTGACAGAACCCAGCTGAGGAGTTGATGAGACCCTGAGCCTCCTGCCCCAGAGATCTGAATGCCTGTTACAGATTCCCCCCCTCATCATATCTCTGTAGCCTGATGCTCACTCTAGCTCCGAAATGCAAATTTCACTCACCCTGCCGCTGCTTCCTCTGCAAAGGTTACTTCCAAGTACATATAGATAATACCGCAGGTGCTTTTTGCAAAGGTCCTTAGATGAGATTCCAGTAATGGATTGTTTTCAATTCCAGCTACACAAAACAAGCCTGCCTCTTGTCGCAGGTTTCAGATTGGTCTAAATGTCTTGAATTTGATTACCAGTGTGGGTTTCTTTTTCTTTGCTTTTTTGGGGGGTTGGAATTTTGCAAACACATCACCAGACACGTACGCAACCTTGATACCAATCGTGCAGGGTGAACTGTAGGAAAATCGATACATCATTTGCCTTGGCTTTTCCAAAAGGGAGATAGTTACTGAAGTTAGAATTATATTAGCCCTGTGCGTCTCTTCTACTGTCTCAGAATGCTCCAATATTCTAGAGCATTTGCCCAAACCCAGCAGAGTATAGTAGTGATGCTATAGGCCCAAATCCAGAGAAGTGCTGTATATCTGAAATGCCCATTAGTGTCTATCACTGCTCAGGATTTGACATGTTATGTTTGGAGTCATTACTGTAGAATCCTGTAGTATTTTTTAAGTCTCCTTCCTTTCCCTCCCCCCACCCCCCACTTGCTGACTGCTTTTCTTTTCTTTTTCTGTTTCAAAACACAAGGATCTCAATCTTCTGGTGTGCCAGATTTTTGCTCAGTGGCCCTGAAGGGAGAAAGTGACTGGGAATGGCCAGGGGCTGGTTTGTCCCAGAGACAACTTAGAGGAGCTTTGGCGTTGTTATATGTTATGCTGTTTTCTAACAGCCTCATAGGGGCTATTGTGCCAGCTCCTCTCTCACCCATTATAGATGAACTCTAAGCTGCCCACTTTAGGCAGCTTTAAGTACCCCGTTGCCAGGGCCGCCCAGAGGGGACTTAGCATAGGCCAGGATCTGGTCCACTTAGTCTCTGTTTTTTCTCCTCCAGACTTCCCTCTCATTTAGAAGTCAGAGTCTTGACATTACTTCTTCAGGTCCTCAGTGATATTTTGCTCATGTAGATGCCTCTCACCTGGGGAGCAAGGTAAACATCCATCATTATCCTCCTTCAAATCCATCCTTAAAATTCTTCTCCGTTGTGATGCCTACAAAAAACTTGACAATGATGAGGTAGCTGAGACAGAGACCACTGCCTGTTGTGCTGACCCACACTATCTCATTGTTTCCTTGCATGTCCTATCTGTCTATATCCAGCTGTTGTCTCTTGTCTTATAGCTAGATTGTAAACTCTTGGGGCAGGGGACCTTCTTTTTTGTTCTGTTTGTATGGCGCCTAGCACAGAGGGGCCCTGGTCCATGATTGGGACTATTGGGTGCTATCATAATACAAGTAATAAATAACAAGCATAATAAAGTGCATGTAAGTGCTGTGATTTTTTTGGTATTGCCATACTGATTCAATGAAGCAGCTTTGGGGAGGAGCTGTCTTGTGGGATGTGGACATGAATACAGTTTTATCTGTGAATAAATTTCCTCTCTGCCTAATACAAAGGGGTCTGAATTGTATACGTGGGTGTGTTTGTCTCTTTTAGTTGCCCTTTCACTGCTATCAGGGGCTGACTGCATTGCCCACAGTGTCTGTCTCCCTGTGAAATGTCAACGAAAGCAATTTTTACTCCAGTTAAAAAATGTCAGGAAAGGGCTTCTTGCCATCAAAGCCTCTTTTCGTAAGAGGAGTCGGGTGGTGAGTCACAGAAGCCAGAGATCACTGATATGGCGCAAACAATCGGAGAATCATAATTCAATCAAATGGTTCTGCTGGTTTCATAACCCATGAGAGCAGAGCTCTGTCTGTTTTAGAGATCATCAAAGTCTTGTGACTGAGTTAATACACACTCAGCAATCGATTAAACCTCCTCTCTCTTCTCTCCCTCTCACTTTCTCTCTTCCCCTCTCTCCCTCTCTTTCCTTACCCTCCTGTGCTACCTAGTTTTCTTCCCCCTCTTTCTCCTCTTCTTTTACTCCCCCCCCTTCCCCTTCCCATTTAACTTCTGACTCCCGCCTTCCTTCCTACCACCCCAGCGCAGAATAGATGGCAGATGTGTAACAAGGTTGACCGATGCTTTGTTGTTAAATGAAGGGGGCTTTTTAGTCTGTCAGTGCTGGAATAGTGTATTTCCTTTTTGTTTGGGTAGATCAGGAATTCATGGGAGGGGGCTGAGGAACAAAGATGAGAGTTTTTTCACCAAGCCGGTTACGGTCCATCTGTGTGTCTTTCTCCGTGTTATTTCATTAGATCCATAAAGGGAATATCAGTTCAGGTGATGGGCTCATAAACGCTATTAATGCCACTTAGATCTTCATGTATCTTTCAGGAGGTGAACACATGGCTGTAGATGGTAGACAGATGCTGTATATGCATTTGCATAACATTTTTAATTTACTGTGTGTGGAGGGGTGAGATATCTTATGGCTGTTCAGGTTGTTGGTTTTTTTTGTTTGTTTGTTCATCAGTACTTTTATTACCAGACGTTTGGGATTTGTTACCTGTTCATGCTGTATAAAGTGAACATATGGATGTGTGTGGTCACTGTGTAAAGTAATCATAGTATATTTGTCTGAGTGTGTGGTTACTTTCTAAAATGATCAAACACATTTGTGCATGGCTCATCACTGCATAACACAAACGTATAAACAGCGTAGTACCATGGGTAGGAAGACAAGAGCTTGGCCTGTGTGTGTGAGAATTTGGAATTGTTACCTATACCATCGACTGAATGAAGTGAGAAAGATGTCTTTTGTGGATGGGATTTGACATTGACTGAACCTCAAATCTCACTGGACTCAAAGTCAGAGCTGTAGGCCCCAGGTGGTTAAGGTCACTTCTTACACGCTCCTTTGCGGTCAGACTTACCCTGTTGAGCCTCTAGCATGCTGTTTTGTTTTTCCCTTTCTCCAAAAATGTAGTAGAAACGCCCTGCACTTTCTCTGTCCATGGGTGGTGCTAATTCATCTGCCTGGCTCACCAGATCAGAACAATCAGCAATTGACCGTATGTTGGAAACAGACACACTCGTTAACTTTAGGAGCCAATATTTGCTAACCAAAATGGCTCATAAACTACCTCACGGGAGCAGTGGAAGATTGGAATTTAAAGACTTGGTGCCAGCTCAGCAAAGGGACTGCCTACTTCTTCTGACCACAGCCCCTAAATGATGGCCTTGGACCTGTTTTGTTTGCACACAAGGGTACGGTCATACAGAATTTACGTGGAGTCTTTCCTCCTGTTGAGTCCATTCTCCTGATCTTTGTGCTCATTAGAGGAGGAAGGCTGTGGTTTCCTATCCAGCCAACCATGTCAAGAAAGCTAAGCCAGGCAGTCTCCTGGGAATTAAACCAGTCTTATGGGGATATCACAAGTTACTATCTCTTGGTCCCCTGGCAATTAAACCACAGTCCAGTTGGATCTGTACTGCAGTCCCCTGAGCATCAAACTACAGTGTCTCTGGCAGAGTAAGGATATCAAGCCACAGCCACCTCAACTTGTTTGAGCTATTCTGGTAGCTTTGAATTAGAGAGCTCTTTGGTGTTCCTTACACTGAAGACTTTTCCCACCCCCACACACTTCAGAACTTCTGTTCCCTTTCAAGTTTTATTTTGTTCTTTTGTTAAGATCCTTTCTCTTCCTTCAAGCCTTTCAAAGCACTTCTGAGGATTCTCAGGCACACAAAGAACACTTTATGCGTTGTATTCCTGGTTGTTTCGTGTGTGTGTGTGTGTGTATATATATATATATATATATATATATATATATCCTAGGTTTTCAGCAGTAACTAGTGATTTTGGGGAAGTGTGGGGGGTTCTTAAATTTTGGGGATTCAACCTGAGACACCTTAAAGAGGCTTAATTTTCAGAAAGGGTTGAGCCTCCTACCTCTAAAAATCAAGTCGCTTTCAGTGCCCTAAGCTTGGCATCCAGAAATGGTGAAACACCAAAACCCTGGTCACTCTTAAAAATTTAGACATACTATTTAGATAGGTGATTAGATACAGATAATAGTTTGTGTGTGAGAGAGAATTTGCATCTGCAAGCAACTTGGGGGATCATCAGAGAGAGCCACACTCTAGGTTGTTGAGTGGAGTGGGTGTTTTGAGACACACAGGATGGATGTGTGTAGGTGTGTGATGCAATGGCAGGTGCTTACAGGAGCTAGACATACACTTATGTATGTGTGTGCACATGCATGTGCAAGGAAGAGAAAGGGGATAAATGGGTGATATGTATATATTCTACCCTGTCAGCCTTGTGGCTGCAATTGCTTGTGATCAGTGAAACACTTCCTTCAGCTAACTACTAGACTGTGCATCGTTTTTTAATGGAAACATCTAATGGGAAAAAATGAAAAAAAGCTGTCTGGATTTATTGTAATTGGTGATCAGAGAGCTTTGACTCTTGCACCTGAACTTCTCTGTCTCATGTCCTGGAAGCAGGAGAGACCTTATCTTTTAGTCTGATATCTCTTGCGGAATTTCCTCCCAGTTAGAAACACTCTCTTAAAGCACCAATATCCAAAATGAAAAAAGAACAGAGTTTGCCAAGGATTGCTGAAAGGAAAATTTAGGTGCATGAAACCGAAGTGTTCCCCCAAAAGCTGATCTCAGGGATCCAGTTAGCAATGAATGAACCTCAAACAGTTCAGTGCTTCAGCATGGATTCTGTTCTGACTCACCAAATCCTCTTGGGTGTGCAGAACTGGGCTGGGAATCTTAGAATACCAGAAACTTCAGAGGCTCACAAACATGGGGTGGGGGGAAATCTTAAAATAAAATTCATCCAACTTTTCCTGTTATGCGGGAGTTTTGCGTAGTCATTTTGGTTATTGTTTTATCCAAACTGTTTCCTCTGCCCCTTGTTCTCACGCACTTTCTGTCAGCAGTGATTGCATGCATGGGGAGCTGGGTGAATAATTCCTAGCCAATAGAGCTAGGGTGGAAAATCAGGACTATTTTGCAAGCACCACGGCTCCTTTTAGATTTGACCATATTTGAGCCCATTATTATTTGCAAAGCTTCAAAGGTAGTCTGCATCTGCTGTGCTCAGTCAAATACACACGCTCATTATGGTGAATACTGTTCAAACGGTTCAAGAAAGAAATAATCTGTTTGGCAAATTTTGCCTCTTTCCCTGCTCGTGAATTTTAAATAAGCAGATCCTGGGGATTTTTTTCCTCTGATTTATTGGCTATTTGAAATTATTCATGGACTAATATCTGTGAATAATTTTGGCCTGTAGCTAATTCATCAGCAGTTTGTTACCAGTGTTTGATATTCACCGTCTGAGCTGTGTTTGTTAGTTTTGACTGGACACACATGTCACATGCTCTGGTTTCTGTTGCCTAATTGGATAACTCCTAGAATCAGGTTACTGGTGAAAATACTTGTTTTTAACCAGTTTAAAATTCACTTGCCTCAAATACTTGCTCTAGTTTACAGCAGCAGTATTTCTTGCTTTCTGCCTATAGATTCATTTGCTAGAAGAGTATTAATAGAAAGGAGACAGGAATGAGGAGAAAACAAAGATGGCACAAATTCCTTAAGGGCTAGGTTGAGAGTGTATTTTCAGCCCTGAGTAAGGGGTGGTGTATAGCTGCATGAATCACAGTTTCTCCCCATTGTTTTTGGAGGTGGAGGGGGAAATAACTTACTGCAGCTCTGAAAAGGGTACCGTTTATCTCCTGACTTCTGCAGGCCAGAAAGGGTGGGACAAGTGCAGCGAAGTCTGCTCATACTCGACCCTTCTCCTGCTCCTCCGTGTCCATTTGCTAACAGCAGGAGTATCTGGAGAGCAAGGTATGCGCTCTTCACTAGACCTGGACTGAAGATCTGGCTAGATCTTACTTAACTGAAGTGGGCAGGAGCTTACGGTGCGGACAAGTATGGCAAAGGCCCAGTCTAGCCCTGAAAAATGTGACTGAACAGATAATTTACAGATAATTCATTGCAGGATTTGTCCAGCTGTACATATATGTGGGGGTTTGGGGCATGCATTTGTGCCTCTGTCATCAGAGTGGCTGTGACCTCGTGCCTTTATTTACTAGCCCTGTGTAGCATCATGTTTATGAAACTTGGACTTGGTTGGTTTCTTTATTGTTTTTTCACTTCTGGATTGGAACTTCATTTTGTAAATGGATATTATGACTCAGGATCCAGCTTGGTTTTGAAGAGGAAGTCCTATAGAGCCACTAAACCATCTTCCATAGGGAAGGTATTGTCTAAGGCATCTCTCCCACTAGGGTTAGGGTTGAGTTTGAACCAGAAGCATCAGTGAGCTGATATCCTCTAACTTTTATATAGTGCTTTTCATCAGTAGGGCTCGATGTGCTTTACAACCTGTAATGTGTTTATCCTAACAGCACCCCTATGAGCTATGGTAGTGGTATTATCTCCATTTTACAGATGGGAAACTGAGGTACAGAGAGGTTAAGTAACTTGCTCACTGTCACACAGGAAGTCTGTGGTGGACCAGGGAATTGAACCTGGTTCTGTCTGAACTACAGGGCCATGTTTCCTCTTTGGAGTCAGTAATAATGTTGTTCTCCTGTCTCAATTCCTCCTTGTTCTGTTATATCCTTATTGAGATAGGATAACTGGAACGGAATTGTAGGTGTGGGTGTACTGCTGATTTATATGATGGCACTATAATATATTCACATTCCTTAGACATCCAAATGTTTTATTTGCTTTTGCTCACTGCCACTGCACATCAATCACAGGTTTTCATTGAGTGGCCCACCATGATGCTGAGGTCTTTTCCCTGAATGGTCACAATTAATTTAAAACACAGCAATATATATGGGTAGTTCGAATTATTCCTTCCAAGGTGCACTATTTTGCATTTGTCAAAATTGAATTAATGTGTCCTCATGCTGCTTGTTAACCGAGCTTGGTTAGATCCCTTTGAAATACCTCATAGTCTTATCTGGTCTTCACTAAACTACCTAATTTTGAGTCAGCTGCAAATTTTGCCACTTCGCTACTCACTCATTTTTCCAGATCATTAACAATCATATTAAACAAAACTGGTGCCTGTGTGGAACCTTGGGACACCCCACTGTTATCCTTTTACCATGTCCAAGATGGAATATTTATTCTTTGCTTTGTTTTCTGTCTCTTTGCTGGTTTCTGATCCAGACAGTAGTTGGCTTCTTAAAATATTTCTAGTTTTTGGTATGATCCCTCTTGTGAGGAAGTTGAACTTAATTGTATGCAGATCATTGTATTACTGCTTAGCTCATCAATAGTTACTTCTTGAACCAGCTCCTCATCTTACTGAGGACAAGATGAATTCCTAACTCTCCCTTCCTGTGCTCTAGAACTAGCTGTTCCAAGGAGCAATCATTTAAAGTGTCAAAAAATTCTCTCTCTAACCCTTGTCCCATTATGACAGGCTGATTTATTTGCAGTTAGCTGAAGTCACCCATGATTAATGTTTTATTAGACTTTGTTGCCTCTGGTCTCCCTCAGCATTACACATTCCATATACTTTTCGTGCTGAGGAGGTTGGTGGTATAATCCTACTAGTGTCGTAGCATTCTTATGATTTGGGATTGGCATCCACACAGGTTCTGCTCTATGATCCTCTGCACACAATGGTTTTATGTGATTTAATTCGATGGAATCATGCAGGTGTCATGGTGCTACAGCCACTTCTAGAGGATTGGGCCAGTGTCTTTGCTTTGACCTCAGGAGAGTTAGGCCAGCAGACAATTTGGCCCCAATCTGTCCGTCCTGTATATTTGTAGCCAAGCAATGCAATACCCCACTGGCTTTTGTCATTCCATCATGGTCCAGGATCAGAAATGCCAGTTAAGGTCCTCTTCCATTGCCAGGTATTTTGGTTTACCTCTTTTTGTTTTTAAGATTGGTGCACTGTATCGACATCCATGGCTCTTATTTTTGGTGTTGCACCTATTTTTAGTTACCGTCTTAGTCTGCTGTGCTGTTACTTGTCTGGAATTTACCTCTGTGATCTCACCTTGTTCCTCCCTCTATTCAGCTTTCCTATCCTTTACAGGATTAAAAAAATATACCCCTATGTTACTGACATCGTTGGCAGATGCCTTTGTCCAGCCAGAGTACTGCTGAGGACCCATCAGCTCTCCCCAGCAACTAGTGTAAGAACACCCCCCACCAACATGGTTTGTTCTCCGTGCTTGCAGTTGGGTGCCATTGTGGTTAAGGTGGAGCCAGCTTTTCTGTAGAGACTCCACATCCCCACCCCACCCCACACAAGATTCCCTGTGCCTTATGAACTTAAACACTTCTTTTTCTTTTAACATACAGATAAGATGGTATAGACTCTGAAGTTCCCCTTGTCTAGCTGACCCTGTATAGTGAAAACTACCAGAGAGGCCCTGGATATAATCTTTCTCCGTAGAAATCTAAATTTAGCTTTCAGAACCACTCCCGCACCTCCTTGGGTATTAACACCAATATATGCTATGACCATGGGCTGCTCTGCAGCACTCACTGGAAGTTTGTCTAGATCTCCCGTGGAAGCCAGCACTTCCACGCTTCGAAGGCAAGTCACCAAAGGCTTCTCATGGTCACCATATACCCAGCTATCTGTATTTGTAATGACCCAAAACCCTAGCAACACAGCCTTTCTGTGTCTCAGAATTCTTTCCCTGTTCCCTGGAATGATCAGGCAGCGCTAGCTCTATTGGAATGTGGGTCCCACCTAAAGGAGTTTGTCCTTCCATTCCACCTTCTTCCTGTCTCACCATCAGCTGGAGGATTGGGAGAGGCAGCTCTGAGGTGGATCCTCTCTGCAATGTCTGTAAAAGGCTGTCTTTGTAAATAATTCTGTGTCTACACCAGTTCAGCAACTCAGGCCTCAGCAAGAAACATGAGATCCTTCAGCGCCTCCTTCCAGGGTGAATTTGGGAGAAAATGTTGAGGTGTAAGTGATGTTTTATTCAACTCAGCACTAGGGCTGAGTAAAGGACTAGGCTCTGACATGAATTTTCAAGGTGAGCTAGTAGAGCATTGGAAGAAGGGGAGAGATGAGCAAAATGGGGAATGCTGAGAGAATGAGAGGACATTGGGAGGGGGGATGAGGTAAAGGGGGATAGAAACAAGGTATATGGAGAGAGATAAAGAGGTAAAAAGCTGAGGGAGACTGGATAAAAGGGGGAAAGAGGAGGAAGCAGGGGAAGAGGAGGAGAAATGTATAGAATGTGTGTAGTGTCTGCTTTCAACCTCACAAAGGTCAGATGACCCTTGGGTTCAGTGAATGCCTGGGTGAAAACTTAGCCTGTTCGACAAATTGAGAAGGAGAGAAATAAGAGAAACTCTCAAAGAAAAGAGGAAAGTAAGCGAGGCTATAACTCCTGGGGAGAGAGACAGCAGGAGATAAAGTTCTAAGAGGATAGCAATAAAGGGATCTCAGAGTGATGGAGTGAGAGGGAGAAGTGGTGGGGGGAGGAATAAATGAAACAACAAGAGAAGGTGGGGCAGAGGTGCTTATGCCAGCTGGGAACAGCTGAAAAAGGTCACGCATGCCCTCTGGGCTCCTAGCCATGTAAGAGCCAGTTCAGACTGTCATGGTAGATAAACAAAGGGCAGTGGGATTGAATATAATTTACAACATGGCTTGTCATCTGGCAAAGTGATAGAGATGAATTTCCCATCCCTGTAAGGTGGTTGGGGCATTGGGGAGACTGGCCTGTGGATCCTTATTGGCTGCCACCTGAGAACAAATGGAGCCAAGTCCTCACACCCGCCTGTCTCTCCGTCCTCGGTGTGCGGGATGGGTTTGTGATGGAACGGAGCTGTTCTGTTCAGGATGTGCCGGCTCTTGCACCCAATCCATGTCATTGCACTATCTAGTCCACTCTCCCACTTTGATACTATCAGAGCAAAGCAGACCTCCTCTTGAATGCTCCTGACCATTTGTATGAGACTGCGTGTAGCATGGATAAGTTATTGCCTGACCTCTCTGCAGGTAAATAGCTCAGGCCTTAGTGCATAAGTTCTGATTTCTCCTTCTTGTTGTCTGAGGTTGAATAACTACACATTGTAAAAAGTTATAAGACAGGGAGCAGCCGTTGGCCTTCCCAGATGTTATTTCCTTCTTCTGCTTCTTTAAAAGCATGGTAGGGGGTCCTGGGTGTAGGACGTCAGCTTTGACTAGTGACATGAGGAACTGAGAGAGCTTTTAAAATCACAGTGTTACTCTTACCTCAGGGCCAGATTGTGCTCTTAAGATCTACACGCAGAGTGGATCCTTCCCATGCAGAAGAGTGGGGTCAGCCATCTCTTCCAGAGCTTCCCTGCATGCTGCCAGGTCCCTGTGGAGAGCTCTTCTTCGATCTGGAGACCCACACTGGGGCAGTGGGCAGTCCGGATGGGTAGGAAAAGGTAAATAGCCAAAGTCTGCATTCTGCAGCCCCTCCTTCGTCTCAGACTAGGGACTTTTCATCCTTTAGACTGGCTTAGTTAGAGCCACATTACTAGGGAATAGAGGATGAGGCAGGACTCCAGAACCAATGTGAAAACACACAGCCACCATGAAAGTGGCCCTCTGCCCCCAAAATTTTGGGATGAGACCCTCACTTTCTTCCACAGGCTCAAACCCAGGTTTCACACCCCACAACAGAAGAATGCACAAGAAAATAAGTGAGGGGCTCTAACAGGATCTCCTGGTACCTATGCAGGAAGTACCACATAGAGATGTGGCCCAGTTATTCATCTTCTTTCATTTTTTTTATTCAATGGAGGATGGAAAAAAGAAAAAAAAAAGAGAAAACCACAAACCACACACACAAACTCACTCTCCTGCTGGTAATAGCCTATCCAAAGTGACCACTCTCCTTACAACCTGCATGAAAATCAAAGTGGGCCATTTCCAGCACAAATCCAGGTTTTCTCACTCCCCCACCCCCATACACACACACACAAACTCACTCTCCTGCTGGCAATAGTTCATCCAAACTGACCACTCTCCCCACAGTGTGCATGACAATCAAGGTGGGCCACTTCCAGCATAAATCCAAGTTTAACCAGAACGTCGGGGGGGGGGGGGGGGGGGGGCAAGGGGAAATAGGCTACCTTGTATAATGACTTAGCCACTCCCAGTCTCTATTTAAGCCTAAATTAATAGTATCCAATTTGCAAATGAATTCCAATTCAGCAGTTTCTCGCTGGACTCTGGATTTGAAGTTTTTTTGTTGTAAGATAGCAACCTTCATGTCTGTGATTGCGTGACCAGAGAGATTGAAGCGTTCTCCAACTGGTTTATGAATGTTATAATTCTTGACATCTGATTTGTGTCCATTTATTCTTTTACGTAGAGACTGTCCAGTTTGACCAATGTACATGGCAGAGGGGCATTGCTGGCACATGATGGCATATATCACATTGGTGGATGTGCAGGTGAACGAGCCTCTGATAGTGTGGCTGATGTGATTAGGCCCTATGATGGTGTCCCCTGAATAGATATGTGGGCACAGTTGGCAACGGGCTTTGTTGCAAGGATAGGTTCCTGGGTTAGTGGTTCTGTTGTGTGGTATGTGGTTGCTGGTGAGTATTTGCTTCAGGTTGGGGGGCTGTCTGTAGGCAAGGACTGGCCTGTCTCCCAAGATTTGTGAGAGTGTTGGGTCATCCTTCAGGATAGGTTGTAGATCCTTAATGATGCGTTGGAGGGGTTTTAGTTGGGGGCTGAAGGTGACGGCTAGTGGCGTTCTGTTATTTTCTTTGTTAGGCCTGTCCTGTAGTAGGTGACTTCTGGGAACTCTTCTGGAGGGGGGTGAGGGGGTGAGAGAACCTGGATTTCTGCAGGAAATGGCCCACCTTGATTATCATACACATTGTGAAGACAGTAGTCACTTTGGATGGGCTATTACCAGCAAGAGAGTGAGTTTGTCTGTGGGGGGGCGGAGGGTGAGAAAACCTGGATTTGTGCTGGAAATGGCCCAACTTGATGATCACTTTAGATAAGCTATTACCAGCAGGAGAGTGGGGTGGGAGGAGGTATTGTTTCATGGTGTCTGTGTATATAATGTCTTCTGCAATTTCCACAGTATGCATCCGATGAAGTGAGCTGTAGCTCACGAAAGCTCATGCTCAAATAAATTGGTTAGTCTCTAAGGTGCCACAAGTCCTCCTTTTCTTTTTGCGAATACAGACTAACACGGCTGTTACTCTGAAACCTGTCATTATTTACATGGACATCAGTAGGCTCAGAGTTAACACACTGAGATGAACAGGGGCAGTTCACACCTCTGAGTTACTTGGTGCTGATTCAGGCCCTCTGCACTGCACTGGTTCACATTTGGAACATTTTCTTCACAGTTTGAAGGACTGGACATGTAAATATTTTTTTTTTTATGGAAGCTTACATTTTGATGAACAACAGGTGGGGCTAACAGAGAAGTGCTACTGCAATGTAACATTAAGGACCAGCTCAGGAAGATCTCTGGGTAGCAATGGTTGCAGACGTCATTTATATGTACTGTCTGAGAACCTATAGGCTCAGAACAGGATAGTCAGATCATTGCTTTAACACTTCAACAGATTTAAACTTCCAAACACTTCCTGAACCTTTGCTTCCTGAGCCTTGCTGAGAAGTTTATCAATATCAGGCATTACTCCTCATGTTGAATTCTTAGCTGCTCCCAGTGCTGGTTGATCAGGCTGTATACTTGTGACAGTCCCATTCTCTTCTTGGTGGTATCAGGGTCCTTGGTACTGATCTGCCACACAGACACCTGGTGCTTGAAAACCATCTGAGTGAAGAGTTCTGCACATAAGCACAAAGCAAAATTCAGTGGTTTTGGTTTTCAGGATTTTTTGCATACCAGAGTTAGCCTCTAGGCCAGCTGGCATAAAACAGAATAGCTTCCGCTCCACTGAAGGAAATGGAGTGACTTCCATTTACACCAGCCAAGGAACTAACCAGCTGTCTCTTTGGGGAGTTGTGGTCATGAAGGAGGAAAAACCGCTTTTGTGTCACTGTTTTCAATATAGTAAAAACAGGACCAGTCTAGTACTTTGGGTAGATAAAGGTATGGTGTTGGCAGAAAAAGGCCATGGATCCATGAAAATTAACGCACTTGGGCTGACAACAGCGACACTGACAATAAGCGCTTATCTAGCACTTTGCTATGTTTACAGCACAAATACAGTACCAACTAAACCTGGCCCAGCTTAGATGGGGCTTTAAGCTGGACTGTGATTCTTATTTTTGGAGGGTTTTTTTAGACCATGTAATATGTTGTATAGTTTGGGAGGGGTCACGTGTGCTGGCTGCAGAGCAAAAGTGTTGCCAAAATCAGGTGTGTGCTGATTTCTTAGGAGACTAAAGAGAGAGCAGGAGACACAATGTGTGTGTTTAGTTCATAATTATTTTCCCACATTAATAATTTGTGGTTTTCAAAATCCATATGGTGTTATAAAAAGGAACAGCAGCAGCAAGCAGGACACCATGTTTGACAAGGCTGCTATCCACTCTCACTGAATGCCCTAGGGACATCACAAACAGCTTCTGCTCCTGCTTTCCGTCCGTATTAGATTCTACCTGTGGATTAATTGGTCCATCGCTTCACACTGTTAATGGAAGCATGCAGTTTCGTCAGCTCCCTGTTATTGCCAGGCATTTCTCCCATTTCCACCTCACATTCCATCGGTAAGATCTCTGCCCCATTGCTATATGTAGCACTTGCAGCCAAAAATTTCAATTTCAGGTCCTTCCCACTAGTCCTTTTAAAAAGTGGCAATGAGGTGGAAGGGTGACATCAGGAAATGACCCTGCTGAAAGGTAACACTTGGGTCACTTCAGACTTCTGCAGTCTTCTTGTGGGAGAAATGAGGTATTTGGCCCACCACATCTTTTTAGAGTGTCCTGTTGATATCCCCTCCAGTCCTTCTCCAGGACTCAGGCATTCTCATTCCAGGTCCCCCCAACTTTAATGTGATTTTTACCTCTGCTTCACAGCTGAAATCATGGGACCCTTACAGTGGACAGTTAGACAATAGCACGCCTGTAGGGGAAGCTCCTTCCCCTCTCCTGGACAGTTAACAATTGGCTTATATCTTAAAGCAGGAGGGTCATGGCCAACAAAAGTAGCAAGGTTAGAAGAAGCCCAAACCTCACCCAAGCCTTAGCTGGTTACTTAACCTATAGTGACAGATGGCAACCTTCAAAGGGAAACAAAGCTTTGTGGGTAATAGTTTATTTATTTCTCATACGGCAAGCTGTAAATTCACCTATTTATGGAAGCTACATTTTCCCCCCCATTGTTCAGCTGTCACTCAAAAGTGCCATTCTCTTATTAACTTGGATGTCAAATAGTCACAGCTCTGTCAAGTTGATGTCATGTTGTTGGTGGAATGAACTAAGTTTCTTATTTCCGCTTGGCTTTGAGAGAGAGCGAGCTGGATTGGGGAGTGGAGGGAATATTAAACTGCAACCATTTGTTCACCTCCCTCTCCTTCTCAAAAGCACCAGAGGAGCACTTGTTGACTCTCGCTCTGATAACCCCCTTGAATAATATGGAGTCTCAACTACTATTCCATTCTCTTTTACAGTCTGCGGGGAGGCAGGGGAGAGGGTGAAGAGCTAAAAAAGGAAGGCCAAATCCTCAGCTGGCATAAGTCAGCTCCATAGACTTCAATGGAAGTCCCTGACACCCATTTACACCATTCTGCAGTGGGTTTTTTCCCATCCTTTCAGTGTTTTATTTTCATTACATTTTCTTTAATAGGAAGATATAACTATAAACAATGCTGTTGTTCCATCCACCAAATGACTTTGTTCCCCTGGTAGGAGATCATGCCAAAAGCCCAGGACAGAGATACAGTTGGCTTTCACTGTCTTGCTCATCTCTGCAACGAAAGTATTTCCTAATTAAGGGCAAATATGTTTACCAAAGCCACAAGGATACTGGCTCCCAAACCTGGTCAGAATTTTTACTTCCACATCTCTTCAAATTTCATCTGAAAACATCTCTCTGCTCCTTTGCTTATCCTTCTGACTTTCTCTGTCTCACTGTGGCGGGGCTCAGTCACCCTCGGAGCCCCCCCCCCGTCCCCTTGCGTCAATGCAGGATGTTGCTGCTATCTTTGGCTCCAGCACCTCCTGTCAGCCGCCTGCCTCTGGCCCCAGGTCTTCTGTGGCTCAGCCCTCAGACCAAGTCACCTAAGTTCAGACCCCTTCTGGGGTACCATAAACAAGTCCAAGCAAAACTGAATAGTTCTCCTACCGACTTGGGCTACTGAAGTTTTTTCCTCTCTACAGACAAACTGTATTTGTGGACTTCCCTTGTAGGAGCCTATGCTGCCTCTGTATTGTGCTGCCCCAGTTATCTCTGTCTGTGTACCCTAATCCAGGGCTTCTCTCAGCCAGTGAGACCTGTTTCCTCTGTCATCTCCCCCTCAACTGAGCTCCTTCAGTCTTTTTATTGCACCTTTGCTCCACCTGCTCTGCCCAGGAGCCAATTAGCTACTTACCTCCCCACTTGCAAAACGTGACTAATTGGGTGCCTTCCCTAGCCTTGCAGGTAATGGGAGGTTAAGCCCCCATCACAGATGCCTGAATGTGTTTGTCTAGAATATAGGGCCATATATTTTATAAGGCCTTGAACCAGCCTTCAATTATTCAGGGATATTTGGATGCACAAATGACCATTTGCATGTCTAAAATGAGTTCACACACAACTTCGTAGCTACACGTAAATATTTGTGAGTGCAAAATTGGAGTCTGCAGCACACAGCTTAGTCCACAGTATCTTTATGACCCTGTTTTATGTAATGTATTGTAGGTGGATCATGCACCTATGCATAAAGCTGAGTTTTCCCAAGCATTTTCATTTTAAAGGTCATTTGCTTGTAAGTTTGTCAAACATCTATCTGTCAAACTGAAATTTAGCACCTTTGCTATCAGCCTGGGAACAAGTTTTGTTTGTTTTTGTTTGTTTTTGGCAGGGGAGAGTTTGATCCACAGACCAGCTAACCATTTCTGAGGATGGGGGAAAAAAGCCTACATTTTTGCCATTATAACAAAATTCTAACCTGTTCTTTTCAACAGCCCTAACGCTTCTCTGCCAGGTGGCAGAAACTTAAAATTTGGTAGGGACTGAGTCCCTAGGTCACAGACATGCCTTTCAGTGAACATCTGTTTTGATGTGACTAACCCACGATGATTTAAAAAACTAATCTCTCTCTCACTCACACACACACAATTTTCGTTATATGACAATAAACAGTCTGCTCATGTACTATAGGTGCAGCTGATGTGTGCCTATATACACCGAGTGGAAATTTCCACTGAATGGATGTTTGCTCAGCATTCTGATGAATTGTGTGTGTGTGGGGGGGTGTGTGTGTGTGTGTGTGTGTGTGTGGAATGAGATCTTCAATGGTGCTCCGTGTAGAGGGTGAGCAGCTAAAGGGTTTTGCCTCTTTCCATAAGGTACATGAACAATGTATATGGAAGAGGGCACATTTCTTTTCCCATTATGATGCCAAATCAACCACGCTGTTCAAAATGATAGGACAGTCTGATCCAGTGGATAGGATTCACTGGGCTGGGATTCAAGAGGCCTGGCTTCTATTCCTGTTTCTACTACTGACCGGCTGTGTGACCGTGGGTAAATCCCTCTCCCTCTCTGTTACCCCCTGTTTCCCTTCCCGCTCTGTCTAATACTTTGGGGCAGGAACTGTTTATTACTTTGGGTATGTACAGTGCCAAGCACAGGGGAGCCACCGATCTGTTGCTACTAGTGCTACTGTAACATTAATAATAAAGATCACATGCCTTTGGTGAGTAATTGCGTAATTGAGGCCTTGATCCTGTAATCAACCCATCCAGAGCTCATTGCAATAATGAAGGCTTAGTTGCATTCCCTGCTTCTCCTGCATCAGCCTTACCCCGCTGTTTTATCACATTCCTTCATTGCACTGTATGTCCTTTAGACCATTAGCTCTAGGACAGAAACTGTGTTTCCTTTGCTATAAGCATCTGTCTGGTGTCTAGTTCACACTTGGGCACTCTGTTAATAAATACTAATGGAAAGGTGAGTGTGGAGTCAGGCATGGAGCTCCTGCCCAGTGCATTGCACATTTATACAGGACAGAACACTCTATTGGTGCCTGGCAATTTGCTGTGCATGATGGAATCTCTCTGTTTACCTGCTTTTCTTTTATTTAAAAAAAAAAAACCTACTAAATTTGACAACAGCAAGCATTAAAAGACTAGCAAAGTGAAACGCACACAAGTCAGGAAGTGCCAAAAGTACAATACAGTCTTTATACAATCACATGTTAAATTTCCTAGAGGACCCCAACTTCATTCAGTACAAGGTTTGGATGGTGGGCAGTCAATAAGGCATGGGGCCATGCACTGAGTGATGAGGAGAAAACGAACTATCGAATAGCTGCCCAGTCAGTCACTGCCATCTATCCTGAGCACTGGATGAGGCAGGAGTCCTGTAGAAAAAAAACAGTATGTGCTCATGTAATTAAAGACTGTATCATCAGGTCTACACATAAGGAGCAGATTTACGGGTTCAAGGGAACCATCACTTTGACATTCCTGTCTTTGCTTCACTTTGCAACCTTCATATTCGTAACGGAATACCGTATATTGCACTGATTTACATGACGGTGAAGCCTCTTGGGATCATGTGTGTGGAGTCCTTGTGCAAAATAAGGCCCTGATCCTGCAAGCTGTTCTATGTGGGAGGACCCTGGAAGCCAGTGAGATTCTGTGTTGTCGCAGGAGTCTGCCTACACAAAATGAGTGCAGGATTGGGGCCTAGATTTTTATCCTTAGAATATTTAACCATCAAGCCATTTTAAGAGCACCCATACACTTGCAGCACCCCCACACCATTGGATCAGGTTATGGGTGCTTGGGTGGGTGCATGTACAGGTACAGAAGGGAGTGTAGGAAGATTTGTCCTTCTTGCATCCCATCCCAGTGGACAGCCCGAATGTGGGTGTCTGCACTCTCTAAGTGCAAGGGATGGGGGCAGTTTAGCATAGCTTGAGTTTCTCCATCCCCAAGGGGATATTGCCCCCTTTTGGGTACCCTAGTGTTTGGAAGCCATGCTGGGAGTACTGGACATAAAAGCCTTTTAAAGCCAAACTTTCCCGGTGCAGACAGATTGCCTCTGGCAACTGCAGCTCCTACTCTTCCATGTTTCCCCCTCCCCATGTGGGGGCCACAAAAGCCAGATCCTGGCCCAGTGTTCTTCATTGCAAGGCCCGCGAGCCAGTGGCAGCTCCCATCCACCCTAACTCCCAATGCACCCTCCCTGAGTTCCCTCAAGTGCTGCACGCAGCAGGATGTAAATAGCCCCAGAGCAGCTCTAAAGGGCCATGCAGCAGGGACCTGGAGAGGAGAGAGGTAGGGAGTGGGCAGGAACTGGAGAGGGGAACAAGTTGGGGCTTGCAGGCTGCTCTGGGCCTCTCTCCGGGCCCAGAGCTCCTGTGCTGCCTGCCAGCAGGGAGAGGGCTGGGGGGAGTCCTCTGAAGGCAGCCCTGGGGCAGCCTGCTTGCACCCCAAACTCCTCATCCCTGGCCCCACCTCATTGCCCGCACGCCCAGCCAGAGCCCTTACCCCCACCCCCAGCATCCCAACCCTCTGCCCCAGCCCTGAGCCCTCACCCCTGCACCCTGCCGTACCCTGGGCCACCTCCCACATGCCAAACTCCTTGGCCCCACCCCATGTGGCTCTCATGTTGAAGATTTTTTGCCAAAGTGGCCCCTACTTCAAAAATAGTGAAGAGTACTGCCCTAGCCCTTAGCTCATACATCAGGCTGGAAAGTGGTTTGGGATGCACTGGGCTGCAAGGAGCTATTAAAACATATGATGCTGATTTACTTTTTTTTCCACTTCCCTTAGCTTGGACAATGAAAATTCAGTTTCACTCTTAGTTCTCTTGCACTAGCATAACACTGCACTTAGTTGCAAACACTGCAGGAGAATGTTTATATTAAAAAAAAAATAGCAACTTATTTTTCACTTGATTTTTGTTGTAATTTCTTGGGAACATTCCTATTTATCTTAGGTTTAATGCAACTTTTATTTTACAAAATGGACATGTTGGTCCGAAATCCATCTGCCAGTGACCCTTTAATGGAGGGCACAAAACACATTATAGATAGCATGCTTGGCTCTTTGCCATGCTGACAGCTACTGCAGAAAGCTGAACCGTGTTCCACAATGCATTCTCCCAGATGTTTTCTAGAGCTGTTGCATAAAACAAAATGGACAAATGCCACAACATTTCTATTCTGTGCCCTGTACTGAGTAATGTTTGTTGATTGTCAGTAATTTGGGATCCAAAAGAAAAAGAGAGCGTACTCTTCAGTGTGCCAATAAACCAAAAGAGACCCTGCATGCCTGCTTTTGTCTATGCTTCACGGTGATAGTTGGGACGTAGCACAGGGTTAGGTGGCACTGCAGTCTGTACTCAGGTGTCTGTCCCAGCCCTGTTACGCCACTGACCTATTGCACATGCAATATTCTACAGAACGTAGCAGGTCTAACTGCCAACATTTATAAAACAGTTTTCATTCCGCAGTGGGCACCACACATGTTAAGTTCTGGTCCAAGGTGCTAACCTGCCCCCTTGCACTGAGGTACTGAGTCCATATAGGGTCAACCCAGAGAAATGGCCAATTTGACATTAACATGAGGGAAAAAATACATTTGCAGAAATGACTTGGCACAGGTACCCTTTGGACCAACATCTTCAAAGAGATTAAAGGCTTAATTCAACAGTATAGACTGTCCACCGATGTTATTGCTCCTTTGGTGTATGCATACTATATTTTATTATTATTGTTAATTCATAACCACTGATGTGTAACCATTATATGGGAGAACTTGCCAGACTCTAAAGAAGTGTGTGTGTGTGTGTGTGTGTGTGAGAGAGAGAGAGAAGCCATTGTTAATTGGCTGGTGCTACAAATAAAAAATGGAGGTCCAATCTTTCATAGGTCTGCTGAACTATTACCGAAGGTTTGCGTGTGGGTTCAGTGACGCATCTGAAATCACAGATCTATGTAAAAAGACGAAGTCTAACAAAGCAGTATGGTGTAGGGCACAGCAAGAGGGGTTTAATAAGGTAAAGAAAATCTTGTCTGAAAAATCTGTTCTGTTTCGACAAAGTGTTTGAACAACTATGTACGGATGCGTCAAACACTGGTGTAGGGGATGTACTAATGTGGACAGGGGAGAATAACAAGAAACACCCCATTGCTTTCTTAAGCAAGAAATTGACACCCACTGAACAGAATTATTCTGTCATAGAGAAAGAATGTTACGCTATTGTGTAGGCAGTAAAGCAGTTATGGCCATATCTTTTTAACAGAGAGTTCAGGGTACTAACTGATCATTCTCCATTAGTCTAGTTACACAGAATTCTAAACGGCTATGATGGAGTCTCATTCTCCAAGAATATGATATGGAAATTGTGCATACAAAGGTAAAAGAGAACAGGGAAGCAGATGTGTCATCAAGGAAAGAGAGCTCTGACCTGCTGCCTGTGAATCAGCCTAAACCCTCCTTTGTAAGGGGGTGTGTCACTGAATGCACCCCTGTATTCACACCTACACACCACTATAAAAATCTTTGCAGAAATCTTGCCTTGTGAGGTATCATTTGAAAACTAATAACTCACTGGTCTGGATTGCACCCCGGAATGTCATAGTGAAGGAGAGCTCTTTGTAAACTTGAAAGCTTGTGTCTTTCACCAACAGAAGTTGGTCCAATAAATGATATTACCTCACCTACCTTGTGTGTGAGTCAGTCAGTCATTGGGGTTGATCAGTCAAAGGTCACCTTGAATGGTCCCTTAGAATATGTTAACTCCTTATGCTAAACAATTTGTTCCCCCTTGTGTTTAGCTGTGACACTCCAGCACCTTTCCCAGACCTGAAGAAGAGCTTTGTGTAGCACGAAAGCTTGTCTCTCACACCAATAGAAGTTGGACCAATAAAATATATTATCTCACCCAACATACCTCTGTAATATCCTGGGACCAACAGGGCTACAACAACACTGCAAGCCTCAAGCTAGTGAGCACTGACTGAACGCTCAGCTGTGCCTATACATACTTCTCAGCTTTCAAAAGAGTCACAGTATCTGCAGGTTTTCAAAATATACCTTCAGAACCCTAGAGGCATGCTTGTGTGTGGACTGATATCATAGTACCTGACTAATAGAGTCTATCCAATAGCGTATGTACTGTTATAGATACCCATCCAACAAACAGATGCCATATATTATGTATTAGAGACATCTGGTCTGACATCAGAACTCGTTGCCAGGAACTCCTGAATTATGATCTCTGCTCTTCCACAGACTACTCTGAAGTCAATTAACCTCTGTCCCCATCTGTAAATTAGGGATGACAGTGCACACCTCACAGGTGTTCTTTGAGGAACAGTTAATGCTTTTAAAATGTCTTGAAGATTAAAAGCCCCATAGTAAGGAACCACAACCAAAAATATGCAAAAAACTATGATTATCACCCGGGACAGAACCCAGGAACTGCAACATCAAAAGCATGAATCCTTTTCACTTGAGATAGAGCATCAACTCTGCTAGGTTTAAGTAGAAGCTCTGTTTTTGTGAAGGCCAGTCACTAGAAGAAGACATGATCATATGTGCACTAAAGGCTGGGATTTCAATTTCAGTGGGACCTGAGCTAAACCAATTCTGAGTGCTTTTGGAAATCACGAATTGATGCATTACACAATACTGTAAAAGTATTACAGGATCCTCAGGGAATGACCTGAAGGCAGTTATGGAGCCCTTGCTTAAACCCAGGCTCATCTTTGGTACAGTTTTCACTAGCCATAGATTTTAGTGAAAAAGCTTTGCAAAATATTCTTCATGGCAACTGCAGCATGCACTAGTCAAAGGGTCATAACATGGCCAAATGAAAACCCAACTGAGTTTTATGACTGTACCTGGTGGATTCAACTAAGATCAGGGTCCCATTGTTCTAGGCATTTTACATACACATAGTAAGGGACAGTTCTTGCTCCACCCACTCAAAACCTCTTGTCCTCATTGAGGTCCATTTTCAGATTTCAATTTCCAGCCCTCTCACCCCTGCCTCTAGCAATTTCAGCTGCAGAGCTGTTCAAAACTTGTTGTCAGAACACATTTATAAGGGAATAAGTATATGTAACTTTCTTTCCTTGATGATCAAAAATGGCAGAACTATTTTTGTTCATATTTCTATTTGTGTCTGTTGGGCTTTCCTCTACACTGGGGGATCCTATTCAGGGGATTTGTATGTGGAAACCCAAAGAAAACACAGATATATGCACATCACAAAATGCAAATTGCATCTGCTTCTGAAAATAATGGGGGGTTACTCAGATTCTGGGTCCTACTTTGCAGCCATTATCGAGAGAAGATCCGGTCATGAGCTGTGGCTCCAGATCTGAATTTACACGCTGTTTGCGGGATTACAGGGTTTCAGATACTAATTTCTGGTTCACACTAATCCCTGAGATTGGTGACTACAGTAAGATTTTCACGTCTATTCCATATATACAGTATATATGCAGACTGTCATCTCTATACATTCTGTAGTAAGCATGTTTTGTGATATACAACCTTGGTGGTAAATTGCAGAGCCTGGAGGGGAAGGGGAGGCAAAGTTGGCTTTAGGCAACATTTGCACTGCCCAGATTCCCCAAGCACTGAGAGCCAACATGACCCCCAGCATAAGTAAAAGCAGCCCCCTCTTCCAGCAGCCTTGCCTGGGTTGCCTAGGGGCTGGTCTGTAGCAGAGAAGCGTCTGTAGTGCAGAGCATTATGTGCATGCCCCTTTCTGCCCCTAATTTGTATTCCTTTGCTCCCAACACTACCGTGGGCAAGCTCCTACACTGGGAGCTCGATCAGGGCAGCACTTACTTTAGGCATATGCTTCTCCTGCACAAGGGGAATTCTCTCCTGCACCATGGAGTTGAAGTGGCACATAGGGCCCAGGACAGGAGACAAATATGGCCCCCTGACCGCCCTGCTCCCCTCTCTCTCTTGTCCACGCCACCCCTGTTTCTCGCCTTCACTCTATTTGCAATGCTTCTCACTCATGGTAACTTAGAATTCAAAAAGGAGAGCTGTGAATGAGACTGGCACTGAAGTAATAAATTTAACTCTGAAGTAAACGATACCTGTGGGTAATAGGTTTGAAATTGCTGTGTTCCTTGGTAACGGGATATAATTACAAGTACCACAGGCTCTGCAGGGCAACGGTGCAATTATCACCCTCATTTCTAAGTTTCAGTGAAAGCATTACCACAATGTTGCCACAATTCAGTAGCAGGGAATGGGGAACTTATTGGAAAGATAACAGTAGTTCTGCAAATGCTTCTTTGTAATCTTTCCGCACCGAGGTGTTTTTTTATTTATTTTATTGTGCTTATTTTTTTTCTTCTCCTCCTTCCATTTCACAATCTGAAAATGCACAATATGCTGTGATTAAATCCAAATAGCTACAATGCATCACCGTTGCGGTGAGGTTACTGCGGGGTTCCCTTAGTAACTACCAAGGAATGAGCGATGAGTGATAGGACTGCATTATACCAGCAGGCAGGTCATCATGTGTTACTGTATAGTTCTGTAGTAATTAAAGGCTATTGAATGATATTGCTACATTGTAACCATGGGGAGGTCCCTTTGTGTCCCTGCATAGTTCCATAGTAATTACTGGGTAATGAGTGATAGTGTTCCTTTGTAACAGAAAGCTGTTAACTGTTCTTCACTGCATAGTATTGTTCTACAGTAATGAAAGGGTAATGTCCTGATTGTCGCTACAGTGTAGCCGCAGGGATGAACTTGTGCTTTTCTGCATTGTTCCATGGTAATTATGGGGTGGTGGCAAGGAAGTTATTGTGTTGGATCCTTAGCACTGGTGTAGGTCGGTTAGTTATAAGACCTAAGAGTTAGAAGACTCTCAGGTCAGATCCTCAATGGGTATAAATGGGTTTTAATTCCAGTGACTTCAGTGGAGTTATCCTGATTAACACCAGCTGAGAATCTGGCCCATGTTTCTGGTATAGTGCTGTATCTCTATTGCTGGACTTTGAACATTGGTCACAAGCCTGGTTATTTTCCCCACCTATAGGAACAGTTTGTGGCATTATTACTCTGTTTGCTTGAGTAAGGACCTCAGAATCTGGCTATAGCATGGGGCCTGCTAACTTTTCTCTTTCCGAAAAATGAGAAGGTAACCCTCAAGCCCGCCAGGTCTCTGTTTCCCTGAGTGCCACGCAAACTCACCATGGAATCCAGGCACACTGTTCTGTTCCTTTGATGGGCCGGTGGACTTGGACAGTTTTGTCCATCTTTTCTGGTCTGTCTCATTGTGCTTCTCATGCAGAGGAAATGGAGCTGGCTGAGACATTGGGAACATAGTGGTTCTGTGCAGCTAGAACAAAAGGGAAAGATTGTCTGATTGGCATAAGAGGCATTCTGACTGCCATCGCAGCTTACTCAGGACCCAAACAGCCAGAGCTAGCTTGCGTATATGCAGTGTCAGGCCCTTTCCCATGCACCTCACACATCTGCCCTGTAACTCCCACCCTCATTAAGCTAGATGAATTATAAGGGGATGCAGGGCAGAGTTTTTTAATTTTACTGTCCACTTCTGGAAATAAGATATGAGACTAGATAGCCCAATGTGCTGGTTTGACAGAGACTATGGAGCCAGTGAAGTGTGTGAGGGGCAGAGGGCGGGGAAGGGAGGGAAAAAGCCCATTGGCTAAGACTTGAGGGTCTTTAGCAGGGAGATGCTGTGGTCCGCTCTCTTTGCAGGAATCTCTGGGAGCAATGATTCCTAGTAATGAGACCACAAGGAGAGCTGCTTTTGCATTGTCACGTCCAAGCCCCTCCTGGATCTTGGTGGTTGCTGCTGTTCTCTTTTTCCCGTGTGTGCATGAGTGAATTTTTCGGTCTGGGTGGGAGCAATGGTGGTTCCTTTTACATTTTATATATGTAACATTTGGGTCTTTGAAATTGAAATGGGTTTCAGTCTTTCTGATATATTAATTATTGATAAATGGAGCCTAGGAGACGGAGATGAAGCCTGGCATGATTAAAGACAGATAGTTTTTAATTTCATGTCTCTTGCAGTGACAGAGGAATCCAGTTTAATAAGAGTCATTTATCAAAAGAGACTAAATCAGAAGTGTATGTCTAGAGGCTAGGGGCGTTGCATAAGGAATTGGGGGTGCACAGTAGTGTGACAACTGTGGAATGGGATGATGTGATGAGGTCTCATCATGCTCCTTACATCTCAGCGTGTTAGGGGTTACAAGTAAAACCCAGATTCCCTGGCTGGTAAATCAGAGGTCTGGAGCCAGGTCACAAAAGCAAAGGGGAAGCTGCTGAAGTGGGAGCTACTTAGCAGTAGGAGTAGCAGTATTGCGGTAGCGCTTAGGAGCCTCAGCCATGCGCTAGGCGCTATACAAACACAGAACAGAAAGATGGCCCCTGCCCCAAAGAGAGTACAATCTAAGGGTACGTCTTCAGTATGAAATTATTCCAAAATTATTCTATTTGAATTTTCTGAAGCTATTTTATACATTCGGTCTTTTGTGTCCCCATTAAAGCACATGAATTCGGTGGAGCGCATCCACAGTACCAAGGCTAGCATCGAATGTTGGAGCGGTGCACTGTGGGTAGCTATGCCACAGTTCCCGCAGTCCCCGTCACCCATTAGAATTCCGGGTTAAGCTCCCAGTGCATGATGTCACAAAAACATTCTTGCGGGTGTTTCTGGATGTGTGTTGTCAGTCGCTCCTCCCTTCGTGAAAGGTACAGCACACAATCGTTTTGTGCCTTTTTGGGGTGCAGATGCCATACTGCTTTCAGCAGACAGTGCACCGTTGCTCTCCTGCTACTATGAATCCACCTCTCATTTCCTCTCATCTTCCTATGTAATCTCTACTATCTACTCTCTCTCTTCCTCATCGAACGCTTCCTCTGCCAACTCTGCTCGGCCATCGTGAACCGAACAGCACAGCTTCCGCTGCCAACTCTGCTCTCCCACTGTTGCCAGGCTTCCAAGCTTCTCCATGTTGTCTGTCCTGGGCTCCCATCTCCTTGAAAGCTACAGAAGGCAACCATTTACCGCCTTTTTTCGGCTACCATGAACCGAACAGCACAGCTTCCGCTGCCACTCTGCTCTCCTACGTTTTGCGCCCTTTTTCCAGGATTACCCGTGCAGGTGCCATAGCCATGGAGCCCACTCAGATCTCCGCTGCAGTTTTGACTATTGTAAATATCTCGCGCATTATCCAGCAGTATGCGCAGTACCTGCAAAACCGGGCGAGGAAACAACGACAGCGCGATTACTATAGTGATGAGGACATGGACACAGACGTTCCTAGAAGCACGGCATGTGGCGACTGGGATATCATGGTGGTGTTGGGCCAGGTTCATGCCGTGGAATGCCGATTCTGGGCCCGGGAAAGAAGCACAGAATGGTGGGACTGCATAGTGTTGCAGGTATGGGATGATTCCCAGTGGCTGAGAAACTTTCATATGCGTAGGGCCACTTTCATGGAACTTTGTGACTTGCTGTCCCCTGCCCTGAAGTGCAAAGACACCAAAATGAGAGCAGCCCTCACAGTTGAGGAGTGAGTGGCCATAGCCCTGTGGAAGCTTGCAACACCCGACAGCTACGGGTCAGTTGGGAATCAGTTTGGAGTGGGCAAATCTACTGTGGGAGCTGCTGTGCTGCAAGTAGCCAACGCAATCATTGACCAGCTGCTATCAAGGGTAGTGACTTTGGGAAATGTGCAGACCATTGTGGATGGCTTTAATGCGCTGGGGTTCCCTAACTGCGGCGGGGCGATAGACGGAACGCGTATCCCTATCTTGGCCCCTGAACACTGGGGCAGCCAGTACATAAACCGCAAGAGGTACTTTTCCATGGTGCTGCAAGCCCTCATGGATCACAAGGGACGTTTCACTGACATGAACGTGGGATGACCAGGAAAGGTGCATGACGCTTGCATCTTCAGGAACTCTGGTCTGTTTGAACAGCTGCAGGAAGGAATTTACTTCCCAGACCAGAAAATTAATGCTGGGGATGTTGAAATGCCTATAGTTATCCTCAGGGACCCAGCCTACCCCTTAATGCCATGGCTCATGAAGCCGTACGCAGGCACCCTGGACAGTAGTAAGGAGCAGTTCAACTATAGGCTGAGCAAGTGCAGAATGGTGGTAGAATGTGCGTTTGGACGTTTGAAAGTGCGCTGGCGCAGTTTACTGACTCGGTTAGATCTCAGCACAACCAGTATTCCAATTGTAATTGCTCCTTGTTGTGTGCTCCACCATATCTGTGAGAGTAAGGGGGAGACATTTATGGCAGGGTGAGAGGTTGAGGCAACTCGCCTGGTGGCCAGTTTTGCACAGCCAGACAACGGGGAGATTAGAAGAGTGCAGCAGGGCGCCCTGCACATCAGAGAAGCTTTGAAAGCCAGTTTAATGACTGGCCAGGGTACAGTGTGACAGTTGTGTTTGTTTCTCTTAAAGTTACCCGCTCCCTATGTATATGAAAGGAAATAAAGTCACAATTGTTTAAAAAACGTTCTTTATTATTTGTTGCACAAAACATTGAGAGAAATCAGAAGCTAGATTGGCGGGGGGGTGGAGAAGGAGGGAAGGACAAATCCAGAAACCAAATCAAAATTTCGGATATGCCAGCTTTCTGCTGCTTGTGCAATCCTCTGGGGTTGACTGTGTGAGTCCCCATAGCCTCCCCCCCACCTGTGTTCTCTGGGTGAGGAGGCTATGGAACTTGGGGAGGAGGGAGGGTGGTTATACAGGTGCTGCAGTGGCAGTCTGTGGTCTTGCTGCCTTTCCGCATTAGATCCACCATACAGCGGAGCATGTCAGTTTGCTCCCCCATGAGCTTGACCATAGCATCCCGCCTGCTCTCATTGCACACGTCCATCCTCTCTTCGTATTCATGTAACACTTTACCCGACTCCGCAATTGTTTGCCTCCATGCACTCAACTGGGCCCTATCAGTGCGGGAGGACTGCATGAGCTCGGCAAACATGTCGTCCCGAGTTCGTTTTTTCCGCCTTCTAATCTGGACCAGCCTCTGGGACGGAGTAGATAGGGGCCACTTTGAAACATTTGCACCTGCTGCGGGAGGAGAAAAAGGGAGGGTGGTATTTTAAAAGATACATTTTAGAGAACAAAGGGGACACTCTTTCTCAGTGAAACAGGTAATTCATAGTACACAGCACATGTTCTTTCTGTACAAGGTCTCATTTGCCTCTTATAATGAAGTGCCTGCCACTTTGGTGTGAGTAAGCCATCAAATGCGGCCAGGCAACAGAATTCAGCTTGTAGGCAGCCATGGTAAGCCCTAGGGGCACGCGGGGCTCTGCTTCTTCTGCATTCATTTCAATATTTCAAACTTCTGGGCCCCCTTTCCCATAGCAAGCAATGCCTGGTGAGTTTGCCATATAAAAGGAGGGCCTGCGGGCTCTCTGGGATGATTGCTTCACACAACACCCTCCCCCGCGCACACACCCCCACACACCACGGGGCTCCGATGAGGTTCTGAGCAGGGAGGAGCCCTTTAAACTAAACACGAACAGCCCAGCGCGGCTGGGTTTCCTCCCACCCCACACCGCATGGCTCCGATCAAGCTCTCACTCACCAGAAGTGCCTTCTCCAGGGTCATGGTCTGGGAGCATGCTTTGGTAGTTGGGGGAGGCTATTGGCTCCAGCATTAAGAATAGTTCCTGGCTAGGAGAGAAAACAGATTCCCCACTTGCCACCTGTGCACTGTCTTCCTTCTCCTTCTCCTTCTCCTCCTCTTTGTCCTCCAAAAACTCATCCTCCTCACTCTTGCAGGTGGCCACGGACAGTGGTGGGGTAGTGGTGGCATAATTGCATGCAACTCATGCTAGAAGCAGCATGTATGGGGCTGTGACCCAGAGCACCTGTTTGCCTCCCTGGCTTTTTGGTACGCTTGCCTGAGCTCCTTGATTTTTGTACAACACTTCTCTGCGTCCCTGGAGACTTTAGCGTACGTATTTGCATTCCTTTTTTTGGAACATAGTTCTGCCATAACAGATTCGTCTCCCCAACATACAATGAGATCCAGTACCTCCCATTCGGACCATGCTATAGCTCGTCTGCGAATCCGGAACTGCGTGGTCTCTTGTGATGGTGGACTCTGCATGGTCGCCTGTGATGGTGGACTGTGCTGATGGTCACCTGTGCTGGTGGTGACCAAACAGGAAATTCAAAAGTTTCCAGGGCTTTTACTGCCTACCTGGCTAGTGCATCGGAGTTCAGAGTGTTGTCCAGAGCGGTCACAAGGGAGCATTCTGGGATAGCTCCCAGAGGCCAATATCGTCAAATTGCGTCCACATTAACCCGGAACTGCGATCTTGATTTTAGCGCGACTCCACTTGCCAAGGTGGAATACTGAAATCGGATTAAAGAGCCCTTTAAATCGAAAAAACTGGTTTGGTCATGTGGACGGAATTGGTTTTATTTCGAAGTAACTCAGCTAATTCCGAAATAACCGCGTTCTGTAGACCAGGCCTAAGTGTCAGACACCAGGAGGGGACAGACAGATAGATGGGGGAGCACAAGAAAACACTGAGACAATAGTCTCACATTGAGTGGATAAATGTATCCTACTCCCTCCCAGCTTGCTGAAAGCTAGTAAGGTCTCTGGTGTTACTTTGAATCTTCTTGGTGTTAATCAAGCTTATTCTTCGGAAAGGGACTTGACGTAAACTAGTTTCAGAGTAACAGCCGTGTTAGTCTGTATTCTCAAAAAGAAAAGGAGTACTTGTGGCACCTTAGAGACTAACCAATTTATTTGAGCATGCTCAAATAAATTGGTTAGTCTCTAAGGTGCCACAAGTACTCCTTTTCTTTTTGTAAACTAGTTTGGGATTTTATTTTGCCTTTCTCTGCCTGTTGTGTCTACCATTGACTTATAGGTGGTAGTAACATTGTGAAAAAAATTCTTAAGGGCTTTAGGGCCATGTGAATCTGGAACTTCTCAGGTTCGATCCATAATATAGTCAACAGTTCTTTCCATGACATCTTGGTCCCGGCCAGGAGTTGGAGACCAGTGCGGTGATGCTAGGCAGCGCAGGTTGTGCTAGCAAGTCTGGGAGCTGAAGAGTCAGTGTCTGTGTCCAGAAGCTTTAATAAATAATCAATCCCTTCTGTATTCATTAGAGCTGGCTCCTGCCTCTTTTCTATAAGGGACATTGCTGTATTTATAATCCATGGTAAATCTAAGCTTCTGCTCACAACACTCCAGGCCAGGCGTACACTGCATTGTGGTGTTGCAGCATCCTGAAGCTGCACTTCATAAGTCTAAGAGGCTGCTTAACTCTTTGTTTGCTGAATGGAACCCATGACACTGCGTTACAGCTGGACAGACTCAAATGGGGCTGCTCTGGGCTCTGCAGATTTCTGACTGAATTGCTCACCTCCTTCCCTGGCAGCCCAGCTCAAAGTAGGAGATTAGTATTTATCATGTAAATTCCATCTGATACTTGATCCCTTGGGATGGCTGGGTCCTGGAGCTGAGCCTCACAATGCCTAAGAAAAGGGAGAGAGAACCTCCCTCTCCTTTGCATGAGACTCTGCCTTTATCTGCAGCATGTGGGATAATAGAAACTGGGTTATGCCTGAGTAGTGGAGGGCTGAAAAACAGGCTGGTAGGGCAGGGATATTCCTTGTGGGAGTTGAGAGGTAGGGGAGTGGGAGACTGATGGAAATAGGTTACACACTTGGTCATCTCTCAACCCCTTGGCATTTCCCCACTCTTTGCCTTGTGTTCCTACCCCAGGATTGCTCATCTGGCTAAGGAGGGGTGAGTTTGCCATGCAGACTGAAGGAATTTGAGAGGTTGGTGATAGGGCTGTGTACAGGGGAGTGGTCAAGCATAAAACCCAGAGCTGTGGCTGAGAGTAATGGCTAAGTGACCTGCAGCATACATTCCCCTGTATGGCAACAAGTGCTTATGTCTGATAAGAGATAGGGAGATGTGCAGTGAGACCAAACTACAGTAAAAGCTGTATTATCTGGCACTTTACCAACCAGAATGCTCTAGAAACCAGCATTTCTGATATTCATTAAAAGTCCGGTTGGTGCGGGGCCGGCAGGGTCCCTACCTGGCTCTCCGGAAGCGGTGACATGTCCCTGCCGTTCCTAGCTGGAGGAATGGCCATGGGGGGCTCCATGCACTTCCCCCACCCCGCCCTGAGCTCTGGCTCCGCAGCTCCCATTGGCCGGGAACCCTCTACTTCAACCACCATTTTCAAACACGAGAGAATAAAGTTAGGCTCTAAATTCCATATTTAGGCCCTGAAATAAGCATCCTGATTTTCAGAAGGGCTGAACACTCTTGTAAAAAATAATCAACCCCTTCTGACTTCCAAGATACTTATTTAGGTACCTACATATAGCTTTAAGCGGTGATGGCCTCCCTTTATTGCTGCTGCTTCACAGCCCCTGGGCTTTGGTCATGTGCCAGGTTGACTCCACTATTTCAGTGTCCCTGGGACTGGCTCTGAGCTCTCTCTTCCCAATCTCTTCCATACCCCTGTGTGTCTGTCCTGTCCTTCTGATCTATCACTCACCCATCTATGTAGGATTGACCACTTGGTAATATTTACAAACTGGACACTCCAGCAGGGAACCTCTCCTGCCCTGCCTCCTCCCCCTGAGACCCCGGCCCAATCCACTCCTCTTTTCACCAGCACCTTATTGCTGGCTGTTTTTCCCTCGCACCCCCACTCCACCCTGCCAGGGTCAGGGGGGACTCGCTTGCAGACCTGGGGCTGGGAGCTGCAGCTGCCCGATGAAGGTAGGAGCTGATGCGAGTGATGACCCTGTGCCTCCCCCGCCCTCAGTAACCGGACTTTGGGTGTCTGGTCAGTAGATCTGACCGGACACTGTCAGGTCCCCTTTTCCATTGGACTTTCTGCTCGAAAACCAGGCACCAGGCCACCCTATCTCTATGGTTTGAGCTGCCCAAGGAGCAGATACTGTCCTACTTCTCAGTGCAATTCCAGTGAGTATCAAAGGCAAAGGAGGGTGTTCTCTCTCTCTCTCTCTCTCCTTCCTTTCTCCCTTCCTCTCTGCCTCCTTCCCTTTCTTTTTGTCTTTCGATCAGGTCACATTAATCTAGTTTCTTTGCACTATTTCCAATTTTTATTCAGCAGACTCAGGGAACAATAACCATGGCACCCACTGAGCAAGCACCAGCTCCTCAGAGCCATGCTTGTAGGTGGGCTCCAGTCCAGGCTGCCTGATACCTGCCCAGAAACACAGTGAGGGAGGGAGTGGGAGATGAAGGGTGGGCTAGTGTAGAAGCAGGATTTTGGCATCAGTCATGCTGTCCTCTGAATGTGATAAAGACTTCAGCCATTTCCCTAGGGCGCTAATGCATGGGATTATAAATCCGTTTTATAATTCTAGTCTATTCGGAATTTAAACTACCATCAATCGTCTCAAGTTTTTAGTGTCAAATAAGATAATGCAGCCAACTCTATTATTAGAAAGTGATGTGTTTCTAAAGGAGTGAATGTCTGTGGGTGGGGCTGGAGAGCATCTCGCAAGATACAGTCTCTCTCCTTCGACAGCACTATTTTAAATAGTATTCCGTTTGTGGAGGTGGACACGATGACTCAGGGAATTGGTGCTGCAATATGGAGCCTTTCCCCTCACCATTGCTAGTCTGAATACTTTAAAAATAAATAACACTGATTAAATGCCACCCCTACTGTCTGTGAAAAAGGGAGTTTTTTATTCTCTCAGCAGGAGATCGGTCATGTGGCTGGAGAAGCTTGGCTGGAAAGTGGAGTGGAAAAAGATCTGGTTCACTGCAACTGATGGTCACGTCCAGTCCTGTGTGCCTCTTTACATGTTGTTTTTCTCTAAAATTGAATTTAGTGCCGGTGTAAGGTGCCAGAGTGACATCCCTGGGGGCTGACGTCGCTGTTTATCCACAGAACAGTAACAACGTGGGAAGCAAGCTTCCCTCATGCTGCCTCCTGCCGGGGGGCTTCAGCCCTACTCTAGAGGGACACCTCCTTTTCGAGTGAGGGGAAGTGCGCTCTCCATGCCCATTCCCTCCTTGGCCCCACTGGTGAGACAGCCAGCAAAGGCAAATCAGGGCCAATTTTGGGGGTTGTTTTTTGTGAAGTGGACAGAAACAGAAGGGAGACACTCCCAACTCATTGTACAACAGCTTCCCAGCGGTAATGACTTTACATCACTAACCAACGTAGGGCCAAAGTCAGGCCTGATGCAAGCCGGCAAATCTCCCCTGAAGTATTTGTAGTTTGTGTCCATTTCTCCTAGCTCTGAATTAGGCCCATTGTGTTTCCATTGGAATCTTGGGTATCCAGCATGTTGGCAGCAGAGCCTAATTTTGCTTTTCTATTTAGACACCTGTTTTCATGAAGATTCTGGATGTTTCCTGGAGATTTTTTTAAAATTGGAATTTGCCTGTTTCACAGGTTTTCATATATCTATATCTGTATGTGTACTTCAGTGACCTGACCTCCCATGAAAGTCCATGGGAGACCAGAGCACATCCTTGTTCTCTCTGCAGTGGTTTGAAAACATACCTCTAAAGCTATGACTTGAGGCAACCAGAAGACAGAGAGGGAATCTTTGTCGGTTGGTCTTGAGCTGATGCCTGGGTGTGGTGTTCACACCAAATAAGATACCAACAGCTGGACTCTCAATGAACTCCTGCTTCATTTATTTACAGCTGGCACATGCAGAAACTCAGGCAGGCCTAACTACTTTGCTGTGACAGGCAGCAACAGGATTTAAAGTGGTGGTTGGGTCTGTAATGCATTATAATAAGACAATCCTGCACTGATTTTATTTTAATCCAGAAGGATCCCAAAGAGCCATATAAACTCTCTGTGCATTACTTTGTGTGCTACTGAAATGCAGTCATCTCTGGTATGGAGTATGGCAGTAGTTTAAGAGCACACGGCAAATTAGGACAGGGAGTGATTTATAGAAGCATAGAAAAGTAGGGCTGAAAGGGACCACAGTAGATCATCAAGTCCAGCCCCCTGTTCTGATGCAAGACCAAGTAAACCTAGATGATCCCTAACTGGTATGTCTAATCTAAATCTCCTTTCTTGCAAATTAAGACCAGTACTACTTGTTATACGTCCAGTGAACATGGAGAACAATTTATCATAATCCTCTTTACAACAGCTCTTAACATATTGAAAATTGTTACCAGGTCCTACCTTGGTGTTCTTTTCTCAAGACTAAACATGTCAAGTTTTGTTTAACCTTTCCACATAGGTCAGGTTTTCTAAACCTTTTATGACTTTTGCTGCTCTCCTCTGGACGCTCTCCAGTTTATCCACATCTTTCTTGAAGTGTGGCACCCAGAACTGAATACAGTTATCTAGCTAAGGCCTAACCAGTGCTGAGTAGAGCAGGGCAATTACCTCCCGTGTCTTACATATGACACTCCCATTAATATGCCCCAGAATATTAGCCTTTTTCACAACTGCATCACATTGTTGACTCATATTCAATTTGTGATCCACTATAACCCCCAGATCTTTTTCAGCAGTACTACCAGCTAGCCAGTTATTCTCCATTTTGTAGCTGTGCATTTGATCTTTCCTTTTTGATCTTTCCTTCCTAAGTGTATGTACTTGTCTTTGTAGAATTTTGTCTTGTTGATTTCAGGCAAAATCTCCAATTTGTTAAGGAGTTTTAAGTTCTAATCCAGTCATCCAAAGTGCTTGAAGTACCTTGGTGTCCTCTTCAAATTGTATAAGCATGGTCTTCATTCAATTAGTCAAGTCATTAATAAAAATATTGAACAATACCGGAGGCCAGACTGAGCCCTCTGGGGCCCCAGTAGATACATCTTCACAGTTTGACAGTAAACCATTGATAACTACTCTTTGGGTATGGTCTGTCAACCAGTTGTGCACCCACCTTATAGTAATTTCATCTAGACTGCATTTCCCTAGTTTGCTTATGAGAACGTCATGTGGAACTGTGTCAAAAGCCTTACTAAAATCAAGATATGTCATGTCTACTACTTCCCCTTTATCCACTAGGCCAGTAACTCTATAAAAGAAAAAAAGAAAGAAGGTTGGTTTGGCATGATTTGTTCTTGACAAATCTATGCTGGCTCTTTCTTAAAACCCTTTTATGCTTTAAGTGCTTACAAATTTATTGTCCAATAATTTGTTCCAATATCTTTCCAGGTACCGAAGTTAGGCTGACTGGTCCATAATTCCACAGGTCCTCTTTGTTCCCCCTTATTAACGATTGATACTCATGTCGATTGGTCCCAGACAATTGGAAAAAGGCAAATATAGTGCCCATCTTTAAAAAAGGGAAGAAGGAGAATCTGGGGAACTACGGACCAGTCAGCCTCATCTCAGTCCCTGGAAAAATCATGGCGCAGGTCCTCAAGGAATCCATTTTGAAGCACTTGGAGGAGAGGAAGGTGATCAGGAACAGTCAACATGGATTCACCAAGGGCAAGTCATGCCTGACCAACCTGATTGCCTTCTATGATGAGATAACTGGCTCTGTGGATATGGGGAGAGTGGTGGACGTGATATACCTTGACTTTAACGAAGCTTTTGATACAGTCTCCCACAGTATTCTTGCCAGCAAGTTAAATAAGTATGGATTGGATGAATGGACTATAAGGTGGATAGAAAGCTGGCTAGATCGTCGGGCTCAACGGGTAGTGATCAACCACTCAATGTCTAGTTGACAACCGGTATCAAGCGGAGTGCCCCAGGGGTTGGTCCTGGGGCCGGTTTTGTTCAACATCTTCATTAATGATCTGGATGATGGGATGGATTGCAGATGACACTAAGCTGTGGGAAGAGGTAGATAGGATACAGAGGGACCTAGACAAATTGGAGCATTGGGCCAAAAAAAATCTGATGAGGTTCAACCAGGACAAGTGCAGAGTCCTTCACTTAGAACGGAAGAATCCCATGCACTGCTACAGGCAGGGGACCAACTGCTTAAGTGGCAGTTCTACAGAAAAGGACCTGGGGATTACAGTGGACAAGAAGCTGGATATGAGTCAACAGTGTGTCCTTGTTGCCAAGAAAACTAATGGTATACTGGGCTGCATTAGTAGGAGCATTGCCAGCTGATCAAGGGAAGTGATTATTTCCCTCTATTCAGCACTGGTGAGGCCACATCAGGAGTATTGTGTCCAGTTTTAGGCTCTCCACTACAGAAAGGATGTGGACATATTGGAGAGAGTCCAGCAGAGGGCAACGAAAATGATTAGGGGGCTGCAGCACATGATTTATGAGGAGAGGCTGAGGTAACTGGGCTTATTTAGTCTGCAGAAAAGAAGAATGAGGGGGGATTTGATAGCTGCCTGAAGGGGGGTTCCAAAGAGGATGGAGCTAGGCTGTTCTCAGTGGTGGTAGATGACAGAACAAGGAGCAATGGTCTCAAGTTGCAGTGGGGGAGATCTAGGTTGGATATTGGCAAAAACTATTTCACTAGGAGGGTGCTGAAGCACTGGAATGGGTTACCTAGGGAGGTGGTGGAATCTCCATCCTTATAGGTGTTTAAGGCCCAGCCTGACAAAGCCCTGGCTGGGATGATTTAACTGGGGTTGGTCCTGCTTTGAGCATGGGGTTGGACTAGATGACCTCCTGAGGTCTCTTCCAACCCTAATTTTCTATGATTCTGTGTTTGTTCTTCCACATTCCTGTGGGACCCTGGCTTCAGTTAGTTCCTTAACTACTCTGAGATTAATTTCATTAGGCCCTGCTGAGTTGAATACACCTAATTTATCTAAATATTCCTTCACCTGATCTTTATTTTGGCTTGCATTCCTTCCCCCTTGTTGTTAATGTTAATTGTGTTGAAGCCTGAAGCAAAATAGGCATTAAACACCTGAGCCCTCTTGATGTCATCAGTTATTAGCTCTCCTTCCTCACTAAGCAAAGCACCTTTTCTTCATCTTTCTCTTGCTCCTAATATATTTAAAGAACCTCTTATTGCCTTTCATGTCCCTTGCTAGGTATAACTCATTTTTGTACATTAGCATTTCTGATTTTGTCCCTATGTGCTTGTGCTATTCTTTTTTACTCCTCCTTACTGATTTGCCCCGGTTGCTATTTTTTGGAGAATTCCTTTTTGATTATCAGGTCTTTAAAAGCTCCTGATGGAGCCTTAGTGACCTCTTACTTTTCTTCGCATCTTTCCTTCTCACCGGTATGGTTTGTGGTTGTGCCTTTAATATTGTCTCCTTGAGAAACTGCCAGCTATTCTGAACTCCTTTTTCACTAGTTTTCTTCCCACAGGACCTAATCTACCAGTTCTCTGAGTTTATTAGAGTCTTTTGTTTTGAAGTCCATTGTCCTTATTCTACTGTTCTCACTTCTTCCTTTTCTTAGAATCATGACATCTATCATTTCATGATCACTTTCACCCAAATTGCCTTCTACCTTCAGATTCTCTACCATTTCCACCCTGTTTGTGAGCAACAAGTCTAAAATGGCTGTTCTCCTAGTTACTTCCTCCACTTTTTGAAACAAAAATGTGTCCCCAGTACATTCCAAGAACTTACTGGAAAATTTGTGCTTTGCTGTATTACTTTTCCAACAGATGTCTGGGTAGTTAAAGTCCCCCATTATTGCCAGGTCTTGTGCTTTGAATATTTCTGTTATTTGTTCTAGTAATGCCTCATCAACCTTCCTTTCCTGATTTGGTGGTCTATAGTAGACTCCTACCATGACATCACCCCTATTTTTTTACCCCTTTTACTTTACCCAGAGGTCTGCCTCCCACCTTCCTCTGCATCTCAGAACAATTATATACATTCTTTATGTATAATGCAGCACCTCCTCCCTTTTTATCCAGTCTGCCCTTCCTGAATAAGCTATACTCCTCTGTGTCAATATTCCAGTATTCAGTTATGCCAATTAAACCATAATTCAGCTTATGTACTAATACTGCCAGTTCTTCCTGTTTACTCCACATATTCCTTGCATTTGTGTACACACAGCTAAGGTGCTGAGGACATTGCCCCACTGATTTCCCTATTGTAAGTTTCCATTTCCACACCCCCAATATCTAATCCGCTGTTTCAAGTTGCCTTTTTTATGCTTATCTGTGAGCTTTTGTCACCTGCCCCCTTTGAACCTAGTTTAAAGTCCTTATTGGGTTGGTGAGTTGGTGTGTGAAGATGCTCTTCCCCTGCTTGGTTTGGTGGACCCCATCTCTTCCCAGGAGATCTTCTTCCTGGAACAGCATTCCATTGCATTTTCAAGGAAGCCAAAATCCTCCCATTTACACCACCTGTGCCATCTTGCACTTGTGAAGAACATAATAAATTGAAAAGGGGCGTTTAGAAATTTAGAATACCAGGACACAGGGGTTCCAGCCTCTATGTTTTTTATACTGTGCCCAGCCCCCTGGTATCTGATACCCCTATCCTGATGTGCTTAATCATATGTCTGAAACTCTGTACAGAATCTGGATTGGGTCTGGTGTAAGGCTGGTATGGACTGAGGATTATACAAGTCATGAGTACGAATTCTGTTCTCCTTCCACCAACAGCAAGAGACCTTACATTTGAATTCACTGTGTTGTTTTTTTGGATTTGTCTGGCTGTTATAAAAATCTCTGGTGGGGCCCAGCCCTGCTCCTATTCAAGCCAATAGCAAAACTCTCATTGGTTTCAAGAGGAACAGGATCGGAGCTCTACACACACACGGGGTTTTTTTTGGTTTTGTTTTGCTTTTTGAAAGCTCTGAATAGGCAGATTCATTCCCAGCTATTATTGTAATAATGACCTTTCCACCAAAAATAATAATAATGAGGGCGGTAAGGGTCTCCACCCAGGCCATTGTGGGACCCCTGATGCTGGAGGCTGAGCGCCTAGCCCAAAAAATTACATCTCAAAATATAATTGGGCTTCAGCAACAAAAAGAGTGCACGGACAGAAGAAAGGAGAAGTCAGCAGGGCTGATGGCGAGGTTGCAGCCGTTCATATCTAAGTGGCCTCCTGATGTACCATTTTGCTCCTAATGACACAGGATTAGGGAAGGAACGTCATTGAGGTTTTATCAAATGTTCAAATGAGCGGCAAGCCCATCCCCTTCCTGCCCCCTCCTTGTTCAGTCTGAATTGTAAAGGACTTAAAGGATTTGGAAAGCCAGATTTAGCAGAAGAGAGAATTTCTCTCTCTGCCCTCCCCCCCAACCGATTTCTCTCAGTAATTAACCTTTGGAATAATCTCCCTTGCAGAGCTGGTTAAGACGCTGTTCTATTTCCCCATTGTTGAATGTCCTTAAGACAGAAGCTGGACCAAGTGCCTTGATGAGACACTGACAGCGAGAGCTTTCTGGAAAGCTGATGTGTATAGCAGAGGGAGAGCCTTGGTGTCTTTTCGAGATAAGGAGGGAAGGGTAGTGGAAGCAGTGTTTGCTCTTTTTGTTTGTTTGTTATGGCCATTACATTTCCATATGGCTCTTTCTGGTCCTTGAGAATCACAGAATGAGGGCCAAATTCTCTGCAACCTTACTGAAGTGGCTGGAGGCACATGTGGTTTAAGGTTTTAGCTCAGAGAGAGCTGGAAGTGGTACCTTTCCAACAGAGTTTGTGTTCTTTGTTCATAGCCTTTTTTCCATTTTTCTACTAGTTGTTCTTGGTCCCTGCGTCTCTGTCTTTCCACTCCACAACAGTCTGAAGAATTATATTTAGGTGAAACATTGTTCTCTGCAAATCAATTAAAAGGCTTTAGTCCTTTTTTCATTTGGAAAATTATCTGGTAGCAGGTCTTGATTTTTACTAATTTGTTCATTATTCTCAGATGTTAGATGAATAGTTGGTGTGAATGAATTTTTACCTCTAGATTATTTGAGAACAGGTTCCTTTATGTATGCACTATTCATTATCTGTGCCATTCAATGGCTTACCCTTGCTGTGATACATGGTATGGTCTGATACATGGCATTATTTCTGTTCCTTGATTGGATGACCTATGCTTTCTAAATAAGTGGAATCACTCAACCTATTGGCAAATTACCTGTGAACATTCCTATTGTTTAATTAATCAAGTGTGCATGCAACAAGAATAACTTTTCAAAATCGCTGACAGTGTCTGGTGCAAATGTGCTCTTGTATACAATCTGCACTAGGATTCATGACATAGTGCATTTTGCAAAGGTTTTTGTGAGTGAGACTGCATTCACCAGAATGTTTGAGTAAAAAGGGTTGTGGATCTCAGTGAAATAAATCAGTTCATTACATTCTTGAGAATGTTTGAGAATATTTCTATGCTCTTTTTGCTCACCTCTAGTAAGAACGTCCTTGTATTTATCCTTCTTTTCTTTGTCCCTCGCCCATCTAATTTTTTGCATTAACTCTACTTTTTTTTAATGTACCCCAAACTTTTTTTTTTAATTAACTATCCCTCCCCATGCTCATTATTTTTTCTGCAATATTGGTTCTCCATTCCATTACACTAGTTTTATGCCAGTGTAATGCCATTGACTTCAGTGGAGTTGACTGTTTGAAAGACACTTTGCAAACCAAAATTGCTTTGATGACAGACAGTGAATAGAAGGACAGCAGGACTTCATCTTGAATGCTCTTTTGGTGTATAAAGTCAATCCTTTTATTTGTCCCCACTACTAAACATCACACCCACGTTACTAGGGCCATTGCCAAGGAGCAGGCAGTGCAGTGCCTTGCAAAGTCTCCGAACAATGGATTACTGGCACGTGTAACCAGGAAAAGGCCCTTAATATGGCATCCCTGGTGCAGTGTCTGCAAGCTGAGTCACAGTAGTTTGCAGGTATGAATTGGTGTTTGCCAACATAATCCTGTCTCCCACAGTCGAGGAACATCTGCCTATGGAGCTCGGTTCTCTGCTGTGACTGCTTCACTGGGCTTTGAATCAGGCCCCAGTTATTGAGACTTGACCTTGGAGCATGCATATATTACAGAAATGTAACTGTGTGTTGTCTTGCTTATTAACAAACATATCATTCACAAACTGTTAATGAAGTAATAGGAATGTGTCACACATTCATGCTTGTTAGAGTTTGTCGTTAGAGCTGGTGGTGAAATATTTTTTGCCAGAAAATGTTCATGGATCAAAATTAAAAACTGTTCATGGGAAAGGGTTGGTCTCGATGAATCTCTTGATTCAAAATTTTGGGTGTTTTTGTTTTGTTTTGTTTTTTTTAGAAATTGTCAACAAAAAGTTGAAATCTCAAAAACTCTTGTGGGATGAGAAAACTGTTTCCTGCCCAGTTCTACGTATAGTTCTGTATAAGGTATCCCATCAGGTAGAGGTCAGCCAGGTTCTCCCGCTGTGTGTCTCTCATACGCTCAGAGAGACACAATCAATCATATATTGGCAGGTGTGACATTCCATCCAGTAGATGGCAGCAGAGATACACCTTGTGAGAGACCAAGTAGAGAGACAGATGTACCCTAAGACTGATGAGGAATCGGGGTAATGATTGGTGTGATTTGGGTTCCAAACCAGATCAGTGCTAGGATTCCAAGCTGGGTTCAGTGATGCCAGAGTCTCACCAGCAAGTTCTCTCAAGATTTCAGCACACTGTGGTAGAAATCTTGTGAAAGCAATTTGTGAATTGTTCTATGTTTGTACAGTGCAGAGCACATTGTGGATCTGGTCCCTCATTGAGACTCCTCAGTACTACCACAATATAAATAATAAACAATCATAATGATTAATGATCTCACGAGATTTTAGCTATCTTGAGCCACCTCCAACCCAGGTTTGGTAAATAGGCCTCTACTGGTTTTTAACCTGGCCCAGAGCATTTATTTATACAATTTATGCATCCTTTTAATTGCTCCCTTCCAACAACATACGCAGACACTCCACGTAACCCTCAAGACTGATCTCCTACTTTTTGAAACCATCTCATGGTCATATTGTATTAACCCTTCACCATCCCTGTCTCCTGTTGTTCTTGGATTAAATGAGATTGTAAGATCTTTGGGGCAGGAACTGATTCTTGATCTGTTCTGTGAATATTTATGGGCACCTATAGTTCTGTGTAAGTAATACTTATGTAATTTAGGGACGGGTTTTTCAAGCCAGCTGAGGTTCTGCTTTGAGTCCATCTACTTACCTCTTAAGGACATTGTATTACTCTGAATTTCTGATAATTGCTTCAGTCATTTCATTATATATATTGGGTGCTACCCCTCTTCTCTACCCTTTTTGGTCCACACCACTTCCATTTCCTCACAGGATTAAATGTCTATGGGAGGGGAACAGAATGGGGAGGAGAGATGGCGAGGGCTAGTCGCTATTGTTTGGCCCAATCCATGCCTCCTGGCATTCTGGCAAAAAGACATGTTATATTCCTGAACTTGTGCTGCTGAAAGTCTCTGGTTTGGGTGGTTCATTCATTTTTCTCTCCTCTCTTTTTCTCATAGGTAAGTCCTGCTGCTTTCTATCCCTTACCTGATTGTCCTTTAAAAGTAATGGTAAGTAACTCTTGTTTAATCAGATTCTTTGTGGTGCCATTTCTACCCAGTTTGGATTGTGTCAGACCTACTATGACCATGTGTCTGGCAGTGCTGGAGATGCTGTGGGGGAGAGGGGAGAAATCAGATGATTGGGACACACCTGACCTGTGCTAGCATCCCTAATCCCTGTGTAAACAGCTGGTGTCAACAGTAGCCTGGCTGATTGCTGTAAACGGAGATGGCTCACATTGATTTTGACCCAATAGTGTGAGTAAGTATCACAGCTTCTCACCCTACAACTGCACTGGATTTAGCTGCTTGACATCTTTCATAAATGGCTCTTGGCTGCTGCTGTCCTTGCACTTCCTGAAGATAGCATGGGAGATGATAGTGTAACAGACACGCTGTACTTTAGACAGAGGTGACTGTTCAGAAACCCCCCTAAAGTCCTGGTGAATTCCATTCCGGAAGACTGAGATATTGGCAAAAATGCTCTCTTCCTTCCAGTTGAATTCTGAGGCCCCAGGCCCTTGTGCAGCTGAGGTTGGGCAACAGGGAGTCAGAGGTGGTACTGCAGTGGGTGGTGGGCGATTGGCAAAGCCCAGATCTGTCAGGAGACGAATGTTTTACAGACTCATCTTTCACATTCTTCTGATAAGAGAGGCCTTCCCTGCCATTCTGGTAAGTCAAAGTCATGGCTGAAAATCCAGTTCTGGTCTGATTGTAAACATGCCCTTTATTGCTAAAAGTATAGCCAATTGATTTTGACTACACTTGCAGGTTGACATGAAAAATGTTTGAGACCAAATAACCAGGCTTAGCCAATTTATTGTCTAAAGACAATGCACTACAATACAAAAAGGAGGTATACGTACCACTCTTACTGGGAAGCTGTTTCTCTCAGCATACAGCTCACCTTACAACCCCAAAATCGAAGTATACCCCCCAAATTACCTAGATTTATATCATAGCTATTTACGAGCTAAACACAATCTGTACGTCACACAAAACTAAAATTTATCAGTCAGCTTTTTACCTTATTTTTCTGGTGTCATGGTTTGCATTTCCCTATCTCTATTGTGGATACTGCCATCCAAACTACCTGCCCATGAAAGTACCTCCCAAGCTTGTACCAGGTCAGAGCATTAATGTATCTTAACTTTGACAGGTTTATGCCAAATGCTGCGTTGTGCTGTGCAAGTTATTATGGGATATAGTGAGCACAATACAATTTAACATTACTAACCAATGCTCATATTTATTATAATATATACCCAGGGCCGGCTCTAGGCACCAGCAAAACAAGCAGGTGCTTGGGTTGGCACATTTCTAGGGGCGGCATTCTGGCACCGGCCATCCCGCCCCTAGAAATGTGCCCCCGCCGCCCCGGCTCACTGCCGCTCCACTTCTTCCTCCCTCCCAGGCTTGCTGTTTCGCGCGGCAAGCCTGGGAAGGAGGGAGGAGATGCCGAGCGGCGGTGTGCTCCGGGGAGGCGGCGGCGGTGGAGCGGAGGCAAGCTGGGGTGGGGAGCGGTTCCTCTACCCTCCCCCCACGGCTCACCTCCGCTCCGCCTGCTCCCCTGAATGCGCTGCCTCTCCCTCGTCTGAGAGGGAGGGGGGAGAAGTGGAGTGGCGGCCTGTTCAGGGGAGCAGGTGGAGCCGCAGGAAGCAATGTGGGGAGGGGAAATGCAGCACGCCTGGGGGAGGAGGCGGGGCTGGGGATTTGGGGAAGGGGTGGGGGCGGGGGCACAAAAAAAAAGCAGGGGAGGCCAAAAATTTTTTTGCTTGGGGCAGCAAAAATCCTAGAGCCTGCCCTGTATATACCATATCACTATCATACACATAATACCTATTAATGTGGTGTAGACATAACCTATATGTATTGGCTAACACTTTCCCTCAAACCAGCCTATTGACTCAGCAATGCTTGGAACTAAACTTGACTATGGGAGACAGGTCTTGGGGGTTTCATCCCAAACAACTGGTACTAAGCTGTCTGCACCACTGAAACAGGTAGCCACAATGTTTGGTTGGAAGAAACATTTCATCCATCACCTTAAGCCTTGTTAGTATTAAAAGAACGGGCATTGTGATGTTGCCTGCTATTTTCCATTAACTGTTCTGCATTATATAAGCTAATATGGTTCCTGTCTTGCCCCTCCTGTTGTGGACTCGTTATGAAACCAAGATATGTATTGCATAAAGCTGACCGAGCATGCTGCATTTGAAATGAAATGAGGTAAATCAATTTGGTTGGGTCTGTGAGAAATCCAAAGGGTTAATTTTGATGATGTGGTGGTGCTTTATTGGAGGCTTTTTGGTTCTTGCCAGGAGTTACATTTGCACTGGATGAGATGGCTTCTTCTTCCAGTATCCCAGTATAGGTTGATCTCAAATATTCAAGTAACTCATTTAGAAAAAGTAAATCGTTATTAGCAGGCATGTTAGCAGTGGCAGGAAGTTTTGACTCCTGGCAGGAAGTTTTGACTCCAGATGTGATCTGCTGTAACATTATTTCCACCTCATTATGCACATGTTCCTCCATATAGATTCTAAAAACATAAAAATCCATTATCCAGGGACATGTTGAGTGGGGGTGTGGGCAAAAGGGAAGACAGTTTCTCTAGGTCCTGCACAGAATACTGTGGTTTTGTGCTTTCTTTTCTGCTCTGCAGCAGCAATTAATTCTCAGGCTATGCATTATTGCTGGTGTCACTGAAGTCAACAGCAAAGCTGCCTGTTTTGACCCCTCTCTTTTTGGAGTTGTGTTGTGACCTGATCTATGATCCTGGCATACAAAGGAGGAGTAAACAAAACCGAGCATTGTTTATTGTTATGTATCTTATTTCAAGCTCCATTAGAAACACAAAGGTTAGGGGCATTGTTTTCAATAGGACGAAACTATGCTATGTGACAGCAAAGCAAGAGTAAATCAGAATGCCTAGAAAGAAATTGCAGACTGGGGTAAAATTTTCAAAAGCATCTAAGTCATTTAGGAGTTTCTCGTTTAATGTAAATGGGACTTAGGCTCTGAAGTGCCTGTGTCTGTTTTGAAAAAGGGATTTAAGTTCCTAAGTCACTTAATGTTTCTGAAAATGTTTTCTCTTTGCACTTAATAATGGGCCCAATCCTACACCCAACTGAAGTCAATCAGAATTTTGCAAATGATTTCAATAGGTGCAGGAGCTGGCCCAGTGTCTTAAGTATAGTGGCCTGTTAAAACCTGAGACAAAACAAAACTTTACTTGGGGGGGAGGGATGCGGGGAGCTGTTATGAAGTTATTCTACCACCTGTCCCAGTTTCATGGGATAGTACTTATTTCAACAGGGCTGTCCTGTGATCTGCTAGCCAGCTTGGGGGGATGAGGGAAAGATCCCAAAAACATCTTCCAGGTCGATGCAATATCATCATGCCATGATGTTGTGTTCTGATGATATGACTTTACAAACTTGCAGTACGAGCATCCTGATGAATTGATAGCATAGTGCTTTAAAAGTGGCAACCCTAGGCTGCTAAGCAACATTGCTAAAATGGCCTTCCTTTGTCAGGCTGGAAGCCATGCTAGAAATAGGAGGAGTCCCAAATCTGCATAGGGATACCTGCCTGTGTAATGGTGGCATTGAGATGGACTTTGCAGTGATGTTTCTTGAACACAGTTGATGGTCAATGAGTTTTCTTTGATAGTGAAGATCAACGAGGTAATTGGCATGGACATATTATTATCAATTGCTATGCCAACATTTTCATCTTTGGTTGTAAGTTGCCCAGTTCGCACTGCAGGCGTTGAAAGTCAATGGGAGTTAGGTGTCTAACAGTCATATCCCCCATAGAGGTGTGCTGAAGCCACTCTTTAAGGTTTGGGTCTTGCTTTTGTGTGGATGCCCATCTGGGGCTCGTCAAGTACCTCATCATCATATGGTGGAACCTTTGCCTCATGGAGCCTAATGGTGCAAGATGCTGAAAGTGGGTTCCAAAGCCATGCATCACATGGGTGTTTTCATCCTGAAAGATGATACACATGGTCATTAAAGATTCAGACACTCTCCTGGAAGGAACTGGATTATTAGCCCCAGTGTCCCGGCCACATTTAAACCTATTGGTAAAAATTCCAAAAGTGCCTAAGTGACTTGGGAGTCAAAGTCCCACTGACTTTCAGTGGGTCTTAGGTGCTTTTGAAAATTTCTTCACTAGAGCTGTACAAATCTCACTCAGGCGGCTGGGCTCCTCAGGGTTCATGTGAGCTTTTTTGTTGCTGTTTTCACCCTCAGAGTTCCAGATCCAAACACATCACACATTCAAAGCAATCATTACCTACAGGTGAACTGAGAGCTGCCTGGTTTCCACTGGAAACTTGAAATTAGCTTAGATTCTGAAGGACTGCACGTAGCCAGAATATGTCTCCTTAGAGAGCAAATGGCAGCTCTTCTAATACCTCTGGCCAGCGTCTTTAGAGACCATTGTTTCCTTTGTTGCAAGATGCCTGTTTTAATCTTTCCTAGCTCTCTATTACCAAGGACGCTTGTATTGAAACAGAACATTGGCTTCCTTGGAGTTCACCCACTCTTGTTTGTTGTTATTCATCCCCAGCCTCCATCTGCAGGGTGCTTTCTTCAGCTTGCCATGGAAATGATTGTGCACTCGCAGAGGAGCAAGTGAATTCACATAGAGAGAACTATGCGTTTGGGTGAGGGGTAGAACTTCGTGAGCAGCAAGACCATCCCTAGACAACCCCAGTGCTGAAATGAGATGGGAAGTGAAGCAGTGGTGAGCAGAAACGGGATGGGTTCAGCTGAGTGACAACCAACAATATGCTATTCTATTGTGTAAACTGCCCCTCTGTTTGCCTTTCAAATAACTTCCTTTACAGGAGATGTTGGAAGGCACAGTGGTGAATTTAGTTAAGGCAGGAGCTGTGATATCTGCTGATTCCAGCTCAGTGGAATATTAATAGGGTGGATGTGTTGCCTGACTTCCCTGGTCCTTTAAGCCTGGCCCATCCTGGCTGCTGGTAACAGTTGGTGCTTAGTGTGTCATACGAATTCATTGCAATTAATCTACTGAGCCTTTTGCCAAACACCCTCTACTGACAGCTAAGCTTCTCCTTGCAGAAGCCACGTGGGCAGCTGGCAAGAACTGCTCATTAGCAGTAGGAACTGCCAATTCAAAATGTACCATGTGCAACCCAGCAGGCAGCCCTGGGCATAAGGGGCTACAGCCTCTGCTGTCCTGGAGACACTCTCCCTGGTCCCTGTGTGTTGGGAATATTGAGGCTGTTCCATTGCCATTCATGGTTTTCAGGCTTTAACAGGAGATTGCTAACCTGGCAGCAGCCACTCCAGGGACAGCAGGGAGGGGGCAGTGCGGGGGAGGCTCCTTCGCAAAAGAGATTGTTTAGCAATGTTATCTCCCGCAATGCACACTCGTGCTGACTGTCCCATGGCTCCTCTATCTGGATTAGAAAGGAGCACTGGAATTGGAGGCGCTCAGAAGGCAAGCAGTGGCCAGGGCTTTTGTTAGTGCCCTGCTTGTCTCTTGTCCATCTGCCTCCCTTGCTCGCTCTGGCCTTAGTAGGTTCTTCTCATGTTATAAGCGCTCCCAGCCGAATGCAATTTCACAAAACAGAGAGAGCGAGAGAGAGAGAGCGCAAGCGTTCAGGTTTCCCGCTGTTTCTTGGTGGCCTCTTGTGTTGATGGACGTGTTGTGAAGCCTTTCATAAGAGTTATCTCCTCCCGCAGGCATCTCTCTATGAAAGAATGGGTGTAGTAGAATGCTGGGCTGAGACAAGTGCAGTGGTTCTCAGCCTCTTTGTACCTCGGACCCTAAAACCATGTGCAGTTTCTTACCACAATCCATCAAAATCCTAGTCTTTGATGGCCATGAACAATTGTGCTGTTAGGGGTTACAGTAAGAAACCACAGCAGGTTTTGGGGTGGGTCCTGTGTGAGGAGTGCTGAGTGTGGGCCTGGTGCTTTGGGTGGGGAGGGTGTGGGGAGGATATTTCTGCACCATCACCCCCAACTCAGAAAACTCTCAGCTCTGGCATAAAGCTATGTAAAGCTTCTGGAAATGCTACTTCCCCTGGATCGGAGTGCTGTGTGTGAGAGGAGAGCTGAGGGTGGGCATTAGACAGGACAGAGGCAGCAGAAGGAGGAAGGGGAGGGAGCTGTCCATTGTGGCTTCCCTGTGAGATTCCCCCACCCCACCCCACCCCCTTAACTGGTGGGGTGGGCCCTAACAGGGGGTCTCTCAAGAGCCACCTGCTGGTCAAGCCTCACATTTTGATAAGTTCTGCATTATATAGCATGACTCCCACTCTTTGCCACTTCCAGTTGGGCATCCTTCACATGTGCCTGCCTGGACCTGCTTCAGAGGAGGGGCTGCACCTGTGCTTCATGGGACAGCGCCTGAGGAGGACTGACAGTAACAGGTTTGTTACAGCAGCTTCAGCCTGAGGTTTCAAACCTGCCGCCTGTTCCTTGGGCTGTTGCACGGGAGACCTGTGTTCAGAAAGCTCTCTGCCACCTGGATGGGTAGCCATGCAAATAGGGAGCTTACTCTACAGAGAGTGGTATGACTGTTTGTTAACATCCTCCCCAGGAAACCAGCCTTTAGCATCCGCCCAACAGCTGTGGGTGGAAGATGTCCTGAAGAAGTCACATACCGGGGAACCCCTGGAGAAGGGAAAGTGACCTCAAGAGAAAAGGGAGGGCATTTCCCACCCTGAGAATGCAGGAGCTGGGAGCAGATTTCACTGACAGAGGTTTTTGGAGGCCCTGCTTCTTTCTATTAGATCCTCTGCTCTTACGAATGTAGTTCCACTGGCTATGACATCTTAGCCAGCCCTGCCCCACCCCATTCTGCTCCTGTATTCTCTTCCAGCCTCTCTCTCATAGATAGCCCTAATGTCTGTTTGTTAAAATAATCATTTTTTTTCCGTGAATGAGCGAATGAGCTTCTGTCATTAGATGAAAGGTCATGGTTTTAATATGAATTGGGAACAATAAATACAGTGCAAAATGGATTGAAATGCATGCAGCAAAAAGGGTTTCCAATTAAAAAACACTTTTGCCGAGCTTGCACCAAACAAACAGCCAACACAGACTCCAATTTCTCTTAGTTTATAATTAGCTGCCATCAAAAGTTAATTACTTTCAGGACCGAAGGATGTGAAAATTAAAAAAAAAAAAGAAAAAAAAGAAAGAGGAAGAAGAAAAGAAATTCCTTTTAGACTTAGCACCGAAATCAAATATTTGCCTTAGAAATGGTTCACATGCAGTATCCACCCTGGAGAGGCACAACAAAATCCAGTTCAGGTTCTTAGCATGATGGAAAGAGTACTGTAAGGACTTCTAGCACTCGGACTACATCCTTGCCAGTATTGGATGATTGTAGGGGGCTGCACCCAGAGTCCGTTCCAGTGGGAATCAAGTCCAGCCCTTTTCAGGAGCTGTGTTAGGAACACCTTGACGCAAGTTCCAGCTGAGATTCTCCTTTCAGGGGCTACATCCAGAGTGGTTGTGAGGTACCCCAGAAATCCTGCAGTTCAGTTTCTTCTACTCAGAGCTTGTGCTCTGACTCCATGGCAGCTGAGCGTTGAAATCCAGGTCGGATTCTCCTCCTCTCAGGGGCTACATCCACAGTCCATGTCAGGTGTTGCAGAAATCCTGTTCTGGGCCCATCTGCTTCTTTCCATTGCATTAACTGAGCACCAAGATGACATGTATCTGCTTGACACTTGTGCAGGCTTCCTTAGCTAACTCCTTGCATCAGAATGGAGTGGTCAGTGGTCGCATCTTTAGCTCAGTCATGGGATATCTGAGAATTGCACAGTGGTGCTTTGTGATAGTGCAGTACCTGTATGTGAGGGATCTCCCTGGCCATGCCCGGTGGTTGGCAACCTATTCTATGGAGCCACAAGCACTTCAGCCTCAGTTACTCATGGTCATAATGTTGAACGTTAGGTTTTCCCAAACACAAAGAACAGCCAAAAACTTTCAGGTGTTTTTTTGTTTTGTTTTTTGTTTTGTTTTTTTAAGATTAAGAAAAAACCGCAGAAAAAAAGTAAAAGCCATGATTTTGAACAGTGACTAGCTATTCTGCACGTCCCCATTTTTGGGTGCCCAACTTGAGACTTGTGACAGTATTTGAAGAGGTTCTCACTGCACTCCCTGCAAACCAGTCCCCTCTAAAGTGTCTCAAGTTGGGCACCCAAAAATGGAGGCACCCAAAGAATCACTAGTCACTGCTGATAATCTTGGGCAGGGTCATCAGAGCTTCATATTCACATATACCACCAACACCTAGAAGTCTTATACTTCTGCCTGTGATGTCAATACAGTACAGTGCACTGAAGATGAAGGAAAAGCCTGGGAGTGAAATGAGGGAGATGGCAGCATGTATAGTTCCCAAAAGAAAGCAGGGGAGCTCTGTCTACCTTTGGTTCCCCCAGTGTGATAAGACTGAATGGGATGTTTCCTTCAAGCTCAGGATTTTCCCAGCCCAATTTGAGATGGCGGCACAAGCCATTCTGAATCTAGCCCATTCTATGAGGGCTGCATATCTACAGTTCCATGCTTGAAGCTAACACAGAACAAGGCCTGGGGTGGCAATCATGGGAGACAGAGACAGGCTCTGAGGATAAAGCAGTAGGAATGATCATAATGACAAGAAGTCATTTGAAAACGGGAGTGGAGGGGGAATGGGCAGAGAGCTGTCAAAATAACAAAAGTCCCATGAAATAAGCAAGAATGGAGAAAGGTGAAACCCTGGCTTGGATTTAATAAAATAATCAGAGCCCTCAGAGTTCCAGAACTCTGGAACTTTTAATCCAAGTTTTGACTATAGGGGTTAGGAACCCTAGCATTGATGTTCATGGAGGGTGGGTAGGGGTAGCCCTTTTTCGCTCTGAGAGTCTGATTTTCCTGGTGCTACAGAAACATTGAAAAGTTGGGTATGGCTGGGGAGGGCATGAAGCGTGGTGAAGCACCGATATAACCTGGAGAATGGTGACAAATGCTACATGAGGTCAGAGGAGCTATATGTGATAAAAGGGCTAGGAAAGGATAAAACCTTCACTCACCAGTGGGAGTCTTGGTTGGAGGACAAAGCAAAAATCTCTTCAAGAGAGAGGATTTTCATTAGATGGTTTTCTGTTCTCATTTTTTATTACGTGTTTTATGATTTGTATGTAAAGGAAAGCCCTATGCCAGGGGAAAGGGAGTCTGTATCACCCCTGCTAGAGATCCATTCCTGGGTTGATTCTTTGCTGAGCCAGAGGCAAAGGAGTCTGTATATATCCTCCCTGATGTCCCTCCCTGGGTTTACTTTGCTTAGATAAACGTGTTGATCTATTATTAAGTGTGGTACTTTTCCCCAGTGATTAACTCTGACCGCCACCTCCCAGGAAAGAGGGTTGGTGTCTGTACAGAGACATGTGGCTGGTACTCTGGACTCCTTCCCCAATCCTGGGAATCACCTAACTGACACTAGCCATGCCCTGACATGGCTCCTACATTGAGTGGTATGTCAAGTTGTGTGTGTGTGTGGTGTAGTGCTGATGAGGCCATCTCTAAGCCGGTGGGGGATTCCCTTATGGCAAGAAGACCCTTAGCCAGCCTGGTAAACTGTCTTGATATTCCTTTTTCATCACTGGAGTAGTAAAACGTGCCATAGGAGGGGCTGGCTTCTGTCCCACAACCCCAAGTCAAAGGAAGGGGGCAGTGCAGGTGCTGGCATCCTGGGCCAAATGAGAGATCCTCATGAGGAATGCTGCTGGGTGAGGTTTTGGGGAGAAGAAGCTGATTACATTTTACTGGAGGCACTATGGCAGCAAATGACTTCTTTTCTTTTTTTCCGTTTTGTTTAAAAGAGAACGAGGTAACAGTGGCGAGTCAGCTTCTCAGACAGCAGGAGTGGCAGAAACTCATTTACAGCTGAAAAATATATAGAAAAGAAGGCAGGAAACTACTGAATGATTTGCAAAAAAGAACATGGTTTCTCGTTTACTGCTCCATGCACTGTGGTGTGTGTGAATCTCTCGGGGGAGAGAGATCATTTCCTCATCCAAGAACAATTTACCTGCGTGCCAGCACACAGTTAAGAGCAGTTTAGAAAACAAAAAACCCCTCCAAATTAACATATATCCAGCTACATGAAAGGAAGTTTCTTCACCTCCCCCTGAAAGTCAGAGAATCAGAAACATTCTAACTCTTTAGTGGATGAAATCAGTGTTTTGCATTCAGTAGGCAGTCCCAGATCTGTTGCACCTGAGGGAAGAACAGTGGAAAAACCCTTTGGGACATATTCTGATTGTCTCTCCATGAGTGTGTGTGGTGGGGAGGGGGGGAGGGAACCTCTTTCCCACCTGGCAAGTCAGCACAGGAGGCAACCAAACCCGTGTGTGTGTGTGTGTGTGTGTGTGTGTGTGTGTGTGTGTGTGTGTGTGTGTGTGTGTAATGAATGTTGCTGTATGTTTAAATACCAGGTCTGCTTGTAATCTCACTCCCAAGGATTTTGCCCCTCTGTAGCTTCATTCACATCAGTGGAGTTATTCTAGATTTACACTGCTGTATCTGAGATCCCAATCTGGTTCACTACGTTCATCAGCTGGGACTATACCCAGGGCATCAGCCACTTATCACTTGGTCTATAGGGGAATGCTTAATGTTGTGTGTGGGCAGTGGGTTGTTACCGTCTTTGGGGCCAGCCACGGAGAAGGCACATGGGGTCTGATGCGCTGTGTGTAGCTATTTACAGCAATGAAAAGAAGGTGTAGCACATGACTAGATCAGAGTAGTGGGTGTAAATGGCTATACTTGGTGCAGAGGAATAAAGAATCAGTCCCGTGACCTCACACATGAAGCCAGTAAATTGCCCTGCACTCTGTGAGCAGAACCTGTCAGAGCCCCCAGCATTGCTACACGTTCCAAAAGGGGGGGGGGGGGGCAGACCATCCCCTGTGCACCAGCTAGCAGTTCTAGACCAGCAGGTAGAGGAGCCACTACTGAGGGCACTGCCTTTCTCCTTCCACCAGCACCCCAAAGGCATTCTGCTAACCTAAGCCCCCTTCAGGCACAGTGCCTCCAGCTGCTGATATGCTTCTCTCCCCTCCCCGCATTCCCTTCTCCTCAGCCACAGCTCTAGAAACCTCTGTGTAGTTGTGTATGGACTTACCTACAGAGTACACGGTCTCTAGTACATACTTGTTCCTAATCGGCCGCTGCCCTCCTCACAAAAATGCCATTGTTGTTGGCACTGCATGCCCCTCTCTTGGCAGAGAGACCAAGGCCAGGGTGGAATGAGTTACCCCTCCCAGCCCTGGAAAGGTTTCTGTCAGAGGGGACAGCAAGGGCCCTGCAGCTGTCTGTGCTGTGCTTACTGCATGGGTGAACGGAAGACACCGGCATCCAGGGCAGTCAATCCACCATCTTCTGCCAGCACTAAATTCACTGAAACGCTCTCAGTCCCACAGAGGTGATTTGTCAGCACCCACCATTACAATCAGCCAGCTGCTATCAGAGCTTAGTGGTGGCCAAAGGAAGGGACAAATAGCCAACCTGTGATGCCGAGAGGAGGAGTGGGAAGGTGTTCAGACACAGAGAGGAAGCTCATATGATGCTGTCAGAGGTTGGAAGGGAGCTCAGTGCATCCGAAGATTGCTTAGCTCCGCTGGTTGTATAGCCAGTGACTGATTCAAAGTGGATCAAATGGATTAACTCATCTCAGCCCACTTATCTGCAAAGTGCCTCCTCCCGACAGTGCCCTAGGAGAAAGGAAGCCTGACACACAAGGCCCGAGAAATACACATGCTCCTGTATTGGAAGTTAATGTGCACATTTAGGGCCTTGTGGTCTGATCTGACCCATGATTTGTCCTCAGCCATTCTTGCATGCAGTGGGAATGGCAGGTCAGCCCCCTGGGGCTGCACAGCCCTTCCTCTGTGGAAAGCTAGCAACCTGCACAAGTTGTCCAGACCCAAGGAGAGGGCCCTCAGTGGCCTGGGTGTGGCAGCAGATGGATGGCTTTACAGACAGTAGTATAGAGCTACAGCTCTCCTCAAAATACAAATCCACTCGGCTTCTCCCTGCAGCGCTGTTGTGCCCCCTTGGGGGAAACAAAAGGTGGTGATCAAAGAAAAGCATCCCTGCCATCTTTTAAACAATTTATTTGCTGCAAAATCAACCCTCTCCCCATGCACACACCATCCACCCGTACCAACCCAACCCCTGCATTCCTGCAGAAGCATGCTTGACGTATCAGCTCACTAGACATATACAATGCATATTCTGTCTCACCCTTCTCTGTCCCTTGCCATCAGACCCCGCCCGCTCCTCTTCTCTGCTCTCCCTCTCCCCCCGCAGCAGTCTGCACCAACATCTATTCTGCCACTGTACGCCATGTGGTTCCCTTTCTTTTTATTTAATTTAATAAAATGAGCGTGCAGGCTGATTTGCATATTCATGGAGCCCTTGATTAATAATTGATGAGAGGGCCTGGGGCAGGTGGTTGAGAATAAAAAACATTTAGCAGAGAGCAGAGTGGAAGGAACAGATCCCTGGCTGGCGGATGTCTGTGGGGGGGAGAGCTGCTCGGGGCCAGGCGGGAGACAGTGAGAGGCAGGGTAGACGCAGAGCTGAATGTCACTGGCGGAATGTAATTTTATCGATTTAAATATTTAATCACGTCCTAGGAATCCACAGCATTTCAGTCCCTAGGGCTTTCTGTGTGTGAAACTAGAGGCAGGAGAATGGGGAGGGGGAAGTTTCATTCCTTGGAGGGGTGGAGATGAAGAAGGTAGAGGTTAGGAAGTCGTTGAATGGGTTATCATCATCTATTCTAGGGTCCTAAAAAGCCTGAGGTTCTTATCCTGAATCCTTCTCGAGCAGAGAGAGTCTCACGCTACACAACTCTGACCTGATCACAGCCTCCCACCCCAGTTCATCGGTGCTCTGATTTGGGCAGATTTTGTATGGCTCGTTATAAAAAGAGGGGTGAAATTTGTGTCTGGGCTGGGATTTCACACATTCCCCGAGTTAGGGGTTGTTCAGTCCCAGAGCTTCTCTTTCCAGCCTGCCACTGGTGCTCAGTAGTGGGAGCCAGTGTCTGCTTTGGATCTTATGGGTGATTTCAGGATGGAAGAATAAGAAGCTCTTATATTTTGGAAAAAAAACTCCAGAGCCTTTGGGAGCGTTTCAGGGCTCTTGTGAAGTGCCTCTGACAGATCCATGTGGAACTTATTGCTTTCAGGTCCCAAGGGCCCGGCCCATCAGTGCCTTAAGCTCCAGGACTCCAGCTGCAGCGCCCTCCTAACAGCAGAGGCTTGACTATATCAGGAAGCAAAAAGCCAATAACTTTGCACTCTGGGATGTCAGTCACCAGAACAAGAGAAGAGAAGACCGGCTGCTTCTCTTTGGGGAAGACTCTGCCCTGCTCCGTCTTTGGAGTGTGGGCTCTATTGATGGATGTGGCAATGCTATGATGTAAATGTTGCCAGGTTTAGCTTTTGCTGAACTCTGGGGTCAAAGCCTGGAGGTAAGATTTTACCTTCAAACATTTTCAGTTGGCCCCTTCCTACTCTGAAAGTAAGTATCACAGAGCAGGCATTTCCTCCTCTCTCCCCTTCCATACCTGCCAATGTAAAGAATTCCACCTTAGTTGGAGAAAAGTTCAGTGTACTTCTCTGGGCTTGACCAAAGGAACCCCCGTGGCATTACGGGACACGGCACAGATAGGAAAAAAGAGGAGGGCACAGGAAGGTTGGTAGATGCTACTGCACAGCTAGATGATAGGTGCCGAAGAGTGTGTTGAGAACTGTGGTGCTCTGAATAATGATTAATCTCTGTTTCCACAGTGCTTTTAAGAGCAGAAGGGGGGCGGAATTTAAAAATGCTTAAGGGATTTAGGATCACAGTCCCACTCAAGGTCAATAGGTCATGAGCTTCTAAATCCCCCGAAGTGAACTGTCAGTCAAGAAATTATAAGCCTTTTGGAGCAGGGACTGTCTTTTTCTTCTGTTTGTACAGCACCTGGCACAATGGGGTCCTAGTCTGTAACTAGTCCTCCCAGGTGCTCTGCTAATACACATAATAAATAATTACTTTTGCCTTGAAAGTTCTGCACATTGCCTCTACTCACTGAACAGAGGAGACCTCCCTATGCTACCCTCACTAAATAAACATTTCCCTTGTATGAAATAGTATGAACTCTCTGTGGATAATACAGGGGCCAGGGCTGTCTTGAGTCCATTTAGCCAAAACCAAACACAAACCTGGAGTGATTCTTTCCTGTGACTGAACTTTGAAGCCTGGAATGTGGGAGTATATTAAAATCTTCAATCCCTATTTATGGTGACACCACAGAAGTCTGCTGGGAGAACTTGGGTCCATAACAAAGATTTTTATCTGCTGGTGGGAAATTTGATGGTTTATTTATGAATGGTCTTTACAGTTAAAACCAAAGTAACCTTTAACAATAGCCCAGGGAAAGCACTGACCATTCATTTCCATCTACCAGTGTATAGTTATCTATTAATAAATAAGCAGATGATGCATTGTGGAACAGGGATGAGTCATTAGGTAACTATTAACCACTTGTTTTATTAATTGTTAATTACAAAGGAGTTAATGGTAGTTTTTATTATTATTATTTATTATTTGTTATATTCCCTGCTGGGAGAGGATGGGGCTGGAGTAGCTGTGAGCTCCCCACCGCCGCGCCCCTGCACCATTCTCTACAGTGCTGCCTGCTGGGAGAGGCTGGTACTAAGTTAGCTGTGAGCTCCCCACAGCCATCACTTCTGCACCATTTCCTACAGCACCTCCTGCTGGAGAGTTTCTCTTTGCAAACCACGAGCTCCCTTTTCACCGTTGTTTCCTCTGCTGCTTTCCTTAGCTCTCTTGGAATCTACACAACAAGAGTGCACACGGTCAGGTCTCTAGTGAGGCTCTGCCTCCCCTTCTTTTCTCATGACCTCTCCCTTCTGAGCACAGTCCCACTTTGTCACCATCATGACACATGCCTGCATTGAGGAATTCAGAGTCAGGAACACACACCCCTTTCCCCCCAGCACAAAAGGTCCACCGGGCAGCAAAGCAGCACATCAGCTGTGAGCTGACATTTGGATATTGCAGAGATTTCCCAGACAAGAGCCTCAGCACACTGCTGTGTTGTAAATATGTCTGAAGAGTCTATGAAGACACGGCTAGCCTTTGCCCCCTTCAGCTGGCTATTCAAAACAAGAGAGAATAACAGAATGAGCTTCAGCTGCATCCATGGTACAATCTCTGTGTTCCACAGTCATGTCTGACCCTCTGTAGGGTCTATAACTGTTCAGCAGTTGCACTCGTCCCTGAGTGAATATCTAAAGAGCTGGGAGGATCAGTTTAGATCAACACCCAAAAATGTGGAGGCTTCTCTGAATCTTGTTTCAGGACCTCTGTGGTATGCAAAAGGGGACTGAAAAATTCATGAGAATAGGTTTTCCCATGAGATTTTCTTACCTTTATTTTATATAAAAGTGGGTACACAGAAATGAAAAACTAATGGAAAAAAAGTCAGAGGGATTTGTTTGAACCTTTTGGTTAAAAATACGTGGGGAGGCATTTCTTGGATTAGGGTTCAGTTTTGACCAAGAGATCAGGTCAGTTCTTATTTTACTTGGCCCACTTTCACTCTTCGTGAGTCAGGAGTTCATGATTCTAAACATCTTTAATAAGAAAGCACGAGAAGTAAGAGCAACTGTGGCACAGGGTAGCAGGAGATGTGTGTGTGTGCGAGAGTGCACATGTGTGCATGGACACGACTATGTATATATTTAGTTTTGTATGTTGGGCTCAAACCAAAGCACCAGAACCAAAAATCCCTAGATGACATTCTAACCCCCCTTCTTACCTATTTGTGCTGCACACAAGATCAATTTAAAGGCGCCACCCCCCAAAGGCCCTGGTTCTGGCTGGGAGAGGACTTCTCGTCACATAAACACGGTGGCAGACAGCCATAAGTCTGTCTCCTGTTTACCCATTTGCAAGCCATGGCATAGGACAGGGCTGTAGGGTGGGGCTGCAGGGTGCAGTGCTGTGGAGGTTCCAGGCAACCCAGGGAGGCTGTCTGTCTAACTTTGGGAACCTAGCGAAGCCCAGGCTTGGGAAGGCACAAAGGTGGCTTAAAGCCTCCTTAGTTCTCCTCCGTTTGGCCTCTGAGTTCTGTGCCGCACCTCTAAGATTCACAGCACAGAATCTTGCCCCCTGAATTTTGTAAGAACTTAAAATCAAAACCAGAATCCAACATGGAAGTATGTTAAGATCTATTATTTTTGTGAAATGAGTTTACTCCATCCCTAGAAAGCAGTTCAGTCTCCCTTCTATCTATGACACTTTTATGGCCCCTGTCCACGGCAGTATGTGAGCATTTCACAATCTTTAATCTCTCTACCCTGCCAAAACACCAGCCACGTAGGGAAGTACTGTTATCCCTGATTTACAGAAGGGGAACTAAGGCACAAAGAAACTAGGTGACTTCCCCATCGTCGTGTAGGAAATCGAACCCAGGTTTCCCAAGTCCTTAGCTCATGCACTAACTAGTCAACCACTTTCTACTTCTTTGGTACTGAGTGCCAAATTGTGGGGTTGGTTTCGTGATGTGAATCCCCGTCCACCAGGAACTGGTTTGAGACCCACCAGTTCTTTTATTTTTTCAGAGGGGGTACCTAGCAGTCTGACAAATTTCAGCCACTACTGAGCTAGGTCAGATTCTAACCAATGAGCTAGAGGAGAAAATTCCATATCCCAAATTTAATCCTGATAATCTCGCTGATGATGCTGACTGCAGATTGGTCTCATATACAGAGTTTGGCTCTAAATCAGAATTTTTCTCAGGTTTGAGGTTATGTGAATCTGAGGTTTGTTTGGGGCCCATTGTAGAGAAAGCAAAACCTGGAGCACAAAAATCAGCTCTGTTAACAAACATTGCTAAAATGTGAAGAGGCTGGGATGCAGGATTTCAGTTCAGGTTCATGTAAAAGAGCTTCAGCTGCTGCACTGATAACCTCACCTTGTATATTGATAACCTCACCTACCACACTGATATCCTGATCATGCTCAGATTTTTCTTACAGTAGCTGCTCTGCAGGCCTTCTTACTGGCACCAGGTACAATTAATACATGGCACTGGTCAGTATAATGTGTTCTTCATGCACGGGAACTCAAAACGTGCTTTTAGCCACATTCATTCCTGGTGTAACTCAACTGAGGTCAGTGGATTCGGCTTTGGCTTTATGTGCCCATAATACTGCACTCTGAAGTATGCAGCACTGAGTGCAGTATTAGCTGCTGTGGGAAGCAGGATACTGGGATAGAGGAACGAATTTCCTAGATTAGTCAAAAGCAAATTCTATGTTTCTCTGATAAAGAGAGGGTAGGAGGAGAGAAAGAAAAAAAGAAAGATAAAAGGAGAGCAAAGACAGAGAGCAAGCAAGAAATAAAAAGGGGCAACACTGGAGAGAGAAGTGTAAAAAGAGGGAAAGATAAAGGAGTCTAGTAAAAAGCACCAACTTCTTTCCTTGCTCACTTAAGAGCAACATCACAGAGCGTGTCTCTGAATTCAAATGAGCGGAAGCAAACGGCAGGTCATGCAGCAAACATCTCTGCCCATCAGGGGCACAGCTGAACCCTCCCCAACCCCACAGGGCTTGCAGCTCTCCACCGTTGTTTACATTAGCAGCCAAGATAGGGACTGGCATGTGGTGCCACTGACGTGCCTCCTGTCAGTCAGCACTGTGGCTCCTGTGCCCTGCCATTGCTCAAGTCCAACCATTAGAGCCAGCTAGCATGGCTCTCTCTGCTCCAGGCCTCTCTGTGATTGACAAGGGGTCTAATGGAGGGAAATAAAATCACCGGCTTATTCAGTTTTCCATTATATAAGGCAGCATTAGGGGGGTTTGTGTAGCTTGGATCCAAAACATTTAACATGCAGGGAATGAGCTATGCTAGGAAAAGGACAGAGATTAAACCAGCCAGGCTACACAAGAGTGAGTTATTTACATGATTAAGTTAAAAAAGGCAACTTAGCCCAGGCTCCGTGGGTCTTGCAGGCCCACATACATGGAGAAGGGAAAACCAAGTAAGCCTTGACTGCTTTGTTTAGCTCACCCATGTAAAACCAATACTTAATATCTTATGTTGATATAGGACCCTCGATCCAGAAGAGCTGTACTAACTGACACACTGATTATGCATTCTTAGGACTTGCTTCACTCATCTCCAGGCAGAGATGTGTCTGTTGTTTCACAGCACACACCAAAGCCACGCAACCGTGTAGGAAGAATATCGTCTCGCTCTGAAACTGCAGGAAGAATTTTGCATGAGAATCCAGATACTTATGTTATTCTTTGACAAGCCTGGCTGCTTAATTCCCTCCATCTCTTAAGCAAACCATCACCAGAATTTAAGTGTAAATGGTTAGAACCTTGGCTTTATGTCTCAGCCAAAAGATGTGACCTCCAACAGCAAAGCGCCCCTTAGCGCTACACTGAGGCATCGTCACAGTACTTACTAAAATAAAAGAGTGCCACCTACTGCATTGCCAACTCCAGTTCTTTTCAACTCCAGGTTGCAGAGACTCCCCTCCTGATCCAGCTCAACCCTATTGAGCTCATGAAATCTAACAGAATCACAGAACAAGATGGAATGTTTGCACATGACTCAAAGAGCTGGCCGTTTTTCATGAAAGCCGTTTCCTTTTAGAGATAGTACATCTTTCTGCAGCTCTGCATTTCTTTTTCTGGCAGGCCTTTTCATACACATGAAAAGAAATATCTGATGAAATATATTCCTCTATCTCTGCTTTAGAAACATTACCCAGATTTAATTAATATATAATCGTATCAGTGGCAAAGAGTTAATTGAAATATTGAATAACTACAACTTTAACACAATACTGCAGACATAGTAAGCAGATGGTTGATCCACCACGCTATACACATTTTAGTTAAAAGTTGCGAGAAGACTTTAGAGGTATTATTTTTGCAACACGAGGGAATTCCCTAGATTGTGCCAAGGTTTGTGTGCATGAAAAGCATTGTGAAAATCAGCTTAATGTGTGTCTTCTCCAATTAAGAAAAAGGGAGATAAAAAATCTGTTTTACATTCTAAGTAAGAATTTCTCTATTAATTGGGATCCTTTAGCAATGCAGTATTATGGGCACATAAAGCCAAAGCCAAATCCCCATCTCAGTGGGAATCCACTGACCTCAGTTGAGTTACACCAGGAATGAATGTGGCTAAAAGCATGTTTTGAGTTCCCGTGCATGAAGAACACATTATACTGACCAGTGCCATGTATTAATTGTACATGGTGCCAGTAAGAAGGCCTGCAGAGCAGCTACTGTAAGAAAAATCTGAGCATGATCAGGATATCAGTGTGGTAGGTGAGGTTATCAATATACAAGGTGAGGTTATCCGTGCAGCAGCTGAAGCTCTTTTACATGTACCTGAACTGAAATCCTGCATCCCAGCCTCTTCACATTTTAGCAATGTTTGTTAACAGAGCTGATTTTTGTGCTCCAGGTTTCGGTTTCTCTACAATGGGCCCCAAACAAACCTCAGATTCACATAACCTCAAACCTGAGAAAATACACTGATTATGCATTCCTAGGACTTGCTTCACTCACCTCCATGCAGGCATGTGTGTATTTGGCTAACTGTACAATACTTTACGAGCAGGAAAAGGAATCCTTCCTGCCTCTTATGCCCTGAAGCCTGAGGGGTGATTTCTTGTGTCATACATTAAGTTTGCGGCATAGCTTCAGATGTTATTAGTACTCATGAAATTATCCAGCCACAATGTTTGAGTTGACAACCTCCTATGGCTGTGAGGTTTTCCACAGGTTTTCCAAACACTGCAGGAAGGTGCACTTCCTTCTGTTTGCTCTAAATTGACTGGTTTTTAATTTAATCACCTCTCATTCTCCCAGAGCTGCATAAATGCAGTTTAGCTGATGACCACAGTTTCTCCAATGTACAGTATGTTTCTGTGTATCACTATCCAGTTACAAACAGCACTCAGTTAACAGGCTTATGCCTTTCAAGAACTTAGACTAGATGACCCTTGCAGACCCTTTTAACCCTCTGATTCTATGATCTTTCTGTTGGTGATTACAATTGATAGTGCCTTGGACATTCAGGTATTCTTCAACATCTGAGAAGGTAGGATGATCTTGTAGTTAAGGCACCAGACCACGACTCTGATGAGATGGACTTAAGTGCTGGCTCTGCCACAGACTTCCTGTGTGATCTTGGACAAGGTACTTAATCTCTCCGTGCTTTGGTTTCCCATCTGTAAAATGAGGATACTAATGCTTACTTTCTCCCCACCCTCTGTCTGTTTTGTCAGTTTACATTGTAAGCTCCTTGGGGTGAGGACTGGCTCTGTTTGAACATCTGGCACATTGGGGCCCTGGGCACATTGGGGCCCTGAGCTCAGTTGGGGCATCTAGGTGTTACTTTAAAACAAATAAACAACAACAGTAATAATTACCTCTGGGCACCACTGTACAGGAAGGCTAATAAAACAAATAAAACATGCAACTCAGTAAGAGAGAAATGCAGCTGTCTTTACCCTGTTATAGTACTTAAGATCAGCTAGCAGACTCTTCCTGTCTGTTACTGGGGAAACACTTCAGGACCATGGACAGTGCTGTCTCATTTGAGGACCCCTGCTTCTGGACCCTGAAGTTGTGCTCCATTAGCAGTTCAGGAGAGCTGGCCTCTAACAACCTTCATGGCTTGAGGCAAGAGGTATACTTATGAGGCCAAGGTGTTAGCTACTCTTTTTGTTGCTGATAGTGGTGGTGTTGATAATTTGTTTCTATTATAGTCTTTTAAGCTTCTGTTTCTTTTATTCTGGACAAAATGACAACTCAGCTGATATGAATTCCTGATGCAGCAGCTTCAGCAGCAGTGTTTGTTTAAGACTACCCATTGCAGCTAGTTTTTATTTCTGTTTATGTTTATTCAGACTTTAGCTCTGATCCTGCAGTGAGCTGTGTATAGACAGGGTCTTGCGCCCACACAAAGCGTCACTGAAATAACAACCATCAAACGGAGAGCAAAAATCACAGTGTTTGTAACTAACTGCCTATAGATACTCAATAAATCTCCATAATAATAATGACAACTTAGGTTTCCTCTCAGAAGCTCTCAGTTCCCTGAGCTGCTCCCTTGTTGCTGAATTAGGTGATTAAATTGTCCATCTCCTGGATCCTTGCCCTCACTTACCATCATAGGCATGGTACAGGACAATGTTCAGTGCTCCAGGCACAATGCTATCTGAATCCGTAGTGGAATAGGTAATTTACCCTGTTGCTTACCTGTCACCTCAACTTTTCACTTTCCTAGCTAGTTCACGCTGAAGATGGAATTTCAAGGCTTGTTCCATACAATAGTGAACTAGCTGGTAGGGCAAAGATGTGACCCGTTGTTTGATAGCCCCCAGCAACTGTCTGTCAGCTCATTTGGACTGAGTCTATAAGGTCAACCTCTTATGTTTATGTGAGCTGGAGTCCAATCTTTATGGGAGTGATTTAGATTTAGAAATTGACTCTCAAAAGTGCTGAGTGACACAGTTGGTTGATGCATGAGGTGACTGTTTCTCAGGTGTCGTGTCCTGACCCCAAAGGGAGTCACCAAGTTGTGTTCTGAGGTAGTCATGGCATTTTCTGTAGAGTCTAAACTCCCTTACTGTATATAAATACATCTGTTTCTACCCTACCTGGAAGTGTAGAAAACCTGAATATAAATAATGGCAGTAGTTAGTGTTACTGAATATGTAGCACTGGGTAATGTGCAGTTGTTAACATTTCAGATAAGAATGTATGAATTAGATATTTTTATACATTTTTTTCAACGTAAAATATCAAAAAATGTTTGCATTGGACTTAAAAGCCAAGTCTGGCCATATATGGAGCATTGAAAATAAATGATGACGCATTATAGCCTTTTTATTTTTGTTTTATTGGATGAAGTTGAGCAAAGGATTCTGAAGGGTGAGGTCATCAGAAAAAAGAAATGTGGGGATTGCAAAAAACGGTGCAGATTAGGACTGAGGTGAAGTGACAGAGCCATGAGAGTAGGCCCCAAGACTACATCAGCATGAGGTGATGTGGGCCAGGATTGAGGTGCATTGGCAGACTTCTATGGAGAGCCCAGGACTGGACTGGAATAGCAGAGAATGTTGTGGGTCAGGACTGAGGGGCATTGGCAGAGCTGTGTTGTAAACCTGTTCAGTGTATGTAGCGTGTGGTAGTTAGGGCTGGTTGTCCCTCACTTTTATTAATACCAATTTCAGTCAAAATTATTTAAAATTTCCTCAAAAGCTTCTTAAAATAGTTCCTGTTCAAACATGGAAAATAACAAAAAAAATTAATTTTAAAAACTATCAGAACTGGGTTTGTTTTCAGTGAATTCCTGCCCCACCCCCCAGCCCCCTTCAGCTGTGCAGCAACAAAAAAATAACTCCTTGATGGTCTGAGAGGAAGGTGCAGCTGACTCTGATTGTCATGCATTGGCCTTAAATTCCGGTTGACTTTGTTATGCCTAAATATTCAGAAGGTAGGTTTGTGGGAGAAGGTGACTGGGAGGAGTGTGTCTTTCTTTCGTTTGTTCTGCTAGGGAGTATGTGATCATGTACATGCTCAGGGAGTAGGGTGACCAGATGTCCCGATTTTATAGGGACAGTCCTGATTTTGGGGTCTTTTTTTATATTGGCTCCTATTACCCCACACCCCTGTCCCGATTTTTCACACTTGCTGTCTGGTCACCCTACAAGGGAAGGGGATCGGAATAGCATGGAAACTGACTACTGGACTAGATGGGCCATTGGTCTGTCCCAGCACAGCAAGGAGTCGGGAACTGACAGACCAGAATAGCCCAATGGGTTCCTATAGTCTGGGATCCTAGAGAGAGCTGAAATCTGTCACTTTAAGAAAAGTTTTATACAACAAGGAAAAAGTTATCTATATTTAAAAAAAATAAAAGCCAACTGCAGTCATTAAAATGGATTTCCAGAAGACTTGGAGAAAGGGAGATTAAAAAATATTATGATTTCTGTCACGACCATGTTTAAGCTGGGCCATTAAAGATGCTATTGTCTGGCCCAGCTGTTTTAGAACAATTAGCTGTGTGACAGCCAGGCTGGAGGATAGGCTGGCTGCAGTCCCTTTCCTCCTCCCTGCCACTGCACCGCACACTCACACCCCCACATCTCCCACCTCCCCTTGATGAAAGCTCTACCCTCAGAACTGCAGGCAAGCTAACAAACCAAAAAACCAACCCTGCCCTCTAAATGGAAATGCCCGCTTAAAAAAAAAATCAGCCTTGCCCCACTGTTTGCGGGGAGCTGAGCGGTCTCCTCCTCACTTCCCTGCTCCTCGGGGGACTTTGTGATGCGTGAGCCTGTAGGATCATGTATGTAGGCCCGGCACATGCTTTTCTGTGCTTTAGCCTCCACCTCCGCAACAGCTTGTCAGCTTCTAACCTCTGCCCTCAGCTTCCCTCCTTCCTATGTGAGCCTCAGGTGGCTTGGACTGAGGGAAAAGGAAACTGACTTCCCCAGGAATATAAATCACATAGCCTTTCTGGAAGTCCACCCTCCTTTTTCTCCCTTGCTGTTTAACAATGATGAATTTATTGGTTCTCCTTTCTTCTGTGTGTTCTTTCTGAACTGGACATCCTTATACAGCTTCATCGGTAAAACCCGCAAATCAAACTCTCCTGTGTTGAGCTGGTGGAGGTAACAATGCCGGCATATGCACTTCTGTGGCATATTCCACCCCAGAATTGCAAAGTGCTTTACAAGCAAGATGACACTTCGTCTCTCCGTGGGAAGGATCAGTATCATCATCCCCATTTTATAGAGGTGGTAAACAAGGCACACCGAGAAGTGGCTCCACTGTGATCCCAATAAGTTTGTGTCAAAGCAGAGACGTGAACCCAGATTGCTTGTCTTGTAGTCCAGTGATCGTTAGATTGAGTGGCAACGCTGACGTTGTATACGTCAAACTCCAGCTTGCTCTTTGCAGCTCCATCATTCAGTCCCAGTCCTGACCAAGAGAAGTCAGCCTTTCTCACAAAGAAAATTTAGTCTCCATATGCTTTCAAATGTGGTTCAACTTTGAAAAGTGACTCTGTTAAGATAACACTAGGGAGCTGTCTCTCCATGATAAAAGAGCAAATCTGATCTTTTTACAAATCAAGGGATGTGGTTTTTTTACCTTGCTCCCTGTCCGACAGCTTACCCAGGGATCTGAAAGCCAAGCTGGGTTCTTTCTGGTTCGCTCATATCCAAGAATAAAGATACTGCTGACAAAATTGAGTTAACAACTATATTAATGATGCATGAGTGAAAATGGACCCCAGCTCTCTGTCCCTGGGCTGGACTGACTTTGGAGCTCTGACAGGTGGAAAAGGCGGTGAACATTCATTTTAGTGACTAAGGTCAGGAGATCTGACTGGTATACAGGGAGCCAATCTATTGAGAGGAGGTGCATTTTTATATAGACACTTTTCAGAGAAGAACTGTACTTTCAAGACTGTGTTTCTCTAGGGGACTTTTCCAAGCAACCCCAAACTACTACCACCTCTCTCCTTGCATGAAATGGGAGTTCATTCGGTTCTGGGTTTCTCTCTATGCTACTTCAACAGTGGGCCCTAACCCTAACCATAAATGTTCACAATCATGTAGTGTGCAAGGCAATCACAGAGTCTATGTTCATTCAAGACAGCACTTCATCTCATTTGTTGAGGAATGGACCCTATATCTGGTACACAGTCTGAGAGAGAAGTTTAGTTTCTTAACACTTCCGGTTTGTGTTCCTCTCCCTACATAGTACCTCCTAGGAACGAGAACCTCCATTTCCCCAGAGACTAAACTGAGACTGAAATATCTGTAGCTGAACTGCTCGGGGCTATGACCTTGTCAGGGCTTGTAAGATAGGTTACATCAGTACTTGGATGGGAAACCTCCAAGGAAAATACAGTTTGCTATGGGAAGTTGTACTGTTGAATCAGTATGTAATAACTTCTGAGGTGCTGTTAAGGGGCATTGTGCTACTGGAGGTGCCATCTTATGTGATGGAAAATCAAGGTCATTTGTGGTAGTTAAAGTTCCCATGGTATTTTTCATAAGAAGAGCGGTATTAACTTCAGTGTCTTGAACAAATTCCAATAGCACTAGCTCCTTAAATCCCCTGGCAGTTTCAGTTACATATGGCATTCGTCTTCATTTCCTATCTTAAACTGCTGTGCTGTGTTTCTGTGTGCTGTTATATCATTACTGCTTTCCACATGTATAGTATAGCACTTTATTATTATTATTAATGATTATTTATTTATTTCATAAAACTTGGTATTCCTGTGCTTCATGCCAATGTAGCAGACCATAACAAATCCTTGGTTAACTAGGATTACACAGTTGTCATACGTTGCACAGTGAGACCACATGGCAGCAGCGAAGATAGACCACCTGCTCCCAAAGCTCAGGTCCTTCACTCTGAAGCTAAATGGGAATCTCCACTGGCTGTTGGCAGTACAGAACTCATGACACATAGTTGAGCAGTTCTGATTCCATATGCTAGAGAGCTATGGCTACACCCCATGCAGGTTGTCATAAATATAAACGGAAGGGTAAACACCTTTAAAATCCCTCCTGGCCAGAGGAAAAACCCTTTCACCTGTAAAGGGTTAAGAAGCTAGGATAACCTCGCTGGCACCTGACCAAAATGACCGATGAGGAGACAAGATACTTTCAAAGCTGGAGGGGGGGAGAAACAAAGGGTCTCTCTGTTTGTGTGTTGCTTTTGCCGGCAACAGAACAGGAATGGAGTCTTAGAATTTAGTAAGTAATCTAGCTAGATATGCGTTAGATTCTGTTTTGTTTAAATGGCTGATAAAATAAGCTGTGCTGAATGGAATGGATATTCTTGTTTTTGTGTCTTTCTGTAACTTAAGGTTTTGCCTAGAGGGATTCTCTATGTTTTGAATCTGATTACCCTGTAAGGTATTTACCATCCTGATTTTACAGAGGTGATTCTTTACTTTTTCTTCAATTAAAATTCTTCTTTTAAGAATCTGATTGCTTTTTCATTGTTCTTAAGATCCAAGGGTTTGTGTCTGTGTTCACCTATGCAAATTGGTGAGGATTTTTTTATCAAGCCTTCCCCAGGAAAGGGGGTGTAGGGTTTAGGAGGATTTTGGGGGGAAAGATGTTTCTAAGCGGGCTCTTTCCCTGTTATATATTTGTTAGATGCTTGGTGGTGGCAGCAATAAAGTCCAAGGGCAAAAGGTAAAATAGTTTGTACCTTGGGGAAGTTTTAACCTAAGCTGATAAAAATAAGCTTAGGGGGTTTTTCATGCAGGTCCCCACATCTGTACCCTAGACTTCAGAGTGGGGAAGGAACCTTGACACAGCTCATTACTGATTCTGTCTTAGGTTCCCTTTACTTTAGCTTTTCCCACTGGCTATTTGCCAAGGTCTCTCTCCCAAAGGTGCCGCCTCTAGGCCGTATGGGGAGTGCGTGCACGTGAGTCCAGTTATTCCACCCCCACCCCAACAGGTGCTACTTTCTAGCAGGCTGGCACATACCTTCTGGCTGGGGCCTTTTGACAGTCTTGTCCCTACTCTGTGTCCCCAATGATGCCACCACACAGCCCATAGTCAGCAAAAGGGGTTAAACAAAAGAAAGGTAAAGAACAACTTCATGCAGCTGCCTCTAGGATAGGGACCTCTCTAACTTCAGAGGGGCCTGGGAGCAGCAGTGTCCACGTCAGAGTTAGGTGATCTCCTCTGCCAGCCTCAGTTCCTTTCCCCTTCAACTTAGGGGCTCTGCACCCTCTTTCTGCAGTCTGTCGGTCCTCTCTGGGGCTGGAGAAGCTCAGTGGGCTGTTCCCTTCCCAGGGTTGGCTCCATCTGAGTGGAATTCCCTCTAATTCCTGCTCCACTCCTGGCATGATCTGCATGGGCCACTCCAGCCCAAAGCAGCTCCTTGCCCCCTTCCGTGCTAGTGCGGGGTTTATACACCATGTCACACCTCCTTCCCCCACCTGCGAGGGCCCATGGGCAAGTTATCCATCCACAAGCACAAACATTCATTTGTCAGTTACCCCAGGCACGTATGCCAACCAGACAGCACCTCTAACCTGCCCTTGGACACATTTGTCCACCCAGTGGAATGGCTGCCCAGTCTCAGGCACTGTCACCTAGTCATTGGCACAGCTGCCTGTATACAGGTACATTTCCCTACACACAGTCACGAGCCACCTTTCCGGGGACACAGCTGCTCACTGGCTTACATAGCCCAGTTCCCATGCACACTAAGACAGCTGTCAACCCACTGGCACAGGTTCCGCCATCTACCGTTTTGTACAGCTGCCTACCCAGAGGCACAGCTACCTGCAGTCACAGCTGATCATCTGCTTTATACTTGCAGTTGCACGGTTGTTGGTACAGCCACCCATTCTTTGATATCACAATATTATGACACCCAAAATACTCTCAGGAGTCTGATGGTGTTCCATAACCTGTGCTGTGAAACAGACTTGTGAACATGCAGCAAGCCTAAATCCTCAATTGATGTAAATCAGCATAGCTCAATTGGATCGGGCCTGGGGTGTGCATGTGTAGTTGTTGTGACACCACACTACTCCTTCAGTACACACACACACACACACACACACACCAAGCTATGAGAATTTTTCCAGTGCCCCTCAGTTCTGCCCTGCAGCATTCTCTGCTGCTCTAGTCCTGGGCTCCGCACACGGCTCTGCCAATGCTCCTCACTCCTGACCTGCAGCCCTCCCCCACCCCAGCAATCCCAGTCCTGGGCTCCCTGCACAGCTCTGCCAATGCCCCTCTGTCCTGCCCTGTGGCTCCCCTGCTATTCCAGCCCTGGGCTCCCCACACAGCTCTGCCAATGCCCCTCACTCCTACCCTGCAGCCCCCCTGCTATCCCAGTCCTGGGCCCATTCAGTTCTGTCACTGCATTTTACTCCTAACCTGCTGCACCCCCTGCTATTCCAATTATCTCCTGAACAAAGATTGCTGTGCTGAACTGTACAATGTTTTTTTTACAGTTTGGATAAACATGCGCTAGGAACCAGGCTGAGACCACAAATCTTATTTCACTTGTGCGGACTTAACTGGTGTTTGAATCTAAGCCTTTAGATGTGAAAGATTGGCACTGTAACCCCGTGCTCGGAACAGCCTCATCACACAGCTTCCTGCCCACCCTCTCTTCTCAGCTGAATAGTAGGATGTACACCAATTGTTATATGTCTCAGGAGTCTGGCTTGTTTGTTTCCAGCTGATTGTGACTCTAAAAACAGCTTTATTTAAATACTGCGTGTGAGCTGGTGTTTTAAAATAAGAGAATAATTAGAGAGGAGGAGGAGGGAGGAGGATATCAAATATTCATGTACTTCAAAGGAAATACAGTCTTCTTAGCTGTCCTGTGGCTACAGAATATTGAGGGAATGGAATTTGTTGTAGCAGTTCATTGAGCTCCTCCATGTGCAGGCGCCTCTCTGAGAACTTGGCCAGGCAAGTGTAATGGAGTTTGAGATGGGGAAGGGGGGGCTGGAGATAGAAATGATGTGTGGAGAGGAGGGGAGAGCACAAGTGAGAAGCAGAAAGGAAAATAGGTGAGAAGGAGAAGATGGGGAAAAGCTGGAGAAGAGGTTAGATGTGAGAGCCAAAATAGTGGCTGAAAGCGTATTGGGATAGACAGGGGTAAATGGAGTGGGTGAAAAAGATAGCTCCCTGGTCTAACTCTATTGAAATGGATGGGATGAATTTCGCTCTACCAGAGGAAGAGGGGGGAGGGAGGGAATGTGTGTGAGTGTGACAGCCAGTATTCAGGATGGAGAGGGGAGAGAGTAGGGGCTGAGTTGTGCTTGATGTTTCGCTTTGATGAAGAACCCACGTCTCAGCCCGCGGCTCAGGCCGTCGGGCATTCGGTGTCCGTGAATGCCAAAGCAGGAGATGGAGGAATAATTGATTGGCTGCAGCAGTCTCCCTGTGCACTGATCTGTGGGGAGGGGAGCAGTCCAAAAGGTACAGCCAGATGGTGAGCTCTAATGTGCCCATATTTATAGATGTCTTCATTAGGCGACATCCATGCAGGAGTCCAAGGGCAGTGCCTTTCCAGGCCCTGTCAGGGATGGACACAGCATGGTAATGAAGGTGAGAGCAGCCTAGAGCAGGGCAGGGGCTGGGAGCTCAGGCCCAGGGGACATGCTTCCCCCTTGTAACGGAGTTGGGGTGAGAGGTGCAAAGTGTTCTGCAATGTCTAAGGAAGAAATTCTCTTCACAGGGGAAAAATCCAAAGTATAAAAAGCCCCAAGAATCTTTACCATTCCCCCCATCCCAGCACCTGTCACCTTGCCCTGCTCCCATCATCCCTGCTCCAACTCAGCTCTGACACCAGCACCCCACCCTGGTGTTATCACCCCCACCATCACACTGCCCTGTTTTAAGCCAGATTCTGCCCCCAGCTCCCTCTCCTGCTGTCTCTTTCATTGTTCTCTGCCCTCCCCAACTCCCATGTAGATCTGGTCAAGAATTTTTCAACAAAACATTTGTTCCTCTGAATATGCCCTATTGTCAACCACCCCCTGCCCCCCCCCCCCAATTTTTTTTTTCATGGAGATGTATCAGTTTTGATTAAACTTCAATCAGGAAAGAGTTCTCACTTTCAGGGTAGAATTTCTAGTCAAAACAAGGGACACTGACTCACCCTTTCATAGGCTGGTCATTAGAGCATTCACCTGGTGGGGGGTAACACAGGTTTGAGTCGTCGTTCTGCCTGCCTCAGACCAGGAATTTGAACCTGGTCTCCCACTTCTCTGGCGAGTGCCCTAAACACCAGGCTGTAGGCTACTTTGGGCAGGGAGTTCTGGCTCTGCTCCTCCTGTCCCACTTCCCGGGTAAAAGAGCATAGAGGCAGCAATTTTGGATTGGGAAGTTTTGTTGCACGTGTTGCCACAAACCACCATCCAGCACATCTCCAGACCAGAGCCTGGTTGTGATTCGTTCTTCCCTAGACCTTCTGGCCCCTGGGAATGTACAGAAGCAAGATACAACCCCCTACTCTTTATCCACTGCCCATCTCCAGGCAAAATACCCCTGTGATGCCTGATAAGTAGCCAGGCCTTTACGTAGGCCATGTACAGACGGGCAAATCATATGAGGGCTTTCAAATAATATTCTGTATTTACAGACATTCTCAGAAATAAGCATTCACACGGGCAAAAACATTCTTACATGATTAAAGCCTATTTAACCAAAGCAAAGGAACATTAAACATGCCTAAAGCAGTTGTTAATGGTCCAGTTCCTCAAATCCAGGGAGACTGGAAGACTCCAGGGATTGATAAAAGGCTTGCAGGTGCAGTCAGTAGTTCCCTTCATGGCAGTGGAGTCCAGGTCAAGATTTAGGGAAACCCTGTGTGGTGACATTATGCAGCATAGGCTATGTTAGTCAGTCTGGGAGTTGAAAAGCCAGAGAGAACCATAGGATTTCTGTGTATACGGCAGCCTCCCTAAAGAATTCCCGTTTATGTTCATTGGTGCCAACTCCTCTCTTCTCTACCACAAGGGATGCGACAAGGCTGAGGAGTTTTTCCGATCTAGAGTACCCTTTCAAATTTGGCTCATGTCAGTAGCAACTGAAAATGGTTACCATTTGCAGCCTGTAGGAAATGTATTGAGGATTCTCAGTCAAGTTCCTAGTGGAGAGCTGTTCACTAAAACACCAGGCTGGCCTTTAGTACCATCAGAGATTGGTTAGATTGGAAGTCTGAACCATCCTCCCAGTTGCATAGGTGGTTTCTCTAGGTTGGGGGAGAGGCAGGGGCAAAGGGAAGCTGGAAGTTGATGTTCTCTGTGCTGTTCCTATCCTGCTGGCTGGGAGAGGAATTCAGTCTCCAGTAGAGTGTCCAGAAAGAAAAGTGTGAAAAATAGGGATGAGGGTAATAGGCGCCTATATAAGACAAAGCCCCAGATATTGGGATTGTCCCTATAAAATCAGGACATCTGGTCACCCTAGTCTCTAGGGCTGTTGATCCAGGAGTGCTATTTTTTTAAAAACAAAGAAGCACTTTCCTCTCTCTCTCCACATTCTCTTGAGAGCAGCCTTGTTCTTTGTTAATGTCTTTCTCAGCAATGGGCAGTAGACATTAAGCTTCTTTCATTCTCTCTGGATCGCTCTGCAGGGAATGGACCCTGCAAACCACATCCAGAACTCCTGGGACCTCAGTATTTGCAGGATCAGGCCCCAGGAACAAAGATCCCCAGAATGAACCATTAGGTCTCTTCTCCTCACTGTCTCTATGGTCACACAAGGAGGTGAATGGCAAGTAAATTTAGAGCAAACAAAGGGTGCTCCTGTTTTACATGGTGTGTATGCTGACCTGTGGAGGGTCATGAATTCATATTCCAGGTTGGATCTAAACAGGGATGCATCATTGTAAGAACAGGTAATAACAATTATGGCTGTGTTCCAAGCTAAGGTAATGTAGAGTCTCAGACCTCATGGTTAAGCAAATTGAATGCAGAGGAACAAAAAGTAGGGGCTCTCTATTTCCCTTCCCCCTCTAGCCTCCCCGTGCACTGCACAGTTCTGAAAGTTTGCCCTTCTCTTTGAAGTGACAGGTACTGTCCAGTGTCAGAAGTAGGGGTCTGTAATTGTGCCTCTCTTTAAGGGTATCATTGTTACAACTGTGGAATCCCAGCAATGAGAGTAATTCATCTGACGCAAGAGCTGTGACTGTGCCCAAACTGTTAGCTGCTGCAGTTCTGAAATTAATAACATACAGTAGAGCCTCCGAGTGACGAACACCAGAGTTAGGAACTGACCAGTCAACCTCACACCTCATTTGGAACTAGAGACAAAACACAAAAACACACCAAAACAAAAAAACCCAACAACCCACAAACAAACCCAGTACAGTACTGTGTTAAAAGTAAACTACTAAAAAATCAAAGGAAAGCTGCATTTTTCTTCTGCATAGTAGTTTTAAAGCTGTATTAAGTCAATGTTCAGTTGTAAACTTTTGAAAGGACAACTATAACGTTTTGTTCAGAGTTACGAACATTGCAGAATTATGAACAACCTCCATTCCTGAGGTGTTCGTAACGCTGAAGTTCTCTGTAGTGTTAAACCTGTGTTTGTGTGTGGATGCACACACACTGGAATTTTCAGACTTGATGGGCCCAGTGATCTGCTCTGGGCTGGCAAATTCTTTCACCATCTGATTCCAAGGAAGAATGCCCTAGCAGAGCACACATTTGCACTGTTATAAACCTTCCCCTATTCATTCTCCTTTCTCCTTATTGTCTAGGGAAGCTATTTGTAGCAGCTTGTTCACAGGTATATGTGAAATTACCTTGTTCCTCTGTGCTCCAAATCTCAACTGTTAACAGAATAAATATTTGATTTTTCCCTAGTTGGAAATATATTTTTGTATACAAGACCTTTTTTTCAGCTTTGTGTTAGAGAGATAAACATTTGTACATGGTTTGTCAGAACAGGGGCCATATCTATTTTCCTGTAAAGCGTTAGAGGGCCATACGCACCTGTGACTCCATGAAAATAATACATAATCATCCTCTGCTTTATCCCTCTGTGTTGATGCAATAATTAAAACTCCCCCCCCCCCAGCCCCACTTCCCAGAAACCTTTATGATCTCTGTTTAGTTTTGATAAAATCTCAATTTCAATGTTTGATTTAAAACACAGTCCGGCCCGAGGTCCCCCTGTAATGCTACTGCAGCTCCCCAGGATGTGCTGAGTATTAATTAAGCTGTAATCTCCCCCCACTGCTACCCTGTAAAAACTCATTCACTTTCCATCTCAACTTGTGGTTATTGAACACCGGAACCTGCTGTTCCTGCTGTTCACCATTAAAACAGTAAATACTCAGGACATGTTCTTCCATAGTGGAAACGTGTAACGATGCTGCGTCCCTCCCCAAGAGACGTGAGTGGGGATACAATGGAGACCTTCAGCACCAGAAAAGCAAGTCCCTACTGCTTGAGCTAAAGGAGTAACTGTTAGCTGGTGGCAGTAGTAGGCTCTTATCCCCTGTGCGGCAGGGCCACCCAGAGGATTCAGGGGGCCTGGGGCAAAGCAATTTCGGGGGCCCCTTCCAGTGGCGTAGCCAGGTGGAGTGCCACCAGGTGAGTAAAAATTAAAAAGGCACCACTTGTGCTCAGTGGGAGAGCGGCGACTACTGGCTCCTTCCCTGCCTCAGACCTCAGACATTCTCGTGGGGGCCCCTGCGGGGCCCGGGGCCTGGGACAAATTGCCCTACTTGCCTCCCCCTCTGGGCGTCTCTGCTGTGCGGACCAGATACTAAGGAAAAATCTACACTAGTGTGAGGGGAGTGATTCCCCTGCTTGTGTACGCACACTCACGCTAGCTCTCACAGGCAGCAGAGGCATGGCTGAGCCTTGTCAAGTACATACCCACTGGCTTTAGATAGGTTTGTACCTAGCACTGCTCAGCCATGCCTCTCATGCCACTAACAGTGTTCCTGTGGCTGCACTGCTGTTTATACTCACGTGAGTATGTGTACATAAGCAGGAGAATCACACTCCTAGACATAGCCTAAAGGGGTACACTATACACTTAGCCAACCTTTGAAATAACAATCCTACTAAGCCCAGCTAATTAAACTTATCTTTATGTGTTCATATACGCATATGTCGAAAAGCAAGAGTTCTGAATGTCTCCCATGGAAGCAGACACAGCTTCTGGATTTATTAAGAACCTAAGTGATAGGCACACAATCATTGCCAATTATGAGTAGTATTTTTATCACAAGGCAAGTCTGAGACCAGTCAACTCTTGTTCTTAAATTGGTCTCATCAAGATTTTAAACGCAAGAACTCCATGTGTCAAAGGGGACATAAACCCTCCATACCACGGAGTATTTGTTGTTCCCTTTCACTGTCTTTCTCTTATCAGCTGAAGGCAGTATACATGCCAATTCTGTTACATCGAGAGACACTTGAATATTTATTTTTAAGATGACTAAATGTGACTCTTAAAAATAACAGATGTATTTAAAAATATGTGAGCTTGTGTTTTAAAATAAGAAAAGAATCGAATGTAGGGAGATGAAATCAAATATATAGGTACTTCAAAAGCAAAGGAATATAATTTCAGTGGCATTGTTGCTAAACGACTGTTCATCCCATGCCTTTGACTGACAGATAAAACAGTCTCATGTCAACTTGAAGTGACTCCTCATATCTGTAACTTCTCCTTTGCAGTCAAGGCTCTGGCAGTTCCCTTCAGATGGCTCTGTGGGAGAGAAGTGAGGGAGATTACAGAGAGACAAAAATATCAGCCACTAATGTTTGCTTTGCTTGTTTTACTGCTGTTGGTGATGTTTTGTTGTTTATTCTGCTGCCTGAAAGATTATATGCCAGGTATAAAACCACAGTTCAAAGAAGCCCCAAAACTAGTTGCTTTCAGACAAGAGTGGGGGAATTTCAAGGAGTGAAGAATTTTGAATCCATAATACAAGCTTTAGTTTTTGATAGCCTTTTCAATTTATTATTATTTATTTGTATTGCACTACTGCCTAGGAGCCCCACGCTCCCTAGTCTCCCAGGACCCCGTTGTGCTAGGTACACTACAAACAAGTTGTTCTTTGCTGTCTCCAGCCATATAATCCTTCCTATCTGGACACATACACAAAAGGAGATACACTGAGGGGTGCAGGGTAGGTTCCCCATAGGTCAGAGGTTCTGGGCATAGTGTGATGTCAGGCCTGAGACTATAGTGTGGTGTTATGCCCAGGGTCATAGCATGTCAATATACCCTGGACTGTAATATGCCTGAGCTGTGTCACATCATCCGTGCCTGGCTTCACACTTCAGGAAGTCTGGAGAGATACTAGCTCTTATTTCTTGTGAGCTGTCTATGGAAAAGCTGCATTCCAAGAAGAAATGCTGAGTTAAGTTTGAGGCAATTTAACATTTTTCCATCGGCTACACGGACCTTTGCTCCTAGCAATGGGTTGTGTTGGAGTGACCACAGCAGTTACTGGAGGTGTACAGAAGACTGGGAATTAAAGAATGAATCAGAGGCTTTGGACAGCATTTGATAAATATTTGAAAATGAAGCTGAATAAAACTCTGTTTTGCCTGAAAGACATGTATCTGAGCAGGTGTGTCTTAGGAATAGAGCCTTTAATGATGCCAGACTTGGAAGCAGTTTTACTGGACATGTTAGATATTATCTATCATCTGCCTGAATCTAACCAGACCTCCCAAATGGCCCTGTTCCAGCATGTACTGGGTCTCTTGTAAAACCTGATTGGGATCACAGAGGCAATCTTTCTGGGACATGACTCATAATGGATCAAAATCACACCTGACATGAGCAGCTGCAACTCCATTCACTTCACTTTGTCTGAAATTTTCCAACGTGTGTTAGCTGGACCCTTGCATACTCCCCTGCTATGCACTGAGCAGCACCTCCAGCTTCAGCCCTGGCTTCTTCCCTCTCCCCCCCTAGAGATTTTCTTTTGCTTAAGTCTCTTTTCATCTCTCAGTGGAGCGCTCAGCCTTCCCCTCCTAAGCCCACTCACTTCTGTTCAGAGCTCATTTCTACATGTTAGCCTGTGACTGGGAGCCTGCCTCTGCCAATCCCTTAGCAAGTGTGCATGCACCCCCCTCCTCCCTTCTCTTTCATCTTCCCTTCTTCCGTGGCAACAATGGGGTTCACAGGGGAGTTATTTACATTGCAGCTTTTAAATGGCGTCTTTCTTTCCTCTGGTTCTGGGCTCCATCTCTGCATTGTTTTGCTCTGCCACTGGATGAAAGTGTCAGATCTCAATCCCATAGACTCTCAACTCTGTTATTATTTTATCTTTCATTGGAAGGACACTGTCTGTGTGCTCCTGTGCCTTAATCTTGAGACCATTCTGCTGCTAAAAATGACTCCCTCCTTTGGTTACAGGCCAAGACAGGAGTTCAGGATTTGGTGTTTCGTCTGAAAGGCCCTGATACAGTAAAGCACTTGCACACCTGCTTAACATTAAGCATGTGTGTAGCCCCAGTTGGGTTACTCACCCAAGTGCTTTGCTGGGCTGGGTTTTAGGAATGAAGGGCCTCACCAACACCTCCAGCAGTGTAAGGTGCTCGTACAGTGCTTGCAAGACCATTGTCTGTTTCTCAGGAGATCCAACACCCTGAACTTTGGTCTACCTACCAGAAAATGCAGGAGGGTCTGAAACTCTGCTCCTTGGTTTTGAAATGTCCTTGATTTTGTTATTTCTCTGCTGAATGTGTCCTGTTGCTAAGTCATGGATCTTAAACTGTGCTTTCTTTATTTACCAAATCATTTCCTATTTTGACTGTGAAAAATTGCGGGGTTTATGTTGTTATATTTCCCACTCACCCTTCCCGGAGAACCTGATGTGAAGTGACTCAAAGAGGGGAGTGGCAAACTGAGGTAGATGATGGGCCCTGCAGGGGATGAGGGCATTGCAGGCAGACTGTCCCACTTTACACTACAGAATTCACCCACCATGCACTTAGGGTTCAGAGTGCATCTAACTGGCCTCTCATAGCTGTGGGATCGGAGAAACAAGTTTTCCTTGTCCTGTCTTGTGTATTTGTTTTCTCCATTGGTGAGTGATTTGACAGCTTGGTTAATCAGTGACTTACCACGCCCCTAGACCCAAACCAATTTCCAGGGAATGAAAGATTTTTCAGCTGATCTTTGGCTTTGGTTGACTGCTTTCCATTTCTTCATTGCATGCAAAAAAACCAACAACCCTGAAAGACTCTTAGAAACAAATATTGGACACCCCCTGCTGCTGCTCAGTGATTTTCAACTGGAAAGGTCAATCTCCTCTGCTTTGAAGGATGGTGTCAGCTCAGGAGTGGGGAGAGTTCATGTGTCGGTTCTCCCTGTTGACACATTTAAAGACTTCACACACATCTCTTTCTGAAATACTTTTAACAGACCCCTTTGAAAAAGCCTCAGCCATGAAGCGGTGTCCCTGCTGCTCGCTGCTGCAGCTTGTCGCCAAACCAACGGCATGTTATTAGCAGACAATCCCCTGTAACCTTGTGGCTTTATTAAGAAATACAGTGTGCTCTTTTTCCTTGCACCTTCAGAACTTTTATCCTTTTTTGAAAAAGAAGGAGAGGTGCAGACAGGAATGGATTTGCTAAACAGTAACCCAGGGCCTATGGGGCTAGGAGACGGAGCACACAGAACCTGCTCCACTTCCCATTAAAGTCAATGGAAAGACTTCAGTGACTTCATTTGGAGTTGTTTCTGCCTTAAAGGGTATATTAACTAGAGCTGGTCAGAAAAGTAATTTCTTTTCCTTAAGAAAATGTCAACAAAAAACTTTTTTTTTTCATTTTAATCAAAGCTTTCTGTGGAACTTTCCAACTTTTCAGTAAAATATTAACAAAGAAAATTAATCTGAAAATGAAAAAAAATATTCAAAATGGTGCTGTGGTAATTCATGGGAGATGTAGTTCAAATGCTTTATGTCCCCATTATCCTGTTGGGCTGAGCTTTCTTGTCAGACAGCATCTCCCAGCATACACCACTTTCTCCTCACTTAGTGAGGGGAGAAGGTAGAGTCCTCGGAGTCCCTAGCTGTGTTGCGTGATGGGAGTTTTAGTTCAAAGAAATTTTGGTTTTCAGACATTTATGTTTTTCAACAAAATATCAATATTTTCCAAGGAAGCAAACACTTTGTGAAAAATCTCATTTAGTCAAAAACCCAATTTTTAATTAAAAAAACAGTTTGACAGAAAAAATTGAATCTCTGCTGGAAGAAGCTCTATAAGTGCAGAAAACTGTTGTTTGTTTTTCTTTATTAAATGGTTCAGGTGGAAGGTTCGCATTAATTTCCTAACCCCTTTCCTTAAAATTTACAGTCTATAAATCATTTATTTCCCCTCCTTCAGACACCTGCTGGTGACTCAGCTCAAAATTAATTATGGGAAAAACTTGTTTGGCTGAAATGAGAACCATTCTGAAACCTTCTCCTCAAATCCCAAACCAAAACCTTAATAACTGTGGGTTGAAAAAGACTGGGTACGTTTCAGGCCTTGTTCTACTCGTGTGAACTCAGACATCAGTGCTCCTGAGTTAGTTCTTGCTTTGATGTGAACTCTTTCTGTGGAGTAATGCACAATAACAGATTTGAACAATTGCAGATTATTCGTAATAGAGGGAAGATTAAACTGTCCCTTAAATCCTTTTAATGGAGGCTGAGAGTCTGTTCCTAACACATGAGGGTTACTGGTAGTGTTGGGAAGATTTTTTTGTCATTAAGCCTGAGGAAGTATGGTCTATTGGATTAAAGACTGGAGTCAGGAAACCTGGGTTCTAACCCCAGTTCTGACATTGCTGCACTGTGTGGCCTTGGGCAGGTCACTTAGGTCAATCTTTTCAAAAGTGTTCATGAATTTTGGGTGCCCAAATGAGACATGTGGAGCCTGATTTTCAGAGGCTCTGGTCAGCCACAGCTGCAATCGATGACAGTTGATGTGGTTGCATAGCACTTCTGGAAAGGAGGCTCAAGATGGGCACCCAAAACAAAGTCAACCGCTTTTGGAAAATTTTGTCCTCAGCCTTTCAGTGCCTTAGTTCTCCCCACTGGTAAAATGGAAATAATAATTAGAGCAAACTGAGTAATTTGCATTCTGTAGTTGATTTGACAATTCTAGCCTTTTTCTTCTGTTTGGGAAATAGCCACAAACAGATTTTGAGTTTCTCAAAAGTATTTGCTATTTGAAATTATTCGCTAAATCACATGCGCAAATAACTCTTGGTCTGTAAATTGTTTATAATCTCCACTGAAGAGCTATGGCAATCTACACCAGAAGAGAATCTGGTTAGATCCTCAGCTGGTGTAAATTGGTCTGTCTCACATAGTTTGTTGTAGGTATTTGAAACTGGTTCTTTTTTTTACAAGACCTGTGCATCCAGTGATGTTTCATTTCATTGACCCCATCAATGTAAATTAAAATCAGTTTCTACTATGGATACAAATTCACTTTGCACAAAAAAAAAAAATTATGATCTTAAGTTATTATTTCCTATTTTTGTTAATGTTTTTTCAGGAAACTTGTCAGTGACATTATAGGTCCCACTCTGTGCCCGATCCACAGTGGATGTTAGTCTATCACAGTCACACAGCAAGAGAGTCTTGGTTCTTTAGCTCAAGCTGTAGCAACCTATACTTTTAGCTCTGAAGGTCCCTGGGTCAGTCCCCAAGATGGTGTCTCTGAGACTAGAGTTTTAAGAATAGTGGATTTTCCAATTCACTGGCAATTCTGAAAATAAAATTAAATAAATAAATAAATAAATAACATTTTGATCATACAGAAATCATTTTGTTTTAAATGTTGAAAAATTGAAAAGTTTTTTTCAGTCAAACAAAACATTTTCTTCAACTTGAAACAGAACATTTATTTTCAATTTCAATCATTTTTTAACATTTTTAATTATTAAAAAAAGTCAAGGAAATTTTGCAATGAAAAGTTGTTTTGAACAGAAAAGCTAAATGTTTTATTTAGAAAATGTCAAAAAAGGGGTTTGTTTTCACATGAACCATTTGGCAAAACTGATACAAATTTGTGAGAGACAAGGTGGGTGAGGTATTTTCTTGTATTGGACCAACTTCTGTTGGTGAAAGAGACAAACAAAACCAGAAAATTACTACACTCGCAAATTAACTCACACAGAAAAATGACAGAATACATGCACACTCTATCATCCATAAGTGAACACTTTTCACAAAATGACTACTCCATATCTGACCTCTCAGTCCTTGTCCTCAAAGGAAACCTGCACCAACAGCTTCAAACGATGAACCTGGGAGCTTAAATTCATAACTCTGTTAGAAATAAAAATAATGGATTCCATAGAGAGACTGGATTTATGTCTCATTACAACAATATGTAACCCACTAACTCTCCTGTGTCCTATGACTGCAAAGGTGTTAATTGCCAATTTCACCTTGAATGGTTTCTTGCAACATGTGTTAGCTCCTTATACTTAACAATCTGTTCCACTTTGTATTTAGCTGTGACAATCTGATTACTTTTCGCAGACCTAAAGAAAGAGGTGAGAGAGACTAGCTTTTGAGCTCCACAAACATAAGCTGGTCCAATAAGAGATATTACCTCAGCCACCTTGTCTCTCTCATATCCTGGGACCAACATAGGTATAACAACACTACAGATAACAAATTTATGAAACATTTTGGTATCACCAAATCTGCATTTTTTGCCAGGAAAAAAGTTGTGTCTGAAATTTTTTGCCCAGCTCTACATCAGACAAACATAAAAGCGAGGCAAATATGGCTGAAATGAAATTGTGTTAGAATTTCAGAGGGAGGATATTGGTGGACTTTTCCACACCTAACTTAGCTTTGATTGGTAAAATAAGGCACATAGGCCAGATTCTCATACTTTACAATGGTGCTATGCCAATTTGCACAACAGAAAGACCTGTTGTTTCTATTCTCTGATCAGGTGAGCTCACAAGCACTCCAAGAACAAATGCTCATGTGTACAGCTTTGCAGTTTGTTCCCCGCAGATGTATGTGCCAGTAAAACTGAATTTCTCAAATATTGGAGGGAAGTGACCATAAAGGGGGAGTGAGTGCAACTGAAGTGAATTAATTCATACAATCAAATGAATATCTGTGGAACAATTTCCATGCATTATTCACTGACCTCTAATAATGGTATTTACTATACCTACCTCACACGGTTATGGTGAAGCTTAATTTAACCAGGCTTGTAAAGTGCCTTGGAGATTAAAAGAATTAATTGTGATTATATGTTGTTATTTTTCATTTTCATGGACCTTTGAGCATCATAGTTCCAGCTGGGATCTGAAGCGCGAGTGCTGGAAAGCCTGTCCTCTGCAATTCTGGCCTGGCAGGGAGCAGCAAGTGGATCTCCAAGGGAAAACTATTAGCACATGGTCTCCAGCCCATTTTAACATGCCTAGTTGTTAAAAGCCCTATGGAAATACTGAGGACCAAATTCTGACCCTGGGGAGTCCTGGCCACAGTAGCTATAAGCCTATTGCAGAAAGGAGGAATTCTGCACTCTGCATAAGCATTACACAGCTGCTACCCAACTCCTTCTCTTGGGTGCATGTGTCTGACCCCATGTGGTCACTTCAGGATGCATACGTACTATTAATAGATCTCAGTACACCTTACACAGGAAGGCACGTAATGTTATTCCCATGGGAAAAGTGAGGCAGCGAGATGTAAAGTGGTTTACTTAAGGTCACACAGGAAGCCAGGAATATAACTCAGTTCCCTGGACTCCCAGTCCAGCACCCTATTCGCTGGATCATGATCACCATGACAGCGTGTGGGCGAGAAGGTCTCCTCCTTGGCAAACTGATAGTCATTGGTAGAGAAATGTGAATAATTCATACTACTGAAGAAGCACCAGAAGTCCCAAAATAGAGCTGTCAGCCAAGGAGCTCAAAGAGGGGACCATCAAGGGCTTGAAAAATGTTGTCTTGTCAAGATACTCAAAAATGGAGTGGAGTTCAGACCCAGCCCTCTGCAAGATCCTTGGTATAAAATGGGGATTCCATGCAAGGACATCTCTCCCAATGTGTCAGAACTAGAAGTAAAGCCCTAGATCTGAGTCCCAGGTCTCTGCTGTCAAGGGAGTGGGAAAGAAAGCAAATAAATACACACACACACACACACACACACACACACACACACACACACACAAAAGACAGAGCGATTCATAATTCAATCATAAAACATAATGTCCTTTCCTTCTCACTCCCCTCCTCTCTCGACCATCTTTCCAAACTTGTAACAGAAATAACAGCAGGTTTAATGATATTGATGGACTCCTGTCTCCAGTGTATACCTGTTCTCTATACAAATGTATTGGGCCCACAGGGCACAGAGAGAGCAAGATTGAAGTTTCATTAATATTTCCCCTTAAGTAGGCCTTTCCCCTCAGAAAGGCTCGGTTGCCCAGCTGTCTGTATCCCTTCTGGCTGGAAATGCCAGGGCAAGAATCTAAGAATGGCTCACATGGAATGGATGGTGGAGGGGGGAGAGGAGATGAAATTGGATACTTTCCATATGTTTATGACCTATGCTTGATCTAATTTCTGGAACATGGAAAATAGATGTAAAAGGTTACAGAATTGCTTAGTTTTCATTCTAGGTGAAATAAATGTGCAGCAAGTCATGATCATTTCTGAATAGATTTCTAAATGCCATGGGAATTTATTTTACTCTCAGGCCATATTCTATTGTAATGTTCCAAGATCAACACTCCAGCTAGGGCTAGGATGGCCGTGCCATGCTTTCTGGTTTGGATGGTCTGTCTTAAGAGCCACATGGTCTTCTCCACCTCAGAGAGGCTCCAGGTAAGCATGTGTTCTGCCAACTTAATATCTTTCCCCAGCTATCTTCATAGCATCTCCCCTTCAGTGGGGATTTCATGAGGAAATTCATGCTAACCCAGTAAATGTTAACATAATTAACATAATTGGGTTCCCCCGTGCAGTCTGAAACGCCCCACTCTTCCTGTGGAGGAGCTCTAACAGAAGCTGTGAAGGAGACACAGGACCTCCAGAGCTCCGGTGTGATGGTGGGGAAGTGGCAAAATCCACACCACATGGGAAGAATGAGAAAGAAACTCTGAATGCAGACTGGAGCCCTCCTCTGTGGTATTAACCTGTGCAGGGGATGACACGCCTTTATATGGAAGCATTGTTATTGGTGAAAGACACTGGACTAACAACCTAAGGGCATGGCTACACTTGCAAATGTAGAGCGCTTTGAGTTAAACCAGCCTTCGTAGAGTGTAGTCGGGAAAGCGCTGCAGTCTGTCCACACTGACAGCTGCAAGCGCACGGGCATGTCCACATTTGTGGCACTTGCAGTGGCATTGGGAGTGGTGCCTTGTGGGCAGCTATTCTACAGAGCACCTCTTCCCATTCTGGGGCTATGGCTTGTGGGAAGGGGACAGGGTCCTGTCCCAACACCCCATGATGCATCGGTTCGCATCCCAGCAATCCCTGTGCTTCCATCCACAATTGGTGACATCTTTCAACGTTTTTTGTACTGCGCGCTCTGTCTTCCCTTTCGGTCTGCGGGATTATAGCCCAAACTGCTGAGGAATATGCTGATGAGTCTCGCCAGCACATCACGTTTGGCAGTTGAGTTACTCCTTAAGATCCAAAGTGACAGTGAGGACTCCGACGATGATATCGACTCGAGCAATGCATGTGACACGAGATTGCTTGTGGCATTCATGAACATGCTCACCACCGTGGAATGGTGCTTTTGGGCTTGGGAAACAAGCACTGAGTGGTGGGATCACATCATCATGCAAGTCTGGGATGACGAGCAGTGGCACAGAACTTTCAGATGAGAAAAGTCACTTTCATGGGACTGTGTGAGGCGCTCGCCCCCGCCCTGCAGCTCAAGGACACGAGATTGAGAGCTGCCCTGATGGTGGAGAAGCGGATGGCTATTGCAATCTGGAACCTGGCAACTCCAAACAGCTACTGATCAGTCGCTAACCAGTTTGGAGTGGGGAAGTCGACTGTTGGAATCGTGTTGATTGAGGTTTGCAGGGCCATTAATCGCATCCTGCTCAGAAGAACCATGACTTTGGGTAACGTGCATGACATTGTGGCTGGCTTTGCACAAATGGGTTTCCCTAACTGTGGAGGGGTGATAGATGGGATGCATATTCCAATTCTGGCACAAGCCCACCTAGCCTCCAAGTACATTAATCAGAAGGGCTATTTCTCTATGGTTCTCCAGGCACTTGTGGATCACCGTGGGTGTTTCATTGACATTAATGCAAGCTGGCCTGGAAAGGTGCATGACGCACGCATCTTTCAGAACACTGGCCTGTTCAGGAAGCTGCAAGCCAGGACTTTTTTCCCAGACCTGAAGATCACCGTAGTGGAAGTTGAAATGCCCACTGTGATCCTTGGAGACCCTGTTTACCCTTTGATGCCGTGGCTCCTGAAACCCTACACAGGGAGCCTTGACAGCAGCAAGAAGTGGTTCAACAACAGGCTGAGCCAGTGCAGAATGACTGTGGAGTGTGCTTTTGGCCACTTAAAGGGCCGCTGGCGCTCTCTGTATGGGAAGCTGGACTTGGCTGAAGACAGCATCCCCATGCTTATATCCGCATGCTGTACCCTCCATAATATTTGTGAAGGGAAGGGTGAAAGATTCACTCAGGCATGGAACCCGGAGGTTCAACACCTGGAGACTGAATTTGAACAGCCAGAGAGCAGGGCTATTAAAGGGGCCCAGCGTGGGGCTGCAAGGGTTAGGGATGCCTTGAGGGAGCAATTTGAGGCTGAAAGCCACCAGTAACGTCTGGTGTCCTGCACGGGAGTGAATTGCAGTGGTTCCAATGTTAGTAGGAATCTGTGTTTGCTACGCTGACTTGCGGTGCCTGTTTCTTTCTGGGCTAAGGTATCTTTTACTTTATGCAATAATAAAGAATGTTTTCAAAGCAAAAAACTCTATTTAATGAAAAGAAAATGCATTTATTGAAAAGAAACACAACTGCTTGGGAAACACAAGGAGCAAGGGGATGGATGCATGACTACAAGCGCCTGGATCGAGTCCGCTTGGCGCTCCATGATGCTTATCAGCCACTCTGTGCTTTTGTGCTGCCGATCCACATTCTGCTGGCGGACCCTCCTTTCACTCTCCCACCACTTCTGCACTTTTTCATTTTCATTAAGGGAGTGCTGTATGACTTCATGCAGCATGTGCTCTTTGTTTCTGTTGGCCTCTTCCTGATTCTTTGCAGCCTCTCGGCCGGTGATAACACGGATGGCGGAGATCTCAAGGTTGCATCTGTAAAGGCAAAATGCAACACTTAACAGAGGCAGCATTGTTCACACCAGACAGAGCAATGATTCCCCCGTACTTAATGATGGCAAACAGTCTACACAATAGCATAATTTGCCTGTCCCAAAGCGACCGCACATAACCCCTGGGAGCCCCAAAATAGTGAGTAAGCACAGGGTCAAGGGGGACTGATGCTTTCATGGCTGCACTGTCCTCTGGGTTTCTGTGCCTTGGAGAGAGCCAACAGCTGCAGAGGGCCCCTATACTGAACACTGTCCCCACATTTTCCACAGGAGTTTGTCCTGGAAGATATCTCGCTGCTGAGGGTGACCTGGGAAGCAAGGGAGGGTCTTCTTCTACAGTGCGGCTTCCTCCCTGGCCCATATGCAGCTTGCCTGTGTGCAGCAATGGTCTCCCTGCCCCTCACGGCACAGTGGCGCGGACATGTTAGCCTGAGTGGGACAAGGACCACAGTGGTTCTCCCATGAAACCTGCTCAAGCGCATTGCCCAAGTTCTGGAGGAGACCTTTGAAGAGATCACCGAGGCCGATTACCGCGATGTGAGAGAGCACATCAACGCTCTATTCCGCATCTAGGCATGCCTGCAGCCCTAACCCTCCTCACCCCAAGAGCCCGCACCGAATAACTTCCTTCCCAAAATAAAAGCCGCTTACCGGGAACCTCCTCTGGTGTTTGTCCTTCCCCAAGCACCAGCCGCCGCGACTGGCTACCTTCCTCCTGGCTTGAGAGCAGCTCCTGGCAGCATGCATCTAGGGATTCCTAGATGTCTTCCTCCTCCTCAGCACCCGCACTCCCGCTTTTCTCCTCCTTCTCCTCCTGCCTTGTTGAACTGAGCTCTGAAGTGTCCATGGCGGTACTCAGAGTGGAGGTGGGGTTGCCCCCAAGTATTGCGTCCAGCTCTTTGTAAAAACGGCAGGTTGCAGGGGCAGCAGTGGAGTGGCTGTTTGCCTCCTGCGCTTTGCGGTAGGCATTCTGCAGCTTCTTCAATTTAATCCTGCCCTGCAGGGTCCCGGTCATGGCCCATTTCCATCATGTCCCTTGATATCTGCCCGAAGGTATCATAATTCCTACAGCTGGAGCGCAGCTGGGACTGGACAGCTTCCTCCCCCCAAACACTGATGAGGTCCAGCACCTCGCCATTGCTCCATACTGGGGATCGCCTGGCGCGTGGAGGCATGGTCACCTGAAAAGATTTGCTGAGAGCACTCCACGCCTGGCTGAACAAACAGGAAGGGGATTTCAAAATTCCCAGAGAATTTAAAGGGCGGCTCTGACGGTTGGTCACCTGAGGGCAGGGCAGTAGAGTTCAAAGTGATGACCAGAGTGTCTAGAACAGGCATTGTGGGATACTTCTGGAGGCCGATCAGAGTGCATTAACAGACCAGGGCATCCACACTGGTGCCACGGCGCTCCAGCAGGGGTGCATCAAACATTATTCCACTCACCGAGGTGGAGTACCAGGAGCACTCTAGCCACGGAGTCAGAGCGCTCTACGTGCGTTGCCAGTGTGGATGCATTGTGAGTTAGAGCGCAATGGGCTGCTTTAATGCGCTCTAACTCGCAAGTGTAGCCATGCCCAAAGTTCCATTCATATGACCAAACACCACTATTTCTTTTCTTTTCTTTTCTTTTCTTTTCTTTTCTTTTCTTTTCTTTTCTTTTCTTTTCTTTTCTTTTCTTTTCTTTTCTTTTCTTTTCTTTTCTTTTCTTTTCTTTTCAGTATACTCTATTTGCAATGACACAAGGTGATTAGTGCTCTTCCTCTTTCTTGTGATCTTTGATCAGCAGGGAAATGGTTGAGAGTTGATATTTACAATTCCATTGTTAGACATAATTATTTACACCCCATTGAGAAGAATGGGACAGTTAGTTTCTCAGTGCTATTTTTCAGCCTCTCTGCAAACTCAGGCAGGAAAAGATGCACCAGTGACACCCACTTCACATTTTCTTTGCAGCCATAAGGATTAGAGATTTTCTTTAAATGGAAGCTTAGATTTTGAAGCACAAGATTGCAGCGTCTGTCAAAAAAACCTCAGACAACTCACCAAGTCACTGCAAACTGGTGTCAAGTCAACTCCTGCTTGTAAATTTCCCAGACATTTGCCTGAAAATAAATGAATATATATAAAGTTACTGTCGTGGAATTTTTTGTTAAATGCTAAGTGACTGAATTTTGGGTGATTTTGTTGGTGTTATTTTTTGTTACCTGAAGCAGGCAAACAATTCTCAAATAAGCACACACACAACCCAAAAATCCCATGTAAAATGCATTCTTCGAGTGATAGTCCCTACTTCATTCCACTGAGGGTTATGCGCATCGACTACAGCCACACTCCGCAATGTGCCCTTTGCAGACATATACAAGGCAGCCACATGGAGTTTGGTAGACACCTTTTCCACACACTACGACAGGGGTGGGCAAACTTTTTGGCCTGAGGGCTGCATCTAGGTATGGAAATTGTATGGCGGGCCATGAATGCCAGGTGGGGGAGAGGGACTCTATGGAGTGTAGCATGGGGGAGCTCTATAAGGGATGTTACTGAGGTGGGGGGTGGAGGGACTCATGGAGTGTGGCACGGGGGGGGGGCTCTACACGGGCGATACTGGGGACTTCTAGGGGGGCTGCCAGAAATGTCACCAAGGCAGCCATACCAGGCACCTCCACAGGCTGAGGCACCGTAGCTGGGATGGGTGCAGCCCCTGGCTCTTAAGGGTGGGACCATATGAGCCTGGGAAAGGATTGGGCATGCTGCTGGGGTGGGGGCGGCTGCCGCGTAGGGGCGGGGTTCTGATCCCGGGCACAGCACAGTGAAGTTGCACCTGTGCAATGTGACTCTGCATGCCGGAAGATGGTGCTCATCAAGGGAATTTTGAGTTGGGGGCTGGAGAGTGCCAGGCCCCCGACGCTGTTCCCCGGTGGGAGCTCAAGGGTCGGATAAAAACGTCTGACGGGCTGGAAGCGGCCCGTGGGCCATAGCTTGCCCACCCCAGCTCTAGTGCATGATTCCATGATGGACGCTTTGTTCAGAGCAGCAGTGCTCCATTCATAGAATCGTAGACGATCAGGGTTGGAAGGGACCTCAGGAGGTCATCTAGTCCAACCCGCTGCTCAAAGCAGGACCGATCCCCAATTAAACCATCCCAGCCAGGGCTTTGTCAAGCCTGACCTTGAAAATATTCCACACTCTCCTCCCACCATCTTCACACATAGGCACTGCTTGTTAATCACCTTCAGTGGAATACAACAGGGACCATCACTCAGAGAAGAAAACAAGGCTACTGACCTGTAACTGAAGGTTTGTCGAGATGTGTGGTCCTTATCTGTATTCCAAACCCACCCTCCTCCCCCTTCTGCTCTGGATTCAACAGCTCTGTGGTAGAGAAGGAACTGGAAATGCCAGTGGCCTTCCGCACCCTTTATCGCCTCGGGCGAGACACGAAGCGGCAGAGGGCGCATGTGCAGACTGCCAAACTGTACTGCTGTCCAAAGTTCCGGCTCCAGGCACATGGTGCGCAGGCGTAAACCTTCAGTTGAACACAGACCAGGACCACACATCTTGAAGAACCTCCAGTTACAGGTAAGTAACCTTGTTTTCAGTGTCAAGCTGTCCAGGGAAGGATTTCCCATTCTCAGCCCTCCAATTCTAGGTCGTCTGAAAGTCATGGACAGGTTAATCCACAGAGGGGAATTACTGGGGATGGCGAAGAGTTCTTGGCGGGCACTTCAATATGCGTACAATACCTGACTAGGAAATGCCCACTACACACAGCGCCCAGCAGAGATTATTCCTAGCCTCGTTAGCAGGAGATTGCACAGGGAGGAAGGGGCTGTTCTTGGGCAGAATATGAGTATGTATCGGTGCTCCTTTTGCAGCTTATTACATTTGCCCAGTTAGGGGCTGATTGTGCCAACTCCTTTGGAAAAGCCAGAAGTCAGCCCATACTTTGGAAATAATGTAGCACTCTTTTCTTGCTCTCATTATCTCTTCATATGTTTGAGGCTTATGGGTTAAATGTTACACGGCTGATGTGTTCTTCTGGCTGCCAAGATGGTTGGGTTTCTAGTTTTGCTTCCTTGCAATTTTAATATATTGTTTTATTCTTTAATCCCCTCTAAGACTCTTTAAGCTCTGTGAGCCTTTGAAATAATCTTTCTTCCTGTCTGCCCCCACTCCACTCCCCCAGCCAAGAGCTGCAGTCAGATAGCGTTGTTTATTTTCCTTGTATTTCAGTGGAGGATTTGATTGATTGCGCTAAGACAGGTTTTGAAATAGATATTTCAACAAGTCCAGGTGCTAGTTGTCACAATGCTGAAGTACGAATATGTGTGTGTGGACATTGTACCTGTCTCCTACGTGCAACTGGGAAAGGAAAATATAGATTGAATAACAAAATTAAGTAAAAAATGCATTTAAAGTGATAAAAACAGACTGAACATGCTCAGTATGCCATGTTTCTTAAAGAAAAACTCACACTGTTTGCTACATAAACATTATAAGAATAAGAGCATAAGAGTATATAGTGTCTATTTGAGACACCTTGTCAGGTTAAAATTTTTGATCTGAATTCACTGAAGCCATTGAGAGTTTTGTTCTATTAAGGACCACAAAAGATTGGCCTTAGCTACCTATATTATTATTTTTTGTATCTACTACGAATACCTTTGATTTTAAAATCTGAAAGGACTGTACAAATCTCCTGCACTTTTCCTAGTTAATGCTGGTGGTGGGATGGTTTACAGTGTGTATTTTGCTGGGCTTGGACAATGAGGCTAGACCAAGCACGTCCACTTTTCATTTAAATCAAATCCTCTTTCTGGGATTCCTGCACTAGAAAAGTCATGCTTGAGCCTCACAATTGGCCATATGACAATATTCTTTGACTCTTGCACTCATCCCATGTTGACATCATATTAGTCTTATCTTCATTCAGGGGGCAGCCCTGCAAGTATATACTACTGGACACTGCTACCTCAAGCCGTCCCACAGTAATAAGTTATACTCAGTGCTTGAGTCCTAAAAAAAAAAGTGACAAAACTTTCTGGATCCAGCTCCTTGCTCCTGGGCGGCTCAGGTTACCAAAACACCATCTCTCCTTCCAGAGCAGGCCCAGGAGCAGAAGAGATGGAGAAGCTAGCATGAGGAGATGGCACACTTGCCTTCTCCATCTCTTCCAAGCCACCACCTCTGCTTCCAGAGTGGGGAACCAGGTCAGAAGTACCAGAAAACCATTCTGTCTCCCAGAGAAAGTGCTGGAATGCTGTTCCGGAGTGTTTTGGCATGACTCAAGTGCTTGGTTTTACTCCTGGTAGTATGTGTTTGTAGGTTTGGGTCTTTAAGACTCTTCAGAGTAATAACTCAGGGCCAGGCTCTGGGCCATGCCAGCATAAAGGGACCACAAAGCAGCCATAAGGAACAGGGGCCTCTATACCAAGCACAGAGCAGGTTCTGCTAGCCATGCCTTCCTCACAGAAGTCACTGGCACCAGGGATACGTTGCGGGGAAGCTGGAGGGAGGAGGCAGATCAGGGTGGGAGGAAGTAGAGCTGGAGTGTTCCTGTGCCCCGGTGATTTCCCATTGCCACAAGCCACATACAGGCTATGTCAGTGGAAAGGATGCAAGTTAGGGCAGCCCCTAGCATTGTTTCAACCAGCTCTAGGGCTGAAGAAGCTCCAGAAGTCCCTGAGTTGGGGAGGTGGAAGCTGCCTGGCCTTAGTCCCTCTGCCGGTGCTATTCAGTTGCCCATTTTCTTCTATTTTGTTCAGGTTCAAGCATATCTATGGTTTTATATGAGTAATCAAATAATAGCTGCAATACTGGGGTAGTAAACACTGCCGGGGAGTAATAAAATTCAAAACACAAACGTATTTTCATTGAAATAAAAACGAAATCATAAAAATGAATAGTAAGTTTTCAAAAAAGTTAAACCCAGAACCTCTATTTTGAACCTAAAGTACCAGACAATGTCACTCACAGGAAGAAGATTCAAAACTTGTGGACCTGCTGCCGTCACTCTGTGGTCCACTGTCCTGCTGGTTGGGGGTTGCCATTGTAATGACGAAGGGCTGTGTGTCTCGGCACTCACAGGGCAGCGTGGGACTGAGAGACTTCCTCACCTGTTTGAGTTCCCTACCTAGCAAAGTACTTAGGTCCCTGCTTAACTGTAAACATCTGACTAGTGCCATTGGTTTGGTTAGGCCTGCCCATGTGATTGAACTGAAACAGATGCTGCAGCGCTTTGCTGGGTTGGGGCTTGAGAGCACCAAAACCTGGAGCAGTTCCAAGCTGAGGTAAGGGGAGTTCTATGTAAGTTTCTTTTTAATTAACTAGTTTAGCAGTTGATGTAACTACTGCTAAAATAACTGGATCCTTGAAATAATTAATTTAGAACAACCTTGATGTGCTTTGCCAGCCATTGCTATTCTCAGTGCTATTCTGTAGCACCAAGCTTTCAAGAATGCAGCTTCCTGGCAGATTTCTCCTTCTTTCTTTTCCGCAGACCCTTTTTTTTTTGGTTTATTTTTTTGTTTACAGAGTTGGGGAAGTTTAGTCATTCATTCTTCTTAGCAATTTGCTGCTGTTCTTTGTTTATTGACTTATTTATAAAGCACCTTAGGCGTGTATGGTGCTTTACATGCAAATAAAATTGACAGATCCCTGCCCCTACCATCGAAGGGCTCAGTAGTGCCTGTTTCACACTGGCCTGTGTTGGTGCTGAGATGTACTGCCCCAGCCTTCCAAGGGGAGCAGTGGGGCAAAAAAACCAACTGGCTTCAAGCCTGAGCTTGATACATTTATGGAGGGGACAGAATGATGAGATTGGTTACATATAGGCAATCTGTGAATGCACGTAGCAAATATCCTCAAAGACTGGAGATGGGACATTAGATGGGGAGGGCTTTCATTTACTACAGAGAATTCTTTCCCAGGTGTCTGACTGGCGGGCCTTGCTGACACGCTCAGGGTCCAACTGACCGCCATATTTGGGGTTGGGAAGGAATTTCCACCTTGGTCAGATTGGCAGAGCCCCTGGGTTCCCCCCCCCTTCCTCTGCAGAATTGGGCATGGGTCACTTGCTGGTTTATAGGATTGTAAATGGTGGATTCTCTGTAATTTGAAGTCTTTAAATCATGATGTGAGGACTTCAGTAACTCAGCCAGAGATTATGGGTCTGTTACAGGAGTGGTTGGGTGAGGTTCTGTGGCCATCAATGTGGAGGAGGTCAGACTAGATGACCACAATAGTCCCTTCTGGCCTTACTGTCTATGAGTAGGGCCCTACCAGACTCGCATCCACTTTGGTCAATTTCACGGTCATAGGAATTAAAAAATCATACATTTCATGATTTCAGCGATTTAAATCTGAAATTTCACACTGTTGTAATTATAGAGGTCCTGACCCAAAAAGGAGTCGTGTGGGGGAGTGTCACAAGGCCATTGTAGGAGGAGTTGCGGTACTGCTACCCTTACTTCTGTGCTGCTGCTGGCGGCAGCGCTGCCGTCAGAGCTGGGCAGCAGGAGAGTGGCGGCTGCGGGCCGGGAGCCCCGCTCTGAGGGCAGAGCCGTCACCAGCAGCAGCGCAGAAGTAAGGATGGCCTGGGATGGTACAGAATTGCCACCCTGACTTCTGCGCTGCTGCCTGCAGAGCCAGGCCCTCAGTCAGCAGCTACCGCCCTCCAGCCGCCAGCTCTGAAGGCAGCGCAGAAGTAAGGGTAGCAACACTGCAACCCCCCTGCGACTCCTTTCTGGGTCAGGACCCCAATTTGAGAAATGCTGGTCTCCCCCGTGAAATCTGTATAGTATAGGGTAAAAGCACACAAAAGATCAGATTTCACCATTCATGATGTGTTTTTTATGGCCATGAATTTGGTAGGGCCCTGTCTATGAGCAGGAGCTCCAGAGAGATTGTGCCTCAGGAAGGCATGAAGGATTCTGGAGCATCTCGGCACATGCATGTGTGTTGGCGGGGGGCGCGTGTCTGCTACTACACTCTGTAAGAGGCCATACTGAAATGGAAGCCCCAGATCGCCTGCGATGACCATGTTTTGCACAGCTGTAACCTGTGGATTTCATCGGCTGCCTTGTGAATTAGAAGCTATAACAGTCTCGCCTTTCTCTTGGTCCCTTCCCCTGGCAGCTCTTTGCAGACCTTAGAAACAGTTATTTTGTGTATTATGGTAGCACCTAGAGGCCCCAGTTGAGACTGGGTCCATATTGCATAAACTCATCATCAGGGACCATCCATGCCCTGAAGAGACTGCAGTCTAGGTAGATCAGACAGAAAAGTGTGGCAGAAAAGTGTGATGTATTATTTTTATTATTTGTATTACCACAGCACAGTGGTGGGCAACCTGCAGCCCACGGGCTGCATGCGGCCCATCAGGGTAATCTGATTGCAGGCCGTGAGTTGTTTTGCTGATGTTGACTGTCCTCAGGCATTCCCCCGCCCCATCCCCCCGCAGCTCCCAATGGCCGTGGTTCGCCATTCCCGGCCGATGGGAGCTGTGGGAAGTGGCGGGCCACAGGGACGTGCTGGCAGCTGCTTCCCACAGCTCCCAGTCACAAGCCCAGACCCCGTTGTGCAGGCACTGCGCAAACAGAGAACAGACAGTCTCTGCCCCAAAGAGCTCACAATCTAAGTAGAGGACAAGACAACAGATTGAGACAGGTGCAGGGTGGAGTACAAGGAAACAATTAGAAGTGGTCTCAGCACACTAGCAGCCTAATCATTGTCAAGCCTTTTGTAGGCATCACGTCAAAGGAGAGTTTTGAGGAGGGATTTGAAGGTGGGCAATGAGGTAGCTTTGCAGATGTTTACAGGGAGTGCCCCAACATGAGGGGCAGCATGGGAGAAAGCATGAAACGGCCTTGTTTGAAAATTTAACAAGCGGGCAGTGGAGGCAGCATCACGGGCCACTTGGAGACAAGCGTTGGTAGCTCAGTATGGAATGAGAGATGATATGTAGGGTGGAGAATGACTGTGAAGGGCTTTGAAAATGAGTGCAAGGAGCTCATGTTTGATGCGCAGAGAAGGGGGAAGCCAGTGGAGGGATTCAAAGAGTGGGTTGGTGTGGTCAAAGCGACTGGCTAGGAAAATGATCTTTGCAGCAGCATTTTGAATGAATGTGAGCAGAGCAAGACTGCATTTGTCCAGCCTGCAAAAAATGATGTTGCAGTAATCAAGACGGAAGATAAGAGCCTAGATGAGAGTTTTTGCTGTGTGGATGGATAGGAAAGGCTGTATTTTAGAAATGTTATGCAGAAAGAATTGGCAAGATTTAGATATAACCTGGATGTGAGGCCCTAATCCAACACTCTCTCTCTCTCTCTCTCTCTCCCTCCCCCCCCGCCCCGGCTCCCATAAAGTAACCCAGCTTCTCATTCGTTTCTTCGCTGCCTTTAAATTTATTCTCAGTTCAATCCTGCTGGAAATAGCCCCATTTACCCATATGAGGGGCATCTACAGCTGGGAGTTCCCAAGTCATCATTATCCACCCCCACACTCTCCTTGATTTATTCACTATTGCCCTGCCCTCCTACCCACCTGCCATCCTTTCGCATCAGATTAACAGGGAACTTTCTTGACGCTCATGTCTGCAGAATTGCTAAAAATCAGCTCTCCTCAGCCCTGAGAATTTAACTGCAAAGCAGTTAAAGGTTGTAATGCTGAGGTGAATCTCTTTGGAGGATGCCTTTAGTTTGCCATTGATAACTGGCCAAGCCACCATCAATGTACAATTGCCCAGAACAAAGGAGTCAGAAAGGAGAGGAAGAAAACTGCTGCCTTAATGGGGTTTGGAAACACTGAAAGTCTCCAGCGTATAATGTCTTAGATCCACACCTCATCACTTCCCCTTCCCCACCCAAAAAAGATAGAGCGAGAGAGAGAGAGGGAGGAGGGAAGAGAAGGAGAGGGGTGGGGAGCCAAGACTGCTGCTTTGCCTGACTGGATGAGCTTGCTTTTCTCTCCCCCTCCCCAATGCGCCTTCCATCTCTAATGGAGAAAACTACAGCTCCAGAACTAATACTTTCCCACATTGCATTAATCCTAATTGACTTGGATATAAGTTCCCCCTCCTACTCTCTTCAGCATGGCATTACTATCTGCCCCCTGGGAACCCACAGGCGCTGTTGCTCACTGACTTTCTTATTGGCAACCTTACCCTGGGAGAAAGTTGTTTGCCAGTGTATTGTGAGGCTGCTGTATGCAGGGAGCACTGGTGGTGACATCCCTGAAGAGTTTGGGGAGAAGCTCCTAGAAGAGAGTAACAGTGGTCACTCTGAGGCAGTTGGTCATGGATCTTGCAGGAACTTTCAGGAGAAGTTTATAGGGAATGGAGTAGTCTGGATCCTCCTCAGTCGAGAGGTGGTTGACTCCAGCAGGGGACTGAACCTCTAACTGAGTGGATGTTCATCAGTGCTGCTTAAACTAATCTGTTTGTTTAAACTTTCCTTGTGTCTGTGCCAGTCCCTTGGAAGTGAGTGGGAACAGACGCAGTGTAGAAATTAGCCTGAATTCTCAGACTAAATCAGCGAGAGCAACCACATGAAACAGAGAAGAGAAGCATGCACTGGCATAACAGATCACATTTTTCTTTACTTCTTGATGACTTCGGTTACTTGGTGTCCATGCATCCACCCTTCCCCTGATCTATCTACCTTTCACTCCCCCGTCATCTTTCAACCCATTCATCTCTCCTGATATCCATCCAGGCCTTCATTCCGCTAGGCATCTGTGCTCCCCTCCTTGCCTTCCTCTCTTTTTACCTCCATATATACCACCTGCACTCAGCCCAGTGCAGGGCAAAGGTCTCTTCAGTGCTGCTCCTGTCCATCCATCCATCCATATCAGCCACTCTCAGCCCAGTGCAGGGCAAAGGGTTTTTCTGCTCCCACCCAGCTTGCCGAAAGGTTTGGTGACAGGCTCACTTCAGTTGGATGATGATGGCCGAGAGTGATGCACTGTTGGCTAAGTCTCTCTCCTCACTTGGATGAACCTGAGAGGGGCTGATATGTGTGTCTGTATGGGGTGGGGGAAGTTTCAGCGCAGGCCAGCTTTCTAGACCTACTCACATAGATCACTTCTGTAACCCACTAGGGTGTGACACTCAGCCCTAGCACGCACACAATATAGTGCTGGTCACATACAGAGCACTTTACAAAGAGGAAGCCCCGCAACTCCCCAGTGAGATTAGCATGGAATAATCCTCCTTTTTACAGGTGGGGAAACTGAGGCATGGAGGTGAATTGACTTGTTCAGAGTTGCACAGAGTCAGTGGCAAAATAAGATCTTACCAAATCCTAGTCCCATGCTCTAGGCCATTAGACTTTGCTGCCAGTATTATGAGTTTGGGCCTCTTGTGCTGTGACACTGACTCAGCTAGATTGTATAACTCCCCTACTTCACCAATAACACCCCTATCTTTCCTCCACTCTGTTCAGTCGCCCATTGTCAGAACTATGGTAAAACAGCACCAGGTACTTCTGGATGGAACAGTGGAGGGTGAAAGACGGCATAAGAGAGGGGAAAGAGGGACAAAAAGGAGATGGACACAAAGGAAGGGAGAATGAAAAACAAGGAGGCAATGCAAAAGAAGAATAAGGAGAGAGGAGGATATTAGGGTGAGAGGTGTAGAGGAAGAACAGGTGTATAGGTTGTTCCAGCAACTGAGCATATTGAGCAGGAATAGACATCAGTGATTGTGCTGCCAATGTTTTAACCCCCCACCAAAATTTTTTGCAATAACCTCTGATAATCCCTGCGCCCCAGGAATGTGATTGCTGCAGAACAGAAGGGTGCGGGGCAGGAAGGGGTGAGGGTTAATTGATTTATTTTCCCATTGAAACCATGTGCTCAATTATTATGACATACTTCATCAATGGTCCTCACTCCATTTAAACTAAGGAAATTATACCAAAAAGGGAGTTATATTTGCTAGAAAGATTGTGGAGGAGTAGGGACTAGAGCTGGGCAGGAAATGTTTTTCCCTTCCCATGAGAGTATTTGAGGTTTACATTTTTTCCCCATCCCAAATCGTGATGAAAAGTCACAATCTTGACGCTTTTTGCGAACTGATAATCTGAATTTTTTTGGGATCAGCTCCATTGAAACATTTCATTCTGATAATGTCAAAAAAGTTCATTTTGATTGGATGCTTTTTGAAAACATCTGCTTTGGGAATTATTTTTGGAAGTTCTCTGGCCTGTGTTCTACAAGAGGTCAGACTAGATGATCATAATGGTCCCTTCTGGCCTTAGAATCTATAGAGTTAATAAAGAGAAAATAAGTTTAAAATAAAAATAAATAAATAAAATGCTGTCTTCTACCCATTCCCCTGCAGGGAGGTAGCTGTGCTGGGCAAACCAGCTGCTCTTCACCCACCCTTTGCTGGAAAGGTTTATGCTTTTGTTCCTGGAAACTCTCCTATGCCTATTGCTAGGGGAACACAGAGGCCAGCGAGCCAGCCAAGGCCATGTGAAGTGGAGTGAAGACCCTGTAGCAGATTTTTGGGTCTTCTCACTCAAGGGAAATGTTTTTAATACTCCCAACACTTAGTGCCTTCTGGTCTACTCCAAAGACAAAGTGTCGCTCTCCCAAAGTATATTTAGGAGCCCCCGGGATATGTAGTCTGACCGGGAGTATTCAGCAGCACTGTGAAAGGGGGCAATACCATCATGGGAATTGCACCCATCCTTCCCTTTAGAGTGGCAGCAGATTTTACTAAAGGGACCTCTTCTTGCACATTACTTATACTCCGTCACCCCCTGGGGAACCTTACAGAGCAGTGTCCAGTGCTGCTATAGTACTGCAGGCTTTCCTGGAGGGTAGCTCTGTATCTGGCCCAGATGCCGTATAGGCACAATGGCCTTCAGTCACGTTGTGTACCTGCCATACCTGGACGAATCTATGTTTGCTAGATGTTCCCTACGCTTGGTGGGGGTGGGGAAGAGGACATGCTGCAATGAATGAATCTGCCCCCATGAAGACAAGGAAAATGAGACTTTTATTTTGATAACAGGTGTGAAAAATGGCTTGTGCCCTGCCCCAAACAAACAGTATTGCAAATAGTCACTCAGTTGTTTTGAATGGAGTCTTTTGAGTCTGTGCCTATGGTGGCAAAGTGTTCCAGACAGTCCCCACTGCCGGGGCTCTACACTGCTCCTCTGGGGATGGCGGGACCTTTAGCTGGCACCCATTGTTAAAGCCAGCTCATTTCCTTAGCTTGGGCACAAGGCCTCACTGGGTTTGAGGCAGAACTATAGCTGTGGCTGAGCAGTATCTGGACTGTGTGTAGCTTTGCTGCCCTCTAGCACCAGACTGGGGTCAGAGCGGCCGCAGCTCCCAGCTAACCAGCCCGGGAATGGAGCAGCCTCGCTCCTATACATGGACTTCACCTGCATAGCGGGGTGGGGTGTTGAACTACAGGGGAATTAAGGGGAGCATGAGATGCTTAAAATACTTGGGAAGCCAGTGCCTGTGTGCTCTGGTTTGTCAGTACTTCTCAGAATCTCTTTGCCTCTGCACCCCGGTCTGTCCCCCAGCAAGAGGCAGACAACACAGGAGCAGAGAGGGATTGGATTTGGCAGGAACCTTTGTCTCAACAGAGTTACCCCTCTCCTGTCATTTGTCACCTCCCCTACTCGTGTTGTCATCCTCTTTTTTTTCAGTGCTGTTTCTCTCCCGCCCCCAAATCTCTCTTCTGCTTCTCACCCACTGGTGGTGTCTTTCTTGTCCCCCTCTTCTCAAATCCATTACTGCTCTGGGCACATCTGCCTCTGCTGACTGTGCCCTGGAATAGAATGCCTGAGCACTGGTTCCCATCCACCACAAAGGTCAGGATCAAAGTTCATTTTACTCAGCTGCAAGCACTGAGAGCAGCAGACCCAGGATATGGATGAGAGGTTAGTGGGGGAGAGCTGGGAAGAACACCTGACCCCTGCATGCAGACCAGGGGTAGTGTGGTGACTCCCTGCAGCAGCAGGTGTTACAAGAGCTCCCTGATCATGGATGAATGGAAGCCAGTCGCAAAGACTAGAACTGGTCAAAAAGCTTTCCATCAGAAAATGCAGTTTTTTCAAAATTGAAATGTTTCAGGAGAATGCGTCAATTTCAACAACAGAAAAGTGTCTAAATGAAGTCTTCCTTGTTTCAATAATGTCAAAACACTTCATTTTGGTAAGGTAAAAATGTTTCACTCTATCATTTTATTTTATTTTGTTATAATTTTGCATTGTATTTCTATATAATGTAATATTTTACATTGTTTCAACATTATCAAAACTAAATGTTTTTACTTTATCAAAACTGAACATTTCAATGGTGCAGAATCAAAAATCTTTGGAGTTTCTGTTCCACGGGAAAATTGAAAATTCTGACTTGTTCCCATTCCAAATGAAAACGAATTTTGGGATGTTGGGATTTCCTATGGGATGGAAAGTCCATTTTCCAGCCAGCCCTAGCACAGCCCACCCTGGACCCTGCCTGGGTTCAGGTAATTGAGCCTCATGCCACAGAGAGGTTGTTTATTGTGCTCCTTCAGAGCAGAGAGCTCTGATAGAGGAGTCTCTACACACAGGAGAAGGGGCAACAGGACTAGCCTCTTATCACAGAAATTCAAGGGAAAGTTTCTGGGGGTGCACTCGGATGGATTGAGAGCCATCCCACCTTTCCAGACCTGTTGGAGACTTGAACTGATTGCACTGGTGAATCTAGGGGAAAGCATGGAGTCTTCTGTTGTGTCAAGTTATACACAAAGCAATGCTAATGGCAGTGAAGTCTCTGTACCAGAAAGCAGATATCAAGGGCATCTCAGGACCCTCCAAGGATCCTGAATTTCTTCCAGCACCAATGCACCAGCAGGATGTTGCGAGGTTGTGTCATGGCTTGATGACTTCACCCCATGCTGAGTGCTGAGTTCCAAGACTGTTACAATGTGACAATGGGAGGACAAGGCACAAAGTGGTTTGATCTAAATAAGAACCAGCCTGAATCCTTCCCCTCCCCCTCTTCCCCCAATAGGTTCAGCCAAACCCTGACAAATAACAGGGTTTAAAAAAAAACAAACTCTCGGTCCACTCAGTGTTCCATATTTCATTTTTTTTTTCATTCCTGAGGTGCTTCTGCACTTCCAGAAGCAGAAGGAATAAAACCAGGTGAGAGAAACTATAACACCAACCTGGGAGGAAGGATGATGTGTCAGAAATGTCATGAAAGAATCTCTTCTCCTGAGATTTTCAGCCCAAATGTGCAGATCCAGGAGAGTCAAGGTGGGTGAGATAATATCTCTTTTATTGGACCAACTTCTGGTGGTGAGAGAGAGGAGACTCAGATAATCTTCCAAACTTGAAAGGCCTGGTCTTGAGGTCCTTACTTGGACAACACTGCTAATCATAGACTATCAGGGTTGGAAGAGACCTCAGGAGGTCATCTAGTCCAACCCCCTGCTCAAAGCAGGACCAGTCCCCATATAAATCATCCCAGCCAGGGCTTTGTCAAGCCTGACCTTAAAAACCTCAAAGGAAGGAGATTCCACCACCTCCCTAGGTAACACATTCCAGTGCTTCCTCACCCTCCTAGTGAAAAAGTTTTTCCTAATATCGAACCTAGACCTCCCCCACTGCAACTTGAGACCATTACTCCTTGTTCTATCATCTGCTACCACTGAGAACAGTCTAGAGCCATCCTCTTTGGAACCCCCTTTCAGGTAGTTGAAAGCAGCTATCAAATCCCCCCTCATTCTTCTCTTCTGCAGACTAAACAATCCCAGTTCCCTCAGCCTCTCCTTATAAGTCATGTGTTCCAGTCCCCTAATCATTTTTATTGCCCTCCGCTGGACGTTTTCCAATTTTTCCACATCCTTCTTGTAGTGTGGGGCCCAAAACTGGACACAGTACTCCAGATGAGGCCTCACCAATGTCGAATAGACAGGAACGATCACGTCCCTCGATGTGCTGGCAATGCCCGTACGTATACATCCCAAAATGCCATTGGCCTTCTTGGCAATAAGAGCACACTGTTGACTCATATCCAGCTTCTCATCTACTGTATCCCCTAGGTCCTTTTCTGCAGAACTGCTGCCTAGCCATTCGGTCCCTAGTCTGTAGCGGTGCACAGGATTCTTCCGTCCTAAGTGCAGGACTCTGCACTTGTCCTTGTTGAACCTCATCAGATTTCTTTTGGCCCAATCCTCTAATTTGTCTAGGTCCCTCTATATCCTATCCCTACCCTCCAGCGTATCTACCTCTCCTCCCAGTTTAGTGTCATCTGCAAACTTGCTGAGGGTGCAGTCCACACCATCCTCCAGATCATTAATGAAGATATTGAACAAAACCGGCCCCAGGACCGACACTTGGGGCACTCCACTTGATACCGGCTGCCAACTAGACAAGGAGCCATTGATCACTAGCCGTTGATTCCGACAATCTAGCCAGCTTTCTATCCACCTTATAGTGCATTCATCCAGCCCATAACTTGCTGGCAAGAATACTGTGGGAGACCATGTCAAAAGCTTTGCTAAAGTCAAGGAACAACAGGTCCATTGCTTTCCCCTCATCCACAGAGCCAGTTATCTCATCATAGAAGGCAATTAGATTAGTCAGGGATGGGTTGCCCTTGGTGAATCCATGGTGATTGTTCCTGATCACTTTCCTCTCCTCTAAGTGCTTCAGAATTGATTCCTTGAGGACCTGCTCCATGATTTTTCCAGGGACTGCAGTGAGGCTGACTGGCCTGTAGTTCCCAGGATCCTCCTTCTTCCCTTTTTTAAAGATGGGCACTACATTAGTCTGCCCATCTAATGATCTTCAGTGAGAGCTTTTGAGCTGATTAAGGGCTGCAGGCTTCTGCTCATTGTGAGGATCTAATCTGAACCTCCTTTTCCCTCTTTTTGCATCTCTTAGTCACTATGTTCTATGTTTTAACCACTATGCCACCGTCTCTCTGAATAAATGAAAAAAGAAATCTGACAATCCCAGAGGATTCATTAACTGGTTGTCATCTCCCTCAAAAGACTTTAAATGCCATTTTCCTCTTCCCAGCTCCTCCATCATGCTCAGGCTGCAGTCTCTTAACAACCTTATTGTTCCATTAAATATTGATCACGGTTTATGAAAGCCAAACCCCAAACCAGCAACGAGTCACCTTGCCCTGGCATTGATCCTTCACTCCACGCTCTTCCCTCGCATAGCAGCCTGTTCCCATTGACTGCTGTGTGTGACAGGAGAGGGAGCAGGGGCAGCAGGGCAAAGCCATCCCCCTCACTTTCCTCTTGTTCTCATGGGCTGTGTCTGTTTTGTATACATTTCCTTTGCCTTTTGCAAGTTCTTATGCTTGGAGGCTGGGAGAGGCCCAGTGAGAGAGCTCGAGGGATGGAAGGTCAGACTCTATTCTGACCCTCTCCCACCGCATCTCAGTCTCTGAGACCGAGCACCCGTGGGAGGGAGGAGAGGAGAAGCTGCAGCTCTCCAGTCCTGTTGATTAGGTAGCCCCTTCTGTCTCCAACACTCACCAATACCTCAGAAGTAGGAGGAAGAAATTCTGAAAATACAGAATACCAACTGTGTCCAGTCAAGCTGTACTTAAGGGATTCTGGGCTGGCGGAAAAGATCTGTGCACCTGTTACTGTATCCTCACAGATGATTCACACTGTGGCCAGGAGATGCTTGGAGAGGCCCTTCCAAGTAAAGCAAAAGCTGGGTCTCCTGTGCAGGTTTTGCTGACTCCCTCTTTTGTCTTGGCTGTACCGGCTTTCCCCTCCCCTGTTCTGATTCCTGGCTCTCCTGATCTGGCATCTGTTCTTTTCTTCCCACCTCCAGTGGGCTCTCCTTTTTGTGGTGTTCCAAGCTCTCTGAGCTCCTGAGGACACTGCTGTCTCCCCAGCCTGGACACTGGCATCTCTGTGCCCTGCTACCCACACTCCCAGTACCTCTGTCCTCACTCTGCCATTTCTCTGTGTTCTAAGTGTGTATTCCGTCTCTCCACTTCTGTAATAGGGGAGACATCAATAAGGGGATACATGGTGGGAGCAGACAAAACCAGAGAGAAAGCCAGCTGAAAGTTTATTCTCAGTGAAACAATCTGAGGGATTTAGCCCTTCTTTCTGTTCTCAGGTGGAACTTGATTTCTGTGAATGGATTTAGAGAGACAAGGTGGGAGAGGTTATATATTTTACTGGACCAGCTTCTGCTGGTGAGAGAGACAAGCTTAAGTTTGTCCAGTAAAATATATTACCTCACTCTCCCTCTCTGTCTCATATCTTGGGACTGACATGGCTACAACAACACTGCATATGTGAATGGATTTGTCATTTATAATTGTTTGCTGAACACATTTCAGACTATGGGGTGTTTGTGAGCTGTTCATATAGTCTAGTTATTTGTGGTGCATGACTGGACCTATGCCACATGGTATTGTTTCTGATCCTTGATTGGATGACCTGAAACGTGTTTTATGGGAGAATGATGAATACTGAATTACAACTAATCTTAGAAAGGGCAGCTATTCGCTGAACATGTGAGGAAACAGAAAACACTTTGTGAATAACTCATACTTAGGTGTATAAGACTGGTGGAACTCGACAGCCATTCAGAATGCAAATGAATGTTTGGAAAAAACTGTTTCTGTTGCATCTAGGGAGAAGAAAAGGGTCATGTGTTCATGCCTGATAGAAGTCTTGAGCCTTTGAAGTGCATCTTTACAAATGTAACTAAAACACAGGGTTTCTTTTTTTAGATAAACATCGGTATCTGTTGTATGCACCAGCCTTTCATATCAGAAGACCTAGGTGTCCTTTCTGTTTAGATTGCAAGTAAGTGATTTGAGTGGAGGCAGCTTGGTCCTGAGGGGACATTTTTTCACATCACCAAACCATAACTGAACTGGAAACAATTAGGCACGATTGGCTGTCTTAATTGAAGAGAAGCCAGAAGAACCACAATAACTGGGGGTGCACTGACAGAGCTGTTTGGGGGTCCCTAGAATAGCTATGTAATAGAACTGAGGTGCACTGGCAGAGCTGCATGGGGGAGCCCAGGACTGGAATAGGAGGTGCAGGGCACGAATGAGGGGCACTGGCAGAGCTGTGTTTAGGGAGACCAGGACTGGAATAGCGGGGCGGGGGGGGGGGGGGGGGGGGGGGGGGCTGCAGGGCAGGATTGAGGTGTATTGTCAGAGCTGGTGTGAAGCAATAGGAGAGAGGACTGGGTTGTTGGAGGGCAAACTGGCATAGATCTTAACTGCTCCATATGTTACTCTTATTTTCTTGCATTCTAAATTAAACCAAAATCTAAAAAGGGGGGTGGGGGCAGGAACCCATTCACATGTGGTATAATTTTGCTTCATTTAAATCGGAAAACTCAAAAACTGCAGATTAAATTAAAGTCTCTTTCCTATCAAGTACACAACCCAGATTAGAACATACAAGGAGCCATCTTACTCTAGGAGGTTTCAAACAAAACAGCAAAGATAAAAGGATCCATGAGTTTCATGCAACTTGTGTCCTGCCATGATGCTGAGATACAGTTTTGTGTTACGTTAGTCAACATTTACACACCAAGAACAAAACATGCCCCTTCCCACTAGGAGGCTTACATTGGAGACTAACTATTTTCAGAAAAAATGTTTGCCAAGATCTGTGTGTAACTCTCCCACTGCTTTTTTTCTCTTAGCAAGACTTTATATTTGTTCTTTCTTTGTTTCCTTAATTACCAAAGTATGCAGTTTCAGGTCAACCAAGCCATTTGCAAATTTGGGACAAATCTGGTGAATATTTTTGGCCAAAAAAGGGGAGAGGGAATGCTGAAAAAGTGAAAACATTTTATTTTGAAATTTTTTAAACAAAATGTTTCCACATTTCATTTTGAAACAGTGTATTGTTTCAAAATTTAGCTAGATTTAACTTAAAAGACCCTGAAAAACCAAAACAGACAGACGCACTAAAAATTGTAAAACTCCTGAAAATGAGACATTTAGTTTCAACTCATATTTAAACCTTTTGTTCAATCCAAAACCTGTTTTTTCATTTCAGAGAGGAAAAAATTAAAAAAAATTGTTGTTTCAGATTGACCTCAACTGGACAACAAAATGAAAAATCATGTATTCACCCAGCTGTAATTACACAGTTTGTAAGAATTTCCAGCTTGAATCCTGTTACAGCCCTGTGCCCAGAAAACTGATCAAGCAACTCTGAGACCTCTGACATGGCCATTTGATAGGGGCTGCTGTCTGCGTAGGGCTAAAATTCATACCTGTAATTTACCATGTGTGTGTACGTGTGTGTATATATATATATATGTGTGTGTGTGTGTGTGTAGTTAGGGGACAGTGGATAGAAGTTTTCTGTTAAAGAGAAGGGTGAGGGATTCAATTCAGTAAATCTTTTTTTTTAAATTGACTTCAAAATTGTGGAGCAGTGCTGACGCTCAAGCCAGTTCCCCCATCATTAGTCACAAGGGGAAGGGAGGGCTTTGCATCCCCCAACTGCTTGCTATTTAAAGCTGATGGAACAGCTGGGTAGGTTCAGCTGAGACAGGTACACTGCATCCCTGACAGATCTCACAGGCACTGTTTTCCAAGCTTGCTGTTTCACTCTCCATCATGAAATCCCATTATGCCATCTAAAACGAGTGCTGCTGACACTTCTGATTCCTCTTCAAGAAGGCAGAGCTTCTATGCCTCCCTGATGCATTGCAGGAAAAGGACAGGGTGGCTGGCCACCTGTCAATCACAGCAGCATTCAAACATAGGTGTAACCTAGTGTATGAGGGATGAATGTGTGTGCATAAAGGGGGAGTATGGGGACATGGCAAGGAGAGGTGTGAATATACATGCACATGAAAAGGGATATAAAGGTAGGAGGCTTGATAGGTTGCCTACAACTGTTTGTAAAACATCAGTGTTTCTATGTTCGGGAAGGGGTTTATACTGACGCCCATCATCGTAATGTCTGGCCAGGGTTACTCAGTCAGGTGTGCCTGTGTTTATGTTGATGAGGAAGGGAGTGTAGAGGGTGGACCAATGCATATGTATGTGGTAGACCCATTGAGCATATGCATGCGTTTGTCACTGTGTGTGTACATTTGGAAAGAGGGAAGAAGGGGGTGTATGTGAGGAGCAGGGAAGTGACGGGGGCCGGCTTCCGCCACCTGTCCTCACACTAAGTAGTAGCTTGTTGTAAAGCTATTGCTATGAATGGGATTGCTGGCGTACTGCTCAGTGCAACTAAGGGAACCAGAACTGGGGCTTCAACTGGCACAGGCATGCCTCCTACATGAGTATTTACTGTGAGGAGCTGGAGGCGGGGAACTGCTTTGTATCTGTCACAAAGAGGGGAGAGGAGAGGGGAGTTGGAAGAGCCACAGCAAAGCTCCTCATTAAATGGAAGAATTTTTAAAACAGTGCTTTAGTTGTCAGCTTATTTTCAGGATAAGGATTAGTTTTAAATGTGAGGTTATACAGAGTGGGAAGGCTTAACAGGCAGAAGGAACTCTATGTGCCCAGCTGTGTGTGTGTGTGTGTGTGTGTGTGTGTGTGTACACATGCTCACCCAGTTCTGTGTGTGCCCAACTCTGTCTGTATGGGGGGATGCCCAGCTGTGGGTGCCCGCATGCCCAGGTCTCTCTGTGGGTGCACTCACACTCAGCTCAGTGTGTGTGAGAGAGAGCAGGGTGTGCGTATGTACACACACACCCCGCCGCAGAGCTGGCCACAAAAACATACACATGCCCCACAGAGCTGGGTGGGTGTATATGCACTTGCACACAGACGGAGCTGGGAAGGCACACGCGCACTTACGCGCATCCACAGAGCTGGGTGTGTCCGCACTTGCACACACGCATAGACACAGAGAGCTGGGGGTGCATCCACATCCTCACCCATGCACAGAGCCGGGAGCGTGTGTGTACGCCCTCACGCTGCTCTGTGTGCGTGTGCACCCAGATCTCTCTGTGTATGTGCATGAGTGCACATGCCTAGCTCTGTGTAAGTCTGTGCCCAATTCTGTGTGAGTGTGTGTCCATTTCCAACTTTGTGTGTGGCCATCATTGGGCATGCACATAGCTCTGTAAAGAGGCAGAGGGTTGCGCACACATCTCCATGTCCAGCTCGGTATGCGTATCAGTTCCCAGGTCTCGGCATATGTGTCTGGGCGTGCCCAGCACTGTGTGCATGCACAAAGCTCTATGTATGCCCAGCTCTATGCATGTGTGTGCCCAGATTTTTGTGTTTGTGTGTGTGCCCAGCTGTATGTGTGTGCACCCAGCTCTCTGCCTGTTTGTCGGGGTTGGTCTGCAGGGGTGGAAGGGAAGAATGTAGGAATTATGGCATGTGGGGAGGACAGAGAGTGGTGGGAGCTGGCAGGAGTGTGACGTGTTTGTGCAGGGGGCATGCACACAGGGCAGTTTGAGGTGTGCAGTCGAAGGCAGGGATTGCAGGGGGAGGTGTGGAACCTGCAGGGTGCATACTCGTGGGGTCCTGGGTCACATGGATTGTAGTTTGGGGAGTGATGTGGGCACTGCAGGATGTACATGACAGGATCCCGCATGGAGAGAGGAGGGTGCACATGCAGGGGTTTAGTGTGAGGATTATTAAGTGGTGGGGGAGCAGTGAAGAGTGCAAACTCCCATTTGTGGTGGGCAGCAGGGGGAGTGCTGGTTGCACAGGTGGAAGGTTGATCCTCTTTGTAGCATCTTCCATCAGAGGATCTCAAAGCCCTTTACAGACATGAATGATGTTAGCCTCTCCTTCACACATACATTCTCTCTCACACACACACGGAACCCAAGAGTCCTAACTCCTAGTCCCCTGGTCTAACCACTAGACAAAGCTGCCTCCTTAGAGGACCTGAACATCATCTCCTTCCGTAGGGGACGATGCCCCATTCCCCCTTCTTTGGGTGATTACGTCTTCAAAAACTCCTTATGTAAACTCTCCTCTTCCCTCTGCAGCCTGGGCCCCTCTTGGGAGGCAAGTCAGAGCTTCATCTGTTCCTGTCGGAATGAGATGAGGGAGCCATGCCTGTTGCTGCTGCTCTCAGCTGAAAGAAAGAGATTTCTCTGGACCAGAACCTAAAATACGAGGAGCCAAAATAGGCCAGCAGGACTGCATTGCCCCCTTTCACATTACTTCTCGCTCTGCTGCTGACACCTAGCTGTAAACATGCATCTTACAAGAGCAAATGCTGGTGGTTCAGTCCTATTTCCCCACACAAAATGTATGTGTGTGTGTGTGTGGGTGTGTGTGTGAAATATATAGATAAATCTATCTACATGCCACATGCATGGGGCTACATTCCAAGCTTGTGTAAATGAGTGGAATACTGTCGATATCAGATGAGCTGTACCTGCTTATTCCAGATCTGAATTTGGTCCAGAAAGACAGGTGTAGATGGTGATAGAGTGGGCAGCCCCATCTAAAGTTAAGGTTATCTAAGGCTTTTCATTATACTACCCTGTTTTCAGTTGCTTGCAACTTTGTCAAACTTTGTACATTTGAACTGAGATTGTCCATGCTGAATGTCTGCCTCAAGCTGATTGATCTTTTTGTTTGTTTGTTTAAGTTAACATATGTTTCCCTAATCTCTGGATTTTTTTTTGTTTGTTTTACACACATTAAAAACCTCTCACAGCTGTTTCTTTGGGAAGCTCTAGTACTTCAATGGTTCGGAGCAAGGCTTGAAATTTGGCAGGTGAGGTTGCCCTGGTGTCAGAAATGGGCTTTTTTGCCATCCTCGTGAAAATCCCCCCAAATCTGGCCAAGTTATAGGCCTTTGAAGTTCTCAGTTCACATTTGTACAGTAGAGACTCGTTAGAGTTTGGCAGCTAAATTCTTGGAAGATTCCATCCTTATTGAGCATGTTCCTTGCCAGTTGTAATGATTTTATTGCAAGTCTCAGGATATTTGATGTTGTACTTAATACTTCAGCTGCTGGAGGAAAGTGAATCTCAGCTTTCATTTAAAAAAACAGATGTTTCTAGGCCTCATGGTTGTAGGCCTCTCATGACCTGTAAATCTGTCTTGTGCTTTTGTGGGGTCTAACTCACGATTTTTGAATATTTGGGGTTGGTAATATTGTAGGGTTGCCAACTGTCTAATCGCACAAACCCAAACACCCTTGCCCTGCCCCCAGCCCCACCCCTTCCACAAGACTGTGCCCCTGTCCCGCCCCTTCTCTGAGACCTCGCCCCCCACTCACTCCATCCCCTCTCCCTCCATTGCTTACTCTCCTCCAGCCTCACTCACTTTCACTGGGCTGGGACAGGGGGTTGGAGTGCGGGAGGGGGTGCGGGCTCTAGGCTGGGGGTTGGGGCTGAGGGGTTTGGAGTGTGAGAGGAGGCTCCGGGCTGAGCCTGGGGCAGAGGGTTGGGGTGCAGGAGGAGGTGCGGGAGAGGGCTCAGGGCTGGGGCAGGAGGTTGGGGTGCGGGAGGGGGTTTGGGGTGCAGGCTCTGGTCAGGTGGTACTTACCTCGAGTGGCTCCCAGAAGTGGCAGATGTCTGGCAGCGGCCTCTAGGCTCACGGGTGGCCAGGCAGCTCTGACTGCTGCCCCTGCCTGCAGGGATGGCCTCCGCAGCTCCCATTGGACATGGTTCCCCGTTCCTGGTCAATAGGAGCTGCGGAGTAGGCGCTCGGGGCAGGGGCAGATCCCGGAGACCCCCTGACCCTAGAAGCCACTGCCAGACACGCCAGCTGCTTCCACAAGCGATGCAGAGCCAGGGTAGGTAGGGAGCCTGCCTTAGCCCCGCTGCACCATTGGACTTTTAGCTGCCTAAAATCTCCCATATTGGCTTCAGTAACCTCTGAGAGATAGAGCCCAATTCTGGGAGACTCCCGGCCAAACTGGGAGGGTTGGCAACCCTATAATACTGCCATCTCCACGCAACTTCTGTGTGCTTACCAGATTGCACATGCCCCATCCCCACAGAGCAACTGAGCATGCTCTGTCCCAGGGCTGCAGGGGCAGAGCAGGACTTTCTTGCAGTTGCTCCTTCCAGGGCGTGCTGTAACATCAGGCACTGGAACTGAAAGCAGGGAAATGACCTCCTTTTCTCTCAGCTCTCCCCTTGCATTGAGAAGGCAACACAGAAAAGAAGGAAGAAGTGGCCTGACTTGAATGGGGTGCGGTTTTGAGGTAATTTGATCAGATACAGCCCCTTCTATCCACAAGGAGCTGTTTTAAATGTTTTGAAAGTCATCTAATGCTGCTTTATGCCCAGACAGGGAAGATGGACGTCCGGAGACTGATATATCTCTAGAATGCCCTCGTGAGCATGGCACCAAACAGGTGTCCAGACAACTGATATGTGGCAAGTTATTACACCTCATTTTTGCAACTACTGTAACATTCCACTCTGTACTAGATCACTGGCATATCCCACTGGAGGTGAGTGCTCTGCCACAAAATGCCTTTTAGCTTCAGAGGATGTGCACTGGGCTATGAGTCAAGAGATCAGGTGCTGTCGGTTCACCTCTTCTACGGACAGGTACTCCTGGGCATTTCACAACCCTCATCATTGACCAAGGCCTCACAGTCTGACTGTTTTATTTTTAAGTGGATAACAGTGACTATGATCCACCTATTGCTAGAGTCACAAACTTACCACAGGTTGTGGCACTCATGCCCCTGAGCTCGCATTGTGCTCATAGTCTGTCATAGTTTTGCTTTATTCCTATACTGCAGGAGAGTTGCGTCCGGTGTCTGGTGACTGTCCAGGCCTGGGCAAGCATTGTGCTTGGTATAAAATTTCTAAATGTCCCTGTGCTCTTTGTAATTCAGACTTCTTTCCTTTCATGAGACACTGGCTCTTAAAAAAACCCCCAGTATGTGTACAGACTCTCTGACACGCCACTGTCAAGATTGATACCTCTGTTGAAGTACAGGAGACTCAAAGCTATCACTACCATTGTTTGCAAATATTTGATCCCTCAGCCACAAGAAAGTAAATCCACTCTTCTCACAGAGAAATGGCAGAAGCTCAAGGCAGCCTGGTTTATTCGCTGGGGGGGGGGAAACCCTCTTCATTTACAGACTACTTTGAAATGGAGCTAAGGTTGCTGTATCAGATCAGGGCCACCCCATATCATTCCTGAGTGTAGGATGTCAGAAAACCAGGCACTGCCCAGTTATCACCTCCTGCATTAATTTTATGGGGGTATGGTGGATGGGGAAACAGCACCTGAATTGCACTGGGGGCATTGCTTGTGATAGCTTGGTGGGATTTTCCCCCCTCCCCCTTATAACTGTAATGTTTTTTTCAGGGAAATGAAAGGAGACAAAACAACAGCCACTTTCTCGAACAACAGGGTCTTTGAGAATGTGACTCTTTATGAAAGCTGAACACTTTCCTGAAGATTGTGTTAATCATGAAAGTGGCTACTGCTACGTCTGAAATCCTTTCTTCTAACTCAAGAAATTCATACACAGAACCACTCTAGTGTCTGTCAACTAAGGGTGTCATTCATATAACATAGCAAACACAACGCCTTCAAAAGCAAGGAAGTGAAGTTAGAGCATCTAACACAACCTATCTGCCTACCTTCTCCTCCATAGAGAGGCACCTCACCCCTAGAACAACCACTATACACCAGAGACCGCTCACCATAACCTTAACTCTGCCTCATGATAGACAGTAGCCCTCCAGCATACCCTTCCCCAAACATGAGTGAGTTGAAATTGTCCAGGCCTGTGCAGAAAAGATAGGGGGAGGAGGGTGAATGTAGTAACTTTGGGAAAGAGGATGTCAAAAGTCTGCCACAGTTCCTAGGGTAAAGTTAATGTTAGGGTGCAGTGTGTGTGTGTATGCAGTGTGATACAGCATGGCCAGAAGGCAGCAGGAGAGTGATATAGGAGAGATATGTAAATCCCAGGATGAGGAGAAGCCTTATTCCCTGTAGAGGGAAGAAAGGTTTCTATAGATTAATTAAAAGCACCTGAAGCCAATTAGAGCACCTGAAGCTAGTCACCTGATAAACCCCCCCCTGCTTCAATCAGCCAGGGAAAGGAGTTGGAGCAGAGAGCAGTTTGAAGGAGTTGAAGTAGAGGAGAGTTGGGAGAAGTGCCGTGGCTGGCTCAAAGACCAAGACCCCAGGTAAAGAGACACCCGGCTTGTGCAGAGAGAGAGAGAGAGAGAGAGAGAGAGAGAGAGAGAGAGAAAGAGCGAGCCTCACAAGCTGAAGAGCAGGAGAGGAAAGTAGCCCAGGGGAAGGAAGCACTAGTTCAAGTGGTTTACTACTATCCCTAGGGCCCCTGGGCTGGGACCTGGAGTAGAGGGCGGGCCCGGGTCCCTCCCTCTCCACTACCCTTCTCTGGGTTACTAGTGGGACAGGTAATACCCTAGTTCAGGGGCAGGAAACTGCACCCTGAACCCGCCCCCCGCAAAAAGAGGAAGCGTGGGACCCATCGTAATTGTACGGGCAATTTGCCACAGCACATATATAGTACTAGGGTTAGCACCACATCATCCCAGGCACTATTCAGATATACAACAAAATTTGTTCCTTGGGGTGGTGTAGTGTTCCGTGTCTTACTGCACCTAACCCAAACCTTTAAATGCAAGTGCACGCAGAGAGGTGTGTCTAGGGCCATCTTTAACTGATACATGTACCAGAATACGGTATGACTGTGTTCAGGGCTTCTTACCTTCTCAGTATAGCAGACTCTTTTCTTACCGAAAGAGTAGATTTATTAAACAGCATCCCTATGCTACTTAAACATTTGAGAGGCATTTGTTTCTGGCATTGAATATATTTTTTTCCGAGAAAGAGGAGTTATAAAAGCTAGAGCTGGTTGAATATTTTTCTGTTTTAAAACCAAGAAGTGATCATGGCTTTTCAACAAAATGGAAGTTTTCTGTTTTCATTGAACATTTGAGGCATTGAGAACAAGAAACTATTTTCCAGTTATAAAAACAAAACATTTTGCAGTTTTAGATGGGAACCCCACCACCTTTTTGACAAAAACTCAACAAAATTGAAGAAAAATATTGACTTTTTTGTTTGCATTGATGGTTTTTTCCTGCAAAAAAGTTACACTTCTCAACCAGCTCTAATAAAACTTCTTTAAAATGTTCCATATACTACATATTTTCTTGTAGTCTGTCCTTAGACTCAGTCTGACATGGCTCTTTTACTCAAATATTGTGTCTGAAAGGTATTAAAATAGCATAATATGAATAGTCGGTCATTTGCTATTTAGTTTAAGTAAGAGACCAGCTGGACTCTTACCTGAACCCCAAGTGTATTGCTTCATAATAAGACACCCCTATCCTGTTGCAAATACATGCAGTAAGGAGTCTGATAGTTTCAGGAAGCAAGAGAGGAGACAAAATCCAAGCACACTGGAGGCAACCTGAGTTTTGCAATTGTCTTTTCGAGGATTTCACTTAAGATGTTTTATAACCTAGATCATACCAACCCTCATACCAGCTACCTCCACCACTCAAACCCAGCCTTAGTCAGGAGTAAGTCTAATTATGGATTAGACACAGCTCTACAAGACAGTTTTAGAGTTGCTTAAGCCTGTGGCCCAGGGAGCAGTCTCACAATTAAACCCATAGACAAACCGCTGGTTAAGGAATCCCACACAGCTGCCAGGAAGAGACTAATCAACCTGTTCCTTGTTGGCTCTGAATGGGTGCCCTTGATGCAAACTTGATCTCCATGGTGGCAAGTTGAGTCTATGGCTAAACATCCTTTCTCCCACCACAGAGGGACAGGGGGCCTTGTTTCTCCGCTTTCCCCTTTAACCATCCTCACAGCTGCTAGAGTCTTTGGAGGTCTCACTCAGCCACCCTCATTGAAAGTTGAGGAGCAAGTGTAGAAGTGTAGAAGGGGATATGGGTTTTTTGTTCTTTTAATTGGCAGAGAGAAATAATTGCTGCAGATTTTTTTTTTATATATCAGGAGGAAAAGACAGGCAATGTGATTACTGTGCTCATTCACATCACAGGGCTCACACAGTCACAGTAGGAAGTCACAGCAGGTGCAAGAGAGGGAAGTCAGATGCAGAATCCTGTGAGGAAGAAATGCAGCACCTACAAGTTTATCAGCAGCTCTGTTTAGAGCACAGGTCGGCCACCTTCAGCACACAGCCCATCAAAGTAATCCACGGGCAGGCTGCAAGACATTTTGTTTATATTGACTGTCCGCAGGCACGGCCCCCCGCAGCTCCCAGTGGCCTCAGTTCGCCGTTCCTGGCCAAAGAGAGCTGCGGGAAGCGGCCGCCAGCACATCCCTGCGGCTTCCCGCAGCTCCCATGGCCAGGAACGGCGAACCGCAGCCACTGGAAGCTGCAGGGGGGGCTGTGCCCACGGGTGGTACCAGTAAGAGCATAGCCATGACCACTAGACCTTCAGAAATGAGCCGTTTGTTATGTTGCTTTAAAAGACTGTTTTAGACTCATTTACTAAACTGGCTCAAGAGCCCTTTGGGAAGGCTAATAGTTACTACAGACCCTCTGATTTTAAGAAATTGGTCAGCCACATGCTAGTTTAATGGGGATATGCAGAGTACATCTGGTGGCAGGTGTTAGAGTGGCCATATTGTGGCAGAGGTGGTCAATAACGAGCAGAAAGTTCTTTATTTACAAGCTGGCTGATCAGAAGGCCAGTAATAGAAAAATATTAGCCATTGGGAGAGACTGCACCATGAGACAGTCCAGCTTATCTACTTGGGATCTTAACTTGTGGAATAACATGTTAAGGAGACGGAAAATGCCCTTTGAACTCCTTGGAGCACGTAAATCAAGGTGGCATTTCTGTAATATGACAATCTGAAGTAACTAAACCTAATCCCATTTCTGAGAGACCAGGATGTCATTATGTAGAATTAGTTATAGGGGCCCAATGGAAACATACTCTTCCCAATACATACCTTGTTTCTTAATCATTGCTTTAGTAATTTTTTAAATTACAGCTGCTACATTCTTTGTGAGGTGTCTGACTTTGCTTAATGACGGGGAAATAAGGAACGTTCCATTTCTTGCGTGTAGAAGGAATAACACACTGCAGTGATTTAAGGCGGAAAGGACAAAATGGAGTCATTCACCCCATGACAGTCAGGTAGTGCAAGGGAAGGAAATCTTCCTAGGTGCATGGAATGGAAGAAATGGAGCTCCAGTCATCCAGTGGCAGGAGGTCTAAAGTCCTGACCAAGGGGCTGGCCAAGAAATGAGGCTGAGATCTAACTGCTAAATGGTTGAACCATTTTTGCTGGGGGGAAAAAAATATCAGCCTGAGATAGATACCCAGCATGAGAAATTTGAGCCTAAACTGTTAAAGTTTGGCAAAGTTATAAGCAACTAAAAATAGGTTCTTCAAATGCGAAGTGAATGCAACCTTAACTATGGGTTACCTGGTTTGGTCTACGCTGAAACCTTACACTGGCATAGTTACGTCTCTCAGGGGTGTGAAAAAATCCAGATCCCTGAGAGACGTAGTTGTGCTGATCTAATCCTGGCGCAGACAGTGCTAGGTTGATGGAAGAATTCTTCCATAGATCTAGCTACTGCCTGTCGGAGAGGTGGATTAACTTGAGTGACAGGAGAACCCCTCCCATTGTTGTAGTGAGCGTCTACACTGAAGTATTCCAGTGGCAGCACTGTAGTGGTGCTGCTGTAGGATTTTAAATGTAGACATGCCCTGAGAAACATGCAGGGCACATTTTACACCAGGACATACAGGAAAATTATTCCAAATTAACTACAGGTTTAACAGCATTAAATCCCTGTGTGAATACCCTCACTCAGAATTAAAGTGGCCTTAATTTAGTTATTTTAATTCATTTCCAAAGTGAATTAAGATAAACGGAATTAAAGCCACTTTAATCCTGAATAACAGCATCCACACAAGGATTTGTGCAGTTTAACTAATGCACTTCAAATTCACACTTTTAGTATATTTGGATTCATTTTCCTGGGTGTCCCCATGTAGGCAAGCTTTAAAATACAACAGATATTCCAAGAAAGAGAGATGTGTATATACACAGAGAGGGAGATATGCATGCACATATGCAGAAACACGCATTCATATTCACACACAAATGCAAACATTCATGCACATATCCTTGTACACACACACACACACAGACACTAATGCTTATGGAAACATGTGCAGGCAAACATGCCTATGAGGACACATACTCAGCAATGAAGACACTCAGAGAGATGCAAGCACTCATCTGGGAAGACACCAGGACACACACACAGACACACACATACCCATGAAGACACTTGGAAACACTCAGCAGTAAAGATATTTGGGTACATGCACAGATACACATCCCTGGAGACGCACACATTCAGTTCAACTCAGTCATATTTTATTACCATGGTAAGGTATTGAGTTGTTGCCAGAGTGCAATAAACGCAGATCTCTTAGGTCTCCATCAGTGGCAGGTACAATCTCCCGAGCACAGGGCTTTACACTGTGTTTAACATCTATCCTGTGTACATTTGTCAGCAGCATTCATTCCTGATCCAGAGGCAGATTGCTACACAACGTGATGCCACCTCTGCACCTGCTCTCATTCTCTCCCTTCTTGAGGTTCAGGCAAAATTTTTCATAATTGCATTTTTAAAGCCTTTTATCATTTCTGAAAATGTGAACACATATATTTTTTTTTGCATTCCCTTGTATTTTGTGCCTTCAAATATAAAGCATCTTTCTGGGTTTTGGGCTGTGCTTTGCATCTCCAAGTTTTCACATTAAGCTTATCATCACTGATTTTGTATTTGGCTAGTGCCTGCCTTGATTTGCACATTTCCCTGTAGTAAGGTGTCTCCTAGCGTGATAATGCTTTGTAGGGACTTGTAACAGTCTAGTTTGTTGGGGTTAGAACTAGTTGAAATTTTTTTGGTTGAATCGTTTTCCACTGGAAAACGCAGTCTTGTCAGAATTGAAACATTTCGCAGAATATATCAATTCTGACGAATTTTTTCACCAGGAACAAGCCAAAACAAATCATTTTGACTTTCTAGTTTTATTCTGATAATGTTGAAACATCTTTGTTTTGTTAAGATAAGATTTAAACTTTACTGTTTTAATCCATTTTGCTTTGACTTTTATATCAAATTATTTTAAATATATTTGGGTATATTATATAAATATTTGATATAATTACATTTTGACATTATTGAAATGAAGCATTTAGGTGGTTCCAAATCAACATTTTTTACAATTTTTGTTCCACTGGAAATTTTTTTAAAAATGGCTTTTTGTTCTGATTTGGAACTAAACAAATTTTGAGACGTCAGAATTTCCCATTGAATGGAAATTTAATTTTCCGACCAGTTCTAGTTGTGGTGGTTTTGATCTGTTCCACCTAGTCACTCTCACATTGATGGTTTAGAAGTTGATCTAGCCTTGTAAAATATATTTTGTTCTAGTGGTCAGGTTAGACTTGTTGAACCCAGGAAGTGATGACAGGTAAGTGAAGGTTGGGGTTTTTTTTTTTTTTGTTTAGTTTTGTTTGTTCTTTACATTCGCTCCCCCGCCGCTGCCTTTAGCATTTAGAAGAAGTAAAAGGCAAGTCTCATCTCATTGGCTATCCACTCCTCCTACTGTCACCTCCCCGTCTCAGCTCCATGTCCTCCCCATAAGAGTAACCTTCACAGGAATGTAAAGTGCCTCTTGCTGTTGACAAAGGAGAGGGTAAAATGATAAGGGAAGAAATGTCTCCCACTACTCCCACCACTATATCACCCATCATCACTTGCATCCATTTAAGGACCGTCATGCCAGACCCTGAGGATCTGAAGCACTAGAACACCAGGATCTTCAAAGAATTTGGAACCCCACTGCCCCACGCCTTCTGAAATCCCCACTCTCACCAGGTTGAGGAGACGTTCCCCCAAGAAAACCATGCACGAGGATAAACCCAGAAGCCAGACAGTCAAATTCCATTGCTTGGCTCGTAGCATTATTAAACAACAAGAAGAAAATAACAGCCTGCAGCTCCTGCTGTTGAATGCAAAGTGTGAAGAATGAGGGAGTTATGTGTATTATTTTATATAAATGTCATATGCACCTCAGTTTACCTCTGGGATATTATCTGGTCTGTATGCAAAGAGTTAAATCAAAGGAGGCTGTAAGAGGAGACCCAACAAGAAATCAAATGTTGGCAAAAATAAGGTACTATCGTAGTGAATATTAAAGGTCTTTGGAGAAACAATGGGGAAGCTATTAACTTGTAAATAATGTCTTGACTGATGTCTACTAAGTTGGTAATGTTTATTCTCCCCAGGCCAAATCTAGGATCAAAGGGAATACTAAAACCTTAGAGATACTAGCCTAGGCAGGAAGTGTGTGTGCCTGTGGGGGGGAAGAGGATGAGGGAGGGCCGAGTGGGTTGTCTGCATGCTGACAGAGACACCTAAAGTCACAAAGAACATGAAGCAGAAGGCAGTCTGTCTCTCCCACCTGGAGATGGGCTTAACTGTAGTCACTGGAACCACAGATGCAGTTTTACATATGCTGGATCCTATTGTCAGCCTAGGACTGGATATTGGAGTTGTCACCAGCATATCACTCACCTTGTCTGATCACTGCCTCATTCAGCCTTCCCTCCTTCCCGATAGGGCAGGGAGCAACCAACGCTAGTCTACCCCCTGAGACCCATGAACTCCCTAGGTTTTCATCTCACCCTAGGAGAAAAAACCACCCAAATACAAGGCCAATGTGCCATTGTGTTTAGTACAGCAGTACAATCACCTGTTGTCCAATATAATAGGCCTCAAGCATCCACTCCCTTCACATGGAATGAGAAGATCCTCAAGAAGCCAACACTTGACCATGAACACTTGACCTACTGGGGGAGGGATAGCTCAGTGGTTTGAGCATTGGCCTGCTAAACCCAGGGTTGTGAGTTCAATTCTTGAGGGGGCCATTTAGGGATCTGGGGCAAAAATTGGGGATTGGTCCTGCTTTGAGCAGGGGGTTGGACTAGATGACCTCCTGAGGTCCCTTCCAATCCTGATATTCTACGATGATGGTCTCTCCAACTACCATTCCAACTCCAGGCTTCCACTCCTGAACAAAATAATTGAGACAATAGCAATCATCAAGCTCCAACAGCATATCACATCAGGATTCAGACCAGGGTACAGCACAGAGACCATCCTAGTGGCACTAAAAGATAAATTCCTTATGGGCGAGGACAAAGGTAAGATCTCCATACTCAGACTGCTGGATCTCTCTGCAGCTTTGACACAGAGGACCATAAGGTACTGCTAATCAGCCTACATGACATAGCAGGAGTGAATGCCCACCATTACAGTGGCTCCAATTGTTCCTGTCCAACAGAACTGAGAGTGGTGATGAGTAACTGTTCCTCCTTCCCAAAAGCTCTGAGGTGCAGTGTCCCACAGGGATCCATACTAGCACCACTTCTCTTCAGTGGCTACATGAGATCACTGGGAGAGACAGTGAGATGCCATGGGCTTGGCTGCCAAGAGTATGCTAATGACCCTAGCCCAGCGGTTCTCAAACTTCATTGCACCAAGACCCCCTTCTGACAACAAAAATTACTACACAACCCCAGGAGTGGGCACCAAAGCCTGAGCCCACTTGAGCCCGGCTGCCCCGGGAGGTGGGGGGGGGGCAAAGCCGAAGCCCAAGGGCTAAATCCCAGGCAGGGGGCCTGAAACCTGAGCCCCACCACCCAGATCTGAAGCATGAGGGCTTCGGCTTTGGCCCTGGCCAGTGAGGCTTGGGCTTTGGCCCTGGGCCCCAACAAGTCTAATGCCATCCCTAGCAACCCCATTAAAACTTTGGGGTCCTGACCCACAGTTTAAGAATCGCTGCTCTAAACTGTATATCTCATTCTCTACTGATGCAATTAGCACCACTCCTGAAATCTGAGAATGTCTACAGGAAATGAGCTCTTGGATGAAGAGCTGCTGACTCAAGCTGAACCCAGGCAAGACTGAAGTGATGCTTGTTGGAAAGGAGAAACTCACAGAGGAGCTGGCCAAGAGGTTGTCTCTACCTTCCATTGAAGGTATATAGCCCCCCATTAATCAAAGTGTTATGACATCTCAGAGATCCATTTGACTCTTCATTAAAATTTTATAACCAGGTAGCATTGGTTTCCAAAAATGCCTTCTTTCCACTCAGCTTGTTAGGAAACTTTGTCCCTTCCTCCTGGACGAGGACCTGGCCTCAGTGATCCAGGCATTTGTCACCTCCAGGCTGGATAACTGTAACTGAAGCTGAATGTGAAGATGATGCACAGGTTCCAGCTGCTACAGAATGCAGCTACCTGCATGGCTCAGTCTGCTGTCAGCACTTCAGATCCCTGCTCAAGCCCCTCCCCTGGCTCCTATCATCTTCCAATGACATTTTAAGACTTTGGCCCTAATTTTCAAAGCAATTAATGGATTAAATCCCTGCTACATCAAAGACTGAATTACCATCTATGAACCACCATGACAGTTGCGCTTCTCTGGAACAATTCAGATCTCAAAACCTAGGATAAAACATATGAGAGCTGGGGAAACACAGCATTCTCTGTCGAGGGCATCTGGCTGTGGAACAATCTTCCAGAGGAGATCAGGCCATTTCAGAGTTGCTGCAAAGCATTCCTCTTAGAGAAAGCCTTTTCACCAGAAGTGACACTCACAATTCAAATGCCCCTTTTATTCTCAAACCTATACCAACTTTGTCTGTTCCTCAAGCTTCCCGCCCTCCTGGAAAAAAAACCCCAACACGTACTCCAAGCAGAGATTTGACACCGAAAAGGGAGAAGTGCCTGAGAATCCATAAAACCCATTAAGGACTTTGCTGCTGCTGCTGCTGCTACCGATTTTAAGTGGAAGGTGCTCAGATCCTGATGGGTGGCAGTATAAAATCCATAGATAGAGAGAGAGAGAGAGAGAGATGTAGAAGTGGATCATGGTTTTTATTTGAATTTATTTTTTGATCCTCCGTTGCTTTGGGATGGAGGGAGAATTTTCTCCATTGGTTGAGATGGCACCACAAGCTGTCTGCATTCTGTATATTGATTAGCTGGGGAAATCATCCTAGTTCTGCTCTGCAGCTGTTGTTGCTGAAGTTCTTGTGCGTGTGCACTAGTTATTTGCAGAACTTTAGATGTGGGATTTTATCCCAATTAGTCCATTCATCTGTTAAAGCTGGGCCCCGGATTTCACTGCCATATAATAGAATGGGTTGAATTATACCATCCAATCTCTTTAGCAATTATTTCTTTGCCGGGCTGTATCAATCTAATTGATTCTTTATGGTGTTGAAGACCTGCAGAGCTTTCTCTTGTAATTCTTTCATATCCAGACTGAAGTGCACTCATGTATTTATTATGAGGCTTAGGTATATATAATTTAGCATGTGCTTAATGTCTATTCTCTGTAATAAAATTTTAGATTATTTTGATAGTTTGGGGGCTCTCCCTGAAATTTCATGATTTTCCTTTTTCCTAGGTTGACCTATAGGTTCCCTGTATTGCAGTAGGCTTCTAGTCAGTGCAAGTTCCTTTGGAGGCTATCTTGCATAGGTGCTAGCATGGCCAGAACATCAACATATATAGCAGGAATTTTCTCTCTGAGTTGGTTTGTGGGAGTCCCAGGTTTGGGGATTCTCCCTAGAGGATTGCTAGGTTATTGATGTGTGTGCTGATGAGGGCTGGGATGAGGTTACATTTGTATTTCACTCCCTTTGCTGGGTTGAAGGCTTCTATTTGCGTATTGTTTATCTTCTGTAGCCTCCATTTGATGGATTGGTACATGGGTTTAATTGAGATCGTGTTTTTCCACCAATTCCAGTCCCTAGGAATTTAAGATTCAGTCCTGGTTGTCAGACAGAGTCAAAGTTTGTTTAAAATCCACGAAGCAGGCAGATACCTTCCCTTTGTTTGTTTGGTACATGTTTGTTAATTAGAGTCTGCAGGGTAATGTGGTTGGTGCTTAGTGTCCCGGGGAAGAATCCAATTAGACTTTCATGGATTACATTGTTGGTCAGATACTGTATTACTCCTTCAGTGAGGATGCTGCTTACTAGTTTGCTGATGCAAACACAGGTACCTCAGTGGCTGATAGGGTCAAGTGCATCTTGGCTTGTGTATACTGGGGTAATGAGTCCATCTGAACATGCACACCCATGAAGACACTTGGACACACACAGTTTATATAATATTTAGCAGCCAGCAAATGTCCCTGTGTTTCAAATAAATGCATACAATAAAAATACATTGTATAGAAAGCCTGAAGGTATGAGGTTTGCCTGAGCCACAGCAAGCGCGGGGAGGAGGTGGGGGAGGCAAGGCCGAGTGATGTATTTAAATATTTAGCCACAGTTGCGGGGAGGAAATCGCAGACAGGCAAGAACGTAACGCTTTTTAATTGCCGATTTTCTGGGCATTCTAGCATACAGACACTTGCTCCTGTCTTGTTACTTCTTGAAGAGGGAAAGGGGGTGAGAAAGAAAAGCCATTTATTTTTCTGTGTGTTTTTAATTATCCCTCCTGAGACGGGCTTTTGCACAGTTGCATGTTCAATCTGTTGCCTGCAGTTTGTTTTTTGACAGCGGAGGCTCTGTTATCAGAATATACCAGCTACAGAGGGGAAAGAAGAAAGGTAGGCGCGGCCTGCCTCCTGGGGGAGTGCAGCTGGACGAGCTTGATCAAACCAGGAAGAATGCCTGCAGAGTTATTGCTGATCTCTGACTTTCTGCTGAAGAGATCATCACCTGCTAACAGGCTTAAGTGTAGCTCCTGTCCTGCTGAAGTTCTCTGTTGTGATGATCTGACATCCTAGCCAGGCTCCACAGTCTGGCTGGAGGTTGTTCTGATGTAATTTTCTTTGTGAATAGAGTGCTGGTGAATGATGCCCCAATGGCAGGCCTAGACAGAGAGTCGTCCTCTGTCTCCACAGGGTGATGCAAGTTTGTTTTCCCCCCTCTACCCCTTGCCCCTGCCAACATGTTTCTACCTAGTTCTGGAGGGAACTTAGTCTCCATGGTCCATTCAGTCCTCAGCTTCTTTGGCTGCTGTCTCTCACCAAAATTTTCTGCTGTTGCTACCGCCAGTTCAGCTTCACAGTGGGGGAGCGCTCATGTTGACAAGGCTCCCACAGCCACCTGTGTTATTTCTACCATGTTATCTAACAGTGCTCAGAACAGAGCTATGTGATGCAGTGGTTAAAAAAGCCAGCAGCTCCAGTGCCCTGTTGTGACATTCCTTTCTGGTGTTATCCGGACTGGTGATCTGCTAGGTCACTCCAATCCTTGACTCTGGGAGCCAGCCTTACCCTGCTCTGCTGTGAGAACCCCCACTCCTGGGCTGTTCACGCACAGCCTCTGGCATGTAAGCTGCTCTGGGATTGTGCAACGAAATGATACTAGCCAATGTCTCCAGTCCCAGACACAACCCTAGGAACTGCTGTCTTGCAGTGTCCAGTTATGCCCACTGGATGCTGCAAACTTATGACTTCATCAATTTAAGAAAGAAATTGATATGTACCAGGCTTGTTATCCCAAGGGGACACGCTTCAAACCAAACACACTGCTTCAGGTAGAATAAACAAACAAATGTATTAACTATAAAGATAGATTTTAAGTGATTATAAGTCAAAACATAACAAGTCAGATTTGGTCAAATGAAATGAAAGCAAAAAGCATTCTAAGCTGATCTTAACACTTTCAATGCCCTTACAAACTTAGATGCCCTCACCACAGGCTGGCTGGCTGCTCTTCAGCCAGGCTCTCCCCTTTGATCAGTCTTCAGTCACTTGGTGTGGTGTCTGTAGATGTAGGTGGAAGAGAGAGAGAGAGCATGGCAAATGTTTCTCCCTTTTATCAGGTCCTTTCTTCCCTCTAGGCTTTGCCCCACCCTGCAGAGTCAGATGAGCATTACCTCATTGCAGCTCCAAACTGACAAAGAAGGGGGGTGACTCACTGGAGAGTCCAACCGATCCTTTTGTTGTTGCCTAGGCCAGTGTCCTTTGTTCCTGTGAGGCTGGGCTGGGTTTGTCCCATACATGCCCTGATGAGGTGTGAACTGCTTCTCTGCTCTTGGAGAGTTTTTGCATGGGCTTGCTTTAAGCCATGAGGATACATGTTCAGCCTCATAACTATATATATGAAATTATAACTTATAACCTTACTATAACATTACTGTAACAATTACTATAACATCACTATACAACCATGCTCATTGCATCATGAGCCTTCTGAAGACACCCAACATGACAAACTTTGCATTGGATACCACACAATCATTTTATAAAGATGAACATGGGGGTGTAGGATGTTCCCCCGAGGTACAGAGTGTCACACTTGTATTCAGTAGCACTCCTGCAAGTGTTACCACGGGACAGCTGAACTGCTGGAAGCAGCAGTTGGGAACCGGATGTATGTGGAAAGATTAGTATAGATAAGACTTCTGCTGTGACTGCCAGCAAGGGGTCAAATTAACGTAGGTGGCAATTCCTTCCAGAGAAAGGTACAGAGGCTCAGTCATCTACCCTACAGGTTAAAATATCTCATTTCAGAGGAATCCGGGTTGGGTGATTTATTCCCTAGAGTGCCCGACAGAGACCATTTCACTACTTGATTTCTAGGAGGAAGCTTGATTAAAGAGGTCAAAGCTTGATGGCAAGACTCAGATTCAGTGTGATAATGAAGAGAGCTAGCTGGGGATCTTTTCCACCTCAGGGATAGCTCTAGCAGTTCAGGAGCCCCAAGCAAACAGACTGATGTCCACCTGTACCAGTACACAGTCAGCCCTACTCATACACAGCTACGCAATGTTTTGCTGTCCTTAAAATCTCACTACCTTAAGCATCTCCCTTCCCCTCCCCTCCTGACTCCACCATGTTCTGACTGAATGCTAGTCCTAGCCCTGTTTCATCCTGTGCCCCACAATCTATCCAGCACATGGCAATCTAAAATACAGACATAGGGAAAGTGCATCCTATTGTACCTTGGCACAAACATTTAAAGAACCAGAATCACAGGCTACTTTTGTAAATGTTTGCCTTAGCTTCTTGGTGCATCAGTTTCCACAGTGTAAAATGGGGCTAATGATGCTTCCTTCATGGGGAGTTGTGATACTTAATTCATTATTGCGAAGTGCTTTGAGTCCCTGAGAAGATGCTATAAGCATTATATATGTATCCGCCGGTTTGTCTGGGTGCTCATATACTGGGTGTAAAGTGATATAGAATGCCTGTAAGTAAAGTGCATATCCTGCTCCATCAAAACATACCTATTGCTGCTGGAAAATGAACTGCTCAGGTCTTGTCAATGATTTGCATTAGGAGAGGGTATGTGAAACCTACGTATACAGGCCCATTTGCTGGATGTGCCATGTACCACTAGAGTTGGCCAGAAAATTGAACTGCCATCTGTAACAGGTTGCCAGTTTGGTCAGCAAGCCTAATGGTCAAGGCCTGCTTCCCTAGTTTTTCTTTTTGTCCGCTGTATCAGGACTCCTGGATGGGGTTCAGTTGGGTTGGCTTCCTTGTTGGCAAACACCCGGGCCTGCCCATTCCAGAGCTAGGCATTGGGAGATCTGAGGTGGGTAGGGGGACCCAGGCCTTGCCCCTCCTCTGGGTCCTGGCCCAGGGCCCTGAAAGTGTGACAGCATGGTCTGGCCTACATTTGGCCCACCTCCCTGTTGACCTTCCCCTGGGCCACCTTCCTATCCCACCAGCTATCTCAGGTTGGGGCATGGCTGCTGTTTGATTATAGTCCTTCAGTCCAAATCATCAGAATCTCAGGGCTGGTCCAGGCAACCCTCTGGCAGCCCTGCACATGGTTCTCCCTACCTCTGGGGTGATGTCTCAAAGGAGAGGGGGAAGGACTCAAAGCCAGACCTCCTCAGTAAGAACTCCTCCTGTCTTAGGGCAGTGCTTCTCCTCGAAATGGCTTCTCTCCTCCCTTCATTCCTAGGCTGCTGGAGCTCTTTATACTGCTCTTTTACCCAGTACCTGAGGAGCAGAGCTTTCCTGGCCCAATATCACTCCAGCCTTTCCTCTGCCTCAACTTTAGTGTGGGGTTTGTAATCCCCATCACACCGTCCCCCAAGAAATTCCAAGATTTTTGATATTTGGTTTTGCCTTGAATCAGGATGAAAAGTCTAAATACCAGAATTTTCATGAAAGAAAAAAAAAGTTAAGAGTTTATTTTTGACCTTTATGTCTGCATAATGTAATGTTATAGTCAGGACTAAACCTTTCAATAACTTTCTGTCAAAAATGTTGATAATCTATGCATTCCCGCAAAATGTTTCAATTTCGTCAAATCAGCATTTTACGGTGGAAAAATGTGCTGGAAATTTTTTGACAAGCTGTACATAGAACTACCTGTCCTTGTAAAGTTTTAAAAATATTCATTCCCCCATATATCTCCCCCTTCCAAAACTGAAGGTGTTCCATATCCATTACTGCTGCCATAATAGGATGATGCTGAGAATGTCAGACTGGACCAGCTATGGTCATTGCAGCTGAAGTGGGGAATTGACCTAGCTGTGCCTTGTGTGACTCTGAAATAGGTGGTCTGTTATTTAGCACTTAAGTAGTTAATGTACTAGGAAGATAGTGTCACAGTGGTGGAGAAGGACACCTGGAAACTGGTGCAAAGGTGAGAAAGTGTTCACCTGTCCTGACATATCAATGAGATCCAGTTACACACACACACACACACACAAGTCCACATACCCTAGCACATCCATGCACACAAGAATAAGCCAATTCATGTTGGAAGTGTTTTAGAGGTCAGATGATAAGAAACAATGCCGTTTGACTTAACTGACCAATCACTATGAAAAAACATAGCTTGAATTTTGAATATTGAGTACGGTACCATAAAACTGGTTGTGATAAAACCTATACAGTTTAGCCAAAAATATTTGGGGGGAAAATATCAAATAAACCAAGGAAATGGTGCTATGCTCATGGACAGAAGCTAAATTTGTTGGCTATATTACCTGATGTAAGTTATTTGGTCAACTCTAGACGTAGATACTTGTTCACAAGGATTGAGACCCTCCACCTCATTTCACACAGGTCATGGAAAAACATTTAGATGGTAACAACTTTCAGTCTCTAATGGCTCCCCTTATGGAAAATGCTAATATTTTTTACAGATTTTATTGAACCTTTCATAGACTTTAATCTCTAGTAATTAGATCCCTGCTATAAAATGATTCAAAAAAACCTCTAGAAAGAATCTCCTTCCTTTTGAAATCATTTTGAGTCATTTTACAGAACCCTATTAAATTTCTATAAAACCCTTTTGGTTTAATCCCTATTAAATTCTATAAAACCTTTACGGATTGGGCTGGTGACCTGTCTAATCCCTTGAAATGTTCCTCCCCTATCACCTCAAAAATTACTCCAGTTTTAAAAGGAGATTATATATCCATCTGTACTCTGTGGACCATATCCTCAGCTGGTGCAAAAAATCATCATCAGTTCATCGACTTCAGTTGATGTCAATGTAGCTACACCAGTCTATACCAGCCAAAGATTTGGTTCTCTGTGTGTGTTTCTCAGTGAAATCTCTCCCATGCCTCTTGCCAATACATAAGTCAACCCTTGTTTACACATCTCTCTGTAGAAATGATGATCACTCAACCTCACCCTCTTTCTATTGCCCAAGCATTGGTGAAGTTAGAGCGGTACCTGTGTTGTGCTGCTGTGTCCAGTATTGGCTCAGGACAGCACTCTGGTCTTTGCAAAGTACTTAGCAGAGCATGACTGAAGCAAGGAACCAGGATTTCAGGGAAGGAAGAGAAGCAGCACTCAGACAATGGGATGTAATTAGGGATTTCTGGATGTCTGCGTGGGCCGTCACCAGGGTATATTACCATCTTTCAGAACACATCCACTTCTTAATTAAAGCTAAATGCAGATCTCTCTCTCTCTTTTTTTTTTTCCTGTGACCTAAAGGTCTTACATTGCTGCTCTCTCTGGAAGGAGAAGTGATTTAAACTGACTGCAGTGTTCTTAGCTGGATGCAGACCTGTCAAGGGAATAGGAATCAGGAGCAGAGCCAGCAGGGAAGGGAAAGTCTCAACTCATTTTAATTTACCCCAGTCCACCACCACCTGGCACTCACTCTCTCCCCGCCTGTTCCTAGAGGGATAATGCTGATGTAGGTATATTGGACTCAAGATTGTGACTGGGAACTAGCAATGGATTAACCACTCCCCAAATGCAGTCCGCTGAAGGGCAGGGAGTCAAAACCTTGCCCCATCCAATGTAGACTGTGGCTGTGCAGATGAATTTAGAAAACAGCCAAAACTTCATGTATATGCATTGGACACAGCATCCTAGAGAGCAGCCAGGGGGCCCATTGGACACAATGTCCCAGGGGGCAGAGAGCAGCCGGGGGCCCACTGGACACAGTGTCCTGAGAGCAGCTAGGACCCGTTATGGCCAGGCATGGGGAACAGTTCATCCTGATTATTACTCTACTGGCTTCATAAAATTTACATCAGGGTGAATTCACCCCTTATGGACATACTCGGCAATTTCCCCACCCCATAAACATACCCAAAAAGCTCTTCCAATGCACCTCCATCTTGACTATCAGCACCCCCTGTTTTTCCAGAAATGGACTATGCTGCACACAACTCTGCCATTCCCCCTTAGTCCTGCCTTGCAGCACCTCTTGCTATTCCAGTCCTCAGCTCTGCCAGTACCCCTCACTGCCTACCTGCAGCGCTTCCAGTACTGGGCTCCCCACACGCCTCACTCCTGACCTGTAAACCCCTGGCATTCCAATGCTGGACCTCTCCTGAGGTGTCATAAGCCTTCCTTTTGACCAAATTGTGTGTGGCAGTTTTGTGTGATGGACCAGTCCCTTCCAAAGAATAGGTAGAGGCCACCAAATGTTATTTGAGTTATGACCTTAGCCCAGATTTTAATGCAGGACTCAGGAGGTGGTGACAAGGTGCTGCCATAACCCCAGAGTGTCATCCAGTGTCCCTGCTCTTCTCACAGAAGGAAAAAGAACTTTCTGACTTGACAGCATAAAAAACAGAGGTTTTTTTCTGGGGAAAAATTATATAGAATTATGTCACATCAAGTAAAACACAATGATTAAAATAACTTGCAGTGAATATTCATTCTCAGCTTGGCAGATGGATGAAGTGGGCTGAGCATTTGCAGAATATTGCTAACTGAGCTCTCTTCCAGAGAATAACATTTCAAAAGAATTTCTGATTAGGTCTGTTGGCCAAAGCTAGAAAGGATTCTCTCTCTCTTTTTTCCTTTCTTTGGCATTCTGAGCTGCCACCTTCCTGCCGAACTGAATTTCTCTCTAATCACAGTCTTGGATAGTTCTGAAGCCTCACGCTGAGGCCTTCCAGAGGGGATCAATGCTGAGGGAAGAAAAATATTCATCGTCTTTATTATTACTGTTATTATTCTTAAATCTTACATTTATATAGCACCATTTATCCTGAAGAATCTCAAACTGATTTACAAACGATTCATTTCCACTCACCATTGAAATGCAGTCACCTCACAGGTGGAACACAACAATTGTTGAATAGTGCACAGCAATGCTTTGGGCTAAATGCGGAATCCTGCTGTACCCAATTGAAACTGCAGAGGGCATTTAATGAGGTAACATGACATTATCCAAGCCATGTCTAATACCCCAAGGCTTGTGAAAAATGTCACAGCAACTGTAACAACAAGTAATCAGGAGCAGAGTTTTACTTCTCATCCCAAAGGCAGCATTCCCAGAAGCAAAGTGCCCCCAAACATCAGACTAGGGTATTGGTTGAGTATTGACTTTGAATAGATCTACTTATTCAAACTCTAACACCGCTTCCTGCTGCACCCTGAGCAGAGTGAGGCAAAAATGTATGCTATTTATCATGAAAAATTGTGAACAAAATGAATATTCTTTTTGTTTTTGTCAAAAGTTTTTGCTGATTGTTGTATTTTTGTTGCAAAACTGGAACATTTTCAGTTTTCAAAAACCAAAACGGTTTTGATTTTTCAACAAAAGCCTGAAAAATGTTGGCAAAAATGTCATCATGTCAGAAAACTTCATTTTACAAAGGAAAAAAGTTTTGAATAAAAATTTTCCACCAGCTCTTACCCTGTATTTTCTTTGGCCTCCCATCCACATACTGGCCTGGCCCAAACTGCTTAGATCTCGTAAGTTCACAGCTAGAGCTACACAAAATGTTTATTAGAGAATCCTAAATCAGGCAAAACTCAGTTGGCTTTGCGTTTTGTTACAAATCAAAACTCAGGCCAGATTTGACAAAGCTCCTGTTTTCTGGCCCTTCGGCCTCAACCTGGAGAGAGATCTCCTTCCTGGAAGGAGAGAGAGATTTGTGTTGCATGAGCATTCAGTCATGAGCTTGTTTCCTATCTTTACTTCCCTTCCCCCCAAAAGAACATTTTATCCTGATGTGAATGTCAAATTCAGAGCCAGCTCCTTCAGTCCAGCTGAGCTGTGCTTGTCACACAATAGGAAAGAAGAGGGGTGGGGTAAATGTGGTTTTACATTTCCCTGGTACTGAGTCTGGCTGGGGACTGCTCCAGTCTCTAACATACCTTAGAGCACCCTAGGGACTGTTCTAACAGCTGGAGATCACCAGAGTGGTCCAGCCATGCCCCTTTCCTCCCAGCCATGCTCCCTATGCTGGGAGACAGGAAGAGTGGTAGCATATTGTTGCTGCAGCATCTTTGTGCCATCAGCAGATTCCCTGTGTGCTCGTGGAATCCCAGGTAGCTTGTTAGCTAACATTATGGCTGCTTTTGGAGTTGTGCCAAGCCGCCAAAGCGTGCCCAAATTGCTGGCCCTCATTCTTCATGGTCTTTCATTCTTGGACATCTTTCCATGGTGATATTTCAGTTGACAGCAGGCTTGGCCTGGATAGTCCACGCTCTTCTTAGGAGAAAATGGAGTTCATTCCCCTCGACGAACCACCAGTTGACCCTGCCACACACGGCTCTATGAAGAGATCTCCAAGTCTGATGTGCAGAGCCATCGATACTAATAGCATAAATGAGTGTGGGGCAAAACTGGAGATACACATTGCTTTGGACAGAGATATATGGGTAGCAAATGTAATGATGCAAGGAGATGGCAGCAGCAAAATTCCCCTAAGAGAGGACGGAAGTGCTCCACCCAGTGACCTGTTCCAGTCCCAGCTCCTCTTGTTCTGACTTAGAAAGAGCAGTATCTCCTGGGAGGAGGGGAACTCTAATCACCACTTTCATTCATTTATAGGGTCCCCCTAAACAAATCCACCAATGAGTTACCTTACCTCAGACAGATCTCTCCTGAAGGTCAATGGGAACAACTGCTCCCTATTTATTTAGATGTTTGATTAATCACAAAGGACACCATTGGCACCACATTAGGAAATCTTGTAGGGAGCTGTGCAGAGGCCTGGAAACTCATTTCAAGTAAGTTCTTGAATCAGGATAGTTCTGTGCCATGGAAAGTGGAAACAATCATTTTGGAAGTGGCCTGCATTGCCACCACAGAATGAGACATCTGGGACTATTCCACAGAGGGCCTGTGTCAGGTTGATCTGTGAAAGCCAGTGCTCTGGTTTAATAAACTCAGCACCACTCATGTGTGTCTCTGGCAATGGATAGTGACACACAGTGACCATGCTTCGCCAGCAGTGTTGCCTGGAGCTGTAATTGCCTTGAATATAAAGTATTTGTCTCTGTATCAGGAGGGTTGTGACCACATTTAGGGAGTAATTACAAAGCTGCCAGAAGGACTGGTGGTCACCACACTAGCCGCACTGTGATTTATTGGCTCTGGCTTGTGCTTGGAAAGTGATCTATCATCCCACCCTACCCCACTGCTCACCCCCACCGGCATCCTCCCCTGCAACCATCCTGCTCCTCTTATCTATGTGTGTGGAATTCATTGGGCTGTCGTAGTGGATTGAACTTCGTGTGTTCAGCTCTGGGTGTTGCCTTCCCCATGCTGCTCCCTAGGCTCTTTCTGTTGAGATGCTTCTTTATAAAGTCCCGAGGGATTTGATGCTGGTGTGCGGAGGCACTCACTCTTTGCATTGCACAGGCTCCTGATTCTTCTGCACCCTTCATAGGCAGCCACTTTTCATCCTCCCTTTGTGGTTTGAAAATGCCTCTGCCTTTTCCATAGGAAAGTGGTCCCCAACCTTTCTGTGGGAATAGCATGAATACGCCAAAATGCCGCCGAGAAGTAGCAGCGGGAAGAAGTGCCGCCACCGAAATGCTGTTGAGAAACTGGCAACGCTTCGGCAGCGGCATTTTGGCAGCGGGGTGTCCTGTGGGTGCACAAAAATGCACTGCGCTGGGGACCACTGCCATAGGGTATTTGTGTTTCCTTTTGTAATCTGAGTTAATGTAAATACTTTCTGTCGCTGAAGTTTCACCTCAACCCTGACCAGCAGCTCACCTTTCTGTTGCACTCCTGGGTTGCACACACAACTCTGCCAATCTCCTTCGATCCTGTTCTTACATAATCCCAGTTATGCCAATCCTTGACTTCTCAGATATTGCTCTTTCTCATTCCCTGTGTCTTTATCTTATTCCCCTCCCCCCAATATACACATCTTTGTGTTTGTCTTCCTGCCTCTTGTGTCCAATAATAAAATTTCCCAAATGTCTCATTGCATTCCCAGAGTCCTGCAGTTGTCATAACTCATACATTACCAGTTTATGACCACCATGAGCTCGTCTCTGTTAGCACAATGGATTTGTTCTGGTTCCAACATGATAATGTGTCTTCCCCACATATTACCAATGTGTTCAGTGGGGGACAATGACAGCATAAGTCTTACCATAGCAGTAGCATGATATTTAAATTACTTCCAAGATTATTTAGGGAATTATCCCCATCTAACATTCTATAACTATGGTCCTACCATCACTGCAAACATCTGCCAGTAGCAAACCCATAATATTAACAGGGTGTCACAGCCTTTGACCATTTGCTATGGGAACCATTTCAAAATGGAACTGCAGACCTATTACATGTTACCTCCCATAGCTTATGATAAATTAAACGGTAATAAGTCACAAGGACCAGATGGTATTCCTCAAGAGTTCTAAAGGGACTCAAATATGAAACTGCAGACCTACTAACTGTGGTATATAACCGATCACTTAAATCAGCCTCTTTACTTGATGACTGGAGGATAGATAATGTAATGCCATTAAAAAACAAGGCTCCAGAGGCAATCCTGGCAATTACAGGCCAGTAAGCCTAATTTCAATACCAGGCAAATTGGTTGAAACTACAGTAAAGAACAGAATTATCGGACACAGGGGAGCGTGATATGTTGAGAAAGAGTCAACATGGCTTTTGTAAAGGGAAATCATGCCTCACCAATCTATTAGAATTTTTGAGGGGGTCAACAAACGTGGACAAGGGTGATTCAGTCATAAAGTGTACTTGGACTTTCAGAAAATCTTTGATTAGGTCCCACATCAAAGGCTCTTAAGTAGAGTGAGCAGTCATGGGCTAAGAGGGAAGGACCTCTCATGGATCAGTAACTGGTTAAAAGATAGGAAATGAAGGGTAGGAAATAATGGTCAGTTTTCACAGTGGAGAGAGGTAAATAGTAGGGTCCTCCAAGGATCTGTACTGGGAGTACTGTTCAATATATTCATAAATGATATGGAAAAGGGGATGAGCAGTGATGTGATACAAAATTTGCAGATGATACAAAATTAATCAAGATAAAATCCAAAGCTCACTGAAAAGGGTTACAATGGGATATCACTAAATTGCATGACTGGGCAAGAAAATGGCAGCTGAAATTCAGTGTTGGTAGGTGCAGAGTAATGCACTTTGGAAAATATAATCCCAACTACACATACAAAATGATAGGGTCTAAATGAGTTGTCACCACTCAAGAAAAAAAAGATCTTGTAGTCATTGCGGATAGTTCTCTGAAAACATCTGCTTAATGGCAGTGGCAGTCAACAAAGCTAACAGAATGTTAGGTACCATTAGGAAAGGAATAGACAATAAGAGAGAAAATATCATAATGCCACCATATAAATCTATGAGACACCCACACCTTGAATACTGCATGCAGTTCTGGTCATCCCATCTCAAAAAATATAAATTAGCATTGGAAAAAGTGCAGAGAAGGGCAACAAAAATAATTATGGGTATGGAACAGCTTCCATATGAAGAGAGATTGAAAAGATTGGTACTGTTCATCTTAGAAAAGAGACAACTAAGGGGGGGATATTGTAGAGGTCCATATAATCATGAATGGTATGGAGAAAGTGAATAGCACAACAATGAGGGGTTTCCCAATAAATTTAATAGGCAGTAGCTTTAAAACAAAAGGAAGGATTTCTTCACACAATGCACAATCACATAAGAACAGCCATACTGGGTCAGACCAAAGGTCCATCTAGCCCAGAGGTGGGCAAACTACGGCACCTGGGCCATATTCACCCTGCGGGACGCTCCTGTCTGGCCCCCGAGCTCCCGCCTGAGGAGGCTAGCCCCTGGCCCCTCCCTTTCTGTTCCCCCCTCCCGCGCAGTCTCAGTTTGCCATGCTGCCAGCACCAGTGCTCTGGGCGACACGGCTGTAGCACCGCCAGCCCCGGTTCTCTGGGAAGCAAGGTAAGGGTCGGGGACTCAGGGGGTTGGATAGGGGGCAAGGAGTCCCGGGGGCAGGCGGTTGGGAATAGGGGGCGGGGATCCTGGGGGGACAATCAGGGGGTGGGGAGCAGGGGGGTCCAGTCAGATGGGGGCAGGGGCCAGGCCAAGCCTGGGTGTTTGGGGAGGCACAGCCTCCCATAACCTTCCCTACCCGACCCTCCATACAATATTGGAACCCCATGTGGCCCTCAGGCCAAAAAGGTTGCCCACCCCTGATCTAGCCCAATATCCTGTCTTCTGACAGTGGCTAATGCCAGGTGCTTCAGAGGGAATGAACAGAACAGGTAATCATCAAGTGATCCATTCCTAGTCGCCCATTCCCAGCTTCTGGCAAACAGAGGCTAGGGATACCATCCCTACCCATCATGGCTAATAGCCATTGATGGACCGATCCTCCATGAATTTATCTAGTTATTTTTTTAACCCTGTGATTGTCTTGGCCTTCACAACATCCTCTGGCAAAGAGTTCCACAGGTTAACTGTGTGTTGTGTGAAGAAATACGACTACTTTTTTGTTTTAAACCTGCTGCCTATTAATTTCATTGGTGATCCCTAGTTCTTGTGCTATGCGAAGGAATAAATAACACTTCCTTATTTACTTTCTCCACACCAGTCATGATTTTATAGACCCCTATCGTGTTCCCCCTTAGTCATCTTTTTTCCAAGTTGAAAAGTCCCAGACTTATTAATCTCTCCTCTTACAGAAACTGTTCCATACCCCTACTCATTTTTGTTCCCCTTTTCTGAACTTTTCCAATTCCAATATATCTTTTTTGAGATGGGGCGACCACATCTGCTCACAGTATTCAAGATGTGGGCATACCATGGATTTATATAGAGGCAATATGATATTTTCTGTCTTATTATCTATCCCTTTCTTAATGATTCCCAATGTTCTGTTAGCTTTTTTGACTGTCGCTGCACATTGAGTGGGTGTTTTCAGAGAACTATCCATAATGACTCCAAGATCTCTTTCTTGAGTTGTAACAGCTAATTTAGACTTCATCATTTTATATGTATAGTTGGGATGATGTTTTCCAGTGTGCATTACTTTGCATTTATCAACATTGCATTTCCTCTGCAATTTTGTTGCCAAGTCACCCAGTTTTGTGAGATCATTTTGAAACTCTTTGCAGTCTGCTTTGTACTTAACTATCTTGAGTAGTTTTATATCACCTGAACATTTTGCCATCTAACTGTTTATCCCCCTTTCCAGATCATTTATGAATATGTTGAATAGTACTGGTCCCAGTACAGACCCCTGGGGACACCACTATTTACCTCTTTCCATTCTGAAAACTGACCATTTATTCCTATCCTTTGTTTCCTATCTTTTAACCAGTTATTGATCCATGAGAGGACCTTTCCTCTTATCCCATGACAGCTTACTTTGCTTAAGAGCCTTGTCAAAGGATTTTTGAAAACCTAAATACACTCTATCCACTGGATCCCCCCTTGTTGTTGACCCCCTTAAAGAATTCTAGTAGAATGGTGAGGCATGATTTCCATTTACAAAAAACATGTTGACTCTTCCCCAACAAATTATGTTCATCTATGTGTCTGACAATTCTGTTATTTACTATAGTTTCAGCCAGTTTGCTCGGTACTGAAGGTGGAGTAATCCCTGTAATTACTGGGGTTACCTCTGGGGCCTTTTAAAAAATTGGCGTGACATTAGCTATGCTTCAGTCATCTGGTATAGAAGCTGATTTAAGTGATAGGTTACATAGCACAGTTAGTAATTCTGCAGTTTCTCATTTGAGTTCCTTCAGAACTTTTGCGTGAATACCAGATGGTGAAACTTGTTGCCTGGGGATGTTGTGAAGGCCAAAAACATAAACTGGGTTCAGAAAAGAATTAGATAAGTTCTTGGAGGATCGGTTCATCAATGGTTATTAGCCAAGATGGTCAGGTATGCAAACCCATGCTTTAGGTTTTCCTAAACCTCTGCCAGAAGCCGGGATTGGATGAAAGGGGATGGATCACTCAATAATTGCCCAGTTTTGTTTGTTCACTCAGAAGCATCTGGTACTGGACACTGTTGGAAGGCAGGATACTGGGCTAGATGGACCACTGGTCTGACCCAATATGATTATTCTTATGTTCTCTTGATTCATTCTATTGGCTTCCCTAAAGCTGGATTTCCATTTTCAGATGGATACTGTTTGGCTGAAATAATCTCTTCAACCCTGCCATTTAAACAAACTGTGGAGTTTTCCTCTTGCCTTCCTGCTTCATTTTTTCTTTAAGTATATACATGCTTTTCATGACTCTCTTGTGGTTACTTTTGTAATCTCCATATATTAGTTAAAGGATTTAATTTCTTTACTTTGACATTATGGTCTTTTTGACCAGCTTCTTACAACCCCACTTTCTAAAGTTTACAGATAATTGTTGTTATGTTCCCTCCCATGAGGATGTTGAACCTAATTGTATGGTGGTCACTGTCATTTAGTGGCTCAACAATATTTATTTCTTAAACCAGCCCTGTGTTATGTGGGACTAAGCTAAAAGTAGCCTCTCCTCTTGTGAGCTCTAGAACCATGTATTCCAAGAAGCAATCATGTAGGGGGTCAAGAAATTGCTTTTCGAAACTGTTTCTCAACAAAACATTTGACTAATTTGTACGCAGATAGCCAAAGTCTCCCATTATTACTGCAGTAATAGAGTTTATTTCCTCTTTGCTCTTGCTCAACATTATACACTCAATATTTTCCCCCCATCAGGAGCAATCTAACACTGTAACCCTACCACTGTACTTAAAGTCTCCGGGCTTGGGATTTGTATCTGGAGACAATCTGTTCTACGACCCTCACTTCTCAGAAATGTTCTCTCATTAGATTCTGTAGAAGACTCAGTTATAACGCTAATACTGCTCACCTCTACAGCCTAATATGTCCTTGCTGTTTAGTTTATAGCCAGGAATTGCATTATCGCATTGACCTTTCATTCCACCATGTCATTCCACCATGTTGCTTTATATATCAAGGTCCTCTTCCATTACCTAGCATTGTAGCTCACCCATTATTGTTTTTATGTTTACTGAATTGGTAAACAGACCTTTGATGTTTTTTTTAATTTTTGGCCAAGTGCCTAATTTTACTGAGATTCTGATTCTGATTCCATTATTTTTCCAAAATTTACCTCTGTGATCTTGACCTGACTCCACTTCAATATAGCTGAAGTTTCCGTCGTATTCCTTGCTACCAGATATAGTTACCTCTGTATTACTGGCATCCCCTAGCAGATGGCTTTGTCTGACTGCAGTGCTCCTCAGCACCTGTTGACTTTCCCCAGTTCCTAGATTATTAATTTTCCATGCCAGCAGTTGGGTTCCACACTGTGATTAAGGTGGAGCCTATCCCTTCTGTACCGACTCCCTCTTCCCCACAAGTTCCCTAGTGCTTGATAAATATATACCCATACTTTTTATTTTATCTTCTCCTACTTGCATAGCTCCTACTGTCTAGCTGAGTCTCTGCATGGAACTGGAAGAGTTTCAGAGGAAACTGTCAGAGAGTTCCTGGGTCTCAGACATATTCTGAGCAATCTAAATGGAGCTTCCAGGACCTCTCTATTACACCTCCAGGTGTCACTTATTACAAGCATGTATTCTGTCCATAGGCTCCTCCCCAGCATTCACTAGGGCTATGTCTACAATTACCGGGGGTGAGTAGAGTACAGACATTGCACACATCCCTATCACAAATATTAATAGTATTTTAGACAGTGAGGCACTGCATAGGCGACTAAAGACACTCCAGAAGCTTAGATTGTGTACCTACATGGCTCTGTACTCACCCAAGCAGTGCTTCCCCTGTCTACACTGCTATCTTTAGCAGTGTAGTGTCCCGCTGCCTCTTTCCTGCCAGGGCCTTCACCCACTGCAGTGAAAGGCTCTGGCAGTGGGGAAGGGCTTTGGCAGCTGACTGCTCCTGATGTCTTTTCTTTCTGCCTCCCCACTGCCAGAGCCTTTCACTGCCAGTTGTAGCTACATGCTGCAGTGTGGATGCAATGTGTCATATATCTACACGTACCCTGCCCACTCCCACCAGTGTAGACAAGGCATGAGCATTTACCTAGATGTCTCATGAGATCCACTAGTTTTGCTCCCTGTAGGCAAGTCGCCAAATGGTTCTCTTGGTCACAACATACCCAGCTCTCAATATTCCTAATGATTGGCTCCCCAGTCACCACAGCCTTAGAGAGGCAGATGTTACCAACACACTGGCTGATAGTCACTTTACTTCCAAATGAAAATTGACAGGAGATGTATCAAGAACAGAAGAACAGATCTGTTGAGAAATGTGATGTGATGTTTATGCCACTGTTTGTAGATGATTTAGCTGTTTAGTTGGCTTCTTTAAAGGGGCTACTGATATGCAATCAGCGCCCAGGTAATTTTGTGAATTTAAAAGGGAACAAATTTTATATCATTGTGATGGGCATGAACCAAAAAACACCAGACTGGACACATCTCCACTTTGTGGTGTTGGAAGTCTGGATCCAGAGCCCAATTTGAGGGGGTTGAACCCATTCCAAGTTAATTTAATAAACAACAGAATTGTGATGGATAAATTATCATTTTTTTGTCCAGGTGTTGTGAAGCTGAAGTGTGTCAGTCTTGGATCGGGCTAAGATAGTGACATAAACAAATGCACAGCATTTACCTTCTGTTCCACTCCTGGAGTATTGTCCATTATCTCCCAACATGGCTGCAAAATCTGCCTGTGATAAGAAGTGGGAGGCAGGATGCTCTGGTAATTAGAGAGTGGGCCAGGGAGTCAAGACAGACCTGGGCTATATTCTCAGCTTTGGCACTGTTGTGACCTTTGTCAAGTCTCTTCCTCCCTCTTTTTCTCCATTTCCCCATGTGTACTATAGGGATAATCATTCTTACCAATCATTGTGAAGAGCTTAGAGATCTTTGAAAGAAAGGTGATATATAAATGCAAAGCATTATTATTATTTATCACCCTATAACTGTACCACTGGCTATTCACATCTGTACATAAGTCTCATCTTGCTTCAGCCTATGCCTTTAGCCCTCTCACGGTCTCTCTCTCTCAGCTTCTACCACCTTGTCTGGCCATGGGATGTATTATTCAAATGCCCCCAAACTCTTCATATTGCTAATTATATATTAAACAGGATCTGACTTCATTTCTGCTCACTCCAGAATCCTAGTGCAGCCATGACACTGACAGAAAAGGTTGCTGGAGCTTGTGCAAATAGCACTTCTCTTTTAGGGCTGTCAGTCTTAATGGAATATCTGATGAACCAGTAATAACCCCAGAGCTCCTTATCAGCAAGGCTGGGAAAGGGGGGGTGTGTGGGGAATCTTTTTCACTTGCACTGTCTTTTATTTATTCATTTATGCTTGCAATAGGGGCATTTCCTGTAGATGGTCCTGTTAATGGCAGTGCTTTTCAACAACTTGGTGTGGCTTGAACCGTGTGTCTGGGTTTATGGCTGAACTCCTGTGGGTGTTTGAAAGACCCTGTGCTGCTACTGTGTGTGTGTGTGTGTGTGCGCGCGTGTGCGTGTGTGCATTTGCAGATACGTGTGTATTAGCTTATGTGTTTGGTATGTTCTCATTTCTGCATGGGAACAGGCACCTGCAGGTGAATGTGGTTGTGGGTTCGTGTGTGAAATTGTGTATGTAGGTCACTAAGATTATGAATGTCAGATGTTGGGGTTGGGGTGGGGAGGCGGGGGATATTCAGGCACTGTTTCATAGATTCACAGATTCAGGTTTGAAGGCCAGAATAGACCATTACACCATCTAGTCTGACCTTCTGCATAGTGCAGGCCACAGAATTTCACCCAGTTACCCCTGTACTGAGCTCAGTAACTTGTGGTTGATGAAAGCTGGTCTAGGTTTGCACGTATGTGTGTGTGCATGAGTAGCTGCAGGCGGGGGGGTGTTTAATGAACACAACTGGGTGCTTAGCTCCTGCAGCGATGAGTGTGGTCTAAGAATTTACAGACAATAGAATGACGGTGTGAATTACTGAACCTTGGATGAGTGTTTACTCTCCCTCCTGTTTTCAGAAAGCCTGCCCCACGTGTGGTGTATGATCCTGCCTCAGATTTCAGGGGATCAAGATACAACAGGCAAGAGGCCTGTGATACCATGAAATGCTAGAGGCAGGAGCAGTAAAACTTTTACCAGGGTCTCTTTCTTTCTAAGGAGGTGTGACTGACAAGCATCTTCCTCAGACTTCCTGAGCTTTTCAAAACAATTCCCAAACTAAGTTAATACGGCACAGTATCAGTAAAGACCTGAATAATTTATACTGACCTGCCTGCAGGGGCAGATATACTGTAGACACTAGAGGCTGGCTTAAACAGCAGAGTTTGAAGCCGAACTTTGTCAAAGTGGGGAGGTCTTAGATCTGAGGTTTTGGCTCAGGCTGTTCTGTAGCAGACACCACGATCATGAGTCAGCCAAACACTTGGGGTGTCAAGAACAAAACAGATCCTTTTTGTCTCCAAATACAGAGACTACAGAGCAACTCCACTGGCTTAGTCAGTGCAGGCCTATAGCTACATGGCGAGGTCTGAGAGCTATTAAGTAGAAGGCTGTACTAGATATGACAGTGACTGACACTTCAAATACCTAAGATAGATCACAAGCATACTCTGAGCAATCAAGACCAACACATCATCCTGTGTTTCTTCACTGAAATTCACCTAACCATATTATTACCAAACCTTGTTTGTGGCTTTACTTTCCCTATCCCCCATAGTTTTTGCTTTTCCAAAGATGCATTATTCCCACTCTTTAATTGGTGTGTGCTCATGGACCATGTGACTCAGTATGGTCAGGAACCAGAATTTCTGTTCCACAGAAAATCCCAATATTTCAGAAAAGAAAATCATTCTGGATTGGAACAAACCCTCCAAATTTTGAAATTTCCCATAAAACAACAATGAGAAGAAATGGATTCAGGACTGTTGAAATGTTTTGATTTGACTCTCACTTGGATTCATTTTGTTTAAACTTTTACATTATATTTAAATATTAAATATGATTTTGCTCATAGATATTAAATATAATATGTATAAATATAATATCAACATGAATGTATGTTTACTATAAAAATGAATTGAAACAAAACATTTCCACATTATCAAAATAAAACGTTTTGAATTCAATGAAAATGTCATTGAAATCAACTTGTTCCTGCACAGCATTACAATTCAAACAAAACTGCATTTTTTGACAAAAAGCTCTTTTATCTAAAAGTTTCCAACCAGGTCTTCTGCTGAGCAGCACTGTGACCTCTGACCATGGGGAGGGATAGCTCACTGACCTGAGAGACAGCATGCTCTAATGGGAGCAAGGAGCAAGAGACTCTTGTATTTTAATCCAGGCTCTGGCGCTGCCTCTCTTTGCAGTCTTAGTCAAGTTACTTAACCTTTCTGTGTGAGTCTCCCTGTCTGTAGACTGGAGATGGAAATTATGGCCTGTCTCACAAGAAGGGCTGTGAGGATCAATTAGCTCATGTTTGCACAGTGCTACTTCTCTGCTAAAGTTCACCAGAATGTAGCACACAAATCTTTCCTGTGGCTGGGGTTTTCAGTGTTGGCAAATATGCATGGGCCACAGCACAGGCAGCTGGGCTCCATTGCTCCTGTTGCAGGAAGCTGATGTGGAGGAAGAAGAACTGATTCACTCTTTACCCACACAAACACTCTTTATGCAAAGTGAGTAATTTCTCTTGGGGTACCATCCCTCAAACTCTCAGGCAGGCCCTCTGCACGCCTGTATGAACACAGTGGGAAGTAGTTTGTCCCATATAGGGAAAAGGGCAAAAATAGTTATGCATGGCCTTTGAAATACACTGAACCTGGCGCTGATTAAGACTGTTGCTGTTTTTTTTAGTAACACTTTATCCTAGTGTATTAATTCCATGCTGCCACAGATCTGCAGGACATAGCAGTTGATAGCATCACGCCACTCTAGGCTGTAATTCTGTCAGATTCTCACAAGCTCGTGCCAGGCCCATACTTGCAGAGGCGGCAGCCAAGCAACAGCCAAGTTATTGCAAAAAGTGATGGTGGGCTGTAGTAGTGGCTGCCCTTGCCTTTGAGTCAGAATTGAACCAAAGCCCGAGTGGGACCACGCTTGGGGTGGCTGTGCTGCTGATGGTGCAGGTGAGATCTAAAACGGATGGCAAATCAACTAGCAGTTATTACAGACCTGGTAGGAATGTGCTTAATGTGTATACCTGAGAAATCTCTTCTCATCTACACTGGCAAAAAGGTGTTTTTAAAATGGGATAGCTAACGTGTTTTCAAGCCCAAGTGTATACAGAATAAGATGTATTTTAACACGTTTGCTGGTTGAGAGTTAAGTCTCACCTTGGCCAGCTCACATGTAAAACTACAACTTGTCCTATCTGCACTAGGATGTTAACTATTGACACGGTAATAACAACCCCTTTTCCATTAGTGCGGACAAGCCCTGTGAGGAAGGCATCTCAAAGACCCCTCAAATCAGTTGTAAGTCTTCCTCAACCCATAGGAATGCTAGAGTTTGAACCCCTTTTCTGAACAACTGGGTTGCAGCTGTAGCCTGCCCTTTAAATTCTCCAAATAATTGAACCCCTGTGATGCTTTCTGTGCTTTGTTCTTTCCTCTTACTGCTAAAGGGTGGGGCAGTAGAATCTCTATAATGTATTTGTTCCCTAAGCCCACATGCCATCTATCCCTGCTTCATACAATACCAAATCATATGTATTGTTCTTTTCTTCCTTAATATAAGAAGAACATAGCAGTAATCGCTTTTTTGGACCCAGTGGTTTTCTGTTCTATTTTAGGGTTTTCTACAGTGCCCATCACTGTAGTAGCTGAACATTTATGTTGTGTTTCATATTTAAGTCCATTACAAAATTTAAAAAGGTCCTACAGGACTTTTTGCAGCAGTTGATGGTGTCTGCTCTGCGGTCCTAGCCAAATTCCAACTTGAGTAGTTACCACCTGCCTTCCCAAATTGCCCCTTCTGTTTTAATTGGATACTTATCCTAAACTATCACCACAATGCCAAGCTTCACCCCAGAGATGGCTGCATTTTAGTGTTCAGTGAAGTGATTTCCCTACAACAAAGTGGCTTGTGATCCTTCAGGATCAAATATGATCTATAAATGTGAGATTATAGTGACAGAATTAAATGTGGAGGTGCCATGGGGTCAAAGTTTGGTGCTTACAAGGAGGGGCAGCTATATGCAAAGGTAATCAGGATCATTCTGGCTGGGGCTGATGTGAGTTACTGGGATGGGGAAAAAGAAAAGGAGTACTTGTGGCACCTTAGAGACTAAGGGAGGCTGAGCTGCTCTCTTAACTCGTACACGGGGATAAATCTGGAGTAACTCTATCTGCTAACTTCAGTGGAGTAAATCTGGACCCCATTGATTTTTATGGAATTATTCTGGATTTATGCTGGCAAAAGAGGATTTTGGCCCCAGAAATGTAACCTGCGATGGTCACATCTCCATTAAGAAATTATGCATTGTGCAGAATTAATGCATTACTTAAATTCCAAACTGCTCTTAGAAAAACTAAATTATTGAGGTTGCCATTTAAGCTGTCGCCTGCCCAGACATAACAGCTGGCATTTTACATTGCATGATAAACCTCATGTTCTTAATAATCACTTGGAACTGAGTTCATGTAAATACTAGTGCAGCTACAGTAATGAACTCGTGAGATGGTGCTGCTGGGTTGCCATGAGTTTCCAGGTAGCTGTGTTCTTCACCCTGAAGTTAAAGTGAAACAGCCTGCGTGATTCCACAGCACCTCAATTAATACCCTGTTTCACCTCCAAAGAGCGCTCTTTAGCTATAACAAGGCAGTTATTGTAGGTTAAATGTGTACCAATTGAATTTTATTACGCCATTATTATTATTGATGGAGTTTTCTCAATTCTGCAATGAGAGATGTATAAATTACATAGTGCTTAAACCTTAATAAATATGATTTTAGTAGTAAAGCAATTGGTATTTGCTATCCCATTACAGGGACCGGTCCAGTGATCTAGCAATTGTTAGTCTGATGTGCAATATGCTATTTTGTGAGGAGCTGAGTCCAAGCCTTAAGTGGCTAGGTGGGGGTCTTTAAAGGAGTCTCCCAGGGAGTTAGGCACCCACTGGGATTTGAGCATCTAACTCCTTTAAGCGCTTTTGAAAATCCCAGCTGTAAGCTTGTCAGCCTATTGGCCCTATGAACAGCCGGTTTCTCCCACTCTACAAGGCATCCCTACTAGCAAGGAACCTGAATCTTTTTCCCAGGAGGGGGTTTGTCTCTGTCCTTGGCCCATAGGAGCATAACAGTGTTGCATGACTATGGTGGGGTCCCATGATATTTTTTCAGCTCCCCGGCTGGATGGACGAATGGTTAAAATCAGAAGGTCAAACAGGGTAGTCCATGGAAGCTGCTGGACACACAGCACTTTTGACTATCTGGCCACCTATTTAGGTGACTGAATATGGACTTGGGTTTCACTTTAGGCCCCCATCTTTGAAAATGTGGGCCTTTTGACTCAGTTTTCTCTCCCTCTGAGTCCTGCACATTTGGTCTTATGGTAATTGAGGCTCCTGGCTTTAAAGGTGGAAGGATACGAAAAAAAGAGCCCTAATGAAATAAAATCCACTTTCTAGAACATTTTTACCATAGTAAAAAGAAAAGGAGTACTTGTGGCACCTTAGAGACTAACATTTATTTGAGCATAAGCTTTTGTGAGCTACAGCTCACTTCATTGGATGCATTCAGTGGAAAATACAGTGGGGAGATTTATATACGTAGAGAACATGAAACAATGGGTGTTACCATACACACTGTAACCAGAGTGATCACTTAAGGTGAGCTATTACCAGCAGGAGAGTTGGGGGGAAAAAATCTTTTGTAGTGATAATCAAGGTGTGCCATTTCCAGCAGTTGACAAGAACGTCTGAGGAACAGTGGGGGGTAGGGGGGATAAACATGGGGAAATAGCTTTACTTTGTGTTTCTTTAACACGTGTGGCAAATCCAGAACACATGCTGGTGTAGTAGTGAGGGAAGAGGATTTGGTCTGACCTGCATAACTCGCTCATAGCTTTGCTGCTCCCAAGTAGTGTGGACATCCCAAATTCATGACAGTAAAAGCTTTGGCGCACGATATATCTTCCTTAGTCTCTGTATTTACATACATTGTAGAGATTTCACGTGGCTAGCCAGGGCTTTTTCCATAGCCTCTCTCTATGCCCCATTCTCAACTGAATAAGAAGTGCCACCAACTCATGACATTGGCAGAGACAACAGAGGTCTTGATGTAGCCCATAAAGGGTTAAAGAACTGTGAAATATAGTCTTGCTGTGGAAATCTGTGCCCCTCTGCTGTTGCTGAGTCCTATCCCCTTGTGTGGCTTGGCTGTGCTCAAGTGCCTTCTGGTGCTCACAGGTGTGGCTGTCTGGATACCCATTTGTCTGCCATGAGACTATAATTATTATTTCCTTTCCAGATAATTGCATTTGCCGCCCCCTCCCCCTTCTTCTTCTCCTCCTCTTTCTTGCTGGGGTGAAAATTCCCTCAAACGTTGTTCAACAAGAATGCACGTAACGAGAAACAAATTGTTTCTGGGGAGCGCTATTTACCTTTTTTATTTTCTGCTTTGTTAGCGACGCAGAGATTTCATTAGCCCCGAACAAATGAATTCCAGGGACAGCAAATAATACACACACACATTAAAACAAATCTGGAATAAAAACAACGAAAGCATCTGCTAATGAGGGAGAGGACAAGAATGAGAACTGCCTCCAAGATGACAGGCACAAGGTGGAATTGCCCATTAAAACCTTGGGGATTGGCGGTGCTGCTACTGAAAACAATATTAATGTTGTTAGACATGTGGAGACCTGAGTCCAAATGGGAGGTAGGTCAAAAGGGCAATAAACTTATCCCCCCCTTGAGTATTTGTAGCCACCACAACAGCTATTACTCAGTTTGGCACAGCAGGTACATCTGCTCAAGACTGCACTAGATGGAGCTGCTGCATGTCAGGAGTGAAGGGTATTGCGACAGTTGCAGGGGATCTTAGGACAGGAATACCAGATGGGGTCTACGGTGCAGAAGTAAGGTGCCTTGGCAGAGCTGTGAGTGGGGCTCAGGATTGGAATAGCAAAGGGTGTTGTGGGTCAAGACTGAGAGGTGCATTGACAGAGCTGTGGGTGGGAGGGTTTTTAGGACCGAAATAGCAGCGGGTTAGGTTTGAGCTGCATTGGAAGAGTGTAGTGAGGCGGAGTGGCCTCCACCGGACCTGAAGTGGGAGCCCTGGTGGGCGGAGCCAGGCCATGTTCACTGCTCCCGCCGGAAGTCAGTGGGCAGGACAGGAAGTATAAAATCGGGGCTGGAAGCTTAGTTGGGTTGCAGCTGCCGGTGGAGCCAGATGCCTCCTGCTTGCTCCCAAGCTGGGAGACTGCTGCTGGCCCCTGGGGAGCTGAGGACTGGCCAGAGCCGCAGGAGCCATAGGCCGACCTGACCATGGAGGATTTGCCAGGACTACCACAGGCCTTTTATCCTGACGATCTGGACAACCCTCTACAGACCCAGGTACAACCCGAGGAGAAGTTAGGAAGTGGCCCAGGGGCCATCTCCCCTTCTCCAGGCCAAGAAGCCAGTGTTTGTCAGCCATCTGCTAGAGCCAGGATGTCCAAACCCCTTGCTGCTCGGCCCTGAACGCAGACCTGAGTCATAGACTCCTATTGCCCGGCCCTGACTGAGGGCCTGGGCTACCTCACTGCCTATGTTGCTCGGCCCTGGCCACAGGCCTGCGTGATAGGCTCTTGTCGCGCTGCTAATTCCCCTCGACAGGCAACTCCCAGAGATGTAGTGAGGTGGAGTGGCCTCCCTCAGACCCGGCGGGGGAGGAACCCCGCCACTAAACCCCTACACAGAGCAATTGGGGAACCGTGCACTGTCTCGCTACTGGGGCATCTACAGCTTTATTATTTCAGGGGGCTAGAGCTGAATAATAAAATACTAGCTGTTGAATATCACTTCAATGGGTAGTTTTGTACCATGACTAAATTCGTCCACTTTTAATACATTTGTTCATTTTAATAACTTCTGTTCACCAAGCTCAGGGTTTATTAAAGCAATCCCTAAATTGTTGAGGGGGGCTGAATCCCCTCCCACCACCCCAGTTATCTACCCATTGCTGCTTGTGTAACACTGACAGACCTCGGTCATCAGTGGGCAGGATCAAACCTGGGATCTCAGTGCATGAGCCTCTACCATACGAGCTAAAAGCCAACTAGCTGTTAGCGAAGGCTGTGGAGCAAACTCATTCATTCTTATTCTCTCTGCTACTAGGTGGGACGGAACACCACACCCAGAAGGTGTGTGGGTTACACTAGTCTCTCAAAAAGAAAAGGAGGACTTGTGGCACCTTAGAGACTAACCAATTCATTTGAGCATAAGCTTTCGTGAGCTACAGCTCACTTCATCGAATGCATTCATGTAGCTCACGAAAGCTTATGCTCAAATAAATTGGTTAGTCTCTAAGGTGCCACAAGTCCTCCTTTTCTTTTTGTGAATACAGACTAACACGGCTGCTACTCTGAAACTAGTCTCTCAGTTTTTACCCCAGGTTTAAAACACAGTGTTGGCAGCTGCTGGGGAGCTGTTGAGTTTCTCCACCCGCCAGTGTATGGTAGTGCCACACCGCTAGCTCTGCCTCCTCCCACAAAATGGGGGGCAAACGTGTGAGTTGATACTTGCAGCTCCACAGCTTGGCTGAACTGATTGGCTCCCGGTCTAAATGGGAGCTGAACTAAATCCAGCAGTCTGTTGCTCAGACAAACTTTGCAAGAGGCTCTTGTGGACAAACTTTGAGTCTGTGCTGGGAAGAGGAGTAAAGCAGCCACCTCCAGCCTGAGGGAATGGAGCATGTTAGAGCAGATAACTCGGTTACTGTTATGAAATGGATCAAGCCACCTCACCCTAGGGGAGGAGGTGTAGGGTGTTGATAAGATTGTACCGCACAGAGGGTATTTGGCAATTAGCACTATCTCTAACGTAATCACCCACTAAGAGGTTTAGCTGGGATGTGATTTACTCAAGGACATGCACCAGAGGAAAGTACAGGTGATGAAAGCAAGATGTGCCTAGTCCTTGCCCTGCTATACCGCCTTCTGTCCAATGATCTCAAATAGTTTACACACTTTAAAAAACATCACCTTCTAACGTATCTGTGAGCCAGATATTGGCATCATCATCCCAGTTTTATGTAGGAGGAAACTAACATACAGGGAAGAGAGTTGACTTTATCCAGACTGAGCTGGGAATAGAACCCAGGAAATCCTGACCACTTGTCTTTGACATAATTACCAGCTCACCCTTCCTCCCTATCCTGGGTAAGCTATCAATGACACACCCTGCAATACACCATAGGGCTTCTCTTGTCTTCACTTGCTCTTTGACTTGAAGCCAGCTTAGCACATTTTGAAGTCTACACTGCCTTGTCTACACTAGACTTTACAACAGGGTGGGCAAATTTTTGGCCCAAGGGCCACATCTGGATGAGGAAATTTCATGCAGGGCCGTGAATGTAGGGACAGGGGGTTGGGGTGCAGGAGGGAATGTGGGAGGGGGTGTGGTGTGCAGGAAGGGGCTTAGGGCATGGGGTTGGGGTCTCCGGGCAGGGGTTATGGTGCAGGAGGGGGAAGTGGAAGGGGGGGTAAGCGTAGGGGGTTGGGTGCGGAGTGCAGAAGAGGTTCGGGGTGTGGGCTGTGGCCCGGCGCCGCTTACCTTGAGCGGCTCCGGGGTGGCAGCAGTGCACAGCGGGGCTAAGGCAGGCTCCCTGCCTGCCCTACACCCGCGCCGCTCCCAGGAGCAGCCGGCACCATGTCCCTGCGGCCCCTTGGGGTGGCGGCAGAGGGCTCCACACACTGCCCTCACCTTCAGGCACCACCCCCCGCAGCTCCCATTGGCCGGGAATGGGGAACCACAGCCAATGGGAGCTTCGGGGGAGGTACCCACAGGCGAGGGCAGCACGTGGACCCTGTCCCCCACCTCCGCCAGGGGCCGCAGGGACGTGGTGCCGGCCACTTCCAGGAGCAGCGTGGAGCCAGGACAGGCAGGGAGCCTGCCTTAGCCCCGCGGCGCCACGGGGGTGGCAATCCTGTGGGCCGGATCCGGCTCATGGGCTGTAATTTGCCCACCCCTGCTTTACAACATGTTAATTGGCACATGTTAGCTAGTAATTGTAACAACACCCTTTATAGCGTAGTCTAGAGAAACCCCGGGAGAAGGAGTGACAGGCCAGCGCTTAAATATTTTATTAATCACTGAAATGTTCAGTGACAAACATAACTAATGACATAACAAAACACTTACATAAAGTTAATTCTGTCAATATTTAAGCATCCTCTAGGTGCCCATTGTAAATGGAACAGTATAAGCTGCTTTATAATGAACAAGGTCAGAGATGCTCTTTTTTATTTCTGACTGCATCTCTGTGGTTCCTGGGTTCAGCTGGAAGCACCAAAATACCACCAAAAACAGTGTTCCATGGTATTTCTGGCCTGCTCACAAGCAGGAAGTGCTAGAAAGCCTGATCTTTAGAGAGTTTTAGCTTCATTTTGCAGACTGAAGATTAGAGCTGCTCAAAAACATCTAGACAGAACAGTTCATTGCACAAATTTAAAAATGGCAAAATTTCCTGTGGAACAGCAATTCCATTTTCCAGTCAGCTCTGCTGAAGATTCTGAGATAAACGTCCCAGACCAAGTTCATCCCTGGTGTCACTCCTTTGACTTCAGTGAATGGATACCATATGTCAATATGACCAATGACTTTAATGGAGTGACACCAGGGATGAATTTGGCCCCCAAACTTGTGTGTGTGTGTGCTGCTTGTGTCTGACTCTGAACCAAATTAATAGGAGCTTTGACAGTAAATTTATTGGGTTCAGGGTCAGTATGACTTGAACACTTGAAGTTTTCATCTTTAGCTATAACCCGCATGTAAGTGATCCCCATCAAGGAACCTTGATTATCATTTCCTTACCTGGAAACTTCTCCATGCTCCAGTCCAGACTACCCATCCTCTAGCTCCAGTCCTGAGCTTTAAACCCCTTTATTATTCCTTCAATCTCATGCCCAGCATTGTCTTCAGGCATACATCGAGGCCCTTCTGTTTACACATGATTACTGAAAAGGCAATTGTGGTTATTTGCCAGCTCTCTCTCATCCTGCTGCCTCCAGCAGCACCTCCCCTTTCCAGACAAATAAATGCCTTAAGGAGAACAGACATCTCTGTTGTCCTTTGTTTGCATGGGAAGTTGTCAGGCCTGATCTGACCTGCTTTTCCATCAGGATTATAAAGGTGACGGATAGTCAATTTCAGGGATTCATGATCCATTTTAGCACAGTGCTTCACCTTGCATCTAAGTAATACGGCCATGATAAAATCAGCCATAATCACTGCATCTTACTCAGCACTGCCTCGGCTGTAAATATTGCCTTCATAAAAAAAAAAAAGGGGGGCAAAAAAGCAAATGGAAGCAGAGAGAGTGGGAGGCAAGTGAAAATATTGTTCACGATGACTGATGAGAGTGCTGTTGTCTTAATCCTGTATATCTTCTGGGGAGGGGAGGTGGTGATTGAGGCAGGTAGACATCACTTCCTGGAGTTCACATGAAGTGGGCTGAAGGATGACAACTTCATGTCTGAGATGTTTCATTTGTGGGGTGCGTAGTGGCAGCTTCTGGACAGATTTAGGTTTTGCAAGCACACAACCATTGGACTGCGGAGCTCTGTTCCTGTATCAGTCTCACTGATGTTCTTGATCTTGGAGCTACTCTTTTTTTTTGTTAGCCACAATCCTTGATTTCCTGAAGGAAACTTAGAGGGGATGTTTTCACTTCTCACTAGCTTCAAAGGGACCAAAATGGAAACTCTCCTGGCACCCCAAATTCTTTCATTTTTCTTCCTAGTCTTGGTGTTTTTCCTCAGTAGCAGCTGATTCACTGTTGTCCAAATGTGGCTTATTTTTGAAGATCTTTTCCGTTAGATGACACCTCTGCCTGTCGTGATTCACTTCACCACATGACAATCCAAAATCTCCACTCATCCATCTCTCTGCCATTGTAACCCTTTCCTTACTATAATGGACACAACTGTGAAAAGATGGAGAAGGCAAAAAGCAAAATCAGGTGGTATTCATTACTACCCTCTGCAGTAAACCTGTCCACTCTGAAGGCAAATATGGTTTTGTTGTGGACTTGATGTGACATTTGGCAAGTCATTTGAACTGATCTGTGCCTTAATTTAAATATCTGCAATATGAGGAGAGAGATGAAGAGGAATATTCTGAGGCTAAATTATGCTTGTAAAGTACTTTGAGAGCATCACTTGAAGATGCTCCATATTATTATATATTAATTGTTTGCTATGCGCCTCTCCATCTCACCATTCCATTCCATCATGTTGCACCTCCTCTGCTGTATTCCACTTGTTGTTTTCTCTCTTTTTTTTTTTTTGTTTCCCTTTTTTTTAGAAAAAAGGGGAAGGGGCAGGGCAACTTTAGTCTTTGTGGGATGCAACACAAACAGATTTTCCACTGGATGCATCCGATGAAGTGAGCTGTAGCTCACGATAGCTTATGCTCAAATAAATTTGTTCGTCTCTAAGGTGCCACAAGTCCTCCTGTTTTTTTTTTTTTGCGAATGCAGACTAACACGGCTGCTACTCTGAAACAAACAGATAGTAATCATGAATCCACAAAATATGGGGAAATTATCTGGACACTGAACTCCAGGACTGCACCTTTGTTTTCTCATGGGCAGAATGCATGTGTGATGGTCTTTTAAATTTAATATAGTTTAGTTTCTTGCATCGAACTGCCTCCGTGTTGAACTTGAGCTGAACTGCATTGATCAACAGGGTTGACTCTATCTGGTTTAGATATTAGCAAAGAGAAAAGGAAAGCAAAGTCTAGCTTGAAGTGATCATGTCTCCAATAAGAATGTAATTTAGACTTTACACCATTACAGCATGTTGGATAAATCTCACACCATTATTGGGTGGTGTGGGGGGGAGGGGAGGAGGAAGGATTCAGCTTTAGTATTTATGTAACCGGTGGACAAACCCAACTGCCTGTTCAATAGCTGCATTTCTACCGTGTCATGCCTCTAATAGCAAAATGGGCCAGTCCATCCGCTGAAGAGATAAAAAACCGGTTCTATTGGATGCCCACATCCACTCTGAAGTGCCTGCACAGGCAGCAAGCACAACACAGGCTCACTACAGTGTCCGATCGGGGTCTGTTTCATGCAGGTCATATGGCTTTATCCACTGAGTCAAACCCTTTGTCCTGCTCCATTCCATTTTTGCTGATGGAAAACTGGCTTAAACAGCCAAATGCGCATTCCTTTTGCCTCGGGGAATCCTCCAGAGGTCCGCAAAGTCCATTCTCCACCATCCCTCCTGGTCCCACCAGTGGGAGGCAGGAGGGGGCAACAGTGGGCATGACTAGATCGCTTTGTGTTCCAGCAATCCTGGACCAGCAGAACTGCTCTAATGCCATAGGGTAGAGCACCCTGAGTCTGTTCTAATGCTCCCCAAGAGTGGGGAAGCACAGTGGTAGTGTAATGCTGCCTTTACCCCGCTCCCTCGTCATACCTTGTGCCAAGCATGCCACAAACAGATCTGGGACCTGATCCACTGTCCACTGAAATAATTGGGAGTCTTTCTTTTGACTACTGTGAGTTTTGGATCAGGCCCTGGGCTCACCATGTATTAATAAGGAACCTAAGGAGATGTGGGTGGGTGGTGGTGGGGAAATAAAGTTCCTAAGTAAGATGGAGTGAGGCATATTTCCAATGAGATGTGAAGCACGTAAGGGAATATGCCAGCAGTTGATGTCACTGTGTATACTGTTGGTTACTCTGAACAGAGTTGGACAACATGGTGGTTAAAATGCTAGCATCTTGCGTATGCTGCTGCACACTGTTGCCAACTACTGGGTGCTGAAACATTAATAAAAAATTAATAGTTTGGGGGGAATGGGTTGCTATGGGGTTTGATCTGAGGAGAGAGAGCATTTAACCTTGACATCCTGGCTTCATATTGCTTGGTCGGTAGTCACCATACATCATCATCCATTTGAGAGTTCCTTTAGTGGCCTCTGTGAAATGAGTGTGCTGGATCTCAGTCCAGTTCCTAGTGGATAGGTGTCCACATCACTAATATCATCACCACAACTGGCACCAAATTGCACCTTTACTGGATACCCACAGCAGTGTGGCTAGGGATTGAAAGGACCAGGGAGCTGAACTCTCGTCTTGCCACTAGAAGTACCACTTCCAGTTTAGGGAGGAAGCCAATCGTTGGGGGTGCCACATAGGGAGAAGTTTGCCCTGTGATTGCCCCTACCTGTAAGAGGAATTCTATCTTTAAGGCTATTGAGCTGAAATCCTTGCCTACCATTAAAATCATTTCCCCTTTTGCCCAAGAAACCCTAAAAACAGATTTGTGAGGGCAGTTATATATCTATATGGGCAATATAAGGGGTAGGGGAAATGGAGTAACTGAGGTGCTTAGGACTGTGTAGGTTAACTTGTATTAACTTGTTAGAGCCCGCTGGTGGTCATATAGATATCTACTATGCACGCAGGCTGGAGAACACGAGAATTGTAGGGCAGTGGTAACAGTAGTTCTCCCTTCCCCCCCCCCCCCGCCAATATTTGCCATCGTTACCAGTGGTTAGGGCACTAGCCTAAGACAGAGGAGACCTGGGTTCAATTCCCTGCCTTACCATAGACTTTCTGTGTGATCCTGGGCAAGTCATTTAGTCTCAATTTGTGTCTCGGTTCCGTATCTGTAAAATGAGCAAAATAGGACTGTCCTACCTCACTGGGGTGTTGTGCGGGTAAATACATTAAATATTGAGCAGTGCGCAGATACAGTGGTGATGGGGGGGCCATAGAAGTACTAAAAATAGAACGAACAAAGACAGAGAGTTAAATGTAACAGCTGCATTTCCATTGGCTTCAGTGAAGCTGTGTCCACTTACACCAGGTCTGATTTCCTTATTCATCTAATGTGGGGAAGCGGTCTCTGTAGGGTAAGGTTCAAGTCTAGTGCTCGGGTAGTATGGAGAAGCCCAGGTGAACACAGAGAGAGTGATTCCCCGCTTGCAATTCCGACTCTGAGGAATGGGATGGGGGCTTCAGGAAGGGAACATTGCCAATAGAAAATACTCTTAGAAACAACCAAATTGGGGTTAGGCAATTAATGTTGCTTGAGGACCAAAGCTCTGTTCACCTTAGGTGGAAAATTATTCCCCATTGTTGCCTGCACATAGCCGGTTGAGATTTACAGTAGAGAGACCATGCCTTGCTTAGAACTGTCTCTCTGAGGGGACATTTTACAACCAGAAGATTTGTGCAGGGATGAGTCATTGTGTCAACGCATTGCTTCAGCCATGATCTCACCATCTGTAGAACAGTATGTGTAGCTAAGGAATTGTGGGTAATAAATCAATGGAGCTGATAGTGCCCTGCAACTCAAATGGCAGAGTAGTCCGTGAGAGAGGCTGCTGATGTGGGCTCTTAGCTAACTTTAGAGACTTCTCCCCGGAAATAGAGTGGATCGTGGTTGTAACTCGCCCTCTCCCTTCTTTAAGTGGGTCACGTTACAGCATATCTGTCCTGTGCTGGCTCTGTTGAAATAGAAACTCTGACTTACTTCTTTATAATGCCTCCCTTCAGAGTCTTCTCCCTTAGAAAGAAATCTCCTTCTTCACATCAGCAGTAACACATTGAAAATGAGGCTTGGCTACTCTACAATACAGCCACAATAGTTAGCCTTTGACCTTCCTTCCCCTCTTGGTATCCAGATCAAGCCCCAGTTCATAAGACCTTCCCTATAACACTGTGGCTTGCTCATCTCCCTGTGTGTTGCTGCTTTTATTGTAGCTGGTGCTCCCACAGAGCCACAGCAGGTGGGTCTTGCTGTTCTGATGCTCTTGCTTTAGTAACTCCATAATCTTTATTAGCCTAAGCCCCTCAGAATCAAATGCAGCCATGGAGCATGGAGCAATGAGTAGGACCCTACCAAATTCACGGCCATGAAAAATGCGTCACAGACTGTGAAATCTAGTTTCCTCCCGTGAAATCTGTTCGTTGTGTGCTTTTACCCTATACTATACAGATTTCAGGGGGGAGACCAGTGTTTCTTAAATTGGGAGTCCTGATTGGAAAGGGAGTTGCAAGAGGGTTGGAAGTTTATTTTAGGGGGTCACAGTATTGCCACCCTTACTTCTGTGCTGCCTTCACAGCTGGGCAGCCACAGAGTGGTGGCAGTGGCTCGGCGCCAAGCTCTGAAGACAGCTCCCCGCCAGCAACAGCACAGAAGTAAGAGTAGAAATACCATACCGTGCCACCCTTACTTCTGCACTGCTGCTGGAGGCAGCTCTGCCTTCAGAGCTGGGACCCTGGCCAGCAGCTGCTGCTCTCCAGCTGCCCAGCTCTGACGGCAGCGCCGCTGCCAGCAGCAGCGCAGAAGTAAGGGTAGCAATATTGCAACCCCCCTACAATAACCTTGCCCCCCCCCCCCCCCGCCCACAACTTCTTTTCGGGTCAGGACCCCTACAATTACAACACTGTGAAATTTCAGATTTAAATAGCTAAAATCATGAAATTTATGATTTTTTTTTTTTTAAATCCTATGACCGTGAAATTGACCCAATGGACCATGAATTTAGTAGGGCCCTAGCAATGAGCCACTGTCTTGCTCAGGGAATTGGCAATCGGATACAGAGCCGTTTATCTCTAGGGAACTGGCTCAGAAACATCACAGATTATATGTGAGTGAAAGTCTTTCCCCCCTGATGGCTGCTGGGTGTGCCGTGGGCATTGACTTGGTGGTCTCATCCCACACCTGGTGAACTAGTGTCAGCAGTTCACAAAGCATGCAATTGGCAGGCTTATTGTAGAGGCCAAGGACTGAATCTATTTGGAGACTGACCCCTTAGTGCTAGAAGTGCTCTGTCCAGCTCAGGGATGAAGAACATTGATTACCCAGTATGGCATGCTCATTGCCCAAAAGATGAAATGTTAGCAGTGGTAGTGGGTGCTGCTGTTTTCAAAAGCGGGTTTGCACAAATGCTCCTCAAAACTGTGGCTCTTCAGCGTCAAACCCTGAGCAATATGGCCACTGGCTGGGAAGGAGTGGTTGAATTACCATTATTGCTCAAGTAGCAGTGGGTGGCAGTCATGAATTTGCTTGCCAGTGACACAATTTTTCAGCTGTTTGGCAAACCATGGAAGGGGGAAAGATGATCCAGCAATTAGGGCAGTAGCGTAAGACTTGAGAGACATGGGGTCAATTCCCTGTATCGCCACAAGCTTTCAGCATGACCTTGGGCAAGTCACTTAGCTTTTCTGTGCCCCAGTTCCCCATCCGTGAAATGGCATCATAGCACTTCCCTACCTCACAAGGGTGTTGTGAGTACAAATGTGCTAAAGGTTGGGAGGCACTGTGAGACCTGTTGATGAAAAGCACCGTATGAGTCAGATATTATTATTTCCATTCCATTCAGCTGTGGATGGTTACATTCAGGATGCCAAGGAGGAAACTGTTATTTAGCCTCCACTGCTGACCACTGATGATATGAACATAAGTGGCACCTCCATAGTCGCACAGAAGTCAGCGATCACGGAGTCCTTTGACGACAGGCAAGTCATGCAGCCTTGGGTCTTCAGGCAGGAGTGTTCCCAGTGAGCTGGCCCTGATACCCGTTTTCATAATGGCATTCAATGCCCGCTCTGAAATAAAAAGATGAACATACCTACTGCTTCCAGGAGCAAGAGAACCCAGTGACATTAGTTTGGGTTCTGCTGCTGATGCTTAACTTCAACAATCTGGCAACAAAACACCCGTGTTTGCCCTGCGCACGCCCTGCTTGTGCTCCAAGGAAGTGCTGTAGGGCTCTTCTGCTTTGATTGTATCCCACTCCTGCGGCCAGAGTTCTGGGATTGGGCTCCTTGAGTGCACCGCTCTTCTAGGTCTGCCACTGCACATTGCAGCCGGTGGTTCAAAGTGCAGTGACTTGATGGGTAGAGGGGAAAAACCACTGGCGTGGAGCTTGACCATATATCTGGTCAACTGAGTTTTTAGTGTTTGCCAAAGGCTTGTCTTTATGGGGTCAGATTTCAAGTGAACCATTGGGCCAGCCCCCTTATCAAGTACCCTGTATATCAAGGCTTTCTCAAAGGATTTTACATAATGAAAAGCAGCAGCAGTTCATATTAGTTGAACACTGACTGTGCAAAGTGCTGTACAACTCATGGAGAGGACCCGGCCTCTGCTCATTCTAGGAAGTCAGCAATTAGAGATGAAGAAATGAAATAATACACGTGTGTGTGTGGGGGGGGGGGGGTGGCTTGCATTAAAGGCCAGGTGTGCAAATCAGGAGATCTTAGCTGCATCTTGAACTCTGCCACAGACTCACTGTACAACATCAGTTCATCTCTTTGTCCCTCGGTTTTCCCTTTTGTAAGAATCAGGGAGTGGACTGGGAGACTTATTTCACTCTAGGACCGTAGATAATTGCCAATCCAGTAGTCCCTCTAGGTCTAGTTTAGTGATTCTATCTCTGACTGCAACTAGGACCAGATGCTTCAGAGGAAGGTGAGCCACCAGAGATAGGGAGAAAAGTATATCATGCCACCTTGAGTTGTGATCTGGTTGGCTGGTTCTATAAGCTAAGCAGAGTCAGAACAGTTTGCTAAGTGGATGTGACACTTCTGAGAGATACTATGCATCAACAAATGATGTTGGGGATTCACTAGATGATATCTTCATAAGAATGTAAGAGCTTTGCCATCTTGCCTAATATCCTGTCTCCAGCAGAGGCCCATACCCTAGCTTCAGGTGGAGTGTGCAGAACAGGGTAATTATAGAGTGATCCACCCTTATCTTCAACTCCCGGCTTCTGGCAGTCGGAGGTTTAGGGTCACCCAGAACATGGGGTTGCATCCCTGACCATCTCGGATAATAGCCATTGATTAACTTATTTATTTCTTTTTTGAACCCAGTTATACACTCCCTGTCCATGACCCCACTAAGTCAACCTCCTCTAGGCCCTGGCTAAAGTGGCCATCTATAAAACCAGGGTGAGGAGGTTGGCCGATGGAGTCTCCTGTGACTGTGGGGCCTATTCCCGATCCTCTGTCTGTTCACGCCTCCGGGCAGAGTTCCTCTGGGCGGTGTCCACTGACTCCCTTGACGCCTTGGAGGAACGGTGGGCGCTGTCCAGGGTTCTCTGCTCGGTGTCCCAATCCGGTTCCCTTCGTTTGACTCTTTGACCTCACTCCCGTCCCTCTTATTTCATTAGTTGTCCCCCGTAATTATTTGGTTTTCCAGGTCCTGTGGACCCCCGTCTTAGGCTGAGGGGGGATCCGGGATCCTTTAGGAAGCCCACCCACTTCCTGGATCCCAATAAGACAATGAGTTCCACAGGTTAGTTGTGCACTGTGTGAAAAAGCACTTCCTTGTGTTTGTATTAAACCTGTTGCCTGCTAATTTCATGAGGTGACCACTGGTTTTAATATTGTGTGAAAGGGTAAATAACACTTCTATATTGACTTTTTCTATGCCATTCATGGTTTTATAGACTTCTATCATATCCTCACTTTGTTGTCTCTTTTCTGAGATGAACAGTCCTAATCTTTCTAGTCTCTCCTCGTATGGAAGCCATTCAATACCATTGATCATATTTGTTGCCCTTCTCTGAACCTTTTCCAGTTCCACTTTATCCTTTTTGATATGGGGCAAACAGAACTGGACACACTATTCAAGATGTGGGTACACCATGGATTTATATAGAAACATTGTGAAATTTTCTGTTTTATTTTCTGTCCCTTTCCTAATAGTTTCTAACACTCTGTTGGACCCCTGCTACACACTGAGCAGAAATATCCATGGTGACTCCAAGATCTCTTTCTTGGGGGTAACAGCTAATTTAGAGCCCATCATTGTATATGTATAGCTGGGATTATTTTTTCCAGTGTGGATTACTTTGCAGTTACCAACGTTGAATTTCATTGGCCATTTTGTTGCCCGTTCACACAATTTAGTGAGATCCCTTTGTAACTCTTTTCAATCAGCTTTGGACTTTATTATCGCGAATAGTTTTGTATCACATCACTGTTCATCCCCTTTTCCATATCATTTATGAATATGTTGAACAGTACTCCCAATACAGATCCTTGGGGGACCCTGCCATTTATCTCTCTCCATTATGAGAACTGACCATTTATTCCTACTCTTCGTTTCCTGTCTTTCAACCCAGTACTGATCCATGACAGGACCTTCCCTCTTATCTCTTGGCTACTTAGTTTACTTAAGAGGCTTTGGTAAGGGACCTTCTCAAAGGATTTTCAAAAACCTTTGACTACTGACTCCAGTATCGCATCCCTAATCTTGGAGTGGAGCGTAGCCATTATTTAAGTAGGTTTGTGCTCACTAGCATTCTTTTTGTGTCTAAAGGCGGCTGGTAGGCTGGTGTGTTTCTTAGTCTTTGTTTATGAAGGACTTTTTTCGTGTTTATTTTTTATCTGAACCATACCAGGAATATCAAGCCTGGTGTTCCCTAGTTTTACTGGGAACTTCTAAGGCTTTGTCTACACCACACAGCTTTTAGTGACACGGTGTGGGGGCGGGACCTCAGATGAGGGGACAGAGCCAGTGTGGGGCACCCACTGGCAAAACGAAAAGTCAGCACCTATGCTGAGCATGCTCAGTAACATCTGCTAAAGTTGCTGCTCTCACTCTGCCCCCTCCCCCCATTACCGGCAAGTATGGGCCGCCTCTGACTGTGATGGGGCTGTTGATGGGACTCGGGTGCCCATAAGGTTCACATAACTTGAATGTTCAGCTCCCTTGGTGGCTGTCTCAGTAGAATGACAGCAGTTTGAGAAGGCCTTATACTGACCTACCATCTAATCTGAAAATTGGGCTCCTCATCTCTAGGCTGAGTCCCATGGCAGCACAATGCCTGTGGGCACCTGGTCTGAGGATAATCAGCACATCAGTCTCCAAAGCTGTCAGACGATTAGAATGAAACTTTGCAATTCTGAATTTTTTAACCTGGGCTGATGCAGGTGTTTTTGTTTGGGTGTTTAATTTATCTTTGTCTGTTGAAGTTTGACATAAAATGTAAGTTGGCAGGGGCGTTAGACTAGATGACCCTTGTAGTCCCTTCTAACCCTATGGTTCTCTGAAAACAAACACACACATGCAGCCTGGCTGGTGCTGGCTGCAGAGCGGTGAAATGCATCACCCAGGGCTTGGGGTGCAGTGTGTATCAGCACCCCCCAGGGACCCCTTACTCTTGCCCCTGCTGCACCTTGGGAGGCAGGGATAAGGGATCCCTGGGAAGTTTTGGGGTTGGCTCACACTCACGACGCTGCTGTGTACACTGCCCGAGTGCCCCTGCACACACAGCCCCAGGGAGTCCGGGGGCAAGGAACCCTGAGTGGAGTGGGACTAAGAGGCTGCCCTGCAGGGAGCGGGAGCAGCTGGGGTGTTTGGGGGGTCATCCTCCGTGGCTGCGCTGAGCTGGGAGCTCTGCTGCTCCCCCTCCCTACAGGGCATCTGCATAGTTCCTGCTCTGCTATGTGCCCCTTGCTCCTGGACTCCCTGGCCCACCATGGGGCTGTGTGTGCATGGGCAGCATGCACCAAAATCTGGCCGTACTTTTGTGACCAGGAAGCAGCTTTCTTTGCAAAAAGCTTCTTCGGATCAGTCTCCACCGAAAACCCTGCAGGGCTCTCTGATAGTGTGCTCGCAGACCAATGTTCAGCAGACAATGGGTTAATGCTGAGCCCAGTGGCAGCTCTTTGCAAAGAGAGATGTGCCTTCTGGTTGCAATAGAGTGCAATAGACTGCACCACAGATTGTCAGCATACAGAGGACTAAGGAAGTTGTCCCAAGGAACTCTGGGATACATCTGGAAGACTTCCAGGACCTAAGTCAAGGTGGGGCCATGTGCACAGAAGAAAGCAATAGGGCTTGGACCTTGGGTCCCAAACACAGACTCGGACCCTCCAGCCCTGCATGGTCCTGGAACCCTAGGTTCAAATCCTGGGTTAACACAATTAGTGTGTGGATGCAAGGTGGTTAGGCTTGAGCCCATGCTCAAGCCTGGATTTCCATTGCTGTGTAGGCGTACCCTAAGAGTTTAGAGCAGTAGTTTTCCACCTTCTTTTATTTATGGACCCCTAAAAAATGTCAACTGGATGTGCATACTCCTTTGAAAATCTTAGAAGTAGTCTGCAGACCCCCAGGGTTGAAAACCACTGGTTTAGAGAGGTGGGTTCTGTTGTCATACTATTTCCATTCCCCTGAGTTCATACTCACTGTGTGACCTTAGGCAAGTCACTTCATCTCTCTGGGCAAAAAATAATATCGCTAACCATGCAGCAGTATCAGGAGGCTTGATTATTTCTAAAAGCTTGTAAAGCACTTTGAGATCTTGAAGTGGAAGAAGACAGGGAAGTAAAAGGTACAGCTATTATATGATTAAACATATTTATCATATGGGTTGGATACAAACAGTCCAGTGATCTGATTTCAGTCTTGTCCATTTTTAAACTTGAAACTCGAACTGGGATGTAAATTCTGTAGGCTTTATTGATTGCTTTGAGACGACAGATGATATTGTACATTTCCCCATCCTCCCTTTAAAACAAATGTATAGCCCATCTCTATTCTACTTCCCCAGTGGCCAGTCACCAGTAGAGGAAACGAGAGGAAGGATGATGTGACAGAAACTGACAAGATCAAGCATTGTTAGGTCACTGATGTCTGCACTGAGGATTTTAATTAGTATTATCTCCTTGATCCCTCTGTGGCCCAATTGTGGCTGTGGAGCATGGATGTTCTTGAAACGTTTGGTTGTGATCTTTGCAGGGTAACACTTATGATGTCTTATCTTAGCCACCAAAGAGAACTGATCCTTTGGTACAGTTTCTGGGAACCATGGAGCAACTCTGTACTGGGAATCTTTCTAGTATCAGAAAGCAGACAAAGGTTACAATCTTTCATACCATTAATTGTTTCTTTGTTTTTTTTTTTTTTTCAAGCAAACACGATCAAGATATATTTCTCTACCAGCAGAGTTTGTGTCAGGTGACAGTCTCCTGCTGCTAGCATGTCTGAAACAGGAAAATAAAGACTATAAGGCTGAGAAGACACTGAAGAAATCCCTGCTGTTCTTTCACCCCAGGCTGTGTTTTTTGGTCAGGTCTTAGAAGCCAAGCATTGTCAGCCCTGGACAGTACTTGAATGGGAGACACCAAAAATATCCAAGGGTCTGGCAAGAAGTGGTGCTGGCGATTCAGTACATCGGTTGTGCTGCAGTGAGGTGTAAAAGGGAGCTGTCTTCTGAATGAGGGGTAAAACCAAATAGTTGAGACCACTTGTAATATGCTCATTAAAGATCCCATGGCAGGATTCACAAGAGACAGGGTAACTGTTATATCCTGGTCAAATTCCAGGTTAGGTAATTGCATTCTGCCTCCCTAAACTCCCCCTGCAGTTGTAATTAGATATGGATCACCCAGATAGTTACATTGCACGGCGGAGCCCTGTTTCTATCCCTGGACAGCAGATGCATCAGATGGCATCTCCTAGGCAGTGAATGTCACTTCAGTGCATGAAACTCAAACTCTGTTCTGTCGTTACCATCCAAACTGCACAAGGGATGCAGTCATCTCCCCTCCCCTGCTCCAGGCCAAGAGGTATTGGGGTCCCCTGACCTGCCTGTGTCTTACTTTATTCTGGTCTATATTCCTGCCTAAGTACCGTACTTCTTGCATTGTGATCAATGGAAAGGTGGCTGTCCAATGTTGGGGGATGTTGTCTGTGCTGTTTGGCTCCACCACGGTGAAGATGACAGTAACTTTATTCTAAAGAGAAGGAAAAGGGAGGGGTTGAATGGTTGTGTTATGATATTGAGTAAGGTTTATAACAGCAATAATCCCCCATGAAAACAGTTGTTATCATAGTTAATGTTCGCTTTGTCAGTACGTTAACCTTCCTTGGCTTCGCCTCGGGCCATTAAATGGCCAACCATTCGTTAAACACCCGGGAGCAACCAATTTCAGGGGGAATATTACTGATCTCATTTGCTAAGGGAAGCGCTTGGAATAACTGGAGCCGGCTACACCCGCATGCCCGAGCCCACACATATGCACGCACACATGCGGACTCTCTTGCTCATGTGTTCTCAGGTGCATGTTCACACCTGTGCTCCAACTGGTATATAAACTCTCACATTCACATTGATTCATGCACTCTCATGTATGGGTCAAACTCCTGATCACAGGAATGGGGTGGTAAGTTTAGGTAATGCACTTGAGTGTAAATTGGTGTAACTCACACACCAGAGGGCTTTTTAGCAGGAATAGCAACTAACAGGCAAGTAATGTAAAATATCCCCCACACCCTGCTTTCTTTTACCTTCACATAGCTTCTTGTTAGTAGCTTTTCGTAAGCAGAAGACATTGCCACCCTGCTCTTAACTCAGCACAATCTGCATAATCCCCATTGAAATTAATGGGAGTTGTGTGGCTAAATTCCCTAGGTCATCTTTGAAAATCTCACCCTTAGGCTGATTCAGGTCTAAAGTTACCACCTTTGCTGGGGTTTGTCTTCACTGGAAACTTAAACAACAGTCAAACTAAACCTACAAGAGCTTGGCTCCTGCTAGGGTGTGCACCTACAGGGCCCCTCTGTCTCTGTCCATCGTTCCCTCTACCTTGGAGGGAGACTCATACTCTTTTATGACAGGTTTCAGAGTAACAGCTGTGTTAGTCTGTATGCGCTTGTGCTAGGGTCAATGGGAGCCACCTAGTTGGGCTGCCAGGGTGAGGAATAGAAATAACTAGAGCTGGTTGAAAAAAAATTTCCCACTGACCTGTTCAAATTTTTGCCAGAACTTGCAAATGGGAGTTGTAGTGCTGCTTGGGAGTGGTGGGTGACTCCTCATTCTCCTCTCTGGTCAAGGATCTCCAACTGGACTACATTACAGACCAGTCAGCTTAGCTTCAGTACCCCGAAAGATAACGGAACAAATAATTAAGCAATCCGTTTGCAAACACCTAAAATATGCTGATAAGTAACAGCATGGATTTGTCAGGGACAAATCCTGTCAAACCAACCTGATAGCTTTCTTTGATAGGGTAACAAGCCTTGTGGATGCGGGAGAAGTGGTAGATGTGGAATATCTTGACTTTAGTAAGGCTTTTGATACTGTCTAGCATGCCCTTCTCATAAACACACGAGGGAAATACAGCTTGGATGGAGCTACTATAAGGTGGGTGCAAAACTGATTGGAAAGCCATTCCTAGAGAGTAGTTATCAGTAGTTCACAGTCAAACTGGAAGGGTGTATTGAGTGGAGTCCCGCAGGGATCAGTCCTGGGTCCGGTTCTGTTCAATATCTTCAATGATTTAGATAATGGCATAGAGGGTACACGTATCAAGTTTGCAGACGATACCAAGCTGGGAGGGGTTGCAAGTGCTTTCGAAGGTAGGATGAAAATTCAAAATGATCTGGACAAACTGGAGAAATAGTTTGAAGTAAATAGGATGAAATTCAGTAAGGATAAATGCAAACTCCTCCGCTTAGGAAGGAACAATCAGTTGCACACATACAAAATGGGAAATGACTGCCTAGGAAGGAGTACTGTGGAAAGGGATCATGGGGGTCATTATGGATCACAAGCTAAATATGAGTCAACACTGCTGCAAAAAAAAGCAAACATCATTCTGGGACGTATTAGCAGGAGTGTTGTGATCAAGGCATGAGAAATAATTCTTCTGCCCTACTCTGCTCTGATTAGGCCTCAACTGGAGTACTGTGTCCAGTTCTGGGTACCACATTTCAGGAAAGATGTGGATAAACTGGAGACCGTCAAGAAAAGAGCAACAAAAATGATTAAAGGTCTAGAAAGCATAACCTCTCAGGGAAGATTGAAAAAACTGGGTTTGTTTAGTCTGGAGAAGAGAAGACTTAAAGGGGACATGATAGCAGTTTTCAAATACATGAAAGATTGTTAGAAGGAGGAGGGAGAAAAAAAATTCTTAACCGCTGAGGCAAGAAGCAAGTGTCTTAAATTGCAACAAGGGCAGTTTAGGTTGGACATTAGGAAAAACTTCCTAACTGTCCGGGTGGTTAAGCACTGGAATAAATTGTCTAGGGAGGTTGTGGAATCTCCATCACTGGAGAATTTAACAAGCAGGTTAGACAAACACCTGTCAGGGATAGTCTAGATAATACTTAGTCCTGCCGTGAGTGCAGGGGACTAGTCTAGATGACCTCTCAAGGTCCCTTCCAGTCCTATGATTCTACATCTCCCATGATCAGGCCCGTCAACAGGAGAGTGGGGGGCAAAAGGGGCAATTGCCCGGAGGCCCAAGGGATTTAAAAGGGCCCGGGGGCCCCCAGCCCTTTTAAATCACCCAGGCAGGCTGTGGGGCTCCTAGGTGCATGGGGCTCCTCTGGGCCCTATGCTCTGGAGGGCCCCGTGGCCTGGCATGATTGGCCAGCGCAGTTGGTCCCAGAAGTGATGGATTTGTCACTTCTGCCCTGGGTCCCACACCTCCCTAGGGACGGCCCTCGCCCTGGGGCCTGGAATTGCTGTTGGTGGGCCTGCCCATGATGTGCCATAGCCAGGGGCTCCACGTTGCACAGCTTCCCCTCCCAAGTAGGGGAAGGCTGATGCATTGTGGGATATTTAGTCCAGCTGGGGAGCCCAGCCCATAGAGGAGACGGAAAAAACCACAGTCTGTCTATTTATTTAATTTTTGCCTGTCAAATGCCATGCACAGATAGGGTGACCAGGTGTCCGGTTTTTTACCGGAACCGCAGTTAATGGGAGCTGGGGTGCGGTGGGGGGGCAGTGCCTGCGGGCAAGAGCAGCATGCTGAGCCCCCAGTCCCCCTCAACCCTGCCCCGTGCCGAGGAGCTGGACCTGCTGGCCGCTTCCAGGGTGCAGCGCGGTGTAAACCCGTTCTCCAACCCCCTACCTCAGCCCTGCCCAAACCCGGAGCCCCCTCCTGCACCCCAAAGTCCTCATCCCCGGCCCCACCCCAGAGCCCACACCCCCAGCCCAGAGCCCTCATCCCTCTGCACCCCAACCCCCTGCCTCAACCTGCAGCCCCCTCCCGCACTCCAAATCTCTCGGCCCCAGCCTGGAGCCCCGTCCTGCACCCCAAACCCCTCATTCCCAGCCCCATCTCGGAACCTTCACCCCCTCCGGCACCCCAACTCCCTGCCCAAGCCTGGAGCCCTCTCCTGCACCCTGAAACCCACATTTCTGGTCCCACCCCAGAGCCCACACCCCCACTTAGAGTCCACACGCCCTGCCCCAGCCCCATGAAAGTGAGTGAGAGTGGGGGAGAGCAAGCCACCGAGGGAGGGGAAATGTAGTGAGTGGGAGGCGGGGCCTCAGGGAAGGGGCAGGGCTAGGGTGTTTTGTTTTGTGTGATTAGAAAGTTGGCAATCCTATGCACAGATATGGTACTATATAAATAATACAATGGGTGCTCTGTGGATGTGGATCCACTTCTGCTGTGCTGATTAGTAGATAAATTGCCTGGGTGTTTTCCCCTACTGCTAACTATTGTCTACTTGTTTGTCCTTAGAATGTAAATCTTCTTGGATCAGGGACTCTCTCCTCTTGAATATTTGGAAAGCCATAAGCCCACATCCTCAAGGTATTTAGGTGCTTAACTCCCACGGATTCTATCCATACTGGTTGGGTGCTACCATAAATAAATAAGAATTATGTCAAATACGTAACATTGCAAAATTTTTGAAAAAGCTAGTATTGAAATCTATTTGAAAATATAGTATTTAAAACCTGTTTATATTATACAGCACACCACACTGGTGTCAGCAAAAGAACAGGCCAGCATCTTCCACACTCCCTTGTTCCAAAAGAGATTGTACTTTGTGCTGCAGAAATGCAAATGAAGGGTGCTCGTTACATCACTTCCGCATTTCAAAAATTAAAAAGGAAACATTCTCCTTCAGTGCCAAGCCAGCCACTCTTAATTGCAACTCTCTGTCTGTGTGTGTCTCACTACTTTATAAAGACTCCCCTGCCTTTCTCACTCTCGCTTGCTGCTTGGACACTACCAAGTACTGTTCACTGCTGCAGGTATCACTCCAATGGCTCAGGAGAGCACTTTATAATTCCACAGAGAGACAGGCAAGGGAGCACTTCTCACTACATAGAAAAAAGACTTTACCTGGTGCTGTATGCTCTTCACATGCAAATTAGGGAGGCTGCTTGTGCTGTGCTGGCACTTCAAGGCATAAAGAAGTGCAAACATTTTCAGACAGAGCCTGTAGCTGGTAAGCAAACATCTTTAACTTTCCACAAGTGTGTCTTCCCTCTCCTCCTGTAAGAGGCTGGAAAGTTTGTTAAATAACTAGAGGAGTAAAATCTCCTCTGGTGAGAGTGCGAAAACAGCAGGAAAGACACTGAAAAGGGCCACAGTGGCCAAATCAGCATGTGTACAGTATTGAGAACCCCGAGTATTCAAAAATCGTGAGTCAGACCCCTCCCTCCCACAAAAGCATGAGTGGCTTAAAAATCATGAGATTTAAAAATCTAATAAACGTCAAGGGTTTTATCTTTTTTTAAAAAAAATATTGCATGTACACTGCAATTGAAGGTGTGATTGCAGCTAGTTTTGATCTAGCTAGCTCAGATACCATGAAACCGTGGCAGCACACATGTCAGCATGGGCTAGTTACCTGAATAAGGGCCCCGGATTCCCCTAGTGGGCTTCTACAGGCTGCACTGAAGCCCATGCTGCTGTGGGTTTGCTGCTATTGGTCCTTGTGCTAGCTAGCTCGGGTAGGTCCGCTCATGCTGCAGTCACACTTCTGATTGCAGTGTAGACATACCCTTCATTTCTTTAGAATGTGCTTGGTTCACATTTTCAGGCTTATCTTATTTATTCCTCTGAGGAATAAAAACGAATTTGTTTGAAACAGAAGCTGAGACTCTCAGCTCTAGGAGCTGGGGCCTTAAGAAAAAAACATTGTATATTGTGAGACTTGTTGATAGCTGGCAACACTCCACTCAGGACATTCCCTTACATCACAAACTGCTGGAAGGAATTAGCTCTTCCTTCTTGCCTGTTCAACAGAACTAAATTTACATTTAAAGTAATAATTCAGTACTTAATACAGGCAAACATCTGTGGCATAAACTACTTGTTTATCTGAAGTGAGGTCATGTCCCCCAATGCGTATAAAATACATTGAAAAGTTCCCTACTTCATCAAAACCCTTTTACTCCAAATTACTTTTGTGACCTCCTGACCCCCTCAGAAAAATGACAAAAATAAATTCATATTGGTCAGGGCTTCCCTGCACTTCATTGGAGTTATAAAGTGGTGTTGCTGGCTTTGGGGGCAGTAGAGAGGGCCTCTCACCAGCCATTCACAGAACATTGTATTGTCCAAACATGGAGCAAGAGTACTTTATACAAGCAGAAGGAGACAGTAGGGGAGTCCTTAAAATTACATAGAGTCTAATTTCTCCTCTCTCTGCTACTGGTGTAGGAAAGAGTAGATCCATTTAGAGCCAATTTAGTTAAACTGGTGTAAAAGCAGTGTGAGAGGAGAATCAGGCCATTGGTGTGCATTTGTTTTATAATGCAGGCTTGGGTTGAATTCACAGATCAGGCATGAACTGGGCTTTTGTGCATAATATCTTTCCACAGTTCTTGCCTCTAGCTAGCATCACTTTTAATGAGGCTGTTACTGTTCATGCTTATGGGCATATAACAGGCAAATTACCAACATATACTGCGGAAAGACATCAGGCAGCATACCCACAACAAGCACTGGGCAGGGCATTGGAGATACATGTTTAAAACAAAAGTTTAGAGACTGGCTGGTTTAGGGGTTGGGAAGATAGGATTCAGAGCCTTTCACTGCTGTCTCATATGTTTCAGTGCGGACCAGTGTGGCAGTGAATTAGTATCATTATCAACTCTCAGGTGGTGTATCAGGATATCTGATCGGTCCCCTACCAGTTTCTTGGGTCTGATCCAAAGCCCACTAAAGTAAATGGAAATCTTTGGGTCAGGCCTAAGAAACTGGTGGCCACTGTGCAAAAGCTACTATTTTATTTGCCCTGGTTGGCCCTCTTGTTAGTCTCAGCATGGAGTCCAACACTGAACTCTGATCTCTGCCACGGAGATGGTCCCTCTGTGTCAGGGATGAGATGGTTTGGGGACATGGGGTGTGGAAGCATGTGCTGCCCCTGTTCTGTGGATTGACAGAGGACTCCACTTTCTGGGATTATCAATCCAGCACCTTTAAATCTTATACCTATAATATTAGCTGGATGAGTTCTGCCTGTTTGGATAGTAGTTCAGGACAAACTATGAATTAAGAAAGGGACATTCACTTAATTCTAGTTTTTCTATTATGTGCAACCAGGTATATTTCCATGACTGTCCCCAACAACACTTAGCATTGATATAACACCTTCCATCTGAGGATCTCCGTGTCATTCTGAATCAGTAATGGATTAAGCTTCCCAATACCCCTGTCATGTAGGTAAACATCATTCCAGTTTTAGCGGATTTGGGAAATGAGGCACAGAGAGGTTAAATGACTCACCCAAGGTCATGCTGTAATGATTCTTTGTTCTTCTACTGCAAATGTAAGGCCCTTGTACCTCCCGTTGAGGGAGCACTTCAGCACTCGTTGATTGTAAGTGTTCCAGATAAATCACATGGGCACATAGCGGGAGCTGGGAGTAGACTCTGGTCTTTCGGCTCCAAAAAAGCAGACCTCAACCACTCGAGCTAAAGGAGGTATGTCCCTTAGCTGTCAGTAGTAGTAAGTCCCTTATCCCTCTTTGTGGGCCCATCCACTACAGGGCAACGTGATCACACACATTACAACCAAGTTGCGGAGACCAGACTAGAATTGAGGTCTCACGATTCTCAGTCCTATGCTCCAAGCACAAGGCCCAGTACCAACTTAAAGTAATAGGTTGGCTTCACATTTTAGGAGGATGGAGTTCCACATAGATGATATTCTGTTTTCCTTTCTCCACTCACGAACCCCTGAACACTGTCATCTTCCCCGATTCCTAACACCCAGGCAGCTTTGGGAAGCCACTCTCATAGGTGTCTCACGGATGGGAGTGCATCACTGAGGTTGCAGCAGACATAATTCTGTCTGCAAACAAGATTTACAAAAAACAACCACCACCAAAACACAATCCAAAATATCAAATGGAGAAAACTGACATCAGATCAAGACTTGGTGCTAAAAAGATTTCTCTTCTTTATATTTTATGGTCAGGCAGAGACAGGAAATGATGAGGACTAGAAATAGCACTGGTTTCAGGATCCTACGCCCATGATTCCCAATGGCCAGGCAGTTTTTCCCCCCCTCCCTTTTTTCTGCTAATGCATATGGGACACCTGTGAACTATCAAACTCTCTTCTGCTCCCAAGTGGCTTTAACTCTGCTCTCCGGCTGCTGATCATAGCCTCTGCATGAAATCACACAGCCCCTTAATGTGACAGCTCTAGGGGATATGCATGAGATGCCTCTTAAAGATTTTGTTTTTCTTGAAGGATGTGGCTCCTTCTTTGAACAAATGATTGCTGAGCGCTTCTCCCCCCTTCATTCTTTTTTCTCTCCTCCTCCCGCTCTCCAGTTTTGAGTTATTGCTGAGCTGCATTTCCCACAACCTTTTCCACTGTATCTCCTTCTTTCTGCTACCTCCACTTTGGAGTTACTGTGTGTGAGGCTATGATGGGAAGAGGGGCACAAGTCCAATCCCAAACTGATTAGCAACAGTTTCAATGACCCTGTAGAGTCGGGAGAGAATGAAATGCGTGGAGATGGCTCTGAGTGCATTCTTCATGTGGGTAGAAAAGAAAAAGGCCAAATTAGGGAATGGATGAACCAATTTGGAGATCCTCTCCTTGCACACACTACTCTGCATCTTCTCCCAAATCTCAGATGGAACCTAGAACTTATTATGAAGTTTGATAACTTTGGGTTAACTTTTCTCCCCATTCTTTTTCATTCTGGTTGAGCCTCTGCCCTTCCAGGTTCCTCTTTGAGCACAGGAGTGCTGGAGTAGTGTGGGAGGCCTCTTCCTTGCCCAACCCAAGAATGGAAAGGACTAGAGATCTTGTTCCTACAGCATTTATAGGCTGTTTTTGCAGAGAAAGTCAGATAGTTCAGGAGAAACATCCTGACCTGAGTGCTGTTTATCCTAATATTTTGAGGTACATCTCCCTCTATTGTCTGGGATAATAAGGTGAGACAGAGTAAACCAAATGCCCTTTCAGAATTTGGAGGTCATCAAAGGTCACTTGTTAGCCAACCTAAGCCAGGGCTCTGCAAAAGTTAATTAAATGCCACCTCCAGGCAGACACATTAAATACCCCTGGGGAAAGTCCTACAGCTCCGTAGATCACAATCTTTTACTTTCCTGGTCTTCTAGACAAGGAGTCTTGTGGTCCTCATGAAACACGTTCTGTGATCTTTGAGGTCTCTGAAAAATTGGAGGTGCTGGACTGATGAAGGTGTGTACTCTGACTTGCTGATCCTCGAGGGCACTTCTTGTCTATATACTCCATGGTATCTGATCCCAGTGCTCTCTAGCGCTTTGAATGCAGGGTCCTGAATTTTAGCTAGTGAATCTGGAGTGGCCCTGAGTTCCCACACTGAGTCTATCCCACCCACTACCATTTCTTTGCTGGTAGGAAGTCTCAACATTTAAACAAGAATTAGCCTGTTGATATACAGGTGTTATAATTAGAGGTGGTGCATGGAAGGTTCCAAAAGTCTTGTAATTTTCTAGAAAGGCAGAGTGGTCTAATGTATAAGTTACTGGACTAGGAATCAGGAGACCTGAGTTCTCTATTTTCAGTTTGGCCACTCACCCCCTGCGTGCCATTGTACATGTCATTTCATCCCTCTGTTTCCCTTCCCCTATCTTGTTTAGATATAAGCTTTGCAGGGCAGGGACTCACTTTGTGTTTGTACAGGGCCTAGCACAATAGGGTCCTGATTTTTAATGGGTCCTGTGGGCACCACTGTGATACCAACAGGAATAAGCTTGAGGCTTAAACGGTGACCTACTCTACAGGAAGGAAGTTTCTTTTTCACAGGAACTCTGTTATTCAGTTGCTTTTGCCCAACAGGTTAGCGATGAGTTAAAGGATACAGCAGTGGAGCCACTTCCCCTTTAAGAGCAGCTTGTGAAGCCTTTTTGCTTTCCTCCCGCATCCCAGTTTATTAGAGAGAATTGGAGGCCAGGCTTAAATTCTCAGAGTATTTCCCGGGGGAGGCACCAGGGCTTGGGGATTCAGCCCCACAGATTTAAAAATATTTACCAGAGCTCTGCTTGGGACAGCGACAGCTGAATTTAAGCCCTGATTGGAGGAATCAGTAAAAATTATGCACATTATAAATAGTCACAGAGACTGGACCCTGCCCTCTCTGTGACGGATTAACTGCCTCCCAGCTGAGGCTGTAGAACCTAATGAAGAACACCTGAAACCAGCCAAGAACACAGTCTTAGGGAGAAGAGTGAGGAGGTTCCCTGAGGAATGTCTGAGTTAGGTGGGGAGAGAAGGAGAGCTGTGATAACTGTCTGCTCTATGAAAGAGTGGCGATGGCTGGACCTAGACTGGAAAGAAGGGGAGACTGAGGAAGGAAGGGCTGTGCCCAGCATCAGACTGATGGGAGACTTCTGATGTTCTGTTTGTTTGGACTCTGAGACTCAAGAAAGGGTGGCCTTTTCTATTATGACTCATCTGGAGGGCCAAGTTGCTGCATCAGACAAACTGTTTGGGAAGGCCAAGAAAACCAACCTGAATGAAGGGAAAATGAAGCAGCAGCTCTCTTAGGTAGGTACTGCTGCTATGTACATTCATGTGTTTATGAATCAGTGGCCTAACAGTGAAAGGAGTATGTAGATAACAGAGTTTTTGTGGTCAGGCTGTATTCCTGCAAAGGTATTTGGGTGCTGAGCTCCAATTGAAACTGATGGGGAATTAGGTGCCTAAATACCTTTTGAGGAGATGGGCCTTAGTGCCTTGAGTTGCTGCAGAAAGAGGAGTTTTTGAAGTGTGGAGAGGGAGCTTATTGGACAACTCACTGCTATTAACTAGAGTAATCTTCACAAGCCCATGTGAGGTCAGCACCTATTTTCCTGTTGTACAGAAGGGCAAACTGATGCACAGAGAAAGAACATAAACTCAAGGTAATGAAGTAAATCAGTGTCTGGAATAGAATATGTATTCCCTGGTCAATGTTTCCTTCACAATGACTAGTGAGCTGCAGCGTTCAGAGTTTTTTGTCCCTCTTGACTAGAAACGAAGCACCAGAAATTCACCCGCTTTCTCAAGCCTCTTGGGTTTGCAAAATTGGGCTGGAAGTCTTTTGATTTAACAGCTCTATTTAGGCTATTAGTGGAGGGAGCTAAAATTGCTCATCACATGCTGTTTGGAAACTCTCAAAAGATTCAGAGTTTAGTTGGTGCTTTGGGCCAGTGGCTCTCAACCTTTCCAGACTCGGTATCCCTTTCAACAGGGGCGTAGCCACGGATGGGCCATGGCCCACCCATTTAGCATCCAGGCCCACCCAAATCGGGGATGGAGCCCCCGAATCCACAGGCTGTGACTCCCAACCCTGGCTCAGTCTCCGTCAGTCTGGCCGCATCCCCCTCCTGCCGGGGCCACGTACTCCTGCCCCCAGCCCCAGCGCTAGCCCCGTAGGGAGTGTGCCTTGTCAGGGCGGGCCTGGGTAGGGCTAGCACTGGGCCCGGAGATGTGGGGGATGCGCCGGTAGGAGGGGGATGTGGCTGTTCTGACGCACACTGAGCCGGGGTCAGAATGGGTGGGTAAAGCTTGAACCCTGGCAGGGCCCCCCTTGCCCTACAGGCGCTTCCCACAGCCTGGGTGCCTGTTGAGTGTTGGGGAGGGGGGTTTGAGCTAAAAACTTCAGATTTTCATTTTTTTGGGAGGGAGGGGGGAACCAGAATGAATTTTTCATGAAAATTGCATCCTGTTTTTCAACCCACTCTCCTGGAAAATTTGCTTCCATAAAAAGCCAGAAACCTCATCATTTTCAGATGCACCCTGAACACTCACCCCTCTCCTAACCTCAGCTATTGCTGCCAAGTTTTGTGAAGCTTCCTGCCCTGCTCCCATGACTGTGTGGGGCTGAGTGGGTTCACCATAAGCTGAAATTCATGGAGATAGGCAAATCTGAAAATATTTCATATAACATTTCCATAAAAGGTCATTTATAGAATGGCAATAAACTTGGCAGCTATAAGCATGTCCCTTACTTACCCTAAAAAGCTCACAATACCCACCCCCCCATAAAAGGGCATGAGAAAGAGATCCAACATGTATGTAGAGTTGCCATATTTTGATATTACATGTTTCTTATTAGACATAGGCTTGATTAAATGTATTTTCTAATAAACATTTGTGAAGCATTTTGAGATGCTTGAATGGGAAGCGCTAGACATGCAAAGGGATGTCATAAACAGCAGAGTCTTAGTCCTGATTTTTCTCTTCCCTTGTAGCCTTCCATATTTCCTTTTTTTTGTGGAGGAGGCTAGGCTCAGGGGTCTTGCAAGACTTTGCAGCCTTTTAACCCCTGATGCCCCTCCCTAGATCCTTGCTCCCAGCAGCATGTAGTAGGGGAGAAGCAGTTGGTCTTAAACATTTGATGTGGTGCCACTTGGCTGGGTGCCCATGTATAAGGGGAAGGACCAGGTGATATTGAACAGCTATTTATGTGTTAGCCAGTAGCCAAACAGTCAGGTCATGAGTGTTCCTGATATCTTCTCTATCTTATGATGATTAAACCCATGCTACACAAGGTTTGTATGCCTGTGATATACAAAGCAACACCCATATAAAACTCAACCGTAGAAGTGACAGCGTATGGCATTCTGGATTTATATTCTGCATCTCAACTCTCCATTAAGTTAACATATTAACTGGGCCGTGAGTTAGCAGAGTGAGCCCGGTGTCCCAACACTGATCATTAGGGTCCGGATTGACAAAGGTATTTAGGCTACTAACTTGCACTAATTTCAACAGAAGATAGGAGCCTAAATTTCTTTGTGGATCTGCCCCTAGCTCCTTTATGAAGCTTGAATGGGCACCTGACTAAACATCTACAGTACAACAGCTTGCAGATCTCTAAAATGTGACTCTGGCAAAATGGGGTGTAGCACTCCATATTGCTGTCTTTCAATGACACCATGTCCTAACTGAGTAAGTTGCAAATAAAATGATAAGTTTCTCTCCCCCCCCCCGCCAAAAAAACAAACAAACAAAACCCACAAAACTGTTGGCATCACAAACACACCTCTTGTGATCTGAGAATCAAGCTGGGCTTTGTTCAGGTTATACAGCTCCAGCAACAATAAAGATTTTGCAAGCCAGATTCTGCCCTCGCTTAAACTGTAACCTCACGGTTGTTAAATACGGCCTCCAGTGATAGCAGGGCAACCCGTCTCAGCCTTCAAACAAGCGAAGAAGTTATAAAGGGGAAAAATTGGGCTCTGCAGTTGGAACATGGGGGGAGATTTTTCTAAGGCACAAATAGAAATCAGGAGCTGCAATGGGGGGCAGGTGCTGAGCTGTTACTTGTGCCTTAGAAAAATCTCCCCCTTAGGTACACAACTCGGAATGGACTCCATCTCTAGCCAACTGGTGCTGGCTTTGCAGGGCTGACAGGAGAAAAGAGCAGTAACAACTCTGTGGGGTCAGTAAATTGAGCATATCGGACTGAATCCACACGGAGGGTAGGTCTATGAAATAAGAAGAGGTCCCTTTTACATAGTCACTCTTCAGATCTTTATCAGGCTTTAAAAAAAAGTTTGGCTGATCTCCCTTTGCCCATACCTACAAGAATCCTCCCTGGATACTGATCATTTCTGGTTAGATCAATAGCAGAAGGTACAGAACAAAGATGAGCTAAATTGTTATCTGCCTGTGTGGGGCCTTCTGAGAGAAACTATTAACTTTCCAGTAGTGATGCAAGCAGAATTTTCTGAATGTCCTTAACACTGCACCAGCTCCTACACTCACTCATCTGGTTGCTCCTTATGCTGCTAGCTCTTGCTTGCTTTGTATAGCCATTTTTCTGTCAGCCTCTCTCTCTCTCTCTCTCTCTCTCAGTCTTTATCTCTCTCACACACACTCTTTATTTCTTTCATCCTCCTTGTGCTTCATCTTCTTCTTAGCTCTGGCTCTATTCTGTTTCCTTCACTTTTTCCTTTGACTTGTTTTTCTTTACTCTCCCTTCCTCTTTGTGTGTGTGTCTCTCTCTCTCCTTCCTTCTCTACACATCCTTTATCTCTATCCCACTCTTTCTTTTTTCCAATTCCATTAGTGAAAGTAGATAATAACTTGTGAATTCAAGTGGAACTTCATTTCTGAAACAGCACACTCGTGCTGGAACCCATTAAGCTCGATAGCGAGAAATGAGAGAAATCATAATTATCAGGCCAGTAAAATACATGAAACATAAAATTTGTCAGGGAAAGTAATTGAAATTATTGGAGCAGTTGGGTCCTGGTGCTGTACAGACCCTCAGTAATAATGGAAAGGTTACGGGCAATGTTTAGCAATGCTGATGAGGCCCAAGGTGACTCAACGCCACCACAGTCAGCAACTTTATGCTCTGCTTACATTAATTTGCTAATCCATCTTTGGAAATGGCCAGGCTGAGTAGAGCATCGAGTTCGTAGAACCCCGGCCAATGAGCTGGTGAAGCCAATGTTGCAAAACTTTTGCCTTCACTTTCGTAGTGCTTCCCCCTCCTTTTCTTCCATTCCTCCTCATGTGTCTGTTCTTTTCCTTTCCTATTTCCCTGTCTTTCCTTTCTTTCCCTCTGGAACCATTTTAGGGTGTGCCTGTAAATTGACAATCTATTGATACATCGACCAGTGAAAGGTACAACCTCTACTTGCCCACTTTTATAAAAACGGTAAAGAGAGAAACTAATGAATTTAAGAGACCCTTCAAAATGAATTCATTCTGGGTGGAGAAGGTGATTTTGGGGTTTTCTGTAAGTCTCCTTTGGCAACAAAAAGCATGAGGAGGGGAGGGAGGGTACCTTATCTGTTTTTTCCTTTGCATCAGATTGTGTGTTAAGCTATTAGCACTGCCCACAGCAATTTGGCTTCTTCCTTGGGTCAGTTACATCACTGTCCCCTTCTACCAGCCCCTCTCCTGTACAGAGCCCCAGAAGTTTGTGCGTGGCTGGGCTCAAGATACCAATTGTTCTCCGCAAGACAAAAATGCAGGCTATTTAGCAGGGAGGCTGGGATGCTATCGGCATGGCAAGCACTCCGGACTAGTCTACCCCTGGCCTTGTTTTCAAATCTTAGCGGGGTCCACACAGCCCTTTGTCTCTCTGAGGCGGATGAACTTAATTCTAATCAGTTCTGGGTGGGTGTTTCAGAGAACACCCGAAAAGCTAAGGGCTTGGCTGTACAGCGTGAGTATTAAATGACCCATATTGTGGCATTCCATGTGAGAAGAGGGGTTTATCCTATAACATTGTCCAAATCTTACCTCTCCACTCCCCTCTGCAGCTGTCCAGTGCTTCCTGTGACATTTGGTTGCCTCATCAGAAGGGGCTGCACTTCACCAGTGCTATACATGCAGAATTTTGTGGATTGCTTTGGCATGAAAAGTGCTAAATAAATGCAAACTACTAAAAAGGGACAAACCATTTTTTTTAAAAAAAAAACCTTCAATTCACATAATTTGCTCTGAGCTGCAGTTCTGAGCCTGTCAATTTCACAGCAGAACACATTTTGTACAGCTAGATTTCAAACCCCAGAAAATAATGGTGTATAATGAACTGGCCAAAAGACCTCTTAACAGCAGTGGTAGTGGCAGCATAGCCATAATGCTGATTCCTCCCTGTTCAAAGTGGAGCTCCATGTTACAGAGAATACATTATATGTGGCTTGACTGAAGGGGCCAATTGTAGGTATTTCTCCAGCAGCCTCTTCTATCACCATTAATACCTTTCTGGAGGCAGTTACACAACCATCAGAATGGATCTTTGCAGGCACAATTTAAAAATAATCTGTGATCACTTTTCTAACATTTCCCCCTAATCTCTTGTTGGCTGCTGGACTCTCAAGGTGTCTGTACAATCCCATCGGAGGAAACAAAAAAGCAACAGTGAAAAACAGGGAAATAATGGAGCATTGGAACAAAATGAGGCATTATTTCAAATGGGGCTGGAAGCAAAAATTACCACCAACTCTCTAAATGGGTGGTATATTCTCTCTCCCTGTCATGTGGGAAGATGGTCTCTGAGTTGTAGGCACTGAATATTAGCTCGATGTTTCTATCACTGTGAGGCTGGCTGTCCTGTGGCAGCCCTGAGAAACCACAGGCAAGCCCAGGAGAAAATGAAAGAGAGATGATTGTCTTTTTCTTTCTTGCTTTGGGCAAAATCAGAACCTGCTTTTCTTTACCAACTTTCCCATGAGCCATTCTGTGCTGGCTCAGGCTTCAGTGGAAACCCGGCACACCAAGACAGACAAATGAAGAGCTGACCTTGTTCACATGTGATAGGCAGCCTCCAGTGCTAAGTGATCTCCCCAAAGTATCCCCAAAATACTGAGTACAGTTCTCCACCTTTTTCTCTGGACGCCACCTCCATTTTAGTCCAGTGTTGCCAATTTACAACTGTATTGTGAGCCTTCTGATATTTGGTGTGTGTTTAGTTTTTTTGGAAGGCCCCATACCGACTGCTAGAATCAGGTAATTGCCTGAGGGTTTATTTTCTTTAAAAGGCAACGAGGGGTTTCTTTGAAAGGTAATAGAAATAGAACAGTTTTCATGAACTCTAATTTTAGTGAACCTGATCCTGAGGTTCTTGTTCAGTTATTATACCTATGGCAAGGTTAAGCCCAATGACAAGGTCTGTAAACCCAAACACAGAAGCCTGTGCCCTTGCATGCTAATGGCAAAGTGAAATAGATCAGAAACCTAGAGTGAAACTGACCAGGAATAAGGTGGTGTCAGTAAAAACATGTGATGGAATGTCTTTAAGTGATTCCTGTCTTGACAGTGTCCATTTAAATCTACATACTACATGACTTTGGAGAACGGGCCCTCCAAGCAGAATTCCTGCTTCCATTGCTCAGTAACCATATCAGTTACTCCGAAAATAAATATCTGTGTATGTATATGTATGTGTTTGTCTTTTGAGCACAAGAAATTATTCTTGGTGTGTGGGTGCTGCTGGCATAGACACGAGCACATCAACTATGTAGCAGGAAGAGGGATGTAGATGGGAGTCCAAGAGAATGAATTGCAAAGAGGGCTGCTGCTTATTGCATAATAAAACAACTCACAGGCAGACAAAAGTGTGCAAGAGAATAAACGACTCAGTCATGTGTCACTTCTGCATCTTCTAGGTGGGGGTGGATTAGAGGAATGTGTCTCAGACCTCAAGCTAAAAGTGCGACTGGGTTTGAAATGTACTGAGAAATATTAGGCCACTGGGGTTTTTTTACTTGCTTCCATTTATACCTATTGCTGGGGCATGGGGCTCACTGCCATTTTTGAAGGGAGGCAACATTGTCTCGTGAGTAAATCATAGAATATCAGGGTTGGAAGGGACCTCAGGAGGTCATCTAGTCCAACCCCCTGCCCAAAGTAGGACCAATCCCCAATTTTTGCCCCATATCCCTAAATGGCCCCCTCAAGGATTGAACTCACAACCCTGGGTTTAGCAGGCCAAAGCTCAAACCACTGAGCTATCGCTCCCTGCCCCCCCCACCAAATCAAGGGACAGTGATCTAGGAAACACACTGGTTGTGTTCTGGACCCTGCCACTATCTTGTCTGATGTTGGTCAAGTCACTTAATTTCTTTCTACTTCAATTTCCTGGATGTAAAGTAGGAAATGCATCGCTTTCCTACCTCCCAGCATTTATGTGGGTAAATCCACAAATACGTGGGAGATGCTCAGTTACAAGTGTTGGAGGCCATATAAATACCTATATGGTGGTTCCAGGTGTGGCTAATTACACATGTGCTCAGTACCTGGATGGTGTTCCAGGTGTGGCTATCTATGCATGTGCTTAAGACTCACTGAAAGGGCACATTTGAAAGTGACCCTCCCTCATCCTGCTATGGTGGCTAGCTCTACAGCACAGACAGAACAGGAAGCCCAATTAGCGCAGCAAATAGTTCAATGTTGGTTTGGGTAACTGCAGGCTAGGAATGACTTTCCTTGAGCTCCTTAGTTCTTGGACCAATACTGGTGTCCTCTTGTACTCCTGCTGCTGGAGAGTCCCTCAATGGTGTGGTGTAGTACACCATCTGGCCCTTGGACATTGGCACAGCTGTATCTGCCTGTCTCCCCTACATACAGTACAGGCACTGTATGGAGGTGCTGTGCTGATAAACTCTCAGCTGAGAACAGTGTACAGTATTAGGATGGAACTAGATTTATTTTATTGTGATTTAACTGTTGGCTAGGTGGGACGCTGTCCCTGGTGCTCCATGAATGCTACTAGGATTATTTTGATATTAGTGGAGTGCCATTACTTATAAATCAGTACTAGCAGTCACCTGACCTCACATCTTCCTTCTGCTGCTCCAAACACCTGTGAAAGAAAATCCCGGTCTGTTGCAAGTACACTGCCAATTTAGCTGTTAGTAATATGTCATAACTGTAAGGCCCAAATCCTGGAACCATTCAAGTTAATAATAAAACTCTCTGCCTTCAGTGTACGTGGCTATATGACCCTACATACAATTTTGTTGCCATTATTTTGTTTAGGAGGCTTGAAAGGCCTTGACAGAAACTACATTACTGAGAGGATGAATAAAAGAAATACAAGTATAAACATCCCCTCCTTTCCCATTCTTCAATTCAAGAACTTCTTATGGCTGTTTGCTAGAGTTAAGTGAATGACTGGCAGCGGACAGTTAATTTGACAAATTTTTGCCTCTTTCTCTTCACAAACTATGTGTAAACAGTTTAAGATTTTCTCAGAATTATTTGCCAGATAATCTCTGTGAATAATTCTTGGCCTGTAGCTCATTCATCACAATGATGATTCATGCTGTGAGCATTTAGAAATCCAGCTACAGTGGCAAGTTTTGACTAGACCAGAGGTGGGCAAACTACGGCCCACGGGCCACATCCAGCCTGCGGGCCTGTCCTGCCCGCCCCCTGAGCTCCCGGCCCCTCCCCCGCTGCCCCCCCTCCCCTGCAGTTATGCCGCCATGCGGGCAGCGTGGCTTGCACCCGCCCACCTCCCAGGCTTTCAAATAATCCTCTCCTGCCGCTCTGAGCGGCATTGTAAGGGGCAGGAGGTCCTGGGGGGCAATCGGGACGGGGGTGGAGGTCAGGAGACAGGGAGCAGGGGTGGTTGGATAGGGGGTCGGGTTCCGGGGGGGCTGTTCGGGGAGTGGGGGGTCAGGGGACAAGGAGCAGGGGGGGTTGGATGGGTCAGGGGTTCTGAGGGGGGCAGGTGGGGGGTGGGAAGTTGGAGGGGGTGGATGGGGGGCAGGAGCCAGGCTATTTGGGGAGGCACAGCCTTCCCTACCCGGCCCTCCATACCATTTCACAACCCCGATGTGGCCCTTTGGCCAAAAAGTTTGCCCACCCCTGGACTAGACTAATAGGTGACATATGCAGTGTAGTTGTAGCCATGTTGGTCCCAGGATAGTAGAGACCCAAGGTAGGTGAGGTAAGGGGTTTTATAAAAGATATTATCTCCCCTACCTTGTCTCTCTCATAGGTGACACAGTGTTTATTTTTTTTATCTTATTGGTCGAGCGGAACTCTTCCAGTTGGATTTTTGGAGCTGATGCTTTTGAGATCAGAATTTCTTAAGTTTTGTAATATTATCTTAAAATTCACTGTTTCTGAGAGCAGTTCCTGCCTGTCAGCTCACTTGCTGGACTATTCAGAGTGAACACACAATTGAAGTTAATTAGTATAACAATTCAAACAAACACGTGGATTTTTTTTCCCTCCTTTCAGTAGTCATCCAGCTATGTTGCTTGCCTTATATATTTATGGCACCGTTGTGTGAGAATAATGGCTACCTGTTGCTAATATATTGTAATTAACCGGTTCAGTGTGGTTTGTTTTTTAAATATAATCTGTATTGCTCAGCTGTGTGCCATAGCATCCATTAGCAGCATATGGACTGTCCTTTTGGAGCAGGAAGATCTCAGTTCTATCCTTGCTGTTACAATGAAGCTCAATGGGCTGAATGCTCAAAAGGAGTTCAGTGCCTAAGTCTCTGTTTTGGGACCACTGTGATGCACAGAACTCCCTCTGAAACCCTGTAGGATCCTAAACTTGCTCAGCCCCCAAGTTTTTGCATTAAAAATTCCATGGGAACCTATGTTTGTGCCTCTGAGCATGCACGCTGCTGCTTCCCTGTAGACACCTGATTCCTGGACGATTCACAAACTAGGGCAAGGTAAGCATTCAGCTGCCTTACTTACCTGAGGGGCCCAATCCAATAGGTATTCTCCGTGGCAGCCTACTGGATCAGGTCCCCACAGGCAAGCTTAGGCAACTTCCCTGGAGGAAGGTGTGGAGGGAGGAGACCTTCCTCACAACTTTTAGCCTGGTATTTGAACAGGGATCTGCCACCTCTCAAGCAAGTGCTCTAATGAATGGGCTGTGGGATATTCTGATGTAGGGAGTCCCTCATTCTCTCCTGTTGAAGCTGTTTCACTGTAGATAAATAATTAAAGTCATTGGAGCAGGGGAACTGGATCCTGGGTGTCCCCCATCCTGGGCAAATACTCTAACCACCAAGCTAGAGAGTCATTCTCAGGCTTGTGCACGCTCTCTTAAAGAGTCATTTGGGCGAGAGAGAGAGAGAGTGTACAAGAGAATGACTCTCTAGCCTGGTGGTTGGAGCACTCACCCAGGATCCAGTCCACCTGTGCCAGCGATTCCTTATTTATCCAACGCATAGGCCTGCAGTCATGCCAGTGAGAGCTTCATACTTCAGATACATCCTTCAGACCAATGTGTGCAACACCCTTCTTCAGTTTCAGCTCAGTATGTGGACTTATTCAAATCCAGGTTTATATAGCCTAACTTAATATTTGCGTTACAATAGCACCTAGAGGCTCCTAATGAAGTTGGAACTCTGTCATGCTAGACACTATACATACACACAATAAGAGTCAGTCCCTGTCCCAAAGATCTTAGTCTATGTAAGCAAAAGGAATGTTGTTAAACCCTCGGCAATCCAGCCACTGTAGTTAATATACTAAAGGATTTTAATGGCTGTAAAAGTCTCATGCCTAACGTAAAGGCAGCAGGCTGGAGAATTGATCAAACTGTTATGCATATGAAGAATAATGTGGGGGGGGAGGTGATATGTCATGGGAACATGAGTTGGCAGAGACCCTACCTGTGAAGGAGACAGATGGTGTGGTGGATGGGTCTTGCATATGTGTATATGCTGAGTATGGGGCTACAATTTAGTGAAAATACTGTCAGAGGAAGGCATTAGGCTTCAGGAGTTCTGGATTCAGTTCCTGCCTCTGTCACATACTTCCTGTGTGACCTCGGGCAAGGCACTTAATAACCTCTGTGTGCATTGGCTACACACTTGTAAAGTGGGGAAGATAACACTGCTTCTCTCCCACTCTTTCCCTGGCTGTTTTCCTTAGACTCTCTGTACTTTTGAAAACACATAGGGATTGTTATCACTTGCTGTCTATGTAGCACAATGGAGCCTCAGTCTTGGTGCTACTGAAATACAAATACACAGAGCTCAGATTGCCAAAACTGAAGATGAACGATGTGCCCTTACGATTTTCTCATTGAATTGGGTGCAGCGTGGGTGGGAGAGAGTCTGTGTCCCAAAGAGAGGAGCCACTAAACCACTTCACCTTCCAGCCTTCCCTAGGCTCCTCCTTTCTTGGCCCCAAAGGGCTCAATAAAGAAATAAACAGAAAACCACTATCTTCAGCTTCAACTCTCTCAACAATCTTCCTACCCACTACATGGGATATCTCACTGACATATGAGTGGTGAACAGCTGTTCCCCTCGTGCTGTGCCACTTGGAGAATGCTGAATTCTACTTTAAGCAAATTCTTCTTTAAACAAACTCATCAGTGCCGGTCCTGCCCTGCAGCTCCATTCCCGCTATCCCAGTCGTGGGCTCCCCACTCAGCTCTGCTAGTGCCCCTGACTCCTGCCCTGCAGCCCCCCTGCTATTCCAGTTCTGGGCTCCCCACCCAGCTCTGCCAATGTCCCTCACTCCTGACTGGCAGTCCCCTCTGCAATCCCTGTCCCAACTCTGTAGCATAAACACTCTCATATTTTGCCCTTCAACACAGCTGTGCCAATCTTTTTCAACCCTGATCCATAAGACTCTCAGCCATCCCAATGTTATATATGCCTGTGAACAGAGGCTGTCAGTCATGCTGAAAAGCCTGGGTAGTTGTGTGATGAATCTCACCAAAATTATTTTACTTGTGACCTAAGCAGCATTCACATTTTGGAATCCAAAGGTTAAAGATCAGTGCCCTGACTGCAATGTGCCACAAGCCCCTTTGAATGCCTGTAAGATTTTAGAAGTGCTTTGTGGTAAGTAACATTTAGCAAGAAGATAGCAGACATCTTCTAAGCTTTTCTGAGCTTCTGCTATCAGCCTCTTTAACAGTCCTAACTTGTTTCAAATTTCAAACTTTGTTTAACACAAAACAGTACGGGAGGAAAAATGCTCTTCACCAGTCATTTTTCCCCTTCACAAGAGTCTCTCATCTCTAGTTTCCATGGTGATCATGCGGCTCTGTGATTTATTCCAGTTCCCACCTCCCTCTTAGCTGCGAAAGGAGTGATGTTATGGGTGAGGCCACTGTAATTTGGTAACCTGACAGATAACCAGCATCCCTAGGGGCTCCTCTGCTACCAGGAAAAAGAGGGCTGTGCTGGGGGCATAAGGACCCTAGAGATGGGGGGCTATTAGAACACACCAAGCAAGAGGTATATCTGGGACATTTTGTACAATGTGAAGTGATGTAGGTAATGATATAAGAGCCTGATTCTGCTCTCATGCACTGGAGTAAGTGTGGAATAACTCCACTGAAGTCGGTAGAGTTATAGCCAGGTAAAACAAGGCTCAACCCTTCTGCATTAGTAGTTTGCAGCAAATTCTACAGCCATGTTTACTTGGTCTCTACAGCAAGTAAATGAGTCATGGGAGAACTAGGAAAGTAGCCTCCTCTGATGGTCCGCTCATCTGGACCGGAGCACAATCCAAGCCCCAAGTGCAAATGGTCAAGAATCACTTCAAGCCGTGGAGAGTGAAGGGCTGTGTGTAACGTACAGCAGGAACATTGGGTGATTGTCCAACGTGCATTGAGCCGGATGCTAGGGTGATAGCACATCCTAGGGAGTGGTGGGAACCCAGTATTAATTTTGGGCAACAAAATGATGCACTTTGCACCACTACAGTGTTCAATGGGTGTGCAGAATAATGTGGAACGGCACTGGCTGTGTCTTCTGTGGGGACCAAATTCAGCCTTAGAACAAAGGGCCACAGCATTTTATTGAAGTCACCCGTCCCAAACTGGCAGCAGGGCTCATGCGGGTAAAATAATAGAGGGTGCCTATGAGGGCGGGGGGGTGTGTGTGTGTGTCTTATCCTGTCCCATTAGCTGCTTCCCCTTCCTGTTGCGTGTCTTTAAAACAACAAGTTAGGAAAAAGATGTCTACCAAGCCTTTGAGGGGCAGGAAAAAGGTTGAGAAGGGCTTCATGGCAGCCTTTCCCTAAGCTCCACAGAAGCCATGATGCATCACAAATCCTCACAGAGGGTTAAAGGCCCTGTCTGGAGCCATTTCTGTCCCTTCTTCCCGTGACGTGGGGGAATTCTGAATGACTTCAAGATCTAAGCCTCTTAATAATATTTACATTCTGTGATGGTGGGGTTCAAACCAGACCAGTAAGAGGCTGTCACCACCTGCCCTGCAATACTGGTGCCTGAAATGCGATGCTGCTATGGCACAAAGCCCTGACCCCAACAGCTAGCCTACAAGCATGCAGGTCGCACCCCGGCTCCCCTCTTACTTTTTGCAAGGTAACGCCCAAACCTTTTGAGTCCTGAATTTCCCTAAAGCTGTCTGCCCTGTAGTGTCTAGCCCTCTGCTGGAACACTCTGAGAAATTATTAAGTTTGCTGGTACTCCAAAGGGACCATGAACAGCCGCTCATTAATTTAAGGTTTCAGAGTAACAGCCGTGTTTGTCTGTATTCGCAAAAAGAAAAGGAGTACTTGTGGCACCTTAGAGACTAACCAATTTATTTGAGCATAAGCTTTCGTGAGCTACAGCTCACTTCAGCTTATGCTCAAATAAATTGGTTAGTCTCTAAGGTGCCACAAGTACTCCTTTTCTTTTTTCGTTAATTTAAGTGGGGTTTGACAAACTCTCTCAAAGCACTGAATTGGTTTATTGTAAAAGTAAAACAAGTTGATGACACACAAGTCCATAGGTTTAATTGGTATCAAGTAGAAGCAATAAGGATAGAAATGGTTACAAACAAAAGTAAAAATAAGCTTGTAAGACTAAAACTTTAGATAGAATCTTTGCCATATCAGGTTTCTCACTTATACTCAATTCCCAGACATTTCAGCCCCCTTTGGTGAAGGCTACAGCATTCTGTGATTTCTGTTTGATCAGACTCCTTTAGTTCCTCAAGACATGGATGCCAAAATGGCTTTCTGTCCTTACTTATATCTTCCAAAGTTCAATGACCTTGCTTCAGGAAGTAGAAAGTCTTCCTGGGGGGTCACCTTGTTGGGTGCATCAGGGAACTGATGCCATGTTAATTTTTGCAGTTTCTTCTGCACATTGTGATAGATAGGAGGCTATCTCCCCCCCACACTAGTATGGCTTTGTTTACCTTTTATGTAAACACCTTCATTGTCTCTGATTACCAGTCAGACAAGCAACTACACATTCCTCTGTCTAAGGCAGACTGTGCTTATGCGTTACTTGCCAAACTCATTTTAAGAACATAATTCTAGTACATACACTGTACATATACCACACAATGATTTTCAGGACCAGCCTGTTACCAGTTTCCTTATACCTTTACACAACAACTTTTAGATACAGATTATGACAGCAGTGAAGTTAGGTACACTGGGTATCTCTGGCCTGACAAGAGTTGTTGACACAGAGTATTGAACCACCAGTGGTTCTCTGTGTCACACATTCCCTCTTTTCTCCCCGTGAGCTTCCCAAAGTGGTCATTTTGGTTAGGGTGTGCTTGCTGTCCATGCTGCTGCAGCTATATTGCTATTTTTAGCAAGCTAGCTTGATCACCTATTCCCACCCCGAGTCGGCCCCCAGCCCCACCCTCACTCCACCCCTTCCCCCAAGGCCCCACCCTTGCCTCACCTGTTCCTGCCCCCACCCCGCCTCTTTCCTCAATCATGCCCTGTTCCGTCCTCCCCCTCCCTCCCAGCGCCTCCTGCATGCCACAAAATAGCTGTTCCATGGCTTGCAGGAGGTGCTGGAAGGGAGGGAGAAGAGTTGATCCGTGGTGCCACTGGTGGGCAGGAGGCGTGGGAGGGGGGCGAGCTTGGCTGCTGGTGGATGCTAGTCACGTTCTATTTTTTTTTTCTATAGGTGCTCCAGCCCTGGAGTACCCACTGAGTCAGAGTCTATGCCTGCTGCAGTCAGGCCTTCTGATTGCTGTGTAGAGAAACCCTTATTCTGAACTGTCTGCAGGCTACCCAAGCTTGCTGGTAAGAGAAATGCCAATAGCAGGAATGTCCCATCATTCCATAATAATATTATTTAAACTCTCCCAATAACTAAGTTACTCGTCACTAAGTCCTCCCTGCTCTCTCCTCCCAACTGTTCTCTAATTCTGGACAATGAGACAGCAGCAGCTCTGCTTCTAGCTCTTGCTTGTGTAGTCCAATTAATTAATTACTTAAAAAGCACCAGCTCCTAACTTCCTGGCGTAACCACACAATGTAGCCTGTGTGACTGGTGGAAACACATGCAGGTTTTAAGAGTAACTGCACCCCAAAAATCACAGCACTCGTCGCGCGATCACAGCAGTAATTGGCTCTGCATTTTCCCTCCAGGTGCTGTGGAACCAGTAAGTGTTGCAGAGAAAATAATGTAGTGTCCCACAGGCCTGAGAGCTCTCAAAAGCCTTGTGTATATTGAGGAAATGTATAAACCAGTTTAGCTGAATTGTGTTTAATACCGGTGAGAAATCCAGGGTAGACAAGGCCATTGTGACCAGACTTGTGTTTACCACCACTCATATAGACCTGCTGAAGCTAAAATGATGCTAAAATCCCATTCAGATGCTGGAGCCTTGTCTATACTATGGCTCCCATTGGTTTTAATATCACTTCCTCTGAACCAGTGTTGGAGAGGGAGGGAGATCTGTGAGTAATTTCATTCTCCACCCCTCCCTCATCCTCCTCACCTTCACCTCCCACCCCACTAGAGTTTAGCTTGGATTCAGCATCTGGTTTAGCCGCAGGGTTCCAGCTTTGCAGCCAGTTTGTCACCTCAGGTAGAAAGAGATAGGAGGGAAAGGGCCAAGTGACTCTCATGTGCAGTGGAAATGGAGTGAGACCAAAGGGGCAGAGAAGAACAGATGCTGTGTGTGTGTGTGTGGGTCAGGCAGAACTCAGGCCTAGGGATTTGATGGAGCTGAGAGTCAGCATACCTGGAATGCCTAGTGGGGGTGTGTGTGATGGGATTTTACATCAGAATCACTGGAGATTGACAGGAGTTGGGAGGGGGCTAGAACTGGCTGAGAGATACCTGATGAATGTAGCCCTTTTTCTGTCTGTGCATAAACACAAATCTTCTTGATCACATGTGAATCTGTATATCTGAACACCGAACACTCTGTGTCAGGGTCCAGGGATCCAGAGGCATTAGCTGTTCCCCAGTGAAGCAATGAATAACTTCAACTCTGCATCTCTCCGCCTTGAGGCACAACCAGAATTTTCCTCAGGAGGGGGCCCACAGAAAGGACTTTTCTCCAGGAAGGTGCCTGTCCTGGGGCAGAAAAGATAGTGGAGTTCAGGCTGCCCCATAGGTAGGACTCCGCATGGGGGCATGACTCGCAGAGGGCAGAGCCAGCCACAGGCAGATTTGTGTGGCTGCAGACAGGGGAAGAAATGAAGGAATGTGCTGAGTGCAGGGGGAGGTAGCATGCAGCCCTGCAGGCCACCAGCACCTCCACTTCCCATGGAAAGTCCCTATATCTGTACTGCAGTCCACACACACACACACACACACACACACACACACACACACACACACACACACACACACACACACACACACACACACACACACACACACACACACACACACACCCCTCTGCCCTTCCTGGGGCAGGGGGCTTGGAGAAGTGCCAGAGTCTCCCATCCCAGGCTGCAGTACCAGGTTTCTGACAGGGGCTGCCCTGTTGGGCTGGGCAGGGATGCGAGAGACTCATTACCTCCAGTGCTAGGGGCGGGTCCTCGGCCACAGGGTCCCCTGTGCCGCAGTCTCTGACCTAGCCTGGAGGACAGGTAGGGCTGCTATGTTTCTGCTCAGAGCCAGCCAAAAGTGGGGGGCCTGAGCCCCTGTAACACTATGCCTGTGCCTGCTACACTTGTGCAAGTGTTGCAGGGAAAGACTTAGAAGAGCGGCTGCTTGGGAGACAGTAGGGGAGGATGCCTTTTGGCACGCTGTGCCATCACCCCAAACAACAATCACCCCATCCCCATCCATGTTCACGAATAGCACACAAAAGCAGGTGCAGACAGGTTGAAGTGAACCGAGTCCAATGTCCAAATGAATCTTTGCCAGCTGTATTGTCCAGTGTCTGCACAGCATTGGAATCTCTGTTGGGGGAGTATTGAGGATTTAGGGGAAGAAAGATCACCACTTTGTTTGGGGGTGCAATGGGGTGGGAGTCATACTTTTCAGAAGGCCCAGCAATGTGTGGCTAGTTCAGGGCTCTATTTAATTTTGGGAATATCGACTTGCCCTGTTTGCAAAAAGATAGGAGCTGTGCTTTCCGGTTGCCATAGGAGTCAAATGCTGCGTTTTCAAAGAAAGATAACCAGAGTTTTTAAAAAGTCTGGCACTAACTTCACCAAAGCTGGCATGCTGGCGATTGGCTCTTCAGAGGAGCAGTCGCTCTCATGCTGGTGTGACAAGACTGTCGAGCAGCTGCTTCAATATGTCTGGAGGCTCATGTGTGAGCACTTAAACCTGTGAAAGAAATTGTGAAGGTGCATGTGACTTGTAATCTTTCCTTCTCTATAATTTAACCTTCTTTCTTCCATAGCTTTGAGCTTTCTCTATTTTGTTCATTTTGTGTGTGGGGGGGGGAAAGATGTGGGGGCATCTGTAAAATAACCCTTTATTCATTTTTAATTTTGATCACAGCCTCTCATTTGCTATCAAACTATTCTGTAAATAAATCTAATTCGTCTCCAGATGTTCTGATGGGTACCTTTTAAAGTGGCAAATCCATAGCTTGCATGAGTTCTTAAGTGATGATCTCTCCACACAGTATCATGGGGATTCATTGTTCTCACACGGTGAAGTGAAAGAAGAGAGCATGGAAAACCCTTTGTTTTACGAGAGAAACCAAGGATAATGAAATAATGTGGCGGCAAAGCAGAGTGAGAGACTAACAAAACAGTCCACAGAATTCATGGACTAGTTACAATTGCATTTATATACACTGGCCAGAAAATAAGAATTCCATTTTGTGAAAAAGTGAAGTTTTGGAACTTGGTCTTTTTTTCAAGACCTTTCAAAACAAAAAACACAAGTGAGAGACCCTGGGTTGTGGGAGAACCAGGCTCAAGTCCTGATGCAGAAAAGGCTGAGTGCCATAAGTACCAGGTTACTGGCTATCCTAGCGGGGTCTCATGTTGGCCAGAAATTCTATCCTGGATTGGCAAAACATTTTGCAGAATTTTATCGGTTTTGGTTTTGATGAATTGGCATTTTTCAGCTAAAACACATTTTGTCGAAAAATTCCTGACCAGCTCTAGATAGGTAAAATGTACCTGGATCTTTGCCCAAGCATGATCTGAGAAGTCTTTTTAAATTTTTTTTTTTTTTTTTTTTTTTTTAAGTAGGATGTTTATTATTCTTTCTCACTTCTCCACTGCCTGAATCACAGTGAGACAAGAGGCACAAAGTACTGAACATCTCATGAAGGACCGGTGCAGAATAGCAGCAACGTTCCACCCAAGAGTGTGTGCATTTTAGTGGTGAACGAACCATGTTTTGTTGTTTGCTCTGTTGGAGGCATTGATGACTTTTTGTGGCTAAAGTACAGACTTAGAAGTCAAGAGAAGCGAATAATCGTCATGCCCCTGCCTCAAACAAGTCATTAAAGCCAAATGTTTATGGAAGTGGTTACTGATTTTTTTTGACTGACTCGGTCTCGGGGTCCCAACTTGAAACCCTTGGGGCCTAGTTTGCCGAGGTGCTGACACCATTAACTCCAACTAAAGTCAATGGCAGCTGGGTGTGCTCAGCACCTCTGTAGGCCTCAGGGCCAATGGGCAGGATATTTGTTTCATTTTCCCTATTTGTAAATTGAAGAGAATGAGGCTGACTGTTTGTTTGTAGGGATGTTTTGTGCACTGTTGGGTGAATAATTCAGTGAATATATTGAACAAATTTCACCCCTCTTCCTGCTTGTGAATTGTTCATGAACAGTGCAAGATCTTCCTGAATTATTCATCATTTAGAATTACTTGCCAAATTTCTATGAATAATTTTTGACTTGCAGCTTGTTCAGGAGCTGCCTGTTGCAAATATTTGAAATCAGGTCTGCATTGATTAGTTCTGATTGCACGCAGAGGTGACAGAGGGCGGTTCTGGTTCTTGATAGGATGAGCATAGACCTGAGATTGAAGGTTCCAGTGTGACCACTCAGGATTAATCATTTAGAATTCATTCTTCAGAAATATCCAATGGTAGGTAAAAATTGCTGTTTCTCTGCACATTTCAGCCTCTAAATTCTGTTTGCTGGAACAATGTCAGAAAATGAGCACAAAAGGCACAAATGACCACAGACAAATTGTTCTCAGATTAGAATGACTGTTTGTTTAAAAGGTTTTGCAGTATTCCCCCAGATCTAGCTGTGAGGCTAAATACATGTAAAAAAGTGTTTTTGAGATCCCTGATAGGATTTTGCATTCCCAAAACCTTGCCTCTCTTGCAAGAAGAATCTTTTATGGGGATTCAGTGGAATTTTCCCTACTGGATAGGGAATCTCCTACTGAACAGGTGGAAAGTGAAAGCTCCAGGACTGTTCAGTGCTAGGTATTATCTGTCTACACAAGAGGTTAAATCTGGGCTAAATGTGCTATTCTAGTTCTCTGTCAGTGGGCAAACACCAGCTTGCTTGTTCTAGGGTTCCAATGTGTGTTCAGGATCTTCCCTTGAAGAGCTGCTGTGTTTCCACTCTCTGCACCTCATTCAAAACCAGGAGTCTGTTTGGTGCTTGGAACTACCAAGAATGGGCATCATCCCTCCATAGATAGTGGTTATAAAGTTTCCATCCTTCAATGTGCTTCAGATCCCTATGCTTTTTTCTCCCTTTCCTGCTTTTCTCTCTCTCTCCCCCCACTCACTCAAGAAATAAACTTTTAACTATGAGATTTCATGCTCAGTCAAGTTTTCAAAAGCCACTTATGAATCTTCAATCAGATTATATACCTGCCCGGCCAGGTGGCTGCTATACTGTCTCTACAAGGGGTTGATGGTTAAAGATAAATAATGTGCTAGCACTCGCAGCATCTCACACTTCCATCTCTCCCTCCCATCTTCATAAACCTCTGCAAGCGATGACTTAGTTGCTGTGGAAATCGTTAGTGTTGTGACTGCACCAGGTAGTGCAACCATGCTCCCTTCACCTCCCCATGTGTCCTCAGACAATCACACTCTCTATTCATCCTCTACAAGAACCTCTAGACTATCCCTCAGCCTTTTTCTGTTTTCCATTCTTCCTCCATTCACTTAGCATTGGCCTTCTCTCTGTCCCTTCAAACAATTTTGTCACTGCTAGAGCAAGTGTCTTCTCCTCTGCAGCTGTGGAGAGCAACCTTCCTGGATGGCCTTAACTACTCTAGAGGAATGTTGGGAAAGATTCCTGCAAGTGCTACAATCAGTTCAGTTGCACCAGTAGTAGCTCTAGTATACACAAGGCTCCATCAGCTTCTGGTGTTTTCATCAGAGTGTCAGTTGATTATACTGCTGAGAGACACAGTGGTAAAAATGCCAGAAGCAGCCAAAGCTTTGTCTGCACTAGGGTTCTGACCAGTTCTTTCACTAATTTGCAGTGTGACCAATGGTAAATCATTGAATCACTCTGGGCCTCACTTTCCCCTGCTGCAAGATAGGTATAATACTTACCTACATTAGCTCACAGAGAAAAACAAATCTGAGGCACTCAAACAGCAATAAATACTATAAAAAAAGGTTATAAATAAGTTTTGTAAAGAACACAAGTGTCTTTATACACCTTTGATTAGGAGACCTTGCCTTTTCTCAGTAATAGCCTACTGGATCTCTTCCCTTTCTCTGAATACCCTACCACAAAGAGCCAGTTACAGGCTCTCATGAAACCCACAAGGAGGCTTGTAAATTGCAAACTTTGGTCCAAATTCAGTCTGCCACAGAAAGGTTTAAGACTTTGCCACCTCACCCTCCTTTTCCGAGATGCAGAATTCAGGGGAAATGCTTTGCAATTTCCCTTAATGTCATCCTGTTGCTGAGTCACTTGGCAATCCTGCCTTTCTGCACAACAGGAGATAATTATTCCTGCAGCCATACCACTAAGGGTGCACAGTCTTCAAATCCTGTAAACTAAGGAGGGTTGGGCTAGATCACGGATTGAATGGGAGACCCTAAGGAAAACTCGGGCTGCTGCAGGAAGTGGTGACTGTGAATCAGCAGGATTTGCTCTTTGCTGTGGGTCTTTGTAGAAGTAGTAATGCGCCATCATGGTATTAGTGGGAGTCTGCTCAGCTGTTAGATTCCCTGACACAGTCATTAAAGATTGCATGACTCTTTGTAAGAGTTGGGGTGTTAGCCGTGGTGTCCTGGCCATATTCCAAGCTGGGAAATTTGATATTTTTCACCTTAAGCGCCCCCTGCAAATTGAATTGGATACACTCTTCTTCACTTCCTGTCCTAAACTGATGTGTAGTGTTACTGTGCGCTATTAAACAGCTGCTGCATTGTGAGTTCGATGATGGGACTTATTCTATCTAATGTCTGAAAAGCTGTTCAGATGTCAGGCACTATCTAAAGAAGTGGAAGATCTTTCTCTTACTTTTCCATTTAGGAAGGCCATTTAAACAGCAGCTGGGTGGGGAAGATCCGAAAGATTGCACTGCTGAGCTGGAAACCGGTTGGGGAGCGAAGCAGGACCTGATGCCACCAAACTGAGATTGCCTAATGACAGCAGAACTGTAAATGGGAGCCAGCATGGTGCAGTGGACAGTGCTCTGAATTGGGATTCAGGAGACCTGTAACTGTTTATGGCTCTGACTCTGAGGTACTAGCCAGTCTTACCCTGGTTTGGTTGATATGGCTGGATATTGGTTAGGTTAAGTACAGTCCAATTAACACCTGATTATTGAGGTCCATTCACTGATGTAATGTGTCTGAACATTGTCTTTGCCCTACGGGTTTGCCTTTGAAGACAGTAAGCGTTGTTTCATTTTGATCTCCTTGTGTATTCTTTAGTGGTGCTAACCTGTGTAAATATGAAGTCTGTTCTAAATGAACAGCTGGTATGTCAAGTAATCTGGGGTTCTGGTTCACTTCTCTAACAAAGTCCAGGGTAGAATTATAACTACAAGCGATATCGGTGGCTTTCTGAGGTCCCCTCTACAGAGAAGTGATAACTGTGCTGCATGATGAAGCAGGAAGGCTCCCTGGTTTTGCTCTACACTAGAAACTTGATTGCTTGATTTGGCTCACACCTGGGTCAGTAACAATCCCCTGGCTTTTGCATTGCTATGGGAGCCGCTACCCATTAAGCCAGTTACAGTGAGCTAAATCCTAACCTGTGGTATGTCTGCGGCCTGGGGACCCCATGGGTTCTGAGCTTTCAGGGTTCTGCAACTGTGCCTGTTTGCATTAATTAAGCCACCGGTGAGCCCACAATCCATGAGGGGGCTTCATCACACCAGCACGGTTGTGCAAATTTGTCACATCCCTAGTAACAGAGTCCATGCTTCCCCACTCACAGACACATGCTATACAAATACCTTGTACATCCTATGCCACATGCTCTGTCTTACACAAGAGAGAGCTCTGGCCTGGTTTAACATGCAGCCTGTACACAATGTCCTATAACAAGCATTAGGGTGACCAGATGTCCCGATTTTATAGGGACAGTCTTGCTTTTCGGGCCTTTTTCTTATATAGGCTCCTATTACCCCCGACCCCCTGTCCTGATTTTTCACATTTGATGTCTGGTCACCCTAGCAAGCACTGACTTGCCCCTGCCTTATGCCCTGGAGTATCAAAGTGTTTTGTGTATCACAAGCTCCATTCTCATTCATAGTTAAGCCCAGCCCTCCCTCTCTACCACCAGCTCCCCTCTGCCATCCCCTGTTTTCCTGCCTAATAGCCTTCTGTCGGTGTAATGAGTGAATGAGCTGTTTTCAGAGATAAAATGCTCCCTTTAATACAGAAGTGCCTTCATCTACCAAAACAAATTCCACCAGCTTTGAGGGAAGAAGGGATGATGGCAAAGAAAGAAGACCGATGTAGGGAAAGCATCACAACTTGCTGAGCATTTGGATTAGGGAGGTGAAAAGGGCTAGCATTTTATTCCTTCAGTGTCCTGAGTATCCATCACTCAGACAGAATCCCCATTAACAGGAATCTAATTCCTCAGTCACTGGGCAAAGTTAATTAATTTGTAAATATATTTCATCTTCTAAGTGGCAGCCCTTTCTGCTCCAGACAGAGCACAGCTGGGAGATGGAATGTGCAAAGGGCTGCATTGTCACGTGACGCCACTTTCACCCTGAGGGATCAAGGTGACACCAACCCTTTCCATATCCTCCAAGGGAGCCCCTGGTAGACTGGAAATATTTTGATTAAGGTGACGAAGGAGGGCACTCGCATCACTCTTGATGTGCGGTTCCTAATTGCTCAGTTTCTCATGAGGAAAGGGGTTTGTATAAAGTAGTGCTTGTCCACCTCTGTCATTCCATTCATGAAAGAGACCTCTTCCCCCTTATAGCATCCACCCCCTTTTTGCTTCACCCCACTCCCACGCAAGATGCCTCATGCTGCAGGTCACCAGGAAGGGCTCAGCCAACCACAGTTTGAGAACCCCAGCCTTAAAAGGACTGGAGCACGTCTGTGTGTGGTTCTGAAATGCTGCCTCCAGGATGGTGGTGCTGATGGAAAAGTCCCACTGGCTGTGGCAGTCCATTGATCTTTTTTGCTTCTAGCTTTCCCTTCCCCCAGGGCTAAAGAGTTGGGGGCAGGAGTCCTTTCAATCCCTGTGTCGTTAATGGAGGATTAAGCCCTAATAGCCCACTTGCCACAATATTGACCCCTAGACTTTAGGGCAGGAAGGGACCATCATGATCATCTAGTCTGACCTCCTGCACATTGCAGGCCACAGAACCTCACCCACTCCTGTAATAGATCCCTAACCTCTGGCTGAGTTACTGAAGTCCTCAAATCATGGTTTAAAGACTTCAAGTTTCAGAGAATTCACCATTTACACTAGTTTAAACCTGCAAGTGACCCTGGGACCCATGCTGTCCTGGTTCTAATTCAGTCTTGGTATTAACTGTTATAATCCTTGATGATGAGTGACCCCCATACTTGGATAGTAACTAGTAGCGCAGCTAATGATCAGCTTACAATGCCCCTCATAGGAGAGAACAGAGTATTGTTCTGTAGTCCGTATAAAGGGGATTCTTCATTGAGACGCCTAGACATGGGCAGATACTGTAGTTCTCCCTTGCTGCCAGGCTAATGCAGCCTGAGCTGCCGAGTGCAGGCCTCCCTAAATCCTGGCTTGGACTCTGCAGTTGTAAATACATAGAACTAGTAGACCGGAGTCCAACAAGTTTGTAGCGCCACAACCAGTAACATTGTATGTAGGAAAATGACTTTCCATAACCAAGACGAGCTGGGCCCAAATGCCACAGCAATTTCCTCGGGTCCTACAGCATCCAGATGCAGGGTGGAAATTCTGCAGCTGCTTTATTTAAATTAGGAAAAAAGGTTTTATTAAGATCGGCTATACAGTTACTACATCTGTTCTAAGTTGGTTGATTTGGCATACAGTTCCCCACTGGACAGTTTGAGGTATGTAACATTATCACATTAGCTGGCTGGTTTTGCTGAAAGAATCTACAGTGAAGAATCTTGACATTCTAATGGGGATTATGACATTATGTTTCAGAGTTAATACATCATTTAGATGAGTAGAGCAGCTCCCGCTTCTCAGCTAATGCTGCAGGCTCAGAAAGTCCAAATACCATTGTGCTGGACTTGGTTCACTTTCTTCTCAACCGCAAGGGCTAAAAATGCCAGTTTAAAAAAAATCTTAAAGTTTTTATTCTGTTGCACATTTCTGTGGCAAGGGTTGTATTCTGTGACCTTAGAAATGTGGCATACAGAGTGATGCATTCAGGGCCCTGTGTATTTCTTGTGGGGTGATGGAGGAGGGTAGAGAAAATCCATCTATCTGGGAACTGGAACGTCAGTTTATTTTAATGAAGCTTCAAAGAAGTAACTTCAGAACTGGGTTGGCATCTCCTCTTGTCTTAAGAGGAGCATCTGTATGAGACAGAGCATCTAATTGGAATGTAGTGCTGGGAATCAGGACTTGGTTAGAGGGAGGTAGTTCTTCCTTTCATAATGGAGAGGCACGGCTCTGTTACTCCCCCAAGAACGTTTGGTGCTGCTCCAGCTGTCTGTCTGTCTGCCCTCCTTGCTGCATCTACACCTTGGCTCCGCTCTGTAATCCCATTTCAAAAGAGAAACACTGGCAGCGTTTTATTGGATCTGAGTCCCAGAAAGCAGCTGAAGAAGAGACAAAGTTTATTCAGTAGAATCAGGCTGGCTGGCTCGCTCCGTAGTTCTGCTTGTGGGAAGAACCATGTTGGCTGAAGCTGCTGTAGGCCGTGTAAGATACCAGACATCTTTGTGTGCAAGTCGGCATTCCAAAACAGGCTTCAACGAAGGCTGAAGGAATGGTTCCAAACAAAATCTAAGTCTGTCTAAACCAGCCCTTATCTGAATCTGAACATAGTCTTGTGAGAGTCTGATCACAGAGTCCAATAGGCCATATTGCAACTTGATATCATAAAGTTGGTTTCCCAATACCAGTTCTGTAAGCACCTGATCAATGTGTCATTAATATCTACCAGTTCAGTCTGTGTGCTTCTTTTTCAGAAATACTGAGCTGTATTTGTATTTTGATATTCCTTTATGAAAGAATAGCATTTATTTAGGGCAATAGCTAAATTTGCTATGCAGTGATGCAATATGCATTTTTGTCCTTGATATTAATACTGTGCTTATTCTGTGGACCGGATAAGTTTTACGATATCTTTAACTGTTTGTTTGTTCTAAGTGCTTGAGTTTTGTAAACCATGTAATAGGTAAATATATTTTTGTCGCTTAGTAACTTTAACTAGATTTTGGAGAGAAGACTTTTATTATAGCCCAGGGCTTTTTAGTTTCATTTTTTTATCTTGTGTTGGTAAATGAAAACATAATTTGTTAAAATCTTAGTAAGTGGGACTGAAGGGTCACCAGATTGCTAAATTAAAGAAGTGAGCACTGTTGGCAAAATTAGTAATAGCTGGAAAACAATATCCTTACTCTGCAAGGAGCTTTGAAATTGTTGTGCAAAAATATCTGGCAGCAAAAATGCACTGTGTACAATAAATCACCCCAGTATCTTTGATTTGGAGGGTGAAAGAATTCACCAACAATATATGCCATCATAAAATGTATTATCCTTCAACTTTATATTCTCTCAATCAGCTACAATGATGGTGAATCATGTCTAGTTTTCAAATGACAATTTTTACAGGCTTTACTATTCCTGCCCTTGAAAACTACCTGTTTCATGAGCCAATGTCAAAATCTATCTATATTCCTTTATAAAGCACTTATCACTGTGGTATTTAAGCGTTCTACATGGATTGAAAAACAACAGAGAGGTGGCCTGGGGCTAGTCAGCAAAATCTACTTAAACTTTGGATTTTGTGATACAATGTGATTTCATTGAGCTGACAGAGGGACACACAAACATCAGACACTTCACAGTTTTGTTTTGTTTTTTAAAAAGGAGCCATTTATAAGTTGTCTTTTTTTTTTTTTAACTTCAGAAAGAGATTAAAGTATTCCAAATTTCAGAGCAAATTCTAGTTGTCAATGAGGCTTAACTCTAAGCATGTGAAAGCATGAATGTTTCGACTGGTTTACAAGGAGATCGAAGATGGGGTCAGCTTTCTGTTGAGGCCCTGGTTGCAACCTTAACTACAATATTGGGTCCATACCCTTTCTCCATAATATACCATTTTTCTTCATGTGTAAATTGATAGAGTACTTACAAAATGATGATAAATTAGGTGTCAGATCCAAGACCTAAACACGAGGCCTTTTGGTTTTGTAGCCAATATCTACCTCTGAAAGTCACACTGCCTCCCAGTCAAACCGCTGCATGCTTTGGTTAATGTTTCTGAAAAAGATGGCTGCTAATAATGCTTCACACTTACACCGTGCTTTTCCCTCTGTAGGTCTCTCAACACTCTACAAATCATTAGTAGCCTGATATTATATTTGATATAATGAAGTACAGATACTTGAAATATTGGAGGTGCTGTGGTGGAATTTAAGCTAAGGTCCTATTCCGTGAGAGATCACGGTTTTGCTCCCACCTCTATTGCCAGCTTCTCTATATAATGTCTAGAAAATCACTTAAACTCTCCATGCCTTGGTCACTCCATATGCAAAATGGAATCAGTAATATTCATACCCTCACCCCAAGATAGTTGTGTAAATTTTCACTAGGACCCTGATCCTGCAAGGAGCGGTGTGCTGACAGATATCTGTATGTGTACAGAGCCCTATTTATTTCACTGGGGTTCCATGAGATCACAGAGCACTTAGATTAAAAGACCTTAAAACGGATCCCTCGTTCAAATGTGTGCAAAATGCCTGATGATCCTTTTGTGTTCTGGTGTCTGCCCAGTGAAATCACATTACACTACAAAAGTTTAAGTTCACGTAGAGTTCTTTGCGGGATCTGTGCCTAAATACATCTCTGCACTTCACAAAGCTTAGTAAGGCTTTTCAGTGGAAGAGATGGCCCTTCTGCACATTTTGTCGAGCTCACTGGGCTATTTTGGGGTGGAATTCAGGAAGAAGCATCATTTTACCAGATCTTGGAATTCCCCTTAATTTTTGAAACGTAGAGTAGAACCTGAGAATTACGACTATCAGAATTACGAACTGACCAACCTCACACCTCATTTTTTACTGGAAGTATGCCATCAGGCAGCAACAGAGATGAGAATAAAAAGGCAAATACAGTACTGTGTTTAAACGCAAACTACTAAAAAAAAAAAAAGGGGGGGGGGGACTTTAAACATTTTTTTTTACAAGGTAAGGAAACTGTTTCTGTGCTTGTTTCATTTAAATTAAGATAGTTAAAAGCAGCATTTTTCTTCTGCATAGTAAAGTTTCAAAGCTGTATTAAGTCAATGTTGACTTGTAAACTTTTGGAAGAACAACCATAACGTTTTGTTCAGAGTTGGAAACATTTCAGAGTTACGAACAATCTACATGCCCAAGGTGTTCATAATTTTGAGGCTCTACTCTAGTCAGAGGCTAATAATCAGCATTCTCCATCACTGTTTTTTGTTTTTTTTTCCCTCTTCATTGGGTTAACTAATGGGGAATTATGATTCATTTTTAAAAAACGGTAATTTCTTAAATACATTTCTACCATTAGAAACTGGTTGTTGTGAGAGCAATGTCAAAGACTACATGAGTTTCAACTTTTGTGGCGTAATGTGATTTCATTGGGCAGATACAGGAGCATCAGACACTTGGCAAACATTTGAAAGAGACAGTTTTAAGTCTTTTAATCCCCAAGTACATACTCAATTTATTTAAAGTCTTCAGAAAACTGTCAGCGAGTCTCCATGTCCTACAATCTCACCACCATTAGTGCAAGTCTTCTCCTTTGCGACACATACCATCTAAATTAGTCTCCTTGTATCTCTCCCACGCCTTGACTCTCAATCTGATTTAAAGTCTCATCTGAAGTGATCCCTCTAGTTCTTCCCTGGCTGTGCCACTTAATCTGTCCCCCTCTGCAGTCATTTATTATTTAACACTATAACTGTATTATTCAACTCTGGAAAGCATTGTGGGATGGCTTGTATGAAAGGCTCTGTACAATGCAGCTTTCTTTTGTACTGCTTCACCCAGGTCAGTGGGTCTCATGCACAGACTACGTCATCCAGATATATTAGTTAACTACACATAAGTGACACAGTCATGTACCAAGCGTAGCAGCCATGCTGGAGAATGGGAAAGACTTCTGTAGCTGCAAATGATTAGCAGAAACTTGGTAACACATTTCTTCTGACCCTGTAGCTTATTACTTGGTGTGGAGTAGAAATCACATCAATTCAGGCTTTCGGTGCTAGGAAAGAGTGGCTACTTTGTCACTTATTATTTTGGACCTTGTACTGCAGATGCCAATCGAACCTGTGCAGAGAGTCTTTGCGTTTCATTATTTCAGTCCAGTCTGTATGCCTCATGTGGCATACGGTATAGTGCATGTAACTTGTTTCGTTATGTGCTCAAATTACATCAATCATACGGTGGCAGTATGAATTCCTGGGGAGGGGAATAACTTGGGAAGTTAAGGTTAAATCCTATATTGGTATTATGTGGGTAAATATTCTTACAATATTACATTTAGCTTTCTGATGACAGAATATAAGAAAAGCTTGTAAACTCAGGGTAAAGATTAAACACACCAGAAACCCAACTTTTGAAACTGTAACAGTTCATGGTTAATATACCAGCCAACCTTAACTCTGTCCCCTTAGTGATCCCAAAGTCCCATCTTCTGTCCTTTTGTTCCTTTCTATAACTTCTTTGTAAATTATTTTATTTGTGGACTAAGGAGGCCCTGACCACCCATAGCACCACCCCAGTGGCCTTTGGAGGGGACTATGAACATCCTTTTTCTAAGGCCTCTGAAAATCTGTGGCCTATGGGGTCAAATTTTGACAGTTGCTGTATTTGTACAGCTTGCACGTGGAGTATTGAGAATGTGCACCACAGGGCATGGATTTATAGGCGGTTTCATGTCTTCACTGCAGTTGTGCTAGCTGTGTCTAATGACACTTAGATCATTGCTTTGCACCTGGCATTATGGGGCTCAACCCTACTGAGCCGTGAGCACATCCTGTTAGGTGCTGAGTGCACTGCAGGATCAGGCCCAAAATGAGTAGTGGGGAATATTTGTCTAATCAGTAACTCATCAAGTTTTTCCCCCCTTCCTTGCCCTGTGGTCTGTTTGACAGCAAAGAAGGGTGGAAGTGGTCCAACTACTACATGATGACACACAAAGCATTTGAGTATGTGAGGTCAAGATGAAATGGTTTGTTAGTGACGGATAAGATAGTCTAAGCCAGACACCCGTAACTTGCTTTTTTTGGGGGGGGGGGGGGGGGGGTGGAAATGATGCGTGGCAGTAATGGTTTCAGTAACACTTTTTTTTTTTTTTGCTTTAAAAGAAAAATGAATTTTTTAATTTTTTTTTTTTAATAAAAGGGCATTAGTATCACTCTTTTCCAGAAAATGTTGGAACAGCTCTTGGCCTGTGAAGGAAGACATGCCCCCTGTTCTGCTTTTCTCACATACACTGCCTGTACCCTCCTCCTCCATTTTTTCCCACAACTGCATGATGCTGGCACTCTCCCCTTCCCACACCCACCTCCTATAGGTCTCCTAAGGTTTGCTGTCTAGAAAGCACCTGCACAGTAGTTGGGTATCGAAGCCAACTGGTGGGTCTTTGAGGAGAGGGTAGCAAAGCAGGGGAGGCATCTTGAAGCCAATATCATTGTCTAAATTGTTTCAAAATAGAGCCTGTTGGGAATTTGTCATTGGAATGGTTTTCCAATAGGAAATGGAGTTCCCTCATGTGACGGGTTGGACCCCCCTATCAGGTGGCATCCCGGACGTGCTGGGGTCTCACTGAGCCCACACTTTCCACCAGCCTGGGTTTCCTCACCCTGTTCTGCTGGGCCAGGCCCTCAGGCCTTCTCCAGCACACTCTCACAGGTAGGGACACACCCAGTTGGAAATGCACACAGACACTGAGATCAGCTCTGTGTAGGAGGAATCATCTCGGGGATTGCCTGGCACTCACGTGCACACCACCTTTTGGGGTATAAACCCGAAATAATATTGTCTTGTGCTGTATAAAAATATCTGCACAGTGCAAGATCATAAAAATTCACCCTCTCTCTCAATGTGGAGAGAGATACACACAGCTTTTTGCCACCAGGATATGAATAGCACAAACTGGGTTTTGAAATAAATAAGAAATTTATTAACTACAAAAGGTACATTTAAAGTGATTATTAGAGATAGTAAACAGAATAAAGCAGATTACTGAGCAAATAAAACAAAACATGCAGACTAAGCTTAATATACTCAAGAAACAGGTTACAAAATGTAATTTCTGACCCTAAATATTCTGTAGCTTAGAGTTCAAGTTATTTCTCTTTATTGGCTAGACCCCTGTTCTCAGCCTGGATTCAGCCCTTGCGTTTCCCTAGCTTAGTTCCTTGGTTTCTTCAGGAGCTTTCAGCAGTTTTCTTTCTCGGGTGGGGAGACAAAAGGAGAGCCCAGATTGCCTTGCTTCACAGCCTTAAATAGAATTTACATAAGGCAGGAAGCCTTTGTTTCCTGTGGAAAAGTACCAGCAGTGTCCAAGGTGGTCTTTTTATACCAGTTGACTCTATCACATGGTCTTGCAGTGTCAGGGCAACCATGAGACAAGGTTTATTTGCAAGGTCCACAGGAAGGAACTCCTGGGAAGAAGGGGGATCCACATCTTTGAAGACTCATTGTCTTTTCCTAATGGCCCATTAAGGCTGATTACTTACTGTCTGGTGGGCATTTCCCAAGCACATACCCACACAGTTGTAATTGTTACATAGACAATATTCCTAACTTCAGATACAGAAATGATGCATGCATATAAATTGGATAAACACATTCAGTAAATCATAACCTTTCCAATGATACCTCATTTGACCCATTTTGCACAAAGCATATCTTAGTTATGCCATATTCATATCATAACAATGTTTCTGAGGAAAATGGATACGGATGATGATAACGTCACACCACAAACTTGAAATCTTCTTTTGGGAAAACGGAAATGACCCAAATGATCTGTTGACAGAAACAGAATATTCTGTTCTGTTGAACTGCCCTGAAATGCTTTGTTTCAAATCACTTCAATGAAACGTTAAGTGGCATTTCCTTATCAGTGTGATGCTTTACAGAAGCAGTAGTGCAGGCCCTCAATCTCTCCTATGGTCAGAGAGCTCCCTGGATGACTATATCTATCCTAATGCAACAGAATTTCCTTCTGACAGAGTGCTGTGTCGTGCATCATGGGAGTTGCATGATTCTGAGTACATCCTGGGATCTGTAGTCCAGCCAGGGAGCCTATCCCATAAGGAAAACTGGGGGCATCAGGCTCCTGAACTACAACTTCCATGAAGCAATGTACCGCACTGGGAGAATTAAGTTTAATGTTGAATTACCCAACATGCTTCATTTTGGGTCATTTTAACTAAGTGACATGAAACATCTCTATGTTGAGAATATCAAAACGTTATATTTCAGCTGAAAATGAATGTCACATTTCCAAATTATTATTTGCGGGGGGGGGGGAGAAGGATTTCCTTCCGTGAAAAATTTTTAAATTTCAACTCTTCTTTTTGATCTGGACAAAACCAAATATTGTCATGTTGGAATTTCTTGGAGGACAAATGCAACATTTCACTCAGCTCTACTTGAAATTTAGTAGCAAAATTCTTCCTCTGGCAAAGACCTAAACTACTAACAGGGAGATTGATAGTCCAAATCAGACTTATCATGGAAACTCAATAGCAACATCAACCTTCTAGGATTTATCGGGGCTGCTCTTGTGATACCATGCCCCTGGATGGGTTGTCATCAGTGAGGGATTAAAACTGACCTTTGCATGTTAAAGTATGAGATTCTATATTGCCTGAGCTGAGAGTCCAAACTCTGCCCAGCCAATGGTGTAACTGGCTGTTCAACTTCAATATGTTGTCCAGCCTGTGCTAGTGGGGGTCAGCACACCACACTGAGTCCGTGTGGGTTATTAGCATAGAGCGTCTTTTTGCCAGAAATTCCCCACCATTGCTTCCAATGGTTCAGCTCCACTGGCTGTAGTAGTGAGGGGATCAGATAGCAAGTGTGAAAAATCAGGATGGGGGCGTAAAGTAATAGGCACCTATATAAGACACAGCCCGGAATATCAGGACTATCCCTATCAAATCGGGTCATCTGGTCACTCTGTAGCAGTAGTTGGGATTGCCAGTGTGGGCAGGATAACAGGTGGCTGTCCATCATTTTAAGTACTATGCTTTCTAACCCAACTCGGGTCCGTGTAACACAGTGGGGAAAATACTGTTGGTTGCCAGTGCCTTATCTACACTACAGCTACCACCAGCAGAGCTGAAAATGGTGTGGTAGCTTAGGGGAGACAAAGCCATAGAGTAGCTCTTCCTCCAAGCACACAGGTGGACATGCCAAATGGTTTTATAAATGGTATAACTGACAGCACAGAAAAGTGAAGCATCTTGCCCACAGTCACACACCCAGTGAGCTTCAGAGTTGGAAATAGAACTCAGCTCTCCAGTCCTTATTAAGGACACTTTGAAGCCCTGCCCCTTGATTCCTTCCATGGAAGGAGGTAGCATTGGCAAGGTCTTTGGGCCCTTCTCCTGTTCCATTTCACTCACAAAGCCAGAAGTTGCATTAGTTCACTGTGCAGGTCCCTTTCTTTGATGGGGTGAGGGGAAAACAGAAGCAGCTTCATCCCCTTGGCTTGTTCCTCTTGACATTACTGACTCATTAAAAGCATCTAGCATTTGCTAATGCAATGCAGAGCAGCAGCTCTTATGAGAACAGCTGGAAAAATGAAGGCTTACATGTCTGAACAGAGAGCAACTTGCAGGAGGGGCAAATACCCTCTGCCTTTAATGTTGTCTTACAACATGATATTCAAGGTGTTCTTCTTAGACAAGTGCATGTGTTTCAAGAGATGTCAAGGGTGCCTGTCTCTCTTCTCCTGTGTTGTTGTCCTGAAAACAGCTATTTGATCAAGATCATATACTTTCTCGAGAGACCCTCTCTCAAGCCCCCCTCTCTCTACCAATGAAAGTGCCTTTAATCAGTTACTAGAGTGCTATTCCAATTGCTTCCCTACAGGGTGAACTTTTCATCTCCTAATGGTATTTTGGAATCCAATCGCCTGAACAACAACAGGACTATATGCATGTCGCATTTCCAATTTTGTCTTTTTTTTCCTCCTGTTGTTGGCACCGAATAAGATCTAATGTATTCATGACCTAATTAGAGTAGTGTTTGCATAATAAAGACCTCCCCTAGGGAGATGGCATTTTGGGGTGTGGTGTGTGCATGCACATGCTTTTCAGACACATTAATTAGAACAAGCATTTCTTAATTTTTAAATGTTTCTCTGGTTATTAGAAGTGTTTTTGTTATTTAAAATGAAAATGATCCAACAGGAAGTCCTGGGGGAGGGAAAATGCTTGTTTTATTTTCCTAGCTCTCAGTTTCTCTCTAATACAGGAACCCCTGTTCCCTGCTCTTTTCTGGGTGTCCAAGACAGATAACCATAGAGACCCCTCTGGCTCATCATTCTTCAATCTCACTGCTTTCAAAGGCTCTTCCTCTCCTCTTGACTGGTTTCATTTTTCCCTTCTGTCACTTGCCTCCTCTCCCTAATGACCTTATGTGACCTTCAGCACCACAGTGACTCCTCCACTTGCTGTCTTGGTCATTCATTTGACCTTATCTCCGTGGAGGACCATTGTTCTCTGACATCTCAGTCGGAATCCATTTGGTTTGCTTTACCACAACCACCTCCCTATACACTTGCTTGACCCTTCTATCCGCTGCACTGCAGCAACACCTCCAACGTGTCTGTCCTCTCGACTCCCATTATTTCCACCTTCTATGACTCTTCCTTACATCCCAACCCAGGCTCTTTCCTCTTAGCAATCTCCTTTGCTGCTCCTCCTCCCATGCCACCATGTGCTCTTGGGTGAAAACCAGGGACTTTGCTAACTTTCCCCACTGTAAAGTCATCCTGTCCTCATTCAGCTTCTGTGCAGGGACGGTAAACCCAGAGACTCTTACGGTACAATTACAGCTCCCTACAGAGCTGCTGTGATGATTTCCACCTTTGATTCTCTTCTCTGCCCATCTCCATCTTCTGCCCTTCTCACCCTTGAATAATCTCAGTTATTCTTCAAAGAGAAAATTTGACACCATCCAGCTACAATCCCTACTCCACTCTTTCTCAACCATGGTCTTTGTTACATTTTCATTTTACCTTAAAATGTAAACCCAACCTGTCTGGATAGGGAATATAAGCCAACATTTTCTCCCAGTTACGCTGGTGAAAGTAACGTGTACAGCGAATCTGCTGACATCAACGGTGTTACTCCAGATTTACACAAATGCAACTGTAGCCCTCCTCTGAGGTGTGGCTGAAGCTTCCTTCCTGGTGCTTGCTACTTGGAGAGGCTTCTCCCTTCTCCTTGCCTGGGTTGGGTCTTTGTGTGTGTGTGTGTAATATATACTCTCTCTCTCTTCACCCTCCCCCCCCCCCTTACTATATGTTCCATTCTATGCATCCGATGAAGTGGACTGTAGCCCACGAAAGCTTATGCTCAAATAAATCTGTTAGTCTCTAAGGTGCCACAAGTATTTCTGTTCTTTTTGCAGATACAGACTAACACGGCTGCTACTCTGAAATCTACCCAAGGTGACTCCTCACCGTGTCTGAGATAAGAGGGGCTGTCCTTTGGGGAAATGAATGATGCTTACCATTGCTGCGAAGGAGCATAAATCCCAGTACACAAGAAATGATAAAGGACATTAATAGGAACCCCAGCAAAGAAATGACACACCCAAAAACAACAATGTTGAAAGGGGGGACTTCATTAGGAGCAGGAAAATACGATCTGGGGAGGAAAGGGCTCAGGTTGAGTAAGTACTAAACACTAAAACATCAACTACTTCCCCACCTCCCAATGCTTCTGAAACCCCGGTTCCATCCTGGGCACATGGAGCATGAGTCTGGCAATGAGTGCTGTGGTAATGAGAACATTGGCTGCTTAAACAGTCTTCTGCCAGTGTCTTCGCCCTGGGTGAGACAGGGTCCTCTACTGACTCCCTGCTCTGCAGTCCTGTGAAGGGCTCAACTGTCTCTCAGTAGCCAGCACCAGATTGGGTCTCTTCCTCTCTGGATGGTGGTCTCTGCAGGGCTGGAACTGTCTGAGGCACTAAATTCAACAGCAGCCTCCCTTTGTGGGGAGGGCTGTTAATCAGCTCTGAGCTCCTCTGCTTCTCAGCTCCAAACTGAACTAAGTCACTTTTTCTCTGAGTCAGGCTGTCCGCTCCCACTGTGGGACTCAGCAGCCCTGGTTCAGCATTGACCCAGCAAAGTGCTTGAGACCATATCACCATCTGCAGAAGCCTGTTGGCCTCGGGTAGTATTTCTAGTCCCTTCTATCTCCACCCCTGACTCTAAGCATGCTGGGAAATGGTGTCAGAGGGCTCTGGTAGCCATTGTTGTGGTCCATAGGGTAAAGGCTCAGTCCAGAGTTCCAGAAGCTGGCAAACTTCAAATAGTAGTTATGTAGCTGAAGGCAAAATCGGGCCCTGTGCATTTTCATTGGCTCACAAATTGTCATGCAAAGCGTAGGGTATTAAGTTCAGAGTAATAAGGGGTAGCATCCAGGCCACTTACATTCTCTGTATGGTGCTATGGAATGGGTTTGCTGAACTTGGTTTTTTCCTTTTTGTTTTTAAATGTTTGTGTTTTTTTTAGTTCTCCTGGGTGTGTGTGTGTCTGGATTTTCAACATTTGCAGTAAAGGGCAAAAAGCCAAGGGGAGTGCTCATGTATTTAATTTTTGATCTGTATAAAACATCTCACCATAGCTGGCCAAGCCTTACTTCGTCAAATGCTTTCTAGCTTTGTCAGTGCCCCTCAGTGCAGTCATGCAACACCCCAGTTAACCAGTCCTGGGCTTCCCACACAGCTCTGCCAATGTGCCACACTCCTGACCTGCAAGCGCCCTGCTCTTCCAAATGAAGAAATTGCTGCAGATTACTGCAGTATAATGAGGCAACCAAACTCAAATAATTTCTTACCAAAAATTGAATCTAAGCCCTGGTATCTGGAATGTATCAAATTACTGCGTTGGCAGGCAAGCCCTCATGAAATGTTCCTCTGTGCCGTCGTCACTAACCCAGAGGCATTTTGATAGCAGAGAGATATGACATTCATGCTGAATTGGGACACCCATTTCACGTACTCACTGCCCCTCTCTTGCTACTGCTCTGGATTTTGTTATATTTTTTTTTATTGTACGAGCAAATGCCTGGGTACAAGTGATTGTGCATATGCCGAAGGAGAGGGGCCATGGTATATTTATGATGCAGTCAGCAAATTATCATCTCTTTAGAGGCACAGTTAAAATGCACTTTAAATTTCAACATTGTAATGTGCCATTTAGAACAATGCACATGAACTGTGCATTAATACATAAGAGATCATGGGCTAATGGATTTGAGCGTGAGTAAGAAGAGGCAGATGCCTAGGCTCAGCAAGCTGTTTCATTAGCACAACAAATGAAGGTGCTGCTAGAAACAGGTGGGACGCAGCAAGGAGATGGAATAGGAAAAAAAGGGGGTGTGGATTGATGTGAGGTAACGTGACTATTTTCACAGCCGCCTCTTTCTAACACTCCATTTGTACCTATTGGGAGCATAAGGAGAGGGGTGGCATCTCCATTTCAGATTGTTGGAGAAAGAGTCAGTTTGAGGAGCATTATAATCTGGATGCAAATAATTCACAACCAGAATGGCAGAGGGTGCAAAAGGCTCCTGGGTCAGTACTGAACTCAGCCGGCAATCCAGCTGTTTGCAATCCAGCTGTTCCTCATCTCCTCGCCCTGTGTTCCTCCTTCAACTGCGGCAAAATGCATATGTCATGTCCCTCTTTCATCCCAGTGATGCCCACCGCAAGATCCTTCCTCCTCCAATGACAGGAAGGCAGAAGGGATGAAGGAGAAGAAGAATCTACTAATTGCAAAATGGGTGTAATAACCACAAGGCACTTTAAAATCCTCAGATGGAAAGTGATTTGGAAATGGAAAGCATTTATTTAATGATGGGTCCTATTGAAGTCCATATCCCCAGCCTCTCAAATGTTGCAGATCTGGAATCTTGACTTTAATTTAGAGTTGTGCTTGGGATAAGCACACACAAATTTGGCTGCTTTGATTCTGAACCTTTATCTGACCTCTCAGATCTGTGCATTTGTGCTCTCAGGAACAGGCTTTCTCAGGAGATATCCAGTGTCGGTTCTGTCTACACTGAGAGAAGCAGGAGTATCTTGATGTTAATCTCTGATCTGGACCAGAACCCAGAAGTGCTATGACAACACAACCATAAAACGTAAAGAAAAGAAGCATAAATGGAATGTACTTGAATTGTAAGAAATTTTGGGGTGTTGGGTTTGGTTTAAGTTTGGAGAGAGAATTCATGGGGGTTCCCATTTGATTTAAACTAACTTGACTGTCGTCTGTTTTTGCTCTTATGCTCAAGCTCCTCCATCTGACACCATGAGATAACGGGATAATGCTACTTATTCACGACATAAAAGTACTTTAAAACCCATGAATGAAAAGGGCTGCTTAAGTAATAACAATTATAACCAATTCCATATTTGGGAGGGGGTAATTTTTGCAACATCATTTTCCTATTACTCCTTGTTTACATTTGTTGGAACAAGGGCTCTTAGTATTCAAATATTGATTCATTATTGTTAGTATCAGTACTAATAAAGATGGGTCTGGCCATAAAGATAGATCTAGATCAGAATTCCCCTAAAGTTTAGGTGTTCTTACCCAGGGTTTTGGTTCAGGCCCATCTGCAACTTTTGTATATAGTAACAGAAGCAATACAGGATGAACAAACTAGATTTGCCTAAGAACTTGCTTGGAAAATTTGGGTTTTAAATGGTCAGCAACTCCTAACTTTATAGGATTCCTTGTCCACCAGGAATCACCACTGCCCTGAGGTGAGCCCTCTCCTGCATCCCACAGCCCCCTCCCACATTCCAAAATCCCTTGGTCCCACCCCCAGCCTCGAGCCCCCTCCTGCACCCAAACCCCTCATTCCCAGCCTCACCCCAACCCCCTGTCCCAGCCCAGTGGGGAGGGGGGAAAGAGTGAGCCACTGAGGGAGGGGGAAATGTAGTGAGCAGAGGGGCTGGGGCCTCAGAAGAGGCAGGGTCAGGGGACGGGGCCTTGTAGAAGGGGCGGGGCTGGAGTGTTCAGTTTTGACCGATTAGGAAGTTGGCAACCCTAACTCAGGGTCATAGACCTAAAGAAGAGCTGTGTGGAACTTGAAAGCTTGTCTTTCTGATCAACAGAAGTTGGTCCAGTAAAAGATATTATCTTACCCACCGTGTCTTTCTTATTCCCTGGGCTTCCCACAGATACACAATTCTCCCCTAAATCAGTATCTTTTTTTTTTTCTTATATCCTCTCCCATGCTCTGGCTGTATAATTTGAGCTCTAAATATTCCACACTCTGGAGGATTTCTAGGGGGCCGTGGAAATCCTGGTCATTATTCTTTTGTTTCCTGTCACAGCTTTTCCTAGTTAACCAGAGCAAGTGTCTCTTGGAGGTAGGAGACTGTGGCTGCTAGGTAGTCCTGGCTCAGAGGGGACTCTTTAGCAACTGGGTCAATAAGCGTCTCTTCCAGCTGCCTGTTTCCTTGATTGATCTGGCTGACTTTTTTTTTTTCCCTTTTCATCTTTCTTTTTCTTGACGCTTCATTTTAATTCATCTAAGAATGAACCTCTCCTGCTCCCGCTGGACTCCTGTCAGAATTTAGCTTGCCTGACTATTCAGGGAGCTGGACACGTTCCTAGCACTGGGTCCTAAGTAAGAACTACTTGTTAAATGGCCTTCTCTGGCAAGGCAGCATATGGTTCCATCTTGCCTCCCTGCTCTGTCTCAGATGTGTGTAGGAAGCAACTTTTATGGGTACTGATTTAAGGGTAAGAGGGTAAAATTCCAGAATAGCTATAACAGGTTAATTCCCTGTGGAGATAAGCCTCAATTAACTTGCCAGAAGTCACACATACAACCTGTTGCATGGCTAAGAATTGGACGTAGGTCTTCCAAGTGCCATCCCAGAGCCTTTTACCCTATCCCATATTTTCTGTCAAAAAATTGCTATTGAGAAGAATGGGAATCAAACCCACACCTCGAGGGGAAACTTGAATGCACTATCTTAAGCCTCTGAAACATCCTGACAGACATCAACGAACAGACTTTTTTTGTAATGGATGTAAGCATTCTTCCTGGAAACCCAAATACAAGATCATTGAGCTAATACATAAGAACCAGAAAGAGAGACTGGCCAGAGGCGAATCCTAATACTTAGCGTTTTGCAAATATTAACTAACTAATCCTCAAAACCATGATAGGTTAGGAAGTACCTTGTTGTTATCCCCAGTTTACGGATGGGGAAACTGAGACACAGATTAAGAAACTTCATGAGGCTCACACAGTGAGCTAGGGCAACCATTAACTATAAACAGAAAGTGAAAACTGACCAACATAGCCTTCTCATCCAAACTAAGCAAAAAGGAGACAAAGATGGTGAAAAGTAAAATAGGGTTGAGATTTTCCAAAGTGATTATGGTTTTTGGGACCTAATTTTTTGGGTATCCAATCTGAGGCAGCTTGAAGTGATCTGAATTTCAGAGGTTGGGTGTGCAGCACTTTCTGAAAATCAAGCTTTTTTTAAGTGTCTCAAGCCGAACCACAACACCTGAGGCATCCAAAACCACTAGTCACTTTTGCAGATGTAGGCCCAGATGTTTAAAATTCACTTCTAATAATCTAAAGCGTTGTCCAGAGGAGTTGTTTCCAGTGTTGTTGTAGCCATGTTGATCCCAGAATAACAGAGAAACAAGGTGGGTGATGTAATACCCTTTTATTGATCAAATTCTATTGGTGAAAGAGACCAGCGTTTTAGCTTACACAGAGCTCAGCCAGATCTGAAGAAGAGCTCTTGTATAAGCTCAAAAGCTGGTCTCTTTCACCAGCAGAAGTTGGTCTAGTACAAGATATTACCTCACCCACCTTATCACCCAGAGAAGTAATATTTGGATTTAAATATATGGGGGTCCAGAGAATCCCTAGTGTAAATCCATTTCAATCAGTAATTACATCAGGAATGAATCTGGCCTGTGATTTTTATCTTGACCATAACCCTGTAAAAGGGAAGGAAGCTGCTGAGTTGGAACACACAGTGTTTCTCTTCTGTTTGTCTTTGGTAAACATGGCAATTTATTTAAAGAACATGGAGGAAAAATATGGTGAAGTTAAATCCTAACAAATTGTTTTATATTTACAAATGAATTAGATTATTTGCATTTGTTGTGTTTTGGGAGGGCGGGGTTGAAACTGCAAATTAATAAGAGAAAAAATATTTCTGAATCTTCTTTCACTTAAAGGCAAGTTTAGCAGAGGCAATTTGCATGTAAATCAACATTTACCTGATGCATGCAATTTCCACTGTTAGATAAACCATCACATGAAACAGATGAAAGACATGGGAACTGTATAAAAATTCTTTGAAAGATAATAGGCAGCAGTTTGCAATAAATATTCATTAAGTAAGAGGATGCCCTGTTCTCTCTTTGTGGCACTATCTTTATAGCGTTCACTTCTCTCTTACTGCTTCCTTGTTTCATGCCATAGCCCTCCGATTTCTTCTGTATTTAATCTACTTTCTATTTTATGAAATGGCATATGTTACTTTCATTATAAGACTCTCTGTGCATTTCCACGATCACTCAGTTCTTGTGAGGTTTAGAACTCAGCTCGGGGCAAGTTGGGGGAGAAATCAACTGAGGTATGGAATTTTAATTATAAGGACCCAAGGAGTTTGAAAAGTTGTGCAAACTGCAGTAATTTATTAGCAGGCTGCCTTATGAAAAACACCCTGCATATCTGTAAAATAGCATTACAGGAATGTACATGGCTGGTCTCATGGGCAAAAATGCACAAAGATCACATCGTGGATATCACTCGGGACCAAGAAATAGGGTGAAATCCTGGTCAAGTTGAAGTCAGGGGGAGTCATTCAGTTGGCTTCGGTGGGACCAGAATTTCACCCAAAGTATCTAATGCTTGAGCGAAAGTAGACTGGTCCATTGTTACAACAGCATTAGGACTTACACCCTCTGCAGCCTTGCTGTGATGCACCTACTCTGTTTTGTTCAGATTCTTATACCATCCATATCACCATAGTATTTGAGCGCCCATCTAGTGGATAGACACCAAAAGCCATGTTAGTACACCAGATTCTGGACCGATATTTTGCTGTGCACTTGTAATATTAGGTGTATTTAAACATGCCTGTGTAACCACACCACAAATCTCTGACACGTACCCATAAGCCTAACATAGTACGTCTGAGTATAAAAAGTTGCTCAGGTGCTGTACACATGCTTTTCCTAGCAAAGACCATACCCAATCTAAGACAAAACTCTTGCCAGTCCTTGATCTCCTTCCCTGAGGATCACTGACAGGTAGGGTTTTCTGCTGTTCTTTCTGGAAGGTAAATTTGGGTCCCAAAGTGCCACCTTCACTCCCATGTTTCCCTTGTTCCTATAAACAGCTAAGGGGGACATCAGCCAGATTCTGGCTGGGTTTGGTTTGTCCCTGTGCTGGTTTAACTCATGCAACGCTTTTCTCTCGCTTCCCTGTTGCAGCCACCTATTGCTCCCGTATTGCAGAGTTCTGAAGCTGCTTACAGACACACAGCCAACTTCAGTCACTTGCGCTCTCTATTTACATTTAATATCCCTTATAATGATTAAAGCAAACATTCCTAATTAAATGCTCAAGTACTGCAAGCATCTGCAGCAGGTGGACCAGCTGCCTCTCTAATCTTGAATGTACGGACAGAGCATCTGGACTTAAGAGGAAATTACTCTTTTAAAGTTTGATGTGGAGGAAGGAATAACTTATCAAATTTTTTCCTAGGTCAGTCTCTTGCCCTTGGAAGTTAGCGATTCAGAGCTGGGGCTTGCTAAGTGCTGAGCACCCTCAGCTCCACAGAAGACAGTGGGCAAAAAGCCCCTTGCAGGGCTACTTACTAACTTGCAGGATTGATACCCCAGCGGAGAATACAAATTCTATATCCAAACCTATAAACAATGGGCTGAAAATAGGGCTAGATCAGGGAATTAGATGTGGATTCAAGTAATTATTTCAAAATAGGCATTACTATTTGAAGAGACACTTAAAAGTATTCTCCCCCACCCCTTAGATAGGCTGTTTGCAATCTCCATTAATTTTTTTGTTCCTTTTTAAAAGCCTGAGGGTAATTTTTTCCCCAACAAAGTGTTTTTTTCCCGTCTCCCCCGTTCCCCCCCCCCCCCCACCTTGGTGGACTTTCCCCCCACCCCTTCCTTTGTTTTTTTTGTTTGTTTTGTTTCTTGTTTTCTCAACACAAGTTTCCTTTGCTTCTCTATCTACTGCTATTAGCAGCATGGGTGTTGTCATTAGAGTTGAGTGACATTTTCTATCCAAAATTTTGGGGGGCAAAAAAAGCAAATTCAGCAGCACTGAAATGTTTGTGAGTTTGTCTCGGTTTTACCAAGTTGTATCAAAAATCAAATCCAAAAACCTAAATGTTTTGTTTGGATGCTTTTCAAAACAAAACATTTTAGGTTTTTTCTGATGACTTTTGGTTTTGAAATGATCTTCGGTTTTCTTTATTTAAAAAAAAAAAAGTTTAAAAATGCACTAGAAATTGAAACAAAATATTTAGTTTGACCACAAATGGGTTTGAGTTTTTTTGAGTTTGTTATTTCTTTTCAGAACTGCCAGCAAACTGAAATGTTAGTTATTTGCCCAGCTGTAGCTATCAATGCAATTCAAATGGATGGTGTCTATTAGGCACTTGCCCTCTCTCTGCCGGCTGGTTCTTCAGCAGCACTAGCACAGCACAATGTTATAGAGTCAAATGTGGTGTAGGTAGCTATGAAACTGTTACCTTTGTTATAGAATCCTAGAACTGGAAGGGACCTCAAGAGGTCACCTAGTCCAGTCCCCTGCACTCATGGCAGGACTAAGTATTATCTAGACCATCCCCGACAGGTGTTTGTCTAACCTGCTCTTAAAAATCTCCAGCGATGGAGATTCCACAAGCTCCCTAGACAATTTATTCCAGTGCTTAACCACTCTGACAGTTAAGAAGCTTTTCCTAATGTCCAGCCTAAACCTCCCTTTCTGCAATTTAAGCCCACTGCTTATTGCCCTGTCCTCAGAGGTTAAGAGAAAACATTTTTCTTCCTCCTTGTAACAACCTTTTTACATACTTGAAAACTGTTATTGTGTCTCCTCTCAGTCTTCTCTTCTCCAGACTAAACAAACCCATTTTTTTAAATCTAGAAAATATGACCTATGAGGGAATAATTTTAATCATTTTTGTTGCTCTTCGCTGGACTCTCTCCAATTTGTCCACATCCTTCCTGAAATGTGCCCAGAACTGGACACAATACTCCAGTTGAGGTCTAATTAGAGTGGAAGAATTACTTCTCATGTCTAGCTTACAACACTCCTGCTAATACATACCAGAATGATGTTCACTTTTTTTGCAACAGCATTACACTGTTGACTCATATTTAGCTTGTGGTCCACTATGACCCCCAGATTCCTTTCTGCAGTACTCCTTCCTTTTCCCATGTCATTTCCCATGTTGTATGTGTGCAACTGATTGTTTCTTCCTAAATGGAGTCCTTTGCATTTATCCTTATTGAATTTCATCCTATTTACTTCAGACCATTTCTCCAGTTTGTCCAGATCATTTTGACTTTTTATAGATGGGCACTAATATTTGCCCTTTTCCAGCCTTCTGGAATCTCTCCTATCTTCCATGACTTCTCAAAGATAATCGCTAATGGCTCAGATACCTCCTCAATCAGCTCCTTGAGTATTCTACAATGCATTTCATCAGGCTCTGGTGACTTGAAGACATCTAATTTGTCCAAATAATTTTTTACTTGTTCTTTCCCTATTTTATCCTCTTCTGAGCCTACCTCATTTTCACTGGCATTCATACGTGAGACATCCAATCACCACCAACCTTCTTGGTGAAAACCGAAACAAAGAAGTCCATTAAGTACCTCTGCCATTTCCATATTTTCTGTTATTCCCCACTCCCACTGAGTAATGGGTCTAACCTGTCCTTGGTCTTTCTCTTTCTTCTAATGTATTTGTAGAATGTTTTCGTGTTACCCTTTGTCTCTAGCTAGTTGGATCTCGTTTTGTGCCTTGGCCTTTCTAATTTTGTCCCTACATACTTGTGTTTGTTTATTTTCATCCTTTGTAATTTGACCTAGTCTCTACTTTTTGTAGGACTCTTTTTTTTTTTTTTTTTAAATGTTTAGATCATTGAAGATCTCCTGGTTAAGCCAGCGTGGTCTCTTGCCATACTTCCTATCTTTCCTATGCAGGGGTTAGTTTCCTTTTATGCCCTTAATATTGTCTCTTTGAAAAATTGCCAACTGTCTTCTATTGTTTTTCCACTTAGACTTGCTTCCCATGGGATCTTACCTACCAGCTCCCTGAGTTTGCTAAAGTCTGCCTTCTTGAAATCCATTGTCTTTATTTTGCTGTTGTCCCTCCTACCATTCCTTAGAATCATGAACTCTACCATTTCATGATCACTTGCACCCAAGCTGCCTTCCACTTTCAAATTCTCAATTAGTTCCTCCCTATTTGTCAAAATCAAATCTAGAACAGCTTCTCGTCTGGTTAGCTGTATCCACCTTCTGAAATAGAAAATTGTCTCCAATACATTCCAAGAACTTCTTGGGTAATCTGTGCCCTGCTGTGTTACTTTCCGAACAGGTGTCTGGGTAGTTGAAGTCCCCCATCACCACTAAGTCCTGTGTTTTGAATGATTTTGTTAGCTGTTTAAAAAAAGCCTCATCCACCACTTGTTCCTGGTTAGGTGGTCTGTAGTAGACCCCTACCATGACATCACCCTTGTTTTTTACCCCTCTTATCCTTACCCAGAGACTTTCAACAAGTCTGTCTCCTATTTCCATCTCAATCTCAGTCCAAGTGTATACATTTTTAATATATAAGGCAGCACCTCCTCCCTTTTTTCCCTGCTGGTCCTTCCTGAGCAAGTTGTACCCTTCTATACCAACATTTCAGTCATGCGTATTATCCCACCAGGTCTCTGTGATGCCAACTATGCCATATGCCTCTGTCCCTCTTAGAAGAGTCACCAACCACCACTACCCTACATTTCCTCCTGGAAGTGATGGCTGTGATCCTCCCAGCCAGGGGGACACATGGCTTCTCCTCCTCTTCTGGGGGTGATTCCTCATCACTCGTTGCCAGGGCAGCATATCAGTTTTCCATCGCCATCGTGGGTGGGTTGGGAGTAGGGGTGGAGCACTGCCTGCTGCCAGAAGTAACCAGCTGCCAGTGTCCTCCTGACCCGGTGGTGTGACAGAATTCCTCTGTAGCGGGATAGCTTTCTCAGCGTTGGATGTCTCCATGTGAACACTCTCTCTCAAGGAATTCTTCATGGCCAGGGATGCTCCTCAGCCTAGCCACCATCTCCTGTAGCTCTCCCACCTGCTTCCTGAGAGATTCCACCAGAAGGCACCTCTCACACTGGATTGTCCCCTCAACCTGACTTTCTGAGAGTGGGAAATGCAGGCCACAGTCTCTGCAAATCCACACCAGGATGTGGGTAAAGGCATCCATGGTTAGGTTGTCTGTCGATCAAATCTTGAAATTCCAAACCACACTTCCTGCATGCAGAGCTCTGCAGCAGTTGTGGTCTCAGAGTTCAGTCTTGACTTTGAGACTTCTCTCTCATAGTGACTTGACTTTGGTTCTTTTTTGTTTGCTGTTGCCTCCATCTAAATGAAAGGTAGTTCTCACTGAAAGCATCCCTTTGCTCTGTATGGAAAAATGTGTGTATAAATAGTTGCCATTGTATTGTGTTTAATAGATGCTTCTGTTTCACTCGTGTACAATGTATGTATAGAACACTTCCATTGTTTTCACAGAATCAGAGAATATTAGGGTTGGAAGAGACCTCAGGAGGTCATCTAGTCCAATCCCCTGCTCAAAGCAGGACCAACCCCAACTAAAGCATCCCAGCCAGGGCTTTGTCAAGCCAGGCCTTAAAAACCTCCTAAGGATGGAGATTCCACCACCTCCCCAGGTAACCCATTCCAGTGTTTCACCACCCTCCTAGTGAAATAGTGTTTCCTAATATCCAACCTAGGCTTCCCCCACTGCACCTTGAGACCATTGTTTCTTATTCTGTCAGCACACTCCTGTCCTCAAACATGGGATAGTATGATTTAACTGGAGTAGATTGTAGTGGTTTAATTTTGGAGTGGGTTAGGGGCCCGTATACAGTACACCTTTGTAGGGTGTTTGGACTTGATAGCCATCTGGTAAGAGAGAACCAATTTGGTATACTACTTATGAATTTTAATGAGAAAATAAATAAGCACATTATATTTAAACAAAAATGAGCACGGTAGAAAAACTCTTAATAATTAAAGTTAATGTGCAGTTACTTGAAATTTAGAAACTGTGGACTAGATCTTTAGATGGTATAAATCAACATAGCTCCATTGAAATCACTTATACTTGCTGAGAATCTGACCCATATTTGTAAAGATACCAAACAATCTCTATGGAATACAAATGTACTTAGTACCAGTCCAAAAATAAAGAGACTGGTTCCTGTAAAAAAGGAACAATTGAAGGATATGTTTAAGTTTCAAGCTCCCATCTTTGAAGTGTCAGAACACTCATAATGTTCTCTCCACTTCTCAGGTTTTCTTTAAAAAGATGTGAATACTTAGGTAAAACGTGAGAACGGGGATGTCACTGGCAAATGTAGAGAAAGGGTACGTGGCATGAAACTATCTGCATAATGGTGAGAAAAGCAGGCCCAACATTTACTTCAGCAGCAACCGTGCAACTATTGAAATTCCTGGCCCTGGATAGTGTGTGTGTGTGCTCTTCATCTGTATGTTCAATGACTGTGCTGGTAAGATGAGCCATATTGATCTCTTTGTGTCTGATGGACATTAGAGATGAGCCCAAGCTGCAAAGTTGGTAGCCAAATTATGATCTAAACCCACATGTTGTGTGACTGAAGACCCGTATTATAAATGGGCGTGCGCGCGCACACGCACCCCATATTTATTCTTTACATGTTCTCCAGCAATATCAATATCCTGAGTCTCCATTGCTTTGCCTCTTGCATCATCATTTACACCAGTAGAAAGTGGATATAAAACTCTGTTTTCTACTTTGCACAGTGCAGATGCAAGGTAGGGGAATCTGGAGGATGTTGTTATAGGACTGTTTTGACATAGGTCAGTTCTTTTAGCATTAACTCTTCAATATTTACTGTTTAAACTGTAATTGTGACCTTAACCAGACCATAACCAATAACCTCAAAATAATAGGTGAAACCTTGGCTGCATTCAAACTTCTATTGACTTCAGTGGGACTGGGAATTTATCTGGTATCTTGTTATTTATGAATGCCATCCCACTGTGGAGTTTCACCAACACATGTGATTCATTTATGGACAAATACTGTTTGCTGCTGGCAGCTGTGCTGTCTCAAGCCAATTTAGTTGTGGAATAGCAAAGTAGGTTGAAAGTTACACTTGGCTAACAAAGAAAAGCTATGTGTGTGATCGTACTTTTTGGTATACAAGACAGTTTGGATGGATGTCAGATATTGCCAAAAACATTTGTGATTCCGACACATTTCATTAATTTTAACTCAGTTATATTCTTCCAAAAATCTGTACCAGAAAGTGGGTATTAACTGTGTCAAAGTTTAAAAAAAACATGTAATCCAGGGAGAGAGCAAAAACAATGCCATATGAGTGGAAGAAGATCAGTCGTACATTATGAATAGAAAATATTGACCGTCAAGCTGAACAGGTTGGGAACAACCTCTAAAGGCTGAAAATGGTTTGTCCAATTCTTTGGCAAGTGATTCTGAATAACACACACATCTGTAGACATCAGGATTATTTTGAAGTTTCCTTAGCAGAAGAAGGGGATGAATTAGCAATCTAATGTGGTCTGCAACAAATAATTTTAACTCTATAGTGTTCCATGTATTATCAGCAAAATGGCCATGTCAGTTGGCATCCTGGATTTGTATTGTTGATGATGATGATGTAGGAAGAGGGTTTTGCTTTTTCCAGATGTGAGCTCACAGTGCTGGATGGCAGTTCAGACCTATCTGAAAACATCTAAGCCCTTTTGCTACGTCCCAGCAGCTGAGATCAGCAGAAGACACTAGAGTTAACGGTCCCTATATTGGTACACTGGCAGTTGTTGGAGGGCATTTTTTTAGTGCAGGACCTTTTGACTCTGGAATTTGTTTTCCTCATTGCTCCAACAGAATTCTTTTGACCTATGCAGCATATTCTGAGTCCTGTCATTCTACCAAAGTTTTTGCCTGAATGGGGGGGAAGGGGGAGGGATGTAGACGGGGTCAAACTGGAAAAGAAATATAGGTGATGATGGTACTCCCCCAAGCTCTGCCCACAACCTGAGGTCTGGCCACCCATGATGCCAGTTCTGTCACACAGTGTAGACTATGGATCTGTCATAAAATGACATTTCCTCTCCTTTGTGTGTGTGTGTACTGTGAAATGCAGTGAAGCAGTTCACAGTACTGACATTTAAACTATCTTTGTTAGGACTGCTTCAGTATCCCATTCACGTAAATGGGGCTGTTCACACTGGCCGGAGCTATTGTTTTGGGTAGCCTCCAGTCTCCACAGCCTCACTTTACCTTTGTCATGCTGTTATCACAACCATGAGGGCTAGAGACTTTTTTTTTTTTTTTTTTTAAATGAAAGCTCTGATTCTGGTACACAGAATGGCAGCCACCAGGAACAATGGTATCGGTTTGCTGAGCTCCCGCAGGCCAGCCCAATTAGAGCACTTGTGGGATGTTGCTTTTTCTGTTGCCTGGGAGATCTTTTTCGAGTGCTTCTTAAATTGATATTCGCAAAAAGAAAAGGAGTACTTGTGGCACCTTAAAGACTAATCAATTTATTTGAGCATAAGCTTTCGTGAGCTACAGCTCACTTCATCGGATGCATACTGTGGAAAATACAGAAGATGTTTTTATACACACAAACCATGAAAAAATGGGTGTTTATCACTACAAAGGGTTTTCTCTCCCCCCACCCCACTCTCCTGCTGGTAATAGCTTATCTAAAGTGACCACTCTCCTTACAATGTGTATGATAATCAAGTTGGGCCATTTCCAGCACAAATCCAGTGTTTAACAAGAATGTCTGAGGAAGGGGGGGAGGGATAGGAAAAAACAAGGGGAAATAGGTTACCTTGCATAATGACTTAGCTACTCCCAGTCTCTATTCAAGCCTAAGTTAATTGTATCCAATTTGCAAATGAATTCCAATTCAGCAGTCTCTCTCTGGAGTCTAGTTTTGAAGTTTTTCTGTTGTAATATCGCAACTTTCATGTCTGTAATCGCGTGACCAGAGAGATTGAAGTGTTCTCCTCCGACTGGTTTGTGAATGTTATAATTCTTGACATCTGATTTGTGTCCATTTATTCTTTTATGTAGAGACTGTCCAGTTTGACCAATGTACATGGCAGAGGGGCATTGCTGGCACATGATGGCATATATCACATTGGTGGATGTGCAGGTGAACAAGCCTCTGATAGTGTGGCTGATGTTATTAGGCCCTGTGATGGTGTCCCCTGAATAGATATGTGGGCACAGTTGGCAACGGGCTTTGTTGCAAGGGTAGGTTCTTGGGTTAGTGGTTCTGTTGTGTGGTATGTGGTTGCTGGTGAGTATTCGCTTCAGGTTGGGGGGGCTGTCTGTAGGCAAGGACTGGCCTGTCTCCCAAGATTTGTGAGAGTGTTGGGTCGTCCTTCAGGATAGGTTGTAGATCCTTGATAATGCGTTGGAGGGGTTTTAGTTGGGGGCTGAAGGTGACGGCTAGTGGCGTTCTGTTATTTTCTTTGTTAGGCCTGTCCTGTAGTAGGTGACTTCTGGGAACTCTTCTGGCTCTATCAATCTGTTTCTTCACTTCCGCAGGTGGGTATTGTAGCTGTAAGAATGCTTGATAGAGATCTTGTAGGTGTTTGTCTCTGTCTGAGGGGTTGGAGCAAATGCGGTTGTATCGCAGAGCTTGGCTGTAGACAATGGATTGTGTGGTGTGGTCAGGGTGAAAGCTGGAGGCATGTAGGTAGGAATAGCGGTCAGTAGGTTTCCGGTATAGGGTGGTGTTTATGTGACCATCATTTATTAGCACTGTAGTGTCCAGGAAGTGGATCTCTTGTGTGGACTGGACCAGGCTGAGGTGGATGGTGGGATGGAAATTGTTGAAATCATGGTGGAATTCCTCAAGGGCTTCTTTTCCATGGGTCCAGATGATGAAGATGTCATCAATATAGTGCAAATAGAGTAGGGGCATTAGGGGACGAGAGCTGAGGAAGCGTTGTTCTAAATCAGCCATAAAAATGTTGGCATACTGTGGGGCCATGCGGGTACCCATAGCAGTGCCGCTGATTTGAAGGTATACATTGTCCCCAAATGTAAAATAGTTATGGTAAGGACAAAGTCACAAAGTTCAGCCACCAGGTTAGCCGTGACATTATCGGGGATAGTGTTCTTGACGGCTTGTAGTCCATCTTTGTGTGGAATGTTGGTGTAGAGGGCTTCTACATCCATAGTGGCCAGGATGGTGTTATCAGGAAGATCACCGATGGATTGTAGTTTCCTCAGGAAGTCAGTGGTGTCTCGAAGGTAGCTGGGAGTGTTGATAGCGTAGGGCCTGAGGAGGGAGTCTACATAGCCAGACAATCCTGCTATCAGGATGCCAATGCCTGAGATGATGGGGCGCCTAGGATTTCCAGGTTTATGGATCTTGGATAGTAGATAGAGTATCCCAGGTCGGGGTTCCAGGGGTGTGTCTGTGCGGATTTGATCTTGTGCTTTTTCAGGGAGTTTCTTGAGCAAATGCTGTAGTTGCTTTTGGTAACTCTCAGTGGGATCAGAGGGTAATGGCTTGTAGAAAGTGGTGTTGGAAAGCTGCCGAGCAGCCTCTTGTTCATATTCCGACCTAGTCATGATGACAACAGCACCTCCTTTGTCAGCCTTTTTGATTATGATGTCAGAGTTGTTTCTGAGGCTGTGGATGGCATTGTGTTCTGCGCGGCTGAGGTTTGGGGCAAGTGATGCTGCTTTTCCACAATTTCAGCCCATGCACGTCGGCGGAAGCACTCTATGTAGAAGTCCAGTCTGCTGTCTCAACCTTCAGGAGGAGTCCACCTAGAATTCTTCTTTTTGTAGTGTTGGTAGGGAGGTCTCTGTGGATGAGTATGTTGTTCAGAGGTGTGTTGGAAATATTCCTTGAGTCGGAGACATCGAAAATAGGATTCTAGGTCACCACAGAACTGTATCATGTTCATGGGGGTGGAGGGGCAGAAGGAGAGGCCCCGAGATAGGACAGCTGCTTCTGCTGGGCTAAGAGTATAGTTGGATAGGTTAACAATATTGCTGGGTGGGTTGAGGGAACCATTGCTGTGGCCCCTTGTGGCATGTAGTAGTTTAGAAAGTTTAGTGTCCTTTTTCTTTTGTAGAGAAGCAAAGTGTGTGTTGTAAATGGCTTGTCTAGTTTTCGTAAAGTCCAGCCACGAGGAAGTTTGTGTGGAAGGTTGGTTTTTTATGAGAGTATTCATTTTTGAGAGCTCATTCTTTATCTTTCCCTGTTTGCTGTAGAGGATGTTGATCAGGTGGTTCCGCAGTTTCTGTGAGAGCGTGTGGCACAAGCTGTCAGCATAGTCTGTGTGGTATGTAGATTGTAATGGATTTTTTACCTTCAGTCCTTTTGGTACGGTGTCCATCTGTTTGCATTTGGAAAGGAAGATGATGTCTGTCTGTATCTGTACAAAGTTTTTTCATGCAGTCGATAGATTTCCACTCCATACGGCTAAATGCAGTACCTTGCATAATGACAGGTTTTAGAGTAATAGCCGTGTTAGTCTGTATTCGCAAAAAGAAAAGGTGGGGGGAGAGAAACCCATTTTTTCATGGTTTGTGTGTATAAAAACATCTTCTGTATTTTCCACAGTATGCATCCGATGAAGTAAGCTGTAGCTCATGAAAGCTTATGCTCAAATAAATTGGTTAGTCTCTAAGGTGCCACAAGTACTCCTTTTCTTTTTGCGAATACAGACTAACACGGCTGTTACTCTGAAACCTGTCATTATGCAAGTAAATTGATATTGTCACATGAACAATCTTTGAATACTGGTGGTCATTCTTGGTGGTGGTTGTTTATTTGTATTGCAGTAGCACCTAAGGGTACATCTACACTGCAATTAAAAACCTGCAGCTGGCCCATGCCTGCTGACTCTATCTCCAGAGGCTTGGACTAAGGAGCTATTTCACTGCAGTGCAGACATACTGGGACCCTCCAAAGTTACAGGCTCCCGCCCAAGCCCAAACATCCTGGGGCAACCCTCCCCCCCCCCAGGTTCTAGGCAAAGACGAAAAAGACCAGTCTCTGTACCAAAGAGCTTACAACAGGCATATTTTATAAATAAAGACAGTCTCTTCCCTTTTGCCTTTTAAATTGACCAGATTGGAAGGGAAATCTGTGCGGAATCCCTCTGGAGCAGTGAAAGGTGATGATAACTTTATCTGCGTGCTTTTCTGACCAGCAACACTCGAAATTTCATGTCTTGTTTAAAAAGCAGGGTTTGTCATTGCTTTCCTCTCCCTTGCCAGGCTGCCTGGGAGTGTAAGGGTGGTGCCATGTTCTCTTATGCCGAGACAGATCCACGCTGGAGTGGGGCAGCCCATTGTCTGCAGGGATTATGGCTGCTCTCTGGGCTTCACTTTGTGGAAATGAAGAAGAAAAATAATCAAAATACACCTACAATTAAATGTTCAGTGATCTTTTGGGATTATTTTTGAAGTGACTTCTCACAACCATTTCATAAAGACAGCAGCTACCGCTTTTCTCACTTGCAAATAAATGCTCTGTGAAGCTGCGCTAATGCAGAAATTGGTTTCCCCACCTTTCTCATCCTCCGCCCCTGGTCCAGTCACAAACTCCGTCCCTGCTGTAGACAGGAAGTGCTGGCGTATACTAGCTTTGTATATGGGCAAGTGATGTCACCCTCTAGTGGCCAAGCCCACAGGAAAAACGAGACATACTGCAACTAAAGGAGTTTTACTTTAGCTCACATGGCAGAGGCCTATGGTTTTGAGGCCGTGGGTTCTAATCCCAGCTTCCCAAATGTGTGTGCTTGACTTATATAGTCAATCCTAGGAATCAGTTACTACACCACAGACCAGTCGGCATATTTTCTTATTATGGGTGTGAGGCATGGGACAAACAGGTTTATTCCCTGTGTTTCGCCTTGCATCACAAAGTAGTGAGTAAATAACTGATGTTTATAAAATATTAGAAAGCACTGAGCAGCTCTGAAGGGAGAGTCTCTGCCAGACCAAATGGCAGCAAGCCCGCTGAAGAATAAAACGAGCTTCTTGGGCCACAACTAGCTTGCTGCGTTTGCTCAGCGTCCTTCTGATAACAGATCCGGGCTACTAGAAACGCCCTGATTGCTTATATCCGAAGGAATTTCTCAGCAGTGTGTTCAACTATATTTCAGCAAGGATGAGCCCGACCCCTGGTGCGATATGGGGATTTGGTTTAGAATCCTTACAAGGCAGGCTCTTGAATCACCTGCACTCCCATAAGGTTTGCACCGGAAAAAGCCAGCATGAACCACCAGCTGCAGTTGTAGCTTTTGTTTACGAAGATGCTGTCAAGTCCTTTTAAGGACAAATACCAAATATGTCTTCCAAGTTATGAATTCTCCTGGGGAGTATGCTCTCTATTTCACTGCAGGAATTTTATTTTTAAAACCATCCATCCTTCCAGTGCTTAATAATCTGAATGAAATACAAGAATCATTTTGATAATGTTAAATAACTTGTTTGTATCTAGCAAAAGAAAAGATGGTCCAGGGAGTAGTCTAGGACTTGAAAACTATGGGTTCAAATTCCTGCTCTGCCACGAATTTACTGTGTGACCTTGAGTAAGTAACTTAATCTCTCTGTGTCTCAGTTTCCCATCTACAAAATGGGGAGCATAGCATTTCCCTACCTACAAGGGTGTTGTAAGGAGAAATACCTTAAAAACTGTGAGGTGCTCAGATGCTACAGCAGCAGGGGCCACTATAGTATAAAAGATGGATAGCTGAATTAGAGACTATGGGTTTGATACAGCTTCTTCCTGCCCCATTGGTATTTGCAGTTAATGCAATCGGAGTTACATATATTCAGAGCCAAGTTTTGTTTAATCAAGAAACACAATTCCTTTCTTCCTTCACGTGTCATGTGCTGGGAAATAACATGAGAGGACTCCATGCTTGTAACACTAATCTGTTTTTTTATTAAGCAAAGTACTTCTAGAGATGCTGCAACTGCAGCGGGCATCCTGCCCATGTGTAAACAGGCTGATGCATCCTCCAAACTCTTCCCTCCTGCAGCCTGTTCCTGCTCCTCCCTCCAAGTTCTATGCAGGTTTCTACATAAGGAAATGAAATTTGGAAGAGGAAGAATTTTATATAAAGCTTAGGTCATCCAGTCAAGGAATGGAAGCAATGCCATGTGACTTAAGTGTCCAAACATAAACCTTCTGAATAATGAGTAACTGACTTGAATACTTGCTACAGATCGGCCTGTATTGAGAGAATGTCTTGAGTCTGCAAGATTAGAGAGTGAAGTTATACCTCCAACTCTGTCTGAAGTGGCCTCGTATAACTTCTCCATTTAAGACATCTATTAGATACCAAGCCTTATACGTTTCCATTTCAGGCACCAGATACAAGTGATGGGTATAGTCTAAGAACCTGAATTAAAAATAGAACATCTCATAAACAATTCACAAGCTCTCAAATCTTGGTAAAAACTCTTCAGACCAATTTGGGAGAGATAATCACGGGACAAACATTAATACATGTTTGAGCCTTGTGAAACTACTGAGAATTGTGACACAGATAACATTCAACAGCAACAAAAATATTGAAACTTTGATGTAATCCAGTCAACCCAGCATTCCAATGATCAAGCCCCTTCCCTTCTCCCGCTGCAATTCCAAAGTGACTTTAGCAGCCAATTTTATATTAGTTCACAAGGCCCCAATTTTCTGATGCATTATACCTTGTCTTGTCATTTACATCTATGCAAAGTGTTACTCTCTTCCCAGCTTGCCTGCACATGCTTCCTTGCTGATTGTGCCATAACTCTTCCTCTTCCCTGCCACTCAGTTACCTTCTGCCCTCGACATGCTACTCCTGCCATCTCATCTTCTTCTGTCTTTGTTCCCATGGGTATGCTGCGCAGCTGCCTCGTTCCCTTCTCCTCTGGACATTCCTCTCCTACTGTTGACTGACCGAATTGGTCCCATTGCTGACTCTAGTCGCTCTTCTCTTTTGTATCTGCAACCCCTGTTAGGTGCAGCTAGGCTGGCTCCTATTCCTTGTTTCTAGCATGGTAGTCTTCCATTGTAATGGAAGAGCATGAGCACCAGCTAGTACAGCATGAACCAACGCTTGGAAACCATGGTGCATGGCAATTGTTTCTGGCCCTGGTGGTCCATGAGATACCATACCATAAAATGGCCACTGGCTCCTTCAATCAAGCAAAACTACAGACCGTTTGTCAGATGGGCAAAGATGCTTTTAGCATCCTGGTCTGATCCCTTATCTTTCATGGTAGTTTTGCTAGTGCAGTCTACCCTTGGTAATACTACATTATCTGACGTCGGAGAGGATCTTTAAACTAGTTGAGTTTTTTTTTTTAATTTTCATATATCATTTTTGAAAGAACCCCATGGATTGAATTCCACAATATGTTCTGTGGCAAAAGTTTTGACAGCATAAATCTTATTTTTGAATTTTCTTCAATCATTAAACTCTTCTACTCTATGCTAATGCTTAGATAAAGCAGGTTAGCAGCAGCCAGGGTGAACCTTAAGGGCTGCAGTACTGGATTCATCCGTGAAGTACTGACAAATTTGGATTAATTATTCAAATCTAATCCAAATCTCTGGTCTGCAAAATTGAGCTGGAAATTTCATGAGAACAGGTTAGCTGGTGGGATTTTCTGTGCTGCCTGCTTAGGTTGATGAAGATCCACAAAACCAGTCATGTTGATTTTAAACCCACCACCTTTTTATAAATCTCATATGTGTCTGAGGTTCTGCATTCTCCCGATGCACTTTGTGTTTTCTGCCTGTACAGAGTGGGTGTAAAAAGTTAGAATCTTCCACCCACAGTAATGGTGACACTTTATATCTATGTTGCACAGGTGTAAATAGCTGTTAATGGTAGAGAATAGACAATTAAAGCTTACTATCTACACAGAGTTGTTGGCAGCTGGGTGTGCCTTGTACGAGAAGTGGTGTAAATTGCCGTTATATATTCTGTGCTACTTTTCAGTTTTGAAGTGATTCTGCTGAACAGTTTAGTGGTTAGTGACACTGATAAATGGGGTTGAGTTTCTTAAAGCTTGAAGAAACTGTATCTGTGTAATACTTGATCCTAAATCTTTCTGCAGTTATAAATCCCTTGATTAGTCATTCTAGGACAGTAAGAAATAGCCATATGGTTGGTCTGAAATATTTAATCTGTCGAGATAAATTATTCTCCGAGGAGCAGAGCTTATGATTACCTCTGTTGGTAGAGCAGCTAGCACAACAGGGGCCCTATTCTGATTGAGATCTCTAGGCACTACCATAATTTAAATATTAAATTATAACTCATTCCATTCTGTGGGATGCCTAAAGATACAGGAGGAACACCATGGAGTTTCCTCTCCAGATCATGGACAGGAACGGTGGCTCTCAGTGTTCAGTGATGGGACATCAAGATCATGGGTCTGACCTGCTATAGAAGTTCCTGCATCCCACCAGTTCCACAGATACTATGAGATTTGCAGGGTTATTCCCTCCGATCTCAGAGCAGTTGAATGGAGTCTCTCCAGTAATCCTAGTTGCCCTTGTCAGAAATGGATGTAGGACGTGACACCTGTTAGAAATCCACTTGGATAAATATCACTGCTCAAGGCTTTGCACATAAGGAGCAATTATAGCCTGACTGACCTCCTTTGATATTAAATGTCTATTATTATTTATAACTAAGGCCAAATCCTGACATTCTTATCCGGTTTTTGCCCATTGACTTGAGCGAGAGCTGCTGGATGCTTAGCATTTTTGAAAATCAAATCACTCCTTTAGGTGCTGTGGTGTTAACTGGGCCTACATATTTACCTTACCTGTGAGCTCAGCTGTGAAAAGTGAGTGAAAGTTCATAAGATGTCACAACTACCTATAACAAGTGTTGATGGGGGAAAGGTGCAAAAAAGAGAGTGAATTAGTCCCAGCAAAAAAGCTTGCTGATATAACTCAAGGGCTGGGTTAAGATCATGCCTGGTAAACAAGGTGTGTGGAACTGGAAATCAGTGAACCAAAATTGGTGTATTAGAAATTAGGCTTATTGGTGGACAAAATAAAGAGGGCAGTGGCTATTTCACCCATCAGTCCCTTTTGTGGTTCTTAAAAAGAAAAGACTTTGGGGAGAAAAAATGGCTACTAGAGCAAGCTTCACCATCCTGGCTGCCACCTGGGAACCCAGGTCTGCTTCAGCCTAATCCTGAGAGATTTCCTGACTAGACCAGGCCAGATGACGTCGTGGGCTCCAGCTAAATCCCAGATACCACCTGGAATGTGACACACTCTCTTCCAGTTGTCCAGCTAATAATCCTAATTTAAGGTCAGTGTAAGTCCTACTCCCCCTTTCCCCTGTCGTCCTCCAGGCCTGGGTTGTCCAAAGCAGTCCATGTTCACCTGTCTTAGTCAGGTTCTGTTGCTTATCTCCTTTCAGGCTTCTCTCCACCCCTCCTGCTGTGCCTGCTGGCTCTTTATAACAGCTGGCTGGCAGGCAAAGGCTACGGTGCTCCCAGCCAGGGGATTTTGCATTCCTCTAGTGGATGTGGTCTTGTTTTGGTTTTGGTTTTTCCATCTTACATGTTCCCAAGCAGTTGTGATGGCCCCACTAACAGCTGTCAGCCCCCTGAACAGGGAGACAACCACAGCAAGCAGCAAACAAATACTATATGAAAGGAATTATAAAGTCTATGCAGAGAAACGTTATACTTCAAAGGCAGGAGTGGAGGTCCCCCCGGAGCTCATTACTGGAGTCAGACAGGGAGAGGGAGATACAGTGGCTCCCGAGAGACTCAGAAAACATAACTTACTCTCCCCCTGCCTTTTCCCTATGACTTAAAGTAACCATCACAGTCTGAGAATAGCTCTCTGTGCCATTCCTTGGATTCCTAGTAGTCCCTTTCATTTCCAGCTAACAAGTCAGTCTCTTCAGACATTGGTTAGGCAGGTGTGCTTGTGAAAGGTGCCAGCTGACATCCCTTGATGCCCTCTATCCACGGAGCAGGTACCATACAGGCAAGATTCCTTCACATTGACACCCATGGCTAAGGATATGCCCCAGCCCTGCCCTGGAGACCCCTGTCTCTGGCGGTGAAAGGCAAGGTCAGCCTCCGTGGCCCACTCCATCCTTGATCTCTCTGGTGGAACTGCCCACAAGGAGGCCAGTTAACGCCCACTGTGAGGGTAGATGTTGTGACATGGATGCTTGGTCACTGGGAACTGCTCTGAGGCCCACCAAACTCCTTTCACATGGGCCACTAAACCTGGGAATGGGAAAATTTACTGGAAAGTTATTAGCCAGAAAATGAAACCTGTACTGGCTTTTGGCCAGTAGAAGATTAATAAAATGCAGGAGCTGTGCCCTTGTGGGATATCTTCTCCTTCTTCTCCTTCACCCCCCTGCCGCCAGCTATTGGGAACGAAGAGAGTGCTGGGATTTCTACCCCTGTTCTATCTTTAAACCTCCGGAGGGCTCCATCTTTACTTTTGCCTAGTGGATAAGGCAGTGATGTCCTAAGCTAGGGATTTTGAGCTCGGGTCCCATCTAGGGTGAAAAGGCAACTTGAGGATGGTCCAGTGGAACCGAGGAGACGCGGGGTCATTTTCCTGCTGTGCCACAGATATCCTGTGTGACCGTGGGCAAGTCTCTTAGCCTCTCTCTGCTCAGTTCCCCATCTGTAAAATGGAGGTGATAAGGCTTCCCTCCCACCCAGGGGTGTTGTGAAGATAAATACATTTAGATTGTGAGGCAGTCAGATCCTATGGTGACCGGGGGGGAAGAGGTCAAATAAGTACCTGCAACCATGGGTGCTCAAAACTTTTTGTTTTCAAATGAAAGCTGAAATTCTCATATAAGAACTGGGGCTTTCAGCACAACACCAAATATCATGAGACTTGCAATCTCACCCCAAACCACTGATGATGAGTAGGGACATCTCCTTTCCATGTGTTCTTTTCAGGCTCTGTCAGCTTGTGTCTGCGATGTAAATTTTGAGGTGGGTGGGTTAGATGGTGACTGACTGACTTATTAGACTTCGGCTGGGTGAAACATTTGCCATATAGTGCAGGGCTGTAAAAATCCACTGGGCAAACTTTCCCTGCTGAGGTGGGATTCTAAGCCACCAATTTCTGCAGAATGTTAGCATTTTTTTTTTGTTTGCCCCCATGTTTGCAAAGAGAACCATCCAAACGTGAACCAATGCATGGCCGTCTGCCTGAGTCTGCAGCACCTCTGCTGCTGTTCATTTCTCTTTGATAGGCATAGACCTGCTCTAGGTTATTTCTTTATTTACAAACTCCCAAACCATTCTCTAGCTGATCCTGCTAGTAACCATGTTCTTTTTCTTTTAAAAATAGCTTTTTAATGACATTGCTTTGCTTCCTAGTGTGTTTACCTGCATTCCTTGTCCAGTTTGGCCCCTCTTCCTTACCAATCAAGAAGAGAAGCCCTGACCACAGTGAAATGGATGCAAATTCCCACTGATATCAGTGCAGCCAGGATTTCACCTTACGTCTCTACATTGCTGAAAGCTTTGCAGTCATAGGTAGCTGCAGTCACATGAACTCCCTTTGTCAATGATCTTACTCCCAAAATAAGAGGTTGATCGGGCATAACCTATATTTTTGTAAAAAACTGTGTTGGTTCTCATTTCATAAGCTGTCTGTTTAGTCATTTTAGCTTTTATGACCCTCACCAGGGAAAGAAAGAATAAGAATAACAGATAATAGATTTTCATGAACGTGGACTTGATCCTGTTATCCTTACTGAGGCAAAAATCTCACTGAAGGCCATGGGAAATGAGCCTGAATAAGGAATACTGTGTGTGTGTGTGTGTGTGTGTGTGTGAGAGAGAGAGAGATAAATAACATGGAGAAGGACTGAGATACTGTGCACAGATTGTCTGTAATGTATTTTCTGCCTCTTATATTTATTGTATAAGCTACTGTGCACAAATATCTGTATTGGTGAGAATGAAATGCTGTAACATGACACCACAGAGAAATGGGCAATAGAGGAACGGTGGCACTGCACACAGGTTGTTTACTGAGTGTGCGTTAATGGAGAGCGTCTGAGTTACTGCACACGGGCTGTGAGTGCTTGCAAGCCTGCGATAACAGAGGAGGAGCCTGTGGCCCTGTGCACAGATCACACTGCTCTGAGCGAGAGGATGATAGCAGGGAGAGGCCGTGAGACTGCACGCAGATTGTGCGGCTCAGAGAGACAGCGGTAACAGGGACAGTATGTGATAATGTACACCGCGCCAGCAGGGAGATAGTGTGTCTGATACTGCATGCAGTGTGTGAGTATCACATCACCATGCTAACAGAGAGAGTGCCTGATGCTGCATCTAGTGCCCAGAGAGAGCAAGTAATACTGAACACAAACTGGGCAAGAGCATGACTGGGTTGGCAGGTCCATCAGAGCTTCAGCGGACGCTGTCTTCCCCATCATGCTTTTTGGCCAAGCTTTTCCATGAAGAGGGACAGCCTTTCAAGGTTTTGAGCAACAATGTAGGGTCAATTTTAGGCCTCCAGAAGAGGACTGAGAAGCTACTGCCAAGGCAACTGTAGGAATAAGGGCTACATTTCTGAACCTCAGCTCCTGAGGGATGGGCTTTCTCCCATCACTCTGGGAAGCTGAAGGAAAGCAACTGAGTTATTTGTGGAACCTGCTTTAATCTGGCCAGGCGAGACCTAGCCACTAATCAAGAATTCAAAAAGAAAAGGTCTGGTGTGGTCTCAGGCCAGAGACAGAAAAGAAGGAGTGGGACACTGATAACTCAATATTCCTTTAGAATTTGGGCTTTGGCTTGTGCTAAGCATTTCCTGTCCATTCGAGATAGAGGCTGGCCAGAATGGCTCCAGACAAATCGTGAGCTTAGTAGTTACAATAAATGTTTCCCACTCCCAGAGACCATCCCTCCTTTCTCTTCTTGGGGAGACCGTTTCCCCTGGTGGATCATGGCCCTGCAGCAGAGAAACCAGATAATTATGGGGAAGAACGTGTGCAATGTGGTTTGTGGACTCTCTGAGCCAGAAGAGAAGAGGGAGAGACCTTGAACTGCTTCACACAAGTTCATTGTGTGAGAGCTACAGACACAGACTAGCTCTGTATAGCAGGTTCATCTCCTCTGGTGCTGTGAGCCAAGGAGTGGATGGATTTTTTTTTTTTTTACTCTTCTCTCCTCTAGTCTGACAGGCATTTCACATTTAAACATTTGATTTTGGGGGCCTGGGGAATTGTGGTGAGTCAGAGTGGCTGGATCTTGATTAAAAGATCCTGCACAGCACACTGCTGAGCTGTGATATAACCCAAGCTTTTCTGGAGGCCTGAAAGCCTTCCAGCCATGGGCTGTCTGATCATGAATCACAGTGCACGGACATTCTTTTCCAGGTAGGAAATGCCATTGTAGGCCTGATAATTACCCAGCCTCCCTGAGTCCATTCGAACACCTTAACCCTCTTGATTGACAGTGTGTGCCTGAAGAACAGCTCTGCACTTCCAACTTCCAGGTTTCCCATCTCTGCCCCCTGCTGTAGGAAGGGAAACAGGACCCTACAGTGCAAGTTTACATAAAATCATAGAAGACTAGGGTTGGAGGAGACCTCAGGAGGTGTGACAAGGTCGGGCTAGATGGCTATAGGAGAGTAATAAAGGCAGATATATTAGCCCCAGGCTAAGTAGGTCCCTTTTCCCTGGGTAAGGTAACAGGGAAGGTTCCAGAACAATCGGGAACCTTCTGGAGACCAGAAAGACAGGCTGATTAGAACACCTGAAGCCAATCAAGAAGCTGCTAGAATCAATTAAGGCAGGCTAATCAGGGCACCTGGGTTTTAAAAAGGAGCTCACTTCAGTTTGTGGTGTGCGTGTGAGGAGCTGAGAGTGAAAACGCGGACTGTTGGAGGACTGAGATGTACAAGCATTATCAGACACCAGGAGGAAGGTCCTATGGTGAGGATAAAGAAGGAGTTGGGAGGAGGTCATGGGGAAGTAGCCCAGGGAGTTGTAGCTGTCGCACAGCTGTTCCAGGACAGCTGCATTCCACAGGGCCCTGGGCTGGAACCTGGAGTAGAGGGCGGGCCCGGGTTCCCCCCAAATCCTCCCAACTCCTGGTCAGACACAGGAGGAGTCGACCTGGACTGTGAATTCAGAAAAACGGCCAAGTTGAGGGCTGCCGTGAAGCTCCAAGGCGAGCAAATCCACCAATAAGTGCAAGACCCACCAAGGTAGAGCAGGAACTTAGTCACAGAGGTTATCTAGTCCAATCCCCTGCTCAAAGCAGGACCAACCCCAACTAAATCATCCAGCCAGGGCTTTGTCAAGCCTGACCTTAAAAACCTCTAAGGATGGAGATTCTACCACCTCCCTAGGTAACCCATTCCAGTGCTTCACCACGCTCCTAGTGGAGCCCATTACTCCTTGTTCTGTCATCTGCCACCACTGAGAACAGCCTAGCTCCGTCCTCTTTGGAACCCCCCTTCAGGTAGTTGAAGGCTGCTATCAAATCCCTCCTCACTCTTCTCTTCTGCAGACTAAATAAGCCCAATTCTCTCAGCCTCTCCTTGTAAGTCATGTGTCCCAGCCCCCTAATCATTTTCGTTGCCCTCCACTGGACTCTCTCCAATTTGTCCATATCCCTTCTGTAGTGGAGGGACCAAAACTGGACACAATACTCCAGGTGTGGCCTCACCAGTGCCAAATAGAGCAGAATAATCACTTCCCTCAATCTGCTGGCAATGCTCCTACTAATACAGTCCAATATGCCATTGGCCTTCTTGGCAACAAGGGCACATTGCTGACTCATATCAAGCTTCTTATCCACTGTAATCCCCAGGTCCTTTTCTGCAGAACTTCTGCTTAACCAGTCGGTCCCTAGCCTGTAGCGGTGCATGGGATTCTTCCTTCCAAAGTTCAGGACTCTGCACTTGTCCTTGCTGAACCTCATCAGATTTCTTTTGGCCCAATGTTCCAATTTGTCTAGGTCACTCTGGACCCTATCCCTATCCTCCAGCATATCTACTTCTCCCCCAGCTTAGTGTCATCTGTGAGCTTGCTGAGGGTTCAATTCATCTGATCATCCAGATCATTAATAAAGATGTTGAACAAAACCGGCCCCAGTACCAACCCCTGGGGCACTCTGATACCGGCTGCCAACTAGACATCAAGCCGTTGATCACTACCCGCTGAGCCCAACGATCCAGCCAGCTTTCTATCCACCTTATCGTCCATTCATCCAATCCATATCTCTTTAACTTGCTGGCAAGAATACTGTGGGAGACCATATAAAAAGCTTTGCTAGAGTCAAGATATATCACATCTACCGCTTTCCCCATATCCACAGAGCTAGTTATCTAATCATAGAAGGCAAGCCGGTTGGTCAGGCATGACTTGCCCTTGGTGAATCCATGTTGACTGTCCAAGTAGAAATCTGTTCCTTCGTGGTGAACATGAATACAGTATCTGGACCCCTAAAGTCTGCCAAGCTTCAGTTCTCAATTTCAAGAGAACAGGCTTCCTTGAGAAACTTCTGTCCACCTGCTGGTAATATGGCTACTAGCCTCATCGTTTTCACCTTCACTCTTGGGCAGAACCAAGCAGCCCAGGTAAAAATGGGAAAGGATTTTAGCCCTTGCCCAATGTGTTTTTTCCCCTCCAGGACTTTGGAAATTCTGTTCTCATGGCGTTTCTAGCCCAATAGGAAGCACTAGAAATGTCAGAAAGAAGTAAAATTGCTAGCCTAGTTTTGGATCCTCAGCAGGTTTGGGTAATTCTGATCCAAATTCCAGGTTCTCATCAGAACCAGTGTTCCTGCATTTCACCCATCCCGCCCACCATGGCCTATCGAAGGAGTAATCTAAAGATGGGATCAGGATCTGAACACTTGCAGGCTCAGTGCTTGAAATCTAAACATGTATCTGAATTTTGGAAGTAGCCCCATTCTCTAATGGGCTGAACCCAAATCCCAGATGAGGACAGGTCTCAATGTTGAGGCGCTTGAAATCTGGATCCAAACTCTGTGGCTTGAGCTGATCTTTAGTCAAATCCTGAGCAATAATCCATCTACACTGAAATTTGCAGGAGTTGAAGATTTTCAGTGGAGCTGCCTGAATTATTAATTGTAGGTAACAAGCCAGATCGGTAGCAAAGGCAATAAAGCTACACTGGTTTTCACCAGCTGTGGATATGGCTCAATACTTATTACAAGATTGGCCCACTTTTCTGTTTAGCAGCCTGTTTGTGAATTGGTCTTGATTTCCTATTAACTCATTCCCCAAAGAGCTGGGATGGACACTTTTCAGCCTTGGGTTGTTTGGGAACTGTTCATTTTGACTATTTGTGGTTTGCTTTCAGTGTTTTGTGGTCGATCACTTTACTTCAGCAATGAGTCACACAACACTAATGTTATATAGTTTCTGCTGAGTGGGTGACTGAAACTTTTTTTAAAATGCAAATTACGCATTTTTCAGAACTAATCTTTAGACACTTGGTCTGTGCTAAAATTCATTAGACTTCAGAGTATTGTGAACATTTTCATGAATATCCTGGGGTTGTATGAATAATAAGACTTCACAAATAATAGCAAACTGTGATCTTATTCTCAAATCTTTTATATATAATTTGATATAGAAATAGATATGATCAGTGGTAGTTTAAAGGGATAGTTTGGCAACAGGTCACTTTTTTCTGATCAACAAAATGGGGCATGTGGGAAAGGAAAATGAACCACTTTATTTTCAGGGCTCCCATATCAATGAATATTCTTTGACTTTTATAGATTTCCAGTAAATTAGCATAACTACATTTATCCAAAATTCCTTGCAATTGTTTTTCCTTCCAAAGCTGGTGTGACTGAAAGGGAAAGAAAATGTAACAGCTTAAAGAGGAGAGGGGAAGAAATTATCATATTTAATATTGTTTGTATAGAAACTGACATACTTTATGGAGCATAATCTGATTTACTCAACTCCAACCCTGTGGCAGGTGGGGGCGGGGGCGAATGAGAGAGGGGGCCATTGATTTTCATGGCATGATTTTTCATGGCATGAGGAGCTGTTGCTGAAATTCTTGGGTAGCTGGCAGCATGAGGCATAATGTAACCTAGAAGAAAACCTAAGTATAGGGATTCATTTCTCACCATCTGCGTCCTGTCTGTACTGGAAATGTGTGAGGATCTGGAACAGCCTTCCAGTAGGAGTACTGGGGGCAAACAACCTCACTAGTTTTAAATTACAGGTTTCAGAGTAACAGCTGTGTTAGTCTGTATTCGCAAAAAGAAAAGGAGTACTTGTGGCACCTTAGAGACTAACCAATTTATTTGAGCATAAGCTTTCGTGAGCTACAGCTCACTTCATCGGATGCATACTGTGGAAAGTATAGAAGATCTTTTTATACACACAAAGCATAGAAAAAATGGGTGTTTACCACTACAAAAGGTTTTCTCTCCCCCCACCCCACTCTCCTGCTGGTAATAGCTTATCTAAAGTGATCACTCTCCTTACAATGTGTATGATAATCAAGATGGGCCATTTCCAGCACAAATTCAGGGTTGAACAAGAACGTCTGGGGGGGAGAGGGGTAGGAAAAAACAAGGGGAAATAGGTTACCTTGCATAATGACTTAGCTACTCCCAGTCTCTATTCAAGCCTAAGTTAATTGTATCCAATTTGCAAATGAATTCCAATTCAACAGTCTCTCGCTGGAGTCTGGTTTTGAAGTTTTTTTTGTTGTAATATCGCAACTTTCATGTCTGTAATCGCGTGACCAGAGAGACTGAAGTGTTCTCCGACTGGTTTATGAACGTTATAATTCTTGACATCTGATTTGTGTCCATTTATTCTTTTACATAGAGACTGTCCAGTTTGACCAATGTACATGGCAGAGGGGCATTGCTGGCACATGATGGCATATATCACATTGGTGGATGTGCAGGTGAACGAGCCTCTGATAGTGTGGCTGATGTTATTAGGCCCTGTGATGGTGTCCCCTGAATAGATGTGGCCACAGTTGGCAACGGGCTTTGTTGCAAGGATAGGTTCCTGGGTTAGTGGTTCTGTTGTGTGGTATGTGGTTGCTGGGGAGTATTTGCTTCAGGTTGGGGGGCTGTCTGTAGGCAAGGACTGGCCTGTCTCTCACAAATCCTCCCCCGCTATTAACACAATGGGCTATAGGAATCTTCCCGCGCCTCGGTCTGTGGGCCTGTTTCTTTACAGTTCAATATAACTTTTAGGGCCAGATCCTCAGACCGTATAATTGATCTAGCCCCACTGAAGTCAATGGAGTCTTCCTGGTTTATGCCAGCTGAGGATCTGGTCACCAATGCATTGATCTTCACAATCAGGAGAAGAAACTGTAGATCAGTAGTGTCTGAGCTGTGGCCCTCGAGATTGACAGTGTTCAGAAGAAAATGTGTGTTGGATTAGGAATTGAAAATGTGGTTCCTGAGCCAGGCCCTGCCTGCGATATTAAACTAAGATGGTGCTATGAGGGGGAGAGGGAGGCATCTCATCCCCTGCTGCCCCAGGAGCAGCTCTGATGAGAGCTGGTTGCTCTGAGCCACAGCTGTCCCTCCTCTGCTGCAGGGGAGAGAGGCGAGAGCAGGTCTGGCTGCCCCAGGGCCTGATTCCTGGTGGGGCTATGGGAGCCCCAGGAGAGCAGCACTGGAGGCTGAAGGGCTCTGCCTGAGCCTAGGGAAGCACTAACAAAGGGTGTCTTCCCTCCCCCACAGCCACCCAGGTGCCGAGGAAAGGGAGATGCTGAGAACCAGCAGTCACAGCCCCTGATTCTCTGCCCAGCCTGGGGGCTGCTCTAACCTTCACCAACTGGCAGTGGTCCCCTCGGCCCCATACTGCATTGGGGAGGGGAGCTGGACTACGGTCTGGTCTCCCCTTCACTCTCCCTGAAACACCTCTTGTGCCAGAGGCTGCAGAGAGGGAGGTGAGGAAGCCAGCTACACCTGATGGGGACCCCCCCACCCCCACTGTGCCAGAGGGTAGGCGGATAGGTTTTTTTTTCTGAATAGGCCCTAAAGTATTTATTAGGACTCTTTGTCCCTCCTGAAATAATGTGCTTGGCCCGCAAGTTGGAAAACTTGGGCACCACTGCTGAATATGTTTGCCCAGCCACGTTTCATATCTCCCTGCATCAAGCTCTGAAAGGTCCCTGGATGAGGGTTTTCTAAATTCCTCTTTCTCTGGCTGACTTATCTTTCCTCCAGTGCGGGGCATGTGGGAAGACATGTGGTGACAAGAGAACAATGGAAAATTTAGGCTGACACTTGGGGTGAAGTTTCCTGGCAGTGAGATGTATAGGATGTGGAATGATTTCTCTGGGGAACTCTATTGCTTGAGACATTTAAAACTCTACAAGCCAGAAATTGCAAGGAACAGTCCTGCACCCACCCAGGGATACAGTAGTGGAGATGATCTAATGGCCTCTTTTCTCTCTGCCGTCTAGCATATGGCACCTTCTGTTTTTTTTATTATTATTACTTTAAAATAGCTTGCTTTCCCTCTCATTCAGTCTTGCCAGATCGATTGTGCACTCCGTTCAAAGCAAAGTACTAGATGATGATATTTTGTGCTGATGTGGTGCGTGTCTATTTCCCACTGGAATAAGAACATATATTAATTACATTTATGACAAATTTCACAGCTATTGCTTGTATGTGCATTGTTTTGAGATAGAGAGCATTCTGCTGGAAAACATATCTTTTTAAAGGCAAAGAGCAAATTATACATATATTGACTTTAGATATTTCCATCCTCACTCCTCCTTTGTACAGACAGCCTCCGCTTTTAAGGATAAAATGTTCACCCTGTTTTTGTTTTTGTTTTTGTTTTTTTTATTCAGTATAATGGGTCCTGACTTATCTTTCTTTTCTAGAGGGAAGACTTTCTGTAGAATTGGAGCAGTGACATCATAGTAAGATGAAAACATTAGCTGAGTCTGTCTCTCACAGTCCTGAATTGAGCTGCGGGTGGGATGGAGGGGAGTTTTGAGTCTTCGATATCGAAGACTCAGGGTATGTCTACACTGCAAGTAAACACCCGCAGCTGGCCCATGTCAGCTGACTTGGGCTTGTAAGGCTCGGGATATGGGGCTGTCTAACTGCGGTGTGGATATTTGGGCTTGAGCTGGAGCTCAGGCTCTGGGACCCTGTGAGTGGGGAGGGTCCCAAAGTGCCTGAACATCTACACGGCAATTAAACAGCTCTGTTGCCCAAGTCCCATGAGCCCAAGCCAGCTCATGCAGGCCAGCTGTGGGTGTTCAATTGCAGTGTAGACATCAGTGGCCCCAATGTCAGCAAACCATCTCTATTCAGCCAAGCTCTTAAGTACAAGCTTAAGTCCCTTTGACTTTAATGGGATTTAAACATGTGCTTTGCTAAACTCAGGGCTAGTGTTCCCTGCTCCCACAGGGAGCTTTCAGCATACTAGTGCTGTAGAAGAGGACGTGCTCACCCAGTGAAGAGAGAGGAGGGAATGGTGAGCTGTGCTCCCTACTGCTTTCCCTTATTTTAACCCCTGGAGCGCTGGGAGAACTGCAGCTCAGGTTTCGGTTTATGTGTGTATCAGTTCGACAAAGAGCCCTTAGTCCTGCAAGGAGAGGGACATCAGGGTGGGTTATATATGATAGTTGGAGTGTTTGGGGGAAAAAAAACAGAAAAATCTGTGTGTATAGGGAAAACAAACTTTCAGGTCACTTTCGTTCATTGTAAAGGGCACAGACACTTTGCCCCTTGCATTTCACCTTAAAACTGGATGGCTGTAGTAAATCACAAGATCTCACGCTGTAGGATGGTATATTTATGAAACACTTTAGGAAGAGAAAGGCACTTAATTTGGATGAGAGAGGGGATTCCACAGGCTCTCCTTAGAGTCTGAGTTCCTCTCTCCACTTCAGATTGTCCTGCTCCTTCTCGTCATTTGGTTAATTTTTCAGCTGTTGACTGGATCTTCCTTCGTAACCGTAGTTTCAAAAGGATCAGTGGTACCTTGAGATTTCTCTTTACTGGGAAACATGGTTGAGTTTCAGACAGACTTAGCTAACATGATGGATAAAGATGGCCTAATCGTGGCTGCTTTTCCTAGGGTAGATTCAGTGTGTAACCCACCTTTAGCTTCTGCACAGGCTACGACATGACCAGCCATCATCTCCCTAAAGGTGTTACCTGCATCAGTGCTAGGGAGAAAAAGACCCATTTAGGTTGGATTTAGCAAGCACGTGTTATCTAAGCCCAGTCAAAAATCAATCTCCAGTCAAGACAAAATACTGGTGTAATCTTTACGGATGTGTTCTTCCTGTAGATGAAGGCCGGTAATTCCCATGGAATGAGTCCCCACTATAGATATGTCCTCTTTCAGCTCTCCTCCTTGGGCCCTGTTCACACAGGGTGTGTCATGCCCAGAGGTCTGAGTGCAGCATGCTAAATATAGCAGGGGAGGTGCGGCAGCACTGGCAGTAGTGCAGGCTTAGCTGCCCAGGTACCGTTCCCCTAGGGACCCGGAAGTACGTACTCTGGCAGCTGGTCCATGCCGCTCCCGCCACGCTGGTGTTTTTAGAGAGCTAGCTCAATCAACGCTTGCGTGGGTACGCTTACATGTGCTGTCCCGATTTGTCGTGTCGTCACACGCGCTATGGCTTGAACCATGGTAGCAACAGCCGTGTTCAGAACCGGTTGTCAGTCATCTTTCCGCAAGGAATCATAGAAAAGAATCGTAGACTATTAGGGTTGGAAGGGACCTCAGGAGGTCATCTAGTCCAACTCCCTGCTCAAAGCAGGACCGATCCCCAATTAAATCATCCCAGCCAGGGCTTTGTCAAGCCTGACCTTAAAAACTTCTAGGGAAGGAGATTCCACCACCTCCCTAGGTAACCCATTCCAGTGTTTCACCACCCTCCTAGTGAAAAAGTTTTTCCTAATATCCAACCTAAATCTCCCCCACTGCAACTTGAGACCATTACTCCTTGTTCTGTCATCAGCTACCACTGAGAACAGGCTAGAGCCATCCTCTTTGGAACCCCCTTTCAGGTAGTTGAAAGCAGCTATCAAATCCCCCCTCATTCTTCTCTTCTGCAGACTAAACAATCCCAGTTCCCTCAGCCTCTCCTCGTAACTCATGTGTTCCAGTCCCCTAATCATCTGAATCTAGTCAACAAACACTTTCCTACACTGCTGTAGCACCTTTTCTCTGGTTTCTGTTTCCTTTCTTGGTCTTCAAGCATACAACCCGTATTAGAGATTATGCTCCCTGCTAATCTGTAGTGCACAGTTGCCATGAGCCTGTAATTGTGAGAATCCAAAACATTACCGTTGTAGTGGGGACCTGTTTACACGGCAACTTTTATCCCATTTTGTAAGTGGTTAGTGGTTGACGTGGTTGGCTCTGTGGTTTGTGTCTGCACAGGACATGGTTAGTAACAACAGGGAGAGAGGGAGGGATAGCTCAGTGGTTTGAGCCTTGGCCTGCTAAACCCAGGGTTGTGAGTTCAATCCTTGAGGGGGCCATTTAGGGATCTGGGGCAAAAATTGGGGATTGGCCCTGCTTTGAGCAGGGGGTTGGACTAGATGACCTCCTGAGGTCCTTTCCAACCCTGATATTCTATGATTCTAACAGTATGTCACCATGATGTAGACCAGTAAGGGGTTCTTTCACTGCTTGCCTTGAACCTTTGGGTGCCTTAATGCTATGTTGCTGTGGCTCGGATCCCTGACACCAGTAGCCAGTGCACAAGCATAAAGATCTCACCCTGGCTTCCACCAGCCTAGTTACTCCTTGCAGGGTGACACCACCAGCCCTTCCAATCCCAAGTCTCCCCAAGTTCTTAACTACCAGACACTCAGATTTTTTTCCCCCCTGGTTCATCATCTCCAAAGATGTGAAAACAGCCCCAGTTATCAGCTCACTTTTTGGCACACATACTCCACACAGCTTGCACACCAGAGCCCCGTTGGAGGTAAAAACAAATAAAAAGTTAATTTAATAAAAAAAATCAGATTCAATGATAAAATAATAAGGAAATGCAAACACATACAGGTTACACAGGAAATAATCTTAAACACAACGCAACTCCAGCCTGTGTGTTTCTATATTAGATTAATCCCCTTTTCTAATATAAGTTATGTATTGCTCATCATTCCCCCCTGTCATAGAGGGATTCAGTGTTTCACAGACAGCTTCCCACGAAGGGCTGGTCTACACGAGGAATTTACATTGGTATAGCTAGGTCTCTCAGGGGTGTGAAAAATCGACATCCCTGAGAAATGTAGCTATGGCCTGGTCTACACCAGAAAATTAAGTCAGCTTAACTACATTGCTCAGAGGTGTGAAAAATCCGCACTCCCGAGCAGTGTAGTTAAGCCAAACTAACTCCCAGTTCACAGTGGCTGGCTGGTGAAAGAATTCTTCCATCTACCTAGCTCCTGCCTCATGGGGAGATGGGTTTCCTAGGCTGATGGAAGAACCCCTCCCGTTGGCGTAGATAGTGTCGACGTTCTACTGGTTAATGTGTTAACATACTTGTATAGGCTGCCCCTCAGTTTCTGGATGCCAAATCTCAGACACAAGCCTGCTTTTTTAAAAAAAGTTTTTTTTTTCTTTTTCCTCTTTCTCCTGGCATGATGCCTCTCAGTTTTTCAGTATGGGGGAACTCCCTCATATCTTCAGGCTTGTCTATGCTTAAAATGCTGCTATGGCACAGCTGTAGTGCTTCAGTGAAGACAAGACCCACACCAATGGGAGGGGTTCTCAAGTTGGTGTAGTTAATCCACCTCCCAGAGAGAATTCTCCCATCGACCCAGCACTGTCTACGCTGACTAGAAGGTTGGTGTAACTTGATCGCTTAGGGTGTAGATTTTTCACATCCCTGAGAGGTGTAGTTATTCAGAACTAATTTCCTAGTTTAGAGGTTAGTTTCCAGAGGTTAGTTTTCCAAGACTGGGGTTTTCTTTATAGTTTCAGTGTCTTTCCATTAACTTTAATGGTCTGCCATTGTCTCTTCCCTGCTTAACGATGGATCATTCCTTGGAGCTGATTTCATGCTTACACCTGGCTTGGGAGGAGCCCCTCCCTGGTGTGTGGCATATTTGAAATTGTAGTACAGATCATGAGCATAGTATTCTAGAACATTACAAGCTTTTATAAAAGACCATATTCACATTTTTTAATATACTGTAACGTATACAATTCAATTGCTTATTCTGTGGGGTTCAACCTCCCTGTTCTCCCCTTGAGGTGTCTGTCCCCTGACTGTCATGCTCACTCTGACCAGTGGCTTCAGTTGGCACATACTTGTCTTCCTATAATTGGTTGAGCTCAGTAGGGGTTGATTTTCATTGTGTTTTTCATAACATATTTAGAATTCATAGTGGTGTCTGTAACCCACTCCTCCTTCCTCTCCATGCTGTGTGCTAGGATATCCAGGAGTGCCCCATCTTCTGCTGGTGCTGTTCTGAGTTCATGTCCTCTGGGTTGTCTAGCTTTCTGCTGAGGCAGTATGGGAGAATATCCCAGATGTTCCCAATACACTCATGTAAACACCATTAAGTAGCACGGTAGGTCATGATGGTTACATCTGACACTAACGCATCCTGAAAACGCCACTGGCATATAGTTGTTTGTGAAAGCAGTGTCTATGTGGAAACATCTTAATCACAGTCGCTATAACCAGATCAGAGGAGAATATCATGAACTGGCTTACAAAACGTTGGCTATGTGTGCAGATAGAGCCTAAGGCTGCAGCCATGTTTGAAAAGGCTTTCAAAATTTGACTACAAGAAGACCAAGAACAAACAGGCCACTGAGCCATCTCTCTTCTATTGTTTCTTTCCCATTGCCTCCTCCAATTTCTTTGCTACTTTCCTCTTCTCCATTCCTTCTTCCTTTCTCATTCTCCTTGTTCTTTTGTGTTAAACAATTCTTGTATGCTCTGCACACTTGTGTGTTTGCATTTTTTTTCTTAATTTATAGTAAAGCTGGTGCCTGATTGTCTTTGAAAGTGGATTCTAGCTGGGTTATTTATCAGCTATGTATATTTCATTTCCTTAATCTAGTTAGCTATTCAGTATATAAAGATATATTGCATGCAGTGAGTGGATAATGCAGTTATAAACTATGCTGCTTAGAATTTCCATTTCTTCTCTGTGGTTCTGGGAACTGATTAGAAGAATTTCATCTTGATCCAGTGACTGCTGCTTCTGCTCTTACTTGAGAGCGCCAGACGCTCCCCTTCTTGTGTGGTGCTCTGGTGCCCAGAAATCTTCTCCTGTGGATCACTCTATGTGAATCCACTCCTAAATGGAAATATCTGCATAGTTCCCTATAAGCCAAGCAGAGGCCACTGAACTGAGTGTGATGCTCATGAGACTGAGGGACTAATTATGCCAATGGCTCACTTTCAACCCTCCCTCCACCCCCCGCATCTTCACATGCTCTGCCAACTCCATCCTGACCTGTCTTTCGACTCTGTTCCAGTCCTGAGCAAATGCTGCCAGTTCTACCAAACACTGTAGTTTGGGCAAGCACCCATGAGGGCAAGCACCTCTCTCGGAAACCCACCAAACTCAGCTTCACTTGTGGGTGCAAGCAGACTGGAACCCCACGGGCTGCTGCATGAAGCCACCAAATAGTCATGTGGATGAAGGCTTTATCCACCAAGTCACCAAGCCCCATGGCATAGAGAGTCTCTAGAAGCAAAACAGATTTTTTTTTTAACCCCTTGCCCCATTTCAGTCATTTCCCAAGTGCGGTGACATTACTGAAATAAGAGGCTTGAGGAATTAAAAAACATGGGTCAAAAGGAATCAATAATGATACATGATGTCGGAGCTTTTCTCTGGCTCCTGGAGAGATGACGTTTCTTAAATGCTGGCGAGCCTCGTCGGACAGCAACACGCTGAGTTCAGAATGTCCATCTGTGATGTCATGTCTCACTTGGCAGAATAGATCCAGCCAGCAAGTCTCTTTTGATTCTGTCTTTTCATCTGAACAATAAAACAACTAATGAAGTCTCAGGATGTCCCTTTGACTCTGTTCAAGAAAAGGGAATCAGAGGACAAGGAGACATTTGATAACGAAATGCTTAGTTGAGTAAAGGGGAGTCATTCACATGCACTTGGCTTAGATCCAGGTGAGCATGCGTAGGTGGGGCAGAATGTAAATAAGTCTGTGCAGGCAGGTCAGTGATGCGGATCTAAGACGATTTGGAGGAGGTTTGCAGTAGCGGTTGAACACAGGACCTTTATTTGCTGGGAGCTGACTTTGAACTTAGCACAGGACTTCTCTGTGAAACCAGTTCTAGTAGGTCTTGGTCTTTCGCCAGCTTGATGGCTTCTCTGCGTGGTGCCCTTGTGTGAGATGAATGCTGCTGGATTTCAGCCTGCTTGCAGGTGGGTAGACATCACTTTGGGTCCCCTATGTGAGATGAATTTTGCTGGGTTTCAGATTCTTCACAGTCAAGCTAGGTGTAAAATAGGGTAAAACTCAGTAGCTCCCTCGCGCCTCACTTTAAATCCATTTGATTAGTTTGCAAACACTACTTTATCTGGATAGTTATTTGCTATAGTGTTACCTTGGCGTGCTTCCTTACACTGATTACCACAACAGTGAGAGGACTTCCCACCCCAAAGAAAATCCTCCATCTCCAACATCTTGTAACTCCTGACACACACAAACCTTTCCACAAGCAGTATATGTGCCAAAGCTGAGTGTTTAGAGAGAAACTTCAGTCTCTGAAGAATGTTTATATCCCTGAGGTTTTCTAGATCATTCTGTTTTTTATAGCTATAAACAAGAAGTGCAACTTATGGCCCATGAGGTGCATTATATTCAGAGGGGATGCGCATGAGACAGGAAGAAAATCTGTCCAGTCATTCATTTATTGACTCTTGGCTTGCCTCCTGCAGCCCCCTCCCACCCCGGCTTAACACACATTCCTGTTGATCATCCCTCTCTGTCACCCTGAACATTAAACACCTTTTAACAACATGCCACAAAATACAGGTTGTATTTGTCCATTGAAATCTGTCCCTTCCGAGACAGATGTGCTCAAGACCGTCCTCTGGATTATTAGCTCCTCAGTAATTGGAGGCTGGACCATAAGAACATCCAAGCACTCATTCCTCCCTGGTCTAAGCCCCTGAAAATCTCTGTGCCCACCAGCAAGTGTCCGCATCAAGGTCATTCTGTGCTTGCACAGTCCTCCAGGGAGATTCACACACCAGCACAGTTAATTACACTAACAGCCATGGAAATTATATTGGCCCGCCACTGGCCGAGTGACATGAATATCTCCATTTCTTAGTCACAGGGGGACATTAATGGTATTTTTATTAACTGGTGACCTGTTGACTGCTATTAGAATATAGATTGTAGGCTTAAACCAGGTCAGGGTACTGAAGATATGATTATGGAGCAATTACTGTGTCAGCCAGTGTGGCTTCAAATCAGGCTTGGCAAAGAGACGCTGGAAGCCTGAAAACTGTTTTTTGGAGTCCCACAAGAAGAAATGGCTTTGGATCAAAGTCTGTATTGTGCCTTCACATCTTTCTGGAATTAAATGTCTTGATTTCTATGATTAGGATGAGCAGCAAAATCAGTCAGTGGAGAAGCATTAAGAAAGGTTGCTTTTATTGGAACCCCAGCCAATTAGGGGAGTTCAAAGTTAGAAAAGCGTGTTTTGTTTTTCAAATGATTTTTATTTTTACTGAGCTGGCCAGGGATGGCAATTCTGCTTTTACCCGTAAAAGCTAACTGCAAGGTCATATGACTGTGTTTGTGATGTCAGAAAAAGGGTTACACACATGCAGGACATTAGAGATGGGGCCTGAGCTACTGAACTTTGAGCTGAATCCAGATTTAGAACAACTCAAAGCTTTTCCACACCACCCAGAAAAACAAGTTTGGGGATGTTTTAGATTTGGAGTCTGGTACTGAGTCTTTTGTGTGTTTGTGTGTAATATTCATTTGGGGCTAGATTTGGATACCCGTATTCACAATGAGTCATCTCTTTCTCCACGAGTAGTCCTGTTGATTTCAGTGGAACACTGATGGATTAAAGCCCAACTCACCATGAGTAAAGGTACTAAAACATAACTGTGTGGACGGACGGACACACACACACACACACACACACACACTTATTTTTATTTTGTATGCATACATGAAATGTTAATACCATTGGGATTGCTAAAATGTTTGCCTAATGGAAATTTCATGTCCACAAACTATTAATTAGTCTTGTTTCTCTGTACGGATCATAGAATATCAGGGTTGGAAGGGACCTCAGGAGGTCATCTAGTCCAACCCCCTGCTCAAAGCAGGACCGATCCCCAATTAAATCATCCCAGCCAGGGCTTTGTCAAGCCTGACCTTAAAAACTTCTAAAGAAGGAGATTCCACCACCTCCCTAGGTAACGCATTCCAGTGTTTCACCACCCTCCTAGTGAAAAAGTTTTTCCTAATATCCAACCTAAATCTCCCCCACTGCAACTTGAGACCATTACTCCGTGTTCTGTCATCTGCTACCACTGAGAACAGCCTAGAGCCATCCTCTTTGGAACCCCCTTTCAGGTAGTTGAAAGCAGCTATCAAATCCCCCCTCATTCTTCTCTTCTGCAGACTAAACAATCCCAGTTCCCGCAGCCTCTCCTCATAAGTCATGTGTTCCAGTCCCCTAATCATTTTTGTTGCCCTCCGCTGGACTCTTTCCAATATTTCCACATCCTTCTTGTAGTGTGGGGCCCAAAACTGGACACAGTACTCCAGATGAGGCCTCACCAGTGTCGAATAGAGGGGAACGATCACGTCCCTCGATCTGCTGGCAATGCCCCTACTTATACATCCCAAAATGCCATTGGTCTTCTTGGCAACAAGGGCACACTGTTGACTCGTATCCAGCTTCTCGTCCACTGTAATCCCTAGGTCCTTTTCTGCAGAACTGCTCTCTTCCACCCAATTAAGACCACAAAGTCAGTTTAGGTGGTGTTTTGTTTGTTTTTTATGTGAACCATTCTCTTGTCCTTACACATCGAGGAAGTTCAGATCTGGATTTGAACTTTGTGGCATGCATCTATCTGTACTGTAGTAGCCAGATTTTCAAGTGCTCAGCACCCAGCAGTTTCCATTGTTTTCAGTTGGTATTGAGCACTTAAAAAAATGTGGCCATTGAGCTTTTGTGGTTTTCCTATACCCTCTCCATAAACTTTGGAATGGCCAGGTTGCTACCACAATCTGGGTTGGGAGTGTGGGGGAGAGAGAGCTACGATTGTCCTCCTTGAGCTGAACGCCCCATGATTGTCACTGGTAACGGTTTTCTTTCCCGACAGATATAGGCTTCATTCGTGCCACATGCAGTATTGCCAGGTCTCTCAAGCCTCGTGGTATTTGGTGTTTTTCTTTTCTTAAAGCCTGGGCTCCTGGTGTCATTTGATTACAGGAGAATTACAACTTTCATTTCAAGCAAAACAAAATCAAATACCTCTTGAGTCTCCACTGGGGAGAAAAGCTTAAATCCACAAACCCTAAAAAGCTCAAACAGAAGGCAAATAAAAAGACCCCAAATTTATTATCTTAAAAAAATGTGATTTTATTTTTTTAAGACAAATCTGATGACTCTTTGGGGCCTTACTCAGGATGCTAGGGGACAAGTCAAAAGACAGGTTTCAGAGTAACAACCGTGTTAGTCTGTATTCGCAAAAAGAAAAGGAGTATTTGTGGCACCTTAGAGACTAACCAATTTATTTGAGCATGAGCTTTCGTGAGCTACAGTTCACTTCATCGGATGCATACTGTGGAAAGACATTATATACACAGAGACCATGAAACAATACCTCCTCCCACCCCACTCTCCTGCTGGTAATAGCTTATCTAAAGTGATCATCAAGTTGGGCCATTTCCCGCACAAATCCAGGTTTTCTCACCCTCCGCCCCCCCCCACACACACACACACAAACTCACTCTCCTGCTGGTAATAGCCCATCCAAAGTGACCACTCTCCCTACAATGTGCATGATAATCAAGGTGGGCCATTTCCAGCATAAATCCAAGTTTAACCAGAACGTCTGGGTGGGGGGGGGGGGGGTAGGAAAAAACAAGGGGAAATAGTCTACCTTGCATTATGCAAGGAGAGTGGGGTGGGAGGAGATATTGTTTCATGGTCTCTGTGTATATAATGTCTTCTGCAGTTTCCACAGTATGCATCCGATGAAATGAGCTGTAGCTCACGAAAGCTCATGCTCAAATAAATTGGTTAGTCTCTAAAGTCAAAAGACAGTAAACCAGAGTGAAGCCTTCTCTCTCTCTCTCTCTCTCTCTCTCTCCGCATCATTGTTGTTGCTAAGGTGAATTTGACTCTTAAATACTCTTACCAGTCGCCCACCCCACCTACATGACATCTAGCTCATACTCCATGTGTCAGAAATTCCCATTTCAAAGCTGCAGCCATGCGCCACAATTCCGTGTATTAACAACCTGCTGGTATAATTGGGTCTGCCCAGTTCATTAAAAATAAAATATTGGTGTTTTCTTAGGGGGGAATCTAACTATCTTGCCCCAAGGGGAACAGCCAGTGTAAGAAAGGAAGGCGTGGCACAGCACACATACTGCCATGCACCTGCTCATTGCTTCGTGGTGAGGGAAGCGGGGGGGACTTAACAGTCGATGTCCCATTTCAGGCGTGATTTAGGCAGGTGGGAGCTTAAGTCAATAGGACGGAGGCTCTTAAATCACTTAGCTGCTTTTGAAAATTTTTCACCCAGTTCCTGTATTGCTCTGAACAAAATATAGCTGTACTGCATTCTTTGTATAGTGCAAAATCCCCGCCTTTGTGGGGTTTACTAGTAACTGAACCACATGCAAACCCAAACCTCACCCTAAACTCGTTGCTTGCCATAGTCTGCAAAGTTTTCTCTGGAGAACCTCTCTCTTCGGGATCCTAGTTCCTTCCACCCATAGAAGTATTCCAACCTTTTTTCTTTCCTGGTTGAAGCAGAGCAGGTCTCTGTATTTAATATGATACCGCAGTAATTACATTACACTTTCATCCAGGGTTCAAGCGCCTGATGACAGGATGTCTATGGAGGAGTCCTTCATGTAGTGTGATTAGGTGAAACCTTTCATTGACTTCAACAGGCCAATATTCCACAACTAGAGTCTGCCACCGTGATAAATTCCATGGCAGTGCATTGGCTCTGCAGCCTGTACTGCAGCATGAGTAACTCACCTCAGCAGGCATAGTGGTGAGTGCAGTCAAGAGTTTGCTAACAGCATCTGCTGCACAATTCTGAGGCTGACTGAAAGGTTCCACAGCTCCAGGCCGTGAGGAAAGAGACCCATCACCACAGAATACGTACACACGTCTTTGTCTAATGACAATTATTTTAGGGGAAATCCTCCTCATTTGTTCTCATTCCAGCACTCTAAAAGCTCTGAGGATGTGGTGAGAAACAGTTTTTATTAGCAAGAAACTTAAAATTTGTCCCAAAGCAAATTTGGCCTGTGTCCGTTTCAGAGTGGGGTAGGAAGGAATTGTTAACTGACAATTGTTACAATGACAATGTTGTTGGTAGTGATCTGGCTAGCAAGTAACATCAGTTTGTAACACTGGCTGCATGAGAGCTTTCCTTGTCAAACACTGCAAAATCTTTCACACCTCAGCTGAGCTAACAGTGGTTTAGCAACCAGGAAAAAACTTGATGTTCTCTTTCTTCCGTTAAAAATGTTGCTAATGGGAATTTACTCTCTCTCTCAGATGGAATTCCTATGCTTTTGCTGCCGCAGGAATGTACTGTATGTTTCTTGGCAAAACAGCTGCGAGCAGTGTTATAACTTTCCAAGAACTTTGTTTCTGTGGTGATACCGAGTAAAATTCTGGAGTTCTTTGTCATGGAGTCAATGGGACATTTTGCCTAAGAATAAAATAAAGATTGCAAGATTTCTTGTGCCTGTAGAGTATTGGATGTTCAATTTGGCCAACTGCGTTTGGAACCTTTGGCCCTCCCAGCACAGAGGAGTTCAAGCCAACGTGCTTAGACATCCTCAAGGAAAGGATCAGATTCTGGGCTCTTTATGGGTCAATTTTTCAAGAACGCAGCTCTCTTAGGTACTAAAGTAAGCAGCCCCCTTTTTCAAAAGACCTCAGCGTGTTGTGGCAATAACTATAACAAGGGGAGTTGATGGACACTGAGTACTTTTGAAAATCTAGACCCTATTTAGATGTCCATGTGGGAGCTGAGCTGTTTGAAAAATCTGGCCCTCATTGTCCATGCTAAGCACTTCAAAATCTAGCCAGGAGCTCTTCTAAAAAGAGGCTGGCCCCATGGGCTTGACTTTCAGTCACTGCATGTGGCATAAAGTGCCTCTTATTTTCAGTGACGCTGTTCTCCTGTGAAGTTTCCAATTTATTTTAATTGCTTTAAAAACTTTTAAAATGAGGCCATTTTGGTTTGTGGGTCAAAGCTTCAATGCACTTTGCATTAGGTTATGCATATTTAGTTATGACTAAATTCTGTTGCTTTGGTTGCCAGCCATGTTGTTTTTGTCTCTTGTTTTTTATGTAGAGGCGTTTCTATGGCTCTCGTCTCTATAGTTCCTTTGTACTTCTTCGCTACTTTTTCTGACATAGGGAAGCAGCTCATCAGTTTCAAGTGTAGCTGGAAAACATGTGCCTTCTATGGATTTATATCTAGATATGAGATTAGCACTAAAACGACTCTTTGAGCCATTACATTCTGGGGAGAGGTTTCTCTCTTTATGGCTGGCCTCCTTCAGAGCTTTTCATGAGCTGGCTTAATGGAGAATTTCTTGAGCAGGCCACAGCCAAGCAAGGTTCCTTCTGCGCACAAATCCTGAGATGGCCTCTTTGGAGCAGGTCAGATGAGCCCAAGAATGAAGTTTTGCCATCTTTCAAGTAGTCCCTGGCAACCTGCTGATTAGAGCCAAAGGGCTGAATCAAAGGTTGAGTAAATAGGCCCTCCCTTCCTCGGCTTTCTAATGGATGCCATTTCACTTGGAATCTTGTCTTGTTGTTGTCAATTGTTTTGCGGGATTGCTGTTCACTAGTGTCACTGCCGAGTTAACAAAAACACGACAAGACAACTTACAACAGCAAAGGGAAGGATTCCTTTGTGACTCTGTCCATTTGAAAGTGGGGGGTGGGAGGGAAATGAGGCGATAGAATGTAATAAACGATGGTGCAGTTGGCCAGGACACCGGCATTAACACCTCTAATCTTCGAGAAAATGTCCAGGACTCTTCAATGGTCAGAGATAGTCAGGACTTTGTTTTTGCATGTATTCAGAAAGACAGCGCTTCCAGCAGCACAACCACCCCTACTGCCCTATGGGGCAGGGTGGAGATGGTTTAGGGGTTAGGGTGCTGGCATGGGATTTAATTCCCTGCTCTGCCACAGACTTCTTGTATGATTTTGGGTAAGTCACTTAGCCTCTTTACACCTCAATTCCCCATCTGTAAAATAGGGACAATAGTGCTAATCTACCTACGGGGGTGCAGTGAGGCTACGTTAAAGATTGTGAGGTGCTCAGATACTACAATAGCGAGGAACATACAATAGACCTGCTGAGGCCTGGGATCAGTACTACCTCAGCAAGAGGAGTGCCATGCACTGGGTCCTCAGCCCCACTTTCTGCAATATGTCAATAGTCTCTGGAGAGCTCTCACTGAAATACTGACCCAAAGCCTGACCCAAATCAACTTTTGTGACCAATGGGATCCCAGTACAAGGTGTTGGGGCTGAAGACCTTAACGTAAGGGATGAATTCCTGGCAAAACTCCTGCTGATTTCACTGAAAGCGTCTTGGGGGGTAATGCAGTGAGTTAATGTGCTTGTATTTGCTTTCTGGACACCATGCTCCAAATGATGTCTAGTCCCCTAATCAAATGTTAGTTTGCATATGAATGGTTGCTACTAGACGTTTTTCCAAAGGAAAGCACACTGCCACTGTCACAGAAGTGGCGGCAGAGAGGAGGCTCAGCAGGGATTGAAATAACATGGATGTTATGGGCCAGGACTGATGTGCAATGACAGAGCTGCAGAAGGACTCGGGGAAAGTGGATGCTATAAGTCAGGAGTGTGGTGTGCTGCTAGAGCTAGGGGTGATGGGGAAAGTGAAGTTTCCACGTCATCTTCACTCACTGTGCCTGGCTCTAGTTACTGAGACCCATCCTTAATTTTAACTGCATTCAGCCCCTGCTTTCCTGGAACCCTGAAGAAGCATGAAGAGAATAAAATCTGGTGATATTTGTGTGCCTTTAATCAGGACCTTGGAAGCTTCCTTAGGAAAGCAGGTCAGTGTTCTGGGCACTAAGTGAAATTCAAACAGATGGGTTTTTAGTGGCCTTTGCAGACATGGTCACCTCATTCTATTGTTTTTATTATTTTAAGAGTCCCCTTTCCCCTGGCCATTTAAAATACAAAATGGTAATTAAGAGTGTTCTGAGGATGTTCCAGATGGATTCAGAATGTCTCCCAAGAGGTCGGCTGACATTTCCACTTTCGGAGAGTCCCCGCTCAGCTGCTGCTCCAACCAGGAAACCTTGATTTCAGTGGCCATCTGATTAAATAACAGATCAACAGCAAATTGTAAAAGTCATTTTTCCTGGGCTGGGCTGTACTGACAGCAAGGACAAGAGCGTAACACGATAAAAGGAGGAGAGGGCATCATCTGGTATAAAATATGTTGGTGAGTGTGATTTTGAGCTAAAGGATGAAAACTATTTTCTGTTGACAACCAAGAGGCCAGGCTGTGGAAATGCATCTAAAAGCAGCTTTGCTAGGAACGTTCAGCAAAAGCCATTTCATCCTTTAGCTCTCAAAATCACACTCACCAACATATTTTATACCAGATGATGCCCTCTCCTCCTTTTATCGTGTTACGTGCACCACCCACAACCCCCTTTTTCTGGTTCTAGCTCCCTCTGCTAATGCACCTCATTCTTGAGCTGTAGATGACCTTGCTGTTCAACTCCTGTGCTCTCCACGCAGCTCTGCCAGTTATTTAATCAGATGGCCGCTGGAATCAAGGTTTCCTGGTTGGAGCAGCAGCTGAGCGGAGACTCTCTGAAAGCCTGATATTAAGTCACTTTTCCTGATTAAATAACAGATCAACAGCTCTGCCAGTGCCCCTCAATCCTGCCCTACACCTCCCCCCCAATGCTATTCCCCTCACAGATAGTAATGTTGCTAATACTTGTGATTTTCTCAGAAGGCTCACAGTATTTGGTGCTTTTCTTAAAGCTCATGCTGCCAGAGACCTATTATTACATGAGAATCTCCGCTGTCTTTTTATATTTGATTTGAGGTTTTTTTAAGGAATTTCTAGCCCTTGCGGATGAAAAACTCAAAAATATAACCCTTAAAGGCCCCCAAACAAATAAAAAAGCCAAATTATGTCATTTTTAACAAGCTCATACTTTGAGGGGAGGGGCTGACCCATTCTTTTTTGAATTTCAGACATTAACAAGTTTATCTGCTTACTTGAGCATAGCGGAGGCTGCTCCAGCCTTCTGAGCCATTGGATCTCCATCCTCTGAATCTTTAAAGCCTCCTCCCTCCTAAGAGGCAGGAGATAATTCTCAAGCAACTTCTGAACCTCTGACTGATTTTTCTGTGGCAGTGGCAGGGAATTGTAGAGTTTACCAGAGGGCCATCAGTCAGCAGGCTTAGTGTATGTGGCTGCCGTGCACTCTCTCTAGTGCTGGGCTTTTAATTTTTACATCTGAATTATGAAACGTCACATCCCCTAGCTGCTGCTGTGAGCAGGGAGCATTAATGTTGATGTCAGAAGGACCTGCGGCATGGCAGCAGGGTGATTCAAGGGTGAAAATTATCAGGGAGAGCGTTGGAGTAAATAACCTCGGAGTCCAATTTATTCTCTCTTTCATCTAACTTTTTTTCTGAATGCTGAAATAAATAAAATAAAAAAGCAAATAGACAAATCCTCTAAGCTCCTGACTCAGTTACTTTGCAACAGTTCGTGCCTCGCCGGCTGCTTTCCTGTTCTCCTGTCACCTCTCGGTATCAAAGGAAAGGCAACTGAATGCCACATAAACGGAGTCATGCTGCATTGATGGCATTGAGCCATGACCCATCTCCACATTCGGAGGAAGAGGGACTGGATGGCTGCGAGGGTTGGTAAGGGTTATAAAGCCTTTCATTTCTAGGTTGCTAGTTCAAATCCAGGCCAGGTTAGTAGCAAATGAAAGTTGTTAGCATTTGATGGTCAATCAGTGGCTAGCGTGACATGAGTGTATTAGCTCAGCCTGTGGCATGTGAGGGGAAAAAACAAAATCCTGTTGCCACATTGGCCTGCTTGGGGCAGTCTCAGGACAGAAGTCAAGAAGTGAGTGGGCCATGGAGATTGGCCCACCCTTGCAGCTCTACAGGTCAGGCCTTTCTCGGGCAGGGTTGAGTCACACTAGCAGGGTGTTGTGTTGGAAATTTGCACTGCTACTGCCTAACCTGTACCTATTTGTGCAGATAAGTAGAGGATGATGATGTGTTTAAGTCACTGAACTGGGAATCACGAGACTTCGATTCAATTCTTGGTTCTCTTGTGTGACCTTGAGCAAGTCACATTATGCCTCAGTTCCCCATCTGCATAATCACAGTGACCTATTTCACAGGGGGGTTGTGAGGGTAGGGAGAAGCTCAGGTATTATGGTGATAGGCGTTGCCAGACTTTTCTAAGTGCCCATCAAACCAGCACTAATTTCATAAGAAAGAACACAAAGGGTTGTTGAGTCCCAGAGAGCATTGCAAATGAAGAATGGGTTCTCTGAGCAATTCCATGGGATACAGGAAGGATGATGCGGGAAGTGGTGGATAACTTCTTCTAGGACTTGGAGGGCAGCACCAACAAAAGAGTGGGTGGTTGGTGGTGGGGAAGGATCTTCCTTCACTATCCACGTACAGCTTCCCTAGCTGTGGTTGCTGCCAGAGTGCCAATGCATCTGGCATCCTTCCCTGGAGACTTTGCATAAGTCATCCTATTTCCACTATATAGAAGAGTGAGCTTTCTTCAGGACCCATTGCCACTTTCTGTCTGCATCTCCGTTTACAGGCGGGATGACTTAATATTTATTTTTATTCAATTAGGGGCCTCATTGCTGGCAACAACAACAAAAAGCCAGCTTGGGAGCCCTGAAAACTGAAGCCCTTTGTTTCCGTTTAAAGAAGTTGGGGCAGAGATGGCAGTGCAAGCTTCACCACCACTGGGCCTCAGCTGTGATCTAGACGAGGGTCTCCTTGTAGGTGGGAAAGAATCATGTCAGGACCATTGAGAACTTGGTGTCTCTCTACAGAGGCCATCCAGAAGGAGGACAATTAAAGCCTACTGTTTTGGCCATTTGAGAAGTGGGTGCTTGTCCATTAGGAACTGGCCATCAAACACTAATATGTGTTCTGGTCGCTGGAATGGGTTTGAATAGGAAAACTTCAGTAGAAGGGAAAGCCTTGGACTCTCTGCTGCCCCATTCCAGTACTATCCAGGCTGCCACAAGGCTGTTTTTTGATGAAGCATTGCTTATATCCCCTCCTGCCATGAATGTCCTCCCTTCCCCAAAACTGTCACACTCGTGTCCTTCACTGTGCTCAGTGTGGGCAGCAGTTAGGGCACTTCCATCTCGGAGGCTGCTTTGGATGGGGGAAAAAAAAATGTTCCCTTATCCATGTTACTTACTTCTGACCCCAATTCTGTTTCCATAATGAGGCCATGCTAATTCATGCTGGGAGCTTATGAGTTTTCTTTAAGCATGGGGAGAGGTCCCTGAGAAATGGCTAGGGGTGTTTTTCTTCCTGTAGTGGCTGCTCAGAAGGTCTGATCACTCTCCTTTCCTATCGCCATCAATCAGTTTCCCAGATAAATTAACAGTGGTGTCGTGTGCAGGGCTCGAGAGGGGGAACAAGTAGAATTGATGGAGAAGGTGGCGGGGGGTGGGGGAGGAAATGGAATGCTGGGTGAGGGTAAGGAGGAGGGAGTAGATCAGCAAAGGTCTGCCCACGCAAATGCCAACTGTTTTGTCACTGTGTGGCAGAGGCCAACAATTTGCACGGTGTGATTGGTAAGGGGAAAACTAATTAAACAGTTATTAGAGAGGAGGCAATCAATTGGTACCTTGCGGTGGACTATGAGCAGATCTGTCAGTTTCCTTTATTAATTGAAGACATGCCTTCAGGGGAGCCCCTTTTTAAGCATGTTTACTTACTTACACAGAAAGCCCTGTCCCTTAGCAAGAGCTCTGTCATCATTATTAGTGGTGGTACAATAATAATAATAATGCTAGCAAATATTATTTCCTCTTGGATGATAGCTCTTGGAGATTTTATTATTATTATTGTGAAAAATGCAGCCTCCTCAGGTTGGGTTCTAATTACAATTTTTATGAGGACTACGTATTCTCCTCTTCATGCAAAAAGATTTGTTTATCCAGTGTTTGTCTTCCTGTGCTGCGTTTGCTTTATTGATCTGTGTTATCAACTATAGTCATCACAAGAGATATGCTGAAGTGTGTGTGTGCATGCGCATGTGTGAGTGTATGAGAGTGTGCAAGGAGAGGGTCAGAGACACAGCTGGTGTAAATTTGCATTAAATTTAGCTTCACTAAAGTTAATGAATCTACGCTAATTTATATCACCCGAGGGGTTGCGCCCCAGAGAGAGAAACGGGCTGTGTGTTTGGCTGATCCTACATGTTCATGTGCCAGATAGCACCTAAGCCTGGGGTAGCATGGAAAATCTCTCTCTAGGTTAAGAGAGATGGCACCCCGGCAGCACAGGACCCCTTAATACCAAGATATTGGGTTAGGAGATTAAGCGTGTTAGAGATATGCAGTGGGCCACACAGGACTTTCTAGAACCATGTTGAGGAACGTGTCCAGATTTGAAGGACACGAGCAGCATAGCGCTCCCAAACATCTTGCAGAGGGACAAGGAGATGTTATAAAAGAGCGCTGCCCCTCCAATAATGCAGCACCCTCTCGTGCCTCGGTGCGATGTTGGGAGGTGGAGCAAGTTCAGGATATGAAGGACATACCCTCCAGCAGCATGGTATCTCATCAGACCCAGGTTGCTGATTATGACAGGGGAGAGAGCATGTCCAGATCATGCAGGAGCAGGTTTGTGGTTGTTTATATGAGCAAGGAAGAAAAACCATGTTTGTGTCTCCTAGCTGCTCAGCTTCCAGTCAAATTCTAACCTTCTTGTGGTTTAAAAAATGGTGAGAGCTTGTGTGGTCATTTAAGCAAACCAACAACATTAAAAAATAAGCATTCAATTTAGCCACGGGCTCCAACCCAAAACCAGCATCCATTTTGGAGGAGATTTTATCTGGATCCTGACATCTGCACTGGGGGGGAAAAAGCCCACCCTCCAGCAGTGCATCTCAGAGCCTGGGTGAACTGACTTTCAGGGCTCACGCTATCGGGCTAAATATGGTATCGTAGACAGTCTGGCTCAGGCTGGAGCCTGGGCTCTGAAATGCTATCAGGGGGTTAGTTCGGGCTCTGAGACTTGCTGCCACGGTCTTTTTTTGCAGTGTGGATGTACAGTTTGTGGCTCAGCCCACATCTAATTTGATCGCATGACTGTGGCGTCAACAGGGCGGAAAGAAATATTTGCTTCTGCTGCTCCAATAATGGGTGTGTGGAGTTGTCTCCTGGTGAACAATACGTCCTGCACAAATTATAGCTATTGTGCTGGAGAAGGTGCAGGAGCCCTTGGGAGGTGAGCTCAATACAGACTGCAGTAGCCTTGGTACGGTCGTGCACTCTCCTCCCATACTAAATGAGACCAAACAAGGAGCCCCCCCCCCCCCCCCGCCCCCGACTATTGCTCAGTAAAGATTATACAAGATGGAGCCTGCTCGTATCTTATCTTATTTGTATTCACTGGCATCCTTGATGCCCACCTCAATTCCAGCAACCTAAAAAATAATGGTTATGTTAAAGCTTTCCAGCAAATGCCCACAACACAAATCATTATTGTATGAGTGACAGGGGGGAGAGAGATGAGGGGGAGAGCGACAAGTGAAGGGTAGGTGAGTTGGCATCACGCTGCTGCTGGCTGGATTTGCATCATGCAATACATAGGTGGATGGGAGGATGTTTTGCCCATCCAAATATGTTCACCTGCACAGTGAAAGGTGTGGACATGTGCAAACACTCTGGTGTGTGCATTTGTCAACAAACATGAACTCATGTACAGAAGCAAATCCAGTCCCTGCACACAAACACACATATACATGCACCAAATTCCTACGCAGACACTCCCGTTTGCACACATGGGCATCATCACGCAGATGCACCTGTGCAAAAATAAGCATTATGTGCACATGCACATATAATTCTGCATACACACAATACATATGGCATCTTCCTCCTTTGATCCCTTGCCCCAATCCCTTTGCTTTCTGACTCTATTTATTTTGCACCAAGATAACTTTCATAATGGTAATGCTCTCTCCTCTTCCAGATTAATAAATGGTTGTTGAAGGCTTCTCAGCAGCAGACAGGTGGACCACAGGGCTTGCACACCATACAACGTTAGGAACTTTGAGTGGCTCATGAAGATAATGGGGAACTGGCCTAGCAGCTTTGCGTTGGGTCTCAACAAAGCTTGGTGGCTCAGCTAAGAAAACACACGACACAGGGTTAATAGCTGACCTCTCTGCTCGCAGAAAGGCAAACCTATAGTAGCAGTAAAAGCTCACCCAGGCGTGGGAATCAAATTCAAAGGCTAACTATCTAAATGCAATTTTCTCTCTCCCCTTTTATTTTTATTCTCTTCCCTTTTTAAAAGCAGAGAGAGGAGATGAGTATGTGGCTATGCTTTTGGCCAGGTTCTGTTTTGAGCATGTTGCTGCTCTCTAGCCACGCTATTTTATTGTCTTGAGTGCAATTCTGGGTGGTTTTTGCTTTTATCTCTTGGTATCCGGGGTGCTAGAACAATTTGTACAGTGGGGGTGCTGAGAGTCATTGAACCAAACTGTAAGCCCAGTAAATGGAAAAACTTCAACCCAGTTCCCCTAGTGCCAGCACTTATGGTTGGTATTTGTTTTGGCCTGTGAGAAACTGGTTGAGGGGATTCATGATGGGCTAGGGAATTTGCCACCTCTAGGTTACAGATCCCAAGCTGTGGTGGACTCAGTTGTGATAGAAGTCCATTACTCTCTGCTGGTTGCTTTGTGGCCTGTATGTAATGAGTAGGTTGATTTCAATTCAGTTTTTAGTATATTAGGGATCTGTTATGTTCATGGCATACACAAAGAGAAGTTAAATAAACATAAATAAGCTTGCTGAAAGGTTGTAATGTAACACAACTTTATTTCTTAGAATTCAGAACTCTACCACACAAGAACCCTGTAAAGGTTCTTTCCCTACTCTGAACTCTAGGGTACAGATGTGGGGACCTGCATGAAAAACCCCCTAAGCTTATTTTTACCAGCTTAGGTTAAAACTTCCCCAAGGTACAAACTATTTTACCTTTTGCCCTTGGACTTTATTGCTGCTACCACCAAGCATCTAACAAATAACAGGGAAAGAGCCCACTTGGAAACGTCTTTTCCCCTCAAAATCCTCCCAAACCCTACACCCCCTTTCCTGGGGAAGGCTTGATAAAAATCCTCATCAATTTGCATAGGTGAACACAGACCCAAACCCTTGGATCTTAAGAACAATGAAAAAGCAATCAGGTTCTTAAAAGAAGAATTTTAATTGAAGAAAACGTAAAAGAATCACCTCTGTAAAATCAGGATGGTAAATACCTTACAGGGTAATCAGATTCAAAACACAGAGAATCCCTCTAGGCAAAACCTTAAGTTACAAAAAGACACAAACGGGAATATACATTCCATTCAGCACAGCTTATTTTATCAGCCATTTAAACAAAACAGAATCTAACGCATATCTAACTAGATGACTTACTAAGTTCTAAGACTCCATTCCTTTTCTGTTCCTGGCAAAAAAACAACACACAGGCAGAGAGAACCTTTGTTTCTCCCCCCCCCGCAGCTTTGAAAGTATCTTGTCTCCTCATTTGGTCAGGTGCCAGCGAGGTTATCTTAGCTTCTTAACCCTTTTCAGGTGAAAGGGTTTTTCCTCTGGCCAGGAGGGATTTTAAAGGTGTTTACCCTTCCCTTTATATTTATGACAAACCCCAAAACACAGACAAAACAGGCTGTCTCCTAAAACAGAGAGGCACAACTCACCCCACCTGAATCTAGACTGGCTCTCTGCAGAATGACTGCTGTTAGACCCAGGTTGCACACTTCCCTGCAGAGCCCCTAAGTAAGACCACGGAATATATTTCAGGGTTAAGTGATAGCTTACAATTGTAACAGTTTTCAGTGCACCACAGGAGCCACGTTTCCAAATGAACACCACCCTATAGGATGTTGGCATTTTTAGAAAGGAGAAGTCCAGGACCAACTGCACAGTGCAACTAACTTCCCCTGTCAGTGCTAGAGGTGATCCCTCCTCCAGGAGCATATTTGCAAGAGACCAAATATCTCCACCAGACCTACAAGGAGGGGAGAGCATGTTTTCCTGGGTTATGGAGGGATTCACAAGAGATGGGATCAGTGAACTACAGTGCAGCATTTATCTTGGAAATGTTCCAAATTGAAGGTTCAAGCCCTGTTGTGTCAGCTAAGATGGTGACTGTCAGGTAAGAACCCCCTCCTCACAAAAAGGTCAAGATGGTGACTGTCACACGAGGACTTGTATTGCCTCACTGGACTGGGACGCTTAGAAATTTCTGAAGTTTGTGCACACCCACGACATGATTGAGGGAGTTCAATGTAGCCATTCAGGAACTCTGTATTTAACAAAGAAGAACAAAGAAATGTTTAGGACCATCTCTGTGAGGCTCCCCACTTGGGCCCGAGAGAATTTCTGGTGTTGGGATCAAGGCTAAGGCAGTAAAGATAGGGCAGGAGCAAGGTTAATTGGACACTTTGGGGGCAGGGGTCACAAATTTAAACCAGACCTGTGAGATCTATTGTAATGGTCACCCCTAACTCTAAGTGTTTGTCTTCACTTACCGGGGGGTTGACGAGCCGTGATCGATGCATCAGTGGTCGATTTAGCGACTCAAGTGAAGACTTGCTAAATCGACCGCAGATCGCTCTCCCGTCGACTCCTGTACTCCACCTGAACAAGAAGCGCAAGGGGAGTCGACGGGAGGGCGTCTCTAGTCGACATCGCATAGTGTGGACCCTGCGTAGCTATTCACATAGCTGAAGTTGCATAACTTAGATCGATCTCCCCCCATAGTGTAGACAAGGCCTAAGTGCTTGTCTACACTTACAGTGCTGCAGCAACACAGCAGCGTCCGTGCAGCTATGCGGCTGTAGCGCTTAGTGAAGAGGCTGCCTATACCAATGGGAGAGCTTCTCTCATCAGAGTAGTTAATCTACCTCCCCTAGAGGCGGTAGCTATGTCAACAGGAGAAGCTATCCTATCGACACAGCTCTGTCTACACTGGGAGTTAGGTCAGTATAACTGCATCTCTCAGGCATGTGGGTTTTCCACACCCCTGAGCCACATTGTTAGACTGAAATAGATGTGTAGTGTTGGCCAGGTCTAAGTTACCAAGCACCATAAGTGCCTCCCCTGGCCTGCAATGGAATTTTGGTCAGGTGAAAAACTTTCTGATTCATACTCAGGACTTTGCAGGGGGCAGATGTCTTTGCAATGATTCACGTTTGTGGCTTTGAAGCGAGCAGCCCCTTTATTCATCACATGATAAATTTTTCTTGAATTATCTATGCCACTGAGAGTCTGACTTGAATGTGATTTTGCAGCTCCAAAAGTCAGAGAGAGGGGAAATAAACAGACAATGGTGACTTCTAGTGGTATGCAGCAGGTGTCATTTTGGCTAACTGACCGTGAGAAAGGGGAGGGAGAGAAGACAGGGGTGCAGGGTTAGATGGGAGAAAAGGGAAGCAGCAGGACTTCCTTTGCCAAAGATGGGTCTGATGCTGCTGCTTACTCAGCCCTTCTTTCTGTCCTTCTCTCTCCACTTACTTTACTGGATAAGTGGGACTTGCCACAAAACCTGTGATATTAGATCCAGTTGACTGACTTCAGTTAAGGGCAACCACAGACTTGATGGAACTGCTATTTTACTTCAAAGACGGGGTGTGTGTGTCTGTGAGAGAGAGAGAGAGAGAGTGTATGCACACAGTGGTGGGTGGTGAATGAAGAAGGAGAGAAAGTGGATGAAGTGACCTTTTCAGATGGCAAAGGTTAAAGCCTCTTGCTCTTTCTCTCCTTGTTTCACGTTGCCCTTTTTAACTTCAGGAATGCCATTTCCAGTGAAAGAAGATTGGGGGAGTGGTGCATCCAATGATACCAATGTCTGCAGTGGGGTTTGTCCTCATGGGAACATATTTATCTTTCCTGATGATTTGTTAAGATGTGGATGAAATTGGAGCGCCTCCGTTTGATGGAATGTTTTTACATGGCAATTCTGCTGGTTTCTGCTCATCTATACAGATAGAGATCAAAGTGGTGAGGTGGTCCATATTACCTTGGTATCTGAGCACTTCACAATCTGTAGTGTATTTATCCTCACAATACCACTGTGAGTTAGGGCAGTGCTATTATTCCCAGGTTACAGATGGGGGACTGGGGTACAAAGAGAGACTAAGTGATTTGCCCAAGGTCACACAGGAAGCTTGTGGAAGAGCAGGGAAGTGAATTCAGGTCTCCCAGGCTAGTACTGTAACCATGAAAACCATGGTTCATTTTGGAAGTCCCATTGGAATTTATACTGAAATTGGTGGGAGAATGGTGGCTTCCTGAAAGGGATGATTCTCCAGGAATATTCAAGTTCCTCCCCCATGAGCCATACCAAAGAAATGGCTGTCTTGGTAGCTTTAAGAACTTCAGAACAGATCTTCAGTGAAAATGACCACATTTCTTTAATATTGGGGAAGCTATTGTATTGGAAATGATCATTCAGCTCACTATTCTGTAGGTCATGAGGATTTCCTACATGTGTACCCATCAGTTAGGAAAGGAGTCTGAATATAAATCCTGGGTGTAAACTCTGGATCCAAACTTTGTATATCTAATAGGCATACCAGAGCTTGGGATCTGAACACTCATAAACCTAGGGGCTGGAAATCAGGATTACATTTGAACTTCCCCAAATTTTGGAGCACTTGCATTTAGTGTTCAGATTCAGCTAATTATACAGAGAGATCTTGAGGCTATAGTTCAGGACCATGTGCACTGGGATCTCATCTCAACACTTCTTAGCTTGGGAAAGTGGATATGTCTTCTCATGGTTTGGATGGGAGACCACCAAAGAAAGGCAATAGTGCTGTAGGCGGTGACAGATGTGGTTCAGCAGGTGATGCTTTTTCCCCTGTCAGTAATATAAAGTGCCTTAGTGTGATGATAGGGGCACTATGCTGCTTATGATGACATCTGGTTGTGCTGCCCGCCATTTTTCATATAAAACCGAGGGTTGACCATGTGTGGCCATGACAATTCTCATAGCGCTTTTCACAAAAAGTAAGGTGGTTAGCCTTAGTGTCCTTGTCAAATTCCAACTCAGGTAATTACACTCTGCCTCCTCAACTCTCCTTCCAGATTCAAGTGGATACATGATTCATCTTCACTTCATGTGCTAAGCTATTGGAAAATGTGACTTTATGCTCCTAACACGCTTCAACATTCCACTCCAGAGGTGGCTGCATTTCTGTGGCAGGTGGAGCGATGCAGGGGATTAGTAAATCTTTCAAATCCTTTGAGATAAAAAGGTGCACTATAAATAGCAGGTGATACTATGGTTTGGAAACAGTGTCCTTGCTCTATACCGTGTGGCTGGCTGGCTGAATGATTTAGTGAATAATTATCTGATAGGAGGCAGCAGTAACTTACCCCAGGGCCATGCATTCACAATGTTGATAAAAAGGCAGTGTTACTAAGTGTGCCTTATCATGATGTGTGGAACATGGGACTCCGTTTGAAATAATGGCACCTTCTAACATAACCCTGAAGAAAGGTAGGGAATTTTACAAGGGGTGCAAGATTTACTCCTTTCAGCCCTGCCCCCACCAATTCTACCTAGCAGTCTGTAACCACCATGAGAGGCAGCGTGCTATGGGCCCAGAGTGGGAGAGGGAACTCCTTGCCTTCTGGCAACACCTCCCCCTGCCTAGCACTAATTGTGGCTTTGACAGGCTCCAGTGGAAGCTGCATTATACCTTCCCTGGCCAAAAGAAGAATCTTACACAGGGCCCCAAAATAGTGCCTGGCCAAGGGTAGTCTTAGATTCTGTGGGGCCTGAAGACAGATGTTCTAGGCCCCATCAATCTCCCCCTACATGTGACTGTTGCCCCAACTGTGCTGGGCACTTCTGGTAGTGAAACTGATGAGCAGCTAGGTATTGTATCAACCAGGCAAGGTACTAACAAGCTTCAACAGGACTTTATTTTCAAAGTGGAAACCTCTTTACCAAGCTGCTGCTGCACCTTCTGTAGCTTTCTCCCAGCCTCTCAACTCCTCCCCCCTCCTTCCTGTTTCCTGTCCTTTCAGACTCCCAACAGCCAGTGCTCCCAATTCTAATAATTGCAAGCAACATCTAAACACCACAATAGGGTGTGTAGTCTTGAAGCTCCTGGATGTATATGCTGATGTGTCTGCAACTGTGATTGGAGAATGAAAATACTGATGCTTGCTGGGGAAGAGAGGAAGGGGCCCTTTGTGATCCCCAAAGTAAACCAGTCGAAAACCCTGCTCCTTTTCTCTAGCAATGGTCTTGTTGCACTTTTAACAGTGGGCAAAATAGAACCAAAAAGGTTGACATGCTTTTCCGAACTTTGTCCAGTCTTCTCAGGTCTGAGAAAGGTGACTACCAGTTCATATGTAAACTTGCTTCCTGGTTAGATTTCCTATACTTCTTGCCTTGCATCAGGCCAAGAAAAGCTGTTCCCAAAGTGTTTGGCCATTTCTCCATCTACCTGGAAACCAAAAAGGGATTGTCACATGTAAATGGACAAATAATGGGGGAGAAGATTATCACCTTTCCTTCAAACCTCAAAGGGAAGGAATCCTTGGACTTCAAAGCCTGTTGGCTGCAGATCCTCTTGAGTCATTGCTGTGGGCAGGGCGTTGAGTGGATAAACCACAGTGATTTGCATACTCGGTGGATTACTCCTGGGAGGAGAATCCAGGAAGAGCAAAGTTGCGAACCAGCCATCTCATGCTTGCAGGGATCCCTGATCCTATGTAGATAATTTGCTCTTTGTGTGTTTCAGAATCAGATCTGCTGACTTTGGTGGCAAAAGTCCATTTGTACTGCTCTGGCCCTGCAGACAGAACCATCCCTGCTATGCGGGATTGTAAATGCATCAGAGAGAAGTGAGGGCATAATTTGGCTGCAGATTCTTTAGCACTGTTAATGCTGTGTGAGAAGAAAAAAGCCCAGCTTGACTCTCAGCTCCCAGGGTAGGTTGTGAAGCTGGCAGTTGGGGGGAAAACAACAACTTTTTCCCTCATAAACTGAGCATGTTTGCTCTTAAGTCACCAAGAGACAATATATGTGGAGCCCCATGGTGTCGTTTCACAGTTGCTTTTCAAGTGGATCAACTTCAATGTTCATAAAGCACTGTGATCTGGGGATAGAAGGTGCTAAATGCAAAGCATTATTACCATAAATTTTATAATCTCACTTATATCCACAAGACACCATTGGTGTCCATGTAGTTGTCCATTACCCACCGTGACTGGATTCCTGGGGTACATCTGGAGCTGTGGGACCACTGTGCCCCTTAACTCTCCATCCTGGGCTGTTTCTCATAATACTTTGCTAGTGACAAGCAGCAAACCCCTCCAGGCATGCATGCAGCAGCATGCAGAGACACACCCAGCTAAGTTGCATGAATGCTCTCTAAGCTACTCATGAACTATACACAGGGAGGCACCAACAAATCCCCCCATCCTTGTATCCCAGAAACATACAGCCTTACACTGTTCAAGACCTTCTTTTGAACAACGCAAGCTCATTAATTAGTTTGCCACTCCTTCACAGGAAAGTGGGCATGCACCGGGCTTCGTAATCTGAGCATATTCCCCAAGTACTTTAAACAAACTCCCTGGTAAAGATAAAACATTAAAATATATTTATTAACTACAGAAGGGTAGATTAAGTGGTTATAAGTGGAAGGCATAAAGGTCAGAGACAGTTACCTAAGAAAATAAAAAGTGTAAACACCTTCTAAATCCTAAACTTTCAGACTAAGCAAGAGTTGACTCAAACGGCTTTTCTCACCCCACTGGATGTCAGAGGCAGGTTACAGTTCTTAACATACAGGCTGAATTTCCCTCTCAGTTGGGGACCAATCTTCTTAGGGCACGTCTTCACTGGCAACGTTAAAGAGCAGCTTTAGCAGCACTTTAAGATGGCTTGTGTAGTCACAGCTCTTAAAAAAACCACCTCCACAAGGGGAATAGCTCTCAGCGCTGGTGCGCTGTCTACACTGGCACTTTACACTGCTAAAACTTGCAGCGCTCGGGGGAGGGGGTTTCCACACCCCTGAGCGAGAAAGTTGCAGTGCTGTTAAGTGCCAGTGTAGACAAGCCCTTAGATTGAAGTCTGTGTCTTCCCAGCATTCTTGTTGCCTTCAGCATAGGTAGGGGAGGAGAGAGGTGGTCTCGTGATGCCACTGCCCCTTATTTTATCTCAATTCATGTCCCAGGGAAGATACTGGCCCAGACATGTCCTGGTGGGCCTTACTGAGTCACAGAGTTGAGCAATCCCCATTGTGTGGTGCTTGCACAGCTGTCTCTTACAGAATTGTAAATCTCTCTTTTTCTTTTTCTTTTTTTTTACAATTCTCCTGCTGATCAATGGCTCGTGATGATCACTTAATGCCGGTTTGGGTGTGGGTCACCCCTTTTGTTGCCCCTGGAGAACTAGTTGTGGGCATCTCCCAGACGCACAACAAATTTCAATAACATCTCATAACTCCGTATGCAAAGATGATACACATATTTTGACAGAACAATGAGTTTCAGTGGATTGTGGCCTTTCATATGCTACCTTACAAGGCATGCATTGTGTGAAATATCACAGCCATACACAAACGATGAATATGGGGTCTACAGGGTGCTACTTTGTGATAGAGTGCATCACGCTCACACCTCCTGAATCCCAACAAGATAGATGCTACCATAGATTCCTGGGCCAGAAAATATTGATCCTTTGGTGGGAGGATGAAGAGGGCAGGAGAAGCAAAGCTTACATTGTTTATATAGTTTCCGAGGGTGTCCACCCAAAGCATTTCCAGAAAATGTCCTTGTTTTACTAGCTTGCTATAAAGAGCTTATAATTGAGATGTTTCTACTCTTGGGAAAGGCAGCTAGACAGAAATCGTTTTACCTTTCACATGTTTCTCATAATTTCCCCTGCTACTTTGGTTAATTAATTATCACTGCTATTTGTGTTTAAACAAGAGGGTCTCCCTCCCTCCCTCCCTCCCTCCCTCCTTGAAAGCCCATCTGCTCCTCCATGACCTTGCCTGTGAAGTCATTGCTGTGCTGACTTTGTGAAAGCACAAACACTTCCATGGCAACAGGCAGCCATGTCACAAAGACAGGGCTGTGACCTCACGGCAGGAGGAACGGAGCTGGATGTAGGGCAGAAATATTCTCCCACCAATGCTGAGGCTTTTGATGATAACAAAAAGGAAGGCAGCAAACTCCAGCCAGAACAAATGCTCTTCGTGTTTGAATGCTCCCACTTTAGAAGTTGTCCTTGGCTTTAAATTCCCTCATTCAAAGACTCTTTTTTTTTTTTTTTGGCTCAAATTTTCTGCATGCAAGGGGGACCAGACTCTTCTCAAATCTCATTTGATAAGACCGTGGAGGGGGGGATAAGGAAATTGATTTAGTCCCTGAGTAGTGATGGGCCTGGGTTTCCCCAAACCTGTCGGTGCTTGGATCCAGGGCTTTGGCTTGGGCCAGTCTTCGTTTTGCTTCCATGCTCCCCTTCTGCTTTGTGGCTAATCTAGACTGGTTTAAATGTTGGGAAGCTGCCTGGGATTTTCTGAGTATAGAACAAGGCTGAATGGTTCTCTCTCTCCTACCCTTCCCCCCAATCTTCCCTTTACCCCACCATAAATTGTCCGTCCTTTGAAAAGCATCCTGTGTTCCTACATACAGAAATTTGCCCCTGAAATCTTCTCTATGTAGAGTGCACCTATTTGCATGGCAGGACACTAAATGGAAATCAGGTTCCATGATCACAAAGCATCTTCAATATAGATGGAGCCAAATACATTAAAGCTAAATAACATATAAGTGGTTCTCTGAGAGCAATCTGCAGAAACTGCCTCACTATATATATTGATTGTGAAGCTACAGAAAATACATCTTGATCATTCTGTTGCTGTCGTCTTCCTTGGTTGATTGCTTGGTTGTTCGGTGAAATGGCAGTCGGCAAATCCCCATATCTCTTTCATTAGCTAAAAGTAGCCAGTGCTTCAGTGTAATTCATTGCTGCTTGTAGCCTGAGAATAATTTATATCCTGGTGTGCCACTGTGATAGGCTAATCAGGTCAAAACAACTCTCTTCTCTGGAGCCATTCCACGATTAAATCATTCTCGTTCAGAGAGTGTACATATAGTAAGGCTTCATTGGCATGGTCCACTGTGGCCCATCTGCTTCTAGATGATGATGATGATGCTGATACTTACTTTTTGTCATCCACATGTCTCACTGTGTTTTGGAATGGTGGATATCAGTAGCCCCATTTGACAGATGGGAATACTCAGGTGCAGAGCAGAGGTGACTTGCCCAGATTCATACATTGAGTCTTTGGCAGTGCCAGGAACAGAATCCAGGTCAGTCTCCTGTTTCACAGAGCTGTGCTCTAAATATTAAGGCACCTCTCCTTCTCCTGAGTGTATGATCATGCTATTCTTCTTTGGGCCTGGTTCTCATTTCTACTACAGCCGCTCTACATGTCTCTGGCAGTGTAACGGGGCCTTAAAGTGGATGTAAGTTATATGCCGTTACAGTATAAAGGCACTTTAGTATAAATAGAGAATCAGGCCCTTATGTCCTACCTGATTCCCCTCACCTAACTTTGTCTTCACCATCCACCTGATCTTCATTGGACAGATGTCTCCATCACCTGCCATGATGCCCATTCACCCAGAACCCTGTAGTAGATGTCTCAGTTGTGCATTTGTGATATGTTTACCAAAAGAGCACAACAAAGGCCAGGAATTAAAAAAAAAAAAAAAAAAATCAAAATGGCCCTGCTCCACCCTGAACCCTAGCTGTAGGTAACCCCTGTGTTCGTGGTTTGACGCCCACTGGAGGACCATGGGGGAAGCCTGTTTTGGGACCGTAGCAATGTTATCTTTAAGTATGCTTTAAAAATTAGGGCAAGAAGTTTCTTTAGTCTGGCATATTCTGTCAGAGACCAGGATAATGGAATTTCTAAACCCATTGATTTTATGGCATTCAGAATCTGCTTGATAAGTCACTCTGCACACTGGTGATCTCTATCTCCAGCTGCATAAGCAGTACTGTCCCCATTTCATTTTCAGTAAGAAATTGAGGGAGACTTAGCATTACTGAAGGGAAGGGGAAGAGATGAGATATGAAAACCCTCTGTCATTGGGTGCTGCATAAATGTTTATTATTGGATAATGTGAGAGATACTGAAAAGCACAGTTGCAAGAATTGTAGGTATAGAACTCTTAATTCCCGAGCCAGGCTCTCCCAGCAGGTGGCTCCATAAGGAACGGTGCCAGGATTATTGGCTGCGGGGAGCTCACTGGTGCTCCAATCCAACCTCACCCAGCAGGAGGCACTGTAGGGAATGGTGTGGGAGTGCTGGCTGTGGGGAGCTCACAGGTACTCCAGTGCCAGCAAGTTCTATTAGTGTGGGACATGTACAGTATTTAAGTACAATATCTGACTGCCAATGAAGCATGCTAGCTTAGTGACATGATTTCTTAGGGTTTATTTTTCCCCTTCGCTCTGACGAAGGGATGTGTACATCTGAAAGGGAGAGAAGATGAGCGAAGGGTGGAGTTACCAGCAAACCTGGTCGCTACCAGTTGCCTGTGATGGGCACGCTGATGATCTCTCTTCCCAAACACAGCCTCCCTCCATGCATCTACCCAGCTGTTTTCTACTTGGCTGGCAGTACTAGTGAGCCCTATTTGGAAAGATTCACGTGTGACCTAAGACTGTCCTCTAGATGTCTAACTCCGTCTTCTACAACATAAATAATGCAAAAACAAACATGCCATACAATAACCTTCACTTGTCTCCCTGGCACTGCTGAGAGGGCAGGCGGGAGGAAAGGAGCGAGTGCAAGTGAGCGAATGAGCAAACACTGCACGTTAGGCAGAGAGGAGACAGGCAAGGAGAGGTAGGTACAGCACGGGGAACAAGGTGAGCAATTAGATTCACACTACACTTCAGCTGTGCTATTTCCATATAGGTTCCTCCATCTCCTGGTAGGCATACCTTTGCTGGGGTGCTGTACTTTTGGTAGAGGAGGTCAGGAAGGAATGCTGATACCCCTCTCCCCCCCACTACACTTCGGTAGAAACCAAAGCATCTCTGCATCCTGACAGGGAACATAGGAAGCTTCTCCAGTGACTTGGCCAATTCTGCTCAGAGATGCAGTATGTCTAGTGACTGGAGCATGCCTGGCATTAGCAGCTAGTAGCTCTTGAGTTCTAATCTTGGCTCTGCTACTGACTCTGTGTGGCCTCGAGCAAGGCATTTTAATCTCTCTCAATGTCTGTTCTTCCCCATCTATAAAATTGAGATGATGATAAGCCTTCCCTAAATCCCAGGGGCGTCACTGATTTTACACACAGTATATATTCCAAAGTATTAACAGTTTTGAGTGGTGGAAAATGAACAGGGTCTTACATAGTGTAGACTCTCTCTCACCTCCAGGGGAATCTGTAATAATTGTCTAGTTCTGGAGACTTTGGCAGGGGAAAAATACTTCTATCCTCAAAGTGGAAAGGGGTAGGGAGATTTTCTTCATGTGATTCTTCCAGAAAACTGGACTTCTCCTTTTCCATAATAGAAGATTTCTGTCTGGAAAATAAAGGTTTGGTGTGGACCATTTACAATACTAGTAGCATCCTATAGGAATAACTAATCGTAGTCCTCACAGCCTGTTCCCAGTAATCCTCCTTTCCCTAAATAATATGCCTACTGGCTGCAACAAACTGGCGCTCTCCATGTGATGCTCGTGATTCCTGGGAGAAGCTGTAATAGTTCCTCTGCTTTGGGGCAGAAGAAAAAACAAGTCTCTCCCTCCTTACATTTCCCTGCTACTTCACTGGGGAGTGAAGGGGAAGGGAGTGAAAGAAACCAAGTTCCTAAAGGGGAGAAAATATTTTCCTCCCATGCGATCCCCTGACATGCTTGTCTGTGGGAAAGTGGGCAGCGGGAGTTCTGAGGCGTGCAGACCGATGAGCACTTTGGCTGCTGTTAAACACCAGACCCGCAGGGAAACACAAGCCGGGAAGCTACATTTCTAGAGGACTGTGTAGTGGTTAGTGTGGGTTTGTCTTTGAAGTAAGGAAAGTGCAGTGTTTTACTCTCAGAGCCAACTTGGCATGGGCTTGACGCTGATGGATGGAAATGTCATGAGAGGGGCAGTCTCCTGCCACAGAGGTGCCACCTGGCCAGATGGAAAAGGCCAAGCCCCAATGCAGTTTCTGATCAGGGTCCAGGCACTAGGCAGACATCTCTCTACAGTCCAACTGGTGAGCTGGAAGAAACCAAGGACAATGCAGAGGGAAATACAGAGAAAGACTTTAATGTGAGAATCTTAGTGTCCAAGTGGCTTTTGAGTGGGACTCTCCCTCCCCTGACTGAATCCAAGCGTAAGGGAACCAAACTTCCAAGCATTCAGTGATCAGATATCCCAGTTTACTGGGAATATGCAGGCTTTCAAGGAATGTCCCAGCTGATTATAGTGAAAACCAGAATCCATTTCACCATCCTCACTAACAGGTTACAAAAATGTAGACCCCAGTTGTTTTTGTGGGCTGATCTCTACTGCATTGCTGGCCCAATCGCTTCACAGCTGCCAAACTCTCCAGTGTGCCCACAATCTGACTTCCTTGGCTTTCAAAGCTTTCTCTCTTGCAGCCATCCAGGATCAGATCCCCTTCTACTTTACTGGCCCAACCACCATCCCCAAACCAACTCCCTCTCAGGCTGTTTACACACTACCCAGCTTTTAGCAACATGGCTGTGTCACTGCAGCCGTGCTGCTAAAAGGCGCGCAGTGTAGCTGTTGTTTTTTGTTGGCAGAGAGACAACAAACTTCCATCCCCAGCGAGCGGCGTTTGTGGTGTTGGCGGGAGAGCGCTCCTGTGGACAATGCACTGTTCACACTGGCACTTGTTGCAGCAAAACTTTTCTTTCCGGTGGTCGGGGAGGGGGGGGAACTACCTCAGAAAGACAAAAATTTTGTCGTTCAATTGCCAGTGTAGACCTAGCCTTAGACACACACCTGCCAAACCCCTTCTCCTGTTCGGCAATGACGCTGAGAAAGTTGTGTCTACTTCAAGAGTATTATTACCCTCCATGGACGAGGTTTTCCTTGCCTCCCTCTCTCTCAGCTCACGTTCAGCAGAAGAAAAACGGTCTTCTGCAGGTTTGCATAAATCTGCTCACACACTAGTTAGTGGTGAGTGGGAAGTTTTCCCTGGCGAGGTGGGTGTAGAAGGAGGGCTTAGGCCATCAATTTCTGCAGAAATACTCACCTCCTATTTACCCAGAACCACTCCCCCCCGCTGTTCTGCCCTGGTGAGACCCAGTTACTGGAGAAATGGGATTTGTGACTTGCACAGTCTTGAATGTGCTGTCAAATGCTGTTCAGCGTGGGAAGCTACGGTCCCAGTGGGATATCTTGCCAATAGTGAGTAGAAACTTGGATAACTATAAAATAAAGAGAGATGCTGAACTCTTTTAGCATGTGACTGGGGGGCAGAAGCTTTGGGCTCTGGCACAGTAATGGGTAGAGCATGGGGGGCTCACACTCAGCATGCTGGTAGAAAATCCTCAGGGCTCTTCTTTCTTAGCTAGGTGGGAACTATTCATGTGCAAAGCTATGCAACTGTCTGATCGGGGATGTGACAGATGCAGAAGCGACGTGTTGGGGGAGGCACGGAGGCGGGGTCACGTCATCCCCTGCAGATTTCTGACAGGGTTTATGTGCCCTGCCCTGAATCCCACTGCATACCATACACAGCATCTCTGGATGGATGCACATTCTTGGGCAATCATACCTACATGCCTCATTCTGAAGCTGTCCAGGTCCAACTGGGGGAAATGCGGGGACACCCAATTGCAAAAAACTTCGGCTCACATGAGACACGGTGGGCCAAGTTCTGCACCGATTTAGTTAATGCCCCATGGCTACATACATCCAGACACTGTGACCATCAGCAGGAATCAAACTGCACCTTTAGCTGCCGTGGTAGAGCCCTATGTTTTTGGTGCTGAAGTACCTGGGTTCTCTCCCCGTTGCGGACCATTGTGTCTGCCTGTACGTGACCCTGCTTTGTTGTACTTATGCCCACTGCCATCTCACAGAAGTCAGAGGGAAGCTGGGTGTGTGTGTCACTGAAGAGCTGGGTGCAATGGGCCTGAGGCCTGCTGCTTGTCCTGTGTGACTTCACAACAGTGCCAGTTTCTTTTCTGCCTGAAAGAACCCCAACCCGCCCACTTTTTCCCTTCGGTTCCATGACAAGCAGTTTCACACAGAAAGTTTGCAGGATTCAGAATGGCTTAACAGCAGGTTTCTGTGAGGTGCTGATAAGCTAGGGAGTCTTGGAATGAGGGGCTGGAACGAGGGAGAGGCTGCTGGTGTGCATGTATGCACACAGGTGTGTGGACGTGCATGTGTGCCTACAGTGGGATTGCCGGAGTCCATATGCTTCTACCTGTACTGAGCCTATTTGTGTATGGAAAGTCCCTGAAGGGAAGCAGAAGCAAAGCTGTCCATGTAGACTATATGTCTAGTCCTTATACTACACTCATCGCCAAGCTACTCGACTACAGGATCAGAGACCCTTGCATTTTTCAAGCTAACCACAGACATTTTTTCTCAGACCCCTTATAGTAAGAGAAGGGACAGATGGAGCATTCTTCAGGTTGGCTATGCTTAAGCAGCTGTGCCATAGAACACAGATAGCTAACTGCTCCAAGGCCACCTTGTTCTTCACAGTGCCTGGACACAGAGACGTCAGGGCACAAAAGACCAACTGAGGCCATGGTTAAAGGATATTCAACCACATGGGACGTAGAGAGTGTGCAGGGGCAGCATCACAGCCTTGCTCTCCAAGCTTGGATGTCTCTTCTGAATCTGTTAACGTTTACAGGACAAAAGGGAGAACTATAGATGTTGGTTGGGCTACACAGGTTTATAGTAACAACACCAGGTGAGATCTAGGCTAAATATACCTTGTGTGACTTGGGGCTAGTCTACACCAGATGTGCTGTGAGCTGCATCACTATAGCATGTCTGGGGAAGACACCCTATGCCGATGGGAGAGCACTCTCCCATTGGCATAATTACTCCACCTTCGTGAGTGGTGGAAGCTATGTTGGCAGGACAGCGTATCTCACTGACATAGCGCCAGTGTGGACAGCTGCTTAGGTCGATGTGACTTGCGTCACTCGGGGGTGGCTTTTTCACATCCCTGAGCAACGTGAATCAGAGCGACACAAATGGTAGTGTAGACCTGCCCATACACACACACACCTACGTAAGAGGTAATGTACTTTTATCGTGACTGGACAGGTGGGTCAGCACCCAGTTGGGTCAGATTATGAGGAACATGGGCCAGGGCCATCTCTGGTTTAACTCCTCTGAAAGGACTGGAGTTGCAATAGCGATTAATTTAACAATCATTATTATAGTTCATTGAAAAGCTGAATTTATGCAAGGAGGTAAATTCCAATGTGTTGATATTATTTGCCTCCTGAAGCAGGATGAAAAGTAGTGAAACTTTTCATTGCATTAAGAGTTTTGAAAAAATTCAGTTCAGAAATGTCAAAACCAATTCTTGTGTCTACCTGAGCAATGTTGTGCCTAATGGGAGTTGTAGGTCTGGGCTCTTGTGCCCCCATTCTCCTTTTTGGGTGTTGCTCATTGTCTAAACTACATCTCCCATGATACACTCTGGCCTCACCCGGTGGCTGAACCATCACACACAACATTTTGCTTTTAATGAAACCCTATTTTTCCAATGGTACAATATTTCGATCAACATTTTTCAACCAGCCCTAGTAATGATTGTTTCCATACTAAAGATATGGTGTTTTACTCTGTGGGTATGTATAACTTTTAATTTTAGATTAAAGCAAACAACTGGGAAGAATACAAATAAAGTCTCCCAAGAGAGAGCAGAGTATAGGGGAATCTTTTGCAATAGGTTGCAACACCTCCTGAGAACAAAAAGGCCAACAGGCAGAGTTCTTAAACACACGTAAAGGGGAAGTAAACAGAAAGCAAAGGAGTAAGACTTTCAAGCTACTTACACCACAGTAATAGTAATACTTTGTCAGGCACATATGTTTTAATGCTCACGGTAGCTAACAGGAAAACTCTGACCACCAAACAAAATCAAACAAAAGGCAAGACTGGTTGTGCAGGCAGGAAAACTTCACGGGTCCATCCATCAAATCTTGCAACGGGACCAGTGAAGCACACAAGCTGTAAGGCATCAGTAATGAGAACTGGAGAACAGAAAACCCTCAGCAATACAGGCTCAATAATTAATCAAAGCTAAATTTCTCTCTAACGAAGGCAGCAGCCCCAGCAAAGCAGAAAAGGAGTTAAGGCTGAGAGAGGGAGGGAGAGCTCCAGAAACAAGTTGTCAGAGGATGCAAAAGAGGTTGATCTCCACAATCAACTTGCTGAAGTCCTTGGGAGCCAGCTGAAGCAGAAATGGTGATAACAATGGACAATACTATTAACCCTTTTGCTGCTGCTGCTGCTACCTGCCTACGTTGGTCCTGAAAAGAGTCTTCGCTGGACCGAAGGAGTTACGATAGAGCACGCTCCCCAGCAGTGTCTTAACTAGAATGTCCAGGCAGCCCACCTCCTGAAGGCACCCTGCATTTTAGGGTAGCATCATAAATATGCTTCACAGGTAGAGCTGTGCAAATAACAGATTTTTTGGAAAGCTGGAAATTTGAAAAAAAATATTTAGAAATAAGTTTGTGGCCAAAACAAAAACAATATTTTTCAAATTTTTGGCTTATTGTAAAGCTAAAAACATGTTTTGGATCAAACAATCTTTTGTTTTGGCATTTTAAAATGAAACTTTTTGATTTCAACACTTTTTTTAAATTGTATTTTAAAAATAGAATTCAAGGAAATTTTGAAATGAAGCATTTTCAAACTGAAAAAAATCAAAACATTGTTTTTAATGATTTGGTTTTTTTTAAGATCTGTGGTTTTGTTTTCAACTGACACAACTCACAAAACATACAGAAAATCATGAAATGTTTTGATGTCATTGAATCTGCATCTTTTTCCAAAAATAAAGTTTTGGCTGAAAATACTGTCAAGCTCTATTCAGAAGGTCCCATCTACAATGTACAAAGCTGTCGGGCAAAAATCCAGGGTTTGTGAAAATCCAGAATGAGTCGTTACAGTTAGTTAATTAGAAAGCAACAGCATTAATATCCATTCGACTTTGCTGATGCCATCTATCTGAGGATAGCAAGATGCTTCCCAATTAATTAATTTAACCTCACAATCCTTCATATGATGTGGGTCTCTCTAATTATGCCCATTTTACAGATGGGGAAACTAAGACAGAGAGAGGAAGTGACTCACCCACAGTAAATCAGTCACAGAGATGGAAATAGAACCCAGGAGTCCTGACTCTCAGCCCTCTGTTCTGATTACTAGCCACACTGCTTCCAGGTGAACACAAGCAATTAGTCTTAGCACCATTTTGTCTAAGCAAACTGAACAATTTACTATTTTGCTCTGTGCTTCTTTTTAATTTATCTATAACCTAAACACAGTGATAGGTCCTATGGAGAAACCTAAGAGCTTCATTCCAGGTGCTATACAAGCAAGAGCAAATGCTTCTGGGAACTGTATGAACATTTGAGTCTATGTAGATGCTATTGATGCAGCCTGAAGCAAGGAGGCTGAATCACCTGTAGAGAAAGCTGGTCACTCTAGTGCATGTTTTTGTAACATCCAGAACCTGACAATTGCAATTCTCCATATCTAGGAATAAAACCTCAACACCCTGAATAATATCACCTGCTCCAGAACTCACCAGCTCACCTGGTCAGCAATGGAGGAGTCCAGGAACCCATTACCCTCATTTGCCACTCTCATTACTAGCTCCCCACTGGACACAGAGTCTAGTTGGAGGTCTGTGACCTGATTTTCAAAGCCTTGTAGAAAATTGGTCCTAGTTACCTGTCAGGAGTATGGCCCCACAGCTGCACCCGCTCGGTCTCTGGTGGCCTGAGTCAGGTAGGCTGCCTGATGGACCACCCTGCCTGACTGGCTGAGGAAGCTAGTCGGCTGGTCTTAAGCCCAGCAGCAGCAGCAGGCCATTTGCCTTACTCCAACCCTTGCTTCAGTCTAGATCTTAGTCTGCTCTCAGCCTTGCTCCAGCTTAGACCCTACTTTGCACCCAACCTTGTTTCAGTTCTGTACCACCCTTGGAACCAGCCATACTTCTGCCTTCCCTCAGTCCAGGTAATCCAGTTTTGATGCTCCATTCCAAGACCTGGCTGTACCTCTGCCTCAATCCTTGGCTCTGGCATTTGGACCCTGACTCCTGCTCCACCCACTCAGCCTGACTGCCCACAACCCAATCTCATGACACTATCTGAGAAACTGACTGTCTCTGTGGGATTAGAACCTCTCACAAAGGCTACATTTCACTAGAATGATTATACAAGTGACCAGTAGGGTAAGGCACATGACTGCAGGAGACAGAATTTTCACAGAAGCTGGATCAAGACTAGAACTTGCTGTCATCTGAAAAAATGACCACTGACCTTGCCAAATTAGTGTTAAAGGTAACATATTCCTCTTCACCCAGGCCTTTCATATCTGTCCACAAACATGCCTGCCTCTTCCCAGCATTAAAAAAGAGAGATGTCATTGTTGTTGTTTGCACTTGTAGGAGGCACTCAAATAAAATGAAAAGGAGTACTTGTGGCACCTTAGAGACTAACAAATTTATTTGAGCATAAGCTGTAGCTCACGAAAGCTTATGCTCAAATAAATTAGTTAGTCTCTAAGGTGCCACAAGTACTCCTTTTCTTTTTGCGAATACAGACTAACACGGCTGCTGCTCTGAAACCTGTCAAATAAAATGGTGATGGGGACCAAATAAAAACAGATAGATGGGAATCAAATTAGCTGTGCAGTGAGTTTCAGATAGAATAGAAAATCATTTCCACCCCATAGCCAGCTGAAAGAGTCAGCAAGACCAGAGGGAAATAATCAAGATCGCCTAATTGCCAAGTAACCTCTTGGTCTCTCTCTCTCTCTCCCTTTCCACCCTGATGTAATCTTTCTTAGAATTCTCTGTTAAAATGAAGGAAACCTTAATTGTTTTGATCAGCGCTACAATTTGAAGCAAAAAAGGGGGTTTAGAGAAACATTTTCTGACAGAAATGTCCTTTTATGTAAATCTATCTCTGGTGTGTAAAGCTGCTGCCTCACAAGATTTCTGGGAAAGGGAAATAAAAGACAGCATGTCAGTGAGCATTGTGTATGCTCTTTCCCTCAGGGTTGGCTCCGTTATCTAGCCATGCTGCATATAAGGTTTGAAATACAAACGTTGGTGAAGAATTAAGTAAGGACCAGGGAAGTATGGGATGCATTATCTCTCCATGAACAGCTGATAATCCTCTCCTGGGGGGTGGGCTGGGGAGAGCTTTGAGTTGCTGAAGGGCAGCTTTATAATTAGCAAGAGCCCTTGGCCACTCTGAGCAATAATGTTCAACTGCAATGTTTTTGGCTAAAACAGAGACCGAAGTGATGGAAATATTTTCCTGTGATCCTGGTTACAAGGGGGTCATTTGTTTTGTTTTCTTTTTACAAAGGGTCCCAGAGGTATGCACTGAGAAAATGTATGTTTCATATCATATACTTAATAATGTGATAGGTAGGCATAGGTAAGGATCTTCTACATAGCTCAGGGGGTTGATAATGAGTCATACTATCCTTCCCTTCCCCCTCCCCAGGAGTCACAAGTTCAAATCTTGACCAGGAGTTACATTTTTCAAAAGCATCCAAGTCTTATTTTCAAAAGTGACTAAGTCACATGGCAAGTCAATGGGAAAGTCCAGAGGTGGCGGGAGCGCACCTTGAATGGAGGGGTAGGAGGGCGAGTGATTGCCCTGGCTCTTACCTGCCACCAGCACTACAGTGGCCTCTCCAGCCCCTCTGGTTCCCACCCTTGCCTCTGCTTCTCCTGAGAAAATCAGTGGGACTTAAGAAACATAGATCTGGGGTGGAAACATTGATTGGCTCCTGCAATATTTCTCTTGCGAGGGTGCCAGTCCCTCTTCCCCCCAGTACTGTCACCCCAGGAAAGCTGATGGGACTTAGGTGCCTAAATGCCCAAGCCGTTTTTCAAAATGGAACTTAGACTCCTGTGAGGTGCTTTTGAAAAATGAGGTGCTTTTTTTTTTTAAGACTTATGTGCTTTTGAAAAATTTATTCCAGATCACTAGCAACTGGAAGATGTTACCAGTTTCCATCTATTCAGTGTCTTGTGTGACGTGCTTGGTTTGTCTCAGTTTGCTTCCCCAGGGTCAGGTGTGCACATCACAAACCACTGTCATGTCTAGTCCTGTTTGGCTGTCTCACAAGGACTGAATATGCTACTGAAGCTGTTCTCTTGCCTTCGGAGGAGGCCCCTCCGAGTTACAACAAAGGCATATTGTTGGGGGCAGTATTTCTATAGCTATTCTGGGGATATATATAGGGAACTCCAGTCTCCAGTGCTGACAATCCATCTGCTTTCACGAGTGCTGCGGAGAATCTTGTGTATTGGAGAGAAGTACCATTAAGGCAATGTCTGTGTTCTGCAACTGTATTGTGTGAGCAGTTCTGCTCTCTTTCGAGAAGCTGGTGAGTTGTTGGATCTCAGGCTAACAGGGCAGCAAGGTTGGGTTTCTTGATGAGCTTCTGTGTTAAACCAACTGTGCCTTTAATCGTGGCTGACCGGAAAGTTCTCGTGATATAACAATGAACACAAACACATATTTGCTTCAAACACCATTAAACTGTCATATACGTTCTCTGTATTTCTTCTTGTAGATTAATAAGAGTGGAAGGCTGCGTTGGGAACAGCTAAGCTATATGAGTGCAGGATAGGGGTTTTTTGTTTTTTTTAGTTTCTCATCATTATTGAAAACTAATTTTTTGAGCTGATAAAAGCCAGGATGTTGCTAAATGAGACAGACATAAAGACGAGTCTCATTACAATAGAGACCTCTGCTGTTTAGATCCATGCACCTCTCTGAAAAGAAAGGAAGGGAAGAAAGTGTGCCTGATCATTTAGCAGGATTTGAGCAAAGACTCTGTTGTAAACGTTTACCAGTCTGTGGTTCTTGAAGCTTAATAAGGCCCTGTTAAACTTCAGTTCGTACCGTTGTTGTCAGAACATGTTTCTTACTATGATGGTTTATCTGGCCAGTATACACTGTGTTATAAACTGGTTTACGAAACTCTGTAAGGGTATGTCAACTCTAGGAACACTTATAAGCATGTTTTCTGCACTGTTTGTTTGTAACTTTGGTAGTGTAGACCAGAAATACTGTTTTAGTTCTAGTGGTGGAAGGGGACAAGGGACATTGCTTTCTTGCGTGGTGGCATTTGGGATCGCTCGAGGTCCTTCAGAACCTAGACATAATCCTTCATCCAACATGCCTAGAATGGCAATGGGACACTGCACACCTGGAGATATTGATATCAAAACCAGGACATGCATCATCTGCCGATACACCAGCATCGTGTTTAAGAGTGCGGACCATCCGAACCTGCAAGTGCTCCTTCCATTTCTCAACATCCCACAAGAGGTATAGGTGTAAATATGCAGGGACTGTTTTTATGTATCAGTGCCTTAACTAGTGCTATTCTTGATAGAAGTAAGTGATCGCCGAAGGCCTACTCTTAAGATAACTACCAATATTGAGAATCTGGTTTAATTTTTGTTTCTTAGAGGGATTTTTTTGAAGAAGAGAAAAGTGCTTTTACAGCAGAGTTGCAGGCAAATCCATCCCCGACAGTTTCAATTTCCTACTTCTTGTGAAAGGCAAAGCAGATCTGGGGAAAGGAATAGTGAAATCATCTTTTAAATCACTTTGGTTATGGATCTCTTTGGTATTGAGTGAAAACTTGGTGTAAATACACCATTAAGGACAGAGCCTGGTTATAAACAAATGGCACATAGCCAGTTTATTCAGATCAAATGGGTATGGGGAAAAGCTTGAAATAAATACCTGATAAAGGGCGAAATACCTACTAAATAAATAACCACGCGCGAGCGCAAACACAAGCAGGACAAAAATCTCATGTGATCCTCGTGGGAAATATAATGTTACCACTGGAGAACTGGCAAAGGAATGAAGCTAATAAATGAGAAATATATAGTGTATCAACTCTGTAACCCAACAGTGAATTGAGCTGTTTTATACCCCTAATAAAGCTGGAGATTTTATTTATTTATTAATATAAGGAATCAAAATAAATATTGAGGAGCTAGGAAAGAGCTGGAAATAGGTTCCTGTGCTCTAAAGATATAAATAAACAAACATACAGACTGGGTAGAGATGCTGGTTGCAAACGTCACAGATGCCTCAGGACCTGCAGAAAATTGTTCCCCTTAGGCGTGGCACCGTAAGGTGACTGCAACATCAGGAAACCTAACCCAGCTCCCCAAGGGGTTGGGTCTGAGTGAAGTGCTGCCACGGTCCAGATTTATCACAAGGTCAAAGGTGTCTCTAGTGGACTAGTGTGACTTGTCTACACAAACCTTTTCAGAGAGAAATGGGACCAAATGTACTGTTGATGTAAAGAATGGTGTCATTTATATGTTGTTTCAAATTGGTCAAGAAATAGTCATAAGTAGCAAAATGCAACTTGCGTTCACTGAATATATAAAATGAGTATAACTTACACACCACAGAAGCTGCAGGGAAAGCAACTAACAAAATGGTGGAAAATAAAATAGGGGAATCTTTTTTTTTTCCTTGTTATGCTTAGTGTGTAAATCCATCTGAATGAATATTCATAGAAAAATTATGGTCGCATTTGCATTACAGTTTAGCTTAGATGAAATCCCCAACTTGAGTGAACATTCAGCCTTAACTCTGCCTTCTTGTACATATGCATTATAATGAATCCTTTAAATACATGATAACATATTAGTTCTTAGAAAACACACTATAATAATATTTTTCCCCCCTATATCCGTCAATCCACATGTGTAGCATTTTGTAGTGCTGCACAGGACTCTCTGCATTCCAAGCAAACAGCTTATGAAAATCACTTACAGGAAAAGTCTCTGTCAATAATACATCATAGATCAGAGGTTCTTGACTATGGGGTGGGAGGAAACATCAAACTTTCTAGGGTGGCGTGGCAAGCCTTATAATAATTCCATAATTATAGTAAAAGTGGGAGGCCAGGCTGCAATGACACTCACTCAAATTTGGCCCAGCCGTCCCTCCATCATGCTGGGTGTGGAGGACACTGGCCAAATCTGAGTGTCAATGTGACCCTGTGTGCCAGGTCACGATGCCACTCACTCAGATCTCTCACTGAATGACACTGGCAGCACTAACACAGCTAATGAATGTTTGTATAGTAGCGTATGACTTGCGTTTTGAGTAGCTTGCCTAGCATCTCCTGAACGAATACGTTAGCAATGCTAGCTGGCAGTATCCTTCTCACTATTTTAAAGAGAGGTGGGCTCCAAGTTTTAAAAAAAAAAGCTAAGGTGGGGCATGATTCAAAAAAGGCCCCTGCTATAGATGAAGTAAAGTAATAGTACATAGTGAAAGTCATTTAAGTGTTAGTGCATATAGATGTGTACAAATAAATTACAACATGAACTCTTATATAATCCATATAGACTGAGTCCTACTCCCACTGAAGTCAACAGAAATTTTGGCCTTTGACTTCAACTGGAGCACACTAGGCTCCATGTTACTGTCCACTGAACTTCATATTTATGGTGCATGGCAACTGTGTAATACAATTAAATTCTTAGGATACACGTGTTATTGTTAGAGTGACACGGACTTTAGAACTCCTCAAGGAAAGGGGCAGTGCTATTCTGCTGACTCATGCTGACAGGCAGAACAGGTGCGACTGTCACTCTTACAGAGTTAGCTGCACCTCTGTCCCCTTTCTGGTCTCTCTGAGTGCACCCCCTTAGGTCTCAGATCTGATGCCTTCACCTCTCTTAGGGTGGAATTCCATGATTCTTTGACTCTTAGACTAGGCTTGGACTATAGCACCCTATGTAGCTCCCATGATTACCCTGTAAGTTCAAACCGCTGTGTTTCTTCCCTTTGGGAGTCTGTGACCAGTGGTTTTCGGCCATCTTAACCCAAAAATATTGATTATTAAACCACAGGAACAAAGCATTTCAGAGAAAAAAGATTTTAAAACTATAAACAATCTAGACACATCTATCTTACCTAAAATGCTACCGTCCCATAAGGGTGGCCTAGGAGGGCCCATCTTATTCAGCCACTCTGCACCATGTTCTGGAGTCTGTCTATTTTCCTTTACCAAAAACCTCTCTCTTCCCTTTCCTTAATGGAGTGTGCCTTTAAATCCTGCTACAGTTCCTTTTGATCTTCTGTGATTGTAGGGCCTTGATTACTCCAAGGGAAACCTGTCCAGCAGGCTCAGGCCCAAGAGTTGGGACCAGCAGGATTCAAAGCTAATAGTCCTTGCATTGTCATTTAACAACCCTTAAGTATTTACAGCTGGATGTTTATTTGAAGCCACCTTCCTCTTTCTGGCAACAGCCCCCTTTGAGTTAGATCAATACATGCATACAGAACACACCATTACAATCATCAGACCCTTATACAGTATTCATAAATTATTACAGGCCATTTCAAATCTGTCACAGACTCATTTAGCTGCAATCCAGGGTATAAAAGGGTTGTATGTCTGTCTCTGAGATGGGAAGAGGGAATCCGGCCTGGGGCAAGGGAAAGTTTAGGCTGAGGTTTCAATGTAGTTATTTAAATTTACGATAAAAGAAACACAGAAAGGCTTGGAGACTAACCACATGACAGTGTGCGTACATGTGCGGTGCTGAGAGCAGGCTGGGGCATTGCCCCTTCACAGTCTGCTTACGCCTTTGTACTGTAGAGCTAAACATATGGATTGATCATTTTGAAACCAGTCATGTCCACGCAGAAATATTGTACCCAAGATGTTCTGTAAAATTAAGGAAACAGTTTAACAATATTTTTTAAAAGTACATCAAATGCCAAGAGAAACTAGTAACTGAAGTTTGTTAAAACAGTTTGAGAACAAGTCACCTCCAAGATACAAATTAGCTATACTTGTACACAAGAGACCTAGTCAAACCAACATATCATAAACAATATTAATACACTTGTCTCTATATTACTTTGAAAAACAGCTTGTGAAATCCTACAATAATAAATTACTCTTCAGAAATGTATCTGTCTCCAGAGGAAAAACAAAATATTTTGTTTAATATAGTACATGGCATAGTCAAAATTATTACCGTACATACCTTGGAGAGAAAGTTACTTAACAGTAAAATGTCTGTCAATAATGATGGACAGGAACATAATAGCAATAAAATTAGTGCAGCTATACAAACATGAAAGAGACAACATTTATAAAATACAGCTCATCTATCTACAGTTGTAGAAAAAACTATGATATGTTGCATTTGAGAAATCCTGTAATCATGTCATTAAAGACTGTATGGTAAAGCATACACAGAAGGGGCAGAGTTAAGGCTGTTTGTGCAACTCTAACTGGCATTTCTTGGCTTTTGAAAGTTAACTATACTACACACACGTCTGTCTATCTGACAGTGCAGTGCTAACCATGCATCCATTGATCTCAAAGCACTTCACAAAGGTGATTTAGTATCATTATAATTCTTTTACATATAGGGACTTGCCCTTGGCTATATGCAAATCAGTGGCAGAACTAGGAACAGAATCCAGGTTTTTTTTTTATCTTCCAGGCCCAATTCAGAGGAGACCATAGCCTTAAAGTTGCATTCACATAGGGCTGTTGCTTTCTTCATAAATATATTGGCCCAGATTCTCAGCTGGCAAAATCATTGTAGCTGCATATGGCCTATAAATGTGTGTCCCTGTGGACATGCCAGTGGACATGAGTACAAGTCATTTACCTACTACCGGCCCAACCAACCTGGTAGAGGATACAAGCTCAATAAACCTGTTATGAGACTGTCATAAAAAATACCAGCCCAGGCATAAATTCTTGATGATGAAGATAAAGAGGGAGGGGGTGAAGAATATAATATATTTTTTTTTAAAATCCCTCAGTGAGTGGACGAGTAGAATTTTGCCAATCTGCTATAAATGTCCGGTATATATAATTAGACTCTTTGGAAATCTGTTGGGCTTAGTGGTAAGTAACTGATTTGTAATCTCCTGTCTCTATAACTTTAATAATGGAATTAATGACAGGATTAGCATAGCCAAATCAAGACAATCTCTAGTTTGAAGCCAACAGAATGTCATGGCAAAGGGCTAAACACGTGGGATTCCTGACACATTTTTCTGGTGGGGTGTGGGGAGGTGGAGCTGCACTTTTGCTTGCTGAGGTGCCCAGGATTTGGAGGTATTCAGAACGGTGTTGCCATGTGGGAAATTAAAATCTACAAGTATGAAATTACTTTATTTAAAACCAAAGAACAGCAACAAACCTATGTTAGTTCAATTAAAGGGTCAGCCCAGGGAAGCCAAAATAGATTTTTTTATTTGCTAAGAATCAAGGGACTGGAAATGGATACATCTACGTAGCAGGTAATTCTAATTAACCAACAGGAGTGAAGGCACTTGTTCCACTTAATCAACAAGCAACACAATGGAAAATAACCCTTCTGTCTCGAAGTTGCTCTGGAATACAAACCCAGGGGAAGTGAGAGGCTTGTTGTATCCAGAGATCATGCTCTCTCCCCCGCCTCCTGCTGCCCATTACATTCCATCCCATCCTCTTTTTATAATCAAAGCTGCCTGGAGCTCTAGGCAGGTATTTATTTGTGGTATTGTTTTAGGTTTGACTCCGGGGTTTCTGGTGAGCAGATGGGAGTTTGATGTTACGTTTGGTTTCAGTTGTCTTTCAAGGAAATTAATTACAATAATGATCAATTTTATTGATACAAGTCCTGTCTTCAAATGGGTAAATGCTTTAAAATATAACAAACTCACGCTCAAATATCTAAATACAGGGTTAACACTAGAGATGGGCCCAGACCAAAATCCCAGGTGCAAATGGCTTCAAACGTGGAACCCAGTTTGAACTTTATGATTGACTCTTATCTCTACAATTGATTTACTGAACCGAAAGAACTAACAGGCCTTAATTTTAGGGAAGTTTGGGTTCAGATTCCCCATGCTCCAACACATGCATGTACTTTGGTTAGGACTCTTTATACTGAATTAGTCTCCAGCCCTCCCCCAGAACAAACACGCCTCCTCATCCCATCAAGCTAGAGGCTGGAGATCTATTTCAGATCCTTTTATGGAGGTAATTATTCTGATGGTATTTCAAAACTGCACCAGTAGTAGAGCGATTGCCTCTATCAGCCAGCACATAGTGTGTAGCCCCAGGAAGACCTTTGTTTTATATCCTGTCTTGAAACCAAACAAACAAGCAGAGATGCTTTTTACTTCACTTGTTTGATCTCTTTGGACTTAGTGAATTCTAGTGCTCATAAAAAGTGAGAGACAGTTGTTGCAGGTTAAAACCAAGTATAGTGTAAGCTTTATGCATACACCCTAGTCTACTAATGCACCTTAATTCTGACCTGCAGCACCTTCTGCTATTTTAATCCTTTCTCCTCCCTCCAGCTTTCTCAGTTCACCTCCGCTGTGATTTACAGCTCCTTTTAATATTCCAGTCGTGGGTCCAGGTTGAAAAGCTACCGCAACTTGTGCTGAACTACACAGCAGGTTTTGTGAAGGGACTAAGATGAAACCTTCAGAATTCATTTTGACTTTTGACATAAGCCAAAAATTGAAGCTTGATTTCTAGCCTAGCAAACCGTTAGCCCACAGGCTCACTCTGGCCATTTCTGATTTGACAGGCGGCATCTGGAGAGGTGTTCTTGCCTTTAGGAATGAAATAATTTGTAGCACCTTTCCCTGAATTGTGAAAATTGTAAATTGTGGGCTGAGCAACTTTAAGCCTGCATTTTCTTTGCATGTAATAGGAATACTTTATCCAAGTGAGAAGTCTTCAACTAGGCACTTTCCTCTGCTTTTCTTTCTCTTTTTACAGCATAATGAGATTTGAAAGGCTGGAAAAGGTCAAACACTTTACTGAGCTGGCTCAAGCAGACTGTAAAGGGACTGATCCTGAGGGGGTATCTGAGCTCCCTAGAAAATCAAGTCAGCAATTTATCTGGGACAGGTGGTCTTAGGGAAGAACCAGCCCCAGTTCTACTTAGCACTTAGTCTTTGCATCTAGACTCAGGATTTCTCCAATTACATCAGTCAGAGAGAGAAAAAACAATCCATTCTTTTTGTCTCAATGAGAATTTCAAACAAGCAGTGACATCTGGGCCCCAGGTAAATCATGGAGTTTTGCCATTGACTTCAGTGGGGCCAGGATATCACCCCAGGCATTTGGATCCATCTAATTTCACAGTGAACTCTGAGGTGCAAAAAGGAGAGGCGTGAACTCCCCGTTAGCTTTGACTGCTTGGAGAAGCTAGCAGATCAGTGTCCTATCTGTACGGTAGTCTTCATTGTGACAAATCCTGGGTCAAGTCTTGAAGTCCTTATTTTTTATTCATTTCTTAATGAGGACAAGCTCCTGTTGAAGGCAGCGGGAGTTCTGCCCAAGTAAGCCCTTAGCACTTCACGAATGTAAACTAATAAATCTTCACAGCAGAGCCATGAGGCAGCTGAGTTAATATTAGTAGCCCTACTTTACAACTGGGGAAACTGAGGTGCATTCCTGACTTGCTCAAGGCTACACAGCAAGTCACTGGCAGAGCCAGGATTAGCTTCCAGGAATTTCTGGCTCTCAAGCCCATGCTCAGCAGCCTAGACCACACCTGGCTCTGAAATTCATAACCCTGTAGCTCCACTGCTCTGCTCTCCTTTGTCTACCTGAAATGCAGGGATTTCTAATCTTACAGACATGGATAGCCTCCACTCTGGTTTTCTAGAATACCTTTATTTGCAGTTCTGGCTATTCCAGCAACTGCTTATGTGGAGCTCATGGTAAATAGTATTGCCCGAACAGTTCCCCAGTCTTCCATCATAAGCGTCTATTTTTTGACCCACATGTCTTTGTCAATCTGACTTGAAATTTCTCATGCTCAGTCTTGATTCATGGTGGTGGTTGGTTTTGTGTGTGTGTGTAAGACATTTGTCTCTCCCAGTTTGGAGGTCTTCTATGGCAAAGTAACACTCTTGACTTTTAGAAAATAAAAGGTCTTCTACTGATAGCCAGTCGGCAAAGAGCTATAAAAGTCCAAGTCCTTTAACCTGTTTGAAGTATATTAGTGCTCCTGCTATGAAGTGTCTTCTAAGATACTCCAACAAATCAACAAACTTCATATAACAAACTAAAAGGATATAATGGGTTCTTCAGATCCCTCCTGCACACATTTTTGGTTGGGTAATGCCAGGTCAGTTGAGTGAAAGAGACACTCTTAATAGTTCTCTTATGCATCGTAGAGACCTGACTGGATCATGATGCAGGCTCAGTTTTGCCATGGTTGGTGCCAGCCAGGTACTCACTGATTCACCAGTGTCATGCATAATTAAGAGGAAGAGATGAGATATTTTCATTCAGTTTGTGATGCACATGACGGACACCAGAGAATGAAGTTTATTTGAGCTTCTGGCTATCTCCCATTCTCTTATGGTAGGACCAAAATTTATGATTCTGCTGGAGAAAACACCACAGGATGCTACACAGAATTTTACAGCCAAGTTCTCTGTGCTGGTGTCTGTGCTGCAATTGGAGACCTTACAGATTACTGTCCTCAGGGACTTCAGTGTACATGGCTGCATCAGCTTAGTTCATGTACTCCTTGAAATAACAGACTCACTGGGTTTCTCAAGGAGAGCTTCCCCATTCCCAACCTTTCAGTCTGGTTTGATTATCTCAAGTACCTGGATTATCCCAGCAGGATGGGTATTATAATGTGAAGCTGTTGTGCCCCTGAAATCTCCACTGAAGCAAATTAGTAACTCCACAGCCTTAGAGACAAATGGATTTTGTCTCTTTATTGTAAGGCATAGTTGGTCCCGCATCCACTTTCAATCTCTCAGTTCACTGATAAATATTACTAGCTGTTAAAGGAGATTCACAATCCCTGGCTCCTTGCCTAAATGCTAGTTGTTTCCTTTGCCCGGAGACTACTGTGGTTTAACAGAGAAGCAGGAATGGAAGCAGGTAGGGCAAACACTAGAGAAACGATGACTGGGGAGCTGAATGGAGACTGGTCTCCTTCTGTACAAGGATGCTGAAGTGCCATGGCTCAGACCAAGGAAAACTGTCTTTAACCATAGACACTACGAGGAGCCATCCAGTGAAGAGATCACTTTTGGTCAATGAGCAATCTGATGGATCCAGACTGCTTCCTCCTGGTAATAGTGTCTTCATTCGATTGCTGCGATGAGTTTGTTCTTTGCAGGTAAGACAGATTGGCTCCACAGTGGTCTCTCCAGACATTTTGATGAGGAAAGCTGTGGGTTCATTATGGACAGCTGCCCCCTGTTTGTGTTCAACACCAGTTTTGATTAGGCTGTCTTTAGTCTTCTGACTTGGCCAAGACTCACCATCTGCATGTTTGATCCTTGTCCATCAGTTTTGCTCAACACAAGTGAGTGGCGGTGGTGCTATTAATATAGTTCCTTTTCAAAGGCTCTCTTAGCAAGTCCTGACTGTTCCTAAAGATGAGGTTGTCCACTGCTTGGTCCAGGAAACCCTTGATGTGGGAATGGTTGCCAGTTATCTAGTCTCAAATCTCTTGTCTTAGGAAAGGAGATTGTGAAGGCTGTCACTATTAAATTCCAAGTACACTTGGACTCTATTGAGATCCTTGTTCTGGCCTCCTTTGGAATGAGGCTGCACTAACTAGGTTCAGGAATGAACTCCTGACGGTTTTAGATCAGAGTTAGCTGACTCTGCTGAGTATGGTTAGTAATGAACATTGCTGGTTGTAAAGCTATCCTGCAGTGGCTCAAGTACATGTGTCATATAGTTAACTTTCAAAAGCCAAGAAATGCCAATTAGAGTTGCACAAACAGCCTTAAATCTGCCCCTGCATGAGTACCAACCTCAGAGCGGACTGTTTAGAACCAGGGCACAAATCCCAAATTGGCTGAGTGTTCCATACTTAGATTTCACCAGTCATCAAGTGTAATGTCCTCAAGTACTATAAGAACCCAACCATGAAGTCACAGACAGTCCTCTTGGGTACTCTGATCTATCTTGTCACTTAGAAAGCTTCCTTTGTGACATAGTCCCTTGCATCAACAATCACAACAATATTCAAGTTACTCCAAGTGCCAAAAGACCAGTCAATTAACCCAGGCCAATTGCACTTTAGAACTCATACCACAGACCACGCGTGTAGCCATTCCTATTGCATGCTTGGTCCCTGTTTTGGAGGGTGCCTGAATGATACTGTCAGCTGGATGCATTGAAGCATCCTCTTCAGCCCTGCTAAACCAGAAGTCTTGCTGCTTGGTAGAGGCCGTTGTTATGAAGTAGCTTCCTCAGTCTACTGAGGGCATTCATTCAGAGGTATTTCCTTCTGCCCCACGGGCTCCTCTCAACGTCTGAATTGGCTGCTCATGGTCTCTTGCATTCATTCCTTGCTGGAAATGGGAAGCAGCCTCCTTTCAGTGATATTCTGTAACCTGCAGCAGCACGGAAAGGGGCATTCACTCTATACCGTGGCACCCAACTTTATCCCACACCAAGAAATCAAGAGCCAATCTTCTGAAGGACCCATATTACAGGACCTTAGATTCCTCTCAAGGCTGGCATCTCACGCGGCTTCTAGAAGTAAAAGTAGTTGACAGAATTGCTATATTTTCTTAAGGGAAAATCCATGAAGTTTAATTATTCAGACAGTTCCCCTTAGCTGAAAGACATGAACAAACCAGAGAGGATGGATGATTGCTGAACACTAGTCTCTTTATACCTCTTCTCAGCCACTGAAACTCCTGAGGGAACACCCTTGGCCCTGGTGACTCCCTGCCCTGCTGTCACCTGAGAACCACCCCTCCCTCGAGCTCATTATTTGCTGCATCCCAGGAGATCCACCCCTCACTCTGCACCTCCTTGTCCTCAGCACTCCTGGGGCCCCCTTCCCGCTGTGCCTTGCCTGGTGGGACCTTGCCTAGCACAAAGCCACAAAGAGACTAGTGCTCCTTTTTACTCATTGTGGGAGAGGATTTAAAGGAAAACAACAAACAGGAAACTGCTTGGTGGGAGAGAAAAAGGGAAGCCTGAAGCTGCAACACAAATACTGATTATTCTCGTCAAGGATTCGCTGCTGTTGCTAAGTTACTGCCCTCTGTAGAAAAACCTTGAAGTATGGGACGCATTAGGAGCTCGTTAGGGTCCCGGTGACTCGCTCTAAATGTACAATATGTCTTGGTGCTAAACACACTTCAGAAATAACAACAAAACCTTCCCAGCACTTGGTTCAGATTGGTGACCTTTCTCTCTATTGGTTTTCTCTGCCCTCTCCCCCCATCCCCAAGCACTCCCAATCCCTTGTTATTACAAAGCAAAGTTATTTGAAAAGTAAAGAGAGGGGGTCTGGAATAGGTTATTAGATTTATTAGCTTTAATAAATATTAAATTTAGGGAAGGTTCCTTGCCAGGGGCACACCAAAGTGGGAGTGGGTAGCAATGGGGATGCATGTCTTATAATACATTTAGATTGCAGGCTGTAGGGCCATTGGCTTCTCCTTTGATAATATGCCAACGCTCCATTTAAACCAATCTATGAGACTCTGCCACCTCTCGGTAGAGTCAGTGACTATCCCTTCCCATGTTACATCTGTGGTGTGTGGTCAAGTGAAAGGGGCTGGGATGCAGGACTCCCCAGGTTTGCCACTATGACACTTTGGGCAAATCCCTGAGGGTCTCTGTGCCACAGTTTTACTATCTGTAAAATAGAGGTAATGATTTTCACTTCTATATGTCTTCCATCCAAGGGCCTCAAATAGGGTGACCATACATCTTGATTTTATAGGGACAGTCCCAGTATTCGGGGCTTTGTCTTATATAGGCGCCTCTTACCCCTCCCCCCATCCCGATTGTTCACACTTGCTATCTTTGGCTCAGATTTTTAAAAGGTATTTAGGTGTCGCTGCGCTCAACATGGCAATGCTTAATTGATTTAAGTGTCTAAATCCCACTGATTTTTAAAGGGATTTAGACTCCTAACTGCCTAATTTCTCTTTAACAATGAGATCTAGGCTCCTAAATCAGATAGACAGAGCAACACTGAGTGTTCCAGCACCTAAATACCTTTAAAAATCTGGGCCTTTGTGAACATGAGTAGTTATGAGGCTAAATTCAGAGTTGTACCAATAGTCAGGTTTTCAGTTTCAGATTGCTCCAGTTCAGTCAGCAAACAGTGGTTTGGGTTTGCTTCACAATACTAAAAAAAAACAAAAAAAAAACCCAAAAACATTTTGGCCTGAACAAAACTTTTTGTTTTGATTTTGAGCATTTTCAACTTTTTTTTTTATTTAAGGCAAAGGCACTGCCCTTTAACTCCCCATAGTTAAAGTACTCACCTGGGATACCGGGGGGCCCAGATTCAGCTCCCCACTTGCCTGAGGCAGAGCATGGATTTGAATTTGGGTCTCCCACATTGCACATGAGTGCCCTAACCACCGAACTATGGGATATTCTGCTGTCTGGCTCTTTTAATCTCTCCTGTTGAAGCTATTGCACTGTGGATAGATATTTATCATGAATGAAAGAGTGTGTGTGTGTGTTAGAGACTATAATCTGGTATTTCGGGGAGTCATCTAAGAGGAAGGGACACCTGGATTCCACTCCCTACATCCATGAATATTCATATATTTATACAAAGTGGAACAGCTTCTACAGGAGAGATTGAGAGAGAGAGTTTTGCCTGGGTACAGACGGCAAAAATTCTGGGGCATATTTGGGAACTAAAGGCACCTGTCAAGAAGAGATTTTTTACTCCTTTACTCCATTTTGGAGAGGGAGGTAACACAACTAGGAAACTAGGTGGGTGGAGGGGAATAATGAATTATTTGAAGAGGCAGCCCTAAATCCCACCTTCACCTAGGGGCCCTGTATACTGGAGGCTTGCTAGCTACGTGCAGGGACCAGTGTATTCCAAGGTGGCAGAATTTGTCACAGAATCTAAACTGTTTTGCGTTTTTTTTGGTCTGTTTTGTTTTTTTTGGTCTGTTTTGTTTTTTAAGATAGAACTGGTTGGAAAAAGGGAACACTTTTTTCTCAAAAATAAAAAATAGTCCCTATCTGTACTTGGAAAATTCTGGATTTGAATTTTTTCTACCAGCTCCGGGGAAAACAACAAGCAAAAAGTCTCTCACCCTTATGTTTGCAAAGTAAACCTTCTAAACATGAGCCAAGTGCAACGAATACAGTGTGGTGGCAACCTAAATCAGTAGCTCTGAGAGAGGTTTGATCTATTCCCCATTCATCTCAATAGGGCGTTAATTCTGAAATCTAATGACGAAATTTAAACGTTAACATTATTAACTATTTCACTGCTGTTCATTTAGTAGAAACATCCAGCTTTTGTGCTTAGCCACTATTTCTGGAAGCGGTGGCAGCCACAGGGGTGAGGTGCTGTTGGGCAAGTGACCGTGGTCAAGGGTTGCTGAGGTTGAGGTTGGGGATGGGGAGTTCAAGCCCCTGCCATCCATATTTCAATTCCACCTTCAGCCACCTTCCATTACCAAAAGCCCCAATTGCCTCCTGAGGCCCAACAGCCCTATCTGTCCCCTGCCAAACCTCCAACTTCAGTGTAATATTTCTGTGACATAGCTCCACATTGTCAATATGCAAATCTTCAGCATGTAGAAAGCGGGGGGGGGGCAGTACAAAATAATGGAATATCATACCAAAACCAATAACACAGGGAATTCAGTACCAGCTGTATTATTCACTGTGATAGTGAATAGAATAAAATTGCCATTTTTTAGACTACACTTAGATCTGCTGCAGAATTTCCTGTTCTCTGTATGAGAAGGTCTCTTCAGCCAGTGTTCCGGCCCAATAATTTAGATCCAGCTTGCTGCAGAGAATGCAGGATCTGGCTTACCTGCCTCACAGGTGAGTTGTGAGAGCTAATTAATTAGCATTTGCAAAGTTCATTGAAGATAAATGCTCTCTTTTATCAGTGATAAAGAAACCTGAAATAGCTTTGGAGGAGCACACAATCCTGATGCTAAGTCACAATTGCATCCGTGCCGCATTGAGACATTGGGCTTCACGGGTATGTCCCTTTAAAATGCTGTGACCCTAATTGGCAGTTCCCCTTTAAAGACAGGACTGCTTTCTTTTCATGTTTATGAATGCCCCTATCATGGGCAGTGACAGCAGCAGCCTTGAGCTTTTTGGCTTCAGCTGGGGCTGTAACAGCCCCTCATGTTGATGAGCATCAACTTCACACAGAATTAAAGCCAGCAAATAACTTGGCAAGCTCTGGATATGTGATTAGCATGAGTGAGTGAATGAATACTGCCACCTAGTAACAGAAAGAGGGTTCTACTGGCCTGTAAGTGAGCTGCTTCCCTGCTGCCAGGTCTCCAATGCTGCAGCGAGCTTGTTGACTATTAATTAGTTTCCCAGGTGAAGGGCTTTTCTCTTTCTGTTTAGATCATCATCACAGTGGGGCTAAACATTCTGAGTGTCCATTGCTGAGAGGAGTAGTGAAGCTGTGTATGCATCTGGATATACTGGCATATGTGCATGTGTCCGATTTCTGGGAAGGAAAGAAATCAACCTGTGAGCTTGTAAACACAAGAACCAGTCAGCCTAGCCCAGGAGGCAAAAGCAAAGCTCAGGGGGGCAGGGTTCGAGGGACAGCCCTGTCTGACCTGTTGAGTCTGCAGATGTATCCTAGGATCGTTGTAGATGCAGATAGAGGTGAGCTGCTATTACTCTGAGTCCATTCCCCTATGAGGGCAGGATATAGTCCCCTAAGATGTGGCCTATCGGATCTGAAAGGGCTGTGAAATAGTGGTGGGTGGGTGGATATATATTAGTATTATTTATTATGAAATATTACAAGTAGCACCTACAGCTGTGATTCCTGATTGGGGCCCCTAGTGTGCTGGGCACTGTACTAACACATGCTCAAAGGATTGTCTGTGACTCAATGAGCATATACAGGCTTTCAAGGGGGCAGGGTCCAAGAAGCTCTTCAGAATAAGAGCCGGGGGAGCAGGTTGGGGCCAGAGCCTCATCTCAAAAAATGAAGTTTGAGGATATCACAGGAGAGTATCTGTCTGACACCATAAATCTGTTCTGTGCCACCCTCTGCTACACGCATGCACACAACACTGACTGGCTGCTTTCTCCTGGTGGCTGACACCCCATGCCCACCCACTCACCATTTGCCTTCTGTGAGCTGCCATCTCCCTTTCTTGCTGTGGCCTTGGGGAAAAGAAGATGGCATTTTAAATATTTTATGTCCTTCCCACCATAGTGCTCCATTGTTAGTTTGCCTGTACACGCTTCCCCTTTGTGGGTATTAGTCTGCCTGTCCCCCTGTACCACACTGCTCCAAGTTAGTCCATCTGTCCCTCTGTATCACGCTGCTCCATGTTTTTATGTGCCTCTTGCTCTGCGCCATGCCACCCCTGGCGTCAGTCAGCCTGTCAGATTTTTGCGGGCTTTGAGAATTACCCCTGGGAGAGTAACCTGCATGCATGGTCCCTGGCCCAATCAGTCCCTCTCCCTCCAACATTAGCTCTTACCTGCTGTCACAGCCACCCACACCCCAAAATTGATCTTCTTACTACTCATTCCTACTCCCTTCGGACACCCACTCTCTCCTACTGCTCCCTCGCATGCATAATGCCCCATTCCTCCCCCACACTGTTGGCTCTATACATACCTTCCACTCCTGTCTGGTCATTCCACTCCACACACACCCCTATTCCGGCCCCACTCCGATCCAATTTAGAGAGGGGGTAGAGTCTGACAGCAGGAGCTATAGGTGTTGTGGGGAGATGATGAGACTTTTCACTCACCAACCTACACCCAGCAGGGGAGCCAGCAGTGTGCCAACTCAGATATTTTCTTGGGCAAGGGGCGGGGGAATTCCAGTTCTCTCCCTCCCCCAAGGAGGCACCCCATTCTGGTCCCTGCTTACCCGCCCTCCATCCACAGGGACCAACTGGGGACCTCTTCCCTTTCTCTCACCCAAATGGTGAATGAACCAGTGCTTCCCAGAATTGAGTTCTCGGTGGACTCTCCTATGCTCCACCATTCAGGAACAGACTCTCCGTGCACCAGGTCACAGCCCCATTTGGCCAAGCCACCTTCTGTCCAGATGTAGGAGCGGCCAGGCCAAATTTGAGTGGAGCTGCAACTACGCAGCCGGAGCAACACTCCAGATCACATTGGCAGCAGACTTAGTACAGGACCACTGCTTACAAGTGGGTGGGCCGTGGCCTTGCCCGGCTCTGTGGCCTATTGACCTTCACGCAAATGCAAAAATCTTGGCTTGCCCCATCCCCAGCCTCCTTTAATTGGCACCACTTGGAGACAAGGAGCTACTGCCTCTAGTCCAAGGGAGGGGGAGGTTTCTATTGCCTCTGGAAAGGCTGAGAGGAGGGGAAATGGGTTAGCCCAGTGCTGCAGGCGCTCTGCGCTGCTGACCTCTCTCTCCCTAGGACTCTTCCCATCTTGTGAGGTGCTGACATCACATGATCATCCTGGGGATGCCGCCTTGCTACCCCTCTGGAAATTAATTGCCCCGACCCCTTCTGCTCTGCCATTCCCTGAGGCATTAATTCACTAGCCAGCTTCTCTGTGTGCTCCTCCCTCCCCCCATGCTGCATTTAGGATTGCCACCTCTGAGCTACAAAAAAATGGGGCATCTGGGATGATCCTGAGCCCATAAAACTGGCCCTCTGGCAGCGTGTACTGAGTACCCTCATGTGATTTCCTGGGACAGCTACCTCTAAAATGGGGCAATCCTGGGAAAACCTGGACAGGTGGCATTCTAGCTACGCTGTGCTGGGTGGGAGTGTTAGTTGGCCTGTTATACTGCGCCAGGCTGCCCCTTGTCTCGGTTAGTCAGCCTGGCCTACTGCACCCTGGTGCCCTTTGTGGATGTTGGTTGGCTTGGCCTACTGTGCTGTCCTGCCCATTGTGACCATTGGTCCACCTGTTTGGCTGAAGCAACCCCTGTGGGTGGTCCAGTTTCCATTTTATTCATGAGCAGTGAGCTTGGTATGGAGGTACTACAGGTTATTGTCCAGTGCTGCCCTCTAGTGGATGGAATCAGAACTGTGCAACTCTGAGTGGCATAGATTCCATACTGCTAAGAGGTTTTACTTCAGCTTCTCTGCTCAGGGCCTGTGCAGGAGGGTACTGATTTTATATCCAGTGATGCAGAGGAGTTGTAAGTGACAGCCGTGAAGTTTCTAGTTGGCTATCACAAAGCTATAATAAAAATTAAAAAAAATAAACTTTTTTGTAAAAACCCACCTTTTCCTCTACCAAAATGCTCCACCTTGGGTTCTAAATACTATTCCCTGCCTCTCTCTGCCCACAAATTGCTCTGGCAATAACATGTTTACACTTGAATTTCAATCATTGGAGTGTGTATCTGTTTTGAGAGAGGAATTCTCCCAGGAAATAAGTGCAGAATGGTGTAGGAAAATAGGAATTGCTGTACCATATAAAACTAATGGCCCATCCAGTCCAGTATTTTGTCCCAACCATTGCCAGTGCTAGATGTTTTAGAGAGAGGTGGAACAACCCCCTCGTGTGCCCAGTTCTACAACGCTATGTAATAGGGGGACATTTCTTTCTGACCCCAGCTGGCGATCACTTTATACCCTGAAGTGGGAAGACTAATAACCCATATGGCTTTTATCCTGGCTAGTGTAGCTGCAGCTGCTATTCTTGTAAAGTCTAATCCTTTCCTGAATCTTACTAATCTGTTTTCCTCTATAATATCCTCTGGCAACAAGTTTCATAGGTTAATTATATGTTGATTGCACAGCCTTTCCAATCATAGGCACGGTACTGTTGTGCATCGTTTCATCCATGTGCTGTATGTTTTCAAGGCTCTTTCTGCAACCAGAAGGAAGTACAAATTTCCCTTCTGCAGGAAAATAATCAAGAACATTTAGTTTCTGAAGTTTCTACTAAAATCCATCTGAAAGGGGCCTTATTCAACAATTCTGTTCTGGATTTCCTATGGATTCAGAGAATCCTTTTAATCAATCAGCTCAACACCCTGCGGCTCACTTCCAGTTTGTCTTATGTTCCTAAAAGCTTATGCTTCAGGGTTTCAGCTGGTCACCTGGAGGGGTCAGGAAGGGATATCACCCCTCCCCCACACCCCAAATATATTCTGGGAGTTTATCTCCTTCCTCTGAAGCATCAAGGATGGCCATGGCGGGAGCTGGGATGCTGGATGGGGAGGGCCAGGGCTCTGAGGTGGCACCGAGCATTCTCTCTCTCAGGTGATTGGCTGGTTGGTCCTTCCTCCAGTGAGCAAGATCTAACTGATCACCATATGTGCAGCTGGGAAGGAATTTTCCCCCAGGTCAGACTGGCAGAGACCTTGGGGGGTGGGGGAGGGGTGTGGGTGCAGCGTGTGGGTGCCGGTCACTTGCCGGGATTGTCTGGTATATCTTATTTAATCATTTCCCTGTCATTGCAGGGGCCTCGACCACTGGAGCAGCATGGTCCCTCATATTCTGTGCCTGTGGCACATAATAGTCTAGTCTCCTGTGGGCTGTAACACTTTGGTCTAACTCTTGGGTTTACTATGCAGGTGTGGGGTGGTGCTGGTGACCTGTCACATACAGGACGTCAGACTCGATCAGGGGTGGGCAAACTACAGCCCGTGGGCTGGATCCAGTCAGCGAGCTGTTTTAAGCTGGCCCGTGAACTGCACCACACGGCTCAGCCCTGCTCCAGCCGGGGCGCTGGGTTGGGGGCTGGACCACGCAGCTCCTAGAAGCCGCAGCATGGCCCTGCTCGGGCTCCTACACACTCCAGTGGGAGCTGCAGGGGTGGTGCCTGCAGATGGGGCAGCGTGCAGAGCTGCCTGACCACACCTCTGCGTAGGAGCCGGAGAAGGGACATGCCACGGCTTCCGGGAGCTGCTTGAGGTAAGCGCTGCTCGGACCCTGCACCCCTGAGCCTCTCCCCACGCCCCACGCCCCAACCCCCTGCCCCAGCCCTAATCCCCCTCCTGCCCTCCGAACCCCTCAGTCCCAGCTCAGCGCACTCTCCTACACCCCAAACTCCCCATACCCTAACCCCAATTTTGTGAGCATTCATGGCCCTCCATACAATTTATATTCCTCGATGTTGCTCTCAGGCCAAAAAGTTTGCCCACCCATGGACTAGATGATCTGGTTGTCCCTTCTGGTCTGAAGCTCTATGACTTTCTCTGAGATCTAGCTGCTAGGAGAGAAGGGCCTTGTACATGAACAACTACAATGCCAGCAAACATTACTGAAGAGAAACATTTCTCCTGAACCATTCCCTACAGAGCCTTTCAGACGGAGACAGGAGCTCACAGGCAGCTTGCGCTCCTGCATCATTCACTTCAATGCCTTTGGCGGGAGAAACAGACAGGAGTAGCTCTGAGCTCCCAATGGCCAACATTGCCTGCCTGATTCCTTACATTACCACCTTCTGGGAGAAGTTGGAAATACAACATATATGAACTGCCCAGTGCCCACAGCCAGTGCTTTGCACCATTCTCTGCAGCTCCTCCTGCTGGGAGAGACTCAGTCTGGAGCTCTTCCTCTTCAGAGCTCTTTACAAACATAACCTTGTGTGAGGCAGGTAACTGTTAGTAGCCCAGTTAAACAGCGAGGGAAACTGAGGCACAGAGAGGTGAAGTATCTTGCCTAGGGTCACGTGTAAGTCAACATAATAGGCAGCCCTCCTGACTCCTATATCACAACCACAAGGCCATCCTTCCTCCTGATGCTTAGTTGAAATGCTGCTGTGACACCCACGCTTCTCTGTTAAAAGGATGTTCCAGAAATAAACTCTCTATTGAAAAAGGCAGACTACAAAAATGTTACCACATAATTATTTCCTCATTGAGGGTTTTAATGTCCTGCTTAGAGACGCCCCACTTAAAAGGCAGCTACATCAGCTGTGTTGCATTTCACTGCCGACTGCATGGAAGGGGGGAGCATCTCCATATGAAGCACAAAGAATAATATAGCTCGGTTAATCACTCTGAGGCCTCCCTATTTCTTAGGGACCTAGGAGTATTTTCCTTACTTGGGGGACACTTAAACCTCACAACATCCGGAAGCAGCAGCTGTAGGGACGAATGGTAACAAGTTCAGTGGGGAGGAGAAACAATGGTTAAGATCTGCACATAAACTGGCAGGATGTCGCTTAATGACCCTTATGCTGACTCTCATGCTTTTAAATTACATCACCCAAGGTTCGAAGTCTGGATTCCTCTCATTCACATTCCCAAAAATGACTCCTAAAATATTTGCATCCTTTATCACCTAAAACTTTCCATCTCTTTCTTTCCTGGCTCCAAAAATCCAATCTCTTCCTCAGGTAGAGCAGGTTTCTTCGCACAGTAAAAACAGAGTTGGACTTTGAAGTGGAATATCTACGCACAGAGAGTCATGAAGGACAAAACTGGGATGGTCAGAGGGAGTGTTATCTAGCAGTTAGAGCACGGGCCCAGTACCAGGACTCCTGGGCTCCATTCGCTTTGCCGCAGATCTGTTGTGTGACCTGGGACAAGCCTCAGTTTCCCCATCTCTAATATGGGGACAATAATGAGCTGCCTGACGGGATGGTTGTGGGATTTAATTCATTAATATTTGTAAAATTCTTTGTGATCGTTGGATGGAAGAGGCTAGAGAAGAGCAAGATACTGTGCTGAAGCTCTGTACAGATACACCAGGAGTTTCACACTCTTCCCCATGGTAATGAAATCCTCTAGAAAGTGTATCAAACATACTGTTTTTGTTGACTCAGTCTGTGCTGGGTCGGGGTGGGGGCTCATGGAGCCCTCCCCGTGTCTGGTAAACAATAGGTTTAAAAACATCTTTCCACTGAGTCTGACACCCCTGCAAATAGTGCTGGGATTGCAGAGGAAGGTAGCCACCTGGTACTCTGGCTGCATGCTGTCAAGCATCAAGGCCTAATGAACCACTCGGAGGGATGCTCCATGGAAGAATGCTGATGAGCCTAATAGACACTTTGGTCCTGGGGGTTGGGGAACATAAACAGCAGCAGGAAAGGGACTCTGGAGAGAGAGAAGATCTGATGAGCATGCTTCCCATCTGCACTGCCAGCGTTCAGCTTCTCGCACACGGGGGCCGGTGGTGTGTGAAAGTGGGGAGGCGAACCTGACACAGTGTGACTGCTCTCTCTGCATCTGAATCCTAGACTTCTGTCACTCTTCTTCCTGTCTTCCTTGAAAGTTGGGCACTGCCTGCCCTGCCAGCTTTAGAACAGAACCTCAGTGTATTTGTGTGCTGGTCTCCAGGAGGCCTTTTTCTTTGAATGACCAGTAATGCCATGGCCTCTCTGGAGCCTGACCTAAACTGAACCCCAGCTGGGCATGTTCCTCCTCATGAAGCTGCCACTGCTCCAAGTAAGCCCACCAGGCTGCCTTAAAAATCAGCTAGGAAAAGATGCAAAGAGCATCTTTGCGCTTGTGGAAGGGTCGTTCCATGTCTCTGACCACATATCTCCCATTCCACCCAAAGCAAACCACTAACCACAGGGCACTGCATCCAGAAACCCCAACCAGCTGACAAAGCTTTGAGAGCGAGACCATGTGTGCCTGTAATGCATAAAACAGGTGATGATATGAGATGATCCGTGCTTAATAGAAAGAAACTCTCTTCTCCACCCTGTTCTAAACTTAAGGATCTCCCTCGTGCATGTGAGATTATTTGCTGTATTCTGCCCCTGAACTGCACACTGCTGAAACCAAAGAGTAATAAGTAAGTAGCTGAGGTGTTGTAGTCTGGAAAAAGAAATGTGACAAGTATTTTATAATCACTATTGAAGGAGATCAATCCTGTATATCCTGAGTCCCCTACCACCCCTGAAACAATGTTAGCAGGAGACTTATACTTAACGCTCAGATAGTGTGGTTATGGGTGTAGTGTACGAAATGAGAAAACAAGATAAATACCATGATCCAGATGAGCTTCCTGGTTTCAAAGCAAAATCTTTTAAACTGCAAGGTCCTAACAGGTGTGCAAAAGCCTCAGTGAGGCCATAACATCCAGGAATTTTCCCTCTCCTTGGTCAATTTTATTGCTATGTGGTATTCACGAGACATGATGGTTTTAGTCTGTAGCAGAGGATGGGAATGGTTGGCAATAAACTGACAGCCTCTGAAAGCAGTGGAAAACTAAGTCTTGTCAAAAAGCCCTCAGTATCTTTTGAGCAGTTTTCCTCCTTCAAGAAGAGTTTTCCTAAGATGCCTGCACAGCATCTCATTTAACCCTTTAAACATCAGCTCTTTATTCAATCAATATGTCTTTTCACTCTTAACACTCCCTTGTCTTGGTGCTTGGCCCTGGAAAATAATAGGTTGTCAATTCCCCCTGCATACTTGCAGCCTGCTCTGCCACTGACTCACTATGGCTGTGGCAAGCCCATGCCCTGCCTCAGTTTCCCCCTCTATAGCATGGGAAACCCCACTTCAAAGAGGGGCTGTGAAAATTAATTCATTACCTGTTCTGTATTCCAATAATTTCCTGCATAGGTCTGTCCTAGGTCTGGTACTCTTTAATATTTTTATTAATGACTTGGATAATGGATTAGAGAGTAGGTTTACAAAAATTTCCAGATGATAGTAAACTGGGAGGGATTGCAAGCACTTTGGGGGATAGGATTAGAATTCAAAATGACCTTGATAAATTAGAGAATTGGTCTGAATTCAATAAGATGTAATTCAGTTTAAAAAAGTGCAGAGTACTTCTGTTCAGAAGGAAAAATCCAGTGCACAAATATAAAATGGGAAATAACTAGTTATGCAGAGGTATTACAGAAAAGGCCCTGGGGGTTATAATGGATCACAAATTGAATATGAGGCAACAATGTGATGTTTTTGTGAACAAGACTAATGTCATTCTTGGATGTATTATTCGGAGTGACGTATGTAAAACACAGTAGATAATTGTTCCACTCTACTCGGCATTGGTAAGGCCGTGAAAGAAACCAGGTCCTCTCTCTGAGTTGCTTACAACCTGAAATACAGTTTTATATGAAGTCATCTAGCCCACTTCCTCCCCTCCATGCTCTGTCTCAAATGTGTAAAATGGTTTCCCTGATTTTATTCTCCATACCTCTGTGTAGTCCGATTGTGAAAATCCTACGTCTCGAGGCTCCCATCACTTCATTTTGGAGACTGTTCCACACTGCTAGGAACTTTTTCCTGCTAGTCTACATTTTACTTTCTTTTTATCACAATCAGTGTTAAGATCTGTCCCCCTCTTCAGCTCTTTGAGAACAAGACAGAGTTCTTCTATTGGTATTCAGACTTTCTTTGATGGTGCCAATCAACATCTTATCGCTGCTTCTTTGCTCTTCACCTTCTGCCTATAATACCCTAGCTTCTCCACTTCCTCTTTACTAGGACTAGTTGAATTTCTACATACTAGTACTCCACAGGTTCTAGATGACACATCTTTTTGCTCTGTCCCCCCACTCCTTAAAGAAATGTTTCCAGTTCAAATAGCTTGTTAATTTTAAGTAATGCTGCAATTTAGGCACTGAAATTTGTAGTAAATTTCATGGCAGAGGTGTGGGGAAAAAAGGATAAGTCACAGAAAGTTTACCAAAATAATGGGTTCTACACTATGCACAATGTTATAGTGGGGGTTCTGAATGGTGAGGCCCAAGTGGGTTGGGGTTTGCAGAGCGAGCCCACTGTAGGCTCCGTAAGCTGTACAGCTGAGGCCAGGTAGTCAAAGCACTTATTGGGGTCTGGTGAGATCTGATGTTCCAACACAATGGGACCCATGTACTTGGTTGATGTTTGGCAGAAAACACACTTGTCCAGTCATGGTTTTAGGCCATATGCCTGCAGGTGATCCATGACCTTCAGCCGACGTGTCTCACATTCCTCTAGGGTCTTCCCGAAGAAGATAAGGTCACCTAGATCAACTAGAATTTCAAGGAGGTTCATATCTCCAACCATGTTCTCCATTAACCTCTGGAACATTGCAGGTGCTGCCAAGATTCCCTCTGGTAGAATCCAAGAGGGCAGATGAAATCAGATATGTCTTTGTCCTTTTCTCCCAGGGGGATCTTACAGTACCCACCCCAGAGATCCAGAATAGAAAACCATTTGCTTCCTGACAATCAATCAAGGGCATCCTCTGCTCATGGTGTGATACATTGATATGGAATTCTCCTTTTGGTTACGATCCGATAGTCGATGCACATGTGCACTTGGCCATTCTTCTTTCTTTCCATTAATAAGGGAGAGGCATAAGGATCCGAGTTTCCTTAATGGTTCCCAGGGACATCAACTCTCTGAGGTGTCTTCTCATATCTTTTACATCTCCTGGAGGAAGTCTCTTGGATCTCTTCCAAAAGGGTCTATTGTCAGTCAAGCACATGTGGTGTTTTTCTCCCTTCACACTGCCTACATCTGACTCATGGAGAGAAAACATGTCAGGATGCTGTTTCAGTTTCTTCAGTGCAGGTGACTCTAAAGGAAGACATTCAGTTCTCGGTGTCTAGGTTGTAGGTCTCTAATGGCAGCAGCCACGGTGTCTGATATGTGCATATGGACTAGAGTCGCATTCAGAGGTATGGGAATCTTACAGGTATACTTGTTCTTTATTTTGTCTATGATTCAATGTACTCCTGCTGAGGATAACAGGAGGATGCCAGTCTGCACTAGCAGTCCTTTTGGTAAACCTTCCTCAGGAGACTCAGTCAGGGTGACCTGGTTGTTCACTTCCACTCCATAACTTGCAGTGCCTTCTACAACACATTGTGCGCCAGCAGGCATCACTACAGCCTGCCCCCAAAACGTCAATATCTTCCCTGCGGGTCCACCTATGGGCTGGTGAACCTCTCTATTGTTTTTCTGGTAGGCATCCCTCTCCATGGAATGTATGTGCAACACACAAGGAGAGTCTTCTCCTCCCTTCTCACAGCAAAGCCTGGCAAGTTGTCCAAACATATTGGCATTAGTACCAATGAAAATAGGCACCTGATTGTGCTCCTGTGGATCTAGCTAATTTGTTCATTCTATGCCTGACTCCAGTCACAGCAAGGGAAAACTCCATTTGGACAGTGATTTACCTAGAGTAAGGGCACTCATAGTCACTTAGTCCCTATATGGCTTAATCATTGCAGCAAGTGGATGCGTAAGTGTGACACTTCCTGGGAGTACCCAGGGTTGCGAGTCATCTCACTACCACCTGCTTTTACTGTGAGAAAGTCTTGTCTGTGCCTGCTGTGGGTCAGGTCTCTGGCAACACAAGCACTGACTTCCAGGCGCAGGCCTCACTCTGTCTATACAGATTAACAATAGGGACACTCCAAACCCCGAGTCTTCTGAGCATCTCCTTGGAGTGCTCGGCCCCTAATCCACTGAACACTGATCGAATTCCCTGCTTCCAAAGGAACAGTTAAGCTTTACAACATAATTCTGCAAAATTCACAGCACTTAGATCTGTTTATAGAGAAAACAAGTAAAAGTTTTTTTAACAAAGAACAGAGTTTTGAAAAGAAGCAAACAATTAATGGAATCAAATGGTTACATATAAAAAAAAAAGTAAGATGTTTTCTAGACCCTAAACTTACTAACCTAGTTATTACCATATGGTATAGCGCAAACGCTCATCAAAAATACTTCCAGCATATTACAGCCAGGAATTGCTGTGATATTCCATTCATGAGACAAGTCATGCTGCCCTCTTGTCATCTCATTGGAAAAGAATCAGTGTGTGTGTGTCTCTGTCACAACCGTTATAGTCCAAAAATCCATAGTCTTTACTTGCAAACAGGATAACCCCCACTGCTTGTGTTTTCCTGTCTAGAATCTCCCCTGGAGACTTTGCAATCACTACATTAGAATTTTGCATAACTGTCAGTAGGCGTTCATTGTGAAGTATACACTACTCAATTTACAGGTAGCCAGACAGGTAGATAAACATCTCTTGCCACAAAAAAACCTGTTTCTCAGCTTTTGGTGACCAGCCCCAAGTCACAATGAATATAGTGACCTTATGAATATAGTGTGTGTGTGTGTGTGTGTGTGTGTGTACACACTCCTTACATATTATCCATATATACATTTCACAATGATTATGAGGACCAGTGTGAAACAGGCTTTCAACAGAGACCTTACATGACACCTCTTTGCAAACTTGTATGTAGATATCAGACCCAGGTGATCCCCATAATCCTTATTGAACACGAAGAGATCCTTAGTTCGTAGTAAATCTGCCAGATACTTGTCATGCAGAGCTCTGAAGATGATGGTCACTTGGGATCCACTGTCTAGGTGGCTTTACAGGCGTGTCTGAATTTCAGTGTAATTTCCGAGGCAGGTTCTACAAAGCTTTAGGTAGTTTTCCTGAGGGATAGTCATTACTTCAGGCAGCTTAACTTTGCCGCAGATATCCTACAGCCAGGACCCAGTATGCTCCTTCATTGAGTCCCCGATTTAAGTATCTTTGTAGGAACTTCCAAATCACATCATCTCCATTCTTGGGCTTAGGTCATATTCTAGCTTTATGCCCACCTTCCTCACAGTTGAAACAGATTAGAGGATTTTCGCCCAGAGGATGAGGTGGTCTCCTCTGTCTCTACTGATTTGGGGATGTTGGAGGAGGCTGCTTAGGGTGTCAACCTCCCTCTCCCTTGATAGGTTTAGATAAAGGAAATTGTCTTTGTGCTGTCAGCAGAGCAGCCACCTGTTCCTTCAGGTCGTTCAGTTGCTTTTGCACATCTGCTTATCAGGTGGTCATGGTTTCTTCTTCACTTGACTTGACTTGACTTAGGAGCTGCTGCCTTGGCCTGTGATTCATGAGCCAAGAAGGGCTTCTTCACTGCCTCCCTTTTTTCTTCCTGTCTGGCTTCCTTTAATAGGGTCAGGAAGGTGGGTGGATTCTCCAACCTTCCTCTCAAGGGTAGGCTGAGGAGTAAAGGTCCTAGAGCATGCCCCTCAACATCTAGGCAGTTTGTGCATGGTTCACTCTCTCCATCTGGATACCTTTTGTCAGAGTCACTTTCACTAGAAACGTCTTCAGCCTTAGCGGGAACTTAGACATATTTTTTCTCCCTGACATTGTTTAAGATTCCTTAACCAGTAGTTCAAGTCTTCACTACGTTTTGTGGTTCCATATGTGCTCTCTAGTATTACCTAGTATAACTAGGTAATCTTGTATAGTGGTTGCCAGTTTTGAGGGCCTTATGACGTCAGATCTTCTTTCTCTTTTCTCCATCAGAACATTGCCACTCTGGGACTATCTGGGTGGCCTGGTCCATCCAGCTTTCAAAATCACCCGCTCCTTCAGGTGAGGAGAACTGTCCTGGAAATCTTCAGTCCCTTATAGTAGCTGCCATCATTGGCAGGTGAGCCGCACTTCTCCATAAGTCCCACTAGTTAACCTGTGAAACTTGTTGCCAGGGGATGTTGTGAAGGCCCAAAATGTAACTGATTTCAAAAAAGAATTAGATAAGTTAATGGAGGATAGATAAATTCATGGAGGATCGGTCCATCAATGGCTATTAGCCAAGATGGTCAGGGATGCCACCCCTTGCTCTGGTTGTCCCTAAACCTATAACTACCAGAAGTTGGGATGGGATGACAGGGGATGGATCACTCAATAATTGCACTATTCTGTTCATTCCCTCTGAAGCAACTGGCACTGACCACTGTGAAAAGACAGGACACTGGGCTAGATGGACCATTGGTCTGATTCAGCATGGCAATTCTTATGTTCTTATGACCCAGCAAACTGCCTGCCCATATCACCCCATGCAGATGCCTCCCTACTGGCCTCAGCAGGAATTTCTACTCCATTCTGTCCCCACCCTTGACACCAAAAATGCTGGAAAATGGGGTCAGAAAGCAATAGTAGCCATTGTTGTTGTAGTCCATAAGTAGGACCCCCCCAGAGGTTCAATGCAGAGTTCCAGGAGCTGGCAAACTCCGAGTGGGGCTTACGCTATCTTTCTCCAGGTTGAAGAAAGCTGAGCCTTTGTTGTTTGTCCATATAGGCCTTCATTTTATTTTGTTTGAGCTGCCTCAAAATTTTGGATATACACGTCACCATAAGCGAGTGAAGGAGAACCTGGTAGCCATGTTCTGATGAGCTTAATGAAGACAAATTCAACAGGAGATAGGACAGAGGTGGATGCTGGCAGACTCCTATAGCTTTGAAGAAACTGGCAGCGAACTTATGTTAGTGGCTTGTGCTCCTGTTGTGCAATTTGAACTCACTTGGCAAGAAATTCCCATTAATTGACAATGCTGTTAGCTTTTAGAACTAGTAAGTTGTGATCTTGTGTTGATGGAAATCCAAAGTGTACTGCATATTGTAAACAATATCTGCCCACTAAATGGCAGTCTGTGGGTTTTCACAGCATTTGGAACAACATTGGCTGAAAAAGCTTTTGCCTAACAGTAATAGAATTGTAGGAGTAGTGGCAAATTCAGGCTCAGGATAGCAGACATATTTGTCCATCACAATTAAAAGCAACATGTGTAGCTATGCTTACAGTTCAGCTTGCCTATGTTTTCCCATTACAAAGGGCCATTTTTGGTCACTAACAAACTTCCTCAATGTGGCACAGCTATCAGTGTTCTCTCCCCCCACCCCACCCCCACCCCGCTTTTGCCATTCTGGAACTTTTTCAACATTAAAAAAAGTCTTGAAAAAGAGTGGAAAAAGGAAAATAAGAAAAGGGAATAAGTGTGTGTAGGGGAAACTCTGGAAATAATTCATTTTATTGCACTTCATGGCAAAAAAAGAGCAGGGAAAGGAGACAATGTGGAGGAAGGGGCAAAAAAAGTTGAAATTTTAAAAATTCGATATTTTTTGGGAAAAAAATAATTAACATTTGAAAAGGAGAGTTCCGTTCAGAAAACTGCAACAATGAAAAATTCAAAATGTCAATGTTTTTCATATACTTTTTTCATTATTCAGCCGGCTCTAGTTTGGTCTCCATAAACACCCCTGTCTCATCACCGCAGCAGTTGAATGGTGTATAGTGAGTAAGGGAGGGCTGTGCTGAAAGTGGAAAGATGGTCCTGTGGGTTAAGACACTAGATAAGTAGATCTGGATTGTATTCTCAGCTTGACCACAGCCTTCCTATGTGACCGTGGGCAAGGCACTCAGCCTATCTGTGGCTGAGCCCCCCCCCATCTGTAAAATGGGGATAATAGCAGTGCCCTACCTTACAGTTCGTTGTGAGGATAAATTCATTCCTGTGTGAGGTGCTCAGATAATATGGTGATAAGCACCATTGCACTGCCTATACAAAATTCCTTGTTAGTGCGACAGGTGGATAGTGTATAGCCAATGAGGTATGGATCAACACATTAACTGTTGAGGATAAAAAGAAATGTCAAACAGCTACTTTGTTTGCTGTGCACTGCCCTTCTCATACCCTGAATTAATTAGGGATTTTATAGAAACATCCCCTGTGGACAGTTTATTCCATAATTATCCACAGCTTGTTTCTTGTACTTTCCACAGAAGTACTGTCAAAGGTAAGATAATGGCAGATGGACCACCAGTCTGATCCCCTAAGGAAGCTCCTCTGTTTTGATCATTGTTAGTGACTGTATGATATGTACAACAGTCATAGGAAAGCAAGAGGAATGTGTATGCCTAGGACATGGGTTTGCAAGACTTAAAATGTCTGGATATTACATTACTACTAGCTGGGCCCAAAAATCCTAGTCAGGTTCTTCCTCCAATAACTGCATTTATGCTTATTCCAGGTCAGAAAAATATAAGGCGCCAGGTATCCTATGGATGGTGAGAAAGTAGAGTGCACAGTGGAAGAGACATGGTGCAATATACATTCACGTACAAAAGTATAGTGAGTAAGGGAGGGCTGTGCTGAAAGTGGAAAGATGGAGTGAGCTGTAGCTCACGACAGCTTATGCTCAAATAAATGTGTTAGTCTCTAAGGTGCCACAAGTACTCTATGTCTCTTAAGGTCTCACTGGCATGTTCTTGCAGCATAATCTTACAGTATTACAATGTTGCATGAATATGAACCACAAAAATTATTTCCAGAATTTTTAACAATCCTGCAACCTAAACCTCCAGAATATGGTCTGCCTCACTGTCCCTTGAAATCCTACCGACCTAGTACTCTGGCTCAGTGAATGTAAAGGAGAGCTGCAGTGAAATGAAACTAAATATACTTTACCTCAAAGAGAAGCTTCCATCATATGTGGAAAACTATTCATATTAGTGGGGTCCTGGTCAATGACTTCAGTGATACAGTGCTCTGCGGAACATCTCTCTTTCTCTAACTGAAAATGCAAACCCCAATAATGCTGAGAACTCAATAAGCAAACAGCTAAAAAAACAAAACAAAAAAATCCCCTATTTAAGCACTGCTGTGGTGCTTTGCAGCTTTTAGTCCAGGAGAAAGTTATCTCCAATGATGGACTCAGAGAGTGCCTGAAGGCGGCTGGCCAAGGGTACCACTGTCCCATCCTTGGCCTGAAATTTGGTCACAAATCAGATTTGTGTCACCTTGGGAGTGTGGCGCTTCCAATTCCAAAAGAGTTGTGTAAATTTTTAGGCAGTGCAGTGATTACAGTATACACCAGTCTGCTTTGGGATCTGGGATTAATCCTTAATCTGACATTTCTCCCGGCAGATGAATATCCTTCCTGGGTCCCCCTGTGATGTAAAATGAGCTCTGTGGGCCACAACCTTGCAAGACTTGGCAAAGATCACACTAGTTTCACTTTGCTCATTTGCAGGAAGTTGCTTACTGTGATGCTTTGGGGTTCAATCCAGACTAATAGGAGGTTGTGTCACCACCTGCCCTATAATCCTCTGCATCTCTGTGCTGTACAGCCTTGTTCAGAGTCCTGGCACCAGTAGCATGCTCACAGAACAATAGCCTTACTCTGGCTTCCACCAGCTATGGTTACTCCTTGCAAAGTGACTCCAACATCCCCCTTCCCGCTCCTGAATTTCCCACAAACTGTCTGCCCTATAGTGTCCACCCCTCTGTGAGTACATTCAGAAGCTCACTGCTCCTTTTAAAAAGGCAGTATATAGCAACTTGTTACTTTAACTGGGGTTTGACGAATGCTCTTATTTCAATTGCAGCACTGTGATGGTTTATAGTAAAAGTAAAACAAGTTTATTAAACAAAAAGCCATAGATTTAAGTGATACCTTTACCCCTTTCTATCTTTGTTCCTTATACTTGGTATGCTTCTAGGACTAAAACCTGAGTTAACAAACTAGACTCTCTTGTTCAAATAAGTGTTTGTTTCCCACCAAGTTTCTTTTCTAGCATGGCTTATCAGACTTTCTGGCCAGGACACTTCATCGATCTCTAAATACTCAGTTCCTTTGTCTCTTCAGGTGAAGGATGCCAAAATGGCTTTCTCTCTCTCCTTATATCTTCCCAAAGTTCCTTGACCCTGTTGCAAGAGGTGGTAAGGCGTCCTGCGGGTGCAGTCTCTATCCCCAGTGGAGTCTAAATGGACATCTTTCCCAACTTGCTCTTCTGGTGGCTTCATTTACTTTGCATGTAAATATACCTTCATTGTCTCTGCCTGATGACCATGTTGGTCAGACAAGCAAATACACATTTTTTGTCTAGGGCAGACTGGATTTATGCATTACTCACCAAACACATTTTAAGAACAAAATTCTAGCACATATTTATAACTCTTTGAACACACCTTGTACATACGCCACACAGTGATTTTTGGGACCAGCGTGTTACCAGTTTGTAAAAAGAGTGGCCTCTTACACATTCCTGGAGTGACGAACATTCCAGTACTTCAGGGAATGGCATGACCCCACTCCTCAGGGTGACCCTTCCCTCTAGGCATGAACTCTCATGCGCAGTGTCTCCAAGGTCACACCACACAAAGGGCTGCCATTTTGAAGAGCGTGCTGCTGAGATTATGCCGGTACGGGTAGGGTGGCGTGCTCTTTTTCATGGCATCCTCCCTCCAATACTGAACAAAACCACATCCAGTTTTGTCTCAGTACCAGACAGGTGACAAACATTAGTATATAAAAAAAGGACTATCTGGTTTAAACCCAGATGAATGGCCTGCCTATTTGTATGTGATACCTTACATGGCACCTTTTAGGTACATATTATGACAGCAGTGTGTTAGGTGTAGTGAGCATGTCAGATCTGAAAAGAGTTGCTGACACAGAGGAGTGAGCCACCAATGGACCTTTGTGTCACACTTACTCGAATAAGCTTCATGATTGTATGTACAAGGATTATTTAACAGACATAGAAGACTCTCTTGTGGCAGCTGTTTTCCGCCACAAACGTTTAGGATGGGATGTGAAGACTAATTGCTCCAGTTGAAATGGCAGGGGGTATTTAGGGTTTTGGAGTTTAGGCAGGACACCAAGGATAGTAGTCTGGGCTCAGTCCCGAGCCCCACTATGGAGCAGTGCAAAGCATCCATGTAGTTGAGTTAAACAGTTCAGCTGTATTCCCTAGGTGAAATGAATTCAGAGTATTCAGCCTCTCCTAGCAAAAGGGGGTATGGAGAGTGGGATGGCTGGAGAGTGCTTTGCTTTAGCAATCCCTGGCTGTGTATAGTCTCTTGGGAGCATTGCCTTTGCAAAATAGTTTAGAGCAGCCCTGAGGATTATTTAAATTTTGTCAGGAGCCAAATAGGCCCCCAGGTGCACCCAGTGAGCCATGAGGAGCTCCTTTTTAGATCCTCCACCTCTGTTGGACCCAGCAGGGGCTGGATACAGCAGGAAATATAGCCCTGACCTTTATGTTAGGGCTTTGGTTTTACATCTAATCTAAAAGACAGCATATCCTGCAGTATGTTACCGCCTGCCACCATGCTAGGGCATTGTGTCGGTCAGAGGGAAAGGGACCACTAACTGAGTTATAGTTGCGCAGTTTCCTGCATCACTTGGGATTGCATTGAAGGTCTCCTATCCTAACACTGACCCCAATGGGATCTGAGAAGAACAGAGCTTGAGGGTAGCATGGCTGCAGCCTCTGTGTGTGTCTAATTATTTTTTTTTTTTAGAATAGTTGTTAGGAAAGGAGACAATTAGAACAGATTCAATAATATTGATTGCATACATATTTGGAATACATGAGAGTGGGATCTAAAGGTTTTATTAGCATGAGTTTGGGATGGCCACATTACACAAGTTGGGAAGTCACAAGTACTGTTGCCTTTTTTGGCCTGAGCACTTAGGCAATATTTAGGGCATTGCCAGGTTGTTTTCATTCAGAGGATAAATTGATTAAATGAGTCAGGTATTGCTTTGATGCAATCCTGTTTGTTTATAATGAACAAAGTCCTCTTTCCCTAAACATAGTAGAAACAAACAACAGCAGGTAGTTTGCTGGTTCACCATTTTCCATTCTGCCTTTCCGGTGAGTTCTATGTCCCAGGGAGCTCTGTCCCTCTCAGGGGCACTCTCACAACTGTTTCTCTTGCTTTCTGCTGCCTTTCTCTTGGCTTACTGCTCTTGCGCGCACACAGCTACCACTCATCCATCCCCTAGCCTCTGCAGTTGTAATCAGTCCCAGCAAAATCCCTCAGACCACACAGCTTAGTCTGCTGAAGCTTTGCTGTGCAGCTGGTTGCCTTGGGTGCTGGCTTCTATTGTCTCCAGCTCTCTTACTCCATAAAGGGGCTTACTTGCACCTTTCATTTAGCCTGAAAGAAGGGTGCTTAGCACACCTATTGGTTTTACAAGGTCTGTGATTGATCTATAGATCAAAGACACACATGATGGCAGCCATTAATACTTTCCACCATATAATATTTATACCACCCCACAGTCTGTCTCCTAGCCTCTATCCAACAGGGGCCGTAGCTTGTACAGCTACAGAAGCAAGGCCAGCGTGACTGCAGCAGAGAAGCGGGGAATGGGAAGCTATTTCTGAGGAAGGTCTTTGCAGAGAGGTGATGAGGCGGGAATGGAAATGGGAAATAATCACAAAGAAATTCCATCTGGAAGAGATCAATAACCAGAAAATTACTCTTGGCACTTGACGCCAGAGCAGTTCTGCTTAAGAACTTTCCCTCTGTAGAAGACTAATTTTTAAATTGACCCACTCAGTTTAGTGTATTCTTTTCATGTGAAAACAACAAAGAAATTATTGAAAAGGCAATGCTGCCTTTTCTCCATGCACGAAGGAGCAGCCAACAAAAAAAAAACCCAATTATATCTCCTCCAACTGCAGCTGAGTTTGGAAAGATTTCTGCTCATAACCTTGTGACTGGGCTTTTTGCAGTTTAGGACTTAACTATTCCTCACCCAGATGGGAAACGGAGGTATTTGAATCCACGTGATAGAGTGAGCCCAAAGAACACCTCTAGAGACCGAAGCGGAGGAACACATGAAAGTGATAACATCCTGTTGTGGTATTGAGGACTGTGCCTTTAGAGGCTGAACTTCCCAGGTGTAGTGTCTGGGTGAGGTGCTGTGAAGCTCTTGTTATGCACAGGTACTGGGACCCAGACACAGAATAAACCTTTCTCTGGGTGATCACTGAACACCATACATGTTACCTCATGAGGTTTGTGGATAACACCAATACACAGGTCATTTGTGGTGGAAGAAAGAGAAATTTGGGTTTGCAAAACACTTATAATGAGAGGCAATGAAGGAGTACAGAGACAGCCCCACCCAGTGTGGTTAACAAATTCACTTTGTTTTACTTGTGTGACTGGCAAAAGAGAGGTGAAGGAACTGTATGATTCTTACTTTTTAACAGTTTAGAGTATAAAGTTTTACAGTGTGTCTGCCACCTCCCTGCCCAGAATTTCACAAGCTTGTCAACTCAACTGGTACATGTATAATACAGTAGATTTTGGAATAATACATAATCAAAAAGGAAACCAAGAACAGAGACAAAGCTATGCAGAGGGTATGCTGTAGACCCCAAAAGTAGAAAATGCTGTCAGTATGGTGCCAGTAAATCCAAATCATGAGAGGTATGTGTATGTTGGCGACAGGAAGGATGAGCTCATAGATAAGGCCCTGGACTGGATCTCAGGAGCTCTGGGTTCAATTAATAGCTCTGGAACCACCAGGCTGTGTGACCTGGTGCAGTGGCTCTCAACCAGGGGTCCAGGTCCCCTGTGGGGGCCAAGAGCAAGTTTCAGGAGGTCTGCCAAGCAGGGCTAGCATTAGACTTGCTGGGACCCAGAGCAGAAAGCTGAAGCCCCGCTTCTCCAAGCCCTGCCACTTGGGGCTGAAGCCAAAGCCTGAGCAACTTAGCTTCACAGGGCTCCCTGTGGCATGAGGCCCTGGGCAATTGCCTTGCTTGCTACCCCCTAACACCGGCCCTGGCTTTTATATGCAGAAAAACAGTTGTTGTGGTACAGGCGGGCCGTGAAGTGTTTTTGGAGCATGTTGGGCAGGCATCAGAAAGAAAAAGATTAAGAACTGCTGACCCAGTGGATTGTCCCCCCAGGGCCCCTCACCTAACTTCTGTTGTTTTCAATAAAAACAACAAGGAGTCCATCCACTCCCAGTTTTTATTCAAGCCTAAGTTAATTGTATCCATTTATTCTTTTGTGTAGAGACTGTCCAGTGTGACCAATGTACATGGCAGAGGCGCATTGCTGGCACATATCACGTTGGTAGATGCGCAGGTGAACGAGCCTCTGATAGTCTGGCTGATGTGATTAGGCCCTATGATGGTGTCCCCTGAGTAGATATGTGGACACCGTTGGCAACGGGCTTTGTTGCAAGGATAGGTTCCTGGGTTAGTGATTCTGGTGTGTGGTTGCTGCCCCTCTGCCATGTACATTGGCCAAACTGGACAGTCTCTACGTAAAAGAATAAATGGACACAAATCAGACGTCAAGAATTATAACTTTCAAAAACCAGTCGGAGAACACTTCAATCTCTTTGGTCACTCGATTACAGACCTAAAAGTGGCAATTCTTTAACAAAAAAACCTTCAAAAACAGATTCCAATGAGAGACTACTGCTGAATTGGAATTAATTTGCAAACTGGATACAATTAACTTAGGCTTGAATAAAGACTGGGAATGGATGGGTCATTACACAAAGTAAAACTATTTCCCCATGTTTATTCCCCCCTCCCCCCACCGTTCCTCAGATGTTCTTGTCAACTGCTGGAAATGGCCCATCTTGATTATCACTACAAAAGGTCCCTCTCCCGCCCCTCCGCTCTCCTGCTGGTAATAGCTCACCTTACCTGATCACTCTCCTTACAGTGTGTATGGTAACACCCATTGTTTCATGTTCTCTGTGTATATAAATCTCCCCACTGTATTTTCCACTGAATGCATCCGATGAAGTGAGCTGTAGTTCATGAAAGCTTATGCTCAAATAAATGTTAGTCTCTAAGGTGCCACAAGTCCTCCTTTTCCTTTTACTGTTGAAAAGTAATCTTAGGTAGGTGTTTAATGTGTTTCTAGCCTTTGTAAATGCACCTGAGCAGCTGAAAGCAAAGAGGAGGAGCAAGCTGGCCTTCCAAAGATCTTGTGTGTGCTAAAGTGTTTGTGAAAATCTCATACCGTTGCTCTAGCTCCATTGCAGCTCCACAGTTGTAACATCAGTGTGACTGCTAGTGTGGGTGGCTCCCAACTTTACCACCATGTCATCTGGACTCACCCTAAACTGGAGCAGTGTTCCCACTGTTGCATCTGTTGATAGACTTGCAATGGAAGGCGATTTTCATCAACCCTTGGTGTAGACTGAGGCTTAGGGTGTTAGTTAATGTCTGTACAGTGCTTGGAAGGTGGAAAGTGCTATGTAAATAGTACCATTCAGTCGATCAGCTTTTTAACATGAGCAAGAGCGGATTAGAGGTGACCAATAGAAGTCTGAAGTGCTTGTTTGATTCATTCCTCACTAAAAAGGATAATAATAAGAAGATGATTAAGACAGTGATATGAGCTGGCAAGTTTGTATGTAGCACCTAAACCAGTCTCCCAGGCTGACTATGTCTTTCAACGCTGGAGCAGGCCTCTGAAATCCAAGCTCCCTGGCCAAACTGACTTTTCCAAGGCTGGAGCAAGCTTTATAACTCCTTAATCCCACTTGTAATAAATTTCAACCGGCCAGCAATCACTTTGAGTAATGGACCATTCCATCACAGTGTCACAAACCCCAACACTTGCTACACCTACCAGATGGAGATTATCGTAGCTAGGAGCTTGTTCTTTTGGAAATGGAGGATGAGAGTCCTACTTCAGCTGTCTCTGAAGGTTCCAAGTGCACAGACCAGTACCAGTTGTGCAGTCTTGATGAGCACAGATCTGTGAGGAGCAGTTAACATGAACAGAGACATTTCGAGGCAGGATTTGGAAAGAAGAGGAGAAACACTGTGAGAATCCATGCTATCTGGTGTATTCTACAGACCCAAAAATGTATTCTTCAGAAACATCTTTATGAGCCAGGGATAAATCATCCCTGCCAGAGATGGCCCATCACTGTCCAGAGAGAGAGATTAACATCACCAGAGATGGAGAAATTTCTTCCTCCCGATCCCCTGCATCTTTTCCAGCACTGCTGTCAGCAATTATAGTTGTGAACTCCCAGAGGACAGGCAAGGTCCTAGCACATTGCAAAAGGATTAAAAAAAGCATACAGTAGTACCAGAAGGGCAAAAAAGTGGTACCTGTGGAATTACACACCCAATTTATTGCACTTTAATATTAGTGAATTGCTGGTTCGGTTAATAATGCAGCCAATTTGAAACCACCTAGAGGAAATAAGACAATAAATAATGGTACCTTGGAAATTAATTTGTTAATTAATTAACCCAGCTTTCAGTTTGTTCTCTGATTGGATAATAGGCATAGTGGATAAAGAAACTTCAGTGGACATAGTAGGCTTGATTTTGAAGCCTTAATGTAGGCAAAACTCCCATTGCCTTCAGTGGAAGTTACACATGTATATTAAGACCACAGATTCAGTCTTAGTGTATCTTGGCTTCAGTAAAGCATTTGATTAGAGATGAGCCAAAACCAGAACCTTGAATCCTAACCTCTTTGAATTTCTTAGAAGCCCTGGACTCAATCTTTAGTTCCTTCAGTTTAATTTCAAATACCAGTTAGATCAAAACGAAAACAGACATACTTTCCAACTCAGTTTCATTCAGAATTGTGTAAGAACAGCCATATCAGGAGATTATAGCTCAAGTCAGCCGACATCTAGCAGATTTCCACCATTCTGGACTGAAATCTCTCAAGAGCTGTTTATGAGATTTTGGTGCCATCGAACCTGAACTCTAAACCTGAGTCAGCCTCAATATGCCAAATCTAACCTTAATTTAGATTCACAACTTGTCTCCTTGGCCTCTGTCTACATTTGATACAATCTTATGTGATGGTATCATCTGGAATCTAGAAAAATGCCGACTAGATGAAATTACTGTAAAGTGGGTACCCAACTGTGTTTTTATTAAAGTACCCTAAGGGCACAGATAATTGAGTGGCTTAGAGTCACATTGGATGACATTTGGTACGGGTCCTGTATGGGTCTGATCTGGATCCAATATCATTCAGTATTTTCATTAACAGCTTAGAGGGTGGAATGGAAAGTATGCAAATCAAATTCATGGACACATGGAGATGGTATGATGGGATAACATGATTTTGGCAAGATATGCTATGCATCCGATGAAGTGAGCTGTAGCTCACGAAAGCTCATGCTCAAATAAACTGGTTAGTCTCTAAGGTGCCACAAGTACTCCTTTTCTTTTTACGAATACAGACTAACACGGCTGTTTCTCTGAAACCTATGATTTTGGCAATTAATTGATCTTTAACTATTCATGGTAAATAGGCCCAATGGCCTGTGATGGGATGTTAGATGGGGTGGGATCTGAGTTACTATAGAGAATTCTTTCCTGGGTATCTGGCTGGTGAATCTTGCCCACATGCTCAGGGTTTCAGCTGATCGTCATATTTGGGGTCAGGAAGGAATTTTCCTCCAGGGCAGATTGGAAGAGGCCCTGGGGGTTTTTCGCCTTCCTCTGCAGCATGGGGCACGGGTCACTTGCTGGAGGATTCTCTGCACCTTGAAGTCTTTAAACCATGCTTTGAGGACTTCAATAGCTCAGACATAGGTGAGAGGTTTATTGCAGGAGTGGGTGGGTGAGAGTCTGTGGCCTGCATTGTGCAGGAGGTCAGACTAGATGGTTATAATGGTCTCTTCTGATCTTAATATCTATGAGTCTATGTGTCAAAAAAATTGGGGTCAATCACCAATATGTTGGAGGATAGGCTTAAGCAAGAGTCTGAGTCTCATGAATTCAAGAAGTGAAATCAATAAACCTAGATTCAATAAGCACAGACATAAAGTGGTTCACATAGGAAGGGATAATTATATGCACAAATGGAAATTGCAGCTGTCTGAGGAAATATGGAAAATGAGAGGAAGTGTGGAAGCTGCTATGCTACCCTAGACAAAATGTAATATGACAAGGAAGCATTTTCATGTTTGGTGTTGGACAACCTGCACCTCCAAAAAATTAATCTCTTGTCCAGATCTAGCTTTTGCTCAGCGTGGTCTCGTACTTGGTGACGCACAATAAAAAATGAACTATCTTAGCTTCTTCTGTTTTCAGAAGGGGAGGTGCTCTCTTAAGCAAGATTCACAATATAGCACTTGATTTTGCTTCTCTGCTGTGCTGTAGAGCTATCTTTGCCCTCTGCCTTCTTGTAGCTGCCCATTCTCCACATTGCGGATAGAGGAGTACAGGAGTTGCCTGTACAGTGAAATGGAGACTGACCTCTTTATTGGCAGTAGATGTCTCTTCTGTTTGTTGTCTCAACCTACCATATGTAGTCCCTGTGAGGGATCTTTATTTCATGTCAGTAAGGACCACAAAATGTATCACAATTAATCATGTTTACATGAGAGCTTTAAAGCTATGGGCTAGCTGGAGTATTTTTTTTAATCAGGAAGTGTATTGACAGAGCTGTATACAGGCCAGAATGGGTAAAACTGGGGTACTGGACTGAGGAACATAGGCAGAGAGAGCTATGTGCAGAGCCAACAAAACCAATAGCAAGGGGCTATGTTGGTCAAGGCTGAGGTGCATTTATACACTACATGACAAAAGTATTCATGGCTCCTGCCTGCAGTGTGCCTGTCTTTTGCCTGTACTGTCAGTCCCTCTCATTGTCACAGATCTTTCTGTTGTTGCCTCTTCTCTGGAAGAAAATGTCCACAGCATTGTCCTTTTCCATTAGGACTGCCATCTGGGATCTTTTTCACCTGCATAGTCACCTTAGTTCTCTGTAATGGTGTGTGTATTATCCTGAGTGGCCCATATGAGTCAAAACAAGATCTTGAACTCCACCTCAGTGCACTCCATGTCGGAAACTTTGTTTGTTTGTTTATTTATTTTGTCAATACTAATTAGTAGAATAACTGTTTATCAGATGCTGGCATTCATGTGACATCCTAGCCAAAGAACATCTGGAGGGAAGGTAATGTATTTGTACCATAGGCCACAGCTGCCTTCAGTCAAAGGGGAGACTGAAATCCCTTGAAGGCCTTTAATGCCCATGCACCCCTGTTAAATTCAGCAGCTTTTTTCACTAAACACTCTCTCCTCCGGCTAAGAGCTGTTTTTGTTTTTACAGTCTAATGATCTTTCCCTTGTTGGTCTTGTACAGTAGGTTTTCTTTTGAAAACAGTCACTGCAAGGAAACAAAGAGCTAAAAAGATGGAGAATGGAACCCCTAAAAGCATGTTTTACATGTGCCCTCAAGTCTGATCAAAAAATAATTTGTTTTTCTCTGAATGAGGCCAGGAAAGCAGCTTCTGAACCCAAATGATTGGAAGAGATGCGCTGGAACAGTGAACCCGTTTTGGGCATTTAGTGAGTCTTATGTTTCTAGGGAGGAAGAGGGCATTTCAAATTAATGATGTTGGACCACTGCTGGTCAGTTGGTTTGTTTGCAAACACTGACTTGAAATTTCAGGCTTGAAATCCCTGCCTAAAGGATCATCTTCACAGCAGCACCTCACATCTTGAGGGATCATGCCTCCCCTAACAGGGGAGTACCTCGGATATTATAATTTGGTTTCCTGTGCGGTCGGGACAAACCAGCTATAATCATGCCTCGACAATGGTCTTATAAGCCTCTTAGAATTGTAGAAACATAGGATTGGAAAGGCGCTTGAGAGGTCATCTAGCCCAGTCTCTTGCGCTGAAGCAGGACTGAGTAAACCTAGACCATCCTTGACAGGTGTTTGTCTCCCTGTTCTTAAAAACCTCCAATGAAGGAGATTCCACAGCCTCCCTTGGAAGCTGTGACCAGGGTGCCTGGATGTGCCATACTGGGAATGCTGCATTCATGGCAGACTGCAAGGAATAGGGCAGACAATCCCCAGAGCTGCGGGTTTATTCTATCATTTGACTCACCAAGCCAGTAACAAAGCAGCTTCTGTGATACCACACCAGTTACCAAGAAGCCAAATGCAGTCCCCTTTAAGCATTCTAGTCCTTAACTTCCATCTGGACAGCCAAGTCTAATACAGTGAGGGGTTATTGAAATCATTATTCACCATATGTGAGGTCCACTAATCCCAAAGGACTGGACACTTATCCCCAGGTAAATACGAGTCTCAGATCTTGCCCAATAATCACTCAGATGCAAATCCTTTAGTAACTAAAAGACTAAAGGTTTAATAATAAAAGGAAAGAGAAAGAAGAGAGTTGCGGTGAATAAGATCAATATACATAAAAATACGTTTAAAGTCCTTAGGTCAGTTTCATAGCAGAGATAGTGAGGCTGCTGGTTTGTAAAAGTATTTCTGGAATCAATTAAAATATTATGGTCCAATAGGCAGTCCAGGAGTGGAGTCTGTTCAAGTTCTTCCATGAGAATTCCAGAGTAAACCTGGAGACCTCAATCTTTGGCTTAGACCTTTCCTGTTAAAGTTTAAGCAGATCTAAGCTGGCAGGATCAGGCCCGGGGCTTTCTTTTATAGCTCCCTAGCAAGCTGACAAGCTTCTTGTCATAGCAGGACCTCCCACAAAGAAGAATAGGCAGTGCAGATTGTTGCTTTGAAGCTGATCTTCTATTTTCAATGCATACACAGGTAAACTAGTTGCATTCATTCACATAAGGCAATTAGCTGGTATTTCATTATAACATATATAATTAAGTTGAAGACAATATAGATAATATTATTAGTTTCCTGCAGTATCTTACATCTTTGAATTTAAGGTTAACTGAACCAACCTCATACTAATATAAAACAATTAAGACATCAAAGGGAATTAACATCTGCAAGCTAATCTGGCTACATTGTTAAACTTCTGCCAAGATTTAGGTAAACACAAATACATCTACCCTTAGCATCTACCCTTCATTTCTACTACTACAAATACATGGGTTAAAGATTGCTGTTCTAGTACATCTCTTTGAAATACAAGTAGATTGCCTTGATTACATTTCAGTGCCTCTTGTTAAGCTGTTATGGGTCATACCCAAGTTGAACAGCATATCAGTGTCACAGAAGCCTATTCCAGAGCTTAACTACCCTTATAGTTAGAACTTTTTTACTAATATATAACCTAAATCCCCCTTGCTGCCGATTAAGCCCATTATTATTTGTCCTACCATCAGTGTACACAGAGAACAGCTGATCACCATCCTTTTTAAAATGACCCTTCACACATGTGAAGACTGTTATCAAGCCCCACCCCACCCCCGCACTGGTTGGCCTTTCTCAAGACTGAGCATGTCCAGTTCTTTTAACCTCTCCTCATAAGTCAGTTTTCTCCCAACATCCTCTTCTGCAACTTTGCTCCTAGAGTGTAAAACCTTGTAACCAATCAGAGGCTATTGGCCACTACCATGGGAACACACTGAGGCCCCTGCAGTGTTCCCTCTGTTATGCCTATGGGCATTACAAAGAGGCTTAAAGCTTCCCTAAACTGGTAACTTATTCCATTGGTTTAAAGGAATCCTTGGTTGGTATAGAGCCAGTTCTGTGTCACTTCCTCATGGATGATGATTGCTTTGTGGCTTTTCTCCTCAGATCCACCCACTATTTCTTGGGTGCAGCTGGGGATTCAATCCTCTGCTGCAGAGGCAAATGTAGTACAAACTCAAAATCAGCAGGTTGCAATCAGTTGAACCACAGTGGCAAAGAATATAAAGTGAAGCCATTTTTCAGTTGCATATGTACCAGTGCTGGGAGTCTGGATAAACAAGCAAGAGAAATTGGAAATTCTCATTGATAAGAAGAAGTTTGATATAACTGACATTCTTGAAACCTGATGGGACAACATGTATGACTGGCATGTTAAAACCACTGGTTATAATCTGTTTAGGAAGGACAGAGAGGGTACAAGAGGAGGGGGGGTGGCAATCTACATTAGAGATACCATTAGCTGGTTTAGAGTTATTGATAATGTAGAACAGCAGGATCTTGAATGCATGTGGATCGATGTGGTAGCTAATAAAAACCCAGGAGCGATGCTGAGGAGGGTCTGTTACATATCACTGAAACAAATCAGAGAAGAGGATGAGTGACTCCTTAACAGGGCTAGCTCTAGGTTTTTTGCCACCCCAAGCAAAAAATTTGCAGTCCCAAGCTCCAAGAGCGCAACTGCCCAAGCCAAAAAAAAAAAAAAGGGGGGATGGCTGGAATGCCGCCCCTGGAATTGTGCCTCCCCAAGCATGTGCTTGCTTTGCTGGTGCCTAGAGCCGGTCGTGCTCCTTAAATATCTGTCTGTAATCTGTGGAAGGAAAAACTGTGTTGTTCTGGGGAGCTTCAGTATACCAGACATAAGCGGGAGGTCTCATGCAGACAGTAGTAAAATATCAGTAGAGTTTCTAAAAATTACAGATGTTAATTTTCTAACACAAAAGGTATTGCACCCAGCATGCGGTAACTCTATTTTAGACCTCATTATGATAGATAAAGATGAATTAATCACTGGACTGGAAGTTGGTGGTTGCCTGGGGACCATGGACCTGATTACATTCAATACTGGCAAACAGAAGACAGTCCCAATCAGTCATGTGTATTAATGGTGCCTCAAAAGGGATTCTTTCCCCAAACTGAGGAAAATTATGAGTAACATGGATTTTGATGAAAAATTTAGATAGAAAAATGTGAATGTTCTTTAAGAAAGTTTTAGATTACCAAAAAGGCACAATTCCACAATTAAGAAGGAGGACAACTTTGGCTAAAAGCCCATTCTGGTTCAGTGGTGAAGTGAAGGCAGCAATTAGAAATAATAACAATAAAGAGCAATATATAGAAAATGGGAAAGGGGGAGATAGAAACTTGATCAGGGAAGCTAAAGGAGTCAGGGGTAAGAAAAATAAGGAGGAGTTTTCAAAGCATATTAGGAACAAAAGAAATCCTAGCAATGGTATAGGTTCACTACTAGATAGAGATGGTAAATTTGTTAATAATCATGCAGAAAAGGCAGAAATATTGAATGCATATTTCTGTTCTGTGTATGGAAGGAAGAAGGATGATGTACTCAAATCATATGAAGCTGATAAAGTACTTTCCAGTCCATTAGTAACTAAAAAGGATGTTAAACAATATCTATTAGGGATAAACATTTTTTAAATCAGTAGGCCTCGATAACTTGTGCCCAAGAGTCTGAACAAAATTAGCTGAGGAGCACCCTGGCCTGCTGATACTAATTTTTAACAAATCTTGGAATACTTAGGAGGTTTCAGAACACTGGAAAAGTGCTGATGTTGTGCCAATATTTTAAAAGGGCAATTGGGATGACCTAGGTAATTATTGGTCAGTTAGCCTAGGATCAGCCCTGGCTAAAATACTGGAAAAGATGATAAGGGATTTAATTGATAAAGAGTTACAGGATCAGAATATAACTAATGCCTGTCAACATGGTTTTATTGAAATAAGTCTTGTCAAACAAACCTGATTTCATTTTTTGATGAGATTACAAGTTTAGATAACAGTGAATACATAGATGAAATATGTATCAATATATTTATACACACACACACGCACACACACATTTATATGGCATTTTGATTTAGTAATGTATGGTAGTCTGATTAAAAAAATAGAACTATATGATATCCATAAAGCCCATGTTAAATAGATTAAGAACTGGCTGACAGACAGACCTCAAAAAGTAGTTGTTAAGGGGAAAGCATCATTGAATGGTGGTGTTGCCAGTTGGGCTCTGCAGGGATCGATAGTAGGCCCAACTCTATTGATAGACTTGTAGACTATAAGGCCAGAAGGGAGCATAGTGATCATCTAGGCAGCATGTTTTTATTGATGATCTAGAAGTAAATATAAAATCCCTGTAAATAAAATTTGCAGATGACACCAAGATGGAAGGAGTGGTAAATAACGATCGGCAGAGGGGCAGTCAGAGAGAGCAATCTGGATCACTTGGGAAGCTGGAACCATTCAAATATGTGTGTTAATACAGCCGAATGAAAAGTTATACATTGTGGAAAAAGGAATGCAGGCCACACCTACAGAATGGGGGACTGTATCCTGGGAAGCAGTGACTCTGAAGGATTTAGGGGTCATGGTAGACAAGCAACTAAACATGAGTTCCCATAGCGATGCTATGGCAAAAAGGGCTAATATGATCCTTGGATGTATAAACAAGGGAATAGGAGTAGGGAGGTGATTTTACCTCTGTATACAGCATTGGTGAGGCCAATACTAGCATACTGTGTACAGTCCTGGTGTCTGCATTTTAAAAAGGATGTTGAAAAACTGGAAGGGGGGCTGAAAAGAGCCACAAAAATGAGCTGGAGAAGATGCTTTACAGTGAGAGACTTAAATAGATCAATCTGTCCATCTTATCAAACAGGAAGATTTAGAGGTGCCTTGATTAATGTGAAAGAGCCTTCACAGGAAAAAATACTGGATACTAAAGGGCTCTTTAATTCAGAGGACAAAAGCATAACTAGAACCAGTGGCTCGCAGCTGGAGTCAGACACATTCAAATTAGAAATAAGGCACATTTTTTAACGGTGAAGGTGATTAACCAGTGGTACAAACTACTGAAGGGAGTGATGAATTCTCCATGTCTTCAGATCAAGATGATCCCTTTTTGGAAGATATGCTTTAGCCAAGGGGTAACGGGGTGAAATATAAGGACCTGTGACATATGGGAGGTCAGACTAAATGAGCTAAGGGGCCCTTCGTAGCTTAAATTCTATGAAGCTATGAAATCCCTTCTTTCTTTTGGAACCACTTTGCTTATTTTTGATATTTCTTCCATGCCATTGAATTTCCACCACACAGCCATCTTGCAGAGCTACTGTTACCTATGGCAGGGAAAGTGAGGAATAAATGGCTACATGAGATGGATTTGAAATGTCTTCTTTTTCTCATCATGCCCAACACCCCCGGATATTGATAGAATAAGGCCAACAAGGAAAAATGATACTACAGCAGTGGGGTCAAACTCATTTGAAACAGGAGTTAGTCATCTGGCATATAAGCAGGAGGGAGAAGCAATGATTCTAGGATCCATATCACAGAGGAAGCAAGGCCAGCAAACGTGTGGGGAAGATGGTGGTTCTAGGGGTCAGGAAGTGTTTGTCTAGACAAGGATGTGAAGGTGTGATGTTATATCATTTTAGCTACCTTGATCTAATGAACAACTTCTAAAGCTGTAGTCAAGATAAGTCAAGCTGTATTTTAGAATGTGCTAAACTGGTTGAGCTAAAGCCTAGTGGGGAGCCTAGATTTTAACTTGACTAGTTTAGCACGTGCTAAAGTCCATGGTCTTGTCTGCATTACATTTTTAAAACATGTTAGCTGGGATATACTAACCTCACCCCTTTAAACTCCAGTTAACCAAAGACTATATGTGGTATGGTTCTGTTTAGACTGAGAATCTCAGCACAGGATGTGTATGGGAGGGACAGGATTTTACAATCAACCTTGCAACCAGAGAAAGTCCAGTAGATGGAAAAGGTCCTCAATACTGATCCAACCAAAGTCAACGAATAACCAAGAAACGCTGTATAATACATCCAGTAGGTTAAAGGAAACTGAATCTCTCCAATCACCCCACATCCTTCTCCTCCAAAATGTTATCATTTGTTTAAGGCGAGAGAACATCTCTTAACATGAGCCTTCCTAAAAATTCAGAGAGCCAGTGTTTCTCCTTTTTACCATTAGGGTGATGTTCTTAGTGAGAAGGCAGCACATTTGAGCCACTGGAATTTCCCATCATAGCAGAACCCTCAGCCTAACCCCAAGGCTAGTGCAATAGAAAAGAGAGGATAAGGGAACAAGTGTTGCAAAGCAGAGCCTTGAAATGCAATAACTGGAAGCTCCAAGAGTTTTTGTTGCCCTCTCCTACCAAGTCTTGTGTTTGGTCAAGGGACTAAACAATTTCCATCCTTGCAGAAATTAGATACAGTCAACGCAATTTAACACACAAGGTTTTTCTGGCATGCAAGTACTTAGCTCATCAGCCTGTCTCAAACTCCTTAGAGATACACTGTTTGACAGCCGGACTGGCTGGGCTCAGAATGGGCGTGAAAGGAGTACATGTAACTGAAGATGGGCCAGGACCAGTGCCCTGACTCTGAAGTCCTCTACTTCTGAGCTCTGGGTGTAATTTGAAATCCAAATCCAGACAAATAGAGCTTTGTCTATATAACCGTACGAAAAAAACTGTGACCGAAAAACTGTGTTGGAACATCTAGTTTTGGGTCAAAAAGGTCAGGTTTTTTATTTGGGTCTCTCTCACTCTCTGAAAGCGGCCAAAGAGTCCACCCTAGACCTCAGAAACCTTCCTGTTGAAAACTTCATCAAATTCAATACATTTCTGTGAAATGGTTTGGCTTTGATGAAACAGCGTTTTTTGACAAAGGGTCAGGAAAATGTTCTGACTAGCTCTACTTGAAACCTTCCCACTTTAGTAATATTAGCTCACAGCTTAACCTGTTGCTAATTGAATGGCATTTTTTCAGCCTGCGCATCACACTGAAGTGTATTAAAACAAACAAGCAAACAAATTATGGGTATTACTTCAGGTAACAGCCAATACCCATAGGATGTCCTTGTCCAAAGTATGAGAAGCATCACATTTTCCTTCCAGCACTCTTCTGGGCCTTATTTGGTATGAGTAGGCATTGCAGATTTGGTGCTGTAGCTCTCCTGAGCAGAATGCTTGGCCACACTCATCATATCTGCACTGGCAGTTATTTAGCCATTGGTTTGGGTTTTTTTAAACTCTTGTCAGATGCAAGAATAGTTTTGTTCCTGATTGCTTAAAAATGATATTTGGAAAATAACTAGCCGCTACTCCATTGAGAAATATGAGAGCACTGCTTCCCTCAGGGCCCCAAAATCTCAGCAGCAAAATCACAGCACCCAAGGCAGCAGGAGTATGTGGGGTAGAGGAGAAACTGACGGAAGACAAATTGACAAGACCAGGAAGAAGAGTTCTGGATCAACCTTTTCAGGAAAGTAATAGGAGACATATTTAAGATGAGGGAGCAGGCTAAGTGCTCCAAAAATTATGCAACACACAGTCAAAGTCCAGAACAAGTGGATATAAACTGACCATCAATAAGTTTAGGCTTGAAATTAGATGAGGGTTTCTAACCATTCAAGGAGTGAAGTTCTGGAACAGCCTTCCAAGAGGAGTAATGGGAGCAAAGAAACTAACTGGTTTGAGACTGAGCTTGATAAGTTTATAGAGAGGATGGTATGATGAGATTGTCTGCAATTGCATATGGTCCTTCTGTGACTGCTAGTAGCAACTATCTCCAGTGGCCGGTGATGGGACACTAGATGGGAAGGGCTCTGAGTTACTACAGAGAATGCTTTGCCAGGTCTCCGTCTGTTGGGTCTTGCCCATATGCTCAGGGTCTAACTGATCAACATATTTGGGGTTGGGAAGGAGTTTTCCCCCAGGTCAGATTGGCAGAGACCCTGGGGATTTTTTACCTTCCTCTGCATGGTGAGGCCAGAGGTGAAAGTAAGCCGGTACTCCCCAGTATGGCGTACCGGCAAGAGCCCGTGTGCCGTATCAGGGTGGATTGGCTTCCCCCGGCGGCAATTTAAAGGGGCTGGGGCTCCCAGCAGTGGCTCAGGGCAGGGGGTCCAGAGGGGTGCGAGGTGCAGCAGGGGGCTCAGGGCAGGGGGTCGGGTTGTAGGAGAGGTGCGGGGGGCTGTAGGAAGGGTTTGGGGGGCAGGCTCTGGCCTGGTGCGCACCAGGGGTAGGGCGGGCTCCCTGCCTGCCTGCCCTGCCCCCGCGCCGCTCCAGGAAGCGGCCGGAACCTGCGGGGGGGAGAGGGGCACAGGGATCTGTGCGTTGCCCTGGCCGTACCTCTAGGCACCACCCCCCACAGCTTCCATTGGCTGGGAATGGGGAACCACGGCCAATGGGAGCTTCGGGGGGAGGTACCTTGAGGTGCAGCCAGGGCAACACACAGATCCCTGTGCCTCCACTCCCCCAGGTCCCAGCCGCTTCCTGGAACGGTGCAGGGGCAGGGCAGGCAGGCAGGGAGCCTGCCCTGCCCCTGGTGCGGGCCGGGCCAGGCTGGAGCCGCTCTAGGTAAATGCTGGGGGGGGGGGGTGCGGGGGAGCTGGCGAGCTGCAGAAAATAACTCCGCGGGCCATGTGTTTGAGACCCCTGGTCTAGATGATCTTGATGGTCCCTTCTGGCCTTAAAGTCTATATGAGTGTATTATAAAGCTTACAGTACCATATCAACCCTGACTTTTCTTAAATAAGCATCCTGTGTTTGATCTGCACTGATGACCCATGATGGGTGTCATTACCAAGTGGTGGTTCATACAGGGATTGAACTCCTGTTTATCTAATGCTTTGAATGACTGTGGGCTAAATATCTATAATGTTCCCCTCTAGTGCCTGATGCCCATAGATGATTTAAGCCTACAGCTGCCACCAGCTAACACATTTATGCTGTCAATTAAACTGGTGGAAGTCCGTGCTTTCATTATTGAAAGTCCCAGCTTCAGTCCCTGCTGATGATCTATGGTGAGAATTGTTATATGGGTATCTGTGATGAAAACAAAGGAAATGTTCAGGGATTCTTGATCCAAGCTGAGTGAGTGCTATCAAATGTTTTCCTTAATTGTTTAGCTAATTTCCCTCATGTGCATTTGCACCCTGTCAAGTTTCCTTTCCCACTCTGAACTCTAGGGTACAGATGTGGGGACCTGCATGAAAACCTCCTAAGCTTACTTTTACCAGCTTAGGTTAAAACTTCCCCAAGGTACAAATTGTTTTACCCTTTGCCCTTGGATTTCCACTGCCACCACCAAACTTTATCTGGAAAAATGGAGTTTGGACACATCTTTCCCCCCAAAATCCTCCCACCCCTTGCACCCCACTTCCTGGGGAAGGTTTGATAAAAATCCTCATCAATTTGCATAGGTGACCACAGACCCAAACCCTTGGATCTTAGAACAATGAAAAAGCATTCAGTTTCCTTACAAGAAGACTTTTAATAGAAGTAAAAAAAAAAAAAAAAAAAAAAAAAAATCACCTCTGTAAAATCAGGATGGGGAATACCTTACAGGGTAATTAGATTCAAAACATAGAGAATCCCTCTAGGCAAAACCTTAAGTTACAGAAAAGACACACAGACAGGAATATTCATTCTATTCAGCACAGCTATTTTCTCAGCCATTTCAAGAAATCATAATCTAACACATACCTAGCTAGATTACTTACTAAGTTCTAAGATTCCATTCCTGTTCTGTCTCCAGCAAAAGCATCACACAGACAGACACAGACCCTTTGTTTTTCTCCCTCCTCCCAGCTTTTGAAAGTATCTTGTCTCCTCATTGGTCATTTTGGTCAGGTGCCAGCGAGGTTACCTTCAGCTTCTTAACCCTTTACAGGTGAGAGGATTTTTCCTCTGGCCAGGAGGGATTTTAAAGGGGTTTTACCCTTCCCTTTATTTTTATGACACACCCCTTGGCATCAATTTTCTGTGATTGTTCTACTAAGGAAATTTATAGCCAGGAAAGGGTCACAGAGTGAATTTTAAGTGAATGTTACAGAATGTTCAAAGACAACAAATTTTTGAATTTGTAATTGACAATACCTGCACCCAGAAACCTGATTCCAGAAGTTATTCTTATCTAACCAGGGAAAAGAAATGTGCCATATGACCCATGTATCCAACCAAACTTCCCAATTTTTGGTTTTCCAGTTCTTTCAGCAGAACATTTGCAGACAAGCCAACAGCTATTCTCAGAGATTATTTGGCAAATAATTTTGAATACTGGATACATTTGAAAAATCATGATCTATTTGCAGACAATTTGTGAACAGAAAAAAAACACCAAAATTAGTTGAATGGACTATTCACTATGAATTATTTGTCTAGCACTATTTGTTTAATCTGTTCTTTGTTTTTATAAAGAAAATAGGGAACAATTTACAACAGTAAATGTTGCTCTGCCCTGATTTCTTCTAATTCTAGGGTTATTACATCAAATATCCCTTTGTAATTCATTCCCCTTGTCATGATATGCTCTTCCCCACTCTCCATCTTCTAATGGATGTTGTGTGAAGGTCAACCTGTGATCCTTCAAACAGAAAGATGGGCTATTGGCTACATTTGTATCTTACTACCATTGCCAACTCTCTTTAGTAGATTCCAAGGAAACATTTTACAGCTCTCCCCTTCACTCACACACACACACACACACACACACAAATCTCAAAGGTGGCCTTGCTCTAGGGTCTGTTCTTTCATTGCCCAAAGAGGATCTGTATGATCTTGAGATTTTTAACTTCCATTTAAAGATGGGCCTGACTCTGGGAAAAATTTAGTCCACAACAGATTTTTAATTGGGAGACATTCAGGGGAGCTTTGTTCTATTTCCAGTTCTTTTTCCAGTTCTGGCTGATTTATCTCTCCATTTGTAAACTGGGGCTAATACCTACCTTACAGGGATATTTGGGGGCCTAATAGATTATTGCATGTCGAGTGCTTAGAGGTCCATGGATGCAAGGAGAGAGAGAAGCATGAAAGTATTATTTTCTCACCATACTTCTACTCCATGGTGAATGGAAATGCACAGTGTTTACTTCTCATTTAGTTACCCCAGGCTATGATTTCATCGGATTCCATAAACTTAGCAGGGTTGAGCTTGATCAATATTTGGATGGACTCTTTCCAAGAAACCCAGAAATGCTATAAGTAGTAGTACAGGGGAATTCAGTGGATGGCATCCTTCCCTGACAGTCAATATTGAATCAAGTGCTGGAACATGTCTTTAGGTCACGTTGTTGCCTTTCAGATGAGACACAAAATGGAGGTCCTGACCATTTGTAGCCATTTTCTCGTGAGAGTCAAGATATTAGCCCCTACATCCTAGGTAGGGTTGACAACTTGGTAATATTTAAAAACCAGACACTCCAGCAGGAGGGCCGGAACCTCCCTGTCCCACCTCTTCTCCCCCAAAGCCCCACGCCTGCATTCCCCTGAGGCCCTGCCCCATCCACTCGTCTTTCCCTTTCTCCCCCGCCACCCCTTCACTCACTGCTTTTCCCCTCCCATCTCCTCACCCCTGCCTCGTTCAGGAGGGACTTGCCTGTGGAACCAATGCTGGGAGCTGCAGCCGCCTGATGCAGGTAGGAGGCAGCCCTGACTGAGTAGGGGCTGGCATGGGTGATGACCCAGCACCTCCCCCACTTGCAGTAACTGGACTTTGGGTGTCCAATCAGTAAATCTGACTGGACACTGTCTGGTCCCCTTTTCGACCGGACTTTCCAGTGGAAAGCTGGGCACCTAGCCAACCTAATCCTAAGCATGTCTCACCATGGGTGACTATGTCTTGCCTCCCAACCTTACTCTGCAGTTTCAGTAGGACACTGTATTGACAAACAACAGAGATAGTCTACATACGTAGACCTGCCTCAGGAGACTGGACTAGATGACTTCTCGGGGTCCCTTCCAATCATACATTTCTATGGTTCTATGCTTTTCTGTCCTAAACTGTTGTACTGTGCTGCTCTGCTGTATTAAACAGCTGCCTCCTCTCACCCCAGAAGTGGCTGCACTTAAGTGGTGGGGAAAGTGATTCTTATGCACTAGTATTTATTTTACAGAGTGATTTAGGATCTTTCTGGCTGGTAACTGCTATATACATATCATACATCATTATTGAGTAAAATGTGTCACCTTGTAAGTTGTTTTCTAATTACACAATTACTTTGTGTGCCATTAATAAAAATAATGTGATATTTTTCAGCAAACTCTAGTTTTAAGTAAATAATTATTGGAGACAAAATGATTTATTAAATTAACTTTGACTTCAAGTCATTTTTACTAGTGCTACATAGTAAAGTAATTACATAATTAGTAATACATTTGTCACCCCTGCAAGTAATGATTTTACTTAGAACAAATTAAAAAGGATTATATATTTTAAGAGGGTACTAGGTCTTCTGGGGTAATGACAATAAAGTATAACTTACATTTACTGCATTATGTCTCTTATCCAGAGAGCTCAAATAGTCCTTTGCAAGCTTAATTTTATGGAGATCACTACTTCACATACGTACTTCACATCTTGGATGCAACACAGGAGCTGTTTTTAGGAGCATCCCAAACAGAGCAGCAGGTTCATATGGGAAGGGAAGTAGAGGTCTACCCAGTTAACCTGCAAAGGACACCTGGGGAGGCTAGCATCATTTAGGTAAATTGCACTTAATCAGTGCAGGGGCCTCAGCCATTGGTGCACGTTGGTGCCTGCCGTTGTCTGTCTTCGGCGCACAATCATTTAGATTCCTGAGGGCTGTAATATGTTGGTCTAATTCCAGTTGATGGGTTTGGTGTGCAGGTGGCTGAGTGGTATTAACGGTCTGTGATGTACAGGAGGTCAGACTAGATGATTTGATTCTGGCTTTAAACTCTGACTACAATTATCCTTGTTGGAATTTGGCCAGGACACTGGTGCTAACAACCGATATTTAGTAAAAAGAGGGGCCGTGGCTATGTAATGACCACGGGAAGTCAAGACCTCTGTTTTACATCTTATCTAAAGGATAACAGTGGCTGAAGATGAAGATCTGGCCCCACATCTCCAGTAGCACAGCACCCCTAGCACCACACTGGGCTTAGGTTTCCGTCTAGATTTGACAGTGTCACATCCTGCAGTACCTGTGTGGTCTTAGGGGCTATCTCTCCTTAGCATTGATCCAGATGAACACTGCTAAGCTTGTGAGGATTGACAGGATCAACACAGTAGTATGATTGTGTCTAGTGTCTGCTTTAAAGTGCTGGGGGATCTGCTGCAGGTTATTCTGAAGCTGGATCCAGAGTTAATTCTGTGAACATGTGAAAACCTAGGACAGGTTTGCCAGGCTGACGGGATCTTTTACTGATCTGAACTTACTAGTTAAGACTTCTTGCCCCTGGAAGTTACATGCACGAGTCTACAGAATCTGAGTAAGAGCGGGGAGTGCGGAAGCTGAGACCTGAGTGGTCTCTGGAAAGTCCTCACTTCAGGTGAGGAGGCAGAGAGACATTGTGGGTGAAGGCTGAGGTCTATGGTGGAGCAAGAAGAGGAAGCGGGGAGTTCACCTTTCACAGCAGCCGCCTGCGCCTTCCTTTTATGCCCATTGTAAATAAATTACATTTATCATTACCCTCCTCTCTTTCTCTCCAGGCTTTCAAGGTGTTGAAAGCTCCAGTTAAATGGCTCACCCAAAGAAAATACTGTTGTATTTGCATAATATTTTCATAAGACACTGAGCTCAATCTGAGCGTGGAGGGAGATGGGGATGTTTTCTGCATATTTTATATATCTTCCTCATTTTCCACTAAGGCTCACTCTAAATTGGAGAACAGATATGGGGACACACACATATATATGACTATTTTCACAGGCAGTGTGGCCTGGATAGAGCTGGGATGTGTCTGGGGTATTTCCATACCTTCTTGGTTTAAAGAGCTGCTAACACCCCATGGAAAACTCTGAAATAGTTCCATTTAGATACAGTGCTTTTTCTATTTAATGAATTTTCTGTATTGCTCTTCCCTCCTTCTTTATTATTAGGGACATCTGCATGAAAACAGAATCTTTTTATCTTGGGAGTTCATCTGCCTCTGCTGATTATTCCCCCTCCCCTCCTCTTCTGAAGTCATTATCTCCTGATTGCATTACAGTTGCAGACATGCCACCTCAGGCTGTCTTCTCATCAACATGCTCAAAATAAGCAGGGGCGCAAATATTTGAGGCATGCAGCTATGACATCATTGTGAGGAATGTTGGTGTAGAGAGGGAACCTCAAGGAAGACCTAGATGCTTCAGGAAGTGATGTGGAGTCAGTCAGTGACACCCATCTCTCTGAGCTAGGACTTAAGTCAGGGCCGTCTTCATTCCTGTGAACAGGAGTAGTCAATTAATTTTTGTCACGATCCAAATTTCTTGGTCAAGGTATAGTAAAGGTCCAGACTCCAAGGAAAATAATAAAAAAAAACCAATAATGATAATAAGTAAATAAGATTTTGGGATCCGTTCAAAAGCATCTGGTGGTCCAGATTTGGCCCATGGTCCACATATTGACTACTCCTGCCTGTGAAATTCGTTGGAATTTCATTAGGGATGCAAGTGGCCCCGCAGCTCTATGGAGTTATATCCAGGGTAGATGTGTCCTAATGTCCATGAATCAGTTTCCCCTTCTTTTGCCTCTTTGTGCTACTACCAATCATTCTGTGCCTACTTTAGGAAATCAAGCACCAGTGATAGGGAAGCCCCCTGAAATACTTATCATAGCCAGTGTTTATTAAAGAGCCAATACTAGTTCTACAGCAGAAGAATAATGGCTGGTCTACACAGGGAAGTTGACTGACAGAATTATAGTGGTATAATTATACTGCTTTGTTCTGCTGGTCAATTTTCTTGCATGGATAAAGCCTTATAAAAACCCTTATCTTTGCTCGTCTATTGCACCTCCCACCCAAGGAGCGTAAACTGCTGTACAAACGTTAATTAATTTACCTTGCCAGTTTCCATTTTACAGATCATGGTACAGAGGGCTTGTGATTTGCCCAAGGTCACACAGCAAATCAGTGCCAGAAATAGAACTAGGATCTTGATTTTCTGTCTCCAAGCCCTACTCTTTGAACACAAGATCATCAATCACCTTTTTCCCCAAATACCCTAATGGGGGTATTTGCCCTATTGGACAAAACAGTATCTTTATTTGCAGATTTTTGTGGTCTGTGATTCTGTGATATTATTGTGCCAGGACAGAGGAACATTTTAAATGAGGGAAAGCAACTGATCTGAACCTTCATCTAACATCTGAAATTAATTTTTTTAGAGGGTAAAAATGAATTAACATAATTTTATCCCTGATGTTTTTTCCTGTTTATATTTCTCTGCCCTTATTGGCTCCAGCCACAGAAGGAGGCACCAAAATATGACAAAACTGTTCTTGTGGGATTCCCAGCACAACTCAGCAGATTTGGAGAACTGGATAAACAATGGAGCTTCCAAGTCTTTTTCATTTTGACCCATCACTAAAAAAGTGATGTTAGTTCTGTATGTTCCTTCTCTGAATGAAAACCAATGGTAACTCAAGGGGAGACATAATGTTTACTTTAATCCTTCTGCTACTATCCTTGCTTTGACAATGCTGAGAACAATGAGAACTGATCCATTGTGCTACTGGTGGAGAAATCCTGACAGTCCCAGACTGCAGTTCAGTCACAAGGGAAGGTCACTGGAGATGCAGAGGGATTTTTGAGCACTTTTGTAAAGAGGCAAGACTGAGAAACTCACTAAATAAACACCTTGGCTATTTCTCCTTCCCTCCCTCCCCCCACAAGATACTGCAAAGTTAATTCTGCCCGAACAGCTCCAGTACTTGCATGCACTTTGTGTCTTTTGCTGGTACCTGCCGGCAAACATTGAATTCACTTCTAGAATTAAGTGACCAAGCAACACCGCATTATTGCATTTAACACTGCTCCTGTAGCCATCAAAGATATCTGTAATAGAAATCAGTTCAAAATTTAGAATGATCTGACTTATCAAGATACCATTATAGACTGCCGTTCTGCTCTATTATTGCACAGAGGGTAGACGGGTCTAGTTTCATGGTACATCTATCCTAGCTTTTCCTTCCTATTGAAAGATGGTACAGAGACTGATGGGTTATAATACTGCCGGGTATGCATTTCTTGAGGATATGCAATATGTTTCTTATTTTCAGTATAGCACATTGGCTAGCTATGTTAATTCCAGGTAAGACTTTACTACGGGGATCTTGTTGGGGCATTGTCATGTTTTGTGGTGCAATCCAGATCACTAAGGGGTTTTGTCAGTACCTACCCTGTAATCCTGGGTCCTTTAAATGCTCTGCTGCTGTGACTCTCAGCCTGGACACCAATAGCCAGCAGACAAACATGCAGTATCCTGAGTGTCTGTGTGCTGTGCAGCCCTGGTTCAGTGCTCGGATCCCATCAGCTTCCCTACAGCAGAGCAGCCCAACCCTGGTACCCACCAGTTTTGGTTACACCTGGCAAGATGACCTGGACTCCTTTCCAGTCCCGAGTTCCCTGAAACAGTCTGCTCTGAAGTGTCCAGCCCTCTCGGGGACCACTCAGAGATTATAAGATTTGTTTGCTCCTTTGAAGAGACAATACCCAGCAGCTTGCCATGTTAACTGGAGTTAACAGGCACTTCAATCCAAACATAGCACTGAATTGGTTTAGACTAAAAATAAAACAAATTTGTTAACAACAGAATGTTGGTTAAGTAGTGCCAAGTAAAAGAGATAAAGGTAGAGATGGTTACAAGCAAATATAAGTGAAAACACACATCTAAAAGTCTAAAATTTGATCTATCAACATACAGTCTTTGTTTAAAATGGGTTCTTTCACCAATGATTCTTAGTCCAGCACTGCTGACTACCTCTCAGTCAGGACCTTCCGCAGAAGTATGAGACGTTGGTTTTCCTTTTCATCTTAGGTGAAAGGTTTCTGTCCATCCATTATTTTCCCAAACAATTGTCTTTGTTCTCAAAGAAAGGACGTCCTCCTGGGGATTCAGTCTCCTGTGTCTCTTTGGAGTACAGGAAGCCGGTTAATTCTCTGTTTCTTGAGTTGAGACTCAAGACAACCCACGCTGGTTCACCCTGATAGCTTTGTTTATGGCTAATGTGTAAATTGAGGTAAACCCACATTCCTTTATTTAGAACAACCAGTTTATCACCTTTACCTAGGCTAGGCTCTCTTTGTCTGAAACATGTTATAGTAACATGGAATTCATAACTTCACATATAAGGCTAACATATGCATTTTACAATGATATTAACAACCAGTGTGTTAAATTTCAAATGATACCTTACAAGGCGTATTTTGTACAAACATCACTGCAGTGGTATATAGGGTGTGAATACAGGGGTGCTTAGAGTCACAGGGGTGTAACTGGTTAACTGGACCCTTAAATGAAATTGGGCTCAGCACTCTTTTTCCAGTCCAGGTGTATCCTAGTTTGGTGTAATGAGGAGGGTGGAGCTGCGCCTGGAAGTTATAGATCAGCGTTCACAATGGGGAGAGAGGAGTTCAGAACCCAGAGCCCAGAATCCTGAGAGCGCTTAGAGGGAGACCTTTAAATCCCAGAGTCAAGAAAAGAGAGTCCAAAGTGCTGAGAGTAGAGAGAGCTCAAAGGAAGAGCAGAGCTGGGCTAAGAGCTTCAGCGAGGGGATGCCCCTGAAGGAGGGAGCAGTAAGAATTCCCTAGTTGAGCAGTGCAGCTAGATCAGGCTGGTGCAGGCAGACAAGGGGTCATCTACAAACTTCCCCAGGCCAGAGATCCATGGCTAGAGAAAGACTGGAGAGGAGTGAAGGCTGGGAGGAGCAGAGGAAGATGCCTGTGGGCTCTCTGAGCTGGAGAGGGCTGAAGGCTGGAGCGTGATGAAGGGCTGGACCTGCTGACGATGCCAGACACGAACTGGAACCCTACCTGAGTAGGAAACAGGGTGGAGAAACATCCCAGCTAGAGGAGCGAAGGTGAGGCTTGGTGAGAGATCCCAGAGCCATACCTGGGAGCTGAGACAAGGTGTGGTGAGAGACACCGGAGCAGTGCCTGGGAGCTGAGCTGGGGCATGGTGAGAGACACTGGAGCCATACCTGGGGTTGGACTGTTGAGATTAATGTTCTGTTTGTACTCTGCTGCAGGGGGATTCTGGTTTACTGTAGTGGGATTTTTGGTAGTAAATTAACCCTGCAAAAAGGGCTATTTATAGAGTCTGAAGGCTTTACTGAGTTTGTGTGGAATCGAAGGAAACTGAGGTGAGGGGCCATTTGCAGAGCTGCCCTGAAGCCAGGAGAGGAGGCTACGAAATGCAGGGCAAGCAATCAATTTACAAACACCTAGAAGATAATAAGGTGATAAGTAACAGTCAACATGGATTTGTCAAAAACCAATTGTGTCAAACCAACAGGATAGCTTTCTTTGACAGGGTAACAAGCCTTGTTAAGGGGGAAGCAGATGACATGGTATATCTTGATGTTAGTAAAGCTTTTGATACGGTCTCACATGACCTTCTCATAAACAAACTAGGGAAATGCAACCTAGATGGCACTGCTATACGGTGGGTTCATAACTAGTTGGAAAACCGTTCCCAGAGAGTAGTTATTGGTAGTTCACAGTCAGGTTGGAAGGGCGTAATGAGTGGGGTCCTGCAAGGATCAGTTCTGGGTCTGGTTCTGTTTAATATTTTCATCAGTATTTTAGATAATGGCATAGAGAGTACAATTATAAAGTTTGCGGATGATACCAAGCTGGGAGGGGTTGCCAGGGCTTAGGAGGAAAAGATTATAATTCAAAATGATCTGGACAAACTGGAGAAATGGTCTGAAGTAAACAGGATGAAATTCAATAAGGACAAATGCAAAGTACTCCACTAAGGAAAGAACAATCAGTTGCACACATACAAAATGGGAAATGACTGCCTAGGAAGGAATACTGCAGAAAGGGATCTGGGGGTCATAGTGGACCAAAAGCTAAATGAGTTAACAGTGTAACACTGTTTCAAAAAAAGCGAACATCATTCTGGAATGTAGCAGGAGTGTTGTAAGCAAGACATGAGAAGTAATTCTTCAGCTCTACTCCATGCTGATTAGGCCTCACCTGGAGTATTGTGTCCAGTTCTGGGCGCCACATTTCAGGAGAGTTGTGGACAAACTGGAGAAAGTCCAAAGAAGAGCAACAAAAATGATGAAAGGTCTGGAAAACATGACCTATGAAGGAAGACTGAAAAAACTGGGTTTCTTTAGTTTGGAAAAGTGAAGATTGAGAGGGAACATGATAATAGTTTTAAAGAACATAAATGGTTTTTACAAGGAGGAGGGAGAAGAATTGTTCTTCTTAACTTCTGAGGATAGGACAAGAAGCAATGGGCTTAAATTGCCGCAAGGGAGGTTTAGGCTGGGAATTAGGAAAAAACTTTCTGTCAGGGTGGTTAAGCACTGGAATAAATTGCCTAGGGAGGTTCTGGAATCTCCATCATTGGAGATTTTTAAGAGCAGGTTAGACAAACACCTGTCAGGGATGGTCTAGATGATACTTAGAATTGCCATGAGTGCAGGGGACTGGACTAGATGACCTCTCAAAGTCCCTTCCAGTCCAGTGATTCTGTGATTTACAGGGGCAATAGATGAGATTATATATATGGGGGGTGGGGGAGAGAAAGAGACAGAGAGGCTACTTAACTTGAATCCAAGTGTATATTCAGGGCTACATCCCAGGGTCTGATTCCTCTTTAAAGGAAGTAGAGTAATTGGTTCAAGTACTCCCAGTTGGTTATCCCCTATGGAGAGATGAGGTAGAAAATAAGTTTGAGGCCAGAAGTAGTACAGTATCTGGCAAGCCTGGCACATAACCTGCCTCTTGTGTTGTATATTATGGTTTTAAAAAAAATAAGAGGCAACAGAGGAATTCATATTGTTAAAGTTAATCGCTGGATTAAATTGCCATTTGTCAATAGCAGTGTAATTTGTATTATAAATTACAACAGTGTAGCTCTTGGGCGCATTTTATCAATAGGTTTCAAATGATTTAATAACAATATTTCTCAAAAATAAGCAACACCACTCTTTTTTTTCCCCACCCCTTTTTTAAATGAACCAGTTCCGAGGGTTTTCGGCAGCACACTAGCCAGCTCTGCAAAAATTCCTAGTAAATAAATTATCACCAGGAGTCTAAAAATCCATTACCATAAAAAAGGCCATTTTTCCCTCCCTAATCGATTGCCCGCTGTGTTGCTGCTAATGGGACTGTATGCACAGGTTGCACAAAAGCGAATTCATTTGCAGGGTCCTCTTTATTTATTTATTTTATTTTACAAAGCATTTCTCAGTAAACATATAAATTAGTCAGTGCATAATGGGGCTGTACACAAGTTAGACAAAAGGGAGTTCATTTGCAGGTTCCTCTTTTATTATTATTATTATTTTATTATTTCTTATTTATTTTACAGAGAATTTCTCACTAACCTTACAAATTAGACTGTACATAAAATGAGGAACAACAGGGAACACATTAAGTTTGTTCGTTGAAGGGGAATCTTCCATATCGATTCATAATTGAAATGGAAGAGCCATGTCCAGAAGTATTGTGCAAATTTCTGGCACTCCAGCCCCTACTTCTAGCCTATTGACTTCATTCCTGACCTGTAAAATCCCCAGTTTTTCCTCATAGTGGCTTTCCCCACCCCCCACCATTTAAACTCTCCCTTCTAGCCCTTCCAGTGCACCTCAGTTCTGATCTGTGGCACCCCTTGCTATTCCAGATTCCAGCCCTGTGCTTCCCCAAATGCAGCTGGGCCAAAGCATCTTTCTCCCGACCTACAGCGCCCCCTGTGTTCCATTCCCAGCCCCACCTCCTACAGCTCTGCCAGGGCACCTCAGTCATTTTATTTAATCTCTCTCAGCATGCAGTGTATTTTTTTTTCCTTTGAAAATTCAATAAACATTGACACTTTTCTCTCTTTTCTTTTTAGGTAAGTAGCTGCTCCTGTTTTTTCTAAGGCTGGTGAAAAGTTGGAGGGCCTCGACTGTAGAAGGTATTCTCTCTGGCGTGGTTTCTTTCTTCTCAGGCATGGCTATTTTTCCTGTCACATATACTCATAGACTTTAAGGTCAGAAGGGACCATCTTGATCATCTAGTCTGACCTCCTGCACAGTGCAGGCCACGGAAGCTCAGCCGATCACTCGTTAACATAACTACATTAATGTGAACCAGGCATCTTTTAGTTCGCGCCCGCAGGGTCTACATGGGACAGTTAGTGCACAACACTTTAAAGCGCTCTACAAATCACATTACTGTGGTGCCATGTAGACAAGCCCTAAGTGCCATTTAAAGAGAGACTAATTTGCTCCATGCTAATCTTTGGCTCAGAAGGGGAGATTCTTTTCCTGGTGTGACTAAACTATTGTCTCAAATGAGTCAGTTGGACACGGCCCTGAATATTTCCAAGAAATGAAAGCCTGGAACACATTAAATATCAATTTTAATTAATGAGTCTTGGACTTATAGCGGATACTGCTTTAAACCCCAGCCCATCTAACAATATCTTCAAGTAGGATTAATGGCGTAAAGGATTTGATCAAATTATGAGTACTAATTTCCTTTATTATGGTGGTAGCCACACTGTTGTTAAGGAGACACAATCAAGATATACACCTACAGCACTGTTTTTAATCCTTTGTCAGTGTTACTAATCACATTTTAAAGCTAAAGATCTAAATTTTCACCCCATGACACTGCTTTATATTTTACTCATCTAGGTAGTCAATTTAGATGGGTCACTTGTTTTCTTGGCTCTCTTGAAGTTTGATTCCTGTGGTGCTGTTTTGTGTGTTATACTTTCCCGACGTTTGTGTGGTATTTTTTTAATTAAATCCCAACCCTAATATTCCATAAACACAGATAAATACATAGTGTTCATCAAGGTTATGTGAAATGTTGTTCTTTCTAAATGCTTCCTCTTAAAAAAAACTGCAGACTTTCTAGTTCCTTCATAAGAAGGAAGAGCAGAGAAGGGGTGAGGAATAGACCTGTGTGTGAGCGACAGGGGACAAAGGAATTTTTGAGTTGGTTCTTGGGTTTGCCACCTGCAGGAAGAGATCACTGAGAAATAATGACAAAAGGCCCATAAACTGATGATTGGATGGAGAGAGATAATGACACAGTGGGTAACCCATGGGACTGGCAATAAGGGGATGGAGATTTTCTCCTCAGTTTTAATCTCTTTAGTACATGTGAAATAACTTGGGATGGTGGTGATCTTATGAGGTGGACCCTTGTCCCACTGGAAGCTGGACTAAAGAAATCATCTGGATTCCTTTGTCCAAAGTCTTGACAGGCAGGGCAAAGACTGACTGGGTCATGGAGATTGAGCTATCTATAAACCCTCTCTGTATACCTGGGTATTAGTAGGAAGGAGGAAGATGGGGAAAGCTCGCTATACTGGCTGTGCATAGAGAGGACTCTGAGGCTGTCAGTTGGACATCTTTTAATAGCACTGAATTCTCCACAAGAAAAAAAGAGAGGGAAGGAGGCTGGGATGCTTGGATGTGGTCCAACCCTCAATCTGCTGCATAAGCAGTAGAGTCTTGAGGAAGCTAGTGAGAGAATCAGCTGGTTCCTTTCCTCCCCATCCTCCAGCCTCAGGGGATGGCAAAACTGGGCCTTCTTGCTGCTTCCAGTGCTGACACAAAGCAAATGTTACTCTTCTTTTGCACTTCATCATCTCTTACTTGGATCTCCATGGCTAAAGTTGCTGCTGGAGAAATCCCATAGCCACAAGTGTCATATTGGAGAGTGCAACATGCTATCAGCTCTTAAATGTCCCTCTTATCAACAGAATTTGGCTCCTCTGAGCAGCAACTCCATGCAGAGATCAGATTTCCCTGGACAGTCTTCTCTCCCCACTTCCCCCAACCCAGTCTCCTTTCTGTATTTCTTTTCCTGCTCATATTCCTGGGTCTCTATGGAATGGTCCCTGGTTATTTTTGGAGTATTTTAATTGACACCCAGAGCTCATTTGGAAATGAGTATTATGCATCCGATGAAGTGAGCTGTAGCTCACGAAAGCTTATGCTCAAATAAATTGATTAGTTTCTAAGGTGCCACAAGTACTCCTTTTCTTTTTGCGAATACAGACTAACACGGCTGCTACTCTGAAACCAGGTATTGGTGCTTTCATTTGCCTCTAATGCTGTATTTATTGACATTATTGCTGGGCAATGATCAAAACCTCTATAGCTTTTAGGTATGCAGGGGAGCCTTTGATGGCGGGAGAGGCGGGGGGAACAGATTAGGAAGACCCTGAGTAACTGATCCACAGTGACTCGGCAATTGCACACAGGGTGTTTGGTCCAGAGCAGGAAACAATCTGAAAAGTAACACTTTTAAAAGAGCTGTCAGTTTTATTCTAATACTTCATAACAACTGAGCAATAAAGTGGCAACACACAAGATCCATATGAGAAAATCTGGCTAATTCATGTGAATGACAGTGACACCCATTGAGAATTTTGTGAATTAGCAAGCAAGCATCATCATCATAATAAAAAAAAGACAGTGAATCACAAAATGTGCTTTACTCACTCACTTTGACAGCCGTAATTTAGTTAATTGTTTATAAGTTCATAATGTGCTGTGGCATATTTGGTAAGAGTAATAAAGCCTTGGTAATATGACATCTCACTACTTCTTTGTGCTGTTAAATCTTTGTGCTGTGAGGTGCTGGGAGTCCATCATGGGCTTTTTGTGTGTCTGCAGAGTGGGCTGTACATATAAAAGAGGAGAGGGGAATTGATGGTCTCTAGTGATACTGCTGCCATGGCCATTAGAGTCAAGAGCTAAGATTTAAAAGGGGGTCAGAAGAGGCATGACTGGGTGTGAAGGTTCAACAGATGCTTATCCTGATGGGTGAGGAAGAAGATACCAGGAATAGAAATAATACCTAGCTTTTTAAAACAAACATACACACACACCACTTTTCATCGGTAGCTCTCAAAATACTTTACAAATGAGGCCAACATCATTATTCTCATTTTACAGATGGGGAAACTGAGGCCCAGAGTGGTGAAGTGACTTGCCTGGCGTCACTCAGCAGGCCAGTGGCTGAGCTGGGAATAGACCCCAGGTCTCTTGAATCCCAATTCAGTCCTCTAGCCACTAGGCCACACTACCAATAGTTGAGTTAAGAGCACAGTCTGTCAATGCTCAGGAGATAAGGGCAATGACACAGCCAGTGTGTAAGGTGAAGGGAAGTGGGGGGTTTAATGATGATATTTTTTTCATTTTTCTTTCTCTTGAAAACTCACTGCGTGACAAAAATTCCCTATTGATCTGGTTACATTTTGAAGATTTCACAAAGGAGCTGAACTAGAGAGCTGCTATTTTTTAAAGTTAATTAAATGGAAGCTCCTGTCTCCAGCAGTCAGGGTGCCCCAATCAAGGAGTGTCTTCCCCCACCTCCCCTCATTTGTTAAACTTCCGAATACCTTATTTTTTTTATTGCATTTGTAGCCCGTTTCATCATGACTTTGATGCACGATTTGCCTGTATGATTTATCCCGGTCATATAAGATGATAAATTTGCATGCTAGGATCTGTAAATCTGTACAGTATTTATTCATGCCATATAAGCAAATAAAAAAATTGTTTCCTCTCAGCTTACAGAAACTTTTTAATTTAAAGAATAACTGAAATGTACTAACATCAAGAGACTGAACTGTGCACCAACACTGTGTGGACCAGTATTGAATAGTGTTACAGTAGGCGACAGCCTTATAATGTTAATCCTAGTCCTTTAGTTCAAAAGGTCGCTTTTCTTGCCTTTGCCCTCGTGAACTGAACACAGCTTCAGAGTGTCGCTGCTTACACTCTTCAAATCTTAAAACACAAGTACACTTTCACAATTACACAGTAAAACGAGGTTCACAATATCCTAGCTGGGCTTTCTCTTCACTTCAGTTTGTTCTTACTTCTCACTGACTGACTGGCAATGCCCCGCCCCTTATATACCCTCTGAGGGCATGGCTCACAACATTTTAGGAAGTTCAAGGGAAATATAGTTCTCAGAATGTGTCTGGAAGGTTCCACGAGATTCTACAAAGGTCTAGAACATTCTAGGAGGTTAGTGAAAAATGAATCCATATAGCGAATACCTGAAACATGTTACTTCAAACATTCTATTTGCCCTTTTGTCGCTAACAACAAAAACAGCACCCCGAGCCCAGCGCCCCCCAACACCCCAGTCACCTGGGTCACCTGCCCCTAAATCTGGCCCTGTCAGGAGTCATTTGGTATCTTTTTAAAATGCTGTCACCCCATTCTGATTTTTGTAATCTGTGCCTTCACTGCATGCTGAGCATGGTAAATTAACCCCTGGTACTTTAACCAGCAATAGAGAAACCTCCTTCCTGTGTTGTCATGCCCTGCCTCTTCACTGGTGCTATATCTGGCCAAGACAAGCAATACAGCTACTTGGGGTATATACCCCTGTGACCCGTCCATGACTTTTACTATATAAATACCCACAACTAAAACTTAGCAGCTCCTGGGGCCCCAGGACGCTGCTGCCCTGGGGGGCCTCAGGGACCGACGGCTAGCCCCTGCACTGGTGGTGGGGGATGACTGCCCCCAGCTACCCTCTGCTCTGAGGCCACAGGGACCACTGCTCTGAAAGCCTTCAGGGTGGCCCCTGGAACCGCTGCTGCTCTGGCAGCCCCCAAGGCCAGCAGCACCGGCCGCTGCTCAGGCGGCCACAGGGCCTGCTGCCCAGGGCCTTTCCAGCAGCGGCCTGTGCGGCTGGCCCAGGGGGCTGCTGCAGTTGTGGAAGTCATGGAAAGTCAACCCACTCTTGAAGTCCTGTATGCTCTGAAGCTGGGACAATATTCAATAATATAATAATGAACATACACATTCACAGGAACATGCCCTCATTTGACATTTCATGCCTTAAAAGTACATCACATCAAAGGTGGCCTACATGAACCCCTAAAAACATGGAAAATCTGTGACTTCCACGACCTCTGCGACAGAATCACAGCCTTATACATAACATTTATTTTATGCTACGTCTGAGATCTCAAAAATGCCTTGTCTCAGTCTCCCCGCATAAAGCTTTCCTTGGATTCAGACCAAAAATTGCTTTCTAATCCAGGCAGTGCAAGTTTAAGTTGAAGAGAATATTACCTTATTTGAGGAAAGCAGAGGTCATGGGAGCAGGGGGCAAAATCTGGTTTATAATGAAAATTACTAAGGCCATGTCTACACTTCCACTTATGTTGGCAAAACTTATGTAGGTCAGGGGTGTGAAAAAAAAACACCCCTGAGGAACATAACTTACAACAACGAAAGCACCGGTGTGGACAGAGCTATGTCAGCTGGAGACCCACCAACATAACTTGGTTAACATATTTGTCCCACCAACATAACTACCGCCGCTCACTGGGGGTGGTTTAATTACGTCGACAGGAGAGCTTGCATAGAGTGGGTATACGAGAGATGGTACAGTGGCGCAGCTGCATTGGTACAGCTGTGCCTCTGCAAGCTCTCTATGTAGACGTAGGCTTAATAAAGATTGCCACTTCCCCATAAAGTGGTAGGTGATTCGGCTACTGTCCCTTCGGTGATTACCTATAATGTTACTATTCATAGATTTTTTTCCCCTGGACTGATCTGTGAATACACTGCCTATCGATACAAGGGAGGGGGATCCAATTTGACTGTTGCTGCTCTTAAGGTACAGCTGCACCGCAAATGTGAGTGTGACTGTAATGTGAGTAGGCATACCCATGCTCATTTTGATCTAGCTAGCACAGATAACGATAAGAACATAAGAACGGCCCTACTGGGTCTGACCAAAGGTCCATTTAGCCCAGTATCCTGTCTTCCGACAGTGGCCAATGCCAGGTGCCCCAGAGGGATTGAACAGAACAGGTAATCATCAAGTGATCCATCCCCTGTCACTCATTCTCAGTGATAGCTGTATAGTGGCAGGAGGGGACTCAGGGTGGGTTAGCTGCCCCAGTACGAGCCTGCAAGGGACCATGTGTGCATACCTGGGTTGCTAGCCTGCACTGAAGCCTGTGCCACCACATCTTCACTGCTATTGTTACCCAGGCTAGCTAGAGTCAAGGTAGTATGGGAATGCCTTCCTGTGCTACAATTACACCTCCATTTGCAGGACAGGTGTATATTGGGGGGACTGCATCGTAAAACTGTTGAATCACTGCATTCACGGCGCTAAGCAGTTAGACTTGAAGAGGTGCACGGGCCTTGCACTTAGGGGTGACTTTTACTCTCTGTGCTTGAACTGCGAATTGTGTTTTAATCCAGAGGGTTATTTCATTTAATGGTAAACTCACTGCTCCTGAGCCGTCTTGCCGGCGAATCCTGCATCAAACACCTGGCCAACTAATGACATGCTTGGTGACATGGGCAGCATGGGGAGACCAGTGTCGATGGTCTGTAAATCAGTTTGTGCTGGGCAGCAAGGCTCTGGCTTAACGATGAGTCAGAAGAAAAATGTTATTAATATTTAATGTCTGGCTTGCTGTTATTAGTTACACATCATGTGGGGCTGCAGTATTGGCTGCTAGTCAATGCAGGTTGCTTCCTCCAGTGTCCTCATTCTGCAGACTTAATTCATGCTGTATTTTTCCACCTCACCAAGACCAATATCTGCTCCATTTAAAGGGGCTTTGTCAAGATATTTTGGCTCAATCTTTAAGCTGGTATGGCTAGATTTAAAACCTTTTAACAGGAAACACCTTGTTACATTTGAGACCAACTCCTTGAGCAGGGCCAGCCCTAGACCAAATGGCACCCCAGGTGAGGACCTTCTTCAGCGCCCCCACCTCCATTTGTTAAACTTTTCAATACCTTCTTTTTTATTGCATTTGTAGCCCATTTCATGACTTTGATGCACCACTTGTATGCATGATTTATCCTGGTCATACATGACACTAACAACAAAAACAACACCCCTCGCCTGGCTGCTCCCAAACCCAGCACCCCAGGTGGTCACCTGGGTTGCTTGACCCTAAATCCGGCCCTGTCCTTGAGCATCATGACAATGCCATGTTTTTAGGGGTTCATGTAGCCTACCTTTGATGTGATGTACTTTAAGGCATGGAATGTCAAGTGAGGGCATGTTCCAGTGCATGAGGCACAGGACTAAGAGGCTGGTGATCCCCTGGGCCTGCTCCTCCATACTTGCAACTCTTGTTGGCCTCACTCAGACTTCATTCTTAATTTACCTCAGTGTCCCTACACCTCAGTTTCCCCATCTGTAAAATGGGATTAATACTGCTTCACTGCACTGGGGGATTGTGAGTGTTGTGATTTTGAATTGCTTTGAGGTTCTTGGTTGGAAGATGCCAGAGAAGGACAACAGATTTTGCTCTTTATTATTAGGTAGCTCCCTCTAGAGCAGTGGTTCTTAACCTGGGGTGCACACCCCCCCTGGGGGTGTGAGATGCCCTTCCTGGGGGTGAGAGACATGCCAGATTTTTTTTAGAAGGTAAATCATCGAAAACACAAATTAAGCACAGGCACGTAAGTACACAGGATCTTCTATCCAGGCAAGGTTGCTCATCTCTCACCGCCCCCTGTGAAAAGAGAAACTTCTTTTTTCACACAAGACATGAGTGTGGAAGTAAGGTACTTGGGCTGACTGTTTCTGTTAGTGGAGCTGGGCTTTGGCTACACCATACATGCTTTTCGGTTATACCTGTGCCACCAGAGCCCCCTAGTGTAGACACTGTGTATTTTATCTTAAATGGAGCACTCTTCTGCCAGCATAGCTGTATCTACACTGGGTGTTTTTGTTGGTATAATTATGTCAGCTAGGAGGGGTGTGACAACAAAACTGGTGTACCTGCATAGTCGGCCCATTCTGACACCCCTCCATCAGATTATTACTGGATTAAAACATCAGCTTCATACCACCTTTGCATTGTAGCAATCAGGTTGGAAATACCTTTATAAATGTCTGTTACTTAAACCAATCCACTGATTTCTTGCAAAGAAATACATGAAAGCAATAGCTACAATTTTGGTGTAATAGGCCAAAACTAAACAAAAAACAGTGTGTGAGTGAACAGGGGCTGAGATGGGGGTGGGCTGGGGTTTTTCAATGCTTGACTATTTTTTTTAATTCCTGACAAATGATGATATTGCTTAAAGTTACAATAGCCTAGTCCTTCATACTGTGATCTAGAACCTGCTGCAGTCAAAGGGAGTGGTTGGTAGGTTAAGTAGATATTTTCAAAAAATGGTTAAACAAACTGGGTGCTCTCTGAATCAAATACAAGTAAAATGTTCTTTCAAATAGGAATTAAAGTCAAGGTGATTACAGATCCCATAGCCTTTTCCATTCAATTCAGGGTATTAACCCTGATCCTGACAAAACCCCTCCCTAAATTGCTCCCTTTCTGCCTTCTGCTGGAAACCCTTGTTCTGTGCTGTGAAGCAATTGTGTCCCACCCCAGAGTTACTGCCTCTGTGACTTCAGCGAACTGCATAAACATTGGGTTTTTTTTTTTAAATTTGCTTTTACAGGGTTTGTGTGTATATTAAATCTGATATCAAGTGTGAGAAAGTTCCTCCTCTGCCTTGGTGGGTCCTATGCTTATTGGCGGATTTGCTCACCTCAGAGGTTCACGGCAGCCCTCAGTTTGGCCACTTTCATGGCTCAAATCTGCCATTCACTCAGTTAGCCTCATCACTGGCCAGCATGGGGAAAAGGAAGAAGAACAATTCCCCGCAGTCTCTGCTGATCCACCTAGTGGATTGGGGAACAGGCTAGAGACCTTCCCCTCTGGTGGAACCCACAGTCCAGGTTAACTCCTCTGGTATCAAGTAGGGAGTTGGAGGGATGGGGGGAACCCGGGCCTGCCCTCTACTCCGGGTTCCAGTCCAGGGCCCTGTGGATTGCAGCTGTCTACAGTGGCTCCTATAACAGCTGTGTGACAGCTACAACTCCCTGGGCTACTTCCCCATGGCCTCCTCCCAACACCTTCTTTATTCTCGCCACAGGACCGTCCTCCTGATGTCTGATAATGCTTGTACTTCTCAGTCCTCCAGCAGTACGCCTTCTCACTCTCAACTTCTTGCACCTCTTGCTCCCAGCTCCTCACTCGCACACCACAAACTGAAGTGAGCTCCTTTTTAAACCCAGATGCCCTGATTAGCCTGCCTGTCTTAATTGATTCTGGCAGCTTCTTGATTGGCTTCAGGTGTTCTAATCAGCCTGTTTGCCTTAATTGTTTCCAGAAAGTTCCTGATTGTTCTGGAACCTTCCCCTGTTACCTTACCCAGGGAAAAGGGACCTACTTAACCTGGGGCTGACATATCTGCTTCTGTCACTCTCCTGTACGTGCCCCTGCCCCGTGGACCCAACCGACCACCGAGCCCCTTCACCGTGAGCCAGCTGCACGAGCTGCAGCTGGTCTGCTTCCAGACCACGCCAAGGAAACATTTATACATGCTTGTGCTCCACACCCTTCACGTCCTCACCCTTGCGTCCCGTCCCAATACAAAATGGCGGGACCTCCTGCCACCTCTGGAGGGTGAGGAAGCCCGGTGGGCCAGCCTATACTCTACCTTGGCCCCGAGGCCCACCGGGGATATCAGTTGGTGGCTCTTTCATGGAGCCGTGAGCACGGGCGTGTACTTGGCGCCTATCCCAGACACCTGCCCCTTTTGTGGCATGAGGGACACCCTGGCACACATATACTTGGAGTGTGCCAGGCTGCAGCCCCTATTCCAGCTCTCACCAATATTCTGTTACACTTTTGGTTACACTTTTCCCCTCATCTTTTTATTTATGCACTCCCTATCCGCAGCCCCACAAAGTCACGGGATCTCCTGGTCAGCCTCCTCCTGGCCCTGGCTAAAATGGCCATCTATAAAACCAGGGTGAGGAGGTTGGCCGATGGAGTCTCCTGTGACTGTGGGGCCTATTTTCGATCTTCCATCCGTTCATGTATCCGAGCAGAGTTCCTCTGGGCGGCGTCCACTGACTCCCTTGACGCCTTTGAGAAGCAGTGGGCGCTGTCTGGGTTCTCTGCTTGGTGTCCCTGTCTGGTTCCCTTCTTTTGACCCTTTGACCATGCTCCTGTCCCTGTTATTTCATTAGTTGTCCCCCGTACTCATTTGGTATCCAGGTCCTGTGGATCCCCCTCTTAGGCTGCGGGGGGAAAGATCCTTTATCAGTGGGTGGGCTTTGCCCGCCCACTTCCCGGATCCCAATAGGATCACTCTCCTATAGCCATCTGGCCTGACCCTGTCACACAAGGTAAAAAGATTTTTGGTATGAATTGTGAAATTGTATGCCGCCGCTGCCCTTTTTACTTCCACGTGGCACATTCTTAACGAAAGCAATCATTTACATGGGCTTTAAATTTAATTTAAATGTAATGAATTTAAATTGGACTCTTCTCTATTTCAGGGTTGTTGGGTTACTTTTCTCCTAGTTAACATTCGGCATATGAGATTCAACATTGCGCATATAGGTTTCATCCATTCTTCCTCTCTCTCTTTCTTCCCCCTTACGCCCACCCCCCAAAAAAATCAACCATATTTTCTAGTATTAATCTGTGATAATGAAAGCAGGGGATATTGTTGCAGTGTACAGCGATGGGAGCAGGGGGATTACAGAGTGGAGGTGGTGCAGGAAGAGGATTACAAGAAAATCAAACAGATAAATTTTCGGGAGGAACCGCACAATTCTCCCCGCACATTAATGTCTATCTCATAATCATTCTCTTCTGAGAGCGGGAGCCCCTGTAATCCTCCACCTTGCCGGCCTCCTCCATCAAAACTCCAATACTTCTGAAACAAATCAAATCAAGAATTAACCTTTCAACCGTGAAACATTCCTTTGCTATGGTACGTGTGTCCCCTGTTAATCATTCTGTTGTAGAAGTAGGAGAGTGAGAATATACCAATACTGAGTTGTCTGCCACCAAGCCCCTTGTGACATCTGCCCCTGAAGTTGGGCCTTGGCTGGCTGGACTGCTTACAGCCATTGTGAAGCTGAGCATACTTGCATGGCTACTCTGCAGGCTTTAAAACCCATCCCGCTGCTGCTGAAGGACCTTTTAAGGCACAAGCTCTGGGTGAGTAAAATCCACTTCACCCTCATAAAGCCCAAGTGACTGGATTAAATGCAAGTGACAAGTATGGAGGACTGAGGACAAATCACATGTTCCATCCTGAGGACAGGTACAAAGCTCAAACTCCAAAGCACGTGCTGGAATTGTGGCAGCTGTCCTCCTGCCGGCAGCCACTGATGTGTTCCTCGAGGCACTGACGGTATGTCGACACTGCAATCGCAGACGTGATTGTAGCTTGGGTAGACAGACAGGCACTAGCATGGCTAAAAATAGCAGCGTAGGTGCAGAAACGCGGGCTTCCGCACGGGCTGTGCAAGCCCACCCAGGACCCTGGGTACCTACTGGTGTCGCTGAAGCCCATGCTGCTACATTTACAATGCTATTGTTAGCTGTGCTAGCATGGCTGAAGCTTGCACAGGTATTTCTGTCCAAGCTGCAGGCACACCTTGGATTGCAGTGTACGCATATCCCAAGCCTGTTTAAGTGTGAATCCTGTTGCCCCATTCCTAATTATGGCCTTTGGGAGATGCCTGCTACTACTCCTCCTCCTACAGAGAGCCTTGACTGGAAACTGAAAGATATTTTGTAAACCTCTAAGTTGCCTTCCCATGTGGGACATGCTGGCAGTGTTTGGCCTAGAACACCCCACCCTGTTAGCAGGTGTGGATCCTTCTGGAGGATGTTTAACTAGGTTCTTCTGATTCATTTGGGCAGGTGACTCATTACTCTCTCAGGGCAGAGGGGAGATTGGAGTGGCTGTCTAGAAAGAGAAGATCTAAGATGTGGGTTGAGCAATCTGGATGGAGGAATTCTAGGCACAGCCAAGGCAGGTGGGAAGTGGATGAGTTAAGACTCTCTATCGCATGTGGAGTGGGTCTGAGAGCAGATTTGCGAACAATACTTGCTCACATCACATTTCTTGCGTGAGTGGAAGTTGTAGGCTTTATGCCTTGTGTTCCCTGCCCACATAATTAATTACCACTATTCCGCTCAATCTCATCCGAGTCTCTTCTTCACCTAAAATGAAATTGATTGACATGTAAACACTTCAATATGTCCTGTCTCCTCACACCCTTAGATGTTAAAGAGTCTCACGGCAGTGAAAGGAAATGTCACTTACACCAAGGTTGCCACAGGGTCACAGCATGTCAACAAGAGGACAGTTGCAAACTATAATAAAAATAGAGTAATCCAGTAGTGATAAAATAGCAAGGTACTATCAGCTAAATGTAGTGGAGCTGATTCATCACTGTTACTCCATTTACGCCAGTAGTGAATTAGGCCTAATAACTCAAGAGACATTGGTAGAGTCTCCTGTTGTAGTTTAAGGTCCTGTAGTGGTAGTCAATATCACTTGGTTTTGTTGCATTAAAATTATGGTAACTGTAAGCTCTTTGGGGCAGGGACTGTCTTTTTATTTATGTTTGTACAGCACCTCTCACAATGGGGCTCTGGTCCGTGAGCAGGGCTCCTAGGTGCTACTGCAATGCAAATAATGAATACTATTAATAGGAATCTTAGTATATTAATGTTTTATTGTAACTTTACCTTAATAATGTTGGGGGAGCGGTGTGGGGGGGGGAACCTGTAGCAAAGCTGGAGTGCATTACAGCAGTTCTATATGGTATGGTAATAGGTAACATTTTGAAACACAGTTTACCAATTCTAGGCCGAACGTTGGTAAATATAACAAGATATTAGATTACATATTAGTCTTGAGTTACAGCTAGGTGTGTCTGGCATCTTCCTGGGCTAATATTAAGAGTTGGGTGAATAATGTGTAGGGATCTTCTTCAAAGAATTGATAAAATGTCCGTTCAGAACAAATCTGCTACTCTAGAGGTACATTTCATTATCAAGCCTGTACTAGAGCAAATTATTTAGGAAGTGATCATCATCAACAGCAGCTGTTTTTATCTCACTGAAGGGTGGCAGCTTCCTCAGCATTGTCTGTCCATCCATATCAGCGGCCCTCATCCCTCTGCTAGGTGAAAGCATCTCCAAGGTGGCTCTGCTCCATCCACCTATATCGGTCACACACAGGCCAGTGCGGCGTGAAGGCCACTCCGCAGCTGCTTCTGCGCACACAGCTGAAACATTTCTTCAGCACTTGTTGACAAGAACATAAGAATGGCCATACTGGGTCAGACTAAAGGTCCATCCATCCCAGTATCCTGTCTACTGACAGTGGCCAATGCCAGGTGCCCCAGAGGGAGTGAACCTAACAGGTAAGGATCAAGTGATCTCTCTCCTGCCTATCCATTTCCACCCTCTGACAAGCAGAGGGTAGGGACATCATTCCTTACCCATCCTGGCCAATAGCCATTAATGGACTTAACCTCCATGAATTTATCTAGTTCTCTTTTAAACCCTGTTATAGTCCTAGCCCTCCTCAGGCGAGGAGTTCCACAGGTTGACTGTGTGCTGTGTGAAGAAGAACTTCCTTTTATTTGTTTTAAACCGGATGCCCATTAATTTCATTTGATGGCCCTTAATTTCATTTGGTGATCCAAGTGCGGGTTGGAGAGGGCGCAGTATGGTGAGTCAAATCGGTCTGCCCACCGATCTCCCTGCTGATGAGTCTGCCAGCCACTGTTAGCAATGCTCAGGGATTCCCTGAGGCAATGTTCCTTGACTCGTGGCTCTATGGCAAGAGACCAATTGTTTTTATCAAGCTGTATGGAACATTCATGTACGGAGTAGGCTCCCTTTCCCCAGGCTGCCGTTGAGCCAGATGGCATTTGCTGGAGCTGCGGTGCTATGTGCATCGTCTCTAGGTGCACCCATGGATTCAATGGCTATATATTTCACTCAGGTTTGGTGGTGGAATCAGAGGGGTAGGAATCATTCCTGTAAGGGAGTCGCGGGGAAGAGAGAGAGTGCTTGAGGAAGGTATTTTTTGCAGGAATATTGAAACTAAGCCCCTTCACTTTCCTCCAGTGGAAAAAAAAGAGCACCACCAAAATGGTCCTAAGTACCTGTGGGTAACTGTTGCTATGAGATGAGAAGACAACATGGTTGGAGAAAACATGATGCTGGTGACAGATGTCATCCTTAAGCACACCTGTGTGAATGAAAAGGGTTTTAGGAGGGCAGGATATCCCCAAGCATCGGAAAGTGGTGCCTTTCCCTTTGTGGGCCCTGCTGCTCAAAGCCATCATTAGACAAGGTTTCAACCCCACCAAGGGCATGATTCAAGAAAAAGTTGACTACAGAGAGCTGGGAGAGGCTTTCTTGGCCTTCTCATTCTGTTACTATTTTCTCTGTTTTGGGCCTAAACCAGGGACAGGCATGCTGAAGGGGAAAAGCTAAGGTTGAATGGAGATGCATTGAAAGGACTTAGGAAGAGTGAATTCCCCTTTGGCTGAAGAATCTAGCTTTCTTATACGTGTTCATGAGACTTGGGGAGCAGAAACATGGGCACCCATCAGAGGATTACAATAGGAGCTGGACAGAGAGGCATGTCATTAAACAAAGCTGGAGGAAAAGTAGGTTAATGAGGAGAAAGTTTTGTTCATGGGCTTTTCAGTGAGTCACATGGGATGCAGGGCGGGGACTCCTAGTATCCTGCAAACCCTCAGAAAAGAGGAGACCATGCTGGGGTGAGGGGCAGGAGGAAACTGGTTTATAGCTGTAACTGCTGTCAGATGTTAATTGTTTTCTGTGTAGTTGTCGATTGATCTGTAATTTGACTGTAGGTTCCAGGCTTTGTGTACAAAGCTAGCCACTTAAGGAGATAATGAAGACTCAAAGGCAGACAGAGCCATACATTTGGAATTATTCAAGGGGTAAGGGATGAGTTAGGGCCATTTGAGCAGTGCTCTTTTCTCAGTTGGGAGCAGGATGTGAAGGGACAAGGATTTCAATATTCCTGCAAACAGAGGAGAGGGAGGAGGTCAAATTCCACTCACTGCAGACACGTATTTTTTTTCTTTATGTGGATGGCGCCTCAGCGACTGTATAATCGGACGGATTAAGAACTCCTATTTGCTCCTGTGATGCTGGAGTCTTTTGTCTGATAAGACATTTCTGTTGTCTTTGTTTTGTACAGAATCGGCACATGCATGCACAATCAACCTACCACCCCCCTCACTCCCCGATTAATCAGAGCCGAACAAAAGCTGCAAACTGGAAAGGAATGTCCAGGCTTACCCTGGTATATCTGCCCATTTTATGTGTGCGTTTGTTAGTCCACAGTCAGTTAGCCTTCCTACACGATGCTGTAGCGCTCCAACCCTATCATCTGCATGCTCTATTTAGGGCAGTTTCAGGGCTCTGAGACTGCAAACAAAAAAGGACTTCAGTGTCTTCCCCCCCCCTCAGCCCCTGCAAACCTAGGTTCAGGTCCCTAAAAAAAGTGAGGACTATTTGGCCATCTCAAGGCCTTACCTCCCTGATTTATAACACGAATGGGCCATAGACGTTCCATGATGTAAGGTTGTGATAACAGTCATTGTTTAAAAATGGATTTGCAATATACACCACAACATAGCATTGAGTTGGCCTGTGGCTTTCTAAGCATGTGGCAAGTGCTCTGTAGGCTATTGGGTAGAGCGGCTCAATACATTTTTGCTGGAACATTTTTCCCCTGGAAAATGCAGTTATGTCAAAATCTAAATTTTTTGCAGGAACGTGTCAATTTCGACTTTTGCTGGAAAACTGCTGAAATGAATAATTTTGACTTTCTCGTTTCAGTAATGTGAGCACATTTCATGTCAGTGAGGTATAATGTTTTTGTTTTTTCTTTAACATTTTGATTCATTTTGTTTTGATTTTATCCTATATTAGCATACTAATGTTAACACCATATTTATATTACCTTAAAAGATGAAATCAAATCAGTATCAAATCAAAATATTCTCATGATTTTTAACTGATGTTTTTTGGACTTTCCATTCAGTTAGAAATTTTCCAATTTCAACTTTTCTTTTCTCTTCAGAACAAAAGCAAATGTCAAAATGTTGAAATTGCCTGTGGAATGGAAATTCCAGTTTCTAACCAGCTCCACTGCGGTGGCAGGACATGAATATGTACCCTGGGATAATTGAGTGATGGCCACCAAAGTGGCACAGGATACACCTGTGACATTAAAAGGGAAATTGCGGAGTCTAGACTCCTAAATCAAAGGCTGGGTACTTTGCAGTACTCTGTGTAGCGATTACCTGGTGCTGTGCTGTAGTGTGAAATTCCTGTGTAGTTCCAAGTGATGGTATTCATCAAGAGAAATCTGTGTAATTGCCACACATATCACCGGATGGCACCATTTGCTATAGGCCCTGGCTACAGAATGCACTTCAGAATCACCCAGGATGTTGAGGGCCAGATCCTCAGCTGGAGTAAAGTGGCAAAGCTCCAGCAACTTCAATAGACCTAAGCCAATTTGCACCAACTAGCATGTGGCCCTCCATTCCTCCTCACTTCTTTCTCATCTGCCCTTCTGCTCCTCTCCCGTTACTCTCGAGATTGCCAGCGTAACAATGCAGTGCGCAAAACACGTATATAAGATGGGCTGTGGGGCAAGTCAAACCCCCAGTAGCAAGGGAGTAGCTACCTGGCTGCTTGAGCTACTGTAGGAGAGGAAGCATCAGTGTTTTTTCATCTGTGTAATGCAGCCGCAAGCACACACGGGAGTGACTGTGCTTGATGATTAGTGCTCGGTCAGAGTAGATCCTGTGTTACATCTTTGCAGGCCCCTTGCTGGATAGCTTAGTGACCAGTCTGCATTCTGCTCTTTGCCTGTGTGCCAGTCGCTATGTTCTCATATGGTGTTGCGCATAGCCTGTGGGTTTGTGGGGGGCCTGCATGTGGTACACAAGGGAGTGTTTATCTTATGTGCCTTTTCCTTCCTGTGTGATCATGCAACTTGGTTAACATCTGATGCTCTGTGCGGCTCATGGCTGAGTCGCACACATTCATGATGCTGTGTGTGGCTGAGTTCCCGTGGGTGCGCTTGTGACTGTCAAGTTGCTGGCAGGCATAGGCCCTATCCTGTGGGTGCTCCAACCCTGGAGCACCCATGGAAAAAAAATTAATGGGTGCTCAGCACCCATCGGAAACCAGCTCCTTCCCTCCCTCCCAATACCTCCTGCCCACTGCAATCAACTGTTTTGCGTCATGCAGGAGGCACGGGGGAAGAGGGGGAGGAGCAGGGATGGGGTGCACTTGGGGGAGGGAGAAGAACTGAGCAGGAAGAGGCGAGGCCTTGGGGGAAGGGGTATAGTGGGGTGAGGCCTGGGGTGGAGCAGGGATTGAGCACCCCTGGGGCAAGGAGGAAGCCAGTGCCTGTGCCTGCAGTGACTCAAGAGCGGGAGTAGCAACCTCAGGGCAGACTGTTAGGAAGCAGGGCGCAAACCCCAAATTGGTTGTGAACTTGGTACTTTAGATTTCACCAACCAATAAAGAAGTGTAAACTCCTCAGACACTATAACTGCCTTAACATGGAGTCACAGACAGTCCCCTCAGGTACTCCCATCTATCTCACTGCCCAAGTGAGCCTGCCTTTTGATAGATGTTCCCTTATACCAAGAATCGCAGCAATATTCAGGTTACTCCCAGTCCCAATGGACCAGTCACTTACCCCAGCTCATTTGCACCTTAGATCTCACACCAAAGACAATGCTTGTAGCCAATCCTATAATAAACTATATTCAGATGTATTAAAGAGGAAAAGGAAATAAGAGTTTTTTACAATGTTAAACCAGGTAACCATATACACACAAATCAGTTACCATCTTAAGTTTCAAAAAGTAATAGAAGCTTCTATAATAAGCAATCTCTGTATGTCCTTTAGGGCTGACCCAGGCTAAGTAGCTGGGGATCCCTTGCTTATGCCTAGAAACCTTGCCCCCTGAAGTCTGAGCAGCATAGAGAACCAGTTCTTTGTGTCAGGAGGTTTTTATCCCCTCCTCTCCTGTGCTTTGAGCTGCAAACTCACCCGATGAGAGGAATCCATTTGCATGATTCATCTTCATGGAAGGGGAGAGCAGAATCACAAAGTGCTGGCTGCATGAATGGGCATGGAGGAGCTGCTCAATTGTGTATTCAAAAATGTGTGTGATGCTTGGTTGTGTTTGCTGAAGTGTCTCTGGTGTGTGTATATGTGTTGGTTCAAGTGTTTGTGCTGCACAGGGTATACAAATGGATTTTGTTCCTTTCCATTATCTGGCATCTTGGTGCTGTGTGTGGGTGCATGTGCACATTGCTTTGATGCCCTGTGACTGTAACAGCTTTCTGCAGCAGGAAGCCAGCCAACTGCTGGCTCAGAGTCTGGCGTGGCTTTCCCTCTCTTGTGATTGGCTCCTCTGATGTAGCTCACCAGAGGACACTTGTTCTTCTGGATGCAGAGTCCGTAACCAGGATACCTGATGTGATTGACAGACAGTCAGTCTCTCCTTTCTGTTTGTGCCCCTGGATCCAGCACCTTGATGGCCCAGCTGGACTTAGGTTTCACCTTTGGAAGCCTGACTCGAAATCCTGACTGAAGTCACGAGTGAAAATAAGTTAGGTGGGTCTTACTGCGACCACATGAGCTCCATCGCAAAAAACTTCGTAAAATTAGACTCCTTATTGAAAGACAGGTATTCTCTACCTCAGGAGGGTGCCTGGTGTGAAATAGCGAGCAGCAAGAGTGACAGGGCAGGAGTGAGGGGAATTGGCAGAGCTGTGTGGGGAGCCCAGGACTGGGATAGCAGCAGGGCTGTAGGGCAGGAGAGAGGGGGATTAGCAGAGCTGTGTGGGGAACCTAGGGCTGGATTAATAGGGAGTGTTGCAGGCCAGGACAGAAGGGTATTGGAAGAGCTGCGTGGGGAGTTTCCACAGCATGTGTCCTCTGTGTACCAGCTCATCTGTGCTGTGACTATTTCCCTTTCCATTGAGCAGTGAATCCTCCCATCCCACATTTAAACTAACCTGCAGGCAGATAAGTAGCTGAGACCATGTATGCACCACATAAGCGTCAATGGAGGAACGTTTCTTTGGAGATCAAAACCATCCCCCCGACCAACCTGGCCTGTAGGACCCAAGCCAGGGCCATCCTCTGCATCAGGACTGAAAGGCTGAGAAGGCTGCTGCTGCTGCTAGCATTGCAAGGTCTGTGTTTTTCCCTTAGAGCTAAACAAACAGAGACCACAGCTAGACTGTAACTTCCTGCCATCCATATGGTCTTTCTCGCTGGAAAATCCCCATCCCTGGAACAGAAGCAGGGGGCTGGGTGATAGGGGGATCCTTGGTGACTGTCCCTGAATATGGGGGATGTTGGAAAGGCAGGATGTACCTCCCTGCATTTCTCTTTCTCCCTTTCTTGCTCCTTATTACTCTCTTTCTCTGCACTCCCCTACATGCCAGGCTGTTCACAGCCACGGGGCTTTCAGGAGTGTCTTTAGACAGAGCAGCCCTTTCTAGAGGGAGATTCTACAGCAGGGCAGGGAGGGAGGTTGGTGGCAGGGAAAGGGGGTGGAGCATTTTGATTTTCTTCCCTTCTTTTGCCACTGTTGAAAATCTCTCCGATAAAAATCCTGTCTCAAGGGCACCTCTCTCCCCTGCCCTGTGGGATCGCTCAGTGGGAGGGGGGGTTTGAAACGCTGCCAGTCCCTGGGATGTGGCTTTTATCTTACTAATGAGACAGGTCATCATGGAGAACCTCTGAGGGGGTTACAGACTCAACTCCCCTTCGCTGCTTGAGAGCCTCCTCTTCCTCTCTCATCAGTCCTCTGCCAGAGACATCTCCCCTGCCAACTTAAATACCAATGAGATGAGGTGCCTTCCCTCCCCTCCCCTCCACCCCCACTCTACACTCATGTGCAGTAGGCTCATTCTTCAGACATAAGTATCCTGGTCACTTCCATGCCATGGTTGCGGCTCACCCATTGGGCAACAGCAGCTCATCAGTTCAAACTGCATCTCCTCTACACCCCTTCATCACCTGTCCCCATATAGCTCATCCCATGAAGCCGAGAAACAGCTTCCAGAGCTAATGTGGCTTTCCATCAAGCCATCTTTCCCTGCAGGGCTTCCTGAACCTGTAGTGACTCCTCCCCTCACTGATTTGGGAGGCTCCCTGGACCAGCACTAAATTCTCTAGGCTGCAGAAGCATCCCCCACCCCTCGAGAGCAGGCAGTGGAGTGGCAAGACGGATTTCCAAATCACACCACTGGCTCAGTGGGTTTCCTCTGCTCAGTTGGGGGATTTTCATGGAACCATAGAAGATTAGGGTTGGAAGAGAGCTCAGGAGGTCATCTAGTCCAACCCCCTGCTCAAAGCGTTACCAACCCAAACTAAATCATCCCAGCCAGGGCTTTGTCAAGCCAGGCCTTAAAAACCTCTAAGGATGGAGATTCGATCACTTCCCTATGTAACCCATTCCAGTGCTTCACCATCCTCCTAGTGAAATAGTGTTTCCTAATATCCAACCTAAACCTCCCCCACTGCAACTTGAGACCATTACTCCTTGTTCTGTCATCTGCCACCACTGAGAACAGCCGAGCTCCATCCTCTTTGGAACCCCCCTTCAGGTAGTTGAAGGCTGCTATCAAATCCCCCCCCACTCTTCTCTTCTGCAGACTAAATAAGCTGAACCCCCTGACCTGGATGGCAGGGTTCTGGACTTTTCCACTTGGGGTCAGTGACCTTCCATGGGAAGTTTGGAGAGCCCAGTGGCCCGGGACATTCAGTACTAAACAGTGCAGAGTGCAGAAGAATGCGGGGGGGGGGGGGGGAGTTCTGCAGTGGCCTTGGAGGGGTGAAGGGCTGGATCTCGGTCCATGAGTCTGCTGGTTCCTTGGGAAATGAACAGATTGTGTGCATGCCGTTTGCCTTTGTGGGTGTTGCTTCCCCTCTGTTACCCTCTGCATCTCAAGGGCATTTCAAGGGCATTCCCCCTAGCCAAGACAGAGACAATGCTGATGGGCATGACTGGAAGAAGCAAAAGTTGAAGAGGATACTTTGCCACTAGCTGATACCTGCAGTGTCCGTTGCCCAGCTCATGTGAGGCACATGTGGAGCGAAAAACCCGTCTCTTTCACCACAAGAGATAAAAGGGCAAAGAAAGCCAGTTAGTTCCTTGAAATATTCCAGAGCGGCTGGTTATGACTCCAGCCCACACACAAATGAAGGGAAAATGAGAAAATCATTATGTTTGCTCTGCAAAGCCAGAGCCTTCTGTCACACACAGGCTCCTGGGTTATGGGTTTATACATGAAATGTCATTATTTACTCCCCCACACTTTTTAAAAAAATACAGTTTTGTTGTGCAGAGTCCAAACATAGTGGGGTTTTTTTGTTTGTTTGCTTTTTTTGTGGGGTGGGAATGTTGAGAGAGAGTTCTCTTTGGCTGTGCAATACGTGGCACCAATGTGGACGCCTTTCCCAGTCCCTTGAGCTTGGGAATATAAAGTGGGACACCTCTGCCATCTGCTGGCCACATAGAAAATTGCAACTCGTAAATTCACTGAGAAACTGTGAGCGTCAGAATGAAGAGGCTTTGAAAGGAGGGTGGATGGGTGAAGGGATTACGCTTTGTTGGTTTGTAGCCTGGAGTTTGCTGCTCTCCCCCCACAAAGAAATCCTGGCTGTTCACATCGTATCATATATGTTTGTTATACCTCCATTCATCCTAAAGGATCCTAATTCTAAAGCACGTTACATGCAGCATGGCTGCAAATGTAGCCTCCTCTAGGGTGGAAAGAAACACTAGCCAATCATAGAGGCAAATCTTATGAAAAGGGTTCTGTGACCATCTATGCAAACAACTGGACCTTGTGCATTTAAAGGTTTCATCTGAAACCCACACAATCCATCTCGTGGCATTCAGTGGGCCTGATCTGTCTATAGCCCTTCCGCACCAGTTACACTGGGACAAAAGCACCACAGGATGGCTAAGGGTTCCTACACCCAGATACAGAGCCAGTTCTGTGCACACTGTTTCCTCTGTGTCCCTACACTGGCACCTGCGCAGTGCAGAATCCACCCTGCTATATCTACCCCAGAAGGTCAAGGGCGGTATTGATCTTACTGAGAAAGGAGTCTGTGATCCCAGGGAGTCTGGTTATTTCAGAACTGAGGTCTAAAGCCATACATTACCCAGTTCTAATTCTTCCCTTCCATGTGCCCAGAGTCCCATACCAATGGACACAGACATCCATGATGAGTTTGTTTTCTTTTCCTTTAAAATAATCACTACTTGCCCTTGAGAAGACTCCAGAAAATAAATGAATGATTGAACTCCTCTATCACAGTCCCCCACCCAGGATGAGAAAGTAACCATCATTTCCCACTGTTTTTCAGAAGAGAAAACTGAGGCACGAAGTGGGAAGATGGCTTGCCCAAGGTCACAGTTAGGATTGCCAACTTTCTAATTGCAGAAAACCAAACACCCCTGCCCTACCCCTTCTCCAAGGCCCTGCCCCCACTCACTCCATCCCCCCTCCCTCCATTGCTCACTCTCCCTCACCCTCACTCACTCACTCATTTTCACGGGGCTGGGGCAGGAGGTTGGGGTGCGGGAGGGGGTGAGGGCTCTGGGGTGGGGCAAGGGATGAGGGATTTGGGGTGCAGGAGGGGGCTCCGGGCTGGGGGGGTGGGGCTGAGGGGTTCAGAGTGTGGGAGGGGCTCCAAGGTGGGCCAGAAATGAGGGGTTCAGGATGTGGGAGGAAGCTCTGGGTTGGGGTAGGGGGATCTGCTGAGCTGGGGCTGGGGGCAGGGTGCAAAGCCCCTGTGGCTCTCCCTCTGCCTAGGAGTCAGAGGGAGATGCCGGCAACTTCCTGGGAGCTGCGTGGAGCTGGGTAGGGAGCCTGCCTGCGCTGCCAATCGGACTTTTAATGACCCAGTCAGCAGTGCTGACCGGAGCCGCCAGGGTCCCTTTACAACCTGGCGTTCTGGTCGACACCTGGCAACCTGAGTCACAGTTGGCAGAGCTGGGAATGGCACCCAGGAGTTCTGACTCCCAATCCCCTGTTTTGACACATTGGGACACAGATTGCCCCAGTTCCTTGTGCCAGTGTGCAGGGAGGGGACGGATGAGGGCACCGGGATGGCTAACTGCCACAGTCTAGCCCTAGACGTCCTTCCTCCCTTCAAAAGCCATCCCTGTCCACGCAGGCCAGTGGGCATGAAATAGCGCATTCCTTCCCTTCCTGTCCGTGGCTGTTTGAATGAACTGGCTCTGACAGCAAAGCGGTGGGCTGGGAGGTGAGGGCAGGGGGCAGGATTGGAAGGAGGAGCCAGAGGGAAGCATGCTTTCTCACCAGGCCATGCATAGCAAGTGTGTGCCGAATGGCAATTGGGGCTGGGGAGTAATGACTGTCTTGCGTTTTGGATAGCATATGCCTGGTCCAAGATGTTTCTGGAGTAGGCGTTGGCTTGTTTGGCTTCCTCGCTTTGTGAGATGCTAACCCCCTTTTATTTAGTGAGGCTGTATGCAGTCCACTGAAAACTCAGGTCAGTGCTCCTGATGTTGATGGGTCCTCTGAACCCAATACTTGGGTAACAACCCTATCCTTGCTGGCATCTGCTCCCTGCACAGGAGCCCTGGTCCCTGTTGCGTAAGTACTGTACAGTATCATTAGCCTGGGCACAGGGGTGCACTGCTCTGATCAGTGACCCCCTGCCTGATCAGCCCACCTGCTTCAGGCAGAGCAATGTCAGTCAGAGATATTGCACAGAAAGCCCAAGAGTGAGAACTGCAGGATATGGGTAGGCATCAGCTAGGAGAGAAAGACAGAGATAAAGAAGAGTATCAGGACAGGGCCGAGGCGAACACGTGGCATGGAAAGTTGTATAATCTGGGTCCCCTTTCCCCAGTACTCGGTTTATAATGGTACCAGTGGTGCCCTGGTGCCGGGCTCACACTCAGGGGGCCCCCACCCGGCCCACTTAATTTGTGCTGCACCTCGAGCCGCCAGCTCCTCTCCACCCTCTGCCCCTCCCTTGCTTGCTTGCTCCTTTCCGCTCCCATCACTGATGGCAGCCCTCATCAGCAGCCCTCATCAGTTTCAGGGTCACCAGGGACGGGACCTTCCTCTCTCTGCTGCTCTGCGTAAGGGGCGGGCTGGGTAAGTCAGCGGTTGCCTCCTCCCCCGGCAGATGGCCACAAGGCCTAGTGCCTGCCTGGGGGTGCCCTGCCCAATCCAGGCTCTAGTCCTGCAAATAAGCACTTGTGGGTTTCCTAGCCAGGCTCCATTAGTGGCTCTTCTTGGGCCCCCTTGCACTGGTTCCCTGCCCAGCCGCAGCTGCTCCCCTACAAACCCCCCACAGAGCAGCACCAGCTGTGATGTCCGGCAGGTGCAGCCTGCTCCATGTGCAGCTCCGCCCAAGCTTCCCGGGGCTCCCACCCCTGCCATTAGAGCCCGACTGCTCCCTGGCTCAGGACATTTCCTCTTACCTGGGCAGGGAAAGGGGGATGTGCAGTAGGCAGGGACTGAAGGGAGATGTAGTCCCTCGCTTTTCAGATTCATCACCCTGGAAAGCAGGGGATGGGGCAATGGGGTTTCTGAGCAGTGGGGTGGCTTTGTGGGGAGCTGAGCAGACTTGTGGGAGAGAGAGGTTTAGCTATCAAAGGTCAATGGAGGGGACTCCCAGCCCCCCCTGTTGTAACCACTAGCCTCCATTCCCCTCCCAGAGCTGGGGATAGAACCTAGGAGTCCTGACTCCCAGTCCCTGCCCCCACCAACCCACTAGACCCCATTCCCCTCCCAGAGCTGGTGAGAGAACCCAGGAGTCCTGACTCTGAGTCTCTCCCATCCGCTACAACTAGATTGCGCTGCCTCCCAAGAAATGTGAGTGCCTGAGCATGCTCCTAAATCACAGAAAATAAGCATGCAAGGAGAAGGAGCAATGACTCCAGTGTGGCTGATCCGTGATGCTAACGTGGGGATTCATTAATTCAGTCCTCCACGCATACAGAGCGGATCTGATTCCCTCGAGCAGGGATCAGACCCACACACACACTCTCCAGAACTGGCTAGCCCATCTCTGCACAATGATCTTTGTCTCGCCCTATCGCTGATTCACAATGAAATATCCACCCCGCTCCAAGCTAGAGCAACTGGTCCCTCTGTTCCTTCCACCTGCACGATCCTCATTCACTGTCACCCGGTGTGTTACAAACCTGGACTGGCTGAGGCCATGGCTGTGGAGCAAGCAGCGACCATTGTGGCCCCTCTCCAGTGCACTCATTGGATGACCCAGGTCCAACCACCTGGCCCGGCCATTTTCTGGCTGGATCTCAAGGCTTTGAACCAGGGGGCCGCAACTGTGTTAAGGACACGGGCTCAGGAGGGTTTGGAGCATTCCCCTGCCGGAGCCCGTGACAGCACATGTTTGCAGAAATGCAGAGCCAGCCTTTTCCAAACAAAGCAGAATTTATTTCCCCCAGGGCTACGAAGCACTCAGGAGGGTGGATTAACACAGGGGCTGGGAGAAATTGTCCAGCCCCAACTTTTTTCTGCTAAAAAATGCCAATTTGGGTTTAAGGCGGGCTTGGGGCTGATTTTTAAGCCTGGGTATTATGAGGGTTCACAAATATGTTTGGCGCCGTGCCCACAAAAACGTAATCCCAGCCCTGCCTTTCTGTCCTACATGAGTGGTAGCAGGTCCATGCATTTAAACATAGCCAACAGCTGAATTGCATCCACCCAGCATTGAAGAAAGAACCCAGGAACTTCCCCTCTGACAACACAGGCTTGTACCATTTGAAATAGAGAAGAATCCCCTTTAGCGGTAAGTAGTAATAGTAGGATTTCTATCCTTTCTGGACTGCAGCCACTAGAGGACAATATAGTCCCAGCCACATGTGCATACACACCTTCTTAGACACTGCTGTCCTGGTGCCAGAACTAGGTGCCTTCAAGTGGCCACCCTGGCAGCTGCTTGCCCTGCCATGCCTTGTCTGACTCAGTTCCCTTGCCTGACAGGCTAATCTGTTCACAGCAGTGATCCCCAATTGCTTGTGCCTTTTTCAGTAAGGAAAGTGTGGAGGCTGCTGGGTGCTTTGGTCCTGATGAGACCTGTCAGCCCTGGAGGGGATGAGCCTGAGTGTCTATCCAGACATGGCCATTTGAGAAGTATTTAGGGACAAATCTGGCCCTACTTAAGCCCTCTCCCTCACCTTCTCTCTCTCCTGCTTAGGAGGCAGCTGGAATCCTGGTGCCCACAGCACCTGAGCACAAGCACTGGGGAGCCCAGAAGCACTAGTTTCACGAGACATACTGAAAGGAGATGGGTGGAACCAGAGCACTGCACTGGTGTGGTGGTCCTTCCTCACCCCCTACTGTGGCAGAGCTTGGTAAAGCAACAACATATAGGTTTGTCCCAGATGGGGCACTATCCACGGGGGGGATGTAGCCAACCCCTATTCATGCTGAAAGGCGGTAGTATGGAGCTCCCCATTAGCCTCTGCAGTGCTGTGCCTCAAGAGCGCTCAGGAGCTGTGCTGTGGAGGTAGAAAGGATGATCCAGTGGCTAGGGCACAAATCTAGAAATTGGGAGACCTTGCTTTAATTTCCTGCTCTGCCATGTACTTCCTGTGCTCTTAGCCACTGTGTGCCTCGGATTTCCTGTCTCTGTAATAGGGATAACAACACTATCCTACCTCACAGAGGTGCATGAGGATGAATACAGTAAAGACTGTGAAATGCTCACATACTACAGAAATGAGGCCTGTATAAGTACCTAAGATGGATAGGAGGGAAGGGAGCCAGCTCTGGGCAAGAAAGAGTCCCCCTTCCTAAACATTGCAGGCCTTTGTGGCAAGCAGGCCAAATCTTCTGGCTAGTGATCTGCTGGGAGATGCGTGGAAGATCACAAAGCAGGCTTTGGTTTTTTTAGAGAAAGGTCAGGGCAGACTGGGCCCACTCCAGAAATTGCTACCTCTCCCCTTGTTAGGGCCAGTGGACTCTCAGCAAGGGAAGCATGACAAACTGCTTAAAATCCAACAAGGAATGAGCAAGATGGTTTCACTAGGAAGAATCAAGAGCATGAAACCATCTTTTCTGCTGGGCTAGGGTCATCAACTCGACTTCCTGTGCACGGGGTATCGTTTGAATTCACGGAGCACAGGCAGTGTGTGTTTGTGTGTGCACCCAGTCTAGAAATCACTAAGTACCCTCCTGTTACTGACATGGGGGGGTTAGATATCTCACCTGGACTTTCTGTGGGTAGGATTATCTAGGGCGTGTGGCAGCAGCCCCTATGTTTTAAATGAAACCCTTCCACATGTAATCAGTTGTGTTCGGGCATCAGCTGGGAACAGCCATAATAGTTTTGTGGCCCTGCCGACGCTAAACCATCTAACCAGCAGAGGGAGCCCAGACATCACCCTTGGAGTTGAAGACTGCTGCAGCTGTGTTCAGAACAGAAGGAGAGGAGCAGCGCAAGTTTTGATCCGAAAGGGTGATTTTCCCACAGGTGGAATTGAGAGTCCAGTCCTGGGCACCAGAACAGATACGGACAAATCAGATGGAGTTCAGAGAAGAGCCTCCAAAATTACCAGGGCGGGTTGAGAGGCTGATTGAGAAGGAAAGATGAAAAGCGTTGAATCTGTGGGGCTGGGCTAATGGGACATCATATGTATTTATCTGTCGGAAGGGTGTAAAAACAGCAAGGAGGGAAAGACATTGTTTAGGGTGCCGGCCACAGCGGGGATGACTAGAGCTGGGTGATTACTGCACAAATCATTCCTAGAATATGCAACTGGATTTTTAAATGATTTGGCTTTGACGCTGTCCCCACCCCTTTTGAGTGAGTTCTTTGTGAACATCTCAACAAACAAGTTTCCTGGCTAAAATTTTGGTGAAAGCTGTGAATGTAAGTAAATATTACAGACTCTAACTCAGTAGTGTTGCCAAATCTGGCAGTTGTATCATGAGCCTGATGATATTTAATATGTTTCTTAAAGCCCAAGCTGCTGAAACCAAAAAAATCTCAGTTTACAGTAATAAATGGTTTCTAGCCCTGATGGTTATGGAGAAAAGCTTTCAAATGTGAAGAGAATGTATCCTAGAGGCTCTGAAACCAGAAGGCTCTGAAACATGACTTATGAGGAGAGGCTGAGGGAGCTGGGATTGTTTAGTCTGCAGAAGAGAAGAACGAGGGGGGATTTGATAGCTGCTTTCAACTACCTGAAAGGGGGTTCCAAAGAGGATGGCTCTAGACTGTTCTCAATGGTAGCAGATGACAGAACGAGGAGTAATGGTCTCAAGTTGCAATGGGGGAGGTTTAGATTGGATATTAGGAAAAACTTTTTCACTAAGAGGGTGGTGAAACACTGGAATGCGTTACCTAGGGAGGTGGTAGAATCTCCTTCCTTACAGGTTTTTAAGGTCAGGCTTGACAAAGCCCTGGCTGGGATGATTTAACTGGGACTTGGTCCTGCTTTGAGCAGGGGGTTGGACTAGATGACCTTCTGGGGTCCCTTCCAACCCTGATATTCTATGATTCTATGATTCTATGAAGGCAAATAAAGAGTATCCCAAATTTATCATCTTTAAAAGATCTCGTGATTTTTAAGCCAATCTCGGGAGTTTTGGGGGCCTGGTTAATGATTTTTGAATGCTTGGCACTGCAACACTGTACTGGGATAATAAATTTTGAATCCTTAGTGTTGCATAGGAAACGGGACTCCAAGACTTATTTCCATCCAATCCAGGATATGCAGATGGACCATATTTCCCATGTTTCCAATAAAAGTATATTGAATACCCGCATCAGACAGCTCCCAAACAAGCTGCAGCCCAAAAAATGATTACAAAAAAAGAAAAGAGTCTTTGAGGCAGTCCCCAATTCATCAAAGTGCTTAAACTCGGGCTTAATCTCCTTTAAGTACTGGAATAGTCCCACTGACTTCAATGGGCTGGGCTGTGTCCAGGCATTTGTGGTTTTGAAGAGGGAATGAGTTTGAGACCATCGCAAACTGTTAATGGACAATTCACAAATTGGAAGAGATGGAATTAATGATTCATGATGAATTATTGGCCTGGCTTTAGTTATAAAAAGTAGTAAAGGGATTAAATGAAGGTGAAAAGGGAGATGATTATCTGGCAAGGGTTCCTGCCAGTGAGATGCATCTGGCTGTGGGACTGTCTCCCCAAGGGAAAGGGTAGAATCACACTTGGGACATTTTGTAGTAGGCTGGACAGAGCTGTGGAGAATGAAGTATAGGGAGCTGACAGCTCAGCTGTTGTAGCAGAAGAAAGGGATGCATTCCCCAAACCTCCTTCTTCTTCATTTGCTTTGATTCTTTAGTGCTGGTAACTTCTGACTGTGCAGAATCCAAACAGAAGTGCCTGAATGGAAACATGACTGAAATGTACATCCAGAGAAACCTCTCTTGAGGGATGAACAAAAATTTAGTTGCTAATAAAGGGGCAGAGCAATTGCATTCAGACAGATAATGCCCTCCAACACCAAAAATAATATTTGCTTGATGTTCTATAAAAACTTTCCCTAGTTGTCTCCCACCTTCCTAATAGCAAAAGACACAGTGCATCTGGAGCCTGATCCACCCACTGGTTCTAATGACAGGAAGCTTAACACACAAGGCCAGTCTCACACTGGCAGTGTCAATGAACACAGCTCCATTCCACTGCTCATCAGCTCCCAGTAATGAGGCAACTCACAGTGGTGCTGGTGAACAGTCCGTATATCACAGAGGGAAGGTAAAAGAGTTGGGGATCAGGGGAATGGCTGTTTTCAAAGCTGTGGCAAACAATGACTGCTAACCTGAAGCAGAGGGCTGGGTGGAGTAATACCTATTTCATGTAATGTGTAAAATATCTTAAAATGAGATAGGACTACATGTCACTCAGGAATTAGTTCATCTGACAGGGACATGGAGCCACCTCTGATATGGAACGTGATGTCTGTTTAGCAGCATGCCGCAATACTACACAACTGCTTTGGGGAAGAAGAATCTCATTTTCAGTTTTAATAAGGAGGGATTTTACAGAGACAGATTGTAATCACTTGGCCAGGATTTCAGGCCTGACCACCTAATATGCAAGATGCCCTGGGATATTTGTTCACCACAAGCAATCAGGACCTTTGGTTTCAAGTTGGCACCCGGTGAGCACCCCACCCTACTGAGGCACTGAGTTCAGTACTGACTTTGTAGGAAAAGCACCACCTCCTGATTCATCAGCACACCCTCTGAAGCTCCCAGCGTCTTCCTTTCTTGGAGGGCCCTCAACCAAGAAACCAATAATGATCCCCTGCCACAAAAAGAAACAGAGAACAACTCTCACTGGTTCCCTAGCCAGAGGGAGACGCTGTCTAACTGTGGCTAATTACCCACCTGATAGGGAAAGGAAGAGGGATCTCAGACTCACCCGTTATAAAAACACCAGTCATCCGCAGCCATGGTGCAGCACAGCAGTGACAGTAATGCTCCTGTGACCTGTGATGTTTGAGGACACTGCTCAGTTGTGATGCTCGAGGAATGGCATGTTTTTAATGGGTAGCCCTGTATTTCCCGTGAGATGAAGGCGGTTGGCCTGCAGGGGACAGCCCAGTTTGAAGGAAGAACTGCTTTTGCCATGTCTCAGGGCTCTCTGTTTCCCTCCAAGCCCAGCCAGTCCTGCAGATATGCGAACAGTGTCAACGTCCCACTGCACCCCCCTTGGTGGCAATAGAACTAACAGCAATCGCACCCGTGATTTGTATTATTGTGCAAGAGGATGGAGTTGAGATCGGCAGGATCTTTGGGGTGGGAGTCAGAGGGACCTGGTGTAGGGAGGGGGAGAGGGAGAGTAAAGGAACTGGTGCTCCCCCCCACTCTCCCCGCCCCTGCGCAGTTCTCACTTCTGTAGATGGTCTGCTGTGCTGACGCTGCACACGCACATGCTTTCCTCTGAGGCTGCTGTTCGTGTTATAAAGAGACCAGAGGGAGAGAGCCTCCCCGCACTCCGTTTGTGTGAAATGGATGGAACATAGACACCATTTTAAATAATTGAATAATGAAATGAATATATTAATGCATGGAGAGCTGGAAAGGGCTCCTGCTCTGGGCTTACACTGCCAAGCCCCGGATGAGCCAGGGAAGAAGGCAGGGACAGCTTTCATTCCTCTCAGGGCAGGCGGTGTTAAATTGGGCATCTCCAGTGACTCCCCCATAAAGCACCCCTCACTTTTCCCTCCAACTTCTCTTTTTTTTAATTGATTCCACCTCCTTTTCTCTCTCCCACCCGTCTTCTCTCCCTCTCATTCCTCCTTTGCTCGCTCCAGATCTTCTCTCTCCTTTATTTCTCTTCTCTCACTCCCGTCTCCCTGTGCCTTTTGCTGTTTAACACTGATAAATGCAGGGAATCTGCTCATAGAGCATGTATCCATCTCTAGGACACATCCCCACCATCTCTGCAGCCGTTTAATTTCATTTGTAACATTTCATGGCCCACCAGAGCCATCTGCTCTCCTGATACCCCACCTCTCCTGCCGAGAGTGGGGAGGGGCTGGCTTATCCTAGGAGCTCTTTCAGAAACACTGCAATCGCCATCATGATGAAGTTGGCAGGCTGAAGTATCAGGTTCGCTGTGCAGCTCAAACACCCCTTTTCCCCCAAGGGCTGCACAAGGCTGAGTTTGGTAAATTGGCCTGTATATGATGCAGGATGAGTATGTTTTAAATATGGGTGAATTTAAATTTTAATGAATATTATGGCATGATATTGCTGGCCAGAGGCAGCAGCTGTGCGTGGTTCACCATACACAGCTCTGCCAATGCCCCTCACTCCTGCCCTGCAGAGCCACCCCCCCCAACACACACACACACACACACACACTTCTCTCCCAGCCCTGGGCTCTCCACACAGCTCTGCCAATGCCCCTCACTCCTGCCCTGCATCTCCCCCCACACTTCTCTCCCAGCCCTGGGCTCCCCACACAGCTCTGCCAATGTCCCTCACTCCTGCCCTGCAACCCCCCTTACCCTCCCCCCCACTATTTTAAGCCTCAGGTTCTTCTTAGAGGAGACTGGCAATGATGCTGATTTGGGTAGTGGTTCAGTAAAACTAACAGTGGCTGGGCGTTACAGTGAAACCTGCCAATTCATGTCAGGTGTTGAGTCTGAGTCACCCTGAGTCACAGTTCTGATCCTGAATCCACAGCACTTAAAGTTTCAGCTAAGTGTAAAGCATTTCTGGTAGTGCATGTGATCAGTATTTGTGAAGTTACTGGCCTAGCCCTGCTGAACATGTTTCCTCTAGGGCCTTTGTGCTCAAATCCTTCTTGGTTCAGGGCTTGCAAAGGTCACTAGACCCATAAGCTGCTGAATGATTATAGCAGAGGCGCCAACTCTGTGAGTACTCCAGGGCTGGAGCACCCACAGGAAAAAAATAGTGGGTGCTCAGCACCCACCAGCCACCCGCTGTTTGGCAACTCACGGAGGGGCGTAGGAGAGGGTGGAGACCAGTGGGTGAGGGTGGGTGGGGGCCTCAGGGAGCGGGCGGATCCAGGTTGGGGCCTTGGGGGAGGAGGTGGAGTGAGGGCAGGGCCTCGGGGAGGAGGCAAGAAGAGGTGGAGTGGGGGCGTGGCCTCGGGCAGAGAGGGGTAGAGCACCCCCGGGGAAAAGTAAAAGTCGGCGCCTATGGATTATAGTGCTGGGGATATCCTGAGTCAAGTCTCAGTGGCCCATCTGAAAGGAAGGAAGTGCTGTTTGTACCTAACTCCAAATCCATATGGATCCCTTACTAACTAATCAGACTCCTCAAAGTGTTCACCTCACAAAGGGGCCTAGAAACTATGCTTAGGGTGAACTAGAAGTGCCTGGGAGAGAGAAACAGAGAGCTGGTGAAAATAACCTGCGCCCCAGGAAGAAGCACAGCAAGAAAAGATGGGGCCACCACTGGCCCTCTGTCATTGCAGGGAATTGATCATATGGGGTGTGCCCAATCCCATCCCATGTCAGTGCTGTCGCCAATAAGACCCAGAAGACAGTTGCTTTCCCACTGCTAATATTGTGATACGTTGCACCCCACAGTGGTGAGCAAAAATCACCATTGATAAATATCCAGTCCCTTTTTCCTTTCATATATCATTGGTACCCGGAGAGGGCTGTGTGATCACTGAGCAGAGAATGAGCAGAACCTGTTCTCTCCTCCACACGCAGGGAGGTTACCCCCATCTGATGATGGCATCTCTTCCTTATGGAGACGCTCCCAGTAAGGGGGGGATGGCTGGGGACATCTCGAAAGTCAAGAGGGGGAGAGGCTGGGAACTGGGAGTTTCCCGGCAGGGGTAGATGGATGCTACTGGAATGATGCACGATAAGGAGGGGAGGGAAGGGGAGGGGGCAGGCACAGAGGACACTGTGCAGATTCCGAGGGGTCATTCATCACCGGCTCCTGTGCCTTCTACTCCCCATGCCAACAGGTGATGAAGCCTCATCCATAAAACATTTCCTGGATGTCACTGGCTGGAAGACGCATTGGAGGGTTGCACTCACTCTGCATGAGAAATAACCTCTCAGGCAAAGGAGAGAGCTGCCACCTTTAAACTCCCTGCACCCTTCTCCTCACATACTGCACCCAGGAATTGTTAATGTTTCCTGGCAGCACCGGCTGCGGCTGCCTCCTTCACCAAAGGCTCCTCTCGCCCATAGGGTTTTCCCTCTGCGTGGCCATTGCTGGAGCAAAGAAAGGTCCCATTTCAGGTAGAGAGTTGGGAACGGGAGGTTGAGCAACTTAGAAGAATAAGACGAGCCTCTAATGTGTTTCAGAGTAACAGCCGTGTTAGTCTGTATTCGCAAAAAGAAAAGGAGTACTTGTGGCACCTTAGAGACTAACCAATTTATTTGAGCATGAGCTTTCGTGAGCTACAGCTCACTTCATCGGATGCATACTGTGGAAATTGCAGAAGACATTATATACACAGACACCATGAAACAATACCTCCTCCCACCCCACTCTCCTGCTGGTAATAGCTTATCTAAAGTGATCATCCAGTTGGGCCATTTCCAGCACAAATCCACCTGGATTTGTGCTGGAAATGGCCCAACTGGATGATCACTTTAGATAAGCTATTACCAGCAGGAGAGTGGGGTGGGAGGAGGTATTGTTTCATGGTGTCTGTGTATATAATGTCTTCTGCAATTTCCACAGTATGCATCCGATGAAGTGAGCTGTAGCTCACGAAAGCTCATGCTCAAATAAATTGGTTAGTCTCTAAGGTGCCACAAGTACTCCTTTTCTTTTTCCTCTAATGTGTGCAACACCCTCTCCCTTCCAGCTCCCCCCATCTCCCCAGGCCTTCCCTGCTCCCCCTGATGGTCTCCCCTTTGTTTTTTCTTAGCCTCTCCCAGTTCACTTCCAGGTTAAGCTCTGTGAAAATTCCTCCCAACAGTCTTTTCTGGGTTCTATTCCTGGCTCTGCTGTGGCTTTGGATGGGTCACTTCTCTTCTCTGCACCTCCATTTCCCTGGTTATAAAATGGAGACCGAAACAGTGACCTACATCACTGGGAGGCTGCGAAGCTTAATTCATTAATGTCTGCAAAGCAATCTGAGATCCTCAGATAGGAAGCTCTGGCAGAGTATTGTTGTTATTTATTTTTCCCTGGAGGCCTTTTTTTTTCCAAGTGGGAAAGCATCTCATAAATTTCTCAAGCTTGGAGAGAACAGGGAATGTGAAGCTTTTGCTTTGTTTCTTGACATATCCCCCTACAGCTCTGCCTGCACCCCACATTTTAACCCCTGCAAACACCCTAACTCAAATCAGTTGGCTCTCTGACATGGGGGAAAGGGAGCAGAATTTTTCAAGGTACAAGTGTGGGTTGGAGCAGGGAGGTGCAGCCTTGTGCGTGTATGTGCCCACACAGCTCCATTCCATCCCCATTACCGTAACTGGCACATATGGCCAACGGTAAAGACACAAGAGCCAGCAGTGAGTAACCAAGGTGGGCACTGGACCTGTTTCATTGCCACCGACAAAGTGGGGAAAGATGGAGCGTCTCGCTAGGATGGATGACTCTGTCGAGGCCTCCCAGGTGCTTCCAGCACAGTCTCTTAACGGAGTTACTGAGAGGCACATGTCTGTCAATAGCTCCACTGGCCCAGGCTCCGGTGTGTGTTCAGAGCCTCCTGATCAGTTCCAGCCAAATCTCCCAGGTTCTGCGAGCTGAGCATTCCGTTAGAGATGTATCCAGGGATGTTAAATTTCATAAGGACAAAGGCAGATACCAAGAACGGGGGTGACCCTAGGATGCTAACCTGTGGCATGTGCTGTATTGAGAGTAGGTTGGGGACCTATCCATTTACAGCTGGGTACTTCACTGGCATGACTTTCAGTTACACTCAGGCCCTTTTATGCCACTTTGGCAGCCTAAAGGGACCTTCAAGTTTACGTAAATGCCCCCGCCCCGAGAATATCTTCTGTGCAAAGGGACTTCCGGGGTGGTGTGGAGCTGGTACAGGGATTCTACACTGGCCCTGCTCCCTGTTCCTGGCAAAGGAGTGACCAGATGGCATTGAACTTTAGCAGACTCTGCTTCTCAGGAGCCATGGGAAGCAGGATTTAAGTTAGAGCAACCTTGAGGCTGCTTTAACTCACAGTGGGCGGGTGGCAAGCAGGGCCCCGCATAGGCTCAAAATATGGGAAATGCAAAGTTGGCTTAATGCTACTAACACTCCCCACCATCCTTGGCTTAAGTGGAGCAGGCCCAGTGACTCTCCACAGGATGGACCCCATCGCACAGTAGCCTCAAACTCCTACATCCCGCATCCGCAATCGCCAGGATTTGTTCTGATTGCTGGGGGGCTGGGAATTCATGCTAATAACGAGTCCTCCAGAGCGACTTTTTCTTCCCTGTGTGGCTTTTTCCCCCCTTCCATTCCCTGAGTGTTTAGCTTTGAAAAGAATAATTTATCAAATCATTTTTATTCAGCGTCGGAGGAGGAAGGAAAGGGCTGGTGAGGAAAAAAGGGCCCTTTGCTATTTTAATTGCTTTGCGGTGTACTTGTGAGAATCGAGCTGGGCTTATCAAAGCCAGCACAGCTGAGCGCTGCCTCTCGCTAATGAGAGCTGTCATGTGACCAGCCAAGGCTCCACCGATGGACCTGATAGTGCCTCAAACCATCTAGTGGCTCAAATGCTTAGCAAGTTAATTTAAATGAGCTGTAAAGTTTAAGCGGGAGGAGGGTGGGAGCTTGTTTTACAAGGACTTTGGAACCAAATGAAAGGGTTTGTTTATATTTATTTATCTTTTTTTTAAAAAAATGTGACATACAGTTGAGGCTGTGGATTGGTTTGTTTTTCTCTGATGCTAATTCACTTGTGCTTTGGAAGGGGGCCGGGGGTGAGGGTGGAATAGTCCTGCTGGCTAAACAATGTCATAAACTCCCCCCAACATGCCGACTTGAATGGCTGGAGCTCACTTCTCTTTGATATAAGGCAGCCCTGCCCGATAGGGTATGGCTACACTGCAGCTGGGAGAGAGCCTCCCTGCCTGGCTTGACAGATGCGTGCTAGTTTTCCTCGAGCCAATGTGGATGATGTGGCTCTGGAGGAGACTGTGGCTAGCCCCCCTGAGCTCAGACCCATGTTGCCGGGTGGGCTTGAGAGCCTGAACTGCTGCCCAAGCCTCAATGCCCACGCTGGTATTTTTAGAGTGCTAGCTCTAACCCTGCTAGCACTAGTCAGTCTGCTGGGGCTCAGAGACTCGCTCTCAGAGGCAGTGTAGGCATAGCCTTATGGGCCTGGCCCTGCATCTACTCCACAGGCAGACATGCCGTGGAAGTCCATTTGAGATCGGTGCGTGGTGCAGCTAAACAGTAGGGCCCTTAGGCAGCTGTGGTGATAATGCTGGTGGAGATCTGGGCTGTACCTGATGTGCTCTATGTTGGTGCTTTTGAAAGGGAGAGATTGGCAGCATTACTAAGGGCCAGACCTGTTACAAAAAAAGTGCCATGCAGGCTTCCTGTGTATAACTCTCGCAAAGTACCACAATCCTGACTTGCAGCCCGCCTGCAATACCAGTCCTTCGCTCGCCACACACAGCTCTACCACTGCCCCTCAGTCCCGCCCTGCAGCAACTCTGCTGTTCCAGTCCTGGGCTCCCCACACAGCTCTGCCAAGGCACGTCACACCTGCCCTGCAGCTATTCCAGCCCTGGGCTCTCCACATGGCATTGTCAATTTCCACGCAGTTTTCACCAGCTGCGGGTCACGTGCTGCAGGTCAGGATTTACACCAGCTGGCAATGCACTCTATTTACACCCAGATTCAACCCTGACCTGCGACACTTTCTGCTACTTTGGGCTGGATCCTGGCACAGCTCTGCCCTGGTCTTTCAGCCCTGATTGACAAAGGTACTTAGGAGCCTAAACCCCAGACTAAGTTTTATGTGCCACTGCAGGCACCTAATCCTGCAGGCACCTAACCTCACTTGGTGCCTAGGGGTGTGTCTTGCACTGCAATTAAACTCCTTTGGCTGGCCCATGTCAGCTGACTTGGGCTTGCCGGGCTCAAGCTGCAGGGCTATAAATTGCAGTGTAGATGTTTGGGCTTGGCCTGGAGCCCAGGCTTTGTAGGCATCGAGGCAGTTTTATAGTCCCATAGCCCAAGCCCTGCGAGCCCAACTCAGTTGACATGGGTTACAGGTGTTTTCCCATACCCTAAGTTTTCAAGCCAAAAGTTCCCTAGGTGCCTATATTTCTGCCTCTGAGCATGAGCACTGCTGCCTTGCTGTAGGCACCCATCTCCCACCTATGCCCCAGAGTGATTCACCAACCAGGGGCATTTGGCTGCTTAAGTAGTGTGTGTGGGCCCTATGTGCTATCCATGCTATGAGCGTGCCTACTGCATCGGGTCCCATTCAAAATCCATCCAGGGGAGCGTCGTGTCCACCTTATACCCTGGGGTTAGAGCACTTATGTGGGAAGACCCAGGTTCAATTTCCCCTCGGGAAGAGGGGGAGAAAGGATTTGAACAGAGCTTTCTCGCCTCTCAGGAGAGTGCTGCAACCACTGGGATATTCTGGCGGGGCTCCTTTAGCCTCTCCTGTTGAACCTGTTCCATGGGGGATAAATACTTAAATTGTCAGTAGGTAAGAGAGAATGAGAAGGGCTTTGTAGCCCAGTGATTAGGGCACCCACCTGAGGGGTGGGAAACCCTGCGTACAGGTCCCTGGCTCCAACCATTCTTTCATTATTTATCCACAGTGGAGCAGCTTCAACAGGAGAGACAGAGGAAGTCTCATATCAGAATAGCCCAGAGCTCAGTGGGTAGAGCACACTCCAGAGAGGTGGGAGACCCTTATGAAAATCCTTTCTCCTATCCTGCCAGAAGGGGGAATTGAACTGGGGTCTCTTACATCTCAGTTGAGTGCACTACCCACTTGGCTAAATGTTTTATAGTGGGTAACACTACTACTACCTCCTCCGGCTGTTTTGTGGAGTGGGGCAGGTACCTAACTCATTCCCCCACAGGCACCTAAGCCTCCTGACTCCAGGAGACAGGTTTCTGTTTGTGGATCACAATTACAGATAGGTGTATCTGTCTCCCTGTCCTGGACTTAGTGCCCATCTCTGTGAGAGGGGAGTGGTTTAGCACATACCCCTCTTGTCAGCATCTCCCATTGCCTACTTTAGGCTTCTCCCCACCTAGCGAGCTGGCTTTGTGGAGCCCAGTCCAAGGGTCTTCTCTCTCCCTGTTCATTGTCTAGGGAGCCTTAGCACCTCACTCAGGCTTTGTGGATCGCAATGTTGTTCCTGTGATTTTTTTTTTAGCACCTAAAGGTTAGGTGCCATGATGCTCAGCATTACAATGCCTAAGTCCTTATGTGGGTCTGGGCCTTCAGTCTTAACTTGTAGCACCTCCTGCCACTGAACTCCACATGGCTCTGCCAAGCTTCACAGTTCTAACACCTCCTGCTATTCCAGTGCTGAAACCATTGCAGCACTAAATGGACCAGATCCTCAGCTGGTATAAATCAACGCAGCTGATTTACACCCAACGGAGGGTCTGGTTCTGTGGTGGAAATTAGGGGAAGCAGAGGGTGTGAAGGAGAACACTTCAATATCTAGTATTAAAGCCTCTTTTCTATAGAACTATTCATGCCTCTTCTGTCTGTCATCCCACTTAGATTTCACATTTTTAATTAAAAACTTTGTAACTGCTATTTCTGTTATATTGTTAAACCATTGACTGGACTCTACCTGATCACTTGTCAGTTTCTTCTATGAAGAAGCAATGTCTGTTCTCTACAACATCAAACCTTAATAAAATATGTTGGCTTTTTCTTTTTTTTAAAAAAAAGCCTTAACTATAAAACAGTAGTTTCATAAAAAGCTTCTCTCTCAAAAGCAGTGATGAGACAATCTATTATTGAATGAAACAAATCAATATTAATGCAATGCGATGGCTGAGATTTGCTTGAGTAGTATTTTACATTTGTGTGTACGCTGTTAACTCTGCCTTATTAGATATGTGCAGCATAGGTGAGTTAAGGTTGCTGTGGGAACCATCATTTTTTAAAATTCTCTGACTTTTACGTGTGTAAAGTCAACCCGGAGCTAACTCGCATTAACATCATGTAATTTCCTTGCTTGAGGAAAGGGTGCCTGGGCACTTCCTTCTGCACTCAGTTGCACATTCAAATGGGGGGAATTTGATCCACATCTCCCAGCTGCAGTAGTGTAGCAACTGGCTCTCCAAAAGAGCAGCAGCACCAACCATTAGCAGAACATGTGGATTTTGAATGGGGGAGGGGGGTTAGCATTGTGTACTGCTGCTATCCCTACGCTGATATATGCCTTGTAGCACACACACTAAAGCAGAGGAGCCGGGAACAGAAGTGGATGGGCTGAATCTCCACTGCCTTGCACCTCGTGGAGTCATTTACACTTGTAAGAGCGCTCCTACCCTTCTGGGTTGGTAAGATTTGATAGCCAGACTCCACTAGGTGTAGCGCAGTGGGATATGAGTCTGGCTTAACCTTTCCCACCTTCTCCAGCACTCTGGTGCCAATGCATTAGCTTATTTGTAGTTGGTCTCCCTCACCATAGTGAAGAGTAATTAAGGTACTGGGCCTGGCTTTCCTCTTGTGATGGTTTGACTCTGGTATACTCCATTGACTTCCGTGGAGTTATACTGATTTACGCTGGTGTGAGAGAGGGGAGAATCAGGCCCACTCTTTGAAGATCGGTATTGCATTTAGAACAGGAATGGTGAGATTAGTTTCCTTCTCCTTATCTCTTCCAGAAAGCACTGAGAGGAGAACAGCCAACTGCCTCCAGCCAGCATCCAAACTGTGGACAAATGATGGCAAAATGTCTGATCACCTAAGCCACAGGGCCGATAGCCTGCATATTGCCACTGATTCACTGGGATGCTACCATGAGTCCAAGAATTTAAGGGCAAATCATCTAGTCCAGGGATCGGCAACCTTTGGCCCCATTGGCCTGAAACGGCGAACCACGGCCAGTGGGAGCCGCGATCGGCCGAACCTGCAGATATGGCAGGTAAATGAACCGTCCTGGCCCACCGGGGCTTACCCTGATGGACCACGTGCCAAAGGTTGCCAATCCCTGATCTAGTCTGACCTCCTGTATATCACAGGCCACCAACACCACCCAGTACCTGCCCACTAAATGCAACAATCAAACATAGACCAAAGTATTATAGCCCCCCAGGAGCCTAAACTATTGTGCCCCAAAGGCAATGATTCTTGGCTAGGCTCCTTCCACCCAACCTGTACCCTCCTTCTGGGGTGCACACTCCTGAATATTGGGTGGTTGGATATTTTCCATCTGATACTCAGAAACATCTGGCTCACTAGATATGGTTGAGCTGTGTGCTGTTCAGCAAACGTTCACCCTTTGCCAATCAGTGTGAGAGATTTTGGCCCAAAGGATTAGTTTTGATAAAGTTGGACTTGAGTGCATGAACTGAAAATGAAAGTGGCATATCATTCATAATGGTAGTAGGCCTGGAGACTGAAACCTCTATCTGCCCACCCAGCAGTCGTGGGTTATGGTAGACCAAGCTTCTTTTCAATGTGTCTCAACCGTCAAGGTGTGATATAGAAGTTTTGTCTCCGTGGCCCATTCACTCCTTGGCTTCTATGCTGGAACTTCCAACAAGGGGGTGGGGGCAATTATTGCTAAATGTGGTGGTGATTTGGGATGTGATGTGGATATATTTGGAACTGGGAAAACAGTGTGAATCCTGTTAAGATTTCATGAAGTGCAGCAACATCCCGGTTTTCACAAAGGGTTATTGTTGCAATGGGTGAGTGGGCTTCATGGAACACTTTTCGGTGTTTTTCACAGTTGTGGGTATTCACTTTGCATGCATTTTCATGGATTCTGAAACCACTTCACTCTTCTTGTGTCCTTTGGCTTTTCACAATCACTAGTGCAAGTGAAGTGTTGTTTGAATGACCACGGAAAGAGAATTTCAGGCCTGTTGTCAAGATTCTATATTCAAGAAAATAAGTTAATGTGGGGCAGAAACAGAAATAATTTATAGAAGGGAAGTTATCCAATCAGTGAACAGAAAAAATAGCATGTGATTTAGATGGCCAGTTAGCGATCAAGAATATTCACAATTCTTTAATCGAATGAAACTCCTTTACAAGTTTCCAGGCTGAAATTTGCTCATGTAAAATATTCATTGAACAATGTTCCATAATAAAAAAATGCATAAAAATAGTGATTTGTTCACAGACCAACTGAAAAAAAGGGGGAAAATCTACATTATAAACTGTATGTAGTGAATAATCTGGCCACTTCTAGTTCTGAGCTCTCCTGCTATGGTGTCTTCAGTGAATGAATGACATTAACCTGCCTCTGGAAGAAGCAGGAATTACTGCTGATAGGAGCGGAGGAAGAACACTGAGCTGCCACATTCTGCAAAGTTCAGGGGTGTTGGGTTCTGGGATTTGGATTTAGCCGATGATAGACATTAGCAGTCATAAAGTTTGGCTATCTGATTTTGGGGGTTGGTTCAGGCCCATATCCAGCTGGGAGTAGGAACTCTGCATGTCTGTCCATACAGCTTTACCCCAAACCTCCAGACATGAAGAAGATATTAAATGCACATTGTCATTGCAGGGCGTGTAACAGCAAGACAAATTAAAACCCCAGCGTTTAAGGCACTAGGGGCTACATATTGTTGGACACATGTGAACAGACTGTAAATAAACAGAAAAGGTCAGCGCTATCCCAGAGCTGCATATGAAATAACTGCAAATGACTGCGTGCTCCAGGCCTACCTGTTTACTTAACAAGAGGGGGGGAAATCAAAATGCTGCTTCTGTAATATGTGAGAGTTCAAATCAACAGTGGTCAGAAGAGAAATACCAGGTGAAGCGTGTTGGCCACGAAAGATTGGAGCTATTTAAGAGTGTAAAGGTCCTGTACAAAGTTTGGTCTGATAAATCTGGAATATAGACTGCACTTGGGCCACTTGTTAAAGATGTGGCACTTAGAGGATCTCTGAAACAGTCCAACCCACTAGGCCTCATTCATTCAGAGACATTCACAGGACATATGCAGATGCTGTAGGTGTGAGCTGAACGGAGACATGCATGCAACATGTGCAGACACACCAGGCATGTGCAGGAAAGAAACATGATAGAGACTCATGCATGTCCTGGGCACAGTCTGTACACAAATGCGCAAGACTCACACGAACACCCTGGCCATAACCTGTTGTGACAGAGTCGGGCCAGATGGCTATAGGAGAGTAATTTTTTTTTAAGCAAAAGATGTTTTTTTTATTTGCATAACACACATACAAAGTAAAAACAGCAGCATATGCAATGTGTAACACAGCAACCAATCACAATTGTTTTCTCATTAGCTTCAGGGGAGGGAAGTGTTCAAGCTTGCCTGGGCCCAGAGCGGGGGGCTTCCTTGATTCTCATGGTCTTCCACCCTTCCGAGTTACCTGGTGGCCCAGAGCGAGGGGGCTTCATCGACTCTCGTGGTCTTCCACCCCCTCGAGTTACCTGGCGCCACGCCCGAGTGTCACCAACAATTCCCTCCTCAGAAAGCACCCAACAAGAGGGGTAGGCTGTGAGGTGGACAATCCAGGGGGAGGGGCACGTGCACCCACGTGTGAAAGGACCCCTATAGGGTGGTGGTGTCTGCAGCAGCAATGGCTTGGGGCTGGGGTCCCTTACTCTCTCCCCCAATCAAAGGGTCAGACAAAGGGACCCGGATGGGGACACCGAGCAAGGAACCTCGCACAGCGCCCACCGCTCCTCAAAAGCATCAAAGGAGTCGGCGGACGCCGCCCAGAGGAACTCCGCCCAGATACGTGAACGGACCGAGGATCGGAAAACGGCCCCACAGTCACAGGAAACTCCATCGGCCAACCTCCTCTCTCTGGTTTTATAGATGGCCGTTTTAGCCAGGGCCAGGAGGAGGTTAACGAGGAGATCCCGCGACTTTGTGAGGCCCCGGATGGGGAGTGCATAAATAAAGAAGTGAGGGGAAAAATGCAACCAAAAACGTAATAGGAGATTTGTGAGGAGCTGGAACAGGGGCTGCAGTCTGGCGCACTCCAAATATACGTGCGCCAGGGTTTCCCTCACACCGCAAAAAGGACAAGTATCTGGGATGGGGGTGAACCGCGCCAAGTACATGCCCGCGCTCACAGCTCTGTGAAGGAGCTGCCAACTGATGTCCCCGACGGGCCTCAGAACCAAGGTGGAATATAGGCTGGCCCACCGGGGCTGCTCACCTTCCAAAGGTGGCAGAAGGTCTCTCGCCACTTTGTGTCAGGGCGGGACACTAGGGTGAGGGCGTGAAGGGTGTGGAGCGCGAGCGTGTATAGATGTTTCCTTGGCGCGGTTTGGAAGCGTACCGGCTGCAGTTCATGCAGCCAGCTCGCAGTGAAGGGGGGGGGGGGGGTCGATTGGATCTGCGGGACAGGTGTCCAATTAAAAAGTCCGGCAGGCCTGGGGTAGAGGGTGGGTGGGGCATGCCCTCGAGCAGGATCCGGTCGAGGTAAGCTTGAGCAGCGGGCGCCAAAGTGGCCTTCACCTCCTGAAGTACGCGCCGGGGGGTACGAGGTCTGGAGAGCCCCATGCACCGGGCGAGTGTCAGGGGATCCAGCCAGTCTCCCCGGTCGTAGTCCAGGAGGTCTCCAACTCTCATGACTTCTGCCAGGATCAAGCTCTGGCACACCGAGCGGGACTCTGCTGCCTGCACACGGAGCTGGGGGTTGTGTAGCAGGGGCTCCGCGAGGAGATCTACCCCCTCGGAGGCCACCACGGACCTGGTCATTAAAAACAGTTTCTAAGTCCGGAGGAGGTCCTGGTAGAAGACCGGCATCCCCGAGAGGTCTTGCGGAAGACCTCCCGGACAGAGATAAAAGAGCTGCCGGTCATATTGGAGCCCTCGGATGTGGCGCAGGATGGCGTGCACCAGTGTGCTCCACGAACTGCCTGTACTGTAGAGGAGCCTCTGTAGGGCCTGGAGGTGGAAGACACAGACCTGAGTGTGTAGACACTTCAGGCCCTGTCCTCCTTCCTTCAGGGGTAGATGAAGAACCCCTACATGGGGCCCAGTTCGTTCCTGACCAAAAGAACCCCAGAACCAATGTCTGGAGGTTGGTCAGGAAACCCAGGGCCGGGACCAGGGAGTTGAGCTGGTACCAGAACATGGACAGGACTAGTTGATTAAGCACGAGTGCTGTCCCTCGGAAGGAGAGACATCGGAGTAGTCCCGTCCATTTCCGGAGCCGCTCTGTCACCCCGCCCTGTAAATTTTCCCAGTTCTCCGGCGGAGAGGGATGCGTGGCAGAAAGGTAATCGCCGAGGTAGAGCAGCGGACCCGCGCTCCACCGGATGGTCTGAAGCGCGGGTGGGAGGGAGCTCACCTGCTGCCAGTCTGCTACCTCCAAGCCAGAGCTCTTGACCCAGTTGACCCAGGCAGAGGAGGCTGCCAAATAGATGGCCTGGCAAGCCTCCACCCATGCCAAGTCGCCGGGGTCCTGGATCATGAGGAGCACATCATCAGCGTACGCCGACAGGACCAGCCGCAGCTCCGGCTCCCGCAGCACCAACCTTGTCAACCTCCTGCGGAGGAGACAGAGGAAGGGCTCGATCACCAGAGCATACAGCTGGCCCGAGAGGGGGCACCCTTGCCATACTCCTTGCCCGAAGCTGACCTGTTCGGTCAGGGTCCAGTTGAGCTTAACCAGACACTCTGCGGAAGCGTACAGCACCCGGAGAAAACCCACAGACTGGAGTCTGAAGCCAAACGCCTGCAGAGTGCTCAGGAGGTACCCGTGGTCCACCCTATCGAACGCCTTCTCGTGATCTGGGGACAGGAGGGCGAACGACAGACCATCTCTACGCCCGAGTTCCAAAAGGTCCCGAACCATAAATAGGTTATCAAAGATACTGCGGTCCAGAACGGTGTAGGTCTGGTCTGGGTGGATCACGTCCACCAGCACAGACCCTGGCCGCAGCGAGATTGCTTTCACTATGATTTTGTAGTCCGCTGAGGAGCGAGACGGGACGCCAATTTCGTAAATCGCGGAGGTCCCCCTTCTTCGGCAGTAAGGCAAGCACAGCTCGCTTGCACGAGACAGGGAGGACCCCGTTCTGCAGAGACTCGGCCCAGACGGTGACTAGGTCTGGGCCGAGGACGTCCCAAAACACGCGGTAGAACTCCACGGTCAGCCCGTCCATGCCTGGAGACTTATTAGTGGGCATACGACGGAGGGCTTCCGAGAACTTGGCCAGAGTGAGAGGCAACTCTAGCCGGTCTCGGTTGCTCGCGCTGACCATAGGGAGCTCCTCCCAAAGCACTCTCCAAGCGCTAGGGTCGGTCGGATCCGGGGAGAAAAGTGTTGCGTAGAAGGCTCGGGCCCTCCCGCACATTTCCGCCGGTTCCGTGAGGGGGGTGCCGTCTTCTGCCAGGAGGCAGGTGACGTGTTTCTTGGCCCCCCTCATTTTCTCCATGGCATAGAAGAAGCGGGAGCCACAATCCATCTCCCGAAGGAGGCGGATGCGGGATCGAACAAAGGCACCCCGGGCCTGATGGTCCTTGAGGGCCCGGAGCTCCTCCTGCTTCTCCCGTCACACTCCGCAGAGGAGTGGGTCTTCAGGGCTGGCGGCCAGACGCCTCTCCAGCTCTAAGACCTCCCGTTCCAACTGCTCTATCGCCGCATTTCTCCGTCGGCTGGTGCCCCGGGTGTAGTCACGGCAGAAAAGCTGGGCGCACACCTTCCCCAAGTCCCACCATCGCCGCGCCACTCATGGGCAAAGTGGAAGGCTCCGCTGCCCTCGCCAGGCCAGCCAGAATTCCCGGAAGGATGTCACGAAGCCCTCATCCTCCAACAGGCTGTTGTTAAAATGCCAATAGGCCGGCCCCGGCCTCTCCGCACAGAGGGAGGCTGTCACGGTGGCTAGGTAATGGTCAGAAAATGGGGCCAGCCGAATGCTGGAGGAGTGGGCTCGTGAGAGATGGAAGTGTGATAGATAAATGTGGTCCAACCGGGAGTGGCTCAACCGATGGGCTTCCACCCGGACAAAGGTGAACGTGGAAGTGTCATCCGGGTGGTGGTCACGCCAGATGTCCACTAGGGAGTGATGTTCAACTATCTCCCAGAGGGTGTCCGCGGCGGCCGGGCACTGCTCGGTCCCCGAGCAGTCTTGCTCCTCGAGGGTGGTATTCAAATCCCCTCCCAGGACCAGGCACTCGTGAGAATCTAAGGTGCCGAGGAAGGCGGACGCCTGCTGATAAAATTGCAGCAGCTCCGGGCCCGATGTCGGGGCATAGACGTTAACAAGGTTAACCACGAGCCCCTCTATATGGACCTGGAGATGCAGCAGGCGACCCGGCACGGCCTCAGCGACCCCTAGCGCCTCGGGCCGTAGGTCGGGGGAGAACAGGGTTGCCACTCCAGCCTGCCGAATCATGGAATGGCTAAAGTAGACCCTGTCCCCCCACGCCAGCCGCCAACTGTCTTCGGCGGTCAGATCCGTATGGGTCTCCTGCAGGAAAATCACAGAGTACCCTCCCTCCCGAAGGAAGGAGAGCACCTGGGACCTGCGGAGAGCCATCCTACAACCCCAGGTGTTCAACGTTGTGATGGTGAGAGGTGTCATGGGGAGGACTGGGGGGATCCACACTGGCATCCCCCAGCAGGCTCGCATCCCCCAGCAGGCTGCGCAACAGTCCTTGATCCATCCCATAGGTGAGTAATTGATCACGGAAGACGCGGACCCGCCAGTAGGCCGCGGCATCCTGCTTCCCCATCCCTTTACCTTCCCCCATGAGGGCCCTTGTGGCCCGGAGGATTTGAAAAAAATCCCCCCATCGCTGGAGAGCAAGCTGTACCTTGTTGCAGGAGCCATGGACACCCTCTAAAAACTTCCGCAGCTCTCCTCGCAGCTCATGGGGGGGTGGGGTTACGGTTTCCCAGTTGTTCCCCGGCGGGGCCCTTGGTGCAGCCTCGTGGTCCACTAAAACGGACAAGCAGGGTGCGGACCCCCAAAGGGGTGCCTGATGGGCTGGAGCTTCTAGGCCTGCCTCAAACCCTGGGGCGATAGGGGGCGGTGGAGGGAAAATAGCAGCCCCTAATGGGTCGGGGCAGGAGAATGCAAAGGCTGCTCCCTCGGGGTTATCGATTGGAAAAGGGAAGGAGACAGTCCCGGGGACGGTGATAACATCGCAGGAGGTAGACTGCATAGGGGCAGAGGCGAGGTTCTGGGTTTCGGGAGGCGAGCAGTTGGATGGTGGCGCCTCCCAATCAGGCTCGAGGGTTGAGGGGGTGGGGAGGGAGCTGTCAGTGATACTGGGCGCAGGCTCCATGGTGGATTTAGTGGCTACAGCATCAGGAGGTGGATTATCTTCTGTTGGGCCCCCGCCCGGGAAGCAAATCAATTGCTCCGCACCAACGGGGGGTGCCCCTGGCGGCTCGTGTCCCGGTTGCGTGGCGCCGGCTGTCACCTGAGCAGGCTCGGTGGTCATCAGCGGGGCGCCATCAGTGGTCAGCTCGATGGAGGAGTCCAGGGGCTCCTTGGAGGTGGGAGCAGAAGCAGCAGTTAGGGGGAGGGAGCATGGGGAAAAGAGGGGTGGAGTGAGGTCGCCTAAATCGAGGTTTGCTGGCAAAAGGTCATCCTCCCCCTGGGCGACCGGGGTTAGATCTAGGACCTCAATCTCCTCGAACATGGAGGAGAGGACACTTTCCGTTGCCCCGGGGTTCTCCTCGCTGGCACCCGCCACGACAGTTGCCTCGGCGTTCCCGGGGGCTTCGGGCACTGTCAGGACAGAAAGGGCTTCCTCGAGGGTCTTGGAGGGGAGGGTCTCCCGGGGAGGGGAGACACTACCTTCTGGTGCTACCACGTCTTTCCCGGCTGACACCGGTGGATGGGACGCACTCGTGGGCAAAGTGGAAGGTTCGGCATCAGTGCCCCCCTTCCTGGTCTTCCGGGGGGCCTCCGCCTCAAGTAGATGAGGTGGAGTTCGAGCCTTCCACTTGCCTCGCTTCCCCGGACTAGGGCCCACCCCTCCATGGCATCATCTGGGGGCTGATTAGCAGGGGTCGTATCAGGCGGTAAAGGTGATGGCTTGGGGTGGGGATGGTGGGGCGGCATAAGGGAGGGAGGATTCTCCCTGGGGCAGGCTCTCTCCCATGCCTGGTGGTATCTCTGCCACACCCTCCTCCATAGGCCCCGCCAGATTGTCAGCAGCGAGGGCGGGGCTCTCCCGCTTGTCTGGGCGTTGTAGGGGAGATGCCCCTTGGGCCTGAGCGGGAGAAGTGGTGGTCCAAATAGGAGGGGGGCGGGTTCGGGTATCGGGCTGCCAGGGGCGTCGGCAATGATGGGGCCGATGTCCTGCCGGGTCTCAGGGATCCCAGGTGCCCCTCCTTGCCGGGCTAAGGGGCAGTCCCTCCGAACATGCCCTGATGCCCGGCAGAGGTAGCACCGGGCTTCCCCCATGGAGAAATACAACTGGTAATGGGCCCCCTGTTGGGGGACTAGGAAGGACCCCTCGAGCGCCTCTCTGTCACGCGCCGCCGACCGCAGTAGAAGCTGCACTTGCCGGTGGAAGGAAAAGATGTGATGGAGGGTGGGGTCCTTGCAGCCCAACGGGAGAGGGCTGATGACAGAAACAGGTTTCCCCAGGGTGGAAAGGGCGGGTAACAGGGCAGCATTGGGGAGAAAAGGAGGGACAGGGGTCAGGACCAGGCGGACGCCCAGGTCCTCTAGTGGCTCTAGGGGGACAAACACCCACCCCACCGCCAGGCCCCTCTCCACCGCCTCCTGGGCGGCAGCCTCCGATGCTAAGAAGAAGACGACCTTCCCGTACATTTTGGAGGCTGCCACAATGGCCGAGGGCCCCACCACCCTCACCAACGCCCACACGTAGGTCTCCACATGGGGCGAGGCGGGCACCAGGAGGCATTGGACTCCGTGCTTCCTTGTCATGCTGGGAAAGAGGCCCCGGCCGCTATTGATGGTGGCGGAGGCGGTGGGCAGGAGAGATGACGAGGCGGCAGGCGGGGGGGCTGCTGCTGCCCGGGCATACGTCCTGGGGGCTAAGGGAGGGACATCCGCAGAGCTGGTGGAGGGGGCAGTAGGGGAGTACTCTGTGGTCGGTGGCGGGGCCGCAGCAGTGGGTGTGGCCCCTGCCACAGAGGGCCTGTTGGTTTTAGCGGGGCCCTTCACCTTCTTCTTGCCCTGGCCTTTCCCACCGGCTGGGGGGGCTTCCCTAGAGTCTGGGGAGGCGATGGGCATGGCAGAGGTGGAGGTCACCCCAGTGCCCTCCATTGCCGATGCCCCAGCGGGGGTGGTGGCAGGTGATTGACAGGAGTTGGGGTCAGGTAGAAAGGGACAAGTTGTGGGGTGGACAATTCAGCTGGGGAGGGCACATGAACCACCGTACGCTTGTCCAGAGAGTCCTGTTGGTTGGCTGGTGCTTCTGGCCCACGCGGTGGAATCAGGGCGAGCAGCTAAGTCCAGAGATAGATGTTAGACAGCCAGCAAAGATGGTGGGGGAGGCAGTTGTGAAGATGGTAGCATGGGGCTTGGGAGGACAGAGATGGATCGGGGGGCAGTTCCTTGCCACACCCCTTGTGTCCCTACAATCACAGTTAAGACACAGTCAAGGCTTCTCCCCACACGAAAGCACAGTTCGAAAGTTACTCAGTCTTAGGCCCCCTCCACGGCGATTTGTAGATTCCCCAGGCGGTGTTCCTCTGGTAGACGGCTTTTTCTCTGTCTGTTCCGGATCACAGCTGCAAACATTCCAGGGATGCCGGAGCGGATGATAAGAAATTCTCTCAGCCGGAGATGGGTCCGCAGACAAACAGGAAGTGGTTGGGTCTGGGGGCTGGGTCCTTCCACTCCCCACCTCTGGGGAGCAGGTCAGCAGGGCCCCCCCTCTCTCGTGGGGGGAGGGTTTCAGCTGGAGCGGCAGCAGCATCCGAGGGCGGGCGGGCGGGGGCTAACAGCCGGCCGGCAGCCGGCCAGCACTCTAGCAACAGCAGAGAAAGAAAAAAAAAAACAACAAAAAGAAAAGAAAGGGGGAGAGTGTCTGGCCCGGTGGGGGGGCGGGGTGAAGCCGAAAGCAGGGGCAAAAAGCAAGAAAAGCCCAGGCCAGAGGGTAGCAGTAGGAGAGCAGGCTAAGTATGTCCCTTTTCCCTGGGTAAGGTAACAGGGAAGGTTTTTTTTTTTTTTTTGAAACAGAAAAAAAATTTTATTGTGACAATTACAAGAATTACCAAAGAACCAAATCAAAGTATGCAACAAAACAACACAAACAGAAGGTATAACACAGCAGCTTTCAGGAGGGAGAAGTGTTCAGGCTAGCCTGGGCCCAGAGCGGGGGGGCTTCTTCGACACTCGTGGTCTTCCACCCCCTCGAGTTCCCTAGTGCCGCGCCCAGTATCACCGATTATCCCCCCCGAGAGTGCCCGGCAAGATGGGCACGGCTGCGGGGTGGGTGGTTTGGGGGTGGGGGGGGGCACCCACGTATTATAGGACCCCTCCTAGATGACAGTGACGATGGTGTCCACAGCGGCAATGGCTGGGGCTGGTGTCTCTCGCTCTTCCCCTCAATCAAAAGTCAGACGGAGGGAACCGGACGGGGTCACCGAGCAGAGAGCCCCGGACAGCGCCCACCGCTCTTCGAAGGTGTCAAGGGAGTCAGTGGACGCCGCCCAGAGAAACTCCGCTCGGATACGTGAATGTACTGAGGATCGGAAAAAGGCCCTACAATCGCAGGACGTTTCATGGGCCAACCTCTTCTCTCTGGTTTTGTAAATGGCTGTTTTAGCCAAGGCAAGGAGGAGGTTAACCAGGAGATCCCGCGATTTTGTGGGGCCACGGATGGGGAGTGTATAGATAAAGAGGTGGGGAGAAAAATGAAGCCAGAAGCGCAATAGAAGATTTGTGAGGAGCCGAAAAAGGGGCTGCAATCTGGCACACTCTAAATAGACATGCGCCAGGGTTTCCCTCACATTACAAAAAGGACAAGTATCCGGGATGGAAGTAAACCGTGTCAAAAACACGCCCGTGCTCACAGCTCCGTGAAGGAGCCGCCAACTGATGTCCCCGACGGGCCTCGGGACCAGGGTGGAGTACAGGCTGGCCCACCGAGGTTGCTCACCCTCCAAAGGTAGCAGGAGGTCCCGCCACTTTGTGTCGGGGCGGGACACCAGGGTGTGGGCGTGAAGGGTGTGAAGCGTGAGTGTATACAAATATTTCCGTGATGCAAGTTGAAAACTGACCGGCTGCAGTTCATGCAGCCGGCTCGCTGTGAAAGGGTGAGGGGTTTGTCGGGATCGGCAGGGTAGGGGCCCAATGGAAAGGTCCGGTGGGCCTGGGGTAGAGGATGGGCGGGGTGCGCCCTCGCACAAGGCGCGGTTAACATAAGCCCGAGCAGCGGGGGTCAAGGCAGCCCTCACCTCCTGAAGTACGCGCCGGGGAGTACGGGGGCTGGAGAGCCCCATGCGCCGAGCGAGCGTCAGGGGATCCAGCCAGTCTCTCCGGTCGTAGTCCAGGAGGTCTCCGACCCTCGTGACTTCCGCCAGGACCAGCCTCTGGCACACCGAGCGGGACTCCGCCACCTGCACACAGAGTTGGGGGTTGTGTAGCAGGGGCTCCGTGAGGAGATCTGCTCCCACGGTGGCCGCCACGGCCCTGGTCGTGAGAAACAGTTTCCAGGTCCGGAGGAGGTCCTGGTAGAAGACCGGCAGCTCGGAGAGGTCTCGCGGAAAACCTCTCGGACAAAGATAAAAGAGCTGCCGGTCGTATCGGAGCCCGTGGAAGCGGCGCAGGAAGGCGTGCGCCGATATGCTCCACGTCGAACTACCTGCACTGTAAAGGAGCCTCTGCAGGGCCTGGAGGCGGAAAACGCGGACCTGAGTGTACAGACATTTCAGGCCCTGCCCTCCTTCCTTCAGAGGTAAATGAAGAACTCCGACAGGGGCCCAGTGCATTCCCGACCAAAAGAACTCTAGAATCAATCTCCGGAGGTGGGACAGGAAACCCGGGGCCGGGGCCAGGGTGTTGAGCCGGTACCAGAGCGTGGACAGGACTAGTTGGTTAAGCACCAGTGCTCTCCCTCGGAGGGAGAGACATCGGAGTAGCCTCGTCCATTTCCGGATCCGCTCTATCACCCCGCCCTCTAAATTTTGCCAGTTCTCCGGCGGGGAAGGGTGCGTGGCGGAAAGGTAAACGCCGAGATAGAGCAGAGGACCCTCGCTCCACCGGATGGTCTGAAGCGCGGGTGGGAGGGAGCTTGCCTGCCGCCAGTCCCCTACCACCAAGCCAGAGCTCTTGACCCAGTTGACTCGGGCGGAGGAGGCTGCCGAATAGATGGCCTGGCATGCCTCCACTCGCGCCAGGTCGCCCGGGTCCTGGACCACGAGAAGCACGTCATCGGTGTACGCCGACAGGACCAGCCGCAGCTCCGGCTCCCGCAGCACCAACCCCGTCAACCTCCTGCGGAGGAGACAGAGGAAAGGCTCGATCGCAAGAGCGTACAGCTGGCCTGAGAGGGGGCACCCCTGTCGCACTCCTCGCCCGAAGCTGACCGGTTCGGTCAGGGTCCAGTTGAGCCTAACCAAACACTCCGCGGAGGCATACAGCACGCGGAGAAAACTCACAAACTGAGGTCCGAATCCAAACGCCCGCAGGGTGCTCAGGAGGTACCCGTGGTCTACTCTATCAAACGCCTTCTCCTGATCAAGAGACAGGGGGGCGAACGACAGACCGTCTCTCCGCCCGAGTTCCAAAAGGTCTCGGACTAGAAAGAGGTTGTCAAAAATGCTGCGACCCGGGACAGTATAGGTCTGGTCTGGGTGGATCACGTCCGCCATCACGGACCCTAGCCGCAGCGAAATTGCTTTCGCTACGATTTTGTAATCCGTGCTAAGGAGTGAGACGGGACGCCAGTTTCGTAAGTCGCGGAGGTCCCCCTTCTTCGGCAGCAAGGCGAGCACCGCTCGCCTGCACGACAGAGGGAGGACCCCGCCCTGCAAAGACTCAGCCCAGACGGTGACTAGGTCTGGGCCGAGGATGTCCCAGAACGCGCGGTAAAACTCCACGGTCAGCCCGTCCATGCCCGGAGATTTATTGGTGGGCATGCGGTGGAGGGCTTCCGAGAACTCGGCCAGGGTGAGAGGCAGCTCCAGCCGGTCTCGGTCGCCTACGCTGGCCGTGGGGAGTTCCTCCCAGAGCACCTCGCAAGCGTCAGGATCGGTCGGATCCGGGGAGAAAAGGCTTGTGTAGAAGTCGCGGGCCCTCCCACACATCTCCTCCGGATCCGTGAGGGGAGTGCCGTCTTCCGCTAGAAGGCAGGTGACGTGTTTCTTGGCCCCCCTCGTTTTCTCCAGGGCATAGAAGAAGCGGGAGCCGCGGTCCATCTCCCGAAGGAGGCGGATGCGGGACCGGATGAAGGCACCTCGGGCCCGGTGGTCCTCGAGGGCCCGAAGCTCCTCCCGCTTCTCCCGGCACGCTCCGCAGAGGGACGGATCCTTGGGGTCGGCGGCCAGGCGCCTCTCCAGCTCCAAGACCTCCCGTTCCAACTGCTCTATCGCCGCATTTCTCCGCCGGCTGGTGCCCCGAGTGTAGTCGCGGCAGAAGAGCTTGGCACGTACCTTCCCTAGATCCCACCAGCGCCGCACCGAGGGAAAGGCACGCCACTGCTCTCGCCAGGCCAGCCAAAACTCCCGGAAGGACGTCACAAAGCTCTCGTCCTCCAACAGGCTATTATTAAAGTGCCAATAGGCCGGCCCCGGTCTCTCTGCACGGAGGGAGACCGTTATAGTAACTAAATGATGGTCGGAAAAAGGGGCCGGCCGAATGGTGGAGGAGTGAGCCTGTGAAAGATGGAAACGGGATAAATAAATACGGTCCAACCGAGAGTGGTGTGACCGATGGGCCTCCACCCGGACAAAAGTGAACGTGGAGGTGTCATCTGGGTGATGGTCACGCCAGACATCCACTAGGGAGTGATACTCAACTATTCCCCGGAGGATGTTCGCAGCAGTTGGGCTCGGCTCGACCCCTGAGCGGTCCTGTTCCTCGAGGGTGGTGTTGAAGTCCCCTCCCAGGACCAGGCACTCGTGCGAATCTAGGGTGCCGAGAAAGTCGGACACCCGCTGGTAAAATTGTGGCCGCTTTGGGCTCATTTGCGGGGCATAGATATTAACAAGGTTGACCACGAGCCCCTCCATACGGACTCGAAGGTGCAACAGGTGGCCCGGCACGACCTCAGTGACTCCTAGCACCTCGGGCTGTAGGGTGGGGGAGAACAGGGTCGCCACTCCAGCTTGCCAAGTCGCGAAGTGGCTAAAGTAGACCCCGTCCCCCCACTCCAGCCGCCACCTGTCCTCGAAGGTCGGGTCTGTATGGGTCTCCTGCAGGAAAACTACAGAGTACCCCCCTTCCCGAAGGTAAGAGAGCACCTGGGACCTGCGGAGAGCCATCCTACAGCCCCTGGTATTCAAGGTTGCAATAATAAAGGGCATCATGCGGAGGGCTGGGGGGGGGGGAGGTTTCTCAGTGGCGGGAGTGTTTGTGGCCCTCGGCGGGTTGCGCAGCAACCCGTGACCCATCTCATAGATGAGTAGATCGCTTTGGAAGCTGCGGGCCCGCTCGTAGGCCGTAGCACCGCGCCTGCCGTGCCCTCTGCCCTCTTTTATAAGGGCCCTTGTGGCCTGAAAAACTTGTTCAAAGTCCCCCCAGAGCTGAAGAGCTAGCTGTACTTTATTGCGGGCACCACGGGTGTGTTCTAAGAACTTCCGTAGTGCATGCCGCTGCTCATGGGGGGATGGGGTTACGGTTCCCGGGGTACTCCCCGGTGGGATTCTTAATACAGCCTCGAGGTCCGCTAAGGCGGGTAGGCAAGGTGCGGACCACCGACGGGGCGTCTGACAGGCTGGGGTTGTTAAATCCATTTCATGCCTTGGGGTGGAAGGGGATGGCGGGGGAAAAATTGCAGCTCCTAATGGATCGCAACTAAAAAGTGCAGAAACTGCTCCCTGGGGGGAATCTGCAACCCCAGGGGCGGCAGGAGCATTGCAGGAGGGGGTAAACTGGGTGGGGGCAGGGGAGGGGGCAGGGGCAGAGGTAAGGCTCTGAAATTCAGGAGGCAAGCAGCTAAAGGAAGGTGCCTCCTGAGCAGAGTCGAGGGTTAAGGGGTAAGGGAGGGGGCTCCCAGTAATGCTAGGCATTGACTCCGTGGTGGTCTTGGCGGCTGTGGCATCAGGTGGTAGACCACCTTCTGCATGGTGCTCGCCCGGGAAGGCAAGCAGGGGGAGGGAGCCTGGGGAAAAAGGGGCTGGGGTGAAATTGCCCATCCCGAGGCCAGCTGGGAGTAGATCATCCTCTCCCTGGGTGACTGGGGTCAAATCTAGGGCCTCAATCTCTGCGTACACGGAGGAGAGGCCAACGCCTGCTACCCCGGGGGCCTCTCCTCTAGGGCCCGCTTCAGCAGTCGCCTCGGGATTCGCGGGGGGTTCGGATGGTATCCGGGCAGAAGGGGCGTCCTCAGGGGCCTCGGAGGGGAGGGTCTCCCGTGGAGGGAGGGTCCTGCCCTCTAAAGCCAGTCTGTCTTCTCCTCCCGACACCAGCGGAGGGATCTCACTCGCGGTCGCAGCGGAGGGCTCGATGTCAGTGCCTCCCTTCCTGGTCTTCCGGGGGGCTTCCGCGTCGGATGGATGCAGCGGAGCTCGAGCCTTCCGCTTGCTCCGTTTCCCCTGGACTAGGTTCCAGCCCTCCATAGCGTCGTCAGGGGGCTGGTTAGCAGGGGTCGTGTCGGGGGGCGGAGGCGATGGTTCAGGGGTTCGGGGGGGTAGCGGTGAGGCAGCATGAGGAGGGGGAGGGGGTTCTCCTTGGGGTGGGCCCTCTCCTATGCCCGATAATATCTTTGTCGCACCCTCCTCCATAGGTTCTGCTGAAATGGAAATGGCAAGGGTGGGACTCCCTTGCTCGCCCGGGCGTAGTAGGGAAGAATTCTCCGGGGCCCGGGCGGGAGCAGCGATGGATTGAGTAGGAGGAGGGTTGGTTTCAGGTGCTGGGCAGCCAGGGGTGTCGGCAACAACGGGGCCGATATCCTGCCGGGTCTCGGGGGTCTCGGGTGCCCCTCCCCTCCGGGCCAAAGGGCAGTCTCTGCGGACATGCCCGGCCGAGCGGCAGAGGTAGCACCGGGCCTCTCCGGTGGAGTAAAAGACCCGATAGCGGGCTCCCTGGTAGGGGACTAGGAAGGACCCCTCGAGCGCCTCCCCGTCACGCACCCCCGCCGGCGGTAGAAGCTGCACTTGCCGGCGGAAAGAAAGGACGTGACGGAGGGTGGGGTCCTTGCAGCCCAACGGGAGAAAGCTGATAACAGAGGTAAGTTTTCCTAGGGCGGAGAGAGCGGGTAACAGGGCTGCATTGGGTAAAAAGGGAGGAACGGAGGTGAGGACGAGGCGAACGCCCAGGTCTTCTAGCGGCTCTAGGGAGACGAACACCCCCCCCACCACCAGGCCTCTCTCCACCGCCTCTTGGGCGGCAGCCTCCGTAGCTAAGAAAAAAACGACCTTCCCATACATCTTGGAGGCCGCCACAATAGCCGTGGGTCCTACCACCTTCGCCAACGCCTGCACGTATGTCTCCACGTGGGGTGAGGTGGGCACCAGGAGGCAACGGACACCGTGCCTCCTGGTCAAGGCGGAAAAAGGGCCCCGGCTGCTGGTGATGGTAGCGGAGGCAGTGGGTGGGCGAGATGACGAGGCGGCAGGCAAGGGGGAACCCGCCACCGCCCGGGCATACGTCCTGGGGCCCGGGGGAGGGGCACTCGCAGAGCTGGTGGAGGGAACCGCGGGGAGGGGCGTCGCGGTCGATGACGAGGCTACGACTGTGGGGGCAGCCCCTGCCATGGAGGGCCCAGACGTTTTAGCGGGGCCCTTTCCTTTCGGCCCGCCCTGGTTTTTGCGGCCAGCTGGCAGGGGGTGCTTAGAACCTGAGGGGGCAGGGGGCGTAGCAGCAGCAGTAAGCACTCCGGTACTTCCTGCTGCCGGTGCCCCAGCGGGGGCGGTGGCAAGTATTTTGACAATTGTGGTGGGGGGGGGAGGTTGGGGGTTGGGCAGGGGTGGGGTGGGGGAGAAACAACTAAATTTGCTAAAGGGGCCTCGCCCCTCCCATTCCCTGCCATCGTGAGCAGGGAGAGACGGGGAGACACCGGAAGGAGAAGGGAGGAGAGGGGGAGGCGAATTAACCACTCCTCCCTACTAAACTACAGGCGGGGGAAAGGGGGAAAAATACCAAATGGGGTGGACAAGGGGGGGGGGGGGAATTCAGTAATAGGGGCAGGCTAGTAAAATAAGCAATCCAAAAGGGGGGGGGGGTGTAAACCCACGCACGTTTGTCCAAAGAGTCTCGTTTGGTCAGCTGTTATATCCGGTCCGAAAGGCAAAGTCCAAAGCAAACAGCGGGATCCGAAGGCAGATGGCAGATTGCCAGCAGGGACGAAGCAGCGGGGGCCGTGACAGTTGTAGTAGTGGTGGGGGGGGGTGAGGGGGCACCGATGGATCAGGGGGCAGCTTGTTGCCACACCCCCTGTGCCGCCACAAACGCGATTAAAACACAGTCAAACTCCCCCCCACGAGAGTAGAATTCGAAAAATTAGTCAGTCGTACGGCCCCCTTCACGGTGATTGATAGCTTCGTAAATTATTTCTCCTGTCTTCTGAAATCCTTCTTCTCCGGCCATGTTGGCTGTGTTCCAAGGCTTCCGGCATGCGAAGAATGTTGTAGAGATAGTCCGAGCTGCCAGCAAAGCGGCTGGGTCTGGGGGCTTCCACTCTCCCCTCCGGATAGCAAAATCAGCAATCTTCCCCCCCTCCTCCGGGGGTCTCAGCTAAAGCAAATAGCTGCGCCCGAAAGCAGGCGAGGGGGGGCGAGTGGTGCCGGCTGTAAGATGGCAGCCTGTCAGCACTCAGACAAGAGCAAGAAGCGGCAGAAAATCAAACCAAAACAAAAAAAAAAACACAAAAAGCATCCGGCCCATTTGGGGGGTAAACTAAGGCAGGGTCCAAAAGTAAGAATGATCCAGGCCAGGGGGCTTTAGGAAAGAATGGAAAGCAGATAGCTAAGAAGCAAGCTAGGGACGGTCCGTCCTCCAACAGGGAAGGTTCCAGAACAATCAGGAACCTACTGGAGACAATTAAGACAGGCTGATTAGAACACCTGAAGCCAATCAAGAAGCTGCTAGAATCAATTAAGGCAGGCTAATCAGGGCACCTGGGTTTTAAAAAGGAGCTCACTTCAGTTTGTGGTGTGCGTGTGAGGAGCTGGGAGCAAGAGGCACTAGGAGCTGAGAGTGAGAACGCGGACTGTTGGAGGACTGAGGTGTACGAGCATTATCCGACACCAGGAGGAAGGGTCTATGGTGAGGATAAAGAAGGTGTTGGGAGGAGGCCATGGGGAAGTAGCCCAGGGAGTTGTAGCTGTCACACCGCTGTTCCAGGAGGCACTCTAGACAGCTGCATTCCACAGGGTCCTGGGCTGGAACCCGGAGTAGAGGGCGGGCTCAGGTTTCCCCCAAATCCTCCCAACTCCTGGTCAGACACAGGAGGAGTCAACCTGGACTGTGGGTTCAGAAAAACGGCCAAGCTGAGGGCTGCCGTGAAGCTCCAAGGCGAGCCAATCTGCCAATAAGCGCAAGACCCACCAAGGTAGAGCAGGAACTTTGTCACACTGTATACAGATGTGCATGTGCACATGGGAGTTTAACCCATTCAGAGACATTCATGAATGGATATGGTAGAGGATACAATCCGCGTGGAGAGGCATGCAGATGTTCCAACCATAATCTCAATGCAGTGTGTACGGTGGTGGCGGGGAAGAGATGAACAAAATTTGTCAGTTGCTTCCGCCTCTTGGCCTGTAAATTCCTTGGTGACTGGCCTCTGACTCTTGTTACTCACCTATGTTAGACCCTTGCACGTAGTCCTTACTTTACTTAGTAATTACCTGACAAGTATCCTTTTAACTTCACCACGCAGCAAATTACATGGCCACTTTCCTGTAACTACATGGTGATTCCATGGCCCTGCACGCTACCTGGTAATTATAGTCAAAGTTGTTTTTACAAAGGTTCATTTCTATGGGACTGATGATGTTGCCCTCCTCCCCTCCCTCCCGCCCCTTCCACTCCTATGCCCAGGTCTTCCCCTTCCATGCACAGGACTAAGCCTTTTCCCCTGCACTCTCTGTTCCCTCGGATTCTGTGGAGGGCCCTCTGCAGGTCCGAGGATCTGCATGGCAGGAGAGGACAGCCAGGAGTGGAAGTGCATCGCTCCCCTACCGCCATTTCCGCCCCTACACACAGAGAGAACTACTGGGCAGTCCTAAGGGCTACTGCAGACAGAGGGATCTCGGACACTGAGGCGGTATTGGAGCCATATTGCCAAGGAAGAGGGCCAGAGTTGTGCAGGCCTCTGCTGATCTCCCTGGATGCATGGGTTTCGTGGCGGGGAGGTCTATGGAGCTAAGGGTCCAATCCTATTCTGCAGGGTGTGGCAGGAGCAACCCTGCCCGCCCTTGACTGAACAATGGGGGGAGGATGTATCCCTTTGTGTGGTTTTCCTGCCAGAGGGGATGATGGCATCTTATGTAAGCTGCAGTTTTTTGCTCTTCTGTTCAGATTCTGCTCTCGGAGAGAGAATGCCTTTCTCTACACCGGTTACAAATCCCTATTCTGTAATCACAAGGCAGTTACTACCTAATCACATAGTTTTTATTGCATGCTTCACTGCAAAACACCCTGCCATGCCCGATGTTTTAACAGGCCATATTAGGGAAATAATAACAAAGCAATTCAGAATGCTGGCCTCATAGCTACTGGGTAATTTAGTGACCAGGCTGTTCTGTAATTTCTTTGTCAATATGGCTCTGTGGATTTGGCTGGGAAGAACTGTGTCAGTTTTTCAGTGATGATGGACTGTGCATTGTACCGTAAAAGGAGTTGGTGAGTCTCTACAATTCTTCCTGGACATGGCTCTGCATCGCAAAGTTGGCACTAATCTCCCAGCACAACTGGTACTAATTGGTATCCTTGATGGCATTCTCAGGAAAGAGGTCCAGGAGCAAAAGGATCCTGGTGGCTGAAGTCTCCTCTAGCCCCTAGAAGTGATCTCTCTATGTCAAGCATGTGTCTGGCAGTGTGAGGGTACTGGAAGATAAGGAGTGAAATGCTGGCTCCAGTGAAGTCAATGGCAGAACTTCCATTTACCTCCCTGGGGCCAGGATTCCGCCTGGAGTCTCTGCAGTCCAGCAGCTTTCGCCAGCACTAATTATTTATTTTAAGAGAAAATCAAAGGATGCGCTCTGCGTTTGTTTCACTCTGCCAGCGCCCTCCCTGTATGCACAGCACAGGACGAGTGGCTGCGTGCTCTCAGGGCTCACCAATTCCAGCTTTACCATGGTGGATGCATGTTGAATTCTGGAGGGGAGAGATTAAAAAAGGATGGACTTCTGCAGTAGCTGCTGCAAAATAATATTTGCCTACCAAAGAAGGGTTGTGAGTAAAGAGGTGGTGTGTGTGTATGCGAGTGTGAGAGAGTGGGAGTGTTGCAGTGTTATAGAGTGTGTATGGGAGAGAGAACATGCAAGAGTGAGATAGTGTGTCAAAGAGAGAGTAAGTGTGTGAGAGACTGAGTGTTTATACGAGGGTTGTGGGGGGAGATGCGTGTATCGGAGGTATTCATCCATTGCGGTGTGATCCTGTGTGAGGCTGAGGTGTGCAGAGACATGATGTGTGCTGCGCTAATGATTGATCTTCCTTTGTGACGATCATTTTTTGTTGTTGTTGCCTGCGCCTTTTAGTAGCAATGCATCAGAGAAGGAGAAAGGGAAGCATCCTCCTGGAGACTGCTCTACGTCAGCCTCAATAACCATCACAATACACAGTGCGAGGGAGCGCAAACCAGCCTAATTGAGAGGCATATGTTGAAAAGGAAGCCAGTGGCCACAGCTGGGGCCTTTGACCAAAGGGGCTGTTAGAAGAGTTTTGTGTATTTAGGTAAACAGGAATGGCTTGGCTAAAGAGTCGAGGAGACAAATCTCGGGCTGCCTAGGTAGAGCCTCTTCACTCGGCGTCGTAAGTGGGGTGAAGTTCCCCTCCATTCAGTGGGGAAAAGCTCTGCCCTATTGCCTCGTCTGAAAGCTGTCAGTGTGTTCTGCTGTGCCTGTGGCCTGCACTGGCCCCTCTGCTGTCTCACCTGTGGGCAAGTGGACTCAGAGCTTGATCCTGTTGTATCTCTTGGCCAGTTGTGTTCAGTCAGCCAAGCCCCCTTTTTCCTCTGTTGATGTTAATTATACATCTGCAGGCACAGGGAGGGCTGAGCCAGGGGCTACGGAAGGAGAGAGCCAGCAGACTTGTAACACCTTCCTCCGAAGCCCTCAGCCACCTGCAAAACAAAGCTTTGGCCATGAATAAAACCTGCCTGATACATCCCTCTGGTGCCTAATCCCCTGCCTTGGCTGGAGCAGAGGGGCACTGCGGGGCTGCTAGGAGAATGCGAATGCAAGTGTCTAACCTTGTCCTTCAGGCCTCAGAGGCAGTGCATGCTGCCAAGCAGCTCTTCCTAGAGAGCCGCAAATTGACACCGGCATGCATGCACACTCTCACGTGGTCACGTGCTCGTCTACACCCCACGCGCGTCTACACGTCACACACATCCCAGCTGTGCTTCAAAAGGCAGGCATGCTCACACCCACATGTCTGCACTCTAGCGCGTGCACACACAACAGCCTCACATGTGAAATCCACACCCCTCGATGGCATGTACGCTCACACCCTCGGGCACACTCAAACACACAGATGCATGTGGTAGCTTATGTGCAGCCCCATAGACACTTGCAGACTCTAACTTGAATGAACACATGCACATTTGATGGTACGCACACTCAGGTGCCTGCAGACAATTGCACACTGATACATACACACGCACGTTCAGACTGGTGCACTTGCATTTGGTGATACACATCCCCTCACTATCTGCTGATTCAAAGACAGGAAAAGATAAAAGGATTCAGGTGGGTGGGGATGAAAGAAATAACAATTCCCTTCAGTTTGTTTGAGCTTCACTGGAATGCGCTTCTGTTTAGTAGGGTCCAATTTTCTCCTAAAATAACCAAAGGGGTTGTTGTTGAGTTGCATTTTCACCTCTCCCTTCTCTTGCCTCTTCTGAGCTGGGAAGAAAGGGGAAGTACCAGAGCAGGCCTGTGAATAGCTCAGGTATCTGAAGAGAAATATGAGAACTGGGCCACTGTCCTGGGTTCTGAGGGAGGAGCACATGTTTTCCAGCAGGGAAGTTTGGAGCGTGGCCCTTAAGATAAATACCCACATACTTTGGGAGGCAGAAGTCTGTCTGGAAGTATTTCTAAGGGAAATTTGCAGTGGTGGAGCAGATAAATGTTTTGCAAATGAAAGCTTCTTGCTTAATCTCGATGTGAAAGTTGGGTCAGAGGGGTAGGAAGGAAGAGGGCTCAGTAGTTAGGGCCATGTTCTGGGAGACCCTGGTTCAATTCCCTGCTGTGACACAGAATTCCCCTGTGACCTTAGGAAAGTCACTTTGCCCCAGAGCCTCACAAGTATTTTTAGGCTCCTAACATCCACTTGTTTCAGAGGAAGTCAGGAGCCCAAATACCTTTGAGGATCTGAGCCACTGGGTCTCAGCTTTCCATCTGTAAAATGGGGATGATAGCAGTTCCCTACCTCACGGGAGTGTTGTGAGGATAAATACATTAGCGACTGTGAGGCGCTCAGATCCTATGGCAATAGGAGCCATATAAGCACCTAAACCAGAAAGCGTCCCTCTAAGATTACCCTAACCTGAGACTCTATCACTGCTGGAGATTGTCTAGTGATCCAGCTATTAATGTGAGCAATCCAACAGGGACTGTCTCTTTTTCTATGTTTCTACAGGGCCTAGCATAATGAGGGCCTGTTCTTGGTTGGCTCCTACACCGTATTATATTAAATAATAGTAATAATAATGTACTGGCTAATAAAAGAGCTTTAACCCAATTGCTGCACGCCTGGAGTTACTTTCACCGTGTACTCTACAAGGGAGCAATTCTTGTGGATATGAAGAATTTCCCCCTGTAGCATGCTGTGGGGTAAGCGCACGGAGAAGCACAGAATAAATGCCCTTGTATTAACTGAGCTCCGGGGGTCTGCGGTGCATTCTAACAGCTGGTGCACTAGACTAACCTCTAGCCCAGCTCGTTTCTCAGGCTACCGACCGTTAAAGGGGCACATTGTTACACCTCTCACCCAGTTTACACACACATTTCAGACAGAGCAGTCCCCAGCACATGTAGTGTTTGTGAGTAGTGAGAGGACCTAGGTACTCGGGAAACAATTCAAACAAGTTATATATTGTTTATCTAGTCCAGAAGCGGGCAAACTACAGCCCACGGGCCACATCCGGCCCGCGGGACCATCCTGCCCGCGGACCGTCCTGCCCGGGCCCTGAGCCCCTGGCCCTTCCCCCGCTGCCCCTCCTCCCCCACACTCACGCCGCTGCACGGGCATCACGGCTTGCGCCCGCCTACCTCCAAGGCTTTCCAATAAGCCTGTCCTGCCGCTCTGAGCGGCATGGTAAGGGGCAGGGGGAGGGGGAGTTAGATAGTGGGTGGGGGATTGGGGGGTCCCGGGAGGAGGGGGACAGGGAGCAAAGGGGGTTGGATAGGGGCTGGGGTTCTAGGGGGGCAGTTAGGGAGGGGGTCCCAGGAAGGGTCGGTCAGGGGACAAGAAGCGGGGGGTTGGATGGGTTGGGAGTTCTGAGGGGGGCAGTCAGGGGGCGGGAAGTGGGATAGGCCCTCCATATGGTTTAGCAACCCCGATGTGGCCCTCGGGCCAAAAAGTTTGCCCACCTCTGATCTAGCCTCATATCCTGTCTCAGCAGTGGCCAGGGACAGATGAATCAGAGGCAGGTGGAAATCCCTCAGATCACATTGAAATATGGAATATATAACAGGGGGTATTTGTATACTCCACCCAGTTTAGAAATCAGCCTGTGGCCTGAAACACCAAGACCGGTAGTGGAGGTTTTTGTTATCCTATGTAGAGTAACTGGTGATGCTGATCTTATTCATGTACTGTAAATCTCTAATCCTTTTAAAAAAAAATCTTAACATATTTTGTTGAGTAAGGCAGTTGTGAGTTCCTCACGTAACTAAATATACAGTGTGTTGCACAGAAGCGCACTTGTTGCCTTTAAAGTCTCACTGAGTGCCTTCTCATCTGTTATGGGTCACGTTGAATATGAGCATCCACATAGTCCTCGAAATGCTGCAGCTACCCCAGTTCTCAGAGTGGCACAAGGCAGCCAGCATATCCCTGTAAATTTGCCTGGAGGAGGGGGATGGAACAGCATTCCCTGTAACTCCAGGGTGTTCATGACTGCTCTAGAGTTTCCCACAGGCAGAAAACTACTTCTCCTTCCCCCCTTCTCTCTCTCTATTTTGATACTTATAATAGCTTCAGTGGAGTTTGAATTCAAGCTTTAAATATTCCTTGACCAAACCACTGCAGATCCAAAGAGAATTGTTTTTTTTTTGCCTGAGATGCTGGGCTTTAGAGAGCCAGGTGATGCGCTGTGTGAAGAGAGGAAATGGGCCAGACTGAAGGTAGCCTGGAAATATCAGCAGACCCTGACTTCTGGTGGAGAGAGTTGGGGAAGGCCGGGTGGCAGTACTGATTAGTTACCCGGCTGGCTTGTGGATTAAGAATTTACTGGGAACTCTGTGTCCAGGACACTGTGCAAATCTAAATGCAGCCAGGGCTGGCCCCAGGTTTCTTGGTGCCCTGGATGAAAATGTTTTTCAGTGGTTGCAATTGGATGTGTAGTTCCAAACACTTGACCCATGATCATTAGAACAAGCAGCAATAATAAGAAGAAAACAAAGGTTTTGTGACAGGATCATAATGGCAGTCAGAACAACACATGCAAATTCTGCCTGCGTGCATACATCATGTGCAAAATACAACTGTCTAACACGGAGACTTGCCTGAAGAGTGCTGTAGCACGCGTGCGCTCCTTGTGGAAAATAGTCCTTATAGATCTGGCTCTGCCATTCTTAAGGCTTCAGACAGTGTACCCCAACGTTATAGTCACTGAGTACAGGGATCTCACTGAGGCTCAGCAGCGCCTACTTCTTGTTCTTAACTGTGGGACGATTATAGGAGAATCCCCCGCAGGTTACTCGGTGGAGTTTTGCTTGGGAGCGTAAGCAAAGCTTTTTCCCCACACGTTGCCTCGGTACATAGTCAGTCCATGTCCATGACAGGTTTATTTTCTTATCAAGCCCACAAGAGACTTGTGTGACCAGGTGGAATGAAAATCTGTTCTTTTAATGTATTTAGTCTGAGACTAGTCATTTCTCTCTTGCTGTCTCTTTGCCCCTTTCCCTCTCCTCTCCACTTCACGGTTTCTCTCTGCACTGCCTATCTTTCTCTCATTCCTTTCCTTCTCCCCTCTTTGTCCTGTCTTGAGACAGCGGTTTGATTGTCTTTCCAGTGCTTTGATCCTGCCATGGGGCAGACACATAACCTTGTCTCTCTCCCTCCTGGAGACACTGGAAGGGCAGAAAGGAAATACCTGAGGCTAGGAGGCAAAGATTTAATACCATTTATTATCTAGCTTGCTGTTGCCCACCTCCCATTTATCTTTCATCAAAGGCAGGACATATTTGTCCATTTTGTTTCTTGCAACTTTGGATTTTGTTGAGTGACTGGAAGGAGGGTGATGTAGGCATGTGTTGGGAGACAGGAAGCAAGAGAGGGAGGGTAGGGGAGGGGAGGATTGGATGGATAGATGGATGGATCGTTGGGGAGGAATAAAGTTTTATAGAAAATCTTTCCAAGTGCAAGCAAATAAGATTCTGAATTTGTACATTACCGATGAACTGTAATAATCTTTTGGTCTTTAGTTTCTGAAAAGTAGGCCACGCTGATTCAACTCTGATGAGTATGGTACCCCAGGGGAAGCTCTCATGTCTCTTCAAAGGACTCTGGGGATATGAGCACATTTCCCCATTGATTATACCTGAGTTTCCATCTGGCGAGAGGCTGGGAATAAGTTCCGGTGTGACCTTTACACATTTAGCACATACAAAAAGATAGCTCTGTATTGATATACACAGGGAATGTGAGCGCGAGTGTGTGTGTGTGCATACACACAGTGATGCATTCAGGCATGCACAGACTCAGTTGGGCCCTGCACTATGGTGCAAATTGGGAAAGAAGGTATATGGGCCTTTCCTCCCCACTTAGAACCCAGCCACAAAGAGAGCAAGGAGGATGGGATGAAGGTGGAAGCATCCCCCACGCCAATCAGTGGAGCTGAGGTGGCCTATGTGGAGTGCATGCTGCACCCTTTCTAAGGGTGGTGGAGCAGCTGCCACTGAAGCCAGAACTGGTCTAGGCTGTAGCCTCATTAGGAATTCTGGCTAAATCATCCAGATCTCATCCAGGGACTCCTGCTGCAGCATGCATCTCCTTCGTCAACCTGAACGGTGATGTAAAGCCACCACCTGCCCTAATGTATTAACTAACAGATTTATCCATTAAGACAGGTCTGGAACATCTTACCTATGCTGAGCTAATGTTGTTATAAGAACCTTAGCGTCTCCATTCCCCGACTGTTCGTGCTTTTAAGAGCATCAGCTTCACACTGAATTCACAAAGGATTTTTTTTTTTTTTGCATTTAATCCCTTTTGTGCACGTTTGTTGTTGCTGTTTCTTTGTTTTCAAATAAAAGAGCAAAAAGAAATTGCCTCCACTTATCCCACTCATGGCCCCCGTTTGGCTCTGAAGTTCATGCCTCTTGAAGAGGAGTGTAGAAGGTGAGAGGTCCCATCTTTGCTGCTGCTCTGGCTTGGCTTGAGACATTGCCACAGGGATTGCTGTGTCAGAATCACGTAGGGACTTTGTTCCATACACAGAGGGCAGGACGTTGCAGAGTTCCCTGTGTGAGAAACAGATGAATGGCATCTCCGGACTGAACTGGCAGAGCAGAGCATAGGGAGCTCACTTTGTTACACTTTCAACAAGGCTCAGTGTTTGAACACCAATGCACCTTGGTGGGTTGTGATTGCACCTGGATCTCTGGATCGCAAAAAGTGAGCCACTACTACCTGAACTAAAAAGCCCGGCTCCACTAGCATTTTTACAGTTTTTATTGGGATTTCTTTTATCTATCCATCTGTATAACTAGCTGCCGTAGGGCTTGATCCTGCATCCACTGACGTTGTCGGGAAAGCTCCCGTTGACTTCAAGGCACTTAGTTACTATGGGTCCCGCTGTATAGGGCTCAAAGGGATCAATAAAATCTTATGCCCATGTCCTAAAATATCTTTACAATTAAAAAATGTCCTGACTTTAAAGTCTTATATCTTGGATCTTTCAAGATGAGACACAAGTGCTGTGTCCCCCATTTGGAAACAGGGGATCTCCCCTTGACCACGGCATAAAACTCCCACGTCTAGCCAAGTGGGGTCACCATATATTGCAGTCACTGCTGGTGACTCCACACTGCTGAATATTTCCCATCCTGGGCATCAGGCCTAGGTCATTTGGGGGGAATAAGGAAACTTTTTTTTTTTTTTTTTGTGAAAGGCTTATATTTTCTTACACAGTTGTTTGAAGAATACATTAAAACGCTTTCAAAATAATTCCAAACATACCCTTTTTTTCTAAAACGTTGCAACTTTCTTGAACGTGTGCAAAAAATCTAACACATAATAAGCACTACCATAAACAACTATTAATAACAACAGGTCACATGTTCAGCATCAGATGCAATGGTTGCACCTGCAAAACCCCACATTTGTATGCACAAACTGGAATTTCCATATGCACATCTGGTAACTATGCACTTAATTACTCAGTTGTACATATATTTGTCTGATCTGAGCATGCAGATACTGTTTTGCCCACATAAGCCTGCGGTGCAGTGGGTGGGTGCAAATACAATTGGTAACCCGTGGAGAAATGATGACGGGACAGCCTGAGGTCATAAAAAACACTCCTATCATCCCTTCACCAGTAAAGCAGTTAGAATGGAACAGTCAGTTTTCACAGGAGTTGTTTTATGTACCATGTAAGAACTCCTGTAACAGCAGATGTGACTCGCCTTCATGCTTCACGGCATTCTCCTCAGCAGGCTGCAGCCAGTTAACGCTCTCTCCTCCCACCTCACCAACGCCCCTTCAAAGAGAAAATTAGATCAAAGTTTTATCATTTCTCTGTGTTGGAGAGTAACACATGCCAGGATTAATAGGTCTCCATTTTTCAGAAATATTAAAATTTGCTCCCTATTGTCAGGACAATAAATCTTTTGCCCGGCAAGTTCGTCTTGTGCTGGGAGAGACGGAGCGATTGCTGACCCCAATTACACAATTAAATCTTTGAAATAATACTGTTTGATATTAAACAATTACATTTCTCATAAGAAAATATCACCATTCTCTTGCCAGCCAAGAGATTATTAATAATACATCTACACAGATCCAATTGTGTGTTAATAATGAATGTCTACAAAACCTTATAAGCTGTTAATACTGCATGTACCCACAAAGCTCTATAGGATGCTAATGTACACCCATAAGGTATTCCTACGAAAGTGTGGGGTAAGCATGATAGTCCCCAAGGAGGTAAACACCAAGGGGCTAATGTGAAACCCATTGAAGGGAATGGGATTTCTCTCCACTGAGCTGAATGGGCTTTGGACCCAGGCCCCCGAGAGAGAGGGGATACATACCCTATATCTAAGAGTAAGAAGGTTGAATTGTGAAAAGGAAAAGGTAGGTTGACTATCAGGAAGAACTTCTTGACACTGAGATCTATTAGGTTGTGCAATAATTGCTCAAGGGAATTGGCGGAAGCCCGAGGACTTGCAATAGTTAAAACCTGTATGGACAAAGCACTAGAAAATGTTTCTAGTCCCAGGCTCCCTAATGGTCTTTTCTATCTCTGATGTCTATGATTCTCTTACTGCTGAAAATGCCTGCAAACCCAATTCAAAGTTAATACCAGCTAACAAACATCCCTGGAATTTTAATAATAACATCATTCGCCTTCTAAACCCTCCAGGATGCTAAACAGTGTGAGCCTTCAAATCTATGCCTGATGCTACAATATTAAATGCTTCAACCCTCTGTGGGATGATGATAATATGTGTCTACACAGCACTATAGGATGTTATTAATTCAAACCTACACAAGTGAGGTAACCCGCTGGTTACAGCATGGTGTTTTCTTTTTTCTTCTCACTGGTCCCCCATCACTGCAGTACAGAGAGCCTCTCTCTCTACTGTCAAATAGTATTTTGGGTTACGTTGAAGCATGAGTCCCAAGAAATCAGCCCTGTTCATTACAGAACAGGCAGGTTTCTCCTGCTGCCTTGGTGTGTGGCTATTATCACAATGGAGCTTGCTGTGCTGCACTTTTAGCCCTTTCATTTTTTCATGGCACCGCTTTCTGGATCTAGCGATGGCTCACTTGGCAAGACAATTGGACCCAGGCATAAGGTGCTCCCTGTTGCCGAGTTCAGCTGGGACTGGAACACCTCATCGTCCCAAGTGTTCACACTTACATGTCTGCCTCTGGCCAGCTGGCACCATGTTCATAGGAAGCCTTCTTCTGAGGTAGGCTGATAAGGAAGTCACACAAATGAGTTCTACTGTGTGTGCAGTGCTATTTCTACAGGTATGTGGCTTCTGGATAACTTAGCCCTAGGCCAGAAGAGTAAAGAAACTAGACCAGACAGGCCTCCTAAGCAGAGATGTGTACACTGTGGGTTAATAATGAGAGGACTATGTCCTCCAGCTATGAAACATCCTAGTTGTGTTATTTTTCTATGTAGTGAACATACTGATTGGCAGGAATGGTCGTGGGAACAGTGAATTTTCTGTAATTCTTTCAGACTATTTGCGGGAAGCCAAATTTGAACTCCTAAAAGGAAATCTTCTCTGTGGAAGCCCGATTCGAAAGGTTACTCAGAAAACAGAAATGTGCAATAGGATCTACAACATATGTTCGCTCAAAATGTAGCCAGTGCGACTCAAAATTTTGCATATGAATACCCCCAACTGACTGCTCATGGGCAAACTACAGACTAACAATTCTTTACAGAGGCTAGTCAGCAAGTAATTGCAAACGACAACTAAATTTGGGAACATTACAAACTGCTTGTGGACAATTCGCGAACAGACACAGAGGCAAAATTAATCATATAAATTATTCACTATGAAGGAGTCTCTCAGCTCTAATTAAAGCCCTGTAGGGTGTTAATAATACATGCCCTCAAAACCACAAACAGAATCCTATAACTAAAAGTCTCTGCCTGTGTCTATTATGGATGCTCCTTGCCTATGAGAGGAATATGTATTGGTGCTGGCCGTGTTGTGATTTATGTGTATCTGACTACTGGGCTTGAGTGTCGATGACAGGTACAGTGGTCAAAGCTCCTCATTACCTTTTTTTTTTGAGGGGGGCGTAATCTAAGGGTGTGGGTGGTTAATTGCGGAAGGAAATTCCATTGGTGTTTGTAGGGCACAGATTTGCTCCCTTTAAATGCTTGGGTCTGTTTCTTTTCCAGCCCTTGAGGCCTTCCAAGTGGAACACCTGTAATGTTGTCTTTCCTTCTTTGAAGTTGGTCCAGCTTTTTTTTTTCCTTTTAAGTATTTTCTTGAGTGCTTTAGGTGAATTTTTCAGATGTGTATGAAACCAAAGGACTAAGGGCCTGATCTAAAACCCATTGGAATAATTGAAAAGACTCCTTTGACTTTGATGGGCCTTGGATCAGGCCCTAAAAGTACGCACCATGGTTAGGTATACTGTGAGCAGTAAGCCTGCCTCACATAGTTCTTACAGTGCCCTGGAGTCCTCACCCATGGCCTCCCCCTCCACCACCATCCCCCAGTTATTCCAGTCTTGGGCTCCCCACGCTCAGCTCTGGTGTGAACTGTTGGGTGGTGCCTTCTTACGGGACATTGCTGTAAGAGGCACCACTCTCAGATGTCACTAGCCCAAAGATGGGTTTTAAAGTGGGATCTTCCTGCGAAGTATGCTGATGCCAGATAGTAGCAGGCCATTTGTAAGATATCTGGTGGGAGAGCCTGCCTGTGGTTGTAGAAACCCAATGCCGTATGCATCCTGAGTGCTTTCATCATCATGGTTTGTAAAGAACCCACGAGTTCATAATATGGAAGTGTGGCCTAGGGGCTGGACCATTGGTCTAGGTCAGGAGGATCAAGTAAGCACTGTCACAGACTTGCTGTGTGTCCTTGAGTGAGTAACCTCCCCTCTCTGTATATCAGTTTCTGCAGCCTTAAAATGGGGACAATAACAGAGCTGCCTCCCAGAAGGGTTGTGAGGGTGAGCGTGCTGGTGTCTGTAAAGAGCTCTGAAGAGGAAAATTTCTCACTTGTATTATTTCATCTCCTTTCCATGCCCCTAGAAACCCAAGCTTGCAGATTGCAGGCCATACCGTGACTCTGACATCTGAATATTAATGCAGCGATATGCTTTAGAAAGATCCAGCAAGAGCAAAGGAAATGATCTTCTTGGCACATCTATAATGTTGAGCTATCTATTAATGTTTTTAACACCACAACAGTGTCTCCAAATGCGTGAGAACTCCACAGAGCCATCTTGAAACTACCCTCCCCCCTTCTCACTGCCTGACAGACAGTGCCTAGTCAGTTAGAAAATTGGTTAATATTTTCCCCTGCATTCCCCAGAGATCTCTTGGCCCTCTGTGTTCCCATTCATCAGCCCCATCATGCGTCTCATATCTGTCTAAAACCAATCGCTCTTCCTCTCTTCTTTTTCCACTTGACAAAAGGAATCGGAATTTAATAAGAGAATACTGTGAAATACCAGCACTAATCCACCTCCCCTCAAGGGACTGGCTCCAGAAGTCCCTGGGTTTTCTTTATCAGCACCAAACTGTGTTTCACCAACGAGAACCCTTCTTATACCATAAATACCCGCCACACAGGTGTCTCCAGCTGACAAGATAATACGTTATCAATCATATATTCCCCAGTTTATGCAAAATCCCATCTCCCTTCTATTTGTTTCATCGCAAGGCAGATGAAGCACTGAGAAGGGGCAGTGGGATGAAAAGTAAATCTCTCTTCCATCTTGAAAAAAACAAATGACACATCTCAGGCTTGATCTAAGCAACAGAGTCTAATTCCCAGAAGTCACTCATTAGCAGTTTTGCAATGGTGGCATTAAGGGCACCAGGAAGAGGGAGTCAACTGAGGAATGGCTTTCTGCAAATGTTACTTCTAAGAAGGAAAAAAATAAATACCTCAGTCATAATTATGTGGCCGCACTGACAAAGTCATGGGGGTGTGTGCTTATGTCAAAGGCAAAGAAGTTCCGAGTAAGCGGAAGCATTTAGACACATCTTGCTCTCCACCGGCTGCCTAACGTGCATATTCCCATTGAGACAGGGTACAATGTCTCTGGTGAGCAAGAGGTTAACGTCATCTCATCTCCTTCACCCAGTCCCTCTGCTCAGGTGCTAGATTGTGAGAGGGGCTGCTTGGGAGACAGCATCGGGTGGATGTTCTTGGGGATACCAAGTGGCACAACCGGTGTCATAGGGCTGGGCTGAATCCCAGATTAAGGGGTGTTTCTTGGTGGTGTTAACTTGTTTGGATTTCTGATTATAAACGTCCTTTGAGGGAAAGTTCTTGCTGACTGTGAGTGGGTTTTCTTTTGCTGTGTTCTACTAGCAGCTTGCACCCTCCTCTTCCTGCAAGACAACGCCCCACATGCCTGCTGTGCACGGGAGCTGCGCAGGAGAGGGTTGTGAGCAGAGGTGAAAGTAAGCCGGTCCGGTACACCGTGCCGGACCAGACTGGCTTCCCTGGCGGTGATTTAAAGGGCTGGGCCTCCAGCCATTGCGGGGAGCCCCGGGCCTTTTAAATCACCGCCGGAGCTCTGGCAGTGGGGCTCAGGCAGCACTTTAAAGGGCCCAGGGCTCCGGCCGCTGCGGAGCTCCGAGCCCTTTAATTCGCCCCTGAGTCCCGGGACTCACAGCCGCCTCTGCAGCTGGTAGCCTCTGCAGCTGGTAACTCTGGGGTGATTTAAAGGCCCTGGAGCGCACAGCCACAGCCAGAGCCCTGGGGCCTTTAAATCTTGATTTAAAAGCCCCGCCTCTTCTGATTGAGGCCACACCTCCACTCAGGACTCCGGCGTACCAGTAAGTCCTTTAAGTTACTTTCACCCCGAGGGTGCAAATGTATGGAGCATCAGCCGGGTGGAAATTTGTGCAGTAGGTGGGTAGCAAAGTTGCTACAGTCCCCCTACCAGTTTAACCATATTGGTTTGAAATACACATAATTAAATTGGCATAACCCCCTAGTGTAAACAGTCATAATGGGGTAAATGGGTAGCTTATTCTCTTAAATTTAAGACGTAAAAGGCACCTTTGTACCAATATAACTGCATTCACACTGTAGTTTGTACTCATTTAACTGTAAGAAATCACAGCCCTAACTGATAGACTTACACCAGTACAAAAGTTGTGTGCAGACCAGGCCTAAGACGTCTAGGAGAGGCCTCGATACTGAAGGGGGGGTGTCTCAGTGGTTGCCATAATTTGAAGGCTCGGTGTAAAAGTTAGGCCCATTTGTAGAAATAAAGCCAAAAATGGCACTCCCTAAGCAAAGGCACTGTGACGCCCTGCATTCTCCAACCCTAGGGACCATGGTCTTTTCTCTGCGGCACTCTCTGATTCACAGAGGCCTTGCTGATGTTCAGGGAGGGGAATAAGCAGCCAGAGTCAATGACCTCCAAAGCAACAAAAAGCCTGGGTTGCCGTGCAAATACCCATATTAAGAAGCAGAGAGGTAGGGATAAAAAAAAACCCAGTCAGGACGTTTAAGCAGAACCACACCTAAAAAAGGATATTTTTTTCAGCAGTTCCCATGTCAGCTGCTCATTAATGAGATTTCCTTTATTTGCCTCCCCTTATTTTTCGTTAAGATATATTTAACCCAGCCCTGGCCAATGCTGCCTGTCCCATAACAAAGAATATTTAGCAATCAGGGAGTCCAGGTAGAAGGAATAATGCAACTATGTTCCAGGGGGGTCTAAGCTCTTTGGGGCAGGGACCATCTTTTGCTCTGGGTTTGTACAGTGCCTAGCACAATGGGGTCCTGATTCATGAATCAGCACTGTGTCTTTTTAGGTGCTAAAGCAATACACAACATCATCACAATGATACATAATCACTAATCAGAATTATTTATAGCCAAATACCATTGCTTGTGAAGACTATTAGTGTGTGAAGGAGGAGAAGGCTCTGGCTGTTTGGACCCCAAACATAGATGTTCCTTGTTCACTGTGTTAAGGTGTGTTGTCATGTCTCCCTCTAGTGGCTGGCCCCTGGTACTTACTAAGATGTAATGGAGCAAATCTGTTAGTTTAAGAGTTACAGGCTCATGCTTTTGGTGCTGAAGGTCCCAGGTTTGATCCCTGTTGACTGCTGTGGTGTCCGTCATGATTTACTGTACTAGGAAGTCATAAGATTTTAGCCCCTTATGTCAGAGCGGCAATCCACCATTCCACAATGACACCTGGTTCCTTGATTCCTTGCCCCCGGAGACACCTGTTTTATTAGTTAGAAGAGTTCCCTTTGAGGACAGGGAGATGTATGGATCACATCTATTGTGACTTCCATCTCTGGACTGTGCCAAAGCAAGTGTCACTGATTAGCAACTTCCAGTGTCAGGTCTCTCTCAGGTGTTATTGATCAAGATACCTTGTGGAGAACCTTACAGGCCTTGGGTAACATCAGAAGTGTCCTGTTTCTTCTCCAGTATTGGATTCTCTATATCCAAAGAGAGAGAGAGAGAACATCAATGTGAATGACCATGATGGAATGCTATAAAGTTTTTATTAACACAATTGTAGGTTGCTCATGTTACAAGTGGCTAACTAAGTCCTTCAGAAGGAAGTGTCTGGAGACCTGCTCCAGTGGAAAGGCAGCTCCATGAAAACTTTTGAGCAGCTTTTAGTCTGGGAAGTGACCCCACTGGGGACAGAGTGGATGGAGGGCAGGTGAATTTATGGTGTTCATAAAAGCAAAATAAAGGCAGCTGGTCATAATCTGCCCTCAGTTACACCCGAGCAGTACAACCCTATTGTCTTTAAGTGGGCTGCACAGGTATAATTGAGAGCAGACTTTGCCCCATTATATTTAATGATTTGTAGCTAGGACCAAAGGCTGTGAAAAGAGGATGTGTATACAGTGGTTAGCAGAACTACATTGATAGAGTGTGTATGTGTACACATTCTGTATGTGTATTTATATATGTGTATATGTACTCTGAGAGTATGTGCACATATCTCTTAAATACACACCCAAAATAGCTGAAATCAAACCATTTCTGTGAATTTTCCACTTGTGTTTCTGTGTGGCACTCTGAACTGCACTGTGGCTTTTGCATAGGATTTCATTTGTGTGCTGGGAGATGGTTGTGTGCCTAGATGAGGGTTGCTTTGTCCCTTTCTACCAGGACACTGCAGGGCTCTGTGAGTTAAAATTTATATGTTCTGGCTTTTACTGCTGTGCCATTTGGCTCCTTTGAATTATCTCAGTCACCAAATGAATTTTATAGTCCATTGGGGGCTGTCCATGCTTGTTAAGGTGATATTTCCATCTCCAGCATGCCGTGGAATCTCATCTGCCACGCAATGATCGCTTTCACCCGCCAGCTATCTGTCTCTTTCTGAAGGAACCCCTGCACCTTGGAGACTTTTGCATATGCAGGGCTTTTCAAAACTCACAGCAGACGCAACGCACTAGCATTAAGGGGCAAATCTGCTCCCGCTGCAAAGTTGGGTCTTGTCTGCTGCTTAACTGTTTCTGTTCTGGTGCAGAAACTGGAGAGGCTGTGCCGTGGGTCTGCATGTCCTGGGTGCCACAGGGCTCAGCTCTGAGGATCTCCCTGTACATCCCCAGACTCTGTGGTTTAGGGGTGCTCTGGAAGAGGAGGAAGAGCTGGGGAAGTGACCCCAACACAGCAGGATTGTATAAATGGCTGGGAGTATCGGAGGCTCAGGGCTGCAGTGGCATGTGTAGTCGTTCTGCTACTAACTGGCATTCTGGAGACAGGGAAATCCTCTTGGGCTTGATTAGGGGAGAAGAGGATTTAATCCTGTGAAAGATTTCACTTGGCCCAGGTCTTAGTGACTAGGGAAGGCTCTGTCTTTGCTCAGAGCTGCTACCTGTACAGATGTCACGAGGACTCCAGTGTGGGTCTTTGCTGTAGTACTGTGTCAAGGTCCAAACAGACCTATACACAAACACCTAGACTTCTCTTTCGTCATACATATCCTATTACTCCTCATGCCATCCCTCACCTTAAACTATTCCTCTTCTCTCCTGGAGGAGGGGTTCTTCACTCCTCTGCAGCCCCCATATGCTGCTGTGATGGTGTACGAGGACTGTCAAAGCTCTGCAGGCGGCAGAAAGAGAATTTCCCGAACCCCACAATTCCCAGTACCGGGAGCCTAGCCAAAGGCAGGAAGAGGGAATCTAAACAGTGACGAGTGCTGGAGAGAGTCTGTGCTGCTGTGGGCTGAGGAACAACCATAGACAGCCCTGGTGGGGGATGGTGTAAATTAGAGTAACTCCTGGCTGCCTCGATTTGTAGCTGGGGCCTCATCAGCCCCCATAACAGTGCAGTCTGAGAAAGGCTCAAGTCATCTTTCCGTCACTCCTCCCCCTGGGCTGTCCATTCTGCACTGCACTGCTTGGAGGCACAGCACAGAATCGCAGCCTTGGCCTTTACGCCTTTCACACGCTGTTAGACTCCAACTCAGACCCACGTGTCTACCTGCAAGGGGATGAGCTCTCCTGTAAAGAGCTATTTGTACACCCAGCCACTTTTCTTGTTGGTGGGAAGCTGATCATGCAGTGTCCGTGCTGGGAACATAGGTTATATCAGTGGTTCTCAACCTTTCCAGACTACTGTACAGCTTACAAGAGTCTGATTTGTCTTGCGTACCCCCAAGTTTCACCGCATTTAAAAACTACTTACTTACAAAATCAGACATAAAAATACAAAAGTGGCACAGCACACTATTACTGAAAAATTGCTTATGTTCTCATTTTTACCATATAATTATAAATCAATTGGAATATAAATACTGTACTTACATTTCAGTGTATAGTTTATAGAGCAGTATAAAAAAGTCATTGTCTGTATGAAATTTTGGTTTGTACTGACTTCGCTAGAGCTTTTATTTAGCCTGTTGTAAAAATAAGCAAATATCTAGATGAGTTGATGAACCCCCAGAAGACCAGTGCATACCCCCAGGGTTGTGCATATCCCTGGTTGAGAACCACTGGGTTATAGAGTTCAAGGCCTGTTTTTGACTGCTTTGTCATACCCACTTTATACACAATACAGCTATCATTATTTATATGATGGCTGATGTGATTGCAGAGCCATTGGCCATTATCTTTGAAAACTCGTGGCGATCAGGGGAGGTCCTGGACGATTGGAAAAAGGCAAATATAGTGCCCATCTTTAAAAAAGGGAAGAAGGAGAATCCGGGGAACTACAGACTGGTCAGCCTCACCTCAGTCCCTGGAAAAATCATGGAGCAGGTCCTCAAGGAATCCATTTTGAAGCACTTGGAGGAGAGGAAGGTGATCAGGAACAGTCAACATGGATTCACCAAGGGCACGTCATGCCTGACCAACCTGATTGCCTTCTATGATGAGATAATTAGGTCTGTGGATATGGGGAAGGCGGTGGACGTGATATATCTTGACTTTAACAAAGCTTTTGATACGGTCTCCCACAGTATTTTTGCCAGCATATTAAAGTAGTATGGATTGGTTGAATGGACTATAAGGTGGATAGAAAGCTGGCTAGATCATCAGGCAAAATGGGTAGTGATTAACGGCTCAGCCTGTATCAAACGGAGTGCCCCATCGGTCTGTCCTGGGGCTGGTTTTGTTCAACGTCTTTATTAATGATCTGGATGATGGGATGGATTGCAGCCTCAGCAAGTTCACAGATGACACTAAAGCTGTGGGGAGAGGTAGATAAGCTGGAGGGTAGGGATAGGGTCCAGAGTGACCTAGACAAATTGGAGTATTGGGCCAAAAAAAATCTGATGAGGTTCAACAAGGACAAGTGCAGAGTCCTGCACTTAGGACGGAAGAATCTCATGCACTGCTACAGGCTGGGGACCAACTGGCTAAGTGGCAGTTCTGCAGAAAAGGACCTGGGGATTACAGTGGACGAGAAGCTGGATATGAGTCAACAGTGTGCCCTTGTTGCCAAGAAGCCTAACGGCATATTGGGCTGCATTAGTAAGAGCAATGCCAGCAGATGGAGGGAAGTGATTATTCCCCTCTATGCAGCAGTGGTGAGGCCACCTCCGGAGTATTGCATCCAGTTGCCCCACCGAACGGATGTGAAGAAATTGGAGAGAGTCCTGCGGAGGGCAACAAAAATGATTAGGGGGCTGGGATACATGCTTATGAGGAGAGGCTGAGGGAACTGGGATTGTTTAGTCTGCAGAAGAGAAGAGTGAGGGGGGGGTTGATAGCAGCCTTCAACTACCTGAAGGGGGGTTCCAAAGAGGATGGAGCTCGGCTCTTCTCAGTGGTGGTAGATGACAGAAAGAGGAGTAATGGTCTCAGGTTGCAGTGAGGGAGGTTTAGGTTGGATATTAAGAAAAACTTTTTCACTAGGAGGGTGGTCAAGTACTGGAATGGGTTACCTAGCGAGGTGGTGAAATCTCCATCCTTAGAGGTTTTTAAGGCGCAGCTTGACAAAGCCCTGGCTGGGATGATTTAGCTGGGGTTGGTCCTGCTTTGAGCAGGGGGTTGGACTAGATGACCTCCTGATTCTGTGATCTGGGATTTAACTTAGTGACCCTTGGCCTGAATGATCCCCTTTACAGAGTACTAAAGCGGCTGAAGATAACCTCCCTTTCTTTTTACTCTCTCCATTAGGCTTCTGCTACTGTTTCTCATTGGGTCTATGCACTGGGCATGCACTGGACTTTCATGTGGCAGTATTTCCAATTTCCTCTTCTCTCATTGTTAACCACTAATCAATGAGATATTGCAAGTGTTTCCATGATTAGATTTCTTCAGCTGTGCTTAGCCTAATAATTGGTTTACAGTTTCATTCTCAAATTACTGTGTGTGGGTATTTGCTGGATCAGGGTTTAAGACTGTGTGCGTTCCCCATTGCTGTTAGCTGGGCTGGTCCCTCTCTCTGTAGCCTTCCTAATGCAGCAGTTTAACTGTCTCAAGTTAACCCTGGGTCACGTTCCCTGCTAGGTTATGCTTTGTCTTTATGTCACCTTTATGGCAGGACTTGTATGTCTCTTGCTGAGCACAAATAAAAACAAATTCTAAATAAAATAACGCTCAGCGTCACAGACTCCAAAAAAGAGATCCTCGCTGAGAGTTATCGTGTCCATCGTTTAACTAAACTGCATGTATCTAGGGCTTTTAATCTCCCCGCGTAAGTCAGTCGCTCCAGGCCCTTATCTAGCTCAGCCATCTGGAAATTAAAACTAAAATAAAACTCATGACAGGAAGAAAGCCAAAATGTCTTGGGAAGGGGGAGTTAGCTGGGGATTTGAGAAGTAACAAATAATACCTGGAATTTTTATAGTCCCTTCCATCTGAGGATCTTTGCAAACATATGATTTAAGGGGCACCATGTCCCCTCTGAGGCTGGGACGTAGTGTGACCAATCTGTGTCAGCTTGCACTTGCCTTTATGGTGCACTTGTGGCTACTCGGAGAAACATATGTTCCCTCCTAGCACCCTAACCTGAAATGGCAGAGCATTCGCAGGGAAGTGTGGGAAAGGGAGATTTCTGAAATTTGGGCTTCACGACTAGGGATTCAATTGAATGACTTGACCAGAGGTTCCGGATTTGCATAAAGGCACCTTGGAATATATATCACTCTTGCTCAATTGCCAAGACAAAAGAGTAGGTGGTACTTTGGCATTCCACACTGGGTCCCCAACAGCACCAGGAAAGTGCAGCGGCATGTCCAGAAATGAGAGAAAATGGGAAGGAGAAGTTTCTCAAGTTTAAATCGGTTTGGCTGATTTTCTGAAAGCGGGTTTGCATGGGTTCTTTTTTTACCCTCACGGTTCCACCCCATCTGCTGGATTTATCCTTCCCCTCCATCCTGATTTCCCCTAACTGCTCGAAAAGATAAAGAAACATCCTTTCAGTCTCTCTCTCTCATCCTCATTAAGTCTCCTTTTTACTTTTTTTTCTTTATCTTCATCTCCTCCCTCCTGGACTGTCAGTAAATTAAATAAATAAATAAATAAATGGAATGAAATGAAAAGCTCTTTAATGTGCAAAAAAAAATCTTTTTGAAACGATACCGTCTCTGTCACTTCTCTCTCTCTAAACTATAAACTAAACTAAAAATTGGCGTATTGATAAAAGCCACAGAGCCTGCTGCATGCTGGTGATTAGGTGTGAGGAAGTGGCCTTTCCCTGCTCAGATAGGGAAATATGCAAAAGATGGTATTTAAACTGAACTGACAGCCAGGGATCTTATGTTCTTCCTCCCTCCTCCCCCGTCTCATTGCACAGCTGTCCCGGAAAGAGAACGGACCAGAATCTGAAGATAAAAGCAGAGTTTGCCAGCAAACATGTGCTTAACTCCAGGCATTGATTCCAGAATCTGCTGATGTCTTCAGACTCTTTGGAAACATTCTGGTGGCAAGCAAATTGCACATTGCAGCATCTGAGCTCATGTGGCTTCTATCAGTCAGCCCTGGAAAGGAAATGTTACAGAAGAAGGGGTTCTTGCTGAATGGGAGCAGATTCTGGGACTCTCATTTGCAAATGATCATCACCTCCTCATTTGAATCCAAACTAATTGGACCCAAACCAACACCTTGGTTCAATTAAACTTGGGAAAGGTTCAAAGTCTGGATCCATATGTTTATAGAGTCATGGATTTTAAGGGCAAAATGGACCATGAGATGAGACCTCCTGTATTAACACAGACTATTGAATTTCTCCCAGTCACCTCCCACCCCCAATGACTTGGGTGTGACAAAAGCATCTCTTCTAAAAGCCATGGAATTGTGATCCACAGGCCCATCCTGAGCATTGTAACAAACTCAAGGCCATGCAGGACTTAACAGTAGTCACTGTGCTGCTCTGCACCACCACTTGGAACTTCACGAGAACTTGGGGACAGATCTCTGAACTCTCCCTGCTCTGAAAACACAGGCCATTTGAGCTAAATAAGACTCTCCCTTAGCTGTTGGCAGCATGGGGCCTATGACACACAATTGAGCGGTTCTGATTCCATCTGGTAGAGGGCAGTGATGCCTCCACATACTAGTACACACTGGCCGGTCTATTATAGACTATACCACAGTTTTCCAGTCCGTGAAGCAGTCTCGTCTTGGGTTCGCCGGGGGGGTGGGTGGGCACTAGTCCATGGAGACCTGAGGCAGAGGAGAGGAACACTGGGGCTGTGGAAAGCAGCATAACCCAGTGTCCATCTTTCCTCCCAACATAGATATTCTCCTCTAGCTGTGAGCAAATTAGGAGTCAGTTCTTCTCCCCTGTGTTGCAGTGGGCCATGGGACCATCCCACATGTGCAGGACTGCAGGCTCAAGGAGCAGCCCATGAGTCAGACTTCTCTTTTTCACTGCTGAGAGAACACTCTGGCGTAGTGAGACCAGTGATGGATGCCCCCAGTGCAGCATGTGCATGAACGGAGGCTGGGAGGGAGCATGTTGACCTAAGTGTCGGGAGTCTGGCTTTGTCATTAATACAAAGTGTGACCTAGGACAAGTCATTTCCCCTCACAGCCATTGTCTGTTTTGTCTATCTAGAGTGAAACATCTTTGGGGCAAGAGTTGTCTCTGTGTGTTTGTACAGCTCCAAGCACAGTGGGGGCCTCTAGCCACTACTTTGGAATATATATAATAAGAAGGGGGGACTGGGATTTGTGGTGGTGATAAACCATCAGCACGCAGCATTCCAGACCGCTGAGGGGACTTGGTCCTCTTACACAGTATGTATCCAAGCTCCCTCAGACCGGGAAGGTGATCAATTAAACATAAAAATGTTTAATTAAATCAACAAAAAAACCTGAAAGTGTCTTGAAAACTGAAGGAGCTGGCAGCTGTACCCCACGGCATATGGCAGAGCAGCTGTTCCCCGCTCCCTACAAACACAGCCCTGCCACTTCAGAGGAACACGCAAACCTTTCATTTCTCAGACTGTGGCTATTACACAGAGCACCCTTCACCACCACACCTCAAATCTTCGCTAATGGAGGAATCCACTCGGTGGATCCAATGTACCGAAGGAAGGCAGGGAACAGAAAAGCAGCCCCCCTCCCTCCCCTGGTGCTGAAGCCATTTTTTTTTGGATAATGTGAGGGAAGGTGTCATGGGGGACGGGGGGACGGGGGAGCTGTGGAATGTCACCTGTTGTGAAGGCCTAGGGAACCCTAGCTACTTTGCTCTGCTGGGATTGAAGCACTTTATTCTTTTATCAAAGAGAATTCATATTGGGCCTCTAAACCCTTTTAAAAACAGTGAAGGCTTGATCTTCGCATTCCCAGGCCTTTGATGTGGGATCCTTTCAAGGGTCCGGTAGCTCCGGAGCTGGCTTCCCAGCCCCACCTTGTGTTGCACGAGTCTGGGGTGGGGGGTCTGAAGCATCTCTCGGAGTGGTTCTGTACTGGGCCCTTGAGGAAACAGACATGAAAAGGCGTTTATTTTGAAGCTCTGACACTTGTAAGAAGAGCCTCAGCTCACTGGAGGCCATGAGGAAACTCAGGCTGATCTTCACATTGGGGAGCTGCTGGTCACTGTGGTGACTCATATTTAGCTGCGGAAGTCTCTTTGCCTTTTTACAGTTCGGCTCTCCCCTTCCCTGGCTTCCCTCAGTTTACCTACCTGGAAAATGTTCTTTAGCCTAATGCACTCAGCAGTGTACAAGTCACACCATACAGACAGTTATGAGCTCTCAAGCTAACAAAACAGTCACAGAGTAGGCAAAGAAGAAAAGAAAGCACTGGGGTGCTTGGGTTTTGTTCTTTCATAGCTTATGGGAGAGGAGAGTTTCATTGGGAGTTGGGCAGCTAACCCTTTGGTTCTTTTGAAATTCCCATCCTCTATTATCATATTGATTTGAGGGAAGTGGCTCTGGCAAATCAGAAGTAGGAGGATGTTCCATCTATAGGAGGTGGCAAGCTCGGAGGCACTGAGACGTGAATAAGTGGGGCACTGAAGCCGGCATCATTGGCAGAAAGAAATGGGTGGGGGGTGATGTTATAAGAGGCAAGGTCAGATGTGTAAAATGGGGTAGTTACGAAGGGGTTTGAAAGTGAGAACCAAGACATGTAACCTTGATGTGGTGGATAATGGGGAACTGGTAGAGGGATGAAAATGGGGTGCAGGGTTGTGACAATCTACCCGGGTTCCCAGCATTGTGAATTACTGTCACCCCACCCCACCCCAACCTCAGCAAGTGAGAGTTTTGCTACTGCTAGACTGTGTAACAGCTCCCTGACACTCCAGCTTGTCCGCCTGGCCACCACATTCTTCAGGACTCAGCCAGGCCAAACCTTGCTTTGCTGGTAATAATCAGTAACCCCAACTCCTGAGTTCCCCAGAGAGATCTCCCAGCAGTGTCCAGCCCATCTCACTTGGGTACTCACAGAAGTTTTTAAGTGCATTGCTCCTTTAAAGAGACAATACACTGCAGGCTGTTAGCTTAACTGAGTTAACGTACCCATCCCTTCAATCCATGCACTGACATACTGTCAGTTTCTGACAGTTTCTGACACCTTCTGCTTAAAACCCCCAAAGTCAGAAGGATCGTGAGGCCCCACTTCCTGTATTCATACTGAAAATCAAGATCAAGCAAACTTTTTCCCTTCTGCTGGGAGGTTTCTGTCCTCCCTGAGCTCGCCTTAGGACTCCTGTGTTATGGTTTGACAGGTGTACCGCCCCAGTCAAATCCCCCACCTGACACTGTTCCCAGAGCAGGTCACACCCAGCACATGCTGGGCGCTTGGAGCCAGAAGCGAGAGCCCCTTGGGGCTCATTTTCCCACCCCTGCCCTCCGCCTTACCGGGTAAATGAAAAAACTGTAGAAGTAGCGGTATTTCACCAGCAGCCCAGAGCCCTCCCACTTATTCTACACCTCTCCTGTCTCTTCACAGTGCCAAACTAGAGTCAAGCTCAACAGGGTCTTCTTTCCCCGCCGATTCTGCCAAGCCCACTCCCTTGATTTATAACATTTATTTGACAAAAGGGCATAGGATAAAGTGCTGCCAAGTAGAAGAAATAAAGATAGGAAGGGTTACAGGCACACAACAGTTAAAATATGCTTTTAAGTCTAAAAGCTGATTTAACAAACTAGACTCTCTTGTTCAAAAGAAGTGTTTCTTACCACGCTTCTTTTCCAGCAAGGCTGTCCAGACTCTCTGGCCAGGGCCCTTCCCAGATCTCAAAGTGCTCAGTTCCTTTGTGACTTAAGGTGAAGGATGGTTTCCTGTCCTGGCTTATATCTTCCAAAGTTCAGTGACCTGGCTTCAAGAGGTAGGAAGCCCTCTTGGGGTTCAGCTCGCTATGTCCACCAGGGAGCTGATGTCATGTTAATTTTTGCAGTCTCCTCTCCCCCCATTGTGACAGTTAGAACATAAGAACTGGGTCAGACCAAAGGTCCATCTAGCCCGGTATACTGTCTTCCAACAGTTAAGGGGCTATTTCCCCCCACTTGCTAGTTTGGCTTTGTTTACCTTTTATGTAAGTACCTTCATTGTCTCTGCCTAACAACCAGGCTGGTCAGACAAGCAAATACACATTCCGCTGTCTAAGGCAGACTGTGCTTATGTATTGCTTGCCAAACTCATTTTAAGAACATAATTCTAGCACATACTTATAACTCTTTGTACACACCCCGCTCATATATCATACAAGACTATTAATGATCAGTGAGTTATTAGTTTTCCAATGATATATTACATGCCATGCCACCTTTTGGGTATATTTCGTGACAACAGGGTATTAGGTGTAGTGAGCATGCCAGGCCTGGCAAGAGTTGCTGACACAGAGTAGTGAACCACCAATGGGCCTCTGTGTCACAAGGGTAACATGGTGAAGATGGTAGGTGAGGAAGATTATTTTAGTAGTTGCGTTGCAAGTGCTATGGGTGTCAGTGAGGCCAGAGAGGGAATAATTTATAGTATATGGAAAGGAACAAGGATCAGGGGATGAATGAGTGTGTCAGCTGTCAGGATAGCAAGGAGCACTCAGATCTTAGATGCGTTGTGGGGTTGTGTTTGTCCCTTTCAGAGGATCATGGCCTGGGGTAGAGAAACTCAGGGCATGTCTACACAGCAAAAGCTGTGCACAGGTTAGCCAACCTGAGCTAACTTGCATCCAGCTAGCATGGATAACAGCAGCAATGGAGATCTTAATTCCTCACCAGGATCAGGTTGAGGGGAAGCCTGAAACTAGGACCCCCCACGCCCCACCAGGGGAGTGTCTGCCTGGTGCCATGATGACATACTGATGTCTGACTGAACTTTAACAAACCTTGTCTGCAACTTTTGAACCAAAAAAAATTACCGTTTTCTCACATCCTTACACATATCCACTCCCCAAAGGCTTTTGTATTTCTGCTGAGTCCCATGAAATCAGTTTAAGGAAAAGGACAGGGCACTATAAAAGCTATTCCAATAAAGACATCTAACTGCAATGAAGACAAACCCTCACAAATTAAACAAATAAATCTCCGTAAGTACAATACAGGAGAATGATGAACAATCTGACAGGCAGCTAACACCCTGGCAGTCTGAGGACACAATCTGAGACACAGGAAATGCAGCTCAGCATATCAAAGTGACAGGGAGGCAGAGTACTCTGAAAGTTGTAGTAAGATAATTAACGTTGCTTTCCTTACAGCTTAGAAATTCTCCTGCTTTTAATTATGGATCTGTTTGTCCTGTTTCCATGCTGCACCCTCAGCCTCTATTCCTTGCTGGGAAGTAGGAGCAAAAGAACAGATCTGCTGAGAGTGGGACCAGCACTACTGTGGAGAAAGTGAAACAGTGACAGGCATATCTATGCAATGTGTTTTCAAATCAGTTTCCATACGGATACAGATGTATATAGTGCATACATAAAACGTAGTATTAGTATTTGTTTATTATCGAAGTAGCATCTAGGTAACCCAAGCAGGGTCTCATTGTTCTAGATGTTGTACATACATACAATAAAAAATAACAGCTTCTGCCCCAAAGAGCTTACAATCTTATCATATGATGAGAGAAAACTGATGAATATAACAGACAGATGGAGGGGAGGAGGAGGAGAAGGCGACAGTGAAACAATCAAGACTGGTACAATAGAAGCAGCTGTCTCCGCTCACTAGCTGCCTAGGGATTAAATAGCACACCTCTAATAGAGAGAGAGAGAGAGACAGCAGTGTGATGTGCATATTATACAGTGCTGATACTTAGAGAGAGATTGAGAGTTTGATTCCATAAGTATATACATATATAGTATTATTAAGCCTGCAAGTCTGTCATGGACGCCATGCCCCTGCCCCGTCCCTTCTCTGAGGTACTGCCCCACTTGCTCTCCCCCACCCTCGCTCACTTCCTCATTTTCACCTGGCTGTGGCAAGGAGTTGGGCTGTGAGGGAGCTGAGGGCTCTGCTGGGGGTGGGGACTCTGGGGTGGGGCCAGAGATGTGGGGTTTGGAGTGCAGGAGGGGGCTCCTGGCTGGGGGGTGGGGCCAAGGGATTTTGAGTGTGGCAGGGGGCTCCGGGCTGGGGCACGGGATTGGCGTGCAGAGGGCTCCGGGCTGGAGTGGGGGTGCAGGCTCTGTGAGGGAATTTGGGTGCGAGAGGGGGCTCAGGGCTGGGGCAGGGGGTTCGGGTGCGGGAGAGGGTGAGGAGTGCGGACCCCGGGTGGCGCTTTCCTCAGGCGGCTCCCGGAAGCGGTGACATGTCCCTGGGCTTCTAGGTGGAGGCATGGCCAGATGGCTCCACGCTGCCCCTGCCTGCAGGTACCGCCCCAGCAGCTCCCACTGGCCGTGGTTCCTGCCCAATGGGAGCTGTGGAGCCGGCATTCAGGGCAGGGGCAGCGCGTGGAGCCCCCGTGGCCACCGCTATGCACAGGAGCCAGAGGGAGATGCTAGCCGTTTCCGGGAGCCGTGCGGAGCCGTGCAAGCACCCTGCCTGCCCCACTGCAGGCAGCCAAATGGACTTTCAATGACCCAGTCAGTAGTGCTGACTGGAGCCACTAGGGTCCCTTTTTGACCAGTTGTTCCAGTCGAAAACCACATGCCTGGCAACCCTAGCTGCCACCCCCCATTCTGAGCAGCAGCGGGGCCCCAGGCTGCCCCCCACAAATAGCAGTGGGGTCCCGGACCGCCCTCTCCAAGCAGCAGCAGCACCCTGCCCCCATGCCAGCAGCAAGAGCAGTGCCCTGGTGTCCCCCAGAGCACCTAAGGTTTAGTCAGGGGTATTTATAGTACAAGTCAGGGACAGGTCACAGGCCATGAATTTTTGTTTATTGCCTGTGACCTGTCCATGACTTTTACTAAAAATACCCATGACTAAAATGTAGCCTTAAGTATTATCACTGTCAAGTATATTATATAGTAAATATATTTACTTATAATAAATGAGGTAGTTATTTGCCTCCTTAAAATAGTATAACCAATCTCTGCAGTTTTCTTTTAATTATCTTTTGTCATTGCATCTCTGTTTTGTGACCCCTCAGAAGAGGATGCTATAAGATTCCTTGCTCGGAAGCAAAATAGGAAACTGCATTGAGTTTAGTGCATTCCATTAGCATTCAACCAAAACCCTTACAGTGGGGACCCCAGGAGTCATGACAGACAGATGTGCAGAGCAGCTACAAGCTCGGGAGTAGAGGGCTTTGCCCAGGTCTCCGCGTTCATTTGTATTTCATTTCCTCGCATTGTGCCTTGCATAAGTAATGTGGTAGAAGGGGAAAAGTGAAGCCCTGTATGCTAGCTCAGATAGTTTACAGTGTCCATTTCATCATGTTTTGCTCGTTGGTGCATGAACGCTTAGGGATTTGCGCTGTTTGTCCGAGGAAACTCAGTCCCCGCTGGATGGTTTGACTGATTACACAAATATATAGCTTGACCTTTTTATGTGCCAAACACCAGCATCTCCTGTTGACTTCAGGGAGGGACTTGCAGCTGCTCTCTCGGGGCCTTGGCCCATATTGTTCATGCTTCAGGAATGTCCTGCCAAAGATTATAAGAGTAAAGGTTCTTTTGCGCTTGGGCTCGCTGAATATTGTTCTTCCGCCCCTTACAATCACACCGCTATTGGCCCCAAAATCTTGTGCATCCAAAAGAGGATCATTTCAGTTGTACTGAGAATTCCTTTGATTCTCTGAACTAGCTGGCTGCATCATTAGGTGACTGGATCATTGAGATGAGACTGGGTATTAGAGTGTTTTCTGTTGCTCTCCTGGCTTGCCTGGCAAAAAGACCTTGTAAATTTCTACATATAAAAACGTAAAACCCCTGACCCTGTATATCTGATTCACAGGAACAGAGCAAAGATTCTGTGGAGGGTGAGGCATTTTGGGAATTGACACCGGCTTGTGGCCACTGGTTTTCAGGGGGGAGAGAGAACTGCAATTCTTATTTGGTTTTGGAGGGATACAGCCAATGTCGCTAAACACTAACGTGTGCAGCTGTCTTTATTTATTTATTTTGCATGGAAGATATAGCATTGGGGCACTGGAGGTTTCAGAGGATTGGAAATAAAACGTGGAACTACCCACTTTTAGGTCCCCAGATCAAATCCAATCATTAGTGACTGAAAGTTTTTACCATCTCAGAGCTTTTCAGTGGTCCCGGTCCAGTTCATGTTTGCATCCACATAACAGAAGCCACCTGCACCCTTTGGATTGTTTGCTCCATCCACTCATTGCATCTTGTCTGAAAGAATTTTGGGGTAGGGTTTGTCCTGTACTCTGTGTTTGTAGCGGTGCCTCTGGGTGCTACTGTAATACCAATAACGATCACAACCATGTTGGTAGCCTCAGCAGAGAAGCCAAGGATTACATGAACCATGGAGACAGAACTCCTAGCGATGGTCCGTCCAGAATCAGATTGATGCACATTGGTGAGCAGTGTGAGGGGAGATGCTTATGCTATGACTGCCTGTATTGTGCTTATTTCATGCAAAAGAACAGGAGTTAGTCTCCCCCATTTGAGCCAAATGGATAAATTATATCCATGGCAAAGCCTACGGGAAACTCCACACATTTCATAATTTTATTAAGATGATGTTAAAATAAAAAGAAAACAGTACAGAGTTCAAGCGTAGAAGTTTCTGGTTATCAGGGAATAACGTACAGGTTATCAAGGGGTGCAAAATTCAGTTTAAGATGGGGTGCAATTTTGGAACCATTAGCAATTATCTTGGAGAACTCATGGGGGACGGGTTAGGTCTCAGACGACTGGAGAAGGGCAAACATTGTACCTCTCTTTAAGAAAAGAAGAACAAAGAGGAATTACAGACCAGTCAACCTAATTTTGATACCTGGAAAGAGGCTGTAACAAAGTATTAAATAATCAGTTTCTAAACACCTAGGTGATAGTAGGGTTATAAGCATGCCAAGAACAAATCATGCCAAACCAACCAAATTTTCTCCTTTGACAGGGTCACTGGCCTAGTGGCTAAGGGGGAACCAGTAGATGTGATATATCTTGATTTTTTGTGAGGCTTTTGACACAGTCCCACATGACATTCTCATAAGCAAACTAGAGAAGTGTGGTCTAGATTAAATTACTATAAGGTGGGTGTGGCGGGTTCCCCTGGGGTGCCACCTGGAACTGGGGTACCACTGAGCCCCCTGACCCATCAGCCTGGGCTCCCTTTCACACTATACTGCTGTCACAAGCGACAAAGCCTTCCAGCCTGCACTTTCACCAGCATACATACAGGTAGTTGCACACCCAGCTCCAGTTACAAGCAGGCTCTCTGGTCAGCCCTTGCATGGGAAGGCTACTCCCAGCTCCTTAGGCATGCACGCCCTCTGGAGTATAAACCCAAAATTATACAGGGAACTGTACAGCATAAAGTCATAAAACTCGCCCCTTTTCTCAATGTGGAGAGGAACAAGCAACAGCCTTTTGCCCCTGAGTTATGATTCCCACACAGTGGTTTGGATAAAAGAAAAACAAATTTATTAACTAAAAAAGATAGATTTTAAGTGATTATAAGTGATAGCAAATGGACCAAAGCAGATTACCTAGGAAATAAACAAAAAACACAAACTAAACTTAATATACTAAATAGATTGTATATGAATAACATTTTCTCACCCTAAGAGATGACACAAGCAGGATGCAGATTCTTAGGGGGCAAGCTACCCTTGCTTTACAGCTTGGAATCCTCAGGTGTTTCATTCACAGGTTAAAAATCCCTTTAGTCCGGATCTAGCACTTCCTCCAATTCAGTCTTTGTTCCTCAGTGTTTCCAGGACTCTTCTTGTGAGGGGAGCGAAGAACACCAGATTATGTCACTCCCCTCCTTATATAGCTTTTGCATATGGTGGGAACCCTTTGTTTCAAAGCTTGGTTCACAGACTGGTCTATGGAAAAATTCTGACATCCCAAGATGGAGTCTAGAGACATGTGGTCACATCACATGTCTTTGTAGAGTCATAGCAGCCATTACTCAGAGGCTGTCTGTAGTGTTCTCAGGAAGGATCCCTAGCTGGGAGATAAACTTCTCCTAAGGCCTACTGTTTTTTCCGAATGGCTCATTGCCCCAAATGGGCCCTTCCCCACCCAGCTATCTGGACTGAAAGCATCTTGTCTAGCGGGCATTACCCAGGTGTAACTACATTTGAAGTACAGATACACAGTTAATATTCATAACTTCAGATACAAAAATGATACATGCATACAAATAGGATAATCATATTCAACAAATCATTACCTTTTCAGTGACATCTCACATGACTTCCCTTGCATAAACTACATTATAATTATGTCATAATCATATAATAATATCACTGTGAAGAATATGGGGTGCAGTGTCAGAGTGGGTGCACAACTGGTTGAAAGACTGAACTCAAAAACAGTTCACTGTCAAACCTGGAGCTCATATTTAGTGGGATCACACAGGGGTCAGTCCTGGGCCTGGTATTATTCAATATTTTCTTTTTAATACTTGGAAAATGGAGTGGAGAGTATACTTATAACATTTGTGAGTTACACCAAGTTGGGAGGGGTTGCAAGCACTCTGGAGGACAGGATTGGTCTGAAATCAATAAGATGACATTTCATAAATACAAGTGCAAAGTACTTCACTTAGGAAGAAAAAATAAACTGCACAACTACAAAATGGGGGATAACTGGTTAGGGGGCAGTACTGCTGAAAAGGGATCTGGGGGTTATAGTGGGTCACAGATTGTATATGAGTCAACAGTGTGATGCAGTTGTGAAAAAGGCTAATTTCATTCTGGGTGTATTAGCAAGTGTATCCTCTGTAAGACACGGGAGGTAATTGTCTCACTCTGCCCAGCACTCATGAGGCCTGAGCTGAAGTAGGACAGATATGGCAAATTGGAGAGAGTCCAGAGAAGAGCAACAAAAGTGATACAAGGTTTAGAAAACCTGACCCATGAGAAAAGGTTAAAAAAACTGGGCATGTTTAGTCTTGAGAATAGAAGACTGAGGGGGAACCCGATAACAGTCTTCACATACATTATGGGCTGCTATAAAGAGGACAGGGATCAGTTGTTCTCCATGGCCAGTGAAGGTAGGACAAGAAGTAACGGGCTTAATCTGCAGCAAGGGAGATTTAGGAGAGATGTTAGGAAACCCTTTCTAACTGCAAGGGCAGTTAAGCTCTAAAATAGTCTTCCAAGGGATGCTGTGGAATCCTCATCATTTGAGGTTTTTAAGAAACATAGGTCAGAGATGGTCTAGGTTTACTTGCTCCTGCCTCAATGCAGAGGGCTGGACTTGATGACTTCTTGAGGTCCTTTCCAGCCCTACATTTCTATGATTCTGTGGTTCCCATTTAGCTCCCATCATGAATTCAAACAGAAATAATAGCACAAACAAATTAAAACTGTCCAACCACTCAATTTCTGCCAATCCAAGCCCAGAAAGGAGAAGAAAATGCTCCTTCATTTTGCTCTCCCCCTTCTTTTCCCTCTCTCCTTTCTATTTGAAATTTTGTGTCAAGTAACTTTCTGCCCATTCTCCTCCCCTCTCACAAATCTTGCCTCTCTGTGGAGCTTTGGTTTTAAATACGCACACATATATATGCAATTAAATGCCGGCTTTGACTTTTCACCTGGGAAACTGGAGGGATAAGGTGAGCTAAGCTTTTAATTACAAGTACCCATTCTGGGAGGTAGGGAATTCGAGCCGACGGCAGATGCTGCAGAACTGCTTAATCCCATTTTACAGGGAAGGGAGAAAAAAGCCCCATGACTCTGCCTGTGAAAAGATTGACCTAATGTACAGGAAATTATTCTTTCTTTCTGCTTTTCTCTCCCCTCCCCCCTTTTCTTTCTTGCAAAATGGTTACAAGGCATTAAATCCTGAGGATATGATTATTGCTGTTATTAAGGTGAAATTGCTATATGCAGCCCTGAGCCCTAGGACTCAAGCGATCAGGCCATGGTATTGGCCCATTTTCCTTTTTATTACAAACATAACAAGTCAGATGCATCCCTGGTGTTAGTTTATTGACTGCACTGGAGTTCCATCAGGGATGCATTTGACCAGCTATATTTTTTCTCCCTAAAAACAGAAGACGTTATTTTTTTCTCCTTTGAAGGAAGAGGTGAGCAGCGTACGAGTTTGGAGTGTACGTACCTCCAGATGAACAGAATTGGGGTTGGGGAGGTTGCTGTCCTATGTGCAAAGAATACAAGGTGCATTTATGCCCTGCGGTGTAGGGCTGCTAACTTGGTCTCCAGTTTTTCAGTACGTGATGGTCACTTGTTCTCTGTTACCCACTGGAAGCAGAGAGAGCGCCATGGCCCAGTGGTCTGAGCAGGATCCTGGGATCCTGGAGCTCCTAAAGTCTAACCTTGGCTCTGTTACTGATTTCCTCTATGGCTGTGGGCAAATCATCAGTGAACCTCTTTGTGCCTCAGTTTCCCCATCTTTAAAATGGGAATGAGACTGACCCACCTTGCAAGTAGGATTTTTTGAGACTTTATCAACTTATGCTCGTAAAGTGTTTTGAAGAGGAAAAATTATGATCAGGAAATGAGAGCACATCATCTGCTGATGCGGATGCCACATCATAATGCCTGAAAGTTCCACTTCCAAGAACCAGCATGTCGCATTGGTCCCTGCTGCAATTCCATTGACTTTAATGGTCTTACACCAGGGATTAGTTTGGCCTGTTGTTTCCAGGATGTATAGCTAAACTTTAGGATCCTGCTAAGCTGGTGCAAAGAGTCCACAGGGCAGGTGTAAGGTCAGCCCAGGGAATTCCCCCAGTGCAGAGGTTCCTTGCACCACCTGCTTAGCAGCCTCATGCAGAGAGTGGGTATTGGGGCAGGATCGAGGTGGAGTTGGGGCATGGGTGGTCCAGAGGAGGAAGAGTGGGGATAAAATGGAGTGGGGTGGGGTAGGCCTGCACCTCAGCAGTTTTGCATCCCTGCAAAGTCCTATAAGGCAGTGGTTCTCAAACTAGGGCCACCGCTTGTTCAGGGAAAGCCCCTGGTGGGCCGGGCCAGTTTGTTTACCTGCAGCGTCCGCAGGTTCGGCCGATCGTGGCTCCCACTGGCCGCGGTTTGCCGCTCCAGGCCAATGGAGGCTGCGGGAAGTGGCGCGGGGCGAGGAATGTGCTGGCCGCCCTTCCTGCAACCCCCATTGGCCTGGAGCAGTGAACCGTGGCCAGTGGGAGCTACGATCGGCCGAACCTGCGGATGCGGCAGGTAAACAAACCGGCCAGGCCCGCCAGGGGCTTTCCCTGAACAAGCGGCGGCCCTAGTTTGAGAACCACTGCTATAGGGGCCATTGTCACCATCATCATCATGTTCCCATTACACCTCTGGTGTTTAGGGCAGCGATGAAGCTCCTCCACTCCTGTCTGTTTCTGGCAAGTCTTTCAGTCATTCCCCAGCTGTGCCCCAGGTTTTTCAGCTCAGCTTCCACCATTGTGGCAGGGGCATGAGAACGTACAGCAGCCTTAAGGGCTGCCCTCCTCTGCACTGGGTACCATGCTAGCTCCACAGCTGCTGAACAGAAGCACAGGATATGTAAATTAGGTCCCTCTGGTGGTGCAACCAGCTGCCCCTTAGTTGGGAGGAGGCTTGCAGGGAAAGTGGAAGTGTTCACAGGCATTCGTGGTATTTCAGCACTTGGTCCTCTGTGTATTGCTGTATATCCAAAAACCAACGGAGCAGCGTGTGCTTTCCCCCATTTAGGACTTTGGGATGTGGACAGGGCCATTGACTCATTGGGTAGATTGAGGACCCTGAGTGTGACATGGGGCCTTCCTGATTTGCATCACCAACTGTAGACAGTGTAGAGTGGTTCTGGCAGGCAAGACCTCGACCACTGCACACTGCTGCCTGAGGGGGTGCAAGCTTTGCCTTGGGGAGGGCCACCTGAGGGATCTACCTGTTCATAAGCTGCTTGAGCAATGGTGGTTGTGGGGAATAATTTCAGTCCAGCTCTGCCTGTGTTTTATGGCAGGAACTCAGCTACTCAAGCTTCTTTTTGACACCCCCCACACACAACCATTGGGGGCCAATTATTCCATCTGGTACACATTGGACACAAAGGATGACAGTCACAGCTAATCCTCCCCTAAAGAATGTAAATTATGACAAAAAAGATGGCATGGGACATCATGCTCACAGGGTGGGCACAGCAAGAGGGGACATAGTACTGTGCCCCGGGCTGGGCTGTTTTTTGGGTGTGCTGTGGAGATCGTGGATGCAAACTTCTTAAAAGGAAGCATGGTCAGGGCCAGATCTCTTCATGGTTTACTCCTCTCCAAAAGCAGGGTGAAGATGAGAACTAAGAAAGAGAACAAGTTGGTCAGTGCAACAGTACGCTTGTCTCTCCTGTACTTTCTTTCATGCTTCAAGCAGAGATGGGCTAACACCAGAATTTCAAATCAGAATCTGCTCAGGTTTGAATCCCTGCAGCTGAACCAGCTCCTATTATTTTACTTCTGGGTCAGATCCCAGTTAGCCCGTTCTAGCAGTTAACTGCCATAGACTGTGACATCTGGGCAGAATAATAACCATGCCCTTTACGTAGCCTGCTGTTAACTAGAGGACCATCTCTCTTACCGATATGGAAAAAACATATAAATTGCATTCCTGCCTCAGGAATTTCCTCCATAACCCATCATGACACCTCTTATTAATTTTCATAATGCCGTTTCACCAGCTGGACCTCAGCTGACCACCATATCCTAAGGTTCCCTGCTATTAACAGTCAAATAACCCATGCAAACCCATAGCTTCATACTGATTGACAGACTAGTTTGGCCATGATACCCTGGTTCTCTTCTCCAAAGATACCACCCATGCTGGAGTTTCACTCCTCAGCTCTTTGGGGTACAAGCCTTAAATGCTCCTCGTCTATCTGCCATTTGAAAATTATTTACCTCCGAAATAAGGAATTGTGTTAGTGTGGGTATAGTAAGAGTTATTTATGCTACAGAAAGGGTGGGCCGGTGACTAGGGTAATAGCTTGGGGCGCAGGAGAGCGGAATGCAGTTCCATGCTCTATCACTGACTTCCTTTGTGACCTTGGGAAAGTCATTTAAGTCTAGATTCACAAATGTGCTTTGGTGCCTAAGTCCCAATTTTAGGCTCCACTGCGATTCGCAAAATTCCCCACGAACCCTGTGGGCTCCAAAACTCACTTGGCACTTGTGTTTTTGCAGTGAAAAGTTCCCTAGATGCCTATGTTCTTGCCTCTGGGCATGCACAGTGCTGCCTCCCTCTAGGCCAGTGGTTCTCAACCTTTCCCCACTACTGTACACCTTTTAGGAGTCTGAAGTCTGAGTGCCACCTCCAAGGGCTGAAGCATATAACTTAGCTTCACGGAGTTCCCTGTGGTGTGGGGCCCCGAGCAATTGCCCTCCTTGCCACTTCTCAATGCCAGCCCTGCAATTGCAACCCCCCCAAAAAACCCCATCCTGTGACCCCTCCCTGGGAAGTCACGACCCCCAGGTTAAGAAACACTGATCTAGATGAGTTGATGTACCCCGGTGGAAGACCTCTGGGTACCCCACCTAGGGGTATCCGTACCCCTGGTTGAGAACCATTGCTCTAGGTTCCCATCTCCTGCCTAAGCTCCAGAGCAATTCACAAATTAGGGGAAGACAAGCATTCAGCCAGCTAATTTATATGTTTCAGAGTAGCAGCCGTGTTAGTCTGTATTTTCAAAAAGAAAAGGAGTACTTGTGGCACCTTAGACAAGGTGCCACAAGTACTCCTCTAACTTATATGCAGTGCCTGATCTGGCAGGATGCCTAAAAGCACACCTACTGGATCGGGCCCCTCAGGTCACACATAGGGATGAAGGGAACCACCCTCACAACTTTTAGTCCCGTTCTTAGGGCGCTCACCTGGTATGTGGGAGACTCCTACTTAAAGTTCCCACTACACCCAAGGGAGAGAAGGGATTTGCACGGGGATTGGCTACCTGTCAGGTGAGTGCCCCAACCACTGGGCTTTGGGATTGTCTGGTTTTGGGCTCCTTCAGTCTCTCCTGTTCAAGCTGTTGCACTCTGGATAAATAACTAAAGAGCCATCTGGGCCAGAGAGAGAGAGAGAACAACCATGAGAATGATTCTATAGCCTGGCGGTTAGAGCATTCACCCAGGAGGTCAGAGGCTGAGCATTCAGTCTCCCTGCTCCAGTGGCTTGTTAAGTCTAGCAGCTTCAACAGCAAAGACTGAGGGAGTCCTCACATCAGAATGTCCTGTATCTCAGTGGTTAGGGCAACCTTCTAAGATAGTGGTGGGCAACATGTGGCCCGTCAGGGTAGTCTGCTGGCAGGCTGCGAGACAATGTTTACACTGACCATCCGCAGGCACTGCCACCCGCAGGGACGTTTTGGCCGCCGCTTCCCACAGCTCCCATTGGCTGGGAACGGTGAACCACAGCCACTAGGAGGTGCGGGCGGCCGTGCCTGCAGACAGTCAATATAAACACTGTCTCATGGCCTGCCAGCGGATTACCCTGATGGGCCGCAGGTTGCCCACCACTGTTCTAAGAGGTGTTCAAATCCCTTCTCCTCATCATGGGGGGTGGGGCAGGGAGTTGAATTCACAGTGCAAGTGAATGATGTAAGCACTGGGCTAAAAGTTTATGAGGGAGGTCCTCCTCCAGCAGCATCACAACCCCTAAGTACCTTTGTGAATCTAGGCCTTAGTCTCTCTATGTCTCTGTTCCCCATCTATCAAATGCGGATAATAGCACTTCCCTGCCTCACTGGGGTGCGGTGAGGGTAAATGTGTTGAAGACTGTAAGGCACTTAGGCCCAAATCCACAAAAGTATTTCTGTGGGAGTTAGGTGCCTAAATATCTTTGTGGAGTTGGGCCTCAGATATTCTAATAATGGGGGCCATCTAAGTACCGTAGCTAGAGAGAATCACACAGTATTTTAAGTTCCCTGCATGCGTGCTTTTTTGTGTCCCTAATTTTGAGCCTTTGTGGCACACTGCATCCCACATTTGGACTTTGACAGGCTGAGAGGTATATTCTAGGGCAAGGGCCTAGTTGGCTCTTTGGCTTTCCAGGAAAGGGCTTTTTAACTGAAAGGCAAAAACCAATATGAACCATGTGACTCAGTCTCATTTGATACATGAGTATGAGCCTTCCTGGTAAGGAGGGCAAGGCCAGGGGGCAGTGGGGCTTGAGGTGGGGTTCTGGTCTGGTCTCTCCCTGTAGTCTTGCCCAGGTGGCTGGCTCTTGGTGGTGCTGCTGCTCTGAGCTCCTGTGCAGTAGGGTTCCTTCTGGCCACTACCCAGAGCTGGTCCTTATCTCACCAATGCCGCAGGAGCCTTATCTGCTCCCAGCTCACCTAGCAGCATCTCATCTCACAGCCCCTCTTCTACTCTCCTTTAGGACCCCTCTCCATCTCACTCACCATTCCCCTAAGGCAGCAGCTCCTCTATACGGCTCTAGGCCCCAACCCACAAGCTTGTTAGCATTAGGGAAAAGTATGGATTGGCTGTACCTGGCAGCAGTGGCATGGTGGCGAGTGTGTGTGTGTGTGTGAGAGAGAGAGAGAGAGAGTAGGGAATGAAAAGAGTATAGGGAAGGGCAAAGACAAGAAGGAGGCCAGCATTGTAGGGTACTACTTTGAAAGCTTGCAGTACCCTTGCCTGTGAGATGGAGTGTGAGAGGTGAGGTTAACTGAGCAGCTGCTACATCAAGAGGCCATGGCTGAGAAAAACATTTATTAAAGGCAATTGTGATCAAATATTCATTAACTCTCTCTCTCTCTCCCTCCTTCTCCATCCTACTCCCGCTCCCCTCTTCTCCCTCTCTCTCTCTCTCCACTGGAAGAGACTTCACTATAAAGAGAGAGAGCGAGGGAACCAGCAGCACTTAAATGCTTATTTGTGTTGTCATGTCTATGCATTTTATAAGGGCTGTGATGAAACACATTTTTTCTCAAGAGGTGCATATTTTCGGAGATGGAGTGGGAGAGCACTGCTGATTGCTGAAAACTAACCCTATCCACATTCAATACATTTGTTAAATTGTAAATTATAATAAAAGCAAGATGTTATAAATGTTCCTCTTTCTAAATACTAATGATGCCTGACCTTACTTGCATATATATATATATAAAATAAAATAAAACCATCAGGCCAAAACTCCCCTCTTGACAATCCCCATTGCTTTCACATATATCATTTCTAAGAGCATTGCCAGAGCCAAAGCATTTGGGACTAGAATTATAGCAGAGATTAGCAGGATTCTATTCCAAGAATATCTTTATGGTGATCACTTGTCACTTGTCATTACAAATAAATCCTATTGGTCTTCTTTTCTCGGTCTCATCCTTGGCTTACTTACACTTGAGAAATCATGCTCTTCCTCCCCTCTGCTCTTCTAGCAAGTGAAATTCAGGTTACTCATCTCAGTGGCTGCTGGCTTACTCTGACTCAACACAACCTCCAGCCCCTGCACCCCAGGAAAAAAAAATCTAGGAGCTCTTGTGTTTGTGTAGCTACTTTGCTAAATACATGTTCTTATTTGTTTTATTAGGATCATGTAGGTTGTGGGGGGTTACCTAAGATAGCAGTGTGTAGGTACAGTGGTCAAGTGGGTTATTCCCTAGCTATCCCATTGTTACATGCAAGGCTCTAGTGGGTAGACAGACACCATTTATTTATTTTACATAATGAGAGCGTTCCCTGCCCCACAAAATTTACAATCCAAGTAGTCCAAACAGACAAAGGATGAGAAAACAAAGGCACAGAGAAACAAAGTGATATATTCCAGGTCCCACACCAATGCAAGTGGCACAGCTGGTAATAGAAGCCAACTATCCACTAAGCCATGGTGCCTCTCTGTTCTAGCACCATAAAAAGAGCTCTAGGCAGTTTCCCTAAACAGCCTTCTGATAGAGGCTGGTGGGCACTGCCTCACCCTGCCGCAGGCCCACACAGTTTATCTATTCCCTGAGGGGGTCAGGCACCTGGCCTAACCTGTGGTAGGCTCTGCTTAGGAGAACCAGCCAACCCAATCACATGCAAATGATTAATTGACTAAGTGTCTGGACAGCTGTTATTATCTAAGGAACACTTGGGTCTCATAAAGGGTTATGAGGGTTTAGTCAGATTCTAGGAGAGAGAGAGAAAGAAAGAAAGAAAAAAGGTCCTCAGGAAAAGGACTTCTCATGGGAGGGGTGAGAGATCTCACTAGGAAAAGGAATCTAGCAAAGGTATTCCTAGAGAAAAGAGGTTCTGGAAGGGGAGCTATGAGGGACAAGCCTTTAGGGAGGAACTTTTCCAGACAGGGGGTCCAGATTGCAGAGTAATTATACATTCTTCCAGAGAAGAGCTGCACCAGTTTGACCTCTGCTGGGACCCTAAGTCCAGGGAATGAATGTTCCTCAGGTGAAGGTAAGAGGCCTGACTTGTGGAGTCGTGGGAGCCTTACTAGTGAGGTGCTTGGATGGACTCAGATGGGGGCAGACAGATTAAGATTAACGTGGCCCTTTTAGTTAGGGTGCTGGGGCAAAGGCTTGCTTGTGTACCATGAAGAGGCACTGTTCACTATGTAAAAGCCCACTAGGGGGAAACTGAGGCAGGGGCACATCCATTGTTCTGCACTGGGCTGCCAGGGTGTATGAGGGGTGATATGCTGGCCTTGACTGAAGGGGCCGGGGTGGGGGGGGACTGCAGGGGTGTGTGCTCACCCTAACAGGGCCAAACTCAACTGTTATACTCTTGTATCCCTATTGAAAGCAATGGGTTTGTGCTCCAGAGAGCAAGTGAAGGGTGCTAGAAACAGGATTGTAGTGGTTTATGTCAGATAATGTATGTGTGTATATAGGGGCTTATCAATGAAAATCTTTGGATATAGTTAGGGTTGTACAAATTCACTTACAGACAGGTGTAGTTTTTCCATGGTCTTTAGAAGAGATATGGTGTTAATAGATGAACAACAGCCTGTTTGGGTTACCATATTTTTTTAAATGTTTATTAATATGTGATGTTTATTGGCAGTGGAGAACTCCTTATTTCTATTTACCATTACACTCATTCATTTATATTACAGTAGCAGCCATTGGCCTCAGTTGAGATCAGAGCCCCATTGTGGTAGGCACTGGGAGAGAGAGACTTCCTGCCTCAAAGAGTTCACTGTCTAAACCGGCTACTGGTCGAGAGGGAAATAGAGTGAGGAGGGAAGTGGCTTGGCCAAGGTCGCAGAGCTGGGAGCTGTACCCAGATGTCCTGACTCCCAATCCAGTGCCTTATCTCCTGCCTGTCATGCAGTGCTCTATGAAGCACCCATTAAGGCTTCCATGCAGAGCAAGAATAATGTCACACATTAATGACACTTAATGGAAGCCTTTAAACCCAGCAATCCTCCCACAGCCCAAGGAGGGTATTCATGTAACATTGTACCCACACGTGGCATGCTCAGCATGTGTCTGAGTCCAGAACAGACTTTGCTGTCTGAACCCAGTTTTCTTGCTTTCTCAGTCCAAGTGGGTTTTATTTGCCCTTTCCACGTGGCAGAAAATGAGGAGCTCTGGCTCAGCAGCTTGTTTTGCTGTAACATATTGGCCATGTTGCACAAGGTACCAGGGGAATCTTTCCCAACTGTGGCAGCTAAAAAATTAAGGGGTTTGATGGCCTCTCATCTCCCTTTTTTCTGAGTTAAAAGCAGTCTGCCAGAAAGGGACCAAACCTCTGGGGAATTCACTGTTGCTTTCATTAGGATGATTAAAAAGAACAGAAAAACCAGAACCGATAGAATCCCCCTTTTAAGGTGCAAATGAGGGATGCTGTAAGTAAGGTGTTTGGAGTGAATTTCCCTTCTGTTTGAGAACAAGGGTGGGGGAAACACACACCAGTGCAAAACAATATTCCAAGCTAATGGTCATTGCATTGCTGCTGCGTGCCTTTGAATTTGCACTAGTAATTAGTGTACATGTCTAGCAACTGGCTCATTTTTTTTTTTCTGTAAGGAGCTTGCAGCTATTGTAGTGGTCAAGACTGGTGCACTGGCTGTGGGCAACTCATAGAGACTCCAGTCCTAGCCTCTCCCAGCAGGGGACCCTGTAAGCATCAGGGCAGGAGCGCTGGCTCTGAGGGGAAGCTCACCATTCCTCCATTGCTAGGGCCAAATTCTCTGCTAGTGTCTATTAAATCGCAGTTCCATTTAAGTTAATGAAGCTATACCAGTTTACACCGGCAGAGAACTAATCTGTTTTTCTCCCAGCAGGCAGCACCATAAAGAAGAGTGCAGGAGTGCTGGTTTGTAGGTACCTACAGCTGCTGGTGTCCCAGCCTCTCCCCGCAGGAGGCACTGTATAGAATGATACAGGAGAGCTGGCTTGAGGGGGGCCATGAGTGATTATTGCAGGGTATCTTTCTGGCTGTTAGAGTGAACACACTGGGAAAACAACTCTAAATGTACTTCCTAAAGGTCTTGAAGGGTGGAATGCTGCTTTGTTCCCTGGAAGCAGACTTGAACTGAGTCAAGAGGCGATCACACCCCAGTGAGGCTGTCTTATCTCCCAGTCTGACTCCCATTCCAACTTGTGCTGGTTTTCCTTTCTCAGCTTGCTTTGAAAGTTTGTTCTGCAGTGGGATATGTCACTCCCCCTAGTTATGTCTAGTGTGTGGTGTGGTACACCACCCCTATTAGAAGAGATGTAACTATATACGGTATCTATGTTCTTATGCTGCATAAGTCCACATGATATGTGAGCACTTTCCTGTGTATTGGCTAATATTTCAGAATGTGTAGTCTTTCCTTGCTACCTCTTCATTGCATTTTTTCTGTGATCAAAGTGATTCCACTGGGACCAATTCTACTAAATCGGAGACATCCCTGTGTCCTGAAGCCCCTTTCTTATCCTAGCTAAATGTCCCCACTTGTGAGTCAGTTGGGCCAAACTGTGCATGATCTTGACTGATTTTTCCCATGAGACGCATACCAAGAGGTAGCTACCCAAGAGGCCTTGAGCCTTCAAAGAGTGCTCACAGTGCATAAAGTTAAGCCAGTAATTGAGCCTCTGAAGGATCCTGGCCTTAGTCTTTATTTTTACAAATGTATTAAATATAGATGAATGTTTCAAGGATGCATTTTTTCTTCAGGGAAGGTTGTTTACATCATCAGTATTATGGTAAAGCTTGTTCCCTCAGGGTCTAGAAGGCAAGGAATACAATATCCTTCTCACTTTCTCTCTCCCCTACCTCATCCCTCCCTGCCATCCTGTGCCAGATAATATTGCAGTGACCTCTCCTAAGTGATAGAGCCCTCAAATGCACAACACAAACTCTAGCATTATAAACCTTAACAATTTGTCCCTTTAAATATTATCCTTGTCTGTGTCCCATGTCCCCTTGCCCTTTGAGCACCCACTGATGTGTATCCCTCCAGCACTTAGTGGCAAATTGTTCATAGGGGAACAGCAACATAAGAAGCGGTCACAAGGGGGAGAGGAAAGAGAAGAGTGGCAGCCATTATACCTCTGATGTCCGAGTTCTGTCAACCTGTGCACTTTTCAGTGGTACCATCTCGTCACTTCAAATTAAAATTTCCCTCCAACATTATTCTGGATCATTGGTGCAAATTAAATCACGTAACTTGAGATTGTCACCCGTCTTGTTGATGGCTTTATTTTTAGAAATGAAGTTGCCTTGCAGCGGAAGTGGACCAAACAGTGGCTGAGCTGTAGGAGTAAGATCATTTCTGAAGATATTATGTTAACATAATTACATCACAGTGGTGTCCTGTCTAGTGGGCAGAAGCAATAGGAAAATACTAAACCATGTTAGATGAGTATTGGAATTAGGAATGCATTCAACTTTTTGTTTACTCAAATAGTAAGGGGTTAAAACCTTCATAAATATGTATGAACCCCAGTGGTTATCGGTGTAACACATTATAAAAGCTGAATCCTGGCCTGCATACCTTGGTGAGGAGTGGGAAATGCCAGGGTAAGAATAACTGGTGGTGGTGGTGAGGATGAGGACTGACACTTCAGGTTTTTCTGCAAGGCATATGTCTGTAATGCGTATACCATGTATTCTGTATTTATCAGATTGCACTCTGCATTGATTTGTTGGTTAATACAAGTAGCTATTATAGAAAAAGCACTATGTAGTCTCTACTCTGAGCCGGGGGGGAGGGATCCCCCTTCCATTGATAACCTCTCTACTGTAGTAGTCTTGGGGACTGTCGCAGAATGCTTACATATTAAAGTAAGTGTAAACCCTCACCTTGGAGTGGGTAATTGGTTAAAGCAGTGATACTCAGACCTCAGTAGTTCAGGAGCCAAATTAGCCATCAGTATTACCCAAAAGAGCCACAGTAGTGTTAGTTCATAGTTTCATTTAAGATAGTATTATATATTCATATTTAAACAGCATGACAAGGGAAATATTTAGTGTGTATAAAATATGTATATTCTCACAGCAAAATGACTGACCAAATATTTGATCAACTAACTACAATTGGTTAATAACATAATAAAAGCATCTTGTTTGGTTAATAATTAAATCACATTAATATCATGTGCTTCAAAGAGCTGTAGGAGACACATTAAAGAGCCACTTGCAGCTCACGAGCCTCAGTCTGAGTATCACTGGTTAAAGTAACCCCTAACTATAGATAAGACTACAATACATAAACATGTTGGTCCATCTGTTAGTAATCATTTGCAAAAGCTGGAGATGAGTTACTGCAGCTGTTCCAGCAAAATTACATATTTTAGCATCATAGAGTTTTAGGGCCAGCAGGGACCACCAGATCCTTTAGTCTGACCTCATGTGCATTACAGGCCACTGCTGCCACCACCACCCACACATGACACCCAACAATGAGACCCAAGTATTACAGCCCACAGGAGACTAGACTATTATGTGCCACAGGCAAAGACTAAGCAGGGGTGAGGTGCACCAGTTCTCAAGGCCCCTGCAGTGGCAGGGAAATGATACAGTGAGATACCCAGGTAATCCTAGCAAGTGACCTGCACCAAGGCATGCTTCAGAAAAAAGTGAATCCTCTCTTCGCCGCCCCCCCTCCCCCAAGCTCCCTGCCATTTTGACCGGGTGAAAATTCTTTCCTGGTGCCACGTATGGCGATCAGTTACAGCCTGTGAGCAAGAGCCATCCAGCCAAGTACCTGAGAGAGAACTCTGTGCTACCTCAGAGCCCTGTCCCACCCACCCCGTCCAATGTCCTTTTTCCAGCCATGGCTGTCCCTCATCCTTCAGAGGAAGGCGATCAAGGGGGGGGGAAACCCAGAATACTAGAGGAGGAAATCCCTTCCTGACCCCTGCAGGTGGCTTAATCACGAACTTTTAGAAACATGACAAAAACCAGAAGTGAGCCCCAGGGCTAGTGAGCCCTGCCCCCCTATTATCACAAGTAACCTTGTCATACAATTACACTCATGAGTTTATCTAATTCTCGCAAAACTAAGTTGTTTGGCCCCATAACTCCTATAGAGAGTCTGTTTCAGAACCTCACCCCTCTGATGGTTAGAAATCTTCTTTTGATTTCCAGCCTGAATTTGTTCATGGCCAGTTTATGTCCATTTGTTCTTGTGCCAATATTGTCCTTGAGCTTAAATAGCTCTTCACCCTCCTTGATATTTGCCCCTCTAACGTATGTATGTAATCACTTAAGATGCAAAATGCATGTGTCATGATGTCATGTGATGGAGTGCTTGCAGCTATTCCAACCCCAGCCCCCTGATCTGTAGGAAACGGTGCGAGAACAGCAGCTGTGGGGAGCTGTATTCCCAGTCACTCTATAGGATGGTGTAGGAACAGTAACTGTGGAAAGGCTCAGAGCTTCTCCGTTTATAACTCTGTTCACAATGTCTCTGCAGGAGGTACATGACCACAGGCTGTGATGAGCTCTGTTACTCTAGTCTCTGCCTCTTCCAGCAGGAGTCACTATTGAGCATGGTGTTAGAAATAATAGCTGGCCATTTTAGCGTCTCCAGTTCCCTTCTAGTGTATCCTAGCCATCAGCAGACACAGTTTGTGCAGGTCAGCAAATATATAGCAACCCTGTTTGTTAATGGAGCTGGGGGAGAATAAATGAGCTGGAATACTGCTATGGATTATTCATCACAGCAGGAACTTGAACCTCTGTGTTGTTTGCAGTCTGTGGTGCCTCTGTAATCAATTCCATCACCAAAGCCAGTGCATCACTTTAGCATGGCAAAAGCCCTTCTCCTTGTGCTATTGAAATGGGGGGGGGGGGAAGGGGGAACGAATCAACTCACTTTTGGTTGCTACGTTTGTGACAGATTTCGCAGCTCATTGGCAGGAGTACTTTGTTTCTTTAGGACTCTTATTTTGGCTCTGGGATTAGGTGGTTTGTTTTTGTTCATTTATTTCCCCTGCACCCGCATTTCCTTCTTTAGCTCCAGTGAGCAGATATGAGATTTGAAGTCCCCCTCCCCCCCTCACCGTCAAAGAAAATGTAACATCTCCTGGAGAAGGGAAGCATCGGGGGAGGAGGCAGAAGAGCTCAGAACAGGGGAGAAGAGATAAGAGCTAAAGAGTGGTGGAGGAGAGACTGAATTACTGATAGCCATTCTCCCTGTCTCAGGCACCTGTATTCTTCACAGTTTCTCACACATTCTCTCTCTCTCTCTCTCCTCTCAGATGTACACAGGCTGTATCACCCAGTGTTACTCAATCTCTCTTGCAAACACATGCACACAGTGTCACACAAACTCTGTCTCAGATTCCCCCTACCCTCTTCTCCTCCTTACCCTCCCAAGTCATTCATTCTTTCTGTCACACAAAAGCAGGGGAGATGCAAAAATGCTAAGATTAAAAATGGCAGTGGCAGTAAATAAGAGGAAAGGCAGGATGGATTCACACAGACTCCAAACACTGGGTAAGTGACATATTTTTTGAAACTTCAAAGTAATGAAAACTAATAGGGAATGGGATTGCTCTTCCATTTCTGCATTGGTCCTGGTTTAATTTTCAAGCTCCCACTTCATATCCTTTACAGAAAACACAGCTCCTCTATTACGATGATCACACTCCAAATTAACTTTCCCTCTTATCTGGCCCTCTAATAGCTACTTTGCTGCATGGTCCAAGGGATGGAAGGTGCGGGGCAGGAGTCGGGGGCGGGGGAGTAGGTTTATGCTATCTGAGTCTCTTGGATTCTGCACCGCACTGGAGTGGTTTGTGTGGCCCTTATTTACTTATTACCACTTTCTCCAGTGCTGCCAATAGGCTGCTCCACAGCATAGAGTTGCCATAGTGCCAAGTGTTCCAGCCAGTGCCCTGCCCAGTGCGGCTGTGAGGAACTCACTGCAGTGTGACCGTCTGGAGGGGTGGCTGGCTGATTTTTAAAGTGTAAAAGCAGCACAATTAAAGAAGTCTTTATAGAAATGAGTCATGGCCTTTTTTTTTTTTCAGAAATAGCCTCTCATTTTGGATGCCTCAGTCTCCGGATGCTGATCTAAGGCTTGGGTTTCTTGAGTGTGGGTTTTTTTTTTTTCCCCTTCTTCAGAGGGGTTGCCCAGCTCTAATTCATGAGTGTGCAGCCCCTCTAAAAATGAGTGTCAATTAGGTCCCTAAAACCTGCGATATACAAAACTAGAGCTCTTTGAAAACTTGGGCCTAAATGGACAACAGTAGATTGCTTTCAGCCTATCTAACCTTTTTGATCTTTCTTTTGCTCTCTTCCTTTCTTTGTCACTCCCGTGTTTGTTATTTTGGAGATTCAAAGAAAATTAGACTTGGTGATGGGGAGCAGGGTGCACATGCAGACAGATTTTGACAGTCTATCCTCATTGTAGAGTTTGCTCTCCTGCTTCACCCACTTAAGAGATGACGTTCTCGCTCCTGGGGCAAAAATACTGCAAATAACCCAAACCCACAGTTGACCTCTTAAAACCAAGCCCGAGATTAAATCAATTTTTAAAGGAGGCAGTCATTGCCATTGTTCAGACAGTGAGCAGAATGTGAAATCTATAAGAGAGTATTAAAAACACAGATTTTGCCTGGCTCAATGTTGACAAGCATTAATAGATAATTTTTAAAGGTGGAGGATTCAGATTGGGGCTTGAAGGGGTTTCTGTCGCTTCCATTGCTGAGCGTAGGGGAATCATCTCCCTCAAGCGGTGTCCATCTCCATGTTTAAAGCTGGCATTCTTATTTCAGTCTGTGTGTTTTTTTAAGGGGTGAATTTGGAGGGCCAGTTTGGGGGTATACAAGATGCTATAAACAAGTACTGTGGACTCATCATTCAGGGTCCTGATGTGGTGCTTAAGCATCAGCCCTGATAATGGTATCTGAATGGCCACTCACAGGAAGGATGCAGCAAGCTGACGTTTCCTTCTGGGCAGGCTGCAAGGCTCCTAATTACTATAAATCAAGAGAAGAGTCAGTTAGGCATGAGATCGGAGCTTCGCGATGGGAGACAGCAAAGTTGGAAATGTCTGGTGAATGGACAAAGTTTCCTGGCTTGTCAAAAATGTAGAAAATGATTATTGTCAAACTTCTCCCTCCTCCTTACCCTCCCTGTTCCTTTTTTTTTTTTTTTTTTTGGGGGGGGGAACCTCTCCCCTGCAATCACAATGTAGCTTCCACAATAACAAACTGCTCCTTCCCTGTGAGGCTCTCAAAGTGCATTACAGAGACAAGGGAAGTAATAATCTCCAGTTATAAGGGAGGAAACTGCCTTGGCCAAGGTCACATAAGAACAGCCATGTTAGGTCAGACCAATGGTCCATCTAGGCTAGGGGCCAATGCCAGGTGCTTCAGAGAGAGTGAACAGAACAGGGCAAATATCGAGTGATCCATCCCCTGTCATCCATTCCCAGAACATGGGGCTGCATCCCTGACCATCTTGGCTGATAGCCATTGATGGACCTAACCTCCACAAACGTATCTAATTCTCTTTTGAACCCAGTTATATTCTTGGCCTTCACAACATCCTCTGGCAATGAGTTCCACAGGTGAACTGTGCAGTGTGCGAAGAATTACTTCCTTATGTTTTTAAACCTGCTGCCTATTTCATTGGCTGACCACTGGTTCTTGTGTGATAGGGTAAATGACACTTTCTTATTCATTTTCTCTGCATCATTCATGATTTTATGTCTCTGTCATATCCCCACTTAGTCTGAACTGAACAGCCCCAGTCTTTTTAATCTCTGCTCGTATGGAAGCTGCTCCATACCCCAATAATTTTGGTTGCCCTTCTCTATACCTGTTCTAATTCTAATGTATTTTTTCTGAGATGGGCAACCATAATGGCATGCAGTATTGAAGGTGTGGGTGTACCATGGATTCATATAGTGACATTCTGATATTTTCTGTCTTATTAGCTATCCCTTTCTTAATGGTTCCTAACATTCTGTTAATCGCACGCAGAGCTGTATCAGTCAGGAATAGAACTCAAGTCACCTGAGTCCCCCCACTGCGCTTTACCAGAACACCACCCTTCCTCTTTTGCAAACACCCATAACCAGTGAAAGCTACCACAAGATAAAGATCAAGTTAATTTCACTATGAACTCATTTGGGGTTAAAATCTAACTTGAGGGGCCCTGGCTAGCCAATACAATTACAGTGTATGGTATCAAGCAAAACTGTACAAGGTGATGGAAGAGGACTCTTTAGGCTTAATCTGTGATGTCTGATGCCATACCAGCATACACCAGAGGGGTTATTCCCTGGCAGGATTGGGAAAGATTAGTGGGCTGCTGCCTTCAGAGGCACATCTTTTAAGTAGTTTGCTCCTCAGTATGGAGGTATGCTCCCATGGGAAGCTAGAGGTGGGGTTTGGTGGTGTCAACAGAGGATTGGGAGCCAGAAACTCTTGGGTTTAATAGATTTTTAGGGTCATAAAGTCATTAGGTCATCCAATCTGATCTCCTGCACAACACAGGCCAGAGAATTTCACTCCGTAATTTCTGCATGAAGCCCATATCTAGGGCTCAGCTAGAAGGCTTTCTTCCGCAACATCCGAGATTGAGTCAGATCCAGGAATCACTCTGCTTCTCTGCACATTGGTTTCCTTATCTGTGAAATGGGAATAACTCACCTACCTGAGTAGGGGAGCAGTGAGGTTTAGTTAACGAAATGTTGGAAAGCAGAGGGCTTTGAAAAGGAAAGCATTGGAAAAGTGTCAGTATAGCAACGTCCTTTCTCTATACTCTGTAGCTGGCTGAGAGGCTCACCTGCCAGCTCTGAAGATCCACAGATCAGGAGAGGCTTGGAGTTGGCAGTGCTGGTGGGGGGGCAGCTTCTCCTCCTCCTCCCCTCCTGACTACACAGTGTTGCTGACTCTCATTAATTTGCTTCACCAGTAGTGGGATTTTATTTTATTGGCTCCCACTGAGTCCAGTCTGGTCACTGCTCAGAAAGATCCAGCCCTCTGACACCATTCTCACAGGGGAAGGAGCAGAAGGAGCCCAGCAGCTCAGGGTTGCTCCACTTCCAGCCCCACCGCAGAACAATGGGTCAGTCTGCTCAGTGTTTCCTCCCCCCCCCGCCCCATCTCTGCAACATCAGGCTTGGGACAGGGGAGAAGAGGCCCCCATGGTTGTAGCCCCAGGAATGGGGTAGGGTGAAGAACCCCAGAGGAGCAATAGATTCTCTGAGGTGGAGAGGCAGACATAGGGCTGGAGGGGGGGCAAAATTACTTGAGGGGCTGGGCAGATGTAGGGCTGGGAATGGTAGGTACAGAACTAATGAATTAGTCTGTTGGGGCGTGGGGAGAACCTGGCAGCTCTGCTCCATCAGCAGCCACGAGAGCTCCGGTAGCAGGGCCAGAATTGCTTCACGCTGTACGGCTGGGAGAGCTGCAACACTGTACAGCTACCCACATGCTGGGGTGAGCAGGAGGACTCCAGCAGCCAAAGGCAGACCAAAAACACTATATAAACTTTGCCCAAAAAATCATGAGGTAGGGGTGTGTGTGTGTGTGTGTTTTTAATCCTTTGACTTTTTGGGGGTGGGGGAGACTCTGCCTTGTGATTTTGAACTTTGGGTGTTGGCAGCACTGCAACAATCACAAGGGAGGGACAGCTCTGAGTGTGGAGTGGGGGTGCAGGGGGAATTGGGGTAAAGGGGAAAGAAGCTGGAAGGCTTTGTGGCAAGAGGTGGCATGGTGTGATGGGAGAGAATGGAAGGGTGTCCGGGGAAAGGGAGGGGGAGGTTTGGAGAGGAGAGGCTGGGATTTAGTGGGAGGAAGAGAGGGAGGAGACTTTGAAGGAGTTTGTGTGAAGTGTGTGTGGGGGTGGGAGATTGCACAGGGAAAGAACCCTCTTTCACCCCCTTCAGATTTACCTCAGAATTGCCAGCTCCCAAATTTCAACAATCATGAATCAGACCCTCATGACCACCAGATCACTGGCACAAAATGTAAGTGGTTTTTTTGAGATCATATTGTGTTGGGTTTTTTGTTTTGTTTTGTTTTTAATTCCCCATGTGTGTGGCAAAGGCAGCCCCACAGGAAAAGAGGCCAAGTGCCAGGGATCTTGGGTGTTCTGTTTTGGTTTTTTTTGAGGAGGAAAGGGAGAAAAGAGCCTTTGTTGGACCATCTTTTGTGGTTGCAGCAAAGGGTTGTTGGCTGGTCTTCTGGTGCTGGTGTGGAAAGTTTCTTCACATTCTGCCGAACAAATTTTTTTTGTTAAAATTGCTCCATTGGACCAATGGTCCATCTAGTTCGGTACCTGTGTCTGGTAATGCTCAGTACCAGCTGCTCTGGAGGTAGGTACAAGAAACCTCATAATTGATGATTATGGAATAACCTCCCCTTGGGGGAATTTCTTCCTGTGCCCATCAGTGACTGGTTGCCATTTGCTCTTAGGTTTTTTTTTTAATGCTCAAGTGTGAATCTTATGCATATAAGTGTCTAATACCTTCTTGAATCTTGCCACGCTCTTGGCCTCAATAATACTAATACTTCATAATTAATAGTTCTTATACAGAGCTTTTTATTCCTAGCTTTCAAAGTATTTTACAGAAGGGTGGAAATAGTAGTACAGTGTTCTACAGACAGAGAACACAGAGGTGGTTTCTCAGCAAACCCATGGCAGAGCCAGGAATAGCTCTTGTGGCACTGGTCATAGATGTTACAGTCACATCTCCAGGCTGGACATTGCCTCTCACCCCCATCTTATTTGCTAGTCAATACAATTGAACATACAGAAGCACTTATGGTTCTAAAGAAAAGGGCCAGCTCTTCTTGGGGAAGTTGGAGTCCTGTTAATCTTTGGCCGGGGTCAGTTGCCATTGAGGGGTTTGTGGGGTTTTTTTTGTTTTGTTCTTTTACATCCTCCTTGTTGTGCATTGTTGCTAACCTGGTTTGTGATCAGTTGAGTTGCATCACGTCTGTTTGCACTGGTCGGTTTATGCAGCCTCCTTGTGGGGCTTGTGGGGTTTTTCATAAGACGAGTGCTACATAATCCCTTTTGCCTTCTTGTATATCATCGTTGTGAGGTAGCAGTACATTAGTGCAATGTACAGCCGTCTTCCAGCGTAAGGCTTTCATTGCCCTAGGAGGTCAAGTCAATTACTGTACTGTGGCAGGATTTAGAAAAGGCCTGGATAATCTTATGGCCATTTGTAGTTTTTCACTAAAATCGAGGCAATGAAATCTCATGCTTCCTGGCATAAGATGTTTGTGATATGGGCCAGGAAATTATCTCCCCCTACCCCCAACCAGGTACGGCATTGCAGCAAATGACCAGGTTCATTGTGACAGTGTTTTAACCTTCCTCTGAAACATTGAGTGTTGGCTACTGCTGAATACAGGAGAGTGGACATGTGGTCTGATGTCATCAGGCACATGTCATGGCCTGATGCACTAATAAAAATGTCTGTGTCCTGCTTACACTAGCTTTCCCACCTGTGGCAAATGGTGGTTTAGATTTTTTTGCACTCTTTAGTGGCTTAAGCCAAGAAGCTGGGAGGTAGAAAGGGTAGCAACTCTGTGTGACCTTACATGAGACTGTGTCCTGTGCCTCAGTCAGTAGAGCTATACAATGGCAGCACGGTGCCATAAAACTTTATTCTGTAGAGTCCAGTGCCTGTCATACATGCAGTGCCCTAAGTGCTTGAGAGAGAGGTTGTCAGGGGGAATTTGAAGGTGGAGAGTCAGTGAGGCAGAGTGGAGCAGGGAGCTTGCTCCAAAAGGTAGGAAACGCAGAGGCGAAGGCTGCCACATCAACAGCACAGTGCTGCCTCTTGTTCAAATAAGTGGGGTGGGGGGTGAGGTAGAGTACTGAGCTCTGAGTATTTTGGTACTTACGTTGGCATCCATCACTGTGAGATCTGTCTCCACCTTGCACCACACATTCAGTGGCTAATCCGCCACCGGGCCAATAAGGCCTGTGCCCGGGGACCCTGGCCAACTGGGGGGCCTGGGAAATATGGCAAGGCCCCACGCCCCAGCAGGAGCACCAGGCAGGCAGGCAGAGCAGGGCAAGTCCCTGCACCCCAACCCCACTCCCCGGTAGGATCTCTGGAGGGGAGAACGGGGTGGGAGGGACTGCAGAAGGAAGGGGTGGGGAGGGGCCCCCACTTGCTACGGCCCAGGGGCCCCACAAAACCATAATCCGCCTCTGCCCACATTCCTTTATCCTTTCCCCAGAGCCTTTCTCAGTGCTCATGGCAGGCAGCCTCCATCCCAACACCTCAGACTTCAAAAGTTTGAAAAAGCCACCATGTGTACTTCTTCCAGGCTGTCTCTGGGATTGGGAGGTGTAGGGGGGAACAATTACATTATTCTCTATCATCCCAAGTCTGGCTTGTGTGGTCAGAGACCCCCCCTCACTCCCAGTGGTGATTGTCCTCATGCCTTTCAGAAGGGCAATAGAGATATTGCCCTCCCGCCCCCAGCCTCGATTCAGTTGGTTTGTGGCTCTGTACCAATTCAATCACTATCTGTAGCTTGATGTGCAGCATTTTCCTGTGACTCTAGTGTGCCAATCTTGGGGTCACAGGGTTGTGTGTTTTTTGTGAGCAGGGTCCTCTCATTATCTGCTCTAATTGGGGGGAAAAATAAACTTCGTAGGACGCAAACTGTCAAAACTGTTTCTCCGATGCGTCTGTAACTAGCAAAATTTGTAAATAGTTAGCTCCAGAGCAGCTAAAGCCCTGACAAGGGCTTACAGCAAAGTTTATCAACAGCCACTAATTGCCAGCTCTGTTTGGATGGACTGTATGTGGCCAAGATACTGCAAATTAGAAAGTGACTCTGTTGGCAGGAGCTGAGTGTAGCTGCTTCTGGGATCAGAGGAAGTGATGCAGCTCTTTGTGATATTGGGAGCAGAGTCCAACTCATTCTGAATCCTTCGAGCTTACAATATTTGAAAATCAGTTCCCCACACTGGGTCTGATGCTGCAGCACCCTGCTGTAATAGGTGCTTTCCTATACAGATTGGTCAACAGCTAAATCAATCCAACACTGGGATTTTTTTTTCCCCTATCTGCCTGTTTGTGACTAATAATTTATCTGGAAAATTTCACCTCTATTTCTGTTTGTAAATTGCCCATGAACAGATTGAAATGTTATCAAATGTAACCCTTACTTCAAAATTCGCTGGATAATGTTTGTGAATAATTCTTGGTCTGTAGCTCATTTACGAACAGTTCATTGCAAGTATTTGATAGCACCTGTCGATCACCTAGTATGTTTCTATTCCCTGCGTGGATTGGTGTGAATCTGAAGATCAAGTTTCCAGAGCGCATATCTGCAATTGCAAATGCAAAATTTGCTTTCTGTTGAGTACCTTGTGATATTTACTGAACACTTGTGTTTCCAGGAGTGATCCTGCCAGTTTGCTTGTTCACTAGAATATTCATGTAAAGCAAATGCACAAGAGGTATGAAAATAGCCAAAATGTTTGTTTAAATTGAAAGGATTATTCCTGGAACGTACTTTGCATTCTGTGCTGGTGCGTGTGCGGATGCCTGCACAGGGACACTGGACAGATGAGAGTCCTAACTGAGCTATATCTAGTTATTATGAATCAAACTCTTTTTTTGAGTAAGAAGAAAATTCATAGTAGGGGATGGCAAAAAGAAGGAAAGGATCTTTGGTCACCCAGCCTAGTAAGTGCTGCTGTGCCATAACTGGGCCTTCGCTAGCTACAGTGGAGGAAAGACTAACGCACTGAAACAATCAAAGGTTCAAACCTTCTCTAGTTCCGCTTCTCCTTGCCCCTAAGTGCTGCACTTACATTAAGCAGCCCACTCACAATGAAAGCCAGTGTACTTTACTAAATAACTGTGTCGTGGAGCTCCTCTGGGAGATGGGGCTCCAGAACTTGTTGGTTTTTTAACAGGGCCTGTCAAGGGAATTGGTTGCAGATGGGTAAATGACCGTCATTCACCCATCTCTGGTTTTAACCTCCCAGCACTGGAGTAGAGGTTGGGGTTTGTTAAGTGCACTTTGTGGCTCTTTCTCTTCTGCAACAGCCATCTACATAATGCAAAACACCACTTCTCAGCGTTAACTTAGCAAGGCAAAGTGCCCGGTTACAAAAGCACGGTGGGAGGGGAGAGAATGAGAAGGAGAGAGCGCATGTTTATTTGTTCCCATTACGGCACCGCTGCTCTGAACACAGATTGAAAGCTTTCCTTCCAAAAGGCCCCTGGGCACATGTTGTTTGCACATAAATGACCGCAGGCGATTTATTTATTCGGCACAGCTGGGTTCTGCGAAAGACGTGGGCTATACCTGCCAATACCTAAATACTCTTTCCCACAGCACATACAGAGCCTGTGGAATTGACTCTGCCACAAGAGACCAGAGAATCAAATAGTGTGGCTAGATTATTCAAAGGGCTGGGATAAATGTAGTACAACCACAGAAGATCTGAATAATGATTCAAACTAGGATATGGGTTATCGGATCTCCTGCTTCAGGGCATACAGTGGTGGCAACCATGACCAGAAAGGAATTCCAACCCAACTCCTCCCCCCACCCCCGTGCACAGCAATGCAGAATAGGGCAGGTGCATTATGTTGTGGTAAGGGAAGAAATGGCTTGCCTTTCTCTGGAGCACCGGCTATTGCTGGAGGCAGGTTACCAGATGCAATTGACTAGTTTGTGATTGAGAAATCCTACATATCTATGCTCAGGAATGGTTCCCAAATCTGTTCTAAAGTTTCTTCCTCTCACCAGGCATATCTAAACATATGGCTCTATCTAGTTCCTGGAGGGCTTTAATCTGTTCCTTGAATACTATTAATCCCAATCTTCCCTCCTTCCGTTTCCTCCTTCTGTGCCTCTTTACGCCATAGCCAAAGGTAGATAGGATAGCACACGTGCTTTTTAGCCCATTAGAGAGAGTGAAGAACTACTCACAATTCAGATCCAAACCTTCTCAAAATCCAGGCCTTGCAGTTCCAAATCTACTGAAATTTGGGGTAAGAAGGACTCTCTGGACAGAGTACCTGGTTCCTGGAGGTTGGACATCAGGATTTTGTGGTTGTGGTAGGGAAAAGTGGATTGCCCATGCAAAGCAATTGGGGAAGCAGTGAATGTTTCAGCGAGGAGTATTTTCGAAACCGCCCTAGAAAGATTGAGTTCCTCAAAGCTGTCTTCTGTATAGACAGCCTGAATCTCTCACCTCTCACTTCAAAGGTGCCTGAATACTTTCAAGTGCAAATAGTTGGAAGCTCAGACATCAACTGAGAGCAGAGGGGGTAGTGCTTTTTTCTTTTTTTTCCCCCTCCTCCCCAAAGAGGAATTATCCACTCTGATCTTTCCATACAGATTTTCAGGGAGGGGGATGTGCCTCCTTTAAGAAACCTACTTGCCTGAAGCTACCAAAAAAATCCCTAAACAGTGGAACCCCAAAGTGCTGCTGTCTCCAGGTATCTCTAGTCCATGAAAGACCCATTTTCTTTCTCCTTGGCCTAATCAATTGGTTTGGGGCTGGATGTTTGTCATACAAAATCTCAGGAGAGAGACTGAAAATCAGTGAAGAGAAACCCCAATTAGAATGGGGTTCTGTTGTCCTAGCCATTTAACAATGTCTGAGAACATGCTCCCTTCTCAAATGACCTTACAGCCTAAGAAGACAAGCAACAAGTCAAAGGGGGTGGGGGATGGACAGAAAACTAGGATTATATATACGTACTTGTATATTTACAATAAAAATTGTAAATATAAGTGCCACCTGGGACTTGGAAGACCCAGGTTCAATTTCCTACTCTGCCACAGGCTTCTTGTGTGACCTTGGTTAAGTCACATAGTGTCTCAGTTCCTCATCTGTACCATGTAGATAATAGTACTTCCTTACCTCACAGACATGTAATGACGATAAATGCATTAAAAAACAGTAGGTGATTGTTATGGTATTGGGGTGTCCATATAAGTACCTAAAAACAAGACAGATTAGTTGGCTGACTTGGTATAGGTGTCATGGCAAGGGCACCTGTGCTAGAATACAGCCTGTGGGTAAGCTGAGGGGAGAGGTTCTGGTAGCAAAGACCAGAGTCAGAAGTGCAAGAGTAGGAGGAGTAGCTTTACCCTGACAGCGCTGGCTATTTCTTTGTGTTTCATTCAAGCCCAGAAAATGTCCAGGCAGATTCTTCATTTTCCCAGAGTGACTGTGGGAAGGCTTTGTTCCATGTGTCTTGGCTTTTCTTTTTGTGCGTGTTTGCTGCTTGCTTGCTTGCGCCTTTTTTTTTTTTTTTTTAAGATAGGTTATCAGGGACCAGAAATTTAGTTTTCACCATAAAAAGGATAGCCTGCACCCTTCACACACATGACACTCACACGTGTGCTCCCTGTATTTGACAGCAAAATCAGTTAATCCTTACCAGCCTCCTCCTGCTATCTGAACAGAAGGCCTTTCACTTAGCAGAAGAGCAAAAACAAACAAACAAACAAAAACAGAAAAAAGAGGAAAGCAAAATCTTTCCCCTCCAACTTTTCTCTCTTCTCCCTCCCCACCTTTCCCTCTTCCTTTAGTACCTGGTTACCTGCAGATGTTAGCACAGATTTCCAGCTAACCAAAGCTATCAGTCACATACTAGGAAAAAGATTCATCTGGGGAATTAACCTCCAGAGCCACCAATCCCACACTAGGAGGAGCTCTCCGTATCTCTCCCCTTCTCCCCAGAGCACGCACACACACACACATACATACACACACAAACACTAGGAGGCTGTCTCTGTACCTCTCCAGTGTTTGGTTTGTACAGGTTTCTGTTGAGGTTACAGGCCTTCCAAGTGAATGTCTGTCCCTGTCCTTGGTGCTGAAATGCAAAGGTTCCTCTTAAGGGAATCAGGGTGCAAGAGCTCATAGAAACCACGGAAAATAGTGTAAGCCTCTCTGTAATGAGCCAATGAGTTCATGTGTTTGTAGCAGTGGATGTGTTTTTGAGGTGTTTACATGGGGATTGTGAAGAGGTGTTAGTCCACAGGGAGACCTCTCTGAAAGTTTGACAAAGCAGCTTTCTTGGAAGAAGGAGAATGTTAGTTTTCCCCTGGTGCCCACCTAGGCACTCTGCTGCATAGGTGTTTTTCTCCCAGTTATATGGAGTATTCAAAACAAACTGTGTTCTCAGGTTTTTGATCAGGAAGAGCAAGTGTGTCACGCATGCTGACTGAAATCCTCAAGGTAGAAGGAGGGATCCAGCATAGTGCAAGGAAAAATTGGTATGAAAGAGACTTAATGGGTCAGGACATAGCATTTGGGTACAGTGGGACTGTGTGTGTGTACTACAGAGCTAAGAGAACTGCTAAACAAAGTATGATAGTAGTAACATAGCTTTTCTCCTTTGGGCCACTGGTCTGACCCTAGTACAAGTTGGTAGGGGCTGAAAATTATCACCATCTGGTGGTGGTTCAGTGGGCCCTGTGTGAAATGTTTATGGTCAAGGGCCAGTTCCTACTGCAACCAGATGCCCATCCCAAAAACCTAATCTGTTTAGCAAGCACTGATAATTGGACCCTCCCCTCCGCCCCAATTGGCAGTTTCTGAGAGCAAGTCACGAGGGGGCCAGATTCCCTTCTCACTCTAGAGATTGTCCCTCCAAGTCAGGCTGAGTCACGTTGTCAGCTTATAGTGTGACACTCTCTGTGCAGCTACCCTGTCTGAATTCCCTGGAGCTTTCCATCTGGCACCTTTCAGCAAAACACAACTCACTAAAATATGTTTTTAAAAACTTCTGAGTGGGTATTTGCCCTTCCTCCCGAAGACTGGGGCTTAAGTCCAAGTCCTGTGTTTCTAAAACTGCTTTTAAGGATGCATACTAATGATGGTCTTTAAAATACCATGGCAGTAGCTGCAGCACATTTGAACTGGAAATATTTTACTTTCTCTAATTCCAAACTACACCAAGCAGACCCCAACCACATCATTGCAAAGGTGACTCTCGCTTTTCCTGTGTTTGGAGCTGCCTCTGGTGATCCTTAACATTTTCTATGATGAAAGTGAAATGAAATCCAGGCTTTTGAGGACTGTGGCTGCAAAAGCCAATTGTGTTCTCCTTCAGGCTACTGGTCTGACCCTAGTGCAAGGTGGTAGCAGCTGAAAATTATCACCCTCTAGTGGTGGTTCAGTGAGCCCTGTGTGAAATGTTTATAGTCAAGGGCCAGTTCCTACTGCAACCAGATGCTGTCACGAAAACCTCATCTTTTTAGCGAGCACTGATAATTGGACTCTTCAGGAGGAAGACTCCTTTTGTGGCTGAAAGTACAACTGGCAATTGAGAAACACAAGGCACAGCTTTGCCACTGACTCTCTGTATGGCATTGCTTCCATCACTTAACTTCTGTGTGTCACCCTTCTCCTCTGTTTAGATCATGATACCGGTCTACCTTGCTATGAAGCTAAACTTATTAGACAAGATTTTAAGCTATGCCCAGCATCCACTAGGCACAGCTGGGGATGAACTGAGCAAAGAAACCAGTTGTTGGTTCCCTGATTCTGGGGCCAATTCTACTCAGTTAAACTCACTGAGAGCAGCCTGAAGGAATACTAGCCTGAGAGCTCCTTAAACAACATCAGCTGGCTATGAACCCAGAAATCCTGACAGACAAGTATTGTCAAAGAGCAATTACACTCCAGCCACACCCCTTCTCAGCCTAAATGTGCCCCCTCTTTTGTGCAATGCAGTGGGTCATGATGGCATAGGAGCCAGCTAAGTCAACTCTGTGCCAGCAAGGAAATTCCCCCAGTCTAGGGGATTCCCCAGCTGAGGACATTGGGCATCACTCTGGTCCCTTTCATTGCTAGAAGGGCACAAAGACATATAAAAGCTTTTTTTTTTTTTTTAATTAGTCCACTAATTTTTGTAAAACACTTGGAGATCCTCAGATGGAGAAAAGGGCAAAATTTTTCATAATAAATGTAAAGAGACAGTTGAAAATATTGTTGTTAAACCTATTTTGTATACATTGTGATTTGATCATGTCCTGAAACATCCTCTGTTCTGACTTTTGGGAAAGAATTTGATACTGCTTCAAAAAGTACATTGTTCACAGATGAAGAAAAAGTTGGATCCATGTTCCACTTGGTCCTCTCCAAAACTGGGTGATCTCCTTTAGTACAAGAAATGTCTGTCACCAACACTGGATGAGGCAACCTAACTGGGATTATTGACGCACACAAGTTATTTCCATCACATCTACAAGTTTAAATAATGTGTTTTGCCAATTCAATTAATTTGAAACAAGCCCTGTGGAAAATTAGGACACAGCAAATCAAGGTGAAAAAGAATAGCAGCTAAGACTCTTTCCCCATTAGAATCACACGTGGGAAGAACAAAGAGATTTAAGAAGCAAAAACACAGAATGCTGCACCTGCAGAATTGCCAGGCATGTGACAAAACGCTTGTGTGCACCACTGCGTTCTACTGAGTGGGATCAAATCTGAGTCAGGGTTGTGAGTGTGTTGAACCTTCTGATCTAATGACTGGCCAAAAAGCTGTATTACAGGGGCCTTTGGCAGGAATGCTCTGTCTCTTGGAGTGCAACTCAGAAGGACAGGTGTAGTTTGACTTCTGTATTTGTGCAGGGCAGCTCTAATCAGACCAATGGGGCTGTGTGCAGGGCAGGGGGAGGGCAAATTCTGTGCCTGCCCAATGCTTGCAGTTTCTTTAGCGGGGCAATGGCCCCCTTCAGGGGTGAAAGCAAAATTTGTCTCTTAACCCCGCCCCTCCAGAAGGGGCGGAGCCTTGGGCGGAAGGAACGGGGCGGGGGGGGGTCAGAGTCACCCGGCCAGCCCTCCTGGGGCTCCAGCGATGATTTAAAGGGCCCGACCACTGCAGCGGCCGGAGCCCTGGGCCCTTTTAAATCACTGGCCCCGGGGTAGCTGCTCCTTTTGCCTCCACCCTGTCAGTGGCCCAGGGTTGGGCGGGGCAGCAAAAGGGGCAGGGACGCGGCAGCGCTTTAAGCATGGTCCTTTAAAGCGGCGAAAGGACCCTGCTTAAAGCACTGCCATGTCCCTGCCCCTTTTGCTATTGTCGTCCCCCCTCTTCCCCCCCCCCATCGGCGGCCCTGCCCGCAGGGACCTAGCAGGGCCACTGACGGCGGCGCAAAAGGGGCAGCGAAGTTTAAGCAGGCGGCGGTGCTTTAAAGTCAGCGGTGCAGGCCGGTGCAGGTGGCCACGTTTTACCGGTATGCCATACCAGCCCATACCACCTTACTTTCACCCCGGACTCCTTCCCCCAAAAAAACTATGCCCATGCTGAGACTGTTAGGCACGTGAAGCAGAATGGAGACAGAGGATGTGGAAAAAGCTAATGTGCTCAATGCTTTTTTTGCCTCTGTCTTCACTAACAAGGACAGCTCCCAGACTGCTGCGCTGGGCATCACAACATGGGGAGTAGATGGCCAGCCCTCTGTGGAGAAAGAGGTGGTTAGGGACTATTTAGAAAAGCTGGATGTGCACAAGTCCATGGGGCCGGACGAGTTGCATCCGAGAGTGCTAAAGGAATTGGCGAATGTGATTGCAGAGCCATTGGCCATTATCTTTGAAAACTCATGGCGAATGGGGGAAGTCCCAGATGACTGGAAAAAGGCTAATGTAGTGCCAATCTTTAAAAAAGGGAAGAAGGAGGATCCTGGGAACTACAGGCCAGTCAGCCTCACCTCAGTCCCCGGAAAAATCATTGAGCAGGTCCTCAAGGAATCAATTCTGAAGCACTTAGAGGAGAGGAAAGTGATCAGGAACAGTCAGCATGGATTCACCAAGGGTAGGTCATGCCTGACTAATCTAATCGCCTTCTATGATGAGATTACTGATTCTGTGGATGAAGGGAAAGCAGTGGATGTATTGTTTCTTGACTTTAGCAAAGCTTTTGACACGGTCTCCCACAGTATTCTTGTCAGCAAGTTAAAGAAGTATGGGCTGGATGAATGCACTATAAGGTGGGTAGAAAGTTGGCTAGATTGTCGGGCTCAACGGGTAGTTGATTGTCGGCTAGAAAGTTGGCTAGATTGTCAGGCTCCATGTCTAGTTGGCAGCCGGTGTCAAGTGGAGTGCCCCAGGGGTCGGTCCTGGGGCCGGTTTTGTTCAATATCTTCATAAATGATCTGGAGGATGGTGTGGATTGCACTCTCAGCAAATTTGCGGATGATACTAAACTGGGAGGAGTGGTAGATACGCTGGAGGGCAGGGATAGGATACAGAGGGACCTAGACAAATTGGAGGATTGGGCCAAAAGAAACCTGATGAGGTTCAATAAGGATAAGTGCAGGGTCCTGCACTTAGGACGGAAGAACCCAATGCACAGCTACAGACTAGGGACCGAATGGCTAGGCAGCAGTTCTGCGGAAAAGGACCTAGGGGTTACAGTGGACGAGAAGCTGGATATGAGTCAACAGTGTGCCCTTGTTGCCAAGAAGGCCAATGGCATTTTGGGATGTATAAGTAGGGGCATAGCGAGCAGATCGAGGGACGTGATCGTTCTCCTCTATTCGACATTGGTGAGGCCTCATCTGGAGTACTGTGTCCAGTTTTGGGCCCCACACTACAAGAAGGACGTGGATAAATTGGAGAGAATCCAGCGAAGGGCAACAAAAATGATTAGGGGTCTGGAACACATGACTTATGAGGAGAGGCTGAGGGAACTGGGATTGTTTAGTCTGCAGAAGAGAAGAATGAGGGGGGATTTGATAGCTGCTTTCAACTACCTGAGAGGTGGTTCCAGAGTGGATGGTTCTAGACTATTCTCAGTGGTAGAAGAGGACAGGACAAGGAGTAATGGTCTCAAGTTGCAGTGGGGGAGGTTTTGGTTGGATATTAGGAAAAACTTTTTCACTAGGAGGGTGGTGAAACACTAGAATGCGTTACCTAGGGAGGTGGTAGAATCTCCTTCCTTGGAAGTTTTTAAGGTCAGGCTTGACAAAGCCCTGGCTGGGATGATTTGATTGGGGATTGGTCCTGCTTTGAGCAGGGGGTTGGACTAGATGACTTCCTGAGGTCCCTTCCAACCCTGATATTCTATGATTCTATGATTCTATTTTAGTGACCGTCATGCACTTGACGACAAGCAGTGGAGTTGGGCACTCATGCTGTGTCAGGGTGGACGAGGGCACCATTCCCTAGCAGTGCTATTTTGGTACCTTTCTACTGTGCTATATCTGGAGTCTATGAATTGATACAGAAATCAAAGGATCAGTTTGTGCTGTCATTGTTCTGTCTTCTCTATGTGTGTCTTGAGCTTTCCTATGGTCTTTTGGGAATACAAAGAAAGTGCCCATGAGCCCCATTCATGGACCAGGACTCTTTTGTACAGTACCTAGCACAATAAGATAGTTCCTGCTTCAAAGAGCTTCAGGATGAATCCTGGTTAGAGTTCATTGTAGTAGCCTAGGCTAGAGGTGATGACAGCCCAGAGAACTGAGGCTAGGTCCTCATCAAAGAAGAAAGGGTATGTGGTCTCTGGCCAGCCAAAATGAAATGAGAGTTTCTGGTGACTGTTGCTGTTTGTGTCCTGACTTCAAGACTGCACATCATGGTGACAATCTGTGTTGGCTTATGGCATAAGTCCCGCTTTCAGAACTCTGCAGGGTGAGATGAGGAGATGGAGTGTTGGCCAACACTGTCCCCTGCTATAACAAAGCCATGGTCACAGACAAGACACCATAATTGCCAGATAACATGTGACATAAATAACCTACAACAACTAAATAAACAGGATCTTCAGCTCAGCAACACAGGCCTCTGTCACTTGAACTAACAGAGAATCCTTATTGGATGTGAGTAAAAATAGGCCCTATATCTTTTTTTTTTTTAAGAGGATATAATACTGTTACTTATAGCTAAACATCAGTTCCGTAAGGTTGAAATGCCAATACTTTTTAACATCTACTTTCTCATTTCATTGTCTCACCTCCTCATCTTTCTTCCCAGAGCTCTACCCACAATTCCAAACTTCACCCATAATGCTAGAGGAGGCTGATGTTAACAGCTGCTCCTTAAACAATGTTAACACTTAAATTGACATAATTAGCCATCAGAAAATGCCATGGGGTTGTTTTGAGGTCTAAATATTAGAGATGGGCCTGAGCTGAATCATAGAATATCAGGGTTGGAAGGGACCTCAGGAGGTCATCTAGTCCAGCCCCTGCTCAGAGCAGGACCAATCCCCAATTTTTGCCTCAGATCCCTAAATGGCCCCCTCAAGGATTGAACTCACAGCCCTGAGTTTAGCAGGCCAATGCTCAAACCACTGAGCTATCCCTATCTATACGCAACCCTATCTATAGTCAAACATCCCCGAGGATAAGAACTGTTTGGTGCAGCCCCTAAGAGAGATAAAAGCAAGCTGTAAAGTTAGGCTCTGGCCTCCCTAGAGATCTGGGATGTTTAGATCCAGGCTTGTGGTTTGAGACCAGTCTCTGCTAAATAAATGTCAAGTAAATTTCCATCATCTTTTGTAATGCAGTCTGACTGAGAAAAAGAAAAACACAGTAAACTGAGAATGAGTGACTGATAAAATGCAGCATTCCGCTAGTGCAAGGCTGTGCTGGGCTGCAGTGGTCTGTGCTCGCTTGGTAGTCTGTCTGGAATGAGGGAAGCCTGAAACTTCTTTTCTTTAGAGAAAGGCAGCTTCCCAGAATTCCCTCTCCGAGCCTTAGTACCAAATTCCTGTGGTTCATCTTTCACTTCAAGATGTTTACTATTTAACAGCGTCCTTAGTGGTCATGGACTATATAAACCAAATCCCGGACACTGCCTGCTGATGTCTCCATACCCAAAACAAGGACTTTCAGTCCAAAGTGACATTTTGATTAAGGAAAAGAACAAGAAGGAATAAAAGGAAAGTCTGCATGTGAGTGCGCAGTATGTTGTCCTCAATTTTTAACATGAGAAATGATTCCTACCTCTATTGAATTAACAAACCCAATTCACAGGCCCCGGGGGGGCTGGATTGCCTTCAAAGAAAATAAAGAAGAAAGAGCCCAGAAGAGAGAAACCATTCATTACTACATTCCTACTCGGAGCCAGAAGATTTTAGGCCTCAGTCTACAAGTTGTGTGTGTGTGTGTGTGTGTGTGTGTACCCTTGTCCTGGGCTCAAATTGGGGAATTAGGAAGCAGTGGCACTCCCTACATGAAGCCCAGTTGACATCAGTAAATGACAGAACAAGGGTCTGCCTGCAGGGAGCTGCTTACAGTAGAGCCATGCATGGGACTATTTTATTTTATTTTGTTTGTTTATTTATTTTAATCCTGTTCCTGTTCTGCCCCACAGTACCCACTCCCATTTGCTCCCACATTGTTTGTTTGAATTTTTATCCCACTCCTGCTATTATGGCAGTGTGTACCGTGGGATTCCAGTCCCACTGCAGGCCTCTGTTTTACAGGATTGGGGGGCTAGTTCTCATTCTGGTCCAATTCCCAATGATTTCAGTGAATTTTGCCATACTAAGGACTGAATATAGACTTAAGCATTTGGCCTTATGGTAAAACATCTTTCTCCCTATCACATCTCCAGCTCCATGTCCTTGGCAATACATCTTCTATGGTATTAACAGTGGATTCCTTTTAGATAACTGTGGATTAATACATACTGGATAGCCCAAGCACAGTGGTTTACTGAGGGCTTCTCTACACATGAAAATTAATCTGGAATAAGGTAAAATGTGAATCTGCTTCAGATTCGCTATTCCTGATTTAACTCTGTGATGCTTTTATTCTGGAATAAGATTCCCTTATTCAAAATTAGCTTAATCCACTTGGGTTCTGGAATAAGTGTAACTCCATTTGTGGACAATCAGAAATAGCTATTGCAGAGTAACTCCCCATGTAGCCAAGCCTTCAGTACTTCTAAATACTGTGCGTAATAGGACAATACTCCTTTTTGGGAGAGTAGTGCTCGTAGCAACCTATGGTAATTGAGGCTTTTGTACACTCCTTGGAGGGATGCACCTGAAGAGTGGCCAGGGGAAACTGCACCTCTGCCAATACATGCCTCACTTGAGTCAGAGGGGTAGCAGTGTTAGTCTGTACCCAAGAAAACAATGAGGAGTCCGGTGGCTCCTTAAAGCCAAACAGATTTATTTGAGCATAAGTTTTCGTGGGTAAAAACCCCACTTCTTCAGATGCATGGAGTGAAAATTACAGACACAGGCATAAATATAGACTGGCACATGAAGAGAAGGGAGTTACCTTACAAGTGCAGAACCAGTGTTGACAAGGCCAACTCAGTCAGGCTGGGTGTCGTCCACTTCCAATAATTGATGAGGTGTCAATACCCAGAGTGGGGGAAATTGTTTTTGTAGTGAGCCAGCCACTCCCAGTCCCTATTCAAGCCCAAATTAATGGTGTTAAGTTTGCAAATGAATTCTAGCTCTGCAGATTCTCTTTGAAGTCTGTTTTTGAAGTTTTTTTGTTGAAGGATGGCTACTTTTAAAATCTGTTGTTGAATGTCCAGGGAGATTGAAGTGTTCTCCTACTGGCTTTTGTATGTTACCATTCCTGATGTCTGATTTGTGTCTATTTATACTCCTATGTAGAGACTGTCTGTACATGGCAGAGGGGAGTTACTGGCACATGATGTCATATATCACAATAGTAGATGTGCAGGTCAATGAACCTCTGATGGTGTGGCTGATGTGGTTGGGTCCTATGATAGTGTCGCTAGAGTAGATATGGGGACAGAGTAGGCAATGGGGTTTGTTACGGGGATTGGTTCCTGGGTTAGTGTTTCTGTGGTGTGTAGCTGCTGGTGAGTATTTGCCTCAGGTTGGGGGGCTGTCTGTACGCGAGGACTGGCCTACCTCCCAAGGTCTGTGAATAAGGGATCATTTTCCATGATAGGTTGTAGATTGTGGATGATGTGCTGGAGAAGTCCCTCACTTGTGGAGTCCCACAAAATCAATTATTTCTGATCGTATTCAACACCTGCATGCAGCCATTAAGTAAATTCATCTGTCTTGTTTTAGGGACTCATATGGACCCCCAATACCATAATACTTGATTGATCACCTCCTGGTTCTTAGTGTATTTATACTCACAACGTGCCTTTGAAGTAGGGAATTGGTCAGACAGTATGGACTCAAATGCCAGCAATAGGCAGATGGGCATAGAGCTCTACCTATCCTTTATTACATATCACCACAACACTACTGCCAAGATGGCCCAGTGCTTAGACAAGGTGAGTTCGGGGATGAAGGTGAACCTAAGAAAAACAGAGAAGATTATTGGTGGGCAATGGAAAGCTTTCTGATGCGTTTGCAGCCACGGTGTATGTACATCTGTAAGTAGTCAGCTCCCTCTGGAGTTCAGGAGTACTCCTAGTTTCTTCTCTGAGGCTAAGCTCCCACATAGCAACACTGATGCTTTCTACTATCTCTGGTTGGCTAGCAGACTCTATCCCATCCTGATGGACAGTGACCTGGCCTTGATCATTCACACCTACACCATGTCCTACCTGGAGTCCAGCAGTGCGGCATGAATCTATCAGCCCTTAGGAAACTCCAGCTGGTACAGTATCCGGTGGCACATCTCTTCAGTGATACAGGCTACCAGGGGCAAATCAAACCTGTCTTGCCCACAGAAAATCAAATCAAGTTCAAGGTCCCTCTCAATGGCCTGTGCCCAGCATATCTAAGAGTCACAGGATGGTCGACAGCTCTGCTCCTCAGGCACAAGGGGAAGCTCATCTGTGCAGGAGACTGAGCTTTCTCAGGGGCTGGTCTGAGACTGAGGAATGAACTCCCAAAAACCTAAGGACTATAACAAACCTCCCCACATTCTGCTGTAAGTGCAAGGTGCGCTTCTTCAATCTGCCTTCTGTATTATAAGTACTTAGTAGCATATACATTTAAAAACCAATAATATCCAAATGCACTACTAAAAGAAAACACTACCCTGTACTCACAGTTCTACCCCCAGAGGGGAGGATAAGAGAGAACAAACTACATGACCGATGGTAGTCACATCACTTAATGCACGCTCGATACAATGGTGATGAGGATGATATTAGAACCAGTATAGAATAAAATACTTGTACACCTGTGAGATGCAAAATGTCATCTTCACTGATCGACCGAGGCACCAAGTTGTGTACGCTACGTGTGCCTGATGCACAGGCAAGGATTTAAAAAGAAGCTTGCATAAACTAGTGAGGGTGTCACTACTTCACCATGGCTACCCTTGAAATCCATACTATCACTGATGCGTGTACCGTACTTATCACATACAAAGCACTTCACAAATGCGTTATAAAGTTCTTGAAGATTAGTTTGGAGATAAGTAAATAAGTATCATCCCCAATTTACAATTTGAGGAAATAGGCTGAAATGGGTTCCTGTAGGCTACAGGAAGAACTGACACTTCAGCTGTTTTGGTTCATTGGATTGGCCATCTCCTAAATTAAGAGGAAAGTGCAATTAAACTTGGGCAGATTGGACTTTGAGAGCTTTATTATTTTATTTATTTATTTGTCAAAACCAGGATGTTGTTAGGGTCTAATCACCAGCACCTAACCTGTCAAACATAGTATATAAAGAGAAGTCTGATGAGAGATATTATGTAAACAAGGACCAATGGAGATTAGGTCTCTCAAGCCACAGTGGAGCTGGTAATGTGTTTTAGCATTATCCATGTTCCATCATCAGTGAACTCAGACAATGGGTTATCAGTCATCTAAAACGTGATTGGGAACTCTTAATATCCAACGATGCTACTTTTGCAGCGGGAGAGACCTCTTTAATTAAAAAAACAAAACAAACCCCACCCTGTAATGGGATAGTACTATATGTTTAGTGCATATGGCCTGATTTGAGGGAGGGAGGGACTTCTGGAGGGAAAGCACTAAAAAGTACTACTCCAGCATGGCAGCACCTAAAACTAAAATGTAAATCTCCATGTGGGACAGGGCTACTAGCTCTGCAGATACGTTAATGAGGCAAATGCAGTGCTAATGGGCTGCTGATTAACATTTCAGACATGTAGTAACTAATAGAAAATATTATTGTGCTGTTGCCCACAAGGTCAATCATTTCAGTTTAAAGCCACAAGTAGCATTAGAAAGGCTTATCAAACCCTAACCTTTCAAATTTCCCAAGAATGAGCATTCAACAATGTACTATTAGATCGTGAACCACATGATCTTCGTCCCTTCTCTTCCCTTCCTCCGATTCCCTTCCCTTTCTCTGATTTTGTTTTGTTTACATTTGCTTGAAGTTTTTAGTCGATAAATTAGACTGATCTTTTCATTTTTTTTTTTTCTATTTGCATAGAACCTAACTTTATGGAGCTTTGATTCTGAATGAAGCCTTTGGATGCTACTGTAATATTGATAAACAAGTAATAGCTAATAATAATAGCAACTGTGTACATGAACTGCTGCCCTTTCTGGTCGTCGGTCTGTCTGACCCTCTATGGCTTGAGTCCACAATAATTACACTATTTTAAATCGCAAATAACTACATTCCAGTCAGTGGAGTCATGCAGCTGTAAAACAAGTGTAAGTGAGAGGAGACTAGGGCCCTTACAGTGTAAAGAGGGCATATGTTCTGTGACAACTGACAGGTAGTAGAGAGATTCTTGCAAGTCAAGTGGCAGGAAATTGTGGTCTCAACCAGGCTTGGGGTCATGAGCTCTATCCCAGCTGTCTAATATGTGTGGTGTAGTTGATGGCTGTGATAGTTCAGCACATTTAGTGCCTTGGTTTCTTAAGAATCCCACCATGACCTTTCTATTTCTGTCCCTTGCTACACTATTCCAAATGGGAGATGCCAGGAGCAATTTTCAAGAGGAAACATACTTTACAAATAGGAGTAGTTCTTCAAAGGAGAAGCATCCTGTAACTAGAAGTAGATAAGAGAGAGACCCTTTCCAAAAGAAGCATTGGATGCAGTGTGGGGGACGGAGGACTGATCAAGCACAGGCAGCAGCCAATGTTCAAAAATTCATCTTCATTTTAATTATGGAAACATGTTAAAAGAGAATAACAGGACACAGCTATCTGAGAGCTACCAGGGTCTAGCTGTGAATGGGTCTTCACTCAAATGTCTGGCTCCCTTAAGAGCTAGGTTCTTTGTGACTTGTCAGTTCACCACTGACGTCCCCTCTTAGCAGGGCTTTCCCCAGCATTCTCTCCTGGTACCTCCCTTTTGCATTGGAGGGAGACGAGCATCTGTAACTGAGCCAGCCATTTTGTGTCTGAGGGCTGCAGATGGGGCCTATCTCCCTTTTCAGCTACTGAATGTATTTTTAGGTCTCTTTATTTTCCCTTTTCTCTTATCCCTGAGGAGGTAGCACAACTTCAGTTAATGAATCTGGCAGGCTGGGTAGCGGAGAGTAATTCCCAACAAGGAACAGTCATTTTGGGAACAAGGGAGGACTGGGGCACCATTGAGCATCATGTGACTAGTTCTATCAGTAAAGGCTGTAATCCTTTCTGCCCTTCTCTCTGTCCCATTCTTAGGAGACTTTCCTGCCGCCTCCCTTTGTTCCTATGGGCCAAGTACTGCCTTCACATTCATGTAGTCAACTCCAATTGAAGTCCAAAGGTAGATGATGTCTCAGTAACAAGGATATTTTTTTCCAAACCAGCCATTGAACAGTCCAGCAGCAGGGTCTGATCTCTGCTTAGTAAGCACGCAGGCCTCCCCCTGTGGGAAGTGTCAATCCTCACGTGCCCAGGGCAGGTTACTACCCAGTTGCTCTTCAGTCTCTGTTAGTACACAGTGCAGCTAAGGTGTTGCTGGAGCACCCCCACTTTTGGAGGCCAGATCCAGAGAGAATCAATGGATCGCTCCACTGACTTGCATGGAGTTCACACCAGAGGTGAATTAGCCCCCTTCTGCCTGTCTCTCAAGAGGGTGTGGTGTGAGGGTGGTTATTTTTGGATGTACTTCCTTGTTGGACGGCAGGGAAGAGTCCGAGAGTGGTGTTGAGAGGGAAAGTGATAACCCCCAGGAAAGTCAAACTATCTATTTATTTAGTCATGTGTTTTGGGTTGTGTTTTTGCATTAATCTCTGCCACGCGTAGGAGCCCTGCAATTTATTATTGGTGATAAGTATGGACAGTAGCTATTATTTTTGCTCCCTGTTCTAAAATGTGGCAAGCAGGGACACTTAGATTTATGGAGCATGCATTACTCAAATCTCTGGGTCCGGATGGCTTGCCATGAACAGTCCCAGCTACTTCCAGAACCCTGTTTTCTTCTCTCCTTTATCTCTTTGTTTGCTCTTTCTAAGGCAACAAAACATGTAAAGGGGAGGGATTTGTGGTGCAAATATGATCCCTATTTAACTACGCTGAAGCCAGAAATCTTACACCAGGGATAGCACAGGTCTAATGGCTAGCTCACAGTCTCTTGTGGAGGGGTCTGACCTGTAATTGCATTATTCAGCCAGACACGGGGGGAGGGACAGTGTGTGTTTGGTTGAGTATCTGGCTACTGGAAAGTATTGATGTTGCCAAGCAGGGGGGCTGGGCGGATGGTTTCACATGGACCATGAAACCTGCTTTATTTGGCTCCTTATGGTTTATTGAGGAAGTGAGCCACAAGTACTGCAGGGTGAGGGCTGGTCTTGTCAGGAACTGGGGCCTCCAGCAGAGTCAGTCTCCAGGAAATCTAATGAGTGCAGCTGGCCTGTAGTAGGCTGCCTGATTGGCTATGCTGCCTGTTGATTAGAGGTAGGGTGAGCAGATGTCCCGATATTTGGGGCTGTGTCTTATATAGGCGCCTGTTACCCTCCACCTCCTGTCCCGATTTTTCACACTTCCTGTCTGGTCATCCTAATTGGAGGAATCAGCAGACTAGCTCCTAATCCCAGCAGTTTTGGGCGAATGCTTTGAGCAGCCACTGAACTGCTGCGATAGCTCCTGCATCTGCTTGTTCACAGCTTTGCTCCTGCCTTCAGTTGTGACCCTTCGCTTTGGTGCCTGGTCTCTAACTCTTGCTTTGATCCCGGGCTCTGATTCCTTGTTACTGACTCTTGTTCTAACCGCTTAGCCTACCTCCTGCACCAGCCTAACCTCTCAGTTCCTGGTTACATGACAGGTCTTCATTGCTTACAGAGTGAGCTCCAGGTGCTAGAGCCATCCCTCCTCCTGCTGTCATCTTTCCTTCTCCCTCCCCCCAAGCTTTTAACTCTAGACATAGAATCATAGAATATCAGGGTTGGAAGGGACCTCAGGAGGTCGTCTAGTCCAACCCCCTGCTCAAAGCAGGACCCAATCCCCAATTAAATCATCCCAGCCAGGGCTTTGTCAAGCCTGACCTTAAAAACTTCTAAGGAAGGAGATTCTACCACCTCCCTAGGTAACGCATTCCAGTGTTTCACCACCCTCTTGGTGAAAAAGTTTTTCCTAATATCCAACCTAAACCTCCCCCACTGCAACTTGAGACCATTACTCCTTGTTCTGTCATCAGCTACTACTGAGAACATATCCCTCTGAGCTCAAAATGCCAGCTTGAGGTGGGAGCTAGATGTCTCCCCTCCCTTCCTTGGGTACATCTTTCAGATGCTAGAGCCCTCCTGCTCCTCTCCCAGGTGTGAGCTGCAGAGATAGCTTTGTAGCAATTCCCCAGGTGTGCGTTTGTGGGGTGAGGACCTGGCTCTAGCCTACAGCCAATGTTCATCTATTGAGTAAGGGGGAATCTTTGGAGCAAGGAACAGTCTCTGCTGAAGGGATGGCTCCCAGCTTAACACCTGCTGGTGGTGGAAGTGAAAATGAAGTGGCTCTCGGCTGAGGGAGATGGCAGTTGCTGAGGAGCGCTCAGGCCAGACCATGAAATCTTCTGGGGTCAGCAGAAGTAAGTGAACTATTGCACTCAGTACTAGTAGAGGACGAGACCATCAATAGGGCTGCACCGGGGAAAGGCAAGTCTGATCGAGGAGATCCATCCAAAGAATGAAACAAAGCTGTATAGGAAAAATAGCTGTTTCCAGGTACAGGGTTAGGTACTGATTGGGAGAGCCTGAGTGGTCTCAGGTTAGTGCGGACATGGGAGGCACCCAGTTACTTGCACCTGCCATAGGCATTCTGTTGAAAGCATTGCTCTTTGGGGGTGCAAAGGAATAGGAGGGGGAGCAAGGGGAGCTACTGAAACACAACTGGGGGGGGGGGGGTGGGCAAGCTGGCTCCAGGCTGGGAAGGGGTTTCCCAGTTGTTTCTACTGCCATTCCTCAGTGGCAGCTTGTGCACGTGCTCCTGCCCCTCCCCTGGCTGTGTGTCTGCACTAGGACCCATGGTGACTGGAAGACAAGATCAGGCTGGGTCAGCGAGTCACATGAGTGGCCACTTCTGGCTAGCTGGGGGCATACACTGTGCCATCTCTGCACGCCAGCCCAGCCAGTGCAACCACTATGGCTGGCCAGGTGAAAGAAGATGCGGAGAAGAGGGTGGTCCTATCTGCTCCCCAGTAGCTGGCCAGATCCTATGCAGAGTAGTGGCCACTCTGCCCACTCCTCCAGGTCTTGATCTTGCCCCCAAGATATTCTGTGTGTGGAAAACACTGGCAGAGGGGTGTGGAAATGCACATCAGCCCCTGCAATGTTTCCATTCTCCCCCTCCCTCTCCAGTTCTGCTGCTCCAGGGGCAGAATGCCTCCACAGGGTACTAGAGGGGAGCAGTGCTAGGGTAACCAGATGTCCCGATTTTTATAGGGGTGTCTTTTTTTCTTATATAGGCTCCTATTCCCCCCCCCCCCCGACCACCCACTATCTGGTCACCCTAATCAGTGCCCATGCTCCCTTTCTGATTCTCCTTCCAGCTTTGTCCTGCATCAGCTCATAGATGAGGGTGTCTTTAGCCGTGCCTTGCCCCTCTGGTAGTGGTAACACTTTGCTTCACCTTGACTCCAGGAGCTAAGAACTTGTATACAACCAAAATGTTTACCGGCTTAACTATACCAGATTAAAGTATTGCAACCCCTGCCCCTCAGTGTGGACATAGTTATACCAATATAAATGTACTGAGAGCTTGTTCCCATACAGGAATAAGAATAATCTATGCCAGTATAAGATCGCTCTATGCCAGTATAACTGCTTCTACACTGGGAGTTGTACTGGTATGACTTTTTGCTCTTCCCCCCCCCCAAAAAAAAAACCCTGTAAAATCTGTGGGTGGAACAGGCCACAAGCTTTGGGATTCTTGCTGTCCCCATACAAGTACCCCAGAGGAGGAAGACCCCTTGTGCCTTTCCTCACACGGTGGCACAGCCAGGACCTGGTCCCATAACTAAAAATGCTTACGCGCCATTACGAGGAAATGGGTGGGCTGGAAATGGGATAAGAGTTAGCACAGTAAGTGGCACTTCTGAAACGTACTCACTGAGAGCAATCAATGTGATTCCATAAATCCTGACTCTAAATGATGCGGGAAAGCTAGATGAGGTGCCAGACGAGCATTCTGCATAAAGGTTTCCATAGATTCTGTCAAAAGACCAATTCTTGGATGGGGAAGATAATGATTTAGAGTCTATAATGAGACAGATCTTAGGTTTAGAAAAGAAAATGAATGCATTAACCATTTACCAGCCTCTGGATGAGCATAGTGGGGATGAAGTCAGTGCTGAGAGATTATGAAGGAAAGAACAATCTGACAGCTCAAGATAGACCAAAACCCTGGTTCTAAGACCTCTGAAAATTGATGTTCACAACTGGATCAGAACAGGCTTGGGCCTGTTTGTAGTAGGATGACCTTGAATTAGCCACACTGAAACTGGTTGCACACGCCAGGGGACTCTGGGTTAGAGACTCAGTTTCTCTGCATCAGGCTTAAACAAATGTTATGTGCAGCAGCTAGTTTTGGAGCACTCAATAAAGAGAAGGGACTCCCATCTTAGTCCTGAGTTACTCTCAGGTTCTTAATTCAGGGATGAATGCTAGAGCTGGCTGCAACACAGCTTTTCCTTCCCTTGAAAAACTTTCAATTTGGGGGGGAAATCCCAAAACCCCTCATCTCAAATCAGGATGAAAGGTCAAATATTTAAAAAAAAAATTTCAGGGTAGGAAAAATTGAAAGAAAAAAAATGAATTTAGGGAAAACCAAAAAAAAAAAATTTTTTTTTTTTTGGTTTTTTCTCTATGGATCTGGGCAATCCAGGGAAATTCCTACCTGGGAAGCAGACAGCTCAAGGAGTCAGGAGCCTGTGCTGCCGGCTGCCCAGTGAGTCAGTTATCCCAAGCACCCCATAAAGCAAGGGAGACAGGGGCACAACTTGGCAGGAAACCAGGCAGGGTTTCCATTGAAACATAGTTGAAATTGACATGTTCCCCTGAAACATTTAGATTTTGATGAATCTGCGTTTTGCAATGGGAAATTTGCTAACCAGCTTTATGGAATGTGACTGAGTCATTTAAGTAAGAGAGACCAGAATATACTAGAGTTTGCTGCCCCTCTCCCCCCAGGAGGATCATATCAAGAGCTAGTTCTTTGACACAGAACTTTGAACAAGTGGATTATTGAAAATGCAGATGTTCATTGTCAAGACTCTGATGGGAAAACTTAGGATATTGAAATCCTTAGAATTATTATTTTATGAATTGCATTATGGTAGTTCCTAAAGCTCTCGATTGAGAGTGGGGCCCTATCATGCTAGGCATGGCAAGATATCCTCCCTTCCCCAAAGAGCTTACAATCTAACTAGATAAGACGTACAAAGAGTGGGAGGGGAGTCATTCTGAGGGCAATTGTTAAATATCTGTGTAGAGCTTCAGGAGACAAGCAGCATGGTACTCCAGGATAAAGGTGAGAAAACAAAACAGTATGGAGAAAGAAGAAAAGGGGGAAAGTATTCTTCAGAAACAGATGGGTCTGAACGTAAGCTTCGGGGATGAGAAAACCTGCAAACTTTGAGGGAGAGGGAACTCAGAATCTGAGTCTAGAACCTAATTTTTGCAGCTTATGCAGAGAGGAGAGAAATCCCAACCAATCAAATGCTGAGCTGGCCAGCATGGGCCATAGATCTTTGGCACTATCATATAACACAGATTAAGGGAACTATCAGGAAATGTGAATAACCAATTTGTGAAGTGTGCAAAGACCCATAACACCATATTTAAGGGGTGGTTCTGCTCTGAAAAGTGGTGCTGTAACAATGGCCTGGGGGTTGGGTTGTAATAGGTGCCACAGAGGGTGTAGTTGGGCTTGCAGAGCCTTTTATTCCTGGTAATGAAGTGCATGAATGAAAGAACCTGCCTGACTTTCAGATCCTAGAGGGAATGTGTGGCTTCTACATGAAAATGTAAGTAGTCCTAAAGAGGCACTAAATATAGAGCCCAACAATGCCATATTTACACTTGTATAATTAAAGGGCTTGTGCAGGTGTCCCTGAGAGCAGAATGTGTCCCTGTAGGTGGAACTTAATTAAAAATTATGTTCATGATTTATTTGTTTCCATTTTTTTTTTCCAGTTGCACCTATCAGAACTCTTAAATGCCTTCTAGGCTTTTAAAAGCACGCACGATGGTACAGCACATCTCCACTAGAACTTACAACAGCCTTCCTAAATGAAAACCATTACTAACCATCACCATGACATTCACTGCAGTCTTCACTGTAACCCCCCCTTCCATTTCCCATTCAGTCTACCTCCCTCCCCTCTGTGGTAGAGCTGGGTGAACAGATAAGTCTTGCAGTATGTCCCAATGATAAATTAAGGAGGGAACTTACTTCCCGAGTCCTGGATGCCACAGTGAGGACACCCTGCCGCCAGTTCCCTTCTGTTTTAAACAGGGGACTCTTAGCTACAATTGTCCAAGGTGATTAAGCTGCCACTGTAACACATGGGATTGGGGGTGGGGATACACATCTTTCATGAAAGCAGGACCCAGACCATTTAGTACTTTGTAGGTCAAATCCAACATCTTAATCTTCGCCCAACAGTCGTAGCAAGATACAGACCTGTTTTCGACTTCCCCAAATAAGAGCTCAGGCTCAATCCAAAGGAGTTTCCTCCTCATTCCCTGGTTTTCAGCTGTAGATGGTACAGCTTCCCTCCTTTTTCTCAGGTGTGAGTGACAGATGCTAGAACTATGCCTCTACCCGCCTTGTCTCTTTTTCCTCCATTCCTCTTTCACACATTAGAAGTGCCACTACCAGCTGGCCTTTGAGTTAAAGTATTAATCTAGCCTAGGGCTCTTCCTTTGAATTGGTGCTTGCAGCAAAGTATCCCAAGAGAGACAAAATGCGTTACTCCCTCTGTGTACATGTGGATTTAGCGAGTGAGGTTAGAGTACCAGACAGGGAGCCCAGTGGCAATCTTGGGCTCTGTTCTGGACTCTCCTTCCTATTTTCCATGTAAACTGGGATAAGTAGCTTCACTTCCCTTTGCCTTCATTTCTCCATCTGTAAAATAAGTGTAATACTCGTCCACCGCACCTGGGGTGGGTGTTAAATGCCCTGAGATCCTCTGAAGAGAGATGCTATGTAAGTGCAGTGTAAAGTACTGGAAACTGGGAGGAGGGGATGGGTATAGCATTAGGGATTTTATAGTACCCCACTCGGATCTCTTCTGAGATTTTTCCTATATTCCTGTTCAGCTGTTGCTAGCAATTAATACTTACTGTATATAATGGTTCCCATTTGTAAAGCACCTTTGCCAAACATTCACCTACTAGCAGAGCTGATGGTTACATCCTCCTGGTAGCATCACATGGTTCAGAACAGTTCAGCAGCTACCAAGTGGAAACAGAAGAGGGGTGGGGGCATCCTGGTTTCATAACCTGCTGTTTTGTTATGGAGGCCTG